>NW_027256881.1:181717343-184607343 GCF_029215685.1 Pituophis catenifer annectens
GGCAGAAAAAATTACTAGGCAGGAATGCAATACAAAATTTAAACTTGATGACATATGACATTGCAGGAGATGTCTTTAATGTCTTTGAATTTTACTTGAGATCTGACTAATTTCTTTGCGTATGAAAGTTGCATAGGGAAGAAGGAGTGATGGAAGTTGTAGAGGGCTACAATATGAAATTTGGAATCTGTGAATAGAACAGCAACAGGTCCCCCAATGCATTAGTTCCACAAAGCCAGTAATTTAAAGCATAACAATCCGAAAAAAAGATTTTGAAACTAGATGGATTTTGAAAGTGTCTCTAAGCACAGCGGAATAAAATTGCTTAGCCTCTTTGCATGAAGACGAAGATCAAGGAGGGAATTGGACAGGATGAAACAGTAGTACTTTGTCTGCTACATTCCACTATCTGTCCTCCTGCATTTCCATCTTTTAAAATGATTGCAACTCCTCATATAATCATAAAGAAAATGCAAAAATCATCTTCTTCTTCTTCTTCTTCTTCTTCTTCTTCTTCTTCTTCTTCTTCTTCTTCTTCTTCTTCTTCTTCTTCTTCTTCTTCTTCTTCTTCTCCTCCTCCTCCTCCTCCTCCTCCTCCTCCTCCTCCTCCTCCTCCTCCTCCTCCTCCTCCTCTTCCCCCTCCTCTTCCTCCTCCTCCTCCTCCTCTTCTTCCTCCTCCTCCTTTGCCTCCAATCAGTCTTACCACATTATATACACTTTTAGGGATTCAATTATAATAATTATATAATAAACACTTTCACCATAGATGAAACAGCTTCTTGCAAAAGAAAGACAAATTATCTAGCAATCATCATGGAAGCATAGTTAAGCACAATTAATTTTCAAACTCAAGAACAGTGTTGCGCTTTGTCAGCTACAATTACCCCAAACAAAGTTCTCTTGTGTCATGTGATTTAAGGTATGAAAAGCACTTGAAAATCTCTTATACTTTTTTTTTGCTTAAAATATATTTTAAGTCAAGAATCTTCTGAGAATTAGATGAATGGAAAGAGGATAATAAGATGTATGTGTAAAATCCAGGGAAAAGCTATTTCTTATGGGCTAAAAACCCAAACATGATTATTAAAATAAGAAATTGATCATTAGTAAAAATTATTTACTACTAACAATACAAAAGTAAGTCCTCTTTGACTCCAGTAGGGTTTACAATTGTATTCAAATACATGGAATTTTTTCTTGACTTTCTTGGTCTACACTACAATTTTTTTTTCTCCCAGGTTTTCAGAGACACACAGAGGAAAGTGGCTAATAAACTAGCCATTCTGCTTTCTGTTTCCACTTTCCATTTGGCAATACAAGATTAGGGAAACAAATGTGTTGTATTTTACAAGCAGATTTTCATCCAAATCTTAAAATACAAGTATATACTATTCTGTATAACAAGCACTATATTCTTTAGCTCTAAAAGTCTAAGTCACTCTTGTGCACACCAGCCTAGCTGTTTAGTAATGGTACATAGCAATGTTTTTTCTACACATACATATAATTAAATGCAGAATAAAATAATAAAATAAAACATCAAAAATTAATAAATGGTCAGTAATCTGAATGGCCCATAAGATTTAAAACTTATTTATAAACAATAGTGCATTTTTTCATCAAAGTAATATTTAAACCAGCTTCATAAATGCTCATAATAAAGAAACACTTCTAATATCTTTTTAAAGTTTTACTAGATCCTATTCTAGGTGTAGGTGTAGGAGGAAACTGATTCCAAAGCAGAGATGTGGAAAAACTCTCATTAGGGATATGGCTGTTTTATTTAGCTATCAGTTGAGCTTGATTAGACTTCTGGATCAAGACCCAGACATATGAGTTACAAACAGATTTTCCAAAATAACTAGATGTGTTTGTATACAAGCCTCATGATTAACTCCTGAGATTTTAATAGGGACCTTTTGTGAATGCCCAACCAAAGTAGGAATTCATAAAAAACAAAGATCCAGCACAGTGTGAAATGCACTGTTCTGGACTCAGATCAGGGAAAATATCTTAGGTAATCAGTCCAATAGACTACTGCAGACATGAGGTAATCAGATCATGAACCAACTGCTTTGTCATCTCTGTGGGGAGAAACTGACAGATCCTACATAAATTTTACTGCTGAAATTACTTGCCACAGTAAAATTAACTTAAATTTGGAATTTAAGGATTCAGTGCTAAAAGTACTGGATGTTTTCAGTTGTGTACATAAATCAATTACCAAATGAAATATAAATGAAGAAGAACATTTCTCAACAGCAGTAATGAAAGTAGAATTCAGTATAGTTGAATTGGCAGAAAGCTGTCAAGATAGATACTAAATACTGATAATAATATTATTTGTCTGATCTAAGAGGGTCCTTGGTGTTCTCTGAGCTTGCTTGTTTTTTGCAGACATTTCATTACCCTAACTAGGTAACATCATCCAAAGGGAAAAAAATAGGAAATCTTCATGGCAAAGATTCCTTCTTATTAGCTATTAGGTGTATTTTGTTAGGTATTTATGTGTACAATAAGTGAGGAGTTAAATAAGGTGGGATTTATTTTTAGAAGCCATTTTTTCCACAGTTTGAGGCTAAACCATTTGGTGCTACTTATGTAGCAAAACTGATTCTGGTGCAAATGAAACTGAGTTAAAATGGTGAAGAGCTCAAGCAAGTTCTTGAAATGATCGATTAGACCTCTTACAACCTGACCTGATCCTAACTTCATGAAATATCAACGATGAAAATGATTCACTTAAAAGAGTAAAATTAATAATATTGTGATCAAATTTCATTGCTAAATACAAGTAGGACCTCTTTAGTCCAGATTAAAGAATGTTTCTCTGGCAACGAGTAGATGGAGTCTCCAACAATTCTAAATCTAACAAGAACAATAATAATAGTAAATATACTTTTTTACCAAAAAAGAAAACAAATTCTGGAATGAAACCCTCCCCTCAGAGCTCTGTTTCACAAGATGTGTAACCATATAAGTCTTTTAAATAAATAAACAATCACAAGGGGCAGTTTACTTTGTGATGTCATTATTCTGACAAAACTTTAGATTCTGGGTACATTTGCCTAGCAGTTCTTTTTTAATCTGTGTATAAAATAGAGGGTGTTCACATTTGTCTGTTAAATCCCCCCCCCACACACACAGCTCCTAAGATTCCGTGCTTGTAAAAATTATGCAGTTCAAATTCACCAAGCTAAGCTTCTCCTGTGTGTTGTTTAAAAATTTGA
The DNA here is from genome assembly GCF_029215685.1 of Pituophis catenifer annectens. Classification (NCBI taxonomy): domain Eukaryota; kingdom Metazoa; phylum Chordata; class Lepidosauria; order Squamata; family Colubridae; genus Pituophis; species Pituophis catenifer. The sequence continues at coordinate 181,720,574 of NW_027256881.1, forward strand.
CTGCTAGGCTTCTACTAATGCTATAAGCATTTGATAGTACTGAATTCCTGTTAAGGAAAAAAAAAAGTTAGCAACTTTTTATAATGAATCAACTTTCTCTTGATATTAACACAAACAAACAAGATAACTCGCAGGACAGAGTTTTGGGCTACTAAGTGAACCATCACACACATGCGCTCCATATTATATATCTCTGGATTATGTCCAATTTGTGCAAGTAAATAGTACAGATGGCAACAACTCAGGCACTTATAATGCTCCCAAGGTCAACTGTGACTTCTCAGCAGGACTGTTTCCACATCATCCCTCAATCCAACTAGAGCAACCTGCCTATGAAACAGAGTTCAAGTATCCTCCCTGATATAATTCATGCAAGGGCTGCCCGCACGGGAATAAAATCAAGAAAGGGAGAAAATCTATCTTTCATCTGACACCTGGACCATTCGCAAGATATCTGTGCTAAAAGATATCTGGCATCTGTTCCTGACCTGTCCCTATAACTACACAATGTTGCATGGTCACATGGATAGTGGAAGAGATGGCAGGGTTGAAATTTGGTTTCTTCAAAGATCTGGCACTGCTTTAGCCATATTGGAATTCTAAACATTTTGGGGGGATGCATATGTGTAAAAAATAGAAGAAACACCTTAGCCATCAGAAAGCTTATAAGATGCTACCTAATCTCAGTTTCTTCCCATTCCCCATTTTTTCTGAAGAAAGGCATGGCTAGTTGCAATTTATCTCACTCAGCAGCCAAAGTCTACTGAAAATGAAATCCCAAAATTGCTTACTGTATATGGCAATTCCAATCAGAATTCATTTTAAGCATTTAATCAGAAAAGAAAAATATATTTACTTGATGTAATAAATAAAACTTTTCCTCATGAAACAAATATTTCCCATCTCCTGTTTAGCTGGTGCCTGATGTTCTTGAGAATTTTCTTTTTGTCTGGTCTATCTTCATACCTGGGAGAAAGCAACACTGAAAAGGCAATTTTGTAATCTCATGAGTAACTTTCTTCTATTTATTTACACCTGATAGATGGGTCACATTGTTTTTCTCCATGCTGGCAATTCTTACAAAGTATGATGTGTCTGCTAAATATTCCCAGTAATAAAACAATGAGGGCAGAACATGGAAGTACAGATTTTTTTGACAGTATGGGCAATGAAAAACATCAGTTCCATGTCTCAGGGGATATTACCGCATGAAGATACTGGCCTCTTCTAGTAAATATTAACTGGAAAAAGTGGTTGCTTACTGTACATATGTCTAAAATAAAATGCATGTACAATAACCTCAAACATTAAGAATGCCATCCAAAGGCAAGGCTCTGCCAAACTGATGTGGGATTAATATCCCCCACCATATTGTTGTTATATTAAATACCAGAGAATCCAGAGTCCCAGCCAGTGAGCAGTTTTGTTTATATTTTATTCTCTTGAAAACTAGGAAAAAAGAAAAGCAAGCAAGAAAAAGAGTCTCAGCTGGTGAATTTGGAACACCACTTTGAAAAAATTATAAATGATTTAAAATGCCTTGAAGGATGACTTCTAGTATTAAGAGAGATACATACCCTTGCATGTCCTACTCCCCCCCTCCAGTGTTCTCTTAATGCTTTTTCAAAATACATGTAAATCCATATTCAAATAAACAATTCCATGCTTATAAACTTTCATTTATCTTAAAAAAATCAGAGTGGATTGAGATGTATCTATTCATAGTTACAAACTTTGTCTACCAAAAGGAAATTATTGACTGATTAAAGGATGATGAAGCATAAATGCATTGGAGTTTTAGGCTGTGATCCTCTAAATATTTTGTGAAAATAAACCCTGGGGAAGAAATTTGTACTTCTGAGTAATGTGGACAAGATTCCACTAGAACAAAGTTTTGTTTTTTCTCTAAATCTATTTTTGATCAGTTTTGATCTTCTAATGGTGATGGTCCAAGTCTTTGGGGTGTGTGGAGTTGGTATTTGGTGATGATGATGATGAAAGCCAAAGTCAGTATATCTTGAGGAGAGCTGGAAGGGTCTATGACAGCATTTGCCCTACAGTAATTCTAAGAAGATACCTGGATCATGGAGAAGGCAGAAAGTCATACCACCTGCTCCCAGTTTAGAAAGCTTTGGACAGAAATAGCACAGGGGGCATGAGCTGTTTAGAATACACTTTGAGGCCCAAGGTGGCAGGTGTGTGCTAATGAGATGCATGCTTTGTATCTGGTCCACCCAAAAATTAGACCAAAGGTTTTTAGTTGGGGGGGGGGAGTTGGATCTGTCCAATATCTGTCCAATTATATTCCAAGAGGCAAAATTTACAGCACCTTAAAATGGACAATTTCAGTGGCTTCTGGCACATCAAATACGTTTGGATGTAATGAAATAGCAGTTGGGTCTGGCATTTGTTCTTCAGTACCTTGATTCCAACAAAATGGCCATGGAAGAAGACAAGCATCAACTGTTTGGTTGTTTGGTTGGGGGATGTTTTTCTGTGTCTGCATGGTGGTCTGGATAACTTTTTCAACTTCAGGAGTCTCATTAACTTATTCACAGAACGTATGGCTATGGCAAGAGAGAAGAATCCACTGGCCTTGGTACATGTGTTTACATTACTCTTTACAATGTGTACTTGGTATTCCACTAGAAACAAAAAAGAAATAATATGACATTCATAATTGATATGGGAAAAGTTGAGTATAGATATTTGAGCGCTATTCAGCTTGTTTTCCTTCCATCAGCACTGCCCCCCCCCTCCAAACCTCTGAAATGTTGAGTCTTTCTAGTAAAAAGAAAAAAGTACTGTGATCATCTATGGTGTTTTATCAATTCAATCATGTTTGCCATGATTTTTCATTTTCACAAAAGTCACATTTTATTGCCTGCAAGTTCTGTTCACCCCTGCTATTTTTAAACTTAAAACCCACAAATATCTCTATACATACAGTCAGGTCCAGAAATATTGGGACATTGACACAATTCTAATATCTTTGGCTCTATACACCACCACAATGGAGTTGGAATGAAACAAATACAATGTGCGTTAACTGCAGACTGTCAGCTTTAATTTGAGGGTATGTACATCCAACTCAGGTGAACAGTGTAGGACTTACAGCAGTTTGTATATGTGCCTCCCACTTGTTAAGGGACCAAAAGTAATGGGACAATTGGCTTCTCAGTTGTTCCATGGCCAAGTGTGTGATATTCCCTCAATACCCCAATTACAATGTGCAGATAAAAGGCCCAGAGTTCATTTCAAGTGTGCTATTTGCATTTGGAATCTGTTGCTGTCAACTCTCAAGATGAGATCCAAAGAGCTGTCACTATCAGTGAAGCAAGCCATCATTAGGCTGAAGAAACAAAACAAACCCATCAGAGAGATAGCAAGAACATTAGGCGTGGCCAAAACAACTGTTTGAAACATTCTCAAAAAGAAGGAATGCACCAGTGAGCTCAGCAACACCAAAAGACCTGGGAGACCATGGAAAACAAGTGTGGTGGATGACCAAAGAATTCTTTCCCTGGTGAAGAAAACACCCTTCACAACAGTTGGCCAGATCAAGAACACTCTCCAGGAGGTAGGTGTAAGTGTGTCAAAGTCAACAATCAAGAGAAGATTTCACCAGAGTGAATACAGAGGGTTCACCACAAGATGTAAACCATTGGTGAGCCTCAAAAACAGGAAGGCCAGATTAGAGTGTGCCAAACAACATCTAACAAAGCCTTCACAGTTCTGGAACAAGATCCTATGGACAGATGAGACCAAGATCAACTTGTACCAGAGTGATGGGAAGAGAAGAGTATGGAGAAGGAAAGGAATTGCTCATGATCCTAAGCATACCACCTCATCAGTGAAGCATGGTGGTGGTAGTGTCATGGCGTGGGCATGTATGGCTGCCAATGGAACTGGTTCTCTTGTATTTATTGATGATGTGACTGCTGACAAAAGCAGCAGGATGAATTCTGAAGTGTTTTGGGCAATATTATCTGCTCACATTCAGCCAAATGCTGCAGAACTCATTGTACGGCGCTTCACAGTGAAGATGGACAATGACCCAAAGCATACTGCAAAAGCAACCAAAGAGTTTTTGAAGGGACAGAAGTGGAATGTTATGCAATGGCCAAGTCAATCACCTGACCTGAATCCCATTGAGCATGCATTTCACTTGCTGAAGACAAAACTGAAGGGAAAATGCCCCAAGAACAAGCAGGAACTGAAGACAGTTGCAGTAGAGGCCTGGCAGAGCATCACCAGGGATGAAACCCAGCATCTGGTGATGTCTATGCATTCCAGACGTCAGGCTGTGATTGACTGCAAAGGATTTGCAACCAAGTATTAAGAAGGGAAAGTTTGATTTATGATTATTATTCTGTCCCATTACTTTTGGTCCCTTAACAAGTGGAAGGCACATATGCAAACTGCTGTAAGTCCTACACCGTTCACCTGAGTTGGATGTACATACCCTCAAATTAAAGCTGACAGTCTGTAGTTAACGCACATTGTGTTTGTTTCATTCCAACTCCATTGTGGTGGTGTATAGAGCCAAAGATGTTAGAATTGTGTCGATGTCCCAATATTTCTGGACCTGACTGTATTTACATACGTGTCTCCTAATGTCTCCATTTTCGTATGTATTTTTTGCAGACTATATATTTTTATATACAGTGTCATGGCAAATGATAATTTTGTGCATGTTTCTATTTAATAAATGCTATTTGTTCATTTTTTGGTCTCATGGCAATAATACATGTAAGTTTGCATTCTCCTGCTTCTAATTCATGAATTATACGATAAAATCAGACTTAGAGTAAGATGTAACTGGGGAGGAGACCTTTCCGACAATATTCAGATTGTCAAGAGGTGAAACAAAGATGCATCCTAGCACTGTTGCTTTTTAACATATATGTATCAATTCTCTGACTAAAACTCTCCAGAGAGTAGGTATCCATGCTCCTAAATTAGCCAATAGGCATCTCCCAATTTTACTCTATGCTGATGATGCTGTTCTTCTCTCCTTGTCTTCCGTTGGCATGAAGCCGGCACTAAGTACTCTGGCATCCTACTGTAATGAGTAACAATTAATAATAATCAATTATGACAAATCCAAAGTCTTCATATTTTCTAACAAAAGACCAAAGCACAAAGGAATAATTGATTCCCATGAACTGGAACAGGTTAAATACTTGGGTGTAGTATTTCAGTCCTCAAAGAAATTAACAGCCCAGGTAAATTATGTCACTTCTACTGCCCAAAAGAATACACAAGCAATAATTAAATTTCATGAACAACAGGGGCAGATTACATCCCAGCAGCAATTAATTTTTTTACAGCTAAAATAATTGCCCGACTATTATATGGGATACAACTCTGTACATACGCAATAGCACTTAAACTTATTTTCCACTTCATAGTGCTTTACAGCTCTCTCTTAGCGGTTTAGATCAGCCTATTGCCCCCAACAATCTGGATCATCATTTTACCAACCTCAGAAGGACAGAAGGCTGAGTTAACCTTGAGCCGGTCAGTATCGAATTCCTGGCAATGGGCAAACTCAGCCTGTAATACTACATTCAAACCTCTAAGCCACCAGGGCTCTCAGGGTTTATGAAGGCATTCAAATATTTTCAGGACCTCATTTGGTGCCCCAAAATGCAACCCCCCCCCCCCACAATGCAGTATTGAAGCTTGAAGCTAACCCATCAAGAATTAAGGTTCAGGCCTGGACTAGGATCCCAATCTCAGGCTTTATAATAATGTTTCCACTTACAGGCCTGATACCTCTGCTGCTGTCAGATAATTGCCAATCCCATTGGCACTGCACCAGCATAGGAAAACTCTGAGGTCTTGGCCTCTCTCCTGAATACTTAGGCCAATTAATCCTGGACAAGGCCAAATCAATAATCAAAGAGAGAATGAGGAACATTGATTGCCCAAATGATATTACCAGTGTCCCAGTATTCTATCACCAAATGTTAGGCAGTTGCAATCTCTTTATTGCAGGATACTTATACAATTTAGCATTAAGCATACATAGATGGGCCTTTTCTAGAGCCCGATTTGATGTCTTCCCATCAGCTCTGCTGAAGGGAAGATTTCATGGGACTCCTTATTCTCAGAGACTTTGGCATTGTGGATTCAGGGAGGTAGAAACTCTCATCCATATCCTCATACAGTACCCTTTCTATGATGCCCCAAGGCATGCTCTGATTGTCCCAATCATTTCCAAATATGAAGCCCGTACAGATAAATTTTATGCTTATTATTTTTTAAGAGATGCTAATCCCACAGTCACATATCAGGTGGCCAAATTTTAATGAGATATGCTGTCTTATTGCCCTATTATTATTATTTTTCCTTCCCCAATAATAAACTTTCTATATTACACTATTTCTCTTTTTACTGTATTCTTTTACTGTAAAGACTGGTCAACAACCATAATAAATATACTTGATTTGAATTTCTTATTGTGACTTTCCTATTTACATCTCAAGGTTCTGACCAAGGCTCTGTTCTTACACCTAGCATTTGTGTGCGTGTGTGTTTTGCATTTTTCTTTCTGATTCTCTATCATTTGGAGTTTAGGAAGAAGAGACCGTCATTCAATATTTCTTCAAGCTCAAGTGTGCTGAAGTCATTGCTATCATAAGGACGTAAGTTGATGTCTTTCCTATATTCTACAGTACTAAGGCAAGAAGGCCTGCTTATTTTATTTCTGTGCTCTATTTTTGAAATCTTAGGTAACTGTATTATTAAATATGAAGTGATGTTGTGTATGAAACTTACTAAAGTGTTTTTAAAGCAACAACCAACCAAAAACTATTCAGCCTGAAGGGTAAAGCTGTTACTTTGAAGCTAACTAGGTCATCTTGTACATCATAGCAATTTTATAGTATATTATGAAGCATAATAAGTATTTGCAATTAACAGGAAAGACAAAAGGACATTTCAGGGCAAGGTGGACTTGATTACATCACTGTGAACCAATATAGTTTTGCTATAGGATCTTACCTTAGCTGAATGGATATATAAAAGTACATTCTTAGATGTACTGAATGGTTCCATTTATGGGGTCTGTGAGAAGCCAGTGGAGACCCTGAACCAAGATTCCTAGAAATTTGGGTCTAGGATATTATTTTCTATAATGAAATTCTTGTGAGGCTGTTTCTGTCCACAGTGATCATATGATGACAGTATCCTAGGTGGAGTACAAAAGTGAGCTCCCCTGTCCTGGTAAACAATAGCTCCCCTGTCCTGGACTTCTGGAACTTGAGGTGTTTTTCTTTTTTCAGAATGAGATGTAGCATATAAATTTAATGAACAAACAAATAAATATCAGTCTGCAGAGCTATCTCGCCTAGGCTCTCAAACACTAAATTAACTAAACCTGAGAAATCTTGCATATTTCTTACCTATAAAGAATCTGTAATGAGAATACCAGAAGTATCAGAAACAAACTGATAAATTGTATTAAATCAGACCACAGGAGTTTGAAGAAGATTAAATATATTCAAGGGGCATTTGGCACATTAATTAATTTGTTCCTGACCATTAGCCTCCTAAAGCTTTTGTCTAATTTCTTGCTTCTCAGGATGAACAGCATTGCAGGATACTTATATGATTTATAAGTATCTCTAGTATAAGTTTGCTTCTGTGCTCCTACAGCTTCTGGATTCTTTGATTCTTAATTTATAGCTTTAAAGTGAATAATAGTTCCCCTATCCTGGTAATCTGGAACCTGAGTTCAATTTCTCCATCCAAGATGATTTCTTTCCAGTCTAGTCCTTTGGGTCCTCTTGAGGAGAATGGAATAACAGGCACCTGACATGTCATAGTCCTATTCTAACCTTCTCAACTCTCTTTTTTTTCAAAAATTCCTGTAGTTCTCCTTTAGACACAGTTGAAATATATGAGAACTATGTCTAGGTCCTTAAGCAGTCAAGAGAAACACTACTAATCATATCAGCAAACAACAAAAAATTCAGGGCAAAATTCTGCCTGTCAACCCACTCAGGAGAATGTCCTGTTATTTATGAACATGCTAAAGTAGCCTTCTGGGTGCACAGATTTAAAGATGCAAGTAAAAATGTTCAATAATCTCATCCATTATACAGATATAAAAATCTGAATATGTTATTTGAGAAAGTTACCAATCTGATAAGAATTCTGTTCCTCTTGAGTGAACGTCCTTCTTGTGAATAGAGTATGAGACTATTATTGTATCAGTGATGCCTGCAACTCATTAGTGAAAAAAGGGGGAAAAATGCAATGCACATTTTCTAAGTTAGAAATCCAGGCAATAAAGTCAGTATTGGGGCATTCTGTATAAGTTTTCTTTGCATGCCTCAGGAGCACTATGTATTTTATTCAAATGCATTTTGACTTTAAAAGGATTCCTCAGTTTTAAATTGCAGCAAAAAAAAACTTTTAAAAATTGCTCTAATAGTATTGAGTTAAACTACATCTACTTTTGAGGAATTCTTTACTCCTGGCATAATGGAGAGGGAGAGGGAGAGGGAGAGGGAGGGAGGGGGAGGCAGGGAGGGAGGGAGGGAGAGAGAGAGGGGGGGAGAGAGAGAGAGAATGGGAGATTTACTTACAGTAGTTTGGGTAATGAAATGTTAGTAAGAGAACAATCAAGCTCAGAGAGCACCAAAGACCTCTGATGTCCTGTTCTCGCCACACATTTGTCACCTAGAGTCAATATCTGTAGAATGCTACAATCTAAACCTTATCAAAGTGGTAATTTCTACAGCTTACATTTTTCAACAGAATGGCTCTTCAAGTCATAGTATTATATTACTGAAAAAAATGAAGGAGGACACTCTCCATTTATTTAAAGCTATAACAGGAGCTGTAAAGAAGTGGGTGAATATTAAGCACTGAATTTCAAACATGGGTTTGAAACTCTTGTTCCTTCCACAGCAATCTTCTCAGTGATAATTGGCTAAAACATAACTTTATTCTAAAACATTCCATTTTTCTCTTTACATAACCAATAAAGTTCAATAAATTGCTGGTCATTGACCTCACATCTATATCTGAATATGTTCATTCTGAGTACTATTTTTCTAATCCAATCAGGATGACTGGGTGATAGAACTCAGGGAAGTTCTTAAAAATATATTATGTAAAGTTAATTAATATCCCAAATGCCCCTTAAAGATATTTAATTTTCTTCAGGCTCATGTGGTATCATTTAAAACAATTTATCAGTTTGTTTCTGGTACTTCTGGTATTCTCTCATTATGTGGACCCTTTGTAGGTTAGAAATATGCAAGATTTCCCAGGTTTAGTTAATCTAGTGCTATGGTTTTATTTAAGAATGCTAACAGTTTGCACCTCTAAAATATTTTAATTAAATGAGGCAAATGTGTTTTGTGTTTTGGAAACATACCAAAAGCTATAGACACATCAGGAGTTCATTTTCGAATGAAATTTCTTTAAGGCTTTTGACATAATATATTATAGAAGTTCTTAGCCTGGAAAGTAGAAAGGGATATTTTTGCCTTTTTATGTATCTTTTCTTTAAACAACAATAATAATCTAACTCAGCTTTCCCCAACCTGGTATTGTCCAGATGTTTTGGCCACTAGCCAAGCTGGCTAGGGACTCTGGGAATTGACCTCTAACACATCTGGAGGGCAGCAAGTTGAGAAAGGTTGAACTTCATAGTTATCATTTTCTAATCTTCGGGTGATAACTAATGTAATACTCAGAAGTAGGACTATTCAGAAGGATTTAATGTAATCCAAATATCTAAACAAATATATCTGATTTGCACTGCTCAGGCAAATAAGTGTAAGGTAATTCAGCAGTCCTTTTGATTTTTGCACTTTACTGAATTTTGCAAATCAGTTCTCATCTTAGCCCCCCCTCCCAGTTAAATATGAAGAAAAATGTAGAGAAAAAGAAGACTTGTAGAATAAAAGGCTTATAGAAAAACCTTTTCTAGTTTTTAAAAATGTTCTAATCATTTGGTTTTCACTGTGGTGGCAGATTGATGCTGAAATGAGATGCAAGAGACTCATGAAGGGACCAGCAGGGGCTGGTTTAGATCAACCCTCCCTTATCCAGAAGGCGAGAAAAGATATTCCTTCATCATCTTGACCCTCTTATCCAAAGGAAATCCAACTGGAAAAGATAAAAATGCTGCTAATTCAAATAAGCAGTTGGGAAATGGCTGGCTCCAGCTTTAAGAACTGCAATTTGCTTTCAGGTCTGTAGCCTAATTCTTTCTTTTGGGTTAATTAAAAGATGTTTGAACGTGACAGGCACTGCAAGATCTCTCTGCAAACTGGGGGGAAGTTTATCCCCACCCGTCTCTACGCTCAGAAGAATTTTACTACAATGCAGCAAGGTTGTTTACCTTAGCTCCTTCACAAAAGATAATCCAACAAATTACATTAATTATAAACCAATATGTTCTGTTCAATTCCCTCATGAGCCAAACCTGGGTATGAGCATCTGCTCTTATTTTCTAAACTGGGTTTTGAGGACAAGATTCACAACAATGCTCAATCTATAATTAACACACACAAAAATTAAAGATGCAACATCCTTGCATCCGCCTTTGGAGGCAGCTCTGCTTCTGAATATGCACTGCATTGTCCTGGCAGATTTAACTCAGTTTTAAGAAAGGTTTAAACTATTTACATTTTTGTTGAGCTTAAAATAAACATGAAAATATTTTCCATATTTGGGGTGGAGGTTCATTAATTTCCTCGTGTGGTATATTTCTCTCCCTCTCCATCTTTAGTTGTGGTTCCCAGTATCCTCCTGTATTGCATCCTCTGGATGCCAAAATATGGTTTATTCAGTCATTATATATACAACTTGCTTTGTGAAGAAATGATCTGTTTGCAATATGCTTTTAAATAAAGCTGTCGATTTGTGAGGATTTTTTTTTTTTGCGTTGGTTTGCGTTCATTTGGCTAATCAGATTCCTCTGTTCATTTGACCTGGTTACCAAAAACAATACATGCTGGAGAAAAATGCACTAGAACATTGCCAGACAAGTTAAAATATGGGAGTGTAGCAGAAAAATCCAGGTTTCCTTGGGTCCTGGGCACTCATTCGTAAACATCAGAATTTCTTTCTCCTTCCTACAGTGGGTAGGTTAAAGAGAAGCAGTCTACTGATATTCTATCAAGACAACATGGGATGGAAACAGGCCCAATTTCCCTCAGACAACATAGTTCTGTTGTGATCTCAGGCATTGGGTAATCCAGACATGATAAAAACTCTTTAAAAGTACTCCTTGTTTACTGCTTCATTTAACAACAGTTCAAAGTTACGATGGTATAAAAAATACAGCTTGCAACCAATCCTCACATTTATAACCAATGCAGCAGTCAAATGATTGCCATTTGGGCCCTTCGCAACCAGCTTCCTACAAGCAGAGTTAATGGAGAACACAGAAGTAAAATCAGAAGCCAAAGTCACATGAGGTCTCATTTAATGACCAAATGGGCAATAAGGTCATAAGTCTGTTGTGGTCATGTGATTTTTCTATTTAGCAATCACAGGACTTAATGAGAGAGTGGCCAATCCCAATTGTGGTTGCTAAACAAGACCCATCTGTAGGGTTATGTACCAAAAATACATTTGGGCCTTTCCATTTAAATGTCTGCACAAGATAGTTGCATCATACAGGACCACAGATCCAATTAGGTAAGCAAGTTCTTTACCAGTGGCAAAGGACAATGAGTACTGTAGTGTATCTGGAAGTCCCAGTTTATCTTCCTACTACAGAGGCAGAGTTTTTATTCTTCTCCCTGGACTGATTCTTACACTGGAATTTTGAAGATCCCTGAAATTAAATAGCTTCTCCTTGCAGATCTGAATCTGATACTTTTAGCATATGGGATACATTCTGGTCACACTAGCAAGAAGGAGCTGCCTTCCCCCATCCTGGGATGAAATCCTTGGCTCGGCAAGCCCTCTTCATGTCTCCCTAACATTATCAGAAGGAGCTTTTCCCACTTACTCCAAGACTCATTTGCTCTATGTTGTTAGGATGCAGAGACATTATTTCTTTATAATACAGAAAACAACTGAAAGCCTGCAGGGGGACTGCTAAGAAAACCAAATGAGACAAAACAAGAAAGGGAATGATCATGAGAGAAATGAGGAAGATGTGGGTATTATCTAACTTTGCCTTTTGTTTGAGAAGAACCTAATACTGATGTGTGAATATTTTTCCATATAAAATGCAGAAGCCAATGACCTGAGAAGATGTGGTACACGATTTATTTGCTTATGGGAAAGAGAGAGAGAGAGAGAGAGCATGACAGACAGAGAAGTTGGTCTCTAGAGGCTGAGCTAAATGTCCATTTAGCCTCAGACGCAGTAGAGCACAGGAAGCTGCCTGATCACATAGTTCCTTGGCTTGTCATACAGACCCACAAGGACCCTCCACAGTTTCAGGCAAGAGCCTTTTCCTCCACTTCTCCAGGCAAGAGCAGAAGTTGCAAACTGGGACTTCTTGCTGTTAAGACAAATAATTTACCACTTAGTAAAGGCTTTGGCAAATCACTGTCTTGCAGCCTTAACTTCTCAACTGATGTGGGATTCATCAAATGGGGCCAACCTCCCAGTTTTGCATATTATACAATGTTGCATTAAATATTGTTGAACTCTGCAAGACAATTTTTTTTAGATTTATCCCACTTTTATTATTTATATAAATAATTCAAGGCAGCAAACATACCTAATACTCCATTTTTTCCTATTTTCCCTGCAAACAAAAGAAGGGGTGAGTTGGGCTGTGAGAAAGAGTGATCGTCATAAAGTTACCTGGCCGGCTTTCATGCCTGTGGTGGGAATAGAACTCATGGCTTGGTAGGAAATACAGTTTTAAACTTGTTGAGTTCTGGGACTGGCATACATGCATGGAATCAGTAAGAAGATTAGAGGTCAAAGAATTTAGATTGTACAAGTACAGGTTTTGTGATTTAGGAACAAGGAAGAGAGATTGATAAAGAATCCAAAGGTTTACTTTTGTGGGATTGCAGAAAGGATTTGCAGATAGAAGCACATCTTCTTGAGTCCATCTTAAAATCTGAGTATATAACCAATTGTTGCTGAGCATTGCCACACTATGCATATGATGCTCTTTTCTTTGAAGTAAGTTATACTAGTTAGTAAGTTAGGACTTGGAAGAACATTTTTGCCTTCAGTTCAATCATATTTATTCCCAGAGACTGCCTAGTTTTCTTGACAAGGCTTTCAGAAGTGATTTGCCATTGCCTCCTTCCTAGGCCTAAAAGAAAACGATTGGCCCAGGATCACCCAGCTGGGACTAGAATCTATGATCTCCCAATTTCTAGCCTTAATACTACATGAAACGGGCTCTCAGGAAGAACTATAGACTTTTGTATAAAGGGCATGAGTGCCATGAAATAAATCTGTGTATGGATGGTGAAGGAAGGGAATTAGGAGATGCAGACTTTGAAGAAGGATCCAAGTCAACAAAGGCCTTGGAGTCAAGGCTAGGCTAAGACATTCTGCTGATTTTCTATATAGGACATCTTGCCTTGCACCCGGAGAGCTGGAACTGGGAGGCATCTCCAGTTGGGATAGTGTTTTGATTAGACCATGTGATGGACATGTGGTTGCTGGGCAGGGGCTTGGACTTTCCTTTGGGTGGAGAAAACCTGGAAGCTTTCATATTCAGGTTTTCCCGGATGTGCCAATATGACATCTCTAATCAAATGGAACTTTGAGGAACTTCAAGCCTCAGAATCTTCTTTCACTGGGGGTATTACTTGGAACCCTGACTTTAGCAGCTTATCTTAAAACCTGAAGATGACACAACGTGTTAAGGAACAACAAGGTAGCTTAGGGAACACAAAGGATAGCTAGGTAACAACGTCTATTTTTCAACAGAGAATGGCTATGGGGCTGGCCTTGCCATCCACAGCTCTAGGATTCTTGACCTGAGAGACCCACTTATCATATACCACAGCAGGTCTCTTCCTGCTGAGATGATGGGCCAGGGGAGCAAGCTATGAGGCATCTTCAAGAAGTGATTGATTTGGCTAGACCAAAGCTAAGGAAGGTGTGGGAATCTTGGTATTGTTGTCCAAGGGCAGCCCCATTGACTTAGCCCAGCCATTGGGGTAGAGTAGGTAAATCAACCCTGACTGCTCTTTAGAAGGCCAGATCCTGAAGATGAAACTCAAATACTTTGGCCACCTAATGAGAAGAAAGGACTCACTGGAGAAGAACCTAATACTGGGAACTATTAAGGGCAAAAGAAGAATGAGACGACAGAGAATGAGGTGGCTGGATGGAGTCACTGAAGCAGTGAGCATGAGCTTAAATGGACTCCGGAGGGTGGTAGAGGACAGGAAGGCCAGGAGGAATGTTGTCCATGGGGTCGCGATGGTTGGACATGACTTAGCGACTAACAACAATAGGTAGAGGATAGCTGGCTCTAGTCTATAGGGCTTCTATAAGTTGCTCAACTTATAGGCAGCTGCCAAGTCCTATGTGGTCCTCCTGTGAGCAACCATTTTCTAGATTTAAGTGAAATCTGTCATCAGGAAGGAAAAATGAAAAAAATGTGTGTTGGGAAGGGGGGAGAGAAATTTCATTAAGACAATAACAGACAATCTTATGGAGCCCCAGCACTATGGAAGTGATAGCACTATAAAGCATTTTTTATATTATTGGATTTTGGAGTCATTTTGGAGTATTAGGATATTAGATTTCTCTGTATTTACAGTTAGCTTTAGGGCTGAGCTTTTACACTGTCTGATCTTAATATTATAAATAGCATTCTTCTGATTAGGTACCCCCATTTGGAGGGGGTAATGCTCCAAAGCAATGTATTAATTACACTGGAGGTTCCCCCTCCCACCTTTGGAGTGAGTTCGGTTTCTAGAGGATTAAATGGCATTTCTACATGTGTAAGGCATTCAATAAATCTGAGTGGCATTTATGGTATGATTTTGTTTTTATTTATTTGCAAAGTGCAACAGGGTATTTATCACTGAGACCAGAGTGGGATAGTAGCTTGCTGGAAACACCAAGCCAAGAAATAACCACAGTAGTATTGAAATAAAAAGCAGAAAATTCTGAAATCAGTGTGTGTTTGTGAATGTGTGTATGTGTATCTGGATTGACTGCTCTAATTTTCTCGGCCAAGATAAAGAAAAGGTTAAGATTAGAATTTGCCATTGTCTTCTTCTGGGATTTTTTAAACTTCTCAATTTAATTTAAAGCTTGGGGATCTCTTCTTGGTTGTCTTCTCTCCAAGCGCTATAAAGAACTAATCCTGCTAAACTTTACAAGAGCTATCCAGGTCAACTATATGCTATAACTTGCTGCTGGTCACATATATGGTTAACAAGATATGTTTCTAGTCCTCATAATTTGTACAAATGGCTTGCAAAAAATGTAGACAATCTTTAGGCCTTTGGACTGCTTTTTCTTCTCATGTTATAGTAACAGTAAAATAGCCTTGACAAAATAAATGCTTTACATACCGGCAGTAACAGAAGAGGAACTAGGCCCTGTAGGATTCCATAGCTAAAATGTTCCCAGTTGCCATATGTACTGCACAACATAAGAAGGCTAACCAACCTATATGTTTCAGGTGGACTCAATACCTAGTGAATTTAATAGGGTTCCTCCAAGTTATATGCATTGTAGTAAATAGTGAATTGATAGAACCAAGAACTGGGATTATTAAAATATAAATACAAAATCTGAATAGATTCACAACATTCTGGCTGAGTTAAACATTATTTATCTATACTCAGAAATAAACCTAAGTTCAGTGGAGTTTACTTGTTGGTAGATAAATATTGAGCACACATTCCGAGATTTTACAGATTCTCTAAATTAGTTGAGTTATAGTGTTAGCACCAATTCTGAAGAATGTGGGAAAATGCACCCTTTTGCGGTTTAAGATTTTGGAGGGGTGGGATTTGATCATGAAGCTATAACTAATCTCAGGAAGGAAAAGGTCCAAAACCTTTCAATACTGTGAACCTCATAATCACCATCTATAACTCATAATGTTCCTTTTTTGTATATAATTTTATTAAACATTTTAAAAACACAGGTAAAAACCAATACAAAATAATATGAAGTAAAAAAAGCAAAAGCAAAATGGAAGCAAACAAAGGGAGAGCAAAGTGCAAGAAAGAAAGAAATATACAAAACAAAATCCCATGACTTTTTCCCAACTGTTTGTCCATCACTCCCAAGAGGAAAGAGTTCTGGTCTCAATTATACTGTATATTAATCTTTAAAATCCTCAGAATTGCAGTATGTATGTGAATTCAAAATTTTCTACTTTTTTACATGTTCACCAAGCGTGATAAAATAACATTTCTTTTTCTTCACATTTCCAACATAAATTTGAAGTATCTTTATTCACATACCAAATATACATCGTTTTATAAAAGTTCTCTTTAAGATTATAACAATATAAATATCAATATTTTCAACCACATATTTTCCCATTGTTCAATCTTTATAATATGGTAACATTCTTTCTAATGCTTGTAAGGAGGAAGGAAATAATAGCAATAAAGGCCACTTTCTGCGTAATGATTAACCTTTCTCTGTCGGGATACATCTTTTAATGCAACCTCCCCCCCCCAAACACATACCTAAAATGTCATTATTCTAAAATGGCATTATGGAATAGTTTAATTCCATACAATTAAACTGTCATCGTTACAATTCTGATATTAATCTTTATACATTTTTGATGATGTCTAACTGTCCTAAACTCTCTTATACAGAAATACCTATTGTTATTTTTGTTTACCAGAACAGAATTCCAACGAAAATGATCCCCGATTGCCTATTTTATAAAATTTGGGGGGACCTGGTTCTAGTAAAGATATTATATTGCTTTTTTTAAAATGCTCAAGTACCAAGAGCAGCAAATGGTTAGAACTACCGTGTTTTCCCAAAAATAAGACCCTGTCTTATATTTTTTTAAATCCCGAAATAAGTGCTTGGCCTTATTTTTGAGGAGGTCTTATTATTTTGGGGTGCGTGGAGCTAGATGGGGCTCCTCTTGCCATCTTATCTGATTTCCAGCTCTGCGTTTAAATATTTTCAGGGAGGGCTTATTTTGGGGGGGAGGCTTATTTTAGCACATGTGCTCAAAAGCCCAATTGGGCTTATTATCAGGGGATGTCTTATTTTCGGGGAAACAGGGTAGACCAATTTTCTTACAGTACTTCCATTGCAGAATAATTAATTATTTCCCAACATTAGATTCCTCTCCAAGTTTACTTTCTATAGCCAACATATAGTGGTGGGTTCTACTTACCTTTACTACCAGTTCACAACGGGATCATGCATGTGCATGTGCTTTGCTTGTTCGCGCACCAAACATCTGCGCATGCACAGAAGCTTCTGCACATGAGCAGATCGCCTGTGATGACATTCTTGTGAACCGGTCCAAACCGGGGACAACCCACCACTGCAACATATCCAGGGGACAAGATTGTGTCAACCCTGAAACCGAATGCCTACATTTTTTAAACAGTCCCATCCTGCTGAAACTTGCTTCAGCTTCTATTAAGTCTTGGCAACATAAAAAAAAAAAAAAGAATAATTGGAGCTGTACAAACACTGAAATGTTAATCTAATAAGGGAAATAATACTCATTCTTTTCTAAATGTAAACTTTTGTATATTTATACAAAGTCATCTTATTGCCCCCACAATCCGGGTCCTCATTTTACCTACCTTAGAAAGGATGGAAGACTGAGTCAACCTTGAGCCTGGTGAGATTTGAACTTGCAGTAATTGCAGGCAGCTGATGTTAATAACAGTGCTTTAGTCTGCTGCGCCACCAGGGCTCTTTTACTATGGTATCTTTTTCTACAGGTCTTCCTAATTATGCAGAAGAGTAGGGCAGATAATTTGTCATACAGGAAAGCAGTAGTAGGTCTTTTGAGCTACACATCTGATTTACATTTCTAAACATAATCATATAGAAGATCAGACAAAATTGACTAATGTGGAGAGTAGAGGGTGGAGAATGAGAAAGAGAGAGATGGGGAGGGTGGGAGGTCTGTTTCTCAAAGATGGAACTGTGGAATCCTTGGTGCTCTGAGTTTGGTTGTTTGCTTGCAGACATTTTGTTACCCCAACTAGATAATACTCCCATACTACAGGGGAGTGAGGTTTGCTCTTTGTTTATATTTCCCCGTCAGTATTGGTGGGAATGTGGTTTTCTCCTTAGTATCCTTGATAAGGCTGTTGTTATTGCTTGATTGTCCCAAAAAGATTGTGCTTTTTTCAAGAGGCAATTGGACTTTCTGGTTTTTCTTTAAAGACATTTCACTTCTCATCCAAGAAGCTTCTACAACTCTGACTGGATGGTGGGGAATGGACAGATTTATACTCCTTGCAGATAGCTGGTCATTTGCATTCTTTTAGTGGGTCATTAAGGTCACCTTGAGGTTTATCTGTGTCATCAGGGTCACCTGAGTGGTGCAAATTAGTGTGGAGCCTTCTTGGAACTGTTGAAAAGACTGTGTTGTAGATTGAAGATAGATGATGTTGTATCCTCCCCTTCTGTTGAGAGAGAGCTGTTCAATTTTGACATAGATGGCCTCTTTAACCCCTCTTTCAAACCAGTGATCCTCTCTGTCTGAAATATGGACTTTGTTGTCTTCAAAAGAGTGGCCTGTGTCTTTTAAATTGAAGAGCAATTAAATTGCTCTTGAAAAAAGCACCTTCAGGACAAAGATTACCTGGATGACTGAGAATCTCCATAGACATTTATTGCTTGATTGTTTGTGTTGCTCCTGGGGTTAATCCATGCTTAAATGAATGGTGATTCCTGGGGTATTCTTTTTATTTCCTTTTTAACTTTTTATTGTCTCTTTTAAATGGAGTATACATATTGGTTATCTCTATATGCTTGTTGAAGACATGCCAAACTTCCAGGCATCCCCTAGCATTTTTGGATTTAGCTTGGTCCAGGATACTAGTTTCCTAGTTGAAACTATGGCTAAGTCTATCCATATGTTGTGGAATTAAGGAGTTTTCATCTTGACTTCTAGATATGAGGTACCAAGCAGAACAATTTAAAGCACTGACACTCCCTTTCCCAAACATTCAAGGGAAAAAACATTGTCTGAAGACTGGACATTAAAACTGAAAGAAACAGGACCCGGGAGACTTGTTGGGATCCCAAGGTAAGATATGGATTCATAATTTTGGTGTACCTGCTTCTGAAAACAACCCTCCTGAATCCTTCATGCAGCCACCTTAGAAAAATCTCAAAGCTTTTTGCAGGAAAAACTCCTAACAATGCTACTGTCAAAGATTCCATCAGGTCAGGTACAATCTTCATTCAAATTTTCCTCAGTGGAATTGTAGATCTTGCATTATATAAGAGACTATGTACTTACATCTTCATAATATTCAGATGCTGACACTGAGCTGAAGTGGCTTGAACCAGGCATTTGGCAAAAACTACCAAACCACACCACACCACACCACACCACACCACACCACACCACACCACACCAACAAAACAAAACAAAACAAAACAAAACAAAACAAAACAAAACAAAACAAAACAAAACAAAACAAAACAAAACAAAACAACAAAACAAAACAAAACAAAACAAAACAAACAAGGGTTTTGGAATTCTAATTTGGCAAGTCTTATGATTGGCTGCTTTTATTAAATTGATTTTCTGGAGACCACACTGTGGTGGCCTTGTATCTTGAGCATCTACTTTCCCTTATTAGAGTAGTCATTCCCACTAGACAGATGGTTGCAGTTGGCAGGATGGGAGAAGGAGATGACTGACAGCAAAATCAGAGGATTCCCAAGTCTGTTTGCTTTTTAGAACTGGAAAATTATTTACAAGGCCAATAAATCCTATTTGTTTTGGGTGGGTTTTTTTCATTATGTTATATATCGTAACTGCTTTTGACAATTGTTGCTATTTTCAGGAGGGAGGGTGTTCCCCTCTGTATTTTGGGAAAGGGAAGGTCTTTGGACCTTCTTTCTTTTCCAAAATCTTTTAGCAGCTATTTTAGGTTCATGGTTTTTGCATGCGACCTCTGGAAACTGCACAATCAATTTTCAACAATAATAATCAGAGGAGATCCATTCCAAGGGCTGGAAAAAAAAAATAAGAATCCCCTGGGAATAGCAAGTATTTTCTGGTTTCAAGGAAGAAAAGATACACTTTCTTAGAAAAATAAATGTGTGCTTTATTTTAATATAAAAAGCCTCTGCCCCCTGGAGCTTCTGACTGCAAGGTGCCATCTTAAAAGTGCCAACTAAGAAGAGGGATACTTCAAAAAAAAGCAGATGGCTCTGCCATCTATAAATCTTAATTTTTCATTCACCGCAATATTCTTGCATGTTCTTTAGCACAACAAAGCCCCGGGGGAGCAAAGCACTGTCAATCTAATTAACACTGCTAATTGAAGATTACTGGATTCATTGACATAAAAAAAAAACCTGTCATGACCGGGGCATAAGTTACCGGTTGCATAAAATAGGCATCTGAATATTGCACAGAAAGCTGTTTCAGATAGGTTATAGGATTAGGTCAGGGGTCACGCTAGAATCTTAGAAGACTTTCCCATCAGTTGTTCTTGCATATGTATCCAAACAACAGATCTAGGCAGTGGTGGGATTCAAATAATTTAACCACCTGTTCTCTGCCCTAATGACCGGCTGGGTGGACATGGCCATGGTGGACGTGGCCAGGGGGTGTGACAGGCAGCACTCGGCTTCCTGCATCCCCCTGGGAGTAAAAACACGCCCCGTTTTGGGCCTAGTAGGCCTCTGTGCAACCTCTTGGGAGCAAAAACTGGCCGCAGGGGGCCATACCACACACCCCCGTGCCCCATTTTGGGACTAGTAGGCCTCCCTGCACTTACCTGGGAGCCAAAACAGGGCACGTGGGGACTTCTGGAAGGGGCGGTGTGGGGAGAAGTAGAGCCAGCCAGCAATTTAACAACTGGTTCACCCGAACCAAGCCGAATCTGCTGAATCCCACCACTGGATCTAGGTGCCAAATTGCAGTAGATTGGTGAGGGTTTCCTTAATTATTTGTCAATAACAGCAATATAATGTCTTCCCTCTTTTCCCCAAATAAATTCTGATTATGGAAAAACAATGAAAGCTTGGGGTAAATGGGAAGATCTTCTCATGGGGAAAGTCTGTGAACAGTTTTTATATTTAACTCTTTAAAGAACATTCTGAAATTCTCCATGTGTGTCCTTTCCATCAGTTGGTGGAGCTTTTAGCAAACAAAAGCCTGATTGCCAATAGCACAGTTCCAAAATCTGTGTAATTGTTTGGCTAACAAACGCTTTCTTAGCTTGGAATCCAGGGGTGTCCACAGGAGGTGGCCCAAAAGGTCAAAATGGAAGGTAAAATGATGCTATGAAGCACCATTTCACCTCTGCAGTACACACATTTAAAATGGCAGAACTTCAGTTGGAACGTTATAGGTTTCATCTTGACTTTTTTTTACCTTGCCCTGTGGACATCCCTTCTGGAATTCAACGTGTAAAGCATCTATCCTCTGGCACCAAGTTATAGTACCTCTCAAGATGACAGGTTTCCATATCAGCCTCTTCAGAAAAATTGCCCTCTCCACCCCTATTCTGGAGCATGTATGTACGTATGTGTGTACTTTAATGCTTTACAGCATTACTTGTACTTGTATGCTTAAGTCTTGAAAGGGGTAAAGAAGCTTGCCTGAGTCAAAAAGTGGCCAAGAAAATTTAAATAAATAAAGCTACAAGGTCTCAGTGTATCATGCGTTATAATACTGGAAATGCTGACCTACACTTTTTTTTTTTTTTGCGCAACAAAAAGCCTGTTGATGCTGGCTTTAGAGACTAGTTCCTTGCCAGGAACTTTTACAACCCTGTAAATTGTAAAATTTATGAAAATTAAAAAAAAAAAGAGATGAATAGTTAATGCCACCTTGCTGAAATGCAATTTAATTGACTGCTTATATTATTTATAAAACATGTAAAACAATGTATCACATTTTTCCTTAAACATGGCTTTACAGTTATGAAGGAATTGAGTCCTATCTTCGTCCTGGGAGACCTCAACACTATTTCTCTGTCTCTTTCTCTGACTGCTATCAGTGCCCTGAGATAATGCAAAAAAACCCACCTTGCTTGTCATAATCCCTTACCATGGAGATTTGAAAAGAAGAAAACTAGCTGTGATGGGATGCTACTCTAGTCAAATTGGGTCTGCCATAGTCCATGAGGCATTTGGGTTCCTTGGGCTGAAATAAGCTTCCTCAAAACAATACCGAGTGAATGATTCCAGAGAGAGCGAAGCACTGCTGAAATCTAGCTACTGGTCTCAACTTCCAACCTCATTGCAAGGTGGGGGACAGCAACATGTGGGCTTTGTAGTTGCTGCATCTAAGGCAAGCAATTGTCATGTTGTGCTTCATGAAAGTGAACTACAAGTTCAGTACTGAGTGTCAGCCTGGAGGCCATCTTTTTCTTTGGATCTTCAGGGCTGCCACATTTAACGCTGAGGGAAACTGGGCGGGGGATTGTATGGAGTGGTAGAGATATCTAGCCACAATAACATTCCTTTCTCTGAGAGTCAAGGACATTCGGCCTGCATCTGGAGTGGTGTGACTGGGAGGCATCTCCAGTTGGGACGGTGCATTGATTGGACCATGTGATGGACATTTGGGTGCAGGGGAAGGGACTTGGACTTTCTTTTGGGTGGGGAAAACCTGGAAGCTTTCAGATTCGGGTTTTCCCAGATGGGCCAATATGACATCTCTAATAAAATGGAGCTTTGAGGAATTTCTAGCCTTGGAGTTTTCTTTCATTGGGAGTGTTACTTGGAACCCTGACACTGAGATTCTGAGCTAATTCCTAACAAAACCATTAAAAAAGAACGGTACTGATTATCATTTTTATTAAATAAAGGAATTTCTGAACCCCATTATTACAGATATGAAGATCAATCTGCTCATTCCCTTAAAGGTGGTTTATGCAATTCCATTTCTTCTCAGTTTTATTTTTCTCAGAATTAGATCTAGAGGCCTTCAACTATATATCGCATAGGTGAAGAGACTGAATTCCTTCTTCCCTAGGTAAGGATCATTTCCCTTGCAGCAACTTGTTCTTTCCTTTTTCTCTTCTCTTCTCTTCTCTTCTCTTCTCTTCTCTTCTCTTCTCTTCTCTTCTCTTCTCTTCTCTTCTCTTCTCTTCTCTTCTCTTCTTTTCTCTTCTCCTCTTCTCTCCTCTCCTCTCCTCTTCTTTTCTTTTCTTTTTCTTATGTTACAGGCAACACTTGTGTGAAGGCTGATCTGGAGAATTAACTACAGGAGAGGGAAGAACTATGTTTCTCCTCAGATGTCAGGCTTGGTTGGGGCAACCACACTTCTTTTTGAGTTAAATAAAAATGAAAAGTTGTCAATATGCTACACAATATGCAGTTTGACCCTGAGAGATTTATTATCATTGAATCATCCTAGTACTATATAGGCAAAGGCATAGGGAATGGCTGGCTGCCATAGCGACCTAGGCTTGGCAAGGCCATGCTGTCCCAGATCATCTTGGGGGGGGGGGGGGATGGAGCAAAATGCTTTATAGGTATCTATTTATTTATAATATTGTTAGCTCCTCCAAATTATATCTTTTGTAATCCCAACCAGGGTACAAAGTAGGATTAAAAGACTTAAAGTTACATCATCATGAAAAAATAATATTACTATGTCTTAAAATCATAAAAGAACAACTTCTTAAAATACAGCAGACATGGCACAGAGTGGAACAAATCTCCATGGCAACTGACATCACTGGCATAATTCAGTAATCCCGCAAATGACATGTTAAATCATTTGCATAATTTGCAAATATTAAAATATTTGAGAAAAATATTAAAACCATTCAAGGCAAATTATCCAAAGTTCTATTTGATTTGATGGACAATTTTAGGGCTGGTTGATATATGGAGACAGAAAAATTTAAGAGAGTGTAATTACTTTTCTGAAATGTATAGATCATTTTCAAGAATAGACACAATTTGGATTTCAAAGAACTTGGCTACTAAAATTTCTAAAGTAGAAAAATCTCCAATGACTTTTTTGGATCATTATCCTGTTAGATTGGTTTAAAGAAAACCAATTGGTAAAAGAAAACCTTGGTTTTTTTGGGTGAAGACTAAATGAAATGTTGTTATAGAAAGAAGCAATAGAGGAGGATTGTAATAAGATATTTTTAAAAATGAAACTAATTTAGGAAAGGCACTCATTTGTGAATAGTTGGGTTGCAAGTAAAACTTTTATTTCAAATTATATAATGTAATAGTGAACTGATAAAGAGGAGTCAAGGGAAGTCACAAGCTGTTTTGGATAAAGAGAAAAGACTTAAAGAAATTTTCAAAGATAAGTATTTCTCAACAAATTAAGTTTTCACAATGATAATTAACTCTATTAACAATAAGGGAACCCTTTCATCCAGGATTGGAAGGGAAATGTTCCTAGTCTCTCACTTCAGAAAGGGGTGTCCTCTCTTTCTCTTCCAACTCACTCCCAAATCCAACAACCCCAGTCTTTATCACATTTCACTCAACTTCTTCAATCTTCTCAGATAAACAAGACTAATAATATTCTTATAGTCAATCACCATCAATAGTCTCAAGTTTGCTCATTGCCATCTCTCTAGACCTAGTTTTTCATTACTGATAGTAATTGTTGGAAATGTTATACATCTATTAATTAAAGGTGGATTTGTGCTGGCATTATTCTACTGGCTGCCAGGACTAGGACCACAAAGGCCTATTCACCATCATTCATGCCCTTCATAGTCAAAGTGACATTCATAGTCACCTTCTGCTTGGACTGGTGTAAACTTCAACTGGCCCAGAATAAATTGGAATACAATTTTGGGTCCCTGCAGTTTGTTTCTGCGGCACTGCTGCTGAGTGAGTGGTGCTAGTTTCTTTTCAGGCCCAGTTCAAGATTCTAATTATTCCCTTTAAACTTTAAAGTTTAAAGCCCTGCATTGCACTGGGCCAGATTATTGGAGGGACTGCCTTACCCTGAGAATATTTAGCTATCTCACCAGATTGAGCAAACATACAGCCAATCCATGCAGCCAACTGAGTGTAGCACAACTCTAGAGAATTTTTATTTTTCAAATCAAATACTGTGCAATTCATCGATCCAAAATCATAATAAATTTTCATCACATGACAGATCATAGCCTATAGAGAAGTGTCTCTAAAACCAGCTCAGCACACCAACTAGGATAATAGTCAAAGCAGATCAATAGAAAATTTATCTGTAGGTTGGTATTCTAAATTGTCTTTTTTAATGATTTAAAAATAAACAATTAAATTTGGTCTCTTTATATTTGGCATTTTCTTTTAATGTAAAGAGTTCCTCAGAAAGAACATGCATAGCTGCTTCATATGCCTATACAGACAACTGGATGCAAATTGTAGTGGATACAAAGGATATGGTTATTTTAATACAGTACTTCTAGCTGGAGTCTTTTCAAAGCACCTCTTTGGAATGTTTTGGACTGCTATATATTTATAATTTCATTGGCAGTCTAAGGACTGGATTGGATAGGATACAAAAGGCATCTTTGTCTTTAATTAAAATACATATAGATGATGCTGGAGTATTAGAATTATTAAAAGCAGGCCAGTGCTGCAGAAGTTAACACTTTCTTCACAAATTGTAATCCTGAAGAAAATGACTGTTCTAAAACACTTGTTTGCATTAAAGAAAAATCTTCACTGGCATCTTTCTTTTCCAGATGCATTTTTTTAAAATGTCCACATCAGGAGAAAGCTGTTTAATATCCTGTCTAGTTTGAGCCTACATGAAGTGATTTGCTTGCTAATTTAAATCATAATAGCAATGAAAGATCTCTTTCTAAATAAGAAAGGTGGGAGGGCAAAAGACAACATAGATTTGCATAACATGTCCCTATCCTATATACATGGAGAGATTTTGAAACAGGCCCCACTGGGAAGTTGGGGGGAAAAATGGAAACAGGCAGTGGCAAACTCTTTCTATATATCTGGCAAAAAAACTAAATGAATGTGTCCAGTTACCAGGAATCGACTTTTACCTGAAAGAGTCTTTACTGTTTCTAACATTTAATGAGAATGAAATGCAGTGTACTTTGCAATTGTTGTTATGACAATGTTCTGCAGGATAGCACAATCAGATATTCGAGATTCCAGTCTGGCTTTGTACGGATCTTTAAATGAGAATTGGATGGAGGACAAGGGAAGATCCTTTTCAAATAAAGAGCAGCAATTTGCGAATTGGAAAATCCAGCCACTCTCAGTTGCAGTATGTTCCAGCTTGGTTTGATTTCTTCCTGCAACCAAACAAACTTTCCTTTACAATAAACTCTGTTCACTTCATACCAAGATCCCAGTAATAATAATAAAAAGACAATAACCACAGTAAGAAGCATTTCTCATAAGTGATTTAGATCTGGGAGGAGTCTCTCACATTAATATCAATGTATCTCACTGTGTGATTAAATCCTTAAGGAGCATAGTGAAACCCAACCTATTTAGATTAATGATGTTATTGCAAAACACAGACTTGAAAGGCTGAGCTAAAGTTTTGTTTGCTTTGCATAATGCCCCCCCCCCCTGAATTTTGATTTTAGTATATAGGCAAGAGAAGAACACAAAAATATTGCCGTTTGAAATTATTCATCAAGAATACCAATGCTATAAGTATTGATGACTTTACCTGAATACTTATACAAATTCACATACATTTAATAATGTTTATAATAATACTAGAAGGCGAACCACTTAAAATTACTTTCACTAGAACTTTGCATGCTGAGAGAAGAAAGAAAAGGGCTTTCTAAAATAAAACTTGATTAGGATTTGCTCGAGATTTTTGTATGTTAGGAAATAAGAATTGGAACTACATATTATAGATATCTGACGTTAATGTTATATTATATTTAGTTTGTTCCTGGTATGTGTGTGTGTGTGTGTGTGTGTGTGTGTGTGTGTGTGTGTGTGTGTCAAAAATGATAATACCAACAGGGAAAAAATAGAGATTATTTTTATTGAGCAACATATACACGTCCTCTGAAGCAACTTGATTGCTTTGTCAACGTATGAATTTCCAACATTGCCTCACTTTTCACTATAAACAAAATTTGAGGACAACTATAATCTTGAACCAATTAATCTTTCCCAGGAAAAGGTGAAAGCAACAGAGTTTATATGTGATTTAGGCTGCAATCCCATTGATGTGGAAGTAACTCAATGTGCTTTTCTTCTATGCAGACATGCATAACATTGCATTGCATTATCATGCTTTAGAACTTATTTATGTACTGGCATTGGCATAGGCTACCACACAATTACAATGGATTTAAAAGACACCTCTGAAAGTGGGATCTTAGAATACAGAATATTAATCAAATGATGTGTACATATGTATATACGTGCATGCCTACCAAATACAGGGAAACTGAATGAATTGTCAAATAATAAGGAACAGCAATATGTTATCCAAGATGTTGGATAACTATTTGTCTGAAGTGATGTAGGGTTTCCTGCCTAAGCAGGGGGTTGGACTAGAAAACCTCCAAGATCCTTCCAACTCTGTTATTCTATTCTATTCTAATAGCACTTTGACTTACAGTATATACTGCTTCACAGTATTTTACAGCCCTCACTAAGCAGATTACAGAGGCAGCCTATTTCCCCCAACAATCTGGGTTCTCATTTTACCAATCTTGGAAGGATGCAAGACATAGGTAACATGTAAAAATTCAGCAAGCAAGAAGCTGGATGATGATGGATGGATATATCCAATCATTTATTATTTTTTATTGATATTTCTATGCTGTATATAATCATACAGTCGTAGTCATCTGTTACTATGCTAGCCATCTCCACCCAGCACAAAACTGTCACTGGAGAAAAAGCTCATATTTGACTAATTAATGGATTAGGCTGTTAGGAAAGCTTGTTGATAGCATTGGAATATTGTTGCTTTAGAAGTTACAAGGCACTTTCTGGAATAATGGAGGCAAGAAAATTCCATGTTTTTATAAACCTTGAGAAATAGTTTCCCATAGTAATTTTGCCCTTTTTTAAACTTGGCAACAAGGTGTTAAATGTTGATCAAGTAGTAACTTTTCAGCAAACACTATAATATTGCACATGTTCAGATCTACTTGACACATAACCTTGGACATTTGAGTCTCTTTTATGAGAGAGACTGTTGACCAGGACATATGGGGTTATCTCTTGTCTTTTCAGCATGTTCGGCAGAATTGCTAGTCCACGCTTGGCACAAGGAGAGGGACCTTGGCTCAACACCTGCTCACAAAGAGTATTAATATAAAAGAGGTAAAGCGATTGTTATCTTTATGATATTGAACAAAGCCACATCCTTGAAGCTAAGGACACTAGTTAATATTTTAAGTAAGGACTATGCAAAATGCATTCCATTTTTATGCATTAAGCCAGGCTAAGAAATATTGATAGATTTATACAAATTGTAACTGCTACCACTTTAGTGCAGTTAAAACAATTAATTTAGATATCTTTCTTCTTATTCTAAGCACTCAGTGACAAAAAAAAATTACATCCTTGGTTCATTCTGATTTTATCCTAGTAACGTGGGGTGGTGCTATATTAACTTACAGCAAAATGTATAAAACCTTTACAATTATCTGTCTTTTTCTCTCTGCGCGTCTGACATTCATATTATAATATCCTCTGCTTGCTGGAGTCCTACAGCAGATGAGGGGTGCCTTGTTATTAACATGAGAGTTGTTCAAATAATAGAATGGTCTTTATGAGAAATTCACCAACATTCTTGCCTCCCCCAAAACAAACATGATTAATCTGAAATTCTGAATAAAGTATTGCTTAACATATTCTACACTGCATGTAGAATATAGATATATATTATGTGACATGCTTATCACCATTTGGAGAGAAAATATTTTATAGCATACTGTGTTTCCCCGAAAATAAGACCTTGTCTTATATTTATTGAACCCCAAAATAAGCGCTTGGCCTTATTTTTGGGGAGGTCTTATTATTTTGGGGCGCGTGGAGCAAGACATCTTGCCATCTTACCTGATTTCCAGTTCTGTCTCCCTAACCCTAACTGGAGGAAATGGCGGGGCTTGCTGCGCATGCATTTAAATATTTTCAGGGAGGGCTTATTTTGGGGGAGGGCTTATTTTGGGGGAGGGCCTATTTCCAGGGGGGGGCTTATTTTAGCTCATGCACTCAAAAGCCCGATTGGGCTTATTATCCAGGGAGGATAATTATTATTTTCGGGGAAACACAGGTAGTATAATTATTGTATAGTATATAGTACAGTATTCTTCTTCTTGTGCCATATCCATCATCAGACGTTGGCGATCATGTTGGCAACCCTATTTCTTTTCAACAGCCGCATGAAAAATTGTTGCTGAGTTTTGTCCAAACCAGTCCCTTAGGTTTTGAAGTCATGATGTTCTTCTTCTGCCTGGACCTCATTTGCCTTCAATCTTTCCCTGGAGGATTAAATAAAGGATGCTGTATTTTTTTGAGTGTCGCATCACATGTCCAAAATATTCTAATTTTTGCTTTTTAATGGCTTTGATGATTTCCCTTTGCTTTCCCAGGTGGATTATCACCTCCTCATTTGTGATTTTATTAACCCAGTTTATACATAACAGCCGTCTGTAAATCCATGTTTCAAATGCTTCTAGTTTCTTCAAGTGGTTTTCTGTCAGAGTCCAACTCTCTACTCTGTAGAGTACAGTATATATAGTATAAATTATATAATATTGAGTATTTTTAATCTTCTTCTGGTGAAGTTGCACAGGCACTCCTCAACTAAGTACAATTCATTGAGTGACCATTCAAAATTACAACAGCATTGAAAAAAGTGACTTATGACCATTTTTCACACTTATCACTGTTGTAGCATTCCCATGGTCATGTGATTAAAATTCAGGCGCTTGGCAATTGGTTCATATTTATAATAGTTGCAGTGTCCCAGAGACATGTGATCACCTTTGGCAACCTTCTGGCAAGCAAAGACAATGGGATAACCAGATTTACTTAACAACCCTGCTACTAACTTCACAGCTGCAGTGATTCACTTAACAACTGTGGCAAAAAAGGGGCATAAAATGGGGGAAAACTCACTTAACAACTGTCTTGCTTAGCAACAGAAATGATGGGCTCAATTGTGGTCAAGTCTTGGACTACTTACCCTGTTTCCCCAAAAATAAGACCTCCCTGGATAATAAGCCCAATCGGGCTTTTGAGCGCATGTGCTAAAATAAGCACCCCTGAAAATAAGCCCTCCCTGAAAATAAGCCCTCCCTGAAAATATTTAAATGCATGCACAGCCAGTCACCGCCATATCCTCTGGTTAGGGTTAGGGAGACAGAGCTGGAAATCAGGTAAGATGGCAAGAGGAGCCCCATCTTCCTCCACGCGCCCCAAAATAATAAGACCTCCTCAAAAATAAGGCCAAGCACTTATTTTGGGGTTCAAAAAAATATAAGACAGGGTCTTATTTTCAGGGAAATACAGTATACTGTATATGTTAACTCAGACATAAGTTCCATTTAATTAAACAAAGCTCACTCCCAGGTAAGAGTGGAAAAGATGGTGGTATTGAGAGATAATTCTGAAGAATTTTTGGTGCTCTTGATTCAATGGCAATTTCACCGATATCAACAGATACTTACTGATTTCTGCTGGATCTGCTCTTGCTTCTATTTAAGTGTCCTTGTTGACAGCTCCCTATTGTTTTCTTCTGTGTCAAGGGTGCCCCCTCCCCATTATATTTCATATTTTCTGAAGCAGAGAATGACAGCTGTCATTGACACCAACTGAAAGCTACCTGACCAGGACATCCTGAGAATGGATAATTCCCACTGGGATTCATCTACTCTTCAGTTCCTTCTCAGTTTCTTTATCTCTAGTATTGGGGCCAGTGGAGAAACTATTCCACACTCTTATCTACATTACAATTCCAAAGTTATATATATATATGTAAGAAGTGTTTGATTGTTCAGTGAGATGGGAAGTTAACAGAGTTAGGACATAATATTTAATGTTAAATTAATCTAATAATGTACTGAGCTGTCTGCAGTCTCCTTAAAGGACTGAAGAACAGATCAGTATAATAGATTAGAGAAATACAATAATATTAAATTTTACAACCCTAATTGTTTTGTTTTAATCTGATTTCATTTGATTATCTGCATATAAGTAAGGCAAATATGTCTAAAGCTATTATGTCATGAATCACAGAGCTAATACCATTTAGCATTTACTACTGTACATGAAGTGCATCATGGTAGGAAATGCCAAGTAATCAGATGATGCTTTCATTTCCTTGAAAGCTTGCAATGGATAAAACAAAGTATGGGCATGATTTAGTCCAAGTTAAGTACTCTAACAGCAGAATCTTGTATTTGTCTACTCAGAAGTATGACCATAGTGTGTGTGTATGAGTGTGTATGTGTGTGACAGTATCTGTGTGTGGCATCTATCTGAAAGGAATACAATCTACCCCCACACCCCATAATTCATCTTTAAAATAGGAAAGTTCTTTTAGATTAAAATATTAATAGAGAGAAGCTTTGTTTTCTTTTGACTTCTATAGTCTTTCTTCCTTTCAAAGAGATTATCTATTTTTATTCTTGGGTAAATGCAAGTGTATAAATAGTTCACATTAGTGTACATTGATTTATAGTCAGGGGTGGGCTTAAAATTTTTTTAACAAAGGGTCCTCTGCCCAGTTTCTGGGTGGATGTGGTCATGGCGGGCAAGGCCTAGTTGGCTTCCTGCACCATGGGGGGGGGGGCGTTTTTGCACTCCCTGGGCTCCGGAGGCTTTCTTTGAGCCCCTGGTAGGGCGAAAACGGCCTCCCCAGGCTCTGGAGGCCCTCTGGAGGCCAGAAACGGGCCCATTTCTGGCCTTCCCAAACTTCAGATAGGCCCATTTTTCACCCTCCCCGAGCCTCCATGCGCACCCTGCACATACCTGCATCCAAAATGGGCTGTGTGGGGACTCCTGGGAGGGGCGAGGCGGGTTGGGTAGGGCCAGCCAAGAGTGGGATTTTGTGATTCTCCAAATTGCACAGAATCTTAACTAGAGGTTCTCCCAAACCCCTGCGAACCCCCAGCAGCCCACCCCTGTTTATAGTTTAAATTTATGGAGCCATAGGCTGCAGACAATCTTCGGGATTCCTCAAAATCATATGTCAGTCAGCAATGGCATGAGTTCCCATTCATTTTTTTTAAGAAAAGAAAAATTAATAGATGGTATCTTAACTTCTCTATAAAAACTAAAACTAAAACATTCTTTATATTCTCGCCTTTCATTAGATCTTTATTATGGCTTTCAAGACACAAAATATAATGTACGTCACATATGTAAAATCTAGAAATGTAAATTTCTCACAAAAAGTGACTGGATGGTATACAACAGTAAAAATAAGGATAAAATGCAGTCAATACAAAATAGTGGCTATCACTGAGAATAGCACTAATTTTCAGAGTGACAAGAATAGAATAAATAGAAGCACAGAATCTGGGAACTTGAAAAGATTCATCAGGATTCTGCTCAGATAGAATAAATAATAAATAAGCAACTTGCTCTCTCCAGGGGTATTTCTTTAAAATGGGATAGGTGAATATCATTTGAGATTCCCTATAAAAAAAAGCAGGAGAAGATCGGGTGGGTTAGGGATTCTATAAAGCCACCCTCTCCTTGGCATATACACTGCTGTGAGGGATGTTTTTATACCAACCCTGCAGGACTGAAGAGGGCATTGCATCCAACCTGGGCATAATGAAATCTGGTCTCTGTTCAAATAATATAAATCTCTTAACTTTTACCCACTTCCTGTAGGAGAAAAATTACCTCCTAATCCAACCGCCATACCCACAATAACGCTTGATAGCTAATTTAAAAATGTGACCCCTGCTGAAAGAAAGTTGCCTGCTTCTGCGTTAAATAAACGGAAGTCTTAGTTCATAAATAATAATAATAATGTGTCATTAACATGTGACACTTAGAATGTTGATTGCAAACTTCTACGTTGTTTTTTATTGAATTACTACGGTATGTATTTTACTGATATTCTGTTTCCAACATCCAATTAATGAATTAGAAAGAGAGCGTGCTTGTTTCATAAACTCGAGAAAGGAGAGAGTTCTGCTTGAATTATGGGATATGGGAAACAGTGGAGAATTTGATATTTCTTTCATAGGGTTCTTAGTTATTGTTTCAGAGATTACAGGAGGCATATTTTCTATAACATTGGGGAGAATCAGGAAATAGGGTTTATGGATTTCATAATTCAAGCCCTGGAGACATTTAATTCATGATTTAAGGTGCAGGCTTTGCTTATTTAATCAATAACACCATCGTTTTTGAAATAGCAACTCATGTGCATTTATGATTTTTTTGTTAGACTGCCAGATGCAAAGGATGTCAAGCCTGCAAACTCTGAGACTTACAGCAATTTTCAAGAAACATAAGCCCAGTGCCCTCCCTATGTAAAAGTGTCCCCCATCGGGATTCTGGATGGCCCCCCCACCTTCTTGGCCTTTTCGAAGGCATTAAAGACTTGGATGTTCCTTTGGGCATTTGGGTTGGAAGGTTAAATCAACCCTATTGGTGGATTGTCTGTTCCGGTCTTTATTGATTGAAATGGAATGATTTATAAACACCGGGCATATGTCATATTATTGTTACTATTCTGGATTGCTGGTGTTAGGTAGTTGTTTATTTATTTATCTATCATATTTATACAGCTACCCACCTGACAGAGCATGAGAATAATGTTATTTTTGTTGGTGGAACAGCACTTCTGTGGGTGGCTATATACATTGTTCAAATTTATAACTAATTAAAGTAAAGAAATTCACCTCCAAATCATCATCATCCCCATTATCAATCTCCCGTGCTTCCCTGTGCTTCTTGTTAGGAATTTCCACCCCTCTCTCCACAATGGAAGCAGAAGCATTAGCCCAGAGGAAGAACCTCCCCAAAGCAAGAAGTCCTCATTAGGGGATGACTGATGCTTAAGGACAATCTGGCTGACCCCATTTGCTGCTGGGAATTCCTTTTGAAATGGGTTGTGTGCCTGCCTGGGGGGCATTCACGTGCCTCCCCATTAGCCTTAAACACACATACCAGCACGTGAGCCTTGACCTCTTAATGGCATCCTTAGTGAAAAACACAGGCTGCTGAAATCAGTGGGCTTGACAGCTCCCCTAAGCTTGGCAATTTAACCTCCCTGAAAGATCTAGTTTCCTGTAATGAAAGGAGATAAGGGCCCAGATGCATAAACATTTTAAAAAATTACTGCAGGAAGCACAGCTTTGCTAGTGAAAGACAAATAAATTAAATGAGGATCTTATAACTAAACAATAGTTGGGTTCTCTTCTTATCTCAGTAGTAGTGCTCTTCCTAATCAGTGCCATTAATTCCTTTTGTTCAGATACAAGCGGGCCTCCTCCCTCTTCTCCTTTCCTTTCAGTTGCCGGTTATAGGCAAAAGAGATCTCCCTTGTCAGAAGAGGGTTCCCTTGGCAAATTGCCTCTGGAGCCCAGAATAGGCAAAGGGAGAAAGTAGAGGATTCAGAGGCCAGCAGAAGCTGGAGAACTGAATCTCCTTCATCTCCACAAGCAGAGCCAGGCCATAGAAGAAGCCAAATATTGCAGATGCCAAGGCTCACAGCTGCACAGTAACTCGGCTGAAACCAAATCTCTCCTTCCATAGCTGGAACAGTGGAATAATGCCTGCAGGCCAATATTAAGAGTTATAAAATCTCTCTCTCTCTCACTCACTCTCTCTCTCTCTCTCCCACTCCCTCCCTCCCTCCCTCCCTCACACACAGAGGAAGATGCTTCCTGAACTGAATGGCTTGCATGAAGTCTTCAACTTTGCTAACTATGAGATTAAGTCAGTGGTGAAATCTAAAATTTGTTACTACTGGTTTTGTGGGCATGGCTTGGTGGGAGGGTGTAATGTGACTGGGTGGGCGTGGCCAATTTTTTTTTTAACTTTTAAAACCATTTTTTTCTGCAACCTCTTCAGTGAAGAGGTTGTAAAAAAATGCTTTCAAAAGCCTCTGCCAATCAGGCAACTCAGCTGGGATCATCAGAGGCATTTAAAAGAAAAAAAGGGATTTTTTCTTTTAAAAGCCTTTGACGATCCCAGCTGAGCCGCGGGATCATCAGAGGCTTTTTTTTTTTTACTTTTAAAAGCATTTTTTGGCCGAAGAGGTTGTAGAAAAAATGCTTTTAAAAGTAAAAAAAAAGCTTCTGATGATTGTGCGGCTCAGCTGGGCATGGTGGGGGCAGGGATTTTTTCTCCGAACCACCCGCCTCCATCACTACTGGATCGGGTGATCCGGTCCGAACTGGAAGCATTTTACCCTTGGATTAAGTCCCTTCTTTACAGAATTCATGCTGCCCAGAACAAATCTTGCTAGAGAACATCCTTATAATGCTGGTAAGCAAAGGGTATTCTCCCATTTCTAGTCAAAAACAGGTTCAGCAAAGTTTCCCAAAGTTATAACTTGAAAGCCCTGTGATGGAGCTCTGACATTAATTATAAAATTTGTTTTTCTTTTTTGATTTCTAGAACCCCCTTTTTTGCCATATTTTTCCCATAGTTAGTTTACTATAGTTCGGATGTCCTTGTTTCCTTTCATCTTACGGTTTTCCTAATATAGGTTAGGGTTTTTTCTTTAAAGTATAGCTATATATATAATACTTTGAGGTAGTCCTTGATTAACTATCACAGCTGGGCCCAGCATTTTGGTTGTAAGTCATTGCAGTCATTAAGCGGATCACTGTGTGACCTGACTCAATTTTGGGATCGCTTTTATGATGGTCGTAAAGCAAGTCACTGAAACTATTAAGTAAATCACATGATTGTTAAGTGAACCACATAATCATTAAGCAAACCCATTCTGCTGAATAGGCACTTTTTGCCAGAAACCAGCAAAAAATAGCAGAAACTTGCAAAAAAAGCCCCAAGTCACAGTCATGTGACCATGAAACACTGCAACCCAGTGGTGGGTTGCCCCCGGTTTGCACCGGTTCTATAGAACTGGTAGTAAAACCGGCGGGAGGCTCCACCCACTGATCCCGATGTCATCAAAATGCTTCTGTGCATGCATAGAAGCTTTTGTGCTTGTGCAGAAGAACGTGTGCAAGCCAAGCGAGCGCGCGTGAGTGGCCCTACTGTGAACCAGTAGTAAAGGTAAATAGAACCACCCCTGAACCAGTCGTAAATGTAAGCTGGTTGCCAAGCATCCATAATGCAATCAGGTGACCACATGGGTGGGGTGGGGGATGCAGCACTTGTAACTTTGAGGCCGGATTATAAGTAACTTGTTAAAGTCTATCATAACTTTGACTGATTGTTAAATGAGCATTGCCTATGTAGCTATATATTTTTAATGGAAATATCACATATTAATAGCAAGTATTTCCAAAAGGAATGTTGGTTACAATGATTTAACTTTTAATAAAGTTAATAAAGGAGCTGAGATGGCCCAGTGGTTAGAGTACTGCAGCTACTTCAGCTGACTGCTAGTTCAGCAGATCAGCGGATCAAATTTCACCAGCTCAAGGTTGACTCAGCCTTCCATCCTTCCGAGTTGGGTAAAATGCGGACCCAGATTGTTGGGGGCAATATGCTATTTAGCATACTGTCTTTGGTGTAAGCCGCCCAGAGTCCTCGGAGAGTGGGCGGCATAGAAATATGACTAATAAATAAATAAAATAAAATGATTGGGGTTATTTGTTCCTTCAATACAATAGCATCTCTAATTGCCTGGAAGCAATTTGTTTGTTTTATGTCTTTGAATCAGTCTTGATTCCTGTCAACTACCTGGACAAGTCCCTGCAGTTTTCTTGGCAAGGTTTTACAAGTGGTTTGCCTTGCTTTCTTCCTAGGGCTGAGAGAGAGTGACTGGTTCAAGGTTACTCTTTGCGTCTAATGGAGGACTAGAACTCATAGTTTCCTGGTTCCTAGCCTGTGCCTTAACTACTACACCAAACTGGCTCTCAATCAGTGGTGGGATTCTACTGGTTTGGACTGGTTCAGTTGAACCAGTAGTTCCCACTTCCTGCCGAGAGCGAACTGGTTCTGTTGCTGTAAAAGTGGGCCCAACCCCCCGCCCCCAGGTTATACTGACTTTTATTTCTGCTTCTGAAGCCCAGCTGATCAGGGGCGGCAGATGAATTGGCCCTCCTCAGCTGTTTTCTTTGCTCCTTTCCTTGTTTGCAATGCAGAAGTTCAATTTTATGGAAACTGTGCATGTGCTCACAGCGCGCGTCTGGCGTGGTGCTCAGCAAACCAGTTGTTCAACCAGTAGGATCCCAACCCTGCTCTCAATCAATATATATGTTTTGATTAAATATTGCAATGAAGATGTATTATTATAAATATAACAATATTATTAGATTGGATTGAGATAAAATGGATTATTTAGACAAAGTTACCTGTATTTCTTACTTGCAACTCTTTATTAGATGCATAGAGTGGCTAGACAAATATAGGTTTTAAATTGGGTGGGGGGAGGGGGGAAGAAGGGGAAGATAGGTAAGTTATATGTAAAACAGATTACCAGCAGCTTCTCAATTAACAATTATAACATGTTAAAACCTATGGTGGAGTCCTTGATTTGCCTGCAGACATTTTGTTACCAGACAATCTTCACTAAAGGAGTTACCTGGTCAGGAAATGAAACTTTGGCAAGCATACAACCAGGCTCAGAGAGCACCAAGAACTCCTCAGTTCAATCCCAAACTACAAATATTCTATTAAAGCCCATCGTGTTCCTTCAGATCTCCTGAGATTGTGTTTGATGTGAGTTTAACAATCTCTCCTTCAACGGTACTGATAAAGTCTCACTGTCCTAAAACAGTCTTTTTGAGGTTTGGTATGGAGTCTCCTGGTAGGTAGAAATGCTGTGATATTACTTTATCCTTGTTTAATGTCAAACTTGTCT
The DNA here is from genome assembly GCF_029215685.1 of Pituophis catenifer annectens. Classification (NCBI taxonomy): domain Eukaryota; kingdom Metazoa; phylum Chordata; class Lepidosauria; order Squamata; family Colubridae; genus Pituophis; species Pituophis catenifer. The sequence continues at coordinate 181,758,591 of NW_027256881.1, forward strand.
CTATTAAATGGGAAAGTCAATGTTGGCAGGTTTATGTATTTGGGGAAGTAGATGGAAAATGTCTGCCTGTAGCTGGTGTGTCTTCCATGTTTGTACATACAGGGATGCTATACCTGAACACTCTACGGTCATTAATAAGGGAAGAGAACAGAAGGGAAGGGATCCTTGTAAGAAGTCCAGAGGAACTATAGAAAAATTTACAACCAAGGTGGAATAACTCAAGAGAAATCACAGAAAAGAGTTTAACAAAGCTGTTGAACAAAGATGGAAATACTGTACTACAATCCAACAGAATTCTAGAATATCAGAAACATTTGCAAAGATATATATTATATATTTTTATTCCAAATATAAATATATCCAGAAACTGACTCCATTAGAAAGTGAAATACATTAGACTGTGGAGCAATGTAAAAAGGAAAGCAACAGAATCCAGTAAAATACCTACAGAACTGTTTAAAACAGTTTAAACTACTGAACTATTGCAATGATTCTTTATACAGTGAAGTTTTCCATAAAACACCAAATCAGATAGCTAACATAGGAAGGATAATGAAAAGAACATATATGAAGGTTTATTTCATTACTACAGCAAGGCTGACTGTATAGATCATGCCAACATGTGGAACAGATTATGGTTAATGGGTGTGCCAGAACACTTGATCATTCTTCTGAGAATCTTTACAATGAACAAGAAGCTACTGTAAGAACTGAGTTTGAAGAAACAAAGTAGTTGAAATAGAAAAAGGAATGAAACAAGGATGCATATTGTCTCCATATCTATACATTATAAGTACAACAGAATGAAAGAAAATGACAGCTGAAATCAAAACTGAAAGTTGAAAGGCTTACAGTAGAAAGTCAAAAAGATTTACAAAAACACATTAGGGGGAAACCAATGCAAAGTATAATAGTGAGGTTAATGTTAGTTAAGGTATTAGACTGGTCTGGGGAGATTCAGATTTGCATCCTCACTTTGTTGCTTCTTTGTATGAAGGCAGGATCTCCTGTGGCCATGAACTTTGCTCCCACTCACATGGAAACACATGGTGTTTGGAAGACAACATATTCATTAACCCACAGGCTGCAATTTTCTTTAATAAATATGCTTCTGATTCATTTGGTGTTGGGGTGTGTGTGTGTGGGGGGGAGTAATTTTCAAAAAAACAATAAACCACCAAAACTAAAAGCTAATGGTAAGCCACACGTTTAAAAAAAGAACAAAGAAAAGGAATGTGAAATGCTGGAGCAAAAGATGTTGACTGAAGAAAGTCCTTTGAATTCAGTTCTGATGGTCCTGTTGCATTGGTTGTCGAAGGTAAACAAACTTTCTGTGGGTGAGAGAGTATTAGAAACGGGTGTGCTTTCTTTGCACAACATGCTTGTGATGTTCAAATGGGTTATACTCCTGCCCTGTGTTTTGCAAGTGGATTTTGGCAACCATATCTTGTCCTATGTGGCACTTTTTGGCAGAACTGGTCTGAAAGAGCCAAGATAAGACGTTGGCTGTCCATGTTCTCTTTTAGTGTCCGTGCCTATATGGGGGCAGGCAAAGTACAGCTGACTTGCCATCCATCCATCCAACTTATTATGAATGGTGAAAGGAGCGCTGACACTCTTGGTGAAATTGCTCTTGCTGGCTCCTGACAAAAGTCTTTTGTGGTTGAGAAGCTGCATGGGGTCATGTGCAGTTGCTTAAAGGGAAAGAAGCATTGAAATAATTTTAAAGAAAGCATTCCAGGGCTTCCTTCTCTGAACATTTTCTCAGGAAAGTTCCACTCATAATTGTTGCACTGCACCTTGGCACTTGTTTTGTCTTTCAAAGGGCATTTATCAATCAACGTGTATTAAAACTTTGGCAATAATTCTGGGCTGGAGCACATGAAATAACAAGCAACCCTCCATCCTCACTGGGTTGAGATTGGTACTCCTACCTCATTTCCCCCATGAGTTTGTCACTAGAGAACCTGGGCCATTCTGATCTCAGAATTCCATGCTGTCAAGCATGGAAAATCTTTTCTTGGTAGCTGCCTCAAGCTGCTCATTCCTCACTTCCACTTCTCTCCTTTTCCAGGTAAGAATTAGGATGCTTAGATTGGGGAAGTATGCAAAAAAGTAAAATTAATATATTTTATTCTAGGGATATTCATGCCATGTGTGTCAGCAATTCAAATGCCTTAGGATTTGAATAATGATGTTATTGTCCCCAAATGAACAGAGGCTCTGACAGATTTGGGACCGCTCTCCTAGTGCATGCATGCATTACACTTCAATAACGAGGAGAATTGTGAATGATGAATTAGTTCACGGGCAACTGTTAAGAAACAGACCTTAACATTTTTTTTAAAATAACCGGAAGATTAGAAGAGGAAATTTATATATATATAATATCTGACAATGCCAAGCATACAGACTAATGTACTACTTCTACTCCAAAATAATAATAAAAAAAATTCATAGAAATTAATACTTATCAAGGCAAGAATGTGAATAGCACTATCGAAATGGAAAAGTAAAAAATGAAAAGCTGTAGCATGTAGCTCAAGAGAAAATTCTGTGAAGTGGTATGATGAAAGAGCTAACATAATAGAAAAAGGAAAAGAAATCAAAACATAAAACTGTTTTAAGAGGGACATAAAGAATCTCACATCATATTTGATTGTAGATACTTGAAAACCTACAGTAGACACAGACCTTCTGGTTTGACTATGAATTCATCATGGAGAATTGCCTTTAGTTATCCTGATAGTATTGAGTGTCAAATTAGCCCCCAAAAATGATATATTTACTTGAATCTACTGCCCTCTATTATTATTATTATTATTATTATTATTATTATTATTATTATTATTATTATTATTATTATTATTATTATTACCTTGATTTACTGTGAAAATTAGAAGCAGGCATAAAAGGAAGAGGAAATAACTACAATCCAGCAAAGTATGGGTCAGTAGTGGTAGCATTACATTTTGGAATAAGAGTCTCACCAGGATATCTTAAACTCTCTGCCTCAGCAGCATCCTTGGACTTGGACTCAGAGCCAGCAACATCAAGCAACGATATACCCCTGGTGAAACTTCAAGAGAGAGATGGGGAACTTATTTAATGACAACTCCTACCAGGGAACTATTTTCTGTGTTCTGTAACATTTGTCTACAATTCTTTAAAGCAGTAGTGCCATCTTGTGAAAAGACATAGTTGCTTTAAATGGTTATGGGCAGGTGCTATATTCATATCCCGAAGCTTTCTTTTAGAATTCAATCCAAAGTGACATACAGTGCTTATCTGTAGCTTGAAAAAGGAAAGTGAAAAGAGACCTCAGGAAGGTTTTTTGCTGCTGGACTGGCAGGTGAGTATTACCAAAGTGTTGGTGGTGGGAGACAAATTGGAAAAAGATCACAGAAAGCAAGACATCACAATGACTGTCCAGATAGTACTTCAATGAATTGGTCAATCTCATGGAGAAGACACTTTAGGATTGGCTGTGCTTCCTGCCAAAACTCTCACCTGGCCAATTTCCAGAGGCCACTGAGAGTTATCCGTGCTGGGAAAATGAATGTTGCCATGAAAAGTGTTAGAGATAAAAACTTCCTGGCAAATATCCCCACAATAATATATCTTTAGTCAAAACTAGAGCAGTTGTTTACTGTTAAGAAATCTACTCTCTGTATGTTCAGAGGAACTTACATTATTATTACATATGCAATGCAGTGGTGAAATCCAAATTTTTTTACTACCGGTTCTATGGGTGTGGCTTGGTGGGCGTGGTGTGGCTTGGTGGGCATAGCAGGGGAAGGATACTGCAAAATCTTCATTCCCACCCCACTCCAGGGGAACGATACTGCAAAATCCCCATTCCCTCCCCACTCCTGGGGGAAGGATATTGCAAAATCTCCATTCCCACCCCACTCTGGGGTTAGCCAGAGATGGTATTTGCTGGTTCTCCGAACTACTCAAAATTTCCGCTACCAGTTCTCCAGAACCTGTCAGAACCTGCTGGATTTTACCCCTGATGCAATGTTACTTTCTTTTATAACTGAACCTTGAAAACTGAATTGTATTCTCAAGCAACATATGTGAATTTTACATTTAGTGGTTTATATTTTACATGAATAGAGGGAATAATAGTGCTCTGTATCTTTATAATAAGGGGGGAAAATACCCAGATCTAAGTAACCAGCTTTGGAGACAGGTTTTGTATCCCAGTTTTCTCCCAAATGAAATCTGAAATGCTACAACTTAAAAAGAATCATACCATTCAAGATTTCTGCATGCTGAATGCAGCTTGATTTTGTACTTTAGTGTGTTGATGTATGCGTAATGTTTTCTTTATCAGTGAAAATCACATTTGGCCCCAAGAAAGGGTCCCCAAGACAGCTTACAATGTAATAAAAAATACAATATCTGAAATGATATTAAACTCAATAACTGCTAGAGATTAAGACAGGAAGTTAAGGCTTCAGAACTATAATTAAGCATAACTCAGGGGTCGGCATATTCTCATATAAGACACAGAGGCTTTTTAAAAGTCCTCTTCCCACCACTCTTTCTTTCTGCCTTTTTCTCAGCAGTCAGGAAGGGACACTTTTTAATGGTTTTCTTAGTTTCCTTGTGATTTGGTCCCAAGTAATCTGATGCCAAACCATTAGAACACATTATAGATCAGAGCCAGTTGTACATCATGCTTCTTCTTACTCATTGTACCCAAACTCAGTTACTATTAAAATAATAGGAAATTGGTAATGAAATGGAGAAAATATTATTGGCAGCAGGCTGAGCCAAAGAACTTTGCAATATTGTGCATGTTTTTCTTTACAGCATTGCAAAGTTTAGTTGAGCCCGCTGCCAATACAGCTTTTTCCCCATTATAAGCCTAATCCTATAATTCCAGTTTCCATGGTGATAATTTATGACTTTTTCACTCATTTCTAGCATGTGTTTACTTATTTTTTTTTTTAATTAGGCAGTAACATATAGCAAGATGGAATATATCACTTTTTTTTTACTCGGCAACCTTCTCCTCCCCTTCTGCAACTGGGCAAATAATCATATTATATGACAGAATTGAGTCAGACTTATGCTACTAATCTGGCTGAATCCTAGAGGAAATTAGGTTGATTCAGTCAGATTGAGGAAATGGCCATATCAAAGCAATGCTTGACAAACATGGACCGAGTCTGAACTTGAATCTTTAGAAAGCTTTACCATTTTTTCAGAGGACTATAGGGATGGAGGAAGTGAGTCTCTTCATATATGTAGGAAAAGAGGGGGTATCAACAGGAAGGGGAAGTGAAGGAACAAAATAGCAATAGTAATAGCAATAGCACTTATATACCATTTCATAGTGCTCTACAGCACTCTCTACATGGTTTACAATGTCAACACATTTCCCCCAAACAATCTGGGTCCCCCATTTTACTGACTTTGGAAGGATGGTAGGCTGAGTCAATCTTGATCCAATCAGGTTTGAACTCCTGACAGGGGCAGAGTTAGCCTGCAATGAGTGCAATACTGCATTCTAACCACAGCACCACCACAGCTCTTATGTTTAACTTGAAGTAACCAATAGTAGATTACTTCAGTAGATATGATTAATTTGAAATAACCCATAGTATGCTTAACTTGAAGTAACCAATAGTAGGAAGCGTAGAGGGAAGTCTCCATGTAACAGTTGATTTGAGATACTAAGGGAAACTAAGGCTGAGTGTATAACTAAAACTTAAAACCAAATTTTAATCAAGCTGGAACAATATCAGTAGGGTTTCATGGCAGGAGAACCAAAGGAGAAAAGGAATCCAAAGATGAATGGGAATTCCTACAACCACAATGAAAAAAGAATCATAAACAGTCTCATGGGGTGGAGGACATTAGCAGGAAAAGTCAATGAGATTGCATAATAGAAACTTATGTAAAGAACATATATGGGAGGTAGAAAAGAAGGAAAGGTCCAAGAAAAGCATGTAAAAAAGGAACCCAGATTTTTTGAGATGGTGACTGCCAAACTAGTTCTCCGAAAGGGCTGAGAATACTAGAACAAAATGAGTTTTTTCAGATATGTTCAAGAAAGAAAGAAAGAAAGAAAGAAAATTGTATAGAAACTGTTCAATGAAAATGGTAAAATGATAGCTCAAGAAAAAATGGGACTATTTGTTTCCTATTTTCACTCTGCATTTCTCTGAAAAAAGGAAATGGGTTCTACTAGGCAGTTATGAAGAAGAAGATATAGATAGGCTTGGAACCATGAGGTTGAAAGATACTGTATGTGATCAAGAAATATTCTTTTACTTTGAATGAGTTTAAATCTCCAGTCCCAGATAAATAGAATTCTAGGATAGAACTGTACTCTCTGTCTGGCCCAGTGCCAGCATGGTCAACTCACTTCTTCCTGGGTCTAGGAATCAGTAATATCATCCTCTTCCCATTGCAAATGTACCCTGTAGCCTAATTTTCCACAATTTTTAAAATATTTTTTAGAATTTTTGAATACAATAAAAATATAAAAATTAAATTGAAAATGAAAAAATTAAATTAAATTAAGAAGAAAATATAGAATTGTGACTTCCATCCTTCTTTCTATTTAGTAGTTACCATCTTAATCTTTCCCTTACTTCTTTATCTCTTTTTAATCCTCAAATACATATATGATCAATTTTTCACTTTTTTTCCAGCAAGTAAAAAGCAATTTGAATAGCTTATCACCATGTCTAAATATACTGCTCAAAAAAATAAAGGGAACACAAGCAGAACATATCCGAGATCTGAATGAATGAAATAGCCTTATTAAATACTTTGTTCGTTACATACAGTAGTTTATACACTGCTCAAACAACTAAAGGGAATACAAAACTACTGTATGTAACGAACAAAGTATTTAATAAGGCTATTTCATTCATTCAGATCTCAGATGTCTTCTGCTTGTGTTCCCTTTATTTTTTTGAGCAGAGTATAATATTCTTTCCCCCCTCCCAGTTTATTTCTTCCCCCCTCCCAGTTTATTTCTTAACTAAGAAATACAAATACATAGGCTTTATCAAGCATTCCTTTAGATCCCAAACTACTGTTTTCTGACTTGTACCATCTTAAGTTCTTCAGCACTTAAGTCTGGAGCCTTCATCCCATTCAAGTAGCCGCTTCAACTGTGGTTGGCTGCAGCATCTGGCATATCTCCTCCCCTTCAGGTGTTGATGGCTGCTTCACCTTGCTATTTTGTCCTGGGTTGCCAGATTGATAAGCTTTTTGTATTTTTAAAATAATTTTCTATTGATCCAATCCTGGCTCATTGAGTCAATGAGCCGTCCTCAACTTCACGTTCATGATATTCACTTTGCATCTCCTTGAGGGCACTCTTTGTTTTCTGCCAGCTGGGTGAAGCATGCTCCTTTTGCTTTTTCAGCTCTCACCCAATGTGTCGGAAAGCTTCCCTTCTTTTTCTCTTCTTTTAAAAAAAATGTTTTAAGTTGCAGTATAGGAATTGCTGCTTTCTTTCTATGAAATTTCTGTTCTTCTTTGTTATAATTTTCATGGATTACAAAGGAACATAAGAATGAAACAACAACCTGTTTTTCATTTGATTATCATGGAGCATCAGTAGTGTCATAAGGGGAAAAACAGACCAAAGGATCTGCTTATGTTTTAAAGGAAATGTGTGGAAACATCTTGGAAAGCAAAGGAAAGACAAGGGGACTTCTGAAAATAGAACAATTCCTAAAAGAAAAAATAGGCATTAGTAGATGGGTCCACACAGGATTCACATAGAGATTTGCCTTTCTTGAAGAATTAGGAAGGGTGAAAATCAGTGGAACAATCCCTCGGGTCTTCTGATGGCCATATTCCAAAATGAGCACCAGTCCAGATCTGTTGCCAAGAAGCTATAGACTGGAATTTCTGAAATTGGCTTAAGAAACAGCCAGAAACTGCAGGGGATACAAGCAGATTAAACTGAAATGAGAATTGTCTCATGAGTCAGCATTGGGCCATGGCTACTCAAAATCCAGGTCAATCCAAATGTAGATATTGAGATGTTTCCACAGAAATCTCATTTCCAAACATAGCCAGCAGCAGTTCACCTTTATTCTTGATCAGAGATCAATTTAAACACTGTGACCAGTTCTTCTCAACCTCTTTCACAAATGTGAAAGAGAAGGGCAACAACAACAACAACAGTTAACAACTAAATTTCATGAGGAAATCAAAAAGACCTGAGTATATTCAGTTGTGAAAAAGGATGGCTGAGAAGAAATTAGACACCACTTTTCAAGTACATGAAGAGACGCTGCACAGAAGAAGGTCATAGTCTATCATTCCAGAACCAAAATAACACTCTCCATTTATAGAAAGGCAGATGTCACTTGACTATGAGGGAGAAAAAGCATGATAGTAAGACACTTCTACAATGGAACCAAATGCTAAAGCAGGTGGGAAGCTCTTCTTCACTAAATTTATTAACACAGCCTGGATAGTCATCTGCCAGGGATACTTTAATTTGGATTTGGGAATTAGACTCAGTGGCCTCAGTGGCCTTTCTAACTGTATCTCACTTGGATTCTCTGATATTTCTTTGAGAGAGAAAGCTTGAGATTCTGTTCATAGCAAGTGAATCTACAAGGCTTTCTGTGCTTTGGTGGAAAGAGGTTTTCAATCATGTGTCACTTGACTGTTTTAGAGGTTTACAAGTTTTTCTCTCTCTGGTGGGAGCAGGGAAATGAGGCTTGGTAGAATCCATGGAACCAGAAAGGGCAAAGTACTAGGTATTTGTTTGGAAAGACTCTGTTTCCAAGTCCTTATGCTTTTACTATGGTTTATTCCATTTCAATTAGGCGTGTATGAAACTTTGAAGAGGTGATTAAAAACACAGCTCTTGTGATATAGCTGTTTTCCTGTTCCACTGTTTAGCCAGAATTCATTTGGCCAGTTTGCTTGTAAGGACAGAGACACATATCAACAGATTCCAATTTATTCTGCAATTCTTCTTTGACCTTATTCACACTTCTTATGTGAGCCTCTATGTTTGCCCAGATCCAGCACTTTTAATCCTTGTCCTAGCTCAATCTCTTTTTTGACTGTGAAATCAAGATACTGTGTCCATATGGAGCAGCGCTACCACCGCCAATCAGCAGCGATTGGCAATGTCAGCAGCGATCCCTGCTGCCTAGAACAGCTGATCAGCAGTATTCCGGAAGGCCAATCCAATCGTCAATCAGCTGCTCGGCAGTGAAGGCTTCAGCGTTCCCTGGCGGCAGTGAACAGCAGCAGCAATGACAGGCGGCGGTGGCCACTGCACCAACCCCCCTCCCACTTTTTTGGGGAGGAAAGTGTGTCTTATAGTGTGAAAAATATGGTATATACAAATGCGCAGGCTAAGGGAGACATGATAGCAGTCATGATAGATACAAGAATCTTACATTAAACAGAATGTTGCTGCCTTCAAATCCTCTATTCAAATTGAATCTTGGCTAATTTGTACCCCACTAATATCTAACATTCATTCCTTTCCTGCTTTCCAACTGAGCAGAAAATTCATATAAACTAAAGTGTTTCTATTAATGCTAACTCTAATCTCCACAATATTCTTTCTGAAATGTTGCAGATTTTTTGCCTATTAACATCTATAATGTTGCTCATTTGTACAGTACTCCAAGCCAGCAAATTGAGAAGGCTGATTTTATTGAATAAAAAGTATGTTCCAATTGAGTGTCCTGGGAGGGAAGAAGATTCACAATAAAAACATTAAATTTTGTTCTGTTGCTTATGCCAAATTCTAAATTTTACAATCCAAATTTCCACTGTATAAATGGAAATGAGATATAATGAACACGTTAGTTCCCAGGGAGATTGTGCAAACATTTATAGTAAATTTGAATTGCTTGGAAAGTCCAGTTGTGGATATTAACTAATGTAATAAGCAGAAATGCCCTGTGTTTTGTCAAAAATGAGAGGGAAAAAAAGCAAGAAAAGAGATGGGGATAAGCCAATTTAGAGACTAGACCTGTGTTAACAGAAAGACTGTGAGAATTAGAGACACCCCCACCCAAAATGGAAATATGGGGGAGGAAAAGACATAGATGGACCGAGCAGAAAAGATCTATACAAGCAAATGGCACAGAACACAGCAACCTTTACCTGCTATAAATTACCATCTCCTTCCCGATACCAAATATTTTCCTGGGCAGTTACAGCTACTGAATGAGGGTGAATATATGTGTCCCAGGATAATGTTGCTGGATACAATCTGGGTCGGTCACCAGGACCAGATATTTTGTCTTCCAAGCTTTTGAATTTGTGCTGGAACCCATCCTCAGAGAACTTCTCTCTGGGTGCTTTGGGCTATAGGTAGTCCTCAATTTACAACCATAATTGAGCCCAAAATTTATGTTGTTAATTGAGAAATTTGTTAAGTGAGTTTGCTCCATTTTATGAATTTTCTCACCACATTTGTTAAGTGAATCACTGCAGTTCTTAAATTGGTAACACGATTGTTAAGCAAATTTGATTTCCCCATTGACTTTGCTTGCCAGAAGGTCGCAAAAGGAGATCACATGACTCTGGGACACTGCGACCGTCATAGATGTGAGTCAGTTGTCAAGCATTCAAATGTAAATCATGTGACCATGGGGATGCTGCAACAGTTGTAAGTGTGAAAAATGGTCCTAAATCTCTTTTTTTCAGTGCCGTTGTAACTTTGAGTGATCACTAAATGAACTGTTGTAAGTCGAGGACTATCTGTATTCTTTGTGTAGTATTTATTTGGTGCCTGATTGTGCATGGTTTTTTTAGTTGTTGATTGGAGTACTGATGGCCGGCTATAAAGCCGTTGGCTGTTGTTTCCTTGTGCTGCCAAATCCTCGGTTCCTATGTACCTGATAAGATAAATCAGTACTCTTGTCGACTGACAAGTGGTCCATTTCCCAGGCTTCAATCATTTCCCTGGCTATCTTTGTACCTGCTCGGCCAACAATCTTAGTAGCTGTGAAATTGGATGTATGTCCTTGTTCACTGCAATGTGAGGAAACCAATGAGTTCAGATATCCTCATCTGACCATTCACTTTTGCTCTTGCAATTTGGTGATTAGCTTCCTCCCAGTCTATCCTACCTACTATCCTACTTTCACTGCACATATGACCTTCTTTAATCTTGCAACTTGCTGAAGATCCAATGTTTTATAACAGATCCCAGTCTGTTTATCACCGGTAACCATCCAGTCTAACTTTTGTGCCCTGCCTGCCTGGTTCTTCTTCAAACGAGGAAACAGTTGACATGAGACTCTGTATCCTTGGCTGCCAGACCTTATTATTTTTTTATTGCTATGGGATTCTGCAGTGGTAGGTCTGGATTTTGTCCTTTAAAATGAACCCCCGATATTGAGAGATTTTCCCGTCCTTTTCTGAATTTCAGATGCTTGGATATTCTTGGGGAATTTAGCAATAACTCCGTAGGAAAGCTCTATTTTCAGAGACTGAGCAACACTAGACAAAGGAGAAGTAGTGGAATCCTATCAGCTTGGGACTGTTGCAAGAGAGTGAGTTTGCATTCAACTATGTCACTTTTTGAACATGCTCCCTCTTTGCTCTGAAATGAGGAAAAGGCTATCAGTAAAGTTTGATTGCTGAATAAATCTTTTCCTGTATGGGCTTTTTTGTTTGTTTCAGGTTTGGTCCATTTGGAAGTTTAGCAAGAATGTCTGAAAGGGAGTTCATAAAAGTAGAAGATTCATTTTAAGTGTATAATGGGCCATTGACTAAGCAACTAGTGATTCCAAGGACAATTGTGAGGGAAGATCAAAAGGCAAGAATAAGGATGGAAAGGGATAAGGTTTTGATTGTGTGGTTGCTGACACACATTTTTTGAATTGACATTTATTATCCTTCCCTCACAGATGCTACTGTGGTGCCATCCAGTTGTCTCGGACTACAAACCCAGTTAGCATGGGCAATCATGGAATCATGATTCCATGATTGCTAGGAATCATGGAAGTCATCACCCACAATAACCCATATATCCGTACATTTCAGGCTTTGAATGTACAGGATCACAGTGTACTGAATTGCAAATGATATGGTGTCTTTAAAAAAAAATAGAGTATTTTTTTAATTTATAACATTTATATAGTTGCCCATCTTGTGCTAAACTCTGGGCTGCTCACAACCAGCAGATAAAGCCACATCTATGTACAATAAAAACATTTTAAAACCAAAAATATTAAAACTAAAAGACTTGGCATCATGATTAAACTTTCCCATGCAGCCCACACAGATTATATTTATATTCATATTCATATTCATATTCAGCTAAATTGATAGAAGCAGAGTAGCTAAATGACAGGAGAGATAACTGTTTGGTATTTCTTAGAGAGAGAGAATCCTGAGCCTTGCTGTGGCTGCTAAATTTTTTGATGAAGATTGAGAAATTGCTCATATCTAAACATGCTTCAATCAGGTTGATGATGTTCAGGCCCTTTGAAGAATAGTTGAAAGAGCTGAAGAAGGAAAGAGGAGGACTCGTCATTGTCTGACCCTTGGCCACTCTATGGATTGTGTCTGACCCTTGGCCACTCTATGGATTAGCACTTTCCATGCCCCTCTGTTTTGCACTGTCTCCTTCAGATCCGCCATGATCACCCCAGTGTCATCTTTTACAATGTCCAGCTGGCTGGTGCTATGGTGGCCCCTTCTCCTTTTTCTGCTAATCACTCCCAGCATGATTGACTTTTCCAGTGAGTCAGCTCTCATGACATGACCAGAGTATAACAGACTGGTGATCTTGGCTTCAAGTGATATTTTTGGTGAGGTTCAGTCTAGGACATCTTTGTTATTTTTGCAGTCCATAGGATGTGTAATATTTACCTCCAGCCACCACAGTTCAAAGATGTTTGCCCTCCTCCTATCTGCCTTTTTCAGAATCCAAGATTTGCAACCATAAGTAGCAATCGGAAAAATGATTGTGTTATCTAACCTGCATTTGGTTGTGAGGCTGTTGTCTTTATTCTTGTAGATGTTATTCATGGCAGACTTTGCAGTTCTTCCAAAGTGCTATACAACTTCAGGACTGCAGTTACCACTTTGGTCAATTTTAGAGCTCAGGAAGATGAATTCCTTTACTGTTTCGATGGTCTCATTGTTGGTCTGCATTCTAACCTGTATGTTCTCTGCCATTGTAATTATCTTTGTTTTCTTGATGTTAAGGTGCAGTCCAAATTTTTCACTTTAATCTTTGACTCTCAGGATTAAACACTCCAGATCTTCATTGCTTTCCCCAAGTAATATTGTATCATCTGCATATCAGAAGTTGTTGATATTCCTACTACTGATTTTAATCCCAATGGTATCTTCCTCCAGGAAGAGGCAAAATCACAGCCTTTTAACTATTTCAAAGATTTTCATATAAGGCATGGAGCAGATTAATACCTTGCTGCTTCAGAAGGCAAGATTAGAAAAGAAGGGTGGACATTTCAGAAAAGCAAAATTAAGCTGAATTTTTAAAAGTGTTCCCAATAATAAGAACAATTCCTCTCAACAGGACAGTCAGAGTTTGTCATTGTACATCTTCCATGCAACAGGCAATTGGACTGGATTATATTTTCCAGAATCTATGATATGCATAGAATCTATGATATGCATAGAATCTATGATATGCATAGATATACGTATAATCGTACATACATATATATTAAATCAATTGGTAGTATGAAAATACTGGTGGAGATACTGTAAACCTGGATATTTGAAGGTGAGGATCACTGATTAAAATTATTTATTCAGCCATAATCCTATTGATTCCAAAGGCAGTTAACCATTAGCCTAATTTAATTTACAAGAATGTTGTGAGGAAAAAAAAGATCAAATGAAGGGCAGGAAAAAATGAGGAAATTACTGAGTAATATAAATATAATAAAATGGATGAATATGAATTTGTCATTTAATGAGTGCATGTACTTGGCAGGTCACCTGATATTTTTTTTTAAAAAAAACAGAAATTATTTTTATTAATCTATTATTTTAATCCTTAAATTTTGCATAATTGGTATCAAAATCACTTCAACACTTCTTAATGGTAGCAAGGCAGCTTTGCAATAAAAAAGGATAGTTGTGAAGGAAAAATAATGCAATTGCAAAAAGCTTTTGCAAATGGAACTATTGACTATATATATATAGTCAATATATATATATTGACTACTGTAATGCTCTCTACATGGGGCTCCCCTTGAGGAGCACTCGGAGGCTCCAACTGGTGCAGAATGCAGCCGCGCGGGTACTTATGGGGGCGGCATGGCGCTCCCACGTGACACCTCTCCTGCGCGAGCTGCATTGGCTTCCAGTGGTCTTCCGAGTGCGCTTCAAGGTGTTGGTTCTCATCTTCAAAGCGCTCCATGGCTTAGGACCCAGTTATTTACGAGACCACCTTCTGCCTCCGATAACCTCCCACCGGCCAACACGCTCCCACAGAGAGGGTCTCCTCAGGGTGCCGTCTGTCAGGCAATGTCGGCTGGCGACCCCCCGGGGAAGAGCCTTCTCTGTGGGGGCACCCGCCCTCTGGAATGAGCTGCCCCCAGGGATACGACTAATCCCGGATCTCCGGACCTTCCGCCGGGCCCTGAAGACTTTTCTGTTTCAGCAAGCCGGGCTGGGTTAAAAATTTTTTTAATTGGTGAATTTTATGGGTAACGGGGTTTTAAAATTGGAGAAGCCTAAGATAATTTAATTCTGTTTTAATGCATTTTAATATTTGTATTGTGTGTTTTTAATCTTGGCTGTTCACCGCCCCGAGTCCTTCGGGAGAGGGGGCGGTATAAAAATTTAATAAATAAATAAATAAATAAATAAATAAATATATATATATATATATATATATATATATATATATATATATATATATGTCAATATCTGCAGCATCAATAATTTCTGACATGCTGAAACATATATGCTTGTTTGGGTGTATTCCGGTCTTTTGGTTTCCCCTTTAGCTTTTTTAATTGTCTCTTTTGAATGTTACCATTCTCTCTTTCTCTCTCTCTCTCTCTTTCTCTCTCTCTCTCTCTCCCTCCCCCTGTCTCCCCCCTGTCTCCCTCTCTCTCTCTCTCTCTCTCTCTCTCTGTGTGTGTGTGTGTGTGTGTGTGTGTGTGTGTGTGTGAGAGAGAGAGAGAGAGAGAGAGAGAGAGAGCGCAAATCTTTCAAGAATTCCCAAGAATATTTGGATTTATCTTGGTCTAGCTCAGTCAAGATACTGTTACAGCCAATTTTCCATTTATTTTTAATAAAACAGATTTCCCCCTTCAGCCTTTAAATATTGGGTGTAAGCTGAACTGTAAGCCAATGATACTTTCAGAATTGTGAAGCCTGGGCAATATAACCCCAACATTTGCTGGTATGCCAGAATTTATTTTCTTTTATCCTCACCATTTCCCAAGAT
Source organism: Pituophis catenifer annectens (assembly GCF_029215685.1). Lineage (NCBI taxonomy): Eukaryota > Metazoa > Chordata > Lepidosauria > Squamata > Colubridae > Pituophis > Pituophis catenifer. Next base: position 181,773,997 of record NW_027256881.1, read on the forward strand.
AGGAAAAAGATATCACCTGGGTTTTTGTTTTTGTTTTTTTACAAATAAAAGATTTCAGCATCTTCTAGACAGTCGAGAAGTCTAACCCTAGTGCTTCACTAGTTTACGTATAAAGTTTTTACATGTTTTTACTCATAGAACTTTTCCGAAACAAGAATACTTGAATATCTGTAAAATAAAAAAAAAATTGAAAAATACTGTCTTGGTGGTATTCTTCTTATAAATGAACCTTGTTTACAACAAGTGTAGCATTAATCTTTTAAAAACATGTTTTTGCCAGTGTAGCACTCCAAGGACCCTACACTTATACACTTTTATTCAAGTGTAGTATTCAGTTATCTATAGTCATTCAAGTTGCTTTCTTCCCTGGCATTGTTCAGCCTCATTGTATTCAATAATAAAGATGTCCTTGATTTCCCTCATTTGATGTGTTATTCTTTTATACAAATGACAAGAAAAGCTGGCTTTTGTGTCTTCAAATAATTCCTACAGTGGCGCATTGACTGATGATGTTCTAATGAACATTATTCCAAATTACCAGTTTTCTTCCCAGGCTGAGAGAAAAGCATCCATGATATCACTATTATTTGATTAAGATCTGGTTGCCAACAGAATAAAGCTTTATCTGTCAGTGGGATGAAAACACAGAGGTCTGCTTGAAACTATGTGGTTTAACCACCACTTTGCCACCAAAAGTAATAAGGAAATACTAATATGCAGGCCTTGTTTTCTCAGGTAGCAAATAAATGCTGAGGAAACTGGGAAGGTGGGGAAATGGAAAGAAAGTCAGAAAGGACAAATGGTCATGGTCTCAAACATAAAATGGACAGGAGGCCCTAGAAGAGCCTTCCTCAAGCCTAGCTGTTGGACTACAAAGCCCATCATTACATGTCATTAGCCCCACTAGCTAAAGCTGAATGAAGTTGTGATGCAAAATTGCTGAAGGAGAACAGGTGTACCCTGGAGTAAGGTGGTCTCAGAGAAACTTCTCCAAAAAGGTGAAAAAAGCCTGTCCATTTAGTTCTGAAAATGTCAGGTTATCTCCTCCATTGGTTCTGTGACCTCATTCATCTAACTGCTATAGGTTGATCCCATCTCTTGTTTACTCTCTTGTTTACTCTCACAACTGTCAGTTACTCTACTAGCTGACTAGCAAAGATGGGTCTAGACCAGTGGTGTCAAACTGGCAGCCCACAGGCCAGATGCGTCACACGCAGGCCATGGCCATCCCAGCTCCATGAAGGGAAAAATGTTGTGATACGTCATGTGACAGCAACATGACACAGCGAGATTGACACCATGGTCTAGACAAACTCTGTGTGCTGCTTTGCAGAGGTTGAAAATTTAGGAATGTCTTCCCTTTATTTCAACATATTTCTGATTTTACAGCATAGCATTGCACACCCATGAGAGTGAGCTGATCACCAAGTTCTTTGGTGAAATATGGGAGATCCTGAATTCTAAGATTTCAGATTATTTGTTAAACAGAAATGCTTTGTACGTAGTTTCCAAGTCACAGTGGGCCTTGAAGGACATGTTATTTGTTTTGGCTGAACAATTCCAGTGCCTCTAAATGCAAACAGCCAGGAAATGCTTATTGCTTATATACTATGGTGAGCTTGCATACCTTGTGATATAAAGTAGGTAAAATGATACTTTTTATTATATCAATTTGATGCTGCTGTTCAGTCACTATAGCACCTTCCTGCTTCAAAGTAAAGTTCAGAGCTTGGTTTGAGGGCTTTGGACAGCTTCAGGCATGAGACTCGCACTTTGATAATAAACTTTACACAGATTTAAATGTTTTTTTTATGGAGCAATTAGGAATGAACTGAAGTGCTATTCAATTGTTTTTCAGTTCTGGCTACCTGATAATATTTTGCGATTTCTGATTATACTTTGCAATCTAAAATCCTTAATCAGATTTAAACTGAACATATTCAGGTCTGACAGTAGCAGTTGGCATGATGTGGCAATCTCCAATGGCTTTCATATCCAGAAGGACCCATAGCTTATCCCTGATATCTCTTGTTGCATGCTTTCCACTGCAGCTGGTGGCCATAGCAGAGCCAACCAATTTGGGCAATGCCTGGTTGGAACTGGCAGTTCAAGTGTACACTCACTTGCTTTGACTTGTCAATGACATTCATTCTGAACTGTGGACCCATGAACAAGCCCCCAAGCTGAGCACTAGTGTGTAGATGTTGCAGAGGGGAGAACGTAAAGTGAAAGAAACAGTGAGCACAAGAGAGGGGAAGCAGCTTCTGCTTCTATGGCTTTGCATGCTCTTTCCTGCTTAGCCCTCTTGCTGTTGCTATAGGAACTCTTAGCAATATTGACCATCACAGCCCTATGCAGCAGCCCAGGTTGTACAAGGAGAAACCACATGCAGCATCTGCACTGCATGCTAGTCATTGATCTTGCTGCACACAGCTATCAAACCAAGTAGGCAGGTGTGAGTTTGTTCATTGGCTGTACAGAGCAACTAATTTTCCTGTCCTGCTTCCTGCTTCCTTTCCATTATTAATCTGAGCGGGCACCATTAAGCAAGTTGCACCTTGTTGTCTGGGTAAGTGACCAGGGCAGCTGACACTTGTTACTACTGAGAAGCTGCTATTCCTGGTTTTGTTATTGTTTACTGCAGGCCAGATACTTTTCCAATAAAAGGAAAGACCCAAGAAAGAACATGCACTATGGTAGCAAACCTGTTGTTTCATTCAGACACCAAACATTAACAAACAAAGGAAGAGTAGGGATTCTGCAGATATTTACTCATGAGTTCAGTCACCCCAAAAGAGCATTGTCACTGATGAATGGGCGAAAGATGACAACTTTTCTACGCAGTCTTATCAATGTCTTCTCTGGAGTATAGGTTGGAGATATACCCATTGTGCTAAGTCAATATAGCAATAGCACTTAGACTTATATACCACTTCATAATGTTTTACAGCCCTCTCTAAGCAGTTTACAGAGTCAGCATATTGCCCCTAACAATCTGGGCCCTCATTTTACCGACCTCAGAAGGGTGAAAGGCTGAGTCAACCCTAGCGGTCAGGATCGAAGGAATTGAACTCCTGGCAATGTGAGCAGCATTAGTCTGCAATACTGCATTCTAATAACTGCCACCACCATGTGGCAGCTGTGATGTTGTCTCTTGCTTTGAGGCTTCATATTATCTGCAAACTAAATTACTAAGGCTTCATGGGATGTATGAATCCAGTCTGTTATTCCCAGACTTCTGAATGGACTTCCTCAAGAATTTAAATACTGGTAAATTGTAAAGTTAGGCTAGTGTATGCAAACCAGGGCAGTATTTGATCAACGTAATTGGCTGAATTGTAAAATGCCAAGAAAGAAGCGAATGTCACATCAAACTTTCATTTTTTAAAATCATTATTATGGTTGAGATAGTGAGATCTCACAAAATGTCCTTAACGGAAACAGTTGTATATACAGCAAAGGCCACAATAATGCAGGTATTTGTCTTTGAAAGACCCAGATTATTGAATGGTAAGAATATAACCTGTAGCGTTTTAAGGTTACAAGTTGGCCTTGCAGCAAGAGTGGAAAAGGACAAGTGCTGATTGGTTGAGATGTCTGACAGCTCACATATAAAAGGAGCTGTCAGATGGAACGTTCAGTTAGTTCAGTTATAGCTGTTATAGGAGTTGCTTGTTAATGAATAACAAGTTATGTTTAATCTGCCTCATCTCAGTTTGTCCAATTGTCCAAAACAGAATATAACCTTTATTCAGAATAACTCAATTTATAAACATCTGTTTTGCCATCATGATTATATGGATTTGTGTGAGTCATGATCACCTAGCCTTCCAGTCATTAAAAAATTCTGATTCTAACTGGAGTTGTAAAAACCCAAACAATCAAGGTACTAGTTCAGAAATTCAGTCAAACCTCAGTTCAATAGAACTCGCTAATGATATTTATATCCAACTTTATCCTATGACTTCACCCTTAAAATTAAGGACAAGTACATTGAGAAATAATAGAAAATTACTACTGCCAAAAACAAGTCCATTGTTTCCAAACTATGTCAGGCCAATAGGCACAATTAACATTAACTTGATTTAAATTGCATCAATTTATTTCATTTGTACATTTACCTAATTGACATGTTACGCCATTGGTCAATTTTCATCATTTGTGCAACACAAATGATATTGAACATCACGTAATTACAAAATGGATATCAGTACAGACTTAATAGATATTCAGATTTAAAAAATAGGTGGATTATATCCCCCCTCCCTTATAGTATTTCCTGTATGGACAAGTGGCGGACTGTTTCTATTGTTTTTCCCTTCCTTAGCCCTTTCTACACTTCTTTTTACACTAAATGCTTTCCAGCAATTTCCGAACATCATTGCTTTTGTTTCTCTTCTAAACTGCAAATTGTAGAGATATAAATTACCTTGATTTGACTGGCTTTCCAAGACCAGAGCATGGAAAGATATGGCTATTCCCAACCAATAGCTGAAGATAGTGATTTACTGTATGTATTTGTTTATTTAAACAATGTTGCTAACTGCTCATCTCTTCATAATGGCAGTGGCTGGCACTCACAGTATTAAAATCATCAAAATATGATATATAGATATATAGATATACATCATTATCATGATTATCTTAATCTGTTCAGAGTTTTGACTTTTTTTCTGGAAAAAGGGGTACAATTCACTAAATTGCTGTGCCCTGCCAATTTTATTTTTGGAGAATGGTACTGAGCTATGTACAGTATGTAAGTCTCCAAAGTGTCACTGGAAACAGCAGTGACCCCTGAGGTGGGCACTTTACAGTATGCACTATTTTTCCCCCTAAAAAGTATTTCAACATAACATTAGGTGGAGCAGACATCCTGAAAAACATTAAAGAAGAGCTCATGGGCAAGCCATCTCAGGCCCAGGTAATAGGAAGGAAAATGTTGGACAAGATTTGCCTTTGGCCAAAATAGGGAGAGTAAATTGAGGGATGCTTTAGCCAGGAAATTCCAAAATCCTGAAGTGAGACCTGTGCATGTTATGATAGTTACACATTATTTGAGCCATAAACTGAATTATCCAAAATAGTCACATGGTCAATCATTTGGTCAATAACCAGCAAATTTAAAAGAATAAGATGAAGAAAATTAATAAGCATATACTAAATGATGGCACATGTAATATGATTGTGACATTATCTCTGAATAAATGGAGAAAAACAGTTTCTTAGTTCCGTCCAGGAATAATCTTACTAACCACAGCATGCTGATGACTACCCTTCTCTAGAAGTGTGGGTGGAAATGGATGCCATCACCTAATTTAATTATCAGATTATATCATTGCCTATTCAGTGGGCATCTGCCCTAAAGACAGCTTACTTTCCCCAGTCCCTTTCCCAGGACTTTTAAACTTGAAGAATAAAGCGCACACTTGATCTAGCTCCAGCTGTGCTGACCCCAGATGCGTCCGGCTTACATTTGTAGTATAATGAGATAGTGGAGTAATAAGATGGAAGATGGATTATGCCACTTAACTCCACAGAAGTGGAGAGGAGAAAATCCACTTTGAATTTCCTTATTGTAAAATGCAGAAACCTCTCTCTGCAAATAGAAAACATGCACAGAAAGTAAAAAGATATGTCAAAGTTTTCTTTACCAAAACTAGAAGTGCTAACTTCAGAAAAAATAATTCTGGAGATTAAAAAAATAAAAAGCTTTCAAGAAAGAGCCAACCATTGACAGAAAAGGAGAGAATTGGGACAAATAGAAGTAAAGGAGAGAAGAGGAAGGAAGGCTGAGGCTCAGTAACCCAGAAATAAAGTAATTACAGATGTTAAAAGCACAATCAGTGAATGCACATGTGTAGGGAGGCAATACATCCTTCCTCTTGTCTCTTTAGAATGCTTGAGTAGAGCTTCTGCCCATGCAGTTGGGAGAAGAGAGGTTTATCAAGGTCCTCCAGTTCTGTGTGGATATATTTCTCTGAGTGTTCAGTTACATAGATTAGATTAATTTGTCCTATCACTTCCCTCCTGCTGGAAGGAGGAATTTGGTAAAATGGAATAATGCCCAGGAGGATGAAAAATCTGGCCATACAACCTTCACAGAGAGGGAAGCTCAATAGAATATGGGCAGCCCAAGGGCTCTCTTGCTAGGAGTAGCGTCGGTCCATCAGAAGCTAGTTGATCTTCCCAGTGGCAACTTTCTTGCCAGTCACTCTGCTTTCAGATGCAGGGAAGATCCCCTTACTGTGGGCCAGATATCTTGGGAGTGAAGCAAATTGGCATATCAAATTTACAGAGGCCCACCCAACTGGGTAGAACTTTAGTTCTTCCAGCAACTACTAATAAGCATGCAAATTTTATTTACTTTAATATACTTGTTTACACAAGTGCCTCCTCCTTCTAAGACTTGAGGTGACTCACAGGAAGCTCAAAATCATACATAACAGTAAAACATTAAACATTAAAATCAACAAAATAAAACTCATCAGGTAGCCTTTAAACTAAACTACTCCTCCCTTCCAACTTTCTACCCCAAAGGCCAAGGCTTGGCTTGATGGAGGGATTGTTGCACAGATATATTTATTAATTTTTTTTGTGGGGTCATGGCATCACGAAACTTGGCACCCACATTTTAAAAAGCAGTCTGTGAGAACTGGTCTTACGAACCAGCCTTCCACAACTTGGTCCTGTTCCAATATATCTATCTACTCTGCTTCTTTCAACCTGCATCTCCAACGGCTCTGTTTGCTGGGGAAAATGGATATTATTGTCCAACATGTCTGAAGGCATCAGGCCAAGGAAGACTATGAGAACCTATTGTGGCATTATTCATTGAAAAGACAAAAGAGCAGAATCAAAAGCAAACAGGGATGTACAAATGTCGTGACCACAATGGTAACTATCTAGAGATAAGAGAAGTCACTACAGACTAAACCAGTAAATTGTTTCCTAATTAAAATTGGCTTCCACTTGCCATGAAACACGTTTGGGTACTTTTCTTTCTTGAATCTATCATTCTTCAGTCCTATTTCAGTAAATTATTTTACTGAAACTTTTTAATGGTGGTGGCTGAAACTAGAACAGTTGTCAAAGGTCATCACTGTAATGGCAAACACACTGAATGCTGGGATGGTGCCTGGGTGGAGTGCAACTGCTGATAAATTTAACACAAAGCCTACCTATGCGTGTGTGGATGTGTTAGAAACTTGGTAATAAAAGTCTACTTGAAAACCCTGCCTTTGGTTCCTGTATTTATTATTTGCTTATTTTGAAAGAGAAGAATCAAAAGCAAACAGGGAAATGATGTAGAAAAGTTTTATTGACATTTGATTGAATAGGAATGTTTTCTCAAATGGCTTATTTTCTGTTTTTTAGAAGAGAAACACGAAATTTGTAAAAGAACCCCCAGATCAGAACAAATCTAGTGGTTCTTTTTCAAATTCATGCATATTATTAAAGGCATAAGCTTTAATTGGAGCTTATGCCTTGTAATAATATTGTAATGTTACTCCAAAAGGAGCTAAGCAGACTCCTTCTGATCTGGTATTATCATAGATTAACACAGTTCTCTTTCTACAATGTCTTAAAAGAAGCCAGGATCAAATTTGGCACTGTTTACATTTCTTTTGTCCTTTTAAATGTCAATCATTTAGAAAGAAAGTTCTGATCAGATTGTGGATTGCTTTGAGAGATATACTTTCTATCAACAAAATTTAAAATGCAGAAGGAAGGAAGGAAGGAAGGAAGGAAGGAAGGAAGGAAGGAAGGAAGGAAGGAAGGAAGGAAAGGTAAGTGTTTTCTTAAATAAGGCTGCTTAGCAAGTCAGCACAACCTCTCCCTGCCACTGATCAGATATAGACCAGCTCCCTAGGGACTCAATAAATCATTTGAGGTTTTTTTGCCCGTGTATAATTTGCAAAAGTGGCAGGGAGATTTTGCACCTTTGAAAACTTGCACTTTTGATGAAGTGCATTTGGCCAAGCAGCGTTCTATTTTGCATCTGCAAGCTTTCAAGGTCATATCTTTTTATTATGGGTCAAGCACACGTACAAATTATATTCATTTCATTGATAGGTCAAGTTAGGAATACTGTTGGACATTTCACTTTTTTAGTTTAGACTTCAGGTCAGAAGGCCATTATCTTTTGGAATATACCCTTGAGACTTTAATGTGCAGTTCCTGGCTGAAAGGTAAAATGCAAAAATGATTAGGAAAATGCATGTTCCAGATGCGGATATACAAGAAGCCTGTGAATGAAAATAGATGTCAATTTTCATATAGACTGCTTCAAACATCCCAAGATCCCATCTCTCAAAGTGGGTTTTATGTTCTCTTTTATGGTCTGCCCTTATTTTCCATAATGTTCTGTAAATACAGTATCATATATTCTAGTAAATCACAAGGTTTATTTTATTTATTTTATATTTATATATTACATTTAGAAACCACACATTTCCCTCACAGAGCAACTCTGGACAGTCTACAGACAGACATGATAATATAAATGCTATATATATATATTATAAAGATAATTAAAAACAATAAAATAACCAGGACCTTGTGCCTGGCCAAATTGTGAATTTCTTCTTTCTCCTTCATATTTTCTCTACTCTACAGGTTTATTTATGATCAATTGGAAAGGGAAAAATCTACATTGGATCACAATGTTTGGAGACCTAAGCATTCTTATCAAACCATTTGGGATGGTGATGCAGTAAAGGGGCAATTAAGTAACATGTTGCCAAGTCTATTGATTGTAATGTGTTTTGATGTCCCAGACCCTAAGTGAATTCTGGAATGATGAGGAGGCAAAGTTAACAATTTTGATCATAGTCTTACCCATTAGAGCACAATAGGCTGCCAGATTTTTCATTTACTCATTCATTCTCCACTCCTTTCTTTGGGTCTCCTCCTCCTCCTCCTCCCCCTTCCTCCCAAGGGAGATACAAAATTCTAGTTCTTGCTCTTCTGGCAATCTCAACCATTTTTTATGCTGTTGTAATGTGTCTTTGATGTTGTCTCTCCATCTTCTTTGGGGTCTGCCTCATGTTCTTTGATCTTCTCTTTTTGTATATGCCTTCTATGGGTCAGAATCCCAAGATATTCTCTCCAAGTGAACAAACCATTTTATTTGCTGTTTTTGTATGTAGTTTAAGATTGGTTCTATGCCAATTCTTTCTCTTATGATCTCATTTCTGATTTTATCTCCTCTGGTCACTCTGGCAGCTTTCCTTTAATTCATAGGTTCTCCGTTAATTGAGGTAAAATAAATAATCCTTTACTAACATATTGTAACAGGAGCTCATATTTCCTGCTTTTATCAGTTCTTTGGTTTTGAATGGTGAAAAAGAGAGGATACATTTTCTATGGTCTTATGTTTTCATCTGTTGTGTTTTATTGGCTTTCTTTTCTGCCAAATAGGATCATCTTGTTTTCCTTTAGCTATCTCAGCCATCTCAGATATGAAGAAAACTGATTTTAAAATAATCTATCTCTTCATTTGGCCCCTTTATTTTTATGGACACTTCACTTGGTATTCAAAAGGTTTACACTGCCTTCCTTTTTCTTTTCTAAATCGTACAAATTGTACTGTTTATATATTCTTTTGTTTTACTCTATTCCTTTACACATCACCACTCCTGCAGATGCCATATATTGTTAGTTACACAATTTTATAGTAGGGCTAGAATTATCACAAAGCTAGGAATATTATCAGATTAGGATTGAGCCTGGTGACACAAAAGAGAAGTTACAAAGTTTCTTATGTCCTGCTTAAACGGTAAGAGAGTTTTCCTTAAAATCTATGGTGAGCCATTGAGATAGTGCCTCCTGGGACTTATTATGGTCCTTCAAACCAATCCTGACTTTTGTGACCTGCATGGAACAATGCCTTGGCAACATTTGGCAGAAACAGTTTCCCAATCTCTTCTTAGGACAAAGAGAAAATGGTGGTCCAAAATTACCCAAGTGAGTTTTATGCCTAAGGAAAAAAATAGAACCCACAGAGCTATCTCTCACCATTGCAGCGAACAGGGTATCCTTTAGAGTAAAACCCAATAAATTCAGTGGAAGTTAATTCCACAGAGATATCTATACATCTGGTGTTGATGGACTAACAGACGGTAGCAGGAAGAAAATGCCTCTTGGAGATATTCAGGGATGGGGAAGTAATGTGAAGTAACTTGTTCCCTATAGGCCCCAGGCATGAGCCCACTTCAGCTGATTTACTAAAGGAGTGTGAGTTTTGAAGCAGGTGGAGAATGGGGCAGCTAAATTGTTCTTCTCTTCCAAGCTTCCAAATGCTACAAGGTAGGTCTGAAGGAGAGCATTTCTTACATTCTAGCAAACACATAAAGGCATAGAGATGGGGACAGGTTGAAGATAGTAAGATTCAACCGCCTTCTCTTCCCTCTTTCAAGCTTTGCCATGTGGATAACTATGTTAGAAAAGAGGGCATTAAAGTTTCTTTTAGGCAACCACCATGTTTGCCTGGTGCTTCCTTTTCTCTCATGAGTAAGACCTGTCAATTAGTTGAAAAGTTACAGGAAGGGAAACCAGTTTTTTGTTTTGTTTTGAGAAGGGTTAGCAATTTCTGCAAATGGCCAGTAACATCCATGGTTATGGATATAACATTTTACTCTTAGTCACTTTTTTTTTTGTCAATAGAGATTTTAGACAAACTAAGGTCAGACATTATTGGAGGAGAACTGTATTTGTAAATGTTGCAAAAAAAAAAAATCAGGATGAGTCTGGTAGCACTTTTCTAACTGCAGCTCTCAAAAACTTGATATGAGTTGGAACAAGTGCCAGCAAATCCTTTCTGATTTTCAGATCTGTGCCGTGTCACCTGCTGATCAAGTCCTATCATTGCTAGTTGTCTTCGGTATGAGTTGTAAGCTGCATATTGGCAATGGTGCCTCAATGCTGGGAATAAAAGGGTTTTCATGTAATTGGTTTCATTGATCCTGGTAACTGAATAGGAGTGTAGAAGGGGGAGAAAGCCACTCATCATTTTTTTAAACATCAAAAGCAATTTCACCTGTAGCTCAGAATGTGATCTTGTTAGAATGAGAGATTCTTTATAAAGAAATTAACTAAAGAGTCTTAAGACCAAGTGTTGTGCGATGGTAATAGGTTGGCAGAAAGAATGCTTCAGTTCCATTCACAAAACAAACCTGACAAGGTGTAACATTGCTTAACAACCTGGGGCTGTAATAACCTCTCCTGAGAAAGCCATAATTTCTCCTAGTTCTGAACCTGGAGAACTGCAGTGTTTCTCAACTCAATGGCTTTAAGATGTGTGGATTTCAATTTCCAGAATTCGCCAATCAGCATGCTGAGGTTGAGTAACACTGTTCTGAAGCATTCAAACAAATAGGAAGAAGATACCACACCAGGGTTGCCTTCTTTTAGAACCTGGAATGTGGACAGGCAAGAAGAAACACATTCAGAAACAATGAAGAGAAGGGCAGTCTTGATTTTCAGGCTAAATGCCAAATGTAGAATGGTGTGAATGTGTATACCTTGGTTGCATTATGAAGCTTTTTCTTCTATTTACATCTTTGCTTTCTTTGTTGATGTCCAAAGATATTTGAGACACACTTAAAAACATTTGTTTTCTTTCTTTGAAATTCTTCCATATTTTTCTTGCATAACTTTTGGTTAAAGGGGGCATCTAACTTGCAAGGAGAATGGTAGGACTTACATGGGCCCTAGATTTATTTTTCCAAGAATCACAATGCTTCACCTTTTGTTTTTCATTTACAAAAAAAGGGAGAAGATAAACTGGATTAAGCAATCCTGAATGTAAACTGTTGCTTAATTCTGAACAAATATTTATATAGTGCATCCAATTGTTAAAAACACTCTGTGTGTATCACAGCTGCAATACTTCCCACAATTTTGTAAAGAGATTCCAAATTGTAATTCCCAGTGTTCCAGAATGATGGAAGCTGGATTCAAAGTTGATTGTGAAAGTAACAGATTACTCTATCCAGGCACAGATGCTTTTTTTCATTTTTTGGGGTTAAAATCTATTTAGCTCAATCAATCTGATGCCATCCTGCACAACAACTTTCATAAGTCTCAGTCAATGTGGCCAAGAGCCAGGAATTGTGAGACATGAAGACCAAAATACCTAGTTGCCTATTTCTGACTGAGTACTTAAAAATCTGGATTTGAATCTCTGTGTTCTCAGCCAACATTGGAGATGTTGAAGAGGTTGTTACCTCCTTTTCTCACAAGTTTCCCTTCTTTAATAATCATATAACAGACAGTTACAATATGGAGCCTTTCCCTGGTGGGAATAACTCTAACTTTTGAATGTATACAAAGAACCTCTGATTAAAAATTTTGTTTGGTTCAATTTTATTCAAAACTAACCAAAATTTGTCAATTCTTTATAAACAAAAAAATTAAAATAGAATGCGAGAGAAAGCAAAAGTAACAGTTTAATACATTCACTGAACCACAATCTGTTTTCTGACCACCTCTTGATTGCAATATCTTCAAAATAAAAGCTTTAAATTACACACCATAGGAAGACAGCCATGCTAGTTTTTGATAGCCAAAAATCAGAAAGAGTCTGGTAGCACCTTTCTTACTCACAAATTTTATTAAAAGGCAGACATTTTTGTGAATTACAGCTTACTTCATCAAATGCATGGAGAAGCCAGACCAATGTAATATTTAAATCGGGGAGAAGAAAGAGAAGAGAAGGGGATACAGTTTGGCCGCATAGATGCAGCACAAGAAGACTCCTACCTTCCCTTTGAGCAGGAGCTGTGACTTCAGAAAAACCCTAGATAACCCTAGATAATGCACCAGTTTCGATTGTGGGAGTGTCACCCAGCCAGACTTAAAGATGGTCAATTGCTAAGCACCGGGTATCCTAAATCCTACAGCCATTAGGTCTTGTCAAGGTTGAGTTGAAGCTAGTTCTTCTCGATCCAGACCCATACAGACTACAGACACTGGGAAAGCATCTTGATGCAAGTCTTTTGGAAATGAAGAAGAACCAATAATGTAGCTTGAGGTAGAGATATACAACTAAATATTATCAACATGCTGAAGGTACTTAACCCTGTGCCAGCAGATGGACTCACCCAGCAGTTTTATGTAGATATTACACCTTCATGTTCTGTATCACACAAAGCAGAGGCTTAGGACTAGACCTCTCCCTCTCTATCAAAACTACTGAAACCAATCTTGAGGAAGGAGAACATTGAAGGATAGTGTCTCCTACTTCCAATTCTCTTAGCCAGCCCAGAAGTCTACACAATGAATGGTATCAAAATCTGCTGAGAACCAAGAAGAACCAGAATGGATTCACCATCCCCTTTCTGGACCCTCACAGGCACAATCAATGCCATCTCATTACTATATTCCAGCCTGAAACAATCTGGGATGCATGGTGACTTGTATGCTTCCTATACAACATGGTATCCACACAGTTTCAAATCTTATTGATTTTAGTTCATGGAGTTGTTTTGATTCATTGTAATGTGGTGAACCCCTTCTCATTCCCTGGATTTTTGAATTAGCTACTCTCTCTACTTTCTTATGTGGGGGAGCAAATATTTCCAATTTGTGTGTGTGTGTGTGCTGCATTGACAGCACTGCTGCTTGCTAAATATATGTGCAAACACTTCAGAAAGAACCCATTTCTATTTTAAAATGCAGCTTGCCTTTAAGGCTACTTCTACAAAATATTCCCTCGCCCCTAAAAAAGAAATTTCCCCAAACAAACCAGGGAGGAAGAGCTACATCAGGTAGACCAAGAGGACAGTGGAAAGGGTAATTGATCAAGGGAGACTGATGGCTGTCAGGATGTTTGATTTTTAGTCCCATTCCTGCTCCTAAAGCAATGATGGAGCCACCACTGGCATGGTGATAAATGAGACTGGAGGAGGAGCTCTTCCTGCAGTACAAGCAGAGGAGGCAGCGGCGTGGATGCTTGGCAACATCAGCCCTCTCTCCTTCTTAGCAACCCAGGGACTCAAAGGGGATCAGGAAGAGGAGGAGAAACTGGCCCCTTCTGAACAGGATACCATGGCCATGTGATGATGGTGGTTGCCAGATTTACCATATGACCTCCCACTCCTGCTAAAATGGGTATGCTTGAGATTAAGGGCAGCTTGTTTTTGAAGACCCATAATATTCTGTCTGCAAGTCTTACAAGGCCCAAATCGGCTGATCTTGGGGCTGCTTAAACATCTGTTCAAATAACATTCAGGGGTTTGGCCCAGCGCAGTCTCCAGAGCCACCTCCATCCAGCTGCTTTAACCACTTCTCCCATACAGTACTTTCAGGGGGCAGATGGTGTCCTCCCTGTTGCATCTATGCAGGGAGGAAATATTGCACCTGCAGTGAGCAGTCAAAAGGAAATGCATATTTCTAACCTCTTCCTCATGATACATTTTCCATAATGCAGGATGAAGGTCCAGTGCATACTGCTTCACCCTGAGGACCTGGAGGTGGCCTATGTGGAGAGATGGCCATACAGAGCCAGAGTTTGTACTTTGTTCTTTTAGAAAATCCCTGGAGAAGCTGAGCTCTGAGGATGGCAATCCAATTCACAGAATGGAATTGTGCTCTGGCTAAAGGCCTTGGTTTCTGAAAAAGTGTTTGTACTCGTTTCTTATATGAGACATGGGTGGAGGGGTGATCATCAACACTGTGTAGGAGATGACCAGACTGAGCCTGAGGGAGAGGTCAAGCATGTCATCAGTCTCGACTCCTTTTGAGCCCACAAGAGGTCTAAGTCCAGCCCACCTTGAATTCTGTTGACTCTTATGTACCACCTATTAATAATGCAGATTCTTATAGAGAGCATGAGCATACAATAAACCAATATTCTTTTGAACTGCCTGGACTCCTGATTTCCTGTGCTTGACATACTATCTCCCCCAATAGAGGAAGCTCCTGGCTGCAAAAGTGACCCAGATGAAGAACAAACATCTAGGCTACAGCCAAGAAGACGGAGATTAGTAAAAGAAGAAGAAGAAGCATCTGCCAGAAGTACAGTTTGCGGCATAAGATTCTCCTTCAATGGCTAATCTCAATTTAGGGCAGTGTGCTTGTCACATTACCATGAAGATAAGAACTCTTGTTGCTAGCTTTGTCAGCAGCACAGGATGACCTGTTCTGCAATATCTGAGCAAAGGAGAAGAAAGTGAGGATATAGGCCTTAAGCAACCAGTGCAAATGCCTGGCCAGAGTTGGTAAAGTTTAGGAGGTTCTCTCCACACACACACCCTTTTCACTGCCAAATTGCAATTGGTACAAAACAGGTTGACAGAACTTCCAGGACAAAACATGGTGCTTCGTTTCAAGTTCAAAGAAAATATGTATTTCGATTTAGGAACTTCACCATAACATACTCTTTTAGAGTTTTGCCAAAACATGACTCTTCATTGTTTGTGAGGATTTGAAGAGGCATGTTTTATTATCAGGTTTGTTCATTAGGATGAGTATTATTATAATGATGTGCAATGGCATTTTACCAGTCTTAATGAGCTTTTGCTTCCCTAAAGATTTTGTGGCTATTTTTGCCGTATCTCCAGATCTAGCTGAATTTTTTTCTTCAGACAAAACCGAGAAGTCTGACTCATGGCTTTATGGCCTTTGCTTGCTTTCACAGTTCAAAATTTGCAGTGAACCAACCAAGAATAGTGAGAAGCAGATGAAATTTATGGCATAGCTTTATTAATACAACTGAAATAATGTTATATACATATTCCAAGTAGGTAAAGATGTGTAGAAACTGCAAGAAATGTATTAGTATGGTGGCAACCATTTCCCCTAGAAATTCCTCAGTTGTTTTATTTTAAAAAGATGTTCTAAATTCATTTGAGATTTTCACTTGTCAGTTTTGGCATCATTTGGTGACAACTATGTCAAATTTGAGCTTTTTGTAGTAATGCTGCTGGAACTGAAATGAGTGTAAATAAACAAATATGTACAGCCCTAGAGATTTATCTGATCTGATGAAGATGCAACTAGCAGAATAAAGTGGGGGAAATGATCACTGGGGGTCAGAAAATAGTTTTCCCAATTTCAGTTCTCAGTATCTCAGAGCAAGAACCCACATACATCAAGATCCTTAATTGACAGCCCCCCCCCCCCGATCAATGGGTTTGATGGACATATTGAGCATTTAAGAACATGTTATGGGTGTTGTAACACACTGTGTGCCATATTGGATATTAAAGGAATCCCACTGAGTTTTATTAAAGAATAGCTCTAGTGTATAAAGTATACAAACTTTGTTTGTACACAAAGCTATAGTACATAATTCTTTATAGATCCCAGTTATATCACTCATGGTACATTTCCTTTCATTTAAAAATATCTGACAGTAGAGATAATACGTTTAAGGTATTTAAATATTTAGAAGATTGACACATCTTGCCTTCATTACTATATCAATACAAAAAAGAAACCATTTTATTCAAGTAGAAATGTTTCAGGTTGGAATTGTAGTGGATCTAGCCACCTATGAGCAAAGTCATTAAATTAAGAACAAAGGAGAAATTAGACGACTCAAAAGGCCACAGCACAACCGAACCATGTAGGATAATATGGTGATCTGAAACCTCATCCCTCCCAATATTTTGTACTAGAATTCTCTCCAGCATTTCAAACAGCTGTTATTCAGAGATATTGAGAATTGTAGCCCTTGTAGCCTTTGGAGAATCTGAGACTATTATGAAATAAGAAATAACTATTAGGAGCTTATATGGAATATGAGTGGAACACTTAAGACATTATATCTTAAAATGCAAAAGAAAATTAGGCTGTATCCTAAAAGCCAAACAAATATTTGGCTTTCCCCTTTTAAGCCTGTAGATGGCTCTGACCTGAGATGTAAATCTGATGTTGATCCTCCTCTTGTGTTTAGATAAGCCTCCATTGCTAGCACTTTCTAAGAGTGGGAAAAGTGATCTTGAGAAGTATCTACAGTCATTGGAATGGAGAATTGGAAGATTTAAGTGGCACTGAGCAATCCCTCTGGCCTCTATCATGTATCTGAATCATCAAAGCTTGGGCTTGTCTAAAATATCCCTTCAATTCCAAGTTAAAGGGAGTAAAGTTGATAGAAAAGTGGGAAAAAGACAGATATGTGACCCTCTCCCTCCCTCTCTCCCTCCCTCTCTCCCTCCCCCCCCCTCTCTCTTGCTCTAGCTGCACTGTTATTGTTCTGGTACAGGTAGAATATTCCAAGATTGAACTATTTCAATGAGAGAAAAGAGCATTAAATAATGTTATGGGGAAGTTAACAACTTCAGGAAGTAAAATTTTTCAGCCCCGTACAATTTCATCTATCCTACCTCATTCCATTACTGCTCAATAAACACAACAAAATTGAAAAATAGGTTAAAGGGATTCCAATTGTTGGAAAACATTTATTAGGTCCATAAAGCACTTAAGTGTTATAAATAAGCCAAGAAGGATATGAAGCAGAGTGTTGCATATTCTAAATTGTTAACTATAATGAAGGATTTTCAAATGTATAGAATGTCATAAACATGTATTTAAATTAGGTGATAGGCTATGCCATCTCTTTCATAAAAGTGTATTTTGCAAGAGTTGCCACAATCAACCTAATGTCCCAAATATCCAGTCTATATTTCAATGCAGAAGTTGTCAACTTTAATCTTTTAGATAATTTGGACACAAAGCCTCATTATTTAGGGTAGATACATATTCGAACTTCCTTCCTTCTGGAAGGAAGCAGGATGTTTGTCACTGCTTGTGGTATGGTGTGTGTGCACACATTTCAGATGGACAATTTTCCTAGTGGCAGTTCTGGAAGTAGAATGTTCCAGAAATACTTCTCCAAGTTTGATATTCACCAATGAAGAGACTCTGGAATTCCCAATCATCTGAACTATGCCTGTAGAGACAGTGAAAATACCTTTTTTTAAAATTGAAAGAATGGTCACATTAGGTGGCATTTAGGAAAAATTCATCCAGAAAACTTATGTTATGCCCCAGTTGGATACATTCAGCACTGGCAGGAATGAGGCCACCGTATAGGTCATTTAGCCTGAAAATGGACCTTGCCTGCAAAAAAGTGGAAATTTAGGTGATAAAAAATTACCAAGAAAAGATTCAGAAAATAGAAGCTTTGGGGAATTTGGGTTACGGTCTACTCTGCATTTGTTTCTATAGACCAAACATATCAATTTTAATAGTACTTTGGCAATTTTTATTTGGTAAGACATACTGTATAAACAAGAGCTGTATAAACAAGAGTATAAACAAGGTGGTTAAGACATCAAGCTAGAAAACCAGGGCACTGTGAGTTCTAGTTCTATCTTAGGCACAAAGTCAGCTGAGTGATCTTGGGCCAGCCATTTTCTCTCAGCCTTAGGAAGGAGGCAATGGAAAACCACTTCTTAAAAACCTTGCCAAGAAAACTGTAAGAACTTGTCCAAGCAATCTCTGAGAATTAGACATGTGTCAACACTTCAACCTGCATTTACTCTAGTGCTGACATAAGAAGGAGAAGCGAAGGCATCTGGAAAGGGACGTTTGACTTTTCACCTACTTATTTTCCCTGGAGATAATATCCCCTAGGAGATGGGTTGGGAGGGGGGAAATTCCTTTGAGCTGGAGTAGATTGGGTAGAATGACTTGGAAGATGGCCAATGAGTGCAGGGGAGTGGGGAACGGAAAGGGAGGGTTTTGGGGCTGGAAGTCAGTGTTGGCTTCGATTGTAGTCGGGTTTAGAATGCTGTGCTTAATAAATAGGAGTTTTTCTTCAAAGACTTTGTTTGAAATGCAATTTATTTGAGACGACCTCGAAACTTGACAACGTGACTGAGTGGAAGAAGAAAAAAAAAGACATATTAAGCCTCTAATGCTTTCTTATTCTCCAGTGTTTTATTTAAACAGTTGAGGGAGGGGGACCCTAAGAGTTATGTGATTTAGCCTGGCTGACAAATCAAAAGATTCTTTCCTACAATTTTTATTCTCACAACAGCCAGTAAAATAATTTAGGTGAAGAGTTTGTGAAATTGTCAAGATTCATGACAGATCATAAAATTGTACACGAATCATCACAATTCTGCTTCAAGTGAATAACTATTACTTTATTTCAAAAACTGAATTGGACGTTCTCTCTTTTGTCAGAAGTCTCTTTTATTTATAGACCTGCTTGATGTTCTCCTGAATAGAAACCAATCAATGTAGGAGAGAGCTACTGCAAATCACAAGGAAATACTATCACTATAACTTTGTTAAAAAAATCTGATGTAAGGTTTTGTGAGATAAATATATATCAGAACTTATCTACTTTATACTATCTATCTGACAATAATAAACTCCTTTTAACAATTCCAATACTTCTGTATGCAGGAAACATCAATCATGTGCAAAGAGATGACAGAACAAATTTGGGGAACAAATTTGGGATTATTGTTACGTTACATTACATTATGTTTTATGTTGTGGTGTGGTGTGGTGAGTGGTGTGTGGAGTGGTGTATGGTATGGTATGCTATGATATGGTATGGTATAGTATGGTATGGAAGGGAAAGGAATCTAATCTAATCTAATCTAATCTAATTAAATCAAATACTGTAACAGAATAACTGAGTTGGAAGGGACATTGGAGGTCTTCTAGTCCACCCTCCTGCTCAAACAAGGAATCCTATACCATTTCAGATAAATGATTGTACAATCTCTTCTGAAAACCTTCCAGTGTTGGAGTACAATAATAATTAGAATAGAATAGAATAGAATAGAATAGAATAGAATAGAATAGAATAGAATAGAATAGAATAGAATAGAATAGAATAGAATAGAATATGATGGGATGGGATGGGATGGGATGGGATGGGATGGGATGGGATGGGATGGGATGGGATGATATGATATGATATGATATGATATGATATGATATGATATGATATTTGATTTTTCTTTGGATTATATAAACCTTTCACATCGTTTGTTTATAAGATTTGACTGGCCACCTAATTTGAAGTATGACTCTAGGTAGCTCACGACAACAATAAATCTACAAAACGTTTAAAAGCATATTATTTAGAATATATAGGATATATACATATAGACAAATCAATGAATGGTTGATTGATTGATTGATTATGTTCCATCAAGTGATTTTTGACTCCTAGCAACCACATACATAGATCTTCTGCATGATAATCTATCCCTAACCTGTTTTTTCAAGTCTTCCAATGGTGCACTGGGGATGATTTTCTTATTTTTATTGATAAGAATAAAAGAACAACCTAAAAATGAGGGAATTAGCATGAGATGCAAATAGCTGCAATCTCAACTGCTATTATGGGTTACCCATAGATATAGCTACCCATAGATAGCCCAATCTACCCAAAATATTAGTTACTATGGACTGATCTTTTGAAGATTAGCCTGCAGTTTAGCAGTAGAGGCAAAGAAACAAAGCAGGATTAGCAGCCAAGGAGCATCTGAATAAACTACCAATCTTATACATCCCTGCATTTCATGATGAAGTTATAAACTATACAAATATGCATATTAATATGTATATTTTAGGATAAAACATGTTTAGAAACACATATTTGAGAGGCAACATATTTAGAAATGTGTATTTTGTGAGAAAACACTTTTAAAATACATATTTAAATACAACATTTGTGTGTGTTTTAAAATAAAAAACAATGCAGATTTATGTGGAAATGTGACAGAAGGGATTATGAATCTGTCAGATTGACCCAGACTGACAATAGATTCAGCCACTCCTCCCAAAGCCTGGGTTTATAAAAACCTGCTGGTATTGCTTCCATACTCTAGTCCACTTGCTGGACAAGTCTGACATTACAGGGTTTTTTTCTCTGCAAAAAGTCTTTAGTCAAAAGTCTAGTGTGACAAGCAGAGGGAGAAAAAGTGCAAATGCACAGAGCCTAAAATTGAGAAATGCAATTCAGCTTTGATTGCCATTCATGATTGATGCTTTCCTATGATTCTATCTCCAGGAATCATCCTATGAAATAATTCTGGGTTTATTGTATGGATAGTGTCAGAGATGCCCATGAGATAATAGAAATGTTAGGATGATTTGCAAGCCGCAATGTCTACACACAGCCTTCTTGCCATAAAATTTACATAAATACGTATTTTAAAAATGGTTTCTCAAAAAATACACCTTTCTAAATAAGTAAAGGTCTTTGCAGGGCTGTGTTTAACCAGGAAAGTTTAGCCTACATGTAGTGTGACATCCTCTAAGTGAGATATGCTCACATGAGTATTCAGCTGTAATTTGTTTTGCTGAACTTTGGTTGACTTTTGATCTACGTGGCAAGAAAGTTATCATTCTTCTTATTGACAGGGGACTCAACCCTTTATTTTTGCCCAAGTGCTTAGGATGAGTTGCAAGCCGCAGTGTCCACACAAAGCCTTCTTGTCATAACTTGGGCCAACTTGCATCAAAAGAAAAAGGACATCTTTCCAAGGTATTTGCTATCATTCACCCTGTAACTATTATTCCTGGCAAAACATTGTAATTGTGGTTAAATGGCAGATTACAGATTTATACCAACTTCCTTCAGGCAACTCCTACCATTATGCTCCTAAATTTGCACATGTCCACATTGCCCCCTGGAAAGGCGCCACTGATTCATCGTTTACTGGAGAAATCGTATACTTTTTTTAAAAAAGATTCTTGTTTTCTCCATAAAAGTGGACTTGTACTATTTATAGAAGGATGAACATGTCTCTTTTTAAAGTCTGGCTTTCACCACAGCCTATAATTTAGGGTAATATAATAAGTAATTTAGAATTAAAGATTTGAGACAACAGTTCAGCATTAACGTCTTTAAGACAAAACATTCAAAATAAAACTGAAGCCACGGGAATGAACTCTGTCATTAGATGCCTACTTTGGGCTAAATTTGTATCCAGGGCTGTTCAAATCTCAAGTGGTTTCTTTGTGACTCCTTGAATAATAATTCTAACAACAATAACAATGAAAACAACAGCAGTAACAACAGCAACTACAGTATATTCACTGCTATATATTTGTTACCACACAGCTTTTTCATTATATTAATATTCTTTCCACATTCCACACTTATTTATTCATTATAAATAAACTTATTTGGAAAAATAAATCTACTTTTCATGGTGAAATATGTGCTCATTTTTTGTCGTGTATTAAAGTAAAGATGTGATCTTTTAGATGAACCACTTTGTTGGATATTTGTATTAATTTTCCAGAGCACTTCAGCAACAAGGTTAAGACTCATTGTTCAAAGGTTTTAAAAAGGCTACATAAATCAGATGTGATAACTTTCTTTTCCTTCCAGTACTTAGAAGACACTGGCAGGAAGTTGACACCAAACCAAAATGTTTGAGGTGTTATAAATACTGCATGCTGAGTTGTTTGGTTAAACCTATTAATGTATTAAGGCAACTCGTTCCTCAGTCATCTTCCTAGCAGAGCACATGTTCCCTGGTATATGCAGCCACCAATTTAGCCTGATTCACAGCACAATCTACAAGGTCTTTTGGTGAGCAGAGATAGTTAAGAAGTCAAATTCCATTCTGGTCCTGTTATTTTTCTCAAGTTTTGTTCAGCATAGGACTGAAACAGGGCTTCAGTATGTCAACTGATCCTGAATCCTTTGCCTTGTACATTCCCCCCCAAATCCCTTAAGAGGAGCTTAAGGAATTACCTGCAGCAACATGTCTAAACAAGGTGTTTAAATGTATGCAAAAGGAACAAAACACTGCATGCCATCTCTGATATCTCTGACTTTGCTCACATCCAATTTCTGTGCAATTCAGGATGCCAATAATGCAGATCTGATTGCAGATAGAGTCTATTACTTTTCAAACACATATGAGTAAAAACTCCCTTAAGGCGTGGCTGCTGAAGATGGTATGATCAGGAGCGGAGAAAGAAGAGCAGTTGTAAATGGATGAGTGGGCCATGAACATGATTTTTTTTTCCTAATCTCAAACAGCATCTTGCCCAAAAGATAGGGACATATTTCAATTTTGTGACAGAGTTGATTCCTTTGCTGGGGAAGGTGCCACAGCAATCACTTTTGGGTTCGTTGATTGCCCATAATAAACCAAAAGGTAATGGAAGCTGCTTTGACCAAGAAGCATCTCTACACAATTACAGGAGGAACTGTGAACAGCATGTGGAGAACAGAGGCAGAAGAAGGCATTTATTGGAGAAGTGTGCTGGTTTCCTGCAGTAAGCCGAAGTCCTCAATTCAAGAATCTTGCCAGGAATAAGAACAGGCTTCTTTTCCATAGCTCTGTGGGTAGGGTTGTGTTCACACTTTTAAAGAAGGGAAACATCCTAATTAAAAACCTAACCTGCCATATGAATGTCAGTGTATTAATTTATTGAGTTTAAGTTTTACACGAATTAAAAGAATATTTCTGAAAAAGAAGCATTTTGTTTTATCTTGCTTTTTGGATGGTGCCCTCATAATTGGTAGCCGGCAACTGAAGGGGAAAGAAAGGGGTAAACGCCTCTTCTAAGATGCTGCTAGTCATTTGCAATCTTTATCCAAACATTGAGGTACTTGTTGACTCTCTTCCTTCTTTGAGAAATGTTTTTAAAACTTATTACTTTGGTCTATCTCATCCACTTGTCCGTGGGCACAGCTGAGAACACAGATATGACCCCTGTTCCCCACCAGATTCTCGATGTCTCCAGAACTCAGCAGCATCTCCTTCTTCTGTTGATCCATTATGGCATTTCTCCACAACGTACCAAGCAGACTAGCAAGTTCTGGGAGGCGTCAATAAGTTGGGCCTCAAGAGAACTGAACCATCACACTTTCTTCTACATTGTAAGGAGGGGGAGGTTACTCTGCAGATGAAAGCGGGGGAAAAGCAAACAACTGTTCTGCATTAAACTTCATAAGCATTGTGGTGTTTTGGCATTTTAAAACACTGGGTGTGGCTACCACATCTTTATACATTCAGTCCAGCATCTGTAATTCCAAATACTAGTCCAAACTTTTCCTTTGCATGTCATGTGCTCCTTTCTCACTGATTTAAGTATTCTTCCAAAACCAGAATTAAGCTCATAATCAAGTAATTTTCTTTGGAATAATAAAGATGCCTGAAAATCAATGATCTTATTCTGTTATTCATAACAGAGTATTGTACATCAATATTTGTGATTTGCTTTAAGATCAAAAAAAGGTAAGAGTCACATTTTCCATGTGGGTTAAATATAGGTCTTAACAATGATACGTGTTTTCTTTCCCTATCTTAAAGTTCTGTAGATCTTCAATTAGGAACTGAGGAGTCATGATTTTTAATATTATTGTCTTTCTCCCTCTCTTTTCTCTCTCTACATACACCCCTAACTGCTTTCTGGACCTGAGGATATCATGCTTTATATAGCCAGAAAAGACGGTGCCAATCAAGAGTTTACCCAGGTGCTGCTGTTTTTCTTTTCTCTTCCCTGTGTTCAGATTTTAGATTTATTTCATCTTTCTATCCATTAAGTCAAGCAAATTTGCACAGAGGATGGCCTGCCCACAAAGAGGATAACATAGATCATAGCTCTATGTAAAATGTATATATAATTTAAATAGAAGTTCAATATAACACATCATGGTAGAGTTGGGTAGGGTTGACAATGGGCAAGAATTCAGTCATTGCTGATTTTAAAAAAATAAGGTTTTTTATTACTTTCTCTTTAAAGTGAGCATGGACTATGTAGACACTAAATTTTATTTTTATAGTAGCTTCTTCAAATGGATTATCCTCTGTAAAATAATATAATTCCTCTAATTTATAGTAATGTAAGTAGCCTATAAAACAGTGTCCCTTCATTTTATTCCCATAATAACCATCAGTAGTTTGAGCTAGGTACAGAGCGATTAGCCCAAAGTCATTTGTTTGGCTTCCTTGGCTGAAGACAGACTAGACCCCAGCTCTTCCCAATCTTAATGTAATGTTTGACATATTACACTTTTTAATCCTGTATTTAAATATATTGTATTAACCTTATTTTAACATTTAATACTTCATCACATTTTCATATTCTAAAGACTCTTACAGAACATTGCTGAAACAGTGTTCTGCAATTTTTTTAATATTCTCATCCAGTGGTGAAATCTAAAATTTGTTACTACAGGTTCTGTGGGTGTGGCTTGGTGGGGGGGTAATGTGACTGGGTGGGCATGGCCATTTTTTTTTTACTTTTAAAACCATTTTTTACATGTAAAACCATGTTAAAAAATGCTTTCAAAGGCTCTGATAATCCCAGCTGAGTTGCCTGATCATCAGAGGGTTTTTAAAAAATCCTCTGCCGATCAGGCAACTCAGCTGGGATCGTCAGAGTTTGAAACTTTTTTTCTTTTAAATGGCTCTGATGATCCAAGCTGAGTTGCCTGATCGGCTGGCAACTCAGCTGGGATCGTCAGAGCTTGGATTGTCAGAGCTTGGCTCATCAAAGGCATTTAAAAGAAAAAAAGCCTCTGATGATCGTGTGGCTCAGCTGGGAATGGGGGGCGGGGGCAGGGATTTTTGCTACCAGTTCTCCGAACTGCCCGCCACCATCGCTACCTACCCGCCTGAGCCGGTCCGAACCGGGAGCATTTCACCCCTGTTCTCATCCCAATTAATGAAAAAGACATTGATCTTGGTATATGGTTTCAACAAACAAAGGAGAATAAATGATGGTGAAATGCTCATCATGGTGCTGGTGTTCTTCGTCTTCCAGTATAAGATTCCATCACGCAAGAACCTCAGTCTCATCAATTGTACAATTCTGTTGTTCAACTATCTTGTTAGTAGCCCTCTGTCTTTCTTCCCAAGTAACAATTATAAGGAAGTTCTTCCTATGGGCTTTTTCAAATGGCACCTAGAAAAAAGAGAAGAAAAAACCTGCATTTACTGCAATAATAAAAGCAAGATCAAACCTTCTACTCCCTCTTCCATCGTCCCAACATCTAAAGAACTTCGACTACATCCTGAGAACAATACAATAATAGAAATCTCTTTCGGAGAAGAAGTGGGACAAGATCAGTTTGGGTACAATATTGATTTTTCCTTTAAACCTCTGCCCAAGTTGTCCTTACTCTTTCTCCACCAATATACATAACTAATTTAAGTGAAAACCCAAACATGCTACATAGCATACTGTCAGTTTGGGCTTTTGGGTAAAATGAATGACTGAATCAGCTGCTGATGGGGAACTTTCGTTCTATCATCATGAGGTGAGAATGAAACAGGTAGCTGAGCACCTCACAGGGGCAAGAGAACCAATTAAGATGGTCCAGCATCAAAGATTAATGGAACAAAGAGACTCTGAAATGCTTTGATTGATTTTTCAGGCACTATGGCATTCTTGGAAGAATCCTATTACCTTAATCCATTGCACTCTGGATTCAGATCTGAATATAATGGTAGTGGTGGGAATATGGTGGTTGCTTTAATCCAGGGGTGTCAAACTGGTGGCCCATGGGCCAGATGTATCACATGCAGGCCACACCC
Source organism: Pituophis catenifer annectens (assembly GCF_029215685.1). Lineage (NCBI taxonomy): Eukaryota > Metazoa > Chordata > Lepidosauria > Squamata > Colubridae > Pituophis > Pituophis catenifer. The sequence continues at coordinate 181,800,480 of NW_027256881.1, forward strand.
ACCCTAGCTCCACAAATGGGAAAAAATTTGTGAAATGTTATGTGATGATAATGTGACGCAGCCAGTTTGACACCTGTGTTGTAATCAATGACTCTAATCAAGAGATAGAGGGGGGGGACCTACTGCTATATCGTTCTTTGTATCCCTCAGTGTTTTTTGATTCAATTGACCATCCCATGGATTGGGATCTGGAGTCATAATAGCAATAGCACTTAGTCTTATATACCACTTCACAGTGCTTTACAGTCCTCTCTAAGTGGTTTTACAAAGTAAGCATATTCCTCCCAACAATCTGGGTCCTCATTTTACGGACCTCAGAAGGATGGGAGGCTGAGTCAATCTTGAGCATGGTGAGATTTGAATTGCCAAATTGCAGGCAGCCGGCAGTCAGCAGAAGTAGCCTGCAGTACTGCATTCTAACTACTGCCCCATATTCTTGAATTGTGAGGCCAACTAGGCTTAATTCTTTTGAACAGAAGAGAATATATTCCTTTCCTCCATCTCTTCTAGATAACATGGAGCCACTATGGATAGTTGGTTCTTAGGCCTGGGGTGAGGGGAAAAAAATTCCAACAAACAAGGCAGCACTCCAGATAACAAATTTGTACCCATTTGCCTCAATTCCAGTCCATCACGTAAGACATGGGTGATTTTTGTAGCAGGGAGGGCCTATATCTAGGCTTATCATATTGTCAAATGATTTAAACAGGAGAAAGATCATGATCAGTGGGCTTTCATAGGCAAAGCGTAGGGAAGTGGGCTTTAGCACTCAATCCAAATTCATTCTGTAGCTTGAGCAAACAAAGGGGAAGTGGCTTTTGAAAATTAGTTAGATTTGGACTCTCATAAACCAATGGCAAGTCTTCCTGCTTAAAGTTGTTCCCCTTTTGTGGCTCTGTCCAGTTCTGCATTTGAAATCTGTGTATTAACTTCCTGGACTGGAGCACCAAATTAGATATTGCTGGACAAATAATCCCAGGAAATATAGCATCCACTTATGCCCAACTCTGACTGATCTGTTAGCTGTATCCCAACCTGGATCTACAAAAAAAAATGTTTACACGTAGTGACTCACATTTAATAGTTTTTTAAAAAAATTGATTATAGCAATGTGTCCTATATAGATCTACTCTGAAAGATTGTCTGAAGGTGAAAGTGCTACAGGAAATGTTAGTGAGTTTCTAAAACCAAAATAAGGTATGGCTTCCAGCCTGTATACTAAGATCACCTGGGATAGCCCTGCTTAAAGTCTCTTTAGAGGGATAAGGAACATCTCTGGGGGAGCAGGGGTAAAAATGGTGGCCACAACCAGGCAATTAAAGGACTAAGGTTTTGATTCCACAGCTATAGGCAGCATCTTTATTTATTTTTTTCATGCTCCTTGCAGATATCCTGAGTGGATTGATTGACATTGCAAGAAATGGGAGAAAAGTTTCTCAATGACTATGTCCGAATAATGGGACTCTCTCCTGAGAAAAGTTTGATTGACTTCCCACTGCTGGCCTTTTTCAGAAAACAATCAAAAAGTCTGTTCCTCCAGGCATTTATGTGATTTCAAGATCAAACCACCTTTTAGATTGTCCGCTATTTATTTTGCTTTGAGGATTTTTAAAATAAACTCTCTAATTTTGCTTTATTTATTGTTTTTAAACATGATTGATTTTATCATGATGGTTTTATTTAAAATTAATCCCATGCTCCCTTTCTCTTGTAAATGGCTCAGGGCTCTTCTCTGAGGATCAGATTTTTATTTTTATTTTTAAAGTGTAGATGAGTACATGTATGTGTGTGGGTGGGTGGGGGTGGGGGTGGGTGGGTGGATGGATGAATCCAGCATGGTCAAAGGTGGAGAAGACTGTGTATTTTCAGTCAATATCACTTTCGAATAGATCGACATATAAGTTGTTCTACGTTCTAAAATTAGTCTCCTTTGTCGTTCAACTCACTACCTCAAAGTACACATTTGAGTAAGTAGAAAATAGCTGAGGTCTAACTGGTTCATAAAGAAAAAAAATCCAAAATGTATGAGCAAGCTTTTCTTCTCCTATTTTCCTGTTTTTAAGTGACTGTTATTGGGTATTGCCTTGCCATTTCACCTTCCCCATTCCAAGGAAGAAGGGAAAGCCTTTTTTGGGCCAAATATACTTCCTAAAATAGAGGATGAAGTGGGAGTCTAATAATGGAAACTTTTCCTTCCTCCATAAGGAAAATCTTCAATATACAGTCTATGAGCTATGGTGGTGCAGTGGTTAGAATGCAGTATTGCAGACTGCTGACTGCCAGCAATTTGGCAATTTGAGTTTCACAGCCTCAAGGTTGACACAGCCTTCCATTCTTCCAAAGTCAGTAAACGGAGGACCCAGATTGTTGGGGGCAATATGCTGACTCTGTAAACTGCTTAGAGAGGGCTGTAAAGCATTATGAAACAGTATATAAGTCTAAGTGCTTTGCTAATGCTAAGTAATGCTAAGTAACTGGCGTCTACTAAAGCCAAATATTCTATTCTTTCACTCACTTTGGTGAATTTTGTTGCTTTTTTTTTTTAAATCAAAATTAAAATTATAAACTTTTCATTAAAGAGAAGAATTAAAAGATTTGTACATATATACATCAAAAGTTGTGGAACTTTTTAAAGTCAAGGAACCTATATATTATAAAGTTGCATGTGTCTAATAAATTTACGTTATAATCCCAAAGCGAGGGGTACAAAAAAGATAAAAGTAATAAAACTATAATAACACTATAATGTATACATTGATCCCAATTCATCCATACTTCTCTTGGATTTAACTTAATTTTCTGTGGAAAATTACTGTCACCCTCAAAACTGTCCAGGAGTGGTGCTATATGAGTTCATACAGTATTTTTTTAAAAATAATTGTGGACCGGATTATATCCAATATTTTAAAAGTGTCAAAAAAATCACATATAGTTTGGTTCTATATCATCGTGGACAAGACTATACTTTGAAATTTAAAATAAAATAATCTGTGTGAGACATTTTCTGTTAGAACTTAAGCCTCCCCTTTAAAGTAAGTATTTTGTTAAACCTGCAGAAAAATAAGAATGGAATTCAAAGATCGTGAGAAAATACAGGATGACTGGAGATAAATAGGATACAAGTATATAATGTGAAATAGTTGAAATATGCCTATTGCTCACATGGTATAGCAGATGCTTCCTTCCTGTTGGATGAATGAGTAAATTTGCAAAGAGTTTAAATATGTTAAATCCTTCTGGCTTTGCCCCGTTCCCAATTAATGTAAACTCCCTAAATAAATTATGAGTGAAACTCTGAAAATTATTACTTCATTATGCAATATGTTCGTAGCCCTTATAATATTTTCAGGTATTTTAAAATGTTGTTTAATACTTGGGGGTAGGGCCATTTTGCCCATAAAAATGTTTCTTAGTGACAGTCCTTTGCTATTAAGAATTACAACTAAATTCTAAACAAATTAACTGGAAGGCAAAATCTGGCTGAAATAAGGATGGTCTACATTCCAACAAGAAGCCTTGGGATTGCTGTTTTAAATAACTTTACATTTGGAGGCAAGCAATTTACAAAGTCAACTCATGGGGAAACAAGACACACTCAAAAGCTACATGCAAATGATGTAGTACACTAGCATCTAAACAAGAATCTATCTCTTGCTGTGCCAATAAACTAAGTCCTGACTACTGACTTTCCAATGACTTTGCAAATACAAGGATAACCAAGCACCAGAAGCATTATAAAGATGATTTACAGCTTGGGTCTCCAACCTTTTTTATAGTTTTCTTATGTATGATGTACACTGAAGATGGCATTTAATTTCGTTGTACGAGGTGCAATGACAAAAAAGTAAACTAAACTGGGCTCCATTGAGTAAATGGGTCATATATAAAATATATAACATAGTTAATGTATATAATCACATAATAATATTAAAAATGTACAATCTTGTACTAACCACATGTGGCCTGTGGCCTGTGGGTTGGACACGCCTGCTTTACATTGTCCAACTATGTAATATTAAACTATTCATTCCTATTGTGTTAAAGCTAATATTCCAAATACTCTACTTGAAGGAGTGATGTTTACTCAGGGTTTGTGATACTTAGTTAACTCTCACATCTAATAGAATGAATAATTCCACCTAAAGCTTCTCCAAAAGTTCTGTGACATCCACTTACAATCTGGTACAATCTGATCACTATGAATCAATTGCTTTTTTTTTTTTTTTTTAGATGGGAGATAGACTACTGGTTCATTCAGTTCAGTATTGTCTAGAAATGAAGAAGAAATTAATAAAACCTAATTTGAATTTCCTGGATCAAGAGATGTACCAAAACACAGATGTCTTTTAATCATCATATTTTTCTGAATTTTGAAATACATTTCTCCAGTTGGATTAAATGAAACTTGCACAAAAATAGATACAGAATTGGAGAAAATGTGCATAAAAAGACATATACTATTGAAAATTGTATAAAAATGTGCTACATTGAAGAAAATGGATTGCAAAAACATGCATATTGGGCCAAAAAATGCACCATATCTGCATATTTTAGGAAAACCAGCAGGGAAATGCATACTGTATTCACTTTCATTGGGATGGAGGAATCATAAACTGATAAAGAAGTGGAAGACTGGAACATATAATGAAAATGAAATATGTATCACACTTCCTCATCACTGACCTTTGTAAAAAGGTTTGTAAAAAGTGAGCAAAACATTTTTTTTACTAATGATATAGAAAAAGAGAATTCTGGATTCAGGCTATTAAAACAAACGAATTCTCATGTTCTGTTTCTGCAACCTACGTTTTTCCATTATAGTAGCCCTTAAGAGAATTGTTTCTTCCAGAGGGTGCCCTATATCGGGGTGTCAAACTTGATTTTATTGAGTGCCACATCAGGGTTGTGTTTGACCCCAGGGGGCCAGGATGGGCATGGCCAAGGTGGGCATGGCCAGCTCAACATCACTTGTGTTGGGAGCGCCTGTGGTGGCCCGAGCTCTCTGCTAGGGAAAACAGGCTTCTGAGCTGTTTTCAGCTGCAACAACCTCCTGCAACCCTCTGCCAGCGAAAACGGAGCTCACAAGAGCCACATGCAGCCCTTCTGAGCTCCGATTTCACTGGCAGAGGCCCCATGGGCTGCTCCTTCGCTGTTTCGAAGGTGGCCCCATGGGCCAAATCTAAGCACCCTGAGAGCTAGATCTGGCCCCCGGGCCTTGAATTTGACATCCCTGCCCTATATTTCCACTGGACAAGTAATGCTGAAGTCTTCCAGTCATGAAGAATGAGAGAGAGAGAATCAATGGTGTTCTTATGAATATTTGGTTTCCCTTATAGTCTGCACAGCTGGAGCAATATGCCAGCTTGGGTTTTTTGTTCTTGTTTTTTTTAAAAAGAGATTTCATTTTTTTTAGTTGAAAAATTCTGGAAAAAAGGGGAAACCCAGAGATTTGGCAAAACAGGGGTTGGGAGGAGGGGCCTTTGCAGAGCAAGAGAGCTTGAGAGCAATTGTGGAACCTCCAAACTGGCTCTTTTAGAGGACCTGAAATCTTCAAATAGTTTAAAATAGTTTGTATTGTTTCTATTTTAATCCAACTGCGGGGGGGGGGATATTGGGGGGGTTGTAAAATAGATACTTTGCCCATCTCTCTTTGTGATAATTAATAAAGTAACAGAAGTAGCCTAACATTAGCTCATATAGCTAAGTATTAATACACTGAACATTTGCACTGCTTGTCTTGTATGCACCTGAAAAGCTCAGAGTGGCACTGCTTCTGTTTCCATGCACTTCTTCAAAGAAAGCAGATCTATAAACATAGGCTTGGCACCTAGGTATTTGCAGAATTGCCTGCTACAGGGAGAAACGACCCAACTATTTAGCCCAGAGGGGGAGGTTGAAAATATCCCCTCCCCTTAAGGACACAGTTTTATGAGTTATGAACCTCTCCTGCAGAATACCTACCTTGCCTGCAGGAATTCAGATGATATCTTCTCTTATAGTATTTTGGAACCCAGTCAGGACATACCTGTTGATGTCTAAATAATATAGGAATTATTCTCACTTCAGGATTTTGTGTTTGGGTTAGGTTGTTTTACTGAGGAGGAATGGTTTAATGTTTTATGGATGTCATGTTTGCAAACCATTGTAAGTTTTTATTGAATCGAAAGCTATAAATAATAAATATCAAAAATAAATACCAGAATTAGCTGTACCTGTAAGCATTGGCAGCCTCATGAAACGTCATCCACTTTTTATTGAATTATTATCAAATAGTAGGAGGGAGGAGTTTCATACCAGAGAAAGTTTAGAGGTATTTATGAGGTTTTCTGCCCCAGGATATGTGAATAACTTTCTTGCCTCAAGGAGAGAGGGAAGGAAGGCAGACACCGACTGCTGCTTTTTTTAAGGTGACAGAATGAAATGACCTGTTGCTGCTATTGAATATTAGGTTTGTCTTGGCTGCTACTTGAAATACAAGAACACAGACAGGATTCAATGTCTCAGGTTTCAGATAAATCAATTTATTGAAGGAGGGAAAGCGACTATGAAAAAAATCCAACCATTGCCAGGCTTAAAATGCAAACCCTTTGTACATTAAATCATAGTTCCCTTCTGGTACCTCTTTTTCTTGCCTGTGTAGTTTAGTAGACTGGAGGTCTTGTGCTTATGAGGAGGAGGAGTTATAACCTTGACCTTTGTTATTTTCATGGATTAGTCTGGCCTCAAACTGTTTACTTCTCATCTTGTAAAAAGTAGTTCTTACACAAAATATGAGTGTTCTTATTTTAATCCCACTGATGGCTGGTTTACCCATTGAATCTATGAGCAACCATTAACTGGCAGAAGTATCAATCACTTTCAAGACATATAAATTCAAGACATGATTCAATACAATTAGCTTCTCTGGGTCAGGAAGAATTTCAAGCTATTAAACACACAATGTATCTGTGAGGGATGGAACATGGAGGCAGCTTTGTAGGAATATCAGCTTCATTTGTCTTCTCCTCACCCTTATCTAGAACTAGCCATTTCCTTAGGTTGCTACAAAGCAACTGAAAGGAATCCCAACCCCAGCATAGATTCTGGTAAAAGATCAGCTTTCATACAATCTTCCTTCATTAAAAAAATTTAAAAATCCTGGAGCACCGGGGAACTACTGGAGGACTGGAAAAGAGCTTCAGGAAAGGGGGAAAAAACCCAGACCCAGGAAACTACAGACCAATCAGCCTAACATCAATACCTAGAAAGATACTGGAAAAGATAATGAAAAAATAGATCTGCCAACATCTAGAAATAAGTAAAGTAATAACTAGAAGTCAGCATGGGTTTGTTAAAAACAGATCATGCCAAACCAATCTTATTTCATTCTTCAACATAGTGACTAAATTAGTAGACCAGCGAAATACTGTGGACATACTGAGTGCAGAGAAGAGCAACCAAGATGATTAGGAGACTGCAGGCTAAAACACATGAAGAATGGTTGCAGGAACTGAGCATGGTTAGTCTAGTGAAGAGAAGGACCAGGGGAGACATGATAGCAGTGTTCCAATATTTGAGGGGCTGCCACAGAAAGGAGTGGGTCAAGCTATTTTCCAAAGCACCTGAAGGCCAGACAGGGAATAATGAATGAAAACTGAACAAAGAGAGATTCAACCTAGAAATAAAGAGAAATTTTCTGACAATGAGATCAATAACCAATGGAACAGCTTGCCTTCAAAAGCTGTGGGAGCTTCATCACTGGAAGCTTTCAAGAAGAGACTGGACTGCCATCTGTTAGAAATGGTGTAGGGTCTCCTGCTTGGGTAGGGGGTTGGACTAGATGACCTATAAGGTCCCTTCCAACTCTGTTAAACTGTTAATTATTAAAATTCTTTCATGACTTAAAAACTGATGCCATTTTCCCTTCCCTCTTTTTACATCATATATTTTAGTTTATAAGTCTGCAATAAACATTTACCCCATTGTGTTGCTTGAAATAGATAGAAATAAATTTGCCCCAATGAAAAATTGCATTCCTAGAGATTGTCCACATTATTGTGCACCTGCCCTTTCCAAATTCCAGTCAGTGGAGTTGTCCCAGAGAATAGAAAATGTGATTATCCCTGTTATAAATAATCACTGAAAACAACTGAAAATTAGAAAAATTAAATATTAGACTGGTAGAATTTCAGATATGCTGCCCCAGTTATGTTGTAACGAACTACCCTTTGATACTACAGTATTTAACCCTTCATAATGGCAGCAATTGCCTCTGCTGATCTTACAAACTGCTTAAGAAGTACATTGCTTTGGCAGAAACTGAATTAGATTTGCTGAAGCTTCAGACCTGTAATATTTTTTTCCTAGAGAAAACAGGTTCCTGGTGCTTCAGCATGTCTGTTGTCAGAAGGCCAGTTTTTCCCAGCAAACCACAATCTGTCTCTCTCTCTCCCTCTCTCCTCCCTCTGTTTGTCAGTAAAAGGTGTCAGTTAACATCCTCTCCTCCTCCTCCTCCTGGAGGGGTGTCACTCATTCCGACTTTCTCTCTTATTAATGATTTCTTGCATGGATGTGTCATTACCGTTCTATACTTTTATGCAGATGGCACGACTGTGCATTTTAATGGCAAATCTGTTTCTCGCAGAACGACTGAACTGCAAAAAGATTTTGACAGACTGGATCCAAGAAAACAAACTGGATTTAAATGCAGCAAAACTAAAACAAGCCTTTTGGCTTTCCTAAACAGCTGAGCTCAAATTGTAATTTGCCTCTGATGTCCCAAGGGTACCAAAAGCTAAAAACCTCTAGTTTGAACATCAAGAAAGTTTTGTTATGTTCTCAGATAAAACCAACAGATGCACAGGAACATATTTCCGCAATTGTTTTTGGCAGTGTCTCTCCCCCTCCCTTTGGAAGATCTGTGTATCCCTAAAAGTCACAGTGTGACCTTTATGAAGTTATAACTATATGATTTTAGGAGTCATATTTGACCAAAAGTTAAGCCCACATCAAATTGCCACACATAAGCATCTCCTCTAAAGTTTGATCTGCATTTAAAAGTCAGTCTATACTGATGTTCTCCCTAAAGACAGTCTTTATAATCACCCATTCATCTCTATTGAAGGATGGCTCCAAAATCCTACAATGCCAACCCTTTATCAAATAACCAAATTATGTGACCATACATCATGTGGTAATTTGGGTGAATTTGGGTAACATACAAAATGAACTTTAGCTGTTCTCTTTGGAATTGCCTATGTTATAGGCCCGTGATGGCAAACCTATGGCACGCGGAGCCATATCTGTGGGCACGCAAGTGTTGCCCTAGCTCAGCTTCCGTGCGCGCAGCTGATTTTTGGGCCTTCTGGGCCCACCGGAAGTTGGGAAATGGACTGTTTCCGGATTCCGGAGGGCCTCGGGGGTGGGGATGGGGAAGGCCGTTTTCACCCTCCCCAGGCTCCTAGAAAGGCTCTGGAGTCTGGGGAGGGTGAAAAAATGGGCCTTGCAGTCCCACCAGAAGTTGGAAAACAGGCCATTTCCAGCCTCCAGAGGGCCTCTGGGTGGGTGGGGAAGGCCATTTTCGCCCTCCCCAGGCTCCAAGAAAGCCTCTGGAACCTGGGGAGGGCGAAAAAACGGGCCTACCAGGCCCAGTGTGCCATCATGTGCCAAAAGCGGGAGGAGTGTGAGGGGTCATGTGCGCATGCGCGGGGTGCATTGAATTATGGATATGGCCACACATGCGCACAACCCCCCTGTACCCACCCCCGCTTTTGGCACACGACGGCAAAAAGTTAGCCATCACTCTTATAGGCAGTTATAATGGCAGACATGTTTGTATGCAAGAAGAATTTGGCATTTTCTTTAATTAACAGGACATAAAGAGATCCAATTAGTGAGGTCATAGAGATTTGCATTGTGGAAATATATTGTGAATATACAATACATATGTAAACATCTCTGTTGCATGTATAAGGAGTTTGAATTATATATTGCTAAACTAAAGAAATGGCTTGAGGTGATGGTCCTAGTTACCTTCTAGAGAATTAAAGAGGACAGTATTTTTCCCATGCACACTGAAATCTTAACCAAATACCCCATACCTTTCTTGAAAATGAACAAATTTTCTCCTGTCCTCTCAAAAAGTTGCTTGCTGATATTCTTTCTCTCATTTTTACAGGGCATCAGTGGTCAACAAAAAGGTCTCTGTGTGAGGAGGACTTGTTTTTTTTCTTAATTCTATATTGGTGTTTAATTTATAGTTAGGCATTAGTATCTGCAACCAAAGATATAGTAATAATCATCAACAATGGTTGCTTGAAAAGGATTTTGTTACACATTTATGAAAGTTAATGCAACCAATAGGTACTTCTCTGATAATCCTGTCTCTCCCTGTCAGTAGAAACAAAAAAAAAAATAAAAAAAAAATGAAGAATTGGGTTAAGGTATAAAGCTTACTGGTGCAAAACATGAGGGCAATTACATTTTAGATGGTCATAGCAGCTAAAGACCAATAGTGTAAAGCATCTTCTAAGATTGTTATTCAGCTAATTCCATACATATCATGTTAATAAAGGATATTTTGTATTTCCTAATAATACAAAATAATAATAATAATAATAATAATAATAATAATAATAATAATAATGTAAATTTAAGAAAATAATTATTGTAGCAGAGAAAAATGAGTAGTTGAGAAACCCTTTGAAGTACACTTATGCCGTTGTGGAAGGACAGGGAATGGACTAGAAAGAGCTAGAACTTGCAATATTAGATTTTTCCCTTACAATGTAATCCTACACCTATCAACTCAGAAATACATCTCATTGAATACTGAAAGCGAATTTCCAATTGCTGCCTACAGTTCTAAGTTTGTGAACCCTATTAAACTAAACTGGACTTATAAATAGAACTGCATAAAATAGCACTTGTAGATTGTAATACTGTATCTGCTTATCAGACAATAAGGCCTATTAAACGAACTGATATTTGACTAGACATATGTATGCAGCTGCACTTTAAAATGAGTACAGAACAAGAATAGTTACCAAAATGAGAATCCAATAGGTGGAGATTAAAAATAAAATAGCCTTCTGCATAAAAGGGGCTTTTGGATTCTTTTACAAAAAACTTCAAATTTCTTTTGAAACAGTTTGTCTTTTAAATCATGCCTTGGCCCTAATAGTTATATTCTGAAGTTTGTCTATTTACAGTATCTTAGAAGATGTATTTTGAATAGCATCAGGAGGAATGATGCTATTTTTATACTTTTATACTTCCTTGTATGACCAAAGATCCATGCAAAATTATGGTGCTTACTTTCAAAAATTGTACATGGACTGCATGATGTATTTACATTTTCAGGGTCTATAGGAGATGAATAAAAATGGGCATTAGGGAATATCCCAAAACTGGTGGGTAAAAATAACATGTTAGTTCTCCCACTGCTTTCCTTACACCCACAGGCAAATGTAGGTCTTGGTTTCCTTTTAAAATGAAGTCAAAGGTAGCAGTCAATACCCCAGAAGGGATTGTGAGCAAGAGTGCTGTATATGTCTGTTCTTGTGGTTGTTATATTGACTTTTGTGCAATAAAAATAGAGTTCTCTGTCCAAGTCCCTGAAGAAATAGGATGGGGTTTGCTGTGTAATTACTTATCAGCCTTGACGTGGCTTCTTGGTGTTGAAAAAATAGTGAATCTGTTTCATATTTCCTTAAGCTTTATAAATATACCCTGTTTATATTAAAAGGATAGACAGTGTGTATGTGTCTATGTGTCTATGTGTGTGTATAGAAAATATTACCACAATGAGATTTTCCTTTTGTCTATATTCTTGTGTATGTGTATATAGAAAATATGACCACAATGAGATTTTCCTTTCTCCTCAATTTGTGGAAAAATATCTTAAGAACTTCTTTTGACGTTGTTGCTAAACTTTTGCCCTTAATTCATAGATGTTTTTATAGGTCCAAATGTCCTTTAATGTCCTTTGGGAAAAGAGAGATATGTGAAGTATAACATCAGGATGGATGGATAGAATTTTAAAACTTAAAAATAACATACTGTGCTCTGACTTTTAAAGTTATCCCCAAACTTTGCACCCCGTCCCATCAGAAAGAAAAATATGACAACTAGCTGGCTTTATTTTCTGTTTCTGAAGTTTGAGTGGCCAGCAAAACAACCTGTCTTGCAATTTTTATAAACACTGGTAAGAATATTATTAGTTTGTTGCTAGAAGAAAAGTAGGTATTTCCCTTGTGTGGAGCTCACAACTCCTTTCCTTTGAAGAAGAATTTGAATGATTATCTCCAGGCTGTTAGAGCAAATGTTGGGGACTGAGCTCACTATAGAGAGAAATTTCATTTCAACCTTTCCTCTTCTGCCCTCCCCTCCCTCTGCTTGGTGACAATCATTATTTAGAAGCAGAAAGTTGAACTGGAAGTCTTGTCAACACAGTCACACCCTTTTCATGGGAAGTTGCATGTTGGCTTTGGGACTTTTTTTTTTTAGCCACGCAATTTGTGCCAGTTGTGACATGCCCTTTTATTATCCCGTGGCGACCTCTCAGCAGTAGTTCATGCCTTCGTAACCACAGAGAATTGATTACTATAATTCCCTCCGAGCAGGAGTCACCAATTTGGCATCTAAATTGCCCGCCTCCTATTCCAATGGCCATCACTCGCTCGTTCTTCACTGATGAGGATAGGATCAGCCATAATTATATTCCATCTTCCTGGCCCACTCAAACCTTGGTATTTGGGGAGAAGAAGAAAAAAGAAAGAATTCACTTGCTACTCTGGTGGGTCTGCAGACTGTCTTCTTTGATTGTTGTCAGCATGACAAAAAGAGCAACCAAATGGGTTGTTTAAGAAAGTCAATTAAATTTAACAGTTGAACAGAAAGGAGGGTCTAAATCCAAGTATTTTGAAGTCAGCAGGACTGGGCTGGCTACAGTTTTTGAATGACAGAAATGAATCTTATTATCACATCTAAGCAGATCTGCAAAACCTAAGTATCTCTAATTGCATTTCTAAGTATTCATCGCCTCTCATCTGCACATCGCTCTCTTCCCCAAGCCTTGCAATTCAGATGGTAAGGATTGGGGCAGCAGAGACTTTGTTTTTTTGTTGGCATTACACTGACAATGCTACATTTTAGCTGAGTTCACAAATCCTGCTGTCATCCATTCATTATCATCATCATCATCATCATCATCATCATCATCATCATCATCATCACCACCACCACCACCATCATCATCTCAAATCAATCCACTGCAGAATGAAATCTTCTCAATGAAAGCTATGGACCATAATCTACTATATTGGTCTAGTATGGGATCACTCAACCAGTTAGTTTCTGTGTCTAAATGAGCAATAGAACCTGTGTCTCCCAGTTCCCTTACCTGCTATATTACACTAAATTCTAATATATACATAGATATCCTAACATGTCTTATTATTCAGACATTTCACCAGTGGTGGGATTCAATTTTTTTTACTACCAGTTCTGTGGGTGTGGCCTGGTAGGTGTGGCATGGCTTGGTGGGCGTGGCTTGGTGGGCATGGCAGGGGAAGGATACTGTAAAATCTCCATTCCCACCCCATTCCAGGGGAAGGATTCTGTAAAATCTCCATTCCCTCCCCATCCAGGGAAAGGTTACTCCATAATTTCCATTTCCTCCCAATCAGCTGGGACTCAGGAGGCAGAGAATAGATGGGGGTGGGGCCAGTCAGAGGTGGTATTTACCGGTTCTCCAAACTACTCAAAATTTCTGCTACTGGTTCTCCAGAACTGGTCAGAACCTGCTGAATACCACCTCTCCATTTCACCCCATAAACCACAATTTATGGTCTAATATTATCCAAGAAGTCATTCATTGTGGTTCATTTCAAACCAGAGTTGGAATGTGGTTGATTGAGTGAGATATAGAAACTTAACCAACCACTAAATTATTATAATTAACAAAATAATGGTAGATAATAAAATGCCTATTTCTTACAGCAGCGGTCCTCAACCTTTCCAGGTCCATAAACCGGCAGCGATGGCGGCAGCAGTGGGGGGGAAGGGACGGTTTCATGTGTGCGTGCCCGCTGCTAGCACAAACAAAGTTTTGCATGTTCACCTGCCACTTGCATGGCCCAGATCCCAACAGGCTGTGGGTGGTATCAGTTCTCAGAATGGGGATTGGGGACTCTGTTTTAGAGAAAAGTATAATATACAAATCTGCGGAAACACTATGTCATCATTTATTTAGTTTAGTGCATTTTATTTATTCAGCAGATTTATATGGCCACTTTTCTACCAATGGAACTCAACTCGTCTTAAACTATTTAAATCTGCTAACACTGAAATTAGGCGGATGGAGCTGCCATTCAGAAATGTTGACTGTGTGAAAAGCAACCAATAAACAGAACCTGTCAATCAATTCGTAAATGAGAACATAGCTAGTTTGCACCGGCTTCATTCATTTTAGGACTGCACATTGAAAATTTCAGGTGTTTTTGCTTGGCCCAGGAAATTGGTTGTAATGTCAGTGTAGCGCACTACATCTAGTAGCATCAGTGCTAACAGACCAGGATCTTAAGGGCTCAGACTTACTTGGAGTTGCTGAGACCACACCTGAAATTTTCTATGTGCAAAGCACTTCTTCATGACCGAGTTGTGGGCATTGAAGCTAATTAATGAAATTCTCTCCATCTTAATGTTTCTCTAAACTTTCAAATTAATTTCCAAATATGAAGTAGTATTTGAGAAATTTGTCTGCTTTTTATCTCTAAATTTACACAAAGAATACTAAAGATTACTAGAAATGGATGCATTTCCCTCTGTTCATTTGCAGATTTTTAATTCTCCTTTCAACCTTCCCCATTCTGTGAGCCTCAGGATGATTTCAGCTAAAACCTCTCATTAGCTCCAATTAACATGCTCATCTCAGACATGAGTTGTAGATCAAATCACTGAATGGGTCAAAGATTTGGGATAAGTGCTCAATATTACATGATTGTGAGAGGAACGCATGCATGTTGCATCAATATTTTGCTAATGTGCATTCATCATATGTTTATTGATCAAATAATTGCAAAGAACAAGTTGATATATATAGAGATAAAATTCCATCATGATTTTCCTCTGGAGAATTTATCAGGCTGGAGATGTATATATCAATAAAAGTTTACCATAAGCAGTTTTTATGTTGTCAAATCATATATGCCAGTGAGTTTGTAGCCTAGTTCAAGTAAAAATTAAGATCCATAATAATAAACCCCAGACTGAAGAGGTATCAGAGAGAAATATAGTCAAAATCTAGGATTGGGTAGGCAATGTTTGAGAGATCAGGGGATTTCCTGACCTTCTGATGGGTGGGGTGTGGAAGCCCTTCTTGTATTATTGTAATATATCTGGAAGAGGCACAGCTAATATTTTTAGCTTGTAAGGGAGAATTTGGGAATTACAATCAAAGAGAGAGGCTTCCCTGAGGCAAACAGCTCTATTTTCACCCTTAAAATATCCTTAAACCTGAAAAAAAGCAGACCAAAGTAATACCACTGAAATTTGACAATTTTACTTCTGAATTTGTGGCATGATCTTAGGAGGCTGCATACACAGCTATATTTTGGAGAGCCAAATTGTAGATTTGGCAAGTGGCAGCCTGAGAGAAGGGAGTCAAGATGAATATCAATCTCTCCTGATTTGTTGGAAGTTAGCAATATGCACCCAGAGCTGTTAGGAATTGGGTGTTCTTTAAATCTATGAAAATAAATAAATAGGTCAGACTGAAGAAGGTAGGTCAGGTAGCAGTGGGCTTTTTTGGTTGGGATGAAAACCACATCTCCTTCCCAAGTGACGACATTTAAAAAGAAAAACAGCCACTAGTTTTATCAGTAAGCCTGTCTGAATATTTCCCTTATGATTGATGAGACTATGATCCTTAGTGGATACATGAGCCAAGCATCTTAGAAGCCCCAGCTTCCAATAAGGTAACAGGCTGATTTAAGAAACTCCCCCCCCCACTCTTTTCTACAGTTTGGCAATGCTAGTATTAGAATATTTGCTATTCTTCTGCAATGATTCAACAGGGACTTCAACCAGTAGACTACCTGAATGTCATCATGATACATGCTTGAAGCATCATAATAAACTGACTCCTGTTTATTTCTGAATCTGTTATATTGAAATGAGCCTACTATATTTTAAACCAGTGTTTCTCAATTCTGATTTCTTGACCTCTGATCGTTCAGCCTGGAGGCTAAAGATGCAGCATGGCCTTCTCCAATTCGAAGAGACGCTTGTTCGGCAGGCTGAGGCAAAGAGGCAGTCCTGGAACCAGCAAAATCTGGGGGCTGGGCAGGGGACAGAATGTATCTGCCCTCAGTGTGGAAGGGATTGCCACTCTCGAATTGGCCTTTTTAGTCACACCAGATGCTGTTTTAGGACCTCTTTCCAGAGCACGATACCATAGTCATTTGAGACTGGAAGGGTTTCACAACTGTGGCAGCTTAAAGACATGTAAACTTCAATTCCCAGAATTCTCAGACAGCATGTTGGCTGGGAATTCTGGAGATTGAAGTCCACACCTCTTAATGTTGCCAAGATTGAGAAACACTGGTTTAAACTGATTTGCAAAGAACATTGAAATGAATGATTGTGTTACTAATTCAACGTCCAGTCCACAATTCACCACCAGCCCAACCCTGGCTGCAGATATTTCTGCAGTCCACTGACAAGTAAGCAAACAAGCCCCTCTCTAACCCACTCCAAAATCTCCCTGAATTCCTAGAACATCGTTGGATCTCTTCAATGTTAGAACTGAACTAGGATAGGTGACCCTAGATAAAATGTTTTAAATCATAGCTTCTTGTCCCAAGGATGGTCTCTATTCAGACATTTGTGTGGTGTTCACATGGTTATCTTTTCGGCATCAGTTTAAGTTCCTTTAATTTGCCAGACCTTTTAGCTTTTTTTATTATGTGTATGATCTCCCTGGCTCCAGCATTATGTGGTTTTTAATGTCTACTCTTGTTTGTTAACATTCTGCTGCTTTAATATTTCTAAAACTGATCTCTTCTTGTTTTAAGCATGCATCACTCTGAGAACTCTTTGAGGTTGAAGTACAGGATGCAACGATGTAAAACAAACAAAAAAAAGGATGAAATTAAAGTGCTGATCATGACACAAATATTTATCTTCAAGCGCAGCCCCTTCCCTCAACCCTCCATAACTTCCTGCAATGATCTTTTCAAATTAATGCTCCCGTCGGGAAAGACCTCTAACTCCACAGTGCCCTGGTTATAGCGCAGCAAGAACAGAATTGATTCTCAGCAGTGCTCAGAAACTGACACTGTACAGTGCTCCTTGATGAAGTGCAACTCGCATCAAGCAGTGTACTTTTTTTAATGCATGTGCACAGAACATTTATTTTTATTTCAGTCAGCAGGAAGTTTTTGGCACAGGGAAAGAAATGTCTCTAGGCTTTTTTTAAGCTTCGGGGGGGGGGAGGTTTTAGCAATATGATTTCTGATTTAAAGCAAATTGCTTGGGAAAAGTATTCCTGAAAGAATGGGGCATAATAGCAATAGCAGTTTACAGCCCTCTCTCTAAGAATCAGCCTATTGCCCCAAACAATCTGGATCCTCATTTTAGCCACCTTGGAAGGATGGAAGGCTGAGTTAACCTCAAGCCTGGTGTGATATGATCTGCCAAATGGCAGGCAGCAGGCAGCCAGCAGAAGTAGCCTGCAGTATTGCACTCTAACCACTGCACCACCAGGGCTCAATCATATTTTTAGGTGCCCAATTAGCATAATTAGCATGAATCAGGTTTGGAGACAACTTTGAAAGGACATGCACTTTCCAGGGCCAGTCCAAAGTATTGTATCAATACCTGGAACAAAAGACAAATGACCCCTTCTGTTTCATAGATGGCAGGTGAATGCTATTTCAGAACTGACAACTGGAACAGCCATCTCTTCCGACGTGAAGATAGTGATATGTTTTAGGGGACCCAGCATATCTTATGTACCTTACATCAACACTATACCGCCGCCCCCCCCCCCCAAATGAGAATGGCCATAAAATTTAAGAAAAGTGCTTTGCAGGCAAGCTGTACTGCCATCCCTGTGCATTGCTGCCTATAACTGTTCCTCATTCAGCCTAGTGGATCCTCTGTTTCAAGATGTTCTACAAGTATTTTATTGCTTCCTTGTAAAGTTGTACTGAATGATATTTCTATCATTCTCAGGATTACTGATCTCTAGCTCCATAAAACAGCTTTCCCCACTTGACACTCTTTAAATGGGCTAGGATTTCAGTTTCCAGGAAGATGCCAGTGTGGGAACCATCTAGGCTTGTGCTCTATCATACTGGGCTTTCTTTATGTCTATCTATGGAGATTCTTTTAGCAGTTTTTATTAAGTGTATAATCTCCTTGGCTCCAGTATTATATGGTTTTTAATGTCTATTCTTGTTTGTTAACGTTTCTTTAATTGGGCTTTCTTTAATTTTTACTTGTTTCTTTTCCTTGACTGAGTTTCTTTTCCTTGAGTGAATTTTGAGCCAATACCTTCCTGCCAGTATTCATCTCCTTCCCTCTCTTTTTTTCCCAGCATCCAGTTGGACTTTGAATTCTAAAAGATTTCCTGAGAGAGGAGAGAGAGAGATTCAATCCTTTAGAAGTTGCAATCCTGCCTCCCCCCCTTCAATGTATCAAAATCTTTCTTAGGAGAAGCTAAGCAAGGCTTCTTCAGGAGAAATGAATAGCAACAGCAATAGAACTCAGACTTATATACTCATTCATAGTGCTTTATAGCATGCTCTAAGTCCGTGATGGCGAACCTATGGCATGCATGCCAGAGGTGGCACACAGCACCTTCTCTGATGGTACGTGAGCCGTCACCCCAGTTCAGCTCCGCTGTGCGCGCCTCCTGCTACCCAGCTGGTCTTGGGGCCTCTGATGTGCATGCGTGGGGGATGGGGCATGTGTGGGGGGACATGTGTGCCTGCACTGGAGGGTGGGGCGCATACAGGGGACATGTGTGCATGCGCGGGAGAGAGGGTGCATGTGCAGGGCCTGCGCGTGCATTGCATTTGGGGGGTTTGGGCATGCACTCGGTCTGGAAAAGGTTAGCCATCACTGCTCTAAGTGGTTTACAGAGTCAGTATATTATCCCCAACTATCTGGATTCTCATTTTACCCACCTTGGAAGGTCAGAATGGAACTCCTGGCAGTGGGCAGAGTCAGGCTACAATTCTGTATTGGTGATACACTGTATCACTGTACCATCACAGCTCAGTGAATATCCTCTAGACAAACTTGATAGCCTTGCTGGTACAGTGGTCTAAGCACCCTGTTATTAACACAGCTGCCTGCAATTTACTGCTGGTTCGAATCTCTCCAAGGCTCAAGGTTGACTCAGCCTTCCATCCTTTCTAAGGTAGGTGAAATGAGGACCCAGTTTGTGGGGGCAATAAGCTGACTTTGTATAAATATACAAAAGTATGAAGGCTATTGCTTAACGCATTGTAAGCCGCCCTGAGTCTCCGGAGAAGGGCGGCATATAAATAAAAAAAAATTAAAAAAAAAACTTTTGCCTAAGAGCCAGTTTCATGTAATAGTTAAAATATAGGATTAGGAGTGGGGAAAGCTGAGTTCTCTGGCTGTTTTAGGCATGGAACCCAATTGGCTGGCCTTAAATCAATCCAGGGCCAGATTAAGGCCAACAGATGCCCTAAGAACAGCCCAATAATGGTGCCCTCAAAAGAAGCAAAACTCTCACACCATGAGATGAAAACAAATGTGATAACTGACAACACCTTCAAACCAAACTATTAAACTTTAGTCACTCAAAAAAGAAAACATTTTGAACAACACAAATAAAAATGAAACATGGCAGATAACAACATTTGCAAAAAAATCAGCTAAAGTCAAGTGAAAGTTAATAGAATAATAACTAGTTAAAAAAAGCCTCTGCGGTGCCCCCTTTGTCTTGGTGCCCTACGTACATGCTTATTTTGCTTATTGTTATTGTAATTGCTTATTGTTAATACAGGGCTGAGCTAGTCATAGTCTCTCAGCTCCGGCAGAAGACAATGGCAAACCATTAAAAATAAAGTCACTCAAATTCGGGAAGGCTTGGACTCTGACTGGGTAGGTACAGGCGGGTTGTCCGAGGTGTGTCTTGAGACTGTTATCTGGAATGAGTTTGACCCTGTGACTTCCGAGGACATGGACAGGATGCTGGGGAGGTTGAACGCAACCACATGTTTATTGGACCCGTGTTCCTCCTGGTTGGTGCTGGTTACCCGGGAGGTTACACGAGGCTGGCTCCAGAGGATTATAAACGCTTCCTTGAGTGAGGGGTTCTTGCCTCTCACCTTGAAAGAGGCGGTGGTGAGGCCCCTCCTCAAGAAGCCCTCTCTGGACCCAGCTGTTTTGGCAAACTATCGTCCAGTTTCCAACCTTCGCTTCTTGGCGAAGGTTGTTGAGAGTGTGGTTGCGCAACAGCTCCCGCAGTACCTGGATGAAACCGTCTATCTAGATCCGTTCCAGTCCAGCTTCAGGCCCGGGTACCGCACGGAAACGGCATTGGTCGCGTTGGTTGATGATCTCTGGAGGGCTCGGGACAGAGGTTGCTCCTCTGTTCTGGTCCTATTAGACCTCTCAGCGGCTTTTGATACC
The DNA here is from genome assembly GCF_029215685.1 of Pituophis catenifer annectens. Taxonomy (NCBI): domain Eukaryota; kingdom Metazoa; phylum Chordata; class Lepidosauria; order Squamata; family Colubridae; genus Pituophis; species Pituophis catenifer. Next base: position 181,821,132 of record NW_027256881.1, read on the forward strand.
ATCGACCATGGTATCATGCTGCGCTGGTTGGAAGGGTTGGGAGTGGGAAGCACTGTCTTAGGGTGGTTCTCCTCCTATCTCTCTGACCGGTCGCAGTCTGTGTTGGCTGGAGGGCAGAGGTCGACCTCAAGGCACTTGGTTTGTGGGGTGCCACAAGGGTCGGTCCTCTCGCCTCTCCTGTTCAACATTTATGTGAAGCCGCTGGGCGAGATCATCCGTGGTTTTGGGGTGCAGTGCCATCTGTACGCTGATGACACCCAGCTGTACATCTCCACCCCAGACCACCCCAACGATGCCCTTGAAGTGATGTCCCAGTGCCTGGAGGCTGTGTGGGTCTGGATGGGGAGGAACAGGCTCCGACTCAATCCCTCCAAGATTGAGTGGCTGTGGCTGCTGGCGTCCCGATATAGTCAGCTGGTGCCATTGCTGACTATTGGGGGCGAGACATTGGCCCCCACGGAGAGGGCGCGTAACTTGGGTGTCCTCCTGGATGCACGGCTGTCTTTAGAAGAGCATATGATGGTCGTGGCCAGGGGAGCTTTCTATCAGGTTCACCTGATACGCCAGTTGTGCCCCTTTCTGGATTGGGACTCCTTATGCACGGTCACTCATGCCCTCATCATTTCCTGCCTTGACTACTGCAATGCTCTCTACATGGGGCTCCCCTTGAGGAGCACTCGGAGGCTCCAACTGGTGCAGAATGCGGCCGTGCGGGTACTTATGGGGGCGACATGGCGCTCCCACGTGACACCTCTCCTGCATGAGCTGCATTGGCTTCCAGTGGTCTTCCGAGTGCACTTCAAGGTGTTGGTTCTCATCTTCAAAGCGCTCCATGGCTTAGGACCCGGTTACTTACGAGACCACCTTCTGCCTCCGATAACCTCCCACCGACCAACACGATCCCACAGAGAGGGCCTCCTCAGGGTGCCATCTGTCAGGCAATGTCGGCTGGTGACCCCCTGGGGAAGAGCCTTCTTTGTGGGGGCACCCGCCCTCTGGAATGAGCTACCCCCAGGGATACGACTAATCCCGGACCTCCGTACCTTCCGCCGGGCCCTGAAGACTTTTTTATTTCAGCAAGCCGGGCTGGGTTAAAAATCTTTTAATTGGGGGATTTTATGGGCAAGGGGTTTTAAATTGGAGAAGCCAAAGATAATTTAATTTCGTTTTAATGTATTTTAATATTTGTATTGTGTGTTTTTAATTTTGGCTGTTCACCGCCCCGAGTCCTTCGGGAGAGGGGGCGGTATAAAAATTTAATAAATAAATAAATAAATAAATAAAAAATAAAATAGGTTGAAGGTATTTGATGTTTCTCAGATTCCCCCATTACCAAAAAGTTATCTTGCTTGCTTTTCTCTGTTTACGAACTGACAAGAACAAAAAGACCAATATATCAACCTCTGTTATTTTCATAGTTAGAACAAATGAAAATGAATTAATGAATGTGTTGCCAGAGAACTATAGAAATATAGTTATTTTTTAAAAAAATAAATTATTAATACCATGTATGAGATGTCAGAACAATGTTGGGAGGGTATATAGGAAAAGAAATAATAACATAAAATTTGATAGATCACGTGAGAGTAAGGCAAATGGAAGAGAATAATAATTATGAAAAATCAATCAGTTGAAGGAAATTTTTTCACAAGAGAAAATGCTGCCATCACTCAAGACCAGAATCTGGTGGCAGTGAAATATGACTGAGACTAAAAGCAAATGTGCTGTTCTCTCTCCCTCATTAAGTATTCCTTCCCCCCATCAAAAAACCTTCTCATTGAACTGACAGAGGTAGTAAGTAGTCTTATCACAAAGCTCATCCTGATCTGAGGACAGATTGGCAGATGATTCAATCTAATAATCAATAATCTGCAGGAGACACAATAATCTGTGTCTCCTGCACAGTAGTGGGTTTCAATTTAGTCTGCTACTGGTTTCCTCGTGCGCACGCGTGCGCCTGCTCACATGTGTAGAAGTGTCTGGGTGGGTGGGCAGAGCCTCCCGCCACTGCCGCTACCAGTTCACCTGATCCGGAGCAAACCGATAGCAACCCACCACTGCTCCTGCACCAGGATAACACCAAAACATGTTTATTTTTTACTTTGTTTGATGTGATTGGGGTAGCAGTACATTTGCAGCACAATAAAAGTTCCAGAGTTATCTATTAAAATCAGATTTTTGGTAATGTACTGCAGACATTCATCCTATTTGGGAAAATTTGAAATACTACTCCAGATTTGTTGGGTTGGGCTTTGCCATGAGGTAGCTCACACCGCCAACTTGTTATCTTTGAGAAACAAACTTTTGAAAAGGGAAATTTTCATATGAAATATGATGGGACAGGAAGGAAGGAGAAGGGGGAGGGGAGGAGAGTTAGGAGGGGTTGGAAGAGGAGGGGTTGGAAGAGGATGGAAAAGGAGAGGAGGGGAAGAGGGAAGAAGAGAGAATGGGGGGAGGGAATCCTTGGTTCTGGGGGGAGAGAAAGTGCCCCCCCTCAGAACGGGCTCGCAATTTGGGTGTCCTTCTAGACTCACAGCTGAGATTGGAACAACATCTGACAGCTATAGCGAGGGGGCCCTTTGCACAGGTTCGTCTGGTGCAACAATTGCGATCCTACTTGGATCAGGAGGCTTTCCTCACAGTCACTCATACCCTTGTCACCTCACGGTTGGATTATTGCAACGCGCTCTACATGGGGCTACCCTTGAAAAGTGTTTGGAGACTACAGTTGGTCCAGAATGAAGCCGTGCGAGTTATAGTGGGTGCACCTAGATACACCCACATTACACCAATTCTCCGCAAGCTGCACTGGCTCCCTATCGGTCTCTGGGCGCAATTCAAGGTGTTGGTTATTACCCTACATGGCTCAGGACCAGGCTATCTTTGAGACTGCCTTCTACCACATAGCTCCCAGCGACCGGTAAGATCCCACAGAGTCAGTCTTCTCCGGGTCCCGTCAGCTAAACAATGTCAGCTGGGGGGCCCATGGGGGAGGGCCTTCTCTATGGCTGCCCTGGCTCTCTGGAACCAATTACCTCCTGAAGTCCGGATGGCCCCTACCCTATTGGCCTTCCAGAAAGCGGTGAAGACCTGGCTCTTCCGGCAGGCCTGGGGCCGTTGATCTCCTTATAGTGATCTTGCGAGACCCGGCCACAAATTGGAGTGTATGTGTTTTAATGTTTTAATGTTTTAATGTCTTCTTTTAACTTTTGTATGGGATATTGTTGCATTGTTTTATTCTCTGTTGTAAGATGCCCAGAGTCCCTTGGGAGTTGGGCGGCATAGAAATGTGACTAACTAACTAACTAACTAACTAACTAACTAACTAACTAACTAACTAACTAACAAACAAACAAACAAACAAACAAACAAACAAACAAACAAACAAATAAATAAATAAATAAATAAATAAATAAATAAATAAATAAATGGAAAGGAGACCACAAAAGACAAATTAACAGTTTTGCAACAAAGCAAGTCCAAAGAATGAGACCTAGGAAAGGGAGGAAGAAAGAGCTAAGGAGTATTTTTATTGTTGTTGTTGTCTTTTTCATTCCCCCACAATACCTTGAGAATTCCAGCAGGCAGAATACAAATGACCTCTCCTAAAGTCAAGTGTATGCATGATCATTATTTTGAAGAGATACATTTCTTTTAACGATTTGGGAAAACATTGAATCGAAGGTGAATGTATTTGTGCATCTGTGTGTAAGTCCACACGTGTATATGAAGGGAACTTGAGATTCCCCATCCAGAGTTCACTAGCAAGGTTCCTTATTGTTGGTTTCCGCAAAAGAACATTTGGTGCATGTTGTTGAAAAAGATGTTTGTTCACTCTAGGCATTAAGGAGCCTCCAGAGCTTAGCCTCTGCTTCCTTGCTGCTGAGATGCCTGGTCAAGCCTTAAAAACTTTATAGATTCTGGCACAGCCTCAGAACAGAAGCTTTGAAGCCTGAGACTTGTGCCTGCCCAGAGCAAATATAAATTTTTATCAGCGTAGTAAATGTTTGTCATTTAGAATGTCAGTAAAGCCACCTTTATTAAATGGGAATGGAAGGAAAAAGATTTTACAGGCTATGGACTTTGGAGATTTGGCTCACGGGCAGGTAGAAATACGCTGGTATCTTAATGCCACTGTGAGATTTCAATCCTGATATTTCCCTTCATCGACCAGCTTCAGTGCATTACTTGCTGAGGCTGGAATAGGTAAAGCTCTCTCATACAGAGCCTCCGTGCATAGTTTCCTCCTATAATAAATGTTGCAATATTAGTTTAAATAAAATGGAAAGGTGTATAAGTAGAACTGGGTTTTTTTGGACTCCACTGTGGACTACTTTGTCTATTGGCTAGACCCATACTGGAAAGCAAATATTAGACTGGTTACTGAGCTATAGTACAATCCTAGATGTAGGACTGAGCAGTGTTTCAAGATAGATCTCTACATTCAGTACCCATGATTACACTGATGGCTCACATGGAGTTATTGGGAAGATTGGACTTGGGGGGTGGGATGCTGAAACTGATATGATTGTGATCTTACTTTTTTTTTTCTGCCCAGAGAGCATCATCTGCAGTCAGGTGGTTGGTGGAAAGACAGATTTTTTTTTTTTTAGAATCATATGGAGAACAATGTAGAAACATAAAACTTTCCTTAGTTGCTTTCAGTACTTTCCCCAGAATCTTTGAGACCTTCAGACCAGAGGTGAGTTTCAGCAGGTTCTGACCAGTTCTGGAGAACCGGTAGCAGAAATTTTGAGTAGTTCGGAGCACCAGTAGTAAAAATTCTGACTGGCCCCGCCCCCATCTATTCTCTGCCTCCCAAGTCCCAGCTGATCAGGAGGAAATGGGGATTTTGCAGTATCCTTCCCCGGAGTGGGATGGGAATGGAGATTTTACAGTATCCTTCCCCTGTCATTCCCACCAAGCCATGCCCACAGAACCAGTAGTAAAAAATTTTGAAACCCACCACTGCTTCAGACCAAGGGGATGATCTTTCCCACATTTCTTTGGCCCAAAGCAATAGTGGAACTATTCTGCCTCTTTTCTGCCCTCTTGGGGAACAATCAACCTTTCTAGATTTCTTTGCTCAAGGAAAAGGCTGGGAAATGAATGGGAAGGGCAAGTAGGGTGCCTGGATGAAAGGGAAGGGTCTAATCTAGGTTGCCTTGTCATCTTCTCAATTTCAAGCCATCATATATTTAGCCAAATTCTTAATTAAGGTTGTTGTTTATTTCAGATAATAATCCATAGCATACAGCTCAAGGGTGAAATCCAGCAGGTTCTGACAGGTTCTGGAGAACCGGTAGCAGAAATTTTGAGTAGTTGGGAGAACTGGTAAATACCACCTCTGGCTGGCCCCAGCCAGAGGTGGGTGGGAATGGAGATTTTGCAATATCCTTCACCCAGGAGTGGGGAGGGAATGGGGATTTTACTGTATCCTTCCCCTGGAGTGGGGTGGGAATGGAGATTTTGCAGTATCCTTCCCTCACTAAGCCATGCCCACCAAGCCACACCACGCCCACCAAGCCACGCCCACAGAACCGGTAGTAAAAAAAATTGGGATTTCACCCCTGATATAGCTTCACTTCACATACTTTCATAAGTATGGCTCATGCAGTTTTGAAAGCCTGCATGAGCCATACTTTGTAATACTAAAAACACTGGCTGGCACATTTGACACTGAAGATGTTCCTCAGCTAGATTGTCCACCCTGGTTGAGGGTGGACACACAGCAGCCATTATTGTGTGGTGTGTATGTGTGTATCTATTTGTCTATGCTTCCTTCCCATTCTCATCAAGACATGAGGTTGAGCCACTTTTCATTTCTCAAATAAGTAACAGTAGTGTTCCTTGTTGCTGGTGATATTCTAGCATATTGATTCTCTTCCTCTTGCATCATCATAATTGAATTTTAAATATTTATCTTTAAATAAATCATCTATAATCTATCCTATTCTACCCTATCCTTTCCCAATATAGTTATTATGAATTCCCCGACTGAATTTTAACTTCTAAACTTTATTTTCTCCTCCTATTCATCATCCAAGGTACATCAATTCTCTAATCCAGTGAAATTCTTTCAAGCATTTTTGAGTAGAGACAATTATGAAGCTTCACAGCTAACATTTTCAAAAGGAATTTTTTTCATAGCTTATTAAACACCATATAAACATAAATGTCCCATTTCATACGATGTTCCAAGCATTAGATACATGCAACATATGGCAACATACGATTTTGTTTTCTGCCAACCATGCAAATGAACAAGAACTACATAATATTAATATTAGTAGAGAAATGCCAACACTCAAGTTTTGTCTTTTTTTTTTTTTAGAAAAGAAACGTGGTCCTTAATTTCTAATTAATTTGTGCATGATAGTGTACTGATTGTGAAACTGGCAGTGAACACAAAGGTGGATAGCAAAACTCGTGATCCACTTGTGATCATATTTTTGTGATAGAGCACTTCCATCCATCTCCAGTTAAGTGGACAGACAGTAGGAAAGATCCTGCATTCAAGATAAATCGTACATTAGAAGTATTTATAAAGTTTTATATGGAAATGTAATACATCTCACTATATGAGCTATGCATTTGCCCAGACTACTCTAATAGTGGATGGAGAATGTTGACACTTTTGTTGCTTCACCTTCTTGTGATGCTTTGTCTTTAATGTGGTCTTAAATTGGGTAGTCCTTTTGACAGAGGCTGCTTCCAAAGGAAAGGCAACCCTTTAAACAATCCTTGGTCAAGTATGATTTCCGGCATACACATATGTTCAGTGGTGGGATTCAAATAATTTAACAACCGGTTCTCTGCCCTAATGATTTCTTGCAACAACCAGTTTGCTAAACTGCTCAGAAGGTTAACAGCCGGTTCTCCCGAAGTGGTGCAAACTGGCTGAATCCCACCACTGCATATGTTCTCTCTGTATGTAACTGGGAACCCTGCAAAATTTAAAGCCTGTATCCTTGGGGACTTTCCAAATGTTCTAATTAATGAACTTAATGCACAGAGGGAGGAAACTACAAGAATGATCTCACCTCCCCTTCCTTATAAAACATTCTTTTTGTGCTACATTGTCATTTGAAAAGAGCTGATGTATTTAACAGGGAGAAGCTCCTGTAGAAAGCTGAAAGAGGACATTTCTGGGTAAAAGGAGAGATTCACATGGTTGAAGAATCATACAATTTTATTCAGTTCTTACTTTAATTGATTCAGTTCTTACTTTAAATTTACAAAACATTGCTCCTGACTTACTACACAAAGAAGTCACCTATAAAATTATTAGCTTCCAATGGATTTTGGAAGTGGGGGACATACCCACCCCATTAATACCTTGGGTAGGAGGGAGGTGAATTTCTCCTGGGATTGTGCAAATCCTGAACCCAGAGTGCATCAGAGCATTTCAGGCTAAGCAGTTAAAGTAAAGACCAATTTTTAACTCACATGACATGGAGTAGACAGCTCTAAAGTGCCCTGTTCCCAATTCAAAATCATCTTCATAGCACTGCACAAAACGGGTAATTAAGGAACTCTACTGAGTGCATATTTATTTATTTATCCACTCATTTATTTATGTTAAAGAAAAGCTTGATGCTTGCTTGTGGTGGGAAGAGAAGTGGGAGTTTGGAGTTCAGTTACTGACAGGTCTGCTCTCAAAGTAGAGAAATTTTTATGATCAGGCTACTATCTTTCCCCAATTAAGGTATCAAGAAGGAGAGAGTAGAGACAATTAGAGATATTTATTTAATCTATTTTTGCCACTATCCTCCATTAATTACTTTGCAGCAGTTTTGCTCCAAATTTCATTACACATTGGAGGAGGAGGAGGAGGAGGATATAAAGAAGAAGAAGGAGAGGTGAGCACTTATGTTATGAGATCAGAAGCAGTCTGAAAAACCTTGTGCTGCTTCTTAGAAAATTGCCATCCTATATTCAGTGTGCTAGTGATCAACTGTTCCTTTACGTTTCACCCCATTCAAATCACTCAAAACTCTCTTCACAATCTCTGGGAAATATAATATACTGTATCTCTTCATGGTTTTGTAACGGCCCTGTATATTTCGTCGCATTCTGATAAAACACAAAGTGGTTGTAATTGTTTATGCATTTCCTATATTTGTTAATAGGAGGTTAGAACTCCATTTTTCTAATCCATGCTCCACAACTGGCAAGTCAAGTTAGGCTACCCCCCAGATTAAGAACTGGGTCCATCCAGCCATGAGGGTGTTTTAACAATTCTATTTCAGAAACTTGCATATCTTGTTTAAGCAGAGAGGGTTGAATGGGATGAAAGACCCAGCTTCAATTATATGGGGTAAAGCTCCCTCACCGTGGTCGGTGGATGTACTGGCTTGGAAAATAGTTGTAGTCAACATGTAAAAGGGTACCAGCTCAGTGAAAGCTAAGGAGTAGTGTAGTAAGTGATTCTCTCTCTCTCTCTCTCTCTCTCTCTTTCTCTTTCAATATTGTCTTTGTTTTGCTGCATGATATGCTGGATGACTCCTGCAGGCGGGATTGAGAAAGTGCTATCATTATCATTGTTTACTTTTCTGAAACAGAATATTTACAACAAATTAATAAAACAAATCCTTAAAACACAAAAAGCATTTCAAATTAAAAGCTCATGTTTCATACTGCCAAAAACATTTTTTGGGAAATTAGCAATCTACTTCATAAACTATTAATCACTACATAAACTATTAATCACTACAGGATCCTGACCATAGAAATCTGAGGTAATATGTTTATGATTGCTGTGATAAGTTCAGCATTTTAAAGTTGTGGCTCTAACAGTTCCTGGGGCAATCAGGTAGTCACTATCAAGATTTTCTTAATGATAAATAAATTGCTCTAAAATGTGAATACATATATTCCATGCATCACAGTTTTAGAATTGGATAGAAAAGCTTCATTCAGTTTGTATTTTTTCTTAAACTTCAGATTGGCTTTTTTCAGATCAGTTTGAAATGGTAGTATGAACATTTCACATGGATTTTTCAGGTACTTCCACAACGTGTTTCTACTTCCCAATCACATATAAAACAGACACACAGTCATCTTCAGGTCTCTCCCAACTTCTTTGTGCCAAATCAACAGCCTCTCTCTCTCTCTCTCTCTTCAGTTGAGTAGTACAAAGGTGCAAGGAATGCCATTCAATCATCGTGGTGCCCCTTAAGTTACCATTTAGTTTGGAACAATGAAAATCCCATTATACCTATTCCACACAAGAAGTATATTTTTAAAAATTGCTAGTGCCATCTTTTCAATCCCACTTCAATATTTTCAGTGTACTTATACATTTGTCTGGCTGTTTCCAAAAAAATCACTGCCAGGTTGCTATGAGCGGAAGCTGTAGGAGGAAAAATCAATTGTAAACATTGCAACTCAGCACTTTCCCCACAAGCTACATCTCTGGTCACTTGTTTCTTTGGTGGCTGGATTGGAGGGAGGTGGACAATAAACTTGAAGTTTGACATAAGTGATCTGCAAGAATAGGACATTGGACCTCAAGGACTGAGAGAGAATAAGACTGGCCAGAAGACATTAAGACTAGCAAGGCAACCAAACTAAACCAAACCAAACCAAGTATTTCTGCTGTTAGAAAAATGGCCCATTCCAAGAACTACAGAGCTACAATAATTGCTAACCCTTTTCCCATCTCAGCTTTGCTGTGGCTTCCAACACTCCAAAAAAGAGTAGGAAATAAATCAGCTCACCTCCTCAAACTGGATGTCTTCAAGACTGGAGCTAGTCTCAAAGAGTACAAAACAATAGTATCAAAGAGCCCTTGATTTATGTTTCAGCCCTCAAGATCTTTCTCATTTTTCCTAATGTATACATTTCTGCATGGAGTTTTCACCCATGTTGAGAAGAATGTCTTGATAACGTGCTAGAAAGCACCAACGGTATTTTGAAAAACAAATGAGCTCAAAAGCTTAGCTGAATAAAAGGCCTTTATTTGGTGGTGGAAAGATCAGAAAGGTCCCTTCCTGAGTAAGCAGGTCACATCATTTGTCAAGCATCCAGAAAGAGGCCTGGAAGATAAGGAGAAAGACTTAGGGGAGGGAGAGAGAAAGAAAGGGGAGGGAGAGAGATAAGCAACCATTCAGATTTAGGACTTTAAAACATTTTAGTGGCACTTTGAATGGGCTGTTCAGTTCTATTAAGAAACTGTTCTCTAAAATCAGTGAAAGTACTAGGTTATAATTTAGCCAAAGTTAAACACTTAGAACTTTTCTCACCTTTACTGACACAATTGCAGTATATCCTTTCTCCCAGAATCAATTGATATGGGACCTACTCCTCAATACGTTAGTGTCGTTAGTGACATCTGATCATGCCCATGTTTACCAGTAGAAACATAATGTTCATGACTTTTCTTTAATAAGTCTTTGTTTGCTGGAATTAGGAACATTTAATAATAACAGGATTTCTGTATATCACAAAGTTTTATGCGATAATGGTGGAAACTGACATAAAATGGGGGATTTATAATGCTGAATTAGCCTTGTGAAACAGTCCTGTACCTTTCATAAAAAGTCCAAAGAGCAATTATTACGGGTGTTTGACTGGCACCGTAAAGTCGTTAGTTCAATCATCATTGACCAATTACTGTTTTATTATATTTTCTTTTTCTTTTTATGATCAGTGAATGGCATTTTTCCCACAATCAGTCCTTGAGCACAAAGACAATAACAATTAAAAAGAAATATTTAAAATCTGGGTTTTATCTGCACAAAGGGACCCATCCATCTCTATAAAGATCAGTTTTGCGTGCAGTTGCATCTCAATAAAATATTCTCAAACTATCTACTTTTTAATGCAAAGGGGGGGTTGGGTTTTAGAGGACTGCGTTGTTTAATTTGTGTCTGGTTTTTCAGCAGAATACTACATTTTGCTGATTTGATTGAAAATATTGGGTTATCTTAACTTTTAGAAGTTTTTATAGAAATACAGGCCCATGATTATCATGACAGTGATAATGGTCTGTACTAAGGAGTAGGAATAATAGCACTAAGTACTATTGATTGTGAATTAACAATCTAAAGAAATAGAAGCATGGGATAGTTGAATCTGCAATTATTATAAAAACATTTTCCCATGTGTTTGTGTGTGTATGCTTGCAAAGACTCGATAGGTGAATAAAAATGCCAAATCCAGTCTAAATATCTGGCTGACTAAGCAACCAATCATAATAATATCCCGTTTTCCCCAAAATAAGACGTCCCCTGATAATAAGCCCAATCAGGCTTTTGAGCACATGGCAATAAGGCCAAGTGCTTATTTCAGGGTTCAAAAAAATATAAGACAGGGTCTTATTTTCAGGGAAACACGGTAATAAAGATAGGATATATTTAAAAAGTCTAAAATGAAAGCACCCTCTGTTTCTTTTTATCCTGGCTCTTAAGATCTGGTTGTTTGGTTGGGTAATCATTATCCTCTTCCTTTATGGAAATCTATTGGAGTGAGCCACAGAGAAATTAGTGAAAGGAAGAAATGCTGAGGAAGCATAAAGACTGTGACATGTATGGCAACCTGAGCTCATGAGGTGCATACCCAGCTCCTTCAACCTCCACACTTTCCTTTTCTTGGTGATGTTCAGAGGTGGTATTCAGCTGGTTTGTACTGTTCACGCGAACTGGTAGCGGAGATCACAGGTGAGCCTGTCCACCCGCCCCAGCTCTATGCCATCCTATTTGCAGCCGGGCGCATGCGCAGAAGATGCACATGTGAGCAAAGTGGATGCACGGAAGATTGGGTGCATACGTGGAAAGTGCACGCAGGCGGTGAACTGGTAGCAACAAAATGTGAAACCCACCACTGGTGATGTTGCCAAGGATATTTCTAGCAAGCTCATTTGAGGAGAAGAATGACTTCAGCTCCTGGCCATATTTGTGGAAGAGTTATCTCTTGACCCAGCACTAAAGGAGGAGGATGCCCAGGTTTGGTTATAATGGCAAGGGAGTTGCCACTCACTGTTTGAGAATCTTGAATATATCAATCCTAAATTTAATACCCACAAGATACAGTATAAACATTTCCAATGTGAGTGAAGGCAATTGCTATGCTTTATGTGACTGTCAGCACTTATAAATTAAAGAGAAAGATATGCATATGAATTACTCACAGGCTCAGAAAAGGACTCATCTAAAACACATGAGGTCAGATATATCGTCGTTATTTGTAATCTCATAAAATAATGCTGATGGTCTGAGGTTCTCCTGGACAATGTGACTCAAGAGAAATGGGCAGAGCAAAGAGAGAGTTAACTCAGATCAAGATTGGATCAAAGAAGGAAAGTTTGCAGAATCTACAGCCTGTCTAGTCCTTAGATATCCCAGGCGCAGTGGGAAGTTTAATATCAGCCCTGGGCCTCTTGTAATGCAGGAGAAAAATCTGTACAAGCTTGCTCAGGCCTTGGATATGTCTGAGGCTTTGACCTCTCACGTTGCCTAATAGAAACCCATGATTTTTAATGGGAATATTCAATTTCCTTGCAAATAGTAACCAAGCCCTCTCTAATCATTTCTTTCTCCAGAAAAGCTTATTGACTTGAGTCAGAGTTTGGTCCTTTTTTTTAACCATACCATATTGACAATTTCAATTCCACTATGAATAAGATTAAAAGAACTTGAATTTTATTTTTATTTTAAAAAATGGGAGGGGGGAAGAGAGGGAAATCGAAGTTGACAGATCTGTCCATCCTGTGCAATATCCAAACAAGAAAAGAAAAAGAAAAAAAATCTGTTATGTAGCTATTTGGATATAACTTGCCTGCCAGAGGCAAAAGATTTACTACATGTTTACTACATAATGTTAATACATTATGAGCACTATTTATGTCAAATTCTCTTTGGACACTTTTGGACACTTCAAAGAAGCAGAGATTATTGTATCTCAAAGAATATAGAAATGCATCAAATCCTTGACATTACTTGAAGTGATATCATGCCTTAATTTATTTCAAGTTTTATAATGACAGTAAGTAATGAAATTGACATTCCTTCATTTAATGGTTTCAGAAAAAAGCTATCCCAAATCCCTCTTTTTGTTTTTCAGCAACAATTTTTCAGTCATTCTACATATAAAGGAGCAAAACAGGTAACATTAGAAAAGACAGGGAATAACCATGAATTTCTCACTTCAGATCTAGAAAGTTATGACCAAATTTATGACCAAACTTTCATGACATTTCTGAGAGGTCTTTAATTCCCATTCAGAAAGTACTGGTTAACAGTAAAAATATAAATCTTGGGTTTGACATTGAATTCTGATATCATGCAAATGATGCACTGGAAATGAAATAAAACTTTCAATAGCTTCTAGGTATTTATGTATTTATTTTTGTCCTTTCTCAAATCTGGGAGTCTCTCTCTTATTTCCAGTGATTAATGCAGTAAAGCACCTTTGCTAAACCCTTCTACCCTCACTAGATTTCCTGAAGTGACTTAATCAAAGGTAATTTGAGTTCATATTTTTCTATCAATGGTAGTATTTAAAGAGAGCTTATCTGATTTCCTCTGCCAATTAAAGGCTTATATTTCTTGTTTATATCCCTCTCCAATCTGAAAGGGTTCTCATTTGATTCTGATAGGAAGTTGGGCCTTTGTATAATCCTCATGAGTCTCAGTTGCACATTTTAAGGTGCAATTATACTCCAGCAATTCCTTTCACTTCTGAAAAAATGGAGGTTAGTAATTTGGGTGGCCCTGATACTTTGATAGAAAAATATAGGGCAGAATCTCAGGAGTAATAATTTCTTTGGAGACTACAGTTGGGAGAGGAGGGAAAGTTCTGTTGAAAATGGGTAGGGTGATGTATGAGAAGTATTTACATGATCCATGCGATATTGCTATCAGGAGCCAGGAAGTGAGACTTTCATAGGACAAGAGTTAGTCTGGTCAGCATATGTATATACGTATGTGTATGTGTATATGTATGTGTATGCATCTTGGTGATGCTTAATTCTTCTTGTCACAACTGTTCAATCAGCTCAATATTGAGTTTAACATCCCATAGTAAAAGGAGAGTCATTCACTTTTATGAGTAGCGGGATGCAAAGTACTCTCCTCAGAAACAGATAAAAGGAAATATTTCCTTACATAAATGGAATTCACTTCCTCAGCATGTGGTGGTAGCCATCAATTCGTACAGATTTAAAAGGTGATTAGACAAATTGCAGAGCTTTTAGTCACTGAATATTTCTACATCGCCAATAACAAGGGTTCTTTAGATAGTATGCATCTAAAGTCTACAACCATACACAGGCAAACACAAAATGAGATAGATAGATAGATAGATAGATAGATAGATAGATAGATAGATAGATAGATAGATAGATAGACAGACAGACAGACAGACAGATAGAGGCAGGCAGGCAGGCAGGCAGACATATAAATATTCATATTGCAGGATCCAATCTGTCTTTGTCACCTGGACCAGAGGTTTGTCTCCTGAGCTTTTGGACTTATGCCAAAGATCATCCTCAGGGAACTGCTAGAGAGAAATTCCCTGAGGATGTGCTCCAGTATGAGTCCAAAAACTCGGAAGACAAAAATTTCTGGTCCAGGTGACAGACCCAAATTTGATATTTCATTGTTATCCTGGGACACGTATATTCACTTTCATTTGTCATACACACACACACACACACACACCTATATATAATAGTACAGCTGTAGAAGAAAAGCAAAAGTAAAACCAAAAACAGAGAACAAATGTTTAACAGATATTAACACTTTTTAAAAAAAACTAAATAATTTGAGAGAATAGAAATTATCTTTATTTATATAACACACACACACAGCATTAGGGACAGAGGAAACTCAGGCACAGGGTCATCCAGTCTTGTGTTATTCTACCACACCTTCCTCCCTTTAGATTTTCCACACCAGAGATGCCATTGGGGGAAATGCCATTTTTTTAATGACCTGCTTCACTTTCTTCTGCACAGCATTCATAGAAGGGTTATTAAGATTGCCAAACATACTAGAGGAAACTATAAACCTCTGCAAATTTGTCATATATGACAAATTGAGGCAAAGTTAAATGTACACTTCTTTGTTTGCTCATAGGTATGAACCCATCATGAAGTATTTACAGGTAGTTCTCATTCAGTGGCCACAGTTGGGACCAGCAACTCAGTCATTAAACAAAGAAGGCATTAAGTGAAGCAGTGAGTTACTTGTGATCTCACGTCAGCTTCCCTTTGCTTTACCGATCCATGAAGGTCATAAATGCAAGGATTGGTTACAAAGTTACTTTTTTATCATTGTTGTTACTATGAATGGTTGCTAAATGAAACAATCACTAAACAAGGATTACCTATACTATAACATGGTAGTAGGCTTTCTGTAGTAATTTAGCAAGTCGGGATATTTTCATGAAAAGTTAGGGTTAGGACCACTCAAATCCTATTCCAGGTTATCCCCCAGGTCACCTTATTCTCTGCTACTGCTTTAATATTGTCACCTCTCCACATTGTTATAAGAAATTAGTAGAAAAGCTGGGTGAGAGAATTGGTTGCTTTAAAACAACACTGAAAGCATTACTATGCATTTGGAAAATTCAGAATCTTATTTTATATATATTAGTGGCTAGAAACTTATATGCATAAATGTGGAAAGCTATATTACTTCCCACAATGGAAGAATGGTTGGTAAAAGTGATGGAGTTGGCACCAATGGCAAAATTAACTGTTCTAATTAAAGAGAAGAAGCTATCTAGTTTTATTTTGTTTCCATTTGGAAACCACTTTTATGATTTTGTACTCAAAATTATATATATATATCTATATATCTAAATATTTATATTATATATCTATATATCTATATCTTTATATCTATCTATCTATCTATCTATCTATATACATACATATATATACACACAGATAGATAGATACCGTATTTTCTGGTGTATAAGACGACTTTTTAACACATGAAAGTCTTCTCAAAAGTCGGGGGTCGTCTTATACGCCGGGTGTTGTTCTCCTGTAACCAGGCAGACCAGCCTGAAAGGCTCTGACGAGCCTTAAATGGGTCTGGCGATCCAAGCTCTGACGATCCCAGCTGCGTTGCCTGCTAATCAGGCAACGCAGCTGGGATCGCCAGAGCCATGTAAAAGGAAAAAAGTTTTCCCCCTCCAGCTTGCTTACCTTAGCTGCTAGTCGCAACGCTTGCCTTGCTTCGCTTGCCTGAATCCATTCCATCAGCAAGCCACTCCCTGCCTGCAATCAAGTTGTGGACTTCAATTCCCAGAATTCCTCAGCCAGCAAAACAAAGCTGGCTGAGGAATTCTGGGAGTTGAAGTCTACAAGTCTTAAAGTTGCCAAGGTTGGAGACCCCTGTTCTATTGGGTAAGTTTTTTTCCCCTTTGGGAGCTTTAAAAAAAATAGTTAATTGGGGTTTTTTTTAGTTGTTCTTTTTTAGACCTAGCCATTTGAAGTTTAGGAAGTTTTAAATTTAGTTTTCATATAAAAATAAAAATAAAATAAAATAAAATAAAATAATATTTGTGCAGCTTTCTGAGATTTAGTGTGCTTCTGTAGTGTTTCACTCTAACTACACAAACACACAAAATCTCACAAAGCTGTATGTGGAATTTTTTGTGTGTAAAGTGTGAAAGTTGTTTTTTTGGGGGGCTTTTTGTGGCTGTGTGAGGTTCCTGCTTGTTGCAGGGGCCATTTTGGGTCTAGCACAGCTGCTTTTACATTGTGGGTGAGCCAGTTGATGTTTTTTAATTTTTATTTGGTGTGCGTTGGAAGAGAGGTCGTCTTATACAGCGAGTATAGCCAAAAGCCTATATTTTAACAGGAAAAGTCGGGGGTTGTCTTATACGCCCAGTCGTCTTATACGCCAGAAAATACGGTAGATAGATAGATAGATAGATAGATAGATAGATAGATAGATAGATAGATAGATAGATAGATAGATAGATATTTGCTTTTAGGTTTGGACAACTAAAATTACTTTGTTGTTATAGAAATGGCTTGAAACATTTAGAAATGTAAAGTGAAAGGTTGGGGTTGTAACTTTTTTATATTTTACTGCACTAAAAAAGTCAGGTCACTATTTTTTTCCCTCTCCCCCACCCCTCTTTCTGTACCTCTCTTCTTTCTTCTTTAATCTTCTCAATTTTTGTTTCTATTTATATTTTATCTTATTATAAACTTAAATACAGTATTTTAAAAAAGAGAGCATTGGCATGCAGCTGGAATTTTGAAGACTGAACAGCTACCCTCTTTGAAGTAGAGTTACTTATGGTTAGAACCCTAGTTTTAAGTACTAGAACTGTGGTCTTACTTTAGGCAAATGCTTGCAATAGCTTGTGGAGAAAATCTATCTATGTGGTTGCTAGGAGTTAAAAACAACTTGATGGCATATAATCAATCAATAATCTGAATTTAGCCCAGGTAACAGACACCTTCAACTGCAATTATAAAAGTAGATTTGTTGTGTAGGAGGGAAAATGAAAGCAAACTGAAGCAAGAACAGGGGAATCAGCTACATGCATTGTGAGCTCTACATATGACATAAGATAGCAATTTAGAAAAAAGACCATGTATGCTGCATTTGGCCAGCAATGTTGGTGTTGTAGGAAACTGGATTACTTTCAAACGTTTGTGTGATGCCTTTCAGTCTCCTAGTGTCTGGAGTACTCCCTGCATCTTTCTTGGCAAGATTTCGGAAGTGGCTTGCCATTGTCTACTTCCTAAAGCTGAGAAAGAGTGACTGGCCCAGAGTCACTCAGTCAGTCTAAGGAGAGAACTCATGGTCTCCTCATCTCTAGCTTGGTGCCTTAACCATTGCACCAAACTTGCTCTCACTTTCAGAATTACCTCAAAAAAAAGACAGGGAAAGGACACTGATTGTCTGCAGGTTGCAGAGGCTGCAGATTCCACAGACAGTGAGCAGGAGAGAGACATTTATCTGTGCCCCATCCTATCTCATTCAGTCTATATCAGTGCTCATCAATGGAATTTGTTTGCCACCATGTGGATGGGCTGGCAACCTTTGAGAATTCAGTAGGATCTGAAACACTTCATGTGACAGGAAAATTATTGTAATGGCGAAGCCAAGTTGGGCTTTACATTTAAAAAAAACAGCACTTCACAATTTTAATTAGAACAAATCATTGAGAACTGGTATGATATACTCCTGCCAGATCACACCTGTCAATAAAGTATGAAATTGTGTGTCATATAGGTTCTCTAAGGCACAATTCCATTGTTCCACCTGCAGGTCACAAGCACATAGATCAGTGATGGCTAACCTTTTCTGGACCGAGTGCCCAAAGCATGCATGCCCGAACCCCCAAAATGCAATCCGTGTGTGGCCCCTGTGCATGTGCCCCGCCCCCCTGTGCATGCACTCCCCACATGTGCTCCTGTGCATGCACATGCACCCCACATGTGTCTTGCCCCCCACACATGCATGCATGGTGCCCCTGCACATACCCTGCCCCCCGCACATGCACATGTGCCCCTGCATGCGCCCCAGCCACCGTGCATGCGCACGCGCCTCCCGCATACCCTCTGCCCCCCATGCATGTGTGGCAGAGACCCAAAGACCAGCTGGCCAGTGGGAGGTATGCGCACATGCATGGCAGAGCTAAACTGGGCCGACGGCTTGCGTGCCCACATGTGCCATAGGTTCACCATCACAGATATAGATGATAGCTGCCAGGTTCTGCCATCAAGAGAGATACATTGCTGAGAAAGAATATTCTCAGATATTCCCACCTCCAACAAATTGAGAAACAGTGATCACCCAAGGAATTCTCTAAATATTGGGAACTAGGGCATCATCCCATTAGGAAAGCACATTTCCCAAATAGTTTGGGCTACTAGTTCCCTTATCAACTCTGGCTTGTCTGGAATAGGCTTTATGTTTAGTACCTTAATTGAATCTTTGACTAATAATGTTTCCTGAAGAAACACTAATATTGATATGATACCATGGATCCATAATAACAACTGAGCCAGGTCCCTACCACTGTGCTGTGTTTATATAGAAAATGTATAACATAATCTACTATGTATAAAATGCTTTTAGAATAATGTGATGGTTGCTATCAACATTCTGACTCTCAAGGTAATTGCTTTGCACCATGGTATAGTTTCCAACCCTGCAATGAGGTTTGCTTGCAAATATAATGGATTATACTTTTCGTTGAAATAAAAATCTAAATTTTGATGTCTCTCATCAAAGGAATCTAAATGGAAGTGAAGTTTAGTGGATCCTGCTGGGCGATAATTGAAGTGCAATCATTATTCCATCCCAGCTCCTTTAAACATAGTTTAGTTGGTAATTTATTTTGCCTGGAAGGGTCTAAAAATATCCCTCCGCCCTCTACCCCACCACAAATATTGGAGAAGATAGCCATCATAATTATTTACAAAATCAGACCAACTGCAATTAGGCTGATTAAACTTTTCTTTCCTGGGGCCCCATAAAATAAACAATAGCAGAAATGGGCCCCTACAGAAATAATAGATTGGAAAGCTCTGACATCAGTGTTTTATTGAGTAATTATATCAGTCTTCTGGGCCAAATGCAGATAAGATTTGCAAGGCACACATTAGAAAATGAGTGATTCTTTACGATATGACATGAAATTATTTTGTTCGTGATAAAACTCAAGCTAACAAAATTCAAATGGCTGATTGCTCTAGGGATAATATTTCAAACTACGAATGATTCTGTTTTAGGGTACCTCAAATTTGAAGTGCTAAATCTTACTAAATCTAAATCTTGCACTAAAATCTTTACTCAATCAACTTCAGTTCTTGAAATGGCATCTGCCTTTGAGCTATAAAAATAACAGATGATTTTTTTGATAGCTTATCAGTTAACAGACTGCTTGGTTAGGATAGCACATTTTTATGTTAATATCCTGGTTGGGGGGGGGCAGGCTGGGGAGATGTAATGTACTGTTGCATGTACTTTTAAGTGTCCTTTTTTCAAGATAAGAGTATCAAGCATTCCAGGGCACCTCTGCTGGTGCAGCATTAAGAGAGGTATGGCAATGGAAAAGCTTTATTGAAAAAAAATCCTTCCCTTTGCATCTATCCAATTAATATAATGTGTTTAGTAATATGTAAGCACAGTAACATATTAAACATTAATAATATTAATTTCTTCAATGAATTACAGCCACCGGGACTCCGCTCCCCCTTGTTTCCATCGTCATATCAGCATTTCAATAGATTTGGCACTGTGGCTGGCCAGATCACAGGACGTTAAAGTTAAAGCGCAATTTGATCAAAAGCTTCAGGGGACAATCTCTAGATCACACAGCAGGCTTGTGTAAGGCAAAAGGGCCTCAGGGAGTCCTCCTGGTCTCCAGTTGCACAATTTGTCCCTCAGACATTGGGGGAATATTTCAGTGGGTGCCATTAACTTTGTCTGAAAAAAGAAAAAAAAAAGGAAGGAAAGTGCCTCAAAGCAAGTACAAAATACAAAATTTTACCCTACAGAAAAACCTTTACTTCAGTGGTGAAATCTAAAATTTGTTACTACCGGTTCTGTGGGCATGACTGGGTGGGCGTGGCCATTTTTTTTTTACTTTTAAAACCATTTTTTACATGTAAAACCGTGTAAAAAAAATGCTTTCAAAGGCTCTGACGATCCCGGCTGAGTTGCCTGATCGTCAGAGGGTTTTTAAAAAAACCTCTGCCGATCAGGCAACTCAGCCGGGATCGTCAGAGCTTGGATCGTCAGAGCCATTTAAAAGAAAAAACTTTTTTTCTTTTAAATGGCTCTGACGATCCAAGCTGTGTTGCCTGATTGGCAGGCAACTCAGCTGGGATCATCAGAGCTTGGATAGTCAGAGCTTGGCTTGTCAGAGGCATGTAAAAGAAAAAAAGCCTCTGATGATCACGCAGCTTAGCTGGGCATGGGGGGGGCGGGGGCAGGGATTTTTGCTACCGGTTCTCCGAACTGCCTGCTGCCATCGCTACCTACTCAGCCGAGCCAGTCCGAGCCGGGAGCATTTCACCCCTGCTTTACTTCCATTTTAGGATTGCATCTTTTCTGAAGGCAACATCCAGAATGCTCTCTCCTCCTATTTTCCTCCTTGACAAAATTTCCATGAGACTGAGAGAGAGTAGCTGGTCATCACCCAGGGCCTTTCCATGGCTGAAGGTGGACTCTTGTGACCCCAAGAATAGCAGCTGACCAGTGCTGTGCAGGGAGGAACACAATTCCTAAAATTAGTTATTTATGGTATCAGTGAGGAGAGAGATAAGATTCTGGACAGGTTATCATCACTCCAAAACCCTCACGGCAACTTAAATATACTTCTTATGATTAGTATTTAAAACTCAGACCATCAATGCTTATTTTGATCTAATTTAAACATTGAAAGAGGGCATGGCTAGTCTAGTGAAGAGAAGGACCAGGGGAGACACGATAGCAGTATTCCAATATTTGAGGGGCTGCCACAGAGAGGAAGTGGTCAAACTATTTTCCAAAGCATCTGAAGGCCAGACAGGGAATAATGAATGAAAACTGATCAAGCAGAGATTCAACCTGATAATAAGGAGAAATTGTCTGACAGTGAGAACAATCAATCAATGGAACAGCTTGTCTTCAGAAGCTGTGGGAGCTTCATCACTAGAAGCTTTCAAGAAGAGACTGGACTGCCATCTGTCAGAAATGGTGTAGGGTCTCCTGCTTGGGTGGGGGGTTGGACTAGATGACTTACAAGATCCCTTCCAACTCTGTTAATCTGCAAGGTCCATAAGGATGCTGGCTTGATTCATATTCATAGCCATTTTCATTTCCCTTGTGGTATTCAAATTGCTTTGGGCCACTTCTAAAGCAGAGAGATTTTGCCCTCTGGAAATTCCCAGCACAATGGAGAAGTTTGAAAAATCAATTCAGATTGTCTTCATTTAGTTATTCCAATTGGGTTTGGCAACTTGGTTGCTGAGCGAAGCAAGCAGTCACTAAGTGAAATTGTGACTGTACTTATGATCTTACTTCAGCTTTCCTTCACTATGGAGACCTGTGAAGATCATAAAAGTGAGGACTGTTTGCAAAGATAGTTTGTCATCACTGTCATAACTGCAAACAGTCACTAAATAAGGGAGTCGCTAAACAAGGACTGCCTGTACATCATTACAACAAAGGAAGACTCTGTATAGTCTTGTTTCCAATGTACCTTCTGAAGACCATGAGAACAGAAGAACAAGAGAATGGACAAATTTACTGTCTCTCTTGATCCAATTATGGCAGGGGCATGGGACAAGAGAAAGTGAGACATAGGACAACCTCTGCTCCTGAGGAAGCCAGGGTGGAATCATCACTGCAGCCATTCTGCCAATGAGTCAACTTGCCCTTTGTGTAAGAAAAGCATTTATTCCACAGGAAGTAAAACTATTTACTGGGATATCTCTTGCTTCTGCCAGTTTTATTATTTTTATTAGAAATGTTCAAACAGTTTGTGGAAATAGGATGAGTCTGTTTTGCGCTTATTGGTTTTAACAGTGGCAAAACTTTTGAGTGACGTGTAAGTATTAAAAGGGTGGCATAGATCTTATAAGTAAAAGAAGTAAGTATACAAGGACAAGCAATTTTTCATGTATGAAGCCAACTAGAACTATTTTTGCAAGCTGGGCCCTGAGAAATCTCACCAAAATTCATCATTAATCCATCATACATTATAAAATAAGTATGAAAGGCATTACTAATTTTTAACCCACCCAAAACAAACATGTGAACAAAATATGGAACCAAACATACAAAAGCACTCGTCCATAAATATTCTCATGCAGAAAACTCCCCCAGGAAACTGCAACTTCAACCAGTAGCTTGGTGTCAAAGTGATATCTTCATCCTTCCTTTCCTGAAAAAGCATGAGCCCTAAATAAGATTTAGGTAGCATTTCCACTTTTCTTTAGGTTTAAGTGCATCCTGGAGGACGTATACGAAGAAAATACAACACAATAAATTTGGCATCATCCTGGGAGGCCACAGAGCTCTTCCTTGTGCAACTTCTAGCAGCAGTGTGCATACCTTGTGATTTGAGATGGGCTTGGCTTGAACTGATTATGCAAAGTTCCCATAAACTCTCTGTAGTCGATCCAAACTGAAGTTTTTCTATTTGGCTGTGACTTCTTGGGATGTTGCAGTGTCTTCAGCAGGGTCACCCAAGGTATCCATGGGAGGACTATGTATCAGAAAGAATCCAGATGGTAATCACAATGTCATGATTGAAGCATCCATGACCATGTGATCAAAACAACACATGTAAAAAAGGAGCAAGGATTTGTTTTGCTGTGCAAAACATCTTGACTCTTTTGATCCCTGCTTGGACATCCCAGAACCTAAAGGTGAACTTGGTTAAAGAATGGCAGAGAAAAGAGCAGAAAGAGAAAAGTAGAAATAAATGGATCTGGAGGGCTTGTTTGCATATGCCATGCAAAGCTGCATTTTATAAGGGAAGAGTCATGTCTGCAGTTAGTTGCCTAGATAATGAGGGAAAGAATCCCAAAATGCTTAGAAGACACATTTTGGAAAATACACGTGGGGCAACTGGAATTTCTGCCATATATAGGGAAACTGACTCTCTATCAAGAGTTTATTTGCATATTTCATACTTTGACATGACCTACTTTTTGGGTGACATAATCTTCTATTTCATGCTGCAAAAAATAAGAGGTTTGTAAGACAATTAATTCATCTGAAACTCAAGCCTCGACAATGTGTTGTAAATGCATTCAGATTAATTTTGGACAGACGGTACTTTGGCCCTTTCATGTTAGTGTTCAAAGTACTACATCCATCTATTAGCATTAGAATGGAGTAGAAATGCTTGCTCAGCATGCCAGCAAATTGATATTTATTCGTGTTATTTCAAACTAGCCAAAGAGTGTCTGCCTATCTGAGAATGCATTGGTCCTAAGCGGACAAAAATCTACACACTCTATCCATAAAAGGAAAGTAAACTAACATGAAATCCAGCTGTTTCTCTGTTGAGAACTGAACACAAACTATTGGGAAGCTAGTTAATCAGGGATGTAAAAGCCCACTAAATTGCTTACAGGGTAGAAATGATATGATGGGGATTTATAGAAGGAAATAAGAGAACACCACAAAAGAAATAAGTAGAATAACATATCCTAAAATTAGGACATTTGCAGGGATAGGATGCAATATAAGAAAGTAATAGATTTTCCAGGGGTAAAGTCAGTGGTGGGATTCTGGGGGTTCTAGGGGGTTCGGCCGAACCCTTTGTTAAATTGCTGGCTTGCCCCGCCCCTTGCCCCACCCCTCCACACTACTATTTATTCCTAATAAATGGGGCGAGCGAGCCAGCAATTTAACAAATGGTTCGGTGTTTTTTTGTAATTTATTGGCCCCGCAGCACATCGAACCGTTTGTTAAATTGCTGGCTCGCCTGTCCCTCGCCTCCCACCCGCGCGGCGCCAGCCTACCGTAGCCAGGGGTAGGCAATTGTGGCTCTTTTACAACCTGTGGACTTCAACTTCCAGAATTCCTGAGACAGCTTGGCTGTCTCAGGAATTCTGGGAGTTGAAGGCCACAGGTTGTAAAAGAGCTACAATTGCCCACCCCTTCCCTAGCCTCAGTTCCACTGCCTGGGATCCACGTGGGCTGCCACGTGGTTCCCCACCGGCTCCGGACGCAAGAGAGCAGGATGGAGAAGGCAGCTTCCACACCTTCACTCACCCTCACTCTCTGCTCTGTTGGATCGCCGGCTGTTCGCTTACCCCGCCCACTCCCAATCTATTGCTGCCTCCGGAGTCCCAGCTGATGGCTAGAGGAAAAAAAAACTGTTCAAATTCTTGCCGCGGGGCTTCAAAGGGCCGCCCTATAGCCAGTGGTGCAGCCGAACCATTTGTTAAATTGCTGGCTTGCCCCGCCCCTCCGCACCACTATTTATTGCCAATAAATAGTGGTGGGTGAGGGGTGGGCGAGCCAGCAATTTAACAAATGGTTCGGTGTTTTTTTTGTAGTTTTATTGGCCCACGGAGCTTCAGTATAGGCTAATTAGCCCCTTGATTCTATCGGCCTCCCGGCTCTCAGCTGATTTGTCTCAGCTGTTTTGCTCAGGGCTCTGCTGCTTCCTTGCAAAGAGTCCTGGAGCAGATTTTTTTTTCCCTTAGCTCTGCTGAAACACGAAACTGAAACTGCTTTGCTGTTGCTGCAACGTTGGAAAATTAGGCAGGCAGAATTCTTTTCTTTTTCCTCACCAAAAAAGGTAGGTGCAAACAATGGGAAATTTAGGGAAAGATTTTAAAACACAAAAGAAAAAATGCTCTATTTAACTAGGGAATTGTAATAATTGAGATACTATTAATTGTATATTTCTGAAAGCAGAAATGGTTAAGTTGTGGTTTGGAGGAATATATGGGGGAAATTATTTGGTTTATTATTATTGGTAAATATAATTAATTGATTTGTAAGAAATTGGATTGCATGGAAATAATTGGAATATTCATGTTCATATTGATTAATATACAAAAAAGGTAGTTATATAACTAATTGATTTATATTAAAATGTTGAATTTATATTAAACAACTAATATTACATAATTAACCAATGTGAGGATGGATATAAAAATAGATGACAATGGGAAGGGGTATAATATAGAATAGAAGGGAAAAATTGAATTTGATTAAGATTAGAGATGAGGATGAAGGGTAATATTGGTTTTTTACAAAAATAGATGAGGAATAAATATGGCAAAAAGGAAATATAGAAATTGTAAATTTAATTGAAATGACTAAACACTGTTTAAATTTGTGAACCGGCCAAATACTCTGTTCAAAGAAAATACATTGTATGTTTGTATGTGTGTTTCTAATTATTGCTATTTATTCATATTTGTTCTCTTTTATTCTTTATTTATTCTTTATTCTTTGTTCTCTTTTATTCATTCTTTATCTTAATATCTTTATATTTGTTTGGGGTTGGCTTTCTTCCCTTTCATCTTTTTTATTGTACAGCAATCTTTCTCCTCAAACCTACCACCTCTCTCTTTTCTTTCCTTCTTACTTTCTCTTCCTCCCCCTCTTCTTCTCCTCCCTACTTCCTCTTCCTTTCTCCTTCTCCTCCTCTCTTCCTCCCTCTCTTACCCTCCCTCCTACTCTAATTTCCCTTCCCTTCCTTCATCCCTCTCTATTGCTGTATCTTTTTATGCATATGGACTACTCAGAGGGCTGAAAAAGTTATTTCTGACTGGTCCTCACACTTTTGACCAGTCCTTGAACTTACGACTGTCCTCACATTTTACATTTTTGCCCTATCTTGTCACCATGGTGAAGAGAAGCAGTTGTGAAATGAGTGACATGGTTGTTAAGAATGCTACAATGGGCATAAATGATGACCAGTCATAAGTGCGAAGACTGGTCAAAAGTGCGAGGACCTGTCAGAAATCACTTTTTTCAGCCCTCTGGGTAGTCCTTTTGTGCATATGGACTACTCAGAGGGCTGAAAAAGTTATTTTTGACTGGTCCTCGCACTTTTGACCAGTCCTCGAACTTATGACTGTCCTCACATTTTATGTTTTTGCCCTAACTTGTCACCATGGTGAAGAGAAGCAGTTGTGAAATGAGTGACATGGTTGTTAAGAAAGCTGCACAGGCATAAATGTGAGGATGGTCATAAGTGTGAGGACCGGTCAAAAGTGCGAGGCCCAGTCAGAAATGACTTTTTTCAGCCCTTTGAGTAGTCCCTATGCACATAGCCACGCCCACCCGGTCACATGATGAGCTAGCCACGCCTACACAGTCACGTGACCAGCTAGCCATGCCCACCCAGTCACATGATTGCCAAGCCACACCCCCAACTAAGCCACGCCCACAGAACCTGTTGTTAAAAAAATTGAATCCCACCACTGGGTAAAGTGTAAACAGAATTGCACCCTTCACCCTTCAAAATGTAATGATTTTAGTTCTAATCACAGCATTGTGAAAACTGTAGTATGGACAATCCCAAAGATGCTTTTTCAAGAGGCAACTGGCCTTTCTTGTTTCTCTTTGAAAACGTTTCGCTTCTCATCCAAGAAGCTTCTTCAGCTCTGACGGAATAGTGGAGAATGGAGTCAGTCAGAGCTGAAGTCAGAACTGAAGAAGCTTCTTGGATGAGAAGTGAAACCTGTTTGAAGAAAAACAAGAAAGGCCAGTTGCCTCTTGAAAAAGCACCCTTGGGACAGCCATGACCTGGATGACTGAGAATCTCCATAGACATTTAGTATGGACGATATTATGCAATTGTCTTCACTGCAACTATCCTCAAATGAGGGAGAATTATGGGAAAATTGACCAAAGCTGTTTCCAGGTGACTATTAAAAAAAAGTAAAGGAGTTCCTGTGGATTTTACTCCACTAGTCGTTGCCGACTATAGATGGCGATGCTCGTCTCTGTTTCAAGGCCATTGAGCCAGCAGTGTCTGAAGACATTTCCACGGTCATGTGACCAGCATGATATCATCTTCCCACCAAAGTGGTACCTATTTATCTACTCACATTCATATGCTTTCGAACTTCTAGGTTAGCAGGAGCTGGGGCAAGTATGGGAGCTCACCCTATCGCATGGCGCTCAGGTCTTGAACCTTAGCTGATGGCTTTTCAGATGACAAACCGTGCATCTTAACCACTGAGTCACTACGCCACCCAAAGACGCAAATCGGAAACAATTTAGCAGCGCATCTTCTCTCCTGCTGTGCAATCCTCAACTTCAATGAAGCTTCATTTCCTTCAAAAGAATGATCAGTTGCTATAAGGATCAGTGAGAAGCACCTTCATGGGTCTATTTAAGGTGGCTATGACAAGAGTATAGGGCTTTTCTATGGAGTAAGAGGATGAAGTGAGAATTCCTATCAATAGGAAATAATCCAGAATGCTGACAAAACAGTCAGTGAGAATGAAAGCCAATCTGAGTGTAGGGGAAATGACTGTTTAAAATTCAGAGTACTTAAAATATCCAAAATCTACATAGAGAGGCAATAATTTTTATTGTTTGGGGTCCTAAAATATCCGTACTATCAATAATAAATATGAATGCAATCTTAGGTTATATGAGGTGCTTGCTTTATTCAGCTGGTTTGATAAGAATATTTTTATAGATTTTTCTTATAAAAATGTTTAGATCAAGAATTATTATCCTCCAAATGTATTTCATGTAAAGGATGTTTCTGAAATGTTTAAATTATCTAGAGCATTGGTGGCGCAATGGTTAGAATGCAGCACTGCAGGTACTTCTGCTGACCACCAGTTGCCAGCAGTTTGGCAGTTCGAATCTCACCAGGCTCAAGGTTGAACACAGACTTCCATCCTTCCAAGGTGAGTAAAATGAGGACCCAGATCATTGGAGGCAATATGCTGACTCTGTAAAATCACTTAGAGAGGGCTGGAAAGCACTGTGAAGCGGTATATAAGTCTAAGTGCTATTGCTATTATTCATATTTCCCTCTGTGGTTTGTAGTTCTAAATTAACTGGTATTGTTATTATAACTGAAACTACACAGTAAGATGTTTCTCGATTCTGTAGCTATTTGATTTCTGAGTACTGTACATTTTTGTACGTTTCCCCTGAATGTTACTAAACTGTGGTAGTAATGCACACAGGTACATTGATGAAATACTGCAAAAATGTTACCCTCATTCATTATGGCGGAATTGAGGGATTTTTTAATTATTTTTTTCAAAAGCAGAAATAGATAAGCTGATCCATGAGAAAAGGTAACCCCAAATGTTCCAGACACAACATGTGTAAGGTTGTTTTACCAATGTATAATATAACAGATTCAATAATATACTGCACAAAAAGACTCCTGCTGCACTATAACTAAATGTGATAAATAATTACATGATTGAAAGTTAATAAAACAATTTCTGTACTACAAATTTGTTGTACTGCACATGTATATAAATAAAAGAGAGATCATAATGCAGGGAAACATGATGACATCTAAACTGCTTTATTGCTGAGTTTTATCAATGCATACTAAGGGTCTAGAAGAAACAGAAGAGAGACAAATCAATCAAAGAAATGAAAACTTTTTTTTAAGTAAAGTTTTTTTTTATTTTTAAACAGACAAACATACAATACATCTTTTCTAGACAGAACATTGACCCAGTCATAAATTTGTACAATTTGTACAATTTTTTGTTCATCTTTAATACAATTTTGTACATTCAATTTTTGGCATAACATTTATTTCTCTCTAATTTTAAAAAATCTGATGTTCCCTTCTTCTTAACTTGATTCAAATTTTTCTTTTTTCCTCCCTAAAATTTGATCCCCTTAATTTGCATTGACACAACATAATACCATCTCCAATTATTTATCAAATATGCCAAATAATACCATTATTTCACATTTCTACATCATTCAACATATTAATAAAAACCAATTAAATCTAAATCTTAACAACTATTATAGTCTTATATGTTAAACTTATTCATATTTCTAAATCTTATTACAATTTTTAAACTTCCATACAATTTTGCCCTTCTTCTTAACTTCTATTCCTAATATAATTCAATTTTTCTTTTTCTTCCCTAAAATTTGAACCCATAAATTTGCATTTACACAACATAATATCATCTCCAGTTTATTTATCTAATATTCCAAATAATACAATTATTTCAGGTTTTTATTATAGTTTCCCTAATTAATTAAGAGTGTTCAATAGAAAGTCAATTGAGTAAAAATCTTAATTCAAATAATACACCATAATGCAGTTCCCAACCATTTCCTTAAATTCTCTCTATTCCCAATAGTACAATTCAACAACTTTATAGAAACCAAATAAATATAATTTTTTTCTACTTAGTTCATTGTCTCATATCATTTCAACCTTCTTTTCTTTTTTGTTCAATTCCAAATATATAATTAAAAATATTCCAATTATTACCATTTCCCTGATTATTTAAGACTATCCCAATTATTACATTCATCATACATGCAACTGTTAAACTGTTTAGTTAATATCACAATTCTCCCTTTCCATTTTCGTATTTTTTTCTTTTTCTTTCCCTTTCTTTTCTTTTATGTTTTAAATTCCTGAACTCTCTCCTCCCTTTTTCTTATCTTTCCACTGTTAATCCCAGTGTAATCATTTTGTCTTTTAAAGTCATAAACTCTTCTGTTTTGCCCTGCAAAAGAAAATCTTTCAAAGAAATGAAAACTTAATACCAAACTTTTATGAGAATAGTATTTGACATTAACATAAATTGGAATCTAAGAAAAGTAGAACAGATGCTAAAACAAGTTGGAAAAATAAATAAATGAAAAACTGAGAGAGACTAGGAAGAACTAAAATACTTGTATTCCTTGTTTTTTGCGGGTTAATATCTTCTAACTAGAAAATATAATAGGTAGCATCTTTAGCATGTACCAAAACATTAATTATCCCTCCAGGATACAATAATAAATGACTGTGCAGTGAAAACCTCCATATTAAGCATTAAGTTCAATAATAGAAAAAATTATATTACAAAATAATTTAATGCATTCTGCAATTGTAATAAAGAGGGATTAGTTTTGTAAAAAAAAAATGTACCTTTATGGATAAATGCAATCCAGGAAAGACTTTTATATGCTAGGTGAAAAGAGTAGATGAGTGGGAAGTGAGATCATGGAATAAAAAAAGTTATTGAGTCATTCAGAGAGCCAAGAATGAATGAACATGTGACACTTTAGTGAATATTTTAGAAAAAGCTTTGTTTGTTTCCAGTCATGTAGTGTAAATATAAGTCTATTCATATGTACCCAAGACAGGAAAGTGAATAAATCTAAGAATATTTTCAATCAAATATTGAGAAAATTTGTGAAAAACACAAGAATGTTGAGAGGTCTTAAAAGGGATGTGGTACAGACACATTTTTAGAAATATCAAAAGTGGATTTTGTGGAGGGAAATGAGGTAAAAAAAATGAAAGAAGTGAAAGAAATGGGAGTAAAAGAGGAAGAAGTGCAGGAAGGGAAAAAGTCCAATATGAAAAAGTATTAGAAGTTAGATCAATTTTTCAACAGAATGAATGAAACATAGATGTAAGGAAAGAGGATGTGGAATCTGCTTGAGTGGAAGGAATTATTACGTATTTTATAGAAATGGGCTAAGTTACACTAGATGGAAATATGAGAAAGAATGCTTGCTGCAAAAGAAAAAGGATGAAAGAAAATACTGTCTAATGTGTATCTGGAGAAAAAGGTAATTGCATAAAATGCAGTCAATGAGTGCAAGGAATAGTTAGGATTAAAGAGGCAGAAAAATGCAGAGCAATTTTAATGGAAATGACTTGTTTTGAAAGTGGGTAAAGGCTAAACAAAGAAGCCCAAGTAGAGTTAATAGAATTAAAATAATAGTAATAAAATTATTTGGAACAAAACTGAAGCAAGGGAATTCTGGAAGCAATAATACAGACTTCTTTTACAGAAAGAAAATGGTATATTGAAGAATCAAATTGAAATAAATGCTAAACATGTCAATTTTAGAGAAATGATGTAAGAATATTGAAAAACAATAACACTGCATGTGTAGATGGTATAACTGGAAAGATGTTAAAATATAGATGAATGGTTCAATATAGAGCAAAATAAGGTATGTGTTACTCCCTAATGTCTTAAGGGGTTATGGTTAACAATATAAGTAATGCTTGAGGTGACAATGAAGTATCTTAGCTGGATACATGAATAATATGAATATACTTTTGTGCCCAGATAATGACATGTTGGCTGAGAACATGGATAATTTACAGCCAATGTTAGATTGTGTATTGCAACAGAAAAGATGGATCTGAAAAACAATGTTTCAAAGACCCGAATTAGTTGTATCTGACAGGAATATGAGCAGTTGCAAATTATACATAATGATAAAAAAAACTAGAGCAAGTTTATGCATTTGCATACCTCATTAGGATGTTTACTAAAGACAGGAATTAGATGGAGAAATGTTAAGACTTATGGTGTGCTATGAGGAATTAATCTTGTTTGGGAAAAATGAAAATGGTTATGACTAAGAGCATGCCTATTTTGTTATATGGAAGTGAGTATTCAGTATGTCACTAAAAACTTAAAAATAAGTTGAATGTAGTGGGACTGAGATACTTCAGAAGTGTGTATGATATATATAAAAAAGATAGAGTCAAGAACTGATGAGTGCTGAAAGTATATTGCTTGAAGGAAAAATAGAATAACCAGTATACAAGATGAACATTGAGAGTGATTGGTCACTTAAAGAAAATGAGTGGGAATCAAATTATAAAGAAAGACATGGAGAAAGATGGAAGGAGCTAGAGCAGGAGTGTCAAACTGGCAGCCCGCAGACCGGATGCGTCATGCGCTGGCCACATACACCCCAGCTCCATGAAGGGAAAAAACATCACGAAACATCATGTAACAGCAACATGATGCCACATGTTTGACACCCATGAGCAAGAGGAAGGAGAAAGGAAAAATTCCATTCCCCATCATCCAGTCAGAGATGAAAAAGCCTCTTGGGTGAGAAGTGAAACATCTTCAAAGAAAAACAAAAAAGTCAGTTAGTTCTTGCAAAAGCACCTTTGGGACTATCACAGCCTGGATGACTGAGAATCTCCACAGACATCTGAAATTGTTTATTTATTTACTTGTTTATTTGCTTTGGTTTTTTGTTTGTTTGTTTGTTTATTAGATTTTTATCCCAACTACAACCAACCCTACCTTTCTATAGGAAGAATACATTGTGTATGTCTTTATGGTGTTTGATATGATTCTGCAACATGCTAGTACAGATAATCCTTGACTTATAAACAGTTCATTTAGTGACAGTTGAAACTTACAATATCACTGAAAAAAAGTGACTCATGATCGTTTTTCACCCTTAAAAGTGTTACAGCATCCCCATGGTCATGTGATCAAAATTCAGATGCTTGGCAGCTGACTCATATTTATGACGGTTGCAGTGTTCCTAGGGTATGTGCTCACCTTTTGCGATTTTCTGACAAGCAAAGTGTCAACATTCCAAGTAATGCACCAATAGAAAGCAGAACTCTGAGGCAGATACATTCAGTAACAGTAACAGTAGCAGAGTTGGAAGGGATCTTGGAGGTCATCTAGTCCAACCCCCTGCTTATGCAGGAGATCTGTACTAGGGATTCGAGCCGCTGAACTGCCAACCTTTCTGATCAACAAGCTCAATGTCTTAGCCACTGAGCCACCTAGTCAGGCTCAGTGTGAGTCACCTAGTCAGGCTCAAAGAACAATTTATTGGATACATCATATTGGCACAATTGGTGAAAATCGACTCTGAAAATTCCCACGGTTTTCACCTAATTAAAAAGTGAAAGTTTCCCTTTCCCCCAAGTTATCAGTCACATTGTCCAATAGAGCTGCTGGCCGATTGCTTGGTTACTCCACTCCTCCTCTCCCCAGCCACCTGTTGGAATGTCCTTGGTTCCCACAGGAAAACTTTTTGTTTTGACTACAAACCCCAGCTATTTCCCCTCTCCCATTCACTTAACAACTGTGGCAAGATAGGTTGTAAAATGGGGCAAAACTCACTTAACAAATGTGACTTAGCAACAGAAATTTGGGGCTCAATTGTTGTCCTAAATTGAGGACTATCTGCATATGCTTAATATGTTCTTTCTGTGTTATAGAGTCCACTAGTATATTTTTACAATTTGCAAGGTTTTCTGGTCCTTTAGTTAATAGAGATAGGGTAGCAGTAATTGCCTTTGTTGGCAATGAGCAATCTTCTTTTTATTAGTCAATCCATTGTTAGAAGGGGCCATGAAAGAAGCAATTGGGAGTGGGACAAGCAAGAATGGAAGGAAAATGCAGAGGCAGAGGCTGGAATAAATACTTCCAGCAGCTCTGTGTATGGAAAGAGCCTGCTGTAGATTCTCTGTGTCATGCGTGTAAGAACTAAATCTAGAGAGTGGCTTTGGTTGCTTCAGTTTCATAAACATTGCTATGACCTATCTCAGTGGGCTTCCCTCCACACAGTCCTTTCATAATAATACAATTTTATAGGTGCTTTCTCTGACTGGGGAGACTCTTACTGTGCCTACTTAATGGCCTGATTAATGAGCGTAAACAATGCTTTTAAGATACCTTTTACCTGTATATAATCAAGGCACCAGGAACTGCAAATGTCACAGATTTCAAGGGTCTCTTGGGGATTTTTAATCTATTTGCTTTATGAAAAGGAGGTGATTTTATTTTTACATTAAGGCAGCATTAACATCATTAAATGGGTTCCCACTTTATGATAACTGCAAATGTCACATTGATCCAAAAAGATAAGAAAATGTGCTCATCTTTGGAACAATATCCAAGGCAAAAGCAGGCAACCCACACTATTTGCATTAAAAAAACAAATTGTATAAATGTGGAAGATTGATACGCCATCTGTTCATGTCCTTCACTTTTCTGGCTCTTCTGTGTTCAGATATTTTTATGGAACACTTACGTTTATTATTTTTGAAAGTGAGCCACAGGTTAAAAAAGTTTACAGTGGGTAATGTGAGTCAAATATATGAGTTTAGTATCACTCAGGCAGTTTAAAAAAAAACCCTACTGTTAAAACTGAATTTTGAGCTGCCAAGTTACAATATTTTGTCACTGAGTGTAATCTGAGTCTTTGGATTCTAATGACTTAGCTATCACTGCCGGTAAAGATGTAAGGAAAGAAATATTTCTAGAAAACTTCTGAATTATTTATTTGTTGGATTTGTATGTTCCACTTTTTATCTTGAAGCTCAGGGTCATTCACCTGGAAATCTTCCTTCACTGTATCCCTCTGCAACAACCCTTGGCTGAGATAGAATGGTTAACTGGAAGCGAATGGCCAGTTGGACTCAGTTCTGGATCTCCCCACTTTTACTTTTACAACTTTTAGCCTGGCTAGGTGGCTCAGTGGCTAAGATGCTGAGCTTGTCGATCAGAAAGGTCGGCAGTTTAGCGGTTCGAATCTCTAGTATAGGTCTCCTGCGTGAGCAGGGGGTTGGATTAGATGGCCTCCAAGATCTTTCTAAGTCTGTTACTGTTACTTAACCATCATTTCCAGTACTTGTAGGCCACTGTGATATAGAAGGAATTGGATAAAAATAATCCAGATTCAGCTGTTACTCAGACATGGAACTAACATGATCATTTTAGGTAAGTCTGTTATCTCTTGTTATTGATCATTTGGAATAGGTTACTCTGTTCTGTTACTCTGAATAGCGGACCCTCAGTAAAAAAAAGGGGGGGGCAAAAGTAAAATGATGTTGCATATTCAGGGTTTCTATCTATTTTTACAAAATTCATTCTTTGCAAGACTTAGGTCTGTAAAATTCTGTTTCAATAATACACATGATTTTCCTTCCAACCAACATCTTGATTAGCATGTTCCATAGGGTAACTCTTCCCATTCTCTGCTCACTTTGAATGACTTGCTGAAGAATGCAATTTTATCGTTGCTGAATAAATTTCACACACCAGATTGGCATTAGTCATGACAGATCACAACCACATCATATGCACCTATTTCAAGCTCATTTATTGAGTGGACCAGAGATCTTGATAGGTCAGGGAAATACAAAGCAATTTTTACTTGCCAATACCTTCTAATAATAATCCACTGGTTTCAATGGGTGAGGTAAAAAAGAAAGAATGTATTGTGATGATTTTTTATAATAATATTTCACCACAAATCTTATGACCAGTACAATCTAATATCTCCACTACCATCTCCTCATTCTCCCCTTCCTTTTTCTAAAAAAAGAGGCATTTTATTGTTTTTAATAATAGCCAGTCTGTTGCATTTAAGGTGGGAGATCAGTGAGTTGGGCAAAGATAAGGGAGTTTTCTGTCTTGGTTGATATATGGAATAAGATCAGGGAGTTTTCTCCCATTAAATCTAATTGCAGTTGCATGTATATTTAACTTATGATGATCACACAAACATGTCATTCCCCCCATGACTTAAATTCTAATCTTACAGCCTGGAATAATGCTTTTCAAGGTGCCTATCTCCTCTGGCCTTAACCCTGGAATATCTGTTAGGTTCCTGGAGTTTTTCTTTCCAGGGTGAATGCCTTTATTGGCGACTAAAGAAAGATTTTCTTCTCTCTTAATCAAACCACACAAGAACTAGAGTTTGTCATGGTGAATAGAGGGAGACACACATGCACACCGTTCCCCCATTTTCTCAAGTATTTAAAAGTGGCAACAGTTATCATTGCCCTATGACTATTTGTTTCTGGGAAGCCTTGCTTCTGCTATTAGAAAATGCTGGTGTGTAGTGATGTGATTTTTTTTTTTTTTTAGTAAGAGGCACCATATTTATATGACAGAAAGACCACAGCATTGGCTTCTTTCATTAACAGAATTTAAGACCAAATCCTAATTGAAGGAAATCAGAGCTATCTCATGCATTGTTATGCAATCAGCAGCTACATTATTTATTTGTTCAAAGATTTTTCCATGATACGTTACATCTCAGATTCAAGAAGTTGGTATAGAATGCCTTGGGGTTAATTGTACAAAGAGCTAAACGTGGCCTCTGCCAATATTCCTTGATTCTTCCCTGACTTAAAAAAATTAAGAAATAAAAAAGCCAACCACCAACCCTCAAGCTTTATAAAAGAAATATGGTGCAGAATGACGAGACACAAAAGAACTCAAGGAAGCTAGCAACATCGACTTTAAATCAAGAGGCAAATCAGCATGGAAGCGTCTTTCCCCTTTCCATCTACCACTTACCATGCTTCAGCTTTCTCTCTCTGCTTCTGCTGCCACCTGCCATCATTGCTGTCCACCTCTGCTTCTATGCCTGACTTCTCTTTCTATTGCATACCTTGAATGAAAGAAAGAGAGAGACTGGTTAATAACAAGTGTAGCACTTCAGAAGTTTTCCTTGGATGGGGAAATATTGTATTAAACCTTGATATCTGTTAAGTTCCTGGAGTTTTTCCTTCCAGGGTTAAGGTCAGAGGAGATAGGTGCTTTAGTCGCAGCATCCGCTTTCCAGTTTGGAAAATGCAGAGCTATGCTGGACAACACTGGTCAGGAGGGCAGATCAGGAGACCCAAAGTATCTTCTCTGCTGATTGGCTGGTGGCAATACTTACTTGTCACAGGTGACCAAGAAACTGGCAAGATTCTTTTGTGCAGATTTTAAAAGCCAAAGAATGCAAGAACCTAATACCTTACAAGAGAATTTTAACAAGACAGAATTGTGGTGTATAAAGGAAGTAAGTGAGACAGGGCATTGCTGGTCTTCTATGGGTGTGGGCAACAGCAAGCCCCCTACTGAAAATAACCCTGCGACAGAGAACAATGTGACTAATTAGCATATATATGCTTCATGCTATTAGCATAATTAGCATGCACAGTTCACAAACAGCATGAATGCTAAGCAACAGTTGGTGAATCTGCTGTTCTGATTCTACAATTACCTTCCAGAAGTTTTCATCCTCAGTTGCGAAAGATTGGAGCCAATGGTGATTATCAGAGTACAGTAAGGAGACTGAATGACCTGGTGCGTATTTGTTGCCCAATCTCTAGAGATGAGGAATCTGTTCCAAGCAGTCGTCTAGACTGGGACATTGGCCACTTTCTGGGAGTACCATTTCCTTGATGAAGTGGGACTAGTGTGAATGCTGAGAGCGTTTGCTGGAGCCAGGCCCAGTGCAGCATTGTGGAGCTATAATCTTATACAACAAAAATGAACTGCTGTATATCTCATATGTCTCAATTTGCACTTAGTGGAATCTTGGCAAAGGTTAACAGCTCTGATCCAAAATCTCCCCAGAAATTGTTTAAATGTGTAAAGTGAAGTTTTGATTTATGGAGCGACAGAAATGTAAATTGGTAAGAACTTCAGATTGTACAAAAGAATTAACATACAGTTTGTACCCTCATATGTGGCATGTGACAATATATTTGAGCTTTGAAGAGCGCTGAAGCAAAAGTAGCACATTTTGGCACACTGTTATGCAAGCTTTGAAGAACTAACAAACATTTATGCCACAATAATATTCTGGGGAGAAAAAAAAACCCCCAAGGCATTTCAAAGGAGAAGGAGGTCTATGCAATTTCATTCAGTTACACTCTTATTTCCTAAAATTCATTGACTTAAAAGGGAGAGCAAGCCATCCCCGCCCTCTTTGTGAAATGGCTGTGAGAAATCATCTGAGGATTTGGGATGCATTTAGACCAATCTGCGGATGACACACAGCTCTATGTCTTCTTTTCATCTATTAGCAGGAAAGTTGTTGATGTTTTGAATTAGTGAGTGGAGACAGTACTGGAATGGATAGAGGGTAATAAATGGAGACTCAGACAATCTAGACAAGATGGAGGTGCCTCAATCAGAAGACAAATAGGCAAAGAATCAGTCATTCTTCCTTTGAAGCAGCAGATGTGTGTTTTAGAGATGGTTCTTCAACCGCATGCTCAGAGAATTGCTGTTGCCAGGGTTATCTTAACGTAATCATTAACTGTGTCCATACCTGGAAAGTGCACCCTTGGCCATGATAACAGGTGCCACAGTTACATCAGGAGTGAATTATAGCAATAAGCTCTACTAGGGACTATGTCTATAGCATCTGTGGAAATGGTTATGGGTGCAGAAAGTGGCAACCGAAAGCTGGTAGGCAGTCACAGGAATATTACTTTTTCCTACCAAGGCCTGCACTGCTTACCAATTTGTTTCTGGGCACAATTCAGAATGCTGGGTATTTGCTAAAGGACTTGGGCCAAGATTTGACACACCAGCTTGATGAAACCTCAGAGATGGTGGAGAGGCTCTTCTCTATGGTCTTTACAATACTGGAGGCTGACATGATGAGAGGCATTCTTCTATGTGGGCTTTTATCCAGTTCAGGGAGCTATTTGGAACTCATTTTAAATTGGGGAAGACCATAGTAGGGGGTCATTGTTTTAAGGTGAACACAAAGTTTATTTTAGCTTCTAGAATTACTTGTTTATTTGATGGCAGTTAACAAAAGTTTCTCCTTTGCCTTTTTTCCTTTGGGAATTGTTTGTTGAGAGTCAGGTGATATGTAAATTTAATAAATTATTTGTTCATAACAATTCATTAGCTGCATATGCATCAAGTTCTTCCTAACAACCTAGGAGGTTACAATGCATCAGCACAGTATACTAGTGGATCCAAGCAGTGTGATCTTTTGCAATTGATGGAAATGTTGTCAATGCATAGATATGTGTCCTCCAAGATTTTTGGGCATGGTACCCAGTGTGCCAATGACCACAAGGACCACCACAGCCAATTTATGCCATAATGTTTCAATTTCAATTTTCAGATCTGGATACTTTGTGATCTTCTCCAATTTTTTGTCCTTTATTCTTTTATTCCCTGGTATTACACATCAATTACTGTACATTTCGGAGTATAAGACGCACTTCCCCCCCTAAAAGTGGGTGAAAATGTCTGCATCTTATACACCGAATGTTGCTGAAGCCCCACCCACCTGGCAGCCCCCACCCTTCAGCCATTTTCAGCCTCTGTGTGTCGTGTTTTTGGCCTCCATACGGTCCATTTTAGACCCATTCCAGGCTGCAGGGATCACCACAGCACATCGTTGCCAATCACTGCCTCCCGTGTCAGATTTTTGGCCTCTGCAAATCACATTTTCAGCCTCCGCATAACCCGTTTTTGGCCTCCACGTGTCGCATTTCTGGCTGGTTCCAGGCAGTGGGGATCAGCAGCAGCGATCCCCACTGCCTGGAACCAGCGAAAAATGTGACGCGCGAAGGCCAAAAACGGGGCATGTGGAGGCCAAAAACGCGATGTGCAGAGGCCAAAAATGTAACGCATAGAGGCGGCGATCAGCAGCGATGTGCTGTGGCGGTCCCCACAGCCTGGAATGGGTCTAAAACAGAGCATGCAGAGAGCAAAAACACAATGCACAGAGGCCAAAAATGTGACTCGCTGAGTCCAAAAACGTGGTGCACAGAAGCAGCAATGGGTTGTGGCAATCCCCGCAGCCTGGAACGGGTCTAAAACAGAGCGTGCAGAGGCTGAAAACACAATGCACAGAGGCCAAAAATGCGACACACAGAGGCCAAAAATGCAATGCATGGAGGCGGCGATGGGCTGTGGTGATCCCTGCAGCCTGGAACAGCTGATTGGTGGTATTGCAGGAGGCCAATTCAACCGCCAATCAGCTGCTCATGCTGAATCAGGCTGCAATAATGTGCTGAAGCTGACCAGGCTATTTGCTGTTTGCTGCAAGGACGCTAGCCAGATAAATACCAATGGATGCTGGTAGGCAGAGGCAGAATTTTTTTTCCTCATTTTCCTCCCCAAAAACTAATGTCCGTACTATACTCCGGAGCGTCTTATACTCCCAA
Source organism: Pituophis catenifer annectens (assembly GCF_029215685.1). Taxonomy (NCBI): domain Eukaryota; kingdom Metazoa; phylum Chordata; class Lepidosauria; order Squamata; family Colubridae; genus Pituophis; species Pituophis catenifer. The sequence continues at coordinate 181,861,455 of NW_027256881.1, forward strand.
AAATACGGTATACACACTTTCTTCTTTTCAACCAGTTATATCTGGCATGTTATGAGTCAAGACTTCATCAGTCTGTATTCAGACATCCCACAATATGTCAACCTGCTTATTTTCGACTCTGTATTCCTACCATTTTTTCATTAATTTACATGTTAATCTTTAAAGACATTCCAGTGAATCATTTTGACAACTGTGCTATGTCATTGTTTATAATCAATTTGTATAATCAATATCACTTTGGGGATATAGCGCATAGTGAATAGTCATCAGTTTTCTTGTTTTCCAGTCCAAATTGTCCAGTTCAGTTTATGAACAGTTAATAATTCCAGCAGTATAATGTATCACAGGGACGACCCATGTGTTGATGGCTTTTTTCCACCATTCCATTTTGTCTTTAACTTGTTCATGCTTGATGTTATCTAACTGTAAATACCTGTAGGGTTCATCCTAATGGCTTCTGATGGTTTGGCCATTTGATTCTTCAATTCTATTACCATTCATGATTTTACACTGCTTTATTGCATAACTTGATTAGCACAAGAAAAAAAAAATCTGCTCCAGCAATTTACCTCCTTGCAGCAAGCAGTGGAGGCCCATGCAAAACAGCTGAGAGCAAAACAGCTGAGAGTTGGGAGGCCGATCCAATCAACTTGTGCTAATTAGTCTGTGCTGAAATTGAAACACGCTGTTTCTTCTTGCTGCTTGCTACAAGGAGGTAACTGCTGGGAGGCAGAGGCCAAAGGGTGGGTGCCAGTGGGTGGATGGGCTACATTCGGTGTATAAGATGCACCTAAATTTTCACCCCCTTTTAGGGGGGAAAAGGTGCGTCTTACTGTATACTCCGAAAAATATGGTAAATTACTTTAATTATGCTCTTTCAAAAGAGAGGTAATAAAACAGACATCCTTCTGAAGCCACAGGTTGCTTAGGTAGGGATGGTCCCACAGAATCATTGATACAGTAATTCAGATGTAATTCTGGGAAGTTTCATGAATAGTTTTCTTGTATCCCCAGGGTGTAATATCTGGAATCATAGAATGAATGAATTGGAAGGTCTCTTTAAGGGCATTTATTTCAATTCTCATCTGGGTGCCAGTTCTACAATGACTTCTCATAGATGTACCCATCGTGTGTCTGAGGATCTCTAGCAAAGTAGAACTTACCCCTTCATATGGCTGTCTCTTACTCTGCTCATACAAAAAGCCACACAGTCTATTTCTATATGAAACTATGGGATATAATCTTTTTGGGTTTTATACCATAATTATATTGGGGCTTCATAAGGGGGAGGTACCAGATGTTCTAATCAGAACACTTGGCAATCACAAATATTGTTGTCATCTTTGTTCTCTGTGTTAGCTGGAACTCTGTCCTAATTTACTTCATGCTCCTGGGCCACTCTTCAAGACTAACCCTATACAGAACATGTTGCTGGAGTCTCATTGTGCTGTAGGTAAGGCATAGTTAATGGCAGCAAAATGAACATACTATAATAGTGTTCATATTTTTACAGTTATGGCAAAAGAATCCAGGAACACTCTCAAATTCCATAGCTGAATTTTAAGAATCATCTACAGGAAAAATAGAGTTGCAAACTAAATATGCAGGACTACCACAATCATAGGTTCTTCTCATAATGGTGTTGGCTTTTTGTTTCTCTTCTGTTTCTCCTGGCTGAATGTGAGATTGCAAGCCTCTTGGGTGGTGGCCTGGTTGCAGTATATAGTCATAAAATATCAAATCTCTTCAATATCACAAATAATGCCTCTGCAAACAGCTTTTCATCAAGGTTCTGGGGTGAAATATTGTCACTCAGTGGAGAGCACTGGGCTAAGAGTGGCCATGGGCTACTTTGTGAAAGGAACGTTTGTGCCTGTGTTTTTTTTTAACAATGCCTTTAAAACTCTCAGAAGCCTGTGACGAATAATTATTCACATTTCTGTGTGAGCACAATGAAACTCAACTTTAAAAGAAAAATTAGTAGGTTTTCTCTCTGTAGACTTGTTTTAATTATAAGGGCAGGACATCCAAGTCCTGATATAGCTTTATTGTATAGCAGCTTTTAAGGAAAACAGTGTTTATTGCGAAGGATGATTGCAGTTTCAATAACGACTCCCTCTTATTACTTTTTAAAAAACATATATTTAGTTTGATAGCGGGAACACTAATTTTAGTACTCCTGGCAATGTTTCAGCCCACTCTTTATAATCTTTGTGTTTAAATTCCCAGATAAGCCATAATTCACTGGACATGCTGAGCCATGTCTATACATATCCTGTGTTTTAGCATAAAAGTATAAAATTACAGAGATATCATCAATTATTTCGTGTGTGTGTGTGTGCACGCACATGTGTGTGTGTGTTTATATGTAGTATATATGTAATGTATATGTATGTATGCATATTAATGGTTTAGAAGAGAGCCACACTCTTTTGCTTTGCAAGTGAAAATTTAAACCAGTGGCTACCAACCAAGAAATACTATGTTTTCCTATTATGGATGCCAAAATAATTTGACAGTTTTGGGATATTATGCACCTAGACCTGGGGGAGTACTATGTTGTTTGCTCCTCAGTTGAATAGCAAAATGCCTTAAGCAGCTGATTTTGAGTAATTGATGCTGAATGCAACCCTTATGTTAAAATGCAGCTATGAATAATTTCTTTGTTCTGGGAACAATTTCATCTCTCTTTCTAAATCATTATCATTTTCCCAATGTATTTATTTAATACATTCACACCATTATGGCAGGTGGTAGCATTTAGTCAATGTTGGCTGAGCAGGATTGGACCTGGTTAGTACTTGGAAGGAGAACATCCGTGAAAGCCATGAGTGTGGAGTACACTGAAAAGTTTGAAAACAAAATTCTCTATAAGTCAGGGGCAAAGTATGTGGTTGCCAAAAAAACTACATAAATATGTCAATGTATCCTGAGGATGAGTTCCTTCTGGGAGCCTTTACTCTATGGTGATATCCTACCTGCCCGAGGGATGGGAGGATGAGTTGTTCTCCCGTGTTTACCCTGGGTAAAAAGCATCCAAGATAAACATTTTAATTCGTGAACAAATTTCTGACAAATGGACACTTGAAGGCTCCTTCACATTTTAGATTGACTGCCTGCCAGCTGCAGTGATGAGTACAATGGGCAACCACAAGCAGAACTTTCTGATCATCTCCATCTCAGAAGCTGCATTTTCTGCCTGAAGAGTTTAGGCATGGGGGAAAATAGCTCTCAACCCCCAGTTTCCACTGTTTTGTTGCAAATGACTTGTGAAGTAGGGAGCGCTATGTAGCTACAAAAGTTTCTCATGGGATCAGTGGAGGTGGTAAAACATGCAAGTGCTTCTAAGACCACAAGAAATCCCAGAGCTCTGAAAGTTATCCAAAATACAGAAGTTCTGGAGACAACCCAGAGTACAGGGTGAGACTTGGGGAGAGAAACTTAGAGAACAATTGTTGAGAACCTACACCAGCGGTTCCCAACCTTTTTTTGGACCATGTCCCACCTAAGCATCTCTAAAATCCTGATGCCCCCGCCCCCCGCCCGACATATAATTCTTACTTTACTCAAAAAGTGAACTCTACTCATGTGGAGGAAGCCTAAAAGGCCATTAACTTGGTTTAAACAAGGTTCAAATTGCCCCCATTAAAAATCAAATTGCCCCCTGTGGGGCATGGGCCCCACGTTGGGAACCACTGACCTACACTAAATAAGTTCTAAACTAAATAGGTTCTAAACTAAACACCCAGCTTCCCTCATTGGCCATTTGAAGTTCTTGGACTCCCCATCCCTGATTTAGAAAATTCTATTAAATCAGAGTTTAATCCATTGCTATGTCACTCTGAAATTTAGTATAGTTCCCTGTATATTGACATAAAAATAGAGAAGCAGAGGAAAAAGATAGTATTTTCAGGAAAAGGGTTAATTCTTTTCTGTCTCTTCCTTCCTAAAAGTCAGATCAAAATAGTTCTATCAATGCTCTTTAGGGAAGCTATTTCTCATTCTTACATCTGAATATATTTGAGTATTTCTTTATCCATATATCCTGGCTGGGTTAACACTAGGTGCAGAGAGCCATGCTTAATTAAAATAATGGGACTTCATTAATCAGACTAATTTAAGCCCATTTATTTCAGTGGATTTACTCTGACCATACCTGTCTAGATTCCAATGCTTGTTAAAAGCAAGGCACCATTTTATAGCTAAGTAATTGAAGAGCAAAAACAGTCAATGATTTAAATCTAAGTAAGGATAATTGCGGCTTTGAATGGAGTTCAGCTCTTTATGACTAGGTGGATATGTCCAAATAGTTCTTTGATAATAATACAGAGGTAATTTGTATTACTGTGTTGCTTTACTTCTTGAATCTGCACAAAAGGGTTTTAAGGGCATCCAGCAGCCTGTTACAGAGTATCAGTTCCCAACGGATGTGCTGAAGACTATGCACCATGCTCTTGTTCAAAGCACCATGCATACTTGCAGAAGTTACTTAAAGGGCTTTTGAGTGGCCATTTTCATGTCAAAGAGCTTGTCTGCTGAAACCAGAACTCCCCATTCCTAATCAGAAATAGAAAGAGTGGTTTAATGATTCACCGGGATCATAAATCAAGTTCAGGTTTTAGTTTAAGAATTTGATTATTAAACTGGCATTAAATCACAGTCTCGCAGCTTGAGCAGGACTGAGAACTGTGGTGCATAAAGAGAGGAAGAGGAAGTGAGGCACAAGGAGAAAAATGCACACCTCGTGGTCATCCATGGATTAATAAATGGCATTTTTATTATAATTTATTAAACCAGGACTGTTAAAATGACCTAGATTCTAGCATGCAAGATTTCAGCTATGTTCACTGTTACTAGTGGAAAGAATCCTGTACAGCTGATGAAATTAGCTGTCTTTCACAGCTGATCATTCTCTTCTATGATTGTAAGATCATTAGAGCTTTTTGGTGTTCTCATCTTTCTGGTTTCTCTATGACTGGCATTGCTTTCATATCCTTCCTCACTCTTCTTCATAGTACTAGGTGGCTTTGACTGCTCAGTGACCTCCTTGACATGGTTTTCAGAAAGCTTTAAATCAAAGCCTTTTGTGGGAGGTAGGTGGAAAGGTGACAGCCAAGCCAAAGGAAATGTCTCCCTGGCTACTGAGGCTTTTCTGCTGAAGAAATAATGAAGTGAGACAAGGGTCAGCACCTTAAAGGAAACGGTTTCAAGCTGCCATTAGGAACCACCTTTACAGCAGGTGGATATTTTCTCTACTGCTTGTCAAACAGTAGGTTCATGGCTTAGTCAGGGACAAAGTTATTAAGGACATAAAATGCCATCTGGATGGTGCTAATAAACATAAAATGTAACCTTCAGATACTCTGCTGCAATGACCAGACTGTGCCAGACAACATTACCCTTTGTCTCTGTTAAAATCTGAATCCTTTCTAATCTTTTTTGAATAGATCAGCTTAACATATTTGTTCCGAAATGTTACAGATAGCAGATCTTACTGTGTCTGCACTCTGAGTTGTGTCCTCAAACCTTTGGAGACCATTGCCTTGCAAATATCAGTCTAGTCATCAGCTTGGGGATTTAAGCAAATAATAGAATTAACTTAAATATGTATTTGTATGCCACTATTGGTGTCAGTTTAACAGTGGGAGAAATAAAGAAATTTCACAAGGCTACAACTTTTTCTTCAAAATATGAATGTTTATTAAAGGAGAATATTTCCAATAGAAGAATCTCGCAAAGTCTCAATGTAATTGTATAATATAAATAAAATACCATCCAGGAAACTTCATAATTAAATAAAAATAATTACAAACCTAACATTTCATAGCTGATCTCTCATGAGATTTGTTGTTTTGATTTGGGCAGCTTAAAACAATGGTTTTTTGTTTTTTGTTTTACTTTGGTCATCAGAATGTAGAAAACAAAGAGCACCCTCATGGATCACCATAATCCTCAAAGCCCATCTTGGAGCCTGAGTCTTTCAGTTTGTGCCCTTTAATAGCTCATTGGCATCCATAGAAAGACACCAAGTGTATGGGGAGGGGGGCATAATGAAACTTTCTGTCAGACTTGCCTCAATTTGAGCCTCTAAGTAAGAATGACCCTTAGCACCACTGGGTTGAGAAAGGTATAGTTTACTAGAAGCCAAGTGAAATATAATACTGCAAAGTCAAAACTGAAATTTGCAGGCCAAAACCTCAAGTGAAGACTTTTTCCTGCTTAGGCATTTCCCATTGCTGGTCCCCCATCATCCAATCAATTTTGAAGATGTTTTGGAAAAGGCCATTCTGATTGTAGGCTCGTTTGCAGCTGCATTCTTCTCATTGCAGAGCAAACTTAAACACCATCTTGGGCAGGCACCTTCACTTTCTTAACTTTCACTCCCCCCTCCCTCTCCCTCTCAAGGTTCATGGCAGACTGGTACGGAAACGATTGCAGAGCACAGGTACGAGGTGACAGTTGTGATACTTTCCTTGAAAGATGGCAATGTAAACTCCTCCTCCCCTTCCTATTGGAGCGCTCCCATGTGACCCCCCTCCTGCGCGAGCTGCACTGGCTCCCGGTGGTCTTCCGGGTGCGCTTCAAGGTTTTGGTTACCACCTTTAGAGCGCTCCATGGCATCGGACCGGGGTATCTACGAGACCGCCTTCTGCTACCAATAGCCTCTCACCGACCAGTACGCTCCCATAGAGAGGGGCTCCTCAGGGTGCCGTCAGCCAAACAGTGTCGACTGGCGGCCCCCAGGGGGAGAGCCTTCTCTGTGGGGGCACCTACCATCTGGAACGAGCTCCCCCCAGAGATACGGAAGATCCCGGACCTGCGCACGTTTCGCCGTGCTCTCAAAACTTTTCTATTTCAGCAAGCTGGCCTGGCCTAACTCCCCTCTTTTAAATTCTTAAATTTTAAATTTTTTAATTCGTGATTTTATAAATTGGGGTGTTTTAATCTGTGTTTCGGCCGAAATATTTAATAATTTTAAGGGATTTTTAATATTTGTATTGTCTGTATTTTATCTTGGCTGTTCACCGCCCTGAGTCCTTTGGGAGTAGGGCGGTATAGAAATTTGATTAATAAATAAATAATCTCGGCCTCCCCTGGTCCGGAACACCAAGACTCAAGAAACACACAGGCTAGGGCTTGGAGTCTCTTGGTTTAATGAATGTCTACAGCACACGGTGGAAACCGGAATGTAACACAAACAAAGACGCGGCTACTAGGAGCCGGTATCCGAGCCCTTTATAGGGCGCTGAGCCCTAAGCATCCTCAGCTGGGACAATCCGACGTTTCAAACTTCCCGCGGAAGCTGGTTCCGGTTGCGCAGCAATGACGTCAGACGCCCCAGTCTCCGATGGACGCGGAGTTGCTTGTAGACTCTCCCCACACCTACGCGACCCCGGTAAGCACACCCGTGTAGAAGGACGCCTAGCCGCAATCTACCCCCTTCACCAGCACCCCGTGCCCCACCGCCACCCGACCCATCGGGACCACCATCCACAGCGCAGCGGTCCGTAGCATGATGTCGAGTGCGTTGTGCCGCTCGACAGGCGGCTCCCCCTACCAGGTATCTGCCTGTAGGGGAAAGAAAGTACACATCCGTTAGTGATTTCTTTTTAAGCGCACTTTATGGGGATTGTTTCTATGGAAGCGTCTTAGGAGACGTGGGGCGTTTATGTCGTTTTCCGGGACCCACGAGGAGTCTATATCTGGGTACCCTGCCCATCTCACTAGATATTGTAGCTGGCCTCTATGATGTCTTGCGTCAACAATGTCTCTAATCTCATAATGAGACCCGGTTATAGGGCCCGGGGCTTTGTGCGAGGGCTTGGAGGTTACGACAGCTGGCTTTAATAGACTAGAATGGAATATCGGATGGATTTTCCCCAGTAAGGGGGGTAGTTGTAGCTTAAACGTAACTGGATTTATCACTTTTAGGATAGGAAAGGGTCCTATATATTTGGGCCCTAACTTTTTACTTGGTAAATGTAACTTCAAGTATTTAGTAGAAAGGTATACGCGGTCCCCAATCTGAAAAGGGGGACAGATAGCTCGTTTTTTGTCCGTATGGGCTTTATATTCTTCGGATGCTTTTCGTAAAGCTTCTTTTACTAGAGGCCACACTTTTTGGATATTGCAAGCCCAGTCGTTTGGAGTGGTGGGTTTTGAAGGTTGGAGATCTAGTTCGGGGATAGCCGGGAAATCTTGTCCCATGACAACCTGGAAAGGGGTGTACCCGGTGCTGCGGTGTACAGCATTATTGTAGGCTGCCTCGGCGAACGGTAGATAGTTCACCCAGTCGTTTTGTTGGTAAGATATATAGGAACGCAGGTACCGTTCCACCATGGCGTTGGCTCGTTCCGCCGCTCCGTTCGTACTTGGGTGGTAAGCAGAACTCAAACCTTGTGTTGCTCCTATATCACAAAGGAAACCCCGCCAGAACTTGGCCGTGAACTGTACTCCCCTATCCGATATGATTCGTTTGGGTACCCCGTGTAAGCGGTAGATGTGTTGAATGAACAAACGGACTAACCGTTGTGCCGAGGGTAGCCCCTTACAAGGGATAAAGTGGGCTTGCTTCGAGAAAAGATCAAGCACTGTCCATATCACAGTATATCCCTTGCTGCTAGGCAGTTCCACAATGAAGTCCATGGAGATCTCTTCTCATGGTCTGTTTGGCTCGGCTACGGTTTGTAACGACCCTAGGGGTTTCCCGGGTCTCGGTTTGGAGACTGCGCAAACGTGACAGGTCCTAACATACTGATCAACATCTTTACGTATTTTTGGCCACCAAAATTGTCTCCTCACTAAGTGTAGGGTTTTCAGGAACCCAAAATGCCCCGCTGTTTTTTGGTCATGGCACTGGTGTAGGACTTGTTGTCTTAATGTATGGGGTACATATAATCTGTCCCCCCACCAGGCTAGTCCCTCACGGTGGGTAACGAGTGACTGGTTCTCCTGTAGCCATTTATCGGAGGCTAGGGCCTGTTTCAGTGCCGACAGCCAGATATCAGTCTGTCGTGTTCTCATAACACACGCCCCAACAGACAGGGGGGGAAACAACGCTTGTAACTCTTCTGCCCTTTTGCTGTGATACTGCGGCATGCGGGATAAAGCATCAGCCAAAAACAGCTTCCCTGCTGGTTTGTACTTGAGAGTGAACCGAAAACGTTGAAAGTATTGCGCCCACCTGACTTGCTTTGGAGACAGTTTGCGAGGGGTTTGAAGCGCCTCCAGATTCTTATGGTCCGTCCAGACCTCAAACGGTTGTGTACTGCCCTCCAGCAAATGCCTCCAGGTTTGCAGTGCCCACTTGACCGTAAAAGCTTCTTTTTCCCATATAGCCCAATTTCTTTCTGTTGTCGTGAATTTACGTGATGTGTAGGCGCAGGGTCGTAGATCACCGGTAGTGTCTTTCTGTAGAAGAACAGCTCCAATGGCCACATCGCTGGCATCTGCTTGTACTACAAATGTCTGTGACGTATCTGGGTGTTTCAGAACTGGCTCTTTGGCGAACAAGTGTTTGAGCTTCTCAAACGCGTTTTGGCACTCTGAGGTCCACGGTAAAACATATCCCGGTTTGGGCCTTGTTCCAGATTTCACGAATCCCTTTGTCCGTAACAGATCCGTGAGGGGTAATACTGTGGTAGCGAAAGACGGGATGAACCGACGGTAGAAGTTTGCAAAACCGAGAAAGCTCTGCAGTTGCTTCCGTGTTCGTGGGGCCTGCCATTCAAGTACCGCCTCCACTTTTTTCGGATCCATTTGAATTCCAGTCTCATTGATACGAAACCCAAGATAGTCTATCTCCTTGCGATGAAATTCGCACTTTGAGAGTTTAACGAATAGCCGAGCGTTCAGTAACCGGGTAAGTACTAATCTGACGAGCCGGACGTGTTCTTCCATTGTCTCCGAATAAATAAGGATGTCATCTAAATACACTAACACCCCCCGATACAGATAATCATGTAACACCCCATTTATAAGCTGCATGAAGACAGCGGGGGCACCTTGGAGACCAAAAGGCATCACGAGAAAGTGGTAACTACCAAGGGGACTGTTGAACGTGGTTTTCCATTCGTCTCCTGGGCGTATCCGCACGCGGTAGTAAGCTTCACGAAGATCTAACTTCGTGAAAATTTTTCCTGTAGCCAGAGTCGTGAGCAAATCAGACATCAACGGTAAAGGATACAACGGTTCGACACACACGGCATTCAACCCCTGGTAATCCACGCATAAGCGTAAACCTCCATCTTTTTTTTCTCGGAAAAGGATCGGAGTGGCCAGGTGTGACCGACTAGGCCGGATGAACCCCCTTTCTAGGTTTTTATCGATGTAAGCGCGTAGCTCTTTTAGCTCCATTGGGGTCATTGAATACATCCGGGGTTTAGGTAAACGAGCCCCGGGTATCAGTTCTATTCCACAATTCGTGTCCCGATGCGGCGGCAGTATGTTACATTCCTCTTCACTGAACACCTGAGCAAGGTCACTATATTCCGGAGGATACCGGTCATTCGGTGTTGTCTCATTGAGTAACCCGACACAAGAATCCGCTGTAAGTGGAATCCTTACCTTGCGATATTCCCCCTCCCACCAGATATGGGGTTTCCATTTATCTAACCATGCAAGACCAAGGATGATCGGTTCAATCATATGTGTTATCACTATAAAGCGGATCCGCTCGTGATGGTCTCCTATACGTAAAACAACTGGTTCGGTTATGTTAGCGGTTGGCATACCCCCTAGTAACGTTCCGTCCACCTGTTCAAACCTAATGGGGGTTTGTAGGGCTACTACACGAAGACCTAACGCCTCCGCGACGGCCTGGCGTATAAGGCATCGAGTGCACCCGGTGTCGAGCAATGCCTCCAGGGTGCACTCCTTAGCAGTTGTGGGGTGTTGTAGGGTTACAGGGATCAGGAAGGGGTGGATGGGATCACTTACCATTGGATCCTGTACTTCGTCATCGTCCCCGCTGTGGTCCGAGGGTTCAGGAACACGGGCCGTCCCCGGCGTACCTCCCACCGGGACATGTGCTGTTGTTTCCAACAAGGAGGTGTGGGCTGCTGCCCTGGATCGCTCTGGTGTTCGTGAGGAGCGGTCCCGCGGACTTGTAGTCGGTCCTGGTGGCCGTGGGGTGGATACCCGTGATGGGGGTAGGGGGCAGTTGGCTGCCCGATGCCCCTCCTGATTACACCGGAAGCACCGAAATGGTCGTCTGTTCATTTCACTGGGTGCAGGGTCTAGCGCTGGGGGTGGCCTGGCAAAACCCCGGTCACCTGGCCGGCCGGCCGGCCCACGTCTGGGTTGGTTTTGGGCGGTAAGCCGAGGTCTGAATTCCCGCAGGCCCACATCCAGGCTGACAGCCGCCTTGTACCACTCCGACAGGTGAGACCCCAACCCCCGATATACACAGGCTTGGCGTATCTCTCTATCCAAACCTGACTGAAATTGATGGACAAGGAGGCGTTCTGGCCAAGACCGTAACTTCCCGGCTAGGTTACGGAACTCTTTGACATAGTCCTTGGCTGGACGGCCCCGTTGTCGGAGATTCACTAACGCCCCCTCAATGACCTGTGTTCGGGTCTCATCCTCAAAACGGCTCCGTAATGCTTCCAGGAATAGTCCTAAATCTGTTAATTCGCGGGCGTGTTCGCTATGCAGATCGGCCACCCAATCAGCCGCTTCCCCCGTAAGGACAGCCGTCACTGCCACCACCATAGACCATTGCAAAGGGTACAGCCTCCCATATAGATCCATGTGGCTGATTATCTGGCTTAGAAATAACGCCACCTTCTCCGACGCCCCGTCGAATGTGGCCTGTACAGGGGGTAACCCCCAGGGGGTCTGAGGTGTCCACATCCCGGGTCCCCACATTGGCAACGGGTCCGGCTGACGGGGTTGGGCTGGCCTTGGTCCTATATTGCCTTGATCACGTTGGCCGTCTACAGAGTGAGCCACCATTCTGTCCCTGCTGGGTCGTGGGGGGACTCTAGTGGGCGCATGAAAGCCTTCCCCTCCAGCAGTCGGCGGGGCGTTGCTCCGTCCCGGGGGCTGTTGCTCCCCACTCGCCCGTCTCATGCGATGTTCGAGTTTGAGCTTAGGACTAGCGAGACGGGGTCTGCTGGCCCCAGACCCACCGCTCATGGTTCCGCCTCCCTGCCACGTCTCGGAGGGTTCTCCACTAGGGGCCCACGGCTGCCAGGAGGGCGCGTCCCGGAAGCTGCCCTCCCCAAACCTATCACGCAGGATATCCATGGTACTCGCCCCTGGGCCAGTGGTGTAGCTCCATTCCCCTTCTTCATCTTCAATCCATTGGCGCTCCCTCCAGCCCTGGAACTGAGCGCCCGTATGGGGTGGCGTTTGTACTCGCGTCCCAGCCAAAGCGGAGCTATGCCACCAATGCCCTGTACCCGTCTGGGTGGTCGTGTCAAATCCGTGCGACCCTCGGCCTTCCCTCCGTGAACCCGCGTCGGTACCTTCCTTCCGCGGCTCTCGTTGCTTTGGCCGCACCACCGGCGGCTCGCCGGCCTCTGGCGTTTCGGAGGCGGCAGCCCCTTCCACCGCCTCCTCCTCTTTCTCTTCGTTCTCCGCTGTTAGCGCTTCGTCGGGTAACGCCTCTGCGCCCTCCGCCATGGCGCCCGACTGTTCGGAGTAGGATAGATATGAGCCGCGTCTTCCTCTCGGCCTCCCCTGGTCCGGAACACCAAGACTCAAGAAACACACAGGCTAGGGCTTGGAGTCTCTTGGTTTAATGAATGTCTACAGCACACGGTGGAAACCGGAATGTAACACAAACAAAGACGCGGCTACTAGGAGCCGGTATCTGAGCCCTTTATAGGGCGCTGAGCCCTAAGCATCCTCAGCTGGGACAATCCGACGTTTCAAACTTCCCGCGGAAGCTGGTTCCGGTCGCGCAGCAATGACGTCAGACGCCCCAGTCTCCGATGGATGCGGAGTTGCTTGTAGACTCTCCCCACACCTACGCGACCCCGGTAAGCACACCCGTGTAGAAGGACGCCTAGCCGCAATCTACCCCCTTCACCAGCACCCCGTGCCCCACCGCCACCCAACCCATCGGGACCGCCATCCACAGCGCAGCGGTCCGTAGCATGATGTCGAGTGCGTTGTGCCGCTCGACAAATAATAAATAATATTGGCATTAGAGCTCATTTCACAACATTGCAATGTAAATATAAAAATAAAAATAAAAATAAAAAAAATATCAACACTTTGTGAAAGCTCTGAGCCTCCCTTCTTTAGTATCATTTTTAGAGCTTTGCTGTCTGGTTCTTATCAATCCAATACTACATTAGGAATCAATGCCAGATAATCCACTGGAAGCTTGATATGCAGAGTTCCCAGGAAGTTATGAGTTTTGAACCTGGCTTCTCAGCACCTGGGACTGATCATGAGGTTACACACCTGTTATGTGAGTCCATACTAGAAATTCAGAAGAGAAAGGAATGAGCTTGCAACTGCACCAAGAATCACTCTGTTTCCTTGCAACCATCCGAGGAGCAAGAGGAAGAAATCACTTGTAACCTAGAACACTTCAGATGCAATATGGCTGCTTTCCTAGCTACACTATCTAAGAATCAATTCTGGTTGATTAAGGTGGAAGGCAGTGGATATTTTCCTCTCCTCCCATTGTTCCTTCATTCCTCACTCATGTGGGGCTTGGCCTTTCAGACTGAGCCCTGGCTTTCCCTTCATATGGCAGTGGATCCTCCAACCCCATCATCATTTCAAATGACTAACAAAGGGTAGCTTGTGGGTCTAAACTGAATTGGGAAGAAGGGACGTATTTCCTTGTGCTGTTTCTGACACTACACAGAAGATGGAAAGATGAAAGGTGCTAATAATATTTTTTCATTATAACTGAATTGTGGTTTAAGTCTAGATTGCTTTCTTGGAGTAATAAATGCCTCAATCTCCCACCCTTTACCTTCCACTGCCACCGTTCTCTTTTTTAAAGTAGCTCTCTCAAAATATATATTTTTATAAATTTCCAGCTGCTTTATCTATGGCATAGCTTTCTCACAAGGCTTTTTAAGTCATACAACCCAGCCTCTGAAGGACCAACTGCATAAAACCACCAAGGTTTGACTTTGACCCTTCTGCAGTCTGGCTCAAAGCTTGGGTAAAAGATCCCAAAAAACCTACCTACCCCCCCCCCCAAAAAAAAAGAAGACTGCCCTGACTTATTTGATAACAGGTTTGCCCTGGCAAAGTTTTGTTTTCGAGGTTAAAAAAAAAAAGATGCAGCCTATTCATACCCTGTTTAAGTGGAGTATATGCAGATATCCTGGGCTTCAGAAAGATGCCCCATAGCCCAACCTGGTAAGGCATGGGTGTCAAATTTGCGTCATCACGGCATTGTCACGTGACATCTTGTGACTTTTTTCTCCTTCGCTAAACCAGGCGTGGCCAGCGCGTGACGCATCTGGCCCACAGGCCGTGACTTTGGCACCCCTGTGATAAGGCATGCTAGGGAGGCCACAAATGTGGATAAATTATGTCTTTTTTTGCCTCTGACATTTTTATCTCAAAAGAATGCTTTCTTTTTGCCTCAGGCTGAGTAGGTTTTTAGGTCCACCTGTAAGCTAAGGGCAGGTGTCTGCCAGGTCCTACTGCCAGCAGAGACAAGAGGTGTATTTTTAAGATAGTCAAGAATGCCAGTAAGGACTGTGATGTTGTTGCTATTATACATCTTGGCACAAATGATCTGCCCCCAAAAGATGTACTTTCTGTGCAGAATGATTTCCAGAGCTTGGGGTATGAACTTAGTAGTATAGGTTGTAGGCTTGTCTTTTCAGAGGTTTTACCAGTATATAAGGAACAAAAAGAGAAAGGCCAGCATGTTGCGGAGTTTAATGTGTGGCTAAAGGAGTGGTGTAAAAGGGAAGGCTTTAGTTTTATTAGTCATGATGTCTGCAGCTGGTCCAATGAAAAACTGCACAAAAGAGATGGTTTGCATCCATCAAAGAAAGGGACGGAGTTACTTGGCATTAAATTCACAGATTTTCTGGATAAACATTTAAACTGAACAGCGTGGACAGAGAATTAATTGATACAGAACATTTCTGTCCCCAGCAATCTAAAATTAATAGGGTTATCAGTGCATATAACATAGATGTTTGTGCAGGTAAGATTATCAACTTTGCTGTCAAGCAAAACCAAGCATTTACTAGTCAGTGCCGTACCATGTGCATTAATCAAACAGGTGGCAAGAAAGTAGGGGTAGTCAGACACAACACAGGTTATGCAGACAGTAAACACAGGGTCAATCAAAATGGACTCAAATGTCTATATACCAATGCACAGAATATGAGGAATAAACAAGGAGAATTAGAAATTCAAGTAAATGAGGGCAGATATAATATTGTTGCCATTACGGAAACTTGGTGGAATGAAACCCACAAATGGAACATACAGCTAGAGGGATTTAAATTATTTAAAAGAAATAGACCAAATAAAAGAGGAGATGGAGTTGCACTATATATAAGAAATAACTACATCTCTACAGAAATACAGCACAACAATGACGAAAATTATCATGAATGCATTTGGGTCAATATTAAAGGGGAGGGGGAATGACATCGCCATAGGTGTATACTATAGGTCACCAAACAAAACAGAGGAAATAGATGAACTTTTTGCTAGGCAGCTAATTAAGGTATGTAGGAAGTACATCACAATAGTAATGGAGGATTTTAACTACCTTGACATCAACTGGGAGACAAACTCTGAACCAAGTGGAAGATCCAACAGGTTCCTAACAAACCTACACAACTTTGTTTCCCAAAAAGTAGAGAAGGGAACAAGGGGATCAGCCATATTGGACTTAATTCTCACTAACGGAGATGAAATGATAGAAGGTGTTGAAGCTGCAGGAACCTTGGGGGCAAGTGATCATGCAATATTGGAATTCAACATTATGCAAGCACAAGCAATAAAACAAAGTCAAATTAGAATCTTTAAGAGAGCTAAACTTAGAGCGAGCTTGGGAAGGATTCCTTGGATGAAAATCCTCAAAGGAAAAAGAACTCAAGAAGCTTGGGAAATTTTGAAAAGTGAGATTATAAAAGCCCAGTCTAGCACAGTACCAATGAAGAAGAAAAATAGCAGCTCTCAAAAGAAACCAGAATGGCTGCATAAAGAACCCTATGACAAATTGAAAGGCAAAAAGGATGAGTATAAAAAGTGGAAAGAGGAGCACATAATTAAGGCAGAATATCAGCAAATAGCCCAAGCCTGCACAGATGAAGTGAGGAAAGCTAAGGCTCACAATGAAGAAAGGCTTGTGACAAAAGTAAAAAATAAAAAAGCTTCTTCCAGCATGTTAAAAACAAGAAAAAAGTCAAAGAAACAATTGGTCCATTGCTGGGAGAAAGTGGCAAGAAAGTGACAAGCAACAGGGAGAAAGCAGAACTACTTAACTTGTTTTTTGCAACTATCTTACACAAAGGGAAAAAACAGTCCAACCGATCAAAAACAGCACCATAAAAAACAGATTAGGAGCACAAGTTAAAATAGGGAAGAAAATGGTAAGTGAGCACTTTCTACCCTAGACGAGTTCAAATCACCAGGACCAGATGGATTACACCCCAAGATTCTGAAGAAACTGGCAGACAAAATCTCAGAGCCACAAAACTATATCTTTCAAAGATCCTGGAGCACTGGGGAACTGCCAGAGGACTGGAAAAGAGCTGATGTAGTTCCCATCTTCAAAAAGGGGGAAAAAATAGATCCAGGAAACTACAGACCTATCAGCCTGACCTCAATACCAGGGAAGATTTTGGAAAAGATAATCAAGAATGAATCAGTGAACACCTAGAAGGAAACAAAGTAATAACCAAAAGCCAACATGGGTTTGTCAAAAACAGATCATGCCAGACTAATCTTATTGCATTCTTTGACAAAGTTACAAAATTAATGGACCAGAGGAATTCTGTCGATATAATTTACTTGGACTTCAGTAAGGCATTTGATGAAGTAGACCATAATCTACTACTAGATAAAATAGAAAAATGTGGGTTAGACAGCATCACCACCGGATGGATTCGTACCTGGCTGACCAACCGACTCAACGTGTAGTTCTCAATGGAACTGCATCTACATGGAGGGAAGTATGCAGTGGGGTACCCCAAGGCTCTGTTTTAGGTCCAGTACTCTTCAACATCTTCATCAATGATTTGGACAAGGGGATAGATGGGGAATTCATCAAATTTGCAGATGACACCAAGCTAGCAGGAATAGCCAACACTCCGGAAGATAGCCTTAAGATACAGAAGGATTTTAACAGACTTGAACATTCGGCGCTATCTAACAAAATGAAATTCAATGGTGAAAAAAAGTAAGGTTCTACATTTAGGCAAGAAAAACAAAATGCACAGGTACAGTATATGTGGCACCTTGCTCAATAGTGGTGACTGTGAGAGGGATCTTGGAGTCCTAGTGGACAACCATTTAAATAGGAGCCAGCAGTGTGCAGCAGCTGCCAAAAAAGCCAACACAGTTCTAGGTTGCATAAACAGAGGGATAGAATCAAGATCATGTGAAATGTTAATACCATTTTATAATGCCTTGGTAAGGCCACACTTGGTATACTGCATCCAGTTTTGGTCGCCATGATGTAAAAAAGATATGGAGATTCTAGAAAGAGTACAGAGAAGAGTAACAAAGTTGATTAGGGGACTGGAGGCTAAAACATATGAAGAACGGTTGCAGGAACTGGGTATGTCTAGTTTAATGAAAAGAAGGACTAAGGGTGACATGATATCAGTGTTCCAATATCTCAGAGGCTGTCACAAAGAAGACAAAGTCAAGCTATTCTCCAAAGCACCTGAGGGCAGGACAAAAAGCGATGGGGGGAAACTAATCAAGGAGAGAACCAACCTAGAACTAAGGAGAAATTTCCTGACAGTTAGAACAATTAATCAGTGGAACAACTTGCCTCCAGAAGTTGTGAATGCTCCAACACTGGAAGTTTTAAAGAAGATATTGGATAACCATTTGTCTGAAGTGGTGTAGGGTTTCCTGCCTAAGCAGGGGGTTGGACCAGAAGACCTCCAAGGTTCCTTCCAACTCTGTTATTGTGTTTTATATTCTGTTTTCTAACACAACTCCAAGTTAGCCAATAGGAATGGAATGGAATGGAATACTTCATTGGCCAAGTGTTTTTGGACACACAAGGGATTTGTTCAGGTTTTAGGTTTAGGTTTTATTTGATTTATATACCGCCCTACTCCCGAAGGACTCAGGGCAGTGAACAGCCACAAGATAAAACACATAAATACAAAATTTAAAAGTAAAATAAAACCGAATTAAACAATTTGGCCCAAGACAGATTTAAAACACCCCAATAATTAAGAACAGATTTATAATTTACATTTTAAAAGGGAAAAGGGGAAAGTTAGGCCAGGCCAGCCTGATGGAATAAAAAGGTCTTGAGAGCGCGGCGGAAGGTGCGCAGATCCGGGATCCTCCGTATCTCCGGGGGGAGCTCATTCCAGATAGTAGGTGCCCCCACAGAGAAGGCTTTCCCCCTGGGGGCCGCCAGTCGACATTGTTTGGCCGATGGCACCCGGAGGAGCGCCTCTCTATGAGACCGTACCGGCCGGTGGGAGGCTACTGGTGGCAGCAGGCGGTCCCGTAGATAACCAGGTCCTAAGCCATGGAGCGCTCTAAAGGTGGTAACCAAAACCTTGAAGCACACATGGAAGACCACCGGGAGCCAGTGCAGCTCGCGCAGGAGAGGTGTTACAAGGGAACGCCATGTCGCTCCCATAACCACCCGTGCAGCCTCACTCTGCGCCAGTTGGAGCCTCCGGGTGCTCCTCAAGGGGAGCCCCATGTAGAGAGCATTACAGTAGTCCAGGCGGGAAGTGACGAGGGCATGAGTGACCGTGCGTAAGGAATCCCGATCCAGAAAGGGACGCAACTGGCAAATCAGGCGAACCTGATGAAAAATCCTCCCGGTCATGGCCGTCAAGTGCTCTTCTAAAGACAGCCGTGAATCCAGGAGGACGCCCAAGTTGTGAGCCCTCTCCGTGGGGGCCAGTGATTTGCCCCCAATAGTCAGTGATGGCACCAACTGACTATATCGGGACTTCGGAAACCACAGCCACTCAGTCTTGGATGGGTTGAGCCTGAGCCTGTTTCTCCTCATCCAGATCCGCACGGCCTCCAGGCACTGGGACATCACTTCAAGGGCATCGTTGGGGTAGTCCGGGGTGGAGATGTACAGCTGAGTGTCGTCAGCATACTGATGGTACTCCACCCCAAAACCACGGATGATCTTGTCCAGCGGCTTTACATAAATGTTGAACAGAAGGGGCGAGAGGACCGACCTTAGTGGCACCCCACATATGAGGCGCCTCGGGGTCGACCTCTTCCCCGCTGCCAATACAGACTGCAACCAGTCGGAGAGAAAGGAGGAGAACCACTGCAACACAGTGCCCCCCACTCCTAACTCTTCCAACCGGTGCAGCATGATACCATGGTCGATGGTATCAAAAGCCGCTGAGAGATCTAATAGGACCAGGACAGAGGAGCAACCTTTGTCCCGAGCCCTCCAGAGATCATCAACCAACGTGACCAATGCCATTTCCGTGCTGTACCCAGGCCTGAAGCCCGACTGGAACAGATCCAGATACACCATTTCATCCAGGTGCTGGGGGAGCTGTCGCGCAACCACACTCTCAACAACCTTCGCCACAAAGCGAAGGTTGGAGACCGGACGATAATTTGACAACACTGCCGGGTCCAGGGAAAGCTTCTTGAGGAGAGGCCTCACCACCGCCTCTTTCAAGGCAGTGGGGAAGTCACCCTCACCCAATGAAGCATTTATAATCCCCTGGAGCCAGCCTCGCGTCACCTCCCAAGAAGCCAGCACTAACTAGGAGGGACACGGGTCCAACAAACATGTGGTCACATTCAGGATACCCAGAATCCTGTCCACATCATCAGGAGTCACAGGATCAAACTCATCCCAGATAACATTCTCAAGGCCTGCCTCAGTCATCCCCCCTGAAACTACCCAGTTGGAGTCCAGGTCTTCCCGAATCTGAGTAATTTTGTCATGCAGATACTGTACAAAGTCTTCAGCTCTACCCTCCAAGGGGTCCTCCCGCACTCCCTGGTGAAGCAAGGAGCAGGTCACCCTAAACAGGGCGACTGGGCAGTTATCTGATGACGCAATAAGAGCAGCAAAATAATTACACTTTGCTGCTTTTATCACCACTAGGTAATTCTTAACATGAGATCTTACCAGTGTCCGGTCAGATTCAGAATGGCTGGCTCTCCAACTGCTCGCTAGGAATCTTTTCTGGCACTTCATCTCCCTTAGCTCCTCAGTAAATCAAGGAGCCAGATGAGATTGGCGCCAGGTCAGAGGCCGCAAAGACATGACCCAATCCAGAGCTCCATCGGCTGCCCTATCCCGGGTGGCCACTAGGTCTCCAGTCGAGGTGTGAGCCAGAGCCTCAGGGAATGGCCCAAGCTCCATCTGGAACCTATCAGGCTCCATCAGGCGCCTGGGGCGGAACCATCTTACCAGTTCCGCCTCCCTGCAGCAAGGTGAAGTGGTTCGAAGGCGAAGGAGAGAGTAATCCGACCATGACAAGGGCTCGGTGACTATATCCTCTATCTCAAGATCACTCAACCACTGTCCAGAGACAAAACCAGGTCCAGCGTGTTTTCCCCCATGTGGGTAGGGCCATGAATTAGCTGGGTTAGGTCCATAGCTGTTATGGAAGCCATGAACTCCCGAGCCACCTCAGACGTCTCACCCACGGATGGCAGGTTGAAATCCCCCATGACCATAAGTCTAGGGGTGTCAACCGCCACCGCTGCGATGACATTGAGTAGCTCGGGCAGGGCTGCTGCCACGTGGCAGGGAGCCAGGTACGTGATCAGCAAACCCATCTGTACCCCATGACCCCACTTCACAAGGAGGGACTCACAGCTGGCTGTCTGAGGAACAGTGGCCTCCCTCGGTCTAAGACCTTCTTTAATAATAACCGCTACCCCCCCCACCCCTCCCCCGTGACCTTGGCTGATGGAATGCATGGAAACCTGGTGGGCACATTTCAACAAGGGGAACCCCCCTTCTGGCCCAACCAGGTCTCTGCCAGGTCCGCTCCCCCCTCCTGAACAAGATCACAAATGAGGGGGGCTTTATTTACTACAGACCTGGCATTGCACAATATCGGCCGAAGGCCCGGGCCCTGAGGGTCTGTGCAACCTGGAGAACAAGTGGAGCCTTGGGGGCCAGAACGCGCCACTGCTCGTAAACAGCGAGCGCGCGCTCCCCTGACGATATGGCCCCCTGCTCCCGCCGTATTGGCCCCTTCCACCCACAGTATTGATGTTAGAAACACTATCTGGATAAGCTCTAACCCCCCCTCGACCCCAGGTCCCCCACCCCCCATGCCTCGCTTCACAGCAAGACCTGACCCTCCCCTTAGTGGATTATCCCCCATACCCACAGCCCGAATTCTAATCCAACCCTCCCCCCCCCAGAACCCCTTAAAAGTTTGACTAAAAATTTGTATAAAAAACCCCTCAACCCCCTCTTCGCGGCATGCCACCTCTCTGGGTTCCAAGACCTGTCATCAAGGTAGGCCCTCGATAATGTGGAGGGCCAGACCTGCAAGAGGGGGGAGTCTTGCAGCGCAAGAAGTTCAACAGTTGAGTACATCCACAAAACGTTTCTAGTGCATACGCTGTCATTGTACATAGAAACAACAAGGAAATATAAACAACAAGGAAATACATTCAAGCAACATGGACATATAAACAAGTGTACATACAAACATATTGGGCTTGTGTGGGTTTCACGTAGGGTGGAAGCTGATTGAATTATACATCTTTCCTCCACAGGTGGATTTTCAAGCAGGGTGTATCAACTAAACTATTCCAGACTGAACATATCTGTTCCTGAACAGATCTTCAGGAACCAGGTTTAAGTGCAGGCTAACTTAAATTTCTGTTAGTCAGTGTGTAAATCAGACCAACAGGATTGTTTTCCTTACAGAATTCTATTGCGTGGTAATTATGTATCCAAACTTTTCCCTCTAATCTTTAATTTTTAATTCAGGTTCTATTTCATATTGAGTCCACTTTAAGGAATTTATCTCAGAGTGCCATCCTAACCTGATGTTCCATTTGACCCTCAATTCCTTAAAACAATCCTTTGTACAGAAATAAACCTTGGTTTTGATTTGACTGCTCCCAATTCACTTCTTTAGCATTGTTCTTCATAATTAGAGATTATGCATCTATGGTGCTTTTTTATTCTTGTGGACTTTATTAGATAGCTTATAGTAAACCCACAAGCCATTGAACTCTTTTTATATTGTTTGCTTTCCTTCACTATCATTTGTGTAGAGCTATGTTGCAAGATTATATATCTTCACTACAAGGAAGAGTTTGTACTGAGATTCCATTGTGCATTCTTTTGCTTATTTTCTTCCTCTGTGACAATTCTTAGATTTGCAACGTACACCAACAATGATCAATGCTGTCTGAGCAGTTTTTACCTTCAGCAATGTTCTCTTGGTGCTCTTATGCTTGTCATCTTGAAACCAACCTTGCTATTGCAACCTTCTGATTGTGCTGACTTTTCCATTTTGATATTTATGAGTCTAATAAGATTAGTAATTGGTAGATTCTCTCTCCTCCTTCTCCTTTCTATGCACCCAAACATCTATCCAGAATCCTTAACATTAGACATAACTCTAGCAACCTCCGGGAGTTCATTCATGAACACATAAAAGCACTCTTGACAACATGCAGGACTAGCTCCTGATAGCAGCTGGAGGCCAATTAGTTAAAATTCTGGGAAAGTTTACTTGGTTCAGAAGTCAGCCGGTCCACTGTTTTTGAACTAGTCCTCAGAACATCTTGAAGGACCAAGAACAGCATACAAGACAACCAATGTGATATAGTATAGTTAAATTATTAACTGGAACTGGAAAGATCTAGGTTCAATTCACTTTTATCTGCACACAGGCTAAGCAATTTTCTTTATATTGCTATAATGAAAGCTACAGAATATTTATGACAGAATGAAGAAAATCACCAAATCTTCTTGGGAGATGCTGCCTATTAACAGTTTAGCAGCAGCTGCCATGTGAAGTGACTAAAAGTGGCCGCCATGTGGCAGACATAATATGTAAACCAGCCTTCAATTTCCTATAAACATGTTTAAAGTTTAACCGCAAGTATATTGCATTTCTCAAACAAAAAAAGAGAATACCTTAGAATATCCAGTGTTTAAACATGTAGGCATTCTTACTAAGGGTAATTCAAACCACAGATTGCAGGATTCAGGTAGACAAACAACACAGGGACCTTGTCATCCAATTGCCTATAAACTAAGTGTCATCTACCTTTTGGTGTAACAATTAGTTGACTTGTTATGACATCATGGAATATGCATCAATATATAAACTGATTATAAGAATATTAAAAATAATGATGGAATATAATCCGGACATATTTTTCATCTCAGAAAAAAGATGCTATTATTTTTCTTTATGTTTTGATTTTCCTTTGCCTCAAAGCAAATAGATGGATCCCAACTATTCTTCAGATGAAGCTAAACAAAAATACACCAGTGGTATAAGGTGTTTAGAACTTGGATGAAAAACAGAAATACTTTCTGATGTGTATATAATCTACAGGCCTATTAGATGAATGTTTCTCCCCGGCTGAAATTGCAAATCAAAATTGATGAAAATGTGAAATGGTTCATATTTTGAGAAGCAGAGCAACATCTGTGAAGGAAGGAAGGTTTCAAGGGAATTTAACAGAAGAGTCTGGATAAAATTTTGACAAAGAGAAGCTCGGGAAAGCAGGCAGGCATATTTTGCTCTGAAAAAGGAATGGGGGGGGGCTTTAATTCAAGAAGCCAAGAGAAAGAGGGGACAGGCAAGAGATTTCAAAGGAGGAAGAAGACAATAGAAGTCAACCACTAGGACTGGAAGAAAAAAATGGAGGCCAAAGCATTCATAATTGGCAGAGAAGACACAGAACTAATGAGAAACTAGGCAGAAAAGGAACATGTGATGGTATCCAATATCAAAAAACTGACCAATGGCAATGCTAGTCCTAGTCGTGGGAAACAAGGGGAACATTTTCATTGTTTGAAAGACTCCACAATAACAGGGTTGCCAGGTCTGCTTCCAAAAAATAGTGGACAAGCGGGGGGGGGGGGGTGGTTAAGTAGTAAAAAAATAAAAAAAAAATTACAATTCAATTATATATTTTCTTACAAACATTTTAACACATATTAAAATAATCACTTCAAAACTTTACTTAAAATTCAAAACATCAAATATATTATAATAATATGTAAAATATTAAATTACATTTTACTTTGCTGTCGTGTGTATTTTTTATTTGACTGCGCAGCTTTGATCAATTCTTTGTGTTTAAGGAATAATTCTTTAATTTCAGTATAACGTTGAGAAATATTAAAAAATATACAAAGTTCACTTCGAACTGATACAAGCAGTCGATTACATTCATCAGTCCACAAATTTCCCATGACGCTGAAAATTCGTTCAACGTTTGCATTTGATCCTGGAATTGATGCACAATACTGGAACAGTTTCAGTAAACTCGGAGCTGGCTCTTTCTTGAAAAAGTACATCCACTTATCAAGGGATGAATCGCCCTGCAGATGAACATAAACTTCTTCTAAGGCAGAAATTTCATCGAAGAGAGTGTTGGGTGGAAGTTCTTCTCGCCATGGTAATAATAACCAGATGTTCATTTCTTCTAAAGTTGGAGGATTATTGTGATCAATTAGATTGAAACAACTTAGCGTCTCATATACTGAATCGGTGAAATTATACCACTTTTCTAGGTACGCAATGGCTCTTTGATACACGTTGATGGCTTCTTTCTTGAACTTTTGCACGGCATTCTCAGGCAAATGTTTTTTACGTAAGGCAAATAAAATTTTCATTCCAAAAAACTGCTCATCGTATTTTTTTTGCAAAGAATTACACAGCTTACACATGATAATCAGAAGATCACATGCAAGAATTTTCTTGCTTTCCAGCTTCAGTAGGGTGTCTTGCATTATTGACATGAAGAAGTGCGTGAAATATAAATACAATTCTGAAATTGTTGGTTCATCATCCTTTGCGAGTTCATTTTCCTGTTCCGAAATAAGGTTCCAGATAACTTTATGGCACTCATCAGATCCAAGAGAAATAAAATACAATTTTAGAGGTATCCAGTTTAAAAGAAGTCTTTCAATCGCTTTAAACAAACTTAACCAACGTGTTGGAACATGGCGCAAAACTTCATGGAATTCTGACTCGCAAAATTCAAAAAATGATTTCAACTCTTCTCGTTTCTTCTCAGAATTCAAAAATTCGGCAAAAACCTTCAGCACTACATTTTCGATATCAAAAGATAACTGCTTTAATGCATTTTTTGCGCTGTTGTGTAAAATGTGATTATTGCAATGAGCATTTGATCTTTGTCTCATTCTAACTTATGAAAAAAAAGACAAAACGCGATTCTCCTATCCTTATTCTCTTAGACTGTACAGCTTTAGATTACGTACCATTTCATCATAAAGCTTTTGAATAAAAAAAAATGTCCACTATTTTGTGAAAAAAAATAGTGAACATAATGTGAAAAAAGTGGACTGTCCGCTCAAATAGTGGACACCTGGCAACCCTACGTGACAGTAAGGTTATTGTTCTTATTGGAAATCACCTTCTTTGCCTCTCTTGTTTATATGTCTGATGCACAATTGTGCATGGGCAACAGTTGCAAAAATGAACTTGCCTTTTTTTCTTTTTTTCAGGATCACTACTGGTGGTAAATTTAATTTTTCATGAGAGAAGAAAGGATATGGATAATATACTCCTGCCAAATATTGAAACATCTATCCTTATGCTAACAGTCTCTTTAATCCAATTTTTAGTATGCAATTGATTTACATCTGTGATACAGTGTGACTTATTTATTTGTTTGTTTGTTTGTTTGTTTGTTTGTTCGTTCCTTCATTCAATTTATATGACCCCCCACCTCAACAAATGGCTCTAAATGACTAAGGATGACACTTTTCTTTTAACGTGTGACCATCCTAAGGCAAAAACAATAAACTAAGCCAAGATTTATTCATGAAGGATTAATAATAATAATAAACTTTTAGAAATCCTTTAGATTTCTAGATCTTTAAGAATGTGGCCACATAGTAGAAATGGCCATCTTAGCCTTATTGTAGTTGTTTGTCCATCCCTTCCTTCTAATATAAGTTCAGTTAGCAGTTAGTGGTATATAAATAACCATCTTATTTATACATCACTAATATAGCAAGTTAATCAATAAAAACATATTTAAGCAATAATAATTATAGCTTAACAATACATGGAGAAATAGTTGCCAAATATATGCTGTCTGTCCGTCTGTCTATCTACATCTATATATATAAATCTGTCTATCTATCTATCAGAATACTCATATTTATTTACTAATTTACTAATTCTTTTCAAAAGTATTTTAAGATTTTAAAATTTAATATTTACCTTCAATATCTGCATTTGGAAATCCTATATAATTTTAAAATGATGAAAGATAACTGTGATCCCTATGTCCTAAAACAAAGACTCCTTATTCAAGTATTTTATAATTTTAATAATTATCTTCTCTTGTACAATACTGTAACACTGTGATACAAAAATTTAAAATTCTACCATGTAGTCAACATTAAAAATGTAAAACCAGCACAATTTTTAAAAATCCAATATGATAACATTTAAAAAGAGGACAATAATGAAAGTATTAAGGCAGTGATAGGCCTTAATGAAAGAGAAACTTATTTACATGTATTTAAAGTTTTTACCCATATTTACATATGGATGCTTCTCCAATTCTAGGTTGACATATATAAATATAACATTTATATAAATAGCATGCCACCAACTCTCTTGCCTTGTAGGATGTAAAATTAAGTGTGTTTGTTTGTTTCAATTCTATGCAATATGCAAAAGTAAAATTTAACACACTTTAACTTGTGTGACATCCTGAACGGTGCTTATCCTGTAATTTAAAAATGTAAGGTAAGCAGTTTATGGCATTTATATGTATCTAGTTTGATCCGGAATATGTAATGTGTATGTTGGAAGGCAGCCTTGCCCCTGCAATTTTCCTTTCCTCCTTTCCTTTCCTTTCCTTTCCTTTCCTTTCCTTTCCTTTCCTTTCCTTTCCTTTCCTTTCCTTTCCTTTCCTTTCCTTTCCTTTCCTTCCTTCCTTCCTTCCTTCCTTCCTTCCTTTTTCTGATTTACTCCATTTTTATCTTCTCATTCCCTTTATTTTATCCACAATCAGCCTACCTCACTTAAAAAAAGCAAATGCAGTTGCTGGCAATAGACTAAAATTACAAAAAAGCAAAGCAGGTGGAGACTATAGAGCTGCTAATATCCACAGAGATACCAATGGAGGGGTTACTTTTCTTAGGGAGTGTTGTGGGCTTCATTCAATAGATCCCACTGGGTTTCCCATTTGGACCTATCACATCTCCCCAATATAAAATGAGATCATCTCAAAATGAAGAAAATGCCTCG
The DNA here is from genome assembly GCF_029215685.1 of Pituophis catenifer annectens. Classification (NCBI taxonomy): domain Eukaryota; kingdom Metazoa; phylum Chordata; class Lepidosauria; order Squamata; family Colubridae; genus Pituophis; species Pituophis catenifer. The sequence goes on from NW_027256881.1 coordinate 181,889,048, forward strand.
CAGAGCTTGAGGGGGAATGGGAAATAAGAAGGGCCTCCCAGTTGGCTAAAGGTAAATATTTAGACTCAGGAGAAAGGAAGGGATTGAGTTAGCCATCTGATTGCCCAGCATAAAAAGTAAGGGGGAGTGGGGAAATGTGCAATTTTAGTAATTTGGGTTCCTTGTTCTCAGCAATTTACTTTACACTTGGGGACAGCCCGCCTTCCCTGGAAATCGTACCCAGGAGGTGGAATTTTCCTTCTCGTCAAGCAGAGCTCCTTCTATTAAACCCGTAACTGTAGCTGTGAGACTCTTCTAGTGCAAAATGCATTCTCAGTAATGGATTTGTTGGCATCTGGCAGAGCTCAGGGACTGAATAAAGTCGCCTATGTATAGATCTGTTTTCCTTCATTTTGACTTTGTCCATTGATTCTTAATCACAGGACATGGCAGGCAGATTTCTGTTCTCAGGCCGGACAAGATGTCTGCAAATCTTTTGTCCCATGGTGTATAAGAGTATGCAGAGATATCTTTGCAATGTTGGTTTTGTTTCTGTTAGAGTGCATTGCTTTCCTAAAGGTTTAATGTTTGATTGATTGAAGAATCATTTTCCATTGGAAACATCAGGATCGGGCAAATGTTTTGAAAATAGTGCTTTGCAGAGTGCTGCAACATGTACAAAACAGCTCTGCTCAAACAATTAAAACAGCCATATATTTTTTCCAAGTGCATATGAATGCCTATTGCATATTGATTCAAGTGGGGGGATTCCCCCACCTTTCTTTCAAAAGACTTGCACAGCCCTAATAGAAGTGCATCCGTCCAGCTGGGTAGGTGATAGGACTCCATGGACAACATTCCTTCATAAAACAAAAACTAAGTGCAGCCTTATTAAGCTTGTATCCATACTGATTAATCTTAAATGTAGATTGTATCAAACATAAATATCTGTTCCAAATGCTGGAATTGGGTTTGTCTAGTTTAATGAAAAGAGGAACTAGGAAGTGACATGATAGCAGTGTTCCAATATCTCAGGGGTTGCTGCAAAGAAGAGGGAGTCAAGCTATTCTCCAAAGCACCTGAGGGCAGGACAAGAAGCAATAGGGGAAACTAATCAAGGAGAGAACAACCTAGAACCATGATGGCGAACCTATGGCACGGGTGCCACAGGTGGCACGCGTAGCCATATTGGTGGGCACGCGAGCTCAGCTCTGGCACGCATGTGTGTGCCTGCCAGCTGATTCTCGGGCCTTCTGGGCCCACCTGCAATAGGGAAACAGGCTGTTTCCTACCTCCAGAGGGCCTGGTGGGGGTGGGGAAGGCCAATTTTTTGCTCTCCTCAGGCTACAGAGCCTTTCTAGGAGCCTTGGGAAATGGCCTTCCCCAGCCCCTGGAGGCCCTCCGGAGGTTGAAAACGGCCCATTTGCCAACTTCTGGTCCCACAGGAAATTGGCAAATGGGCGTTTTCTGGCCTCCGGAGGGGTGGGGAAGGCCGTTTTCCTAGAAAGGCTCTGAAGCCTGGTGAGAGCAAAAAACGGGCCTATTGGGCCCACTGTTCCAAAAGCGAAGGGAGCGCGGGGAGGTGTCGCGTGCGTGGGAACGAGGTGCATAGAATTATGGGTGTGGGCATGCGCACAACCCCCTCCCCCACTCCCCCCACTTTTGGCATGCGATGGCAAAAAGATTTGCCATCACTGACCTAGAACTAAGAAGATATTTGAAATTTTCAAGAAATTGAGAGAAAACTGAACAGTTTCAGAGAAGGGCAACAAAAATGATAAGCAGATGAGAAATTAAGTCCAAAGCAGATATTGCAAGAGAAAAAAAATTATAGTATCCTTCAAATATCTGAAAGTATGTCATAAGGAAGAAGATCGAGATCTATTGTCTTACATTTTAGAGTGCAATATGTCCAAGAATAAGTTTGGAGGAGTCATATTCCAAATCAGCGAAGAAAAAACTTTCTGAATATAAGAACGGTTTCAAAGTGAAACCAATTATCCAGAGAATTTGGGGTTTCTCTTTCACTGAATGATTTCAAGCACAGACTAAGGAGCATCTGACTTGGACAGTTAATGTATACTTGCATGGGGTCATAGCAGGATCTTATAGCTAAAAAGTCCCCTTCCAACACTATGATTCTATGATTCTTGCTTGTTGGCTTTCTGTAAGCAGCCAATTGACTGCTAGGAAAATAATGTCAGATTAAATTTGATCTTATCTAAAACAACATTTATTATGACATCACTGTGTGGCAATTAAAGTGGGGGGGAGTTATTAAGAACGTTGGTGAGAAGACAAAGAGATGGAAGAACATGATCCAGAGTATTGGCAACTCCTCAGTGATATTTCCAGAGCCCCTGCAGAAAGTGATTAGCTTTGGGAATGACTGGCTTAATATAATTTTTGGCAAGTTAGTCCAAGAACAAAAACTTTCAAATAACGCTCCTGAGAATATCACAGACAGCCCAGAAAACAAACAAATGAATCATCAAACAAATCAACCAAGAGTTTTCACTCAAAGCACAAATGACCATGTTAAGTTACCAGGCTTTGGTACATATTACCTGAAGTCCTAGCTCTCTAGATAAGCCTGTAATGTTGGTGGAAGGAAAATGAAAGAAAAGATGGCCATTAGCTAGGTGGATGGATTCAGTTTCAGAAGCAACAGCTGCATTGTTGGAAGATCTTAAAGACCTGGCTAGGGAGAGATTGTTATGGTTAAATTCTTTCTATGATTAAGAAACAACAGTGACTTGATAACACAAAATCAATCAATCAGTCAAAAAAGTCCAGGATATGGACTCGGCTACAACAAGGAATGGTATATATCAGGCCCTGAAACCAGTGGTGGGATTCAGCCAATTCGCATCTATTTGGGGGAACTGGTTGTTAACTTTCTAAGCAGTTCGGAGAACCGGTTGTTGGAAGAAAGCTTATTTTGTTTTTTTCCACTTTACAGGGCTAATCCTGTAAGGAAGGCAGGAAGGAAACATTCTGTTGTTGTTTCTAGCCTAATCTTTATTGCCCTGCTTACAGAAACTGCCTCTCTGGTTAACCCTTATTACATTGTAACAGCTAAGGCAAAGCGCCCATTGACGTGAGTGACGTCGAATTGTCCATGCCCACACATTCACATGACCACCAAGCCACACCTACCCAGCTGGTCAGTAGGGCAGAGAATGACAGAGTATCAAATATTCTCATCTAGTTCCATATCTGAAGGATCTCAAGGAGCCTCTGAACAGTTGTTGTTTTTTTAAAAAGCAAAATTACTGCTTACCTGAGCAAGGAGAGACAAAAATCTATCTTGGTTCTTGGGATGTACCTTGCCAATCCAGAGATATCTTATTGCTTAATCTTCCACTTCCAACCCTAGACTCTTAAATACTGCTGTACATACCACCTCTACAAATCTTCCAATCAACAATAAACACAGTGCCACTCTGCAGCAGCAACGTCAGCAGCAGACTTGGGGGCGATAATAAGGTTGGAGAGTTGAGTTTGTACAGCACAGATGATGTGGGATGCTCCACTGACCAACACTGATCAGAGGATGTAATGGGGCATATTAGTAATAATATGTATCCAGTCATCCTGACTTAAGCCAATAAATGTATTTGAAGTGTAGCTCAATGAATGCTTATTTGTATCAAACTGCTATGAGACTGAAGTGGTCACAAATGATTTGTTTTGCTTTTACTAACATTCAATTTATTTTGAAATTATTGTTTATATTGTACATTATAACTGTTGATTGTTTCATTGGCTCATAATCCTATGATTGTGTTTGTCACTTACAGTTGGAAAGCCAAAGGATAATTTTTTAAAAAAAAAAAGTATTTTATTTTTTTAAAATATAAAAATTAAACTTTTTTTAAAATGTAGAAAACAGCCAGCTATCCTACAGACAAGTGCTGTTTGTTAAATCACTTCTAGATATTGTTGCTTCTGTACAGGTTGAATGCAAAAGGAGAAAAATATATCCCTGTTTTATCCTTTTGATTTCCAGTAAAGGCTATGCATAGTTGGAGTTTTTGCCACAATAGTGAAAGATGCATTCTAATGTCAGGATGCAAAATCTGTATTATCCTTACATGATAATAGAAAATTTGTAGATTTTGTCATTTCCCTCTTCCCTGCCAACACTGCAGACATCCCACACATATTTTGTTAACCGCCCAGAGCCACTCTGTTGAGATGGATGGTGTAAAAATAGGGAGGGAGGGAGGGCACATATGAGTATAGGTATGTTTGTCTGTTTCTCTAGGATAGTAACTTAGCAACCTTAGCAACATTAAGATGTGTGGCCTTCAATTCACAGAATTCTGACTGGAGAATTCTAGGAGTTGAAGTCCCCACATCTTAAAGATGCCAAAGTTGAGAAACACTACTCTATGGGGTAGGTAACAATATTATGATATTTTCTTGACTCTTGGAAGATTCCTTATCCTTCTTGAAAAAAAGAAATGTGACATACCTCAAAGAACACCATTATTTGAATGATTCAGCATATAAACAGGTCCCATTGGCACGGTTAAAAATGTAGCCTCTAATTTTGGGGAGATAGGACACTGACAACAGTAACCTCAACTGATATATTGTAGCTAGGGAAGAGGACTGGAAGAGTGGGGAGGAATGATGCTGGCTTGTCTTACAGTTTACACTGCAGTACATCCAAAAAATATTCAAATGGGCGTTTGATGATCGGTCCCACCTACTACTACAGGCCTTTGTAGAATGCTACCAATATTTTGAGAGTTGTGACAATATACTTTTTGAATATATGGCCACTGCTGTTCTATTGAAAAGAAGATAGAAAAAAAAATTCCAACCCCCATTCCTCACCCTTACAGAGCTCCAATACAGAGTCATTGCCTTTATAGTAAATAAAATAATAAAGATACTCACTAGTTTCTTTCACTAAAGCTCTCTTCTAGCAGCATTAAATCCTGGTTTTAAAAACCTGACCTCCTATAAGAAACAGGCCATATACAAGAAGGATTTTGCAAATATTTATAGGAATGTGCATTTTCTATTCACACTATTGAAGTTTTTTTCTAATAACAGTCTTTTGGGACAGAAATGATCACTATTCTATTATTATGATGGTGATCTTCATCATCACACAATAATTTTAACTTTGCATCAAGCCATCTGTCATTTTATAATCTTTTATCCATCTCCCAAAGAAGACAACTGTGCTTGAGAGTTAATCGTCTGTATTACTTTATAGAAAAGAACATTAACCTAACGTTGCTTCTGTCTTTTCATTTCATTCTGTATTCTTGAAAAAATACTTTGTGCAATTTTAATATTCATAGAAACTGTCATTAAATATAAATCAAGGGATTGGCCACTTCTATAGCTTATAATATTCTAAATTATACTTCCTATTCTAATTTCCCATTTGATGTTTTTCTATTTCGTTCATTATCATTTTCACCAATACAGATTTTATATCCTTTTTAACGTGAAATATAATAAACTAATTGTTTGAAATCAGTGTAAAATGTATATGTAAAGGAATGAAAGGGAGAAAGGAAAGGGAAAGGGAGAATGTGTGAGTGAACAACTGAATGAATAGCAGGCAACAGCTGGAATTTAATTTAATAAGTGAATGTACAGAATGGAGAACTGACTAGGGGAAGTGAATTACTGACTTTTCATCACTGCAGTAGTGTTTATATCCAACTCTCCTGATGAGGAGAAGTGAAAATCCTTCTGATTAAATAAATTTTAGGAGTCCTGGAGGAGAAACTATTTAAATCAGGTCTGCTCTATTTCTGGATATTATATGCAAAGTCTTCCAATTCTTTTGGCACTTCAGTGTGAGGTTAATTTAGTGAGGTAACTAAATAGTGAGAAAAATAATATTGCTTTTCTTTTCAAAAGAAAATAAAGCACTTCTTACCTCCTGTGATGAAGGGCCTGGTTCTATTAATATATGAATAGTAATTACATATACTAGTAATTAGTATATCAAAGTAATCATTAGTATACAAATTTGTTACATAGTATGACTTTTATTCCTTAACAATAATGTCTGTACTGAGAAGACTGTGCACTCAATGGGGAAGAGGTATTAGATTCCCATAATATCCCTCATTGTGTGAATTTAAAATGGCAGTTTCTTAGGTGCCCCATGCTAAGCTATTATGAGAACTAGAGTAGACATTTGGTAGATTCCTCCATCAATATAATCTGTAAGGGAAGATCAGTTTTCCTAACAATAGCTTGTCTTCCACAACTTAAGCTGTCCTGGGAAATTGAAATTGAAATATTTTTATTACACTTTGTCTACACAATGTTTTGGAGGCTGAAAGCTTGCCCTTTATTTTAAATGATTAAGATGAAATTAATTAAATACCATTTGTGCCCCTAGTTGCACATATTCAATAGTTTACATTTTCGATGATATCAATGTATTAGAAATTACAATTTGAAGGCAACTTTAGAGAATGCACAGTTCTTGAGGCCTTGCTGAAAACTTTTGCGATTCTAGACTTAGTGCCCTGAAGTCAAATCTCACACAGCTGGTCAAAATCAGAGAAGCAAAAACTGGACAGATTTTAGTGAGGTCTCTTTAATGGTAGTTCTGGAAACTGCAAGAAGAATGTTTCATCCTTATCTATAGTGGGTTAATTAAGATGGGGTCTCCTAAAGTGGTTTGAAATGCTTCTTTACATTTTCTTGCAACCTGGGCTGAATTGCCTTTTGTAAAATCAGCTATTAGTTGAACTTGTCTTCTATCTCTTCTTCATGATTAACTTCCCTTCCATCACTTTCCCATCCTCACCAAAGATGAGTAATATCTCACTCATCCTAACTTAAGTCAATACAACATCAATATATGAATGATGCTGCTCTTCAGTGGTTAGATGACGTTGACATTGGCATTTGAACATAGATCTTTTTAACATTTGTCTTATTGGTTCTACTAATCTAGACGAAATGTTGATATATATTGCTAGTTCGTGTATAATATACCATATGCTAAATAAATAATAAACAACATCAATAAGGAAGAGAATTTATTTTATTCATGAGCTATTAGAACATTTAAAGGTTCGACAAACACCCAGTGAAGACTTGATAATGCAATATTTTTTCATACTCAGGTTGCTTTCTATAGTCAGCAACTGAAAAGGCCAGCACACCTAACCACCATGCCTGATGAAATGAGTTGGTCCATCCCACAAGGTGAGCTATCTGTGATGTGCAGTGATTTTGTGGCTGTGGCAGGCACGTCGATGTTTCTCAGCCAACAAATTCATGTCAAGAGCAGGGGTGAAATATAAAATTTGTTACTACTGGTTCTGTGGGCGTGGCTTGGTGGTGGTGAGTTAATGTGACTGGGTGGGCGTGCCCAACTTTTTTTTTTTTAACTTTTCAAAGTATTTTTTCTAATGCTTTGAAAAGCCTCTGCCAATCAGGCAACTCAGCTGGGATCATCAGAGAGGCATTTTAAAAAATACCTCTCTGCCAATCAGGCAACTCAGCTGGGAGTTGCCAGAGTCTTTTCAAAGCATTTTTTTTACCACCTCTTCGGCCAAGAGGTCGCAGGAAAAAAATGCTTTGAAAAGCCTCTGATGATCCCAGCTGAGCTGCACGATCATCAGAGGCTTTTTTAAAAAAACTTTTAAAAGCATTTTTTCTTCGGAAGAGGTTGTAGAAAAAATGCTTTTAAAAGTAAAAAAAAAAAGCCTCTGATGATCGTGCGGCTCAGCTGGGCATGGTAGTGGGGAGCGCAGGGATTTTTGCTACCGGTTATCCGAACCACCCGCCACCATCGCTACCGGATCGGGCAATCCGGTCCGAACCGGGAGCATTTCACCCCTGGTCAAGAGTTCCTGGTGGTGGAAACTTCTGAATGAATGCAGCATGTGTGTTATTCTACTAAAGCAACAGAAGTGCCGATGAACATAAGAATAACATGGAAAGATTCATACATTTCCTTCATTAAGACATCTGCATGATTCTATATTCTTACATATACTTCTGTATGTTAGCAATCCTTACCATATACCGTATTCTGGATTTAGCTTTCCCAGATGTCTGTTTTTTTAATGCAATTTTTCCAAATGCACACATTTTCTGGATAGAATTTCTAAACCAAAGAATATTGTGGGAAAACATAAGTGGATGCCGTGAATTATGTACCCTATCCCTGCTGCAGGAGAATTAGTTTTGGCGAGCGCACCATTTGTTCATCCGTAGAGGGCACTCGTTATTTCAGTATGATTACCATGAGATACAAGACTTCCAGGTTCAGGTAAAGACCATTTGTGTGAATAAAAGTTGGTCAAGTAAAAATAACCTATTATCCAATGCTCCCTGCTTGTAGGGGTATTGTGTATGGATGCAGCTTCCACATGTTAGGGGATATAGGATGACTTCTCAGGTTACATTAGAAATCTCTGCAATTTTAGTTTGGAGATACCTCTTATAAAGTCAAAGTGTTTTATTTCTTTTAAATTTTATAAAAAGACAAAAGGTTCTTTTCTTTCTTCCATGCTTGTGAAGCCAGAATATATTCAGTATCGGTATTTTTTGTTATGATTTCATTTCACAGTAGTAAAGGAGTTGGAACTGTATTCAGTCAATAGTTAAGCTCCTTTGCTGGCATTTCAGTGTTTATATAAGCTGCATGTTCCCATGCAAATCCATCCGAGGGCACATTTAGACCTCACAACTGTAAACCAAGAGAATTCTACTGGAGCAAAACTAGAATTTATTATGGTACTACTGAGAGCACAGTTCATAAGTTGGTCCATCACAGAAACCTGCCTGGATTTAATTTAGAAAAATTAAAATATTTAGCGTACAACGATCCCAAAAGAGAATCTCATTGGGATGCGTCTGTTTGGAGCTGTGATGATGATGATTTGAATTTTAAACTAAGAAACAAGTTATTTTCAGCAATAAGCAGTCTTGAATCTGAAACCGGTACAATCTAGTCTTGGATGTTGAGGGTGGGGGAGTCTGGAATTCTGCGACTTTGTTTCTGACCATTTGAAATACCTAAAAAATCCCATTCGGGTTGTATTTCCCCAATCAACAGCATGATGCAGTAGCTAAGGAAAGCATATGGTCCTAATAGATATGCAATCCAGATGTTAGTTGCCTCTACTGTATCCTGAACAGCATGCCTAGCAGTGCAGAGGGAAAGATGGTGAAATAGTTAAATAAAGAACATGCACATTGTATTATTCTCACCCATTTGCTGAATTTAAGAGTTCCAGATTGTGATACCTCCGGTTCTGTCATATTGAATTTCTGCAAAATAGTAGCAGCATGAAATGCAGTGTACATGGGGGGAAAACATAGAAAAACAAAGTCCTCAGAAGAATTTAAGAAAAAAACTGCAAACAGCCATGGACTTATCTATCTATCTATCTATCTATCTATCTATCTATCTATCTATCTATCTATCTAATCTATCTATCAAATATAGATACCGTATATGTCACTCAATAAATTTATTAAGCAAATTTATATAGTTGCCAATTCACACATGATAACTTGGGTGGTTTACAACATTAAACTCTAAAATTCCTATCCCCCCAATGCCCTAATGTACAATGTAATGCATGGAACATGCTCCTTGAATCAGTGTGAAGATCTTTTTAGAATGCTGAGATTATGTTGCCAATTGTGTTACAGGAAGAGTTAAATAAATAAATACTTGTGAAACAAGGAAAGGATTATTTTAATGCTGACATTAAAATGTGGACATCAATTTTTAATGGGGGAGCACACAAGGATATTTACCTCATGGGAAAATCCCCATTGTAACAATGAGCAACCTTTGGAAAGTGTGAGACTTCCTTTGAGTACTGATCAATACTCAAACTGGCCTTTAGGCAAACTCAGCTTTGGATCAGAAAGTAACATCTCATCAAGCATAACTAAAATGATATCTACCACTTGTCCAAAACAAACATGTTAGCATGTTAGCACACTTGTTACTCATCAGGCTTAACATGGTCATTCATGCTAAGTGAGATGTAACTTCTTCTAGGCAACTGTATCCATGGAGATGTTCTATATGAAAGTATTAGAACAACTGAATTTGTAATTGAAGTGAATGTCATCACACACAAACCTAAGAATTCTCACCAAGGCTAAGTTATGTCCCAAATCTCATTGTTGCATCAGCTTCTATAAGGTATTGAAGTTTTTTTTTAAAAAAAGTTTCAGTGGCTCCTCATCAATCTCTATTGCAAATCTAAATATCTGAATGTTACAGAATCATGTGAAATGACCAGAGCAAAATTTATTAAAATTTATTAATTTTAAAGAGCATGGTTTTCAGTCATTAGAAAAACCATGAATTTTTGATTGATAAAATTGAGATTCTCAGTTTTTCCCTTCCTGTGAAAAAAAGGTAATGTAAAACATGAAATATGATGTAAGACAAAATTTTGAGTTTCTTGTGCATGTGTGTATGTATACATATATTTATATGAAGGCAGGATAAGAAGCAATGGATGGAAAACACCAAGGAGAAAACCAACCTAGAATTAAGGAGAAATTTCATGATAGTGAAAACAAATAATCAATGGAACCACTTGCTTTCAAAAACCATGGCTGCTCCATCACTGGGTTTTTTTAAAGAGGAGATTGGACAGCCATTTTTTCTGAAATGGTATAGGGCAGGGGTGTCAAACTGGTGACCTGCAGGCCATGCCCACCCTGGCTCCACAAAGGCAAAAAACAATGCGATACATCACATGACGTAATGTGAGACTATTGAGTTTGACATCCGTAGTATAGGGTCTCCTGCTTGAGCAGAAGGTTGGACTGGAAGAACTCTGAGTTCTTCTTAGAAGAACTCTAAGGTCCTTTCCAACTCTGTTATTCTGTTATAACACATACAAACACATAAACCTATATCATGTAAAAATTCCAGTTAAAACTGAAATCTCCTTGCATAAAAGTTTTGGAGTAGAACTGGACAATCACAAGACAAAATATGAAACACTGCATAAATCTCTAGCAAACCCTACAGGAGAGTCGCCAAACAGAATCATTTGTCTGTTTCCTCTGAGTTTGATGTGTTTCTCTGTTACACACCAAGGTACATGTTAGTAACAGTTTTTGATGTATAGAAAACATGTTCAAGTGTACATTTCAAAAATGTGATCTTTATAGGAATCCCAAAAGAGCTTTATGGGAATTTTGCTATTGAACTTAGAAGACTTACAACACTAATGTTAGAAAGCTGTTGCTGGGAAGAAAAATGACTGTGATTCAGCAAGGGTGAATGCAAATATTTACCCATCTGAGACAATTGTGAAGGTCACCTTTGGTCAAGGTGAAATTGGCTCATTAAAACCTCCTGGTCAACCAAAGAGAATGCTTAATTCATTTAAGCCTCTAGGATTAACCCCTTTCATACATAAAATAAAATCCAACTAGAGCAAGTTACCTTCTCAGGGCAGCTCTTCAAATAAACAAGTCCCTTTGTTGCACTGGCAATAAAAACTGAGAGGCACATTCCAGGCAAGGAATGTGTAGAATTTACTATCATTCAATTTGCAGCTGGGTAACAAAAGGAATGACAAGATGGGCACCAGGAGGTAGGGCAAATAATTAGAAGCTCCAGAGATTGACTTCCTGCGCTTTTACAAAAATCTTTTATCCATATTATTTTTCAGTATGATTGGAAATGACTCTCCTATTACCTTTGTTAGGTGGAATAAAATGATTTGAATTTCTTTTGCTTCCATTTTAACAAAAGCTCATTATACACACACACACACACACACATATTTATTATATATATATATATATATATATATATATATATATATATATATATATATATATATATATATATATATGTTTTCTCAGGTTTTCGCGGGTGTTTGTATGTAGGTCTTTGGTTATTCGGGTCTTCTCCCACGTAAAATTGGAAGTGTCTTGGCGACGTTTCGACGAAGTCTCATTCGTCATCTTCAGGCTGGTGTTCTCGGCTTCGTGCTCCTGGAAGCACGAAGCCGAGAACACCAGCCTGAAGATGACGAATGAGACTTCGTCGAAACGTCGCCAAGACACTTCCAATTTTACGTGGGAGAAGACCCGAATAACCAAAGACCTACATATATATATATATATATATATTACACACCATACATATTTTGTGGACAGTGTATTGACTGGGTCAAATCTTTTTTAAACAATGCCAACAGTAATAATACAAATAAGTATGCATAATCCTGATCTTCCAACTTCAACAGTACCATTCTCTCTTTATAATTCTTTATCTTTGGTTCCATTAATTCATTTAAACATAAATAATATTTCTTTGCACCATGTATTTGTTATCCCCTACTAAATTACTAATATTTAATATTTTGAAAATTACTCATTATTCCACCATAATTTCAATGTCCCAAATGTCTAGGACTACTAAAAAGGCCAAATATTAACAAAATTTAATCAATCCCGGGAATACATCTTAATATCCCCACAATTTCTAATCCTTAAAAGTTTAAGTTCACAATATACTTTAACACAATATTAATATTAATAATACAATTAGATTACCTAACCTAAACTTCCACCTAAACTTAGCTTATTTTTAATTATAATAGATTCTATTATCTGTTAATATGTATGCTACTATTTTCCCTATTTGTATTTTCTTGTATTTTTCTTTTTATTAATATATTTTATCATTATTCAACATCTCTTAACCTTTTTGGAGTTCCATCATTTATTGACTTTTTAATTGCCCTTTTATTTCTCTCTCTTGGAGTCCTATAACTCTTTTTGATATTTTTATACCTACTGAACATTCCCTTCGGGTTTGTTATGTCCTTATAAGGACATCCGCCCTGATTGGCTGCCAGCCATCGGGCGGGAGATTTGAATCCCTGTCTAGGGGCGGTGCGTCTGCCGGGAGCGAATATAAGGAGAGCTCCGGCAGCGCGCCAGCAGTCTTCTTCTTGTTACATTGTGCAATAAAGTTGTTAAATGTATCGAGCTGGTCACGTCTTCATTTCCTGCGCCTGATCTAACACTGGCGACGAAGGACTAGAGAAGAGAACCTGAGAAAGACTCACGGCACGATCGCCCACCGAGCTGAAGTCACTACAACACAGCGACTTACAGAATGGCAACTCCGCAAGCCCCGATGACCGCGCTGAACCCATTCGACCCATCCCGAGAGAAGTGGAGGTCATACATGGTCCAATTCCGGCAGTTCCTGCGAGGTAATGGCTACCAGAACCTCGACGATGAGCGGAAAAGAGCCCTCTTCCTGGCTCACTGCGGATCGGACGTCCTGGAGATGGCGATCGACCTCGTGGCACCCAGGGACATTGAGGAGATGTCCTGGAATGACCTGCAGGAAGTCCTACAGGAGCACTACGCACCCACAGGCACCCCAATCACAAATAGATTCACCTTCCAGCAAAGAAACCAGCGGGAAGGTGAATCCATCAAAGAATTCGTGGCAGCGCTCCGCCAAATCGCTGCCAACTGTGAGTTTGACAATGTGGATAATGCTATCCGAGACCGCGTTGTGTTTGGAATGCGAGATGTGGGTCTGCAGAAAAAGTTCCTCAGCCGAAAAAGGATCCCGCTCAAAGACGTCCTCGACGAGGCAACAGCGGCTGAGACATCGGAGCAAGCAGCCGCCGCGATGATAAAGGCAAGAGGGATCCACAAGATCCACAAGTCGGGCCTGACCTCATCAGACGACTCATCCACACACTCTGAGTCTGATGAGGAAAGGACCGTCCACAAGGTTTCCCGCACCCCCAGGCGGGAAAACCCACAGCATGGCGACCGGGGAGAACGATGCGGCAGCTGCAAAGGCGACCACCCCAGGGCAACCTGCAGATGGAGGGACGCAACCTGCCGCCGATGCCTGAAGAGAGGGCACATCGCCGAGGCCTGCAGAGCCACAGATCCAGCCCCGGAACCATCCAGACCACGATTCCGGGAGAATCGCAAAGACAACCAGAGGACATCCAAACGGTCCTCAACCCAGTCCCGGCGCGGAGAGGAGGAATACCCCCAAAGTAGAACAGTGCACCAGACCACCATCGCTCACACAAGTGACGAGGGAACCACCAAGTTCCACGTGACGCTGCTAGCAGAGGGGTCACCGTGCAAGATGGAGGTAGACTGCGGATCCGCCTACTCCATCATGGACTGGCAGCACCTACAGCAGCTGAAGCCATCCTACAAAAAGGCACAGCTGAAAACCCCAAAGTCGAGGCTTGTGGACTTCAACGGGAACCCCATTGGAATCCTGGGCAGAGCCACCATCCACGTGAAGTACAACGACTTCAACGGAGAGCTGCCCATCACCATCGTGGAGCACAGCCGACCGAACCTGCTTGGTGTGGAGTGGTTTAAGCTGCTGGGGCTTTCCATCGAGGGCATCCACGAAATCCACAGGGACGAACTCGACACCATCATCGAAGAGTTCAAGGAAGTCTTCGATGGTAAGCTGGGGAAATTTGTGGGGAGGCCAATCTCTTTTAATCTGGATAAGGGAATCACCCCAATTAGGCTCAAGCCCCGCCGAGTTCCGTTTGCCCTGCGGCCTAAAGTAGACGAACAGCTGGATAAGCTGATCGCCCAGGGCATCCTGGAACCGATCGATCATGCCTCATGGGAGACTCCCATTGTGACCCCACTGAAGCATGATGGGTCTGTGCGCATCTGCGCCGACTACCGTTGTACCATCAACAAGGCGTTGGCACAGAGCGCATACCCAGTCCCAGTGGTGCAACATCTGCTGCATTCCCTGGGAACCGGCTCAATTTTTGCGAAACTGGACCTGGCCCAGGCTTACCAGCAACTGCCAGTGGATGAAAAAACGGCGGAGGCACAAACAATTGTCACGCACAGGGGGGCATTCAAATGCAACCGTCTCCAATTTGGAGTCAGCGCTGCCCCCGGCATTTTCCAATCAATGATGGAACGCCTTCTCCAAGGCGTTCCAGGGGTGGTGCCATACTTCGACGATGTGCTCATCTCCGGTGGCTCAAGAGCTCAACTCCTTGAAAGGCTCAGGCTTGTCCTGCAGCGGTTCAAGGCCAAGGGCTTGAGGGTCAGGCGGGACAAGTGCATCATAGGAGTACAGGAAGTCGAGTTCCTGGGCTACCTCATTGATAGCACTGGCATCCACCCCACCAAATCAAAAGTAGAAGCAATCCATGAAGCTCCAAGCCCAAAAAACAAAACGGAGCTCCAGGCTTTCCTTGGGTTGCTCAACTTCTACGCCATTTTTTTAAAACAGAAAGCCACAGTTGCTGAGCCACTTCACCGCCTGCTGGGGAAATCGGCTTCCTGGAGGTGGGGCCAGGAAGAGGAGGCAGCATTCCGGGCCATCAAAGGACTATTGACGTCCAAGAGCGTACTCATTCAATACAGCGAGACGCTCCCCATCAAGCTGACCTGTGACGCATCGCCATACGGAGTGGGGGCAGTCCTCAGCCACAAACTGCCCAACGGCACGGAAGCCCCGATCGCCTACTTCTCCAAGACGATGTCCGGCGCGGAACGGAACTACAGTCAGCTGGACAAAGAAGCCCTGGCCATCGTGGCTGGAGTGAAGCGCTTCCACGAATACCTCTACGGAAGACGCTTCACCATAGTCACCGACCACAAGCCACTCCTGGGACTCCTCGCAGGTGACCAACCCACCCCGACCTTCATGTCTCCGCGGATGACGAGATGGGCCATCTTCCTAGCCGGCTACTCCTATAGGCTCGTGCACCAGCCAGGCACAGCCATAGGAAACGCCGACGCGCTCAGCAGATGCCCGTCTAAGAACCCAGTCGAAGACCCAGCCCCCACGCTCCACCTATTCCACATCGACGACGACGCCAGCTGCCCAGTCTCATCCGCAGATGTGGCCGTCCACACCCAGAAGGACCCCACACTCCGCCAAGTGAAGTCCTGGATCCTCAGAGGGTGGCCATCGGAAAAGACGGAAGAGAAGTTCAGCCCGTTCGCCAGAAAGCAGAAGGAGCTGTCCACCATAAAGGGCTGTCTTCTATGGGGAGACAGGGTGCTGATCCCAAGCACTCTGCAACGGCGGACTCTAGAGACATTGCACAAAGGGCACCCGGGCATCGTCCGCATGAAGGCCCTGGCACGGAGTTACGTCTGGTGGCCATCTATGGACAGAGACATTGAGCAATGGGTCTCCAGATGTGACCCGTGCCAAGAAGTCCGCCCAGCACCGCCGCAATCCGAAGTCGCGAGGTGGGAGACCCCCAGCAACCCCTGGTCGAGGATCCACATAGACTTCGCGGGTCCGATGCAGGGGCGACACCTCCTCATCGTGGTAGATGCCTTCTCCAAGTGGCTCGAGGTGGTACCCATGGCATCTACCACAACAGAAGCGACGATCCGAGCCCTGCGCCGCCTTTTCGTCACACACGGGCTACCGGACGTGCTGGTCTTGGACAACGGCCCCCAGCTCACATCCCTGGCCATGGAGTCCTTCCTGGCAGGACTGGGCATCCGCCACGCCCTGTCCGCCCCGTACAGGCCGGCCGGAAACGGACAAGCGGAACGCATGGTCCGTCTCACCAAGGAAGCCCTCACCAAGATGGGCCCGGGGGACTGGCAAGACCGCATCGACAACTTCCTCCTCACCCAGCACATCACGCCGCATGCCACCACCCACAAGAGCCCGGCCGAACTGCTGATGGGCAGAAGACTGAGGTCACCCCTGGACCGGCTGCACCCCCAATACAGCCCGGAAGTGACCGCAACCGCCAGCCGCCCGCTTCGCGCCTTCAGCACAGGAGATTCAGTTTTCGCGCTGAATTTCAACGGCTCTCCTAAGTGGCTGAAGGGGAAGATTGCCAGCACAACCGGCCCCAAATCCTACACCGTCGAGTTGGAAGATGGACAGGTCTGTAGACGTCACATCGACCAACTCCGGAAAAGGTGGGGGGGGCACACGAAAACCAGCCTGACGAGGGAGGCCTACAACACCCAGACGAGGTAGGCCTCCAACACCCCGGCGAGGTAGGCCTACCCCACCCAGACGAGGTAGGCCGACGACACCCCGACGAGGTAGGCCTACCACACCCCGCTGAGGTAGGCCTACCACACCCCGGCGAGGTAGACCTACCACACCCCGACGAGGTAGGCCTACCACACCCCGACGAGGCAGAGCAACGCCATCCCGACGAGGTCGGCCCAGCACACTACCAGGTACTGTCACGTTGGCAGTTCAGCGAGGTAGACCGGGGCCAACCACACGGGGGATGGCAACACCAACCCAGCCAGGTGGGCACCCGGCTATACAGGGCCAGGGACCACCAACCCAGGCCACAAGTAGACCGGGACCTACCCAAAGGAGGAGCGGCGCACCCCACCAGTGACGGCAGCCTACGCCAGCCCAGCCAAGGAGACCGCAGTTCCAGGCGAGTAGACCGGGACCCATCCAAGATGGGCACCCCCCCACCCATGGGCAAGGGTGGCACACAGCTCCCCGGCGAGAGGGACCCCCGCCCATCTCAAGAGGCAGCCAGAAAACAACAACCCGACCCGGATGACCCCAGGCACCACCCGACGGTAGACCAGGGACTAGGGGGAAGGGAAAGCCGACAACAATCCGGCCAGGGAGACCTGCACCACCCCGGCAGGGGAGACCTCCGCCGCCCCGCAGAGGTAGTGCCGCAACAACAGCCCGGCCAGGTCAACCACCACCAACCAGACGGGGTAGACCAACGCCAGCCCGACCTAGCAGACCAACACCACCCCTGCGAGGTCGGACAACACAACAAAAGCCAGCACCACCCGCAGCCGGCGGGCCGGTCCAGAGGGCACCGAGCGGAACCACCACTCACCCGGCACCAGGCCGAACCGCAACCGAACCGCAGCGCCCGGGAGACCAGGGAGGAGCAAACGATGGACTTACCGAGACTCAGACGCTCTTCCCGGGTCGGAACCGAGCCACCGAGACGAGGCGATAGATCCACAGGCCAGGAGGAAGACCATCAGAACCAGCCATCCAAGGTCTGCGGTCCGGCCGGAGGCGCTGGGGGTGACCCCGCTCACTCGACAGCCGAACCAAGCCCGGTTCCGGATAGGGAGCCGGGAGACGAAAGAGCCCCGTCCATCCAGGCCGGAGACGGAGAACAAGTGAGACTGCGCAGGTCAGCTAGGGTGCCGAGGCGTCCTATGTACCTGCGTGATTACGTGACTTTTGTGGACGAGATTTGACAGTCCAGACTAAGGGGGGAGGAGTGTTATGGCCTTATAAGGACATCCGCCCTGATTGGCTGCCAGCCATCGGGCGGGAGATTTGAATCCCTGTCTAGGGGCGGTGCGTCTGCCGGGAGCGAATATAAGGAGAGCTCCGGCAGCGCGCCAGCAGTCTTCTTCTTGTTACATTGTGCAATAAAGTTGTTAAATGTATCGAGCTGGTCACGTCTTCATTTCCTGCGCCTGATCTAACAGGGTTGCTCTTTGTCTCTTTCTGCTGTGTTATTTGAACACCCATCAATAAGACTTTCTTTTTTAAAAAAGAATTTTTTTCTCTAAACCTTTCTTTTTGTTTTCTCTGTTCTATTATAAGGTTTTAAGGAATTATCTGATTGATTCCTACTCATTAATCTTTTCTCTTCATTATCTTTATCTTCCTGCATTTCATTTTGATTTTTTCCTTCCATTGCTTTTTCTAATTTCTCATCTATTTCCTGAATATCATGTTCATCTTTTTCCCCCAATTGTTGAGTGGCTTCTACACTCATTTCTTTATCTATAGACAATCCCCTTGTCTCCTTATTGTTCTTTATAGTTTCATGCATGTTTTTGAGCATCAAAATTATTTCTCCATTTGCTTCTATTATCCCCTGTTAGATCCATTTTGTAACAAATTAATACAGATTAGTATGCCTCTTTAGTTCCAACATCTCAATATTTAAAAACTCCAACTTAATAAAATTCAATCAATCCCATAGTTATACCTCCAAATACCCTAAATTTATAAACTTTAAAATTCTTTAGTAGTTTACAGCCTTGTGATTTCCAATTACATATCTTCCCAATTGTCCAAATTTTAAAGTCTTTTTTAACTTTTCTTCTTTTCTCTTTTCTTCTATCACCTTTCTTCTTTTGCCTCATAGAATGTTCTGTCGAATAGCCTTAATAATCCAAATCCAAATTAATCCACTAGGTTCCTCCAATCTTTCAAATCCATAATCCAATAGTCAGTTTCAATAAAGTTTAGTTATTTGCAATTTAGTTCATCTTAGAAATATTCAAGAGGAAAAAGAAACTCATTAGGTATTTTCAAAATATCCAAATCGACTTCTAGAATAGAGTCAAGATGAGGCCACCTTCCAGATGGTATTTACTTTTTCCTATTTTGTGTATTAGACTTTATTTGTATTGGACCTCACTTTCACTAAGAGTACTGAAGCTGTAGTGCTGTAGTGCTCCTCTTCTTCCAGTAGACGACTCTCCTGCTCCCAAGTCCAATATTAAACAGTATGTCAAAAACAGCTGATTAGCCAATAAGTCCAGGGGGTTTAAAAATACAAATAAGCAAGACAGTTTCTCCCAAAAATCACCTTTTAAATTGTTTAAATTTTTTTCCAGGCTTTCTGTATTTTAAAGCTTCCCTTGGGTATTTCTTTTGACTCTTAATTTTCAGTCTTCAATCTTCTCCGTGTGTCTAATCACCGCTTCCTTAATGCTTGGAGATTATCTTTTAAAATTCTTGTACTTAAATTAAATCTTTGGAGTAAGAGTTGAAAGTTATCTCACCCAGTTTCAATGCTCTGTCCACGGACTGCTCCAGCACAAATCTTATGGTCCCGCTTGTCCCAGCTTGTGAGTGCCAAAAATGGCTGCCGTCCCTGCTGCCATTTGGGAGAGCTTGCTTCGGACCTAATAAGGAAATTGCGAGTTCCTCATGGTCCATGAAGCACCTTTCTTCTCCACCACTACAAGGCAGCTTTGACCCCGTACGGTCTCCTGACAGCGACTGGATTTTGCAGGGCTCAGTGGAGTCCACTATTTTCCAAGCCATTCTTGCAGCAATGTCAACCGGAAGTTGAAGCCATAAATATAGATATCCTCCCATCCATACCTTCCCCCAACACTTTAGTAACAATCCATGTGGTTCTGATATCCTCAATTCAACTGCAAACAATCTCCTCTATCAACAAACATACTTTTTTATCTGCTTTGAGGCAGATAAACAAAAATAGGTAATAATAATAATAATAATAATAATAATAATAATAATAATAATAATAATAATAATAATAATAATAATAATAATTATTATTATTATTATTATTATTATTATTATTATTATTATTATTATTATTATTATTTTATTTATATACCTCCCTTCTCCCGAAGGACTCAGGGTGGTGTACAGCCAGAATTAAAACATAAATATACAATATCATAGTTAAAATTAATTAAAATCATTTAATAGTTTTGGCTGAATTTTAAAACCCAAAATTAAAACCCAATTTAAACTCATTCAGTTAGACAGCCCCGCCTGTCGGAACAGTAGGGTCTTGAGGGCACAGCGAAAGACCCGGAGGTCAGAGATGTTACGAATATCTGGGGATAATTCATTCCAAAGGGCAGGTGCTCCAACAGAGAAGGCTCTCCTCCTGGGTGTCGCCAGCCGTCATAACTTGGCCAACGGTACCCTGAGGAGTCCCTCTCTGTGGGAGTGAACTGGTCGGTGGGAGGCTGTTGGAGGCAGAAGGCGGTCCCATAGATATCCTGGTCCTATGCCATGGAGCGCTTTAAAGGTGGTGACCAACACCTTGAATTGCACTCAGAAGACCACTGGGAGCCAGTGCAGCTCGCGCAGGAGAGGTGTTACATGGGCGTAATGAGATGCGCCCATAACCACCCACGCGGCCACATTCTGGACCAGTTGGAGCCTCCGAGTGCTCTTCAAGGGGAGCCCCATGTAGAGAGCATTACAGTAGTCCAGATGGGAGGTGACGAGGGCATGAGTGACCGTGCGCAAGGTGTCCCAGTCCAGAAAGGGATGCAACTGGTGGATCAGGCGAACCTGATAAAAAGCCCCCCTGGCTACGGCCGTCATATGCTCTTCTAAAGACAGCCGTGAGTCCAGGAGGACACCCAGATTGCAGGCCCCTCTGTGGGGGGCAAAGATTCACCCCTAATAGTCAGCAATGGCACCAGCTGACTATACCGGGACGCCGGAAGCCACAGCCACTCAGTCTTGGAAGGGTTGAGCTTGACCCTATTTCTCCCCATCCAGACCCACACGGCCTCCAAGCAGGGGGACATCACATCAAGGCCATCACTGGGGTGGTTTGGGGTGGAGATGTACAGCTGGGTGTCATCAGCATACTGGTGGACTCTCACCACAAAACCATGGATGATGTTACCCAGCGGCTTCACATAAAAGTTGAACAGAGGGGGCAAGAGGACCGACCCCTGCGGCACCCCACAAGCAAGGCGCCTCGAGGTTGATCTCTGCCTCCCTGCCAACACAAACTGTGAGAGGTCGGAGAGGTAGGAGGAGAACCACCATAACACGGTGCCTCCAATTCCTAACCCTCTCAACCACTGCAGCATGATACCATGGTCGATGGTATCAAAAGCCACTGAGAGATCTAATAGGACCAAGACAGAGGAGCAACCCCTGTCCCGAGCCCTCCAGAGATCATCAACCAACGCGACCAATGCCGTTTCTGTGCTGTACCTCTGCCTGAAGCCCGACTGGTACAGGTCCAGATAGACAGCTTCCTCCAGGTACCGGGGTAGCTGTCATGCCACCACACTCTCGACAACCTTCGCCAGAAAACGAAGGTTGGAGACCGGACGGTAATTTGCTAATACAGCCTCGTGTAACCTCCTGGGAGGCCAGTACCAACCAGGAGGGACACGGGTCCAATAAACATGTGGCAGCACTAAGCCTACCCAGAATCCTGTCCATGTCCTCGGGAGCTACGGGGTCAAACTCTTCCCAGATAATATTCTCAAGACACACCCCCGTCTCCCTCCCTGGACTCACCCAGTCGGAGTCCAAGCCTTCCCGAATCTGAGCGACTTTATCATGCAGGAATTGCACAAAATCCTCAGCTTTACCCTGCAAGGGATCTTCCCGCACTCCCACCCGAAGGAGGGAGTGGGTCACCCTAAACAGAGCGGCTGGGTGGTTCTCTGCAAATGTGATAAGAGCAGAAAAATAGTTGGATTGTGCCGCTTTTATCGCCACTAGGTAGGTCTTGATATAAGACCTCACCTGTGTCCGGTCAGATTCGGATTGACTAGTCCTCCAAACACTCTCTAGGCATCACTTTGCCAATTAAAACTATAATCCAGATCATCACAGGGGCGTTTGCTTCATTCTGTGCTTTCTTTTATTGACCCTATGATCTAAAAATCCATTTCTGTCAATATGGCAGCTATTTGTTTATACTTTTGGTTGATTTTTGTTCTGATCTTAATTATCCATTTAGCTGGTAAGGCACCCAAGCTGTTGCATATAGTGCTTAAAATGCCATGTTGTTCAGGATTCTTTGCCCCCTTTTAAATTGGAAAGTGTAACTTTGAAGCAACAAACAATCAAACATTCACTATGGCCTAAGAATCTGTTAGCTCTTTGACATAGTCTAGACCAGGGGTGTCAAACTCACGTCGTCATGGCGGCATCACGTGATGTATCGGGACTTTTTTACCCTTCGCTAAACAGGGCATGGGCGTGGCCAGCACCTGATGCATCTGGCCCACAGGCCAGGATTTTGACAGCCCTGGTCTAGACAAAAAGTGCCACAATGAATGCCAGTTCCTTCTTTATTTTAAGGTTATATTAACAGAGTCTGAAAGCATTGTCCCCTTCTCTCTCTCTTTTTTTTTTTTCCTCTCTGGAAAACTAGGGAGGGTCCCTTCTGATAGATTTCCCATGCTCGGCCTCCTTAGGTGGGTGAAGACATCTTTTGCTTGATGTTATGCCATCTGTTGTTTTCCCTCCTGTCTCCTAGATTCATTCCCACATATTATTAGAGAATCACAGACAAATTGACACTATGAGTCAATTGTATCCCCCTGAATTCAGTGTTTCTTATTTTGCATACTGTCCCTGGCCAAAGGACAATTTCCCCTTCTCACACAGACATTGAAAATTGCTATCTAAGTAATTGAATATTTTTGGCCTAACGTTCCCCCTTCAGGTACAAATATTGCATACACGGGAGGTGCGGGTGGCATTAATCATGTCTCCTTTTATATTATCAGTTTTCAAACACTCTCTGCCAGGGTAAGGACCATTGGTATAGATGATTACAAAGAAATGCTAAATTCTTGTGTTAATTAAATTCTGTCTTGGCTCTCTAAACCTCACAAAGCAAGAAGCAATCAGCATTGGCTTCACAACTGATTTAGAGGAGATTCATATGACCACTCATCTCATATGTGTGATTCTGGGCAGCTCATTATAAATTTTATAACAATACAACAGTGAAGTTTTATAGACTCTGAAAGTTATTTATACACACAGGTATCACATATAATGGGATTTCTCTAGTTGCATTGCTTCCATTGTGCAGTTTCAGTCTAAGCTTTTCATATCTTTACTAGAGTATGGCTAAAATTTTCTAGAACCAGCTTTTTTTTCCTGGTGTCTCGCCAAGAACAGCATGAAGACTCTTCATGTAAAAATGTGTATAATTTTCATATCAATTGTCATAGTGTAATATGTGGAAGAAGATATGAGCTTAGCCTACCACAGAACCCTGCTTTTTTAGGCCTGCGTTGCATTTATTTACTAATCTGAATTAAATAATGAATTAATTAATTCAGCAAGAACAACCCTGATATTTTTCAAAAAAATGTTTTTTTTCCCCTTTTGCATTTTTTTGCAATTTCCAAATGGTTGAAGAATTTATCTTTGTTTTTTTTAAATTATTATTTATTTATATGCCGCTCTTCTCCAGAGACTCAGGGCAGCTTACAAGGCGTTAAGCAATAGCCTTCATACTTTTGTATATTTATACAAAGTCAGCTTATTCCCCCTACAATCTGGGTCCTCATTTTACCTACCTTAGAAAGGATGGAAGGCTGAGTCAACCTTAAACCTGGTGAGATTTGAACTTGCAGTAATTGCAGGCAGCTGATGTTAATAACAGTGCTTTAGTCTGCTGCGCCACCAGGGCTCGTTTTCATCTTCCTTTTTATTTGTTTGTCTGTATTCCACCTTTATTACTTTTACAAATAACTCAAGGCAAAGAACATGTCCAACACACCTTCCTCCTTCTATTTTTCCCAACACAACCACCCTGTGAGGTGCATTGAGCTTAGAGAGAATGCATGGCATATTCCCACCACCATTGCCACTACCAACACACACATGCACGCACACATTTTATCATCTGCAAATAATAGTGTAAGAGACTGTTGGGCATTGGACTGCCCAAAATAACAATCTTCTGTACAATTAAAAAGTTAAGGTCAATGGATGGTGAACATGTCTTCATTAAGATGATTTCACAGACATGCAATGATGTTCCAAACTCATTAATGTTAATGTAAATGTTAAAATGTTAAAAACAAAAGCAAGTATGATTAACGTGGAACAAACATGTGTCAGAGACAGAAAGATTTATACAGCTTTTTCAAGTGACTATCCACTACTAAAATCTTTCAAATCCTATAGAAACCACTAAAAAATAGAGAAAATTAGCAAAGCTCATTGAGCATAATATTACTATAAATCTGTTTTCCTAAGTTTTGTAATAAGAAAACCTTGGTTCATGCATTGACTATTGGTAAAATCTAATCTTAACTGTCACCAAATCTTTCTTCTCCTTTATCCTCGCTTTTTTTATATGAAAAGTGCTGGAAAAAGTGAAGCGTTTTTAAAAGCATATGATCTGAATCTCTCTGCTGAAATCCCTGACACACTTTCAGAAGGTTCAGATTTGCTTTGGTCTGCTCTGAAAAAGCCTCAATTCATTTCAGACATCTCCCAAATCAGTGTAATTGGGTTGGGAATTTGGCTGAATCAAACCATACTCTCAGTTTTATTATTCCAATTCTGCCTCCAGCAGTTTCACATGACTATAATATACGAAAGCCCTGAGAGCGTTTTCTTTTCTATCTTTCGTTCTTTGTCAGGAGGGAACCTGTAGTTCTAATCATTATTTTATGATACTTACATTGCTTCATGTTGCCTGGCTTTTCCTTCTCAATTACAAAGGGCATGTAGATCACAATAACTCACTTCAAAAGTGTGATTTAAAAGCTGCTAAAAACAAGTGAGAGGCTGATTCACACAAATCATCCAGGCATTATTGTCATCTCTCTCCCATCAAAGGACTGCAAATTCTATGGTAATGAAATTGAAGATAAGATACATTTCCAATTCCTGCCAATACTCTTTCATCCAAGAGAATGGAAAACTTTCCAGAGATTAACTTCTCTTAAAACCAGTGACTTCTGAAATAAATAATAAATCACTCTTATGATAGCTATTTTAGCTATTAAAATATCAACTGGTTCCACTTGTAAATCCTGTACTGCATTAACATCTTTGTCAGTATTATTTTTGTATCCTGTCAGTTTTAAATCCATATTCAAACAGCCTGATTCTCAGTTGTATCTTCTTCTTTTCAACCTATTTTTACGGTAATAAACAATCTGAAAAGAAAGTTCTGAGTACATTGTTGTCAATTATCTTTGAATTCTTGCACAGTTAAAAATACTTTCCTCTATTCTGTATCAGTGGTTTTCTCCTTTCATTAAAATATTAGATTCTTTGTGTTTGTCTTTAGTAACCAGCCTTCAAGGACTCCTCTTACCCTGTTTTTCTCTAATCCACAACATTTTCCCAGCAAAAGATTTATTACACTTACATTCAAAATCTTCATATATATTTTAATAGGATTTTAAACAAACCACAGGAAGTGTTCTTATAATTATTTCATAATCTTATTTCCAGTCAATCTTGCCTCCTAGTCCATTTTAAAACTTTCCAAAATCAACATTCTCATCACCCTTTTGCTGCTTATTTCCAAATAACAATTTTTTTCTTTAAATTGTAAGTAAGTTCTTAAACTTACATACAACTTCCTTCACTGAGAGTTGAAGGAAAATCACCCATTGTAATAAAATGTGTGGTCCCGAAAGTTCTTAATATCTAAAAAGCAATTTACAAGCCATTTCTAGTGAAAGTGATTAAGAAAGGAAAGGAACAGATCCAGGGTCTCTTTGAGGGCTCTGAACCATGGCTTGTACAAAGCTGATTCTCCTAGCTCCCAAAGCTCTAAAAGCTGCCAGAGGCTGCTGTTTTACAGTCTTGTCCCTGGGAGCATCTGTATGAAGTACTATGGGTGATTCCAGGTTCTCTCCTAGAGAGTAGTTCAGATAGCCAATTCATTCGCCAGCTCCTCTTTCTGCCATGATCGTTGGTCCTAGTCATAATATGGAGCCATATTCAATTCCTTGGAAGTCCAGCAATAATGTATTTGAATGAGATGTCAAATAAGAGCAAATTAATATCACCCTTTTCATTAAAAAGCACGTTGTATTAGATTCATTGCTTCTCTTTCAGTCTCCTTGTGTAAAGAAAGTAAGACAAACATTTGTGTCCCAGAACACTCATTGTTTCCCATTCAACAGTGAGAAAGTGAGATATTTGAAGTGTCTTGCAAATGAACTAGGTTTGTTTTTTTACAGTCAAATTTGCAAAGCAGAGTTAGCATCAGTATAGAGAACACTGTACATTTACAAGGAATAACAATGATTCAGAAGTGTACTGTACAGCATTTCTGATTCCAAACGGAAAACGTAATGCTCAAAGAGCAAAGTTAATAATGCATATGCTTCAGTCCAACACGCCCAGCATTAAGTTGGGAATGATTTCCTTAGACTGTAATACAGATATAGAGTTCAGTTCTTCTGCCATGTGAGTACTAATTTGTGAGCTGAAGGAAGAAAATGCAGAAGGCTAAGAAATCGAGGTTTTGTCTAGTTCATTAATACTGGCAATTAAATTATAACTAAGCCAAAACTCACTTTGCTCCTGCTGTGTTCGGACAAACTGACTTTTCCAGAGAGAGGAGAGAGAAAAAAGAGCAGAATCTGTCAGACAGAGACCAGGCTTGGCATGCCAAGTCAAAGCCACAGTCCTTCCTGAACCATTTTCTCAGTCATCTTCTCCATGCAAAATGAAAAAAAATGTGAATATATATCTTGGCTGTAATAATATTGGAAATACTGGGATGTTAGCAATAATGAAAAATTTAACTTTGATGCTTTTTAATGATTCAGATAGTCTTTGCTTACTGTCTGCTTTGTGCAGTGACTGTTTAAAAAAACAACAACACCATCTTACCAACGGTTCCAACAGCTCTTCCTCTAACTTTTTATAGTATTGGAGTGTTGGTCCATCTGAGCCTAGTGTTTGTCAATTTTATTTTTTAAAATTGGGTGTGTATGTGTGTATTTGGTTTCTTGAATTTGTTTAGTGCTTGTCTATATTGTTCATTAAATGCTTTGTGCACTGAGTCAACAAACTATATGTTTAAAAACCTCCTTGTTGAGGCTCCGCTTAGAATATATATATATTTTTGAAACCTTCCATAAATTCTCCTATGATTTCCAATCTCATATATAATAATTTCTTTCCTTTCTTAATTGCTATTATTGTCCATCTTTTCTAATTTGATATACCACATTTCTCCTGGTTACTTTGCATCTTCAGAATGATTTTGTTTGAAATATTTTAAACTCTTTTGGAGTTCTTCCATTTATAATAAATCTAATTGTTTAACTTTATTCAGTTCTTTCAATACCTGTCGCTTTGGATTAATTTTATGGATTTGTTTTAGTTCTTTTATTTTTTTCTTCTAATTGTGATTTCCATCTGCCGTATTCTTTCTTCTGAATTGTTGCAAATCTCATAAGAATTCCTCTCATACAAGCTTTACTTGTTTCCCATATGGTGGTTTTCTGACATACCTGAAGTTATAATTTTTTTTTAAAAAAAATCTTGATATTTCTGTAATATAACTTCTTGGAGCAACAACCTGTCATTCATCCTTAATTTAAAGAAGGATTTTTCTCCTTGGAATCATGTTATTGGAATTGGATTATGATCCACATCTATCTCTTATTTATGTCTCCCCCTTATCCTCTATTATAGGAAGGGAGGAGATCTTTTTCCTC
Organism: Pituophis catenifer annectens; assembly: GCF_029215685.1. Lineage (NCBI taxonomy): Eukaryota > Metazoa > Chordata > Lepidosauria > Squamata > Colubridae > Pituophis > Pituophis catenifer. The sequence continues at coordinate 181,917,191 of NW_027256881.1, forward strand.
ATGCTTTATGTGGTACAGTAGATGTATGAAAGAAAACAGTTAAAAAGGATTGTCTTGATAACGCAAATTCAATCTTTTGCTCTAAATAATAATTTAATTAACATTACATTGAAATCATTGTGAAGTATAAGAATTGTCCTTTCAAGCCTAAATGAGAGTTATTATAGTTATTATAATAACTATAACTGTCAGAGTTATTATAGTGATTCTTAAATTCTAATTCATAAATACCCAGTAATAACATTGAAACTGAAAGATGGAAGAGGTGGGGAAAAAAGAGGGAATATGGAGTGGTGGCAATCTAGCAGAAGTTTATATCCTGATCAGAGTTTAAAACAAATAAACTTGTTTTGGGATTAAATTTCCAATCTTTTCAGTACTGGATGTGATAATAATTCTTTACTAAAGCATTTTAATGTATCGATTTATGATATATTTTTGTTTTCTGTGCATTTATTTTATTATATACCTCCCAGATTCCCAAAAAGATAAGGTGATGTTAAAAAAAATGTTTTACAAAAATACCCAGTCCCTTCTGTGTGTTTGCTGTTTGTTTTATTTCACTCCGTAAAAAATATTAAAAGAACTGAAGAGATATCTTGAGCCTGGAATTTTATCTTGAGGGTGAAGTGAACAGACTACAAACAGCATGTGAGAACAGGCTTTTCAAATCCCAAATGGTCACCATTTGTCCCCCAAATACAAGATGCCACTTAATATGCATTGATTCCATATTGATCCTGATTAAGGAACTGGCCTTATGTGCTAATTTGCAGGCTTGCAAGCTGGCTAAGATCAAAAACGGTTCTAGCGGGTATGAAGCAATGCATCTCCCTACGAGAAAGACATATTAAGAAAATGATTTCTGCAACTATACTGTAAGTATTTACAGTAGACTGAGATGGAGGTTATCTATCTCCTGTAATACTTGTAGTTGCATTGGACTATATATAGTTGCATTGCATGTAATACTTATAGTTGCATAAATTGTCTGCATTGGATTTCTCCCTTCCCAATCTTTCTCATGTTTTGGTACTGAAATGGGAATTTCCAACACCTTGACTATTGGCATGGTCAAGAGAGCTTACTTTACTTTACTTTATTTGATTTGTATACCGCCCTACTCCCGAAGGACTCAGGGCAGTGAACAGCCAACAATAAAATACATATATACAAAATTTTAAAAAGCAGAAATAAAATCGAATTAAATAGTTTGGCCCAGACAGATTAAAACCCCAGTCAATTTAAAACAAATTTAAACTTTGAGGATTAAAAATATTAAACATATTAAAATTATTTTAAAAAGAGGGAGAAAGTTAGGCCAGGCCTGCCTGGTGAAATAAAAAGGTCTTTAGAGCGCGGCGGAAGGTGCGCAGATCCGGGATCCTCCGTATCTCCAGAGGGAGCTCGTTCCAGATAGTAGGTGCCCCCACAGAGAAGGCTCTCTCCCTGGGGGCCGCCAGTCGACATTGTTTGGCCGACGGCACCCGGAGGAGCCCCTCTCTATGAGAGCGTACCAGCCGGTGGGAGGCTATTGGTGGTAATAGGCGGTCCCGCAAGTACCCAGGTCCTGAGCCATGGTCCTGAGCTACTCTGCATGAAGATGAGGCTTATACTGATAAAGTCTCTCTGGCATCCCAGCATCATTGACAGGATCTAGAGAATCTCCCAGCCAAGAAATAATTCAGCTCCAGTTTCAATGTGCCTTGAGGAGCACCTCCTCATGTCAAATGAAACAACAAGCTATTTCCAAGTAAAATTTTATTCACAGAGGCCTATGAACTATGAGTCACCACAAAAAGTCTAAACAAAACTCACCACTCTTCTGACAATTTCAAGAAAGAAATGTCAAGATAAAATCAGTTGGCATTTCAGATTTCAAAAGACACTCACCCAAACAAAGTTGCCTTGTGGACTTTCTGATATGCCACTACAGATCAAACTACAATAACAACTTAGGTTTAAATTAAACTCTGTGGTTTATTTGTGAAATGTTGATTTGAAAATTGTGTTTTAGTTAGAAATGCTCAGTCATTTTAAGATGGACTTTGCATTAAACTGTACTTTAAAATAGAGATATAGAGATAGAGAATTGAATTGTTCTAATTAACTAAATTGTTAATTTACACCTACTCATATCTTCATGATAAGATGTGCTTTTACCTAAGCCTACTAGTGTAAACCTAAAGACCAATTTAAAGATAAAGGATAGCCTTAAGATAATGATAAAAGAGCTGTCATTGGAAGACTTTGACACTATGAATTTGTTTAAATGCTCTTCAAGTCTCACCAGTTGCTGGAAGCAATTCCCATAGCTTCACTCTGTGCTGTGGAGAAGCACAACTTTTTAGTCTACATGGATCTTCCACATTCAGTTCCATTGGATAATTGCAGGCTCTACTAATGCTGTACAGGCATGGGGGTAGGAATCTCTCTGTATGCTTTTTTATCTGTGTAATATGCATACATTTATAAATCTCTCATCTTCCTTACTCTTTTTCTGAGCAAAAGCGTTCTAGACAGCTTGCTTCAGACACTTGTGTCACCCTGCTGATCATTTTTATTCCACTTTCTATGTTTTTGGTAGCAAGGGAATATATTCTTTTTTGGGGTGTTGTTTGGTTGTAGGTTGTTGTTGTTGTTGTTGTTTTGTTATGGCGACCGAATTAGTGCATAACACTCAAATGCAATAAAATGAATGTCTCTTATGATACTGTTTCATTTTTTACTCTTTCCTAATGATTCCCAGCATAGAACTAGTCCTTCTTATGGCACCCAGAGAGTGGGGCTGACATTTTCACCATTTTGTTCTTCACTATGTGGTGAATAGAAAAATATCTCTGTGTGGAAGCTCCTCATCCAACTCCTATAAGATGAACACAGATATAGAGGATTGTAACATGGAAGTCCATTTCCTCTAAGTTAAAAAGGGCCACTTACTCATTACCTTCAAAACACAAACAGAAAATCTACCCCAAATAAGAAGACAATGCAGATCTCCTTCCTTTCTTTTTAGAAATTCACCTTCAATAATCATGAAAAGACTACAGTATGTGCCGTCTGAGTGTCACTAAGGGCCAATTGGACCAATGTCTATGGGCAACTTTAAGGACTTCTTCTGCTTCCCCCCTCCCCCCCCCAAATTTCCACATCTTTAATATCTGGATAACTCAACCCTTCAGAGCTCTTTTATGGAACCATCCAAATTTATGTCAAAATTGGCTACAAAGCACCAAAAATCAGTGATGTAGTTTTCCACCAATTTTTAGGATGAAACTAAATGAAAAAAGTGTTTTCAGTCTATACTAATCATAATGCACCAATAAAAGGAAACATTCCCACCTTCTCTAAAATAGAAAATAGGGAAACAAAAGCAAATTTCCTTCTCCACCATACTTCATAGGTTTTAACAGCATTGACTCTTTCTGGTATGCAATTCAGTGAAATTCAGCACATCTGATGCTCAAAGCTGTTGGTCAAGCAGCAGCAAGAAGTTTCTGAGGTGGCCTTGCTGGGAGGTATTAATGTCAGCAAGTCATATGGCAAACAGGAGTGAATGCCATTCCAAAAGATATGTGGGTCCTTGACCCATGTTTCTGAGTTCTGAAATGCTGAGGCTGCTCTCCTCAGTCAGGCTTGTGAAGTCTCTCCAGTGAAGAGAGTGAATAGAGAACTTCTCCTCACCCTCTGTCTAAGCCTGAGAAACCACTGTTCTGTGCATAAGCTGTTGGGCTGTGGGGAACTATCTGAGCAAGATTTTTGAAACCCTTGTTCAGAGAGTGGTAGACATAGTGAACTAGCATGTGATCCTTTTCTCAAATGAAGTGATACGCCTCTGCAGTCTCTGAAAGCTGAGCTAATCAGAACTTTCCAGGAAGTTCACAACTGGAGGGAGACAATAGTGGAAAGGAATGCTTCATTTTTGCCAGGAGCAGCCCTGCTAACAAACTCTCTTAGCATCACTGCTGACCACTGCTGTCACTGCCAAAAGGAAGCAAGTTCCTTTAAGCAGCAGCCCAAAGACTGTAGCACAATTTTGAAGGGTTGTGGTGGCATCCTTATTTGGGATTCAAGCCACTCAGCCACGGAAGATGGACAACCCAGAGGCATGCACTAAGGCCTACATCTCTGAATATATGGAAGAATTATTCAATCACTCTCTGTAGTAACTGAATACTCAAACCCAGGGATGGCAGAATTTGAACAGAGTTGCTCAGAAAGTCTGGGAGGTGGGGAGTAGGGAATGATGCAAGATTCAAAATGTTTTGCTTGGTTTCAAAACAAGGTTGTGGAAGAGGTACAGAATTTTCTTTAATTATTGTGTTCCCAAAACAAAACAGGGTAATCAAGTCTGCTCTGTGTTGGATATTGCCGCAGGCCAGGTATGAAAACAATGCCAAATATGATGCAGTACATTTCTTGTTATTAAAGAATTGGTAGGAAAATTGATTGCTTAACAGTCTTCTCTCTTTCAAACAGGATCTACAGTTCAAGACATTATGTTCTCTACTTACATTTGTTGATACTTCTTGCATCTGATGGTTTTCCTTTCATTCCCAGATTCCTCAGGAATCTGGTGTTTGGTGGAGGCCTTATATCCCATTTTTCTAAAAATTTATATAATTCTTGAACTCCCTGTTTAGTCCTGTCCATGGACTGGAAGCAGGTTATTGTTGATTTATTCATTTATTTGCAACATTTCTAGACCATTGCCTAACTTGAATAGACTGATGCTAGTTTAGCCACATAAACATTACCCTCAACACTATTAAGATAATCCCCCTCAAGATGATCATCACAGCAGTATCATCATGCATCAAATAAAGCTGGGATATTTAAGGTCACTCTCGACTGCCCTCCAAAAGTTAGGGAAGGTGCCAATTATCTAGAGCTAGGTACTCCATTCAGGTTTAGGAGGGAGGCATAAGACAAGAAAGCATGATGAGAGACACAGACAGACAATCTATTTTATGTTTTTATCATTTAGAATTTCCATTCATTGCTCCTGCTTCAATGATTTTTTGTAAATCCAGGCCTCTTACCATAGCTGGCATACATGCATTGCATACATTGTAGGCATGCAATGCATATATGCATATATAAGTGGCCTCATATTCCAAACAGTTGGATCTTGAACATAGGAATGTCTCCAAACGAGAGCAGCCCTGCCCACTATTCAGCTGTTCCATCTTCCAGCCAATCTCCCCTGCTGTCTCCAATAAAGGAGGTAATAAATCTGACTTTGGGAGAAGTAGAAGATGGCACAACAGGCACACTGTTCCAACAGAAGGCCTCTCTCAAGTTGGGTGGGGTATTAAGAAAATAGCAGAATTCCCCTATTTCAGTTGTTTTCCAGCATTGAGAGAGCCTTGGTGGTGCAGTAGTTAGAATGCAGTACTGCAAGCTACTTCTGCTGACTGCCAGCTGACTGCAATTTGGCAGTTCGAATCTCACCAGGCTCAAGGTTGACTTAACCTTCCATCCTTCCGAGGTCGGTAAAATGAGGACCCAAATTGTTGGGGGCAATATGCTGACTCTGTAAACCGCTTAGAGAGGGCTGTAAAGCACTGTGAAGCAGTATATAAGTCTCAGTGCTCTTACTATTGCTGATGCACTCAGGTGAAAATCCCAAAAGATTATTTGGGTAAAGAAGTGAGAGATTTCTCAAGGCTTTCAATACTGGGACACTAATTGATGTTCCCATGGACAAGGGGCCAGTAGGTTAGGTGAACCCATCATTGTGGGGGGCGGGGTTCTGATGTGACTGGGATTGTGTGTTTTGAATTTGACTGCCCTTGGAGGACTTTATGCTATCATAGTGTCATTGTTTGTTATTATTTGTTCTTGTTCTGTGAGTTTTTAATCTTGTGTATGCTGTCTAGAGCCATAATTGGGGATGGATGGCTACATAAATTCATTAAATAAACAAATAAGCACACACCTCATTAAATACTTCATTCAAGATTGCAACAACTTTCTTTTATGCCTGGCATAGTCATTTCTGCTGGCCCGAAGCCCCTCCCAAGCCATATATAACACTCAGCTTAGGTAGCAAATCTTTGCCTTGGGGTCAAAAAAGATCTTTTGCTCCAAATCTATAGGTGTGTGCATATTTTTTATTTATTTAGTGTATGGCATACCATACTAGCAATATAAATTAACATTTCAACTAGATTAGTAGAGCCCAATAAAATATAAATGTTAAAAAGATCTATGTTTGAAAAACAATGTCTAGACCAGTGATGGCTAACCTTTTCTGGACTGAGTGCCCAAAGTGTGCATGCCTGAACCCCCCAAATGCAATATGCGTGCAGCCCCCATGCATGCACCCTGCCCCCCTGTGCATTCGTGCATCCCACTGCATCCATGTGCGGCCCTCCCATATGCACCCTGCTCCCTACATGCACACTGCCCCCATATGCATGCATGCACCCCTGCATGCGCCACGTGCCCACGCATGCACAGCAGAGACCCGAACACCAGCTGGCTGGCAGGAGGCACACACGTATGCACAGCGGAGCTGAACTGGGGTGACAACTTGTGTGCCCACAGAGAGGACACTGCATGCTACCTCTGGCACAAGTGCCATAGTTTAGCCATCACGGATCTATATCATTTAAACATTGAAGCACAGCATAGGTACATAGGTGTGCAAAGCTCCATGCACACATAGATGCACTGTGTGATGTTTCTCCCAATGAACTAATACGTTGGGAGGAATTTTTCCCATACTAACCCAAAGGAAACACAGGAATTGGAGGCAACTATGCAACATCTAAGGAAAAACATAGATGGGAGTCCTCAGAGACACAATACAGCTACAACAAATATAGTGTCTATCTTCACAAGTCTGCTTTTGCTTCCTCATAACTTTGCTCTTAAAAGATTAAAAACTGCCTTTCTGGATATTAGATACAAAGCTCTTCAAAATAGGTTCTAGCTTTAAATTTTAGATCATTTTTCCAAGTGGTTTGGAGGGGCTAGCACCAATGTGGTCAGCCAGATATTTTCCAAAAAATGAAGGTATGTGGGGTTGGGATATACCTGAGCCTTCCCCAAGCTTTTTGGAGAAATGTTGAATCTCTAGTCAGATGTAGTAGCTCTTATCTTTCAGTGGTAGAGATGAAAGCATGTTATTATTCCCCAAAGAATCCCTCACCTGCGGGGTGTGTGTGTTACCATCTGGGTCAGGGTATCAAACCCACATTGTCACGCAGCATCACGTGATGTATCTGGACTTTTTTCCCCTTCACTAAACTGTGCATAGGCGTGGCCAGTGTGTGATGCATCCGGCCCACGGACTGGGAGTTTGACAGTCCTGATCTAGATGAATGGCCTTATCCAAACTGTAATACAGGCCTTGTTTGCCTCTTCAGAGTCCTTTTTCCTGTATCTCCCCATTTTGCACTGCAGTCTCTTGTGGGTGGAAGGGAGGGAGGGAGGGAGGGAGCTGGACTGAAACACAGCCTGAAAGTTCAGAAGTTACATCAAACACAGTCTTGCAAGTCTAATTCTAGCAGTAAAGAAACTTTAATATTCCACTGCAGTCCCAGGGATCCCATTGAAGGATTATTGGAAGCAACAACCAAAAAATGAGCTTTTTGCATCTCAGTCAATAAAGTAGCATCAGATTCATAAGGACTAAATATATAATTCTCTGCAGGATAAAGCTTGCAATAGAGTCAGTCAGGTCTTGGTTTGGGTTAGTACCTTATTAATCTCTTGGGCTATTCATTATTCCTCTATGCAAACCCACATGCTTCCATTTTCTGTTTGCCTCTCAATTGTCTGCCTTGTTTGACACATTTGCAGAATACCTGTCATACAGCTTGTCTAGTCACCTCTTACATATTGCAACTTTCACACCTCAAGGAATTGTAATGGTATCAATAAACAAATCTGTTCTGTCTGTAAAGTCTGGTAAAATATAAGTATTTTGGGTTGCTGTTTTGATTGTACTGTGCTTAGTAAATTGAAAGGCACTTGGGCACCTGTTAATTCTTCGCTGATCCTCCAAAACTGTTACTAAAGAACACAGGTTTCTGTAATAAATATATACTTTATTCCAAGAGGGTTATTATTCTGCACACCAGATCTGCAATAACTGTGTTTCCTAGCAATGAAATTAATCTTCTTGTGCTCCCAGCCATGTAACGCTAAAGATTTTCAAACAATTCACCTGCGATAGTCATTCATAATTTTCTATGAGAAAGCATAACAAAAAAAGAACTGGAGCTTTTCTAGTCAGGAAATCTGCCAATTTCTTATAAAGGGAACTGCTATTTATTTATTTATTTATTTATTTGTTTGTTTGTTTGTTTGTTTATTTATTTATTTATCTATCTATCTACTTATTTATTTATTGGATTTGTTACGGTTGACTCTAGAAGGCATACAGTAAGTCCAATATATATATACAATATTAATAACACAATTAAAACTCTCATGATTACCCAGATCAAAATAACACTCCCCATCATGCAAAAAAAATAAAATAAAATTGGCATACAAATGATTCCAAAATAGTTTTCAAATCACATTGTTTAGAGAGAAAATACAAGGATAGTGCACTTTGGTGCATAGGTACTCCAAAATAAATATTCCTATCAATGGAGATTACATCTAGATTTATAGTAGCTGGATATAGCCTTATAAATTCATGTTTTGGAAGGCGATACCTTTAATTTGCATTCAAGGACATATGTGTTTTTTTAACCATTTAATTTGGAAAAGGGAGAGAAAGGAATAGAGGAAAAGTGACAAGCTTCCAAAAATGAAACAAATAGATTGTCCCATTGCTTGCTAGAGTAAATAACTGGGTCTACCTTCTAAACCATGATTTGTATGTGGTTTCCAGATCACTACCACCACCACTCTTATTTTGAATCTGATTTCATTTCTTGACCCAGCTAAGTCTTTTACAACAAAATCCTAGTTTCTGAAAGTTTGATTTCTCCTCCACTAGCAAGATAGCCCTTTTATAGCTAATATTTTTGAGAAAGAGGGAAATGGGGAGGGGGTTGCAAAATGGTGCTATAACGATGACTTGCCACATCCCAAAATGATCTGGACATCTTCCAGCTCAAGGATAAATGAAGTTCTTCATTTTTGCATCCAACCATATTCTGTACTTAAGATTTGCCAGACTAGCCAATTTCTGAGATAAGGAATCTATGAAGAGAGAAAACAATATGAATCTGAGTACAGCTGACACAGATCTATAAAGTCCTCAGTTAAGTCCTTGAAGGTAATTAACTGTGAATTATTTGACTTCATGACAAAAACATTTTTGGTAGCATCTCAGGTTGAGCTAACTAAAGGGAAGAATTTTCATTGGAGGCAACTTCTCTTGCACAAAGAGGAGGAAAGATCATTAAAGCCCCTTCGGTGCTGTGCTTATAATTATACAAGTGACTTGCCTTTGTATATAAGAATGTAAAAAAATCATCTGGGTTGATAACTGCCTGCATTTAATTATAAATCCATTTTGTTTTTAAAGGAAGAAGAAATACATTTCATCTGACTAACATATCCATTTTATACTGTATACACCTTTTCCTAAGACATTAATGAGAACCAGTTTGGTGTAAGGGTGCAAGCCTTTTAAACTGGCGGCCTGCAGGCCAGATGCATCATGCACAGGCCACGCTCACCCCATCTCCGCAAAGGGAAAAACATCACAATATGTCACGATACAAAAAGGGCCGAGGTGGCGCAGTGGTTAGAGTGCAGTACTGCAGCTACTTCAGCTGACTGCTAGTTCAGCAGATCAGCGGATCAAATCTCACCAGCTCGAGGTTGACTCGGCCTTCCATCCTTCCAAGGTGGGTAAAATGAGGACCCAGATTGTTGGGGGCAATATGCTATTTAGTATACAGTCTTTGGTGTAAGCTGCCCAGAGTCCTCGGAGAGTGGGTGGCATAGAAATGTGAATAATAATTAAAAAAAAATAATGTGACGTGTTCGAGTTTGATACCCATGGGTTAAGGCATCAGGCTAGAAACTGGAACATGTAAATTCTAGTCCTACCTTAGGCACAAATCCAGCTAGGTAACCTTGGAACCAGTCAGACTCTCTCAGCCCTAGGAAGCAGGCTAGGTCAAACTACTTCCAAATACTTGCCAAAAAAACCTGCAGGGACTTATCCAGGCAGTCAACAGGAGTCAATGCTGACTTGAGAAAGCTCTTAATTCTTTGCTGCTGTTTAGTGATTGCATGTTTACTGCTGAGTAGTCCTATCCAACATGCAAATCATTGCTACATAACACCTCCAAATACAGATTTCATCTCTAAATCTGTCTATTATCCAGAGAGTGCAAATTAAATAATTTCCCTTAAAAATGTGGACTTTAGCTATTAGAGGATTAAAAAACTAGGCACCTTTTCAGAGACTGCAACCTGCACATCAAGACAGTGCACCCCCTCATTATCCCTTCCAAAACACACTAAAGAAGAAATGATACCTTATTTGAAAGTTACTGCCATTCTAGGGCCCATCATTGTCTCCTCCATGTGCAATGAAGTCCCATCTGGATATTTACAAAACGTGGGAAGAAAAATCTCATTGACTCCATTTTGGTGGCTTGTTTTGAAATGCCAGTGGCATCTTGCACAAAGAACTACACATTGCCATTCATTTCTCATCTCTAGGGGTACATGTAAGGATACAGTTTTGCGTGTTTCTGTAAACAAGCAAATAAAATTAGCAAACTACATGGGAAAGGGCAAAACAGAGGGAGTGATATCTGATTTTCTATGAGCATCATGTTGGCTGGGGAATTCTGGGAATTGGAGTCCACACATCTTAAAGTTGTGGAGGTTGAGAAACACTGCTCTAGTAGTTTCAGCACAGAAGATATGAATATGTGGTGTCCATGGATCTTCTGCCCACACTTCACTAAAAACCAATCAGATGATTAGAATAATCCCTTTCTAAAATTCTAAAAATCTCAATTGAAGGGGATAAGCTTTTAGCAATGAATAAACTAAAATATTTATTATTTGTTGGGTGCAAGAAATAGCAGGAGAATTCTACAATTTGATCAGTGACCTCAGAAATATCTCCTACTTTCACATCATTTCCAAATGTATGTAATTTGTCAGCTCTTCTGGAAGCATTTTGCTAAAGCTACTGTGTTTACACAAATTTAATCAGTTGTGTGTTTATATTTACTGGGGCACAGCAAAACCAGCAATGTGACTGGCTCAGGTCTAGCACCAGATTGTGGTTTACAATCAAACCAAACAGAGTCACTAATTAATCAGACCCAAAGTTCCATAAAAGATAAAGCTCTTAGCAGAGTGTCCATAAATATGAAGGGCATATATGTTGCTTTTTTCAAGTAGAAAAGGTGACCTACAAATATATTCTCATTATATTTTGCTAGCATATTTCCCCCCCTCACCCTTTTTCATTCAAGTGAAAACATTTTAGGCAATAGCTGTCATTTCCGTTATAAATATGCATACGTTTGTTTAAAAAAGTATCTTACTGTGAAAAACACTTTTTAAAACGTAAAGGTCCAAAGGGAAATCAGGTACTTTATTACTTTCAGTATTTTAAATGCCCACTCTTAGCTTTGCCCTTGTTTATTTACCATTTTCATGCATGCAAAAACAAAGCTTGCTCCATGGAGGGTCCTAATGATGAAACCAAGGCAATCTTGGTTTCCTGAGAAATGTTAGAATTAGTTCATTTAAAAATGAACTTAAAAAGCAGACATGGAAGCTACAGTTTACATCATTTCCCAGAGAGCAAGAGAGGGGATTGGTTGTCATGGCCCTGTTAGAACCTGGTTCGGAGGAGGAGTTGGAACCAGAACCATCCAACAGGGATGGCATGTCTCCCCTGTAACGTCCAGGGCAGTCTAGGGCAGTGATGGCTAACCTTTTTTGGACCAAGTGCCCAAAGCGTGTGTGAGCATGAATGCACGTGTGGCTGAACCCCCAAAATGCAATGCGCGCATGGCCCCTGTGCATGTGCTGTGGCCCAGGGGTGGATTCCACTTACCTTTACTACTGGTTTGCAACGGGAGTGTGCATGTTCACTCGGTTCACTTGCGCATGCTTCTGTGCTTCTGCACATATGCAGATCATCAGGATGATGTCAGGGTGGGTGGGCGGAGCCTCCCGCCGCCATTACTACCGGTTTGCAAGAATCGGACCGAACTGGGAGCAACCCACCACTGCCGTGGTCCCCGTGCATGTCCAAAGACCAGCTGGCTGGCAGGAGACGCACGCGCATGCAAGGTGGAACTGAACTGGGGTGACAGCTCACGTGCCCACAGAGAGGTTGTTGCGTGCCACCACTGGCACCCGTGCCATAGGTTCGCCATCACAGGTCTAGGGTCTGAGGGCGATGCTATCCCAGGCCCCTCTGGTATTGAGGGAAGTGGTCAACTGGATGAGGAGCTGCCTGCCTTCACGAATGCAGGAGAGGATCAGGGCAGCAAGGATGAGAGATAACAGATTCCCGCTGATGAGGAACAGGCACCTCCCCCAGCCAATCCAAAGGCATAGAGAGTGGAGCAAAGGGAAGCTCAGAGGAGGTCTGTGAGGCTGCTTGTGAGGAGGCTATCCAACTCCCACCTCACAAGGAACACCTGGCTCAGGGTGATTTAACCAGAGGCTGGGGGAAGGGCGTGTTCATCAGAAACAACCATTTGTCTTAACATTCACTCCACTGACTTTTGGAAACCTTGACTTCTGGACTTTGACTTTCTGCCTTTGGATTTGCATACCTTGCAGACTCTGACTCTGGATTGTGATTTATAGACATTGTTTTTCAACCTTCACACTGGGGTTTGGGACTTCTTCTTCCTGTTTGGGGGGCTTGGTTCTGGTGAGTAATGGACCTAGCTGGTGGGACTGGGTTACATTGACTGTTGGTGGAGTTTTTTTGTGGGGAAAAATGGGGTGAAGTTTTACCAACCCCCATGGAGGCCCATCTGCCGTGGTTTAGCAATGCAATTAAAGACTTTATTGGTGCCTGCATCTGCCTACGTGACTTGAGTCAGAACATCAGTTTTTGCCTTTCTTTTGATCTAAACCAGTTTTCTTTTTTTGTCTAATGCAATCATTTAATTATATTTTTATTCGTAGCAAGCCTTAATATGTTCAACACTTTTATCAGCACACAGGATATCTAAGAAGAAAAGAAAAGAAACAAAAGAAAGGAAAAGAAAAAAGGAAGGAAGGAAATATGTACATTATAGCCCTTAGGTTTTTTTTCTTTCTATCTTTTTAAAGAGCAGTAGTATTTCAAAGAACCTCTTATATTAGGAGCCTTGGTAGTACAGTGGTCTAAGGCACCCTGTTATTAAGCTGGTTATTAAGACCAGCTGCCTGCAATTACTGCAGGTTCGAATCTCGCCAAGGCTCAAGGTTGACTCAGCCTTCCATCCTTTCTAAGGTAGGTAAATTGAGGACCTAGTTGTGGAGGCAATAAGCTGACTTTGTATTTTATTTTTATTTATATTTTACTTCAGATTTATATACCGCCCTTCTCCCTAGGGACTCAGGGCGGTGTACAGCCAAGTAAAAACACATAAATACATAATATATGATACATAGATTAAGAACAGATTAAAAGGAAATATCTCAATTTGGCCCACAATTTAAAAAGACAAACAAATTTAAAATCATTTAAAAGGATTTGTTAGGCCAGCCCGGCTTGTTGAAAAAGGAAAGTTTTAACGGAACGGCGGAAGGCACAAAGGTCTTGGATTCTCCTTATCCCTGGGGGCAGTTGATTCCAGAGGGTGGGAGCCCCCACAGAGAAGGCCCTCCCCCTGGGGGTCACCAGCCTGCATTGCTTGGCTGATGGCACCCCGAGGAGGCCCTCTCTGTGGGAGCACACGGATCGATGGGAGGTCGTCGGTGGCAGAAGGCGGACTCGAAGATAACTAGTCCTATGCCATGTAGCACTTTAAAGGTGGTAACCAACACCTTGAAGCGCACTCGGAAGACCACTGGGAGCCAGTGCAGCTCGCGCAGGAGCGGTGTTATGCGGGAGTGCCATGCAGCTCCCGTAATTACCCGCGCGGCCCTCCCACCCTTCCTTCCCCCCCACCCCCCTCCCTAGACTTCCCAGAACAAGCACAGGGTATAGCATTCACAAATCAAAAGCTAGAATATGCTAACAAATTGTTACATTTCATATTCTCCCTAGATCCTTAACTCCTTATAATTCAAAAAACAAACATAAACTACTTAAAGTTACTTCATTCATATGCTATATGAATCTTCTTATTCGGATACTTCTTCTGTATGTAATCGATCCATCTTCTCCATTCCGATATGTATCTTTCATTTGAATGGTCTTTAAGATATGATGAAATTTTCGCCATTTCTGCCAAATGCACAACTTTTAATGTCCATTCCTCAATGGTGGATGGATCTTCCTTCTTCCAGTACTGTGCCACCAGTAACCTGGCAGCTGTTATTAAGTTCAAAACCAATTTAGTCTCTATTACAGTACAATCCATGACTATTCCCAACAAAAAGAACTGTGGTGTAAATTTAATTTTTTTCTTTAAAATGTTTTGAATAATCCACCATATTTTTATCCAAAAAGCCTTAATTTTTTTACATGTCCACCATATATGAAAATATGTAGCATCTTTACACTCACATCACCAACACTTAGATTGTAAATTTGGATACATACAGGCTAATTTTTTTGGGTCTAAATTCCATCTATAAAACATTTTATAAAAATTCTCCCTTAGATTTTGTGCTTGTGTAAATGTTACATTTCTGACCCATATCTTTTCCCATGTTTCCATCATTATTGGTTCACCTATGTTTTGTGCCCATTTTATCATACAGTCCTTGACTAACTCTGTTTCTGAATCTATTTCCACTAGTGCATTATACAACCTTTTTATATGCATTTGACCTTTATCTCTTGTTTGCTTTATCAAATTCTCATCCTGCTGCAAAATACCAATTTTTTGATCTTCTCTCCATCTGGCCTGCAGCTGTCCATACTGAAACCATGTCCTAATAATTCCTTCTTCTCTTAATTGCTCCATTGGTTTTAATTGTAATCTGACTCCTTCCTTATAAAGAGGTTCCTTATATGTAATCTTATCTTGCTTTTGCTCTAAGTTTATATTCTCTATCGCGTGTCTGGGTACTGTCCATATTGGTAACTTATCACTTAATTTATATTTATACTTTTTCCAGACCCGCAATAGAGAATTTCTTAATATATGACTTTTAAAAGCCTTATCTACTTTCTTGTCATAGACTAAGTAAGCATGCCAGCCGTAGACCAAACCATATCCTTCAATATTCAATATCTTTTCCTCCGTTAAATTTATCCAGTCTGTAATTGCTGAGAGGGCAGCGGCTTCATAGTACAATCTTAAATTGGGCATTTTAAGACCATCTCTTTTTCGGATATCTTGCATTATCTTTTGTTTAACTCGAGGTTTCTTCCCTGCCCACACAAACTTGTTTATGCCCTTCTGCCATTCCTTCAAATTTTCATCTTTTTTAAGTATAGGTATCATTTGAAAAAGAAATAAAAAATTTGGTAGAATATTCATTTTTACAGCGGCTATCCTTCCCAGCAAAGACAACTGTAGTTTTTTCCAATTTTCCATCTCCTTTTGTATTTTGTGCCATAGTGGTTCATAATTGCGCTGATATAATTTCATATTTGCAGTCATAATATAAACCCCTAAGTATTTAACCTTCTTAACTACTTCAAATCCTGTTAACCTTTCTATCTCTTCTTTCTGGCTTCTGACCATATTTTAGCTATTATTTTCATTTTGGCTGCATTTATTTTAAAACCAGATACTTGTCCATATAAGCAGGTTATATCCATCAAGGCTGTAATCGATTGTACCGGTTGGGTTAAGGTAACAACCAGGTCATCCGCAAATGCTCGTAACTTATACTCATGCTGTCTAATTTTAATTCCCTTTATTGTGTCCATCTCACGTATTTTACTTAGTAAAACTTCCAGCGTCAACACAAACAATAACAGAGACAAGGGACAACCTTGCCTTGTTCCTTTTTCTATATTAAAAGGATCTGTTAAGCCACCATTAACTATTATTTGTGCTGTTTGTTTTTGATATATTGCATTAATAGATTGTACAAATTGTTCTCCAAATTGCATCCTTTCTATTAATTTTAATAAAAATTGCCAATTCAGTCTGTCAAAGGCTTTTTCAGCATCCAAAAACACTAGCACTGCGGGGACCTGGTTGTTCCTTCCCAGATACTCTAATAAGTTAACAATTTGCCTTACATTACTCTTCATTTGTCTATCATTTATAAAACCAGTTTGATCATGGTGAATCATTTGCTGCATAACTGTCAATAGTCTTGATTTCCTGAAAGATGGTACTATTTCACAGCTTATTTTCTGGCTAAGAAATCACAAACTACTATATTTTGAACCCGCTAAGGTATTATTTTTGAGTTGGCTACTAAAAAGTCTGCCTCTAAGAAATATCTTAACAAGGAGCAACATCAAGGAAGACAGCAGTAAGATTTTATATTTCATATTTTATGAAATATGAAGAGTATTACAGTAGCCCTCAACTTACCACTGCAACTGGAACTGAAATTTTGGTCATAAATTGTGTCAGTGATAAGTCAAGGCACCCATGTGATCAGTCCTGATTAAGTGAATCATGTGGTTGTAAGTCCAAATCATGCAATTAAGCGAATCACATAGTCATAAATATGAATCCATTCTCTAGAAAGAACATTTTAACTAGGAAAAAAAAACCCCACAAATCAGTCATGTGACCCCAGGCCACTGCGACCAGTCATAAACGTGGGCCAGTTGTCAAGCAGTCAAAATGCAGTCATGTGACTGGAGGGTGTTGTGAAATTTTATGATAGCTGGAAGTGCTTTACAGGCTACACAATAAACGACAGGTCGAGGACTACCTGTAGGGTCTCTGTAGATATACATCCATTAAGATATAAAATTGATTGCTATTTGTCTGTTATGAAAATAGTAACAATCACAATAGACTGGAAATTTGCCTACTAAAGGGTTTGATTTATTCTAATCTACAGGTTCCCAGCCATTTGTTGTCACAAAAGCCACGGGGTGTCTTTATTCTAATAAGAATCTTAAACCTGGTGTAAGATGCCAATGTGGACTTTCCATAATCTTTTGTGACTTGAATGCATCTCCAAGTTCAGTTTTTAAGATAAGGTAAAATGAAGTAGATATCAAGTACACAGCAGGGTCTGTAGCAAATGCGTAGAATAGTGACACCCAAATGACAAAGTATACGTGACAATGAAATCCCGGAAACACCTCAACTGCATTCTTACAGTATGTCAGGATATGGCATTTGCACAACAATATCATTACATGTGCGGTTTTTCCTTGCCCATACCTGCAAATGCTCCTAATTCTAAGAAATGTTGAAAAGGACTTGAGAGGTTTTGTTTTATTTTCAGCAAAATAAGGCTCAATGTCTTTATTTGCTTTATTCTTTCTCCACATACAGGTATTAGGTGTCTTTTACTATGAGTTGTGCTAGGCGTGTGAAATACTAAAGAATTCTTCAACCCAATTAATTTGTAGCTTGTGTTCTTTTTTCACCTCTCTTTAATATCTCAACAGATTCTCGGGAGTGAAATGAAAGCAAGACAGAAAAAATTAGAAAATAAAATGCAAATGAAAACAGAACAAAAAATTGAGTACCAAAGGAAAACTTTGCTCAAGTTTTGATCTAGATTTGACAGTTACTAAATTTTGTTTTCTAAATCTGGATAATATTTTTGCTGGGCATCAGTCGAACCAGAGATGCTTGCAGACAGAACCTAACAATGATGGTGTTTAGAGAAAAAAAGGTTCTAAATTTGTATCATTTTTCAAAGAGCTCAGAATGGCTTACCTCTCACCTTTATATGACATCATCATAATCGATACTATATTTCTCTAAAGTACTTGGTAAAGGGTGAAGGTAAAGAATCCCAGTAGATTTTTTTTTTTTTTATTGAAAAAGTTTTCAAATACAAATTTTTCCCCCTTTTTCCCCCCCTCCCCCCCCTCCCTAACCCCCCCCTCCCCACCCTTCCCCCCCTGTGACTTCTTCGTAACAAAAAAAAAAACCCTAATTCATAACAGATTACTTACTCCCTCCTCAAAATACTGACCTTTACTTACTAAAAGTATTATAAATCCCCCTTTATCCATACATTTCAGAAAAGAAGAAGAGAAAAAAACAAAACAAAAAACAAACACATTATACTATAACTATTATAAAATAACTTCTAATTTAGCATAATAGTGTTTTATATCTATACATTATTGCAACAATTCAAAACCACCTTCCACTTTAAAACTATACGATAAGTCCTACTTTAATAACATTCCAAAGCGGGCTCCCCATAAAATCTAATTTAACATTTATTCCACTCTATCCATTTCCTCCACTCCCCTAAATGTATCACTTAAAAATCCCTTTTCTTAAACTAATCAATCTGTAGCTAGCTTATTCACCCACTGTCTTACAAATTTACCATACACAACAATTCTTGATATCTTTAATTCACTGCCCACACTACTTAAAAATATATATATATATATATTCCATTATATCTAAATAAAAAAAGAAAAGACAATAACTTTAAATTTATAGTCCATATAATATCTTCTTGAAGTCTTTCCACTGGATTGTTAGAACCAACATCCATAATAGGGTAACATAGCTTGCTGATGCAACAGTTTATTCAAGGTCTCCAATCATATCTGCCCCCATCAGTAATAAACATCTTCTTATATATATAAAAGTAAAAACAACCACCCGAGTGACATTATAATTATATTCCATATAATAATAATTGTGGGTTTCATCAGGATTATTAATTTCCATCATCGTATTGGGTAACAACCCGATCTTCTGCATGTCCCAATGTGATTCTCTTGCCTTATAATTCAAGATAATTATAATATATTTATCAACACAAAAAGAAATTTCAAAGTAGATAATTCAAAACCATCAATTTGAGGCTCTTTCCATGTCCCAAAATTACGGCAATGCAGAGATCTGCCACTATCCTCAGGATGATATTGACCAATGTGTCGCCTCCTCTATGTTTTCACATAATCATTCATATTTTAAAATCACTGGCTTCACTGTTGCTTGGGTTAGAAATTTCTATTTTTGTACAACCTATTTCTTTTTTGTTTTCTTTTTGTGGGTTTGACTTCCATCCTAATTTTTTGTGTCTCGCGTTTCTTTTTTATCCCTTGTATATCCTCTAATTGGTTTCCATGCTTGTCCTTGCCTTGATAAGTCATCACATTAAAATCAGATGGCACTTCTCTCGAATTTGTAGATAATCCAGCTGGGGTATCCGATAAATCCAAAGGCAATTTATCTGGTACAGTCTCTGTCTTTAGTTCCAGCTCCTTCTGCTTATCCTGTATTATATCTGAAGACGTTAAATTCATTTTCAACCTATTTTGATAAAATTCTTCCGCTCTTTCAACAGTATTTAACTGGTATCTTTCTCCTTGATATCTCAATATAATACCAACTGGGACGTCCCACCGGAATTGAATATTTCTCCTTTTTAACTCAGACACCAGAAAGCCAAATTTCTTCCTTTCCATTAATATCTTAGGTGGGAGTTCCTTGTAAATCCAAATCTTTCTTCCATACAATTGCAAATTAGAATTGAAGGAATTTTGCACAATTTTATTCCTAATTTCTTTATCTGAAAAATAGATTACCACATCTCTAGGCAATTGCCTTTGCTTGGCAGTCCAGGAGTTTATTCGATAAGCTCTGTCAATCCTACAAAACACTTCCTCAGGTTGAATCTTTAAAATCCCAGCTAGAAATTCAGAAGATATTTTCCTTAAGTCATCTCTGTTATTTTCCTGCAAACCTCTAAGTCTTATTGCATATTCTGTAAAATTATGTTGTATCTTTAGAACCTCTTTTTCAATCCTCTGTTGCAGAGTTTCTACATTACCAGACTTTTGATCAGCATCCATTTTAAATTTTTCTTCTGAACTATAATCCTGAATATTTAACAAATCATTTTCAATTTTTTGAATTCTATTGTCCAATTTGTCTTGAATTTCATCCATTTTTGACTCTAGTAAATTAGCATTTATTTCCAACCGAATCATAAATTCTGACATTTTTAAAATTTTTTGCTGCAAAAAGTCAAACTTGGATTTCACCAATTCCTTAGTTTCCTGCTTAAATTTTTCAAGTTGCTGATTCACAATCTCATCCCTTCTTTCAATCTCCTCTAAGAGAAATTCTATTATATTAAAATCAGGTTTCTGGGACTGAAGAGTTAAAACTTGTTCCTTTAAATTCTTAGTGGGGGAATCCCCCCCACCTATTTTTTTGTCTGACTTCACAAGCCTCAGTGCCATGTTTCCGCCTAAGCAGGCTTTGTTAGAAGAAAAAAAAAACAAGACAAAACAAAAGACTTCCAGCCAGCAACAATCAGGCCTCCAGGGGAAAAAGAGAAAAACAAAAACAGGAGCGGAGTTTTGTCTACAAATGTAGCCAGTGATATTTATTCCGCTACATTGTAATAATAAAAAACGGGAGAACTTTCCCTCTCAAACTCTTCTCCAGCCGCGGCAGACGCCATTTTAAAAAAAACCTTTTTTCCTCTTTCTCTTCCTCTATTCTCTTAAGTAATTTTTAAAAGATAAGTAAAATACTTGCGCTTCAGTATTACAGGTCCAGCTCACATTTTCTTTGAGTAATCTGTCAAATTCGCAGGCTTGCTTTTGACGCCTAGCTCTGCATTAGCAGAGGTCTCCCAAAGCCCGGAGCAGCGGCTGGGGATATGGGGCATCTCATCCGCTCCATCCCAAAAGTAAAAGAAAAACTTTTGGGACTCTGCAGAGAGTTCTACCCACCCCTGCTGGCTCTATCTCCGTTTCCTCATGGGAACGGAGTTTTTTCGAGCCGCCGTTCCGTTGTGAAGGCGGCTCTGACAGGCTATGGAAGCTGACGATCCCAAAGGAACGTCTGGCGGCGGCCAGCAGCAAACAGGAAGTCCAGAATCCCAGTAGATTTAACTCCACTAGTCATTGCTGATTTTAGGGGGTAGTGTTCATCTCTGTTTCAAGGGCCGTTGAGCCAGTGCTATCTGAAGAGGTTTCCATGGTCATGTGGCCAGCATGATATCATGGAGCACTATTCTGAGGCAGCAGATCCCGACCTTTCCAGCTCTGTGGACTGGCAGTGGCGGTGGTGAGGGGGAGGGGGTGGTTTTGCATGTACACACGTCGCTTGCACAAATGCAGCTTTGCATGTGTGCATGGTCACCCACTGCTTGCGTTCCCACTGGGTCTTGGACCAGGGTGGACACCCCTGTTCTAAGGTACTTGGGACACTGTAGTAATACTTCACTGCTTCATTTTACTTTCACAAAATTGTTGGAAAATGCACAAGTCTGTTCCACACATTCCTAGCCTCAAATTTCCTAGTGAATTTCAACATCAAGTGACAACTTGAACTCAGTTCTGTCTAAGCTCATTGATCCTCTAACCACCATGGTATTTGAACCACATTAGCTTGTATCCTTCCAAGTGACCATGATGAGGGCTAACTTCTCTTCCTTTAAAGACTCATTGTTTGGACTAATAAATGAGCCAGCTCTTATGACTTGATATCCATTTGTATATCTGTCTGCTCCAAAAACACAAAACTCTCAGAACTCTGATATGGCCTTGATATAGAGGCAGATCTATTTATTTAGTAGCACCACAGCAGTGGTGGATTCTACTTACCTTTACTACTGGTTCGTAATGGCGCCAAACACGCGCTCTTCTGCACATGCGCAGAAGCATTTTGATGATATCAGGCTCGGTGGGCGGAACCTCCTGCCGGTTTTATTACTGGTTCTATAGAACCGGTGCAAACCGGGGGCAACCAGTGGGCAACCCACCACTGCACCACAGTTTCCATACCCTGAACAATTATTTCTCTTTGTAATTCTCCAATGAAACGGTGGGTATAGAAGAATTCAATTTAGAAATGTCTTACACTAATGTATTGCTAATGTACAGAACAATCACGGTGCTAAGAACGTGTCTATGTAAACATTTATTTTCTGCAATTCTTCAATTGAAGCGGACAAAATCCTGTTTACCTGTTTGAGTATCCGCACAATAATTGCAAGAGGAGTACAACTAATCCGTATTTTGAACCATACGCAAGTGAAGCTCCAGTCCCCATATGGCTAAGAGCCACCCAGTTTTGGCAAAGATGCGGGATGTTTATTACAAAAAGTAGAAAAATACAGAATGCGCACTTATTGTAAAGGTCACTTGGAAGCCAAACTCCGAGCTGTTTTCATCAGTTTTCAACCTGTTGCAAAAGCAAACACAGCCAGCCAGTGTACATTGATGGCACTCCATTTCCTTCTGTGGAGCTCCATATGATTATTGTGCCAAAGTAAATTTTAATCAAGGCTCTCAGCATGTCTTAATGTGACATATTGCATCAGCAGTAGGATGTGTCATGTTGGACCAGCGCCTCCCTCCCACTCTATGGGTAGAAGCGTATACAGTGAAACTTTATTCAGGGGAGACATCTACTGCTAAGTGTTCTTTCTTGTGCTGTAAGGAAAAGCCAACCAAATCAACACATCTAATTCAGCAAAGATCTTCTTCGAGAGAACTTAATAGAAACATTCCTTCGGTAATAACAAAAAACCTTTTCTTAGTGGCTGATGAATTCAAGTTATTAAACAAGAACTTGCCTTATACAAGAGACTCCTGTGTTGTGGCAGAAGATTAGTTTAAACAATAAACATACAGAATTTGGGGGGGGAGATTGTTTTACCATTAATATTATCCTTGTCTTTCATAAACTAATTAAACATATTGTATGTAAATTGTAGACAAATTGAAATGCCACTCACAATGTGACCATAAGAATTTATTTATGGATCCTATTTGTTACTGGTTTGAGATGTTTGCTTCCACTGAATGAATAGCAGAACAACATCAACAGGAAAAAAGTCTGACTAGCTTTTTAAAATGCACAAGGTTATTTAATTATTCACTTTTTCTTCCTTTCCAAAGCAAAATAGATGTCCTGAATATTCTCTGCAGGATGTAGTAACATTTCCTGGATTGTCCATGTTATCACTGCTTATGAGTATGTGGACCATTTTTCTTGGGAAAAGAAAGGTGTGAGTCTAGGAGACCGTATCCCATTTCAGAAGTAAGTCCCCAACCCCCTTCTGCCCTTAATAGGGAAGAGGAAAGGTTTCTCCTGTCCAGTCATGTGTAACTCTAGGGAGTGGTGCTCATCTCCGTTTCCTAGCCAAGGGAGCCAGCATTATCTGAAGATGCTTCCATGGTCACATGGCCAGCATAACTATATGCTAAGGTGCATGAAAAGCTGTTACCTTCCCAACAAAGTGGGAACTTATTTATCTACTTGCATTTGCATGCTTTCGAACTGCTAGATTTGCAGGAATTGGGGCAGGAACAGGAGATCACCCAGTCGACGAGCCCAATGTCTTAACTGCTGGGCCACTGCCCCCCCTTCCTGCCCTTAATATGCTAGTCTTAATATGCTATATATTTGGACATCAACTTGCCAAAATTGACAATCTGCAGGGTAACATATGATTGTTACATATCTATAATACAACACCCAGTTTGGTGCAGTGGCATTAGGCTGGAAATCAGGAGATCATGTGTTCTAATGCCACCTGAGGCACAAAACCAGCAAGTAGATCTTAGGTGAGACACTCTCTCTCAGCTCCAGGAAGCAGGCAAGGGTTAACCACTTTCAAAAAACTTTGCCAAGAAAACTGCAGGGACTTATCCAGGCAGATACCAGGAGTCAACATTGATGCAAAGACACACACACACACACACAAAAGTTATATAACAGAATAACAGAAGAGTTAGAAGGGACCTTGGAGGTCTTCTAGTCCAACCCCCTGCTCAGGCAGGAAACCCTATACCCGTTATGGTGAACTTATGGCATGGGTGCCACAGGTGGCACATGGAGTCATATCAGTGGGCATGTGAACATTACCGTAGCTCAGCTCCAGCGCACATGCGTGTGCCAGCCAGCTGATTTTTGGGCCTTCCGGTCCCACAGGAAGTTGGGAAATGAGCTGTTTCCGGCCTCTGGAGGGCCTCCGGGGGGGGAGGCCGTTTTCGCCCTCCCCAGGCTCCTAGAAAGCCTCTGGAGCCTGGGGAGGGTGAAAAATGGGCCTACCGGGCCCACTGTGCCATCACATGCTAAAAATGGGGGGCGCGCATTGAATTATGGGTGTGAGCACACTTGGGTGACCTCCCCACATTCCCCCTGCTTTTGGCACACAATGGCAAAAACGTTAGCCATCACTGCCCTATATCATTTCAGACAACCAAGAGATTGGTTGTCCAATCTCTTCTTTGGATATCAATTTTCCAGGGTGGCAATCTGCATGGTAACATATGTTTATTACATATAAAAAATAATATAATACTCTTTATACTACATTATAATGTATATAATACATTATATACATTATATTTAGCTCATATCAAATCACTGCAGGATGATGACGATTATGGTCCATAATTCACCTCACTTAAGTCAGTGCAGGTTGACAAGTAGACACATTTCAACTTCCCAGTTTAGCTCTGAAAGAGTGATTGTCATTCACTCAATGTTGGTGCCTAAGGGAGCCCTAGAACCTCAGTTTCACTGCTCCATTAACCCCTATGCCAACTGGTGCACACAGGCTATCTCTTGCTTTCTTTCTAAATAATTTTTTTAATGATCATGTCAGTGATCAGTGATAGGATCGGGGTGGGTTCTACTTACCTTTACTACCGGTTCACAACGAGGCCCCACGTGTGTGCTTGCTTCGCTCATGCATGCGCGCGCACTTCTGCGCATACACAGAAGCTCCCTGATGACAATGGGGTCGGTAGGCAGAGCCTCCCACCGGTTTTTACTACCGGTTCTATAGAACCAATCCGAACCGGGGGCAACCCGCCACTGGATAGGATGATATGCCCTCCAACCAGTGGTGGGATTCAAATAATTTAACAACCGGTTCTCTGCCCTAATGATTTCTTCCAACAACCAGTTTTCCAAACTGCCCAGAAAGTTAACAACCGGTTCTCCTGAAGTGGTGCGAACTGGCTGAATCCCACCACTGCCTCCAACCCTAATAATCTTGTGCAATCAGGATATATAACTATGTCCTACAGTATAAAGTTGAGCTATAAGCAAAATGTAAGCCCTACAGAGTTCCAAGCAGTAGGCTTTTTCTCTGCCAATACCATCAGGATAAGACAATCCCTCCCTGCCTCTTGGCCTTTGATGGCAATCCTCCCCTTACTGATCCTGTGCATAAAGCTCATTGAATTCATTTTAATTTAGGGGTCATATTTAAAAGTCTTTGACAGGATGGTAAATTTCTAAAAGCCATTAGCTTTTATTTCTACCATTTTCTAATTATCTGGAATACAGCTGTTGTATCTTGGCAAATGTTTTAAATATGTCACGTCATTGGGAACTGGTTTGTGGTTGAAATAGGCGCCTTATAAAAGAGAAATCAAGTTCTCTGGATAATTCACTTTCCTTTTTTAAAAAAAAAATAAAAATAATATGATGGTTTAAACCTTTAATGATCTATTTTTATAGCCAGCTTGGTTCCAGTTTACACATATGGTTCAGACTAGAATCCCACAGTATTAAATATAAAAATAAAACTTTCCCTTAGGGGAATCCACAATATATCATTGGGAGAGGAGAAAAAATATATAAAACCACTGCGTAGCTAAAATACATTAAATGGCTATGAATAGCCAATTACTATTTTTGCAGTCTTCTATCTGCATATTTTTAGAAGGGAATACACACAAACATGTGTATGCATATTTGTGCTTTTGTAGGCAGCCCTATAGGTATTCGTGTAAGCACATTTACTTTTTGATAGCTACAAATATTTGGACAGGCATTTTTAAAAAGCTGCAGGGTCCAAGACAATGCCTCATGTTGTTGGGGGAAAAGAAAATGCCTCTCCCTTTCCCAGCACTTGGCAAGAAAAGAAAGAACAGGGGTGCACATCTGTAAATAAATGCATCATTAGATTCTCATCAATTTGTAAGCTTCACTTGATGTATGGCTAAAATACATCCCAGAAGGAGAAGGAAGCTTCGAAGTGCATGCAGGCATACAAGATGACACGTCAGGGGGTGAAGAGGAATCTGGCTTAATGGAGCCTTCTTTTTTTTTTTTTTTTGCAGATGGGGGAAAATATCATTGTTACAACTGTCCACAATGAAGAAGTATTTAAAGTACATAGTCACCAATATACTCATTAGCCAAGGAGCTCTGGACATATTAAAAGAACATAGTAAAACAACTAATGAGGCACTTGAGTAGTAACAGGTTGTCATTAGAGCAGCATCTGCTCTCATCAGAGTTAATTATTCAGTTGCTTTGTTTTCCAAGTAGGTGTCTGATAAAATTTAGCAGAATCTTAATTAAAACACATTTTCAAACTCCTTAGATGCTCATCTCATCTAAAGAAATCGAGACAATATCCACCATAAACATCAAGCTTCAGTTGAGCCATCAAACGGAAGAAGGAACTCAGCCAATGTAAGTTTTTTTTTAGACTTTAACCATCAGTGTGCTAAAAGAATGCAGATAGCAGTTTAGCTCGGCAACAGCAAAGTAACTTGTCTCTGAGAAATTATGCTGTGAAAAGATGCCCATGTGCTGGAAATTCAGGCCGGAAACCTGCAGCCTGATGGATAGATTTGCATGAAGCATATGTACAAAAGGCATGACAGTTCCCTAAATCATGACCTCCTTCTCCTGTATTATTAATCCCAGGGCTGCTGAACCAAATCTGCTTCTTGGCATATTGCTCATGTTATATACTGTATTTGTTCTGCTACAATTAATATGATGACTTTCTGCGCCAAGTGATACAGAATAAAACAGTAATGCATAAAAGCAAATAAAATAGAAAAAAAGAGGGGAGGGGGGGAGGGGGAGGGGAGGAGAGGAGAGGAGAGGAGACTTTATTTGGTCAAGTGTGATTAGACACACAAGGGATTTGTCTCCAGTGCAGAAGCTCTCAGTGTACATTCAAAATAACAGAGTAATAATCATAATAATGATACCAATAAGAGAACATAGTAGAAAAGATGAGAATGATAATAATAATAATACAGCCATACCACACGGGTAGATACAAGACAGTACTATGGGAATTAGGTGTTCGACAGAGTGATAGCATAAGGGAAAATCTAGTTGTTTTGGCATGCAAAAGGAGAAGGAGGAGGAGTCTGTAGATATTTTTTCAGCCCTCCTGATCTATGCACTATACAGGTCCTCAGTGGAAGGCAGTCTGGTTGCAATTGTGTTGTTGTTTTTTCTGCAGTCCTAACTATCCGTTGAAGTCTGTACCTGTGCGGTTTGATTGTTGTATCATACCAGACAGTTATAGAAGTACAAATAATAGACTCAATAGTTCCTCTATTGAACTGTATCAATAGCTCCTAGGGCAGTCTGAATTTTCTGAGTTGATGCAGGAAGAACATTCTTTGTTGTGCCTTTTTAATGATGGTTCTAATATTAGATGTCCATTTCAAATCCCAGGAAATTATAGAACCTAAAAACTTGAAGTTAGAAGCAATTTTGTCATGCTGATACCCCAACACACCCACTCCTTCTTATCTTCATGATACTTCTTGAGTTTTGTCACTCTCACAAAAGGCCAAAAAAAGTTCTCTTTTTTATTTGCAGAAGTGAAAGGTAGCCATTAATCTGGGAGGAGGCATAAGGTTACACCAGGTCTGACCAGGAGCTAATCCATGTTCTCATTTATCTTAGATTATCGGGAAAATTCAGGTCTTGCCATGCCTCATCTGTGGCACTGTACCAAAGCCTGACTTCAGTTGGTTCTATTTAAAGGCAGTCACAGAAACCAACTCACAATTAAATGTGTTCTTCTCTCTATAGATCCTTCCTTTCATCATCTCAGATCCTTCTGTCCCACTCCATGTCCCACTCCTTTCATTGCATGTCCTATTCTATTAGCAGTATAGCCTCACCTTGGATTTATTTCTTGCACAGTGTGTGTGTGTGTGTGTGTGTGTGTGTGTGTGTGTGTGTGTGCAATATATTTCTCTCATGAAGAATGTGTTGCTCACCAGACTCATGTCACAGTTTACAGAGTTCCAAATGTAAATTCCAATAGGAGAAATCACAGCTCTTTAATGATGTGCCTGCCTTTACTCTCTGATCTGTAGTCCAATGTGATTTTCTATATATTAGTTATTAAATGTAAAAAAGGAGTAGGAAACAATTCAGAGATATGAAGTATAAAGGGTCTTCCTTCATGAACATGAGAATGGCAGAGCCTCTGGCTACAGTCTTGGCACTTATGAGTCAACAGAAATGCCAGTGATATGTACTGTCCCTTCAGAAAAGATAGAAGCAAGCATTTGCAGCAACAGAAGCAACTTCGGTTCTCACAAACCCCATCAGTACACGAATCATAATTAGTATGACTATGCTTGGTATAACTAGCTAGACTAGGAGTCTCCAACCTTGACAACTTTAAGACTTGTGGACTTCAACTCCCAGAATTCCTCAGCTTTGCTGGCTGAGCTTTGCTGGCTGAGGAATTCTGGGAGTTGAGGTCCACAAGTCTTAAAGTTGCCAAGGTTGGAGACCCCTGCGCTAGACTACATTAGCTACAAGTCGTCACATAATCCTTATATTATCTGGCTTCTGACATAATTCCAAGTTGTCCATCAGATGAGGATTGTGTTCAGAATAAATTCAGTCTCCACCTTCTATTCAGGCTTCAGAATCTAATTTTCCCCCAGACTTCCCTTTTATCACATTCTAATTGTTAACTGGACAAAAGGAGGAATTTACAGAATACCCAGAGAAGAATGTGTTTCATGAAATTAAATAAATTTCAAATGGCCCCAATTTCTTACTAGCCCCCAATATGTTATGGGGGCTATGTGTTCTTGGTCTTCGGCATTTTGGTCTAAGATGCACCCCATGCAATGCCAATGTTACAGACATCTCTCATGCTTATATCCAAATATTTATTGATCATAAATTTCAGATGTGCTCAATAAACTGAAATTTGAGTCCCTTCCCCTGTTCCATCAAACCAGCAAAAAGCTCCTGTGAGAAACAATCATTCATTCTCTTCCCAAATCTTTATACAAATGGTCAGATGCTTTGCTCCAGAAGAGCAAAAGCAAAAAGAAAGTGATTCAAGTTTACCCTGTTATTTTTCCTAGGAAACTGAGCTGGCAATCTTTCTGAGAGATGTAAATGCTCCTCTTTCTCTTTTGTCCTAGAGCAACACACTTGATTATTACAGCATCCATAAATATGTATTTGATCATATAAAAGGCAGCTTTAAAAGCAGCAAGAGCTGTTTTCCTAAGAAGAAGCCAAATCCAAAATGGCACCAACCATCTGTTAAAGCTAGGCTCCCAGGCTTCCTTCATGCTAAAATCCACAATTTTCAAGTGACAGGAGTGAAAGCCACTCTCGAGCAATGCAGGCAATGTAATTAATGAGGACGGCATGTATTTCATCCCATCGCTTTCTCCGTCTGGCCTCCCGTTTTATCCATCACACAGAGGGAACATATGATGGCGTTGCTTGGAGTACT
The DNA here is from genome assembly GCF_029215685.1 of Pituophis catenifer annectens. Lineage (NCBI taxonomy): Eukaryota > Metazoa > Chordata > Lepidosauria > Squamata > Colubridae > Pituophis > Pituophis catenifer. The sequence continues at coordinate 181,946,846 of NW_027256881.1, forward strand.
CGTTATCGCTAAGATGAGCCAACTGTTTTTGCAAACCACCACGAAGTGAGTGTAGCGTGAGGGAGCTTCAATGAATGAGTGTGTTGCGGGTAGAGGGAGACACACATCACATCTCCAAGCCAAGTAGCTTAGTGATCAGGCTCCAAATATTATGATCGCTGCCCAGAGATGCAGACAAGGAAAGTGGTTTCCATAAGCCCATTTGAATCAGCACTCAGAGTTTTGGAGGAAAAGTTTCACTGTGGCACTTTGCATTGCTGAGAAAGAAACTTTAAGAGTGGAATACAAGTAGTTTCACTAATACAGGTAGTCCTTGACTTACGACCGCAATTGAGCCCAAAATTTCTGTTGCTAAGTGAGACATTTGTTACGTGAATTTGGCCCCATTTTACGACCTTTCTTGCCACAGTTGTTAAGTGAATCACTGCAGTTGTTAAATTAGTAACATGGTTTTAAGTGAATCTGGCTTCCCCATTGACTTTGCTTGTCAAAAGGTCACAAAAGGTGATCATCGGGATACTGCAACTGTCATTAATATGAGTCAGTTGCCAAGTGTCTGAATTTTGATCACGTAACCATGGGGATGCTGCAATGGTCATAAGTGTGAAAAATGTTCATAAATCACCTTTTTCAGTGCCATTGTAACTTTGAACAGTCACTGAACGAACTGTTGTAAGTCGAGGACAATAAGCTGCATAGGCAGCTTCGTCTACACAATGATTTTAGTAATAGCAGAGGAGAAGAGGAAGTTAAAATTTGCAAAGCAATTTCCTCCCACTTCCCCCACAAAAGTGCCCCTTTTTTTATGAATCTTTTCATGGTAACCTCCAGAAGGTGTTGCAATGTTTGTGGAAGAGGTAGAATTATCACATCATGGCATAATCTAACCAGCTGAGTTTGACAATGAGATGGTGGAGCTGAGAACAAGAAGCCTTCATGATGTCTCATTTTGAATGGAGACAAGGAAGAAGAACTATGTGGCTTCCTTATTCAGACAACCAGGTTGTTGCTCCCTGTACTTGCTACTCTGGTCAACAATATTCTGTTGCAGGGGTGGGCAACCTTAAGGAATAAAGGACTACACCTCATGTCTGGGAGAGTTAAGGCTGCAAAGTGGGAGGGCAGCAGTTTGGAGAGTGACAATGGGTTCACTTAACAGGCACCATGTTTACTTAACAACCTCTGCAAAAAAAAAAGATGGTAAAATCAGGCGCAGTCATGTAGTGACCCACTTAATGTCCTTCACAACTTACTATTGTTATTCCGGTCTCAGTTATGATTGTAAATCAAGGACTGCTTGTAAATATTGGAGAGAAATTTCTGCTGTGAAAACAAAGAAGGGCATGTCACTGCAGTGAGCAATACCTTAAATATTGCTATTATATAAAAGTAGCATATCTTAACACATTTATAATACTGTTATTATATCTAGAAATTTGTTTAACGATGTGGTGTGTTTATATCACCTGATAAACACTGATTGTTTCATATAGCCAACAAGAAGAAAAAATTGTTTTAGAAAATGATATCAGAGTGAAGAACAGAAAGGGGTTGTAAACAGGTATTAGCTTTTGAAGGGGGAACATTAAAATGTTTGCTTCTCCTCCCAACTGTTTGGCACTGTTATTAATTATTTACAATATTATGGTTTTAAATGTATCTTTTAAGTAATGAAATACAAAATAACTATGTGCACTTGAATAGATGGATCTACTAGTCCATGGATATCAACCTTCTCCAATTTGGTGTCTTTGAGATAAATTAAGAATATTTCTATCTGGCTATGGTGGCTGAGAAATTTCAGGAAATGTAGATTTAGTACATCTAGAAGATAGCTGGTAGGGGAAGAAGGATTCCATACTTATTGTAAGGAATCTAAGGAATGCATTTCCTTAAAATAATAATTACAGATTGATGAAAGGGTGGAGTAGAGGTGGAATGGACATAGAGATATTATCTCAGAAAATGCTTTTTTCTCCCACTATGGATTGAGAATCTGGTGCAAAACTTTAAATGATACTCATAAGAATCTACAAGGGCGGGGTGGTGGCTCAGTGGTTAAGACGATAGGCCTATCTGTTGGAAAGCTGACAGGTTCAAGGTGCAAACACCACACGATGGGGTGAGCTCCCATCCTTGCTCCAGCTCCTGCCAACCTAGCAGTTTGAAAACATGCAAATGTGAGTAGATAAATGGGTACCATTTTGGTGGGAAGGTAACAGCGCTCCCCAACATCATGCTGGCCACATGACCTTGGAAATGTCTTTGGACAGCGCTAGCTCAATGGCCTTGAAACAGAGATGAGTACTGCCCCCTATAGTTGGCAATGACTAGTGGAGTAAAATCCATAGGGACTCCTTTACTTTAAGAATCTACATGAATTTTAAAAAATGTTGTTATCCAATCATTTTCATATATTTCTCTAAAGGATGTCAAATATATACAGAACCCACTAGATATTCCCTTCCCTTCCATCTTCTGTTGCTAACAGTATAGTCGTGCAAATAATCTCTACAGCCTGTGATATGCAGAACAGCATTTTAAAAAATCTCCTTGATGACATTTTATTGTGTGGGAAAGCTTGCATTTTTGGAAGCCACTTTGATCGTACAATATGGAAAGCATGCTATCTTAGCTGTTTCCTACACAGAGTTGGAATGAATATCGTTTTGGAGAAAATCCACTGGCAAAAGTTCCAAGTCTTGAGCAGTTAGTTTTAATGTAGCAAAAAAAAAAAAAAGTATTCTCTGCGCATATACTGAGCAGTTATTTTGAGATGCTGCCTTCTGGGATGATTACTGTCTGATAGCAGATAGGAGGAGGAATGTCATCCTTCATAAACGTGGGCGTGTAGTTTTGGGAAGTCGCAAATTGGGCCAATTTGGGTTTGTTGTAAACTACTGGCTTTACTTTTCTGAAAAAGCACTTCTAGATGTGTAAATAGATCTTTGAACTGTCAGCTGTCAGGCAACTAAAAACATCTGAACACGAATTTCACTGATGTTAATTTGACAAATGTTGTATTTTAAAAGATCTGGCGGAGAAAATGGCAACTTGATCTCACCTGCCCAGAGCCCCAACTTCCTCTTCTCCAAAGCAGACAGATTGTTCCCCGTCTTTTTCTTTTCAGGAGCAGACTTTACGACTGCAACATATGATTGTCTTTTCAGATCTCTGCAGAAATCAGGAGCCTATCCTGGAACACTTTGCAAAACTCCATCGGGCATATAATTCACTTGAGATCCCACTCCACCATTCCCATAACTTTTTGCAAAGGGCTCTAAACTTTGAGATCTCAGCTTTTAAGACTGAGAAAGGAAAATACAAGCTTTCTGTTAGTCTCCTCAACCTAAGACAGCAAAAAAGATCTTTTTACTTAAGGCTCTTTTCAAGAATAGCATTGACAGCAAAGCAGGATGGTAATTAATACGGCAGGCATGCAACTCTTTCATTCTAAAGAAAAATCTTGCTTCAGATTGCCATTTTTAAGGTGACAGAAATCATGTCTGGAGTAATAATATCAAATAGTTTTGTTCGACTTTTTTTTTTAAGTAAATTTTGTTTAAATTGTACAGGGAAATTGAGTACAACAATAATTTTGGCTCACCCACTTCTCTCTTTTGTCCCTATCTGTTTTGGAACTAGACCCCTGTGCCATTTAAAGGTGGAGGACAATCTTTGTGATGGAGACGGTTATAAAGGAAGGAAGGCACAAGTCTCTTAGGAACTTAAAACAGTAAGAGCTCGAATGGTCCTCACTCCTCTTAAACTGAAAACAAGAATCAAATGGGCTTGGCTTCAGTTTTGTTCCTCTGGGCAGTGTGCCATTTCTGACTTCATGCTTTAGTATTTCCTCTGAAGGTCCTCTTGGAAACTGTATGGAAAATACTGTTTGTTGGCTCTATGGTACCCTTGTCTCAATTCTGCTAAATCTATCAAGGGGGCTCAATTAGGTTTTCTGATTCTCAATTCAGAGGCAGTTCCTGCCTGCATACAGACCGACTAACTATATTCTCCAATTCACTTCTATGAAACCTCAGATATAATAGCTTCCTCTCTCAGCCTGATTAATCCCAATATGAAGCGAGCAGAGCTTTTAGATCTGTGATGGTGAACCTATGGTACGCGTGCCAGAGGTGGCACACAGCGCCCTCTCTGATGGCATGTGAGCCATTGCCCCAGTTCAGCTCCTCTGAACACACCTCCCGCCAGCCAGCTGGTCTTTGAGTCTCTGCCACGTACGTGCGGGGGTGAGGCACATGCGGAGGCATGAGCGCATGTGCGTGGCGGCGGGGTGCTTGCAGGGGCACATGCTCATGCAGGGTGCAGGGTGTGCATGCAAATGCATGGGGGCTGTGTGCATAGGGGCGGGGCGTGTGCAGGGGCGTGAGTGCATGCATGAGGCAGGCGTGTGAGGGGGGCACATGTACATGTGTGGGGGCAGAGTGCATACAGGGGCACATGTGCAGGGGCAAGGCATGTGCACGCATTGCATTTTTGGTGTTCACGCACACACCTCCACATGCGCGCACACATTCAAGTGCTTTGGACACTCGGTCCAGAAAAGCTTAGCCATCACTGTTTTAGATGACTGTCTCAAAGGGAATGGCACTCCTCCTTCCTCTAATCTGTCATTCTGCCATTCCTTATTGGTGTTGACTATATTACTTGCATACATACAAACTAGATAATGTCACTTTCACTTACAATATAGCTTCTCCTTATTTTGAATATTGGGTAAACAAAGGCAGGTAGATTTGTAGCAAGTATTTTACCTTTCACAAACATGTTTCTCTCTGTTGAAGATCAATTTGTTTTCACCCAAGAAGTGCAGGATATATAAAGTAAAGGGCACACTGATGTCTGTTCGTAACCATATCAAAACCAACATGTCAAAGTATTATTAGGGTCCAAGTATTCTCTGAGCTTTTTTAAGAAAACAACCATGTTCAGAGGATACCAAGAATCCAAGTGTTTCATCCTTGAGCTACACATATTATTTTTTATATTATCTTTTATTGACAATATATTTATGAGATGTTGTCCAGGCAAGAGCCTTGCTGGTACAGTGGTCTAAGCACCCTGTTATTAACACAGCTGCCTGCAATTTACTGCTGGTTCGAATCTCTCCAAGGCTCAAGGTTGACTCAGCTTTCCATCCTTTCTAAGGTAGGTGAAATGAGGACCCAGTTTGTGGGGGCAATAAGCTGACTTTGTATAAATATACAAAATATATACAAAAGTATGAAGGCTATTGCTTAACGCATTGTAAGCCGCCCTGAGTCTCCGGAGAAAGGCGGCATATAAATCAAATTAAAATAAAAAATAAAATAAAAATAAAATAAGCTCCATCATTTTTACTTGTATTGTGACATTATGTCAGCTTTGTGAAGTAGTCCAGACAAGAAGCATATCCAGGAGTATTAGCTCTATTTTTACTGTAAAGTTACATTAACAGAATCTTGTAAATCTGGAAGTATATCTCCTCCCCCCCACGCCCATCCCCCGATATATACACACACCATTTTTACAATCAAAGAAACCATGGAGGGTCGCTTAGCAATAGCAATAACACAAAGTGATAATGCTTTACAGCACTCTGCACAATTTACAACGTCAGCATATTGCCCCCAACCATCTGGGTCCTCATTTTACCAACCTTGGAAGGATGGAAGGCTGAGCCTGTGACCTTGAGCTGGTGAGAATTGAACTGCTGGCAGTCAGCAGAATTAATTTACAATATTGCATTCTAGCTATTTTTTTTGGTGTGTCATTTCCACACACTATTCCACATTACTTGCAATACATAAGAAGTGGAAAAGAGCCTTGGTGGCACAGCAGACTAATGTGCTGTTAACTAGCACCAGCTGCCTGCAATTACTGCAAGTTCGAATCTCACCAGGCTCAAGGTTGACTCAGCCTTCCATCCTTTCGAGGTGGGTAAAATGAGGGGGCAATTGCCCGGATTGTGGGGGCAATAAACTGACTTTGTATAAAAAAGAACACCACTTGGGGGGAGCCAAAAGCCCAACTAAGCAGATATATATAAAAGTATGAAGGCTATTGCTTAATGCATTGTAAGCTGCCCTGAGTCTCCGGAGAAGGGCGGCATATAAATTGAACCAATAAATAAATAAATAAATAAATAAATAAATAAATAAATAAATAAATAAATAAATGTTGTGATGCATATTTCATCACTTGTCTCCCCCGCTACAAGGTCTCAAGACAGCAAAGTTCTACCAAATGTTTCTACTACTGTTGAATCCAATTTGCCATACCTCATCTCTTCCCAGTTATGAACTCATCAGCATAAATGCAGACCAGGTCTTCTTGGAAGAGATAATCTGGCCTTCAGTTGCCAATATATGGTGGTTCTGCGCATCTTGAAAACAAATTGAAATACCATATCTGGATTTCATGCAAGTACATCAACTCCCTGCTATTCATTGATTACAGTAGGCTGAAGTTTTGAAGGCTTCCACATGGGTCTGATAAAAAAAAAAAAAACTTTTAGGGAATAGTAGAGAGCTTCTACCCTTGGGGGGGAAAAGGCTGAAGTTTTTCTTCCAAAATATTTTGGAAGCATGTACTGTCCTAATATATGGCTTTTATTTGGTTTTTCAGCTTTGTTTCACAGAGATCATCAAAACACTGAATGTTTGATAATAAAACAGAATTGTAAGCAAATTGATTCTTGGAGTTCCACTTTCATTAAAGGCCATCAGATGTGGGCTGCTGAAATCCAGATGGCTGCAAAGCATTATAGAAAACTCTTCCTCTTTGCTCCCACCTAGAGAATATTTGTGTATCTGCTGCCCACATCAGATGATGATGATGATAGATAACAGATAGATAGATGATAGATAGATAGATAGATAGATAGATAGATAGATAGATAGATAGATAGATGATAGATAGATGATAGATAGATGATGAAGAAATTGAAGGGATCACCTTCACCTGATTCTTTAGAAACAAAAATTATTCTCCACCCTTTGCTATGGCAATGGCACTGCAAGTAGTAGCTATATGCAGTAGGCCACCATTTTGCATCCCCCATGATGCCCTACAAGGACTGGGGAGGAATGGATGGGAAATAGTCCATGGAAACAATCAGAGAAAATTCTGCAAAGTTGTCTGTGAAAAAAAGAAAAAGGAAAAAAAAAACCAGAAATTTTCTCAGAAACATGTCTGCTGCAAAATATCAGCTCAACTCTCGATGACATACTCATTTATAGATTAGAGACATAAGGCTGAAAAATAATGAGTTACTCAAGGGCAGCCAAGAAGACTACATTCTCTAATTATACTTGTCTAACAGATATAACACCCATTTTTCTCAAATGGTCATGATCCAAAGAAAGAAGCTTATGCAGAAAACTGAGACTTTGTTTCCCAATTTCACTTCTGCAAATCTCAAATTGCTGCAAAATTTCAAAAGGGGTGAGTTTCTTTGTTCATGAAACTTGCTGTACTAAGATGAAGATGAAAGAGCTGCTTGCTAATTCTACACAACATTCCTCAGGTTGGAGAAATTATTATAGTCTTGCACATGTAATCCTGAATTTGCATTTCACCCTAATATTTACCTGGCAAATTCTACTATAGACTTCTTCACTGAGGAGCTATATCTTAGCCTCTATGCTCATGGGCGAACATAATACTTTAAAAAAACATCAGTTCAAGGAAGAGGATGATGGGCAGAATAATCTTGGATGGCATCACTACTAAAGGCAGATCTTCATCATCAGGTATCACTTAATGCCATGCAAAATGTTCTCCTGCACTGTTTGCTATTTTCTCTCCCCCCCACCCCCACCCCTACCTCCAAAGCTCCTTGGTTTCAAAATTATTGTCAAAGAAGAAGAAATTTCAATGACATTCTCATGGTGGACATACATAACAGAAACAGGATTAGCAATAACAGGCTTTACTTCCTCTAACAATAAAATACACTCAAAATCACAACCAAGAGAAATTTGAAAGAGCACTTGGAGACTAAGATAGAAAAACAGAAGCCTGATTTGCTAGGGGAAAACCACTTTTTAAAAGTAATTTCAAGTCTAAATTTCATTCATTTTTTTTCAGCCTGATTAAGCCATAGATTTTACATTCTAGTCTTGTGGATGGCCATTAAATGCAAATTGCCTAAAAAAGAAATACTTCACCTAGGCTAGGGAAATGGAGTGGCACTGGATCCAATTCTCCCCTTCTCATGCTTGTCAGGAAGGCTCTGGTTGGGCCTTCAACTTTCTTTTTCAACAGGAAGAAGCATATGAGTGAGCAGCCATCCTTCTCTTCTAGTGAACTGCCAGTTTCTTCTGGTGGTTCCCCTGCTCCTTTCAGAGATTGTGAGGCAGACCAAATTCTGATATTGGCTAAACTTCGAATATTAATGTCCTAAAACTTTGGCCAAGGCTGAAGTTCCTCTTCCGTGCCAATAAAAGGTTGCTGGATTGACGAAGGTATTTGACGGAGGTACTTATCTGTAAAAGGGTAAAATTGGGATAACAGAAACAGTAAATGTAACTTTAGATGCCCGCTCTGTATAAAAACTATTTCAAGATTATAAGAGACCATAAATTTCTGAAGGTAAGACTTCTGGGACAAAGCAAAAGCTCATTCTCTACTACTTTATGGGCACCATGTTAAGGTTAAGGATATTTATTTTTCTCCATCAGTTGATGTAGATATGCAGGAGTAAAACAACAAATCCAAACACACTTCTCCCAAGCCCAACTCCACTTGGACATACTAACCAAGCTAACCAAGAATACCTCATTAACCCTCATTTCAATAAGCTCCTATTTACCTATGTCTATAGTCATCTTTCTTGACCAGATTAGGGTTGGATTCATTGCCAGGCTAATCAAGTTATCGAGCAAGGGTTTTTGGTCACTCTGACTGTTCTTGTCTTTTGCTTTACTTGTAACCTTTCACAATTATGAACAGTATAATTGCTTTATCATGCCCTCTATGGTGCATTAAGCCTACTGAAGCTGGCTGCGTATTGACAATTGCTATCAATTTTCTTTTCATTTTACCTCAGAACATATCCACTTTCATTACACTCACTGTGGCAAAACAAATAATACATTTTTTAATGTCCTGATCTTACAAAAGCATATACAGGAGGCTTTATGAATGGAAATATTACTTCCCATATAAAATATGACTAAAGGATATGGGATACTGACTAAAATTGACACTCGGCATGAAAACCACATTGTTGGAATACTTGTAGTATTATCAAATTCTATTTGTTTTTTTCCAACCACAGAACCAATAATTTCGCAGGAAGGAAAATCAATTCCTTTTTATAGGAGGAGGAAATAGCTATTTCAAATGGATGGTCAGAGAGAGACAAATAGACAGATGGATATAACCAGCCCATCCAATATTCCCCAGGTACTGTATGTGGAAATTCAGCTCCTATTATACCAGCCAGCAAGGGGCATGATGGAAGTTGGAGTCCAAGACTTCTAGAGGGCACCAGTTTTTTTACTTTAAAATGGAATGTTTTGTCACAGGTTTTTACACACACACACACACACACACACACACACACACACACTGTATCTGGCATTCTTTTATTTTGTTTCCTAAAATGTATTTTCAATAATTTAATGCATATGTTCAGAGGTTTACTGTACAAACAAATGATTTAATTCCATAACGTAATGTGTTATGCAATTGTTGGAAAATAAAATGATTTGTTTTGACCCTGTTCTATTATTGATGTTTCCTGGGTGTTTTTTCACTATGTAAAATAGGCACAGAAATAATTTTGTTTAATATATTAAAAGCTTTTTTATGCTCATGTTTTTTTTTTTTCTATGGGACTGGATGTTGAATTGAGAGATATTCTGCCACGAGGTTTATTTCATGATTTGGAGCCTGAATCATCTTACAGCTTAACCTTTCTTTTGAGGTTATTGTGAGGAAAAAAATGATGTTAAATCTCATGCACATATTGCTTATAGTACTGTGAAAGATATTCTGAAGCATTCTGATAAATAATAAGGCTGAAAGCTGCTTATCTTTAAAAATATTTGCTTTATTCAAAATGGCAAATACCTGTCTCACCTGGACTGATTTTAAAAGTTAAAGCAGGATCATCTCTAGGTAAAGTTTGGATGGAGATCAAAGGGAATTCCAGCGGCATTGACCAAGTGAAAAAAATTGTCCCAGAAGAAGGGAATGGCAAGCCATTTCTATATAGTAGTGGGATTCAGCCAGTTTGTACCAGTTTGGGAGAACTGGTAGCTAATTTTTGTGCAGTTCAACAAACCGGCTGAACCTGGCCACACCCCTCCCCTCCCAGCCCCCCTCACCTCGTGCACACATGAGTGGCTAATTCATGGCTTGGACAGTTTCTCCCCAAGCTAAACCTCCACCTTGTCTGAAACACGATTGTCTCACCCTCCTTGCTCACTCCATCCTCCCAATATTGTAAGCCACCTCGTCCACTCCAAGGTGAAGATTCAACTGAGCAACTCCAGATTGAATTCTTGGCAAGTTGTGAGGTCAGGAAGAGGAGGAGGGGCGTTGGCAGTAGTGGCAGTGTCACAGTTTTAGGGAAACAGTACAAGCAGCCAGGTAGGCAATGGTGCCACTTCCTCCATCGACGGCAGCATCTCCCCCTTGTCTGCTCCCTGTGCCTGAGAGTCTGAATGGTCCATTCCAGCTGAGGAGGGAAAGTGAATGTGCCATCTGAGGAGCAGTGCTGCGCTCCTCGACCCTCAGCTCCAGCCATGGAGCTTGCGACACAGGGCTGTAGGGTACAGCTGCCACTGGAGAAGAAATGCACGCTTGGGCTTCCTGCCTCCTTTCTTTTTCTTCCCGCTTCTTCTGAGTGATGCGCTTCTCCCGGGATTCTCTCCCTGCAGCAAACATTCACCTGAGCTCACAGCCACTCTTGAGGACACCCACACTGCAGTAATGCCAGAGCGTGCCTGCGTGGGGAGCCGTCCTAAGTCCCAAGTGGCTTCTGGCTCCAGGTTGCCACATGCTCATTAATTGAAGTTCTCCAGCCTTTTGGGTGCACTCCTTTCTCTCCACACACACACACCCAGTGGCTTCAGCCTGAGGAGGATCGTGGTAGCCTGACGAGTGTGGCACAGGCTGGTCCCATTCCAGTCTCTGCCGGGTGGGTGATTCTTCACTGCCCGCTTTGCCTCCAAGTCACTTGCCCCATAGGCTTTGCTCGTGCTGGGGAAGAAGGTTTGTGTCATGTAACAGCAACTGAGGGAAGGGGCTCTCCTCCTGCAGGGCCAGCCATCAAAGGAAGTGCCATTTCCCTCCCCCCTCAGGAGGCCAGGCGAGGTTAAAATGCCAGGTATCTCCAGATATTTTGCTGGTAAACTGATTCACACACAGAGTCCCTCCCTGTTCATTTTGTAACTTTAGCATTTCCCAACCTTGACAACTTTAAGCTGTGTCGATTTTAATTCCCAGAATCCCCTGGCCAGCATAGTAGAGAGAATTCTGGGAGTTGAGGTCCACATAACTTAAAGTGGCCAAGCTTGAGAAAAGCTGCTCAAGAAATGATCAGCTCTATCTGTCTCTCTGGATTAGGGCTAATAAGCCATCTCAGCTCAGTCACATGACCACCCACCCACGCTTACTCAGCCAGTGGTGAATCCCACCACTGCTTCTATACCATTGCTAAGAAATGTTCATAGTTACCTCTGCATACTCATCAGGCATCAAAACAAATCATTAGCATTTTTATCTATTTAATTTTTCTTTTTTAACAAACATTTCCATGCACACTCATACATTTGGTATGGATTTTAAAAAATAATAATAATTGGAAAATATTACCAAATAGTCTTTAAGTTTAAAGCAAGGTTCACATCATAAAGCCATTCCACAAATATTCTCTGCTTGTTTAAAAAAATTGGGCTTAAGTTTTGTGGCAAGTCATTCAACACAATGCAATTCTGAGTACCAGCAAGCAGCCAGAAAAGAACAGAACAATTCCTAGCCAAAAATAAGGAACTTCATGTTTCTTAATAATCTCAAGAGTTCTGAGATGGTCCTGGAATAAAAATCTAATCAATAAATATATACATAAATGCAATTATAAAAAAAAGTATTATTTACAGTAAACAATAACAAAATGATTCAAAACAACCATTTTAACAACTCATCCAGAAGAATGAATTCTTAGAATTTTTTTTAATAAAGAAAAGGAATACCACATAAAGACCAGAGGGAATTTGGAAAAAGAGATCACTGATCCCTAGGTTATTGCCTCCAACAACTTAGAAGGTCTTTCTTTTCTCTTCTTAATACTTTGATTAAATGTCTATGTATCAGAAAACTTCATAAAGTCTCTCCCACCCAATAATCAAGTTCCCATATGTTGGAAAAAAAATGGCTCTTTAGGACAAATCGAAGTTGTGTGGGAATAACTCATGGGGAATTGGCCAGAATGGGAATCAAACACATAACATACATCTGGCAAGATATCTTGAGAGATGGCATCAGAATCATGCTAGTAGGACAGTTTGGGAGTAGCAACTGAATTTCTTCAAAAATATGATAGATCACAACATTAAACAACCTTTTAAAAGTTGGATTTTATATACCGTAATCCCTTCCCCTCCCTTCAAGTTCTCTTTTATTACCTCAGGACAAAGCTGTGCCTTGGCTGTGCTTTCCAAATGTCAAATCAGTTCTGAGAGGGTTTCTAAAGATAAATTATCATATCTCATTTCAGCCATGGGTCTTCAACTTTGAAGGTATACTAAACCTGATTATCAGGTCTTTAAAAAAAAAACAGATCCCAAGAAATTGTATGATATTTACACATATAACATATATTTTGAATATATCTGCCATGTATTTCCAACATTCGTAAAGATAGAAATCATAAAGACTACCAATGGCATTAAAAGATAATGAAATCAGTACTATATCTAAGAGTGCCCAGCTTGTGTAATTTGATGGCAGAAAGAATCTGGAAATCTTGCCCACTGCTTCACGCTATAAAAGTAAGAGAGAAATAGAGAAGATGCAACAGTGTGTATCTTTCCATTGTTTTCTTCCTACAACTCACCTAATGTCCTTGGGGAATGCTTTAGAATAGAGTGTAGGAGCTTGCTTCACCCCTGCAAATCATATTTCCCTATAAAACTAAAAAACAATTATCCCAGCATATACATTTCAGAAACCATATTTTTAGAAACTTCAGAGGAAAAAAATTAAAAGATTTTCTGAGGGCTCCTAGGAGCGTCGTGAGGACCCCAAATTGAACTCTCCGCATTGCAAATCTTGCTAAATATCTTAACCACAAGCCAGTTTTCATATGTGCAGATCCTCAATATCCCTTTTTTTAAAAAGTACATTGGAGAAAGAGAATGCACAGCACAGAGCAGCTTATCAATGAAAATGAGATAATATTACCAAATACTAGTCTGCACATATGTTATATATTCTAGAGGCAAAACTTCTTTTCTCCGGAATGTACAAAATAATCATAAACATGCATCAAAACAAGTGGGGAAAAAAGGTTAACAAAAAGTCAACACAGAGCATGCAACTAAATAGAAAGAGTGGGGAGAGGGAGAGAGAGAGAGGAGAAAGAGAGAGACTGTGAAATATCTGAGAAATTAATATTTGTAGTCAACACTGATATAGAGAAATTGGTATGATCGCTTGTGCACTGATCTAAAGAAAGTCTTGTTTTTTTTATTGTGACAGTAGCCCCAAATCTGTAACATTCACTTTTGTCCCAACAAAAGAAACATTGGAGGATGCCAAAATACAAAACAAAGCATGAATCCAAAACAAGCCAACAATCTCTGCTGCCCTTCCCCATTTTTAAAATTAAATCACAGAAAAAGAGAATAAAAACAGTAACAGTGTTAAATTATATTTTATTAATACATTCAAATAGACCGAGTCCTTTGCTGTAACATACAAGTACGTGCATTTTGCATTTTGTAATGCAAAAATGGATGAAGATGCAAGGGAGAGGCTTCCACACAAGCATTCTCCAGTTTCATGTTGGGTTCTGCTCTTAATCCAGATTGTATTGGGCAGCTCATTCTGCCCAATACTGTGGGCAGAGGAAAGAAAGATCAATTTGAATGTAGAGTCAAAACGGTAAAAGACTCAGAGCAAGAGAAAGATATGTCTATCCTCAAACTGTGATTGCCTTGGGCAGTTCTGAGAGCAAAATGAGCCAATGAGTCTTGAGTATCAGCGTGGAAGTTTAGAGGGAATAAGTTTCATTTCTTAATTAACTTTAAGTAAAGCTGGACAACAATGTTGCTTTTCTCCTGAGAAGTCCTAAAAAGACCCTCCCTCTCTGGAAGCTCTAGAAGGCAAATTTAGTTTGACACATGATGGGCCCACCCTGAAGAAGCAAATAATAAACTGTTTCTGACTGCATCAGAACCCAAGTGGTAAACACAAATCCTAGCATTGGAGAAGAAATAATATGAGATGTTAGAGAAGAAGCAGGGCTGTGCGTATTACAAGGGCAGAAAGAAGCATCTTAGGACCACCTTCTTCCCTAATATATAAACTCAATTTTCAGGAATGTTTAAATGGGAAACCAGATTGTCACAACTGTCACATCTACTCAGATAAAGTGAACAAGCTAACCAGCTTGGGCTGGGGAAATTGATATCTGCCTCTTTATTCAAATTTAAAATCCAGGGCTAAGCTAAGGGGACTTACTCTTAGTTTAACATTTTTCTGCAAATTATTGGCCCAAATAGGAAAAATCTGAAGCGTGTGTTCATCTTACTGAATAGGATGACAGGTCAATTTCCAAGTGCAATACAGGTAGGCCTTAACTTACAACCATAACTGGGATCACAGTTTCTGTCATAAGTCAGTGTGGCTGTAGAGCAGGGCTGTCAAACCTGCAGCCCGTGGGCCGGATGCATCACACGCTGGCCACATCCCATTTAATGAAGGGGGGGAAAGTCATGATACGTCACGTGACGATGCCGTGACGATGTATATTTGACACTCTGCTGTAGAGTAAACCATTGTGTGATGGGGCCCAATTTTATAACCATTTTTTTTATCACAGCTGTTAAGCAAATCACCATGATTACATGAATCATGAGGTCATTAAACAAATCACATGGTTGTTAAGCAAATCCACCTTCCCTAATTGACTTTTTTTGTCAGAAGCCACCTGGTAAGGTTGCAAATTGTGATCACTTGACCACAGGACACTGCAACTGGTCATAAATGGGAACTGGTTGCCAAGTGCTCCATTTGTGATCACATGACTGTGGAGGTGATGTAATGGTCCTAAGTGCAAGATCAGGTCATAAATCACTTAAAGAGTCCATCATAACTTTGAGCCATAATTAAACAAATGGTCATAAGTCTAAGACCACCTGTAATGAATTGGAGGATAAAAAAGTGGAGAACAGCTGCCATTCCGATGACAATTATTCACATCTCCCACCGGGGCCCTAAGTAGCTGTGTGATATGCTGGCTCAGCTAGGTTCTTTCTATTGCATTCATTGTCCCAAAGGTATTTTTTCAAGAGGCAACTGGACTTTCTGGTTTTTTGTTTTTTTTTTTTTTTGAAGATGTTTCACTTCTCATCTCGTAAAATTTTGGATGAGAAGCGAAACATCTTCAAAGAAAAACCAGAAAGTCCAGTTGCCTCTTGAAAAAGCACCTTTGGGACAGCCATGACCTGGATGACTGAGAATCTCCATAGGCACTGCATTCACACTTGCTTTGGAGACTATAAAAGCAATCACCACCACTATTGAGCAGCAGTAAACACTGAACTAATTGACAACTTAAGAGCAGCTCTCCTTTTCTGCGTCTAGTGCTACTGATCGGCACTAGCAGCAAGTGAGATTTCTGTGGCTCTGCATACCCATGCTGTGTTTCTAGAGAAAGTAGGAGAAGTCTCTTGGGAAGCAGATGCTCAAGCACCCTATTCACAGCATTATCCCTTAGGCCAAAATATGTTTGCTAGTAAGTAACAGAAGCATTAAACATTACCAGCAGTGATGAAAGATAACTTTTACCACAGTGGTTTGCATATTTTGCACTTAATTTGTCAATGTCTTAGAAGTGCAGATAAGGAATAGCCTTTATGTAGACTGCCAATATCCCCGGTATTGTGTGTTATACCCTCTGGCCATAGAACTCGAATTTTGTGAGCAGGAAGATGAGAGAGTGGAGATTACTTCACAAACAACACATATTAGCACAGTTAGTTGCCACATCTGCAAACAAAAGTTGTCTTACCATGAAGCAATGTGAAACATGTGCTTCCAGCAGCAGTCTAGAAATAAGTTTTTTTTTCCTGCTTCTTTACTTTCAACGGTTTTCATCCCCTGTCTCTACAGCTATGAACAGGAAAATGTTAAGGGATCCATGTTTTTCCGTTTAGCTTTGTTTTGTTTTTAGGTACATAGCTTTTTTAAGCTAGGTCTGATTCTCTCTTTCTCTCTTTCAGTTTCTCTCTGTGTATGTGTTTGTTTGTGTGTTTGTATGTGCCCATCTCTGAAGCTTCAAGGTTTTTTGTTTTTTTTAATGAAGCTCCTCTCTGAAATCCCTTAGTTTGAACTCAAAGCTGGACCTTTTCAGTAGCAGCCCATTATGTAGGATTTTTCCCTCTTCCCTTACAACTTCCCCAAAAGTACAAAATGCTATTTTGGGGGCGGGGGGACAGGGGACGGGACTGAATAACTTTCAACCTGGGTTTTTTTTTTTTCCTTTTTCTCAAATCAACATATTTTTTTTAATATGCTGCTCTGTGCTTTCACCATAGTAAGTGGTATGATCATAATTTGTTCTGCTTTCTTTCTTTAAAAAATATTTCACAAAGCTTTGATGGCACTATATAGGGAATTATTAGTAGAAATGGGTAAATCACTTTTCAAAGAATATGAAAAACAACCGTATCAAGGGTTTCCCTCCCTCACCCCCAATATATACTTCCATAAAATATAGTGAAGGGATGATAGCTTTGCACATTCAAACTTGGCTTTGTTGGATCACTGCTGTAAGATGATGTGTAGTTAATATTTAAAAAATAAATGAATAATTTTTCAATCTAGATTATATCATCAGAATCTACAATATTCAGTTTGCACACATGTTCCATGAATCTACATTTATGGAAACCAAGATGATACATTTTCCAGGGTATTAGAAGCACTGTAGCTTCTGTCCTTTTTAGAGCAATTGCTGTACAATAAGAATAAAAGGGTTTAAAATAGGCCTAGGAAATAAAGCAATTGTAAACTTACTCATTTGGCTCCTTGTTTTTTCTCTCTTTTTTCTATTCATGAACTAAAACCATTAGTTTTCATTTGCTGGGAACATTTTTTACACTTAATAATTTTCTTGTAATTTGGAGTTCTGACTACAGAACTTCTGATGCTATTTCCAAAATGGAACCAATATGCTAGAAATATTATTTTGTTTCATTTTTTTAAGATGTAAATTTTATGGGGTCTTTTTTGCAGGAGGAAATTGAGGGACTTGGCTAAATCCGGGAGATGTGGCACTCCAAATGTAATATTGGTTCCTTTGAATTATAAGTTATCTCATATATACCTTTTAGTTTAGTGCTCATGTTCCATTCTATCAATTATAATTAAACTAACAAGAAGAGAAAGGAAACAGTGATTGTATACTCTTGTGTGCAAGAAGGTTGGAAAAACACCCATTTTTCCTTAATTATACAATGTCTTGAACAACTTTTCTGAACAACAATTCTATTGCCAGGTATCTCAACTGCAGGTTTATTTAGAAATTTGGTTTGCATTTACTATTCTTTGTTTAATATTCCATATGTTTTTCCTCTTCAAGTTAAACTGTTTTAAATGTAAACAAATTAATTGCTCAATGTGATATGAACACATAAAAAGATTAATTCTATAGTGTATGCGTGATGAATATTAAAATAAAATTCTTCCCCTTTCTATTTTTTTTTTACTAATAATAAGACATATTTAAAAATAACTTATGTATATATTTTTAAAAGTAATGGAGATATGCGGTGTTCCAGTTTTCAGCTCCTGCACCCTCCCTTCATTATGAATGTCTGTAAGTCTATTAAAATAGCAAAAATCAATATTAATGCAATGAATATATAATTTATCATAGTTATTAATGATTAATAATTGAAATTAAATTAATGCATATTCATTAACAGAGAGGAATGCATTTAAATATCAGTAAAACAATTTATTCTAAAGAATCTTGATAAAATTTCATAGCTCTCAAAATGTTTTTTTAAAACTATTTTACCAATTCACAGCCCTCACTTTAATTATTTGTATAGAGAAAATACAAATGACTTGAAAACTACGGCAAGTTGTGTATAATCCAATTCTGAGATCAAGTTTCAGAAATGTATACATATTTTGTTTGCTTTAGTTATATTTCAGGAAAAAAGAAATGAATGAGAGACAAGCTACAGAATCAGGAGGAGGCATCTGCTAATATTGAACTGTGATGAATTATGCAGCTCGGAATATCTTCCTGTATTCACTCAAGCAAGAGAGATAGAGTGTGTACTTATTATTCATATATAGTGGTCCAAGAATGAGTTTCTTTTAACTCCTTTCACTCGGCAATTTGCCACAAATGACTGTATGTATTTATCAAGTGATCAGCTTGAGTGGAAGAGCAAATGTTTCTCGCAGCACTGGGAGAAAAAATAAGAAGGGTGAGCCCAAATGGCAAAGAGTACTCCAGTATATACAGTTGTCACTGATATAATGTAAAGTCAGCTTGGGTTCTTTGATGTTCCATAAACATGTCATTTTGAGCCGAGTCAGTTTTGCCAGCATTTCATCAGCAAAGGCACAACAAACAGCTCCAATTATGTTCCATCACTGTTTATCCGTTGCCTCTTTAAAATGCCCATCTATTACCAGCAGGGTGGTTTACAATGTTTAGTCTCTCATGAAGATGATATTTAAAGACCCCTAAAGCCCTCGGGCAAATTCACTCCCTCTTTCTCAGTTTAATATGCTGCTTAAAAACGGGCAGGGTGCTAAAAAATTGAATTTTGCCTTTAGAAAGAGAGCATGTTTAGACAAAATCATGCTAAAAGACCCCGGAGAAAGTACCAAAGTCATCAGTAAATTAAAACATAATTTATTGCTTACACTGCAATTTATACTGGGCAGTTTTCAAAGGACATAAAGGCAGCTGCCTGCATCAGTTCAGTTCCTTTGTCCCTGTAGGTCAGCCTTTTGAAAGCTAAGCAGCCTTAAGATATGTAGACTTCAACTCCCATAATCCTCCAGCCAGTTTGGCCAGTGCATTGAATTCTGGGATGTGGTTGACCCTCAGGTAGCTAAGCTAAGGAAAGCTATTCTAGTCCAATGCTGTCTTTACCAGCTTTGCCCAACAGATGGCAGTTCTTCAAAATTTCAAACCAAACTTTTTTCCAACCATATCTGTAGAGCCCAGAAAACGAATCTGGGACCTCTGCATGCAATCTTAGCACTGAATTACTACAGCCATCTGAGTATGTAAATATTTGTTGAAATACATCTTCATAGGGATGTTTTTTTTTCCTTGAGATTTTCTTATGCAAGTTTATTTCTGAATCTATCAAAGAAACAACCATAGTTTTATTGTTTAGTATTCAGAATGTTGGTCCACCAAGTCAGATTTACTCACCAACCACTTGGTGTGGCCTAGCAGATGTTTATTAACCCCATCTATTTTCATATTTGGAAGTAACTGGCTAAATGGTCCTGCTTGATCAGAGATGTTTTAAACTATAACCCATTCATACAATTAGGTCTTTCTCCAGCATTTGGTAGTTTACAGATTTTGTTAGATGCATTGTTGATGCAAAGAGCAAAAAGACAAAAATAAGAAAGTGTTGGTGCTAATGGAAAAGGAAGGGTGTATTATTATTCACAAGAAATCTTTTCCATGCATAATGAAAGTATAAAGCAGGAATATCTGTAACATAGAATAACAGAGTTGGAGGGGACCTTGGAGTAAGAACTCCAACCCCCTGCTCAAGCAGGAGATCCTATACCATTTCAAATAAGTGGCTGTCCAGACTCTTCTTAAAAGCCTCCAGTTATGGGGCACCCACAACTTCTGAAGGCAAAGCAATCTCTTTTTATAAATAATAGTACATATATTTAGGCCCGTGTATCAGTGGTGAAATGTTAAATTTGTTACTATCGGTTCTGTGGATGTGGCTTGGTGGTGGTGGTGGTGGGGTAATGTGACTGGGTGGGTGTGGCCAACTTTTTTTTTTTAACTTTTAAAAGCATTTTTTACAACCTCTTCAGCCAAAGAGATTGTAGAAAAAATGCTTTCAAAAGGCTCTGACGATCCCAGCTGAGCCGCACGATCATCAGAGATTTTTTTTTTACTTTTAAAAGCATTTTTTCAGCCGAAGAAAAAATGTTTTTAAAAGTTAAAAAAAAAAAGCCTCTGATGATCGCGCGGCTCAGCTGGGCATGGGGGGGGCAGGGATTTTTGCTACCGGTTCTCCGAACCACCCGCTGCCATCGCTACCGGATCGGGCGATTCGGTCCAAATCAGGAGCATTTCACCGCTGCCATGTATGTCATACCCGTCAGTATTAAACAGTACTTGATGATAAATAATATTTAATGCCTGGCCATTTGTCTAAACAGTTGCCAGCATTTATCCTGCCCATTTCTTTTACTGTTCAAATAGAGACAAGAGATTTTTATAAGCTTGATTCTCTAGGGCTCAATGGGTAGCAGAAATATTTTTACTTCTTATTTTTATACGAACTTACACAGGCAGAGGTATTGAATCTATATATAAAATGTGGGGAATTACAACACAATAAACTCTTAATATTTCAAAATGTTGCGATGCAGATTGCACCTTTAAAAAATCCGCTACATAAAAACCCATAAAAAAATCTATCCCATATGGCATCAAATTAGCTATTTGATTGGCTCCATCTCCATTCATGGTTCCCAGGCCCACTGACAAAACCACATTATATATGTGGATTAGATGGATTAGATGCAATTCATAAAGGTAAAAATACCTTTACATAAAACTCCTAGAGGCCAATGGTCAGATACACATGATTTTTCATGGCAACAGAATAGAAAAGATTTGCTATTGCAGTCCTGTCAATATTTCCAGGGATTTGCCAAAAGTCTTCCATTCAGATCCAAACTAGGCCAGACCTGCTTAACTTTAAGGTCAAAACGAGATCAGTCCAGTGTAGCCACATTGTACAGAGTCATAGAAAAGAACTAAAATGACATTTTCTTTTCAATTTTTTTTTGTCAGAAGAATTAGCAATAGCACTTAGACTTATATACCACTTCATAGTGCTTTTTACAGCCCTCTCTAAGAGGTTTACAGAGTCAGCCTATTGCCCCCAACAATCTGGGTCCTCATTTTACCCACCTTGGAAGGATGGAAGGCTGAGTCAACCTTGAGCTGGTGAGATTTGAACTGCCAAACTGCAGCTAGCAATCAACTGAAGTAGCCTGCAGTACTGCACTCTAACCACTGCGCCACCCCAGCTCTTATTCCCTATGTTGGCAGGTCACCGGGAATAATATAGTCCAAGATAGTCGGAAGGCACACCATCGGGAACATAATACTGAATCAAAGCTGGCCCATAATCCCCTTGTTCATTAAAGTAAAAAATAGGGTGTTGTGAAAAGTTGGGGTTCCTCTTCCATACAAATTGTGTTTTTGAAAGATAAGGCCTAGGTTCCATAACCTCTTGACTGCTTTTAATAACTCCACAGCCAGGTTGAAGGGAACATCTTATCCTAACATACTTCAAAGCAAAATGCAAAACAAAGCTGGGAATTTATGGCACAATGTTCCTTAAGTTAGCAGAGCAAATAAAGTCGGTGTCTTTTTATTGGTTGTGTTAACTACGGTAACTGGCTCAATTTCATCTTTTGTACATTTCATTTGGGGATTTCCATTTTATTTTGTTGACTAAATTATATCCCATTTTCTGACTGAGGCTTATTATGTAAAGAAAGCATAAAAGGACTCATTACTTTTTAACTAGCAACAGACAAGGAGAGAGCCTGCCTATCCTTACTGGAAACAGACACTGAGGAACATTTCAAGGCAATAGATAGCATGGATTCCAGGCATGTGACATGTTCCAAAATAACACTAACCTGTATAACCCATATAACCATCTCAGGCCACCTTGATGGGAGAATATAAATTGTTATTAAAAGCTAACTTGGAAAACAAAGTAATTGAGTTGTCAGACCTAGACATAGACAGTTAAGCTTTTCCCAGGCCTTTGTGATGTGCTTCGGCTCTGCTGCCCAAAAATTGCAGCCATTGTGGGGAGCAAGTTAGGGAAACAAGCGAAAGAAATACTTTATTGAAATGGATACAACATTTTCTTCTGAGGATAAATAACAAATAATATCTTGCTTCAGTAAGGCTTCTTCTTTTATCCTACCTTATCCTATCCCTATTATATTGTTTTTGACTGGGTATTTGCCTGGATATATCAGCACATTAGGCATTTAGTGAGGACAGTGAGGTTGGGTGCAAATA
Source organism: Pituophis catenifer annectens (assembly GCF_029215685.1). NCBI lineage: Eukaryota > Metazoa > Chordata > Lepidosauria > Squamata > Colubridae > Pituophis > Pituophis catenifer. The sequence continues at coordinate 181,969,371 of NW_027256881.1, forward strand.
TGGATTTATCATATACTGTCCTTGCTTCCCAGAGATTATGTATTTCCTTCCAGTTATGTTATATCTCTTGGCCTCTAAATATTTTATAGCTGACCTGACAAGATGCGATAGGTGCAGCTAGTCACCAAGTTCATAAGAGTTGTAGTTTATAAAACACCCATCAGAATAGTGGTCCTACATTCACCAAATGAACTCTCCAGTTGAGAGTGAAGTTCTGCTGTAAATGATAGTGCCACCTAGTGTCAAAATTAGAGACACAGCATTTCATTCATCCACATTGTTTCTGTTGATGGCGACTGCAAGTTAAATGGCCAAGGGATGGGCCATTTGTCTGGTTTTGTTAAATTCCCAGTGTTTGTGACTTTCATTGCCATTTAATAACATATTAAGTATGGTACTTCACTCAATTAAACACATACATTAATCATATGTAATTTTGTGGGGAATAATTTGGATTCTCTTTTTATAACACAATATGCTATGTATGACAAAAGTGGGTTCACAATAATATTAAATCCATGACCCCCCCATTACCAGAAAATAAGATCACAATTCTATGCATTCTTCTGAGAATATGGTACACTGAACTAGATGGGAGTTCATTTTTGAGCACACACACACATATAAAACTATCATCCATAAAATATCTATGGTGTTGTGAACATTTTTCAAGGAATTGCTTGGTGTGAGGCTTGGTGGGTACTAATTACATAGAGTTAAGAATTTTTTTTAAAAAAAACAGTAATGTTTGTATTCGGACAAAATGATAAGCAACCCTCCCATTCCCCTCAGGACTTTTTACAAGATGAACAGTACAACTTTTTTTTTTAAAGGCCAATAAGTTAAAAAAGAGAAAGCTAAGAAATATTTGAAATGTGTAAGACTTAAAATGAAGTGTAGGGTATGTAAACCAGTTTTATTAAGGTTAGATCATCCTGGCAAGAAAACTGATTTCAGATGTCACCAAGTTTTACCACAGTAGGTCAGGCGTAGGCTTTGCTACCTGTTTGCAATGGGGCCGCGCATGTGCGTTTTCATGACATCAGGGTCAGTGGGCGGAGCCTCCCGCCAGTTTTACTACTGGTTCTATAGAACCGGTGAGAACCGGGGGCAACCCACCACTGCAGTAGGTCCTCTCAAACATTCTTGAATTTCCCAGTGTCCCTAGCCATTTGTGAGTGGTGGGGAGTGGGGTCCTGGGAGTTGTAGTTCAACAACACAAGAAAGGTTTCTCAATTCTGCTACTCTAAAACAAACCATGTCTGTTCACCAGGGGGCAGAGGAATCTTGCAAGCGTTCATTGTTTTTTAAAGAAGAAAAACAGGCTTACACTTAGATATTTATGCAACTACCTTATTATCCAGAGATGCTAGCAATGCTATTGTGTCTAATTTTCCTCAACATGAGGAGGGGGAGGAAATGTAACTTTGTATCATTCCTGTCTCTGGAAAAGAACTAGAGCATGTACATAATTGAAAGAATGTTTCTGTTTCTATAAGCTACCCTGACATCCACAGGATAAGTAAGAGCATAGTTTGCATGTTTGCTTGTTTCCTCCTTTGTATTTCACCTTCCTACTAGATGATGCTCAGTCTGGCTAAGATTAATGCAAATAATATTTGAAAGAAAGGCAACCTTGAATTTAAATCCATCCCTTTTCCTGTCTACAAACACAGTTTAGGCAGAGGAAAATTTTACATCCCTCCCCATTTAAAGATAAAATTATTTTGGGGGAAATCAAACCTTCCTGTTGGATCAAGGCTGTTCAACCATGCAATAAAAGAGCCTGAATGCATCTGCTTTTTTCATTGTCCTGGAAACTGATTTCTACAGGTTTGTTGCTCCAAATAGCACCAAGGAATGTGTGGTCTCTCCAGCCTGATCCCAGAATCCTATCAGGGTATGCTGAACTCCTTTCAGGGAGTCCAGCAGAACCTTACAGCTGTTGAGCTTGGTTTACAATCTCCTGAAATGTACAAAAATACTTCAAGAAGAGACCCAGTTCAGTGGTTTAGCTTTGTTGAGATTGCAATCCTACACATACTTAACTGGAAGTAAGTTCTGTTGAACTTAATCAAGCTTATTTCCTTGTAGGCAAATGCAGGATTGTAATGTAAACTCCTGAAGCATTAAGAAACTCAGCATCAGGACTTCTGATTCTTCTCAATTATACAGATGTCCCTTCCAATATTAAAGATCTACCTAAAGCACATCAGGCATTCTATATATTTACTTGGGAGAGGGACTGGTTGATTGCGTGCCAGATGATTTGCTTTCCATTATTGGCATCTTACCGAAAAAAAGGCTCTTTTTTGATGTTGGTGAACAAGGAGGGGGACAAAGTGTGGGAGTATACATCAATTGCATTGAGTTTTTTTTTTTTTAATTTGCAGCATACATGTGAACATATGGCTCTGCGTCTCAATTTTTGTTTGTTTGTTTAGTTTATCTTTTCTTTCTATTTTGGTTTACTGTCACAAATGTTTTAATTATCTTATGCATTGCCTTTTCAGTTCTACATTGTCTCTGTTCCTTTTTGACTTGGGAGCAATTGCTGAGTTCTTCTGATTTAGAGTTCGAATCTGCTGATTCTTATGGGTGTACAGATTGGCATGCATGGCTTTTAACATAACCTTTCTGTTGTGGTCCACCAACAGCCTGTGGTGCTGGCAGCAGAATCAGACAGTGAGGAGGCTGGGCTGGAACATGGGCCAGTCCTGGATTCTGGGGAAGGCTTGGATGAGGGCTCTGCATCAGAGGCAGAGATGGGGCCAGAGCCATATGGAAGTTATGTGCAGGCTCCAGAGCCTCCAGAGTCAGACATCAGAGAGGTAGAGGAAAAGGGGGAGCCTGTTCCTAGTGCGCACATGTGCAGAGCTGCCAGAAGGCAAGAACAGTTCAAACAAAAGGGACAACTCGGGAGTAAGGCTTGGAGATGATTGGCCCCTCCCATAAGACATAAAGGAAGAGCAAAGGCACGTGCACCTTTGCAGGAAGCAACATTGTGGATGGTGTCAATTTGTACTTTGAAGCTCCATTTTTGACTCTGTTTTTCCGTGTAGCCTTGCCAAGATAATTACCAATTAGGTCTTTGGCAGCGTGTCAAAGAAGATAAAAGTGGGTGTTTACCAGCCTTATCCAAAGGACTGTGGCAGGACTTCTGTTGGACTATTTATAACTCTTGGTGATTTAACACGTGCTGTGAATGAAAGGAATTCACAGCCGTTAAAATAAAAAAAAGGGGTTTTGGGGACTAATTGTGTGCTTTTTTACTATATCAGGAAGCCTAGGTCAGAACACTTTCTTTCCTTGAAATGCAGAGTACATGGATGATATGGTGGGCTTTGGGTGGACTTTCTATAATGAAAACTGTTTCTATCAGTGGAACGGGAAGAACCAATATTCTTGGGGGGGGCTGTAGCCCCCTTCCCAAAAAATCTGGTCTGAAAATCTCTCCAAATCCCAACTCTTTGGATTTTGGGAAAAAGGAAGAAGAGCAATTATCAGGAATCCACACATTAATATATATCACCATGTCTGGTTAACTTTGCGTCTTCATCATCTCAATACTCATGGCTATCACTGAGATTACAGTCGAATGTGTTTGCTTTGATGGATAATTCTGACTTTATCACATTAGCAGTACTGACCATAAAAAAAGGAACTGACAGTATGTATACACTAATGGGTGAAGGGAGGATGGGTAATCTGGGATCCTACCCTAGGTGTCAAAATGCCTGCCCCACCTCCAAATTCTGCAGAGGTCCAAACCACCAGTTCCCTCCTGCAAGTCTTCTTTTTCAACTTGGGATCCGGCCAATCTTGTGTCTACCACAAAGGAGAAGAAAACAAAATCCCAAATTATGCAGGCATTTATAATGTCCAGCTGTTTCTCTTTTTAATTTAGAATAATATCAACCCCATAAAGAGTATGGCTGGTTGTTTCTACAAATAAAAGTCCTCAGCTCAAAGGCAAAATATTTCCAAGACAATGTACAATAAGAGTTGGGCTCCCACCCCTTCCTCAAGCCATGTAAAAGCTGTTTTGTGAAATTAAGCTGGAAATATCATAAGTGGGAAATGACCACAGAATAAATAGGAACCTTTCAGAGCAGCAGAAAACATGTGTTATTTATTTTCCTTGTAAACAGAAGTGGCAGATTCAATCAGCAAGAAATATCAGATCATTATGACCATTTTAATCATATAAAAAGGGGGTCCATACGTTTTGTTTATGGTGCATTTAACAGCATTTTCAGTTTATCGTTAAGGGAAGTCAATAACCCTTATTTACTGATATGCAAGAGATAAGCTGAAGCATTCCTTTGACTCATGAAAGAAATTGAACTCAAGGTGGAACAATTAAGTGTCTGTTCCATTACCTTTTGCACTCTTTGTAAGCATCTGGGAATAATTAAAATGCACGGCATCAGAAAGATTTACAAACAGAGGTCATAATTCAAGATAGAATTAGGCACATGGGCCCAAAGAGTCCTAGGGCAAGGCCACTCCCTCTGGCTCCAGTCTGTACTGTAGGTGATCTAGGAGCTTTTCTACTTCTGGCCTTCTTCCTGGTTTTAATGACTGAGCTCCAGTTGTTACAAACAAATACATCACCTCATCTGCATTATTACCACCTAGAAGAGGTGGTTTCTCTTACGCCAGTTCTACGGATAAGAATCGTTGGGAAATTTCTCAGATGAACCATCCTGATCTGTTCCAAGGAACAGAGCAGAACCTAAATTAACTATTGGCGGTTGGGGTTTCCATCCTGATGTATTCCTTATTCAAAAGCACCGATAAGAAAATGAAAATTAACTGCACATATAAACATGCATTTAAACATGGCCCTTTTGAGAGAATGCGCTTCAGCTTAAATGTTCCTACTTTTAAATCTTAAAACAAGGTTAATATGGAATTGAGATAGATTTATAATTGAACAAGTGCAAAAGGGACATGAGTGAAAATAAACTGATTTTGCTCATCTCCATTTGCTCAACTTCCTATTTTTTTTTTATTTATTTTTTTAAGAACAATGAAAAGATATGGTTTTACTAATCCCAATCCAGCTGACACGCTTGCAAAAGCCTGACCCTACCTATATCAGCAATGTGGTCAACTGACAATATCTAAGCTATAGTTTATAGGTTAAATCCAAGTGTCTGGATTCATAGGACATTTTAAAACATAAATGAATCATACATAGGTTGAGTTATATAGCATCCTAATCTAAAATGTAGTTGATTAATTTGGCTCAGAATAATGTATAAACAATGATGCTATTGATATTAATGGTTTGGTCAAGGCTAGCATGATAGCTGACTGAGTCTGCAAGATCAAATCCAGGAAAAAACTAGGCAACAACAGCCCCTGTTTCAATGGTGGGTTTCAAACATTTTTACTACCAGTTCTGTGGGTGTGGCTTGGTGGGCATGGCAGGGGAAGGATACTGTACCCAGGTGACAGGGAGGATACATGAGATGTGGGTGTGGCTTACTGATGAAAGCTAATGAGCTGGAAATAGATCTATATAAGTCTCTCACCTGGCAGCTGGAACTTGCTGGCTGCCAGAAAAGAAAAAAGCCCAGAATCGAGTGGATGTGATTCTACTGAGCTAGGGCTGCAGAAAAACCTTGGTTACGTAGGAAAAACCTGGCTAGAGGAAAAACACACATAAATCCTATGAAGAAGTAAGAATATATATATATATATTTCAGCAGGATACAAAAAGCCCAGAAACTTGTGAATGAGATTTCACAGAACTAGGGCTGTGGAACAACCTAGCTTACGTAGGTGGAACCTGGCTAGAAAGAATATGCACATAAAAGCCTACGAAAAAGAAAAAGACACAGTGTACCTTTACAGGGAGGATACTTGAGAAGAGGGTGTGGCTCACTGATGACGCCTTATGAGGCAAAAATAGCTATTTGAGTCTCCCAAATTGCAGCACAGAGTTGTTGCTTTTCAGCAGGATACAAAAAGCCTAGAAACTTGTGAATGAGATTTCACAGAACTAGGGCTGTGGAACAACCTAGCTTACGGAGGTGGAACCTGGCTAGAAAGAATATGCATATATATGTATATATGTATATATGTATATATGTATATATGTATATATGTATATATGTATATATGTATATATGTATATATGTATATATGTATATATGTATATATGTATATATACCCGGTTGAAGAAAAATACGACAAATGAAGAAAGCAAATACTTAGCCTCTACGGGGAGGGAATATATGGTAAGGGTGTGGCTAACTGATGAGGACCAATCAGTCCAAAAAATAATGTACATCTTGATTCTCACTTGATTCTCCTTCTCACTGGAAAACTAACATAGTCTCCCTGACCCAGTCTTCTGCCATGAGCACTGCAATAGCAGGTGTTCTGCCCATAGGAAGATAGGATCTTCTTCCATTCTTTCCTCTGCAGACAAGCTGTTCACTGAACTTTCAGACATCAGGTTTTGCTGAAACAGGAAAGCATGAAATATACTCCAAAATGATAACAGCAAGAGTTTAATTTTAGAGAAGGTACAAAGCGATGGTTATAAAGTAGCCAGCCCAGGTCAAAAGCTAATGATTATTGTTTTTTAAAACTCTTTTTAAATTTGCTTTTACAAGAATATGGACTGGACGTTGGTAAATGGAGATACCTTGCACTGTGGCAAATCTCCCAGGTTGATAAATTCTCTATCATTTGCAAAGCAAGCAGTCCAAAATATTCCTTTTTGATTAGGCTGGTGGATTTTCTCTTCTATTCTGGTCCTTCTATATCCATTTTAGTATTGTCATATGGCATCCTATAGTAAAATAAATCTGATCTTAAGCAGATTTCATCTTTTAAGGTCCATGAAATAGCCCAGGGAATGTTCAGAAGATTTTGTTTTTGGTGGTGGTGTTCCTCAGAAGTCAGTCAGGTCCCCTTATAGCAACTTTCAACACTCTGTCTCTGTGTGTGCGTGTGTGTGGTGTGTGTGTGGTCTCTTTAAGTATTTTACTGATAAGACTAATTTCTCCCAGCAGTGGAACATTTCATTATAGAAAATGAGGAATCCTTTTAAGAAAACCACACACACAAAAATCAGCCAGGGGAAAACTGTCTGTTGAGAATACATCATAAAACGGAGGGGGGGGAGGGCAGGAAATACTTCTCACCTTATGGTCACTAATCCACATATCCAGGTTCATTATTTTATTTCAATACATTTAATAAAATCTTTATCTGAATAGGACAAAAATCCATCCCAGCATCCTTTTCACCCAGCAAGACCCCAATGATTTCTAAAGCAGAATTTCTGCATGCTTGAATGAATGGACTGAGTAGTCCCATGGGGTGATAGGCAGCAAATAAATTTAACAAATAAATAAATAAACTGGCTCTCTTATATTCTATGATTGAGTTGTTATAGAACTGTGGCCTCAGGCTGGAATTCTTGAGGGTTTTGTTTGTTTGTTTGTTTGTTTGCTTGGTTGGTTGGTTGGTTGGTTGGTTGGTTGGTTGGTTGGTTGCTTACTTTCTTTAGGATCAGAAGAGGAGGTAAGTGATCTGCAGAAATTTTCAAATCCAATCAAATCTTGAATCCTCTTTGACTTAGAGACATTCATGGGACAATCAGTAGGGAATCAAGCTGGAAGGGATTCTTAAGAAACCCTTGACAAATGGAAGCCATCTTCACAAATGCCAATCAAGTATCCTACAAATTCAGGTGAACTCTTGGGGACTTCATGGAAATAGAATTCTTATTAGTAGTATGTTTTGCCACTGCCTTCTTCCAGAATATTTGTCCTATTTCCCAACCTAGCCTACTGTCCTAGGATATTTTGGTAATTTCCCATTCAAGTAGGAGCCAAGTATAACCCTTCTTAGTTTTTGAGATAAACCAAGTTGTCAAGATGCAATGTTGTCTCTTGGTGCCCGTCCCAGTGCTCTGCTGGAATGGAGAGATGCTAGTAGCCCACCACCAATGATCTTATCAGTTGGTTTTGGTTTGTTGGTTTTGATAGAGAGATAATTAAAATGTTTCTTAGGACTGTTACACTGGATGAGTTGAAATCATTGTTAATAATATATGAGTTGAAAGGAGTTAAAACATAAGGAAGAGCACATCAAGAGTTCTTCTCACAAAGTCAAAAAAAAGGGAGAAGGGGATCTTGAAGCTTTCCAGTGAAAGTTTAAACGTGCCTTTCAGTTCTTTTATAAACTTAAGAGAGTGACCTTTTCAGAAACACAAATCTTTATCAAATTATCTTGATCTTCAGTAGGCTTTTAAAATTATTTTGTTTTGCTCTAGGGCTGGGATAGGGTGACATTTGTTATGTCTCACAGGCTGACTTTGCCCACTAGCAAATCTCATCAGAGTTTGGAAGAGAAAAATGACCTCCAAAATTACCTGCTGTTAAATGACTGATGAAGCAAAAACAGAACAGTAGACAAAAGAGGGCCTAATAAAGGAGGTTTATATTTTCAATGTATCTGGATAATGTCTCTTGGCCAGGAGATACAAGTTCTCAAGTTAGAACTCTCCATGGTCAGAAGTGTAAGAGCTGAATAATAGACAGTTCAGTTGGCATGTGCTGGGCAGTCAATATAAAATTCTTTATATTCACTACTAACTTCAGAATTGTTTCTATATGTTGTTAAACATAGACACAGAACTGTTTTCTCCAGCAACAGCCACATGATCTACCTGGTCTCTTGCAAGGCCACCTTTTCAGCCCATGGAAATCAGGCCACAATTGATTTTAAGGGAGTTTTGATGGCTAGAGTTCTACAAGATTAGGCTATCTGCTTGCTATCATCCTGACTTCCTGAAATGTATGTATGTATGTATGTATGTATGTATGTATGTATGTATGTATGTACAGTATGTATGCATTGTTCACCTCTGGACGTAGGGGTTATTTCTATCAAGTTCATGGAGTGGGAGCTCTTCAGAACAAAAAAGCTCATCTCTGTCCTATTATATTTCTGTTCTATTACCAGGATTCTGGAACAATGTCAAAAAAAAAAAAAAAATTCTAAAAATGAAAAGAGTCCTCAGGTCTTCACAGTCCCACAGAATATATGATCACATGGAGCATGCTTTGTTACATGAAAAGATTCTTTTTTTAATATTTTTGCTTATTAGTTTATAATATAAAAATACAAAAGAAAATAGGAGGGAAATAAGGGAGGAAAAGGTCTGGGGAAAAGGGGAAAAAGAAAGAAAAGGTGTTGACTTCCGACTCCCTTTGGTGCAGTAGAATAAGATAATAGCATCAAACCTCAACTTTTTACTTTTACATAATAATATAAACTAGCCATTTCTATAACAAATAACCTATTAATTGGTAAAACCCAAAATTTCAGTTTTTTTCAAGCACAAAGTCCAGAAACAGTTTCCAAGTAGAAATAAAAGTAATTGTATTTTTTTTCTTTCATCATTTTTTCTTTCAGTCAATTTGGCCATCTGCTAACTCCATCAGCTTTTGCAACCATTCATTGTTGATGAAAAGATTCTTTCAAAATGTAACACAAGCAGTCGTTTCATTTTTACCTCTAAGTTACCAATAAGAAGATAAGTCCAGACTGGAACAATATTGTGAAATGAAAAAGGAAGAAAAAGATGAAATATATTTCTCAGAAGTAGAAATAGAACCAATACTTGATACTGTACACATGGTCATCAGTCTCACTCATTGTCCACTAAAAAGGTTCTGCTAAAAAAAGGAGCTTTGCATTTCCTTGTGGTACCTACTGAGGATATCATCTCAAATGTTGAAGCAGCTACTAAAATCTTTCTGAATAATGCTGTAGAATAGATCAGATATGAGATTATCAAAATTTTGTGAAACACCCATCCTCTCAACAGCAACCTGACAGTGAAAGAGACATGGCCTTAAGGAATCTCAATGCAGAAGAGAACATCTTTATTCTATTTGCAAATAAAGGGAACATTGCAGTCATCATGGAAATGGAGGATGATCAGAATAAAATCCAGGACTTTCAAAATCTTGCAATGTACAAGAAAATCAAGCATGATCTGACAACAAATATCTTACAGAAAACTAATCATCTTATTAAAACCTCATCAATCTTACCTGATTTCCACAAAAGCCTCTGTGTTTGAAGCCTTACCACCTTGTGTGTGTAGCTTAGCTAAGATCCATAAGTCATCCAATTGTGTGTGCCACTGGCTCACCTATAATACTACACTACCAAACATTTAACAGCTCTCTTGCAAACAAACATTGGATTAATGGTAATGCACATCACAGATTCAATTTACATGATTGAAAAACACAGTAAGTCCAATCTTGAGTTTTGATGTAGTCTGACTCTTCACCAAAATATTGATCAAGGAGTCATTGCTATATATTAAGAAAATCTTTCTTAAAGACAATAATTAGCCTCTTGCATCATTGCCTCACAACCAGTTACTTCCAATGGAATTATGAATATCATAAGCAAACTGAAGGAGTTACAATAGGGAGCCCACTGAGCCCAGTCATAGCCAATTTCTACAAGAAAAAATGAGAACAAAGGGCATTGGATGCTGCACCTTTAAAGCCATTCACCTGATTCCACTATGTGGAGGACACCTTCATGATCTGGATTCATGGTGAAGAAGAATTCCAGAATTCCTGGAATACTTGAATAGTATTCTCCCTAATGTTCAATTTCTGATGGAATGGAGAAAAATGGCAAACTTACATTCTTGGATGTCCTGATTATTTGGAAAGGAAATCAACAACTAGGATATAAAACAGTGGTGGAATTCAATTTTTTTTACTACCGGTTCTGTGGGCATGGCTTTTGTTGAAACATCTTGATAGTGTCTACAAGCTAAAGTGTACACTACTGGTAAAATCATGCAGGCAATGCAATCCAACAACAATGCAGACAAATCATCTCCTATAAGAAATCTTCTGCATGCCAAGAAAGTCACAGATCATATTGATAAACTGTTATTGAAGCACCCACAACTTCTAGAGGCAAGTTGTTCCACTGATTAATTGTTCTAACTGTCAGGAAATTTCTCCTTATTTCTAGGTTGGTTCTCTCCTTGATTAGTTTCCATCCATTGCTTTCTGTCCTGCCTTCAGGTACTTTGGAGAATAGGTTGGTCCCCCTCCCCCTCCTTTTTGTGGCAGCTCCTTAGATCTTGGAACACTGCTATCATGTCATCCCTAGACCTTCTTTTCATTAAACTAGACATATCTAATTCCAGCAACCATTCTTCATATGTTTTAGCCTCCAGTCCCCTAATCATCTTTGTTGCTCTTCTCTGCACTCTTTCCATCTTTCAACAACTTTTTAATATCATGGCGACCAAAACTGGATGCAATATTCCAAGTATGGTGTTACATGGTTACATTAACCTGATCCAGTAAAGCCTCTGCATTTTTACAGAGAACAATAGACATATTTCATAAAGGACACATCATTGTATATATTCTCTTCTTGGAAACCACTGGGAGCTGTGACAAGTTCAGTGGCATATAAATTCAGTGAATAAATTCAATAAATAAATTAAATTAGCAATAGAAATAAATTCTATAAATTGCCTTAAGATCTTTAATTCCTGCCTGTCGCCAGGACTTAAATGAAACTAAGCTTATAAACAAGCAGATGATTAATACCGGCAATGCAGTCTTCCAGTCCCAGTGACTTCATATTGAGACAAACTTCTGGTTTTAATATTTGGTATGTATGCGTGAAATAATTTATTACTATTTCAAAGCTATTTTAACTGTTCAACATTTGTTGGTTTGCTGAATGAAGGAGAGGGGGAAAGAGAGTCTTTCATGGGAACATTAGTTCTTAATTTTAACATTTCCTTATTTTTAAGAAATTGGGATTTGATGTGGCATTAAACTTTAGAAACATTTCTAAGTTATATATTATAAGCAGGTGAAGATTTGTTTATTTCTTTAACATGACTTCAAAACTCCTGGAAAGTCCTGGATTCATGTGACTAAGAAGTAACATAAACTTATATCAATGGTGGGTTTCAAATTTTTTTACTACCGGTTCTGTGGGTGTGGCTTGGTGGGCGTGGCAGAGGAAGGATACTGCAAAATCTCCATTCCCTCCCCAATCCAGGGGAAGGTTACTGAAAAATCCCCATTTCCTCCCATCAGCTGGGTCTTGGAAGGCAGAGAATAGATGGGGGTGGGGCCAGTCAGAATTTTTACTACCGGTTCTCTCAACTACTCAAAATTTCTGCTACCGGTTCTCCAGAACGGGTCAGAAGCAGCTGAAACTCACTTCTGACTTATATCCTTACAATTTTTCAATGGCAAAAAATCTCCACATAATAAATGATTGTGTAAAAGGATTAAGTAGGTATTAAGTAAAATCATGTAGGGTTAGGCCAAGCAGAACCTTGGGATACTTTTCCATGGCTGTTCTTGACTTTAAAAAAATGTCCATATATTTTGTACCTCTAGGCATCCACCACAAGATATTGACACATCACTCAATTCATTTCTGGACAGCTGGATGAAACAAAGGCCATCTGTGGGCTAACTGGCTGTTGTATAACTCTAATCTACCTCCAATACTGGACTGACTCATCACATTCATGTGTAGACATGCATTAACGCAAGTTGTGTCCACAAAACAAGCATCAACAATATTATATCTGCATTTGCACAAAACATTAAGCTTGTCTAGTGTTTTTTGCTTATAATTTTATGGCTAGTTAATGCTTATGCATTGAGCCAATGTAGAAAATGTCTTCATTCACTAGTCTGATTAAGTGTAATGTGACTGCAGCCACAATAAAAAGAAAAGATGGAATTGTCATTTAACAAAATGACAATGAACAAGACTTCCAGGACTGCCAGGTAGCCTCACAAATATGAGTTTCTCATTTCATGGCTTTTCAAAACTCTATCTTATACTTATTTGTTTAACCACAGGGGTCAAGAGTGCTGAAAGTACCCTTGATTTCTTATATGTATATAATTTTTATTAGAACTTTTAAACAAAAAAAAAAAACTAATACAATCTAAATAAAGGAAGAAAAAATAAAAAGAAAATAAAATGCAGAAAGTGCATGAAAAGAAAACAAGTTGAAGAAATCTCGTAAAAGATGGATTCTGTATTATCCTCCCCTAAAATTGAATTACATTTTATATGTTGTAGAATTATAATATTTTATATGAGTGATTGACAGAATAGGATTAAATACATCCCAATACAAAAGTAGTGAAATAGTCATAGCTACAAAACTTCCCAGAGATATTCTATTGATAGTAATGTTTTTAAATGAAGCTTTTAAATTTGTCAAGAATACATACAATAGGTATAAAATTATTACAAAATGTGGAATTTGTCTTTTTTTAACATAAATTTAAATTTGTAGTTGATTTTCAAATACAGTGTTTTATGTTCTTTCTGAATATGGTGTGAATGTATAATATTCAGTGTGTTAAAGATCATTTTAAAAGTACCTAAAATAAAATTGTTATTGCTGAGGAGAATTGTTGTGATAAAAATGAATGTTTTGCCAAGAATGATGTTTCTGTTTCAGACAATACCTGTTTTGACAAAAGATGTACCATTCAAACAACAGCAAAATGATATCTAAATTTATATGACAAGGGAAAAAACATGAGTTAAATATAAAGTGTTACAAGATGCAAAGGAAAGTGGATTTTGTTTACCAGACTTGAAATTGTATTTTGCTGCTGGTTATTTAGCCTGGATGAAAGAACGGCTGTTGCTGAGAAATAAGAAACTTTTACAGCTAGTTTATTTAGAATTCAGTGAACTCCCCACACTTGTATAGAAAGGGACTCTTAAGGCAGAATTTGGTAGGAGATATAATAAAGAAAATGCTTCTTTAAAACACATATTTTTGCAATCTCCTATATTTATTAGGTTTTGGGAGAAACCAGTAGACATAAATATGACAGCCACAAAAGCTAAAATTTTCAAAGGATAATATTCTCGTGAACTACATACCTAATACATGGAATATATCTGGACAATATCAATAGAATCTCCATGCCCTTACTATGCCCAAAAGGTTGACATTTCACCATTGGAAAGATAAATGTACAGCCTCTTTCACTCAGTGAATTGAGAACCTGATTGCACTTGCCACCTATAAACAGATTGCCAATAGAAGTAGACTTTGTATGGATAAATATAATGAACTGTGAGACTCATTTGTACAAAATACAGTAGGTTAACAAAGCATGATAGATATATACCGGTAACTATATTAGAAACTAGTTGAATACCCATGCTCTGCTACAAAACTATGTGATCGGGCTTGATAAATCGACACTTAGATTTTGAAAATTAATGAGTAGTTATGATCAGCCTCTCCTTTCCCCTTCTCTGCCTCAGGCTGGCCCCATAGATCCTCTCCTATCCAGTGGTAAAATGTAAAATTTGTTACTACAGGTTCTGTGGGCGTGGCTTGGGGGGGTAATGTGACTGAGTGGGCATGGCCAACTTTTTTTTTTTACTTTTACTTCAGCCAATGAGGTTGTTAAAAAAATGCTTTTAGGCTTTTTTTTCTTTTAACAATTTTCAAAAAACAAGTGCAGTGATTTGGGATTTCTGTACAATTTGGCTTTTTTACAAAAATGAAAACTTGTCATTTATAATTTTGGACAGGTGTGTAGAGTAATATAATATTCCTCCTGAAAACATTGTGTCTGAAAAGGTCCTGAGAAATGGCCTTCTGTGATTTGGATACACCCCTGTCAACATTTGGCTTTATTTCTTTGCCTTCCACCTCTTTTCATCTTAGAGTTATATGTATTTTAAAAAGTTTTATATAAAGTATGCCTATCAACTTTCTGGAGATTGAGCATTTGCCATACTCCGCACTCCAGAATTTCATGATGCTTCTGCTTCAGAACATTTTGCAAGGAATCTATTTTGCCTTGGGGAGTCATAGAAGCATCCAAATTCACCTCAAAATGCCTGACAGATGTATATCCCTAAATTAAGCATCAATGTTTTGAGTGATACTTGGAAATTATCTTGAGGTTAGTGCACCTATTTAAGTCTGAAGGGATAGAACCTCTTTCCAGTCTCTGTAAGGACTCTTGTATCAGCTATAATTTCCAGAAGCTCTTCCGAACCAATTCCATGTACAGAGCATTATACTTGTTCAAAAATATTTATAAGGGTTAGGATAATTGTGGCCAGATTATTTTCTGTGTAGGAGTGGCTGTAACTGAAGTACCAATCAAAGCTGGTGAAGTATACTCCATGCCATAGAAGCCACCAAACTCTAAAGATAAGAATTATCAAATGTTACTGGTATAATCAAATAATATCCATAAACTGCAAATCTGATCCTTTAAGAGGAGTACAACATCATTTTAACCTGACACTTTGCAACAGCCGCTGATTACAGATAGCTACTAACAACATCTGTGGAGTGTCTGAACTAAGCTTTAGTTGATTGGCTTTCCTGCAACTCTGCATTCGTTCCAAGAACCCGTTCACCATTTACAGTTCCAACTGAATTGGTTAACAATGCTAAGCACTGATCATTTCTCACCTGAAATCCTCACACGGCTTCATTCAGAAACTTGATATAAATTCTAAAGAATGTGGTGGGGTAAAAATAAAGTCATGGAGAAGATCATAGCAGAGCTTCCATGGGGAAGAGCTGTAGTATCCCAGCACCACCTTCTGGAAATGGTCAGATCAAACACCGCATATTTTCTTAGTTTCATTCTTCTTTCCACTGAATATAATAACTCTGATTTCATCACTGGGAAATTAAAAGCAAATATTCTCTTTTCAAAAGCCCTATCACGATGTAGAGTCCAAGGAATTGTGGGGATGGTGGGGGTGGAAGGTGGCTTCATCTTTACCAGATTAGTTTTCTAGGAGGATCATTGCTGAGCACTAGAAAAAAATAAGCAGCTTTTAATTGTGAAACCATTCTATGTCTCTACTGTAACCTATTGAACATTGAAAAATACTTAGTACATTGATTCCAAATTTTGCACTGGTTAAATCAGTAATAATTTAGTTTGCATAGCTTAGCCAGATTTGTCATGGGACCTTATCAGCCTTTAATTCCCAAACCCCAAGATATAAACTGATCAGTTGCCATTGACTTATTTAAGGCTAGTTGTGGGAGAAAGAAGAGTTTGGTATAAAATCAAAGCAGAATTTTGCTTCTTAACAGCCTTTATGTACCAAACATAATATAGCACTCTCATAAATTGTAGAACAAAGTAGTCATGCTTGTAACTGGCTGGCAAAGTTTCATCTCTTTATTATTTATCTTCATAAACAGATATAGCAGAACAATACCCACATATTCTAAAATAGAAAGGAAACACAGAAGGTTTTCTGAGTTAGATTTATCTCTAGGTACATTGGACTAAGTATAAGCCCATGGAAAGTTTATAGCAAACAATGGTTATCTAACTTTGCCCTGTATAGAGATAATTTTCTACAGGTTTGCCAAAGTTCTTACTTCTATTTCTGGGCATTACTGGGAAGATATTAAAGATTTCAGGGACAGGGAATGGACAGTTAACCAAACCTTCCATGTCGATTTATAATATATCAATTGGCTTATAAATCTCCTAGGGCCCTTGAGTCTCTGTTCATCTCCATCCCTTAGAAAAGAATGATTCCTGAAATGGATGGAGAAAATGGCCCATAAGCTTGTTCCTGTCACTCTCACTCAGTGGCTGAGGCAAAGTTTGGAAACTAGGACAGGCAACACAAGGAAATGAAGACAGGTTGTTATCGAAATTGAGGGGGCTGTTACATAGCTTCATTGTACAGATCTCAGATACAGTAGAGGAGCTGTCATTTAAGCAGTGTAAAAGTAGGTTTCAAATATCACTTCTGCTGGTTTCTGTGATTATAAATTTATGTAGTTATCCATAGCCCTGGGCACCAAAATTTCTTGAACAAAACTTGCATGTGGTCATTGGAAGGGCAAGCTCTGCCTCCTTAAAGTAGAGAGTTCCAGAGCCTGGGGATAGCTTGAAGAAAGAACATCTTCATCCAAACACATGGGGATGATGATGATGATGATGATGATGATGATGATGATTTATTAAAGTTGTGTACCCCTTGACTTCCAGTGACTCTGGTGGTTCACAAATAAACAACATTAGAAGAAATAAAACAATATAATAGTAGACAAGAATAAAAGACAGCAAACTAGACAGGAACAAAAACAAACCCACACAACCTGAAGGGGCTCTGCAAAAGGCCTGGGTGAAGAGCCAGATGTTCAAGACCATTTGAATCACCAGCAAGGTGAGGGCCATCTGGATCTCAGAGGAAATCTTGTTCCAGAGGGCAAGTGTTTCAATGGAGAAAGTGCACTTCTGGGGATCCAACAGATAACACTCTTTCCTCAAAGGAGTCAAAGGAAGACACCAACCCTGTCAGATCGAATTGGCTGGGCAGATGCTATGGGAGTCAGCTGGTCCTTCAAGTATCAGGCCTACATGAGGCTTTATAAGTAACCTTGCATTAGCACCTTGCATCTGGAAGCAAAATGAATTTTATGAATCAATATGTGTATTATTTTGATGTGCTAGATTTATAATCTGTTTTTCTCCAGGTGCTCAAGGACCAAGCTCTTCATTTACTTTACTTCCACAATATGAGCCTATGAGACATGTAGATCTATGAGAGTGAGTCCATGGCTGAGGGAAAACTTCTACAAGGATTTCTCCAGTCCTAATCCAATATTTGGATCATGTATTAGAATTTTCTCAAGCCACAAACATTTTGGTCTGATATTTCATACCCATGGTATCTGTTTCTAATCAGTAATCTGACAATCATACAGGCAACATTTTTAAATGGCCAAATACATTTTAAACATAGCATGAACATGAACATAGAGCATGAACATAGGATCAACAGGTAACAATAGTTTGGCTGCATTATAAATAATGTATGCATCTCCAAAGCTCTATCTGTCTTCTGCAGGATCAAAAATATACCATCCAAAACTATACAGAGGCAGCCTTGGCTATGGCCATCTTTCAGCTTTTGTCTACCTTATAAAAATAGGTCAGAGAGCTTCCAGCAATAAATGGGTTTGGTTACACAAATAGCAATAGCAGTTTTATACCACTTCACAGTGCTTTACAGCCCACTCTAAACAGTTTACAGAATCAGCATAATCCAACAATCTGGATCCTCATTTTACCAACCTTGGAAGGATGGAAGGCTGAGTCAACCGCTAAAGAGAAAAGTTTGATTATTACAAAATATGCCATGACTGTAGATTCACTCCTTCCCTTGAGAGCAGTTAGTGGGTTTTTTTTTCTTTTGAATAAAATCCCCTTTGAAAGCTTTATGTAAAATCTAGCTGGCATCTAATGGGAGGGGGCATGTCCATCAAACTGCAGCTGGAGAAAGAAGGGTTTTTTAAAAATCTAATTGACACTTGAAGGTATTTTCATGAAAGTGTGTGCACGTGTATAAATAGATAATAATATCTGAACAAACTTTTTATAGATAAGTATACTGCTATTAGAGTTTACAAAAAGTTACTAAAAGAGGACACCTAGTATAAGAACTCTAAGACTCCTGGGATAGAAGGCTTTTTCTCCCTGAAGTCCTCTGAGTCTTCCCTCACTATCTTGACTCCTGCTTCAAGGTATTGTAAGACTAGAGGGAAGAAGCACATAAAAAGGATGGACAAAAGCTAGCAATTTTCTTTAAAAAGTCCCTTTGGGGAGAAAAATAAGAAGGAAACAAGTCATTAAGGAAGACAAAAAAATGTCATCCAAACCAGACAAAAGAAGTTGGCCCTGAGCACATAGAACTCCCAATCCCCCATGTACCATCAAAAGCTACCAGACTAGTAAATTAACAAGCTTGTTATGAATCAACAAAGCAAGGACTTTGGGGAATAAAGGGGATCTGAAGCCAGTTCCTCCTTTGAGTTGACTTTGGATCCTAAATATTTGTCCCTAAATATTTCCTGGCTGCTGAGCAGGGATGTGAGTGTGAGTGAGTGAGTGATCAATCACAAGCCAAAGCTTGGAGTGTGTGTAACATCTTATTGATGTTAGAGTGGCATACAAAGATTGGACCCTTTGAATTTATTATCTGAGCAATCGATTATTCCTTTATGGAAATCTGGAGATAGCCAGCAAAAGTTAACCTGTCTCCCACATGACAGCTCCACTGGGGAAAATGGGTTTGATACATTGTGAAGTGATAAAGAAACGTGCTAAGAAGTGAGGATTGCCTATTGATGACTTGCAAGAAAAAATTAAATCAGTATGTTCAGGGAGGAATGTTAAGATAGAATTTGGGAAACTGTACAAATTAAGAGGGAAAGAAACAGAAAGATTTGTCTGGAGTATTGGCAGAAGTATTCTTCTAGAGAACAAGAAATCATTGGGCTTTGTATGCAAACATTTTTATTGAGGGCTGAATTACTGCATATTTTTAGAACTCAACAAGGATCAAGAAATCTAAAAAATTGTAACAGAAATAAGTTCCTGTCTTACAATATCTCACTGGTAATAATTGATGATCTATTAATAACAGTAGCTAAGGAGCATATTGAACTGCTACAGAGGATCAGTCTATAGTCCTAGAATAGGAAGATCAACGTAACAGAAGTAATTTTTTGCTTTTCAGAGCAATGACTATACCTGGTTTAAAACTTCATACAAATAGAATTATTCATCTATATCTAAGTGAAAATGACATTCCATATTTTCTGTGATTTATTAGTAAACTACTAAACAAGTAACATCAGCTTTTAGGAAAAGATTAACAACATTATGCTGCAATAACCTGTCATTTTTATTTAAGTTAAAGCTGTTGAAAAGGCTGATTCTTTGCAATGGAACATGCAAAACTCCTTGCCTAATGGATGTAGCAATCACGTTCTCTGCCTTTTGCACCACTACACTAACAATGCATTATTTGCAAGCATGTATCTGTGTCATATCTGCACATACACACTGCTGCTCAACAAACATAGCTTTCTGAGAATCTATTTTTCTGGATTTACTTCTTTCATTCAGACCTTTTCCGTGTGGCCTTTAGGAAAATTAGTTCTCCCCCTTGAACTGATGGCAAAATATTAAAGTTTATGTTCAAACAGGAGCTTGACTCTTGTTCATTTTTACAAATAATTAAGAGAAATAAATACATACTTAGTCCTCAAGAAGGCCTAGCACTCCACTTGGCAAATCTTACTTTCTGTTTAAGGCTTTAAAAAGATAACATACTTATATACATTTCTTCTAATGTATTGATATTTATTCATACATAAAGACTATATAATATAGTGGTTAAAGTAGGAATGGGGAGACCAAGGTTCTAATCATTTTCATAGGCACAGAAGCTAATTGGGTGACTTTAGGCTAGTCACTCATTTTGAGCCCAAAATAGGAGGTCGAAAAACATCTACCTATCAACCCATATTGGCCCAAACATCGGCTAAAAGACAAAAATTTTAGGCTGGACCAAAACAAATGGGCAGGACTATGTGACAGCACTGAGGCACTGATCATAGCAGCACAAGAACAAGCATTAAGCACCAGATCCATAGAAACAAGGGTCTACTACACTAGACAGGACCCAAGGTGCAGAGAACAGCCTCAGAGACAGTCCAACACATAGTGGCAGATGTATGATGCAGGCAGGAACAGCATACGCTGGATGGCACAATCAGGTAGTTGGCACTGTGTACACAAACACCCGCACAGTGTATGGGCTAAATTCTCCCAAAACCAGATGGATGATTCTACAGAAGATTGTGGAGAAAAAGAGGGCCACGATCCTGTGGGACTTTCAGATCCAAACAAAGAGGCAGGTATCGGCCAGTCAACCAGGCATCAGACAGTAGACAAGACCAGAAGAGCAGTGGTAATAGAAGTAGTAGTTCCAAGAGACAGCAAAATCAGGAAGGAGTATGAGAAGCTGGAGAAGTACCAGGACCTGAAGAGAAGATATGACAAGTAAAGGCCAAAGTGGTCCCAGTGGTAGTAGCTGTGACCATTCAGGGTTGTGGCTCCTAAGCCAGAAGAGCAATTCCAACAATCCCAGGAATGATATCAGAGCTCTCTGTCCAGAAAAGTGCAATGTTAGGAATAGCTAAAATACCGTGCAGAACCCTCAGACTGCCTGGTAAAGAACTGAGAAAGTCACGTTACTACCCATAAGGGTGAGAAGGGATTCTTTTATTATTGTTATTGCAGGACATATAATATAATAGTTAAAATGGGAATAAGGGAGATCCAGGTGTCTAATCCTTCCATAGACACAGAAGCTAGCTTTGGGTCAATCATTCTGAGTCCTAAACCAGGAGGTCAAAAAACATCTACCTATCAACCCACACTGGCCCAAGCATGGTAGTTTATGGTCAAATAACCTTCAATGAAGAGCCTTTCATCCTGCAGATTTGGGCTAAGAATAATACTGTATGTATTGTCCACATTTTTATTCTCTGTCATGTTTTCACTACTATAAATTTTGACTGTAAAAAATGAGTAAATACATATTTTAAAACATGAGAAACAAATATTACATCCATCCTGTAGACCCAGTGTGTCCATCCATATCAGTGGTGGGATTCAATTTTTTTTTACTACCAGTTCTGTAGCCATGGCTTGGTGGGCATGGCAGGGGAAGGATATTGTAAAATCTCCATTCCCTCCCCACTCCAGGGGACGTATACTGCAAAATCCCCATTTCCTCCTGATCAGCTGGGACTTGGAGGCAGAGAATAGATGGGGCGGGGCCAGTCAGAGGTGGTATTTACCGGTTCTCCAAACTAATCAAAATTTCCACTACCGGTTCTCCAGAACTGGTCAGAACCTGCTGAATACCACCTCTGATCCATATGCATGGAATGAAATGTACAATTCCTTCCCTAGGCCAATCTCCTCTTGGCACCAAAGAGTGTGTAGGTTCCTCTTTTCCTCAATATGCAGCTAAATGTGAACAGGTTCTCTATGTATATTCTTTTCTGTATTTAACTCTGAACAAGTTTGCATTGTAGATTTTTCTCCTTCTTCTTGATATTTCTGTGTGTCTGCAAGTATGTTTGAAGAACTGGTTTTGGCAAGAAATAGTTGTACTTGTAGTCCATGAAATTTTAGCAATTTTATGATGTTTGTGTGTCTATATTTTTCTTGACTGTACACCGCCTTGAGTCCTACGGGAGAAAGGCGGTATAGAAATATAATAAATAAATAAATTAATTAATTAATGAGAAAAAAAGTGTTACAAGCTCTCCATGGATTCAGTCTACATGTATTATCTTCTAGAAAATTGTTCTTTCTACCATTATCCCATCCCAGCTTCCAACTCCCACAATAAGTCTGTTGCGTAATTTTAAGGATCAGACTCAATAAATGATTCAAGAATGAAGTATTCAAACATAACACTATTTATTTACAGTAGGCATTCTATATTCTCTGAATGATTGTAGATAGAAGCGAGGAGGAGGTGCATACATCCCCTTTTATATTAACAAGGCGGAGTAAAGGATGGGAGTGGTTACATATGAATATATTAAGGGAGGAAGAATAAGTTAACCCCTGATACCCCGTGTATATACAATTCCCCTATTAGAGAATAAGGCATTTACTTGTGACAAATCCCCCTCTAAATACCGATTCGATATACAGCAATAATTACATTCAGATTCAGAACAATACAAAACTTGTAATTTAGAAGTTAAATATTTGTGTTGTTTAGATGGCAAAGGCTTTGTCAATATGTCAGCTATTTGTTCTGATGTTTCGCAGTGAACGGCTTTAATAAATCCATCTTGAGATAATTGTCTTACGTGTTTGAATTTGATATCTATATGTCTGGATCTTTGACCAATAGCATCAGATCTAGATATCTCAATAGCAGCTTTGTTACCTTCATGTATGATAAATGGTAATGAAGGATTTTTCCAAATATTTGATAATAAATCATTAAACCATACAAGATTGTTGGAGGCTTTAGACAAACAAACATATTCTGCCTCGGTTGTTGATGTAGCTACTAAATCCTGTTTTCCAGTATACCAGTAGACTGGACAATCGTTAAGAAAAAATATGTAACCTGATGTGCTTTTTCTGCATTTAGTATCACCTGCCCAATCCGCATCAGCGTAACAAGTGAGGATGGGCTCTTTAACATTATTAGGTTCCAATAGTAGGCAGAAGTCTAAGCTGTGCTTTAAGTACCTTAATATTCGTTTAACGGCTTCCCAATGATACATTAAGGGTTTGCTAACATACCTGGATAACAGATTGAGGGGTAAAGCAATATCAGGTCTAGTCCAATTAGAAATATACAAAAGGGAACCAATAACTGATCTGTAAAGCGTATTATCTTTAAATTCAGGGGATGATTCATCCATATTTCTTAAGAAATCTGTCTGCATAGGAGTGTCACAAGTCTTAGCATCATTCAAATTACATTTGTTTAGGAGTTCTATAATTTTATCTTTCTGAGAAAGTTTAAATCCTTTTTTGGTTTTACTGATTTGAACTCCAAGATATTTATTTACCTTTCCCAATGATTTTAAAGAAAAATGTTCATTTAGTTTTGTTACAAATGTATCTCTTTTCTCTTTATGTTTACCGATATATAAAATATCATCCACATAAATTAACACAAATTCTAGAGAATCACCCTCTTTTTTGACAAAGAAACAATTGTCTGCAGTGGTGGCATTGAAATTCATAGTTTTTAGTACTTTGACTAAACATTCATACCAACGTTTGCCAGATTGCTTTAATCCGTACAAACTTTTATTCAATAACCAAGTTTCATTTTTGTTTGTGTATTGGCTATGAGGTGCTCTTACATATATCTCTTTGTCAAGTTTTGCATGTAGATACGCAGTCTGTATGTCATATTGAAATACATCAAGGTTAAGTGCAGATGCTATAACTAAAGCTGTTTTAACACTCTCAGTCCTTACTGTGGGAGAGTATGTGTCTGTGTAATCCTCAGGATATTTTTGAGCATAACCTTGTGCAACTAATCTAGCTTTATATAATGTGTTGCCTTCTTCCAGATTTTTAATTTTGAATATCCACCTGGTGCCTATAATAGTTTTGTCCTTAGGTGCAGGGGTAGGTGTAAATATACTTAATTCTCGTAAACTGTCCATCTCTTTGGCCATGGCTAGTTCCCATTTTTTTCTTTCTTCAATGGGGAGTTTTAATACTTCCTCGTATGTGTTTGGTGTTGATGCTTCACTATTCATGTACATTATGTAATCCTTGTATTTGCTTGGCACTTGATTTCTGTTACATCTGATTGTTTTTTCTGGTTTGCTATCGTTATCGTGTAGGTATCTTGCCTCCTTTTTTGTTAATGAATCTGTTTTTATTCTGTGTTGACTATTTGTCCATGTTTTATTTTTGTTTCTATGTGTGTTGTGATTGAGTTCTTCTCTACCTATTTTATTTTGATGCTCAGTGTCTAAATTTGTGGTTGGGAATATTTCATTAAGATGTATTTTAGACCAATTGGCCTGTTCATGAAACACAGCTGTTCTAGAAATTATGAATTTGTTGTTATTATCAATAAATCTGTACCCTTTTGTGCCTGTTTCGTATCCCATGAATCTAAGTCTTCTGGATACGTTCTCTCCTTTACGCCTCAATTGTTTTGGTATGTGTACATCCGCTGTGACTCCAAATATGTGCATGTGTGTTATTTTGGGTTTTCTATTGTACATTAATTCGTATGGCGTTTTGTTTATGATGCTGGACCAAGTTCTATTTTGTGTATAATTGGAATATAATAATGCTTCTGACCAGAATTGTTTTCCTAAGCCAGCATCTTCTAATGTACACCTAATCATGGTTTGTAGTGTCGTGTTCTTTCTCTCTACCACTCCATTTTGAAATGCAGAGAAAGGGCTAGATGTGAAGTGTAGCATCCCTTTGTTTTTTAGCCATTGGGAGAATTCTTTTGACATGAATTCAGACCCCCTATCTGTCATGATTTGTTTTATTTTAATATTATGTTGTGTTTCTACACGTTTGTAAAACTCTTTAAATTTTTGAAATGTTTCATCTTTGTGTTTCAAAGTGTAGACAAATCCGTAACGACTATAGTCATCTACAATAGTCAGAAAGTATCGTTTTCTATATGTGATTGATGGTGTTAATGGACCAACCAGATCCATATGTACCAGATCAAAAATTTGATTAGTTGATCTTGTTGCCTTTCTTGGCTTGGGATTAGTTCTGAATTTTGTGGACTTACATACTGAGCATTCTAAATAATTTTTACAATTTTTTATTTTAACACCTTCAGCATGTTCAACCATTTTTTGTACTACAGGAAAACTAGCATGTCCTAATTTTCTATGTAAAATATGTGCACATTCATCGTGGATTGGTTTTCCAATTGTAGGTTTTTTGTTATTGGATGTGTCATTAATAGATGTGTCTTTGTGGTTATGAATTGTTTCATGTTCCTCATTATCACTATTGCTATTGTCTTCATTTTCCATGTTATTGTCATCTTCCATGTTAGAATCAATATTGTGTAACCATTTTTCTTTTATAACCAAATATGGTAGACCCCCTTTGATAATCACACTACCCAAGCTTGTTTTGTTTTTCTCTAGTGTTGCTTTTCCTTTTGAGAATACTATATTTATGTCAGAATCTCTACTTAGTTTTATTGCACTAAGTATGTTATGAGGTATTTCTGGTATTAATAATACCCCCTCTATTTTTCCTAGACCGGGTAAGTTTACATTTCCTCTACCAATAACTTGAACTTTTTCTTGGTTGGCTACCTTAATTACAAATTTATCTTCTATAAAGGAATATAATATATTTTTGTTATGTGTTGTGTGATTAGTTGCCCCAGAATCAATGAGCCAATCATTATCCCCTGAATGTTGTATGTTAGTTGTATTATGTTTATCTAATCCATTTAGTGATCCAGACTTTCTATCTCTCGAATTATCCCTGCCCCCTCTATGCTCTCTATAATTAGGTGAGCTTCTATATCTATGTCTATCAATGGATGATTGTCTGTTATGGTATCTACTTCTATAGTCATGTTTTTGCCTTTCTCTAAGAAATTTAGGACAATCTCTTCTACAATGTTCTTTGGATCCACAATAGTGACATTCAATTGATTCTCGATATTTTTCTTGAAATACTACTCTCTTACTTTGTCTATGTTCTATGTGATTATTACAGCGACTCCTTCTTGAATTATCTTCAGCTATTAGCTTATTTGATAAATTCTCTATGGATAAGTATCCTAAATTAATTGTGTCTAAATGTGATATATAGTTATCCCACGATGGGTCTAATGAATTAATGATAACACTTTTCATTGTTTGATCTGAAATTATCTCTCCCCTTAAATGTAGCTCTGCTCTGATTTTGTTTAGAGATATCAAATGTTCACTTATAGTAACCCCAGGTTTTATCCTAGCTGAGAAGAAATCTTTAGACATTCTTGTAGTGGTTGC
Source organism: Pituophis catenifer annectens (assembly GCF_029215685.1). Taxonomy (NCBI): domain Eukaryota; kingdom Metazoa; phylum Chordata; class Lepidosauria; order Squamata; family Colubridae; genus Pituophis; species Pituophis catenifer. Next base: position 181,995,814 of record NW_027256881.1, read on the forward strand.
TACACTTTCACTATGAAACAATTTAAACATGCATTGAATAATTTCTGAGACAGTCAAGTTATGCTTAATACTATGGTACATAGCAGGAGATATACTAGATATTAATAAGTAGAATGCTCTGTGGTGCAGGCAGTCCAATTTTAGAGTCCAAGGCCTTTTGGGGGGGTTAGTTATAAATAATAATAAGTTCTCTTTTAGAAAAACAACCTGAAGTTGTTGACACCATTCCTGCAAATTAATACCATCTATTCTCAGTTTTGGGAAATCATTGGGCAAGTTCCCAATATTATTTGTTCCATTACTTACAACTGGAGGTAGTCCGTGATCTTGCAAATGTTGATAGTTGCAGAATGGTGTGGGTATGCTTGCAATGAGTCTGAATGGCTCTCTCTGCTCTTCATGTCCTCCGTAGTTGTCTGTGTGTGTTTGCGCATGCGCGTTGCTCATTCCGCTTCTGAAGCTGTCGGAAGAGGTTCTCGCTGCTGCAGCTCCCTCGTAGTGTTCTTCTTCCGATGACTCGGTCTCCAGTTCGATCTTGGGTGTCCAGGTGACGACTGGCGCTTGTTTCTTTTCGCTGAAATAGTTTTTGTTGAGGTCTCTGGCTCCTGGAATCGTCTGTGGCGTGGGGGAGTATTTGCAGGGTTCTCTGGGTTCAGGCGTCGGTGCTCTCGTCGTTTGGATAGAAGCGGGTAGATTCTGAGATGTCTGCTTGCTTGCTTGTCTTTTCTTTATTCCTTGATTGCTAGCTTTTGTTGATTCTTTTGTAATTCTTAATTTTGAACCGAATGTTGCAAAAAGAGTTTTCATCACTGATTCTATTTGCATTTCTATTGAAGTTTCTTCGATGTCTGTGTCAGATTCTTCTGAAGAGTAGATTTTTTCTTTTTTGCTTTTTGCATTATGTAGGGCTTTTCGCGCCAGACATTTTGAATTCTGTTTTCTGATTGGCTCTGCTTCGCTCATCTTAGTGGTCTGTTGAAACCAAGATGGCTGCCATTCAAAATTTTGTGCAGGACCGTTAGTCTTCTTTTTTGTTATATTCTTATCTACAGGCAATTCGCTCACCATTTTTAGTTCTTTAGATTCATCTGTTACGATGTGTTTTTCTCTCGCTGCTCCGCTGTTTTTTATGATGTCTTGGAGGTTCGCGATGAGATTTTCGTCATCCTTTTGGCTTTTCAAAAGTCTCAGTATCTCTGATCTGAGTTCGTTGTTTTCTATCTCGTTCTCTTCCTGGTCATCAGTTTCATCAATTATCTCTTCGTTGTCTGTAGTGCAGTCTTCAGATTCTTTTGTTATTATAGTTGTGGATTCATCGATCATTTCTTGATCCGTTTCCATCTCTTTATTGTGTGCCCTGGTGTTGGGTCTTTCTCTTTTGTTTCTGGAGTTTTCTCTCTTAGGTATATCTGATTTTTATTGAGTCAATCCAACCATCCTCTGCTACCAGATTGTTGCGTAATTTTAAGGATCAGACTCAATAAATGATTCAAGAATGAAGTATTCAAACATAACACTATTTATTTACAGTAGGCATTCTATATTCTCTGAATGATTGTAGATAGAAGCGAGGAGGAGCTGCATACATACCCTTTTATATTAACAAGGCGGAGTAAAGGATGGGAGTGGTTACATATGAATATATTAAGGGAGGAAGAATAAGTTAACCCCTGATACCCCGTGTATATACAATTCCCCTATTAGAGAATAAGGCATTTACTTGTGACAAAGTCAGTACCTCTTGGCCATGCTAAATATGATACTCAGAGTTTCTTGGCCATTCCTTCCAATAAACAAGAGCCTTTTGTTTCATTCCCAGTGCCTTTGTAGTTTAATCAATTGGTAAAACAACTCAGGGAAAAACAATAACTGCTGGATCTATCAGGTAAAGGCACTGAAGGAAGTTTCTTTGAAAACAATAGAAATGCCCTTATTTTTTAATGTCCTTTGTGCTTGGTCTTTATTATAAATGATTCTATAAAAGTGTGCCAGCATAAACTACTAACCAGCACAGGTTTTATGTTGCAGATAGCATGAAGTCAGCATTACAATTTTCTAATGCAATCACAGAACATCTGGAAAAATAAATTTGTTTAGGTTGAATAGCAGATCTATTTATTGAGCCCTTCTTCAAGAATATGTACATGTCAACATTGGGATTGGATTCTCAAAATGTGGGAAGAAGGAGGAGTGAAGGGGTCTGGTGAATTCAAATTGATGCACTACTTATTCTGCAATAGTAATTCAATTAATGATTTTATAGACCCTATCAGTCAAATGGAATATAGAATCAAAGCAATTAACTTGGTTTGCCAATGCATCAGAGTCTCAATTTCTTCAAAGTGCATTGCACAAATTTACCTTTTGCTATGTGCCAGACAGAGCAAATTGCTTTTGAGTTTGAAACTTCTGTTTTCCATGCTGAATTCTTTGAAATAATATTGGACTATTTCTTGCCATGACCTTAGACATTTTCAGAATGGGATTTCATCCAAGATGGTCTTAAACAATTACACATATATTGTTGTTGTTGTTGTTGTTGTTGTTGTTGTTGTTGTTGTTGTTGTTGTTAAGACATACCACATAATTTCCTCTCTGCTTTTTTTTAATTTTAAAAATACTTATTCCTCTGTAACAATACACCCATCTGGATTTTACTTCTATGCCCATGCAAGACTACAGTAATATGCTATTTGTAACAAAGCCCCCAGTTTTATCAGAAATCCTGCTTCCTTCAGTTTAAGAGACTCACCTCAGATGTCCTAATATTGTACAATTTTAAGCTTATATAAAATGGCTGATATTGGGAAAGATACAAGGTTATTAGAAGGCAATCTTTGTCAGAAATTCTCTTTCCCTCGCCAATTCAAAAAGATACATATCACCTCCTATATAATACATAATAATATAATATATACTTCAAAAAATGAAACTCAACTTCAGAAAATTGTACTTGCTTTTACTGGGGTGCTTGCTGTATGCTCCCTCATGTACTTTCCCATCATATCCATGGATTGTGGTATGGAAGGCTTGGAGGTCATCTAGAAATGGGGAGTGGGGGTGTTGTCAGATGGCCCAAGTGGCCAGATTTGGATCCATTAGGTTTGTTAGCTAGTTCAAATGTCTATTTCTTTCTAAAAGCCTCTGGGCCCATGTAAAATGTGAAACAGAAGCTACTGGCAGTATTTTGCTTTTTCAGCAAAGAGTATAACTGCCTCTAAATTCATCATTGAGAATGGGAAAAATCACATTTACAGCTGATATTTAGGGATGTAGTTGTATCTCTGGAGACACAAAACAAACAAAAAATGGTTGTTGGCAATACACCCATTATTAGGTCTTTCTGCCTTATTAAAAATTCTTTCATGGGTGTTTTTGGGGTAGAAAGAAAAGTATCCTGGAAAACAATGGAAAATATATTTCAGATTTTAATGTAACTGAATTATCTTTCTATCCAGTGGATATTATTAGATAGTTGTATTGTTATTCAGAAATAAATATAAAGATGGAAAGAGAGACATTCATGCAGTCGTGGGTTGCCCCCGGTTCGGACCGGACAAGAACCGGTAGTAAAACCGGCGGGAGGCCCCGCCTACCACCTCGGATGTCATCATCAGTGATCTGCGCATGCACGTACAAGGTACATGTGCAAGCGAAGCAAGCACGTGTGCGTGATCCCGTTGCAAACCGGTGGTAAAGGTAAGTAGAACCCTGCATTCATGCTCTGTGTAACATTCTATTACATCTCTGTGTCTGAGGAAATACTTATTTATTCATTATATTTTTTTTGTCTACTTAAAAACAGGATTGGTATGCTGGATTATTTACAGGTGATCCTCTTTTTATGACCAGTCACTTAGCAACCATTCAAAGTTATGATGAATCTCCCCAGGGCTACTTACAACCTGGATTCAAAGTTCCTATGGTTGCCCCACCACCATAGTCACATGATCACATTTTGGACACTTGGCAACTGCCCGACATTCATGGCTGTTTTCAGCATCACACAGTCACATGACTGGAATTATAACGTTTTATGCTGAAAACAGTTTCCAGCAAAAAATGCCCATTGCAGATGATGGATTCACTTAAAGACTTTAGCATTCACTTATCAACTCTGACATTCATTTTACTAGTGCTGTGTTCACTTTACAACCACATTTGCTTAATAACTGCTGCAAGAAAGTTGTAAAATTGGGTGTGGTCACCTGGTGATCCACTTAACAATCAGCATGTCTTACAACTGTAATTGCATGCTCCATTATGGTCATAAATCAAGGACTACCTGTAAACTTGGTTTATATCATCTAGGAATGATTCAAACATGCTTGCCACAGCCACCTTGCCACAGCCAACTCGCCATGGGACAACTTACTGTGGGATAAAACGCACATAATATTGAAGAAGTGGTAAAACAGAATCATTAAAGGAAGAATGCAAAAGGAAAGACAAAATGAAATGTGAATTACAAAACTTAAAATATTTTTTTAATTATTTTAAATAATTAAATTAAATTGTTAAATTGTCTTGTGGCAAGTTGTCCTGCAGCAAATTGGCCATGTCGAATTATCCTGTGGCGAGCTGACCATGGTGAGTTGGCCATGACAAATTGGCAGTGGTGAGTTGGCCACAGCAACTTGGCTGTGGCAAGTTGTCCCATTCCATATGCAATGTAGTTGTAGCTTGTTATCAAGTTTCATAGCTTTTCATAGTACAAGATTTTAAGATAGCACAATACCATTTTTTAAGAGTGCAATAATATGGTTGGCTGTTGGAGCAGTTGGACACTCAATTGTCCAGTATGAATTTAGGTAAAACTACCCCCTCTCCTACTCCACTCTGTCTGATTATGCCACACATAGTATTACTGCCACAACTGATTAGATTGTATGAACGTGGCTTTTATGCCTCTGTACTTTCAAATAACTGAATTTCTCTAAAGCTTCTGGAATGTTCCATTTATCCCAACAGATTCATTTTGGATTCCCACATCTATCCAAAATAGCCTACTTCAGTTCCAGAACAAGGATTTGCCAAGAATGAATGCATACTAATAATATAGTATATTATTTGTTACTATAACCATAATTCCATATAATGTGTTACAATGAATTTCCTAAGAAGGATTTGAATAAGTCAGGAGAACAAATCTCTTACTGTTTGGTTTTACACCTTCAGTTCCCTTGGCACCCCAAACATTAACCCTTCTTAGACAGCATGTGGATGAGTCAAACTGCTTCCAAGGCATGCTATGTTATGTTTATTCATGGTTTGTTGCCTTCCAAAGGTTATTGTTACCCTGCTGATTACAAATGGTAGTTTTGCTAGGAATGTAGAATAACTCTAATCCTTGACCTTGAAAAACCCCAAGGACAATACACACCAATGAATTGAATACTTACAGTAATGTAAGTTCTGTGTTTCATTGTTGAGAATATTTCTAACCACATAGATATATAGATAGTCCTCAACTTTCAACCATTCATTTAGTACTGTTCTAAGTTACAGTGGCACTGAAAAGTGACTTACAACAGGTCCTCACACTTCTGACTATCACAGCATCCCCAGAGTCACATGATCATAATTCAGGCAGCATCCCCAGATCATGTGATTGCCATTTGTGACTTTCCCAGACAGCTTCTGACAAGCAAATTAAATGGGGGAAGCCTAGTTCGCTTACTGACCACATGATTCATTTAGCAACTGCAATGATTTGCTTAACAACCATGGCAAAAAAAGGTCATAAAATCAGGCACTTAACAACTTCCTTGCTTAGCAATGGAAGTTTTAGTCCCAATTGCGGCTGTATACGAAGGAGTACCTGTATCGTGATATAGTTCAAAGCTTACTGCTGTAAAATAAATATAAATTTTCACTGGAATAATCTGTTTCATGCATTTGAATGTTTTCTTTTAGGATAAAGATATAAAATGCATTTGTTCGTTTTTACCTACAACAGTCCGATCAGTGTCATGTTCACTTTTTCAGTGCAGTTGATTATTTTCTTTCTTTTGATTTGATTTTGAAGAGGTGACAGTTCTCTAGACAATGTTCACATAACCCAGACTTTTGGTGTCAGTGCCTGAAATGAATTACTGTTTATATTAGAAACTTCATTTAATAAATTAGGTCTGGTCTATGAACTGTCAAAGTTCCCCTAGGTCTGTAATTCATATATAACAGATGCCTTTTCCAAGACGCTTTAACTAGCAAGTAGCCACATGATTGCTTCCTCTTTGCCATTACTAAATTCTGTAGGTTTCGCTATCTATTGCCTACAGAGATTTCAAAACAATTTAAAAGGGCATCTGGTAGAAGGCACTTTAAGGCACAAAAAGACCATTTCATATACAATGCGCTTCTGTTTAGGCCAGAGAATTATTCAGTAATTGGCACTTGTTTAAATAGACCATTCAGAATCAGTTTGCCTTTGGTTTTCCAATTGCAGATTGAGTTACTGAACTTACTTCTTTCCAAACAAGAAACTTGGGGAGTCCTGATTTTTTCAGCATATTCGTGGCACCACAGTGATTAAGAGCAATACCTTTTTTTTTTTTTTGTAAAAGAACAAACACATTTTTCAAAAAGTGACATAAATAATTCAGACATTTTCCCCCAGATTGTTTATAAATTATATATATTTAGTTTACTCTGGCCTAGTTTGTGTAAAACTGATGTAAAAAGAGAGAAAAAGAAAGAGAGAAATGGAAAAGCAGTAAATTTTTTAATTGAACATTGAAAATGGTAAGAGGAGATGTTGATATGTTATTCTAACTTTGTGACTTTTTTTTTTTATTAGAATCCATCATTCCTATGCTTAGACTGATTCTAGCAACTTCACAATGCCATTGCTTATATTTTGCAAAGCACTCTTAGTGTGGGAACAGTTGTACCATGAAAAGTTAATAATGAAGTTTATCTATAAGGATATAAAATAATGTTGTGGAAACATCAGTTCATATCAACCATTATCAGTTCAGACACTTGGAAAATTTCCTTCTATACCTTTAGGTGCTAACATTATGTTTATTTTTTTGTTTGTTTGTTTCTTTTAAGTTTGATTTGTGCATTCTAATTTTTATAGTGTCTACCCTCCCTAGAATGTTTGTCTTGCACAAAACATTTTGAAGAGAACAGCTGTCCCATGAAAATTTCATTGTTCTTTCTGCTAACACATTAAGAGTTCAGTCAACACTATATCCATGCCTGAGAAAATTAAGCCTTCTGTGCCCCATACCTATGAAAGTAAAAAGCTAACCAATGGCAAATGTGAAAACTGGATTATAATTACTCAGTGATCAGGAAAGAGCTCACATTTGCAAACCGGTAGCAAAGGTAAGTGAATACCATTCCTGGTGCAATTCCATCTGCCTAAGTTTCTCTTCCTGACACCTTCCTTTCACCAAGAGACCCATACCTTTTTGTGAGAAGATACAAATGCTATAAATCAGGGTTGTCAAACTGGTGGCCCACGGGCCAGATACGTCATGCACAGACCACGCCCACCTCAGCTCCGCAAAGGGAAAAACATCATGAAAAGTCACATGACAGGAACATGACGCCATGAGTTTGACACCCATGCTATAAATGCTTAAATTATTTGAAAAATATATGCCCATCCAGAGCCGCAGTGGCGCAGTGGTTAGAATGCAGTACTGAGGCTGCTTCTGCTGATCACCAGCTGCCAGCAGTTTGGCAGTTCGGGTCTCACCGGCTCAAGATTGACTCAGCCTTCCATCCTTCTGAGGTAAGTAAAATGAGGACCCAGATTGTTGGGGACAACATGCTGACTATGTAAAACCACTTAGAGAGGGCTGTAAAGCACTGTGAAGTGGTATATAAGTCTAAGCGCTATTGCTATTGCTATTGCTATTGCTATTGCTATTGCTATTGCTATTGCTATTGCTATTGCTATTGCTATTGCTATTGCTATTGCTATCCTACCTAGAATAAAGAGAGAAACTCTGACTTTTCTACCTCAGCTACCTGCATAGGAAAACAGAGAAGTAGAATCTTCAATCAATCAATTCAAGAGGAATCTGGATTGATGTCCCTTCTTTTTTTAGTTATTTATATGCTACATGCAGTTTTAAGCTAGGATTGATCTTTAAGGCAGGACTTAAAATTGATGACTATTCTAAAATATTTCATAAAATGAGAACATCCCCAGACTTCTTAAAAGTTTCATTCATTTTACTTAGTCCTGTCTCTCCAAACTCCTCACAATCTGAACAATTGGGATGTCCATTTCAAAAGGCACTTTGCTGAATTGAATATCTGCTGCCTTGCAAAGCCAAATTAATTGCTCAGTTCCACCTTCCAATTAACTGAGAATACAATGTTGCTGTCTGAAGTTCCAAAGGAAAAATGGCTGACAGTTGCATCTATATAATTATATACTGAATTATTCTTATGGAATAAGGAAATGGTTTGTTTTGAATTCAGTGTAATCTTTTGCTTTTCTTTCAAAGCTGGACCATAATGACCATGATAGCTATAACCTATTGATGGGACTAAGACTAAACCATCAACCTATGCGGTTTATTGCAGTACATCACATCTTCCTACCCTGGATTGGAATCTATCACTAAACTACTAAGAACATTGTTTACTCAGTGAAAAAAATAACAAAGATTTTGCTACTCGTTTCTCTTGGAGTACAATTTATACAAAGTTACAGAATTTTAAATATTATTCCCTTGTTCTTTCCATAACGTTAAAAAAATCATTTCTGCCTAGATCAATTATAGTCTAAGATACAGCCTGGCATTTAAACTCAGGACAGCTATTCATTAATGGCATTACTATATATTGTACCATATGGATGCATCATCATCAATTGTTTACTTAACTTTTTAAAAAAAACAACACTCTCTGTCCAAAGATCCCTGAGGCAATCTCTACATTTTAGAAACAATATGTATATTTTCCTAAGACTGGGAAATTAATTTAGTATCTTGATGATTTCTTTAGTTAGCCACGGGATTACACACATTTGTGGTTTCATGTGAAACCAAATAAGATTAGCTTAACCCATGGAAAATCCAAAATGATACTCTTGCTTATGGAAAACCATGTTAACCCTGTTTTCAGAACACCCTCAATTTTTTCAGCTCCATAATCAAATTATGTCTCCTTACTAGTGTCCTGGCAGCATATGACCACACTAACTGAATAAAAATCAACAATTTATAAATGTGGAGTCTCTCCCAATTTCTCCAGCTAATTCCTGCTTTCTCATCACTCCCTCATCTAAGAAAGTGGTGGTAACACTTCAGTATCACCAATACTTTCTCTTTGGACAGGAGGAAGCAATGGGCTTGGCTTGAATGCAGTAGCCAATCAGTGCTTGGGCTATACATTTCTACATTCTGACAGGGTAGAATGACTACCATGAATTGCAACCATTCACTATAGAAAAATATCCTTTGGCCCAGGGATATTTTAATCCATCCCAGAGTCCCATCATTTTTAATTTAATATTTTATTGCTTTTAAAATAATGACCCAAAAAAACTCAGAAAAAAGGGGGCAAGCATAAAAATTGGCAAAAATTAACAAGTTCCATGGCCAATCAATTGGATACACTGGCAAAAAAAAATCCTACCTGCATACATAGAAAAATACTGCAAAGGAAAACCAATATATCATTTTAGCAATAAATAGTTACAATTTTAGAGTACCCTTTTGCTAAAGGCATCTGTAGTTTGCATCAACTCTGGAATCGTAGTATGAGGTTTAAAAATAAACAAAAGAATGTCATCTGAAAATAAAATCAATTTGCATTCAATTGAGGTATGTGCTACTCTGTAAATCTCTCTAAGTTGTTCAATAGCATAAGTCAAGGGTGCCACATAGATATTTTTTTTAAAAAGGTGGAAGTGGACATCCTTGTCTAGTTCCTCTAAATAGTTGGAAAGTGGGAGATAACAAGCCCATTAACATTTATTCTAGATGTGGGTAACTCATATAATATCTTAATCCATGTGATGAATTCCAAAGGAAATCCAAATCTATTTAATACACAAACATGTATTTTTGTGTCTTTTGCTAAAGGCTTTTTCAGCATCCAATGATAAGATTATAACAACTGGTCTTTATTTATATTCAAATCTATTAGATATACAGCTAATCTGATATCTACTCCTTGCCTAATTTTTATAAACCCTGCTTGATCGTTCTTAATAACAGACAATATCTCTTGTTGTAATCAATTTACAAATACTGCTGTTAAAATCTTTGTATCAACATGAATCAATGAAATTGGATGATAATTAGCACTTTGAGTGGGATCTTTACCTGCTTTTGATATAACTATAACTGATAATTCCCGCCTGGACTACTGCAACGCTCTCTACATGGGGCTCCCCCTGGGGTACACCCGGAGGCTCCAGCTGGTCCAGAACGCGGCCGTGCAGGGGATTATGGGGGCGACGAGGTGCTCCCATGTGACACCTCTCCTGCGCGAGCTGCACTGGCTCCCGGTGGTCTTCCGGGTGCGCTTCAAGGTGTTGGTGACCACCTTTAAAGCGCTCCATGGTTTAGGGCCGGGGTACTTAAGAGACTGCCTTCTGCCACCAATAGCCTCCCACCGGCCAGTACGCTCGCACAGAGTGGGCCTCCTCAGGGTGCCGTCCGCCAGACAATGTCGGCTGGCGACCCCCAGGGGGAGAGCCTTCTCTGTGGCGGCGCCCACCCTCTGGAACAACCTTCCCCCAGAGCTACGTACAATAACAGACCTCCGGATTTTTCGTCGGGCCCTGAAAACCTATTTATTTCAACTAGCTGGGCTGGCTTGAGTTAAATTTTAAATTGATTTTAAATTGGGTTATTTTAATTTACGGTCAAAATATTTAATTATTTTAAACTGTTTTTAAATTTTGTATGTTCTGTTTTTTACTTTGGCTGTTCACCGCCCTGAGTCCTGTTGGAGAAGGGTGGTATAGAAATGGAAACAAACAAACAAACAAACAAACAAACAAATAAATAAATAAATAAATAAATAAATAAAATAACTATAATATAAATACATAAATATAAATGTGAAGGGTTCTTGGTGCTCTCTGAGCTTGGTTATTTTCCTGCAGACATTTCATTAACCAAACTATGTAATATCAGTGCTAGTAAGGAATGGAGTTTGCTCTCAATTTATATGCTAGTGGCCTGCCCTGTCAGTGTTGGTGAGGGTGGTCTTGAAGAATATTACAATATTTTTATTAGAATATGTTCTTTGTCACAGATAGTAAGGCAAAAATAATATATTAGGCACCAAACTGAAGGGCTGCAGGACAAATTCTGTGACTGGTTTTCCCCAGAGTGTATTATCTATGTTTTCAAAAAAGACATGGTCTCTCCAATTTATATTCTGACTCCTCACTATTCTGTCTTGGATTCTGCAGAGAAGAACTAAAAAATTACTGCTGCCTCTTAAATTCCCTCTGAGCTGATGAAATTTCACATTGATTCACGTGTTAAATGGATTAAGCTAGTTATATTGTGAAGAGCTTTAGTTAATGGGATTTGTACTGTTGTCAGAAGGAGTTTGCTATTCATTCAAGCCGGGCAAATTATTAGAGAATATTCATTCAGAACAATATCCATGATTTCACACCGCGAGTATTTGCAAAACATGAGATTGCTGCACTTTGGCCCGCAAGGGTGGATTAAATAGAAAGAATTAATAAAGTGAACACAGGGTGGATACTCCCTAAACAAGGAAATCATTTTGAAGAGAATTAAAATTGTATTTATAGGTAGTCCTCAATTTACAACCAATCACTTAATGGCCATTCGAAGTTAAGATAACCCCCCAGAGATACTTATTGCCTGGTTACAAAGTGCCCCTGCCATTGTTCACTCTTATGAGTGCAATGGCCACACAGAGAGAAACTGCCCTCCCCCCATCTTTCCCATCCCATTGGGTCCCCACAGGCCTCAGTCTGCTCCCAAACTAGATACTCAGCCATGTATGGATATCTAAAGCTGGTCAGCAGAAGCTATTATCACACGGGGGTGGGGTGGGGCTGTTACAGCCTGTAGACTGAGGCCTGTTTCCCATCCAATCACCAAAGGGTCTCCCAAAGCCTCTTGTGGTTCGCTTAGGCCTTAACTTGCTCCCAACCCAGCCACTTAACCACCCAAAGAAGCCTAAAGTTGGGCAGCAGAACTACTGTTACAGCTTATAAGCCTCAGCATGCTTCCTACCATATCTAGCTACCCAAGGGGCTAGCAGGACTCGGCCTCCTCCTCACCCAGCTCCAGGCCCCAGCAGCACCCAACTTTCCTTTCTGTTTATTTTGCAAAGGAGCCCAACCGCTGCAAGGCAAGGCAAGGCAGGCAAGGCAACACAATGTGAGTCTCAGCTTTCTTATAGAAGCTGCTTGCCTCATGGCAACCTGTGCTTTTCTGCAACAGGTAGTACTTCTCGTGAGCCTATAGCTTTTTTAAGGAGGCTCCATTTGTGGTGCTTCCTTAAAAAACAGAGTGCCAGGCTCATCTGCCTGGGTCTGTGCTAAGCCTCCCAGGGCCTCCACCACCCCTGAAGCACACAGTACTCTACTTAACAACTTACACATTCATTTAACTGCCACATCAAGGGTGTTGAGTCCTCGCGGGTACGACCGCCTCGAGCCGGCTCCGTCATCAGCGGGCTCAGATTGGTGGAGGCGCACAGCAACTGACTTAGCGGGAAGCTGCCTGGTTCCGGATTGGTTACACCGTCTGACAGCTTGCTATTTAAGCAGCTGTCAGGCGGGGGAGTTGAGTTGAGTTCAGTTATGCTTGTTACTAAACTGTTCCAATAAAGTTAACGTGTTTAGCAATCTGGCCTCAGTGTCGTCCTCGCCGAATCTAACAAAGGGAGATCAAAATTTAAAGCTCCTATGGATGCAGTTTTATTTATTTTTACACCAACCCCCCCCCCACCCCTTTACAAGCAGTCATTAAAATTAGAGAAATACAAAGGTTGGGATTCTTCAAATTATGACAGGTTCAAAACAAGGATGCTCCTTTTCATTTGTTTCATTTCTTTGTATGATATGGTATTGGTAATATTATTAGGCATAATAAGAATGATCAGGGACTTCATATAGCAACCCAGTATAATATAATTAAATTGTTCCCAAATGATATGTTTATTTCCTTAAGAGCTCAAAAAGAGGGAGATTCCAATTGCAGATTGGAATTATAAGTAAATATTAGAAAGTCATCTGCTATAGTAATTAAGACTGTGAGAGTGTCACACAAGCAACTTCAAGAAAGTATAGGGTTATATATCAGCCCTCATGGATTTGAACACTTTGGAGGAATGATTACAAAGGACTGGCATTAATTAAAAAGATAATTATGAATCTTTATTATGTTAAATCAAGATGGAATTAAAAACTTGGCAATGTGATTATTATCATTCTTAGGAAGGATAGCAACTGTTAAAATGATTATCCTTCCAAAAATTCTGTTTTTCTTTTAAACCTTCCCAATATCAATGCCCTCTAATTGGTTCAATAATTACAGGAATTATATCTTCATTTATTCCTAATTATTTTTTTAAAGAACTAGAATCAGACAAGCTGTCCAGTATAAACAACAGCAAAATGGAAGTTTAGAAATAAGGTGCAGACTATGCAAAGGGGCCTCAGAGACAGCCCAACATATAATAGCAAAGTATAAGATGCAGACAGGAAGAACATACATTGAACAGTACAACTAAGTAGCTGGCATTATATACAAAAACATCTGTGCAGAATATGGGCTAGACCCTCCTAAATTTAGATGGAGGATTAGATTACAGATTAAAAGAGTTGGAAGGGATATTGTAGATCATCTAGTCCAACCCCACACCCAAGCAGACCCTACACCATTTTTGACAGATGGCAGTCCAGTCTTTTCTTGAAAACATCCAGTGATGAAGCTCCCACAACTTCTGAATGCAAGCAGTTCCATTGGTTGATTGTTCTCACTGTCAGAAAATGTCTCCTTATTTCCAGGTTGAACCTCTCCTTGTTCAGTTTTCATTCATTATTCCCTGTCTGGCCTTCAGGTGCTTTGGAAAATAGCTTGACCCACTCCTTTCTGTGGCAGCCCCTCAAATATTGGAACACTGCTATCATGTCTCCCCTGGTCTTTCTCTTCACTAGACTAGCCTGCCCAGTTCCTGCAACCGTTCATCGTATGTTTTAGCCTCCAGAAGGTTGTGGAAAATAAGAGATCCTGCAGTATTTCCAGTTCCAGGCAGACAGGCCAGACATCTTGGTAGTAGACAAAGTCCAGAAGACTGCAGTAGTGATAGAAATAGCCAAGTGACAGCAAAATCAGGAAGGACTATGAGAAACTGGAGAAGTACCAGGGCCTGAAGGAAGAACTGGAGAGGATATGGAAAGCAAAGACCAAAGTGTTCCCAGTAGTGGTAGGAGCACTCAGGCTGTGGCTCCTAAACTGGGAAAGTGACTCCAACAGATCCCAGAAACAACATCAGAATTTTCTGTTCAGAGGAGTGCAATGCTAGGAAGATGTAAAATACTGCATAGAATCCTCAAACTCCCAGACTCCTGGCAAAGGATCCAAGATTGAGGAAGACACAGACCACCCATAAGGATATTTTTATATGGTAAAATACAAATCGGGTACACATTGAAGATATATTTGATTCTTCATCTGCTACAACAATGCTGTTTAATTTGAATGGAAAGAAATTAGTAAAAATTGCCACGAACCCAGATTTAAAAGTATTTTAAATTGTATAAAATGAAAATCTAAACATCCACAGCTTAAGAGTGAGGATAAATGTATCCAATTCAAGGAATGGGAGGATCAAGGCCTTCACTGAGTTATTTAATTACACTAAGGTGACCAGATTTTAACATTGGTAAAGAGGGACACCATTGTGGGCGTGGCTTATTTTGTGGGTGTGGCTTGGAGGTCATGTGACTGGGTGGGCGTGGCTAGCTGGTCATGTGACCGGGTGGCCATGGCTATGTGTATAGGGACTACTCAGAGGGCTGAAAAAAGTCATTTCTGACAGGTCCTCGCACTTTTGACTGGTCCTCACACTTATGACCATCCTCACATTTATGCCCGTGCAGCATTCTTAACAACCATGTCACTCATTTCACAACTGCTTCTCTTCACCATGATGACAAGATAGGGCAAAAATGTAAAATGTGAGGACAGTCGTAAGTTCGAGGACTGGTCAAAAGTGTGAGGACCAGTCAAAAATAACTTTTTCAGCCCTCTGAGTAGTCCATATGCATAAAAGGATACAGCAATAGAGAGGATGAAGGAAGGGAAGAGAAATTAGAGTAGGAGTGAGGGTAAGAGAGGGAGGAAAAGAGGAGGAGAAGGAGAAAGGAAGAGGAAGTTGGGAGGAGAAGAAGAGGGTGGGGGGAAGAGAAAGTAAGAAGGAAAGAAAAGAGAGAGGTGGTAGGTTTGAGGAGAAAGATTGCTGTACAATAAAAAAGATGAAAGGGAAGAAAGCCAACCCCAAACAAATATAAAGATATTAAGATAAAGAATGAATTGTTAAACTTTAAAGAATAAAAGAGAACAAATATGAATAAATAGCAATAATTAGAAACACACATACAAACATACAATGTATTTTCTTGAACAGAATATTTGGCTGGTTCATAAATTTAAACAGTGTTTAGTCATTTCAATTAAATTTACAATTTCTATATTTCCTTTTTGCCATATTTACTCCTCATTTATTTTTTTTAAAAAAACAATATTACCCTTCATCCTCATCTCTAATCTTAATCAAATTCAATTTTCTCTTCTATTCTATATTATACCCCTTCCCATTGTCATCTATTTTTATATCCATCCTCACATTGGTTAATTATGTAATTATGTAATACAGTTGTTTAATACAAATTCAACATTTTAATATAAATCAATTAGTTATATAACTATCTTTTTTGTATATCAATATGAACATGAATATTCCAATTATTTCCATGCAATCCAATTTCTTACAAATCAATTAATTATATTTACCAATAATAATAAACCAAATAATTTCCCCCATATATTCCTCCAAACCACAACTTAACCATTTCTGCTTTCAACACAATATACAATTAATAGTATCTCAATTATTACAATTCCCTAGTTAAATAGAGCTTTTTTTCTTTTGTGTTTTAAAATCTTGAACTCTCCTCCTAAATTTCCCATTGTTTGCAGTTTTGCACCTACCTTTTTTGGTGAGGAAAAAGAAAAATAAATTTCTCTCTGCCTCATTTTGTCACGTTGCAGCAAAGACCCTGCTTTCGCTTTCACTTCTTCAGCATAGCTAGGGGGAAAAAAATCTGCTCCAGGAACTCTTTTCACTGATCACCTGTAGGGCGGCTCTTTGAAGCCCCGCGGCAAGAGTTTAAACAGTTTTTTCCCTCTAGCCATCAGCTGGGACTCAGGAGGCAGCCGGGACTCAGGAGGCAGAATGAAAAATTGGAACTTTTTTAAAACGCTGTGGGACGTGGGACAAATTGCTAAAAATCGGGATTGTCCCACCAAAAGCGGGACGTCTGGTCACCTTAAATTACACATAAGAAACCTACCCCCGCTGAACATACCGTACATTGCCAAGGGACTGGAAGCAAACTCAGACTTGGTTTTAAAAGAACCGAAATTATATCATTTCTTCATAAATTGTATAGGTAGTATCTGTTAGTTTTTCAAAGTATGTTAGCAGTGGTATATCTCTGAAAGGGATCTATATGTGCGTTTCTCTGCGTGCGTATATGTGTGTTCTCTGTGTATATATATATATATATATATATATATATATATATATATATATATGTATACATATTTGTGTATGTGATTATGTTTATGTATGTATCCATCACAAGTGATTCTTAATCAAATCTTTAAACAAAACCGTGGGAACAAGAGGTACACTTTGATCTGGCTGAAACAAAGTAGAATTTTAGAATTCCTTTAAAATTTATTTCAGTAAAGATCAGGGAATGACTGCAAAGATAATCTCTGGATGGCATACTCCATTAAAATCACAGTTTCCACTAGAGTGAATATTTCTAAAGTATGATATGTGGTATGAAAGTTCACCTTTATGGTAATGTACAGTTAGTAAGTTTCCCACTGAAAGCGTTTGCGACAAAATTAAAAGAATTGTACAGCCTTTTAAAATGAATTTTGCAGTAGAATTGGTATTTCCTGAAAAACCTTAAACAGTGACTACATATGAAATTATTCCATTTCTATTCTTAGGAGGAAGATTTTGAATCCTAAAATACTGGAAAATAAAATTTTACTTCTCATAGGAAATATGCAGGAAATATAGTAGCACTAGCATAAACATTAGTTCAATATTTTAAAATGTTTGAAAAACTGCTATGAAGAAATTATTTATATCACTTGTTAGCTTTGCTAATAAGATACACTTTCATTAAAATAAATATCACTTTGGATCAATATATTAAATATGATCAATGCATCTGTTCAAATATATATGCATTAATATGCTCATACTCCAAAAGTTGTACTTGTTTATTTTATTCTCAATATTTCTCACACTTACTAAATTTAGTTCTGTATAAATAATTGTTTAATTGTACACAAATCAACAAAAAGAAACACATATCAACAAAAAGAAAAAAAATTGACATAATTTTTTTGCTGAGATTTGCAGATCTTATAATATAGATTCTTGAAAGAAAATAAATTACTTTAGCATTTTTAGAAAACGCAGTTCAGCATTGTTTGGAGATTAGAGACTGAACTGTGAAATCAGAATGCATACTAGAGACTGAAATATGTGAAAGAATATAGAACTACAGATTCTCAATATATATTTGTCTATTGTATATTGACAAGTTCAGTAAGATTTATTTGTGATTGTATGTATAATATGTTTATTACTGTTGTATATCAGTGATTGCATGATCTCTATGAATGCCATACACTAAAAAATAAATAAAATTTATTTGGTTGAATAAAGGATAGGCTGGTTTTACTGGGAGGGTAGAAAAGAGGATAGAAGATTGTGCACTTCAGGCAGGGGCAATCACCCAAGCTGACCATATAACCAAGAAATTGATATGTCCATTCCAAGTATCACTGAGATCTGGAGTTTGTAAAGAGCTCCATCAATCCCATCCTATTTCCCTGAAGACCTTAAATCAAAAGTGGATAAATTACCTCTGAGGAAGAAGGATTAATTTGGGAGATTTGGGGCCACATTTTCATTAATGTGATAAGTTTTTTTTTTTTAATTTGATTTATATGCCGCCCTTCTCCGAAGACTCAGGGCGGCTTACAATGTGCTCAGCAATAGCCTTCATCCTTTTGTATATTTATACAAAGTCAGCTTATTGCCCCCACAACTGGGTCCTCAATTTACCTACCTTAGAAAGGATGGAAGGCTGAGTCAACCTTGAGCCTTGGCGAGATTCGAACCCTGCAGTAATTGCAGGCAGCTGGTCTTAATAACCAGCTTAATAACAGGGTGCCTTAAACTGCTGTACTACCAAGGCTCTTTTAAGTGTATCTCTAATAGTGGTTAAGGCACCAGGTAGAAACTGGGAGACCATAAATTGTAGTTCCGCCTTATGTGTGAAAGGTGGCTGGATGGATCACTCTCTCTCAGCCCAATCCACCTATAGAATTGTTGCTGAGGAGAAAAGAGATGAGAAAAAAGTGTTATGTATATTTGTCACTTTGAGTTACTTATAAAAATAATAAAGGTGAGATATAAATTAAATAAAATATTTCTAGCTAGCGATTCAATACTAGCTTGCCATCTTCTAAACAAAACCTTCTAATTCTTTGTTCAACTAGTTATTGAGCCCTCTTTTGTATGATTGTTTTCTTTCCTGAATTGCTCTATGGTCATTTATTTTCCAGTTATAGTTTTTGTTGCCTATTTTGAACTATCCATGTCTGTCTTGTTTGCCCCTACCTCTTCTAAATTCAACTTCATTTCTGGCAATTGTTTGTTTTGTCAAAGATTGCCAAAATCTTGAATGCTAGCTTACTAGTAGGTGACGTGACTTTCTTTTTTTAGCATGACCCTTTTTTGGCCTTTACTTACCTCTGGTCTCCTGTTCAGATGCTTCTGATCACTACTTAAGCTAAATATCACATCACATTCATTAGATTCCAGTAATAGGTCATCTTGCAATATATCCTAGCTAAATGTCCAAGCCACAATCTGTTAGCTAGTCTATATAGGAGACATTTATGATCAACTTATGGAGTGCTTATGGTCAACCTCTATAGCTCTTTCCAAAAGATGTTAAAGACTGTTAAAAACTTTTAGCAGGCAAAGGCACAAATAAGCTAATGATTCATAGTTTACAAAAGTCTTTAATTGCTTAATAAGCTATTAAATCACAAGACCCTCAATTTGGAGAAGTATCATAGTAAATTAATTTCCTACATTTCTCCCTTCAGTGTTTAAGTAATCTTTTAAAGTTCTTTAGCATTGTTCCTTGATCTTTGTAAATACATCTGATAACTCCTATCTTTGTTTCCTGTGTAAGAATTCAACATCATGGCCTTGATGTTTGGTTGTCACCTTGTGACTAGATTCATTTTCATGGAGGTGCACAGTGGGTAAACAAGACATACAACAACAAACAGAAATCCTTATCATAATAATAGCAACTATAATATTAAAAAGGGATCTGAGCCATCCTAAGTTGGGTAACCATGAAGTAATAGAATTCCAAAGGAAGGAAAAAGGAGAAGAGCAATCAATATGTGTTACAATATGAAAAATAGCTGATTGGTTCAAGATGGCTTGTACATCTCTGAAAATCTGTGTTGGTCAGCATAGGTGCAGCAACTAGAATTGATGAGATCAGAAACCCCCTTTTGTTGACTAAAAATCCAGGGCCATGCAATTCTAAATAGCAATTTGAGACATAGTAGTTACCTTGGCTTACAGTCTCCTTATGGCATCTGTCAAGGGCAAATTCTAAATCAGCAACCCAAAATCTGGCAGATAGCAATGGAACAGGAAGTGCAGTGGAAACAGCCATTCCACAAGAGTGTTATTATGGAATATCTAATGCAAAGAGGTCAATTTAGCTTAAGCAAAAGATGAGAAGGTGGTTGTAAGTTTACAGCCAGAACCAGAACTCCCAAAGTGCATAAGCCATACCACGTAGGAGGTACCTAACAGTTTCACACATCCAAAACCATCCTGGCTTTGGGGTTTGTCTAGGTTCCAGTTCAGCAAAAATCTCAAAAGTCCAGATATAGTTGGTTATGTTTCCCACAAAAATTGCCTCAGTCTGAGGGGACTGTTTAGAAATACAGTACATGTTTTCCCTGCCAAATAATTTGATGAACACCCACATGTTTATCTGTGCATTTCTCTCCTCAGTAATGGAAGAGTTATATGCTGCCAGGAGAGTGATGTAATTAAATGTTAAGGGAGCCTCAAATGAGGGAATTCTCTCCATTAGGTGAACTGGTATATGGGTACACACACCCAACTTCAACTGCAAATTGATAGTGATGTTTGAAGACATGTTCATGATAAGATTATCCTTCCAACTAAGTTGATGGTTGTGATGGAAGAATTTCTATTCAGTCTTCTTTAAAGCCACATGATATGCATCCTGTATTGATGGTTTTATATAAGGTTTTTAGGGGAATTTGCTTGAATCTAGGGTGGTTATGAAAGTTCAACTTTTGCCCTATCTTTGTGGAGTATGAAATACCTTCTTCATCTGTGGCACTAGCCACTAGCACTTTGTGGGAGGAACTCTTACATTTCCTATGGTAGAAATAAGAAATGGTTTTAAACCTGGGATAGGTGCAAAAGGATTCAATGAACAAACAAATTTGACATTGCTGGCAAAAGGGTTATCATGAATAACAAAATATAGGCATAAATTTCCAAGGAAATAAAAAACTGCTTTCAAAAACTCCACTCAGAATGAACAAGTCAGGTATTTCTTATGTTTTTTAAGATAAGTTTAAGTTGTTCTATGGGCTGCCTTTACTGTCTATCTGGGCCATACAAATCTATGATGTTATCTTCCAAAGGTGGTTCAGCTCTTTTGGCTCAGGTATGATCTCTTCTAGCGTCAGTAAAGTATAGATTGTTAACAGTATTGATATGGACCCCTCTACTTAGGGTCATCTGGCATCCATGATTTCACCTGCAACCCAGCTTCTAAATCCTCAAGCTAGAGAAACATCATAGCTATAAGTAAGAACTAGGCAAATTTCTACAAATCCTACACTTTCTAGGACATCTCCAAATACTTTAGATCCTCCAGCACTTCCATCTTCTGGAGGAGGAAAAGAGACAGAAATTCGATTATATGTTTCCTTATGACAGTGTGACTCCTACTATCCTCACAGTTTCTATGCCACTTTCCGCTGGCTAAGTATTAGTGTTAAATTTTGAAAAGCAGCTGCTTTGACACTTCCAGAGGCCTCATCAAAAAGTGCCAAGTTTGCCCCATGGAAGGATTGGCAATTTCACAGCCAGGGAAAACACATTTTAAAATTACTCACTCTTTTCTCCTTCCTTTTTTACTCACGGAGTAGAAGAAAGTAAGCTAATGGTCTCAGGAGGTGTCAAAATCAGTTGGAGATGATTTGTTTCACAGTAAAGTTAAAACTTTAACTTTTAACTTAAAGAAACCTAAAAATGGGTAGGGATACAACTTCTCACTATAGAGTTATGCAAATTAAAATGAACATTCTTGTATTTCAGTATGTGAAGACTGAACCAACAATTTGATTTCCTCTAGGAAAAGTGAATGGAAGGAGAATCATTGCTTATACTAAGCACTTTCATATATTCTCTTGCATCCCCAAAACAGAGTTGGAGGTTTGGGAAAGTTAAATTGAGTTGTCCTTTCAGAGACATTTCCTTACAAGAATCTTCAATGACTTCAACAATGGCAGAGCGTCTAGTGTTCTGAAAATATTTGTCAGGGTTCCAAGTAACATCCCCAATGAAAGAAGACTCCGAGGTCTGAGTTTCCTCAAAGTTCCATTTTACTGAAGATTTCATATTGGCACATCTGGAAAAACCCGAATCTGAAAGCTTCCAGGTTTTCCCCACCCAAAAGAAAGTTCAAGTTGCTGCCCAGTGCCCACATGTCTGTCACATGATCCAATCAGGCACCATCCAAAACTGAAGATACCTCCCAGTCCCCTCATGGCAGCTGCAGGGCACTGTGGCCTTGACTCTCTGAGAAAAGAATGTTATTTTGACTATACTGTGTATCACCCATACTCTACACCAGTGATGGCTAACCTTTTTGCTGTTGCATGCCAAAAGCAGGGGGAATGTGGGGGGGGGGGTGTCATGTGCATGCGTGCCCACATCCATAATTCAATGCATCCCGCCCCCCCACACTCCCCCCGCTTTTGGCCCGGTGGGCCCGGTAGGCCTATTTTTTCGCTCTGCCCAGGCTCCAGGGGCTTTCTAGGAGCCTGGGGATGGCAAAAATGGCCTTCCCCACCCACCAAAGGCCCTCCGGAGGCCAGAAACAGCCTGTTTCCTGACTTCCGGTGGGCCCAGAAGGCCCAAAAATCACTGGCTGGCATGTACATGCACGCTGAAGCTGAGCTAGGGAAATGCTCATGTGCCCACAGATATGGATCCACATGCCACCTGTGGCACACGTGCCATAGGTTCGCCATCACGGCTCTATACAATCTCCCCTCCCAATTTCCCACATTAGAAAATGTGGCAGGCCTGAAGGCCCAATTGTAAAAGATGGCTTCCAGGTCTGACAATATTCTTTAAAATTCATGGAGATATTTAGAGATGTATCTGCCTTGAAAGAAGCCCACGCTGAACTTCATATGCAGTATAATAATATCTCTATTTTATTATTTTTTGTTATTATTTTAAAAACAAATAAACATAAAAGTTATACGGTTATAATAATGGGGAGGTGCAATATTCTGTATGAAACAAATACAGGGAGGAAAAGTCCTAAACAAGATGTTTAGCTCTCAGATTCAGTTCTTAACTTAATTCAAAGGAAGAAATAATTGCAATTTAGATCCACATTTCTTGACTTCCTGTTCTCTCAGATCAGAACTCAATAGCCTTTTGATGCCAACCTGGAACATATATGAGGTATACACATAGTTGTGGTATATTTAGGACAAGGTGGAGCAAAGAAGAACGGAGACTGATGGATTTGTTGGTCGCTGTAGAAGTTATGTCCGTGATCCATTCTTCTATATGTTGTAACAGAAAGTAGCAGCAGGAACTTAAAAGAGTCTATGGTACCATTGGACCTTTGGGGGGCTGTTAAGGGATACTTGCATGGAGATAGGTTGTCACCAAAGGAGCTTTGCTCTTTTGGAAAATTGTATCTATCATAATATTCCCCTCAAATTAGATTTGATAGTAGGTTGTTCTCAAGATCTAGAAGGATCTGGCTGATCTGCATGAGGTCCAGTTGAATCACTGATACAAATCAGGTCATCATATCATTGTACTCAATAAGCGAAGGGTTGTACGTAAGCATTTTTCTGCAAAGGATAAGGGGATCCTCCTAGCCAAGAGAAAGGAGAGAATCAAAATCATTCCATATCATTTTGCTGTTTGGGTCTGACCAGCAATTGTACCCCTCCACACCCTCAATCAAGGATTTATGACCCCAAATTATAGAAGTTATTCAGTCCCAGAGATGTAAACTAAAAGGGATTGCTGTGAGTTACAGACTTGAAGGTAAAATTCAAATTCTAAGGAACAGAAGCAAACTAATGCTGCAGGCTCTCAAGGAATAGCTGCCAGATGACAAATAAGCTAAGTAAGACTTACCTGATTGGAAATACTGCAGTCCTCAGGATTAATGTTTAGAACAAAGTGGAGAGTCAAGTGGAATATATGGGATTCAAGGTGTTTAGGAAGAGGAGAATGGATGTTACTGGGATACTGGGGGATAAAATATTAGTCTGTGTAATGCAGGCAGGATCGGTTATCCATCCTGAGTCAATAACCAAATACTCGAGGTGCCCATCCTAGTATCACTGAGGTGTGAACTTTTAAACGGAGGCTCCATTAAATTCAGAATCAAAGTCTCTGAAGACCAGAAAGTAGGAATCACAACTGAGGAAGGAAAGACCTCTGTATTCTTGAGTCACATATTCCGAGATAGCAGCTTAAAACTTCTTGGAGGTTCTTGATGTCTTCTCTTTCAGGAATATCTTCCAATGTTTTGTTCAATTAACTTCTCAGCCCAATCAGCTCTTTTATACTGTTATGTGTCCTTTTGAATTACGTATTATTTTTGTGTTGTGGCATTATTGTCCAACATTTTATTTTTGCTTTGGGATTTGAGTTTTATAAATACATCTGTCTGTATTTATCCTTTCTCCTTGCTCATCTCTTAATCCTGAATATTGGAAATACTGTAAACATTCTTGCACAAATTCTAAATAAGTTACATTCAATGGTCATCATTGAGCAGGACAGTACTGAAGCAGACATTTAATATGGGTGAAACATTTCTGTCACCTGCTAGAAGACATCAAGAAGCAAAACAAAGATGTGACTTAATTATTCATGTGCTGTGACATTTCTAACTTTTCTTCGAGCCTCATCATTTTAGCTGTGTTTCTTTCAGCAGCTGTCTCTCCACAGATATCCTTAAATAAGAGATATACTACCAAGGAGAACATTATGTGAATGTTATGTTTTGGCTACATAGTCCACTTCCCTCAAATTTTGAAGGAATATTTTCCCAGAGGTAATTCCTTGGGTTTCATGTCCAATAATTAGTTGCCACTGGGTTTGGGGTGCTTTAGCTCACTCACAATAACTTCTGCTAGATGGACTTTAGAAAATGGCAGCTGAAGTGCCTTCTCATTTTATATGTGGCCAAAGAAAGATGAAATATGATGTTGAGGAATCAAACTTGCTCCTCTTCGTCCTGTTTGCCCTGAAAAGATGTCAGAGAGTTAGAAAAGGCCCTTGCTCTGCCTCACCTATCCTTTCCTCAGGGAATAGAATGAGAAGAGTGAAACCAAGGATAACAATCTCTCACATGGAGGGGCTTTTTGTGAGACAAGAATGCTGGATTTCATTGGGAAACAGCAATTTATGCAATTGATTTTACAGTTCATGAAAAACTCCAAAGAAAATCTCTTTGCTGAGATTTCTGAGTGTTTATCTTGTCCTTATGTTCCAAATGCCTGCAAATAAGATCCTGTGCTTAGTAGCTGTCTAGAAAAGGACACTTGTTGGTGGGGGTCCTAAATGCTAAAGTGCCTTTATCCCTTAAAGTCTAACAACCTCCAAATCTATGGGGCAGCCATTCTAATGTTGCTCTTTATAATGCTTAGGCTCAGCTCTCTGAAACATTACAAGTTACCCAATCGGGCACTGTGGCACCTCTGAAATCATAACCTTCTGCACTTCCAGACCTCCAATTCCACTTACCGGGAAGAGTACATTAACTTGGAGGTTTCTGGGTTCTTTCCCAAATTAGTGGCCATCCAGCCATATATAGAGTTTGCTTCAAAAAAGAAAAGTGAGACATGCTCAGATGGTTGAAATACTTATTCAGGAGACAAAAGCTTCCTTTCTCCTGAAGACTATATTAGATATTTCCATTCCTTCCTAACACCTCCTCCCCCCCACCCCCAATTCCAACCTTAGTCATGGTCTCCCCTGCATCCTATTACCTTCTAGGCTTCTATTTACAGTAGCGATGATGCCACAGCAATGATGTCCCATTTCCAATAGCGATGATGTCTCAGTTTGAAGGAGATCCTGTCCCTCTTGGACTTTCTCTGTACTGAAATTAGAAGCATCGCAGCCTTCAGGCAAAACCCAGAATGTACTTCTTGGAGGATTTTCCAAGAGTCTGCGTAGGTCGGATTCTGTTGCTCTTCTGGAGGATGACTAGAATGCAGGGCCTTTTCTTCAGCAGTCCTTCTGGAACAACTTTGTTATTCTTTCTAAGAAAGAATTGTATTATTTTGGATAGCCTACAACAGAGAGAAAAAGATGAGAGAAATTATTTGCAGAGATTTCCCTTGTGCAGGAACAGGTAGAAGATAGCAACCATAAGGGCGGCAAAAGAGCTTCTTGTGGGAAATCTTCTATTATGTTTCCCCTTTCCTGACTGTGGATAAATTATTCTTGAATAAAGTGAAGAATCTTGATGAAGAACAAATTCTCCCCAAAGACTGCCAGGAAATGGGCAAGTCTGGAGAACCAATTCAGGTGATCTACATTTTTGGCACACTGGATGCATGGTTATGATGGGACAGCAGAGATATTCAGGATGACCAGGCTAATGTGTGCAATAGGGTCTTTTCATTGCAGAGAGTAGCAAAAGAGAGCACAGTAATTTCCATCATCTTTCTTCTCAGTTTAAATTATGAGCCTTCTTTCAATCCCAGCTATTCCCAGAACTGGGAGGAAAATTTAAGAGGGTATAAAAGGTACCCATTTCTGGGGTGGGTTGACAGAGAGCCTTCTCGGACTGTCTTAGAGAATTAAGACTGCTATAGATTCTTACTGACATTATTATCCCTTTCCTACTTTTCAACTCAGGAACACACACACATACACACACACACACACACACACACCCTAGGAAAGTTCTATCTTCTCTCCTGAGGACTGCTCCCATTGTAAGATATGACCTTAGTTGCTGAGAGACTAAGCTGCTGAGGTCGTGATGTCACAGTGGAAGAGCATGATGTCACAATGGTCCTTTTGGCCTCCCAGCTAATAACTGTGGCTTTTAAGAGGCTTTTAATCCAAGTTATAGCCTCTTATTTCAGAATGATATGTATGCACATTTAGTTACAACAGTGCAGATTTCTTTTTAAAATCATAGGTGCCCTCCCACAATGTAAGCTTGTATTGTACAAGAATATGATGGAGAAGGAAGGGAGGGAGGGAGGGAGGAAGGGAAGGAAGGAAGGAAGGAAGGAAGGAAGGAAGGAAGAAAGGAAGGAAGGAAGGCCAAACTATGATCCCTCAGTCAAACTGCTCAATTTAAATTATGAATGTCTTTTCTTTGCCAGTTGACCAGTAAAACTCTTTCCAGAACCACAAGTGGGGAGGAAAAAAATGAGAAAGTATTAAAAATACCCCTTTTGGAACTTGGGTTGGCAGAGAGCTTTCTAGGAGCATGTTGGAAAATCGATCTTACTTACATTATTATCCTGTTTTCTTTCTTTCAACTTAAAGCAAGAAACTAGAAAAGAGGTGCCTTCTCTCCTGAGTAATCCCACTAATGTGACCTAGGAGCTGAGTTGCTGAGAATTTAAACTGCTGAAAGTTGTGATGTCACAATGGAAGATGTCACAATGGAAGGTGTCATAATGGAAGGTGACAAAAGCCTCTGTAACAAAAGGCTTTTTCTGATGATGGCTTTTAATCCAAGCCAACAGTTATTTTACTTTTGAATAAGGATTCATTTGTACATTTAACTATAAGGGACAGTAATACAAATTTGTTTTTATATCATTGGTGCAGCACCCACTATTTAAACTCCAGTTTACTATTTCATGTGAGCTCTGATATAGTTTCATGGAGTCAAGAGGCCCAATGTGCTCCCCTTTTTAAAAAATTACAAGAAGCAAATGAAAAAATTGATTACAATTTTTTTAAAAATGTTATATTATCTTGCATAAACATACAAAAGTTGCAAAATATCTTCATTTCATAATTGCTGTACACCAATAATCCTAAATGGAAAATACAATTTTGTAGGAAAACGTTCCTCATCTGCTATGTTTATTTATAAACTAGACAACCTGTGACCCATTAAGTCTTCATTTCAGAGATTATTTCCTTACCAGATACCTCAATGCCTTCATCAATGGTAGAGCTTCTAAGCTTCATTGCAAGAAGCTTTTAAAAATTCAGGGAGATATTCAGCAATGTATCTGCCTTGAAAACAGCCCATGTTGACCTGTATAGCACAGTAAAGCATTTCATAATTATTGTACACTAATATTAATCCTAGGAAGATTTTTTTTTAGATATTATAGGAAAATTCTCCTCCATCTTCTGATATTTATTTATAAGGGTACATTATATATTTATTTAGCAGTGTGAACAGAGTTTCTTTCCAATGGAACTGGGAGGCAAGGTGAAATGTATTCTGCCAATGTGTCTTGAAAAGGGTTGGCCTTCCAATGTTGTATGACTGATTCTTAACTTCAAGATGAGATGCTCAGGACCTAACAACCACTAGTAGCTAATATTCACAATGTCATTTGAAGAAAATCATCCATGGGGAGAAATTTGGAAGATTGGCTCTTTAGAGACCCTCCCCCACCATATTCCTGTTGTTGATGAAATCCCTCCAAAAGAAAATTAGCTCCATAGAGAATCTCTAATTTGTCTGAGCAAATGATGCAGGTCGGAACTAGGCCTGAAGGTATCTGCAACTCCTGGTTACCACTTTGAGGAAAAGCTCCACAGAACAGATATAATCAGAGTTTTTTGTGAGTGGGAGGGACAGTGGGCAGTTTGGAATTCTTGAGAATGTCTTGCAGATGTTCTCTGCTATGTAGCAATGATAAACTTCAGTAGTCACAAGCTACCCTAAAGACAAACTAGTGATGTTAATATGAAATCCACATCACTTTTCCAGGCAATGCAAGATTGAAAGCTGCACAACATACCTACACAATGGTATACATACAAAGAGGTATACATGCACACAATCTCTGTACAATTGCACATTTGCCACACTCACAACTCAGTAAAGAACACTCTATCCTACTGGATGATGACTGGCCTGTATACAACTCCTTCCCATTTTTCCCTCCAGTTTGCCTTTTAAAAAAAAATCTTTGTTGCTTATCATCCTCTTGAACTTTTCAATCACTCAGAAAATTTCCAATTACACCTACTTCCACTTTCAATTTACATTTACATTTTTTCAGATCAAATTCTCCCCTACCCCCAACCAGGAATTTTAGAATGTTTGATTAATCTGATGAATTCCATTTCCCAAGGAAGTTGTGCGTTTTTTGGAGTAAATTTTCCTCCTGTAAAAATAGAATTTTGGTTTTAAAGCCTTTGCAACTATTGCCTAAAATTCCTGTGCAAAGGTGTATCTGTATTAAAAACTGAAAATCTTGAGGGGAAGAATCAACTTTGAAGCTTGGTATGCAAAATAGTATTTAGAGTTCCTGATCCGGAGAAACAAATTCCGTTCTTCCTTCCTTAACTGATAAGAGTGTTTCCAGAATATACATCTATTCTGTTACTCAGCAGATAAGGATTGCAGGATGTTTTTTAATGCACTCATAATTTCTATGAAGAATTCCCAAGATTCCCAAGTTGGGATTGTTTCTTCTAGAAATTTATAATGCTTAGGAGTGTTTCTTTGTCCAGCTTCTGTAATCCTCTTGCAGCATCCCTTTTTACAACATTATTTCTGAAAAATATACAACAAACAGTGACAAAGCAGTTAACACTAGTTTTATTAACATGGTTAATTGAAAATCTTTATGTGTACTCAGATGGCAATCATTGTGATGGACACAGTTCCCCTTCCTAAATTATGCTTGGGAACAAAATTATCAAGATCAAACCATGTCTGGTACACTGAGAATAGTCTATTTTGAATTCAGCACAGTTGTTCCAAGGACAGAACATTCTGACCTCAAAAGACATTGCATATCTGAAGAAAATCTTCCATGATCCTGCAAATACTCTTGTCCCCAATGAAACTGAACACTCATTCAGTTTCACTTATCACTTATCATTGATTTTGTTCAATGAATGTCATTGGCTTAATCTTTTGCAGGTCCAGTTGCAAAGCAACATGGAACAAGGTAAATACCTGCTGGTCGCTTCTTTGCTTCCCTGGAGAGCTTTCTGCTTTGTTGAGTAAACACCAAACTACAGGTAGATCTTGACTTACAACAGTTCATTTAGTGACCAAAATTACAACGGCACTGGAAAAGTGACTTATGATCATTTTTCACACAACTGTTGCAGCATCCTCATGATCTCTTGATCAAAATTCAGGTGCTTGGCAATTGACTCATATTTATGATGGTTGCAGTGCCATGTGACAACGTCTGACCTCCTGACCTTGATTCACTTAACAACTGTGGCAAGAAAGGTTGTAAAATGGATCAAAAATCACTTAACAAATGTCTCACTTAGCAACAGAAATTTGGGGCTCAATTATGGCCGTAAATCAAGGACTACCTGTATAGGAGGCAGTGGCTTTCTATATGTGGGTGCTGCTGTAAAGCTTTCTGTGAAATGAGAGGTATTCTTCTGGATGGGCCAACAAAACATCATTTTAGGAAGCCATTCGCTGATCTGCCAAAATAAAGATGTTCTGAGTTGTATGGAATTTTGAATCCCCATGGAAGCCTATGGGTCCCTTCTCTTTAAATCTGAGCTCTTACCTTGGCAAGATTTTACTTCTAGTTTTATACTACAAGCCACTGAATTTTGAAAAATGATGAAAACCTCCCCTGGCTGCTTGATAAAATTGTATTTGTGTTGTGCCAAGCCTATATCTGACCCACTGCTGCTCCTGATTATAGGGCTGCCTGTTCTGTAATGAAAAACAAGCATATTTATAAAGACAGGTTTCCTATTACCCTGAGAGGCAGCTGTTACTCTGCTGCAATCTTTTATTTTTTTTAATTAGTTTAGTAGAGTACTGCCTGTTAATTCCACACTTGACAGTGATCTTTGGCCCTAGTTTTTGAAGCCTTAAATGATATTGTCCTTAAAAAAAACCTCAAGGCCCTCCACCATTAAATATTTGATTTGATTTGTTCTATTATACAGCATATTAAATGTTATTCTGCCAGCTAAGTATATATGAGTGTGATCCAAGGGCAATTGAAGTTAATGGCCCTCTTTCAATTAGCATCAATGGACTTTTTTTTTAATTAAGCACCATATATGTGCTTTCCAAACAGCACTAATAACATTCTGACTATACTAATAAGGAATTTTCTTAGGAGCTCTACATATGAGATTCGTATGGTTCACCAAACATGAGAACAATAGGAAGGAGGGGAGGGGCCGAAGGTCCTTTTTATCATGCTGAATAGCTGCTGTTCCACTAATTCTTAAGATGTCAAAAATATGCTGGGCATCATCATCATCCAGGCATTTGAAATAAGCCTTTATGTGCAAAGTGGGTAAGCAGTGTGAAAGCAAGCATTTTAAATAAACTGTTTCTTGCTTCTGTTTTCCTGAAATCTTAAACACAGGGAAAAAATAATAAACTTCTCACTTGGTCAGACCAAAGAACACATCAAGACCAGCTTCCATTTTTCCAGAATAGCCCAGTTCATGTTTCCTGGAAATCACCAAATCCAGGAGGAAAACAAGACTTCCCTTATTATTCCTCAACAACAAGTGTCCTTCAGATAGGTTGCCACTCTATGGCCACTATCCCAACAATATAGTCACTGATCAATCTGTTATAGGAAGTTCAATGCTTTTAAAACTCTTAACTGCATGATATAGACTTTTTCATTAATTAACATTGTTTTGCAATTTTTGGTAAGGGCAGGGGAGGGAAATCACTGATACATTGGGAGCCAGCTTGGTCTAGTGGATAAGGCACTAGGCTAGAAAGCAAGAAAAT
This sequence comes from Pituophis catenifer annectens, assembly GCF_029215685.1. NCBI lineage: Eukaryota > Metazoa > Chordata > Lepidosauria > Squamata > Colubridae > Pituophis > Pituophis catenifer. Next base: position 182,027,366 of record NW_027256881.1, read on the forward strand.
GTGAGTTCAAGTCCTGCCTTAGCCAGCTGAGAGACTTTGAGGCAGTTTCTCTGTGCCCAACTCATCCCACAGAGTTGTTATTGTGTGCAAAATAGGAAGGTGTGTTGGATGGGTTGGCTACCTTGGGTTATTTGTAAAAATAATAAAAGGTGGGATATAAATAAATTCTTCAGGCTGAGCATAATAGAGCTACACTGAAAATTTCAACTCAGAATTTGCTTTCTTCTACTGTGCTTTCCCAGCAACTTTTAGGATGTCTTCAATTTATTTTTTTTCCCATATACCTCCTCTTGTTTTATATGTATGTTTATTCTTAGCATCTCAGTCTGAAAGCTCTCATTGTCTGTTCACTGCCTGCAGACCAGTGCTAATGAAATGCAAAGGATTCCAACACTGGACAATGGACCTGACTTTCCCTCAACAAAGAGGAACTTTTGCAATGTCTTCTAGGGCACTTTTATCTTAACATTAATGTTTCAATATTTCTATTCCTCAGACTCATTTTGAACTTATTTTGTAAATGGTGATTTAAAGGGAAAAGTTGTGGAAAAGAGCTCTTTCTTTCAATGCAAGCACTTGCTTCTACCCAAATGCCATCTCTTCAGAAATAATCCCAATATTGGAGCTAAGCAATGGTGGCCACATTTGATGGGCTCTTCAAGAGCATTGTATCAATTTTTCAGGCATGACCACTTCCCACATTTCTATATATTATTAGAAAACACATTACACCTTGGGTCATCTTTCTTTCCACATTAAAAGTAGAGTGGTGCATTTCCCACCCCTCACTACCTTCAGCAGAACCCTGATGAAGCTGCCTCCTCCTCTTCTTCCTCCATAGCTGACTCACGGAACTATCTGTCACTTTGCTGGAGGGAGAGGGAACAAAGGGAGCCACCCCACTCTCCTTTTTATTTATTTTATTTATTTTATTGGTTCGATTTATATGCCACCCTTTTCCGGAGACTCAGGGTGGCTTACAATGCGTTAAGCAATAGCCTTCATACTTTTGTATATACCTGCTTAGTAGGGCTTTCCCCCACCCCTTAAGCGGTGTTCTTTTTTATACAAAGTCAGCTTATTGCCCCCACAAACCGGGTCCTCATTTTACCTACCTCAAAAGGATGGAAGGCTGAGTCAACCTTGAGCCTGGTGAGATTTGAACTTGCAGTAATTGCAGGCAGCTGGTGTTACTTAACAGTGCTTTAGTCTGCTGCGCCACCAAGGCTCTCTGCCTTGGCATGTCCCCAAGGTTCTTCCAGTGAGGAAGACATACACCCCTCATAGCAGGCATCCAAGTCACACCCATGTCCTTCTCTCATTGCCCACCACCATTAAAAGATGTCAAATTTGCCCTTGGTTCCAAAGCATTGAATCGCTACTTGTCCATCAGGCCTTGCCATAACCAATTGTCACCAGAAGGAGGCAGGGAATAGGTGGGGATATGCTACTTTCCCCAAATTTCTATCCCACAGGAGTAATGTGTCTGGATTTGGGATGCATTCTTTAAATTAGCCCATTCGAGATAGGCTGATTCAAAAAATGTTTCCCTATGATATACTGTTTTGTTAAGGTGTCCAACTTTTTTACAATGAGGAGGACACAAATAAATTGAAGGAAAAAAATATCGTAAATAAAAGAAACATTTTATTCATTGCAAAAATAATACAGAATACACTATAATATGATAAATGCATAATAAAAAACATTTGTAACAATAACATTTTATATTGTAATTATGCTTACATGCCTATTAATTATTATTTAAATGAGTACTTTTCCATTGAATGACTATTTTTTGTCAATGTATCATCTTCTAACAATATATTGGAAATATCTGAACAAGAAATATCCTTCATATTGAATTTTACGGCAAGTGCTGCAGCTAGAGTATCAACATTCAGTTTTGATTTCTCACTTTTCCAAAAATAAAATTATACATATTTGGAAATTATTAAATAGATAATAAATTAATAAAATGTGAATTATTGTGCTCACCGGTGTATGATTGAATATTTACTGAGAAAGAAGTGAGTCTAATGCACGCATGTGTGCCATGTCGTGTTTCAGTAAGAAGTAAACAAAGCCACTTGAACACGGCGCACTCTTGCGCACAACACACTCTCTCAAAACAATTCTCCTGTGCGGAGCGCATGCATCTCATAATTGCGTCTCACCGCACTGTACCGAGCCTTGATGAATTAGATGTCAGATATAAATACGTCACATCACATGCAATGGATCGGATTGGCATCGATCGAATACGGAGATTTACAAATTAGTCTTCAAATATCGAAAAGGAGGACATGTAGGAGGACACTTTTCGAGAGAGGACAGAAGTTACAAAAGAAGGACTGTCCTCCCTAAAGGGGGACGATTGGTCACCTTAGTTTTGTCCAATTAAAAGTTACAATAGAAAATCAGGAGAGTTTTAGTATCCATAGATTTATCCATGGAAAGTAGTCGGTTAGTATTCCATGGTTTTTGTGATAACAAACTTATCAGCTAACAATTCTTAAAGAATCAATTTCTTCTGCTCAAATTATATTTGGAAAAATGAACAATAAATCAACAATATTGTTCATTATCAAAGACTTGATTTTCTCAATTTCTTAAAAAACTCTTGATCAGAAAGCATTGCAACAATGATATATCTACCATATTGCTTTCAAATATGATTAGACAGTCTAACAATATGAATGTAACTACTGTAGTTTCAGTGAAATATCTATGGATTATCTTTATGGTTGGTGATTTACTAAAATAAATATAAAAGCAATTCTATGCCACAAAGAGTTCCAGTGAGATATATTGAATTTAACTCCTACATTTCTCTTTCAAAAGAACATCATATGCATTATACTGAGATAATACTGAGATTTCCTTTATTTTAAGTGCAATAGATGTAAAGCATTCTTCAAATGATGTTAATGGTAGAAATTGCACAGTTGTTGAGAGATGCTTTTAATATAGAAGAAACAACAACAATAAATAAAATAAAGATGAAATCCATAAAACTAATGCTTTAAGAAGCTCACTTAATTCTGTTACATGTACAATAAAGCTTTTTTTCCTTTTTAGTTAAAAGTGAGAAGAAGAAGGAAAAGAGTAAAGAAGTTTAAAATGAAGGACGCATTTGGATTCTAGCTGCCCTTAGAAATACTACACAAATTGAAAAAGCAACCTTTCCTTTAATAAAATATTAAATTCAAATTCAAATATTACCATACTTCTACCAAGGTTTGTTGTGTTTTAATGATTTCTTATTACAGCGCTTCAGACAATTCAATATATTCACCAAGTACAAGATTAACAAAATGTTTCAGGAGCACTTCAAAAAAAGCATTCTCCAGCAGAAATCAAATACAGTTTTTACTAAGAGTTCATTTAACTATTCAGAAAACAATTACCAATATGTCAAATCCTTGAAACTCAAGCATTGAAAAAGTAACAACAAGACACTTATTGTGTAAAAGCAAGAGAATTAGGATTCTATCTACCTTTTATATTTCCTAACACTACTGTGCTTTTCACTATATTGTCTTCTTTTTCAAAAGAAAAATCAGGTCTATAGAATTGTACACATTGAATTTTCTCAGACTCTAAAACACAATTGCAACAATATTCATAATGATGATCATGCCCTTAGCAATTCAGCGACAACTCTGTTCAATTAACTTAGAGAGTTTCATAAGTAGTGACTGTTTTCAGTGGCATTCCATGACATGTGGAAGAATCCAATTGTCTTTCTGTCTACCAAACATTAATAATGAACATCTTACAAAAACAAAATAATCTTAGATGGTGAGCTTCAGCCCTGGCCTTTTGAACCTAGGAAAATGAAGGAAAAGCAGCCATCCTTTGTTGGAGAAAGGCATCAAGTAGTCTCTTACTGTCCTCCAACTATATCTTTCAAAACAGAATTAAGTTGAAGCAATGGGTCTTTAGCATTGTTGAGGAGTTTTCTACATCTTACACATTTGTAGAGTTTTGTCTTTTCTGTTTTACCCGCTTCCTAGAAACTGCTTGTAGGAACTATCCAGAAGCTGGAAACCATAGCATGTAAAGCTCTTATATACCTTCAGTGAATCCAATTTCAAGGGAGCGGACTGGCCTTGGGAACAATACATTGTGCTGTCTGTCAGACAACAACTGAGTTTGAATGTGCTTTTCAGTCCCTCTGAGCCAAAGCTGAAATCTCTCGAAGTCTCTCTGTCAGAGCAGAAGTGGAGAAAGGACAGGATTAGGCTTGTCAGAATGAAAACTTCTCTGAATTTTCCTCTATCAACTAATCAGAAGACTGAATTTCCTCAGTCCTTTAATAAAAAGGCATTTAGATACCTCCTGCAGTACTTTATACTTGACCATTGACGTAATGTGAAAAATATATTTTTTATTTATTTTTATTTATTTATTTGTCAAGCATATATAAGATAACAGGTAAAAGTATAAACATAATTTGAATACATGAAAAGAGTAAGAGTAAAAAGGAATATTAGGACAGGGACTGTAGGCACGCTGGTGCATTTATGCACGCCCCTTACAGACCTCTTATGAATGGGGTGAGGTCAACAGTAGACAGTTTAAGGTTAAAGCTTTGGGGGTTTGGGGAAGAAACCACAGAGTCAGATAGTGCATTCCAGGCATTGACCACTCTGTTACTGAAGTCATATTTTCTGCAATTGAGTGTAGAGCAGTTTACCTTGAGTTTGTGTCTATTATTTGTTCATGTATTGTTGTGATTGAAGCTGAAGTAGTCATTGACAGGTAGGACATTGTGGCAGATAATTTTATGTACTACACTTAGGTCAGACCGAAGTCGGCATAGTTCTAAATTGTCTAAGCCCAAAATTTGAAGTCTGGTGGCATAAGGTATTTTATTGCAGGTAGATGAATGGAGGACTCTTCTCATAAAATATCTCTGGACTCTCTCAATTGTATTTATGTCCGATATGCAGTGCGGGTTCCAGACAGTTGAGCTGTATTTGAGAAGGGGTGTTGGTCCTACCTGAGACGCTTCTTCTCATTGGGTGGAGACAGCAGCCAGGCTTGGAATGTACTTGTATGTTCAGATTGATGGACTGAGTCTGTCAAAGTTGTTAAGTCCCACCCTTGTTGCTAGGGGCTTCCAGCTTTTGGCGAAGACGGAAACAGACTCGTCGTGTGGAAGAAAAAAGGTAAACAGATACAAGACCAGACTGAGAAAGGGTAGAGCTAGCTGCTGTCTCCACCCAACGAGAAGGAGGGTCTCAGGTAGGACCAATGCCCCTTCTCCATTGTGGGTGGAGACAGCAGCCAGGCTTGGGACATACCCAAGTTCACTGCCCTAAATACAGGTGGGCTTAGTCTGGGTCGGAGAATCCCCCTCCGTAAGAACCCCTTGTAAAACTCTCCACCCAAAGGCAGCTTCCGCCGAGGCAAACTTATCCAATTTATAATGTTTAATGAAAGGGGAAGGGGAAGTCCAGGTCGCTGCCCTGCAGATCTCCAGAAGGGAAGCCTGTATGGCCCATGCTGCCGACGTTGCCGCGCTGCGGGTAGAATGAGCAGTCAAATTCGCTGGCGCAGGTGAAGAATGAAGGTCATAAACTGTGGCTATCGTCTGCCGAATCCACCGACCGATGGTCGAAGCAGTCACTTAACACCTAAGGAAAAGGGAAGGAAGGAGACAAACAAGCATTCCATTCGACGAATATCCGCCGTCCTCTTGAGATATATCCAGAGAGCCCTCCGGACATCCAGCTTGTGCCACCGCTGTTTGAGCGGATGCACAGGACGGGTTCAAAAATCCAGGAGAATAAGCTCCTGCAAACGGTGAAACGGAGAGTTAATTTTAGGTATGAAGGTAGGATCTAGTCTTAGGACCACACGATCCGCATGGAAGACACATGAGTCACTTCTCAGCGAAAGCGCAGCAATCTCTGAAATCCTCCTTGCAGACGTTATCGCCACTAAGAAGGATACATGATAGGAGCCGTAGGCTGGCTGATCTCAGAGGCTCATACGGGGCACCTGTAAGAGAGTTCAAAACTAGGGGCAGGTTCCAAGTGGGATATCTATGTAACACCGGGGGGCATAAGTTAGAGGCTCCCCGGAGGAACCGACGGATCAAAGGATCTTGCAATAAAGCAGGGAGGGACCCGTAGATGAAGACTGACAAGAGTGCCACCACCTGTTGCCAAAGAGTATTGGGCGAGAAACTTCTGTCCGGACCGTCCTGTAAGAACATTAGAACCTGTACAACTGAAGCCTGAAGGGCAGGGAACTCCTTCAAATCACACCAAGTAGAAAAGGCCCGCCAAGTGGCCGAATAAATGTGGTCCATGGATGGCCACCTAGAAGCCTGGATCGTCCTTATGACCGTGGTGGGAAGATTGACTCACTGCAGAGCGTCCCACTCAACCGCCAAGCAGTCAGCTGCAATCACTGGGGTTCTGGATGCACGACCGCCCCCTGGCTGAGACAATCCTCGCTGGATGGGATCCTCCAGGGAGGCGACACTGACAAACTCACAAGGTCTGCGAACCACGACCTCCTCGGCCAGTGTCGAGCCAGCAGGATGACTTCCGCCTGTTCCTTTATGAGCTTCCGAAGAACCCTTGGAATGAGGGGGATTGGTGGGAATGCGTAAAGCAGACCTGGGAGCCATCAGGAGCACAGAGCATCCACAGCTTCCACCTGGGGCGTCAGGAACCTCAAGAAAAATTGCGGAAGTTGGGTGTTTGATGGGTTAGCGAACAAGTCGATTACCGGTGGGCCAAACCAGGCTGTCAGGAGCTCGAATATTCGTGGGTGCAGGTGCCATTCTGCGTGGTCGATCAATTGTCGGCTTAGCCAATCTGCACACACATTCGAGACCCCTGATATGTGCTCCGCCTTCAAGGACGCGAGGTGATGTTCTGCCCAGAGTCCCACTCTCTTGGCCTCCCGCATAAGGGATCGCCTTGGCGATTTATGTGGGCCTTGGCCACTACATTGTCTATGAGCACCAGAACATGGGATCCAGACACCAGATGTTGAAATGCCCGAAAGGCCAGGAATATCGCCCGTAACTCCAGCCAGTTGATGTTCTGGGATGCTTCGCTGGCCGACCATCTGCCCTGGGCCACCTGATTTCGATAATGGGCTCCCCAGCCAAACATGCTGGCATCAGTAGTAACCACCAGCCACTGGGGTTGGAAGAAAAGGCAGCCCCTGGCTATGGCTGGAGACCATCTGAGGGATGATATTACCTCCCTGGGAATGGAAACCACAGTTGACGACGTGCCCCTGCCCGACCCTCTGAAATGGCAAAAGAAACCATTGAAGGTCTCTGAGGTGCAAACGGGCCCAGGGCACTATAGAAATGGCTGAAACCATCTTACCCAGTAACTGGGAAAGAAGCAAGGGAGATGCCCTTCTGTCCTGTTCTACCTTAGCTACAAAGGCCTTTAACTTGTCCTGTCATTCCGGGGACAAATAAACCCTTCCCTCCACAGAGTCAATGACAGCCCCCAAGTGTAGGATACAAGTCGAGGGGATCAGCTGGCTTTTCTCCGTATTAACAGAGAAGCCATGGGAGGCTAGGGTCTGGATTGTTAACTGAAGGTCCAAACGGGCCTGCTGAGGAGAACTGGAAAGTAACAAAATGTCATCCAGGTAACACTGGAGATGAATAGAATGCATTCTAAGGGAAGCCACCAAAGCAGCTAAAATTTTGGTAAAACTACGGGGAGTAGAGGAGAGCTCAAAGGGCAAAGCCCTGTACTGATAATGGGCCCCTGCATAACAAAACCTTAAAATTTTTCTATGGGAAGGGAGAATAGGCACATGAAGGTAAGCTTCAGTGAGGTCAATCGAACAGAGGAGATCGCCTCTCCTGACGCCATCCAATATCGAACGCAAGGATTGCGTTTTAAACCTGCGGTATACCACATAGTGATTCAACCGCTTAAGGTCCAGAATAGGTCTCCACCCACCCAACGACTTAGGAACTAAAAACACACAAGAATAGAAACCCTGTCCAGCTTGGTCCCCAGGCACCTATTGGAAAGCCTTAATGGCAAGAAGGTGCGCGATGGCCGAGTCCATAAGAGCTCGACGTTCGGAGTTATGAGAGAGCGGACAGCATAGAAAGAACATTGGGGGGGGTGAAAAGAAATTCTATGGCCAACCCAGATCGAATGGTGGCCTGGATCCAGCAATCCGAAGTAGTACGCTCCTAAACACTGGTGAAGAGGACCAATCTACCGTCAATGGGAGGATTTAGGATACTACTAACGACAGCACCAGATGGAACGACCTCCTCCCCCTCAAAAGGGCCGCCTACTCGAGAAGGGCCTGCCCCTGGAAAACCTGTCATGGGGCCCCCCGCTGCTTTGGGACAAAATTACAAGTAGAACGAGATGAACTGATCCCCCCGTCCATTCCTCAAAACTGAGGCCAGTGGGAATAAGGAACGAACTGGGATTCTCCCCTACGGAACACTGTAGGCAAGACCTTTCTCTTATCTTTCATTTCTACAAGGAAGGGTTCCAATGGAGCGCCAAACAATTTATTCCCCGTATATGGCACTGATGCCAAATGCCATTTGTGTCTGGCATCGGCTTGCCAGTGGCAGAGCCAAACCAAGCGCCGGGCAGCAATAGAGCAGGCCAGGGATTTAGATGCGAAGCGGGCAGCATTGAGGGTAGCATCAGCAGAGAACTGCAACACCACGATGATTTTATTCAAGTCTTGCTTTATCCGTGTATCCTCCGGAGAGAGTTTATCTTGAAGGTGTCTGAGCCACAACAGCATAGAACGATTGAAGAAAGAAGCGGTGGTGGCTGACTTAATGGCCCATGCCGCTCCCTGGTGAGCCCATTGAAGAACTTGGTCCGACCTGTGCTCATCCAGACATAGACCTTCATCCGGATCTCCGGATACGGAGACACTAGACAGCAAAGCCACAACCGGAGCATTGACTGCCGGTACATGAAGAAGGTCAGCCAAGTCTGACACTACCTGAAAATTCTTATGGTGTGTTGGGGACGGAGCTGGAGGGGCTCCAGGTGAAGACCACTGCTTTTTGATGACGTTGAGAAAGAGAGGAGGCATAGGGATGGACGTCACAGGCCTAGCTGGTTCGGCAAACAAGGGATCCAGAGAACCCGGCGTAGATGTAGAAGTGGGTTCCGGGGCTGCCTTTTGGGCCTCGATGCTTGAAGACATCCGTTCTGCGCTACCAGCCGAGACTAAAGAGTGATGGCCACTGGCCTTGTCATACAGTCTCTACAGCACCTTATCCCGGCACTTCCCCACTCGCGAGAAAGCAGAAGGATGCTTTCTTACTTTTCCCATGGGAATGCGAATCTTTGCCACTGGAGACTTTGGCCACAGTGTCAGTGCCATGAGAGGGCCTGGGAACCGAGCAACCCAGAGCGGGCTCAGACTGGTCCTGAAGGGCAGCCTTACTGCAATGCTTGGTCTTAGCCAATGCCTTAGGCATCGTTAATTGTGGCCAGAAGAACAAACGCCAAGCCCAATATGCGTAGGCTGCCAAGCAAGCTCAGAACTAAGGGTCAGCAGGCAGAGGAAAAACCCCAGGCCAAGCAAGGTAGATCAGCCCCAACTGAAGAGCCTGAGCCTTGTTAATAATGCTGACTGCAAATTCCAAACCTCCAAATCAGAAAATAGGCACAGGCTAAAGCCTGGAGGCCTGAGTAAAGGTGGCACTAGCAGCGGCTAAACGGGAGGGCCACAAAATGGCAGATGCTTTGAAGCATATAGACAGGGAGCGCGAAGCTCCACCGGCAGTCCGGGCACTGCAAGCAAATGGCCAAGGGGCAAGCCCAGAAGCCTTTAAGTCCAAGGCAAAGCGCCAATAAAGCACAGAAGCGAGGCGGATAATGAGGGGAACACGAAAACTCCACAATTATCAGACAGATGCAGCTACCAAAATGGCCACCTGTCAATCAAACAGGGAGCGTGAAGCTCCGCAGGCACTGAGCCTCCAAGGAGAACTTGCCAGGGCTTCAGTTGGAGTGCATAGGTGCAACAGTCAAACACACACTCAAAAAAAATTGTCAGGAGCCTCAAGTAAACAAATAAGGGGAATGGGCATAAACGGGAGCGCAAAGAACTCCACCCAAAGGCAAGCCATCCGTAGCTGTGACAAAATGGCCACCCATCAATAATTTAGGAGCACGAAGCTCCACTGTCAGTTAAAGGCAAAGGGGGAGCGCGAGCATCCACAAACGAAGGGGAAAAGCTCCTGCCTCAACAGGGAGCGCGAAGCTCCACAAATCCTCTGAAATTAGAATAGTTCAAAGGGGTCTAGGTCCCAGATCACCAGGAGCAAGGCAGAGCACCCCCCTCACCCAGCGAACCAGCAAGGCTAGTCGCTGAGGTAACCTGAAGTCAGAAATAGTCCAAACTCACAAATAGAGTAGTCAAAGAGAAGTCCAAGTCCAAAAAAACCAAAATAGCAATCCGTGAAATCCACATATGTGAAGAATAGAGCAACTGAAGAAATTTAGCCAGAGACACAGATCCACATGACTGTCCAGTCTGATGGACTGAGTCAAAAGCTGGAAGCCCCTAGCAACAAGGGCGGGACTTAACAACTTTGACAGACTCAGTTGATCAATCTGAACGTATGAGTAATCCCAAGCCTGGCTGCTGTCTCCACCCACAATGGAGAATTGGTCTAGCAAATGTTTTGTATGCTATAGTTAGTAGTACAATATTATCAGAGAAGAAGCTATGCAAGATTAGGCTAACAACTCTTAATGCCTTTTTGGCAATGTTGTTACAGTGGGCTTTGGCACTTAGATCTTTAGAAATGAGTACTCTCAAGGCCCTTGACAGAGTGAGGATCATCTACAAGGCCATGTCCATCTAATTTGTATTTTATGTTTTGATTTTTTTTTTTTGCCAATGTTTAAGACAGAGCATTTGTTGGTTGAGATTTGAAGTTGTCACTTGTTAAACCAATCTGACACATAGTCTAGGTCTTTTTGAAGGGTAGTTGCATTGTCAGTGGTGTTGAATAGTTTAACATCATCAGCGAAGAGAACACAGTTGCTTTTAATATGATCGCAAAGGTCATTTATGTAAAGTATGAAGAGTGTTGGACCTAAAACACTGCCTTGGGGAAGACCATTATTAACAAGTACAGGATTTGATAGAGCGCTTCCTATTTTGACCACTTGTTCTCTGTTTGACAGGAAGGCAGCTATCCCTTCATGTAGGAGTCCAGAAATGCCATAGGATTTTAGTTTTAGAAGTAATTTGTCATGTACCACTGAAGCAAAAGCTTTACAGAAGTCTATGTAAATTGCGTCTACTGCTTTGCCCTGATCAAGATATGTAGTCCATATGTTTTTGCAATGTAGTAGTTGTAGATTACAGGATAATTTTTTTTCTGAAACCAAATTGTTTGTTGGAGAGTAGGTTATTTGTCTCTAGGTGGAGGGTAATAGATTAGTTAATGATTGATTCTATGACTTTGCAGGTGACACAACATAAAGAGATTGGTCTGTAATTTTCAACTAGGCTAGGTTCTATCTTTTTGAAGATAGGGATGACCGTGGCCTGTGACCATTGGTAGGTCAAGGAGCTGGTACTGAAAGATTTTTCAAAAATTATGCTTAGAGGTTTTGTGATTGCAGTGGAAAGCTTTTTTAAGAAGTATGCACATAGTCCATCAGGTCCAATAGATAGAGATGGTTTTAGAGTGCTTTTTCAACGTTATCTTCTGTAAAATCGATATGGATAAGATCACCATAATCATTGTAATTGTCTGTATTACGACTGGGAAATATTGAGTATGTGTTGTTGCTGTTTACAAAGACTGAGCCAAAGAACGTGTTAGAAATTGGCTTTAACGGTTTCATCAATACAGTCTTCATCGTTTAGTACTTTTAGGGGTGGGATGGATCTCAAGTCTTTAAGTTTGTTATTTACAAAATTAGAGAAGGCACAGGTGGATTTTGTGCAAAGAAGGTCTTGTGGTTTTCCCAGTTGCAATGTATGGCTGTGAAAGCTGGACCATAATGAAGGCTGAGCGCCAAAGAATTGAGGCCTTTGAACTATGGTGCTGGAGAAGACTCCTGCAAGTCCCTTGGACTGCAAGGCGATCAAACCGGTCAGTCCTAGAGGAGATCAACCCTGACTGCTCTTTAAGAAGGCCAGATCCTGAAAATGAAACTCAAATACTTTGGCCACCTAATGAGAACAGCCTAATGCTGGGAACTATTGAGGGCAAAAGAAGAAGGGGAAGACAGAGAATGAGGTGGCTGCATGGAGTCACTGAGGCAGTCAGCATGATCTTAAATGGACTCCGGGGGATGGTAGAGGACAGGAAGACCTGGAGAAATGTTGTCCATGGGGTGGCGATGGGTCGGACACAACTTCGCGACTAACAACAACAGATAGATAGATAGATAGATAGATAGATAGATAGATAGATAGATAGATAGATAGATAGATAGCTGGATAGATAGATAGCTGGATAGATAGACAGACAGACAGATAGATAGATAGATAGATAGATAGATAGATAGATAGATAGATAGATAGATAGATAGATAGATAGATAGATAGATAGATAGATAGGCAGGCAGGCAGATCCTTGCCTACAAGCAAGAAGAAAACACAACCAGCTTAGGCTAGTCTTCTTTTTGCTAACCTAGCTGCTCATCATCCTCTTCTCTTTCTTTCTGCCTTTCTCAGCATTAAAGTTTTCTCCAAGGAGTACTATTACTAATTACTGAAAAGATATATTTCAGTGTAAAATTAAAGCTCCCCAAATTGGTATCAATTGAGGTGGTTTAACAAACTGCTCGATACTGAGGGTCACTAAGCAAATCTTTTTACACCCATCTCATTAAGTCATGTTTTCCCCAACATGCTAGAACTGGAGAAAAGAAAATGAAGGCTGGACAAGGAAATCTGATACCAACTCTCACTCTTAGCAAAACAAATGCACACAGACCTATAAACACTCCACAGTAGCTACTGAGGCCATCTCTTGCCAATTTTGGAAAAATAAATGCGGACAAAACTTGTTAGGAAAGGTTACTGATTCCCTTCCATTGCTTACTATGGCAATTCTAATTTGGACATTCTAAACTGTGTCTCCTCTTGATTCTCCCTTTTCTTTGATCATCTTCCCCACACATTAAATTAAAAAACTTGGCAAAATAAAACCTTCAGGCTTTTGAACTAATGAGGCCATCTCCCCTATGGTAACTAATCACCAGTCCTACACCTACTGTATATTGCTCCAAATATGCCGACTAAATAGCCCAGCCTTCACTGAACCATTGGGGAAAGGGGAGAGGGAGCAGGTGGTATGCCATGTTAACAGGAAAACTAGATCTGTTGATCAGCCAATTAAACCATTTATTTTTAATTCCTAAAACCCATAAGTTTGGGCTAAAATACTCCTCCCCTCCCTTTTTTGTTTTTATTTGACTCTGTAAGTTAGAGTTAAGCTAATTTTCTGCCCCCTGTGACAAATGAAATCATAGAAAAAAGAGGGTTGTTTATAGACTTTTTGTCTCCGTAGCCATTTCAGTTTCCTCAGATAATTCATCAAAGCTGGGGTCAAGTCTCCAATAAAGGTCAGTTGCTTAGATGGTTTTAGGAATAACAGACTAATTTGTGTGGAATAATGGTGTGGAATAATGGTGTGGTAACAGGCCTGATGGTCAGGTATTACTTTTCAGCAGATGAGGAAAGGTTCTGAGCATCAGGGACAGGTTACTGTCCATTTTTTGCTTGTGTCCTTCCTAAAAGTTTCTTGTCAGCTACTAAAGAAAGAGATCCTGGAAAACAAAGTTCTGGATCTGATTCTTCTTACATTCTTAGATGACACTGGATTCTACTGATCTGTTTGGTCATGTTTCAAAGAAAAAAAATTATCTGAATCAGTAGGTATTCTTAGATATTAATTCATGACATAGATATCTACCTAATTTGGGGTACTATAAATGGTTTCCGAATTCTTGGGAGCAGTTTCCAAGAAAGTATTGGTTTGTGACTTTGCTCAACATGCAACTCTGAAAGAGGAATATAAATGTGCATTTGGCATTCTGGAAAAGTGAGGCCTCTACTAAAACCTGATAAGAAACCACACCCAAATCATTCAACTAAGAGAGGTCAGAGAAGGGAGTCCAAGTTCTTTGGCTTCATAACTAATTTTCCTGACCCAAAAATATACTTTTGAAATTGTATATTCAAATGCTTTTGTATGTCAACAGGATTTTGATTCATTGCAAAGGGTTGGAAAAAAACATTTGTGCAAATAATATGGTATTGTCTTTTTACTGAAATGTATGAAGAAAACTTCCCGAAGTTAAAACATACCAGTGGATCACAGTGGCATTCAATTTTGGATTTCTGATTACAGCATCCATTTTTAAAACTAATTGTGGGTCTTTCAAATGGTTACTGTGCCTTCAGTAATCCTTAAACACAATTGGATTTTTTTCTTTTAAAATATACTTATTCCTTACAAAATGTAGAGCTATCTCTAGTACCTTCTATAAAAATCCAGGCAAAGATCAGTAAATACAAGAGTCTGTTGTGTTGATCGGTGCTTTCTATTCAAAATTTCCCCATGGTATTCTATCATGAAATTTGTTATAGCAAGAAAAGCATTTTATGCACCTACTCCACCCTCTTTTAAAACAAATATATTTTCAACCAAATCTTTTCTCATGAACATAATGTAGTGTACATAATGGACATAATAAAACAATTGCCATGGTCTTTATGCAGAAGAGATGAAGAAGCTCATGAGTGCCCCCTAAAGTTCTAGAGAAATAAGATGGGAAATATGATATTGAACCGGACTCAAAAAACATCCTTCTCAATCTAAAAGCTGGCAAAAGCCCAGCTAGAAAAATGCTTTGATGCTAAAACAGATATCTTAAAAAACAAGCTTCAAAATGTCAAATAGCAATAGTTATTTTTTTAAAAAACTCGTGTACATTTAAAAAAAAAACAATATACCAAAAAGCTTGAATGTAATAATAAAGGACCTTGATGCTTACAATAGTATGACTTTCCTACAAACGTCTGTGATATAAATTTCTGAGAAATTAAATATGGGTAGAATTTATATATTTTATAACATGTTGGAAAATGACATAATACTGGATTAATCATAGCAGGGTTTAGATTTGTCCTTTGCAGCAATTGCTCTTTGCCACAATCCAAACATTATGGCAAGAGTTAACATTCAGAATTATAACTAATGTTAGGATTTATGTTCATACAAAAATAAATATACAAACTGGGAAAGAAAATGTGGAGGGGTGAATTTGAGTATTCAAAAATTCTTTAGTTCTTTCAAGATTCAGCTCTCAGAAATGTGATCACGCTGTGGCAGTTTTGTAATTGAAAGAAAAGTGAAATTCAAATTCTCTTCCCTGACACTCTCACCTCCCAAACTTTATGAAGGAATTAAGTCCCTATTTGTCAATTCTTTTTTTGCAACCTAAAATCTCATACTACTTTTCAATTTATCACAGTTCTGACTGTTTTATAGGCTTCTATATAGAGATCCAAGAATCACCCCCCCAAGTGATTAGTGCTAGAAACTCTTTTTATAAAATAAGAAAAATCTCACAATATTTATACATTCATTCATTCATTCAATTTATATAAAAAAAAACCCTCAACCAGTGGTTTTGGGTGGCAAACAATGATTAAAGCAAACAAAACAGTTAAAACACAGTTGAAAAAAACAATTAAATACAAATAGTAGCCAAGAGATATTATAATCAGTTGGTGTCAACATCATCAGGAAACTGGGCTCTTTACAGACTTAGGATCTCGGGCCCTAGCATATAGTCAGGTCTTCAAGACTTTCCAAAAGGCCAGCAATGTCATGGCCATCCTAATCTCTAGAGGGAGAATCTTCCACAACACACTGGCAACCAATGTGGCCCCTGAAACAGTAATGTTACATTATGCCAAAAACAAATACTATTTATACCTGTGCAGCTGCATTCTATACCAGCTGAAGCTTCTGAGTGTTCCTCAAGGGCAGCCTTATGTAGATCACATTGAAGTAGTTCAAACGGGAGGTCACAAGCAACGGTGAACAGAGTTTCCTTGGCCAGGAATGGGTGCAACTGTTGTGCAATCAGAAGATGTGCAAAGGCTCTCTTAGCCACAGCTACCACCTGCTTTTCTAGCAGAAGCTACTACCCTCCATGGAAGAATGGACAGTGAAGATGTTGGAATTTTCAGAGATGGTTAAATTGACTTCTTTGATTCAAGAAAAGACATTATCTATGTTTGTTGCTGACTGGAAATTCCTTATAGGCTTTTTGCGTGAAACAGAAAAAATGAACTAACAATGTAAGGCTTTGATAATTAGAAAAATAGATTATAGAAAAAAATTGAGTAATATTGTAATATATAGAGTTACTCTATATATTGAATAGAGTAAGAAGTAAATTTGTATTTTTACTTATGACTGCTGTAAAGAAAATCAGAAGCTACTTTATATTTTCTTTTCTTTGAACTTTTGGCTTTTTTTTCTTTTTCTCGTCTATTCTGTATTAATTTCTATTAGTTTTATCTTTCTTTTTAAAACGTTTAATAAATGTACACACACACATACACATATATATAGCACCTAAATTTTAAATACAGGAATCCAGTATACCTTACAAAACTGAATGCACCATGACTTGAGTAAGGTAATGGAGTGCAGTTGCACAAGCACTAAGTATGTTTAGCTACTATTGATTTAGCTGCTATTGACGTCAAATAAAATTACAGTCTCATTTTGATTGTAGTAAGGAAGAATAATAATTAAAGGATTGCTTTCAAGTTGATGTTTTCCATTATAGGAAAAAATGTAATGATCTCTTTTTTTCTACTGTTGGAAAATGGAATAAAATCATGATAAAAATAAAACAGAAAATGTGAATTTCAGGAACAAATCATGTACATTGTCTTTTTGTATCAAAAGCAGAGCTTTCTACAACCAACAACAGAAACTTTTTGTTAACCAGAATGTCATGTGACCAATAGATGTCTCACTTATGTCCTAAGCTATCCACATTTTTCTTATTAAATATTATAGATTTTATATTTTGTTTATCATGATTTGCAGATGTGATTGGTAATTACCTTAAATGGTCATATGAGAATTATAGGAAAGAAGGGGAGATTACTTAATGGATTACAAATAATATCAGTGTCATTTGTTCTTCTACAGCACAAACTTAGCTATGTTCATTAAAAGAATACAGATATTTTCTTCATCATAGCAGGCATATTATTCACATATAACATAATGAAAAATACTATGTGAAAGAAAAAAAATGAAAATGTAAGATCAAATTCATGCATTTGTCACTTAATACTTGCAACATGATCAACCTGTATTCATGAAACAATCTTCACAGTTCAAACTTCAGCATTCCTTTCTAGCATCTCATAAACCAGGGCTGTCAAACTTGGGCTGGATGCATTATGCGCTGGCCATGGCCATGCCTGGTTTAGCAAAGAGGTGGGGGAGTCATGATACATCACATGACGATGCCGTGACAATGCAAGTTTGACATCCCCGTGATAACCAATTGTATTTAAAAGCAATTCACCCACAAACACAGCTATCATTCAAGAAATAATTAAGTTCCAAGGAACCATTTAGAGTCCATCTTTTATTTTATTTTCAAAACATAAGGGACTGCTGGAAAGAACAGCTTTACATAATTCCATATTACATAATTGAACATTCCCCATAAAATGTGTGATAAACTATGGATTATATTGCAGTTGTTCCTAGTAGGAAAGGACAAGAGAGTTCTGACTAACATCATACATCAGCTCCAGGGCTGTACACATTCCTATCTAAGATAGCTATATCACTTGTGATAATTTCAAACTTGTTAAACTACACTGAATAAAAATCTTTTCATTGAAATTACACTCTTCAAGCAAAGCCCTAAACCAAATTATTTATAAATTATAAACAATTTAGCCTCACCTCACCAAAACAATCCACCAGTCTCAATATTGACAGAAGGACAAAATGAGCAAGGCTTAAAGGAAAATATCTGCTGAACTAACTCTGAAATAGAAACACAGATGAAGTGATCTTGCTTAGTGACATGATGTCATTCTTTCTCCAGCTCATCTCACAGAGCGGAATCACATTTTTCTATTCATTTCCTATCATATTGACTAGAAAATGTGTCTGCAAGGACGTGTTGAATCTGGCCAGGTTAATTAGGTCTGTGTGGCACTTGTGGGCTAGAATAAAGCTTGCAGGCAAAGGCAGCCTCAATATCAGGCCATAATAGTAGTGGGTTGCTCCTGGTTCGGTCCGGTTCTATAGAACCGGTAGTAAAACTGGTGGGAAGCTCCGCCTACTCGCCAAGATGTCATCATGGTTGATCTGCGCATGTGCAGAATCTTCTGCGCATACGCAGAAATGCACGCAAGAGAGAGCGAAGCAAGCGCACACATGCGCTCCTGTTGCGAACCAGTAGTAAAGGTAAGTGGAACCCATCCCTGGGCCATAACCCTCTGTCTTGGGAGGATCAGGGAGCATAGTAGTTCAGAACAGTAGAGCTGCTGTAGTTCTCCAGCCGATCTACCATGTTGTTGCCTTGCTCTGAGGCCTTGCAGCATGCAGGCACTCTGGCTCCCTTGCCTCCTTCTGAGGAGTCCTAAGACCAGTATTACTCTCCCAAGGATCTGACAACACCATTGCCTATCCCTTAGATCAACCTAGTTAATGAAGGAGGCAAACAAGGGTAGAGATTATGGCACTGGATGGTGGAGAAAGGGAAAATGATGTTAGCAATAAGGGGCAACTCCAGTCTTAATATTAAACAACCTCGTTTTTGAATTGATGGAATCAAACAGTGGAAAAGGCCTGCAAGATGCAGAAATCAAGCCAGAAAAAAAAATCTGGACAACTTTACAACACTTCTTATGTAGACTGTGATTTATACTCTTCTCACTTCTTTAGAATATAAAAAGGCTTGGTGAGAGGTCCTGAGCACAATAATATTGCTGCTTTTTTGGTGTTGTGGGGGTGGGGGGAGAATCTGAGTTTTTATCCTTTTGTGGAAGCCTGAAAAAGAAAAATCCTGGGACTCTGGATCAAAATTGTCATAATAGCTTTATTTCTTCTCAGAATGTCTCTTAGAGTCAACCTAGCAATCACTATATCAATAGAGAAGTGAGAAACAGAGTTGTAATAAGAACAACATGAATAATACAAGATATACAGGTATGCAATATGGGGACAATTCAATTAAATCTCATTCAAAGTAAGAGCATGAGAGTCACTCTCTAGGCAAGATTCAACCACTAATCACTTGTTTTCCTGATTGGTTTAATACCTCTTTTTATCTTCTTAGGTTGATCTAATACAGGGGTGTCAAACTCATATCATCACGGCGGTGTCACCTGACATATCGGGACTTTTTCCCCTTCACTAAACTTGGCAGGTGTGGAGCCAGCATGTGACACATCTGACCCGTGGGCCACAAGTTTGACACTCCTGGTCTAATGCCTCTCCTTGTAAATACATCTACCCTACACCTTAGACCTAGTCTCGCTATGGTCATCTGTGCAGATGCCAGAAAAATAGTTGAGAAAGAGGTCAGAAGGCAGCCAGTAGGAGGGGAGCCAGGCTCACAACCTCTTCACACAATCCCTGAACTGTGATTCCAGGGACAAGAACATCAATTGTCCCATCTTTTGGAACCCTTGAAAGAAAGGGTTGATGACTTTTTCTTCATGTGTAGCCTGGACAGTTGTGTGTAAAAACAATTATATTGGTATAATATTCCAAAACCAGTCACTCTTGGATTTTGTTCTAACAAAATACAAACAATGAATGTGGAACTTTAATTAGAAATTGTTTGTCTTATTTATAAGCAGAAGAAAATGTGCCATCTGCATAAAATAACATTTCAAATATTCTGAAAATGGGAAGTTTTAAGAGCAACTTTTAAAAAAAAGAATATAAAATATATATAGCTGTATTTATTATAAGTTTCCTCTTAATTTTTTAAATAACAGGTACACTTTACTAACTCAGAAATATAATTTTCCTAGAAATATAAACAAAAGGCATGGTCAAGTCCTGATGCTTGTTGAAGGAATGTGGCAGGCAGTGATGCATAAGGTAATGTAGATGTTAAGGAACTGCTTTTTTCTTTCCCTTTTTTATTTCTTTTGCAAAAATAGAGTGTTCATCAAAGCTTTGCACTCCACAAGGAATTCCATCAACAGACACATTGACCTACAACCAGCCTATGAACCCCTCAGAAGCCAAATAAATTGCACAGCCAACCAACCAGAGACAGCACCAACCCTCAACCAACCTACACAACACCCCCCACCAGTTCACCTCTCAATGACCCCAACCTGATGTAACCTCCCTATCACGACCCATCACAAAACTGTCACTGATGACTCACATCTGACCCACCACAAGACTCTCACATGACACACCCATACCTGAAGCCCTTATAAACAGAAGAACACTGACATTGACATCCCCTAAATTCCACTGAAGATGTTAACTAGCCTGGTAACAAAACATTCGGAAACCAACCCACAAGCTCAGAGAATGAACCTTTACCATCATCCTACACCCAGATACAGATATTCGTCACTATTGCAAAAATAGAGTTTTCTGAGTCATCAAAACTTTCAGCTACAGTTACAATAAAAATATTTGTTAAGAAGTAAAGTAAAACATACAAGATGCAAGGTTTCCACTTGTTTTTGATTTTTCGGAAGAGAAGGACTTTGTAGTTTCTGAAACCCTTGTTTTAGAAAATTGACCCTACATTGATAAGCATTCAGAAAACATGGAGTTAAATAAATTTGCTGGTCCTCTTCCCCAACCCCATGAAACAATTGGAATCAGCACTTTGCATTATTTTAAAAATGAATGCTGAGAATCAGCAATTTTCCTTTTTTTTTTCTTTTTTCAGATCTTGTGTTATTTTGTGTGTATGTGTGTGTGTTTATTTAAAGTGGAAAACTACATTAAGCGCAAGGCACTCAACAAAGAAGCAGTCATAAAGCCTAAGTAGTCTTGGAGTTATAAAATATGTCCGTTGTGGCAATTCTACTGCCAACAATGAAGTTTTAAGCATTAATATGCCTTCATTGCAGTTTTAATGCCTTAATATTGACTCTACAGCTCTTTTGGGTAATTTTGCTTTCTCTGGTACTTGAAAGGTGATGATGTCAGCGTTCTTCATACTGATTCATATGCAGGTTGATGAAGCTGAGTTATTTATTGAGTTCCATTATATTTTCTATAAACATTAGTTCTCAATAAACAGAGACATTTAGCTGAGGGTTTATTTATTAAATAGGTACTGTACAGATGGTTTTGCCACACATGATGTGCTGCAGAGGATATTACTCAGGAATAATCAGCTGTGTTATAGCTTGGCTAAATTAATAAGATGATAATGATGAAATTGATGCTTTTGAGCTAGGCTTGGTAAATGGTTTTTGCATAAACAAACTGATAAATTTGAGAAGCAATTACTTGCTTGTCAAAGATAAAAACACAACAGGGCCCATTTATAGTTAGTTCCTATTTATTTTTAAAGATTGTACCAGATTTTATGTTTAATATGCTGCAATTAAAAATAATACTTAAATGAAGAAGAATAAAAAACCCTAAGTTTTTAAATTTCTCCTTCAAATTTGAAGATGCAGCACTGCTTGGTTACACATCAAGTAAACTTTTTCAAGGCTTTCAGGCTATGCATGGCGGTAGAAAGGAATCAATCATGTCTGAGATGTAAAAATATCTCCATTTACTCATTACATACAGATACAGGCTTTGTAAATATTAAGGAGACGAGGGGAAGGTGTTTTAATGATTCTGTACAAGAATATAGATAAGAACAGAAATATACATGGGTTTACCCAATACACACACAATCATAGCAATCTAGTTCAAGTTGGTGCACATTAATATGAAACACAAGGGAAGATCCTTGTATACCATATCCTTTTCATAGAGTAAACTCTTCTCCCCACCTGCAAGTGAATGGATATAATTACAGCAAAACTGCACCTCAGATGATGTCAAACTAAAAAAGAATTCATTAACTCACCCTGCTTTTCTTGACAAATGTGCTATGAGATATATAGTTATTTTTAAATAATGACTGATTTTGATATGTTTATTGTTTTCATTATTTGTTAATGGATGATTTACACATGATATATAATTTATATACTATGTAATATATATATATTTATCAAATTTATATGGCCACATTTCTCACCTCATAAAAAGTTATATTTATATTTATATATATTTATATTATACATATATATATATGTTTTCTCAGGTTTTCGCGGGTGTTTGTATGTAGGTCTTTGGTTATTCGGGTCTTCTCCCACGTAAAATTGGAAGTGTCTTGGCGACGTTTCGATGAAGTCTCATTCGTCATCTTCAGGCTGGTGTTCTCGGCTTCGTGCTTCCAGGAGCAATGTGAGATCGCAGCTGTCTCTTCCTTTTAACTGCTAGTGGGGGTGTGAGCTGATTGGGTGGGAACTTGGCTGTGTTCTGATTGGGTGGAGGTGTGTTCTGATTGGTTAGGGGCTTGGCTGTGCTCTGATTGGATGGGGGGTTGGTTGTGCTCTGATTGGCTGGGGGTGTATTCTGTTTGGGTGGGGGCTTGGTTGTGCTCAGCTTAGTCTGAGTTGCAGGGGGATTTGAGCTGGTGAGCTGCGTTGTTGTTGTTTGGTTTCGTGTTTGTGGCCGTGCGAGCTCTTCATGGTGGGTGTCAGTCTGCTTCATGTATGGATTGGAGGGGTTTAAAGTGGCTAATGATGCAGCTGCGGTCTGGCTTCTGGTCCTTGGTCGTGGCTCATTATCAGTGTGGGTTTGAGTCTGCTTTCTGCATGGATGTGTGGTGGTGACATCCTGTGTGGCTCTCGTGAGTGTGGGTCTGGTGTCATTCGTCGTGTTAGGGACTCGTTTGTCAACGAGTCCCTAAGGCGATGTCCTGTGGCTTTAAGGTGTTGGACCAGGGAAGAAGTTGGTTCCTCTTTTCTGACTGAGTTCTTGTGTTCTTCTATGCATGCACTTATTCATCTGTTGGTTTGTCCGATGCATGTGGTGGGGCAGGCGGTGCATGGGATTTCATATACTCCTTGATTTTCTAACTCAATTTTGTCTTTGGGGTTCCTTAGGATGGTGGATATTTTTCGGTTTGTGCAGAATGCTGTCTTGATGTTATGTTTGTGGAGGATTTTGCTTATTCTGTCTGTGGTGTAATATATATATATGGGGGGTGGGGGTGTATGAGTATGTATATGTATGTTATGAGACATTTTGTACACTGTAACATGAATAATGATAATTATTCATAATATGAATAATGATGTGTGCAAATGCTTTATTATTAGCTATTTGACATGATCATTTACAACTAAGAGTCCTACTGTAATTTGAAATTAGTTTGTATGTCACAGATTTTCAGTTCTCAAATCTGAGAAGCTCCCTTGGATCCAACAAATTTTAATATTTTCATAACTCAAACTTAGATTGAGTGTGAGTTAATTTATATTTCATTTGCACATTGTAATACATATTTCATTTGCCCCATCTGTATGACTAAACAGCCACATGCCACCCTTTCCTCCTTAACAGTGTCAGCAACATGCTCAATACAGCCACAGACAGGTTCTTAAACTGCTCATCCCATATTTTCTCCTTCTATAGGCACAGTCTCCACCTATGGTTCCCTGTCAAGTTATGATGGGATGCAAATCCCTGACCCTGGGGGGGGGGGGGTAGATATTTCATAAGTTTTACAAAACAAAAATAAGCTAAACATTTTTATATCAAATGTGATAAGTGATCCCCTTAAACCAAGTTGCAGTTAGAAAGAGGATCATGGAAATAAGGATAAATAAAGGTGAAGGTACCTGTATCAGTTTGTAATCAAACCTCCTTATTCCTTGCAAGAAACATGCCTGCTAATAATCTATGTGAGAATCACACTTTCCTGATTGTGAGCTACAGTAACAGGCTCCATATACAGGAGCCAAATTTGGACTACCATTCCCAATTTTTTCAGTCAATATGGTCACAAGCAACAAACCTCCATCTATATATAATATTCTCATTTTTTAATATCTTGTCACTTTGATATAAGAAACCCATTGCAGTTGTGATTCTAAATACCAATATAAAATATGTTAAAATGAACAACAAAAAATACAAGCATCTACTTGATCTGATGAAATAAAAATTAGGAAGAAATTTAAAGGATGCATCAAAAGATGGACCTTCTCTAATAATAAAAAAAAAATCAAAAACCAGGAAAGAACATCCAATCTTGGGTCATCTCTTTCCTTATAACAGTGGGACAGAAAACCAAACCATTGATGCAGGTTTTAATGACCAGCATGTTAACACACACTGATCATTTGTCTCCTTAGCCATTTACCTGTCAGAGGTTATTGGCCTTATGTCAGTATGTAATATATTTTAATTAGTATGTTAATTCAATATAATTCATAGCAGAGAGTGGATAATCTTTTGTGTAGGTCAACCACTATATTTTTGAGGCATACAAGGGCTAATAAGTAGAGCCACCTTATAGCTGTAGGTGTGGCTGGATTAACATTGGGAATTCTTTGAGGAGGAGAGTCTTTGCTTTTTAGGTCTTACATTACAGATTTCATGTTTTTGTACCTCTAAATGGAAGAGAGAACAGTGACATCGATTTTCAATAGTCATGGCCAAAGTTCACAGGGCATAAAAATGGGACTAGGTTGCTGATTTCAGATTAAAATACTACCATGCTAAAATTTGATTTTTTTTTTTTTTTTTTTTTTGATTTATATGCCGCCCTTCTCCGGAGACTCAGGGCGGCTTACAATGTGTTAAGCAATAGCCTTCATTCTTTTGTATATTTTTTTATACAAAGTCAGCTTATTGCCCCCACAAACTGGGTCCTCATTTCACCTACCTTAGAAAGGATGGAAGGCTGAGTCAACCTTGAGCCTTGGAGAGATTCGAACCAGCAGAAATTGCAGGCAGCTGTGTTAATAACAGGGTGCATTAACCACTGTACCATCAAGGCTCTTCATTATTTTCATTATTTTCATTATTCTCACAAACTGATTGTACATAAATCAAAACAGATCCTTAACAGTATGATGACAAATTTTGGAACATTGAGTAAAGTGCATAGGTTCAGCCAGATGATAAGGAGGTTCAGATGCTTATTGGGGACCTAGAGCAAACATCTTCAGGAAGTCAGTAGGATTGATGAAAACTGCATGCTCATTTTATGCAAATAGAAGTGGTTTCCATTAGTACAAAGTCACTATTGGATAAAACCATACTAAGAAATTTTAGGTATACTCACACAACCATGTATATGCAAAAATATAAAAAAGCTGCAAAAATAAATAACTTATTTGCTGAGAATGTGCCTTGTTTTCTCTTCTGCCCTCTTTAACATCTGCCACTTTGCTCCTCTTTCATTTCTGAACAAAGTGATTTTGTTGCTTACCATAGTGGAATGCAAAATGACACTTTAAGATTGACAGCAGTTTCTTTTTTTTAATGATCACAAAGAAAGGGAAAATGGAAGAAATCATTGTGCATCTCTCTCTCTCTCTCTCTCTCTCTCTCTCTCTCTCACACACACACACACACACACACACACACACACACACACACACACACACTGTTCCACTCAGATAGAGTGAAACCTCTTTGGCATCAGAGGCCAATATATATCTTATCTGCATGAAGTAAAAATAAAGTTCCTTCACCATTAAAGATGCCCACTGGGCAGGCTAGGTAATAGAACTGTCCTAGGAGAATTCACTTGCATCTTTGATAAGCAAATGTTAAAAGTTTTTAAGAAGGGCTGTCCCATTTTTATGCTAAATAAATGCATGAAGTTTAAAATGTAAAGTGTTATTAATAATTGCTACGCATATCTTGCAGTATGAAGCTCAGTGATAACACTTGACTGCATCCTAACCAGGTCAGAAGTTTCAGTCATGGCTGATTTCAGTCTTTACAACTTACTGAGAAAAATAAGAAAAAGCTGTAATAAAAGTTTACAAGACTAGAGAGAGTGCCACTGTGAACCACTTCAGACAGACAACTTAAGGTAATTCTGTATAAAGCAACAAAATTCCCAGCTATACTGTATTAATATATGGCATATAATGTCTATTTCTGAGGGAAGAAGAAAGGGGGACTCTGGGTATATTGAAGTGAGGGAGTTTGGGAATCTATTGACAACTCTTTCTATTCTTCACTATTGGCAATAGAATGGATTCCAAAATAAACCAGTAATAGACAAGATGGAGCCCTTCAGAGGATGTGGGTTTCAAGTCTCCTCATCTCAATCAGAATGATAAGGTCTTATTGCTTATTCCTGGAATAAACTGAACTATCATCTAATGACATATTCTTTCAATTCAATGTGGCAAACATAGCATGTTTATTATTATTATTATTATTATTATTATTATTATTATTATTATTTCATAGCAGTCATAAAGAAGAGGGAGAAAGGAAGATACTTTAAACTTCTAACAAAAAGAAAGAGGGATATTAATCTTTAATTGTATTTCCTTAATTCTGATCTAGAACCACAACATTGGTGGAGCCCCTCAAAACCTGCCAGTGGTGCCAATCCAAATTGAGACTATAGTTAAATCAACAGCTCTGTCTTCCTCTTAATGATTGAAAATAGGGATCATCTGCAACTAATTTTTCTATATCCAGGATTGTTTTTGATAGTTTGGTAGATATTTTCAAAAGGTAGCTGAACCCTGAATTTGGGTGAGCAATCATTTGAATTTCCAAGACAACTGTGCAACTGCCTGGACAATTTTATCCCATCAATAAAGAATAATTTAATCACTGTTGGCCAAAATGGGTGACCAGTATAAAACTAACTTAGTCTAATTTATTGCCTACTATTGTAGTAAAAGAAAGTTCTATATTTCCCTTGAAACCTACTGCTTTGCAGATAGAGAATATGGCGTCTGAGGAGAGACAAAGATAAACCTGGGGTATCATAAAGAGGGAAAAAAACAATGGGAAGAGTGTCTCCACCTATTTTCAATCTGGTCTCATGACCTTGCTTGCTTTAGCATTCCTATTATATGGACATCCAACGGAGCTCCCCCTTGGCAGGAAAAAAATTGACTATCGCTGCTTTGTTATATAGGGAAAAGTCACCCTGAAGCATCTGAACTGTGATAGCAGAATCCTTCTAATTAGAACTATGATTCAAACCCATCCCATGTCAATCTGATTAGGCAAATACTATAGATCTGGGCTCTTCCAACAGAGGTGTGTTTCTTTCAAGTTGCTGACAGATGCTAATGTTGGTTTTCAGCGCAATGAACATGAATTCATTACGCTACTTTCCTTGACCTATGGTAATTCCTCTGATGCCTACCTAAGCTATTGGAGGAATTCAAACTGCTGAAAGCTATTTTATTTGACAGACTTGCCCAGTAGCAAGGGAAAGAGTGTATATCAAGCCTTTTGAAGGAATCTATTGACCAAAATTCTCTTGAGGCTTGTATGCATAGGCCAATTATGGATGTCCCACACCATCCTCAGTCCTGTCCAGAGGCTCCGTATATATTTATACCTCATGGAGAGGCTTTAAAAAACCACCTATCTTTCAGGGCAGGACTGCCTCTACACTCTCTGCAAGGCCTAAAGAGCCCTCAGAAATCTTCATAATGGCTTCTCAAAATTCCCAACCACCTCAAAAGGTTGTTTGGGAAACTTCGATTAATTTCTCACACTTTCTTTGAAAAAAATATCTGAGGGTTTCTTGTTTCTCAGTTTTCGTTTCCCCTAACTTTAAGAGCTCTTCTTTCTGAATGGGATGCCCAAAGAAAAGGGAAGGAGGTCATTATGGGATATAGGGCTCTGTTCCTGGTGTATGGTTTTTGAAAGCCTGTAACACCTTGTTCCATGTTTACTCCAGATTCAAAAATGAATCTTTGTATATGCTTCAGCAACTTTCCTTTGCATATGTTCAATCCTATATTATCACCCTGTGGAATCAAATAAGTGTTTGAGACTGAACCTAAAAAGCTTTTTCCTCTCTTTTACATTCCTCCTCCCCTATCTCATGCAATCAATATATCTCTTTCTGCCATATCTCAGGAGGCCTCCCTCTGTTGCTGAGATCTATTGCTGTTTCTCCTCCATGCAGTTGTGACCCATAACTGTCTATACTTCCCCACAGCATGAAAGAGCCTCAAGGTAAAATAGATTTGAATGAAAGCAGTGCGGCTGCACAACTGGGCCCTTAATAAACACTTTGTTCTTCTTCACATCCGAATAGGCAGCCTTCCTTATCTGTGACTGATGGAGTGTTCTTTTTCCATCTGTGTCTTCAACTCATCCCTCCTTCACTGGAGAGAGTTAACATGCTGCTCTGACTTTCGTCTCTTTTTAATAGTTGGTTTGGCTCTGTTGGTAGAATCTAGTTTTTCAAAGCCTCCCAGAGGGGAGAAGAAAATGAGGGTGGCATTAATGATTGATGCATTATGTAATGGCAGGGTACACTATCTCAAGTAGAATTTAATTCAGTTTGGCCCCTTGGAAGTAGAATCCACTTTCTATGGATCCTGAAGTTAGAACAGCTGAAAAGGTGACTGTTAGAGACGCAAGGTAGAAATATATATGTCCCTCTCTCGATATATTTATTTATTTATTTATTTATTTATTTATTTATTTACTATTTATTTATTTAAATTTGTATACCGCCCTTCTCCTAGTGGACTCAGGGCGGTGAACAGCCAGAACTAAAACACATGCCAATACAAAATTTAAAATTATTAAAAGAATTACATAACTGGCCCAATTTAAAACAATTCAATTAAAACCCAATGACAATTTAAAAACTAAAAAACTAAAAAAGACTAAAAAGGGGGGGGAGGGGGTTCACGCCAGCCCTGCTTGATGAAAAAGAAAAGTTTTCAGGGCACGGCGAAAGACCTGGAGATCTGATATCCTTCGTATCTCCGGGGGCAAATCGTTCCAGAGGGCAGGAGCTGCCACAGAGAAGGCCCTCCCCCTGGGGGTCGCCAGCCGACATTGCCTGACTGACGGCACCCTGAGGAGTCCCTCTCTGTGGGCGGGTACTGGTCGGTGGGAGGCTATCAGCGGCAGAAGGCAGTCCTGCAAATACCCAGATCCTATGCCATGGAGCACTTTAAAGGTGATAACCAACACCTTGAAGCACACCTGGAAGACAACTGGAAGCCAATGCAGCTCACGCAGGAGAGGTGTCACATGGGAGCGCCCCCTCGCTCCCATAATCCCCCGCGCGGCCGCATTCTGCACGAGTTGGAGCCTCCGGGTGCTCCTCAAGGGGAGCCCAATGTAGAGAGCATTGCAGTAGTCCAGGCGGGAAGTGACAAGTGCCTGAGTGACTGTGCGTAAGGAGTCCCGATCCAGAAAGGGATGCAGCTGGCGAATCAGGCGGACCTGATAAAAAGCCCCCCTGGCCACGGCCGTCATATGCTCTTCTAAAGACAGCCGTGCATCCAGGAGGACGCCCAAGTTGCGAACCCTATCCGTGGGGGCCAATAACTCGCCCCCAATAGCCAGCGATGGCACCAGCTGGCTATATCGGGACGCCGGAAGCCACAGCCACTCGATCTTGGAAGGGTTGAGTCAAAGCCTGTTACTCCCCATCCAGATCCGCACGGCCTCCAGGCACCGGGAGATCACTTCAAGGGCATCGTTGGGATGGCCTGGGGTGGAGATGTACAGCTGAGTGTCATCAGCGTACTGATGGAACTCCACCCCAAAGCCACGGATGATCTCACCCAGCGGCTTCACATAAATGTTGAACAGAAGGGGCGAGAGGACCGACCCCTGAGGCACCCCACAAACAAGGCGCCTCGGGGTCGACCTCTGCCCCCCTGCCAACACTGACTGCGACCGGTCGGAGAGATAGGAGGAGAACCACCGCAGGATGGTGCCCCCCACTCCCAACCCCTCCAACCGGCGCAGCAGGATACCATGGTCGATGCTATCAAAAGCCGCTGAGAGATCTAACAGGACCAGGATAGAGGAGCAACCCCTATCCCGAGCCCTCCAGAGATCATCCACCAACGCGACCAATGCCATTTCTGTGCTGTGCCCAGGCCTGAAGCCAGACTGGAGCGGATCCAGATGGACAGCTCCATTGCCATCATGGCTGAATCTCTAATCTTTGGCTCTTTTAATGTGTCCTCTTTCCATTAAGCAACTATAGGAAATTAATGTGCCTGTGACTTTAAATCAGCCTTGACACCTGGCGATCGCCTGGACGAGTCCCTGCCCAGGGCAGGATTTAGATGAAAAGAGGCCCTAGGCTATTCCACTTATGAGGCCCTTTCACCAGTGGTGGGATTCAATTTTTTTAACAACAGGTTCTGTGGGCGTGGCTTAGTGGGGGTGTGTGGCTTGGCAATCATGTGACTGGGCGGGCATGGCTAGCTGGTCACGTGACTGTGTGGGCGTGGGTAGCTCGTCATGTGATCGGGTGGGCGTGGCTATGTGCATAGACTTTTTTCAGAGGGCTGAAAAAAGTCATTTCTGACTGGGCCTCGCACTTTTGACCGGTCCTCACACTTATGACCATCCTCACATTTATGCCCGTGCAGCTTTCTTAACAACCATGTCACTCATTTCACAGCTGCTTCTCTTCACCATGGTGACAAGATAGGGCAAAAACGTAAAATGTGAGGACAGTCATAAGTTCGAGGACTGGTCAAAAGTGCGAGGACCAGTCAAAAATAACTTTTTCAGCCCTCTGAGTAGTCCATATGCACAAAAGGACTAACCAGAGGGCTGAAAAAAGTCATTTCTTACTGGGCCTCGCACTTTTGACCGGTCCTCACACTTATGACCATCCTCACATTTATGCCCGTGCAGCTTTCTTAACAACCATGTCACTCATTTCACAACTGCTTCTCTTCACCATGGTGACAAGATAGGGCAAAAACGTAAAATGTGAGGACAGTCGTAAGTTCGAGGACTGGTCAAAAGTGCGAGGACCAGTCAGAAATAACTTTTTCAGCCCTCTGAGTAGTCCATATGCATAAAAGGATACAGCAATAGAGAGAGATGAAGGAAGGGAAGGGAAATTAGAGTAGGAGGGAGGGTAAGAGAGGGAGGAAGAGAGAAGGAGAAGGAGAAAGGAAGAGGAAGTAGGGAGGAGAAGAAGAGGGGGAGGAAGAGAAAGTAAAAAGGAAAGAAAAGAGAGAGGTGGTAGGTTTGAGGAGAAAGATTGCTGTACAATAAAAAAGATGAAAGGGAAAAAAGCCAACCCCAAACAAATATAAAGATATTAAGATAAAGAATGAATTGTTAAACTTTAAAGAATAAAAGAGAACAAATATGAATAAATAACAATAATTAGAAACACACATACAAATACTCTTTGAACAGAGTATTTGGCCGGTTCACAAATTTAAACAGTGTTTAGTCATTTCAATTAAATTTACAATTTCTATATTTCCTTTTTGCCATATTTATTCCTCATCTATTTTTGTAAAAAACCAATATTACCCTTCATCCTCATCTCTAATCTTAATCAAATTCAATTTTTCCCTTCTATTCTATATTATACCCCTTCCCATTGTCATCTATTTTTATATCCATCCTCACATTGGTTAATTATGTAATATTAGTTGTTTAATATAAATTCAACATTTTAATATAAATCAATTAGTTATATAACTACCTTTTTTGTATATTAATCAATATGAACATGAATATTCCAATTATTTCCATGCAATCCAATTTCTTACAAATCCATTAATTATATTTACCAATAATAATAAACCAAATAATTTCCCCCATATATTCCTCCAAACCACAACTTAACCATTTCTGCTTTCAGAAATATACAATTAATAGTATCTCAATTATTACAATTCCCTAGTTAAATAGAGCTTTTTTTCTTTTGTGTTTTAAAATCCTGAACTCTCCTCTTTTTCCCTAAATTTCCCATTGTTTGCACCTACCTTTTTTGGTGAGGAAAAAGAAAAGAATTCTGCCTGCCTAATTTTCCAACCTTGCAGCAACAGCAAAGCAGTTTCAGTTTCGTTTCTCCGCATAGCTAGGGGGGAAAAAACCAGCACTCTTTGCAAGGAAGCAGAAGAGCCCTGAGCAAAACAGCTGAGACAAATCAGCTGAGAGCCGGGAGGCCAATTAGCCTATGCTGAAGCTCCGTGGGCCAATAAAATTACAAAAAAACCACCAAACCATTTGTTAAATTGCTGATAAATTGATAAATTGGCAATAAATAGTGGTGCGGAGGGGCGGGGCAAGCCAGCAATTTAACAAAGGGTTCGGCTGCACCACTGGCTCTAGGGCGGCCCTTTGAAGCCCCGTGGCAAGAATTTGAAGTTTTTTTTTCTTCTAGCCATCAGATGGGACTCCGGAGGCAGCAATAGATTGGGAGTGGGCGGGGGTAAGCGAACAGCCGGCGATCCAACAGAGCAGAGAGTGAGGGTGAGTGAAGGCGTGGAAGCTGCTTTCTCCATCCTGCTCTCTTGCGTCCGGAGCCGGTGGGGAACCACGTGGCAGCCCACGTGGATCCCAGACAGCGGAACTCAGGCTAGGGAAGGGGTGGGCAATTGTGGCTCTTTTACAACCTGTGGCCTTCAACTCCCAGAATTCCTGAGACAGCCAAGCTGTCTCAGGAATTCTGGAAGTTGAAGTCCACAGGTTGTAAAAGAGCCACAATTGCCCACCCTGGCTACGGTAGGCTGGCGCCGCGCGGGTGGGAGGCGAGGGGCGGGCGAGCCAGCAATTTAATAAAGGGTTCGGCCGAACCCCCTAGAACCCCCAGAATCCCACCACTGTGTAGGCCCCTCTTGATCTTGAGGCCCTAGGCTGAAGCCTAGTTAGCCTATAGGAAAATCCGGCCCTGTCCCTGCCATTTTCTTGGCAACATTTTCAGAAGAGGCTTGCCCTTTTTCCTACAAAAGAAACAAGTAATTGGCCCAAGGTTTACCCAGTTGGCTTCTATGTCTAAGGCAGGATTAGAAGTCTAAATCTGGCCCAACACCCTTAACCACTAGACAAATCTAACTCCTTGGCAAATGGATGGAGAATTATTTTTAGCCAAAAGTAAATCTCATGAGGTCGAACAGTGGACTGGTCAGAATGATGGATTAGGATGAAAGAGATCAATTCCTGTCCAGGAATTGCACAACTGGTGTCCAAATGGAGTCAGAAATGTTGACAAGAACTTGTGGTTTATATAAATAAATATATTTACAATAATTAAGAGAGGCAAATAGGAGCATCGTCAAGTAAATCAATGGGGAGCACACAGGGCACACAGAGGGAAAAAAGGCGGGAAACGAAGAAACTCCCCCTTTACTCTCACAGCAACCAATTACAGCTCAGATTCCCAGCTCTCTTTAACCAATTAGTTATAACTGTGTGTTCTTATTCATTGTCCAATCCTTCAGTGCTCCAGCTATTAAAGTTTAAACATCTTAACAAATCCATATCAATCTAACTGAGTAGGTGAATTTGGACAAATCACTAATTTTAAACTTAACTTGTCTATTGGAAGATCTGGGGATAAAACTGGTGCTGGGAAAGAACCACTATCCCAACATCTGTCCTTCAATTTCACCAAAAATGGCTTGCGTTATTCTATTGCCTTTTAGCTTTTTTTTTTTCCTGTTAGTGCTCTTTTCCAGTACCACATGCTCTATTGCCTGGTCTTTTCCTCCCATCCATCCATCCACATACAAAAGCACACACTGCTTCCTGACCAGAAAAGTCCCTGGCAGAGTTCCTTTGTGATGTCTTCCCCCAGGGTTTCATGAAAATATGGAAGCCCAGGAAGTTTCTCGGGACATGACTGAACTATGAAAATTGGGACACTCATGTACACTCTTCAGTAATAACTAAGATAAGTTCAGGAACCACACATTATTCAGGTTCATCTATCAAGCTTCACCCAACTGGCAAGACTGAAATCGATTAGCTAAGGCCACAAGAATCCAAGACCTTCTGGGGGAAAAATATTTGCTGAAAACAAATAACCATATCAAAAGAAGACATAACTAACCTTCTAGCAATTGCTGTGTTTCAGGAGCACATACAGAGAGAAAAGCAGCACCTCATCTTTTATTTCATCATTTCCACTTTCCAGTTCTACATGCCAGGCTGCCCAGCCCTGTCTTTTGCATGGGTGAAAGTATTTTCCATCTGTCCCTTTCATACAGGTTATCATATTGCTTTTTATCAACTGTGTAAGAACTATGTCTCACTGAGAATTTCACTGAGCTTTTTCTTGCTGGATTGGGTTGGGGGAGAAGGAGATCAAAACCATTTTTTATCGAATTGAATGGAAATGCAGAGAATAAAAGCACAGAATACTTCTATGGGTATAGTGCAAACAGTAAGTGCCACAAGAGGACTGCAATTTAGCATTCTGAGATCTTTGCAGTGAAGATGTAAACTGTAAATGGCCCAGTAACTTTATTCATATTACAAACTCCTTCCATTGATTTTTTTTCTTCTTTTTCTGTTCTGCGTTAAGAATATAAAACTTCCATGAAATTCCAATTCAGATGTTTAGTAAAAGCAAATGTAGGCTTGTTATTAAGTGTATATTAGGTTACAATACACTAGACAATGGCAGCTTTCTCACTCCTTTGCCATAATTATGTCTTCAATAATGGCTTTACTGGAAAAAACAATAAATTATTATTTACAAGAAATATCAGTAACATCTCATTAGAGCATGGCAGGAGATCTCACAAAATTTTGGTCCTCTTGTTCAGTGTCTCATAAGATCCCAGATATCTCAAAATGTAATATTGGGGAATACTGCAAGATTTCAGATATTTTAAAATTATTTGGGGGAGGGAGAATATTACTGAAGGTTTAATGGGTATGCATTCATTTCGGTAATCTCATATTAGGGAATGAGTTTCATTGAACTTAATTGGTCTCACCTATGACTAAATATATATAAGATTACATTATTGGAATTGGTATAAATATAAAGGTAATGGGTAAAGCAGTCCTAATATCTGTGCTTGAATAAACATTTCTATTTTCCCCCTTTGAACTTGAAGACATAGACAGGAAAAATATAATTGATCTTCATCTTGACGCTAATAGATCTCTGTGCAGAAAATCAAAATTTTTCTGCAAACCAGAATGTGTGTCTGAACATATTTTCACATCTCAGGTTCTAATACATAATCAGAGCTTCTCTTCCATGGCTTGCACATTCAAATTAATTAGAAATTGATATGGCCAGAAGTTCAGTTCCGCCTGCATTTAAGACAGAGGCCATTACTGCTTCAGTATATGCTTGGTTCATCATGGAATAATTATCTGCCCATTTAGAAAATGCAAAATTTGTTTCCGTTTCAATAGTTGCTTTAAACCATAAAAATATTCAAGTGAACTGCGCAACTTTAAAAGCTTTCTCTGGAAAGCAAATGGTTGTTCTAGGTACACTCTGGGTGAGGCCACCAGTAAATGCTTAAGTGGCTATTTGACTTTTATTTATTTGATGATATAGTCTAGCAGAATATAGTCAGCCGGTTTCTTTTGATGTTCATCTTAGTATGTTTTTCTATATCATTCTTATAGCTTGTTATTTTTAAATCCACTTCTGGTTCAGTCTAATTTTTTTCAGATAAAACCAATTCCTCTTTCATAATATCTTTTAAACATAGTCTAGCTACAGAAGCAGATGCTCTTAAAATTCACTTCTAGTTCCATTGTTCAAAAAATCCTTCAATATGTCTGATGTTAAAATATTTTGCTTCATTCTGTGTTAGAAAGTCAAATTTAAGTGTTCCTCCCCTTTAACTATAACCTTTAGTTCCTTCTGATTCATTCTAGCATTCAATCTTCAACATCTCATCCTCTCATGTTTTTTTAAAAAAGAATTCAAAATCAAAGCATTTTCCGATGGAAAGGATTCTTATAATTAATTCCAAAATCTTATTTCAAATCCATCTGGACTCTTAGTCCTTTTTTAACTTTTCAAAATCAAAGTTCTAATCACCCTTTTGCTGTTGATTCTCCACCAAAATATTTTCCCCAGGGGAGGACAGACTTCCAGGAAAGAAATGGTGAACTGAAAAAGTTTCACTTTGACAGCAGCCGAATGAAGAGTTGGAAAGTGGACTGGCCCTTCAAATTTCTCTCTGGATAAGAAGAGGACTTGGGATTGCTCACAAGTATTCCATACAGTTGGGTCTCACAAGGACACTGCACAACAGTGGTCTCCAACAGGTTTAGCGGGTATCCAAAAGGGCTGGAGAAGAGGAGCTTCATCACAATTCACAATTTTATGGGAAAAAAATAGTTTAGTAACAAATCTGCTGAGGGATCTAATAAAACAGAACCTAGTCAAAAACAGACAGTCCCCACTCTCCAGACTAGATAGCTCTCTAGGAATATATAGAAACAATCCTGAAATTGTAGTAGAATTTATTGTTTCTCCTCGGAGAGAAATTCTAAGAAAATGAAAAATAGATCAGACTTAGTTCTCAGCCAAGGTCACAGGGAAGGGGCGGGGGGGTGGCAGTTATCATTAAAGAGGGTCTTAGTCCGAGGGAGGCCACTGTTCCTCAGACGGCCGGATGTGAGTCCCTCCTTGTGAAGTGGGGTCATGGGGTGCAGATGGGCCTGCTGGTTACGTACCTGGCTCCCTGCCACGTGGCAGCAGCCTTGCCTGAACTACTCAACGTTATAGCCGCGGTGGCGATTGATACCCCTAGACTTATGGTCATGGGGGACTTCAACCTGCCATCCGTCGGTGAGGCGTCTGAGGTGGCTCAGGAGTTCATGGCTTCCATGACGGCCATGGACCTGACCCAATTAGTTCATGGCCCTACTCACACGGGGGGAAACACGCTGGACCTGGTTTTTGTCTCTGGTCAGTGGCTGAGTGGTCTCGAGATAGGGGATATAGCGATCGAGCCCTTGTCATGGTCAGATCACTCCCTCCTTCGCTTTGACCTTCGAACCGCCACACCCCACCGCAGGGAGGCGGAACCGATGAGGTGGTTCCGCCCCAGGCGCCTGATGGACCCGGATAGGTTCCAGACGGAGCTTGGGCCATTTCCTGAGGCTCTGGCACACGGCTCGACTGAAGACCTAGTGGCTGCCTGGGATAGGGCGGCCGCTGGAGCTTTGGACCGGGTCGTGCCTTTGCGGCCTCTGACCCGGCGTCGATCTCACCTGGCTCCCTGGTTCACCGAGGAGCTGAGGGAGATGAAACGCCGGAAAAGACGCCTGGAGAGCAGTTGGAGGGCCAGCCGTTCTGAATCTGACCGAACACTGGTAAGGTCTCATATTAAGACCTACCTGGTGGCAATAAAAGCGGCAAAGTGTAACTATTTTTCCGCTCTTATTGCGACATCAGATAATCGCCCAGCCGCCCTGTTTAGGGTGACCCGCTCCCTGCTCCACCAGGAAGCGCGGGAGGACCCCTTGGAGGGTAGAGCTAAGGACTTTGTACAATATCTGTATGACAAAATCGCTCAGATTCGGGAAAATTTGGACTCTGACTGGGTAGATTCGGGAGGGAGGATGGAGGCAAGTCTTGAGAATATTACCTGGGAAGAGTTTGATTCTGTGACTCCGGAAAACGTGGACAAGATACTGGGCAGACTGAGCGCGGCCACATGTTTATTGGACCCGTGTCCCTCCTGGTTGGTGCTGGCCTCTCGGGAGGTTACACGAGGTTGGCTCCAGGGGATTATAAATGCTTCCTTGAGAGAGGGTGTCTTCCCTGCCACCTTGAAGGAGGCGGTGGTGAGGCCTCTCCTCAAGAAGCCTTCCCTGGACCCAGCAGTGTTGGCTAATTACCGTCCAGTCTCCAACCTTCGCTTCGTTGCGAAGGTTGTTGAGAGTGTGGTAGCGCAACAGCTTCCTCAGTACTTGGATGAATCGGCTTATCTAGATCCGTTCCAGTCGGGCTTCAGGCCTGGATACAGCACGGAAACGGCATTGGTCGCATTGGTAGATGATCTCTGGAGGGCCCGGGACAGGGGTTGTTCCTCTGTCCTGGTCCTATTAGACCTCTCAGCAGCTTTTGATACCATCGACCATGGTATCATGCTGCACCGGTTGGAAGGGTTAGGGGTGGGGGGCACCGTGTTGCGGTGGTTCTCCTCCTTTCTCTCTGATCGGTCGCAGTCTGTGTTGACAGGGGGGCAGAGGTCGACCCCGAGGCCCCTTGTATGTGGGGTGCCACAGGGGTCGGTTCTCTCACCCCTTCTGTTCAACATTTATATGAAGCCGCTGGGTGAGATCATCCGTGGTTTTGGGGTGAAGTATCATCAGTATGCTGATTATACTCAGCTATACATCTCCACCCCGGACCACCCCAATGATGCCCTTAAAGTGATATCCCAGTGCCTGGAGGCTGTACGGATCTGGATGGGGAGGAACAGACTCAGGCTCAATCCATCCAAGACCGAGTGGCTGTGGTTTCCGACGTCCCGATATAGTCAATTGGTGCCATCACTAACTATTGGGGATGAGTCATTGGCCCCCACGGAGAGGGTTCGCAACTTAGGCGTCCTCTTGGACTCACAGCTGTCTTTAGAAGAACACTTGACGGCTGTGGCCGGGAGGTCTTTTTATCAGGTTCGCCTGATTCGCCAGTTGCATCCCTTTCTGGATCGGGACTCGTTAAATACAGTCACTCATGCCCTCATCACTTCACGCCTGGACTACTGTAATGCTCTCTACATGGGGCTCCCCTTGAGGAGCACCCGGAGGCTCCAGCTGGTCCAGAATGCGGCCGCGCGGGTAGTTATGGGAGCAGCATGGCGCTCCCATGTGGCTCCCCTCCTGCGCGAGCTGCACTGGCTCCCTGTAGTCTTCCGGGTGCGCTTCAAGGTCTTAGTTATCACCTTTAGAGCGCTCCATGGCTTAGGACCGGGGTACTTACAAGACCGCCTTCTGCCACCAATAGCCTCTCACCGCCCAGTATGCTCCCATAGAGAGGGGCTTCTCAGGGTGCCGTCAGCCAAACAGTGTCGACTGGCGGCCCCCAGGGGGAGAGCCTTTTCTGTGAGGGCACCCACCATCTGGAACGAGCTCCCCCCAGAGATACAGAAGATTCCGGATCTGCGCACTTTCCGCCGTGCCCTCAAAACATTCCTGTTTCAGCAGGCCGGCCTGGCCTAACTTTCCCTTTATATTGCTTTTTTGGTTTTATTTTAAACTGGGATGTCTTGAATTATCTAGGACCAGAGTGTTTAGTATATTTTAATTGGTTTTTTATTAACGTTTGTATTACATGTATTTTTATCGTTCGCTGTTCACCGCCCTGAGTCCCTTAGGAATAGGGCGGTATATAAATTTAATAAATAAATAAATAAATAAATAAATAAATAAATAAATAAATAAATAAATAAATAGTTGTAGAGAAAGTAGAGTTGAAGGGGACATTGGAACAAATCAGGAAAAGTAATGATCAGCCTGCTGAAGGAAGATACCTAGCTAATCTCTTAAAAATTATAATATAGACAAGAGTATACATTAACATGTAAATTTAAACTACAAACTGCACCTATTTTTTCCCTTCTAAGCAAAATAAAACTTGCCACATTCAGTCTGCTTGTTCAAGAACTCTGCTAAGGCAGGTTAGAAGTCCAGAGGCTATCAGTTAGAGGGTGCATCCAAAAATTGAATGGCTAGATATGAATGTGAAACCATATTTCTTAGATCTGACAGTCAGTTATGTTAAGTTTAATTTGCTTTGACTTAGTTATGTTTTAAACATTAAGTGAAGTCATTTTGAACACAATTAACAGGCTAATGGAGAGAGCAGCATCTTTATGATTTATGAAGATAGAGAGAAAACTGAGAAGGAATTTTGAGGAGAATCAAGTACCTGGCAAAATCCACTGATACAATTTTTTCTGCTGTTCAAACTATAGACTTCACTGAAGTTCATATTGCTTAGATAGGAATAAGAACAGAGCATGTTAAATAAAATAAATAAATATTAATGTCCAGCTCTAACCCATGTTTGCAGAGGATTTATAAGGTTGCTTTTTGCTAAGATCGCCACGTGCACTATTTTGCAAATAGTCTGCCTATTGAAGGACTCTCAGAAGACAGACAATTATGTATTTCCAAGTTGTAGAAACATCTTCCAACCAATGGCACCTTCCTTTATTGGGAACCTTCCACATACCCTATATCTATTATAGTGTGAGCAAATCTAAACCTGGCCAAATGAATCCACATATATACATATCAATGAAAATTCTCAATCCTCCAGGTAGAATTATCAGACAACTCTACTCAGACGATTGAGAATCTTCATCAATATTTTGCAATGAACTTAGGAGGGGAAACCCCTGAGGTTGATGTGGCAGGAGTTGGTACATTCCAACAACTCTCTACCTAACTGCCTTGCTCTGACCGAGGAAGACTGGTTGAGCAGTGAACAGCACTGCAAACAAAATTAGTCCAGTTGCAGTGATTCAACTTTAAACAATCTTCAGATATACAGGTATCCTTTTTCATGATTAAAGCAGGAGGAGAGGAAGCGACAAAACAAAGAACCTGCCTTGATTTCATCTCTGTCTGAATGGCTGCCCAATCCAAGATTGTTTTTGAAAATAAGGACTCATAAAAAGACAGACAAGGGGCAAGACGTTGATAGTCAATGATTAACAAAATGAACAGCATACAAGTCTCCTTAATGTGAGCATGATGTATTCAACTTCCATTAAATTATTGAAATTATGTCTACATTTATGGCTATACATATAAATTACAGAAATGTTAACTATTTCTTCTTCTAGTAATGCATTCTTTCTTGTTTGATGATGATTCTAAGCAGGAAGAATGGATTTCCTTACCTGGTGGCATCTATGGAGGTTTAAGAAAGTCAAAGTAGAAATTATGACTATATAAGCCTTACCCTCTTTTATGTGCCTGAGATGTGGATGCATATTGTGTCCCCCCCATACAAATGCCCCTTCCCTTGCCAGGATAGAACTAAAATGATTGTTCTTTGTATCTCTAAACTGGATTTGGGAGTGTTTGTATTGCCATTATACTGAAAAGCTGCCTGGTATTGTTGTAGCCAAATTGGGCTGGACAGTACAGAACAACAGTTTTATCAAAAGAAGCAAACTATTATTTCTAAAGATTTCAATATTTCCAGGAAGAGAAACAGAGTTATAAACTGTTCAATTCAGTGCAAATGAGATCCAGTCAATAATTGATAGTTTCATAGACATATGAACCACATGGCCATCTGCTTATATCATTCTGCAAAAAAAGAATTGTGTGATTGTGTTGTAATTTGAAATGTGATCTTCCCATACATTCTAGAAGTAATAACTAAAACCCTCTATTAAATGATGAAGGAATCAACCTCAGATTTGGCAAGACATTACAGAGAATACAAATTTTGTGACCGCAATGACTATATAGTGTGTTTGATTTTTACTCAGTGGACAGAAAAATTAATGGTAAAAGATATGCCAAGAGAAGAAAAATGAATAGGCAAAGTATAGCTGAGATGAAAATAGACAAACAAAAGAGTTGAAAGATTTATCTTCAGCTTCAGACAGAAAATAGCTTCAATTTATAAAAACAAAAACAAAAAAAACAGGCATTGCTGAAAAGGGTGAGTCACATTTATATACAAGTATAGCTGGGAAACACCAAACCGCTATTTCTAAAATACAGAAAAATAACTATATTCATATCTGAGACAAAAATATTGCATTTGTTTTTCTTAGTTTCTCATCATATTTACTTACCACTAAGTTGTATGAATTCAGTGAACCTATTATATTCCAAAAACATTTACAGGAATTAGTTGTATTTCTTTTGTTATTACAAAATATTGGAAATTGTTGCTATTCTTGTTTATAAAGCTGTAATTTGAAAACCATCTAACATGCAGTTATGAACTTTTACTAAAATGTATTTTAATCACTGAGTACAGATCAATTTCACTAAGCTCTATAAAGCAAGAAAAATACAGTCTTCTTATAGATTTAGTAATGAAATCTAAGTCTTAAGATAAGCTCTTCCATGGCAGAGTTTATCAATTATAGCTGAAGACAGAAAATTTGACACATCCAAAATGATACCAAGCCAACTCTACACACCCGTAGAGTAAACTTGTAGGAAACCAACTTCACAGCTTTGTTCTTGTGTTAACCTTCTGTCAGAGTTCCTTCCAAGCAATTACTACCAAAGTGACTGAAAGGGAAATCTGGCAGGGTATATTTCTGCCAAATTTGTCTCACAGCAAAATACAGCAAAAATATGATTTTGGATTGCTCATTTTGGGCCTAATCCCACCATCCCAAAAAAAAAGCCCTTTGTTGCTCTTAACTACACAGTGTCACAAAACAAAAATGGTTTTGTTCTCTGAAAAGGTTTTAATAATCATCACTGTATTTTCTTTTGTTTGGAGGAGAAGGGGGCCATCACAGAGAAGAATCATAGGCAGAAAGCCATGCTTACCATTGTATTGATTTCAGTCCAATTTTGTGGGTAGCACTAAGATCATTTTCTGATCTTTAGAATAACTCAATTTGGAGATAAATAATTCAGATAGTGTATTAATTTGCTTTCTTTTTATTACAATTAATACTTTGTTTTTCAAATAACAGTGAATTCTATTAAAAACACTAAAACATTAATCTCTATGTCAAGAAGTCTCTTTTTTTTAAGTCGGACATAATTTTATTGTTTTTTATTTTGACTGTGGAAGAAAAGTAAAAAAAAAGTTGTTTTACATACATTGGCTGTGAAACAATGGAATCAGGACTAAGAATTCCTCGTAACCATTCAGCATCTCTCCGATTACATTTTCCACAGAATTAGGAGACAAAGGGTTTGTGAAATCCACAAAGAATGGTAAATAGAACATTAACAAAAGGATAGCCCAAACACAGGCATTTATTAACATGTAAATAAACTGAGTCAGCAATTAGTCAACACTTATTATAATTGAAGAGACCATAGTAATTAAGCTGCCATTGATTTAATTGTTCCCATTCAATTTAAGGTAAATATTTACTGTAACCATGATTTCGTCTTGATTTCTGCATGGAACAGAAGTATATTGACACAGGCTTCAGATCAAACCTTTACAGCAGCTTTAAAAGTGCATGTTCCAACCAACTGTCATCCCCGGGTGTTTGTCATGACTGAACAAGTGGCTCAGCCAAGGAGCCCTCCCTGGCTGACAGATCTCTTTAAGCTATGCAAATCAGGAGGTATGTTTGACTCCAAATGGAGGCTCATTAAAAGTCATTTCATATATTCAAAATGGGTTTTTTTAATCACAAATTTCATCTAACATTCCTGAGGTCTCTCTTCTAGCAAATATACAAATATTCTAAGACCATGTGGTATTACCCTGTTGCCACTCGGTCTACTTTAACATTTTTGAACATAAAATCTAAATATAGCGATTTGGATGCATCCCTTGCAGGACCATGCACCATTTAATAATGATCCAACCTAGGTGTGGAAGTTAGGGTCAAATTGGATCCAAACAGCAATTTAAACATGTCTGTTTCTTCCACTGTAGTCCATTATGACATAACTTTATGACAGCCAAACTTCAAAAGAATTTTGAAAGAGAGCCTTATATGTTCTGTTTAAGAAGATGAAGATGATCTAACAGAAGCCTATTCTCTAATCCATTTTAAAGATAAAGAGCCAGAGAAGGAAGGACGGTAGCCTTGAAACTGCCAATCCATCATGAACATTTGGCCAAGACAACTGTTTAAGGGATTTTTGTGTTAATGTTTCTCAAGATTTATTGTATATGGTAAGCAGATAGAGAGGAGATATGATTCTGTACCAATCACAAATTCAGATTTCTAAATATGTGAAATTTCCCTGTTGTAATATTACTTGAATTGATGAGGGGTGAACAGGAGGGGTGAAAATTGGCCCATAAAATATTTTCATGACTTCAAACTAATGTCGCTCCTGTGAAGTTGATCTGAATTATACCTCATCTTGCCTACCTTCCCAGTGGAGTTGGGAACCATGAACTTATTTCTTGATTTTTGATAGGAGCATATTAGCAGTCACACAAGACAACCATCCACCCTGTTGCATTGTATGGCACTGAATGCTGGGCAGCAATAACAGGGACTGAAAACTATCTCCATGCCATGGAAATGTGAATGCTCCGTTGGATATCGGGCATCTCCCTCCTTGACCACATCACAAATGTCATAATTCAACAACATTTTGGTGTGGCACCAATT
Organism: Pituophis catenifer annectens; assembly: GCF_029215685.1. Taxonomy (NCBI): domain Eukaryota; kingdom Metazoa; phylum Chordata; class Lepidosauria; order Squamata; family Colubridae; genus Pituophis; species Pituophis catenifer. The sequence continues at coordinate 182,071,643 of NW_027256881.1, forward strand.
ATAGAGAAGATGAGAGAAGGCCGGCTCCACTGATATGGACATGTCCTGAGAGCAGCACCTTTAACTGTTGCCAAGACTGCCTACCAACTAGAAGTCATTGGCCGGAGACCTCTCGGGCATCCAAAACAGAGATGGCATCAACAAAGATATGCAAGCTGCTGGCCTGCACCCTGGAGATGCAGCTGATCTTGCAAAGTGGCACTCAATGATCTGAAAAGCAGACCCTGCCCTTGCGGGAATATGCTAGGAAGGTATTAGCAGCCAGTTTGAGGTTGTGGTTAATGCACCAGGCTAGAAACCAGAAGGTTATGAGTTCTAGTACCAGTTTAGGCACAAGGCTAGGTGGATGATCTTGAACCAGTTACTTTTTCTCAACTCTAGGAAGCAGGCAAAGGCAAACCACTGAAATCTTACCAGGAAACCTCTGGGACTAGTCCAGACAGTGGCCAGGATTCAATGGTGACTCAAACAAAAAAGGAGCATATTATTTATAAAAAAAGGAGCACAATACTCTGGGCATGAACAATTACTTTCACAGAGCCATGCAAACACTTTTGGTGACCTGGATGCCTGCTTTTCTCATTCCGACCACCAGACTAAACATATGGATAACTATAACATACAAGATGCTCTGTAATTAAACCAAGGATTTATAGACACTTCAATCCACTTTACTTGTGAATAATTCAGCAATGGTTTCCTATGGTTTTTTCCAGGATGCCAATGACTCTTGGGATGCCCAAAAAACGTTCTTAGCATTTGAATTAGGGAGAGCAGTGCAGTAATTGAGAAATGCTTCCTTTGCAAGAGCAGGGGGTTGGACTAGATGACTTCCACGGTCTCTTCCAACTCTGTTACTGTTGCTGCACAAGCTGTCAAGACAAGAGAATGACTGTCATAAGAATAGCTTGTGACACAGAAGTTATTCGCCAGCAAGCAATGAAGTTTCTTTTGTAGAAAGAGACTGATACCCTTCTTTTCATCCAAGCACGCTTCCTATATAGTGTCCCTCCCTTCAATTTTATCCCCATGGTCTTGTGAAGTAGGTTGGATGAAAGGATTGCAACTGACTTGAGTTCTTCCAATTCATGGCTGCAGGTAAACTTGAATGCAGCTCTTCCCAGTCTTAATCCAATACTTCAAGCTCTGTAGTACATTGACATTATTCTCATACTCTGCTTCTCTATTGCCCAAGTTGGCTGGCTGCTTCGCTCCTGAGCAAGCAATCCTTCCTTCTGCACACACCCTGTTTTATTGACCGTGAAGATTACTCTTGGTTTTTGCTGATTAAGCAATTCACTCAAAGGGCTGACTAAAGTCACTATGCCTAAACCTGGTTACATGCATTTATCACGCACGCATATTCATTGTTGCCTGAAGGAAGAAATTGTGTGTGCGCGCATGCACATGCGCATGCGTAAGAGAGACAGAGAGAGAAAGACTATGCTCAAGTTATTAAAGTGAAATTTAACAATAGGACATCAAAAATAATTATATAAAATCAACATCTGAAAACCCAGTAATTCCCAGTAATTCCTTTTAAATAAAAACAAAAATGACTATTAGAAAATCCCACCTGGTGCTTTTTCTGTGTTAATGATGCTTCTTAAATTGCATGCGGGTAAATGGTAATTTTGTCTCACACCATTAAAAACTAATGAAACCCTTGATGATAAGAAATGCCATAGTTAGCTTGTTGGAGGACGTTTAATTAATAAAGTAATAAAATTATTGTAAACTAGTGCAGTTTCACAGAGAATTCAATGGGATATAAAACAGAAAAAAACATCCAAGAGAGTTGAAAGAAGAAATAAATGCTACTTATACAGTAAGATAAGAGTATAAAATGCAGCTAAACTCAAATCAGCTGCTGGGCTAATAAAATGGTATTACACTTTCATTCAGATGCTGAAAAAAATAATCTCACAATCCAATCTACAATCCAGTTAACTAAAATACTTTCATTTAAACAAAGCTCTGTCTAATTACTAAGATTCCTCACTGCTAATTCACAGAACTATTGGGTTTCAGAAGGAAGGAAAGTTAGCAGTGGCTAAAGCTTTAAGAACAAGAGACAAGACCACTAATAGAATGTTCAAGCATGTGTTTGCTGATCCCTGAATTAATCAGACCTAAAATGTAGTCAAGCTTTGATTTCATGTCAAATTTGTATACAAACAATGTATTTTACATTTTTGTCAGCTTGCCTGCTTACCTGGTTTGCACTTATCACAAATATTGGCTAAAGAGTCCTTATCAATAATTGTTTGAGATTTCCCCCATCAACCTACTAAAGTGCGCCCTTGTTTACCTTTTTCAATTATTGCCAATTAATGTCAATTAATTATAATACACTTTATAATACCAAGTGCCATCCTTTCATGTATACATTATGTTCCTTCTCTCCTGAATATCCAAATAGATATCATCACTCTATGTAAATGTTAGATGTTGTCACATTTTTGTCATTTTAGAAGTTATCACATTTTATTTAAGTTTAGATACTACTTTGCTTACAATCTAGACATAGATGGCTTCTTTTGGATTTTATTCATGGGTTCTAATCAAGTTCCTTTATAGATTTATTGTAATTTTGTCTCAAATGTTATTTATTGATATCAACAAATATTTGAGACAAAATTACAATAAATCTATAAATGCTGAATTTAAAAGATAAATTTATAAATGTTCACTGATTACTCATCAACATGGTTCTGTATTGTCTAAGGCTGTGACCTGACTGACTGACTCTTGTTGGCTCCTTCATTGATGCCATTGAAGGAACAGTATTCTTTCATAATTGCAAGAAAGCATCTGATGCATGTGGAATTAATTTTTATCATCATTTTATTGAGAGGAACCAAGATAGAGTTCTTTGAGAACAGTTCTGCGGGATTTCTTAGAGTTAGGTAGATGGAATCAATACATTTTTCCATATCTTAAGTAATTCTATTTCATCATTTTCATTTTTCTGAATCTTGTTTCTCCAGCAACTGGTAAGAACTCAGAATATTTACTTCTCACTCAGTCACATATTTCTTTTCAACTGAAACTTCACAAAGCTTCTCCATGAGTATAATCTTTTTTGATGGAATAATTCTTCATAACAATATCATTTCCTCTTTTCACAAATGGTAGAACCTGATGGAGATTACCACAGCAAATGGTTAAAATTCCCCCAAAAGCCTAATGTCATGGTTCCAAGTAATGATCCCAAGCAATGATCCCAACTTTCATTTTGAAAGTTGACACCTAATTCATGTCAAAGCTCTGTCTCCTATCACAGGACTCTCATCCCAGATTATAATCCTGGCATGATGAAACAAACATGCAGTATTGGAGTTTTCATCAGTGTTACATTGCTTCAAATAGTATTTTCATTTGCTTTGAGGTGTATCTTGAATCCTGAATGTGCTATTGTACCAGGTGTGAATGTTGCTATAGTATCAAATAATGCTACCACAATAGCAACATCTTTCCTGTTCGTCTTGGCCCATCAGTGAAATTTACTGAAAAAAGATTGTTTTGCAAGCATTTAGATACATCTGCTTTTTGCCCATTATTCAATAGAGACTCGTTCTGTAATATAAATCCCTGCTATTCATATCTATTGTATTGTAATAATTCACCATTTTCATTAATTGTACTCTTTGTTGATATCAGCAAATTATATTTTTTAAGGGTTTTGGCCAAGTTCCCAAGTGTGCCATGGAAATACAGAAGAGCTTGTTCATGATGTCTCTCATCGATCATGATATTAGAATCATTGATAATCCTTCTTTCAATTTGAAGGAAATCTTCAGATATTTTATTCTCGAAAATCTTCCATAATTACTATGGATTGTCAATTTCAGTATTTGTTAGCAAAATGGAAAACAAATCTCTTATTGTTCTGAAAATTTTTGTTTTTTCAACATCTTTAATTATTTGTTGCCAATCGTCATTAACTTACAACAGTCTTCTCTCTCTGCAGATATCTTTGAGTGATGGAAAGATATGTCCATCATATGTCTTCAATGATTTCAACGGCTTTATGTGATGGAAATGCAATCTCAAATAGTAAAGGTTACCACTTTGTGGAGAAATGGTATACACTCAGTCCAGAACACTGGCTTCAAAAATTCTATAATACTCCTCCACTCCTTCCGCAATCTTCGTTCTTTCTCATTATCTTATTAATCCATGTGTAGAATGTTGGGATAGCTGCACAGAACAGGATACTTGCAAATAGATTGTGAGTACAAAGATCCATTAATTCAGTGTTTCTCATCATATCATTATTCAGTTGCATAGCAGCATTATCTCAAAATAATATTTCCGCGCATTCCATCGGCCGAGGTTGCAGGGTAGGGGCGGGGGGGGTAGCGGTTATTATTAACGAAGGTCTGAGACCAAGGGAGGCCACTGTTCCTCAGACGGCCGGCTGTGAATCCCTCCTTGTGAAATGGGGTCACGGGGTTCAGATGGGTTTGCTGATCACGTACCTGGTTCCCTGCCGCGTGGCAGCAGCCCTGCCCAAGCTACTCAGCGTCATCGCCGCGGTGGCGGTTGAGACCCCTAGGCTTATGGTCATGGGGGATTTCAACTTGCCGTCCGTGGGTGAGGAGTCTGAGGTGGCTCGGGAGTTCATGGTTATCATGACAGCCATGGACCTGACCCAGTTAATTCATGGCCCTACCCACATGGGGGGAAACATGCTGGATCTGGTTTTTGCCTCTGGACAGTGGTTGAGTGATCTTGAGATAGGGGATATAGTTACTGAGCTCTTGTCATGGTCAGATCACTCTCTCCTTCATCTCGACCTTCGAACCGCTGCACCTCGCCGCAGGGAGGCGGAGCCAGTAAGATGGTTCCGCCCAGGCGCCTGATGGAACCGGATAGGTTCCAGATGGAGCTTGGGCCATTCCCTGAGGCTCTGGCACACGCCTCGGCTGGAGACCTAGTGGCCGCCTGGGATAGGGCGGCCGCTGGAGCTCTGGACTGGGTCGTGCCTTTGCGGCCTCTGACCCGGCGCCGATCTCATTTGGCTCCTTAGTTTACTGAGGAGCTAAGGGAGTTGAAGCGCCAGAAAAGACGCTTAGAGAGTAGTTGGAGGGCCAGTCTTTCAGAATCGGACTGGACACTGGTAAGATCCCATATTAGGAATTACCTAGTGGTGATAAAAGCAGCGAAATGTAGCTATTTTGCTGCTCTTATTGTGTCATCAGATAACTGCCCAGCCGCCCTGTTTAGGGTGACCTGCTCCCTGCTCCACCAGGAAGCGCGGGAGGACCCCTTGGAGGATAGAGCCGAGGATTTTGTTCAGTATTTGTATGACAAAATCACTCAGATTCGGGAAGATTTGGACTCCGACTGGGTACTCTCAGGGGGAGGGATTGGGGCAGGTCTTGAGAATGTTATCTGGGATGAGTTTGATCCTGTGACCCCTGGACAGGATTCTGGGTAGACTGAATGCGACCACTTGTTTATTGGACCTGTGCCCCTCCTGGTTAGTGCTGGCTTCCCGGGAGGTGACGTGAGGCTGGCTCCAGGGGATTATAAATGCTTTGTTGGGTGAGGGTGACTTCCCCGCCGCCTTGAAAGAGGCGGTGGTGAGGCCTCTCCTCAAGAAGCCTTCCCTGGACCCAGCAGTGTTGGCTAATTATTGTCCGGTCTCCAACCTTCGTTTTGTGGTGAAGGTTGTGGAGAGTGTGGTTGCGCGACAGCTCCCCCAGTACCTGGATGAAACGACGTATCTGGATCCATTCCAGTCGGGCTTCAGGCCTGGGTACAGCACGGAAATGGCATTGATCGCGTTGGTGAATGATCTCTGGAGGGCTCGGGACAGGGGTTGTTCCTCTGTCCTGGTCCTATTAGATCTCTCAGTGGCTTTTGATACCATCAACCATGGTATCATGCCGCACCGGCTGGAAGAGTTAGGGGTGGGGGGCACTGTTCTACGGTGGTTCTCCTCCTTTCTCTCTGACCAGTTGCAGTCTGTGTTGGCAGGGGGGCAGAGGTCGACCCCAAGGCCCCTCGTATGTGGGGTGCCACAAGGGTCGGTCCTCTCGCCCCTTCTGTTCAACATTTATGTAATGCCCCTGGGCGAGATCATCCATGGTTTCGGGGTGAAGTTCCATCAGTATGCTGATGATACTCAGTTGTACATCTCCACCCCGGACCACCCCAACAATGCCCTTGAAGTGATGTCCCGGTGTCTGGAGGTCGTGCAGATCTGGATGGGGAGGAACAGGCTCAGGCTCAACCCATCCAAGACCGAGTGGCTGTGGTTTCCGACGTCCCGATATAGTCAGTTGACGCCATCGCTGACTATTGGGGGCGAATCGCTGGCCCCCACGGAGAGGGCTCACAACTTGGGGGTCCTCCTGGATTCACGGCTGTCTTTAGAAGAGCACTTGACGGCCGTGACCGGGAGGATTTTTCATCAGGTTCGCCTGATTCACCAGTTGCGTCCCTTTCTGGATCAGGACTCCCTACACACAGTCACTCATGCCCTCGTCACCTCCTGCCTGGACTATTGTAATGCTCTCTACATGGGGCTCCCCTTGAGGAGCACGCAGAGTCTCCAACTTGTGCAGAGTGCGGCCACGCGGGTGGTTATGGGAGCAACATGGCGCTCCCGTGTAACACCTCTCCTGCGCGAGCTGCACTGGCTCCCAGTGGTCTTCCGTGTGCGCTTCAAGGTTTTGGTTACCACCTTTAAAGCGCTCCATGGCTTAGGACCTGGTTATTTATGGGACCGCCTACTACCACAAATAGCCTCCCACCGGCCAGTACGGTCTCATAGAGAGGGGATCCTCCGGGTGCTGTCAGCCAAGCAGTGTCGACTGGCGGCCCCCAGGGGGAGGGCCTTCTCTGTGGGGGCACCCACTATCTGGAATGAGCTCCCCCCGGAGATATGGAGGATCCCAGATCTACGCACCTTCCTCCGTGCTCTTAAGACCCTCTTATTCCAGCAAGCCGGCCTGGCCTAATTTTTCTCCCCTTTCTTTTAAATTTTAAATTGAAATTTTAATTTGTTTTAAATTTATTGGGATTTTAATTGTCATGGGCTAAATTATTTAATTTGGTTTTAAACTGTTTTTAACTTTTGTATTTCTGTATTTTATCCTGTGCCTGTTCACTGCCCTGAGTCCTTCGGGAGTAGGGCGGTATACAAATTTAATAAAACTAAACTAAACTAAACTTAATGCTGTTGTTGAAGGTGTTCTTGATGGTGAACATTGGTTGGTTCCCTTTCATGAATTTGAAATCCAGGTATCCATTCAAACAGCATAGACTACTCAGTATATCTCCTGTCCAGTGCTGTGTAATTTCATCTTTTCCATTCACTGCAAAAATTGCTCAATCACTACCCTTCATGGTGTACTTGATGACATATTTAATGAACTTGATAGATGAGCATATTTCTACATTGACATGACAATTGAACACCTCCCATGACCGAATTTCATACATTTTTGCTGTGCTTGGGATCTTGGAAAACGGGATAAATATGCAAAGTTTACAATTATTAAATACCTATCTGAATAAGGATGTCTGAATTGAGCCAATAATATTATTTGAGCAGTGGACAAGGTCTCTTATTCCACCAGACATTTTCAGATTTGATTACTATAGCTCATACAGTTATATCTTCTGCCTTTACTGTGATTTATTGTATTGTATTTCTTTGTATGTTTGAATGTTGCTATGAATCCCTCTGGAGTTTAAATAATTAAATGCCACATGTACAAACATTTCAACAAAGTCAATATTTTCATATACCAATTAATAGACTTGGGGCAAAGTGCACAAGAATACATAGCAAACCAAGATTATTATATATGCATGTGATGATGGCAGAACACAAACTTCAATGCCTGCATTCCAGGATCTGGCAAAAGTGTAAATTATAGTTTTTTTATCATGACAAACATTTGATGACCTCTCTCCCTGCTATTTGTCTCCCTGCAAAAACCAGTTGGCAAGGTAAAATACTCAGTGGGACACTCCTGAATTATCTTTAAAACTTCAAGGAAAATTCATGTTTGTTTCCTACCATATTTGGTTTTGAGGATAAGCACCAAATCTCTTAATTTTCTGTCAGTTGAACATCATATCCATTTAATCACGTACATTTCCTGGGTCTCAGCAAGGAGCAATTTACATTCTTTCAGTCCTCTAATTTTTGTAATGCCTTTTTTGAATTAAATCACATTGGATGTTCCAAACCATGCATCATCTACTGAAATTGGTGTACTTTCTACAACAAAATATTTGAGGAAATTATTCTGTTTTGAATGAGATGTGTTCTCTCTGCCTTCTTGAGGTCCTTGAAAACTCTTCAATACTTAAAATTGGCAAAGATTCTTATTTGTATTTTCCAGCACAACAGTGTAGAGTTGCTGTTATTCTTAGATTCTCATATAGTAAAGATAACCCCTTTAGAATACGCACACATGTAAAGTGGAACACGAAATTTGAAAGACATAGTTTCTTTATTAAATTGTGTTTTTAGAGACAAACAGTGGATTTCCTGAGAAATGCTATCTCTTCATTGGAATTTCAGCTGTTTCTGTTTCATGTGTCTCTAAGATTTCCTTTATTGGTTTTAAGCAGTTTGTAAATGCAATTTAGTTATAATTGCATTACAATCTTATATTCTTTGTATTTTTAATGTTTAATTCTTAAGCAGAACTTTTCTTGATGTCACTGTCCCTTGGCACTGGTACTGCTACATCTATCACTATCATTATCTTCTGGTCATTGTCAGCTACCACTATGCCTGATTGATTGGCTAGTACCTGCGTGTCTGTCTGGAACTGGAAATCTTACAGGACACATACAAGAAACACAAAAACACATATACAATTTAAAAAATAAACAGAAAAAAATTGAAATGCTCAGAAAAGAGGAAAAGCTCAAGGGCAAGAAAGAAAGAGAAAAAAAGAAAGAATTTTTTTAAAAAATACTTCCAACTTTCTTTGGTACATATATAAGTAAATACATCAAACTCTTATTATAAGATTAACATTTTTCTACATTATTGGAATTGGAATTGTTTCTCAACTATTAAGAAATTTATGAGCAGCAAGTTTTACAACGTTCACCAGATCAATCTCCTTCAATCCTTGAAGAAAAAGTTTTAAAGGCAAGATTAAGGACTTTTTTAAAAATGGGGCGGGAGGGGAATAAACAGCAAATGGGTGATTCAAAGTTATAAAAATATTAAGGGTCCAGAGGGATATGAAATAATTTTGAAATTAATTATAAAATCCATTATTGTGGGGAAATGCTGTTGTTTACAGGGGAAGACATAAGATGGAATTTGGAAGGTTAGACACTAAAGAAAATCAGATTTATCACTTTCTCTAAAACTACACAAAATGAGTGATAAATCTCTTTGTTAAAGGGAAGGAATACAAAGTTGGTCTATTTGATTAATTCTAAAATATATATGTTGTTTTCTGGTAACCCTTAATGGACTTTTGCTGACTAAGGCTAAATTATGAGGTTTTAAATATTTATAGATAAGAGGATAGGACATGGGAAAAAGAGATCATTTGTTACTGAAAATCTACTTGTGGTAAAGGTGGAAGACATTTCTTTATTTCCTGTCTTTTTCTTTACAATACTTTTATTCTTTTCTATTTTTCTTTATGTTGTCTTTTTTGCACTTTTGCTTTTTTCATTTTTTTCAAAGATTGTATTAGTCTTTTATCTCTGAAACTGCAAACTTTAATAAAATTATTATTAAAAAATCCCAGAAAAAAAAATAATTTTAGAAGTGATGTGCTACTACTGCTACTATTACATTTGTGTCAGAAGCACCTTTTTTCCAAAGTGCTTCAGGCTTAAAGAATTAGTCGGTGACATCACTCTTGCCCAAAGGACGCCCAAGGAGGCTCCTTTCATGTTCCTGGTATTTTTTCACCAGTGATACCTGTTTATCTGCTTGCATTTGCATGCTTTTGAACTGCTAGGTGGGCAGGAGCTGGGACAAGTAACAAGAATTTATTCCGTCATGCAGCTCATCTTAGGTTTTTTAACTGCTGAGCTGTCAGCTTCTCAATGGTCTTCTAATTCAACGTTCTAACCACATGAACTTACACAGCCCCTTAGCACTGTGTTAAAGAGAGTGTACTGTACTGCTTTTTTATGCCTCCCCCCCATAGGAAAGGAACACCCATATTTTTCCCATGGATGTATCTGGGACAAGAAAAGAAAGTATTGACTTCACCACTTTTCATGAGAAGTCATATTCTGAATTAAGTGAATGGCAAGCTAAGAGTTTTATCCACAAATGCACTTCTCCCTGTCACTGTTAAGTGACATGTTTTCATTTGGCAAAAAGAAACAAGATTTTGATAACATTTTTTGAAGCAGATAAACTAGCTGCTTTGACAACTTTTGAAGAACTTGTCAAGTATCTGTGTCTGTGAGTGAAATCCAAAGTGGCATGCTGTTACCTCTCCTTGTCAAAGAGTTTCTTAAGCTAGTTAATATGCAAGCCTTGCTCTGAGAATGACAGGATTGTTTGCCCAAAACAGCTATTCTGATCAAAGGTCTGAGTCAATATTTATTGTCCCTGAGCCTTAATTTTCCTAAGGGAATATCTTCCAAATTACTTGCTTGCTTTATTAAGGAATCAACATCATTCGTCCATGTGAAACAAAAACTTACTTTTCACATATAATTGCTCAACCTACATAGAACAGAGACTGGGACAAGTTTGGCTTGTGACCAAGGAACCAAATATTCTGCAGCCGGAGAAGAAAAGCAGCTGCCATGAAATGGCTATGCTGAACTACTGGCCAAGATGGAGGCGTGGCATCAGCAGCACTGCATTTGGAAGGGATGGGTTCCTAAAAAAATTCTGCAGGCTGCTTTTGCAGAATCGGCCATAGCTGAGATGCGTAAGTAGTTTTTTAAAATGAAGCTATGAAGAAAATGGCTTCCACACCATCATTTCTTAATATTTTATTCACATTCAAATAAGGATACAGACAATCTAACTTTATAAGAGATGCCCAGAAAGATTACTCAGCAGCACTTCTGACAGAAAAACTCTCCTTCTTCACCCACATCAGAAGGCTCTTTAGTTCCTCTTCACTTTCTGCCATTAGAGTGGTATCATCTGCATAGCTGAGGTTGTTGATATTTCTCCCAGCAATCTTAATTCCAACTTGTGATTCATCTAGCCCTGCCTTTCTCATGATGTGCTCTGCATATAAATTAAATAGGCAGGGCAACAGTATACAGCCTTGCCGAACTCCTTTTTTCCTTTTGGTACTGTCCATGGGGTTTTCATGGCAAAGATACTGAAGTGGGTTGCCATTTCCTTCTCCAGTGGCTCACATTTTGTCAGAGCTCTCTGCTATGACCTGTCCATCTCGGGTGGCCCTGCATGGCATAGCTCATAGCTTCATTAAGCTACGCAAGCCCCTTTGCCACGACAAGGCAGTGATCCATGAAAGGAACTTCTTTTAATAGTCATAATTAACATGTGAGGTCATGACAGAAGAGGCCATCCAATTTTGCTTCTCAATCCTTCTAAAAATGTTCAAAAATTTTGCTAGCAAAGAAGCAAAAGTCTCAAAATCATTATCTCTAATTTGGCATTGATCTACCTAAGTCTGGAGAATGAGAACTAAAAGAAGCCATGATTTGTGAGATAGCAAAAACATGTATTTTTGATATATTATTGCTTAACGCATTGTAAGCCGCCCTGAGTCTCCGGAGAAGGGCGGCATATAAATCAAAATAAATAAAATAAAATAAATAAATAAAATAAATAAATAAATAAATATTAGTTTTCTTGGCCTTCAAGGGCCATAGGTCCGATTTCAACTAATATGAATAAGGTGCCCAAGCTTTCGATTATGAAAATATACTGAAAATATACTGCAGGAGACACAGTGGAGCAATGGCTTAATGACACTAGAACTGCCAGCAAGAAATGGTCTGAACTCTGGTGGTTCAAACCCATCTCCATGAGACAGAGTGAGCTCCCATTGCTCAATCTCTAGCTCCTGTCCACTCAGCAGTTCAAAATCAGGCAATATTGCAAGTAGATAAATAGGTACCACTTCTGTGTGAAAAACTTAGCTGCATTCATGTGTGCATAGAGTAGAAGCTGGCACTGGATCTGACTGAATTCAAAGCATCATGACACAGGGTGAGGCAAGACTGATGGAAGAGCCCAGAAGAGCCAGCAACTCGAGGCCGCTAACAAATTGATGCAAAGCTAGTTTGTCCCCACACACATACAGTGCACCAAGGAGAGGCACACAAGCCCAGAACAGAATGAACTAGCAATATAGGCTGTCAGGACTGCATTGTGTCTAGAGTGTGTAGATTTCCCTGACATTGTATGCCATATGCTAAATAAATAAACTGTAAATAAGTAAATACACAAAAATGCTTTGCCTTTTTAAAAAGTCATATAAAAAGTTTAATAAAGTAAAATGAAACAGTAAGTGATTCATATTTAGGCCAAAGAACCTGGCAAGATCTTATCACAGTGCTTTTGATTCATTCCTAGTCATTATTGAGAATGATTGGACACAGCAGTGACTAGACTAGAATAAATGAATTCATGCTGAAGAACACTAAACATTGGTATGAACAGGGATGGATGAAAGATGCAGTTTGGTGTTTTTGTTTTTTTATAAAACAAGAACATTTAAAAAAACATGAATCGTTTAATATATTTCCATTCATTTTGTGAATTAAAGCAAATTTTAAAGTGGGAGAAGGTATAATTAACAAGTTCCTCAGCAAGGCATATTGCTGATTATGGATGGAAACTATTCAAGGAGAATAGAAGCAACCTAGAACTAAGAACAATGAGAACAATGTCGGTGGAGATTTTCAGTCATCCAGGTCATAATTGTCTCAAATGTGCTTTTTCAAAAAGCAATTGGACTGTTTTTTTTCCTTGAGGAAAAAGAAAAAAAAATGTTTCGTTTCTCATCCAAAAAACTTTATCAGTTGTGATGGCAGGGGGGATGGAAGGATGGAAGGATAAATTCTGACAGACAGTTGATGCCTTCTCTCAACAGACAGGGAGGGATAAGACACCACCTATCTCCAATCTACAACTCAACCCTTGCAAGAGTTCCAAGAAGATTCCAATCCAGTTGATTCAGGTGACCCTGAGGGCAAAGATAAATCCCCAAGTGGCCTCAGGGAGAGTGCTAACAACCAGATGATGCAAATAAATATAATCCTTCCATTTCCACCACCACCACCACCACCACCACCATTTGGTCAGAACCTATCCTTCCATCACCCTGCAATCACAACTGATAAAGTTTCTTGGATGAGAAATGAAATGTTTTGTTTTTCTTCCTCAAGGAAAAAGCAGTCCAGTTGTCTTTTGAAAAAGCACCTTTGAAACAACAATGAAAACAATTAACCAGTAGAATGACTTGCTTTCAGAAGTTTGGTGCTCCATCACTGGAGGCTTTTAAGAAGACTGGATGGCCACATGTCTGGAATGGTAGTGTTGTGACTCCGGCTCCCGAGCCTGTCCTCACGGAGGAAGATGACTCTGAAAGTGATGGGGAGGAACTGACAAGGCCTCCCTTTCCAGGACCCTCCTTTTTGGCAACGCCTCAGGTTCCAGCTGAAGGCCAGGAGGAAGCATGTCAGAGCACCCACTAATAGGGAGTGATGAAGATCAATCTTGGATTGATCCCAGGCAGCGTCGGAGGGAGAGGCATGCTCAGCAAAGGAAGAGGTGTGGAAGGAGACTCAGAGATTGCTGAGTCACTGAGCCATGCCCCACAGGGGATAAAAGTGGGTGGGGTTGCTCTGCAGACTCTGTGACGGACAAAAACTGCATATCATGAGCTTCGGATGGGTTATCTTTCGGAATTAAGGCTTGGACTTTGTGAATGACTTCTGACTACTCTTTGGTGCCTTGTGAACTCTTGGTTGCCCCTGCAACGGACTACAGATACGCTGATTCCTGTTTCTAGAAGTGATAAGAAACTTGGCAGGCATTCAGAAAGTAGCTGCCAGAACTTTTATCTGCCAAAGGATTCAGGTCAGCTTGTAAAAATAAATTATTGGTAGACGTCTTTTGCTCGTGTGTCTGCCTATGTGAGGTGGGGGGACAGAACAGGTATAAGGTCTCCTGCTTGAGCAGAAGGTTGGACTAGAAGACCCCAGAATCCCTTCCAACTCTGTTATTTTGTTATCAGTTATAGGTGTGCTGAATTACACCTTTCTGAGGCCTCTCACCTATAAGACTTTAATGCAGGCAGTGCTGTTTTGACTGAATTTAGCTCTCCCATGATCAAAATTTGCTCTTATTTTTTTGAGAAATGCATTCCCAACATAAATATCTTTATTTATATTGCTATAGTATTGTATGGATACCAATTTTTTTTAAAGAGCCAGTTTGGTATAGAGATTTAAAGCATCAGACTAGTTACTAAGAGATTGTGTGTTCTAGTCCTGCCTTAGGCATGAAGACAGCTGGGCGATCTTGTGCCAGTCATTCTTTCTTAGCCTTAGGAAGCATGCAAGGGCAAACTGCTCTCAAAATCTTGCCAAGAAAACTGCAGGGACATGTCCAGTAAGTCATCAGGAGTCAACACTGACTTAAAGGCATACATACAAATTAAATTGGATTTAAGAATAAAAAAATAACTGGAACAGTGAAAATAAATGATCCATCTAACATTCATAGCTAGTGACCTATTTTACTGTGCACTCTTGAGTCCAAGTCGAAGTTGGCCATCCATCATGAACTTAAAAAAATAGGGCACAACCAGAAATACATATTTCATTTAGTGTTGATAATCAGCCAAAATCCAGACTTTGGCAATGTGTTCAAATATGTGAAACTTCACACAGCTCAGGCAGATCTAATTAATCTTGGAGATCATGCCCCATTACATTCAAGATTTAAACTGTCAATCAAGAAAGGAAAATAACAAAACAGTTATTTCATTTCTTGTGTGCCAGACATCTGTGAAAATCTAAGGACCTACTACAATTCCAAAAGAACAGCAACAAAGCCACAGGCGATCACATATCCTGCTTCCATTTTCTCCAGTTTTGTGATAGATAATATGGCATGTGTTATGTGTTATAAGCTACATGATACATATAGCAAAAGTGTGGAGAAGAACATGAAGCAAATTGTTATTTGTTTCAGAAGTTAAAGTAAAAAACATTTAATTTATGTGTGGGTGTTGCAAAGACCCCCTTGCTATACTGCCTCACAGAATCATAGGGCTGGAAGGGATTTTGGAGGTCATCTAGTCCAACCAACTGCTCAGGGCAGGAATCTTCAGACCATCCCAGATAATCATCTCTCCGCTCTTTTCTTGAAAACCTCCAGTGATGGAGCACCCATCCCTTCAGAAGGCAGGCTGTTTTCCTGCTTAATAGTTCTCGCATTCAGGAAATTCTTACTTACTTACAGTATTGGATCTGTCTCTAAGTTTCCATCCACTGATTATTGTCTTACCCTTGGATGAAGACCAAATCCATACCCTCTGCACTGTAACCTCTCTCCCAGGGTCTCCTAAGAAGGATAAACAAAGAATAATATGAGTGTATGTCCAGAGTATATCTGAATTCAGATGGAGATTTCAACCTTGAATTGGTATGCTAAACTGGACAATATACTGGAACACATATTATTTGCCACCCACTACCTGGCAGAATGACTAGGGAAAAAACATACACAATAATCAACATTTTTTTCACTGAACATGGAATATTACAGGCTTGGTGTGTAGCAATTTGTTCTAATGGTGCAGCAACTATTACAGGAAATGTTTCAGGCATGATAACACAAGCTAAGTCAAGAAACAGTTCTATTGTTGCAAATCATTGCATCTTGCATAGACATGCACTTGCTACTAAATGGGTGAGCCCATTGTTATATGAGATTTTGGAGGATGCTGCAAAAATAATAAATTTCATCAAAAGCTGGCCATTGAATGGACGTTTATTCCAACAATTATGCAAGGATTTTGATTCTGAGCACAGCACTCTTCTCTTTCATACAGAAGTATGTTGGTTGTCGAGAGGTGAAACATTATCAAGATTATTTGAGCTACAAGATGAAACGCATCTGTTCCTGATGAATGTTTCATCACCCCTAGCAGAAAAGTTTGAAAATGTCTTCTGGGTGTCCTGCCTTGGCTATTTGGCTGACATATTTAAAAAGCTAAATGAACTTAATCGATCGCTGCAGGGCGACAATCATAAAGTGTTTATTATGGAAGACAAAGTTTGTGCATTCTACAAGAAAATATCCCTGTGGATAGGCCAAGTAAAGAAAGAAAATATTGTCATCAAGTTTTTGACACCTTGCTAAGCCACTGGTGATACTCAAATATTGCCATGTCCTAAAATGGTACAATTTGTAAAAAGACTGAAAAGCACTGTGCTAAAGGATGCCAATGGACATATAGTAATTACGGTAATAGAAGGAGACTACTGAAATTCTGCACAATACAGCTGTCAACATATAAGATTCCTTAGAAGATATTCCTATTTACAAGAATCTCTAACATTGGAAGATGAAGATAGATGAACATTTCAGTCATTATTAAGTCAGAAGGTTACATATCTAGGATCTATATCTATAGAAATATGACAAGTAATAGAAGAAGAATAAGTAAAGATTGTAACTGAATTATGCCATAAAATTTGAAGGACACAGTGGCCAACAGATTGAATGAGATCTCTTTATATACCAATGCCAATGCCAAGAAAGTAAACTTCAGAGAATCTGGGAATTAACATACAATATTCTTAATTTCACATGGTTGTAAAAGAATGCTTGGGATCATACATCACAATTTAGAGCCCTATATGGAAATATGCCAGATGTTCAAGCTGGTTTTAGAAAAAGCTGAAGAATAAGAGACATTATTCCTGATGTATAATGGATAATTGGGGGGGGGGAACCAAAGAATACAAAAATAAATCAATATATGCGTCACATTTAATAGGACTATCCTAAGGAAAATAGAAATTGCAAAACTTCTCATCATCCTCATGCAAAATTTATAACAGGATAAGAAGCCACTGTCTGGACAAAAATAGTTTGGCTCCAATACAACAAGAAAGGCAAGACTATTTATTCTTTTATTTATTCAGCTTATATGTTGAATTTATATTAAGGGAAGCTGGAGTAGAAAAAGAGGGACGTTGTTTTAAAACTGGAGGAAGAAACATCAGTTGTCAGAGTAGCATAAATATGGAAATATAAGTAGGCAAGAATGTATGTTTTCCTGACAAAAGAGAGAGAGAGACAAAAAGTGACATGTTGATGGCCCTAGATTTACACATGCCCACTTGGTTGACCTCCTACAAGATGGAGAGATGGACTACGAAAAGATAAGTCCCAACTAGAACATTGCAGTGAAAAATCAAACAAAATATGTTGAAGTCATCACATGGTTTATCAGCGCAATTTGGATGAATAGGTACATATGAAAACAAAGTGACATGAAACTCAATAATCTAACTAAGTCGATCTGGTTGTTACCCTAACATGCTTGATGGAACTAATAATCTAGATGAAAGACTTTACAGAAGATATTATATGGAATATAAATATAAAGTCACTCGGGGGGGTTATATATAAAAGTACTCTTCAATGATGGGGGCAGATGACAACTAAAGACACTAAATACACTGTTGGAAGAAGGACTTGATGTGATTGTTTAGATTTTATAAATTATTATATATGGCGGACCTGCGGGAAAGTGGGAGAAGCAAAATTGATATGGTATATGGTGATAGGCTAGGTTACTGATTGTTCAATACTGGAAAAGGGATCTTATGTTTATTATTGAAGAATGGACTCTGAAGGTGGCCAGTTTCGCAGAAATGGTGAAGTTATCAGCATATATAAAAGACCGGACACAAGAGATTTATGTAAGGGAGTGGAGGACATGGATAGATTATGTGCAGAATAAATACTAAACTAGGAAGTATCAGATAATTTTTAGTTGAATGTTGTGTAGAAATGTATAGTTTATAGGGGATAGTATACTAGAATGTCAGGAAGAAATGTTTACCATACAGGGGGTAGAGTAGATGGGCGGTAAAGTATTATATAATATGATTTGGATTTGGATTTCATCCTGGGGAAGCCATGGGGGGAGGGGGGGGTAAGGGACGGCTAGGGGGGGAAAGGGGGGGAGAAAGGGGGAAAAATTTGTATTTGTAAAACTTTTCCAATAAAAAAAAATAAAAAAAATAATCTAACTAAATTGATGATACAACTCTGATAGCTGAAATGCAAGGACCAATTATTTACAACAAAGGAACCAGCAGTCAAGGTAAACTGCAAGCTAGTACTTGATAGTATAGCAATGGGAGTCTTGTAAAAATTATGTGGATGCTGTATCTACAGAGATCAGGATCATGCAGGCAATGGTTTTCCAATGACGCTCTATGGAAGCAAATGATTCATCACTACTTAAACAGTTGGGCTGGGGCCAAGGAGATCTCCACTCAATTATATTGATCACTGGATGACCTGAGCTATCTCTCAGATCAACATAACTTATAGTGTTGTTGCAAAAATAAAAATGAGGGATGATCATCCATGAATGCTGCATAGAGCTTCTTAACAGGAAAAAAAAAGGTTATAAATTTTGTAAACCAATAAATTAAATTCAGTTTTTGTCCAGGTTTTTTTTTGGCTTTGTCTCATCCAAGTTTTGAGTCTACGTGCAGCAGTGTTGGGAAGAATATTACCAAGCAATCGTAGTTAGATCAACTCCACAGTTAACTTTCAAAGTCAACAGAGAATGTTATCAGACAGGCCCCCTGTCACCATAATTGAAGTAGAAAAGCTTATGGGACAGCTTAAAAGAGGGAAAGCAGATGGTAGCAATTTGATTCCACACAATTTATTTAAATTACACACTGGTGAGCTCTAGTATCGGCCATACTTTTTATTCACATAGTTCAAATAATGTAGATCCCTGAAGATAGGGGACATTCCATCACAGTCCAATTATTGCCCAACTAGTGTACTCAACATTGCAAGAAAACTCTGTGCAAAGTAACTTTTAAGAAAGGTGCTGTATTACTTCTAGCCAATGAATAAACTGACTTTAAGAGAAAAAGAACAATACTACATCAATGCCTTGGAGCACCTAGTTAAGAAAAGCCTAAATATATTATAGGCCTTCTATGGTGGATTGATCCCCAGTAATATGCTATGCAAGGAAACAATCTTGCAATTCTGAAATCAAGCAATGCTCTCTTACGAAGTTATGTGATAATATTTCAATGAAGATTAGATACAAAAGTCCAGACAGGCTATCCAATCAGATTCCTAATTCAAAAGGAGTAAAGCATGGCTGTATATTTGCTCCCCTCTCATTTTATTTCCACATAAACCTATTTACAAGCTGTTACTGAAAGAGAATTTCATTCTTAAAAATTAGTTGAAAAGCCAATATATTCTCAGGTAGGGATAATGCAACAATTATTTTAATAGCATTAGTAGGTCTAAGAAGATTTGAAGGCCTTCACTTCATACCCTGACAGGGAAAATGTAACAGTAAATTACTACTAAGAGACCATCAAGCTATAAGCATAAATGGGAAATTAATGGAAATTAAACTGAACAGGTTAAGTTCTTTATATATCTTGGGATCATTTTTCATGCTTCATGCTCCTGGAGCATACAAACACAATTAGTCCCAGAAAGTGCAACTGATGTTCTAGGGCCATCTTTAACTTCTTTTTCATTGCAGGCACTAACTATATTCTAGCCAATTTTAAAATGCTTAGAGTTGACCCAAATGCTATATAGATCCCAAGTCTGTATTTATAGACTATTGGCCTCTGTTACTGTCCAGCCAAAATTTATATTTAATGAGCTACTTTAAGCTGCCACAGTGCATCTAAATATCTTCCTTTCTATGCTGTCTAGTACAGTCAGAATTTGGCTTTACCATTTAAATTACTAATTCTCTGTGGTTGCACCGACCCTCTGGAATGGGTTGCCCCTGACCTCTGCACCTTCCGCGCCGACCTAAAGACATGGCTCTTTCAGCAACTTCCCTGATCTGCCGTGGATTTTAATTTGGGGATTTGGGGATTTTAATTGGTTTTTAATATTATTTAATTTTTATCTATTGTCGGGTTGTTTTATTGTTGTGAGCCACCCCGAGTCCTACGGGAGAAGGGCGGCATATAAATCTGACAAATAAATAAATAAATAAATATTATTTTTTCCGATAGTTTGTTACTATCTCAAACTTTCCAGGATGGTATTAAAGCAGCTAGAGCGGGGAGGAAGAATAAAAGAGGATGTGCATAATATATTTATTCGTGTGTTTGTTTAGTAAATTGTTATACCATCCACTCTCAGCGACTCTGGATGCTGTAACAATGTAAAGGGGTTTTTTTGTAACAATTTAAATGTTTTTTTTCCAATATTGGACCATAGTAGGATCTGAGAGAGCTAAAGTAGTCTTGAAGAGTAGTTTCAGATATTGAACTTTATAAAGACAAGGATAAGATGTGGTTCTCCATTCAATATCATTTGTATAGCTGAACAAAAAAGCATTTTCCTCAGCTCTATTCAATATTGTCTTTCTAAAGAGAAAACTGTAACATCCCTGTTACTTAAAGTTTCCCCACTTTCTTTATGTAATTCCTTTCATGATGAGTTGGTGAGAAAGGACCGAAGAAACATATATCAGTCATCTCTGTATTGAACTAACCAACTATTGGCAAATTTTGCTCAAGGGCCGGGAATATAGGATGTAAATTTCTCAATGCACATTATATCCTGAGTGGCAATGCTGTCTGAGTGGAGACTGGAGACTGAAAGGGTCTAGATGGGGAGGAACAAGCTTCTACTGAATTCTGGCAAGATGAAATGGCTATAGGGTTTTGCCCTCCTTCCCCCAGCCCAGCTGACTCTTTATCTTTGATTCTGGATGGTGTGGCACTTCCCAGAACTGAGCTGGTGTGCAATTTGGGGGTCCTCTTGGACTCATGGCCTCTGCTTGAGGAAACAGCCATGGCCTGGGGGAGAGGGGCTTTGCACAGATTAATCTGGTACACCAATTGTGCCCTTTCCTGGACCAGGAAGACTTGCTCACAATCATCCATGTCTTGCTTACATCCAGTCTGGATTACTGCATTATGCGCCACATGAAGCTGACCTTAAAGACCACTGGAAACTTCAACTGGTCCAGAATGCAGCAGCATGCATCATAATAGGGACTCTCAGGTTTGCCCATGTAACAACTTTGATGCTCGAGCTGCACTGGCTTCCAGTTTCTTTCCAGATACAATTCAAGATACTGGTTATCACCTTCGAGGTCCATAATATATCGCACAGGACAAAGCTATCTGCAGGACCCTCTTCCCCAAGGACAGCTATCCATCCTGCTAGGTCAGATAGGGTGGTCATGCTCCTGGCCCCTTCATCAAAATATTGCCATCTAATAGGAGCTCGGAAGTGTGTCTTTTCCATGGCAGCCCCTTCCCATCCTGCACCCTGATGTTTGGCGGATCTCCACCCTTTAATCCCTTGCATCGGGAGTGGAGGCTGGTTGACTGAATGGAGCTGAGCGTTTCCTGGCCGGATGCCCTTTCTGATGCCTGTGTGGAGCTCACAACAGATATTTTCTCTTTGCACCCAGAGAGAGAAATATTTGCGACTACCTAGGATCAAACTCACAGCCTCCCGATTGTGAGATGAGAGCTCACTAGGCCACCACACCACTATATAGGAGGCTATACAAATGTTTTAAATAAATAAAAGGTAAAATGCTATGTTACAGTTTGTGTGTGGACCATCTTGGGTAATTTTTATTCTATTAGTGAATTGTCATATACTGTTGCTTAATATTTACTATTTGAAAATGCAGTACTTGAGCCCCAAAATGAATGATCCCTTTGGTCTATGGATAATTTGATGATTTATATTATTATGTAACCTTTTAATATCTCAATTTTTTATATATATACTGCATGCTAAAATTCAGTTATACATGAGTATCATTTGTGATTTAATTTTCAATCTAAATATTCACAAATATATCATCCTTATCTCTCCCAGTACCTGTTGAAGTTTTTCAATCTTAGTGAAAAATAGCAGCCTTTCTTTTCTTTTCCCCAGCATGGATTTTTTTTAAAGTTATATTTTCACCGATTTTATGTGTTTCAGAGTATATATCCATGGAAATGAAAGACAAATGTTAGACAATATTTAAAGATCAAAAAATATTCCTATGAAGTTGCAAAGTCCCTAACCCCATAATTGTCTAATAGTTAAAACTATGCATTTATTCCAATATTTGTCCCAGTGGAAAAAGGAAAATGGCAGTCCTCCAAAGCAAACCACCAAGAATGGAGCAAGAAAACAGGCAGAGGGGAAAATTCTACTTTGGCATTTAAAGAAAGAGAAGAAGAAGCAAGAAGTGCTGCCTGAGATGATAAAAAAAATAAACCACAAAATTCTTTTTCTATTAAGACCCCCAAAGCCCAATATGAAAATAATATTAATCCCCAAAGTTCAAAGAGTTGGATAACACTTAGCTTTTCAACTTCTTCCAGTCTTTCAGAGCCCGAGATCTCAGTTTTCATTATATAGATTTTAATATATGCACAGATACATACACATACCACACACAATATATAGCTAAGCCAGGAAATGTAGATTTTCTGCACCCAAAATCTTTTAAAAAATAATCAAGGTCAGTTTTTTTTAAATCAGAATAAAAACAATAAAATTATTGTTTTGTTTTCCATTCTTCAACAATAATTTTATTGTTTTTATTCAATACAACAGTTGTGCAATTGTAGATTTATTTAATAAGGAGCATTGGTTATCTGTAAACAATTCTGAAGGTGTATCTATATTGTTCTTTCATGGAGATCGGCTTCTGTGCAACTTTTATTCATTTGCAGCACTCATCAGTAGTTTAGACCCAAAAAAGGGAATATGTCATAAAAGGGGACAGGAGATGAAGTAGGTGTGTACGCACGCTAGGAATAGACCAATTTATATATGCCAATTCAGAAATATTATAATGGGTAGAAATAAAATACATCTTACCCCAGTTTAAAAGTCTATGATCATCTGATTTGAATGTCTGCTCAGTCATTATGTGCTGATGCACTTCTTTAACTTTCTTGCTCTCCTTTCATGTGGATCATTATTCTACAACAAGAAGCATCCATTTGAGTAAAGAACACCATTAAGTAAAGGCATTTACTACCCACTGACAGTCTTTCAAAGAGGGCACTAGCTTATTTAAGCCAGGATAGGTGGACATCCTAATTAATACGTAATGTACAAGTAGGATAATAATGTTCTTTCCATGTTTGGAACAAATCATATTCAGAAAGAATCAAGGATAACACTTTTTGTACATTCTACCACTTTAGAACAAGGGCTAGGGACAATTTCATGCCTAAGAATCTTAAAAGATATTTTGGGTTTGTATTTTATTTTATATGCTGTTTTTCTACTTTTACAGTACATCCGAGGTGGGGTTCTATGCAAAACAGATTGTGATTAATTAGCCCAGGGGTCAGCAACCTGCGGCTCTGGAGCCACATGTAGCTCTTTCATCCCTCTGCTGCAGCTCCCTGTCATGCAAAATATGCCTCACAACTGCCAGTGTGCGACACCCACCAGCATGCAATTTATTGAGCTTTTCAACCCCACCCCGGTAGACCAACCATAGATAAATCCAAGAAAAGAAAAGTTTCAGAAGAAAACAGAACGTTTAATTCAACTACATATGCTAGTTTTGTGGCCGCTCAAGAAATAGTCAGGCATGGGAAGGGTTTTGTGGCTCCCGGTGTTTTCTTTTCTGTGGGAAACGGGTCCAAATGGCTCTTTGAGTGTTTACGGTTGCAGACCCCTAAATTAGCCATACACAAGCACTGGCTGCTTGCAATAAGTATCATTCAATTGCAGAAGTTAGGACCAATCATTGTGTGTCAGGGCTTTTAGTTTCCTACAATCTAATGAGCAGATTTTCTTAGCAAACATGGAGGAAATATTCAAATGTAGTCAGCTTTAATTACTCCATATTGGCATACAAGTTTTCTCAAGAGTAACCCCTTAACTTCTAAGGGTTAGGGTCACTGCAAAGGAACCCTATCATACCATCTTTTCTTGATATATTGTTCTTCTTGCTGGTCCTCATTCTACCAACACTCATATCATAGCTAACTTGGAGGTGGTGAGGTTAGGACTAAGGACCTGAATTACAGAAACTAAATAGGTATTCCATTCCAGTTCTGGTTCCAGAGTAAGATTTTACATCTGGATGAAAGAAACCTACAGATCAGAGAGTGAGAAAGAGAGAGTGTGTGTGTTTGTGTATTATAATTGTGAGTTTTATATTTCTGAGTTGAAACCTCACAGTATTATTGCCTGTGTTCAGTTGCAGCAGTCAACTGAGTATGATAGAGAATAGGTAAAAGCAATGGAAATCTCTATTTGAAGACTAAACAATCACGGACATCTTCTCTAAGTATAACCTAAGTATAACCAGCTGCAATGATCCAGGTCAATCCAGTCTCAGGGGAGCTTGCAACCCCAATTCTACTACTTGAGCCAGTTGGCTGTACTGGTTGGCTACTTTTCTCCATTCTGCATTTTTCAGAGAATGAAAAGGGAGGAGGACAGGAACAGTTGTGAAGAGCACAATCAAAACTTGTCTGTGTTCTCCATCCACTGCATTTAAAGTGCAGTCACACATTTCTAGAATTCTTCTCTCTATGACTAAGGAATAGTATAATCTATATAATCTGCTTTACCCTATTTGATTAAAGTGTAACAAATTGTATTTTGCACTTTATTTACATTCAGCAAACTTTTTCCAGATGCCCTATACTCTGATATGTTTGTATCACAATACGTATACAATCAAAGCTAAGAGAAATTTAAAGAACACGTCTTCAAAGGCTCAAGGCGTTAGAAAGAAAAATAACTATTATTAGCTGCATAGTGAAATGAAAACAGAAATGATGTTTAGTCACATATACAATTTAAAAAAGTATTATTATTATCATCAAATGCCACCAGAATAACAAAACAATTACCTAACAGCAGCATGGCATCAGACAGATGCTGGTTTATGACTATAATAAAGATGTGATGTAATGTTGTAAGCAACCCAGAGTCTCTTCAAAACAAGACGGGCAGTGGATAAAGTTAATAAATAAAATAAGTAGATTTGATTTGATTTGATTTGACACCTAACACATGCTTCTCTATCTATATACTGCTAAAAAAAATCCATTCCTGTAATTTTTAACTGGGTGAAACTGTGAATTGTAGGACAACAATTTTTGAACCAAGGTACCTCAGATGGGCTAACTTATAGAATGCATCCAAAATCTGGGATCCATGACTCCCATTGAATTGGAATTTGGCAAATTTTATAAAACAATTTATGGCATAAATATTATCAGAAAACAGTTTATGGCATAATGCAAAACGTCGCAAAACATTGACTGTGCTGATGTTTGACTGTGATATACAGTTCAACATAAGATATTTTCAAGGCAAATAGATCTGTGAATGTATCCCACCTTTTCCAGTCAAAGCACTAGATTAAAGACTGTCACTATTGAAGGCACTGAGGAATCTGGTAAGGAAATATCTCTGAAAGGATGGGTCACAGACTATCTAGTAAAGTTTTAATGGGCAAATGGAAATAGGAAACGACTAAAAGAACTTCATTCTTATAAAATGACATATTAACTAATTGATCCTTTCAAGTAATCTCCTCTGTAATTGCCACCCTTACACTTTAAGACAACATACACAAATATGCAACAGCCATTTCTTTGAAACATTGTTCAATTTTCACAAGCATCTATACAAAAATGTCTCTTCTTACTCACCAGGCATCTCTCTAATATAGTAAAGGTATTATTCCCTATCTTTACTACATTAGGTATAAACTCTGGCTGCAAGGAAAATAACAAATTCCCCGTAGAAAGCATTGATCTTTCATTGATATATCTATGTTTCTTGCCAGGTTTTTCATGACAGTCATCCCCAGCCTTTGCCAAGAGTGCCAGAGACAGGATGACACATTTGTTGTCATCAAAAGAAATGCGCTGGAAGACTTTCATACCCTACTGAACTCCATCTTCCCAGACATACAATTCACAATGGATGGGAAAACGGCTCAACGATTGCCATTTTTAGACATGCTTATCAACAGACAGGAAGACAGAAAGCAGAGTATATGTCAAGACTACCAACACTCCACGCATTCAGAGCTTCAACAGTAACCATCCACTGTCACATAAAAAGTGTTGCATCAGAACACTGTACAGCAGGGTGAGAACAGACTGTGGTATCCAGCAAGCAAAGCAACTGGAGAACAAGTACCTACATGAGCAATTCAGGCAGAATGTGTACCCACAAGTGTTTATCACAAGATGCCTGCACAACATGCAGAGAGAGAAAAGAAGAAAGAAGGTACAAGATCAACTATATGGCACACCCTGCCATACATCAAAAACATTTCAGAAGCAGTAGAATGCAACTTCTGAGACCTGCCCTGCAAGTGGGCATCGCCCACAACTCAGAGGCTACGATATGAGGACAGATCATGCACTACAAAGATCATTTGGAAGTGGGAAAAACTTCTAATGTAATTTATTGGATTCCCTGTGTGGATTGTTCTTGTGACTATGTAGGACAGACAGAAAGGAAGGAAGCTAACCACCAGATTGTGAGACTATGAGCAAGCAGTTAAATGAAGAGACCCGAACTCATTGGTAGCCTCATATTGCAATGAACAAAGACATGCATTCAATTTTGCAGCTACTAAGATTGTTGGCTGAGCAGGGACAAAAATAGCCAGGGGAATGATTGAAGTCTGGGAAGCGGGCCCCTTTTCAGTCAACAAGAGTCCTGATTTATCACCAGTTTATCAGGCACTTAGGAACCAAGGGCATGGTGGCACAAGGAAACAACAATTAAAGACTTAATAGCCAGCCTTCAATATCCTAATTAACAACTAAAAGCCACACACAACCTGGCACCATATAAATACAATTTGTAACACAGCCCAGTGCATAAATTCTGAACAGAGAGATTTCCTGAGGATGGGGTCCAGCACAAGCCCAAAACTTGGAAGACTAAACTTTTAGTCCTGGTAACCAACTCAGATTGGATCCTACAGACAGTTCTACCACCAACCTTCAATCTTCCTTCTGATTACTTTAAACTGAACTTCATTGCACCATTCTTAACTCAAGTATCATTAGTATTCTCCAGTCAATGCCTACATTCATCACAGATTTATTTCTTCATCTTTTTATACCTCAAATTTATCTTTTCTTTTCTTCCTAATGATTTACTTTGTCTCCAATTCCTATTTTACCCTCTCTTTTGGGAGACCCAATTCCTTTCTTCTTCTTCTCTGCACAGTCCAGCTTGCCTTAGTGCCAGATGCTATATCTTGCCTTGCTTCTTCCCATTAGCGGTCTCTTCCTTTGATATAGGGGTTGGGAAGATGTTACAGAAGGAACCTCTCAGTAAAAAAAAATTAAAAAATGATTTATTAAATTGTTAAGTGTCCAGCATCAGTACTCCTTTCTGCTTTCTAGTGAATGAAAAAAAATAGGGAATCAAACCAGGAAAAATACATGAAGTAGAATGAATTTCTTTTTTGAATAAAGTCTGAGTTCATCTATATACATGGCAACCATGAAACTATCCTGTGCTTCAAAGAATCAGCCTAATTTACACATTATTCAATTCCTTCATAAAAGAGCTTATAAAAAATTAGTAGCACTAAATCGTAGCACTAGACAATCACACATGTGCCTTTTAGTAAGAGCAACTCTGGATTTAATTTTTGCTAAAAGATATGAGATACCCACCCAACTCCCCCAAAGATAAAATTTGATGTGCTAAATGGCATTTGGTTTTCACTTGTTTTAATCGTCATAATCTAAAGTTAGAGGAGTGGGACAGCGCCATCATGATATAGAAAGTACATACAGGTAGTCCTCATCTTACAAACTTTCATTTGGTGACTGTTCAAAATTACAACCACACTGTAAAAAGTGACTTATTACAATTTTTCACACTTAGACCATTGCAAATCTGCACGGTCATATGATGAAAATCCAGATGCCTATGACGTGATTCACATTTATGCCGGTTGCAGCATCCCGGGGTCCTGTAATCACACTTTGCGATGTTCTGACTAACAAAGTCAATGGGGAATCCAGATTTATTTAACAGCCATGTTACTAACTTAACAGCTGCAGTGATTCACTTAACAACTATGTAAGAAAGGTTGTAAAATGGGACAAAACTCATTTAACAATTGCCTTGCTTAGCAATGGAAATGTTGGGCTCAGTTGTGGTCATAAGTCGAGGAGTACCTGTATTACACTAGGGTTAGGATATTCCACATTTAGATCAGTTTTGCACCATGACACTAATCAAGTCTGATAGAAATTCTCTCAGTTCAGCCTAAAATCTCAGTTCAACCCATCTCATAGTTGTGTTCTTATACCATCGAAAGAAACTCTCAATTTAAGAAAACAGATAAAATGCATTAGAGCATGGGGTATAATTGTGAGTGTAGTAATTCCAAAACCAAGAATAATACAGTTTACATAATATAAAATAGCTGAACTAGTTACACCTCATTTTGATTCCTTGTAGAAAGGAAGTGAACAGACCTTATAGCTTCCACATTTAGGTATTTCACTGTGGACTCATATCTACTTTCATGTAAAACAAAGCAATTTGGGATTTTCCTTTGAATTATTGCAGCTCTTACTGTATCTGCAGGCCATTGTCAGAAACTTTTGCTTCCCAGCTCTTGGGCTCCGGTTGCCATTATGGTCCACAACCCACACCCATGAGATTATTAAGTATAATCAAATACTAAATGCCACTATATGCAGCAGACTTCAGATCTGAGTTCCATTCAAGTTGTGTGCAACAATGGAGAGAGTTAGCATGTCATCAGGATTAAAACTTATTCCATAGACAACTGGAGCTAGAAGGACAACATGCTTACATATTATAAGTACACTGGGAAATACATTTTCCACTTCTACACCATCTCTGGCCAACAAATTGCCTTCCTTCCTTAGATTTATTAGTACCCATTTAATAAAGAGGCTCAGAGTAGCTTAACCTGTTGTGCTGTGAACCCAGAGAAATACACCTGGTGTTCAAGAGAAAAACCTATGATATGGTATATGCCACTTAAAATTCAACTCCATTCAACTCCATTTAATTTTGATATTAATAGGTTTAAAACATATATTTGCAAAGTGAATATTTAAACATTCTAACAGACTTGAATTGTTTTTAGTCTGAAGAGGAAAGACACCAAATATTTATAGGCTTAAGGTGTTGGGGAAGGAGGAAAATTTTGTGCATTTTGAGATTTAAACAACTCTTCCTATCATGAATTCATGGGGAAACAGGACAAACCCATCAATAGCCTCTTCCTATTAATAAAGAAGCCAAATGCTACAGTGAAAACATGAATGTTGCATGTCATTTTGATCTGCCGCTTTTTCTTTTTTCTTTCATTAAAGCTTTAATGTCGCAATTATGGCCGTGTTGCCCTAAAAAAAAAAAAAAAAGAGGAAGAAGGAAAAGGCAGTTTACTTTAAAAAGTGAAATTGCATAGACTACTATTTAATTATACACAAATGTAAATGGCCCATTTTTTCCATAACTGGTTATTACAGCACTGTTTTACTTTCTGAGTTTTCACAATCTCGAAAACCTACAATGCTTCCTGCTATATAATTGTTTTGTTACATTATTGTTTTCATCTTATTTTTTTTTCCTTTTAATGCGAGTGCAGCAGGAGAATAAATCTTGGTTTTAAGCCAGCCAGTACTTCATCTACTTAAGCTTTTATAGATGAAGATTGCTGTAATTATCAGAATACCCGCTTATTTCTGAAGTATTATCTTGGCAACCTGCTGGCATTTACAACCAATTAACAAGCACTGCCCATTAGTTGCATAAGGGGTATCGCGGAGTAAACCTATTGTGTGCTAATTTTCTATTTTAGATAATCAGTTTGGTCATCCAAAATGGAAAGAGGAAGAAAAGAAAGGTTTGACACGCAGTGGCAAGCGTGTAAAAATTACTACGTGCTTCTAAGAGACAAAGGTATCCAACAACTCAGTGATTACTTCACTGTCGTCACTTAAGTATTTATTCCCTTTATCTCTTCTGGAAGATAAATTATAAAGTAGAGCTTCAGCAAGTAATCATGCGTCTTTTTTTTTTTTTTTAAACTGGCTGGCTTCTCCTGTCTCCTCCTGTCTATAATTACATCAAATTGTACTCGTGTTAAACACTATTTAAAAACACTCTTTAAAAAAAAGAAAAAGACAAGAAAACGGCAACTGTTGGGGAAAAAAACCTCCAGCCTCTTCCCATTACAATTGGAAACGAGGATGCAATTAGGGCTTCTGCAAAGATATCTGTAGTACAATGCACTGTGTGCCTACACCGTTCCAAGGATCTTACTCTCTTGCAGTGAATGAGCAAAAAAGTGTGACTCAGTCTGTTTGAAAAGTGGGTGTCTCTGTGTACAGAGAGACAAACAGAAGGAATAGGGGAAAAAGTCATAAATCTTGCATAGAAGCCCCTGCTCACCAGTACAATCTCTCGGCCGAGCAGGGCTGAGACTCGGATAATCTGAAAGAAAGAAAATGGCCTGCTGCTTGCCCCTTTTATGGGAATTAATGGTTTCCCTCCCACAAATCCATAAAGAATACTTTCAACAGCAGAGTGAAATTCTTTGCTCCTGAAATGCTAAATGTTTTCCCTTTGTTTATCACATTATTTTCGGTTGATACTAACATTTTCATGGGCTTGTCTCTTAAGATGGCAGGAAAATTATCTGGCACAGGACAGTCAAGAGGAGAAACGTTCTGCTGAGAAACATTCAAGGCCAAGGTCAAGGCAAGCCACCTTCACCCAGATTTCCAGGCTCAGAATTAGGCTCTGCAGTGATCTCCAAGCCAGATTCTGTCCTCCAGAGTGTTTTCAGAGTGCTAAGATTAATCTTTTTCCACAAGAGAAATGGGAGGTGTGTCGTCCCCCCCATGCCCTGCCCCTCAATAAATACGTGCCTACAACCAAATTTCTATGGAGATTCTCACTCATCCAGGTCATGGTTGCCCCAAAGGTGCTTTTTGAAACAACCACTTCGTAAACGCATGGCACAACATAGGAGAACAAACACATCAGGACTAGATTCAGCAGTCCATCTGCATTTAAAAGACACAGGCCACTCTTTTGAAGACAACAAAGTCCATATTTGGGACAGAGAGGTCCACTGCTTTGAAAGAGGGGTTAAAAAGGCCATCTGTGTCAAAATTGAACAGCCCTCTCTCAATGGGGGGGGGCGGAGACATTATCTATCTCCAACAGTTCCAAGAAGGCTCCACACCAATTTGCACCACTCAGGTGACCCTGATGACACAGATAAACTTCCAGGTGACTTTAACAATCCACTAAAAGAATTCTTGGATGAGAAGCGAAACGTCTTCAAAGTAAAACCAGAAAGTCCAGTTGCCTCTTGAAAAAAGCACCTTTGGGATGTCTACAGCCAGTTCATCAGAAGACTGCACTCCCCAATAAAAGGCACTAGCGCTAAAGGCTGAAAAGGACATACTGTATTGGTGGAACTGCAAAGGAAAGAAAAGATACAGTAATCCAGGCTGATTCAGGCCTAGTTCATATCATGGTCTCTAAGTCAGCTCCAAAGGATAAGCTTACATAAATGCAATTGCTGGGTAACTCAGCTTTCTTCTCTCTATGAGCACCTCCCCTCATGCTGCTCTAAAGTTGATCTTTAACCATCCTGTGCCATTCTGTTATTTAGTTGTCGCAATTTAGTTATATGCAATTGATATAAAATGCCTGTCTCAATTTCCAAACTCACAGCAGTCTTGAAAGGCAGAGTGGACTGGGTGAAAAAGTACTTCCTTCCTTCACCAGCCATAGGAAAGGGGATAACCTAACAGTTTACAGCCTCTCCAATAAGTTAAGGTGGAAAATGAGGATGTGCAATGAGGGGGAAAGCCCACATTTTATTATTCTTTAGTCCCTTCCCCACTTACCTCATAGCTAAACTCCAAATTTACTGGGTAGATATGTAACCTCCAACACCAGCATTTTTTAAAGGAGCTGTTGCTAGGGACACAGTCTAAAGTCTGCTTTGAGTGTTTTGAATAATCAGATGGACCAATCTTTTCTATTAGAGGCTGAAGAACTAATATCAATATTGAAACCCAAATCTGGAGTTCTCCGCTGATTGTTGAGGTCGTTGACCTCGGTGGCCAAAACTCAACGGAGAATAAAATGCCATTAAGTAGGATGCAGTGAGAAGAAAGTAGTGCTGACTGAAATATTCAACCCCAGATGTCCTAAAACTAGGTTAGATATTTTTTGTTAATTTTGTTATGTGAATGCAACCTCTGTGCACAAATTTGGGGATAATAGTTTAGCCACCCTTAATTCAGGTATCACACAATTCAAATGATCCAAAAGGCTAGCTAGACACCTACACACTTCACTGGGGTGAAATCAAGCTATCTTTTACTGGAAATATGCAAATTGTTGTTTGTGGGTAATTATTTGCTTTTATTTCTTCCTGCTTTTTCTATTGGTGTAGGTGCTTGATCCAAATAATGATGCTCCCCTCTTCACTGTGTCTCAGCATCTTGTTTATTTGTTAATCTGTTTATTTATATCCCACCTTTATTGCATTGCCAAAGATAGATATAAAAGATAAAATATTGAGATAACTGAAAATGTATTATTTTCAATAATATAATATAAATACTATACATTATATTATGTAAATGAAAAATATGATTTCTAGATATACTGAGACTTCTGCAACTTTTAGCATCTTGGTTTTCTAAAAAATTATGATGATTAATAGCATCAGCATCAATATGAGTGTGACAATTATGTTTCTGAATGTAATAATTTATGAAATGTGATACATGATCTTTCTTCAGACTTTCCTCTTGCCAAATGCAGCTCAAATGTTTAAATCTGAGCAGAATTTTAAAATCTGATTGGATCCCTACTATTCCACAGATGAGAACAGTTGAATGGTTCCTGCTATAAAATGATAGGGAAAGCATTTTATTAAATGAAGTAAGCAATAATCCGATGCCTTTTATTTCTCCCCTGTGTATTGGATTCATACTTTGCTTCAGTATAAGTTAGACAAAATTAAGACTATGATTATGCTAAACTGATAGACCCTATTAAAGATAAAAAGGGTAGGTTGAATTCAAACAAAGTCATAAAGAATGATCAACCATGCAATTAGTAAAATTGAGCAGACAAAATAAATATATATTAAGTCATAAATAAAAGAGAAAATGTTGTATTTGGTAATGTGATGAGTTGAGTTTATTTGGTTTAATTATTTTGAATTAATTGCTACTGGCTACAAGAACTGGAATTGTAAAAAGAAAAGGTATGGCCATAAAAAATATTCCCATAAAATGACATGAGTAATAGAAGCCACTTACCATATGAAAAATTAAGGAATAATCAAAAGGATCAGCCATTGCCCTCTTAATGCAATTAGCTTTTCCAAACCTGACACCTTCCAGAAGATCTTTTAGTTATGATTATCCTTCCTCCACATATCATTGATCTTCTACTGCAGATTAGAGAAAGCTGCAGATTAGAGAAAGAGTAGCAATGAAGCCATAGTCACCCTTACCCTAGAATAAACCCCACTGAATGAATGAAACTGACTTCTAGGATGTCATCCACTCAACGCACAACTTGCAACCTGTATTGTCCTTTACTCCTGTCTGTTCTGCCTCAGTCACAAGGGCAGCAAATACTGTCTTCTTTCCCATTTTAAGGCAAATGCATTTAAGGGCAGCAACTGGAGACGAATCTATTTCCCCTCCCATAGACCAGTTTGGTGTGGTGGTTAAAGTGTTGGCCTAGAAATTGGGGGATGGGGAGGTCTAGCCCAGCCTTAGGCAGAAAGCCAGCTGGGTGACTTTGGGCCAGTCATTCTTTCTCAGCCCAACCCACCTCACAGAATTTTATGGAGAAAATTGGGGGAAGAAGCTGCGTTGGCTATGTTCAGCACCTTGAATTATATGTAAAAATAATAATAAAGCAAGGATACAAACAAACAAACAAATAAGGTATATTTGAGATACTTGAAAAGGTGGAATAAAAATCAAACAATAAGCTTCTTACTCCCACCTGCTGCTTGGGAAAAACTTCAATTGTTCTCTTTCACGCCGTGCTGCAGCATGCTTGAGAGATGGGAGTTGGTGAATCAGGGACCTGGAACTCTTCCTTCCCTAGAAGTCCTTAAAGCTCTGTGATCAGTTTAATAATCATATTGAAAACAAAGCAGATGCTGTGTGGCCTTCAAGTTGCCCTGTGCTTGATCTTCAAAGCAATCTTGCTGCTGCTGCTGCTTTTCTATTCCCATTGAGAACTTTGCCTTTAAGAGACATCTAGTACGTGCTTCAATAGT
The DNA here is from genome assembly GCF_029215685.1 of Pituophis catenifer annectens. Lineage (NCBI taxonomy): Eukaryota > Metazoa > Chordata > Lepidosauria > Squamata > Colubridae > Pituophis > Pituophis catenifer. Next base: position 182,106,160 of record NW_027256881.1, read on the forward strand.
CCTCCTACTCATTCATTCCTATTTTTAGACTATTGCTTGTTGTTGTTGTTGTTGTTTTATCAGCAGCCTAGTGCTGTTTCACAAGAACAGGTCGGAAGACCCTGTTGAAGATCCCACAGAGTTATGCTTTAGAAAGGGATGCCCAGGCTTCTGTGGATGCTTGCTTGTGGGAGCCAGATGTGATGTCACTCCAGTAGCACCAGCCAAACTGGAGGACAGCTCAGCAGCTGGAGGGGAGGGGTACATATATTGCAATGCAAGCAGCTGAAGGAGCTGGGAGATCTCAACACCTGACCATGCCATCACTGCAGCTGTGTATAGTGAGAGAAAAACAGTGATCATTCAGCTCAGTGTAATGCTAGGTGTAATGTTATGGTTTTTTTTTCATTTAGGTTTCCCAATGAGTGAAGATTAGCAGAGGAAATTTTTTTCCACATTCTTCCTATAAGGAAAGAATATTTGTCTCTGGCTGGCTGGTACCCTGATTTTAGAAGGCCCCTTATAGAAAATAATTCTGATGCCAACACTGAACACTGCTATTTAGTTATCTGGTGCGGCCTTAAATATTTATATATATGTAGGGATTTAAGGGTATGCTTTTTTGCAGGCTGAAATATTTTGTATTGTCTTCTAGCTTCATTATAGCTATGTTTAAGTATTACTTCTCTAGTGTAATGTACATCTGCTTTTTGTGCATGCTGCTCTTTTGTTGATGTTATCTATAGTTCTGTTAAAAATAATAATATTTAAAAGTATGTATGTGATTTCATTTTAAGTCTATGTATCTGCATAATCACAGAGAACAAGAATTGGTCCTTTTCCACAGAACAGCCGTCAAACAAACCAATATCCTATATGTTAAAACTGCTTCTTATAATTGGCACATGGAAATGATTGAGGTCATTTTCTATCAGGTTCTCAACATTCGGGTACGTTTTTCCTCAGTTATCATTCAGAGGTGTTGTTATTTTATTTCAAAATTGAAACCATTTCCTTTCTCATTTTGCATATGTTAGCAATATTCAGCCCAAATATTTGAAAATGGGCAATCCCAAACTCTTAGAGCAAAGTTTTGACACACTGCACAAAATCAGCTCCTTGGCCATATTTTCCCACTGGGAAAAAGTTGATATTTTGCTGGAATTTTGTTCAACTTCCATCAGAAATTTCAGTAGTTTTATTGAAACATTTGGTATCACTCAACTTTAGATGCTTTGTCCAAGAAAAGGGCTTTCAAATTTCACGCCGCACTCAATTTAGATGCAATCCCATGACAAGTTGGAGAAAATGACATGTATTCCTAGGGTGTGCAAACCTTGGGAATTGTGCCAGACAACCTAAGGGATTTTTAAAGTTATGCTATCCATCCACTTCCACTGTCTGGCACACTCACCTAGGTCTGCTATATCTGGAAGGAGGGTTTTTTCCCTTGGTTATCTAATGACCACCTGTCCATTCACAACCACAGTATGCTAGTCCTACTCTCCTAAAATCTAACCCTAGTGATTTATAATAACTTCTTTTCATTAGCATTTCCAAAATAGCAATAGTGTGGGTCAGTTATTTATTACTTCAGTGATGGTGTAATGGAACAAAATGGGTTATCACATCATCTTGCTGCAACCTGAAATATTGAATTAATGGTATTTTTAAATGATCATTTTTGTTGCCTAGAATGGAAAATATGCATTCATATGAATCACTAAAAGTCTATGCACAATCATGGCAGGATAGACAGTATATGCAACATATTAATAAATATTGATCCCTTGGGTCATTTCAAATATTGAATTATATGCCCCCTCCAGAAACTTTCTTTATAGAAGCCCTGTGCCCAATCTGTCACTGCCTCTGATAAGCATAAGCAAACTGAATATGTTCATCAAATCTCTGTAAGTAGCTCATTCCAACCCAAAGCAAAGGGGAATTTTCTGCTTATTTTGTTAGAAGCTACAGTACATTGAAGAGTTCTGTGCCATCTAAGCCCTAATTTGAGATGCCAAGCAAATGCACTACTGAAAGAGACTCTCCTGTCATTGGTAATTTGGCCTCGGTTTTTTTTTAGAAGCAACTTTTCCAAACAACCTGAAAAGAGAGTTTTCTCAAGCTGACTTGAAGAGCTGAGCTTGGAGGAGACTCAACTGTGTTGGGGGCATAGAACCATTCCACCAGTGGGGTTTCAGATCTTTAGCAATCTCAAAATTGAACCTGAAGGAGAATTCACCATTTAAAGTCCATCTTTCTTCTGGTAGAAAGGGGCTTATGTTGGGTTTGATCCCAACATAAAACCAAGACCATAAAACATAAAAGAAAATATTCTCTTCCATTTAGTTAAAACTAAGGATAATCTTACATTAACAAAGATAGCTCTAGGGAAGGAGAATAGAATAGAATAGAATAGAATAGAATAGAATAGAATAGAATAGAATAGAATAGAATAGAATAGAATAGAATAGAATAGAATAGAATAGAATAGAATAGAATAACAGAGTTGGAAGGGACCTTGGAGGTCTTCTAGTCCAACCCTCTCCTTAGGCAGGAAATCCTATACCATTTCAGACAAATGATTATCCAATCTCTTCTTAAAAATTTCCAGTGTTGGAGCATTCACAACTTCTGGAGACAAGTTGTTCCTCTGATTAATTGTTCTAACTGTCAAGAAATTTCTCCTTAGTTCTAGGTTGCTTCTCTCCTTGATTAGTTTCCACCCCATTGCTTCTTGTCCTGCCCTCAGGTGTTTTGGAGAATAGCTTGACTCCCTCTTCTTTGTGGCAACCCCTGAGATATTGAAACACTGCTATCATGTTACCCCTAGTTCTTCTTTTCATTAAACTAGGCATACCCAATTCCAACAACTGTTCTGTATATGTTTTAGCCTCCAGTCCCCTAATCATCTCTGTTGCTCTTCTCTGCACTCTTTCTAGAGCAGAGGTCCTCAACTTGGCAGCTTTAAGACTCGTGGACTTCAACTCCCAGAATTCTCCAGCTAGCTATGCTATGCTATGCTGGCTGGAGAATTCTGGGAATTGAAGTCCACGAGTCTTAAAGCTGCCAAGCTTGAAGACCTCTGTTCTAGAGTCTCAATATCTTTTTTACATCGTGGTAACCAAAACTGAATGCAGTATTCCAAGTGTGGCCTTACCAAGGCATTATAAAGTGGTATTAATACTTCACGTGATCTTGATTCTATTCCTCTGTTTATGCAGCCTAGAACTGTGTTGGTTTTTTTGGCAGCTGCAGCACACTGCTGGTTCATATTTAAGTGATTGTCCAATCTATCTATCTAAACATTTGCTAGATTGTCTAACTGATGTTCTTTCTGGTGTGTCAGTAGCTGTGGGCATCCTCCTTGTCTTCAGCAGGAGGCCCTCACAAGCTCAGCCATGCTCTGGAGCTGCTATTATTTTGCCATAGAGCTTGTTTGATACTTACAGGTACAATCAGGTTAAACAATCTCTGTCCAATATGCAGATCATTCCGAGTGTCTCAAGCTGTAATTAATATCTGTAAAGAGCTGTCTAACTCTCAGGAAAGCACTTATACAGCACAAAATATAGCTTTTCATTAGCTACCAGAATTGAAGTGAAAAGGGAAAGCCACTCCTTCGTACACATCCTGCCACTGATCTCTATTCTTTAGTTTAAAAAAATTATGTGTTAAGCAGAAAAGACTGATGGCCATGACCCTACTTCTCTTGCAATTTTCCTCTATTTGATTTCTGCTTGACTGAAATAATAAAGTACCGTATTGCAGCATCCTCTTTGTAAGTAGCTTTGACTATGACAAGCAAGTTCAGTGCCAGCAGCTACTCTACTTATTCTTTTAAATGGAAATTTACCGTCTGCTACATCACATGGGGAGAATACAGAACTATTTTTTGCAGCTTGTTCACTGAACAGATTATTGGAAGAGAAAAATACATTTCTTTTACTTTTCCTTTTTTGCAGATTTCCAAATTTCAGTGAAAAACCATCTTGGCAACTTAAATCAGGGAGGAGGGAAGAAAAACAGTTTTGCGTTCAGACTGCTGTACTTCATTTAGAAACAGTAAGCCTATCCAGCTCTGCACTCCAAGGAAATTACCTGTTTCAGTTTCTTTCTTCAGGTAAATGTGACAGATGTTTTTAAGCTGATTTTCTGTCACCTGCCTGCTTTTCAAAGTAAACTCAGTGATTCTTGAATCTTTTACCCAGATAGTTGAAAACACACCAGTAAACTCCAAGCAATGCAGTGGGACTTTCTGTTGTTATTTTGTTCCTGAAATCTTGCTCCCCATCCCTTTTCTAGAATATCTCCCAGATTTCATGGGAAGGTCATGGGAAATCACAAACACTGCTGGTAGACAGTTCACAGCAATCCTTTGTTTGCACAGTGGCTACGATTCTTACTAACATTTCTCCAAAATTGCCACACAGCACTGGCTCTCTGCTCACATCTATTATATCCACTTCTTCTGTATTATCCAAACCCATCAGTGTTGAGAGTTGCCTTCAGTACCTATCATCTTGCTTACAAAATGCAGTTAGAAGATAGAATCTAATCTAATGTTATTGATCCAACATTGGTAGATTTGGCAGAAATTTGAAGAGCTCACCTTCACTGGAAATTGGCATTTTCCTCCTATTCAGTACCACTATACCTGAAGTACCCAGTAAGTGTTTCTTACAAGTAAATAATCGAAAGGTTGTTAATTTCACAACACACACACACACACACACACCTCAACCAAGAATAAATATTTACTTAAGGGTCACATGCTGAATACATTTGCAGGTCAGACAAGATAGACAGGATCTGCTCATTGAAATCAGTTGCTCAGAAAACAATATGGGGAAATCTACAAAACAGAAACAATCTTCTAATTACATTTTCACATATTATTTTTACCATCTTGAATCAAAATTATCAGTCATTCTGATTATTTCAAATACTCAATCATATTTTGGGTGGTACCTCTTCAATATGCACATTTTAAAAAATTGCCCACACTTGGAGTTTAGTAGTCTTCCAGCTTCAGGCCCAAAACCGTTTACCACACAGTAGCACCCATTTTGCAATCATGATCTGTTCTTCAAAATTCTTAATTTCCTCCCATGTTTTTCATGGACCCTTAAATTATGCTAAAATGTTGCTTCTAGTCTAGACTCCAAAGCAAATTGCAGACCAGAGTGGTATGCCTTGCAAAGTGAGCCTCCTTCCCTCTCCATTCCAATAGATGATGTACTAAATTAATTTGGGGAAAAGTTAGAATGCAGGTATTATTTTTTAACTTTAAGATATAGAAATGAAATCAGTGTTTTTCTTCAATCCTATGCACATTTATCTTGGAACATATCCTATTAACAAATTTCCCCAAACTAGGTATCTCGCAGATGGGAAGTAGTTGTACTACATTTCAGCCTTCTTTAACTGGTCACTTTCCAGAGGCATACCCATCGACGAGAATTTGGGTTATTGAAATACATTAGATGTACTGTACTCCATCATTTCTATTATTACTTTCTCAGCTAATTATCAAGGTCTGCTAAACGATGGTGAATTGCCCCAAAATATGGGTTAATCTGTATACAAGTGGCGCTTTGTTGCTGGATGTATCTTGTTTAGTGCAGCCTATTCGTCCACTTTAGTCCTTCCACAGAAATTATTGCAATTCCCTTCACACGGTGTCTTATATTGCTACACTAACCAATCTCATGTCTACCTAGCATTTGCTAAATCATTGCTCTTTGCATTGCTTTGAAGGAGAAAGGAGTTGGTGGTGGAAATGGTCTGTAGAGGATACCATATGGGTTATAGAGTTTGCCATAATAGGATTTATTTCTGAAGTGAGACTTCATGTTTCAACCAAATCAAAATCCTGTGTGTCAACTATCTCTGCTTCTATTCATCTGGCTATGTTTTCAGACATTTTCATTGCTTAAGGAATGTTCACCGGCCAACTGTCCAGATTTTTCACTATTGTGAAAAATTTCACTTCCCATTGCATCTGAAAAGAGGCATCTGAAGGCAGCGCCTTCTCAGGGTCTTTAGGAATGTGACTAATTTTGCTTTCAATTCCTCCAGAACAATGGCCTGGCCCTGCAACCTTTCTCCTTAATGTACTGCTTTTATTCCAGCTGGCACTCCTTTCTAGTTATTTGTCTTGTAATGTTACTGTATTGAAGGGGGCAAGATGGAGGGAGGTGCAATCCTGATTTGCAACTTTGTCCTTGGATGCTGCCTGAATAACACAAAGAAGAAAAATTTCTCCTAATCGCATGCCTGCCATAATACTATTTTTTTTTTTAAAATGTTCTCAATGAAAGAGAGATGGGAGCAAAAGGAGGACAAGCACATGTACTGATGAATGCCTGTCTTCATTCAAGATGCTGTTGAAATTCTTCAAGAACCCTTCAGACACCCACCACTCTCCTGCCAATCAAGTGAGACCTTGGGGTAACTATACTCTCATTCTGGCATATTAAATGTGTTCAGCTGGCTATTTACAAGATTCTTCTATCTTTTGTTCCCCTCTTAATATAGTGAATAATATTCCTAATGGAAAGTCTAATTCCGTGAATGGCTTCTGAATGGAGGTCAGAGAATTACAGAAAAAACAAAGTGTATGAATTCAAGTTTTTTCATTTGTTGCCCTGGTCAGTATGTTGGCAGTATAAGTTTCAGCTTCTTAAAAAATATGGTATTTTGTTACTGAAATTTTTAAAGCCACACTGCAAATAAACATAGACACTTTTTATAATCTGCATTCTTTTCTTGGCAAGGCTTGGTGAGGCTCACGTGTTTCCATATGACAGCTTCCTTCTTGGTTAGTTTAAAGAACAGGATTAAATTTAATAATAATAATAATATTAATATAATAATATTCATCAATGTCTGGTGCAGTCCTTACTGCAAAATGACAACATGTGTATTATGATGTCATCCCCATGCAACCATGCAACTTCCCAAATGGATCGAAATGTCTGGCATCAGTACATAAGTCACCTCATTTGCATGATGATGTATCTCTGTCGTTTATGCACGGATATACCTCATCCTTCTCAGAAGGTCCCTTGTTTTCATTAGCCATTGAAGAGCACACTGAATTTCATTTAAAAAAACAAAAACCTCTTTAATTCTTAGAAAGCTATTTTTGGATTCCAGCAATTTTTGAACAATGTGCTATTTCAAAAAGTATATGTGACGAGAGAGGGGAGGGAGGGAGGGAGGGAGGGAGAGGAGGGAATAATTTAAAGAAATCAGGTTTATTGCTTCCATCACACTAAAAATTCCCATTTGGGGCAAATTTGGGAGGGGCTCGAGAATTATCTTCAAAAGTTTGGGGGGGAAATGCACACTGGAAACATTTTCCTTCTTTTGCCACCATATAAGAAAGCTGTATTATACTCGAAAATGGAACCTAATTTTTGAATAATGAAATCCTATGATTTTCCATGGAGTAATTAAGCTGCTCCAAACCTAATGTACACCAAGGATGCAGAGTCAACATTCCCAGTCCCCATCCTTGAATTCTGGAACCTGCCAACTCCAAGAAACAAGAAGCCAACAGGTATGGGGGGGGAAGTCTCCAAATCCCAGCCAGTTGCATTCTGGGAATTTCATTAATTTATCTTACTATAGTAACCCATAACCCTCCGAAGCATCACAATGGGAGCATCAGAAACATCACAATCAGAAGCATCACAATGGGGGCCGAAACAGGGAAGGAGACAGGAGAATTCCTGAGATGGCTTCTGTCAAGCGTTAACTCAGATCTCAAGACTTGCTCTCAGTAACGAGATGGACAGTATATATAAACTGAATAAATAAAATAAATAAATAATCTGAAACAGGAGATTGTACCAATTTGCAGGTTTCAAATTTCATCCAAGAGATCTTTTCTTTTAATACACTTAATTAAAAGGCATTTAATCAATGTGCAAGTAATTCCTGCCATTTTTTAATCAGAAACCTCAGTTAAATCATATTTCTGCCTACAAATGCTACTATTTCTCTTAGACACACAGGCTTGAAGATGCACTGAAATATTTCAGAACCAAAACTCTTATTAACTTAAAGTATAAAGGTCTGAATCAAGCATTTAAAAAGGCTTTTCCTTTTGAAGCCGTTAACTCATCATAATTGTATAGCAGTGTAAATGTCTTGAATTAAGCGAGCACATTTTTTAAAGTGAACAAAAATTATTGGTTTCAAAAAATAACGAGACAATCCAAGACAAATGTATTATTACTGTTGCTGTTTTACAACCTTGAAGCAAAGCCCGGTGGAACACAGAGATTTCTTAGCAGACATGCACTGAATTCTTCAGTAAATTAATATCCAAATATACATAACTGTACTAAAGGCTCAGTGCCATAAAATACAATGGACTTCTCTCTGATCAAACTCACTTTTAGGGAATGTTATATAAAATATTTAGAAAGAACAATGTCATCATCAACATCAAAAATTAGTGCTCCATTTTCAAATAAAACAGGAGTCCAGTCCAGCTACACAATGCTCTCATATGCACTGAAACTGATGTGATTTTTAAAAAGCTTGAGTAGATTGAGATTAATGTAATTTAATATGGCCAAGGCAATTGAGGGCTAAGGGTTCAGAGAGGGCCAGATGACGATTAGCTCTGAAAGGACAAGATCACGAGACTCCTAACTTACTGCCCATTTCAGCAAACTTTTCAATTAGTGGCCTCTCCCTGATGCTATTTTAATATGTTTTTTCTGAAATGATTTTCTGTAATTTCTCTCCCATCTGCCCCCCCCCCCCACCTTGGAAACATACCGTGCTATTGTCAGCTTTAAAAAGAAGCAATTTTCTGACTTTTGAGATTGAGCAGGTCAAAGAAAAATTACTACTTAGGGAACCCTGTAATTAAATAGACCAGGCAGCTGCACTTATGAAGAACTAAATTTAAGTTTTATGCTATTAATACTTGATCGGGATGATTCGCTTGAGTTTTAAGATGAACTTTAATGTGCGTTCCTCTTCACCCTGAAAAAATGTTTTCTTTTTTGAAAAAAAGAAAAAAACCTATATGCATTTATGTGTATGCATTCAAGTGCATGTGTTCATATGTATGTGTGCAATCTTTTTTTAATATTGATTAGCTAATACTGAGATAATTGAGTAATATTGTTAATAAATATGTGTTCAGCACCACCTTCCACATTTTTACCACTGTATTACATAGAATTGTAAATTGGTGTAAAAATTGAAAAAAGGTGACAAGTTCTATAATACCTGTGTTATTTATAAAAAGAATAAACATTGCAATCATGATATAACAGACTGACCATGGATTCCTATAGAGATATAAGTGACCTGCAGTGTTACACATTAATAAGCACTAAAATCTACCTAGAAAAAAAGAAACACACCCTTACACTTTGAAACAATAAAAAAATGAACAGAGCATTTTCAAATGTCATTTTAATGTTTAAAAATCAGCAGGGCTACATCAATTTTGTTTTGTGTGTGTTCTCCTTGCATGTTTATAAATAAAAAGTATTGCCCAATTCTTTAAGATAAATAAAGGAATGGTTATCAACAGTTCACAATAAACAGTAGGGCAGAATGAAAGTAGAATTAGCAATAATAGTAATAGAAGATAGTAATCAGGCCTTGTTTTAAGTCAGACTATAATACTCTCAGCAATAACTATTTTGATACCAGAAATATTCTAAAGACCTGAAAATGTTGTCAAGAAAAGGAAGAGATATGGCTTTTTAAATTATGTGTTATTTTTCCCTATTGTCCTTGTGTTACAAGCATGCAAATCCATTGGGTTTTTGGGTTTGTTTGTTTTTTCAAAACACCACTTGGAATTAACTCTGTTTTGCCTTAATGGTGTCCTAAATACTATAGACACACAGAGATAAACAAGTTAGATAAGGCCTTCATAGCTATTTTTTTTAATCTACATACATGGGAGAAAAAGCAAAAGCAAAACATAAATGCATAATTTTAGTCCATCTTGGTTGTGTGAATTTTTTTTAGGAATACTTTGTTTTAAATGTTACCTTTGTCATTCCCCCCCCCCTCCTTTAATTCAGAGGGTGATTAGGCTCATAGCTTACTTAGATCTAGGCAGGGGTCACCTTTAGGCTTAAAAAGTGAATCCAGTTTTTCAGAGATAACCAAAGTCTTAGAAATGCGACATTAAATGTGTGTGAACACAGTTTTAATTATATGTGTGTGTGTTTATGCACACACCCCACAAATATCCATCGCAGAATCTCAGGATACTTTCTGCTTTACTTTATAAACAGCTCAGTAACTTAATAATTTTTTTCAACACATGTAGTGCTGGAATTCTACCTTCCAGCTGCATTGATTCCATGGAGTAAAGAAAAACTGATCCATGAAGTTCCTATTTGCATAAAAGACAGAAACATCTGTTGCCAGCTTCTTGCTGGTAGATGTAGGCACCAGGGATCCTACAGTTGTTAATCTACCTTAATAATATTATATTCCCATGCTGTCACACAGCCATCCACTGTGAGGATTTTTTCCAAGGGTGGCCCACAGATAAATTCATTCAGAGAAAGCCTATTTTCCAAATGAGTCTAGAAACCACCTTGGTCTCCTTCTTAAAAATATAGCCATGGCAAGAATGATGACAATTTAAATCATAATTATGCACTGCCGTCAGTGCAGAGCAGGCATTTGTTTTCAACTATGGTCCAAAAGGGAGTGCTACTTTGCAAAAGAGCTATAAGGCATAGTCACGTTTGAGCCGTGGCTCAATCAATTTTTCACAATAGGATTGCATATTTTGGGAGTTGAAGAATGTAGCCAATTTTCATACATGTTTATTAAGCAAATGACCTGTTATAGGAAACAAGAGAAGTAGCAAAGTAGCATCTTAGTATCTCTGTTACTATCAAATACAGTTTTGTGATGTTGTTACAGAAATCGTTTGTGGGCTCAGCTAGGGGTATACAGCTCCGTCTAAATCTGGTTTGTGTCACTGTCACAGGAACGGATGTAATATTTCATTCAATAACATTCTTTGCACATTTAAGCAACTACCACCACGACCACCACAGGAGTGAAAGATCATGTTTGCAATTTTTCTAAATATTTTTTCCAGGTACATTTTTCCAAAAATATGTTGCTCTTTATGAATTTTTCTACAGAACAGAACAGAACTGCTAATGAAATCTATTTGTTAACACATTTCTGCGCACAACATTGCCACTTCTCTATGCACAATAGGCTTCATTTCAGTGTTTCCCACTGTTTTCATTCTTTAAAAACCTGCCGTGGTTTACTTCTATATTTCTAAATTCAGCTTTTATTTTTAGGTGCAAGACAAAGTCACATTTTGCTTTTTTTATTGTCTTTCCTTCCCGTTTTTCATTATGAGCTTTTAAAAATAATTTGTGAAATGCATTTAATCAATGCTTTAGTTCACTGACGAACTGGGCTAGAAGAGACACTGGTCAAATCCTGTGGCCAAAAAGAAATCTTTTAAACTCTAATGCATACTTTGAAGTTCATAGATTATAATCTATGAAACTCCTATCTCCACTCAGAATTGGACTTGGATCTTCTCTTTTTTTAATTTAATTTAATTTAATTTAATTTTGAGAGGGATGTGTTTTGGGTCTTGAATGGTGCTTATTTTGGCTTAATTTTTATTAGGCCTACCAAATCTGAACTGCAAAAATCTAGAAGGCTGTTAAAAGATAACAAGAAGATACAGAAAACTCTAACTCTTTGTATCATCCCTATTTTTGTGTTGCTGGATGTTCAGTCCAAATTTATTCTTACAAAATAAGTCATATTCAAGATGGAATAATAATATAAATAATGCAAACTGAAGTAAGGTGATCAAAAAAAGACAGAGGAATGAGGCCGAGTTAAAACCATTTATTTATTCATGTTTAAAACAGTGTTCTCTTATGCAGGCAGGAAGAAAAAAGAAATTCAAGGCTGTAATCAATTTTTTTAGCTCAATTGGTATTTCAGATTGGACTGGTTCCTGATTAAATTTACTACTTCTGAGGAAAATACATTTTCCTAAAATATATTTTCTAATACTGTATAAGATTGGTACCATATTAGGAGATAAACAATCAAACTAATTGTATACCCTTAGTCCTTACATGTTTGGGTGATACCGGACCATGAGACTAACTTTTAAGGAAACTACATCATGAATACAGACAGCCCTTCTGCATTCACAAGATAAAGAATACTAAATGTATGAATATCTCCACCACTTATATCACAGGCAATATTCAAGTTTTATGAAATAGTAAGATCTCTGGTTCAATGTATGTGTATCATGCATGAACAAAGTCTACTGCAGAATCAACATTTTACATGTAAACAGAAATTAATAGACATTCCAACATCCATAGCTTTATTCTACCAATGTGAAATATTAAGACTTCTTTTACACTTTTTGACTTAGAACAAAAGAAAGAGCAACTCATTACCTTATTCTATTAACAAACAATAGCTCCGCCACCATTAATGAGTACAGGACAAACCAATATTCCATTCCTATTACTACATACAGCATGCATTACATTACAATGTCTTTAATGTTATTTTATCCTCAGGTTCTTAGCAACTTTTAAGTTGTATTTTGTATCTTGTGGAACCTTTAATAAAACAATGCAATAAAGAAACAAGTGATCTTGTTTTGATAGCTTTTTTTTTTTTTAAATAGAGCTTCTCTGGCATCGATTCATCAGTAAGCAGTAATCAGCTGGGAGGCTCCTTTGTAATTTTTCTGTTTCAGAAATAATATAGGAGTTTACTAACAGGAAGTTTGTGGGTAGAAACAGTAAACAGTCTCAAGGTCCATCTGTTATTATGGGATCCAGGAAAGTTGACACAGGATATTTGAAAGAGGGAAAGTCTATTCCTGTTATTTAGGGATCAGAGAACTTTGAAGACAAAATAGTTTAAATATCAGTAATCAGCAACAATAACAGCAAAATACAGAATCTGGGTCTCCTTTTGAGTTTTAGGGATATTTTTTGTTTGTTTTGGCTTGTTTTGGAAGGTTTTTTTTACTAAATTAAATAATATGACTTTATTAGACAAGCAATATATTTTTTAAAGAAAACAATTCTATTCATTTCTTCTCAATGACAATTTCTGAGATTTATCCCCAACTTAAAATAAAGTCTCAAGGAACTATCTAGATGATGGTTTTTAAACAAATGCTTCCTTTTGGAGGATGCAGATCATATGGCCGCATGCACATTGTGAGTTACAATCTGTGAGTATAATTTTCAGGAGAACGTTATGATTTAAAAGTGAGAAATTCCTTTTGGGGCTGGGTATCAAAAAGGTCCCATGCAGTCAGTTGGATAAGAAAAAGGTGTAAAGAAAAAAACAGAGAGTGTCACCTCCATGGCCAAGCTTTCGTAGCTACTGTTTCAGCAAACATGGACAAATGAGCATATGAATATAACTTCTTTCCAGGACAGTTTCAAAGAATATTGTGCTAGAATATTAGAGGAAATTAAAGCCTTAGGAATCCCTTCTCAAAATTACACTTTGCTTCTTTGTCATCTTTGAGTCATTTGTGGTTTAATTTTTGCTTCAGAGCAGAATTGAAATCTAGAAAAAGAACACAAGCACATGGCTTGTCAAAGCAAAAGGTTTGGCATAACTTCTCACCTTTTGCCTATAAAATAAATCTTTACTCTGAAAAAGAAGAATGAATGACATACCTCTTTTATAACTGTTTAAACCATCAGATGTCAAATCTACAGTATGAGCATGCCACAGTCAACTTGTGTCTGAAAAATAGCTTTCTTTTTCAGATAAGCAAAATAATAACTTTCCAAATGAATTAAGTAAATTGGATTCTATTATATTAAAATATGTTTTCCCACTATAAAGGAATTAGCCTAGAAACACAGCTTGTTGTCAGAAAAGTGAGATGGGTTATGTTTCAGTCAGTTTAGCGTTCTTCAAAAGCAGAAATCTATGGCCACATACATGCTTTTTAAGTGTTAGAAGCATTGCAAATAAGATGCCAATTTATTAATCATCTAGGACCTCATTTAAGACATATCATTCAACTATACAATGTCTAAAATCAATAGAATTTATGTAGCTGCGTCTAGCAGCACTGTTTACTTTAAATTATAAATCTTCCAGGTTTATTGTATAGAGACACAATTTTAATAATTATTTCATTACAATGAAAGGCTTATAATAGTATTGTAAATGCATACTCCTAGGGTAAAATAGTTGACAAAAATAAGAACATAAGGAGAAAATGATGATATATATGCATGTGTATAATATACTTTTATAGCTTAAATCCAGAATTTACGCTTCATTGGAAAGCTTTAAACTATTATCCTCCCTGGGAATAGGCTGAACTCCATAGGTCTTGCTTACAAGTAAACTTGAATAGCTACAAACAATTATTCCAGCATACATACTTTTTCATAATATTTCTCAAAGCCCTGGGTGTTTGACTTGTTTTACTGTGGATTCTTTTGCTCTATTCCTTTCAAGGGTGCCATCTCCTGGTTTTTCATATGAACTTCAGATCAGTTTCTAAAATCCTACACTAATTTTACCTCAGTGAAAGTAAAAAAATAAAATATACTGTTTAGTATGACAATGACAATTATATATCATCAAATTAAGTTACAAGCCTGTGGCAAGCTTGGGTCATTCTCCTAGCTGCACCCTGCACCGTTTATTTTCTTTGCATCCATGTAAAAATAGCTACACTGGCCACAAAAACACACAATGTCAGTAGCCATTTTAATTTCCCAGAATACCTCCAGTGTAGCTTTACTCCAGGATTCTAAGAGAATGGCTGCCTGCATTCTCTCAGCAATGTAACTAAGAGGGCACTTATTCTGGATCTCTAAAACTGCCGTGGAAACAATTAATGGACATTAGATCTGACTAAATGCATCAACACTTATTTTCTTCTACTTCTCTGTTTTGCAATCTCTTCTTCACCTCTTTTCATTCAAACACAAATCTTTGAGCAACAATAAGCATTTGCTTTCCTCTTCTGACATTGAAGCAGATTTTGGCTATCAGCATATTTGGGGAAAATATATTTGGTTAAAAGATTCTATCATTCTTAATGTAATCAGTTTAAAGATAAGCATATAATGAACTGAGGCAGGGCTCTTCAGTAACAGAGGAAAGGAAATGTTCATATTTTTATCCCTTGTAATTAAGCTACCCTTAATTTCTAGATCAATGACTAACATGGAATGCTCAATTTTTCAGCAAGTCAATTAAGTTTTCAGACAGCGCCACAAAATATGTGCTGATGGTGCAAATGAAGTAGCCACCAGCCACATACCAGCAGCTCTTAATTGTCCTTTGTGGGAAATAAGAAAGGGAATTTTCTTTGTGGCAACATTGAACCAAACCAGAAATGAACTTGGTATGGTATCATGACTAATCCCAGGTCTATACTAGTAGTGACTCATCAATCTGAATGCAAGCCACCCAAGTCTTAAGAAGTTTTATTTTGTTGCCTGTCTGAAATACAAAAACAAGGATTCTGAAATTATGCAGCAAATCTATGAAGATTACATGAAACAACTTTGCACTATATCCGATGGTTAAATCTTACATTTGGTTCTATCAACACAAATTTTCAGTGTTCCCAAATTTCTCCTCTATGATTCTTTAGTTTATGGAGCTGTGGCCTTTTCCATGGAAACCATATGGTCCCACTGATAATGTTGAATGCCTGTTATAGTAGTCTTTCTACAAAACTACAGAGTCTTTCCCAATACAGTGGGAAAAGACTGTGTGAGGCAGGTGTTCTTAGCATCATCCATGGAAAATAAATGAGCTCTTGTACTTGTAGTTCCACCCAGTCCAGTCTGGTCCATCCTGCTGCCCTCCTGATAGGATGAGATTATAAACCCCCAAATTCTAGACAGTCCAGCATCATTGGCAATTGCAGCTCCAACACATTTGGATGCTGCCACATTAGAGAAAGTTGGTGTACTCTATCACTACAAAGCCTTGGGCCTAATCACAGCCCCCTTAAACAAAAGCAGAATTCTTATTTGTTAGATCTCTATCTTGTATTTCCTTCAGGAGTTCAAGGCAGCGTATCTAGCATTCTTTCCTCTCAGATTATCTGCGTAAAACCTGATGGGTAGGTCAAGATGAATCATTGGCCCAAAGTCAGACAAAGGATTTCCACAGGGTGGATTTAAAGATGGGTGTCATTAATCCCAATATAACATTTAATCACTACATCATACTGGCACTCTTCCTTCCCAATACCAATGATAGAATACAGTGTTATTTTGTACTCTATTGCAAACTGTTAACAATAAAATTCAATCCGTGTAGAAGCAGAACCAACACAGGGATGCCTGAATGGAACCCACACCTGGGCCACACAAATGAATCAAGGGGCTGCTGTTAGCAACAAGGCAAAGGATTGTCCAGGTGAGTCAGCTGACTGAATCAATTTGTAATATGTTTTCCTTTAACTCTGTCCTTCACTATGTCTTTTTAAAATAATATAGAAAATCGTATTTAAATCTATTTTGTTTTCAGTTGAAAAGTACATTGGCGTTTCCCTAAAGTTCATATATATTTGTGAATCTGAACACTGGAATCACATCTATCAGAATTCACAATGCTTAGATACCCTCAGCAATTTAATTTGTGGGGTGAGAGATTCCATACTGTTCTCTCTTCCTATTTTCCCAACAAGAATACCCCTGTGAAGTAAGTTGGACTGAGAGAAAGTCAGTGGTCCAAAGTCACCCTTTAAGCTTCCATGGCTGAGGGTTGTGTTTTAAACCTAGGTCTCCAGCTCCTACTTCAATATTTTAAGCACTATTCCCTATTGGCCATGAACTGCCTGCGTTTTTTCCATAACTACAGAAGAATAACCAAACTAATTACTGTTTATTAGTGATTCAGCAGATTTCATCAGGCAGCCATGTTCACCTTTGATAATGTTTAAAAGATGCTACATCCTTGGCTGTATTTCTTCCAAGGTTTTAGAAAGAAAGTCATTCCCATCGCTGCTACCTTGCCCTCTTTGGCAGATTTGCAGCCATTATTAAAATTAAGCCAAGCACCTTCAGAAAGTAAGGTATGTGCTCCACCCCTGAATTCTAAATCCTTTTCTGATTGTCCTTTTTAAGCTAGTCAAATACATTTATCAACTATCTCACTTAACCACCACTAACGTTCTTTTGCTTGCCTTTTCGGAAAAGCAGTTATTTCTAATGGAGATTTGGTGCACCCTAGTGGTTATATAAAGGCATTGCAAGTATATTATTGCCTGAGCCCAGAAAATTATCAGCCGTCTCTTTTCCAAGCATTCGTGGGGCAATCACAGGCGGTTTCTCTTAAATTTGGTGGATAACAGGATGGTATTTTATTCACATATTCCTCCAGTATCACAGTTGTCTGGATCCAGATTTAGTCACTGTTAAAGACGCCCTCTGAAAAGAATGGGAGTTAATATTGACCATTTCGTTCATTTGATTTCAATGAAGCCAATCTAAGTATGATTAAAGCAGGAATAAATTTATTAAATTTATATGATATATCCATGAAATGACACCACACTAAATCACCTAGTCCATATTTCTGAAGGAGTCTGTAAATCACTAAGTCACAATTTCTATTCAGTCTGTCTCTGGATCACATTTACTCACTAATTTCTCCCTCAAAAGTAGAGACAGATGTGATTTTTTTACTGTTGGCCATAGAAATGTATCTTCATGTTTTCACATGAATCTAAAGAGTACACATATCATCAACATCATGAATAATTTCCTATGAGGGCCATGCTCAGTGCTTTCCCCAGAAAATGATTGTGTTTAAAATTATAGTCACAAGTGAAATTTACAAGAAAAAAATGAGCAATAGACTCCAAACTCGCCTACACAAAGAGGATCACGCTCAGTCTGTAACTTGTAGAAATATTTCCATTTTCTTGAGAAAAAAAATGTCAGGGAGGTTTTTTTAAAAGATGCCTTTTCTCAACCAACCATGATAGGAGAGCTCAAATTTGGGATAAGATTGATCTTCCTGGGCCAAAGGTGAAGCATTTCATTTCTATATAATGAAGAAGTAGAATTGTATTGTGGTGCAAGATATTTTCTTTTCTTTCTCTCTAAACCTCCCTAATACTGCAGGGCAGTAGTGGGTTTCAATTTTCTTCGCTACTGGTTCGCTATTGGGAGCGTGCAAGCGCATGTGCGTGCTTCGCAAGCGCGCGGGGCTTCTGTGCATGTGCAGAGCATTTTTGATGACATCCGAGCAGGTGGGCGGAGCCTCCCACCGCTACTGGTTTGCCCAAACCGGTAGCAACCCACCACTGCTACAGGAAGGTGGGGTGGGTTTTTTTCAGATTTCTGAATATTCACCTGTGAGAATTTAAGTAAATTAATTCAACAATTATGGCATTCACTTAATGACCATGGTGACTTCCTTAATAATTGCTATGAAAAAAATTGTAAAATTGAATCAGTCACATGATTATCTGCTTAACGATCAACACGATTGATTACCGTAATTCTGGGCAGTTATGGTTGCAAGTTGAGGACTACCTATAATAATCGCTAAAGGGCTGCCAAGGAATAACCTATTGAATGCAAACAAGTCCCACAAAGAAAAACATATAAATAAATAAACAGAGAGCCCATTGGGTGTAGTGGTTAAAGCATCAGGCTAGAAACCAGGAGACTATGAGGTTTAATCCTACCCTGGGGACAAAGTCATCTGTGTGACCTTGGGCCACTCTCTTTCTCAGCCCTAGGAAGGACATAAGAGCAAATGACTTCTGAAAAACATTGCCATGAAAATGTCCAGACAATCAAAGGCATAATAAATAAGACTGAATCAAAGGATTATTTGGCATTGGTTAGGCCTATTGCAATCTGATGTAGCTTAGCCAAAGTTTTTTCCTTCCTTTCTGGCCCACATTGCAAATATCAAAAACAATCTCCTCTTTTTCTCTTAATTTGCTCATAAAACAGCAGTAGTACAAATCATTTTAGCAACTTGCTTAAAATAAGCGTCAGCCTCATACTTCCCTCATCTAGGAATCAATAAAAGAATGGGCTTTTATCCAATAAATAGAACCCTGATATTGATTCCAACAGAAATAGATTTTTTTTTCAAATATCTATGTGTTTTTTAAAAAATCCAGATGAAGAGATCCATTGATCATGAGCCCAATATTACTGTGATAAGCAATACCTTTTATAATAGAACTGCTATTTAACTGATAATTTGTCTAGAGTGCATGGTGACTAAAAGAGGAATTTTAAGATGATAATTTAAAACATAATCCAGTTGGATTAATTCTCCATCAAATAAAATAGCCTTGACATGTTTTGTTTCTTTCTTCCTCTTAAGTTATATAATTCAAAAACTCTAGTTTTGCCTCTCTTCTGTTAAGCAAATTCCAGGCCCTGTTCCAATTCACAATGCTGCTTTTAGAGATGTTTATTGCATATCCTGCCAACTACACCAAGAAAAATATGTCATCCATGTATGCTTACAGGTGCTCACTGTCCCCTTTATTGCCAAATCATTTCCTGCAAGGACTTGGGCACCATACTCTTCCCCTTGTTAGGTTTTTTTCATAATCTGCGGCAGCGTGAAATGCTTCCGGTTCAGACGGGATCGGGCGATCTGGTAGCGATGGCAGCAGGTAGTTCAGAGAGCCAGTAACAAAAATCCCTGGGCCCACCACCCATGCCCACCCAATCGCCTGGTCCCCACTTGCCCACTTGGCAGCTTGCTGCTTCTTTCGGGCTCACTCGCTTTTCCTGCCTTGCTTAGGCTGTGCAATCAATTGCATCAGCTAGCAACTCAATCTGCCTGCCTGCAATCAATCAATCCAATCGGTGAGCAACTCAATCTGCCTGCCTTGTGCCTTCAATTTGTTAAGTAACTGGGTTTTTTTTTTCTTTTTGGGGAGCTTTAAAAAAATAGTTAATTGGGGGGTTTTTTAGGAGTTTTATTTTATTTTTTTAGACATAGCAATTTAAAGTTAAGGAAGTTTTAAATTTAGCTGCTTTTATCTTAAAATATAAATAAAATAAAATAATAAAATAAAATATTTGTGCAGCTTTCTGAGATTTGGTGTGTTTCTGTAGTGTTTCACACTAACTACACAAACACACAAAATCTCACAAAGCTTTATGTGGCATTTTGTCTGGAAAACGTGTGAAAGTTGGTTTTTGAGCTTTTTGTGCCTCTGTGAGGTTCCTGCTTGTTGCAGGGGCCATTTTGGGTGAAGTGCAGATGCTTTTACATTGTGTGTGAGTCATGTTGTGTTGTGTGTGTGTGTAAAGTGTGAAAGTTGATTTTTGGTACCTCTTATTGTTTTGTGTACTTTGTTTATTATTTTTATTATTTATTATTATTGGCCATGCCCACCTGGTTACATGACCACCAAGCCACGCCCACCCGGTCACCTGACCACCAAGCCATGCCTGCCAATTAAGCCACACCCACAGAACCGGTAGGGAAATTTTTTAGATTTTACCCCTGGTCTGCAGACAACTGGAAGATGGTAGATGCAGAGTCTAGCACTACAATAAGTATGTTAATATGAGAACATTAATATGGGAATAAACATTCACATATTCAACGTGAAAAGTTTCCTTTGGGATATGTAAAAACAAAATAACTAAAGAGCAACAATAAAATTTACTGGCTTATGAAATGAAACTCCATACTTCTACACTATATTTACCCTCACTTACCTATAAACAATATCAAGCCCTCTACACTGGGCTGATCAGACACTAACTGAGGTAGAATCAGCTGTATCACACCAGCCCTTTTGGAAACCATCATCCTGGCCGTATCACCAGTGATTTTTCCACTCTGCCTTTGTGCCTGCATTGTATTACTTTCTAACATGGGATTTTATCCCATCCAATCCTCAGAAATTAAAACCTAACAGCTTTCTCAAGTCAGGCTTGCCTTCAGGTAGTGCATAGAATGCCTATGCTGTTGACTTGGTAACAATGCAAGTTACTGGTTCTTTCTGAGATAATTTTTTATTTCTTTCCAAGTCAAGTTTACAGCCAAGTAATTTCCTGGTTGTCTCCCTGCTTTTTCATGATCAACCAAATCAGCCCAAGAGAGCAACAGAGATGGGAGGTCTATCCTCAACATTTAGATGGAATCTATAAGTTGTGGTGTTTTTTGTAATGTTGTAAGATCATTATTGCTGTTTCTTATATGTTTAGAGTTATTTTGAAGCTAAATCATTTATCCTTGAGAAGGTGTGAGTTCTCACTTGTTTATCTTTAGGAAACATGCACATGCTAAAAATTGCTAATAAGAAATGATATATTTTTTTAAAATCTAGGCTTCTCTATCCTTTATAAAGCAAACCCTCAATTACTTTAGCCTTAAAGCTAAAATTCCCCTTCCCCATAGGATTATATAATTCTGCTAAGAAACATTGAAATCTCAGAGAGCTTTTTCATTTGGAGAAAATAATTGTACTGAGTAATTCATCAAATAGTTTGGGGAATATTTTATCTTCATCCAAGAGTTGTTTTTAACATAAGTCTTATTAGGCAAACTTATATCCTTCTACATATCACTCCTGTAGTTTAGGGTAGACTCCTCTTGAACTGTTGGACATTAAATCCAAGGTACTCATTATTAGACTTACAGGTAGCTATGTCATTCTAATAATGGGAAGTAGCTACACATATGAGCTAAAAGCCATGAGTTCCTTTTAGGCAATTCCTGTATAGACACACAATCATTAAGGCCCATCTTTAGAAGTTGTAGATTATTTGGACCTATAAATGAAGATCCATTTATTATAAGATATATAAATTTAACTTCACACACACACACACACACACACACACATACACACACACACACACACGATAGGTTGGAACTAGATATTTCACCTAGCTCTTTCTGGATGTTCTACATGAAGAATGTTCTATATGAAATAATAAATAAAGATGCTTTTTCTTTCTATTTACAATATTCTTCTTTGTTAAAAACAGCATCAAATAAATAAGGAGCTTTCTCAAAGTAAGAGAAACTAGAGTAATCACCATAGGTCATTTATTTGTTTCCTTTCTAATTGTCTTCTTAAGATAACGAACAAGTTAAGAGGGTTGAATATTTAACCATCTGTTTGAATTAGAATCAAACTAAAGCAGTTTTCTTCAAACTGGCACTCTCCAAACATCTTGAAAATGGATACATCATGAGAAACAATAATATAGTCAGCTGCCAGCCAAAGAATGTTGTATTTAATTTTAACTTCTACCTTCGTTTCATCATTTTTTCCTGCAGAGGGCTGCCGATGCTAGAGGGAAAAAAGGGAGAAAACTCAAAATAATCACTTTGCAGATTTGCCATATCTAGGAAGAAAAAAGAGGCCTTTATAGTGAGTGAATAGTATGCTAATTATTCACAGGCAGTACTGCTTCAGAAAAACCCAATAGATTTGTTCAAAACAATAACTATGCCTGTTGTTTCTGAAGCCATACCTTTATTAAACCATACAATCCAAAGGTTTTGGGGGGCACTTCAAGTAAACATGTAATGGAATAAGCATTAGATTTCTTGTATCTTAAATTCCTAGTACAGGTGTCCTGCGTGAGCAGGGGGTTGGACTAGATGACCTCCAAGGTCCCTTCCAACTCTGTTAATGTTACCAAATGCAGCCATTACTGAATGTTGTTCCATTTCCGGCATAACCTGTGCTCTGGCCCTCTTTGATCTTGAGCAGGCACTGGTTCTTTTCACTTACTACTGCTGATCCTAACTGAGTGAGTCGGAAACAGATTAAAGTTTAGAAGAGTAGCTGGCAAGGTGGGTTGTAGTCTTTCAGTGTTCTACCCTGCCTTTAGGCCTTCACCAAAAGCATTTTAGTTGTGCCTAAGAATGCTGATTTATCTTTTGGTTTATTGTGCTTGCTTTATTCCATAATTGCAGTAGTTCTGTTTCTGCACCGTACCATTTTCCCCTTGTCTTTTTCACTTGCAGAAAACTAATCCCCATCTCTCTCACAGCCACATTTTTGCTTGGATCACAGTTCCAGTTAGGTTGCTTTTCATCTCAAATATACAAAACCCCTTGAATTGTATACAAAACCCCTTGCAATCTGAGGATTACACAGGGAAATCCATGGGATTTACTATGGCAACCATTCATAAAGAGTTTGTCATTGCCTTCCCCCTGGGATTTTCTTGACATCCCAGTTTAGCCTGATGCCCTGGGATTTCCCCCTGTGACTTTCCATCAACCAGTTGCTTTCTCAGTAAGGAAGCTTACTTATTGTTTCCTTTGGATGTTGTATAGTTCTGGCCTCAAGCACAGAAGAACTTTCAACACATATATCCAGTAACAGAATACAAATTAAGGCAAGATTGTCCCTTTATCCCCAGTATAATTGCCAATCATATCACAAAGCCCACAAGTAATAACTTGCCTTGTTTATCTATTCTACATTGCTCCTCTCCCTCCCTCCCTCCCCCCCTCTCCATTTTCACTAATTAAATAGCCTCTCTCATATATCTGGCAAAGTTAGCACCAGATCATGAAAATTACCATAATAAATTTTATTAGAATTGTCTATGATACAGGCTCTAAGATGAAAAAGCATATCTGCATTCCAGCTGATGCAAGAGGAAGAGGCTATTGATAGTTGTCAGGAAGGCAAATATATCCACCTTAAGGTTTCAATTCTCTCGAAAAAATTGCCATTGCAATTTTTTTTTTAATCCTGCCTTTATTATTTTTATAAATAACTCAAGGAGACAAACATAGCTTCCTCCTCCTATTTTCCCCACAACAACAACAACCCTGTGAGGTGAGTGGGGCTGAGAGGAAGTGACTGGTCCAAAATTACCCAGCCGGATTTCATGCTTAAGTCAGGACAAGAACTCACAGTCTCCAGGTTTCTAGCATGGTCTCTTAATCATCATCTTTTAACGAAACCATCATCCCTTGCGGGGTGGAGTCTGGGCAACTGAATGGAGCATGGTCTCTTAATCAAATGACCAAACTAGTCTTTTAGTGTATTAATTAGCAAATATTATTTATAGGATGAATTGTCAGTATGTTTTTCAATAAACTGAACACATTCAATGTATTTTTCTTTCCTAAACATTGTGTTGATATCTCCAACCATTAAGCAAGTTATTTACTAAAACAACATTGAGACACCTTTAAAAAAATAACAGCTAATATACGAACAATAAGAATACACCATTGTGTATTTATTATATTGAAATTTCCTGTTCACTCTATCAGTACAATTATTCTCCATATACTCGAAATCCATAGATACATGTGTAGTTTGGATGATGCCAATTAGTCAAGATCTTCAAGAGCATATATTTAAATTTATCTAAAGATGCTCCCTGAAAATAAAATAAAAGGATCAGGAACTGTGGAACACAAATATCAAAGTTACTAACCACCATCTATGCAATGTAGATCTTTGCAATTCTGCTTCTCTTCCCCACTCTAGTATATTAAGTTAAAATACATTAGCAAAGTGACATGGAAGTGGCTTAAATACAACAATTGGAAAAATTTTCCTACCAGCTTTTCAAGGAAGATTTGAAAAGAGTTAGTAATATGACCATCTTAATCAGTTTTCTTTTGTTAGTTTGGATTTGAGTAAAAAAATGACATCCAACTCTGGAGACATATCAAAGCCAGGTTGTAATTCATATACTCATGCTAAAAGAGAGAGAACGAATCAATTTCTTTTAGAATGTATCTGGATCTAAATCTGTAAAATTATATTGTTAGACGTGATTTTAAGTCTTGATGACCAGTGAACTCAAGCCTTAAAGAGGATAGATCTTTGTATGTACAATATACCTACCCAGAGGTATTTCATAGACTAAGAATGGTGTGGTCAAATTTGATAAAAATTATGGCCATCCAAACCTCTGGCCAGTATGGAAGTTTGAGCGGTCACCACGAAAAAGGATGCTGAGACTCTAGAAAGAGTGCAGAGAAGAGCAACAAAGATGATTTGGGGACTGGAAGCTTAAATGTGTGAAGAACAGTTGCAGGAACTGGGTATGTCTAGTCCAATATTTGAGAGGTTGTCACAGAAAGGAAATGGTTGACCTATTCTTCAAAGCACCTGAAGGCAGGCAAGAAGTAATAAATGGAAACTTGTCAAGAGGAGATACAACCTAGAACTAAGGAGAAATTTCCTAACAGTGAGAACAGTTAACCAGTGGAATGTCTTGCCTTCAGAAGTTGTGGGTGCTCCATCACTGGAGATTTGAAGAAGAGATTGGAAAGCCATTTGTCTAGAATGTTATAGGGGTCTTCTGCTTAAGCAGGGGGTTGAACTAGAAGACCTCCAAGGTCCCTTCCAACTCTGTGGTTCTGTATTCTTTGGATTTGATTTCCTAGATCATTTTATGCTTCTGTCATTCGTGATATTTAAAATTATTGATGAATAAGCAGGTTGAGCCTATGACTCAGTAGAGATTTAAGTACCAAATCAGGTTTCTAAATAATTTAGAAATTATAAACCTCAAACTCAACTCATCCTTTTCTCTCTTTAAAACTGCAGTCTGTCTCCTTTGGTCCCTTTTACAGATCCATTCAGGAAACATAATATTTCACCATTGCAATGTTTCCTCAGTTTTCCTTTTCAGAATAGACCCAAGTGATATGCTCTAATCTTTTTAATGCTAAACGTTAGCTTCCTAGAAAAAGTTTTTAGCCTGTAAAATCTGTTCTATGAATGCTCATTTGTCATGTCCAAAATACAGATATTGCCTTAAACAAAATCCACGGTGATTTTCTACTATTCTCAAAATGTTATAGTAAACAAGGTACACACAAACAGAAGATCTTAGAGGACTCTGCTAGCATTTCTGAGTGTTTGTAAATAATCCATGAATCTGGGTTTACTTACACTATATATTTTCTGAATATAATACTATAAGCAATCTAATTTTGCTGGGAGGATGTAGAGTCCTGAACAACTAAAAATATATTTTATATTGAGATGTCATATTTATTTCATTGGCTAAATCATTTTGTTTTGTTTTATTTGTTTGTTACAAATTTGTGTATTAGTTGTATTATATTTTTAATATATGCTGTTATATATTTGAAAGGGCATCTTCAGTAAGATGTAAATGCCTGCTAAGTTAAATGGATAATAACATTTTGACTTTTTTAACATCTCAATTTTTCAGACTAGCTAACTGCCAGAATAAAGAGTTGCTTGTCAATTAAGTATAAATGTATAGTGATTTGCAATCTAAATTTAAACTATCTACAAATGGTATTTTTGAAATGTTGGTAATATTCTTCTAAATCAATACCAGCCTCATAAAAGAGTGCAGTGATTGTAGCTTTTACCCAGACATTTATAAAAATGACATTACACAAATGTGTGATAAAATGATTGTAAGACTCATTCTCAAATTTCTTTGGTTGTAGCTTTTACCCCTCTAAATTCTGCAACCTACCTCTAATTTAAATGTTTGCAAAGGAAATCTATCCACTTTGTAGACAAATGATCCCAAAAATTGTCCTTCTTCCTTCTCAAAATCATTTTTGAATCCCTGAGAAAAGGCAAAAAAGAAAAGGTAGTGCAGAATCTAAGCAGCAGCATCTGTTAAAATTGACAATATGACAGACAGAGGCTCACAATGCACCTCTTGCCTCTTCTGAATGTGTATTCAAAAGGGTCAGAGTTTGCTTCCTGACAGCCTGACACTCTTCTTTGACCTCCCATGTGGATACCCCTGAATCCAAACTCTATGTGAAAAAGCAAAGACTTATTAGCTAAGCACCCATGCACTCTTAAAATGGCTCTATATATGTAGGCAGACATATAAAGAAGGAGGGAGGAGGAGAGAGGCTTGCATTCAGATATGTGTTGTGTAAGCTGGAGATAATTTTAAGAACACTAAGGTTAGGAGTAGAACTTTTGAGACTGGTGTTGTGTGAAAGAAAGTACAAGTAGTCCTTGACTTACAACTACAATTGAGTCCAAAGTTTCTGGTGCTAAGCAAGAAATTTGGCCCTTTTTACCACCTTTCCTGCCACAGTTGTTAAGTGAATCACTGCAGTTAAGTTAGTAACACAGTTGTTAAGCAAATCTGGCTTCGCCATTGACTTTGCTTGTCAGAAAGGTGATCACATGACCCTGGGACACTGCAACCATCATAAAAATAAGTGTCTGAATTTTGATCATGTGACCCTGGGGATTCTGCAAGGGTCATAAGTGTGAAAAACAGTCATAAGTCACTTTTTTCAGTGCCATTGTAAACTCAAACAAAGTTACTAAACAAATTCTTGTAAATCAAGAACTACCTCTTGACTTACTAAACTAAAGTTTATGTAAAGATAAATTTTAAGTTTTGGATGGTGATAGGAAAACCTAAGTGGTTTACATTTATGTACAGCTATTACAGAGAGAGTTAGTGAGTTAGGTAAGACCATCAACTACATTGTTCAGAGCCAGAAGAGAAAAATAAAGTGAATTGAGAAAGGAAGTGATGAAAGCCGTGAGAAAATCAGTCTCATTAATAGAAGGTTTACTACACAGAATCATGTTTTTTAAATAAGGAGATAAAAGTTCCTCTGGTAATTATATCTTGAACTATTGCCCCTCAAGAGCAATAGATTAACAGCCACTGTATGCACCGTTGAATTCCAACAATATAGACTGGTATGAGACAATTTCTCAACCCAGGAAAGAGGAAACTTTCTAATAAATATAAATACTCACATAGACAGAAAAATTCTGTGGCGCACTAGTTATCTCTTCTGTATGAGAAACTGTCTTTGAAATATGTTCCAGGGCTACTGAAGTCGGACAGACAGCTTGAGACAATTTGATGACTACATAACCTTGAGATCCCTTCATGGCCCAGCAATTCCCAGGGGTATTATCCCGCTGAAAAACCAAACAGTCTATGACTATCAAAAAGCAGTAAAAGCAGGTCTTTTGAATCCTGAAAACTGTGTTTTGGTATTAACTAATTTTACAATCAAGTAATTATTGATTTTTATAATCAAGTCATTATTGATTAAGCCACCTAAAGCCAACGTCACAGTATTAGATCACGACTAAATTGATTGAACTTATTCAACTGTAATTCAGAAATTTCAAGGGAAGATTTGCAAAACTGATTTCAACGGAACATAAATTCAAGTAATTTAATCCATTTTAAACTAAGTAGACATTTTAAGGATTTTTCATTTATTTTACCGAATATATATATATTATATTTATTGGAAACTGCCTCCAGCTGGAAATTCTGCCTATCTACTCAGAAGTAAGTCTATTTAGCAGAATTTAGCACCAGCAAGGGTGCTTAGGAGAAAAAAAGTGAAAGGGGAAAGGGGGGAGGGGGAGGGGGGAGGGAGGGAGGGAGGGAGGGAGGGAGGGAGGAAGGAAGGAAGGAAGGAAGGAAGGAAGGAAGGAAGGAAGGAAGGAAGGAAGGAAGGAAGGAAGGTTTTCACATGCATGCATAGAAATTAATACAGGGACAGGTACTCAAAGATATAAAGAAAAGATCTGTGTTCTTTAGAGAAGGATGTGCATTCACAAAAAAGAATGGAGCATAGTTTTGAATAATGCAAGACCAGATGTGGGATGAGGTACTAACTGTCCCAGTTTTTCTTGATACTATTATGTATTTTAATATGGGATCCCATGCAGCAAAATTTAAAGGCATGAGTCCTACCACCTTGAGATAAATAATGATTAGAAAATGAGTGGATCAACCTATTGACACTTGTGCCCAAAAGGTGCATACAGCTGTTAGCTCAGACTCCATAAATCTGATTCATTAATTTTATATCACTCAGCAATGTTTTATCTGACAATTGCCAGTTGGAGACATGTGAACTAGACTTCTTCTAGGTAGTGGAGAGAAACGCAATCAAAATCTTTCAGGGAGGTGGAAGAGAAAATATTATTATTAAGGAACCCTTCCTACCTCTAAAATCATATTTGGTGACCGCATATAATCCCAGCAGAACCCCAACATACAGACTTGTGCTCTTGTGTTAAAGCTGTTGCTGAATTTCACGACATGGGCACCTACAGTACATAAAAGAGGGAAGATTTCTCATCAAGAATTAAAAGGAGTCACAAAGACTGAACCAAAAAAGGGATGCTAATCAGAGCAAGCCAATTAAGCTAAAAGTAAAGTATTGAACCTATGTATTAGAGCTTCAAGCGGTTTCAAATATGTATTGGTTCCCATATTTCATACTTTTCCACCCATAACATGAATCTATTGATCTGTTCCCTGCCGAATGACAATTCAGTCCCAATAGTGGGACAACATAACTAATTGCATGATGTCATTTCTGAGGGTGAGGGGTGTGTGTAGTAGGATTAAATTCATATTTTATCCTTCTGCCAAAACAGAACAAATGAGAAAATGCTATTGCAGTCATGCAAACGGAGCTTTAGAAAGAACACATGTTTTTGCCTATTTTTAAAGGTCCGATCCATGCTCCCATTATGCAGATTCTTGCCTCTCTCAATTTCTACACTTTAATCACAATGACATGGTGGTTACAAAAAAGGGACATAAATTGCAGGATTTGGGAAGCAGCAGATAGGTTTTAATGGGTTCCCTGGGATTCGTTCTGCAAACCAGTTGAAAATTTCCCCAAATATATTTGTAGAAAGATAAAGTTCCCTGGAGAGGGCGAATACTAACATTATTTTATATTTTATTTTATATTTTTGTGAGGGGAACACTTGTGGTGGTACCTGAAGGAGCAACAAAAGTCAATCAGTTATAGCCAGTGGTGAAATCCATTTTTTTTTACTACTGGTTCTGTGGGCGTGGCTTGGTGGGCATGGCAGGGGAAGGATTCTGCAAAATCTCCATTCCCACCCCACTCCAGGGGAAGGATACTGCAAAATCCCTCTTCCCGCCCCACTCTGGGGCCAGCCAGAGGTGGTATTTGCCAGTTCTCCGAACTGCTCAAAATTTCTGCTACCTGTTCTCCAGAACCTGTCAGAACCTGCTGGATTTCACTCCTGGTTATAGCCAAGTTTAAAATAACTGCAAGTCAGCACTGAGTTATTCACAAAATGAGCAAACACTGATTGGCCAGCGGGTCTTTTTTAAGCTCTAGACTCATCATAGACAAATATGTTTGCCTCATGTAGATCTGTAAGAAGATCTTGCTCTATAATAGATCTGTAAGAAGTTAATACATCCTTTTTTTTGCTTTATGTTTTCTAGGTCAGTTGGAAGTTGCTGTGAAACACAAAGCCAGTATGGTGTAGTGGTTAAAACATTGGACTAGCATGAAGGAGACCCACTTTCTAGCCCATCATCTGCCACGGAGGTTCATTAGATGACTTGGAACCAGCCATCTTCTCTCATCTCAGATTACTTGAAAGGGTTCTTATTATTGGGGGGGAGAGAGGGAGCCCTGTGTAAGGCAGACGTGACTCTTACAAAGAAATAGTAAATGCATATTGTAAAGCAAATTCCATAAGATTAAAGGCAACAAATGGCAGGATAGTTGTTCTCAGTCAGATGACCTTCAAGCATGTTGCTTCACAACTCCCATCATCCATTAAATACCATCTGGCATGTTTGTTTATCATGACAGGTGGGTGTTGTGATCTACCATCACTGAAGAGTAGCAGATTGATAAAGATGTCTTTAGAACATAATAGAGACAGAGGGCACTATATTATTAAGTAAGCCAAAGCCTACGGAAATGAGTTTGGGACTAGAGAGATTCACATAGATAATTCTTTCCCCAGCCCCTACATACATACACACAGAGAGTCACCAAAGGTGCCCAAGTTGCCTGTTGTTTCCTGTCACTCTGCTCTCTCCAGCCAAAGTCTTCTATTTCTACCTGCTTGTTCTCTGACACTGTGCAATTTGTCTCCCATTCCCCCCTCCCAATTTATGTACAATTCCTTACAAGTTTTCAGTGCCCCAACTGCAAGACAAACTTGTTTTAAGGCTGCCTGTCCTTCTGAAAAAGACAGAAAAAGTTAGAAGGGTGCATTACAGAAACATTGTTGAATGTTCAGCTTACCTTCAGAGCTTAGTGCGTAGTCTTTCTTCCAAAAATGGCTGCTTTCATTTTGTGTGCTGCTCCCTTGCTCAAATATATGCTGTTGTGGAATGGGAAGGGAGGACAAATAGGAGAAAGGTCACTCTGCTGGATCACATTTTGTGGGGGTTAGGGAAGAGGATGGGAACTCAACTTGGGACCTAATCTAATAATGGGAAGGGAATCTGCTGTCCCTTTAGACCAGCTCCCGACAGCTTTAGCTACCATAACTGGGTTTGTGTTATGTTATAGCCCTAAATGGGGGAGAAGCAATCCAGTTCAGTGATGGGTTGCTTCCGGTTCGGTCCCGTTCTTGTGAACCAGTAGTAATGGCAGAGGAGGTTCCACCCACCCTCCCCAACGTCATCACTGATGATCTGCACATGCACAGAAGCTTTTGTGCATGCGCAGAAGCGTGCACGCGTGCTCCCATTGTAAACCAGTAGTAAAGGTAAGTGGAACCCACCCCTTATCCAGTTGTCTATATATTATGTTCTATTGCCATAGATCTGGAAATACTCACTCCACAAAAGAGTCATAAGAAGATATAGATTCGAGTAATATTTATGTATACAAGTAAACACACAGACATATGCTAATTTAGATAATAACAATGCCTCTAGAAAATGCCATAATGAGGAGAACATGGCCAAAGCATTTATGGGCCTGCTTAATTCTGCTACCAAAGTGCTGATGCTTTGCAGGACATATTCAAGCTTCTTCTTTGCTTCTTTCATAGTTTTTTTTTCCACTTTTAAATCAAACATGTACCTTCCTATACATGATGCTTTCAAACAGATGAATATCTCTCTATCCAGAGGCCAGGCTAATTCTGTAAGCCCATCCATCATAACTGTGGGGAAGACAGTTTGAAATGCAAACTGTTGATATGTCAATTGAAAAAAGAACATAACAAAATAAAAACCTGAACCAAAACAAGACAAAGAAAACAAACCCTGGAGCATGAGAACTGATTTGCTCAAGCATCTGAAAGATTACAAAACAGTAAAAGAAGGAAGGTTTAGGATTATATAGAGTGCATGATTGGTACTGGCTAGATATCATATGATTTCATATAGGAAGTCCTTAGAAATGGTAGGATTTCTATTGATGTTCCTGATGGGGGGGAATCTGATAAAATATCATATTTATAAATATCAGTTTATCAAGGTCTGATAAATATAGTGTATCATATTGATTTATGCTGGTACATTTTTTATGTATGAACTAAATCAATTATTTCAGTGATTGCTAGGCCTGAAAAACAGTGGAAAACAATATTGGGCAGAAGCATGATTGTATTACTACTAAAAGCAAAAATGTATTTGGCAAATTACATAAACCAACCTTCTGGGTCTCCCAATGTCCATGGATATTTTCAAGGGCATCTACGAGAGTCTGGAGTCCTACAACTTTTTGACGGAAAGATCCAATCTGTTTGTGGAGATGCTGTTGAAGGGCCTCATTCTGGCGACTAGGCAGAAAAGAGCAAAGACACTCAAAGTAAGTTATCTATCACACTAGGCTACATTAAACCTGCTTGGAGTTACACTTCAGACTCCAGAGGAAAGATTGCATGTCTGCTTGGAAACAGAATCATTTTTTTTCTGAGGGAGGGAGGGAAGGTCATGTAGAACATTAGGTTTTAATTTCAATTCTCCGATACTCAGGTTTTACCCAACAGTGTGTGTGATATGTGCATCTGTGTTTGTGTGTATATAGCTGCTCACCATCTGAGCTGGATCAAAACACTAGTCGGGGCAAGGAAATTTAAACAAAATTGCTCCTGCTTTATCGTATCTGCACCATAGTCATGATCCAGGCAGAAATGTCTGTTCCTGTTATTCTGGTTATATGGATCATAAGCAAACCTACCATTAAAAATCATAAGCACAATTGCTAAGAGTAGCTGCTGCTGAAAAACTGAATCTTCTTAGATTTAGAAGAACACCACCAGAAGTGGCATGGATATTTGTGGTACAAGAAAGTCAAGGTTATCATTATGTTAGACATGCCACATTGAGAATATAGAATAGATACCAACCCAGATTGTGCCTGAAAACACCTTTGTGGCTGTCAGTACAAAAAGCATTTTATAAATGAGGAATAATAGGCCAACACAAATGGCTAACCTATCATAAATTATTAGAATTTTGTCAAGGAAAATGTAAAATAAAATCAAGAGAAGAACAGGTGGCAGAGAATATAGTTTGCAAAGTCTCCTTATTTATAGTTATCTGAAAGATTTAAAGTAGACAAAAGAATTTGTGATTTTGAATATTGTAAGACTCAAATAGAATTGTATACAGATGAAAATATAACTGCTAAAATGTATAAACATTAAATGAAATGTGAAACAGAAGAACAAGTAAAAGAACATGTGATAAAGTGGGCTAAAAATTTTGGTTATAGTGTACAGATGGAACAATGGAAAATAAGTGGTTGAAAGGATTGAAATTTACACTGTTGTACACTTAAAAGATATTTTATAAAATTATAACCACAATTGCATGTATGAAAACATCATGACCAATGTCATGATATTTTCATATATGAGCTAAGGGTTTATTGATTGGCATATTGCCCTATGTAGGACAAAATTATACCAGATAATACACCTGAAATCATTCTATTTAAAAATTACATTTATTCCTAAATTCCAAAAATATGAACTTCATCAAAGATTGATAGTATATATTGTACATTCCCTGCTGAGCACTCAATTTCCCACAACTTTCTGATATTTTGTTGAGAAAACATTTAGGGCTTCTTCCACAAAGCAAAAGAAACCTGTTTGTACTTCTGATTTTTTTCATTCCTAACAAAAAGAGGTCACTGTTAAAATATTATTTTATTCTATGTAGAATCTGATACACATAAGAGACTCATTCATTTCTCTTTCATCTCTAATTTAGCAAGCCTGCTGTTGACGATATCCAGAACATTATGACGTCTACATCTCATTCAGAGACCTGAAAAATATCTATAATAGGAGAACTTTTTTTAAAAAAATAGAAAATAAATCACCAGCACTGGAAGGCTACTATCAGTAAAAATCATCTTTTTTTTTAAGCTTAAGAAAAACTTAAGGTCAGCCCACATTCCATTAAGTTCAAAATCACCTAGAGTTACAGCAGCCTTGCTGGGCAGGAATTTTGGGAATTCCAGACAAGTGAAAAAGTGGAAGAGATCAGATTGGGAAAAACTGAGAAACAGATTCTGGTCTTTCCCTCTGCTAACTCTTCTACATGGATAGGATAGCTTTATTAAATACATTTATAGGGGGTAGGGTTCCTCTTCACTATTTTTTTTCTTTCATCACTTTTCTTTCACCATTTAAAAAAAGATTTTGGCTGATGCTGAATGATTAAGCGTTCCAATTAGCATGTTTCCAAATCTTTATGGGCAGTTCATTAATTAAAAACATCTTTTTACCTTAATTGCATCTTCATGATCTGCTTGAAAATATCAGAAGTGCAAAGGCCAGACATAAAACCTAGAAGGAAACATGAATTTCATTAAGCCCCTATTCAGAATTATTCAGTAGAACATTATGTCACTTAACAGCTGCAAATATGACATGTTTTGAGTCCTATTGCAAATGAGATACAGGTAGTCCTTGACTTACGACCACAAATGAGCCCAAAATTTCCATTACTAAGCAAGACAGTTAAGTGAGTTTTGCGCCATTTTATGACCTAAAGAAGATTGAAGTCAATTTCCTTTCTATTTTCTTATGGTTGGGTAGAAGAAAGCAGTCTTTAATAAGAGAGCTAGGAACAGATTGACAATATTATTGGGCATAATTAACTTTTAATGGGAATTCCTTGGAAGAAAGACTCAGCCAGTGAGTTTGCTAAAGTATCTCCCCTCCTGGCTTTTAACAAATATCACAAAACTGAATTCAGTTGCTTGTATTCTATAGAGAAACATCCAGAAAATGAAATAGGTATGTGTGTCTGTGACTTCTCAAGATCTCAAAGGCTTCCTGATGTACAGCGGAGATAGATATGGTCAGCCATAGGGCATACATACAGTACACAATACACACACACACACACACACACACACATCATAATCATCTTAGCCATTGACTATCCACTGCAGGATGAAGGTCTGTTATATACTGTGTTTCCCTGAAAATATGACCTACCCCAAAAGGAAGCCCTAGTTTGATTTTTACACATGCGCCCAATGTAAGTCCTACCCCCAAAATAAGCCCTAATTAAGACCCTGTCCACTCCAGGGTGCACGGGTAAAAATTAAGCTGGGGTGGGGGTGGGTGAGGTGGAGCTGCCCTACTACTTACCTTCGGACAGTTGCAGCCAGGTCTCACATACCTTGACACCTGCCTTGCCGGCCCATTTCTTCTGCAGCTGGCAAGGCCTGCAAGGCTTTTCTAAAGGCCTCTGCAGCTAATAACAGAGCTCCGGATCAATCTGCAGAGGCCTACAGGAAAGCCTTGCCAGCCTCAGAAGAAGTTCCTGAAGGCCTCTGACAGCAGAAAGGAGGCTGGGGGCAACGCATGCACACATTCAGGTGAGGTGAGTCAGTGGATTCCACCCCTCCCCGAAAATAAGACCTGGTGCCTTTTTTGGTGGGAAAAAATATATAAGGCAGGGTCTTATTTTTGGGAAACTTGGTGTGTGTTATAGCCATATAGCCATATATATGGAGATATGGAGATATAGATATAGATATAGATATAGATATAGATATAGATATAGATATAGATATAGATGATATAGATATAGATATAGATATAGATATAGATATAGATATAGATATAGATATAGATAGATATAGATATAGATATAGCTACACACGCACACATCTTTATATATATATATATGCCACTCTCTTTTTGGGTAAGCAATGCCTTGCAAGGTATGGAAAAGGTGTAAGACAAAGTGAGCAAAAGAAATTTTTAAAAATGGGTAAAAAAAGAAATAGCAAAAAATAGCTTTAAAAAGAAACTAGCTAAAACTAGTTTCTCTCAACTCTATTGACTGCATCTCTCAATTAGTTTCTCATCTTAGAAACTGTCCTTGCTTCCACCAAATCCATATACTATTTTTGTACATGTTCTGTTCTTTGATCTCTTCATCAATCTCTGAGGATCTCCTGAGCTCTCTTCAACTCTCAATTTATTCATGCATACTTTGTGACTCAGTCCTCATTCACGCTCTCTATATCATCAATTCACCTCAATACACATACTTCATTTTTATTCATTCTTATTCAGCACATGTTCGCCCTGACCATAGTCCTACTGTACTGGGCATTTTAGGGCCCATGGGCCACATCTGACCCTTTAGCTGTCTCAGTCCAGCTTGTGTGAGATCAATTACAAAATTAGAAATCAAATGTAAATAAGTGCACTGCAGAGGGGGAGATAAGAAGCTGAGTCAGGTCCAGCTCTGCACAGTCACTATGTACTCCTTCAGTCAGCTGGAAGCTGTGGGAGAGAAAGTGTTTTTCTGTGCCTACACAGTGCTCGCCCCTTTCATTCAACTCACTTGTTGTCCTGCTCCAATTCATACACATACATACACACCAAGGAGAATTCAAGGGGTTTTATTGATGCTTTCCAAGTCTTTCCAAGAGTCTTCTCCAGAAAATCCCCAGTCCAGTGACAAGGCTGACCACCCCCCCCCCCGCCAAAAAAAACAATTCCTAGCTCAATTTCTGAATGACTCCAGCATAAATCCACAAAGCTGGGACAGTCTTCAAGGGAAGACAAAATAGAAGCAAGGCAAGGTACAAACACCACTGTCCGGGCTCTGGAGAAACAGGGTTCAAGCAAAGGCAAGTCCGGGAGGTATGTCCAAGAGTCAAGCATGAATTCAGGGTCTAAAATCCATGGTCAGAGTCAGGAAGCTCAACTAAGAGACTGACAAGCTCTAGGCACCAAAATGGATGTGTTGTTCCCAGAGTCATTCCCCTCTTCCCACTGCGCTAAATAGCCGGTGCCCAGTGTAGTCCATCAAGAGGAGCAAGGCTGCCACTTTGCAAGTAGCCAGGCTGACCTCTGTTGTCTCTTCTCCACCTTGAGTGCTCTTCTTTCAGGTTAAGTAGTGCTGTCTGTTCACTAGCATAATAGCATAATAGCATAATAATAACACTAGCATAATAATCCTACCAGCAGACAAGGGAAACGCCACGGTAGTTATGAACACATCTGACTACCAAACCAAATTAACCAACCTACTCCAAGACTCCACATACAAACCCCTAAACACAGATCCCACCACCTACCTGGAAAAAACCACTAGATCCAAAATAAAAGCCTCCCTCATCAGTGAAGAGATCCAGTAAAGAATCATTCCCAGAGAGAAATCATCCAGATGCCCTAAGCTCTATGGTCTCCCCAAGATACACAAAGAAGGAACCCCACTTAGACCCATAATCAGCTCCATAGGCTCACCTCTACAAAATCTAACCAAATTTCTCGCCAAACAACTACAGCCCTATGCAGAATCCATCAACTCACATGTAAAAAACTCATTCCAGTTCATAGAGATAATAAAGAAACAAAACTTACAGCCCAGTGACCTACTCGTGAGCTTTGATGTCATATCCCTCTTCACCCAAGTGCCAATCAAAGAAGCCTTGACAGCTGTCCAAAACAAATATAACCCCCCCAAGCACATCCTAGATCTGACCAACCACTGCCTATCCAACACATACTTCATCTATAACGGACAAAAATACAAACAAATAGAAGGAGCACCCATGGGATCACCCCTCTCACCTGTCATTGCTAACCTCTACATGGAACACTTTGAAAACCAAGCTCTAGAAAAATCTGATCACAAACCAAAACTCTGGCTCAGATATGTAGACAACACCTTCATAATCGGGCCACATGGGAAAGAAAAACTGGACAACTTCCTCACACACCTCAACAGCCTACACCCCAAAATACAGTTCACCATAGAAACAGAAGCGAACAACCAACTTCCCTTCCTGGATATCTTAGTCTACAAAAAATCCAATCTACCAGAAAAAAACACACACAACCGCTATCTGCACGCACTCTCATACCACCATCCAGCACAGATCAACTCCGTAGCCAAGACACTCATCTCCAGAACAAAACGCTTAGCTGACGAACAACACCTAAAAACCGAACTACACACTCTCACTAACGTACTAACATCCAATGGATTCCAGAGAAATAAGATCACCAACCTAATCCAAAAAGAAACCCCCACTAAAATCCAAGACAGAGAACAAGAAAACGGCAAAGCCCTCCTCCCATACATAAAAGGCACCACAGACAGAATCAGCAAGATCCTCCACAAACACAACATCAAGACAGCATTCTGCACAAACCGAAAAATATCCACCATCCTAAGAAACCCCAAAGACAAAATTGAGTTAGAAAATCAAGGAGTATATGAAATCCCTTGCACCGCCTGCCCCACCACATACATCGGACAAACCAACAGAAGAATAAGTGCACGCATTGAAGAACACAAGAACTCAGTTAGAAAAGAGGAACCAACTTCTTCCCTGGTCCAACACCTCAAAGCCACAGGACATGATATTGACTTTAAAAAGACCAGAACTATCGCCAAAACTGAACACTTTAACAACAGAATAATCAGAGAAGCCATTGAGATAGAAAAACGTCCACACAGCATGAATAAACGAGATGATACTTCCTGCCTGCCAGCCATTTGGAACCTGCCCTTATTGACAAACGAGTCCCTAACACAAAGAATGACACCAGACCCACACTCACGAGAGCCACACAGGATGTAACCACCACACATCCACGCAGAAAGCAGACTCAAACCCACACTGATGATCAAGCACGACCACGGACCAGAAGCCAGACCACAGCCGCATCATTAGCCACGTTAAACTCCTCCAATCCATACAAGAAACAGACTGACACCCAACATGAAGAGATGGCACGGCCACGAACACGAAGCCAAACAATAGCAACACAGCTCACCAGCTCAAATCCCCCTGCTACTCAGACTAACCTGAGCACAACCAAGCCCCCACCTAAACAGAACACACACCCAGCCAATCAGAGCACAGCCAAACCCCCAACCAATCAGAACACACCTCCACCCAATCAGAACACAGCCAA
Organism: Pituophis catenifer annectens; assembly: GCF_029215685.1. Lineage (NCBI taxonomy): Eukaryota > Metazoa > Chordata > Lepidosauria > Squamata > Colubridae > Pituophis > Pituophis catenifer. Next base: position 182,145,311 of record NW_027256881.1, read on the forward strand.
GCTCCCACCCAATCAGTTCACACCCCCACTGGCAGTTAAAAGGAAGAAACAGCTGCGATCACACACATTGCTCCTAGAAGCACGAAGCCGAGAACACCAGCCTGAAGATGACGAATGAGACTTCGTCGAAACGTTGCCAAGACACCTCCAATTTTACGCGGGAGAAAACCCGAATAACCAAAGACCTATATATATATGATTGTATTGATCAGGAACAGGAATATATATATATATTCCTGTTCCTGATCAATACACTTCTAGTGTCACTGAAGTGTTCCTTACACATTTATCCATAGAGGGGCCTGGTGACTCAGCAGACTGATAGCATTGTGATTAACACCAGCTGTCTGCAATTACTGTAAGTTCGAATATCACCAGGCTCAAGGTTGACTCAGCCTTCCATCCTTTCTAAGGTAGGTAAATTGAGGACCCAGTTTGTGGGGGGAATAAGCTGACTTTGTAAATATACAAAAGTATGAAGGCCATTGCTTAACGCATTGTAAGCCGCCCTGAGTCTCCGGAGAAGGGCGGCATATAAATCAAATTAAATATATATATTTAAAATATAAAACATAGATCAAACATTAATCAAAAAACATGTACAAATCCCAACCAAATCATATTCAAACCAGCCACAAAGATGAAGCCCTGCCAGCTAGTGGAGAAAAACCGACCATATACCCGAAGCCAAGCCAATAAACACATACTGGGACTCCTAACCAATCAGAATGAAAAGGTGGAGCCATCCCAGACTACCAGCACCAGATTTGAAATAGTAACGGCAGTTACTGCAAAAGACTCCTCACATAAGCCTGATGATGGCAGATGAGATTCTGTCGAAACGTCGCTTCTACCCTTTTAGGGATATATCCACAATTACACGGGAAGAAACCCGAAATATTAACTATACACATATGTATGTATGTATGTATGTATATATATATATATATATATATATATATATATATATATATATATATATATATATATATATATATATGAAATAAGCAACAGGCTGTCACACATTGTTATCAAAATAAAGGTCATGCTAGACTAGAGGAAGATTGGTAAGTAAACACTAGCTCAGCTTAGTTATACAGGTACAAGCAGGAAATAGCCTATCCCAACATAGAACCTGAATTATGCTTCCATTTCCAATGTTGGCTATCGCAGGGAGGAAGCTCAGACTAATGAAAGCAGCCTTGCAACATCATGGTGCAGCTATGTGTGCGCGCACTGTGATGTCAACATGCATGCCCAAAAGGAGACAAAGCTTGCAGTACAATACTGCAACGCTGTTTTGGCCATTCTGATTCTCTTGCTATTGCTGTCTTTTTCCTTTTCTTCTGCGCAATCAGGTAAAGGAATCAACCAGAATTCAGTCTCACTTTTCTCCATTTTAGGATTATCATTTATTCCTAATTTGGTGTGATAAACAAGCTAGAGATCGTGATCTAAAATAAAACCTTGTTTCATTTCCAAACAAGCAAACTAGAAACCCAGGATTATTTAACTAGTTTCTTTAACAAACTATAATTCGTTTTAAATTACAGAGCCTCCTGTTTCATTCATAATAACGGGACAGGGATTGTGAAAGCATCATGAAGTTCTGGTTTATATCTCTTTCCAGTTATGGAGAAAGAGGAGAGGGAGAAAGAGTGCTTTAGGTGAATTCCTTTCCTTTCTAGGTCTGCATGGAATTGTTATTTATTATCCTGTGTAAATGCTGACAGAGCTAAGTTTATACATGACACAATACTCAGAGGATCAGGGATCTGGGTCATCGGGGTCATCTAATGCAAGATCTTGCTCAGTGCAACATCCACTGGAACATTTCTGATAGATTACCATTCTGCCTTTGTTTGAAGATTCCATCAAGCCTTGAAACCATTGTCTACAAATCCCAATGGCTGGTTTCACGCAACATGCTAAGAGGTCAAACCAACTAAATCCCATGATTTCCAAATATGTTGGATGAACCAAACCCCCAAGTTATTCCATACTAAGATCTACCAGGCTTCCAAAATACAGTATATGTATAATGAATTCACCTGGTTATTTAAATAAAAACATCATGAAATTTCTTTAAGTGAGATTCTCTAGTACAGAGGAAAATTAGAAGAAGTCAATCCCATGCTCAGGATTGATTTTAAGACAGTCAACACAAGAAGCACCATTGAAGAGACAAGGTCCTCGAAGAGTTTCTCCTTTCCAGTAGTCTTAATGTCATCTACATTTTTCATATGCAGGGGGAAAATTTTTTTTTCTGAAATTGTCAACAAAACAAAAATGTATTTAGGCTGGCTTGTTAAAGCACTCACCCCAAAAGATGCCCACGATGAATATTAGTGTTATACAAGCCAACCCCTTCACGAAAGGCCTCCAATGTTTCTCTGAGGAAAGGAAAGCAGAATGAAATGGAGCATTAATACAAAGTGAGGATTTGTTCTGTACTGGAAATGAAGATTACACACAACCAAAGGATACAAAGATTTACAGACAATAGATATGCAGCCCCCTGGATGAACTGCCTACCTCCCAACAACAATTGAAGTATTTGGAAATAAACAGGAAAGTCATTATCTTTGTTCTGACCTAGGCTTCCTGAGTCAGTAAAACACACGAGTAGTCCCAAAAACCTCTTTTATTGCAACAGCTGTGAATTCTGTTCAATCACAGATGAGTCCCAAATAGTTGTAAAGAGTCCTTTGGGATAAGGCTGATAATCACCCACCTTTATCTCCCTTGTGCCTTTGCTCCTCTTTTAAGTCTTATGAAAGGGGCCAATCATCTCCAAGCCCTACTCCCAAGTCGTCCCTTTTGTTTTAACTGTTCTTGCCTTCTGGCAGCTCTGCGCATGTGCACACTGGGAACAAGCTCCCCCTGTTCCTCTGCCTCGCTGAGGTCCAACTCTGGAGGCTCTGGAGGCAGGACGTACCTCCCAGATGGCCCTTTCTCTGCCTCCAACTCAGGGCCCTCATCCGAGCCTTCCCCAGACTCCAGGACTGGCCCATGTTCCTTCCCAACCTCCTCACTGTCTGACTCTGCTGCCAGCTCTGCAGGCCGCTGGCAGACCACAACAATCCTACAGAAGTGGGAGGGGTGTGGTTTTTTTTAAAGAACGTGTTTATTCCAATATCATTAGGAGCAATAGAGGTACTCTGAGGCTTAACCAGGTTAATTCTCACATGGCAGTAATCACCTTAATCCTGATAATCATTACCAGTTTATAGGTATTGCAGCTTTGAAATGTTTTTCAATAATCTGACTAATTTGTAGTTTTTGAATCTAATGATAAATCCACAAAAGAAGCTCCAGCAAATTAACTAGATGTGAAGAAATGCACGCCAGTTAGTGGGCGTGAAAGGTTTGATAGGAAAAGGTTTCTGAACATGTGAGAATGCTCATATAACTCCTGAAAGTAGCACATTGCCTGGCTATTCTGCATAGCTGCTGCCCAACCCTGCAACGGATTTCAAAGCTTCCCTTAGAATCTGATGCACTGCACAGCCCTGCTAGTTAGATTTACTGCACATTCTTACACAAGCCAACCCCCACTATATTCATTGAGAATGAGGATAGGATTCCAGCCTCATGAAGTAAGCCTAGGCACATCTAGTCAGAGCTTCAATGAGATCTGTTTCCTAAGGAAGCACAAAATACAGCTAGACTAGTCCTTGACTCATGACGACAGTTGAGCCCAAACATTCTGTTGCTAAGCGAGATATTTGTTAAGTCAGTCATGCCCCATTTTATGACTTTTCTTGCCACAGTTATAAAGTCAGTCACTGCAATTGTTAAGTTCATCATACAGTTGTAAATGAATCTGTTTCCCCATTAACTTTGCTTGTCAGGTCGCAAAAGGTGATCACATGACCTTGGGACACTGCAATCATCATAAATATGAGTCAATTGTCAAGCAACTGAATTTTGACATGTGATTACAAGCATGCTGAAACGGTCATAAGTGTGAAAAATGGTCAAAAGTCACTTTTTTCAGTGCCGTTGTAACTTCAAATGAACTTTTGTAAGTTGAGAACTACCTGTAAAGAAGTGAAGAGAGGTTTGCCAGAGAGAGTTCTTTGGCATCACGATAACTTTTTGATGCGGTGCTTTAAATGGTAATTTAATGAATTCCCCAATCTCACTGCATTTTCTATAATTAGCAAAGCATTACTAAAGGCGGTAGGGATGCGGTGGCTCAGACGCTAAGACATTGAGCTTGTCGATTGAAAGGTTGGCAATTCAGTGGTTTGAATCCCTAGTGCCATGTAATGGGTGAGCTCCCGTTACTTGTCCCAGCTTCTGCCAACCTAGCAGTTCAAAAGCACGTAAAAAATGCAAGTAGAAAAATAGGAACCACCTTTGGTGGGAAGGTAACAGCGTTCCGTGCACCTTTGGCGTTTAGTCATGCTGGCCACATGACCACGGAGATGTCTTCGGACAGCATTGGCTCTTCGGCTTTGAAACGGAGATGAGCACCGCCCCCTAGAGTCAGGAACGACTAGCACGTATGTGCAAGGGGAACCTTTACCTTTACCTTACTAAAGGCAGCAACCCAGCTCTTGAGCAGCTGCCAGTTCTCTAATCTCCTGGCAAATCCCATAAATGGCAGAGGCCATTTTCCCCAGGGCTCCAACAAACTCCTGTACATTTAGAACCACTATTAAAATTCCTATCCAAGACTGATGTTACATCAGGATTGCTCCAGAGCAATCTAGAGGAATGCAGGTTCTATTCATGGCACTGCTCACTGCCCATGTCCGCTAAGTATATTGGAAGTTGACAATAGATGGAGGTCCACCAAGAGGGCAACATGTTGAGATATCAGCCCCGATTGCAGTTCTAGGAATTTTGTGCCATGAGGAAAATGCTTCTAAGGGTACAGTCCTTTAGTTTAATTCATTACCTGTGGTCTAAATTCAGCAGAGCATAAATGTATGAGTAGAACTAGAGTCAGGTTCAAAAAAAACAAGTGATGCTTATTAAAGAAGCCACATACAATACTCCAAGGGAACGATTGAATGTTTGAGTTTTCTATTCTTATGATTGGGGAAAGGAGGAGAACACAGTTTTCTTCCTACAGAAACTAAACTAAAAGTGAAAACCTGAGTCTTCCAATGTAAGGAAAGCAAAGAAGAGGCAGTATGATGAACAGAGAGGGAATCATTTCTGCTATCCCTATTTCTAATTACTCTAAAGTTGACCAAAAAGATTTTTAAAAGTGTGAAGAGATTATGCTTCTGGAGCATTGTGGAATATTTTCTTCATCCCAGGAATATTTTGTTCCTTCTAAAGAAGAATTCTACTCTCTTCCCAGGTGATTTTTTCAGCCAAAGCTGTCTCTATCATTAGGTAGAATGAGGGCAATCACCTGCATGGGTTAATTTGGAATATGGATTTTATTTTATTTATTTTATTTTTATTAAATTTGTATACCGCCCTTCTCCTGCTGGACTCAGGGCGGTGCACAGCCAAAAATAAAAAACATTCCAATACAAAATTTAAAATTTTTTAAAAGAATTACACAACTTTGGCCCAAAATTTAAAACATCCCAACTAAAACCCATAGACAATTAAAAATCTAACCTCTCAAAAGAGGGGGGGTTACACCAGCCCTGCTTGGTGGAAAAGAAAAGTTTTTAGGGCATGGCGAAAAGCCCGGAGATCTGGTATCATGCGTATCTCCGGGGGCAAATCGTTCCAGAGGGCAGGTGCTGCCACAGAGAAGGCCCTCCCCCTGGGGGTCGACAGCCAACACTGCCTGGTTGACGGCACCCTGAGGAGTCGCTCTCTGTGGGAGCGTACTTGCCAGTGGGAGGCTATCGGCAGCAGAAGGCAGTCCTGCAAATACCCAGGTCCTATGCCATGGAGCGCTTTAAAGGTGATAACCAACACCTTGAAGCGCACCGGAAGACCATCGGAAGCCAATGCAGCTCACGCAGGAGAGGCGTCACATGGGAGCGCACCCTCGCTCCCATAATCCCCTGCGCAGCCACATTCTGCACTAGTTGGAGCCTCCAGGTGCTCCTCAAGGGGAGCCCCATGTAGACAGCATTGCAGTAGTCCAGGTGGGATGTGACGAGTGCCTGAGTGACTGTGTGTAAGGAGTCCCAATCCAGAAAGGGACGCAACTGGCGAATCGGCCAACCTGATGAAAAGCCCCCCTGGCCATGGCCGTCATATGCTCTTCTAAAGACAGCCGTGCATCCAGGAGGACGCCCAAGTTGCGAGCCCTCTCCGTGGGGGCCAATAACTCGCCCCCAATAGCCAGCGATGGCACCAGCTGGCTATATCGGGATACCGGAAGCCACAGCCACTCGGTCTTGGAAGGATTGAGTTGAAGCCTGTTACTCCCCATCCAGATCCGCACAGCCTCCAGGCACCGGGACATTACTTCAAGGGCATCGTTGGGATGGCCTGGGGTAGAGATGTACAGCTGAGTATCGTCAGCGTACTGATGGAACTCCACCCCAAAGCCACGGATGATCTCGCCCAGCGGCTTCACATAAATGTTGAACAGAAGGGGCGAGAGGACTGACCCCTGCAGCACCCCACAAACAAGGCGCCTCAGGGTCGACCTCTGCCCCCTGCCAACACCGACTGCGTCCAGTTGGAGAGATAGGAGGAGAACCACCGCAGAACGGTGCCCCCCACTCCCAACCCCTCCAACCGGTGCAGCATGATACCATGGTCGATGGTATCAAAAGCTGCTGAGAGATATAACAGGACCAGGATAGAGGAACAACCCCTATCCCGAGCCCTCCAGAGATCATCCACCAACGCGACCAATGCTGTTTCCGTGCTGTGCCAGGCCTGAAGCCAAACTGGAGCGGATCCAGATAGACAGCTTCATCCAGGTACCCAGGAAGCTGTCGCGCCACCACACTCTCAACAACCTTCGCCACAAAGGGAAGGTTGGAGACCGGACAGTAGTTAGTCCTTGATTTACAAAGTGCATTTAGTGACCATTCAAAGTTACAAAATGTCAATGAAAAAAGTGAGTTAAGACCATTTTTCACACTTACGACCGTTATAGCATCCCCATGGTCACGTGATCAAAATTCAGATGCTTGGCAATTGACTTATATTTATGACAGTTGCAGTGTCCAGAGGCCATGTGATCCCCTTTTGCAACCTTCCGACAAGCAGAGTCAATGGGGAAACCAGTTTCACTTAACAACCAAGTTATTAATTTACCAGCTGCAGTGATTCACTTAACAACTGTGGCAAGAAAAGTCGTAAAATGGGTCAAAACTCACTTAACAAATGTTTCACTTAGCAACAGAATTTTTGGGCTCAGTTGTGGTCATAAGTCAGGTAGTCCAGGACTGTACAGGTAGTCCTCAACCTACAACAGTTCATTTAGTGACCATTTGAAATTAGAATGGCACTGAAAAAAGTGACTTATGAGAGTTTTTCACACTTATGACCATTGCAGCATCCCCATGCTCACATGTTCAAAATTTAGACGCTTCACAACTGACTCATGTGGTCAAGGAGTCATATGATCCCCTTTGCAACCTTCTGGGAAGCAAAGTGAAATTTTATTTCAGCAAGCCGAGCTGGCTTAAAATTTTTTAATTGGTTAATTTTATGGGTAAGGGGTTTTAAATTGGGGGAAGCCAATATAGATTTAATTATGTTTTAAAGTATTTTAATATTTATATTGTATGTTTTTTAATCCTGGCTGTTCACCGCCCCGAGTCCTGCGGGAGAGGGGCGGTATAAAAATTTAATAAATGAAATGAAATGAAATGAATGGAGAAGCCAGATTCATTTAACAAACCTTGTTACTAACTTAACAACTGCAGTGATGCACTTAATAATTGTAGCAAGAAAGGTCAAAAAATAGGACAAAATTCATTTAACAACTGCTTCTCTTGGCAACAGAAATTTTGGGCTTAACTGTGGTCATCAGTCAAGATTTGCATGTATTTCATAGGGCATCTAGCTGTTTATTGCCTGAATTGTTATTAACTGAATTTTCTCCCACAAAGAGGAAGATGAAGTTTTAAATAGTTTTGAGCACACTTTGGTTGGGGAGAAAACAGTATTTCCCTCATTTCAAGCCGCCGGATATCTTGGGCCAATCCTGTTTTTTAGAGATGCAAGGAAAATGTGTTCATGTCTAACATACCTAGAATAAGTGGCTGCTGAACCTGGTACACTGTGATGTTAGCAATAGGTTCCACCAAGCGGGGAGTTTCAAAACAATGCTGGATAATGAAAGAACTCTGATCCAACAGGTCTTTACCTATGGGAGACAAATGAACATGATTAATATTGATAAGGTACATTGCTTGCCAGCACAGCAACCAAGAAGGAAGAGTCAGAGACAAAAAGTCCTAGACCTGTTTCTAAAAACCATCAGCAATCACCATCCTGCAATGATGGAATGAAAGGTCTAACCCAGGAAACCTGTCTTCTGGTCACTTCTCAATAGAGGCATCCTATAATATTCTACTTGCTAATATTGTTACTGATTGAGCAAGAGATTGTCTCTATGTACCTAGAAAAGAATATCTACAGAACACCAATGTCAAAAATCAGAATGGCAGCCATGTCTTCATGATCAAACTCTGCCCTTTTATATATGTCACAACAGTCGTTAAAAAGGCACAAGGGCTTCTATCACCCAGTCACCCAGTCACTGCCCTCTTCTTTACCTTTTTGACCCCTCCCCCTTATCCATGGATTTCCCTTTGCATAGAAACCTTCTGAAGGGCATGCTCTCCATTTCCTAATCTCCAAGTCTGGATTGACAGGCAGCTGTCTAGTGCACTGTTGATTTAGAGGGAACGTGCCTGCACTTTCATGCAGGATGAAAGATTGCCAAAACTGAGAATACTTCATCAAATTCAGAAAGGTTGAAGCCAAAGGTTGACCTTCTCCCATCAAAATGAAGGGGATTTGCAGATGTTTAAATTTGTGCACAACAAGAGTTAATCAACCTTAAACGCACATGACAACATGAACACAGTGAAGTCACAATGGAAAGCTTACTCTTTCGTGCATGAGTCCCAATGTCAAACACAATAGTTTGAGTCATGGAATTGCACGTTTTGTTACTTGCAATTACCACCACCCCACCAGTGGTGGGTTTCGCCCGGTTCGGGCAAGCCGGTAGTAGCGATAGTGAGCTGAGAGCAAACCAGTTTGCTCCAACCGTCAGCTGGGCCCTCCCGCCTGCCCCTGCACTATACCTACCTATATTTGTTTGTTTTTAGCCCAGCTGATAGGCGCAGCAGAGCGTATTGCTGCGCCTCAGCTGTTCTGAAATGCAATATGCTTGCACAGAGCGCATGTTTGGTGCAAAGCACGTGCGCGAAGTGAACTGGTTGTTACACCAGTTGAAACCCACCACTGCACCCCACCTGTTCCCTTCCATAAATATCTCTGGTCAGTCTTATACTTTTCCTGGTCCTTTGCAGGTGAACTGCATTGTAAATATACTTAGTCATTATTACAATATATCTTACATATATTTTCCCAGTGGAAAATCAGGATAAATTTTGAGCTGATCCTGAACACAAATACAACATTTCGGTGTTCAAAGAAGGCAGAATGATGCTCTTACTATTATGATCTTAGCTGAGGGATCTCAGCAAGGAGGGCTGGAGAGCCAGGTGAGAAGCCAGCGTTCCTCTCATCTGACTCCTCCTGGCTTTAGCGGCTGGCTGAGCTGTTTTCTTTTTGGCCTTGATGGAAGCCAGAAGGTCTGCTTTCCACTGCTTCTGCATTGCTCTGATGGTGCTGACAAAGTGCAGCTGGGAAGAGCTGCTCTATAAGCCCAAATCAAGCTCATGTGAGAGGTGAAGTCCTGAGCACTTGGGTACAAAGGACCAAGGCATAGCTGCTGGCACAGCCACTGATGGACCAATTGCATCCACTGCTAGATCATATTGCCTTTAAACAGTGCTATAACCCCTGATAATTTTCAGCCTTGATTGGGTAACATGCTCTCCAAAGGGCCTCCTTTTATTCCCCTTGGAAACTTCAGATGGTACAAAATGTGGCAGCTGCTTTGGTCTCTGGAATAACGTATCCTGTAGGGACCATGTGATGCCAGTTTTGAAAAGTCTACACTAGTTGCCAATTTGTTTCTAAGTACAATAGGCTTACTATTTTTAATGTCTTAAAGTGCTTGGCCTGGAACCCCTGAGACATTTTTTCCAATGCCCACTCAGATCATCTGGAAGACTCCAATAATGTCAGCCATCCTGTTTGATCTCCAGGAGATGAAGCTTACCCCAAAGCTGCCCCACATACATGGAACCAGTGGTGAAATGCAAACTTTTTTGCTACTGATTCTGTGGGCGTGGCTTGGTGGGAGTGGGTGGGTGGGTGGGGGTCATGTGACTGGGTGAGCGTGGCCAACATTTTTTTACTTTTTACTTTTTTACTGCCGTGCAATTGTCGGAACCTTTTTTTTTTTTACTTTTTTAAAGCATTTTTTTATTACCAGTTCAAGCGAACTGGAGCGAACCGGTAGCATTTCACCCCTGCATGGAACTCCCTTGCAAACGCAATCCAGGAACTACATCAATACTGCCCTTTAACGGGGCTCCAAAAATATTCCTGTCATTGCTATTTTTTTTTTCCAAAATGATATGTTAATTGTATTTTTAACATAAGATTGCATATTTATATTTGTCTGTAAGATTTTGAACATATTGTATGCTACTCGGGGATTTCAGAGATAAATGGTCTATAAATTATATCAGTAATTGAATGTATTTTTCTCTGCTTGACATTATTACAAATCCGGAGGTAGCTAGGAAAGAGAGCAACCAAGGCCTCGCTTCATTTGGTCAGTGAATACACTCACTACAGCAAGGCTGTGACGCGTCTTCAGATCTGCAGCTTTTTGTGTCCCAACTACTCTGGCTCCAGGCCTCCTGCCATGTTTTCTTCTCCGGCTCTTCTTGTAGAACAAGAGAACGGCGCTTCCTGCGAATTTTTTTGAAAACCCTGACAAGGAGAGAATATTCAGATCAATATTCATTAGAGAGCAGCCAGATGCTTCCCCCTGTGCAATTCTGGGGCATGGCCACCAAGAGAAAGCTAGAGAAATTTTCAAAATTACTTTAAGATGCATAAGTGAAGATTGAAAACATTAGTTGTCTGGTGCAATTTGACATCTAGGTTGAATCTTATGAGAAGCAAATCCAAGCTTTTACACTGGGAGAACTCCACACAACTCCAGTGTACAAAGTATTTTATTGTGGCTTCAAAAAGGAAGAGTATGTGGCAAGTATTCTAAATTATCTTAGCTAAGTATAAAGACCTGGAAATGAGAAGTATGAGGCCCTGGCACATGGCAATCAGCCCAGGAAGATCCAACCTAATATATTTATTCTAGGGCTGCCCATCCAGAGAGAAGTCAGTGACAATGACCTTTTGCAAAATATTGTATATAACTTTAATAAATCAGCAGTATGAATTGATATGGGAAACATCCAGAAACTCTAGTAAAACTGTAGGTTTAATAATGGAAAATAAAAGGAAGGGGAGGAGAGGGGAGAGGAGGGAAGGGAAGCAATCCACCCAAAATTAAGGGGGGGGGAAGCACAAAATTCCAGGCTCAATAAAATGCATGAGCAGCCTTGTCCACCATATCTCATTACCCCCACTGCAGTCCTCATTTTCCCTCAAGGAAGTTATGCCATTCCAGGCCACCAAACCATTGCTCAATCCCACTGGTGAAATCCAAATTTTTTTAATACTGGTTCTGTGGGCGTGGCGTGGTGGGTGTGGTGTGGCTTGATGGGCGTGGCAGGGGAAGGATACTGCAAAATCTCCATTCCCACCCCACTCTGGGGCCAGCCAGAGGTGGTATTTGCCAGTTCTCCAAACTGCTCAAAATTTCTGCTACCGGTTCTCCAGAACCTGTCAGAAGCTGCTGGATTTCACTCCTGCTAAATCCTGCTCTGAAGAATTAGGAGAACCTGATTAGACTCCAGAAACTTTACAGAGATTGTGTTTGAAGCAATCTTCATTTCTGCTAGCTCCCCAGTTTCAAAGAATTCTTTCCATGGTATTTTGAAGGATTCGCTTAGGGGAACCATGAAGTAATAGTTACTTTCAAGAACTGAATTTATACAAAAGAAAAAAAAATGTGCATTGGTTCTAAATATACTGAAATGAATTTTGCTAATCCAAAGCACCATGATATTCTTATACCGTGTTTCTCCAAAAATACGACTTACCCCAAAAATAAAGGGAGGGTTTTTTTGGGGGTGGGCCTAATACCCTACCCCAAAAAATAAGCCCTAGTGAAGGGGAGGGGCATGGCCAGCACAGGAGGCAGCCCTTCCCTTCGCTGGTCACCTCATGGCAGCTCGGGCCATCGGCAATAAATTAAAAGAACTCCCATGTACCTTTTCACTCCTGTTTCCCGGTATGAAATGGGTTTCAGCTTTTGGAGGATGGCCAGTCTTTCACTCCGTCGTTGCATTGGAATTCTCCCAAAGAACCTTAAAATATGATGTTCAATACTATCAACAGAATTCAATGTGCACATAACAATTTTGAGAAAGTTGATAAGGTACTACTTTTAACAAATGTATTTTGTATACGATGGACCAATGCAGCTGGTACAGAATTGATATAATAAAGTCCATCCAACTTGCCTCTACAAGGACAATTATGCAATACAGATTGTCCTCGACTTACTATAGTCCATTTACTGACCATTCAAAGTTACAATGGCACTGAAAAAAGTGATTTATGATCAGTTTTTGCAGCATCCTTAATAATCATATGGTTGCAGTGTCCTGGGATCACCTTATGAGAACTTCTGACAAGCAAAGTCAATGGGGAAGCTAGATTCACTTAACAGACATGTTAACAATTGAAGTGATTCACTTAACAACTATGGCAAGAAAGGTCATAAAATGGGGTAAATTGCATTTAACAATCTATCTCACGTTTTTGGCTCAATTGTGGTCATAGGTTGAGGACTTCATATGGCAATATGTATAAGGTAAAGGTAAAGGTTCCCTTGCACATATGTGCTAGTCGTTCCCAACTCTAGGGGACAGTGCTCATCTCTGTTTCAAAGCCAAAGAGCCAGTGCTGTCCGAAGATGTCTCCATGGTCATGTGACAGCATGACTAAATGCCAAAGGCTCACGGAACCTTCCCACCAAAGATGGTCCCTATTTTTCTACTTGCATTTTTTATGTGCTTTTGAATTGCTAGGTTGGCAGAAGCTGGGACAAGTAATGGGAGCTCACCCCATTACTCAGCACTAGGGGTTCAAACCGCTGAACAGCCGACCTTTCGATCGACAAGCTCAGCGTCTTAGCCTCTGAGCCACTGTGTCCCTTATGTCTGTGGCAATGTATAAGTGAAGTTAAGCAGATTTTCCTAAAATAAGACTGTGGCTGAGTTAGCAATAAAACTGGTACATGGCATTTCTGGCTCTTATCACTCCAACTAGATTTCCACTATCCAAAAGTCATCTTCCCAATATCATCTTCCTTTAGAAGGAACTGCGCCATCCGATCATAGCTGAATTCTTCTAAGCACTTCCTCAGACTCTCCAAGTACTTGTGTCACGCCTTGTTTGCTTTTTGCCTTTATCCAACTCTAAAAATTTCACTAAGGGACTGTTCCTCAACCTCCTATGATTAATCGTATAGTATAGTATACCCTTTATTGTCATTGTACATCATGTTTAAATGAAATTGGTTTAGCTTCTCTGGTGCAATCAGTAATAACTACAAAACAATTCAGTGAGACTCTATTCCCACTCTAAAGCAAGTCCTCTGGAACTTCTAAACTCTGAAATTCAGTCTTGGCAAAAACACAGAGGCTAAAGGGCCACTTTCTTTTCCTCCTGCCTTCAACCCACGCAAAGGCCTGCTTCTGCTGCCAAGAAGACTAATCTGCCACAGTTCTTCCCTTTATGTATTAGGACACGTGGAATAATATTCCCCATTGCTTTCTGGCCCATCAATCATGTATCTGTCCAATAAGGATACACGGAATGTTAAAAAAAAAAAAAAAAAAACAGAGTTCTACACCAACCTTACAGTGGCCTAATCCTGCTTCTCTTGATTTGGTAATATTTCTTGGAATGAATCACATTTTTAAGTGATATACTTCACCCCTTTTATGACCCAAAGGCCAAGGGATATTAATAAGGGAAATAAACTGCATGTATTTAAACTTCCCAGGACAAATAGCCTAAAACAGGATGACCTCATAAATGAATTCACTCAGATAACACTGCACAAGATGTGAGGTCATGCATGAGGTTGCTGAATGTCTCTCAGATAGGAAATATTTCTTAATGTCCTTGGAAAAAAACCTCTTCTACTTTTGGCTCCCTTACAATTGATCACAGGGCTTCATTCCAAAGTTATTAATAATAGTATTTAATAGATTACTTCTATATACTTAATTTTCATTAATATCCTGCCCAGTTATTGAGATAGTTAACAACAAATAGTTAATTAAACATATGGCTAGGGATGCTTTGTCCAAGATCCTCTCACATACTTAGAAGTGTGCCTACACATAGGACTATTTCAATTCATCAGGAAGCTTTGTGTGGACATATTACTTAGTGGTGGTACCTCTTCATGTTCTGTGAACATGTGGAAGGTCTCATGTCTTTCCTCTTTTATGTAGTATAAAAGCCAAATTCTTATAAAGTTTCTTCCCCCAGCTGTCATGGAAGGTAGGAGGAGGAGATATTAGTTAAATATAAAGCAGCTTTGAGAATAAGAGAGGATAATAGAAGAATTGGAGGACAGATTTCTACATAATAATAATTTTACATATAGTTTCCCTATCAAGCAAATATACTTATATAGCCAAATATACCTTTCTCTATTTTAAATTGCTCTCAGGATCATCACGATGCCCTTGGTGCTTCTGAAACAGCTTTCCAAAGAAAATATAACCAATGAAACAGCCACCTTCTCTATAACCAGGTGAAGACATATAACAATGAGGACTAGAACTTTGAGCCAAAACTGATAAATCTGACAGATGAAACCAATCCAAAACAAAGAATCTAACAATGAAATTCATAAGAGAAATACTGCAGGCCTAATCAGGAAAATAACAAAATTATAAGATTATGAAAGGAAAAAGACTCAAAAATATGTCTCATGACTTTGCTATACTGGCAACAGTATCAAAGTCAATTCCTTTTTCATTGTATTTTAGTGGTTTAAAAATGTCAGTAGAACTATTATCTCTACAGGGGTTCTTACAGCATGTCAGTGAATAATTTTCTGTGTAATAAAGTTGCTTTTTAAACAATGCATTTTCAGACTATCACAGGTGGTATCAAAACTATAAATATTAAACTACTCTCTTTAATTATACTTCTGTTTCCAACAGCTGTGATTCAAGGTAATGAAAGTAGCAATATATAGGGAGAAAAAGAAATACCTTTAAAAATCTGCAATATTTTCCTCAAAGCCAGTTTTACGTTTTAATTCTGGTATGCTTACTCGAGGTTTAGTGGCCTGAAACATTGGTAGATTTTGGCAGTTTAAGAAGAAACTCTCTTGCAGAGAGAGAGAGAGAATGCAAGGGAATATCAGTATTGATTTAGCTTCAAGAAAAAAAGAATCTGATCCTCATTCAGACCTAGAATCTTGACTCAACCTCACAACCCATTAAATGCAGCATGAAGGTGTTCTGCTAATTGTTATAAAAGGAGATGCCCTTTGATGTATCTTCTTAGACTCAGCTTACCATGAAAAAAGCTTAAACTTGGATGTTCTGGTGTTAGTGGTGTTTTCCCTTGTTTTACAAACCCAAGTCTTAAACAAGTATATAAACCTATAATATTTCATTCATGAGCAAATTGGGGAAACAATTTTATAAGGAACTAAAAGGCAAAATAAACATATTAGTTGTATATCTGAATTGTGGACTGAAGAACTAGAATATCTGGGTCTGAGGGTTAAGAAATATAAAGTGCACTTCTTATGGGTTAAAAATGAAATTAATTCATCAGAAAATATTCTTAATCCAATCTTAAACTTTATTCCTAAAATAGGTAATCAGTCAGCTTATGAAGAGCTTAAGTGTACATAAATGAAAATCCTTTTAGTGCCACGCCTTTTTTCCTTTTCTTGCTGCGCCTGTTAATTCAGTTATAGTTGATTCAGTTATAGTTATAGTTATTCCATTTTATTTCTTTTTTCTTTCCATCAATAAAGCTTCCAATAGACAGATTGAGTATCCCCAGAGTCAAAGCTCCTTATTTGTTGCCAAAGTAATCCAGTTAAAATAACAAGACACTTGGTTTCTCTTCTGAGCTGCTAATGATCCGCAATTATACTTTCACTTCTTCACAGTCTCCATTTTGTATATTGCAAGGCTATCCGTTTGTCTTTTCCCTTTGTTTTAAAGAAGTCCTGTTTATCGCCTCTTTTCTTTTTCTCTCTTCCAAAAATAATCCATTCCCATTTAAAAAAAAAAGAAAAAAAGATCAGTTTTCAAAATTTATAACTTTCTAAAAAGGCAATCATTCCAAATTAGCAATAAAATCCATAATCCTTTGATGAGTCTTTCCCTTTTAAAAGGTATTTTGCAAATCTTCTTGCCCCAATACACCGTAGCCGCTAATTAAGGCTGGGGCACACTTATCAATAGCTACAGTTTAAAAAATTGAAAAAGAACAATTTTGGACAGATTGGAAAAAGATTTATAGTAGGTTGCAAGATAAGCAAAACAACATAGTGATTAAAATGGAAATGTAATGCTTAATGTATATTTGAAGTCTGAATATTGACATGAGGTATTATACCTTTTTTTTATTTCCCTTTGCTACCTCTTTGATTTTCTTTCTTTTCTTGATACTTTTTTCTTTTTTATTTCTACTTTCCCTCTTTTCTCCTTCTTTGTTTTTGTTTTCCTTTCCTTCTTTTTTTTCACCTTTTATCTCCATTCCTTTTAAATTGGACTATATAAATATATGTATTTGGTTATGAAATAAGACTATAAATAAATGAATGAGAATATGATTTTTTTAAATGTTCCAAACGCTTAAATGAATTTTTGAGATTTAAAATAAATATGAAGTAGATGATCTTAAAATATACGAGAAGATATTTGTTAAAATTTATGCTGAATTAAATTGTGGTATCTGAAAAAGCAATTTATGTAATATGTGAATTAGTTAAAATGAAATAGCTAATACAACAGATGTAGGCATGGAGGAAAATATGCTGGTAACACCAGCCAAATAAGAGAATGAGACTTGGAGGGGAATATGCTGGAAATCAGCCAAAACAAAACATGCTGGAAACCAGCCAAATAATAGTGGGAAGTTCAGAGGAGACTATGCTGGAAATCAGCCAAAATACAATAGTTGGAAACTAGCCAACAACGGGTGGAGGTATGGAGGTGACTATTCTGGAAATCAGCCAAAATAAAGCATGCTGGAAATCAGCCAAACAAAAGCTGGAGGTATGGAGGAGGATATGCTGTTAATCAGCCAAACAGTAATATGCTGGAAATCAGCCAATAATAGGAGGAGATAGGGAGGAGGATATGGATTTTGAGATAAATTTGAGAATATAAAATATGCAAAACTAAAGGCAAATTGATAAAGCTTTAAGGTTTAAAGATTTGATGAAGAGGTCAAGAGATTAAGAAATATGGACTGAATTTTGATTTATTAATTGAAATAAAAAATAAAAAATAGAGCTGTATCTAAATTGAAATTACAATGTGTGGTTAGAAATTGTAAGGTAAATAATTAGACTAAGAGATTAGAATATTTTTTTTCTTTTTTAATGTTTTAATATTGATGTTAAAAGGTGTAATGAAGAGAGTTTGGAAAAGAACTAGAGATAATTGAATTTATAAATGACCATAATAATGAATTAAATGTGTACCTGGAAATTAAATTGGTGGTGATATAATAGAATGGTTCTGATCAAGATATTAGAGTTTATGACTAAAAAATTTTCTATGTTTTGACTTTGAATTTTAAAAGATATAATGGGAAATTGTGAATGGAGCTTTTTCAAAATGTAAGTAATTGTACCTATTCATGACCAGATCGAGACTTCGCTCTCGAAAGAGATGTATTTTATGTGTTATGTTGGAAAAAATAAAAAATATTTTGCAAAAACAAAAAACTAGAAATCCTATAGGGCATTTAGACAATAAAAACAAATATGTTTGCATGTATTGAGCATTATGTGCCTGTGCTTATCATGGTCTCTTGAAACCAAGTCAGTCAAAAAGAAGATTCTTGTTTAACAAGATTTATTAATAGGGTGAAGGATAAAGTTACAAAAATTAGATCAACTGAATTATTTTCTTTAGAACCCTAATGTTATGTGAGAAAAAAACTTCAGAAATGGAGGTCTGTAGAGATTCTCAATCGTCCAGGTCATGGTTGTCCCACAGGTGCTTTCTCAGGAGGGAACTGGACTTCTTTGTTTTTTCTTTGAAGGCGTTTCACTTCTCATCCAAGAAGCTTCCTCAGCTCTGACTGGATGGTGGGGAATGGAAGGATTTATATTCCATACATCTGGTCATTTGCATCCTTTTTTTTTTTAAGATTTTTTTTATTTTTAAATATACATCAATATCAATACATGAAGAGTGTGGCCCCTGGGAATAATTCATTTTGATACAAACATCAATAATGATAATCGTAGTAATTATTATATTGATCAAACTTATATAATCTTAAAATTGATATACATGATTTTTAAGGCAATTATTCAATATTTCAATATTCCATTTTAATGCCAATGATGTTATAAACGTACATGGTAATACCATCTTTCACCCTCTAGTCTTTCCTATCAAATTGTTACTTATATTCTATTATATAAAAAGAAGGGGGGAAATTATATCTGCTAATATTCCCCCTGTATCAGGTCACTATTACAATCCTAATATATAAATGTGTGTATTCTTATTTCTTCCTCTATAAATTTCTAATCAGGCCATCATTATATTAGAAAAAAAGAAGAAAAAATATCTATAATAATTTCTTTCTATCCATCGTCTCTCGCCTGTTTTAATATTTTAATTCTTATTCATTTTTTGGCTTACCTCCCATATTCCTGTCTTGGATCTTTATCTCTATCGACATCTGTATCTTCACCATTCAGACTGAATATTTCTCCCATCTCTATCCTCCTAAACTGCCAGGTCTCCAGAATATCCACAAACTTGTCTGCTAGGTTTGTTAGGAACCTATTGGATCTTCCATTTGGTGCAGAGTTTGTCTCCCAGTTGATGTCAGGGTAGTTAAAAATTCCCCATTACTATTGTGATGTGCTTCCTACATACCTTAATTAGCTGCCTAGCAAAAAGTTCATCTATTTCCACTGTTTGGTTGGGTGGCCTATAGTATAGACCTATGGCAATTGTTACAGTGGTTATGTCTGCTGTGTTATTTTTTTCCTCTTTAATATTGACCCAAATGCATTCAATATAATTTTTGTCATTGTTGTGCTCTATTTCTATAGAGATGCAGTTATTTCTTATATATAGTATAACTCCACCTCCTCTTTTATTTGGTCTATTTCTTTTAAATAATTTAAATCCCTTTAGTTGTATGTTCCATTTGTAAGTTTCCATAATGGCAACAATATCATATCTGTCCTCATTTACTTTAATTTCTAATTCTGTTTTTTCCTCATACTCTGTGCATTGGTATATAGACATTTGAGTCCATTTTGATTGACCTTGTGTTTACTGTCTACATAACCAGGGACCCTTCCTAATTTCTCGGAGTGTAAAAAAGGTAGCAGGATATTTGTACTTTCAGACTTGCAAGATCCTGTTAAAATAGCCTTGCTATAAGGTAAAATTAGATCATTTAGTTGTGTGCCCTAACTGCTCTATTTGGAAAGCTGACAGAACTAATTCATTTTTCATTTTGGTATGGAGGAGACTTTTCCAGTCTTTTCCTAAGAGATAATTTATGAACTAGAAAACTGGCTGCTCTTTTTTGATGAAACTAGACTGACCATTATAATCAGCCCTGGATAATAATAATTTCAATTTATATTATATATGATTTGCTAAAAACCACAATGAAGTCATTTCTTTTTCGGCTGATAGCACTGAATGAGAAAAAACCAAAACTAGATTCAAAATGATTGGGAGCATAGTGCAGTTATTATGGATTCAGAAAGGTCTTAGAAATTTAGTAAGGAAATAAATATAAATAAATAGATACTGTCTTTAATGACTTCTGTATGTGTTACTTTCCTGATGAACTATGATTTTGACAGTAAATCCTTTCAAATGAAGGCTGCCAATACTCAGAGAAATCTTGTCCTTGTGTAGCATATTTCACAAATCTCTTGTGAGGTGTGCTTCCTATTGGTAATTGTCCCACAAAGATCTTTACCATTTTTAGGAAAGAAAGTCCTTTATATTTTGGTTCAAGATGCTATTTTGCCACAGCAATCATTTCACACAATAAGATAAGCAGTCATGCAGTTTATTTGGGTTTGGCTTGAATGTTTGTGAACTCTGAAAATCAAGGTTGTAGGGTAGCATCAAACAGTACCAACAAAGCAGTTGAGTTGCTTCTTTGAAAGATAGTTAAATAGCTTTTGATAAAGCATTCAACCACCGTAGAATCACAGGGGAAAGATTCCACTAGATACAGGCCTTTAAATAAAAAAAAAATGGATAGATCATAATTAAAAAAACGAATCAGCTTTCATAATTTTATAATCTGGAGATGAACTCAACTGCTTCTTTTTTTAAAGGTGGTTAATCATCTTCAGGCATGGATCATCTCCCAGTTAGAGTACATATAACAGAGAAGGCTCTCTTTTGCCCTCAAGGAGGAAAAGAAATGTAATGTGCAATATATGTGATATCAATATTTTATTGGAAATTGAAAAAGGCCAACCTGAAATTTTCATTACTTCTTCGCTTTAAGGAAAAAGAGAGCTACAAAGCAGTGGCATAGCCAAGGATGTCTCCAGGGGTTAAGGATTACTTTGCTTTTGATCGGAGCAAAACTTCGAGGTTTTTGAAAAAAAGAAAATATGGCAGGGCAGATAAACCTATCAGATGAGGGTAAGCAAAAGGTATTTGCTTATAATAGTTATACTGTTTTTTAGTAAGAGTGTCTTGATGGTGCTGACTTGCAACCCCATTTTTTTAAAATTGCTTATATGATGGCATAATGAGGAATTTGTCTCTATTCATAATTGTTTTAGACCCATGGGAACAGCTGACATCTCAGCCCAAACAATATTTTTCCTGCTCTGTAGAAGGGAAATTGAGCTCTGCTCCTCAACAATTGGAGAGGTTGAAAGGGTAACCAGTTATTGGTTGTTGTTTTATAAATCACTTGCTCACGTAGAGATTTGGCTTATCTGTCTCAGGCATCAAAATGCCTGGAAGTAACTGTAGAGCACAGTAAAGGTTATTTTAAACAGTTCTAGAATAAACTAGAGATCTAGTTTGAACATTATTTGTAGTAGATGGTGTACACAACTCAGGGAGATGCTGGCCAGTTGCTGCAATGACCACAATGCCACCCTTCTTACAAAAATCTGGAAATTTACAAAAAGCTGAGGGAGCCACGCTCAGTGTAATGCTAATGCTATGTATGGTAAATGAAGGTCAGAGAGTTTTCTGTATGATGAGAAGCAATGGTGAGCAGGATGAGAAAGGGCTGCCTACTGAACATCTCCCTTCCTGAATCTAAGGAGAAAAAAAAATCCAGGCAGGACAAAGGCCAGAATTAATCCCCCATCCATGGATGATTAAATGAAATAGTTCAAGACACGATATCATTTCTCATGAAGGTTTGGCCCAGCACTGGCATCACTTTTGAAATATGGCCCCAAAATGATGAAGTCAATCATGATTTTAAATTTGTGAAGTGTGCTTTCCCTATTATTCATTATTCTTATTTATAAAATGTATTGACCGCCCATAGGTAACTCTGGGAGATATACAGTCATAAAAATATGACTATACATATACAATCAAAACATAAATAAATTAAAATATTAAAATCTAAAGACACGTGCTGTTCTCTCACAGGGAACTTCATAATTTAGCTGTAGGCAGCTCACTGAATTTCAAAAAGAGTCTGAGCCATTTTACATATGCATGTTGCAAAATTTCAGTTCAGTTGTGCACATTGTGTTATATGGCAGGTCTATCTGAGGTGTGTAAAATGGACATTCATATGTGAACACTGACAATCTGAAGTCAATGCTACAGATTCAGAATTTGATATATATTTTCCTTTTTCTTTTGTACTACAAAATAATTATTGTGACTTTCCCTGAGAAGTATTTCTAAGGATGGTTGGTTGTTTTTTTTTTTTTTTTTTTTTTGTCACTTAGTAGGTGGCTTTGACAAAGTGTGGAAACAAGGAATAGCTGCATTCCACTTCACTGATAAGTTTGGGAAATGCAAATTAGATGAGATCCTATTAAAATGCAAGCCAAATTAATTTTTTCTTCCATCCCAGCATGTAAGAGATTCCTACTGAAAGATTTAAACATAATTATACAAAACTCTCCTACAATACTTGGCAGCATTGTTCTCTAGTAAGATTTTTGACATTATGAGGCAGACATAAGTACCTGCCAAAAGAGAAATTGAGGTTGACCTCCCAGCTTGGATGGATATATGTGATTAATATTGTTGTAGTCTCTGGAGCAGTGGTGGGTTGCTCCCGGTTTGGTCCAGTTCCATAGAACCTGTAGTAAAACTGGCGGGAGGCTCCACCCACCCGCCATGTCATCATGGGTGACCTGAGCATGTGCAGAAGCTTCTGCGCATACACAGAAGCGCTAGTGCGCGCGCTCCTGTTGCAAACCAATAGTAAAGGTAAGTGGAACCCACCCCTGCTCTGGAGCTATTTGTGTAGGGATATCTTGAATAAACTGTACTATGGAATTGTATAGTCCTGGTAACTACTAACTATCATCCCTACAAAAACAACAGTTTGTTTAGTGACTGTAGGAAGCTACAAAGGCACTGAAAAAATGTAACTTATGATTGTTTTTCACACTTACGACTGCTGCAATATCCAGATGGTCACATGACAAAATTCACATGGCTCATAGTATTGAAGGTTGCAGTGTCTCTGGGTCATCTGACAAGCAACTGTGGCAAAAAAAGATGGTAAAATTCACTTAACAACTGTCTCACTTGGCCACAAAAATTTGGGAGCTCAGTTTGGTCATGAGTGAAGGACCTCCTGTATTAAATCAAACCAGAGGACTATAGATCTCAGTACACGGGCAGATACAGAGATGAATGTTTTGATATATGTCTTATATGTCTCTTTTCTGTCATTTGGTAGGACAGTTGTAACAGCCCACGTACATAACCTATTAGGCTATATATTATATTAATCACTTTACTAAAATGGTTTGCATCCTCAGAGTATTAGACATGAATTATCCAGAATTAATTTAGCATATTTTTTGCTAAATAATTTGTGGTTATTCTTCAACATGACATGCTAAATTAATTCTGGATAAAGGATTTAAGCACACTACGAGCTTATTATCTTGACATACTTTGTCAGATCCCTAAAAGTGATACTGCCATTCAATTGAGAGAAGGAGGGTCCTGGATTCGATTTATTAGCATCGCCTGTGTCAATGGATATTTTACAACCCGTATCCTGCTGCCAAAGTGCCCTGAGATCTCCTTACCTTTGGGGAATGTTTATGATGGCCATGTGGGATGTTTCACTTTAAAGGATAACGGAGGATAGCAATGGGAATGCATGCTTATCCGGTTCTCAGGGCAGCTGGTAAAGAAAACCTTCACACTTGTGTATTGGCTAAAATCTGCATTCTGGCTAAAGGGAGGGGTCTCTACTGCTTTAATCCTACTTGTCTTGCCTAAGGGTATTCATACGTTGCTTTGAATCCATTGCTGTCATTTCTGCTTAATAAAAGGTTCCTTTTGAAATACTATGTTTCAAGAGTCTTCACTTTCTTAAGTTAGAGGGAGAGGCAATCCTTACATACTTCTTCATATGGGGGAGAACAGGAAGGCTGTGGAATTTCACATATTGCTGAAGTATGTTTCCCAGAATCCCAGGCAGTTTGGGAGCTGCAGTTCAGTTCCTCTGGAAGGCAACAGGTTCCATTCTTGCTCTGTGAATTGTTCCTTTCCTTAACCATGATAATATTAAAAGGCAATCCATCTATTCATACAATGATGCAAAAGATATTTCACACCGATATTATAAAACCAGAATTATACCTATTAGGTTTTATGGACCAAAACATCAGAAAATTAATATGGGAAAGCAAGATTGCATATGGTAATTGCGGCAAATTATTGTATGCAAATAGCTGGAGAAACAATGAAAAACCTGCAATGGAAGACTGGTTTACAAAATTAATTGAACTTGCCGAAATGGTGAAGCTGACCAACTTGGAGAAAAAATATGACAAAGATCTTTTTAAAAAGACTGGAATCATGTATAGACTTTTTGTTGAAAGAAGAAAAAATTGAACTAATGATTTCGGGATCTGGGGACTAAAAAGGCAAGAAGAGAGTGGGGAATAAGGGCAGGGTGTTTAAAATAACTTGATACAGATAAGAAGGGAAGGCATAACTCTATGTTTTCTCTATTTTAATTGTTTTCTGTATTCTTTCTATTTTTGGTGTTCATGTTTACTGTATTGAGCTACCAATGCTTCCTTGCTGCAGCATTATAATTTCAGATATGTTTCAAATGAACTTTGCCTCTGAAGACATCTTCAGTTTGACTGCTGCACTTATGCCCATACATTTTTTTTTCACAATCATAAGAAAATAATGTGCCATTACAATCTTTCAGGATGTTTTGGTCTAACTAACCACATTGCAATTCCCAGGAGATCCCCTGTTAAGAACACCTCAAGGCTATCCTTGCTAGGTTCCTGAATTGGCTCAGTCACCAAACACAGACAGCATAGCAGAAAACCACAGCTCTGAGATTCAGTCTGGAGTGGCTGTAGAACAGAACAGAACAGAACAGAACAGAACAGAACAGAACAGAACAGAACAGAATAATAGAGTTGGAAGGAACCTTGGAGGTCTTCTAGTCCAACCCTGCTTAGAAGAAACCCCTCCATTTATGGGTCTGGGTTCTATATTAGAAGAAAATGATTCTCAGTCCCCTTTATCCTCCACGTCTTTGTTTCAGATGATACTGGGAAAATGTCATCTCTACTAGGAAGACAAGACGAGGAAATTTTTCTAAAATACAGGTAGTCCTTGACCTACAACCACAATTGAGCCCAAAATTGCTAAGTGAGACATTTATTAAGTGAGTTTTGCCCCATTTTACGACCTTTCTGGCCACGGTTTCTAAGTGAATCACCACAGTTGTTAAGTTAGTAACACTGTTATTAAATGAATCCGGCTTCCCCATTGACTTTGCTTGGCAGAAGATTACAAAAGGGGATCACATGATCCCAGGATATGGCAACCGTCATGAATATGAGACAGTCGCCAAGTGTCTGAATTTTGATCACGTGACCGTGGGGATGCTGCAACAGTCATAAGGGTGAAAAATAGTCATGTCACTTTTTTCAGTGCCATTGTAACTTCGAACAGTCACTAAATGAACTATTGTTAAGTCGAGAACTACTTATAAAGCAGTTGCTCTTATGCATATATCTGGCTCGTCAGCAGGACACTGGCCCCACATCAGCACATTGTTTATTCAGAAGTCCTGTTCCTATTTCCCATCTAAATTGAGATGAGAACAAAAATCATTAGAGGCAAAGTACATTCTAACTTAACACTGTTTTATCAATTCGCAATTTATGCATTTCAGCATTTTCTCAGCTGGTAAGAACAGAAGGGTCTCCAAATCTAATACCCTGTTTATGCTATACATTATAATCTAATTATTTGTAATTTAAGTATCTGACTACTCAAATCTAGCAATAATTTAATTTGTATCTGTCCAGGGAGGAAAGGAAATGGATGGTGTGTGACAAGTGAGCACAGTTGGTGTTGAAACAGCATGATTCTCTCTTGAGCCAACAGGAGTAAGGAATATCTGAAAGGCCTCCCTGGGAGCAGAACTCAACATAGATTAATTTCATTTTTAAAAAAATATATGAGAGAACCTCTATTGTTTAATGGTTTAGTCTTTAAAAAAATCCAGTAGCAGACGGTGGGAAAAACCACTATCTGTCTGAGATCCTGGGGAGCTGCTATCAATCAGATTTACAATTTCTTGAAGTTTATTTTCCTTCTGGTCAGCTTTCCTGCCAGTTCTTTGATTCCTATGGACCCCATGTTTTTATTCCCCCTTCAGAAATGGAGGAGGGGAGATAGCTTTCTCCTACCATCCATTTTTTTTTCCATGGATCAGCTCCATGGATCCAGCAGATGGGGAGGACAACTTGAAAGAACCACCCTCTCCTGCTGAGGGTTGCCAGGTGTCCACTATTTGAGCGGACAGTCCACTTTTTTCACATTATGTTCACGATTTTTTTTCACAAAATAGTGGACATTTTTTTTATTGAAAAGCTTTATGATGAAATGGTACGTAATCTAAAGCTGTACAGTCTAAGAGAATAAGAATAGGAGAATCGCGTTTTGTCTTTTTTTTCATAAGTTAGAATGAGACAAAGATCGAATGCTCATTGCAATAATCACATTTTACACAACAGGGCAAAAAATGCATTAAAGCAGTTATCTTTTGATATCGAAAATGTAGTGCTGAAGGTTTTTGCCAAATTTTCGAATTCTGCGAAGAAACGAGAAGAGTTGAAATCATTTTTTGAGTTTTGCGAGTCAGAATTCCATGAAGTTTTGCGCCATGTTCCAACACGTTGGTTAAGTTTGTTTAAAGAGGTCGAAAGACTTCTTTTAAACTGGATACCTCTAAAATCGTATTTTATTTCTCTTGGATCTGATGAGTGCCATAAGGTTATCTGGAACCTTATTTCAGATCAGGAAAATGAACTCGCAAAGGACGATGAACCAACAATTTCAGAATTGTATTTATATTTCACGCACTTCTTCATGTCAATAATGCAAGACACCCTACTGAAGCTGGAAAGCAAGAAAATTCTTGCATGTGATCTTCACATTATCATGTGTAAGCTGCGTGATTTTTTGCAAAAAAAATACGATGAGCAGTTTTTTGGAATGAAAGTTTTATTTGCCTTACACTCTCTTCGATGAAATTTCTGCCTTAGAAGAAGTTTATGTTCATCTGCAGGGCGATTCATCCCTTGATAAGTGGACGTACTTTTTCAAGAAAGAGCCAGCTCCGAGTTTACTGAAACTGTTCCAGTATTGTGAATCAATTCCGGTATCAAATGGAAACGTTGAACGAATTTTCAGCGTCATGGGAAATTTGTGGACTGACGAACGTAACCGACTGCTTGTATCAGTTCGAAGTGAACTTTGTATATTTTTTAATATTTCTCAACATTGTACTGAAATTAAAGAATTATTCCTTAAACACAAAGAATTGATCAAAGCTGCACAGTCAAATAAAAAATACACACGACAGCAAAGTAAAATGTAATTTAATATTTTGCATATTATTATAATATATTTGATGTTTTGAATTTTAAGTCAAGTTTTGAAGTGATTCTTTTAATACGTGTTAAAATGTTTGTAAGAAAATATATAATTTAATTGTATTTTTTTTTATTTTTTTACTACTTAACACCCTCCCCCCCCGCTTGTCCGCTATTTTTTGGAAGCAGACCTGGCAACCCTACTGCTGACAGAAGCAAGAATGAACCTTAAAAACAGTGTCCAGGAACCAGCCAAAGTTATTGGAATGCCACTATGCTTACTTCTGGATTAGTGTGATGTGTAACATCAGCCCTTGAGTTGGCCTAGCCCAGGCGTGGGCAAATGTGGCTCTTTTACAACCTGTGGACTTCAACTCCCAGAATTCCTGAGACAGCCAAGCTTGCCCACCCCTGGCCTAGCCTACTCCGGGGAAGATCTAATGCCCATACAAGCCTGAAGCGTTAGTAGGTGTGAAAAAAATGTAAACCTGGCCTTTAAACAAATTTGAAAAAAGATTACTCCATCCTGAGAAAGAGGAAAGCACAATAAATTCACAATAAATCCACCTCAATTTTGTTTGGTGTAAGATGGAGCAGAAAAAAAAAACTTGGACAGCATTTCAAGGTACTATCATCACTGGAATCCCTGTTGGGCCCGTTTCTTGGCCCACCTCTCTCAAAAGACTAACAACTTGTCATTGCCATTCCTTGGATATACAATTCTGTCAGTTCATTTTGTCTAAAATAGAATGACTT
Organism: Pituophis catenifer annectens; assembly: GCF_029215685.1. Lineage (NCBI taxonomy): Eukaryota > Metazoa > Chordata > Lepidosauria > Squamata > Colubridae > Pituophis > Pituophis catenifer. Next base: position 182,173,557 of record NW_027256881.1, read on the forward strand.
CCTGGAAGGAAAACACATTGGAATAGTGTCTAGATTTACCTAAAATATGTTTTTTCCTCACAATTTTTTTTTTTAAATTTACTGTCTTAGATTCACTGAGAAAGTGATGTTGGGGGAGATCTTCTCTTTGCTGCTACTTAAATACCTTGCCCTACAAATACCTTTGCTCTGTGAAGATCTGGAGTTTGAAAATTAAGGGAAAAGCTGGATAGGCTGGTCTTGGTGATATCTGCCACTAGATGGCAGGCACATTTCAGTTCCATAAAGGACAGACTCTTATCGTGCAGGATAAGGGATAACTCCCATTATTTTCTGCTTGGGTTCAGTTTAATGAGAATATCTAGCTTCAAATATCATATAGGTGCTATGAGCACCTAAAAATCCCAGCACTTCCACCGGCATTCATTTCCAGGGACTGAAGCTCCGTGAAAATTTAACAGGAGTTTTTTTTTTTCCCCCTCTCCCTTCCGTTGATGGACATACAAGCTTCTTCTGAGACATCACTTTTTCTAAGGCTGTTGTTGATGCTGCTGCTAAACGCACAGGAGTGGAATCAGTATAAATGGTTGCTCTTATATTTACCCTTTCCAACAAGAACAAAGGTGATTCTATAATGCAACCAGTCATCTGGAAAAGAACCAAAGCAATCATGTTCCAGTCTTTTGCCCTCCGCCTCTGTGGCACTTTGGCTCCCAGAATCTCTAGCATGTCTTGAAAGCAAACACACCAGATGTGTTTTGATATGACCTATGGAACGGAAATCAGTTTCCATTCCGTATGTCGTATCTCTCAGACTTGCTCTTACCTGCTCTTTCTACAGGAGATATTACAGCTTGCACCCAGGGTCCTCTGTATTCAAAACAGTGACTTTCCTGGGAAAGGTTGCTCCTCCAAAGTAGCATAATGCTGGGAAATAAAAAACTTCTATTCTGTGCACTGGAAGGAGTGCATTTTCCCTAATCCGGGGAGTAAGTCCATGAATCAATAGTGGGTTTCAAAAAGATTTACTACCGGTTCTGTGGTTGTGGCTTGGTGGGCGTGGCATGGCTTGGTGGGTGTGGCACGGGCAGGATACTGTAAAATTTCCATTCCCACCCCACTCCAAGGGAAGGTTACTGCAAAATCCCCATTCCCACCCAATTCCAGGGGAAGGTTACTGCAAAATTCCCATTTCCTCCTAATCAGCTGGGACTTGGGAGGCAGAGAATTGATGGGGGCGAGGCCAGTCAGAATTTTTACTACCGGTTCTCCGAACTACTCAAAGTTTCTGCTACCGGTTCTCCAGAACTGGTCAGAACCTGCTGAAATCCACCTCTGCCATGAATATGTTTCTCTGAAGCTCTATTTTTTCCGGTGGTTGCAATGTGATTAATACAACCCACCAACTCCATCTAGAGCCAAAGAGCAGCTGATCTATGTTTCTTGAGAAGCCAGTCCTGGGCCCAGAACGTGATGAACCTTTTTGCCTGAACTGATGAAAACTGGTCTATCCTCTGGGTTTTTTGTTTGTTTGTTTGTTTGGTTGGTTGGTTGGTTTTTCTGTTTGCTTTAGAGGCATGCCTAAATAGCAAAGACTCTGAATACTTCCTAATAGCCTGAAGGGTAAGGAGGACAACAGCTGGTAGAAACTTAAGCAGACTTGGTGCCTCTGCTGGTTTCATGGAGAAGCAGCATTGGGAGAAAAGTCAAGGAGAAAGAAGGAGCACAGGCTGGCCCTGGCATCAGCGACTTTTATACTATAAATAATGTCCAAATTGTTGCCAGGAAACTCACCAGGTACTGAGCTCAAGTCAAAGGAGTCTTTATTTCTATATTATGCTTTAATATTTATAAATAGAGGGGAAATGGGTGGTTAAGAAATATGACATGTAAATAAATACAGCAAATATTGCAACCTTTCCTCTAACACGGAAGAGTGACCCACAGTTCATATGGAGTTAAAAGTAAGTCCCAGGAAATTCACCTATTCCCCAAAGCAGAACAACTTCTCATAAGGGTAGCAAATCAGAGGGGGGACATAGATGGGGAGATTGTTAGCATATGGTTAACATATTGGTTAACAATATGGAGCAAGCATTTACAAGAATGCAGCATGATGGTTAACCACGGAAAATGTGATGCAATTTGTTTTTAAAGGGAATCAAGATTTTAAAAATTAATAAAATGACACAGTGATGCCATCTGGTCTATTAGAGTGTATCCCAATGCTGTTCAAATGTTCCTGTCCTTGAGGCTGACTTCTAAGGAGCATAGTCTTGCCAATTTGCTGGGTTAAATTTTATTACTTTAGGTCATGAAGAAACAGTTACTATTTGCACAAGCTGGCCTGCAGGAACTTCCAAACATTTGCACATATTCAGAGAGTCCACACTTGGTGAAACTCTTTGGACCATTGCAGGCATGTTCTGAGCTGCTCATAACAGCAAGGCATGGAAAAAGGTTTTTAACCTGAGGAATCAGTGAGATCTGTACTAAGTCTACTGGCAGTAGAAAGACGCTGGCAAGAGCAGGCATCCAACAAGTGCAGTACACAGATCGATTATGAGCAAAAAAAGGAAAGACAAATGAAATATCTTGGAAGTTGACTAGAATCTTGAACTGGGATATTCCACACTGCAACCTTTGATGACTGTTGTCTTTAGGGTTGCCAGGTCTGCTTCCAAAAAATAGCGGACAAGCGGGGGGGGGGGGTGAGTTAAGTAGTAAAAAAATAAAAAAAAATTACAATTAAATTATATATTTTCTTACAAACATTTTAACACGTATTAAAAGAATCACTTCAAAACTTTACTTAAAATTCAAAACATCAAATATATTATAATAATATGTAAAATATTAAATTACATTTTACTTTGCTGTTGTGTGTATTTTTTATTTGACTGCGCAGCTTTGATCAATTCTTTGTGTTTAAGGAATAATTCTTTAATTTCAGTACAAAGTTGAGAAATATTAAAAAATATACAAAATTCACTTCGAACTGATGGTACAAGCAGTCGGTTACGTTCGTCAGTTCACAAATTTCCCATGACGCTGAAAATTCGTTCAACATTTGCATTTGATACCGGAATTGATGCACAATACTGGAACAGTTTCAGTAAACTCAGAGCTGGCTCTTTCTTGAAAAAGTACGTCCACTTATCAAGGGATGAATCGCCCTGCAGATGAACATAAACTTCTTCTAAGGCAGAAATTTCATCGAAGAGAGTGTAAGGCAAATAAAACTTTCATTCCAAAAAACTGCTCATCGTATTTTTTTTGCAAAGAATCACGCAGCTTACACATGATAATGTGAAGATCACATGCAAGAATTTTCTTGCTTTCCAGCTTCAGTAGGGTGTCTTGCATTATTGACATGAAGAAGTGCGTGAAATATAAATACAGTTCTGAAATTGTTGGTTCATTGTCCTTTGCGAGTTCATTTTCCTGATCCAAAATAAGGTTCCAGATAACCTTATGGCACTCATCAGATCCAAGAGAAATAAAATACGATTTTAGAGGTATCCAGTTTAAAAAAAGGCTTTCGACCGCTTTAAACAAACTTAACCAACGTGTTGGAACATGGTGCAAAACTTCATGGAATTCTGACTTGCAAAACTCAAAAAATGATTTCAACTCTTCTCGTTTCTTCGCAGAATTCGAAAATTTGGCAAAAACCTTCAGCACTACATTTTCGATATCAAAAGATAACTGCTTTAATGCATTTTTTGCGCTGTTGTGTAAAATGTGATTATTGCAACGAGCATTCAATCTTTGTCTCATTCTAACTTATGAAAAAAAAGACAAAACGCGATTCTCCTATCCTTATTCTCTTAGACTGTACAGCTTTAGATTACGTACCATTTCATCATAAAGCTTTTGAATAAAAAATGTCCACTATTTTGTGAAAAAAAATCGTGAACATAATGTGAAAAAAGTGGACTGTCCGCTCAAATAGTGGACACCTGGCAACCCTAGAACTTGTCTTGTTGCAACTTATTATTTACCTAGAATTGGAAATTATTTCTAGACATCTATAATCCTTGCAGGTTTCTGCTTAGGTCTTCTAGTTTCTTTACCATTCTTGCACATTGGAGTGATTGATCAATTGATTTATAGGACATAAGTGATCACCTATCTGATATAATGTCTCTAGGCAGCTCATAATGCCTAAAAACATGCTCCAAAAACAAAAGGACCCCTCCTCCCCAGGCATCAGCCAAACAACCTCCCAGCTCAACTCCTATCCTAGCCCAATGCTTGGGATAGCAGCCAGGTATTCCCAGTCCTTTGGAAACTAAAAAGAGTAGGGATGCCTTAGATCACAGGTGGAACAGTTTCAAATGGTTGGGCAGCCTCCATGGAAGCACATTTCCAAAGTCCCATTACATGACAACATTTAAGGGATGGAACCTGGAGAAACCCATGCTGCCTAACCAGTGAGATGGGCGGATACCCTTAGGGATAGGTGGTCCCACAAGTAACTGGACCTGTGCAATGTACCATGTACAGTCCCTGTTTGCTCCTTTAAAATATCTTCCAGGCATTCAACAGATTTTGTGTCCCAAATTGTCAGGCTGAAACTCTCAGTGTTTGACAAAACCTAAGGATACCCACATCCACAATAATGATTCTTGTATTGGTATGATCTAATCCTGTCAGATAAGAAAATGCATTTATTTTGAACACCAAGAGCCGTGGTGGCACAGTGGTTAAATGCAGTATGGCAGACTAATTCTGCTGACTGCCAGCTGAGCAGTTCGGCACTTCGATTCTCACCGGCTCTAGGTTTACTCAGCCTTCCATCCTTCCGAGATCGATAAAATGAGGACCCAGATGGTTGGGGGCAATACGCTGACTCTGTAAAACCGCTTAGAGAGGGCTGTAAAGCATTGTGAAGCGGTATGTAAGTCTAAGTGCTATTGCTATTGAAGAGAGGAAGAAGAAAGTACTAAATTCAACTTTCCAGGTTCTTCCTTAAATATTAGACATATTTGCAGCTTATTGGATAATTGTACATGATCCCAGAAAGTTTTTGCATGTCTGATTGTTCTATCCATGTAAAGTCTTCTTTCCCATATGTTCCCCATATGTTCTAATTGAACCATAACACACATATCTTTGTTAAAAGCCATGTCTTTCAGGGACAAAGGCAGCCCAGAGATGGAACTGAAGGCAAAAAAATATCTGAGAAAGGGCATAACATTTCCTTCATAAATCTCCTATGGAAAGTGAGAAGAGATAGTTATTTCAAAGCTTCTCCCTTTCTTAAGCAAGAAATAAGCTTCTTCTGACAGATCACTGTTTCTTAAGCTGCTGTTTTTTTCCTACTAATATAGTTAAGTTCTGGAAAAACTTAACTATAAGTAACTATAGGGATGATTTTAGTACCCTGATGCTATTGACTTCAATATAACAGAGAAAATGTGACAAACTCATCTTTTGGGTTCTGCCTTTCCCCTTCTTAGCTCTCTGAGCTGATTTTGTTTCTCTGTTCTGCATCTTTTGTTCTCTCTGTGACTCATTAAGGTCACAACTTTGCCATTTCCACATCTGTCTCTAAAGAAACTCACTTTGATTCAACAGTCATCATACTTGTCTGAAAAGTCCTTCCACTACAACTGTGGAAATCTTTGCCAGACATTTTCAAGACAGACTTATAAAACATTTAGTGAATATATCCTTGCCAAAAACCAGCGATGAACTGCTTAATGTTTCTTGCCTATATTCCCCAGCCAAGAAGCATATGGAATGTGCACGATTACATCTTTCTAGTTAAAGACTTGAAATAATTCCATCACAATTAGCCAAATATTATATCAAAGTGAATCAACTTGTCGAAGGGGGAAAGAATAGGAATGAAACACATTTTTTGCCAGCTCACATGCCGCAAGCATACTCCTAATTTTAGAAAGCCAAGAGGTATAGTTATTTAGAAGATAAATTTTACATATCATATTATGTATCAATTACATACAGAATACATGGTACCAATGTATTAATCTTCCATGTCGACTAACCCATCTTCCAAAGAACAGCATCTGGAACATTTTTCCAGTGATCTGATTTGGGATGGTAGATTGGTTCCCATTGGTCCATTATTTTATGATGGTGATGATGATCCATCAAATAGTTTTCAACCCCTAGAGACTACATAGATTTTTCTCCATGATTTCTATTTTATACTAGTATTCCCTATGTTGCTATCTTGAGCTGCAAGTCAAAGTTTCAGAGTGTGATTTTACAAGTATCTGCAGTCATGAAAGCACCTGGTAAGTGGTAGAAGAGAGCATCTTTCATCACCGGGTGCCCTCCAAAAGGCCACAACTGTCTGAATTCTTTAGCCCAAACTAGTCAAGAATCACTTCCAGAGGTAGAGGTTTTCTACCCCAATCCTCTGCCCAGAACAGGATCAAGCCAGACTAATGGCTTTCTACCCTTTGCTTCAAAGCCTCTTGTGACCTTCTGTTGTACAGGATGCTGTATTGTCCAATAGCAATATAATCCTGGCGTGTTCCCAATCACTTTTAGCATTTCAAAAAGGGACTGTTCTTTGGAAGCAACCTTGGATGTGAGTTCAACACAGCAACATAGGGAATACTAATTTAATGTAATTTAAGTGGAATTGTAATTCAGCTGCACTTTGCAAGAGAAAAAGTTTCAAGAAAAACATAAACTCTTAATGCAATTTCATTAGCTGGGCTGTATCAATAGAAATATAATGTCAAGATCAAGAGATCGGTGTTAGCCAGCTCACACCAATAATATTATGCCCTGTTTGGGCTACTAAAGTTTAACAATAGCAATAGCACTTAGACCTGTGATTGCAAACCTATGGCACACGTGCTGGAAGTGGCACACAGAGCCATCTCTCTGGGCATGCCAGCCATTGCCTGTTGCTCTTCCGGGTTCCCGCATGCACATGTGCCCTGGCCAGATGCTCATAGCGCGTGCATGCACTAGGAACTGGAAGACCAAGTGACTGTCGCACATGCACACACAAGAAACTGGGAACTGCTCTTCCGGTTTCTGGTGCTCCGCTGCACGCCTCCGTGAGCTCCCATTTTGGCACTTGGTGCCGAAAGGCTTGCCAACACTGACTTAGACTTATATACTGCTTCACAGTGCTTTACAGCCCTTTCTAAGCGGTTTACAAAGTAAGCATATTGCCCCCAACAATCTGGGACCTCATTTTACCACCCTCAGAAGGATGGAAGGCTGAGTCAACCTTGAGCCAGTGAGATTCGAACTGCCAAACGTTTGGCACCAACAATGTACCAACAAACTAGAGCATGTCCACAGGAGAGCAACTAAAAGATAAGAGCTAGGAAAGAAAAAACTTATAAGAAAAATGTATTAATGTTGTTGGTGATGGATATTTTTAACCCACCTGGAGACTGCAGAATACATGATAGCTGTTTTCAAGCAGCTGAAGGGTTGTCATGCAGAAGATAAGGTAGACTTGTTCTTAGTTATTCCAGAAGAAACAGTTGGTTTTCTAAGGTCACATCCAAACATGATATTCTGTGAATCCATTTTCTTTCATTGAATTCCCAAAGCTACCTATCAGCCAGCATTCACCAAGGCATTTTATAGAGTTTGAACCTGCTGCCTTCAATTTTGCAAAGCGATTGATTTAACATGATTCTGCTTAATAATATCTATGGGACAAATCAAAACTGTTGGCTCTGATTTATAAATCTGTAATTTGTATTCAGAAGTTGGAGAAAAATACTATCTCTTTTTAAAAAGAATTATGTAATGGAAGAGCTATATATCTTATAAATTAATGGTTCAGTGACAATCTGGCATCCTTTGAATACACCAGGAGTCAAGAAAGTGTCACCAAGAGGTCTTTGAATAGGACGGAAACCTTCTGAATTATTCACTAGCTACCCCAGGCTTTGAATTTTCAGAAACCTATGCAGTAAATTAACTGTGCTGATCAGCAAATATGATGTTATCAGGCTTAGTTTCTAATGTTCCTCTTGCACATTGAAAATAGAAGATGCTTCCTTTATGTTATCATTAACAATCAAGGTCCTCCATATTGTAATTTCCAATATGAGCACCAGTGTGCCTCCAATCATTTCCCTCTGCATGTGCCCAGCTGAGTTATTTTTTGCTGAGATTATTTTTATCCACTTAAGGACCTAAGGCACCAAATTCTAGCCCTATTTTTATGTGCAAGATAGCCCTGGAGCCCCCTAAGGCATTTTTTAAAAATAAAATCAATGGGTGGCAGCATTTCAGTGCTTTGTTTAGAAATATGCCATCTGTACAAGAAAAAGAGATAAACTGGAAATGGTATAGAGCAGTGGTGGCGAACCTTTTACTCACCAAGTGCTGAACAGGTATGTGCTTTGCGCGCTTCGTGCACGCACTTGCTATCCATGCTAACACACAGCTCTTCCCTCGTGTGCTGTGCGCACAACCGCATCATCTGCACATGCGCACGGCTTTTGCCGCATGCCCCTCTGTGCGCTGAGCACGCAATCATACCATCTGTGCATGCGCGAGCTTGTGTGTGGCTCCCTGTAGCTGCACGCACAACCGCACCATCTGCACATGTGCATGGCTTTCACACAGCTTCCCCATGTGCTGCATGTGCAATTGCACCATCTGCACATGCACATGGTTTCCATGTATGCAATGCATGTGCGTGAACGCCATATCTCAGTACAAATGCTGTACTCTTGCACGCGTGCGCAAATGTGCGTGCATCCGCAGGAGAGCTCCAAAAACCAGCTGGGTCCCCTGAATTGCGCGCATGGAGACCTGAACACCAGCTGGGGCGCACACGCATGCGCAGCTGCAAGTGAGTTGGGCGACAGCTCACGTACCCGGAAAGATGGCTCTGCGTGCCACCTCAAGCACCCGTGCCATAGGCTCGCCATCATGGGTATAAAGCTTCCCATTTGCCTCAATGAATGGAAGTGAATGAGAAATAAGCTCCTAAATTTGTTTTTGGGGTTTTGTTTTGTTTGTTGGTAAATGGATATTTTACGACTAGCAACTACCAAAAATGGCAGCCATTTTGGGAAGGTAAGCCTCCTCTGCCCCTATATTGGGTGAGTTTCTTCCAAATTTAAAATATGCCCAGGGGCCTCCAAAATTGGGGCACTTGATTGGTTTTGTTAGCGGAAAAGTGAACTGCACAGTTAATGTGCATGGCCATGAACCACCATATACACCGTGGAGGGCACTGTGAACGTTTCCTAGTCAAGGTCCTTGTTTCCTCATCTTTGGACTATGCACTTAAAACTTTGCTTGGGCAATGTGCATATTCATTAGCTAATGTACATAATCTCCCAGAAACATACCCTTGACTTCATAATGACAAAGTAAAGGGCTCACTGTATTTCTTTTGCCTTGTCTGAGGAGTGCATAGTTATTGTGCCTTTTTTTTGCTGTTACTCAGCTAAATTAATATAACTGAGCGTAGAGATGGAGATTAATCACAAATGGGAGAAAGTACAACTTTTTCTTATCCTCTCATGGAAATATCAAAGGCCTATTGGTAGCTCAGCAAAATATTCAAAACACAGTCAGGAAATGCTGGTAACCAATCCTGGAAAACGTATCAAACCTTAGCATGTATGAACATCTTTAAAACTGTTTTGGAAAATATAGGAACTGTTAAGGATATATGTACATTTCTCTCTTCAGTGCCAGTTTATAATACACATCCTGAATGGCCTAATATTGAATCGATTAGTTCTTCAGTTGACATAACTCCTAAATTGAATCTGTAGATAAATTCATTCTCTACTATGCACATAAACACATTCATAAAATTTCTACTAAATGGTTTATGCAAAGTGCAAAGTGATATGTTTATATTGTATACAGGCCATTCTCAACATACAACCACAAATGGAAGCAGAACTTCCATTGCTAAGTGATGCAGTTGTAAAGTGAATCATAAGTGATTTTAGGACCTTTTCCTGTGGTCATTAAGCAAATCACATAGTTAAGTGAATCCATCTTCCCCCATTGACTTTGCTTGTTAGAAGTCCCCTCGGAAGAATGCAAATGGATGCTGCATAAATACACACTAGTTGTCAAGCACATGACTGTGGAGATGGCTGTGACAGTTCCAAGTGTGAAGATTTGTCATAAGTCACTGTTTTCAATACCTCCATAACTTTGAATGTGATGGGTCCTTGGTGCTCTCTGAGCTTGGTTATTTTCTTGCAGATATTTCTTCACCCATACTAGGTAACATCATCAGTACAAATATTATCCTTTATTGATAACTTTGAACAGTTGTTAAATGATTGATTCTAAGTCAAGGACCTGCTATATCGTTTCATGTGATAGTGAAGGCTTAATTCTAAATGAAAGTTATATCAGTGGGCAGTAACCTTTTACTGTTTTTTTTAACAATTTTTATTGTCTTGAAAACTGGCCAGAGTTGTGGTTACAGTATGGGTGGTTATATAAAGTCTTTGAAATAATAATAATAATAATAATAATAATAAATAAACTCAGTTTTAAACATTGGTCATTTCCCCACCCCCACCCCATCTTTACTTTTTCAGAAATGTGCAACATGAACATTGTAGTGTTGTTAAGAAATAAAAAAATAACTTAATGTATATAATAATTTTAGACAAACTTCCAACAATTGGCCTTTTGTTATATTGAGAAAAGTCAGCACGTTTGCTAATCAAATTAATTAAAAGGCAGCTTTTCAAAATAAAAGCAATGCTTCAAATAAATACAGTGTCTTATATTCATAGAACTCTTGCTTCTAACTGAGGAAATGCAAATATATACTGAAGCTTTGAGAAATCTGAAATACACAACCATTGCTAAAGTATTTGAGCCAGGCACTGTGAAGGATGGTAACATGGAGGCATTTTCACTTGTCTTCCAGCTTTACTGGGAAACAAAACAACAGCAGAATCCAGATCTCTTCTTCTCAACATTGAAATAATTTTTTTAATGGAACATGCTGAGAAATTATAATAATCATTGAGTTTTTTAAGCTCTTACTCTCTATGTTGCTTCACATTTCCAGCCTATCAAATCTGTGGTAAAATTCACACAATGAAATTGATGTGACAAAAGTAAGATTTGGGTAAACGGGAAAGAACGATGGGGATCATCAACATGTGCCTGACTCACTAGAAGCACAGCTAGCAATTCACTCCTCTATGCTGCATCATCCATGTGACTTATTTCTAGCTTTGTATAAATGTTAAATATTGTATAACAACATCAATGCACCTGGTGCTCTGCTTAGAAACAGGGTAGATATGATCATGTAGTCAAATGGCAGCTTCAATTCACCTACTCAGTTTGAATCTGCTTATCCCATGTTAATCAGTTTGGTTTGGTTGCATTAATTTCTGCTGGAGTTGACAAAAGAAGACTATTACATGCCTATTGTAGCATTGTCTCTCATGATATATACGTCAAAGATGTGAAAGTATTCTCACAATAATGTAACCAAGGAAACATGGCAAATGTTGGAAAAACTACATACACCTAAGCATAAAGGCTCAACAATTGCATGATGATGCTTAGAAAATGTGCAAGGTCTTGTAAATCACACTTCATGTCTCACAGTGAACCAAGAGGCTGGCATCCCATATGCTCTACCTGGTATGCAAAGCTGGAGGAGGAACTTCTGTGAAATAAGTACATGCTTTGGCATCAATCATGAGATGGACCTTTGCTCATGTAACCTGTGCAGATTTGTCTATATGAATGAAAAAATCATAATTAAGATACCTTTTACAAACACGAATTGTTTATATTACCTTTGTTCAGCTAATGGCAGTGAGATTACTTCAGCATTACTAAATTATCTTTGTATTTTCTGTTCCATTCTATAAACTTGCAATTCATAAACAAAGTCCGGAATCATTTTGTCCACACCTATAGCATGTTTTGTAGAACTCAGACTGACTCCAGCTACCTTTCCGAAATAAAAAGTGACCAATTTCTTCCATTAATAGGTATTAGATTAATGCATTTCAAATCGTGATTAGCAAAAGTCAATGGAATGTACATCGGAAATCCTACTGACTTCCATTAAAAAAGAGAAAGCATTTAATAATTTATTAACTTAATTTAATGAAAAAAATTAATAATTTATTCTTCTATGTTGAGGAATCCATTATTAATTCACATTAATAAAAGACTGAGTTCTTTTTCTGTCTTTTGTTTGTTTTGCTGGTAAAACCTATATTATAGACTTGAAAAAGCATACTGTCAAAAGCTGGTAGAGCAAAGTATAAAGCCAAAGTGTGAGGTATTGCCTTTCCCTCTCCACATAGCTCTTCAGAATTGCAAAACAATAAATAAGGAAAAGGGCAATAATGTAATTCATGGAAAAAATGTTAAAGGATCTCCCCACATAAAATTATGTGGAAATTATTACGTCACTACCAGAGAGTTTAAATTTAGGCGGATGACAGAAGTAAAACACTGGCACTATGAGAATTTTAATACTTCTGATGCCCTGTAGAGGGTGCTACTGTGATCTTTCTTTCTCTCTTTTTTAATGTGTTAAAAAAATAATTTTGGACTATTGAAATATATGACACCGTTGGCTTTGTTCAGAGCCTGGCATTCTCACTGCTTGTCTCTTTTTTTTCGATTGGCTCAAGACCTCGCTTAGCCTTGGCATCTGAGTTCCCACTTCCACTTTTGCTCAGTCCACATGATAAACAAGCCAGCTGGATCTGCTTCATATTTTCTATGGCTTCATTTTTGGCGTTCCTCAGTAGATCCCGTTGTCCCTAAGAATATACAAGAAATATAGGGAAACAAAATAAAATACAAAGCCGTAAACAATAAAGCGTTAGTATCTGGCTTTCCTTCCCTTGCAGTGACAGTGTTTTGGACAGAGAACAAAGTGGCCCTGTATGCATCTGATCTGAGGCCTGCTTTGAGAGGCAGCTGCTTCATGATAGCAATTCCTTTTGAGATGACACCAGGGTCTTCCCAGGCCAGGATGAAGCTGGGCGGGCAATCTGATTTAGCATATCAGTCACTCAGAACCTCTGGGAATCACTACGTCAGGGATGACAACGGATCTTTACATTTTTTGGAAACAGCACTACTACAGTCAGGATAGCTTGGTTTAGGTGGGAAATTCTACCGACAGCAGATTTTTATAAAATGTTTTGAACCAATCAAGAAATAGTTCAAAGTAGAGAATAGTTAATCATGGACCCATTGAGCTAGCCATCCCTGTTCTAGAAATGTTTTCACAGGTCAGTTAGAGAGATATCAGACCTGAACCTATTGACAAAAAAACAGCTTTGGTTTGCATTCCTTTTCTATTTATTTTGGTTCTAAACTGCTGAATTTCTAAAATTAATTTGGGGAGACTGGCATATATACACAGTAGTTTGTTCTGATAGTACATACTGATGGACAGGTATCATGGCCTAAGCTTGTCTAGTAAATCATAGTACAGAAAAGAAATCATGGTGCAATAGTACAATCACATGGGGGAGCATGGCAATATCCGTCCTTATGGCAAGGACACCAAGAGGTACAACATTCATGAGGAAAAATCTAAGTAGGACAGGGTTTCCACCACATAGAGGCCCTTTGTGCATACCAATACACATGAAAACCATTGTCCATATAAGGCCTTGGGAAGGAGCAGAAATGTGGCATGTGCTTGGTATGGATATGCAGCCAACTGAGGCAACTCGACAAACACTTTAGGTAAGCTTGGACTGTTTGAGGGAAACCAGATACATCCTTTCACCCATATTCCTTTCTGTGCTATGATTTATTCAGAAGACGTACTCACTGGAGTACCAGTTAGAAAAAATAAATACTGAAAATAATGGTGAATCTGTACAGGTAGTCCTCAACTTACAACCATAATTTAGCCCAAAATTTCCATTGCTAAATTGTCCCCATTTTATGACCTTTTTCTCCACAGTTGTTAAGTGAATTACTGCAGCTGTTAAGTTGGTAACAAAGTAGTTAAATGAATCTGGCTTTCCCATTGACTTTGCATGTTAGAAGGTCACAAAAAGTGATCACATGATCCCGGAACACTGCAAATGTCATAAATACATGCCAATTGCCAAGTGACTGAATTTTGATCATGGGGGTGCTGCAACCATTGTAAATGTAAAAAATAGTTGTAAATTTCTTTTTTTAGGGCCCTTGTAACTTTGAATGGTCATTAAAAGAACAGTTGTAAGTTGAAGACTACCTGTAGTTCAAAACCAGAAAAACAGCAAGCAAGTTATGCATTGGTACTGTGTTTCCCCAAAAATAATACCCTGTCTTATATTTTTTGGAACCCTGAAATAAGCGCTTGGCCTTATTGCCATGCGCTCAAAAGCCTGATTAGGCTTATTATCAGGGGATGTTTTATTTGGGGGGAAGCAGGGTATTGGTTTGGAGGGGAAATCATATTGCTTGAAATTCCAAAATCCAAGGAGAAAATCATGTCAGCATAAAGTTTGTAAGCATCTTCACAGACAGAAAATTCATTCTTTGGAGAGTTCTCAGCAGGCCTGTCAAACTGGCGGCCCATGGGCTGGATATGGCCCGCTCAAGTCATGCCCACCCAGGTTCCGCAAAGGCCAAAAAACATCCAAATATGTCACAATATGGCCTGCAATGCGATCAGGTTTGACACCCCTGCTTTACAGGCTCAGAAGATGAAATCGAAAAGGATTTTTAATAAGCCTTACTAAAGTGTAATGAAGAATTTTTAACATGCAATATTCACAAATATATATGTAAAATGACCATTGAATATAAAATCTAAAACATTTCCCTCTGCAAAACATTCCTCATATTCATAATGTGTGAACTGATAAATGTTTAAATACCTTAAAAAATAAATGAAACATAATATTGATATTTCCTCCAGTGCAAATCTCTGTTTTCTACTTTCCATTCATCCTCAATTGCCTCCCAATGCAATTTGACATGGGAAGATAATCTATGATTTAATCTACTGACTCATGCCAAATAATTTTGCATTCACTATAGTATTGCACCCATCCTGGTAAACAACTTTAGAGAGACAATGGTAGCTGGCAAGGTACAGCACCAGTCAACAATGTTTGGGAACAAAAGCATCTGGGAACATCAGTGTCAATGAGAATTGCGTCATAAATTGACAACATCTGGGATAATTCAACCATTCTGCTGGATGACTTAATGACACAATAGAGCCTTTGTTCAACTTGAGGTCTTGGTAGAATCACTACGTCAAGCTTTTGCATCTGACTCTTAGAGTAGTTTTACAATGTGAATGTCAAAATTGCTTCGTAAGCCCTATAGAAATAGGAGTACAGAAATGACACAAAACCTGCAAATACTTTCCAGAAGGGTAATAGGATCAATCTCTTGCACTAAAAACAAGAGTGCTGTGGAACACTGAAGATTAATCCATTTATCATTACATTGACTTTTGTGAGTTTTATGCATTCAATAAACTAGGTTATGGTCTATGAAAGCTTATGCCAGGATAAACACTAACTTTAAGAAACCATAAAACTATTTTTTTAGTTATATTTTTTTTAAAAAAACAGCAACATAATCCTCAGAGAATAGATGGAATATCATATAAAAAGTCATTACACATATGAACAATTGATTATAATATTTGCAAATTAGGTTTCTCTTCTTGTCAGAGTGATTCTCTAGCACAGGGGTGTCAAACTGGATTTCTTCAAGGGCCAGATCAGCATTGTAGTTGTCCTCCGCAGGCCAGCAGGGGGGACGAGACGGGACAGACATCCCCTGCAGCACTCTGCCAGCCAAAATGGGGAAACACGGACTGGTTCTTTGCTATTTCCAGGCCGGCTTCAGAGGCCAGATTTAAGTGCCCTGTGGGCCGGATTCATCCTGCAGGCCTTGAGTTTGATACCCCTGCTCTAGCATATCATCCTTTTCCAATGCTGCCAACCACAGAGTGTGTCATAAAATTACCTGAGAAACATTTGTGAAACTAACTGGCAATTATGTTTGCCAATCTTTCATACTTTCCTAAGTGGAACAAAACAAAATAGCATGGATAAACAGATGGAATGGATTACATATGAAATATACTATTTATTTGTTTGTGTGTTTGTTTGTTTGTTTGTCAAGGACAACACTAACAAGAAGGAATGTTCCATCTTTGCTTTGAACACTATAAAATTAGTAGAGCTATACTTTTTGCAACAAATTTAAAATGTAGTACAATTTTTTACACTGGGACAAAAGACATTTATTTTTCTGTAATCTGTAGTACTTAGAGTGATGTTTATAGTCAGGATCTGCGTTGGAGTCTGCTGAAATGTAAAACATTATGTAGAGCAGGGTAATACAGATTAATTTTTAATTTATTCTGTGCAAGGCAGACACATCTGAACTCTGTTCTCATTTTGTGTTTCCATGAAACTCTATTCCTGACTTCTTTTTTCAGATCTGCACTGCATGGCAAAGGGATATAGCAGTTGTTTTCATACAGAGAGAGGAAAGAGGAAAGAGCAAGCTCAGATAATGTGTAAAAAGGTGAATATAGGATTCAGTAATACACAGATCTGTCCTCAAGTCCTTACATTTGAGCCACTGTTGGTTGCATCAATCACAGCATTCTGGGAATTGAGGGAGATCTTTTATTTAATGGTTCCCTCCATCGCACTGTTTTTCAGTCTCTACTCTTGAATAGTTGTGTGACAGTATTTTGTAAGGTAGTTAACCCAGCCTAGTAACCAGTAACATCAACTTTTATATACCTACCTCTACTTCCACAATCAACTGCCTTTAGGAATGACCAACATCATGTTTACAATAATCCTTTCCTTTGAATAAAACCTTCTCCAGATAATGGTTTGAACTTTTGTAAGAATGCTCCCAGATCTAGGTTTATCATCTCATTTTGTTATATGAATACTTTTTTTAAAAAAGCCAGTTTCTAAAGGATCACAATTCCTCCTACCTGCCTCATTTCTAAGAAATTAGGCATGTTTTTCCATAATATAAAGCTCTAACCTGGATATATACAATAGCATAATGGGATATTCTGGTGAAGAACAAAAGAAGGAACAGCTATTTGTGGACTTTCGTCATACTATATTATAGGAAAATTGAGTTCTATTTTTCTAACTCTTGTTCTAGTTCCAGACATCAAGACAAATTGGCCTATATCTTTTGAGTACTTCATACTTTACTGTGTCTCTGAATGAGATCAGATACTATGAGACTAGGCTGAAGCTGAAGCTGAAGTGGCTAAGATGCTGAGCTTGTCGATCAAAAGGTCGGCAGTTCAGCGGTTCGAATCCCTAGTGCCTTGTAACGGGGTGAGCTCCTGTTACTTGTCCCAGCTTCTGCCAACCTAGCAGTTCGAAAGCTCGTAAAAAATGCAAGTAGAAAAATAGGGACCACTTTTGGTGGGAAGGTAACAAAGTTCCATGCGCCTTTGGTGTTTAGTCATGCTGGCCACATGACCACAGAGACGTCTTCAGACAGCGTTGGCTCTTCTGCTTTGAAATGGAGATGAGCACCGCTCCCCTAGAGTCAGGAATGACAAGCACATATGTGTGAAGGGAACCTTTACCTAATTTAAGTGTGGCTATTTTCCAGGACTGTGAGAGTGTGATTAAGTGACCACAAGCCGAATTTAGGACAATAGTCTCAACACACTTAATTTTTGAAGGGAATATTAGTTAATATTCTAATTCTCAAATAACTCTTATTTTGGAGTCTGTATGTTCTTTATTATAGATTTGCTAGATAGTCACCCTACCTTATGAAAGTCTCCTGAGCATCCTTTCCCCACAAATCACAAATACAAAAAAAAAAAATGTTCCTCAAAGCTCACGAAAGAAAGTCAGAAGGTTTGCAATGTTACCAGTCTCTCTTCACTGCCCTTGTCCATGAACAAGAAGTTTTAAGCACAAGTTAGCCCCCAAATATTCCCATTTTCCTTTCCCTCTTTTTAGTAACAGTATGAGAGCAACAAAAGAAACAGGGAAAAGACTCCCCTTTGTCTCTGTCTCCGTCTCCCACCTGCCCCAAATATGTAACAAGCCGTGGTATCCTATGGTGAGGAGATAATGATGCAGGATATTCCTTCCCACGGGAAACTACGACTTGTTACCTCGTTAACATCAATTTATTTATATTGTAGCTCATGTGCAAACTTTACATTTTCCTTACAGTGTATTGGCCTTTTTAAAAAAAAGAAAAGAAAAAGAAACCCTCACTGTTGCTTCATATGAACAAGATGAGACTGCAAAGAACAGTTTTGAGAAGCACCGTCCAGGAGAATGACAAGACTGTCAGACTGCTAGAAAGAACCTGCAAGTAAACATTTCTGTGCCCATACGGTTGTTCAGAAGCCATCTGCTGGCAATGAAAAATAGGTTCTGAACAAAATCCAGCACTTAAAGAAAAATGCTGATGAAATTACATCAATACCTTAAACAAAATAACTAGAAATAACGTAGTGCCAAATCATTCTTGGAAAACCAGTCAGTTGCTGCAATAAGCTGAGAACACAGAATCATTTTCCTGACCCACATGTACAAATAGGCTTTGGAACAAAGGGGAAAAAAAAGCACATTTCTATCTCTTTGTCTTCTAACATTGCTGCTTACTTCCTTCTGTTACTATTGTTATCACTGACTCTAGAAATAAATATCAAATCAACACAGGAAAGGTCAGGTCAGCTTTTGATGGGATGCCATGTAAGCCTGGAAGCTATTAATCAGGCCTTTCAGTAGAATATTAAAGAGCTTATCTGAGAGCAGAGCGTATTCCATAAGCGTCTTCACAAAATGCTTTCTCCCTTACTTTCACAGGACTTTCTCTGGAGCACACTGAGATAAATGTACCTGGTAATGTACAAAACCTTTGCACCATTTTTGTTGAGTAAATATGGGTTTTTTTTTTCCTAATAAGAGACAGATGGTTATATGGCAATCCAATCTGACTACATGAAGGCTGTGCCAAGGTCTTAATTTGTAAGTACTCTCAACACGTAGAAAAAAAATTAAAAGGGGGATGGGGGAATCCTGCCATCTTGGAGTCCACTCTATCAAAACTAAATATGGATGTAGGTGTGATTATTTCATTTCATCCATCCATCCATCCATCCATCCATCCATCCATCCATCCATCCAATTTGTATAGCTGCCCATTTCAAACCAGTGACTCTGGGTGGCAAAGAAGTATAAAAACAATTGAAACAGTTAAGCAATACAAAAAGAAAAAGAAATTAAATATAATTAACAACCAAAAGCTATTATAATCCATTTGGAATCAACATAACTAAGAACACCCCAGACCTAAACACATAGCCAAGTCTAAAAGGCCAACAGGGTTGGGGTCACCTTAATCTCTGGAGAGAAAATGGTCCAGACTCCAGAGCAAAGGGGCTACAGCAGAAAAGACACATCTCCTGGTGGGTGGATTGGATGGGTAAAAGCAACTGGAAGAAAATGGTCTCTCAGGTAATTGAGTCCCAAGCCATAAAGGGCTTTAAATGTGACAACCAACACCTTGACTTATACATGGAAACACACTGGCAACCAAGGCAGTCCCTGAAGCAGTATTGTTCCATGTGCCAAATAGCTGATACCATTTACAGTTTGTACTGCTGCATTTTGTACCAGCTGAAGCTTACAGATGTTCAAGGGCAGCCCATGTAGAGAGTATTGCAGTAGTCCAAATGGGAAGTCACAAATATTACATTACAATACCAACACAGAAGACTGATATTACTGGTCTTTCCAATTTTTGCAATATTGTTATTGTAATATTATATCATATTGCAAAGGCTACAATGTCAATAAAACATGGCTTATCCTGGTTGAGGTAAATTTTGTGGTAGATAAAATTTATTGGCTCAATCCTCTCTCATTAATAAGAAAGCTTGCCAAATATCGTCAAGGGCATATTTAATGACAAAAAAACTACAAACAACAGCACAGTAGAAGAATAGGTCAGGGAGTTCCTTTACCAACTTGAAGATTGGGTTCTCTACCTCATAACCCTGTATAACCTTCTTCTCCACTGGAAAACAATTCCAACCAGTTTTCAGACAAGTATTAGTAAGTCACTGCAAAAAATACAAAGATATAGGAAATTCAATGGCTAATGAGAGGAATAAAGTTGGGAATGTTTCTCCTTCTACATACATATGAATTAACATGTCAGATATTATTTCTTCTGCACCATATCTTAGAACATATTTGGAACTGCGCCAATCCACGGCTATGACTATCTTCTATTTATTTATTTATTTATTTATTTTATTATATTTCTATACCGCCCTTCTCCTGCGGGACTCAGGGCGGTGTTAAATGACAGCATGGTGAACCTCAACAGGAGAAGAGACTAGTGAATGGGTTAGATCAGTCCTTCCTGAGAGCAAGGTTTCTAGGCCTGTTTTGTTTGATGTAAATGGTGTCAGCTTTACCTACCAAGAAATACCAATTAGAAAAGGGAATGAAGAGAGGTTTCGCTGCTCTGCACTCCTCCCTGTCTTCTCCAGCGCACTTGGCCTAATTTAAAGGTAGTTTTAAGTTGTCAAGGATACAAGCTCAGTTCATTGGAGATTCATGCATTGTTTTTATTGCAAAGTCTAATTCATGTTGAGAGCACTGTAATCCTTTGAGCAGTTCAGCTCTTCCGACAGCTCTTGAACAAATCCTCTTCAACACTTTAAGAGCTCAGTAAAGCAACCTGCCTAGCAGTGCCTGTAGAAATAGCAGCTGCAAAACAAATAGCTCTTCTGTCTTGAGCTGCTTTGGTTTCACAATTCCTACCTACATAAATAATTTGCTCTGCCCATTTTCAAATGGGGAATCCACAGCCATCGTCAGTCCCATAAGCCACAACAGTTGAACATCTCTGAGGGTCTGGTAATGATAATAAGCAATCTAGAATGAAGGATTTATCCAGGATCAGAGATTAAAAATGAAAAATGTGGCAGGCTCTGGTTTAATTAAATCCAGTGATGATAGATAGCACCTAGACAGGTTCCCTCGAGGAATGATTGATGAGATCTTGAGAGTGAGAGCCACGTTAAAACTAACAGAATCTGTCAATATGAGGAAAGGTAAGTAAGGAGGGGATACTAGCCCAAAACATTTTGCTGCATGAAACAAAATACACACCAAACCAAAATCAGCTGAAGGATTTGAAATGTGAGGCTAAAAACCTTGTTACAAAAAAAAAAAAAAAAGGCACTTTCTTGGTAAAAGGACATGCTTCCCTTTAGAAGAGTGGGAAGCATGGTTACCATTGTAAAAAGTAAAATCTGCTTCTAATGAAGCATAAATTATAATGGATACAGTACACAGACACATCTTTGCAGTTTTCTTGGCAACAGGAAATTAGGAATTGCCATGGCCTTCTTTGGGGACCGTTTTCCCCGTCTAGCCCTATAGACCTGAGATTTCTGGTGGCCCTCCATCTAAGCCAGAGGTGTCAAACTCGCAGCGTCACATTGTCATCACATGACGTATCGCGACTTTTTCCCCTTTGCTAAAATGATGGTGGGCATGGCCAGCACATGATGCATCCGGCTCACAGACCGCAAGTTTGACACCCTGTTCTAAGTACTTATTAACCCAACTCTGCTTAACTTCAAAACCCAGACAAGGGTCAACAGGGGCTACCTGCAGAGGCTACATTTGTTGGCACATAAGGAAAAAAAAAGTAGCAGCTCTATAACGCCCTTAAAGTAGCAAAAATAAATTTTTAAAAGAACAAATACAAAATTTTAAAGAGAAAAGTAAGGAAAGTAAAGTAAAGAGAAGTAATAAGTGGAAAATGTGAAATAGAGAAAGAGAAAGATAAGCCAAGACAAAGCAGGACAAAACTTTTTAAAAATTGCATTCTTCAGCAAATGCAATCTGCACTCTGATACTTAGCATATTCACTAGGAAATTATATCCTATTGATTTCAACATCTTTGCTTCCAGGCTCTCACATAATACAGCTTTCATTATGGTGGTTTAAACATAACCAAGCTATGTAAGAGGAGTAGTAGAAGATACACATCATCCCAGAAATAAGATAAATCAGCAACAAAGCAATAAAATAAATACTAGCTGAGAAAAAAGTCCACTACATTTCTCTGTCACTCAGCCCATTTCCTTCAGAGTTGATGTTGTGAGAAAAATAGGAGGAAGATTTGCTTGATATGTTTGCCACCTTCAGCTGTTTTTAAAAATAATAAAGGTGGGATACAAATATATAAATACATTACTAGCAGCAAATAATTTTATTTAATTATGAGAACAGAAGAAATGTTGTGGCTGTTTCTTAAGCGTAAATTTTTTTAGTTTTAGCTGTAGGGAATCAAGAAATTGCCTCAATTTGGCTTCTTTAGTCCCCATAAAAACACAATCTCTATTCTTTTCCATCAGAGCTGTGCCAAAGCTTGTTTCTGATATAATTTTTAGTGTGCCAGAAGTAGCAAATTGTTTAACATGCAGTGAAGAAACATTTTAATATATACTTCAGTTAATTTAGTTTTAATGAAAATGAAATTATATTTATTTTTGCTGGCCTCTCTTACAATTTATATGGTAGCCCCTGACATAATCCTTGAAGGCAGAAAGGCTACAGACTCATGATATACTGTAATTTGTCTTAAATTATACAACTGAGGAATTAAAATATTTATTATTTTGAGGAATTAAAATATTTATTATTTTTCTTTTTCTGCCTTGTTTTACTTCAGTGTTCAACTCAGGACGGCAGGTCTGTGTGGATCAATCTCAATCCCATCTTTTGGGTAGTAATTGTGGATTCAAGGCTGCTCCGTCTATTGCAGCATGGATCTCTTCTCCTCATCTTTCAAACTTTTGTTTTTCTCCAGACACCTTTCTGAGACTAGCTTCTTTTTAATTTCCTGTTTATTCTTGGACTCTTTCTTACACTTTCGCTCAAAAAAAAAATTCCCATGGTGGCTTATTCTCAGGCTTATAATCTAAAAGGAATGAGACAAGATAAAAATGATAGGAAGGGAAAAGAAAAATTGTTTATTTTTACTAAAACATTGACTTGACAAATTATCCTTCTAAAAGTTTTGGGGTCAAAGTTCTTCTTTAAAAATTGTTCCGGTTAACAAGGTTGGTATAATTGCATATAAAGACGCATGCTTTTTCTTAAAGTATAGAACTCAATGTGACCTTTGATGTTGTGTAAGATAACGTAAGGTTATTTGCTACTATTGGTTTGCCTCTCCAAAATACATAAAATGGAATTTATTGATGAAAAAAAGAGATCAGCTCTAGCTAGAATAAAGTGTCTGAACAATGCAGCAAACCATTTTTTTTTTTCTTTTCAAAACAATGGGAAAATAATAAGCAGCTGATGCAACTTCCTTTATTTTCTTCCTTGAGAGCTGGAAGGATTTGTTTTAGATCTGGCACATAGATAAAGGCTACATGCTGAATGAACTGGATGAGTGCAAAATCCACTAACTATAACAACATTAGAAGAGCCCTGCTTGATAGAATTTTAGGTAGTCCTTGATTTACGACATTTATTCAGTGACCATTTGATATTAAAACAGCACCAAAAAAAACCGACTTACAAACCATGACCAAAGTTAAGGCCATTGCAATATTCCCATAGTCCTGTGATCAAAAATAGGGCATTTGTCAGCCTACCAGTATTTATGACTACAAAGCTGCTGTAACTCTCACTGCCATGCTGTTTTGCCACCCTGCACATTAGTATGCGGTGGCGGCAGTGCCAGGGCTGGAGCTGAAGTAGAGGTCCGGAGTTTCCAGCTGGCTGCCACTTCCCCCCGGCCTCTGCTTTAGCCCCAGTGCCATTGCTATCATTGAGAAATACTGCCTCCAGCCTCATACCATGGCCAGCAATGCCACACCAACCTGCAAAGCCCCCAAATTGCCTCAACACCCTGAGCTTCACATGCTCTGCTCTGCCCTGCTCATCTTCACTGCCTAGCGCTATTCTTTAACCTAGTATCCCCATTCTTTCAGCAATCCGGCACCCCATTCTCACAATCCTTTGGAAACCTGATCTATCCTAGATCTCGCAAGAATGGGGTATTGGCTTAGGGATGGCAAAAATCCCATTCTCATGGTGCTTCAGAATCTTCATTATCCAAATCGTGCACGCCATTCCTTCTCCAAATTCAACTGTGAAAGGGTGATGGTGTGGCTGGCTGGGGTGTGAGCTTCAGGTGGCATTTCTCAGTGGCAACAGTGGCCCTGGACCTGAAGCAGAGGCTTGGGGCTACTCGCTGAGGCTGCTAATAACCCTAGGCCTCTATTTTAGCCCAAGTGCCATTGTGCAGGGCTGCTGAAATGTCACAGAGCAGGCGGGAGATAGGCAGTGGGAGAGTTGTTGTGTTGTCCCTGCAGTCATAAGTGCTGTTGGGGCAGATAAGTGGCTGAGGCTTCTGGGGCATGGCAGCTTTAAGAAGAACTGCTGGACCTAGATGGGACTTCCAGCAGCAGTTGTGGCTTTGCATTGCAGTGCAGTTACGCCCAACTCACACAGGGCCTGTGCCACGCCTCCCAGAGATGCCACCATTCCCCTGTGGTACTCTCACAGTCCTTACTTGGGATTCCATCTGCTTAATGACCCATAATTCTACTTATAATGGCAACTGGGAGAGCTGTCACTAAGCAAATCAGTCACATGACATCTTGCTTAACTATTGCTTTACTTAATGATCAAGATACCTGTCCCAACTGCGGTCATAAGTCAAGGACTACCCTTAAAGGCTTATCTACTTTGCCATTCTTTTCCTATATTAGCCAATCCTGCCAATGTGAATCTTACAAGACACTATAAATTCAAATATGCCTAGCTATAGAATAGAACCGTGATGGCGAACCTATGGCACGTGTGCCACAGGTGGCATGCAAAGCCCTCTCTGTGGGCATGCGAGCCGTCGCCCCAGCTCAGCTCCGCTGCGTATGTGCACACACCTCTCACCGGCCAGCTATTTTTTGGGTCTGTGCCGTGCATGCGCAGGGTGCATACAGGAGACGTGCATGTATGCACGGAGCATGTGCATGGGGGTCAGAGTGCATGCTGGGGGGTCAGAGCATGTGCATGGGGGGTCAGGGTGCACGGGGGGTCACTCGCACATTGCATGCACACGTTTGGCACTCAGTGTCGAAAAGGTTAGCAATATTCTTTATTCTTTTATTCTTTATTGGCCAAGTGTGACTGGACACACAAGGAATTTGTCTCCAGTGCATAAGCACTCAGTGCACATACAAACAACAAAATGATAAATCATAAATCATAAAAAATAGAATACAAACAACAGTGATAAATTATAAGATACCAATAGGAGAAGGTAATAGGAAAGATGAGAAGGATCTTTATTTTGCACCTAAGCAGCATCATGCAAAAAGTGAGCTGATATTATATGCTAGTAAATATGAAAGGGGCTATATTTGATTTACTATTCTATAATTCACAAGGCTTTTTACAAACTCAGATTCCTGAATATGACTACAGCAACTTCTAGATCAAGTTATTTCTCAGCAGGATTCCAAACCCCCAACCACAACAACTCTCTCAGGTAATTTGCACAGGAATGAAAGGTATGAGAGACACTATAATGTCCTTTTGATTATTTCATGGATTCACACTTTTAATATATTCATTTATCACAAACAGCATTATCTGAAGCTAACTTTCCCAAACTACGGTCCTCCAAGTGTGCCAGAGACTACAACTTCACCAGTTCCAGGTGTATGTGGATAACATTAATTGGAAATTCCGAGATCAATAATCCCATTCCCCTCTGGCTTTGGAGAAAACCAAGTTGTTTGTTTTATAAAGAAGCATTTTGCAGAGCAAATATTTCTTGCAAAATAACTGAAGGTTCTGTCATGTGAACTCAATTGGTTTGGGGGTTTTAAAACACAAATAAATCCCCTTTTGGCTTGGGATCTCATTATCTCTGGGGCCACTTCTTAAGGCAGAATCTATATCAGCCCAACTGATCTAGTAAGAGTGAGGATCTTCAAGATACCTATTAGAAAAAGACTGGAGCATTGGGACCCAGAGAATGACATTCTTACATATGGAAGAGAGCCCCTTCTCTTTGGAACAGCTTGCTCCAAAGCCAAATGTGCCCCCATCTAATGGCATTTTGTAAAACAGTAAAACCAATCCACTTCAGAAGAGCCTTGGAGTATGATTGGCAGTAATAGCATTTCTGGTAACTTTATTCATAGTATTAATTGGTTTGAATAGTTTGGTTTTATGAATATTGTTGTGTTTTGTTATTCTTGGAAACTCCAAATAAATGACAAGCTATGTAAATTTGTGTCCTCCAGTGAGATACTGATGCACCTGTGACAAGATCAAGCAATGGTAACTCTTAAACAAAGAATTCTTGACATGGATTTACAAATAAAATATAGCTAGAGTTACTTAGAGATCAGTTGGGACATAGGCGATTCCCTTTGAAACCACCATAACTAGCTCAACTTAAAAATAACAAACTTTAAAGTGTATTTACAGATAGTCCTTGACTTATGATGAGTCGCTTAGCGACCAAAGTTTTGACAGACTCCCAAAATGGGACTTATGTCCTGGTTTTGAAGTTCTGATGTTCAGCCCGCCCACGCTGCGGTCACATAACTACATTTGGGTGCTTGGCAACTGGCCTGTATTTATGACCATTTGCAGCATACTGCGGTCATAACCATGATTTATGATTTTTTGCAGGAAAACTATTTATTTCCAGTTTCTAACAAAGACCGCCCCATAGCGAATATTGGATTTGATCCCCGTCCTGTTCATATCGGAGGCACAGTTGAAGGCGCTTCCAAGTTGAAAAGATTAGCAGGTGACATCACCATTGCCCAGGGGATGCCCGGGGAGAGGGTGGCTCCTTTCATATCCCTGTCAAGGAGTTGGAGCGAATGATGGGGGCTCACTCCATCATGCAGCAGCACTCAGGTCTCAAATGCAGGCTTGTAAACCTCCAACCCAGCATCCTAACCATGTCAGCCACTGAGCTCCTCAATGACTTTGATTAATGACTGTGGATTCACATTATAATCACTGCATTTGCTTAACAAGCACCACACACAAAAAATCCAAAAATCCTGTCTAGTCACGTGATGACCTGCTTTACGATCGTCATGATTTATGACTGAAATTGTGGTCTCAATTATAGTCATAACTCAAGGACTATCTGTATGCTACTGAAATCTAATAATTTACTATCAGCGGTGCTGAAGAGCAAAAACCCCGCTCCTGAAATGCTTTGTCCGTGCTAGGAAGGGAGCACTGAATCATAGGATCCTCTCCTTCTGTACCAAGACATCCACAATGATCTACCTAACACCTTTAGCTCATTTCTAGTTTGGATAGAATTCCATACGCAACTTCTTTAGGCAGATAAAGTTCCCAAGATAAATGTTGCAGTTGCAAAGTCTTTTATTTGTAGCTTCTAGAATCTGCACACTGTTGAGAGCAAAACAGGCTGTGCACAACTACAGGACTTTTTCATTATGCAAGTTGCATTGTAATTTCTACTATGTTCATAAGTTTCTTTTGAAGCCTGGGTCAGTGATATGCAATAAAATTTGATGGACTGATGTTATTGAAGCAGAAGTGACACCTGCTTTCTAATACAATAGCGGGCACTGGCAGCCTGGAGACATTGTGGGGGGAGGGGGAGGGAAAATGACTCAGGTTTATTAACTACCACCTTGAGGAAACCGATACTACCTTGAAATTATTGTGAGGAATTAATCCACAATTTCCCGCAGCTAGAAAATAATCAACTCAAAGACCGTTGAGAACACTGTCTTGCACATTAATAAAACCATGCAGGCACATGCTTATTTTTAGCCTTGTAAATGATAGCCTGGTGCTGTGAACAAACAAAATGAAGCATTCATGAAGATGTTTGTAAATCTGTCAACAAAAAGCCATGTAATATAATCTATTAACTATCTATGTTTGCAGCTCTTTAAAAGGTGCATGTCAAGAGCCATGGTTAAAATCTGTTCCAGTGCAGGAATAGATTCTTTTGCTTTTTAACCCCTTGTGAGAAATGCCCCGTTCTGAGGAGCTGCAGAGACATCATGGCCACCACTTCAACATGCAAAATAAAACTAACATTTTAGCTCAATTTCCTGTAAGCCACCAAAAAGGCATTGGATCATGGGATGGGGAATGAATGCTTGACAGCCTGTCCTTTCAACTCCATCCAATGCGGACAAACTGCTTGAATTCTGATCATTCCTTTATAATACAATAAGATTAAATCAGTTTACCTTTTAAACCAGTTTATTAAACAGTTTATTACTCTTGGACTAATCCCAGCTTTCCAAATGGAACCAATATTTCTGTAAACAGTTGTAAATCAGCTCTTATTGCAGTGGAGGGATCAACCCCTTTTTTTGTACATATGCAATCAACTTTTTGTTAGGACGTGTCTGGTTATGATAAATAATTCAAAGTTCATTATCAGATGTGACCTTTTATTCTCGCAAGAAAAACTCTGCTACAGGTTTGTGTTGAGTATAAAATAAATGAAGTCAATGATTGTCTGAGGGTTTGAATTTTTTTCTTTCTGCAGCGAAGAAAACAAATACATTTTACTTTATCTCCCCAAGGTAGATATTTCATCTCAGCAAGCCTTCTTTATCATAAACAACATGGAAAATCAATATTAAGTTTGTAAAACTAAGGGAATATTCTGTTAGGCTATATTTACGCTTACAATAAAACACAGTGTACTACTTTACACAGTGGTACCATGTTTCCCCAAAAATAAGACTTATATTCTTTTGACACCCTCCCCCAAAATAAGGGCTTGCCCTTATTATCGGGGGGGGGTCTTATTATTTTGGGGGTGCAGGAGGCGGCGAGCGTGGGACTGGATGTCCCGTCACTACCGTTGCCTCCCCTCCCTGTTCTTCGCGTCAACTGAACGGCTCAACACATCCCACCCCACCTCAATGGCAACAGCTGCTTCCCTTCCCCGCCGTCTCTTTATCAAGAGGGGTGGCAGGTGGGGCGGGAGAGAAGTGAGATGCATGGAGCGAGATGTGGCTCTCCTTGCCATTTCTTCTCCCACCCTTGCCAAGCATGACAGGGCTCCTGCCCCTCGCTTAGCCACCTGCCCCCTTTAGGGATGCAATTTGGGGGTCGCAGGTAGGGTAGGTGAGAAGCAGGATGTGCGTTTTACCTTTCCAGCTCCATTGCGTTCCTCGCCGTTGTATCCAGGGAAACACGCTGTAAAAGAAAGCCTTCTCATGAGTTCAATCAAACTTCTCAAACTCGCGAGAAGGTTTTCTTTTATAGCGTGTTTCCCTGGACACAATGGCGAGGAAAGTGATGGAGCTTGAAAGGTAAGACCTGCGCCCCACCTGCCACTCCCAAATTGCAACCCTAAAAGGGTCAGGTGGCTAAGCAAGGGGCAGGAGCCCTGCCATGCCCAGTGAGGGGGGGGGGAGAAGAGACGCCAAGGGGAGCCACATCTTGCTCCACACGTCTTGCTTCTCCCCCACCCCACTTGCCATCCCTCTCGATAAAGAGACAGCAGGGAAGGGAAGCAGCCAAGCTGCTGTTGCCATTCGGGTGGGGTGGGACGTGTTGGGCCACTCAGCTGGTGCAAAGAGCAGTTTTCATAACATTTTTCACTTCATTTCATTTCATCAATATTTCATTTTATTACTGAGCTGATATGTAATATTTTTTTCAAGATCATATCTAAGAGGATATAATCTAGGAATTTCAACCTATTGAGAGCTATGAAAATCTTGCATTTCTATTTCTTCTTTTTCTTAGCTGAGTAGATTTTTCTTTGTGTCTTTCTTTGCTTTCCTCTTTCTGCCTAGCACAATCTTTCTTGCCTTCACTCAGAAGAGAGTTAACTTGCTCACTTGTTGCCTTTGTCATGGAGAGACCCTTGCTTAGGCTGGCTACAGGTAGCCCTTCTGTTAGTGAATCTGTTTTTTTCCTTAGGCTGTACAACCTCCTGGACTGCCTTTCCCAGTAAGTCTCACTTTATGCCCAGAAAACTATGGAATATTCTTCTGTCCTGTTACTGGGAAAAGCACAAGTTGAGCTGACATAAGTTTCAGTGCTGCTTCCACCATGATGCTCCTCTTCCCAGAACACTTTCCATGCCCTAAACTAAGGGTGTCAAACTTGCGGCCCACAGGCCGGATGCGTCACATGCTGGCCACGCCCACCCCTAGTTTAGCAAAGGGGAAAAAAGTCATGATACATCACGTGACGACAACATGACACCGTGAGTTTGATGTCCCTGCCCTAAACTGTTTGTCTAATGGCCTGGCCGTTCTACTCAGGGTAGAAGGTATTTGTGGTAAACCACAGAAAATGATTTGGAAGGCCACACTCAGCTCTGCTCACTCTGTTTTCATTGTGACACACAAATCCCTTTTGATGGCATTTTTATAAGGCAACCTGGACACTTCTTCTTTGACCCCCTGTAAACCTAGCATTTTATTACACATTTCCGGAAATAAAATGCTATTTTGTCACTGTTGTTGTTTTTTTTTTTAAGAGAATATTTCAAAGTCTTGACTCAATTTTTTTAACATGCTACAGAAATATTCTACTAAATATGTCATTCTACTTAGAGTTAGTAGGTTCATTTAACCATCTCTAAATATTTATTCTGGTCACGGGGAACCTCTGCCCAGTGTCTTCCAGCTCACACTGCATCCTCTCACCTACCAGCATCTTCATCTCCTCAAAATCTACCTCACTGTTTTTGTCTTCATATTTGAAACCTATCTCCAAGAAATTAGGTTCTTCTTTCTTTTGAGGGACGAGAATATGGAGGCTATGTGGATGTGAATAGGAAAACTATGGAAACAGATGTACACAAGTGTGAAAGTGTGAATAGGACAATGGTGGAAAAGTGCACTGGCAGATATAATTGTGTTTGCAGAAATAACGAGGGAAAATGTTGTATGATATTAAGAGATACAGGCATGCATTTAGCCCTCCTTTCCCAGTATAGGGCCTCCCCAGAAGCTATCAAGATGAGCAAGTGGTTCTTTGAAAACAATTCCCCATCTGGAAGCATTCATACTGGCTGTTGCATTCCCAAGAAAAGTCATTTCCTAATCTTTTTTTCCCTAGAAACTGTTTCGAATCGGGAAGATGAATGGGGAAAACAATAAGTAATTATGGTGCAATCGTATGCATACTTACTCTGAAACAAATTTGATTTTTTTTTTTCTTCTCAGAAAGCATATCACTCCGCTGAGATAACTGGATATTTAAAGGAGACAGTCTGTATACCATATGATCAAAAACAGAAATGTGTTTTTCTCATAAAATCTGACTCGCTTGGATATTAGGAAAACATATTACAATTTGAGGCTCCATTCTCTCTAATGAATGCTAGACAGAGCACACAAATCATCTACAACAGCAGATTTTTTTTCAATTATAATAGAGAGTAAAAACCACAAAACTGGTTAAATTTTAAAAACTGGATACTTTGACCTGTAATGAGTTACAGACTTGGGCAATAATAACTCACAGTCCAATCAAGTAATTTTGTCCACACTCAGCAAAGTAATTAATAATAGTAAGAACCAAATAGAAAAAGGGAGCTGTATAAACATTTTTGTCTTATCTAAAAGTGCTCCCCCCTCCCTGGATGGGAGTTCAGAAACATACCCATGATGACAGGAATGTATTCCTTTTTCTACAGATAGTGGAGTGATGCAGAATATAATTGCCTTAGCAATAAAGTTTCTTTTTCTCTCACACAATATTTTAGATTTGGTGAATCCATCTGCATTCAGTGCTGTGATAATACTGTTACATCTGAAGGCTACATGGGTTGAAATAATATTTTTGATGTGGTTCCCTATTGGTTGCACACCAAATGGAGGAGCCAAAATAAATGGCTTCAAAGAGGCGGGCTCTCCATTATTTTCTAAGAGCAAAACTTAAGCAAGTTATGTCACGAAGTGCATGGACATTACGTGTCCCAATTAAGCCATAGATAGATGGCTAGTGGTGGCATGAAAGCAATATTGATGTCTTTAGCAACAAAGAAGATCACTTCCTAGGTACTGCATGGTAAACCTTGGAGAGGAAGAGAGTCTCTCAAGTAATTTTGTTGCACAAAAAACAGAAGCCTACTCCTTGGTATCCATAGAAGCAAAACAACTGATTCTGGTTTGAACTGTACTATACCCAAGCCAATAACTTTTTATTTGACTAAGAATTACTTTAGTAGGTTGTTAACTGTAAACATGTTCTTGTTATCCGCTCAATACTCCTGATTTGTTTGCGGGGAGAAAAAAAATACTGTGTCAGTATCTCACATAGCCAAAACAGACTTTTTACAGAAGGAAAACTTTTCAGTTTACATTTACCTTTAGCACAGTGATATTCCACGCAAAACTCTCAATTGCTTTGCTGAGTTTTCTTCCTTTCAAGCCTTCCTTTGTTCCTAAGTTGTGTAGTTCTTCATGGAGCTCCATTCCTAACAAAATATGGGGCACAGTAATTACAGGCAGTTATTGAAGGAAAGTAAATTTTTGAAAAGTTGTAACTGTTTATTATGATCCAGATGTTTTACAGACAATAGGTAATCAATCTGGTGCTGGCAAAACCTGTGTGCCTTCAAACGTCGCTCTTGATGCTCAGCAGTTTCCCTGCCTAAAAGCATGTTTTAATAAAACAATAATTAACTTATAACCACTATGCTCCAAAATACCAAAAAACAAGCACCCTTGAAGTGATGTCCCGGTGCCTGGAGGCCGTACGGATCTGGATGGGGAGGAACAGACTCAGGCTCAACCCATCCAAGACCGAGTGGCTGTGGTTTCCGACATCCCGATATAGTCAGTTGGTGTCATCACTGACTATTGGGGGCGAGTCATTGGCCCCCACGGAGAGGGCTCGCAACTTGGGGGTCCTCCTGGACTCACAGCTGTCTTTAGAAGACCACTTGACGGCTGTGGCCGGGAGCGTTTTATCAGGTTCACCTGATTTGCCAGTTGCGTCCCTTTCTGGATCGGGACTCGTTAAATACGGTCACTCACGCCCTCGTCACTTCCCGCCTGGATTACTGCAATGCTCTCTACATGGGGCTCCCCTTGAGGAGCACCCAGAGGCTCCAGCTGGTCCAGAATCCGGCCGCGCGGGTGGTTATGGGAGCGACAGGGCACTCCCATGTGACCCCCCTCCTGCGCAAGCTGCAATGGCTCCCGGTGGTCTTCCGGGTGCGCTTCAAGGTTTTGGTTACCACCTTTAGAGCGCTCCATGGTTTAGGACCGGGGTATTTACGAGACCGCCTGCTGCCACCAGTAGCCTCTCACCGACCAGTATGCTCCCATAGAGAGGGGCTCCTCAGGGTGCCGTCGGCCAAACAATGTCGACTGGCGGCCCCCAGGGGGAGAACCTTCTCTGTGGGGACACCCGCCATCTGGAACGAGCTCCCCCCGGAAATACGGAGGATCCCGGACCTGCGCGCTTTCCGCCGTGCCATCAAAACATTTCTTTTCCAGCAGGCTGGCCTGGCCTAACTTCTCTTTTAAACTTTTTAAAAAAATTTAAAATTCTTCAATTTTAAATTTGTCTTATGAATTTGGGGTGTTTTAAATTTCGTTTTCTGGGCCAATTATTTAATTGTATTTTAATGGTTTTTTAACATTTGTATTATATGTATTTTATTTGGCTGTTCACCACCCTGAGTCCTTCGGGAGTAGGGCGGTATACAAATTCAATAAATAATAATAATAATAATAATAATAATAATAATAATAATAATAATAATAATAATAATAATAATAATAATAATAATTTATTTGCAGCAATACTTTAGGTCCCACAACCTTGTAAGTAAGCAAGCAACCTACAAAGGTTGAATGAAAAGTAATGGCTCCAGCTCCATAACTTTAGTTTAAATGGGAATACTTGAATAAATGAAACAAGAAAATAATCCTTTGAACGAGCTTTCTTGTTGCCAGTATTTACAGTACTTCTCCACATAATCATCACCATTCTCTACTCGATTCTGCCAACAATGAACAATGTTCATAAAACCATAACAAATTAACTTTCTTCAACTAAGTCCTAATGGTCTTTTCCACCTCTTCATTTGAATCCAGCTGATGTTTGCAAAGGTATTCCTTCAATTTTAGGGAGTGTAGAAGTTGTATAACTCCAAGTCTGAGCTATTTGGTGGATGGGATAACACAATGAGATCCACTTGGATATTGAAATGGCCTTTTGGGTGATTTGTTAAAGTGTGAGACCTAGCATTATCATATTGCAAAAGATTTTCCTCCTTATACTTCCAAATTTGAATTCTTTTCAATCATACCAAAGTTTTGTGTGTTGCAGTACAGCATTGAGTTGATAAGTGGAGCAAGGTTCGAGAAAATCCATGTGAATTATACATCTGCATCCCCAAAAAGACTATGACCATGAATTTTCCTGGGTTTTAATTTCCCCACTTCCACCTCCACAAGCTTTGTGAATATATTCCATGGGCTGAAGCTTCATTTCTGGGTCATAATAATGAGCCTCTGTTTTATGGCTGTCACAATCCTTTGAAGCAATTCTTCCCCTTCCTTATCACAGCATGACAGTAATTGCTGGCAAATTTCAATTTTTGAAACTTTTATCTCTACTGTTGTCATGCAAAGAACACATCTTGTTACTAACTT
The DNA here is from genome assembly GCF_029215685.1 of Pituophis catenifer annectens. Lineage (NCBI taxonomy): Eukaryota > Metazoa > Chordata > Lepidosauria > Squamata > Colubridae > Pituophis > Pituophis catenifer. The sequence continues at coordinate 182,208,170 of NW_027256881.1, forward strand.
TCTAACACAGAAACACATCAATTTTGTGATCTATATGTTTCTGTCAAATGTCAAGCTGGACAGTAATTTCCCTTTGAGTGGTACATTGAATATCCTTAATCAGACTTAGCTATATGAAATGTAATAGTTAATATCACAGGTTGTTTCCTTTTTTCTTAATCACATGAAACTGATCTTCTTTGGTTTACCTTCTTGCATTTTTTGGACCAGCAATACACAATACAGTCAATATAGTCATAATTATAAACAACATGTATTCAGTGACAAATTTCAGCTGGAGGAACTTTTTCAGCAGCCAAAAATTCAATTATGGAGCAGTACTTCAAGAGTACTGAAGGTTCATTTCATGAATAGTGACTTTTTTTTTAACAGTAGTTTCCCACCAACTGAAGCAAAGAAGCAGATTCTAAAGAACATGTCAAAGCTTTTAGGATGTTAGTAGAGCCATGTGTTAGCAACTTAAAACACTGGAAACATTCCTTTCAATTCAACCCACGTACAGGTAGTTTGTTTTCTGTTAATGTGACTGATCATGCTTTCTGAATTGGAAGGAAAAAAGCTGATTTGAAGTTTGCATCTGTCAACCATACCTTAAAGCAACAGCACTGATGTCTCTGGTTTAAAGATATTTCTAAGAAGTGCTATGTACATGTCTGCCATGCTTCAAATCATCTCTTTCCCTTCAACTGTTGATCCTTCTGCATCCCTAACTTCTATTTGGCTTACTGTTTTATCCTAATCAAACACTGAGTTTCACAAAAGACATGGGGTTATCCCAAAGCTTCATTAAGAGTCATAGTCTCCATTTGCAGGTCTGCCAGTCTCCCACATAATTATTGATTCTTGTTTATTTCATTCTGAAAAAAATTAAAAGCTTAATTGCTGAGAAAAAATGAAAACAAACAGTAATGCAAGCAATTAGTTTTATCCAGTGTGTGGGGTATGGTAAATATTGGATTCACTAAAATCAATTCAAGCCATAGTTATACTGTATGACCTGGGTCTTTTTAAACTATTACAGTGATATTAATCTGGTTGATAAAATGTAATTAAGTCCATTTAAGCATGTTTCTAACAAAGTAATCAGGCTTGTTACAGACACTTGTAAAGCTTAAATTAATGAAAATCTATTTAATTAAATACATGCTACTTTTTAATTAGAGTAATCTCTAACCCACTTATGTGACTCAAAATGCACACACATACACACATAGCTTTTAGGAAGGGGAAAGGCTTTTAACATTTTAAAAAGGCAGTCATATTTCTTGAGTAGCACATTGCAGATAAAAGTAAAACTATTTAAAATGCTTATTCACTAGAGACTAATTTTTCAGAATGACAATTGACTCCACAAATTACACTAAGCAAAAATTTAGTTTATTGGGTTTCCTTAACATTTCAATCCCCAACCTAGCACCTTCCAGATGTGTTGGAACTACAAGTCCTAGAATTCCCAAGTCTGGGGAGTCAAACTTAGTGTGCAGTAGTGAACAGAGCCACTGTCATTTTAATTGTTCATGGTTTAGCTTGTTTTATGAACTTGATAAAGTATTCATAAAGCATGGCTTAATGCAATCAGTTTTATTCTTATACTTCTTATCTCTCTGTATATTTTTATCTGGATAAAATCAGGTGCTACTTGTGGAAGTTGTTTTATTTCTGCTTGTTTGACCAGAAAAAGAATGTTAAGTGTGGACCGTGTGAAGAATATAAACCATAGCCTAATTCCCTTCAAGATTTAGGAATTATGTCTCACTATTATACTTCATCATCTGCTTCTACTAATTACTGCACAATATACTACATGGGATCTTGTAATGAAATTTCACCACCTACGTTATTTAGAAAGTTATAAAGGGATGTTTACACAACGGCTTTGTGTAGCACACTAAGTACATGAGTACAGTACAGAATGTTTCAGAAGCTATTAAGATGTGCTCTATGTTCTTCTTTTTATTACCTGCATGGGAAGAACTAAGACTTCAGAAGCTTTACCATGTGTTGTAGTTAAATGGAGTAGGTTTGTTTGGTGCAACAAAAAAGGATTAATATTAACCAGAAGCAATTTTAAAGAAACTCATTCCAAATGATTAGTGCTAGCTACAATTCCAGATCACCCCATGATTGACTAAAACTGAAAGGGAAAGAATGGGGTAATTTCCTCTTGGTAATTGGAGAAGAGAGGAAGAAGTCTGTATGTCCAAGGTTTAATGTTGTTTTTCTTCCATCCAGGAGTAGCAATGTGTACAGGACACCAGCAGATGATGTGGAACCCGAACATTAAACAATGAGTCAAAATAACATGTGGGATCTTAAGGAGTAAGCAGCAATTATTTTTTGAATTACTAATCTTTAAAAATGTTATGCTGAAGTATGACTTTAAATGGCAGATGAACATGGCCAGGGTAATATTTTCCATTTAATATAGGTAGACAAATTCATTTACCAGTCCAGGGATCATACTAGTACTAAACCCATCCTTAAGAAAAGGTTTAGCTTTATGTGAACTGTGCATTAATTGAAAAGCTCGGTAGTGAACTTTCAATCAGTATTTATAGATTACTGTGCCTGTGCTGCAGAAAAACACAACATTTTTTTCACTCGGAATGTATAATTCCACTTTTCACTCACCTGACCTTAGATTTCAAATAGGAGTCATTCCCACATGCCAGCAATTGAACTTCAATCAGAACAGAGCTGGAAGGGATCTTCAGGTCTTCTAGTCCAACCCCCTGCTCAAGCAGGAGACCCAATACAATTTCAGACAAATGACTGTCCAGTCTCTTCTTAAAAATCTCCAGTGATCTCCAGAACCCACAACTTCTGAAGGCAAGTTGGTTAATTGTCATCACTGTTAGGAAGTTTCTCCTTAATTCCAGGTTGCTTCTCTCCTTGATTAGTTTCCATCCATTGTTTCTTGTCCTGTCCTTTGGTGCTTTGGAAAATTGACCCTTTTCTCTTTGTAGCAACCTCTCAAATACTGAAATGCTGCTATCATGTCACCCCTAGTCCTTCTTTTCTCTAGACTAAACAAACCCAAATCCTGCAACCCTTCTTCATATGTTTCACATGTCTCCAGGTCTTTAATAATCTTAGTCACTCTTCTTTGCACTTTTTCCAAACTCAACATCTTTTTTGTAATGTGGTAACTAAAACTGGATGCAGTATTCCAGGTGTGGCCTTACTAAGGATTTATAAAGCGGTACTAATACTTCACACGATTTTGATTCTATGCCTCTGTTTATACAACCAAGGATTTTTTGGCTGCTGCTGCACACTGCTGCCTCATATTTAAGTGATCTTCTTAACTTCTCAGGACAAATTATAAAAACACACTTTTTGAGAAATTTTCAGCTCCACCTTACTTCCAATTCTTTAGCTACTACCCTTGTAAGAAATGAAAAATGTGCTATGTACACAAAAATGTACAAATCAAAAAAATAAATAAATTCTCAAATCCAAGTTTTAAAAATGTAGTATAAATCTATTATGAAATGTTTGGGCTCCTTATGTTACATACAGTTTCTTGGACATAGATAAAACTTATTATAATGTACATTAATCAAAGAGTGTTACCTGCTTTCTGACACTGAATGATTTTGTCATAAACAGTATCTGCTGTTTCTACAAGAAACTTGCTCTCTTGAATCATCTGTTAGAGGAAATCAAACAAAGAAATGTCAGTTTGATCGTCTCTGTCACAACTATTTGATGTTCAACATAACACAGCATGTCAAAAAGATCGTTTTTTCATTTCTGTAAAATGTTTGCCATTCAACAACCAATGCTGATGAGGGAAATACAATGAACCTTTGTTTATGTCAAGTAGACATTATCCTGACAATTAGGAGGAAATGCAACAAGTAATAACAGTAGGCTGGAGATAATTACAAAGCTATCTATCTCCTGCACAATTCTAAACAAATTGTACACCAAGCTACATGGGGAATGGAATCCTCCATGCATGGTGAGCCATCAATATGGTACCCATATTAATATTCTCCATATTAAGTAATCATTCAGAGCAAATTTGAGAAGTGCTGTGCATCTCCAGCAAGGAAGAGACGAGCCCTATTCAGTAACAATTATCCACATGAAGATAAACGTAATACTTTGGGATTTGTTTTATCCAAATCCATGGGACGTGAAATAAGCCTTTGTAATATTTAGCAAAAAAAAATGCATATTAACCAGAGTTCATGTAATAACAAAGTCAGTATCATGTGAGGCTGTTTCTATCTTGCCCCCATTTTAAACAGGATGCACACGCACGCTTGCACACACACACACACACACACACACACACATATACACACACACACAGATTTAAAATGTAATACTTTCAAGGAATTAAAAACTACTAGACAATCATGCCCTGTTGGGTCATCATTTCAGAGATATTTTCTTACAGAAACAGAGAAACAGAATGATCAAGGGTGGGTGAAAAAGCAGTGGGAGCAGGGGCACTGATTTCCTGCCAGCTTCCCCACTGAGTCTGTGGGAATCTGGCAGGAATGCGGGAATCTGGCATAAAGCACTGGAAACCTCCCCTCCCCTTCAGGCAAATAAGTGGCTGCTGTTGGGTGAGAGAGAGAGTGAGGGATTACTAGACTGGATGGGAAACTGTGGTGGAATGTAGTCTGGAGGGGACTGGATTCTCAGGAGGGAGGGGCTGCATTTCATCATCAAGGAGGCAGTGCAGCTTAAACAGCGTGGTTGGGAAAAGAGTTAGGGATCCTCCCTAGCAATTCTCAGTGTATATCTAAAGTGGTGCAAATAGTAGCTTTAGTTTGGGCAAGGTTTCTGACTATAGATGAGGAACAATAAATGGCTCAGAAGCAGTTCCATGTGTGTTTCTTGGTTCTTGGGACCTTACAGAAACTGTTCTGGACTATTGAAAATGAAGATTGACTGGCTGAAGCAGAAGCCAGTAGCACTGAAGCAGCCATAACTTTCAAATTTCTATCCCTTGGGAATTAGGGGTCCCAGATTTTGGACACATTCTGTAAACAAGCCCATTTGTACCTTGTACCTTGATTCAAAATTTATTGCCCAATGAGGCACCATTTTGCCCAATTAAAGGTCATGACAACTAGAGTTTTAGTAGTAGATAAGGGGGAGGGAGGGAGAGGGAGAGGGGAGGGGGAGAGGGAGGGAGGGAGGGAGGGAGGGAGGGAGGGAGAGAGAGAGAGAGAGAGAGAGAGAGAGAGAGAGAGAGAGAGAGAGAGAGAGAGAGAGAATGAATCTTTTTCCTTAGGAGAAAGCGGCGAATCTTGTAACAGTTGTCACTTTAAAAAAAAAGTACTGAATGGATGACAAAATATTTTTACTTAATAGGAGAACATATGGCCTCCAATAATTGTTAGCACAACATAAAAGAAATAAAGACAAAATAAAAGTGCAAAAATCAAGAAAGATAGCAGTGTCCTGGTGGAAGCATTAATAGGCACCGAGATTCTTCCTCAATCACATTCCATGCAACATTCTAGCAAGCACAAAAACAGTGTACGCTCCCTGGGAGTTTTTAAAAGGCATTTGTGTTATAATATTTTTAAAAAGTATACACTTGACTGGTAGGAAAATGCAGTATTTTTACAACATAACTGCAGCTTCCATGGGAAAAATCTGCAGCTCCTGCTCTTTCATGCATATACGGACAGCTGAAAAACAACGGGAAGTAGCATTTATTTCTTGGCATTTAGCCCCTGAAATGTGAAAGCATAATTTCTGAGAGTTTGGGGAGCTATAAAAAAGGGTTTTCAGAGGCCAGTGGGCCCAGGCTACGTGCCTGTATTTTCACACAGCTCTGGTACAGTACAGTGTTGATCATGTTTATAACACAGTCCAATGATCTACACAATACATAATGTTGCAATAAAGAGAGAAATATTATATTGTGTCAACACATTTGTCTTTATATCAGGATGATGTGCCATTTATGCACAGTCCCCTACATCTGTGAAAGAAAGAGGAGATCATATAGAGCACTTCAGATTCCCTCTTTTGTAAAGCCTGTTTTTTAATTATTCATGCATGAATTTATTTAATTTAAAATAGATGATAGCATCATTCAGGAACTTTCATGGCAGAGTGTAACCATCACTTCACTGCTATAATACATTATTTCTAATTTTAAAATGTACATGCTGTCCTTTAAAACGATATTTTTCCAAAGCTGAACCCAAACACTATGTTAAGTTAAAAATAATGGCTAAAATATACAGCATAATGCAACAAAAGTAGAGGCAGAAGATATAAATTAGATAAGAAACTATATTCTGGTTTCAACATTAATATATTTACCAATTAAATAAATATTATATATTAAATGAATAACAGATTAATAGAGTTGGAAGATACCTTGGAGGTCATCTAGTCCAATCCCCCTGCTAAATAAGCAAATCTTAAAATAAAAATGTTGCCCAGTCATTTCCAAATAACCCCATATCTTCTACAATAATCTCAAAGAACAAAAAATAAATGAAAATGAAAAATGAGTATCTTGTCTACAAATTATCTTCCCTCCGTTTTGGAATAAAGAGGAGGATGGAATTATGATGGTTCATAATCCCATTATGATTTTTAACCCCCCTATTATTTCTCTCTCTCTCTCTCTCTCTTTGTGTATTTGTGGGTGTGCTTGTATATGTGGTGAGTAGATCTAATATTCCTGCCACCTATTTTCCCCACAATAGCAACCCTGTGAGGTAGGATGACAAATAGTTCTACAGCTTTGAGAATATTCTCATTAATACAAATTGAATTACTATATTGGAATAGACATAATTTTGGAAAATGCAATGAAATAATAATGGTTTAAAAAAAAAAACAACTCTAATAAAACAGTTCTGACCAATATAGGGAGAAACTAGAGGACAAGTGACAGAGCAATTATGGTCCTGATATTGTCCTACTGGGACACAGACACCATAAATTCTTTGCTTTCCATAAAAAGAATGAAATTAATTATGGGTTCTTGCTGCCAGCCACTTCCTCAGACTACGCAATAAAGGAGATGACTGCATAGTCTGAGAAATTGGAATGCAAATGAATCCAGAGTCCTGTTAAATGACCTCAAATGAAAGCGAAAGGAAAGAAGATGATGTTAAAAGAACCCAAAGCATAAGATAAAAAATATGTTAGAGTTCAATGTCTACATATATGTGTGTAGAGGTCATAAAATGAAAAAGAATACGTTCAACTTGAAACAAAGTATGTATTTATTCTGAATCCAGATTCTAAAGGAATATTTTAAAAATAGAATGTTTACAATTCACTCTCCCTCCAGGCAAATACACATATTTATTGGATGTTCATATTGCCCATGTAGCAAAATGCTGGACTGACGTGTGCCAGGGTGAAGCTCCAAATGGGACCATTAAAAAAATATTCCCCCTCCCCAATGAAAAGCTGGTCAAACAAACAAACCACCTGGTAACTGGCCCATTCTGGATTGTAAAGTTAGTTACCTTTCCAAAATACTTTTAAAACATGGAAAACAAGTTGCCTCACAAGCTATTTTATATTATTTTTCGTAAGTATAATGTTTAAATGTAATAGCTCTATCAAGAACAGAAGTGTAGCTAAGCGTTAAAGTCCTTATTTCATACGTGTGTTCATTGATCTGTTATACTTGTTAAAATTCTGTATCTATTTTTATTTTGTCCCAGTATGTGAGGTGTTTACTGTAAACCATGAGAATGCTATTCTCATTTTAACCCAGCAACCTATCCCAAGGGTAGTCTGAGGTAAAAGAGGGCAAGTGGCCTAAAATCCCCTAGCAAACTTCCATAGCTTGAAAGTAGACCTGGGCCTCTGCCTAAATGATCTTAGCTCTGTAGCCCAATCACAACCCCAAACTGGTGAGGAGGACAATTTGCCCCATAGTGCATGGAGAGATGAGGGGATTTTTTTGGTTGATGTCCATCCTAAAATCATTTTCTCATCCCAATGCTGAATAGGGTTTTGGAGCAAAGAATTTAAAAAAGCCTACCATATCAGCAACTGGACTCTTCATTCTAGCTATAGCGCAGAACCAAGAAAAGATTGAACATAGAAAGTAACTGCGATGGGAACAATGAAGCCCCTGCTTCTTATTCACTATGATCCAAGCATTTGACATTTACTTCCAATAGGAATAGGAGGAGTTTTTTTTCATCTTGTCATGTTTGCAATTTGTGAAATTCTATTTATCAACCATTCAGTTTTTTTAAAAAAGTTTAAAATTTTTCAAGTAGTATACAATGTATTTCTCAATACATGTATATGCATTTTTAAGTTTTAAAAAATGGCCTAGTTTATGCAATTTTATAAAGAACAGTCTCTAACAACATGGATTTTGTACATTCTGAGTACATGCATCTTTAAATTGTTGATAAACTGCCTTGTAAAATTCAGGGAAGTGTGAATTTTGAATATTAATTTTTACGTTGTTATTTTTTTTTAAAGTAGATAGGGTCACCTTCAAATATGAATTAAATGGGTTTCTTTTTCCCTTTTTTTAACAAGTGTTATGTTTTCTTGATAAATATGGAAGCTAAGATTTTAAAAGCTACTTTACCAACATATTACTAGGGTGGCGGTGGGGAGAGAGGAGAACATGACATTTTATTATCTATATATATAAAAGTGAAAACCACTCACACATTAATCACGAAATCTCCTAAACCGTAAAGCCTACAAACTTGAAATTTGCCACGTATGTTCCTCTTGGCTTCTAGGTGCTCACTAAGAAAGGATTTTTCGAAATGACCATCAGAGCATTAGTATTTCCTATATTATTGTAACACGCTCTGATGCTAATTAGTTAGACGTTCTACTCCCCCTCCCAACATGAAAATAACTCTGGAGAGAATGGGATAGCATAGGACAGGCTTCTGTGGGGCAAGCCTCATGGAGAGAAGGGGCTAGAAAGCCTGAGGGAGAGAAGAGGATCGGATAGGTTTCTGTGGGGCCAGCCTGAGGGAGAGAAGGGGAGAGGAGAGGCTTCTGTGGGGCCAGCCTAAGGGAGAGGAGGGGATCTATGGGACCAGCCTGAGGGAGAGAAGGAGAAAAGAGAGGCCAGTTGTAACTACTCATTAATTTTCAAACTCGAAGTGTCGATTTATCAAGCCCGATCACATAGTTTCATAGCGGAGCATGGGTATTCAGCTAGTGTGCCAATATTTAGTTATAAATAAACGAGAAGTATTTTTTTCTAATTCCATTGATATGTAAGTTTGGGGTACTGTCTATTACCTATACATCAGACTGGAAGGTCACTGGTTTAGAAAAAATTAAGTTTTGGTGATTTATTTATCTATCATATTTCTATTCTGCTTGCTTCTGGTCAAGTCTGTCTGTGGCAATTCGGAGTATTAATTCAAGGCAACAATAAAATCTAAATCACTTCTACATTCTAAAACATCAGATCTATCATAAATCTCTGCAAATAACAACAATATGTCAATTACTATATTAAAAAACCAATAGTTCTATTCTAAAATATCCGAGCTACAATCTTAACATTATTTTTTAAAATAAGAGCTTAGATAAAATGATAGGAATAATTGTGGAGTGATAATCTTATCATTAGTTTTTGAGATAAGGGCTTGGATAAAACAATAGGAATAACTGTGTCTTGGATTAACATCATCACTTGTGACATTGTCCCTATGCTAAAGCTTTTTTTGTTCTGTTTTATTCTTTTAGTTGTGTTTTCTTTCAGACTTCTAGAATATTCTTCTAGACTTCTAGAATATTCAGCTTTGTATTATCTGCAAACTTCATAAATATTTCTACCACCTCTTCATCCAAAAGAACCAATAAAAATACTAAAACATAAAAGAACCCAGGTCTGATCCTTGCTGTAACATTTTCTGAATGTAGGTAGTCCTCGACTTACATCCATTCATTTAGTAACTATTCAAAGTTACAATAGCCCTGAAAAAAGTGACTTACAATCAGTCCTCACACTTACGACTGTGACAGTATCACCATAGTCATGTGATTAAAATTTGGCTTGGCAATCAGCATGTATTTACAATGACTGCAGCATCCCAGCATCATGTCATGGTCAATGGTGACCTTCTGTCAAACAAAGTGAATGGAGGAAATCAGATTCACTTAATGACTGCATGATTCACTTAACAACTGCAGTGATTTGCTTTAACAACCATGGTAAAAAAAATGGTTGTAAAATCCGGCACAGCTTACTTAACAACTGTCTTCCTTAGCAGCATAAATTCTGGACCCAATTATGGTTGTAAGGTGAGTACTACCATGTTTTCCCAAAAATAAGACCCTGTGTTATATTTTTTTGAACCCTAAAATAAGCGCTTGGCCTTATTGCCATGGGCTTATTATCAGGGGATGTCTTATTTTGGGGGAAACAGGGTATATGTACTTGTATAAGGGTTATTTCAATAGTAAGAAGGCAGCATATAAATTTAATAAATATATATGGCATGGCTCCAGAGAATCTGAGGAGCTGCCTTGCTTCAAGGGATTTACCCTGTCCCACTCCTTCCAGCAGAAGGGGCTATGGACTGTTAATTTCAGTGTCGAGGAGAAAATACTTTTTTGCTGTGGCCCTCCCTGTGGAACATTCTACTGTCAGATGTGATATCTGTTCCCATCCTCCTGGCCGTGTGTGTGTGTGTGTGTGTGTGTGTGTGTGTGTGTGTGTGTGTGTGTGTATGTGTGTTAAAATCTAATTTTGCCAGTTGACTTGGAACCCCAATGGAAGCCTTCATTGCTGGACATGGTTGATAGGTTAGGAAAAAGATCTCACCCTCATGCAATCCATCTGCTTGGTATTAGCTCTTAGGTAACTTTTTAAAATTTTAATTGTTTCTACTTTCACTTTTTTAATCATCTGTAAGCCACCCAGAATCACCTTATCACTAAGATGAGCAGCATGTACATTTAATAAACAAACATAATAATGATTGTCATGCTATCTAGCCCATTTTTTAATTTAGCACAGTCTAGGATTCTCATAATTTCCCAGCTGGAACTATGGTTGAGATTGTCAATGGGTTGTGACATTTAAGTTTTCATTCTAACTTCTGAGAGTTATCTTCTTTTCTGTCATGTCCTCATCAAATCCTAAATAAATAAATAAATAACTGCTAGCTGGTGTTCATGAATCACCCAGGCATATCGCTCTCTCTTCCATTGTCACAATTTCTCCACTGCTTTTTATTAGCCTTCCCCACCAAGTCCCAAAATTTCCCTTCTTACCAACAGGGGTTGTTGTGTTTTTTGTTAGAACTAATTCTTCTCTTAAATCTGCTGACAGTTCCATTTTTGTCCTAACGTCATAATCTCAGTGACAATTTGAATCACAGAATCAAAAAAAATGGATATGGATGTCAAGACCAACTATTCCAATTCTCATTCAGTGCAGAATATTAAAGCACCCAGACTTTGCTTAAATATTTCCAGAAAGAAGTATCAGCATTTAAAATAGTCTATTCCATTGGGAGGAAAAATCTCATCGTGTTAAAAACTATCTCTAAATGTTCTGTGAAAATATGCTTCCTGAAATCTCCATTTACTAGGTTTGATCTTGTTTAACCTTGTCTCTTTTCATATCTTCTGCACAACAGCACTTCCAATATTTAAACATGCCTATCAAGTCTTCTTTAACCTTCTCTTTGGTGAGCTAAATATATCTAGCTCTTTAAAACATTTGTTGATCGGTTGTTAAAACCCTTATTAAAATGTGACTGAGAACTGGACTTCTTCTGCCAAAAAGCTTATTTTTTGCCACACTAATAGAAAATCTAATAGAGCATACTCTTGTTCTGTACTGCGCATGGCAGATGGAATGGCCTGCTTCCTTTTTTTCGAATTAAATATTTTTTTCATAATACAAACACCCAAAAAACTATAGGCAAGTTCAAACCTGATCATAAGCAGCTAGAACCTTCTTCTGCACATCTGTCAGAGTTCCCAATGGTTCTAGATAAGGAAAGTTGTCCTTCATGCAGAGAACCACTGAAGGGATACTGTCGCTGTTCACAAGCCGTGAAACCAAGGTCAAAATGCATTGCTTCAGACTGGTAATTGGTGGAAGGCCACAAAGTTCTTTCACAGACAGAATGGAATTCTAATGAAAATAGAAAAAAAGCCAGTTATTCTTACTGCAATCACCATGTACAGTATTTTTACAGATTGTTGAGACTCAGAATCAGTATTATATTATGAGTGTCTCCATGATTGGACAACAGTGCCATAGTAAGTAGCAGCAGAGATGGATGTCACTGTTGGCTTCAGCTATCTTAATTTCCACAGACTAGCATAATTTATAAATTAAGAAGACAGGTATAGCTACCACATTAAGTACTGATAGGACCTCTAGAGCAGTGGTTCTCAACCTGTGGGTCGGGACCCCTTTGGGGGTCGAATGACCCTTTCACAGGGGTCGCCTAAGACCATCAGAAAACACATATTTTCAATGGTTTTAGGAATAATTTTATTGTTGGGGGTCACCACAACATGAGGAACTGTATTAAAGGGTGGCAGCATTAGGAAGGTTGAGAGCCACTGCTCTAGAGGGTCATACCTCATATAAGACTCACAAACTGCAAGAACAAATTTTCACAGAGATATACATGAGACCGATACCAATATATTTTGTTTTTGACAGCTTTGAAGAGAACTACTTCTTACCATAAGTAATATACCCTTTTCTATAAAGCTCAAAATACTTCTGTGCATTTCTTTTCAAACCAAAATAGCACACTTAAAAAGGCTTGAGTACTTTGAAGTACCCAAAATCAGAACCGCAGTGTATTCACTATCACGCTAAAGAGAAGAAATGATATGCACAGTATCTAAAATTAATATTTTTAGTTTTGATTTAAAGTTAGAAATTAATTTGGGCTGCAGCACTGAAGAGACAAACACTCCATGGTTAGAGAGCACGAGAAGGCAAATCACAAAATCATGAGTGACAACATCAACACACATGTCATGATTTGTATAAGTTGCCCCAGAAACTAGGATGCAAGTATATAACAGTGGCATGTGTGTGATGACATCACCATGCATATATCATCATGCTAGTGTTACTGTAGTTTGTTGCAAATGCCACTGCCGACCTCTAGTGCAGGGGTGTCAAACTGGATTTCTTTGAGGGCCGGATCAGCATTGTAGTTCTCCTCTGCAGGCTGGCCAGGGGGGAGAGAGACACCTTCTGCAGCACCCTGACAGCCAAAACGGGGCATGGGGGTTGCATGGCCCTCCCGTGCTCCATTTTTATTTATTTATTTATTTTTTAAATTTTGATTTATATGCTGCCCTTCTCTGGAGACTCAGGGTGGCTTACAATGCGTTAAGCAATAGCCTTCATACTTTTGTATATTTTATACAAAGTCAGCTTATTTCCCCACAAAACGGGTCCTCATTTTACCTACCTTAGAAAGGATGGAAGGCTGAGTCAACCTTGAGCCTGGTGAGAATTGAACTCGCAGTAATTGCAGGCAGCTGGAAGCTAAATACTACCTTTAACAGTAGCATTAGTCTGCTGCGCCAGTCAGGCTCCTGAGGCACCCCTTGGCTGCCAGGGGCACCGCGGGCCGATCCTTTGCTATTTCCAGGCCGGCACCGCGGGCCAGATTTAAGCACCCCTGCTCTAGTGCATAGATAATATCCAATATTCACCCCCCAAAATGTTTTTGTTTGCTTTCTTGCATATTTATTTCTTGAAAATGACAACAGTCCTAAACACACTTGGGCCTATCATTCATATTCAACATGCTCATATATTATTCATCATCATCATTTTAGCCATTGTCTATCCAGGATGAAGCCCTCTTCTGCATGTCCCCAACCTTCCGTGCATTGTTATTCCATATATTATTATTATTAAATTATTAAATGTATTGGTCCCCATCTCACAATTCAAGGAGACTGAGCAGATTACAGTGAGATAAAATATGCAAATATCCAAACAATTATAAATATAAAATGAATTAACATTACAAAAATTAAAACAAACTAAAAAACATGGAGCAGAGAGATGGGGATGCCTTCTGTGTTAGTTCACCAACTAATTCCAGCCAACAGCTTCTCCTTCAGGGCCCCATGAGAAGTCAAAATAGCCAGGTTTTAGGCTTTTTCTGAAGGCTAAAGAGAGGGGGCAGATCTTATACATTCAGGTTCTGAAAATAAAAATTCAACCCAAAACTCTTGTTCCAAATTACATTTCAATCATGATGCCTTTAGCTATCATGATAGAGAATTATTGAAGCCAAGTCTTACAAAACGGGAAACCTAACCTTACTCTAGTTCCAGGAGTGGAGTAACAATGTTTTAAACCATGTGAGGGGAAAGTAAAAGTTAACAGTGGAGATTACAATACTTAGTCTTCAGGGGCTTTCCACTTCTGTTCCCACCCTTCCATTTCCACCCCTATTTTTGAAAAATAAAAATACAAGAAAAATCTCAATGGGCACACTGAAAACCCATGTACCTCTGAGTTTCGTGGTGCTGTGGAGCTGTATAGGGTCCATGACCTCTCCACTCTTGCTTTTGGGGAGGAAAAAGGCACTCAGTAAGTGGTGCACTTTTCTGATGTAGTATATCTAGTAAGCCAGAAGACAGGCTGGCCATTTCTATGAGAGAAACACTACGGCACTGATGTAAATGAGTACCCAGCTGATTCTGAGCTTAGATTGACTTTGTTAACTCAGGGCAATTGTATTCAGTGCCATAATGAATGATTAATCATAAACTCAAACAAATGTGAACTGCATTTATGATTGGCCCTTAGTAATTAATCACATATTCACTTTTATCATATCCATTTGCAATTCAGACCCAGCATGCTGATTTCAACCCACCATCCAGTTCACAAGGACTTTGTTTTTAATTGTATGTCAGAGAATACAAATGCAGGGATGATCTCTAGTAGCTGGCTAATAGGCTTTTGCTGATGGACGATTTGCTTAACAGGTCTGAAATTGCACAGACCCTTCCAGATGCGGGTCTACCAAAGAAAGATTTGAAGAGGTTTGAATAGAGCCATCATCTATTACAAGTTTTAACCCCCCTAACTCTGAGGGACACTTTTTCTTGCTTATCACAATTCAGCAGTAGGGAATTTGCAAGATGCAACATTCCTTTACAGACACGAGTCCTGAAAAAGCCACCTGAATTGTAGGCCAACTTGGCTCTGAACCTACATTTGGCTGCTATAGTTGTAATCCAAATAGAACAGAAATTGAATGGAACATCTGTGTGTATGGAACTGATTACAGCCTATAACAGTAAAAGAGCCGACTTTCCGTTGTTTGGCAATATTAACATTTATTTTTAGTTTACAATAGGCTTTCTTTGTATAAAGAAATCCAACAATTTCCCAATAAGAACTTAAGCAAATCTCTACTTTATGGCTAAATAAAAAGAATGCTTATAAGCCATTATCTTCATTGACTTACAAATATTAACAGAGCATTGCTGTTTAAATGCAAATTTTACAAGCTCATTCATTTTAAGTTAATTACCACTGATGTTTTGCTGTACACAGCTTTCCCCAACTTAAAGCCTTCCACATTTTGAGGAATTGCAATTCTTAGAATTTTCCAGACCAGCCAGGAGACCCAATGCATTTGGAAAGCATCAGCTTGAGATTCTTACCACTTCCTTACATACTGGAAAAACTGGAAAGGGGATTTGAAACAGCTACAGAAAAAGATGATTTTTTTTTTTTTGACAAATCAAGGCAATGCCATTCAGGTCCTAGGGCTGGGAACTTGGAAGGGACAAATGCCCTTAGGCTCAACTCTACAAGACTGGTCATTTTGGAATTAAGAACCAACATCCTCCAACGTCCATTTACAGAGATTTGCTACTTTTAGGGTATGGTGTGGTTGTAGTCTCCCAGAGGAAATCTTGCATAATTTGAAGGTCCTCCATGGTTTTTGGCTCATGCTCAATGAACAAGTGGCAGTTGTGACCACAATGGCCTTTGTATGGCTCCATCTTATGTTCCAATCGTGAACATTGGATTCCAATTTCCTGGATTGGAAAGTCCTTCATACAGTCACTTGTGCTTTAGTTAATTCCTGTCTGGACTACTTCTGTACTCTATATGGGACTAGCCTTGAAAACCATTCAGAAGTTACAGCTGGTCCAGAATGCAGTGTTACAGGCACTCTCCATTTTGCCCAGGTTTACTTTGTGGGCTACATTACTGGTGACCTTAAGATGCATTTCAAGAAGTTGGTTGTCACTTACAAAGCCCTTCATAACTTCAGACCTGTATGCCTATAGAATCAACTTTCTCCTGTTCTCCGATAGTAACATTTGCCTGAGTTGAGATAGTCCAGGTGCAAACTGTAAATCAATGTCTCTTGTGAGGATCTAGGCCAGGGGTGTCAAACTTGATTTCATTTAGGGCCGCATCAGGGTTGTGTTTGAACTCCGGGGGCTGGGGGGGGTATGGCCAGGGGGCATGGCCAGCTCGATGTCACTCATCGAGGCTCCGTTTTCAGCCGCAATGGCCTCCTGCAGCTCTCTGCCAGAGAAAATGAAGCCTGGGAGAGCCCTCCCAAGCTCTGTTTTCGCTGGCAGAGGGTTGCAGGAGGCCGTCGTGGCTGAACACGGAGCCCAGATGGGTCAACACGACCATCCCAAGCTTCGTTTTTGCTGGCAGTGGCACCAAGGGTTGGTCCTTCACTGTTTCCAGGGTGGGCCCATGGGCCAGATCTAAGCACCCCATGGGCCGGATCTGGACCAAGGGCCTTGAGTTCGACACCCCTGATCTAGACAATAACGTCTGTCTGGGCTGAAATATGCTATGAAACTGCACTTCCCCTCACGAGCATACAAGCCTGACCAAGTTATGCTTTTGTAAAGATCTAAAATCCTGGCTCTTCCAGGGAGACTTTGTTATAGAGTATGATCTGCTACCTGGTATTGGATTTCTGTCTTATAATTGTAATTATACCACATGATTATATGTAGTATAATTACCACATATTATTATTTCTTTAGGTTGCTTATCTATTTTTGTTATTATTGTTTTTAATACTAAAGTGTAAGCTGCAGTATAGCTAAGTATAGAATTTTTCCTATACTTCTTTAATGCACATTATAATACATCATATAAAAATTGTTCTCTTTATTCATATTGTATCAGCCATAGCTCTATCAAGATATATGTTAAAACTGAAGAAGAAATGCCACAAAAGAAAAAATAGCAAAAGTTTTTTTTCCCAAGCAGAAATAAACGTATCAAAAATCAGCTGAGCCAGCCAAACACCCTAAAAGTATTGTCTCAGCCAATACTTAAGGTGGCAGATTCTTTTAATCTTATCCAAAGTATTGGAAATAGAACAAAGCAATTACAATAGAATCTTAATACATTTGAATTAAATCGTTTCACAGCAAGAGAGGTTGGAATCAATGCAAAACTGAACACCAAAACTTTAAAACTTAGCATTACTTTGCAGCAGGAACTGAAGTATTCATGTATGCATCTGGCAAATGTACTAATTGTGTTTGCAGCCTTTTGAACCAGGGCTGTTGCCTCATGAGTCCCATGTGTCCAGGAAAAAGAGCTGGAAGAAAATACTTAAGCAAGCTTTACTTGCTCAATTTGAAAATAACCACTTTACTATTTTTACTGCTGTTGTTTTTCAGTGAAAAGAGATGTTGATACTACCTGAATGCTCTTTCTCATGGCACTGGTAAAGGGAATCCAGGAGTGGTTGTTGCTCTCTCTCTTCTGCCTGGAAACTGAGCTTGTCATCATTTTTGGTGAATCCTCCCTTGCCTGGTGGCTCCCCAGTTCGGGAGCAATGATGAGGCTTGTAATCTGTGAAAACAGTAATCCCCCCCTGGACTGTGGACCAGGTAGCTGCAGGGTGGGCTGGATTCTCTCTACCAGTGGCATGAGAAAGAGCATTCAGGTAGTACCAATGTCTCTTATCTATGGGGCTGGATAGAGGGAATCCAGGAGTGGGACTTACCAAAGCTGGTACACGCTAAGGGCGAGAAGCAGCCTGGTCCGCAGTCACCCCTTCAGTGTGGACCCTCTGGAGGACTTGCCATCCAAAGGCCACTTCCGCCGAATCGAAGGTGTCCAACTTGTAATGACGGATGAAGGGGGATGGAGACGACCAAGCTGCCGCTCGACAGACCTCCTCTATGGAAGCCTACACCGCTGTTGTGGCCGTGCTCCTGGTGGAATGGGCCATCACATTCTGAGGCACTGGCAGAATCTGAAGCTTGTAGGCCTTGGCAATGCATGCCCGAAACCATCGTCCCATGGTCAATGGAGTGACCTTCTGTCCCAGCATCAAAGTCTGGAAAGAAACAAAGCGGGATTCCGTTCTCCTCAGGGGATCTGATGGATCCTGAGGATGAACCTGTTGGAAGTTCCCCAGGGACCCTGTGTCATGGCTGCCAGGTGCTTAACCTAACTCTGGCCAACAGGTTGTGTCAGGGATGACTGAGTCGCTTGCTGCAGGCCTGCAGCTATTCCCTGAGCCTGGGAAATTACCAATTTTAGGTGATCAGAAATTTCTGATCCAGTCTCTTCCCTAGGGTAGAGCCCGGAAGCAGTTGGAGTAAATGATGCCTCAGGGGCTAGTCTTGGCCTCAAGAGAGGCACTTGACTTCCAGTACCAGTTGCAGACAGATTCAAATCTGCATTGGCAAAAACCTCAGCATTTCCAAAGGCCTCCAATGGAATAGGAGAAAGTAGCTCTCTGGTGCCATCTGGCGACCAGGCGCTATAACAGGCTGGCTGAGAGAGGTTTACATTGTTGCAAGAGTGCAACGGTTGCTCTTCAAATGGGCGGGAAATGATAGCTCCTCCCTGGAGAGCATTTCCAGAGCCCTGCAATTTAACTGCCTTTTCAGCCTTGGCCATTTCCCTCTCCATGGCCTTTTGTCGCCTTCTGGCATCTTTTTCTGCAGCTTTGGAGCTCTTGCCGCTTGCATGGGCAGAAACACGGCTTTTGGGCTGTGCTCCTCTGACAGCTGTTTCCTGGCTGAATGAGCTCTGGCTGTCACTTGGGGAGGGAATAGGGAATTCCCTATTGTCCCCGCTGGGCTGCTGAGGCTGGTGACTGGCAGAGGGAACCATGGCCACCATTTTTCGGTGTGGCAAGGCAGACTGGTTCCGAAGAACAACTGGTGTGGCGGCTTTTTCAAGTGGTGGAGATCGCGCTAGCCGCTGACAGTATGTCTGGGCGAAGCCGAACAGGGACTGAGTCCCCTCCACAATGCAGGATGGTGCTTGGGGACTCAGCTCGAATTTTGGGAACCAGGTGGTTAGTCTAGTCCCCCTCCGCTGACGTGGGAATGGCAGGGACCTCGGCCGATTGCTGGCCGGAGCTCCGGCTTTCTGGCAGACCAGAAAGCCGCACGGATCGCTTGTCTGCGATCAAAAGTCAGATATTCCCTTGCTCACTGTTCTGATGAAATATGAAGAGAATCCAGGAATCTAATTCAGAGTAAGTGGTTGTCTGGCTGAAGACTGAGCCGAACTGGGGAGCCACCAGGCAAGGGAGCGTCACCAAAAATGATGACAAACTCAACCTCCAGGCAGAAGAGAGAGAGCAATACCCACTCCTGGATTCCCTCTATCCAGCGCCATGGAGAAGGAATACTTTCATTTTGGAATGATTTATTTCCAAATCCTCATCCAGATAGTATTTGATTAACAGTGCAGGGAACAAAAAGAGCCATCTTGGGTCCAAGAAAAATTTCTGTCTTATCAGTATAAAGAAGCACAGAAACGTGCTTTAGTGGACATAGAGATTAATGTTTGGAAATGGTTCATATAACACCATTAACATAGAAATGAAATAAGAGGGGGCAGGGATATATCCTTGCTAAACTTCTGCTTGCATGCAAATTAAGGGTGTGAGAGTGACAGAGTATGACATTTGACTGGAGTAAGGTATCTACACAGAACATAATGATTAGCTGTCATTCATGATTGTCAATAGAGGAAGAAGCTGGCTATGCCTCAGGAAAAGTTGAATAGAAATCTGGGTTAGATGTCACCCTTTTTAATGATTGTGATGGTTACAGATCATTTGCAGTCTTTAAGCATCTGGATCTGCAGAACAATACATTTTCTACCCAGAACATTTCTTCACGCTTGCATGATTTAACTCCCTTATTTTCCATATTGGTAATGAAAAGCTTTAAGTGCATCCATTTTTGTATTTTTTCGGATGTCATTATCACTACTAAGTCAGGAACATTTGTCATACACCACTGTCTCCTCCTCTGTACTTGGTGTGCAGAGTTTATATTCCCACCTTTCCTACTGTATGAATTGGTCAAATATGGAAATTACCTGCTTCTTACTTTCCAATCTCTCGCCAAAAATTTCCAGAAAAGTAGCAATGTTACCACCAAGTGGTATGGGGCCTGGTCACCACTTAGCAGAGGGGCTGCCCAGAACACTCTTAACATTCTGTCACGAATCTGTCTTGCTGTGTATTTTATATTGTGTGTCACATTGCTTTTTTTATTTGGTCTCCAATCATAAATCACTAAAGTTTACATACTGTGGGAGAAAAAATTACATATCAGTAACTGATACTAATATATTTGCTCCTGTAGTGGGAAATGTTCCATGACTCTTCTACAAGTAAAGCCTTGTTTTCTAAATATCTTGAAATGAAAAATTAAGAGGAAACAGCTTATCTAAACAATTGAATTGATGCTTTAAAAAGACATTTATACGTGCAAGTCCATGTATAACTGGGAAGTAGCTTGAGAAGAAGATAAGAGCTCAGAAGAGTTTAATATTACAAACTTGATTATACAAAAGTAATCTCACTGCATTTAAGGGGATTTACTCTTAAAGTACAGGTTTATAATTGTTTTATGGATTTGTAAGTATAATAATATTCTCTGAATAACAGTGTTCTCCAATCACAGTAGTAATATGTTCTAGTTTCTAGAATTCTGAATTCATGGGACAGCACCAAAAGTATGAATATCTCTTCCTCCCTCCCTCTCTCTCCCCCCCTCTCTCATACACATAATTGTATTATCCAGTACTGTGCATGTGCATCCTCCCTTCCAGAAAAATGGGAAGGATATTATAAGAATTATATATAGAAGTATATAAACAATGCCTCTCAAATAATAGTGCAGATATATGTTAATCCAATTTTTCGGTCATAGAGGAGCACTTAAAAAAATAAGCTACCTTATTGTTGCAGAAAAATTCAGGAGAGTAAGAATAACATGGAGAAATTGAAAGCCTCCAACTTCAAGGCAAGCAAAAAATCCTAAGCATCAGTTTTTTGAAACCATAAAGATAGAAATTGCAGACAGCAATTTCTTTGAACTTAACCAGTACAATCTTTACTAATAGCGACTAATAGCTATTAAAAAAACAAAACAAAAACTAATAACCAGGAATGGCAATAATATGTGTATTTCATATGATATTTTGTTAAACCAAGCTTCAGTTATGAAAATAAAAAAAGACTCAGTTTTCCTTACCTGCATGTTCTCCCTCAGGTCAGTTGCTTCTCTCAATGGGTGTACTGCTAGCTTAAAGATATCATCTATAATCTTAAGGCTTGTGTTCCTCAGCATAGTGTAGTCTCTAGTTTTCATTCCCATTCTAGCCGTCAGGCTACGCTTTTGGGGCTTCCCTCCACCACTCCGGTTAGTTATTGCAATGTGCACAAAAAGTGTAACATGCTCCATGATGTCCCCTACGAAGGAGCGCAGAGGTATGTGTCGATAGCCTGACTGTAAACATTCCAGGGGGATTGTATATTGGCCTATGAATTCATCACCAATATAATCATCATCCAAGACTACAAAACGGATCATGGCAAGCTCTGGCAAGTTGATCTCAAACTCAAAACTCTCGTCAAAAATAGGATTATCACTGTTCTGCTGAACAGTTTTAGTCCTCTGTTCTGTACAGTCTGCGGGGATGCCATGGATTTCTAGACACACATAAGGATCTATGACATCCCCTTTGGCACAGGCTCCTTTGGGTTTTGGAAAGTTTTGTCCACTGATGATTTTGACATGTAAAACTTGTGGGGAAGCCCCTGGGACGATGCCTTTTGTGTTTGCACTGAAGTAAGACACCTCTTCTCGCATAACAGAAGGTCGAAGGACATAACCACAACCGCCATTCTGTAGAAACCATCCAGTATGTAAATCCATCATTGGCCCAGGTGTTTGATAATTCATTGCCACTATCTGGCAACCACAGTTCCAAAAGTCTTGTGGGTTTACATTACTGGAATCTATTCTCATGGCACTTGGATATATTCGAGACAGAAATCTCTTATTATAATTGACAAAGTCTTCTGGACATTCATTTGCAATTTTACTGGCTTCTCCTTCACTGAAGGAACACATTTCCCAATAATTCTGATTTTTCATTGAGTTCTCAAAATCCTTGAATTGGACTGATTTACATATAGTTACAAGATCAGAAAGCTCTTTGCATAGCCAGGACATTTTTGGGTCCCCTAAATATTCTTCAGACTTTTTGCGAGATATTTCAGCTTCTTCATCTTCGTCTGTGACTTCTCCTTCTAATAAATCCTTACCATAAGGCAGTTTCTTTCCTTTGATAATAATCTTCATTTTCAGTTTCTCTGGAGATGGCAGATACATTTCTGATGGTAGTGGTGCATCTGTGTACAGTTTGGTCCCAAAAGTCTTCTTCATTTGTTCAGCCATAATTTTCTGTTGCTGTATGGAGCAGTGGTTTTGCAAGCAGAGAATAAGAGGATACTCTGAAGAAACAAAGGCTAATTTGTTGATTACTTCAATTACATATTTAAAGGACAAGGGTGATGCCCTATTATTACAGTTACAAATGATGGGCTCGTTATCTGGCCCATCACAAACATCCAGTTCGATACTTCTACAGCTCATCTTCAGTGCCCTGATATAGCCATTGATATCTGCTGGCCCTCGGACCTGGTCTTCTATCAGATAGGTATTGTGAGATGAGTTAATATAATAGTGTGATAAAGACTGGGTCATGTCTTGAACAACTTTTATATGTGTGGTATCAAAAATATCACATTCTGGAGACAACAAATATTGTGTAAATCCATCGATTGCAAGGAAACCTTTCAACTGCCCTTCCTGTGAAAATTCATATCTACGAATGATATCAAGGCAAATGTCCTCAGTGACACCTGCAACCCCTTGCTCAGCTTCTAAAAAAAGCATGAGGTCCTTGGCATCTACATACTCTTTGTTTTTAGATATTTGTACTAGCAAAAAATAAACTTCAGGTCTTGTACAAAGCTCTGTGTATGCTTCACAAAATTCTTCTGTTGTTACACGAGTTGTTAGTTTCTCTTTGCTCCTTTGAATCTCCTTAAATTTTAATCTGATTTTGGACTCTTTTAAGGCCGGGTTCAGCTGCTTTATTAATTCTACAACTGTGTCCTCCAACATAATCCCATTGCCTTCAATATCTGCAGCTTCAAATACAGATGTAAGCCAAGCAAACCGTGGAGTATTTTGGCTACTCTCTATCAAATCCAAACATTGCTTAGTACGAGAGACCAGGTATTGTAAACCTGACACCCAAATGTTGGCCACATCTGCTGAATTGGCAACTAAGTCTAGAGATTCATAATTTTCTCCATGAATTATGGAGAAGGCACAGTCTTCAGAAATCTGATCTGCAAGTCCATTGTTTCTGAATGTTTCTGTGTTCTTCCCTAATCTGATCTCTTTAATTGCAGAAATATCAAGTTTTGCCTTTTCTGAATCCTTTTTAGAGGGTTCCCAGCGAAGTGCCTGCAAATCAGGGTCAAGAGTAAAAAATCTATTATAAATACGAGAGTTTTGCCGGACTTTCTTCAGTTCACAACCAGCTTGCATGAAGCTAATGCAGTCACTCGCACTACTTATTTTTTTTTCTGAGGGCATGCTGCTGAAGGAGACTGTTTTTTTGCGTCCACATTTTGAAGGATCCTGTCAAGGAAAAGAAAAACAAAGTCAGTGCTTTCTGGTCACATAACAAACTATAAATAAAATACAGAATATAAAGGTGATAGTGATAGTAAACAAAAAAATAATGGTGGCAACTGGTATATAAATTACAATTCATGTTTATTCTAAGCATTTTACTGTACTATAATAGTTATTGTAGTATCATATAGTCCTCAGGTTATGTAATTGCATGTCTTAGCAAGAGCAATCCCATTCAGTCCCGTCTGTCATAATAATCCCAAATCATTAAGTGGAAAGAGGCAGGAGCTCAGGTAAAGTGACATGGAGAGGAAGTCCAGGGGTAGGGGAGGGCCTGGGAGAGTCAGCACATGCCTTGTGCAGATGGGAGGATGCTGTGGGAAGGAGAAGAAGCAGAAGAGTAGAAAAGACAGGGAGAGGGCCAACACAGGCTGCATGCAAGCAGGAGGCTGCTGTAGATAGGAGGAAAAAGTAGGAACAAATTTTCAGAGTGACTTGCAACCTTCCCCGTTTGGCTTCCCTATTGACTTTGCTTGTGGGAAGCTGGCTTTGGAGATTACTAATGGTGATCATGTGGTTCTCTGCAATGGCATAATAGTGAGCTGGGTACCCAAGCACCCAGATCATGATCAAGTGACCTTCGAGGTGCTACAATGGCCAGAACTTCAAGAACCAGTGATACTTCCATTTTTTCAGCACCCTTAATGCTCACTGAGGATAAACATGAGCAGAGAACTACCTATACTGAAATTAATGGGACCTATGGATTCAAACGATATATATCAATTATACAAAGTGCAAGAGTTAACACTGAAGCACAAATGAAATGACTTGACAGATGGCGGGTTTAGGAACTGAAGTGTCCCATCAAAACAATTGTAGTACATCTTGCTTTGTGGTTATTTGTATTTCTAATACTAAGTATTCAGTGCAGTAATTTGTTAACCAGTTATTCTACTGCCTACTAACCATATCATACATGCCAGATTATTTTGACTTTATCTGTATTTTGGTGAATATATTATCCATAAGGAGAAAAGGCATCAAGTGATTTGGTATTTAGTTATGGTAGTGAGAGAAAGAATTAGAGTGGGTTTTTTAAAACTGTGTTCATCATTTTATATATGAATATTGATTCCCAGTTTCTAACTCCTAATCAATGGAAAGCTAGACAGCATAAATAAATACTGCATTTTTTAAAAATACAGTTCAATGAATTTGAATTAGGACTCACTTTTTCTTTTTCTTTATTTGATACCTTTCCAGCATTTCCCATGGAATAAGAGTTACTTGGCATCTGCTTTAGGAAAGCACTATGCAGTTCTTAAAAACGTAATATTTTGCTTTCCTCATCCGATTGTCTTTCTTGTGTGCTTCCTGCTTTAAAATAAGTTGCCAGGAAATAGAGTGGCATCCATCTTTAAATTTGCTACATTTTGTTATAGGGGACGTCAGCATCATAAAACTGCTTAAATTAAAAGGAAGGGAGGAAGAAAGAAACACTTCTGATATTTTTTCCCAAAATATAAAGCCTTGGCCCCAGGAGATGGCAAAGAAATTCTTCAGATCTTTTCAGAGTGAGAAAAAAAAATGACCTTGGGATATATCTGAGAAAAAGAGAACTTCAACTGTGGAGCGCTTCAGTAGGTGGGTGTGGTTGTATGTTGAACATTAGAGGAATGCCATCTGTTCTGAAGCTTTTGGAAAACAAGACACTGGCACAGCTCCTCTATGTAGTGCACCTGTAATGGTATAAGGCCTTCCACATAAGACTTGGAAAACAGGTGAAAGAGCAGAGTCTACACAATAGTCAGATCAGGGACAGCTAAGCCTGCAAGAAAAAAAAATCCCAGCTACTTATGAACAAGGTAATTCACCACATCTCTTGTAACACAGGGTGAAGCTGGAGAATCCATAAGATCATCCAGTATATAGCAGGATGAAACACTGTTTTTGAAATGGCTTTTGACCATTCAAAGCACCACCTTTTTAAAGAAAAAGAAGTAACCGATGGGGAAAAGCAGAGGAACTGGATTGTACTATCTCCTTGGGTGATAGTAGAAGGAATTCATGAGGATAAAGAGAAAACATTGCATAAGAATAGATGAAGGTGTCAAAAAAAAAACCCTTACAATTGTTTCTTTGTGTTTACTTTGATAATCACTGTATAAGTAGTGCAAGATTGACAATCCAGTGTTCATTTTTAAAAAAATAAAATTCCGAGGTATGCACAAAAATGTACTTTAAAATTATTTATATTTCTGCCAGTTCAGTAAAAATTTGCCCAACAGAAAACAAAGAAAAGCTGAAGACATTTATAGTCTGTTGTTAGTTGCGAAGTCGTGTCTGACCCATCGTGACCCAAATGGCAATGTTCCTCCAGGCCTTCCTGTCCTCTACCATCCTCTGGATTCCATTTAAGCTCACGCCTACTGCTCAGTGACTCCATCCAGCCACCTCATTCTCTGTCTTCCCCTTCTTCTTTTGCCCTCAATCTTTCCCAGCATTAGGCTCTTCTCCAATGAGTCTTTCCTTCTCATTAGGTGGCCAAAGTATTTGAGTTTCATCTTCAGGACCTGACCTTCTAAAGAGCAGTCAGGGTTGATCTCCTCTAGGACTGACCAGTTTGATCGCCTTGCAGTCCAAGGGACTCGCAGGAGTCTTCTCCAGTACCATAGTTCAAAGGCCTCAATTCTTTGGCGCTCAGCCTTCCTTATGGTCCAACTTTCACAGCCATACATTGCAACTGGGAAAACCATAGCCTTGACTATACACACTTTTGTTGGCAGGGTGATGTCTCTGCTTTTTAGTATGCTGTCTAGATTTGCCATAGCTTACCTCCCCACGATCAAGCGTCTTTTAATTTCTTAGCTGCAGTCCCCATCTGTGGTGATCTTGGAGCCCAGGAAAATAAAATCTGTCACTGTTAGGTCCCTGCCATTTTGGTCCTTTATCATGCCCATCTTTGCATGAAATGTTCCCTTCATATCTCCAATTTTCTTGAAGAGATCTCTGGTCCTCCCTATTTTATTGTTTTCTTCTATTTCTTTGCACTGTTCATTTAAGAATGCATTCTTATCTCTTCTAGCTATTCTCTGGAATTCTGCATTCAACTCGGTGTATCTTTCTCTTTCTCCCTTGCCTTTCGCTTATTTCCTCAACTATTTGCAAAACTTCATCAAACAACCATTTTGCTTTCTTGCCTTTCTTTTTCTTTGAGATGGTTTTAGTTGCTACCTCTTGTACAATGTTGCAAACCTCCATCCATAGTTCTTTGGGCACTCTGTCGATCAGATCTAATTCCTTAAATCTATTTGTCACCTCTACTGTATATTCATCAAGGATATGATTTAGTTTGTACCTGAATGGCCTAGTGCTTTCCCTTACTTTCTTCAATTTAAGCCTAAATTTTGCAACGAGAAGCTCATGATCTGAGCCATAGTCAGCTCCTGGTCTTGTTTTTACTGACTGTATAGAGCTTCTCCGTCTTTGGCTGTAGAGCACATAGTCAATCTGATTTTTGTGTTGACCGTCTGGTGATGTCTGTGTGTAGAGTCGTCTCTTGGGTTGTTGGAAAAGAGTGTTTGCTATGACCATTGTATTATCTTGACAGAATTCTATCCACCTGTGCCCTGCTTCATTTTGTACTCCAAGGCCAAACTTGCCCGTTATTCCAGTTATCTTTTGACTTCCTACTTTAGTATTCCAATCCCCCATGATGATAAGGATATCATTTTTTTGGTTTTAATTCTATAAGGTGCTGTAGGGCTTCATAGAACCGGTCAATTTCATCCTCTTCAGCACCAGTGGTTGGGGCAAAGACTTGGATTACTGTGATATTGAATGGTTTGTCTTGGATTAGAACTGAGATCATTCTATCATTTTGGGGATTGTATCCCAGTATTGCTTTTCCTATTCTTTTATTGATTATGAAGGTTACTCCATTTCTTCTGAGAGATTCTTGCCTGCAGTAGTATACCTGATGGTCATCTGAATTAAATTCACCCATTCCTGTCCATTTTAGTTCGCTGATTCCTAAGATGTCGATGTTCAGTCTTTTCATCTCTTGTTTGACCACATCCAGCTTGCCTTGATTCATGGATCTTACATTCCAGGTTCCCATGGATAAAAAATCTTTACAGCATTGGACTTTCCTTTCACCACCAGATGCATCCACAGTTGAGCATCCTTTCGGCTTTGGCCCAGTTGTTTCATCCTTTCTGGCTCTACTAGCTCTTCCCCAGTAGCATATTGGACACCTTCCGACCTGAGGGGCTCATCTTCCGGCGTCATATCTTTTTTCCGTTTGGTACTGTCCATGGGGTTTTCATGGCAAAGATACTGGAGTGGGTTGCCATTTCCTTCTCCAGTGGATCACGTTTTGTCAGAACTCTCTGCTGTGACCTGTCCGTCTTAGGTGTCCCTGCACAGCATAGGTCATAGCTTCATTGAGTTACGCAAGCCCCTTTGCCACGACAAGGCAGTAATCCATGAAGGGGGACATTTATATATAAAATGCAAATATGTGAACATAGCTTCTTCCACAGAAAATACAGAATGTCAGTTCTTTACATCTATTGTAAAGAAACAATGGGAGGGGGAGGGGAGAATATAGAAATGGTTGATATGTACATAGTAGTATTTTTATTTTGTTCATTGGGACATATAACCCATTTACATTCTTAATCCCTAGTGAAATTGATGATATTTATTTTTTACTTAAGCAAATTCTATACAGTACTTAAGTAAATTTAGGATTGGTGCTTTATGTCTTCCTGAAATGTTTCTTGGGATAGTCCAGATTATACAAGAACTACCAGCCAAAAGGCATTGGGTAGGTATCTGTCTTTACCTTTCTCATTTGATTTTTTTTTTAACATTGATAGGAAAAGTAGCCAACAAATTGTAAGGGAATGTGACATCCTGTAAAATGTAGCGAGTGAGGCAAGTTGATTCAGATAATGTAGTCAGATAATGAGTTGGTGACTCAACTACATTTTTGGCTGAAGCGTAGCACAAACTCAATCAATGAAAACACAGTTAATATAGGTGAATAAGCATGATTAGTTACTTTGCTTCCACATCTAATATATAAATATTTGAAACTTTAATCCTCTCTTCAAGAAAGCATTCCCTCTAACCAAATTACTGCTGCTACAGGAATTAATGTAAAGTCAATTTTCCTGAAACAAATTCATAAATTCACGCAAATGCAATCTGCAAACATAATTCTAGGCCATTTTCATTATCATGGCGGAAGATGTCAGATTTTAATTAAAACATTTTAACTGAAAATTAAATGTCAACAGTGATACAGAGTTGCTGTTAAATGGATATATAAAGTCAATGACAGTCATTTCGAAAAGGAGCAGAAAATGTAGCCAGGCGCTAACAAAAATGGTGAATAGAGGAACACAGTATATAGAAGAACAGATTTTAATTGAGAGTTGTATACTTTGAACATAAAGTAAGACAGCATATTGGTCTGGACGTGCTGGCTTTTTATATCCCCACTTCCATCACCAGCAAAACTCATCCTTTAAAAAAAACAGAGCAGCACCTAAATGAACGAAGAGATATCTTTTAAATAGATATTAAATAGTCTGGTTATGTGTATACAGGTAAGTTGCTCATGTGGATAGAATTACAGTGAGAGTTGGCCATAGCTCAGTGATATAGCATATGCTCTGGATAAAGTTAGTCTGAGATCAAACCTTGACATTACTAAATAAACAAGTCATCATGAGAAAAATTCTCATGAATGTCAAAACAAGAAGGAGAAGTAATAGTGAGGATTACTAGTCCTAAAAAAACCAGTGAATGAGCGTTGGTACCTACCTGACACGCTCCTTCTCTGGCTGGTGGGCACGGCAGTCAGGATGGGAGGCGACACGGGTGTGAGCTGTTTAGGACCGAGTCTGCAGAGGAACGAAGCCCCGTCTCCCTGCTCCAGGAGTCAGTTTTGAGACGAGGAATCCAATGCAGACTGGCGTGTCTAGAGGAAACAAAGAAGAAATAGAGATAAGTGCAGTCCACCCCCCCCGATGGTTACCACAGACCGGGGACGGCCCGAAAGGGAGGGGCTGACTGCCGTGCCCACCAGCCAGAGAAGGAGCGTGTCAGGTAGGTACCAACGCTCATTCTCCTGTCAGGGTGGTCACGGCAGTCAGGATGGGACATACCCAAGCTCTGTGTCCTGTCGGGAGGGAGGCCGGCCCCGGACTTAAGAAGCCTGATGGACCTGTTGGAGGACCCTCCTGCCAAATGCTGCATCCGCCGAGGCATAAGCGTCCAGGCGATAGTGTCTGATGAAGGCAGTAGGAGAGGCCCACGTGGCCGCCCGACAGATCTCCTCTACTGGTGCTCTAGTCGACCAGGCCGCCGAAGTCGCGGCGCTCCTCGTGGAGTGGGCAGTGATGCCCCGAGGTACCGGCAGGGATAGAGAAACGTAAGCTGCCGAGATGCAGGCTCTAAGCCAACAACCCAAGGTAACCGAAGAGATCTTGGATCCCAATGTAGCGGGAAGGAAGGACACAAAGAAGGCATCCGTTCGCCTGATCGAAGAAGTACGGGCCACATAAATCTTGACAGCACGACGCACGTCCAAATTGTGCCACTCTTGCTCCAAACGATGTCGAGGACGAGGGCAGAAGTTTGGCAAAATTAACTCCTGGGATCTGTGGAATAAGGAGTTCACCTTCGGGACGAACGAAGGGTCCAGCCGGAGGACAACTCTGTCCGGGTAAAATGTGCAGAGCTCCTTGCGAACCGACAGTGAGCTCAACTCTGAGATTCTTCTAGCAGACGTAACTGCCACTAAAAGGGCCACTTTCAGTGAAAGAAAACGGAGGGAAACCTCCCTCAATGGCTCGAAGGGAGGTTTTGTAAGAGCCGAAAGTACCCTCGGCAGGTCCCACGTCGGAAAGCGACGAACCGGAGGAGGGCGGACGTTAGAGGCGCCCCTTAGGAACTGGCGAATTAGAGGATGACGAGAGATCGAATCCCTTGCACCACAGGATAGAACAGAAGAAAGGGCCGCCACCTGACGACGAAGTGTGTTAGGGGAGAGGCCCGATACAAATCCCTCATGCAAAAACTCCAAGACGTGTTCCAAGGAAGCGGAAGTTGGTGACTGGTGGCGCTTCCAACACCAGGCCGAGAAAGAACGCCAGGTGGCCTCATAAATCCTGGTGGTAGAGCCCCGTCTGGACGCCTGAATGAGAGTGATGACACCTTGTGAAAGGGGAATACGGCTCAAGATGCGCCGCTCAGCCTCCACACGGTCAAGTTGAGCCATTGCGGATCCGGGTGGGACAAGGGTCCTTGCCGGAGCACAATTCGATCCTCTGGTATCCGCCAGGGTGGTTGTATCGAGAGGGCCCGCAAGTCCGCGAACCAAGGGCGGCGGCTCCAAAAGGGAGCTAGAAGGATGAGCTCCGCCCGGTCTTGTAGAAGCTTCCTGATAACAAGAGGAATCAGTGGTATCGGGGGAAACGCGTACAAGAGGAGGCCCGAAGGCCAAGTGTTGCGGAGGGCGTCCACTGCCTCCGCCCCTGGAGTCGGGAACCTTGAGAAGAACCGAGGCGTTTGATGGTTGGCCCCCGAGGCGAAGAGGTCTATGGCCGGAAGACCGAATCTCCTCACCAGCTCCTGGAAGAGATCCGGAGGAAGACTCCACTCCGCTGGGTCAATCGTGGACCGGCTGAGGGCATCCGCCGTCCGATTCTCGATCCCTGAAATATGGGCTGCTTTTATGGAGGCCAGATTGGATTCCGCCCAGGCGCCTAGTCTGTTTGTCTCCCGCATGAGAGATTGAGATCGTGTTCCCCCCCACCGGTTGATGTGGGCTTTGGCCGAGACATTGTCCGTTAGGACGAGAACGTCCCGGCCCTGCAACAGGGGCTGAAACTGTCGGAGAGCGAGGAAAATGGCCCGAAGCTCCAAGAAATTGATGCTCAACCTCGACTCCTGGGCTGACCAAAGGCCTTGCGCCAGCTGGGTCCCCAGATGCGCGCCCCAACCTGACAGGCTGGCATCCGTTGTCAAGGTCAGACGATGGGGCTCGCGGAAAGGACTGCCCTTGGATATCTTGTCGAAAGTCCACCAAGTCAGAGACTGCGATACTTGAGAGGGGAGAATTACCCTTAAGGTCGATGAACTCCGGCGGGCACGCTGAAATGGGAGCAGGTACCACTGGAGGTCCCTGCTGTGCAATCTGGACCAAGGGACGATTCCGAACGAAGACACCATTTTGCCGAGTAGACAAGACAAGGTGAGGAGAGAAGTTGAGCGTTGTCCCTGTACCCGGGCTGCTAGAGATCTTAAGCTTAAGATACGGTCCGGGGAGAGGAATACCTCCGAGGAAACAGTATCTATGATAGCTCCGAGGTGTTGAAGTCTAGTGGAAGGGGATAAGTGGCTTTTCCGCCAATTAATAGAAAAGCCGTGCTCCTGTAAAATTCTAAGGGTCAAAACTAGGTCCCGGTGAGCTTGGGCCGATGAACGGGATAAAATCAAAATGTCATCAAGGTAAAACAGAACCCGTACGGGAAGATTACTGACATAGGCCATAAGGGCTGCCATAATCTTGGTAAAGACCCTGGGTGCTGAGGAAAGGCCAAAGGGAAGGGCACGGTATTGATAATGTCTCCCATTATAACAAAAACGAAGGTATCTACGGTGTTCCGGGAGGATAGGGACATGAAGGTAGGCCTCAGTCAGGTCGATAGATGACATGAAATCTCCCACCTGAAGGGCGAGCAAAATGGTTTGAAGGGATTGCATCTTGAACCGGCGATAAATTATGTGCCGGTTCAAGGCTTTAAGGTCGAGTATGGGACGCCAATCCCCCGAGGATTTCTGGACGAGAAACAAACGGGAATAGAAACCCTTCCCAAACTCCGAGGTCGGTACCGGTTGAATAGACCTCGAGACCAAAAGGTGCCTAATGGAAGCCTCCACCCTGGCCCTCTTAGCCCTATTAAGGGAAACCGGACAACGTAAAAACAACTGAGGGGGGGAGGACTTGAACTCAAGAGGAAGGCCAAATTTAACCACATTCTTAACCCAATTGTCTGAAACAGTGGATACCCACTTGGAGGCAAAAAGAGCTAAACGCCCTCCAATCGCAGGAGACTGGGGAAAGTTAACGAGACCTACGGAAGGGCCTGCCCCGTCCCCCACGCTGATTTCTCCTGGAAGGAAATCGGGCCCCCTGTCTGACCTGATTGTCCGGAAAGGGAGGTCCCCTGTTCTGGAAGGAACGGTTGTAGCGCTGGTGGAAGGAAGTTGAATCTGATGAACGAAAGGACGACGGACGAAAGGAACTTGTCTGACGGTAGTCTGACCTACGAGACAGGGATGGTAAAATCTTGCGATGGTCGCGGGTCTCCACAAGAAGTGGATCCAAGGGGGCCCCAAACAGGTTGATTCCAGCATAAGGGGAAGATGCCAGGCGCCACTTGTGGCGAATGTCGGCTTGCCAGTTCTTCAACCAGAGTAATCTCCGTGAAGTAATCGTGGAACCAATGGATTTGGCCGAAAAACGAGCCGCATTCAAGGTGGCGTCGGCCGAAAATTCCACCGCTGCCAGGATTTTGGTGATATCTTGGTGTGAACGGACGTCTGAGGCCGGAATGCGTTTTTGCAACTGTTTAAGCCAGAGGATCGAGGCTCTATTAAAGAAGGAGGCCACAGAGGATGCTTGGGTAGACCATGCTGAAGATTGATGGGCTTTAATCAGAGATCTCTCAGCTTTACGATCCTCCGGTCGAAGCGATTCCTCTGAGGGACCCGACAAAGGAGTCGGAGAAGCGAGGGCTACTATTGGGGCATCTACCTTCGGTACCTGCAAAAAATCGGAAAATTCCGTTGCCAGGTGATAAAACCGTCGATCCAAAGAATTGGGCGCCGGACCTGAGCTTGGAAATTTCCACTGTCTCTGTAAGACGTCCGAGAACAACTTGGGCGCGGGAATGGTCTCAGTCATAATCGAAGGCTCTTCAAAAAAGGCCGAAGCTGGGTCAGATGTGGAAGCTTGATTAGCAGGCTTAGCCCCGGGAATGCCCAAGCGAGTGGTAGTCTGGGCTTTAAACAAAAGAGACCTGAACATGTGTGGTCGAAAAAGTCCGACGAAGGAGGGCTGGTCAGGTAGCAACCCTTCATCGTCTGACAGGTCCTGATCCACGAGAATTTCACCCTCTTCTTCGGCCGAAATAGAACCTTGACTGACCCCGGAAGGAGAGTCAGCTCGCTCCTGATGAGGATGGGCAGGCTCTATGGGGTCAGAGCGAAGAGAAAGAGCCTGGTCGTCGAGATAATCGGAGACCCGAGAAGCAGACCGCTCTTGCAGGCCTTGCGCGATGCCCTGTCTTATAGATTGCGCAATTAACTTGGCCAAGTCCGGGGAAATAGCCTGTCCCTGGTTAGGGACTGCTGAGGCCAACGGAACAGCCTGTTCCTGTGGTAGAGGATGCGCCACAGAAGGGGCCTGCCTTGGTTCAGGGACGCCCCGAGACCCGCCATGGTCACCTTGGAAGACAGCTGCAGCGTCGGAAAGGGAGACAATGTCTTCCTGAGTGGACCGGTCAGGAGAGAGAGAGGGGGCCTCAAGGGGAATAGGTGATTGGCCCGCTGGGCGAGTTTCCTCTAAGGCAACTGTTGTGGCCTTGGCTCTGTCACGAGTAGAGGAGGAAGAGGAGGCCTTATTGAAGGCCCTCTCCATTGCCCTATGCCGTCGCTCTTCGTCCTTTGAGAGCTTAGAGGTTGAGGAGGATCGAACTCCTGAAGGCCTAGGGAGGTCCTGCTTCCTTGACCTCTTAGAGGTTTGGGTCCCAGAACAACCTTCTTCAGGATCAGGCTCCCTGGCTCGCTTCTCCTTGCTCTTTTTCGAGCGGGAAACAGCGCCTAAAGTGGCGTCCGCCATTTTGAAATTCCCCGAAACTGCCGCTAACTTTAAAACGGGGGGAAGCAAGGCCACTCACTGCGCTGATCGGCTAGGGCTCTCCGGTGCCGGTCCGGAACTCCGCAGCAGAAGGGCAATGCCCGAAGAGTCTCCTGATCGAGTGGGGCGGCTGTCTGTGAGAGGCGGCAATAGGGAGCGCTGGAAAGGGCGCGGAATGGACGTCGCGCGTTCCGGCTGCAGGGCAGAGCCCGAGTCGCAGCCCAAGCAAAGCACTCGCCACAAACTTTTTTTAAGGCCGAAGAACGAGCCCGTTCTTGCCAAGGGGCTTGTCAGCCGACCGCCCCTCCTCAGCGGAATCCGAAACGACATTCACGCTGGAAATAGCTGTTATAGTGCTGGGTCTGAAGAGGGACGAATGATAGACACGCCTGTCCTACTCCACCGAGTCGAAAAAACTGACTCCTGGAGCAGGGAGGCGGGGCTTCGTTCCTCTGCAGACTCGGTCCTAAACAGCTCACACCCGTGTCGCCTCCCATCCTGACTGCCGTGACCACCCTGACAGGAGAACACAAAGCAAACACAGGGAAGAAAGACACATGATCATGACAGCATTAAAGGGTACGATTGTTTCTTTTATGATGTAGAAATATTAAAGTTGAAATTGGAAGTAAACCTCACGCTTAATAAATATTATGTATGGTGGACCTGTGTATCTTTTCCTCTAAATTCAAGCCAAGACTACAGCACTTTTCTAACTACAGCACTTATGCTATAACACTCCACACAATCTTAAGTGGGGAGCAGTAGCTCTGGCAACCAAAGAATGAATGCTAGGTACATTCCATTTTTCCAAGATTACCTTGAGGAAAAACCAAGTGTATCATGTTTAATAATAGAGGAACAACTCTATAACTTTTTCAAAAAGGCACTTTATTTAAGAAAGAAATCATTTGCCCATTTATTTTGGAACCAGGAAGAATTTTTACAAGGGATTAGCTACATCTTCTGGTTCTTCATAGATACTGTTTCCTCCATCCACTTTATATACACTGATGGATAATAAATATTATTAATGCATGCCTGCTCCTGGAATGTGTTTTGATGACAATCTAATCAACAGCTAATCAAAGAGTAGGTTCTAGAAATAATACCCTGTTTCCCCCAAAATAAGACATCCCCTAATAAGCCAGATTGGATTTTAGAGCGCATGGCAAAAGGCCAAGCTCTTATTTCAGGGTTCAAAAAAATATAAAACAGGGTCTTATTTTCGGGGAAACATAGTATCATCCCATTTCATGTTTATCCAGAATACAGTAGCCAAAATTCTTGAACAAACTTTTTTTTAGAGGCTCAGCTAAAGCTGCTTTGTGCAGTATTTATCATTATTATCATGATTCCTTTTATTATTATACAATTTTAATCTCCAAGAGACCACAAAGTATATTTTGAGAACTGTACGTTTAACTTCTCAGGAAAATCTCAGCATTAAAATAGATGCAACAGGGATTTTCCACAGTTTAGTGCTTGTTTTGTTCATGTCAAACTTTGCTGGCACCATTAGTAAATTGTTCCCAAAGGATAACTCTATACATTTACTGCAGTTCTCAGTACTGTATTTATTAGTGAATCAACTTTTCTTTCTTTTCATCACGTCTGAGGATGAAGTAAGTTTTTAAAAATCTAGACAGCTGCAATCCTATGCCCATTTTCATGATGGGTCTGAATTCCAAGCAGACAAAGAATTGTGCTGTTATTTTATTTATAAAGGAGTAATACATAGGGCAGGATCCACTCCAAAGACCTGTCTGGTGTATGTTTTCTAAATATAGTTGTTGTTCTGGGAACGTAGATTAACAAATATGTAACACAGTCCTGTCTGAGAAAACAATTCTATCTTGAAGCAGTGGTGGAAGAAATTTAGAAGTTATTGGTGCTTCATTAATGTGAATGATGTAGGAATAGTACAGGGTCAGCTATATGAACACTGAAGGACCCTCTTTATTCACATTATTATAAGAAAGAAATGTGCTTGTTTAGAGATTACACTAAGTCAGCTAAATTCCATTCTTGGTAATATATATCTTCTGAGGGGCCTAGCTGTCAAGGATGCAAGGACACCCATATGAAACAAAAAGTTACTTATTATCCAAAGCAGCCATGAATCTACACATCAGCAATCACAGAACTGAGGAAGGTTGTTTAGCTAAGATAATCTTATGAACTAGAAAATAATGTAGGAATTTAGTAATTTAGAAAGTGTCAATTATCATGTAACAAATGTATGTTAACCATATATGGAAAACTGCTGTGCTCACAAAATCCTTTGTCTTGGATATGTATAAAAGCAGTTGTATCAGAGCTCTTCTGGGTTCAGAATTGCAGATACAAATCTGATTCTGAAACTGCGCAATAAACTGTCTCTGGCTGACCCAGGAATGTTGTTCAGTCTCATCATTCCATAACATCATCACTGGAGGCTTTTAAGATGAGATTGGCCAACCACTTGGCTGAAATGGTATAAGGTCTCCTGCTTGAGCAAGGGGCTGGACTAGAAGAACTCCAAGGCCATCCCATCCCATCCCATTCTACAGATAACTTTTTCAGGTCTCTGTTTGTCAGCCACTGTAACCATTGATATCTCATAAGTAACCAAAGAAGAAAACAAAACTATGAAGTATTTTTTCAAACTACAGAAAATAAGACAGAAATTATGTCTTGGAATAAATCTCATGAAATTCAAATGACACCATTCTGAATAGAGATGTGCAGGATTATGCCATAAGGCAAACTCTGGAATTCCATATTGTTTCAGGTCAGAATGTAACAATATAATTTCATCCCTATGAGAATAATACTCTTGAACTGAAATACCCAAAACAGCAACAACAAAACAGCAATCTGATCTTACAAAAACAGATAATTTTAGGTCAACTTCCATCCCACTATCAATTATACTATCTCTTAATCTTTGTTATCTTCATGAAAACAATAATGACTATTCTAGCTTGTGCTGAAGATGTGGAATAACTCTGAAGTTTATTTAGCAAGAAATACTGACAAATTATGTAAGGTTATTAAGAGTTTTATAACAGGAAACATTTTTAAATGTGTTGATTAAATTATGGGAAATGACTTTGAGTGATCAATATACATCTCTAATCTCATCAAAGATTTCCTGCAGAAGAAATGCATTTTATTTTCTAGTGTCAATTATCATTGCATCAGACTAATAAAGATGAAAGTAGAGTAAGAATCAGTTTTTCAAAGTAGGTCCCATGCAGAAATGCCACAAAAGATATAGATCATTTCCATAATTGTATTATTTCTGATATGGTTATATCACAAATTCGGCTAGTTGAGCATGGATGTTATGAACAGATCTCCAATATCCATACTACATAGGCTACCAAACCTTTTAAGAATACTGATAAGCAGGGGCGGGGGGGGGATCTCTTAAAATATTTAGGAAATTATTCCCATTGGATATTAATCATATGAGCATAAATGTCTCAGTGGGCTTCAGGAACGGACTTCAAATCCTGAAAATGAAGCATCTTAACATTACAGGGAGATGAGTGTGTTCAAAACATGAACTATTTTTTGTTCTAGCGTTGGACAACAACATTAAAATGTTTGCCATAATAGTAGGCTGTAATAATGGAGAACAACATATATAGAGAGAGACAGAATGTGATATATATGCACATGCTCATTAACAGCAACAAAGAACATATTAAATATAATTTTCTAAACCTTTTCTAACAACTGATGGTTAGAACATCAATCATATTGCTGCTTAGCAGACATTGTTGTACATCAAAAGGTTCTTAGTCTGCTCATTAAAAAATATTATTTGCTTTTAAAAAAAAACCAATCAAACAAAGCAAGTGACATTATTCACAATATAATGCATTATATCGACTGCAGCTATCCACCGTTTCTTACAAAACCATATAGCCCAACTTGGCACTGATTAGAAGCAAAGGTTAGTGATTTATACAGAATTAACATAGCTTCACTACAAATGCATTATTTGTATGTAATTAATCATCCCAAGTGAACTGACTAATAATGAGGGAATAAATGTTATTCAACAAAGAAGTTTCTGTAGAGGAAAAAAAAGCTACATCTCTGAGATTCTAAATTGAGTCCAGTTCCCTGTTCCTTGATGATGATGATAAAAAAATAAATTAAATACAACAATATTACGCAATATTTATTAGCAACACAGACTACCGGTATCTATTCTTTAATTGGTAGGTTTGTTTAATAATTGCAAACCACATTTAGTCCTCTTTTTGCAATGAAAATCTCAAGGCAATTTATATAAATCTGTGATCCTTTCTTCTACTTTCTCCCATGTTAACCTTTGACAACCCTAGTTAACATGAAAACTATGAAGTGCTCCAAGGTCAACTAATGAGTTTCATAGTTGAATGAGAGGTGATCCAAGTACTTGCCTGCCCTGTCTACTATATCACACGGTCTCTGTTTATTTGAGGTTTTAAATCAAAGGAGAAAGATTGTGTTGAGATTCTCATTCCTTTCCCAGGATCTATTTGAGACTTAAATTGTGCCTTCTGGAGATCATCTGGTGCTACTTTTCCTGGATTGCACCACTTCAGGAGAAGGTTATGGAAAATGTGAAGGCCTTCCTGCACGTAGACAAAGGGAAACAGCTTGTCCTTAAAAAATTACTACTCTAGGAAGGCTATCTTAATACTCACTAGATTGTTCCATAAATAATGTTAATTTTTTTAAAAGTTCAAATATCCAGCTTCCGCCCTAGAAATGTAAGTGTACAACACAACAGCAGCTATATCACATAATTTTCCATATTGTACTTTGCTAATCAATGATAAGCTATTGTTTAAACTAAAGTATTATATCTATTTATCTAAAGTTAATACAGTATAATAAATCAAGGTCACTCCAATACAACATCCCTAATTGGATAGAGAAAAGTAATCCCCAAACATATATAAAAATAATTTAAAATTGAAGAAGGTGAATAAGCATATTTAAGGTATCTTTTAACAACAGTTTTTGGAAGGGCCTAATAACCATATATATCTTCCATCCAGTAATGGGCTATTCATTAGTTTGAGCCAATTAGCAAGGGTCCCACTCAAGTGCTTTCTAGAAGAGATGGTCTGAATGTACTTTATTATAATAAAGCATTATCAATAATTTGATGTCAATGCACAAGAAACCCATTAGCACAAATTAACTGCTAATTAAAACTATGCTTTGACATTTGAGCAATACTGTCTTCTTCAATGTCAGCTGCTTGAAATCACAAGAAATTTAAACTATAGCCAACACAATACTTATTAACCTATTATTTACAATAAATTTTATATCAACAAATAATCAAAAATATCATTTTATTGTGCAAATCTGGGAGGGAGGGAGGGAGGGAGGAAGGAATTCAGAGTATTTCTCTGCCAAATAATAAGCATATTGTCTACCAAATAAATTTAATTGAAATCCAAGTTAAAGGTATAAAAAACAAGTACGTATTAGGTACTTTAGCTTTTCTGTCCCTTTATCTTGGAAAATTATGATTTCTACATTAATATAAACTCTGTGAGATTTTAAATAAATAAAATATGTGTATCTATTTAAAGGATGGGCCGCACACAGATTACATGAAGTCTCTAACACCTTTGTTATGAAGTCCAGAGACCAAAAGACCATACCATCAAATTCTCAAAATGGCAGAATAACTTTCTGCTAATGCTCAATAAGAAATAAAGAGAAATACATGCATTTAGTTCTTATGAGCTTAAATCTGCCCAATTCTAATACTATACAGTAAATATTACTCATCATTATGACTTCTCTAAACCTTGTTCACCAAGGTGTGAATATGTTTATTTCTAAGATAAAGTGTTTACTTAAGTAATAATGTCTTCTATAGCATCCATATCTAGAAATAGTTTCCTGAACCATACAACCGAGTACCCTTTGAATTTTGTACGATAAAAATGTGTGAAAAGCTAATCTCAATGCATACACAAATATTTAAGAAAAAGACAAATGAACTAAATTTGATTTCTGTTTTTCACAATCCATACCATCCATATTCATGGAGATTGCAATTATAGAGTGCATAAACTGTTATCATATAGCTCAGATAGAGGAAAGTATATATATATGCAAACTGCTTTATTTTATGATGTGTTTTACTTTAGAGTAAAATATCATACAAATGACTTCTTAAAAAAGTAGCATGCAAACCTTTCCCAGGTGGAAGCCAGAAAAGTAACATGAAAAGATTGAGCAGAAAAAGTTATTTCAAATCATGGGATTAGGTGGGTGGGAGTGCCTTCCATTCAAAGTTCTTTCAATTAATAAAGTATATGAGATCAACAACATAGTCCTTATGGCACCAAGGATCACAGAATTATATTTATTTATTAACTTTACAGAATTTATAATCTGATCCGACCTCAAAGGATTCTGAGTGGCGTTCAATACCAAAGCAAAACAGCAACTGCAACTTAATAAACTAAATCCAAATGAGTATCAAAAATAAAAATTAACTAAAAAGAAAAGCAAGGATGATACCAAAATAAAACTTAAGATAGTAGGAACATTAGAATTAGAGTATGTCTTTATTGCTGACTGGAAACTTCTTATGTAATTTTTGCATGAAACAGAAAAAAGTGAAGTTATGATCTATGGTTTTGAATATTAAATACTGTAACATAGTTTATAGAAAGAAAAGACTCATACTATTATAACTTTAGAGAAAGAGATAAATCTATAATTGTACTTGTAACTCTTGTAAAGAAAAAGCATTTATATTGCTTTTCTTTCTTTTCTATTTGTCTTCTCTTTCTTTTTTCATTTTGCACTTTAGCTTTCTCTTTTATTTCTTTCTTTTTCTTTTTTTCTTCCTATTTTATTTTAGTTTGTATTTTTAATATTGTTTTCAAAACTTTCAATAAAGTTCTTTTTAAAAATAAAATTAGACAATGTCCTTGTTTAGCAGAGGGTTCTTCTCAATGAATCATAGAATCACAGAGTCCTAGGACTGAAGTCACACTTCTGGCTCATACTTAGGTGGTTGTCCACTAAGACACCAAGATCCCTTTCACAGTTACATACATACAGGTAGTCCTCAATTTACAAAAGTTCATTTAGTGACTGTACAAAGTTGTAACGACATTGAAAAAAATGGTTTATGTCCGTTTTTTACACGACTGTTGCAGCATCCCCATGGTCATGTGTTCAAAATTCAGATGTTTGGCAACTGACTCATATTCATGGTGGTTGCAGTATCCTGAGGTCATATGATCCCCTTTTGCAACCTTCTCACAAGCAAAGTCAATGGATAAAACCGATTCACTTAATAACTGCAGTGATTCATTTAACAACTGTGGCAAGAATGGTCATAAAATGGGACAAAATTCACTTAACAAATGTCTCGCTTAAATGTTGGGCTCAATTGTGGTTGTAAGTTGAGGACTACCTGTACTGTTGAGCCAGATACCACCTATTCTATAGCTGTGGTTTTGGTTTTTCCTGCCTAAGTGCAAGACCTTACCTTTCTCCCCACTGAACTGCATTTTGTTGAATAGGACCCAAAGGTCAAGTCTGCCAAGATTCTTTTGAATCTTGAGTCTATCTTCCAGAATGGTAGCAATCCCCCCACTCCAACCCCAAGCTTGGTGTAGTCTGCAAATTTGATGACTTCCCCTTCTATTCCCTCATCTAGATCATTTATGAAGATGTTGAAGATCACTGGGCCTAAGAGAGAACCCTGAAGTGCCCCTTTGCATGCTTCTCTCCATACAGATGTATAGGTAGTCCTCGACTTACAACCATTCATTTAGGGACCATTCAAAGTTACAACAGTACTGAAATTTATGACTGTTTTTCACACAACTGTTGCAGCATACCCATGGTCAGGTGATCAAAATTCAGATGCTTGGCAACTGGCATATATTTATGACAGTTGCAGGGTCCCGGAATCATATGATCACCTTTTCATGACCTTTTGACAAGCAAAGTCAATGTAGAAGCCAAATTCACTTAACAACCATATTACTAACTTAACAACTGCAATCATACACCTAAGAACTGTGGCAAGAAAAGTCACAAAGGTGGAGCAAAACCAGGGGTGGTATTCAACCAGTTCGGACCGGTTTGCGT
Source organism: Pituophis catenifer annectens (assembly GCF_029215685.1). Taxonomy (NCBI): domain Eukaryota; kingdom Metazoa; phylum Chordata; class Lepidosauria; order Squamata; family Colubridae; genus Pituophis; species Pituophis catenifer. The sequence goes on from NW_027256881.1 coordinate 182,251,170, forward strand.
GAATCATTGGCGGAAATTTGGCCAAGGTCGTCCAACCAGTAGCGATGGCCAGTTGGCCATGCCCCCGAACCGGTCCCCCGGTCACTGCTTCCTCGCCCTGCCCGCCATGTTCGTTGCCATGTTCTTCGCGCATGCACATCCCATTGCCTTGCAAGTCCAATGGGATGCATGTGCACGAAGAACATGGCGGTGACGGCAGCAGCTTTTTCCACGACCTCCGATACTTTGCCAGCCACCACTTCTTTGCCAGTCACTTTCCAGCAGCAGCGGCTGGCTGGGGGCCACCAAAAACTCCGGTCAGCTTGCCTTCCAGACTCTGGACCAGCTACTGTGGAAGGTAAGCAGCCCAAACAAAGAGGCGGTGGTGGGGGAGGAAGCGAGGCTAGGGCCTGGGCCGCTAAAGGAGGGGAAACAGGGGCGACTGAGGAAAGGAGGGCAGGGGTAGATAGGTGGAAATTCTAAAAATTTTCCTACCTTTTCCTGTGGGTGTGGCTAGGTGGGGGTCATGTGACTGAGTGGGCGTGGGCGTGAGTGATGTCAAGTTGCCTAAGCCCACTCAGTCACATGCCCCCCCACTTAGCCATGCCCACCAAACCGGTAGCGAACGTTTTTGAAACCCACCACTGGGCAAAACTCACTTACCAACTTAGCAACTCTTGCTTAGCAACTGAAATTTTGGGCTCAATTGTAGTAATAAGTCAAAGACTACCTGTAGTTCTATTGAGGACTACATGCCCAGTGCAGTTGGTCAGTGAACTGTGGATGCATCTAGTGGTGATACTGTTTATCCCATATAGTTTTATCTTATCAAGAAATAAGCTGTGATCTACTTTGTCAAATGACTTACTGGCATCCAAGTAAACTATATCTGTATCATTTTCCTCATCCACTAACTTAGTCACTTTATCAAATGGCAATAAGTTTTCTTTGGCAAAGTCTATTTTTAACAAACCCATGCTAGCTTCTAGTGATGGTTTTGTTCATTTATCAGTGCTCACAAATCTTCTGTTTTCATTATCTTTTCCAGAATTTCCATAGATATTGATGTCAAGCTGATTGATCTGTAGTTTCCTGAATCCATCTTTTCCCCCTTGTTGAAGATTTTAATCACATCAGCTCTTTTCCAGTCCTCCAGCACTTCCCCTGTGCTTCAGGAGCTCTGAAAGATTTTGTTCAGTGATTTTGAGATCACATCTTCTAGCTCTTTCAGTATCCTGAGATATAAACCATCTGGTCCTGGTGAATTGAACTTGACTAAAGTGGATATGTTGTTTTACCGATTTCTAATCTATTTTGACCTGCATTTCTATTCTGTCTGCCACTGTGTTGTTTGTGATAGGTTGGGCTATTCTTTGCTTTTCCATAAAGACAGATGCAAAGAAGGCATTAAGCAGTTCTGCTTTCTTCCTGCTGCCTATTACCTTTTTGCCATCTCTTATTAGTGACTGATTATTTCCTTGACTTTTTTTTTTGTTCTTTAAAAGAACAATGTTCTTTCAAGAACATTGAAAGAAACTTTTTTTTAATTTTCACATTTGTTGCAAGTCTTAGTTCATTCAGTGCCTTGGCCTTCCTGATACCATCCCTGCAGATTATGGATATTCTGTTTTAGTTATATGTCCCTGTTTCCATTTTTTGTACTTGTCTTTTTTGTCCCTCAGTTTATCAGAGTGTTCTTTGTGCAACATGTTGATCTCCTCTGGTGTGTTTTGAAATGTAGGAGATGTAGTTGCACTCAGATCATTCTGGTGTAAAAAGTAAACATCTTTATTGGAATTATATACAATATTATTTCAATATTCATCTCTGATGGAGTTACATTACAAAGAGCAGTTTCTGAGAGCTGTGAGGAAGAAGCTTCTAGTATGTTGAAATATACAGGTTATTCTGGAGGAACAAGCCTGTTGCAATATTTTCAGGATCAGACTCAATAAATTTAGTAAGAGTTAAAGGTTTAAATATATCTCCTTTTATTTATATTAGGCATTCTATATTCACTGAATATTCACAGATAGAAGCAAGAAAAAGGGTGCAAACAGCTCCTTATATATACAATGGGTGGAGCTAGATATGGGAGTGGTGAATTATGAATACATTAAGAAGTGAAGAATAAATTAACCCCTGATACCCCGTTCATATACTATTTACACATTAGAGAATAAGGCATTTACATCTGACAAATCCCCCTCTAAATGCCGATTCGTTATGCAACACCAATTACATTCAGATTCAGGACAGTACAAAACATACAACTTAGAAGTTAAGTATTTATGCTGCTTAGCAGGTAAAGGTTTTGTCAATATGTCAGCTAATTGTTCTGAAGTTTCACAATGCACTGCTTTAATAAATCCATCCTGAGATAATTGTCTCACATGTTTAAATTTTATATCTATGTGTCTGGACCTTTGTCCAATGGCGTCAAATCTAGATATTTCAATAGCTGCTTTATTGTCTTCATGCATAACAAAAGGCAAAGCAGGTTTTTTCCAAACATCTGAAATCAAATCATTAAACCATACAAGGTTATTTGCAGCTTTAGATAAACAAACATATTCTGCTTCTGTCGTTGAAGTGGCCACTAATTCTTGTTTACCAGTGTACCAGTAAACTGGACAGTCATTTAAGAGGAATATATAACCAGATGTACTTTTTCTACATGAGGTGTCTCCGGCCCAGTCCGCATCTGCGTAACATTTAAGCTTTGGTTCTTTATTACCGTTAGGTTCCAACATTAAACAAAAGTCTAGTGTACTTTTCAGATATCTTAATATTCTTTTAACAGCTTCCCAGTGGTACATTGTTGGCTTGCTGACATGTCTGGATAATAAATTGAGGGGTAAAGCGATATCTGGTCTTGTCCAATTAGATATATAAAGAAGTGAACCTATGACTGATCTATAAAATGTGTTATCTTTGAATTCAGGGGATGATTCATCAGCATTTCTTAAAAAGTCAGTCTGCATAGGAGTATCACAAGGTTTGGCATCACTTAGATTGCATTTGTTTAAGAGCTCTATGATCTTATCTCTCTGAGTAAGTTTGAATCCTCTTTTAGTCTTATTAATTTGAACACCAAGATATTTGTTTACTTTGCCTAAAGATTTCAATGAGAAATGTTCATTTAGCTTGGTTACAAATGTTTCTCTTCTCTCTTTATGTTTTCCTATGTATAAAATGTCATCCACATAGATCAATACAAATTCTATGTAATCATCACCCTTTTTGACAAAGAAACAGTTATCAGCAGTGGTGGCATTGAAGTCCATGGTTTTAAGTACTTTTACTAAACAATCATACCATCGTTTACCAGATTGTTTTAACCCGTATAAACTCTTGTTTAACAACCAAGTCTCATTCTTGTTTGTGTATTGACTGTGAGGTGCTCTTACATATATTTCCTTATCTAGTTTTGCGTGTAGATACGCAGTCTGTATGTCATATTGGAATACATCGAGATTAAGTGCTGATGCTACCACTAGAGCTGTTTTGACACTCTCGGTTCTTACTGTGAGGGAATACGTGTCAGTATAGTCCTCCGGATATTTCTGTGCATAACCTTGTGCAACTAGTCTAGCTTTGTATAGGGTATTGCCTCCCTCTAAGTTCTTAATTTTATATATCCACCTGGTACCAATAATTGTTTTATCCTTTGGTGCAATTGCAGGTGTAAATACATTTAATCCTTGTAAGCTTTCCATCTCTTTTTTCATTGCTAATTCCCATTTTTCTTTTTCTTTACGAGGGAGTTTTAACACTTCCTCATATGTATTAGGTGTCATTGACTCACCATCCATATGCATTATATAATCCTTGTATTTATTTGGCATCTGATTTCTGGTGTTTCTAATTGTTTTTTCAGGTTTACTATTGTTATCATGCAAATATCTTGCTTCCTTTTTTGTTAGTGTGTCAGTCTTTATTTTGTGTTGGCTATTTGTCCATGTTTTGTTTTTGTTTTTATATTTGTTGATATTTTGCTTTTCTATAGTCCCTTTCTCTTGAGATTTTATATCTTTGTTGTTACTTGGAAATATTTCATTAAGATGTATTTTAGACCAGTTGGCCTGTTCATGGAACACAGCTGTTCTGGAGACTATAAATTTGTTATTACTATCAATGAATCTGTACCCTTTAGTGCCTGTCTCATATCCCATAAATCTGAGTCTTCTGGACACGTTTTCTCCCTTCCTTCTTAGTTGCTTAGGTATGTGTACGTCTGCAGTGACTCCAAATATGTGCATGTGTGCCAATTTTGGTTTCCTATTATACATTACTTCATATGGTGTCTTATTTACAATGCTGGACCAGGTTCTATTCTGTGTGTAATTGGAATAATGTAATGCTTCTGACCAGAATTGTTTGCTTAAGCCAGCATCTTCCAATGTGCATCTAATCATGGTTTGTAATGTTGAGTTCTTCCTCTCTGCAATCCCGTTCTGGAACGCAGAAAATGGACTAGACGTGTAATGTAACATTCCTTTGTCCTTTAACCATTGGGAGAATTCTTTAGACATGAATTCACATCCCCTATCTGTCATGATTTGTTTTATTTTGATATTGTGTTGTGTTTCTATGCGTTTGTAAAATTCTTTAAATTTTTGAAAAGTCTCATCTTTGTGTTTTAATGTATAAACAAATCCATAGCGGCTATAATCGTCTACTATGGTCAAGAAGTAACGTTTTCTATAAGTGATTGATGGAGTTAGTGGACCAACTAAGTCCATGTGTACTAAATCAAAAATTTTGTTGGTTGATCTAGTAGATTTTCTTGGCCTGGGGCTAGTTTTTAGTTTTGTAGATTTACATACTGAGCATTCCAAATAGTTTTCACAATTTTTTATTTTAACACCTTCTGCGTGTTCAGTCATTTTTTGTACTACAGGAAAACTGGCATGTCCTAACTTCCTATGTAAGATGTGAGCACACTCATCATGAATTGGCTTACCTATCTTTGGTTTTTTTTTATTGTGTGCATCTTTGTGATCATGAGATATTTTACATTCATCATTGTCACTGTTGCTAATGTTTCCATCATCTACTTCAATACAATCTTCCATATTTGAATCAATGTTGTGCAACCATTTTTCCTTCGTTATTAGATAAGGTAGGCCTCCTTTAATCATTACAGTGCCTATATCTATTTTATTTTTCTCCAAAGTCGCTTTTCCTTTAGAAAAAACAATGTTAATATCAGAATCTCTACTTAGTTTTATGGCACTTAGTATGTTATGAGGTATTTCAGGTATTAGCAATACCCCCTCTATTTTTCCTAGACCAGGTAAGGATACATTCCCTCTACCTAACACTTGAACCTTTTCTTGGTTAGCTACCTTTATTACAAATTTATCTTCTACAAATGAAGACAATATATCTTTGTTATTAGTGGTGTGATTAGTTGCTCCAGAATCAATAAGCCAATTACTGTTCTCATTCTGCTGTGTGTTAGTGTTGTCAAGTTTATTTAATCCATTCAGTGAACCAGATTTTCTATCCTTTGAATTATCTCTGCCCCCTCTATTATCTTTGTAATTTGGTGGGCTTCTATATCTATGTCTATCCATGGAAGACTGTCTATAATTGTATTTGTTTCTATATTCTGACCTATGTCTTTCTTTTGAAATTTTGGGGCAATCTCTTTTATTGTGTTCCCTGGATCCACAGTTGTGACATTTAAATGTTTCATTATATTTTTCTTGGAAAGCTACTTTCCTATATGGTTTGTGTTCTATGTGATTGTTAGAACGATTCCTTCTTGAATTGTCTTCTGCTATTAATTTATTGGATAGACTTTCTATGGATAAGTATCCTAGATTGATTGTGTCTAAATGTGACATATAATTGTCCCATGATGGATCAAGTGAGTTGATAATAACACTTTTCATTGTTTGATCTGAAATCACCTCCCCCCTTAAATGCAGCTCAGCTCTTATTTTGTTTAAAGATATTAAATGCTCACTTATGGAAACCCCTGGTTTTATCCTAGATGAAAAGAAATCTTTAGACATCCTTGTGGTGGTAGCTACACTGTCACTGTGAAACAAATTGAACATGCATTGAATAATTTCTGAAACAGTCAGATTTTGCTTAATGCTGTGATACATTGCAGGAGACACACTAGATATTAATAAGAAAAATGCTCTATGGTGTAAGCAGTCTATTTTTAGAGTCCAAGGTCTTTTGGGGGGACTAGTGATAAAAAACAGTAAGTTTTCCTTCATAAAGACAACCTGGAGCTGCTGATACCATTCTTGCAAATTAATGCCATCTATCCTTAGCTTTGGGAAGTCACTGGGTAAATTTCCGACATTATTAGGTCCATTACTTACAACCTGAGGTAGTTCGTGGTCTCGTAAATGCAGAAAGTTACAAAACGGCGTGGGGATGCTCGCAACGAGCCTGCACGGTCTCCTCGTCAATTCATGTCTTCCCGGACCGTCTGCGTAGTCTCGCGCATGCGCGTTGTTCATTTCTTCCCTGGAGTCGTCGTGAGAGGTTCTCCTCATTGCGGCTCGCTCGTTCTGCTCCTCCTCAGACGAATCGGTCTCTGGCTCGATTTTGGGAGTCCTGACGATGGCGGCTGCTCTTCCTCTTCTTTTGAGGGCGTTGGTGCTTGCTTCGGTCTGTGGCGTGGGGCGGTATCGGCAGGGCTCTCTGGGTTCGGGCGTCGGTGCTCTCGTAGTCAGGATGGGAGCCGGCAGTTCTTGAGGCATTGGCTTGCTCGCTCGCTTCTTCGTTAGTTTTTTAGTAATTTTTAGTTTTGGCCCAAATGCAGCAAAAAGTGTTTTCATTGCTGATTTTATTTGATTGTTTATTGAATCATCTTCACTTTCTGATTCTGATTCTTCTGAGGTGTTTGAATCTTCTTTTTCGTTTTCGTTGTCTGATAATGTTTTTCGCGCCAGAAATTTTGAATTGAGCTTTCTGATTGGCTCTGCTTCGCTCACCCTGGAGGTCTGTTGAAACCAAGATGGCTGCCATTCAAAATTTCGCGCGGGATCACCGTTTTTCTTCTTCACAATAATTTTTTTTTTAATAAAAAAGTTTTTATTTTCTGATCAAACAAGTATACAATATAAACAATCATTCATACTATCATCAGAAAAAAAGAAAAAAAATCAATTTGGTAAACTCAATCTTCAACCCCTCCTCACCACCCCCCACCCCCGACTTCCCAGAACAAAAACAGGGCATAGATTTCACCAAACATTCGCTAAAATAAACTAGCTAACTGCAAGATTTAATAACTCCCAAGACCCCTTAACTCCCCTTTTACAATTTCATCAACCTCCCTTTATATAAACACAAAGTAACATGTAATCCAATAACTCTAAGAATTTTAAAACCATTAACAAATCTTAAACATTCAAACCTAAAAACATTTCCCCCCCCTCCTACTTTTCTCAAAGTTCAGATATTTTGAAATCTCATAACAAAAAATAAACCTTAGATATTCACTAATTAAATTTCTACATTTTTATAATTAACCATTAGTACATTAACTAGAAAACCAAAAAAGATTAATCAACCATTAAACATCATATTTAAAAATCAATATTCAACTTTATACTTTTTCCCCCTCAGTAGTTATAACACCTAAAACATAATCAATTTAAACCATGAATAGAACAACTGCAAAGCCAAAAAAAAAAAGAATTAATCTTCCATTCTTGGTTTCTTATTTTGAAATCTCATAACAAAAAATAAACCTTAGATATTCACTAATTAAATTTCTACATTTTTTAAGTTTCTAAATTTCCCCCCTTCATTATTCCTCCCTCCAATTTTTAAAATTTAAAAGATAATCAACAACATAATTAACCATTAATACATAAACTAAAAAACCAAAAAGGATTAATCAACCATTAGTACATCATATTTAAAAATCAATATTTAACTTTATACTTTTCCCCCCCTCAGTAGTTATAATACCTACAACATAATCATTTTTAACCATGAGTAGAACAACTACAAAGCCAAAAGAAAAGGTTAATCTTCCATTCTTGCTTTCTTTTTATATTTTTTCCAATCTTTCTGCATCCCTCCTACTTCTATTTTGAGGAGGTTTTTCATTTTAATTTGAGGTTGATATAACTGCAAAAATTGTCCCCTTTTTAAAAAAGTTTCCTCTGATTTAGAGCCCCCAAATCGCCTCTTCATGCTTATATAAATCAGTTCATTCCTTCGTCTGTAAAACCAAAGTTTGTCAAGAGTTTGTGAAGAAAAGTTCAATTGTTTCTTTTCTATTAAATGTATAGATGCCACTGACAAGTCTCCTTCATCTTCTGAAACTTCGAAAGTCTGGTCATTTACTACTTTTTTCCTAACCAAGTCATAATTTTGAAGGATTCTATCAATTTTTCCGAAAAGAGCAGAGAGTAAGCTCGAAAATTCTTGAGAAAATTCTTCCACCCTCTCTGCTGCAATATCTCCTGAGTTGTCATCATGCTCCGTAGTTGTTTTGATTTCCTCAGTCATTTCTGTTGTTATCCCTTTAAGAATTGCTATTTGGTTACTTATAGCTGCAGTATGATTATTCATGGCTTCTTTTATAAATTCTGTAAGTTCTGCATCAAAATCCTTACAACTCTGTAAATCAGACAACTGTTTCGTTTCTGACACCTCCAAATAGCATCCAGCACTTTCAAGATCTCCTTTCTTAGAAGCCATTTTATTTTAAAGAATTTTTCTTTCTTCCCACAACCATAAAATCATAAAGTCAGAGCCATCCTTTTGAGCAGCATTCAGCAATTTCTTTATAAACAATCTTTTCCCAAACAGCTCTTCAAAATCTATTCCAGCAACTTAAAGCCAGTCTCTGAGCACGAGTCTATTAGCAAAAACTTTTTCTAACTTTCCCTTTTAAAATCGCAACAAAGAAACGCCATCTTAACTTCCAGCTCAGAAAATCCAATTAGAAACATTGTATCCCCGGAGTTAAGTGTTATACTTGCAAAAAGCTTGTCCTCCTGCTTCTGTTCCGCCTGCTTTTTTGAAATCATTTAATCTTCTGTTTGACAGCAGAAATTGGACGCAACACCTAGCTCTGTAAAAAAAAAACAGAGTCCCCCCGGATCCGGAGCTTCAGTGGGCTGAACGGGGAGCTCTCACCCTCCTAACCCCTGGAATTAATCCAGGGGTTTTCAGGGAGCTCTACCCTCACCCACCTGCTCTCCTCCCCTTCTTTTCCCGAAGGGGAGATTTTCAAGCCGTTTGACAGCTGATTAACGCTGTCAGAACGGCTCAACGGAATCACGGGGGCGGCGGTCTAAAAAGACCGTCAATGGTGCTGCGGAGCCAACCCGGAAGTCCCTTCACAATAATTTTTTCTGCAGTCATATCACTCACTATTTTTGGGTCTTTTGATTTTTCATTAGTGATGTGCTTCTCTCTCGCTGCTCCGCTGTTCTTCAGCATATCTTGGAGGTTCGCGATGAGGCTTTCATCATTCTTCTGGCTCTTCAATAGTTTTAATATCTCTGACCTGAGTTCGTTATTCTCTATTTCGATTTCCTCCTGGTCATCATTTTCATCTATTATTTCTTCGTCTTCAGTGGTGTATTCTTCGGATTCTCTCGAAATCGTGTTTGTGGATTCGTTGATTATTTCTTGTTCTATTTCCATTTCTTTGCTGTATGCCCTGGTGTTGGGCCTATCTTTCTTGGACATTTTTAAGTTTTTATTGAGTCAATTAACCATCCTCTGCTACCAGCTTGTTGCAATATTTTCAGGATCAGACTCAATAAATTTAGTAAGAGTTAAAGGTTTAAATATATCTCCTTTTATTTATATTAGGCATTCTATATTCACTGAATATTCACAGATAGAAGCAAGGAAAAGGGTGCAAACAGCTCCTTATATATACAATGGGTGGAGCTAGATATGGGAGTGGTGAATTATGAATACATTAAGAAGTGAAGAATAAATTAACCCCTGATACCCCGTTCATATACTATTTACACATTAGAGAATAAGGCATTTACATCTGACAAAGCCAATGGCTCCTCCCTTCCCTCAATAAATATGAACTGTTACACTATTTTCATTCCATTGTAACATTGATTCTCCTATTAGAGAAACCATTGAGTACAAACCTCATCAAAATTTCAGCTTAATATGATGCTATCATATTGCTGATACTAAGGAAGTTCATGTATAGTGAAAACTCAAGTTTAAGCAAACAGATTTGTTTAAAATAAACTGAATGTTCTTTCTGCTCCTTCCACTCTTTGAAATAATTAATAACTTTTTGTTTCCATATTTACTTCTGCCTCTCTTTCTTACATCCTCTAAACAAAAGGTTCAGAGTTCCTGTGCAAAAAGTAACAATCCCACTAGAAGTCAATGACAGCACATCACACATTTTTCCCATGCACTATTTTTATTATTTCATACATGCTGTCTTATGGACATTTTCTATGGGAGCTAAATATCCTTATAAGATTCCATTGCAATTTAGAAGGGCTGACTTTCAGCAAGCAGTTTATTCGATGGGGAATATACTTATTAATTTTCTCATTCTCGGCAGTCTCTGTACATAGTGCTCAACATCTGGGCTAAAGTTCAGATCAGTCGCAGATTATCTAGAAACCTTTTGAAATGTCAACCACCATTTGCATTAATTTGAAAGCTAAAACAATACTATTTTCCCATAAACCTCTCACAATATTTTGTAAGTGAACGCTAAAAAACCAACATAGAAGAGCTGGGAAGCCCCTTTCTAAACATGATCCATTTCCATAAAATTTAGCATAATATTGATTTCATTGGAAGGTGGCTAGTCTTTATGACCATAGTTGCTAGTTTATCCAGATCTCATGTACAGATAAAACAAAACAAAGATTTTACAAAATATGCATGTTTCATGTATATGTACAGATAAGTCTTTTAAAATAATTACAACTCAAGTAGAACTATAATTACCACAGGAAAGAAAACCATGCCTAAATGACCAATGTGCTTGAAACTTCAGGTCCTAGCTCTCTATTCTTTCTGTCTTTATATAGCTGCCCATCTTACTAAATAGGATTCTGCACTATGTAAAAGTATCTACAAATCCCTGCAGTAAAGACCAAGAAATAGTGAACAAAACATCAGAAGTTAATTGCTCTTTATAAAAACAGAATGTTCATAAATAGTGCCTATGCCATAAATATTACTTCATTATGCTGTTACATTTCATGAGTACTAAAAACTTAACAAATTTGCGCTAACTTTTATTCTGGAGTCCTTGGTGTTCTCTGACTAGAATGTTTGCCTGAAGACATTTCATTACCCAACTAGGTTACATCAGTGCTAGTGAGCGTGAGGCTTGCTCCACAAGTGTGGAGTGGGTGGTGGGTGGGTGGTGGGTGGCTCTACAATAGCTTGCTCTGCCAAGCGTTGGTGGGTTTATGGTTTTCTCCTTGGTAGTTCCTTAATTGCGATTTGCTTTCTCCTGGATTATTTATTTGATGTTTTACATTTTATGTAAATAATAATCATACATAATATTTTATGTATTCAATTCATGCTTATACTTATATATATTATCTAATACGTACTTGACAAACAAACAAACAAACAAAAAGACAAATAAATAAATAAAATGTTAATCCTTGCTTCTCTGGGTGTAGGCTAGAGAGGGTATGTTCTCTCTGGGTGTAGGCTAGAGAGGGTATGTTCTGGTCTTCTTGTTCCCTTCTTATCTTTTTTACTGCCTCTTTTGAATGGTGTGTAAATGTGTTTTATCTTTATGTGTCTACTAATGGAGGATTTATCTGACTGCCAAACTTCCAGGAATGCCCTAGTATTTTGGATTTAGCTTGGTCTGGAATGCTCACAAATTCCCAGGTTCCCTTCAAACTACGGTTGAGTCTGTCCATGAGATTGAGTTTTTATCATATCTTCTGATTGGTAATTGGTGTTCATGGATGCATTTGACTAGTCCTCTGTCTGTCTGTCTTTTCTACATGGGGCTATTACAGTTCTTACCCTACATCTTGTTGGTAATTCCTGATTTTTTTCTTCTTGAACTTTTGATTTATTTACAATATTTTGAAGGGCTTTATTTGGTTGGTGTGCTTCAGTGATGCATGTAGTTATCAGTTTGTGACATCTGAGATTTTTTAATGTATCGTACTGTTATTTTTCCCATGGCTTGTGTTGGTTACGCTGTAGTGATTTGAATAGTCAGAGACTTTTTGATAAAGTTGTATGGGTATTCATTTTGTTGAAAGATGTTGTATTGGCAACATCTTTCCCAGTCTTAGCATTCTGGGAAAGAAGCTTACTTTTAGCACCCAGCTTTCTCCCAGGTCAAGATAATGAAGGATTATCATCTACTTTCTCCAATGTAAACCAGTGACATCAATAACTTTGCAGTAGTAAAATGGCTGGTAGTAGCCTGCCTAGCCAGCTCTTCTCAGGAGTTGCAGGAAGGATGTAGCGAGGATATGGGAGATGATTTAGGACCTTTCCTGGGGGGAAGGTGGGCAAGCCATCACGTCCTATACATGTTAATGTATACCACATTACATCTCTGAAACCAGGTGAGATCAGAAATGGGTGAAAAGCTTTTGGGAGAGAAGCCATAGGAACGTCTTCATACTCCCCGCTGGCATCTCCCCTGCTGTAAAATAAATAATTCAGAACCTCCAGATCTGCTGTCTAGGTGACAGATCCTGATATAGAGATGCAAAAGCAGTAACTTTAAATATTGGATACTCTTTTGAAAGTATAAGGGGGAAAAACATTTTTACAGCTGTAGAATATTTCTGCACAGAATATTAATCGTCATGATGTTATAATTCCAAGAGACATATGTTTCTTCTATTTCAAAATGCTCCATAAATTCCCATTCTACTAAAAATCATTGAGCCAATGTCCTTCTATTATAAGAACATAATCTGCAACCTTAGTGAATGGTAATCATGGGAGTTCTCTTACAGCACAAATGCTAAAAATAGAAGGTAAGAGACTTACAGTTGAACAAAACTTTCATACAAGATACTAATGCTAGAAGTGATTTATAAAATAGGAATGCTGTCAGGTTAATCCAAAGAAGGCATAAGGAACTTCTAGCCTGCAGGTTGAATAAGATTCACAAGGTCTCCTTACGTAGCTTTAAATGAAGTCTCTTGTTGAATGGGAGGCCTGGGAAGCCTTATATCATCCTCTTTTGACTGTTCCACCTGTCCACATGGCGTTTGTTTTTGATCAGCCTCATGTGACTCTTGGCTTGGTGTCTCCTGACTCTGACATTCCACAGGTTCAGCTGGAATAGCCTTTTCAAGATTCAACATCTGAGTCCTGAGTAATGACTGCCCAGCCTAAATGATCAGTCAGAATTGGCATGCTACTAAACAGTCTCATCTGATGAGACCTAGGAAGGGTGGCTTGTCCTCTGGAACAACATTCCCCCCGCCCCCCCAGAGATTGTTACAGACCTTGTTCAAATGAGCTCTTTAAACCTGGCTCATTCCCAGGCCTTTGCTAGAATGGGTATTATATATCTCTTTTTAGAGCTTGTGGATTTTTTCTGGAGTGTTTTTTTATATTTTTAAATTAATATTGGATGTCCACAAAGTCATAGTGAAGTCAGGTGGCCTTACAAATTAAATAAAATAAACAACATGCTTAACTAAGTTAGCCTATTCCCATAACATGCTTAGCCAAGTCAGCCACTAAGTCAGTCAAATCTTCTGTGAATTATAACAATCAAGTTGATTATTTGGGGAAAATGGACACAATCTTGGGGCTACTGTTTGTATCCCCACTGAAGGTTCAACTAGGTTATAGGGCTGCATGTCCCTTGGAAGGCTTGATACAGAATCTGGCACAAGTTCCTTTCCGGTGGTGTGTTTCAAATTTTTTTACTACCGGTTCTGTGGGCGTGGCTTGGTGGGTGTGGCATGACTTGGTGGGTGCGGCTTGATGGGCATGGCAGGGGAAGGATACTGTAAAATCTCCATTCCCACCCCACTCCAGGGGAAGGTTACTGCAAAATCCCCATTTCCTCCCAATCAGCTGGGACTTGGGAGGCAGAGAATAGATGGGGGCGGGGCCAGTCAAAATTTTTACTACCGGTTCTCTGAACTAAAAATTTCCGCTACCGGTTCTCCAGAACTGGTCAAAACCTGCTGAAACCCACCTCTGTTCCTTTCCCTACACATGATAGGACCCAGACATTTGCTAAAATCTGAAAGAAGTGTTGATGCACATATGTGTGCAAATAACTGGGTTACCAAAGCTCTGGGAAATGCAGCTAGTCCTTGACTTACAACCACAATTCAGCCCAAACGTTCTTTTGCTAAGTGAGACAGTTGTTAAGTGAATTTTGCCCCATTTTACGACCTTTCTTGCCAGAGGTGTTAAGTGAATCACTGTACTTGCCAAGTTAGTCACACAGTTGTTAAGTGAATCTGGCTTCCCCATGGACTTTCCTTGTTAGAGGGTCACAAAAGTGATTACTCGACTTTGGGACAATGCAACTGTCATAAATATGAGTTAGTTGCCAAGCATCAGAATTTTGATCACGTGGCCATGGGGATGCTGTAGCAGTCATTAGTGTGAAAAACAGTCATAACTCACTTTTTTCAGTGCAGTTGTAACTTTGAACAGTCACTAAATGAATTGTTATAAATCGAGGACTACCTTATGGCCATTTTAGCAGTTTAAGAACAAGTCCCTTCTCACATTAAGATCCACTGTTAAGTGCCCTTCTGAATGCTTTGCACAGACATTCTGAAGACTTTAAGAATAGAGTCCTATACATTTCTGATCTTGAGTAAACTCAATCAAATTCACCGAGGCTAACTTTCATAAGTGATGTTTAAGACTACACCCTAACTTGTTTCAGTATATTTTCATATATTGTAACTCCTTCCTCTAGTTTTTTCCCCTCAGTTCTAAAATATTCAAACAAGTGATGCAATACTAAGTGTCTACAAGAAAAATCAGGTGCACTAAGTCCTTAACAAATTATTTATTTGAAAATATACAAACTTACCCCCTTATGAGTTCTGTACTAATTTGTTACTGAAATTCATTCAACAATACTGCCTGGGTTTTGTTTTGTTTTGTTTTGTTTTTTAAGCTCACTATCTTAAAAATCAAAGCGCAAAGAATGATGGATTTTGGAAACTAGACAATTCATTCTTGATAACCTCATATAAAGTCATACCTGGAAGGAATATACGAGCTAAAATGTGCTCTAAAAGAACCTATTTATAAAATGATGTTTTTCTGCTACTGGGTACTTGGAAGAGCCCAGTAATGATAGCAAAATCTAAGATGTCATAAATCAAAACAGGAATACTTTTCTTTAGCACAAACACCTTTAGACATTCAAGCTTTTTGGGAGGATGAGTTCAGTAATATCGATTAGATTGGATCCTTGGAGGAAGGCAGTAAGAAAAGGCCTCATCTCCACAATAATGGGGACCCTATGGGGGGGGGGGTGAAAAAGCAGATATCCCAGAAACACATGGAGAGAACTGTTATCCAGTAAAAACCACCTTATGATACAATACACAACAGTTCTGCTCCTTATTCATTATACCAGGTAAAACAGCTAAAAAGTTTCCTCTTGAAAGGGATTGCAAAATTGAGGATGGGATGGAGAAAATACAACCAGAATTATTGAGTGTTATACAGTCTAGACTCTAGTCAATAAAGGGGACAATGAGGACCCTTTAATGCACCCTTGCCTCCTGTCCAGATCTATTTACAGCCCAGGAAAGGAACAATTCTGTTAACATTGGGGAGTGCACCAGGCCTTGCTGAGCAAGTCAAGGACAATACTCAAGGAGTGGATGGGACTGTAAAACCTGAAGGCTCCATTTTGTTTCTTAACTTCTAATTACAGTATTTAAAAATATGCCAAACCGGGGTCAAATGGCCAAGTCCTGCCTCAGTAGCAGCACAAGCCACTCTTTACTCTAGTTAGTCCTGTACTTCAGGATGATGAAAAAATCTAGGGCTTTATTTCCCAGGCCAGCTGAGAGAAGGATTACTTCTTCTTATTAATTTATTTTTCCAGTGTCTATATCAGCTTCCCCCGACCTAGTGCCCCCTGATGTGTGGGAATTAAACTCCCATTTCCTCTTAGCCAGCATGGCCTTTTCCCGCCATTTTGCTACCTAACTGTCTTTTCCTTAATGTATGTGGCCAAGTCACATGCCTTCTGTTGACTCCATGAGACAAAGAGAATCAAATTACGTTTCTTTATTCTGGTAATATTTTTGGACTCTGTGACCTTTATAAAAAAAAAATCCCTTGAGCCTGCATCATATCTTTTGGGTCAAAAGAGAAGACATGAACGAAAATTGAATTTTTTAATTAACTCTGTTAATTAATGGGGGAGGACAGGAGAGTTCTACTCTGTGGGCTGCTTCCAATTTCCATCTGCAATGGTCTAAAGCAGGTAACCTGAAGCACAACTCTATGCTTTACTTGTATTCTTATCTAGGCTGTTTTATGCAGTCACATGGCAAATATATTTTTTTTCCAAACATTTTTAGTAATCTCAAAAACACAGGAAATGAAAACAAACAAAAAGATGATATATTAAATACAGCCAACTGATAAATATCAACATGTTGGATAGCTTCTTTTTCTCCAATCCTTTCCTTATGTGTCAAAATAATGATGATGATGATGATGATGATGATAAATTGCGAGGAGGAACTCTTTCAAGAGAATCTCTTGGGATCCCTTTTCCTAGTTTCCCATTGTCCTTAATAACCTTCAAACTCATGTTCAAAACATCTTTTTACATTGCAAATTAGTGTTATTTAATTTATGCAGTCCTGGTAACTGCACATACAGACAGAAGTAAAGAAATAATATCTCATCTGCAAATTTCTACTTACTTATTACTGACATCTCTGTAACCTCTTAGTTCTGTTTTTGTACTCAGGTTCTGGGAGTGGCTATTTATATCTTTATTTTTACACTTGGCTGCATTCTGTCATTAACATGATGCAAAACTAAGCTAAGCATTGCTTTTTATTGGAAGAGAAGCAAAATGGTCTTTGCTTACTGGGGTTATAATCTTTTCACAAGAAAACAAGGATGGTGCTCTCTAACCTGGATTACCTAGATAATTGTCTGGTTAATTTCCCAGATTTACCCCAGCTAACTCTGAGAATTGTGCATAAGACAGTACAAATACTACGTGGTGAAGTAATATAAAGAGTGCTCTAAAGCAGAAAGGTAAATAGGAGCCAAATATATGGAAAACTGTTCTAGGTTATCAGAAGTTTGTTGGCTCTCACAAGATCATTCATGCAAGGTCCTAGGATTTCAGATGACGCTTTGTTAGATTAATAGACAAAAGGGCATGGTAAATCACAATTTGCACAAACTAGGCAGCAGAGGTGACGAGGGAGAGGAACAATGTGGAAGCAGGAAGCATAATTTTTCATATCCAGCAAAGCTGAACAATCTTGGGTTCAAGCCCATATGGAATCCTGAACCTCTTTTCTCTGGGCCCTGATATGATCCTGATCATTATCATAACAAAATACTGAAACTGGGTTTTCCATCACTTGTGCCTGCCCCCCCATACAAGTATCATCTGAGAGTTTATATGCCCAAAATGTTGCCTTCATCTCATTTTCAACCCTTGCAGTGGGCTGGCCCGATGTTAAAGCTATGTTTCCTCCATATCCCAACAGCTACCAACTACAAGTACATAATATTTCACATGTTTCATTGCCAATGCTGATGACAGAACAATCAAGTAATTCATAGGAGGTGAATCAGCCTGGGACTTACTGGTCATTACTGGCACTTCGGTCCTTTCATCCTGGACCTCCATTACAGTTTTGTTTTTCTCCCTGCTAAACTTGCTGGAGTGATTTCATCTCTCTAGAAAGCTATTTCTCAATCTTAGTAACTTTAATATGTGTGGACTTCAATTCCCAGAATTCCCCAGCCAGTACACATTTTAAAGTTTGTAAGGTTGAGGAAAAACTGTTTAGAGTTACTAAAGGAAAATAAAGATTTATAAGAGCTATACTTCCAGTTCTAAGATGTTTCAAGAATGCTGCCTTGCAGTTACAGACAGGTGTGGTTTTTGTGGCTGCCAAAGTTTGGTATGCTGTGATTAATTTTTAACAAGAACTATCAGCAAACTCAGTCTTTAGGTCCCTTTTTGGAAATCTTCTGCCCAGTAGCCTCTAAAAATGCCAGGAGTCATCTTAAAATCAGTATATCTGGGATACTGGTTTCCAAACCAGTTAAAATATATTATCCAGTGCTGTGGATTTCTTTTCAAATGGGCATGTGCCTTCATAACATCTCTCCTCTATTCTAACTCTGAAATGAATTACATGAATTACATCATGGCCAAGTTGGATGCAATACCCTCTTCAGTCCTACAGGATTATTATAAAAACATCCCTCACAGCAGCACATATTCCCATGAGAGAAAACAGCTCTGTAGTTTCTGACCCACCTGATCCTCTCTTGCTTTCTTTATAAGGATTCTCAAATGACATTTACCTGTGCTACTTTAAAGAAATACCCTGGCAGAGATCAAGATACTTATTTGTCACATCTTCTATCTGAACAGAACCCTGACAAATCTTTCCAAGTTGTCAGATTCTCTCTCTTCTATTTTATTCATCTCACCTTTCACTGAAGATTAATGCTAATTTTAGTATTTGCCATTATTATTTGGATTCTATTAATATTGTTATGTTATATCATGTGATTGTATTTTATGCCTTTTTACTGATACCTAAAATTTTAGGTTCTTCCCCCCATTGAAAGAACTAAGCACAGCTATGAGGTTGCGGGTATATTCAGCTGATACATGAATGTAAAAGTAACTAGGTTCATATTCTTCTGAGATAAGGTTGTGGTATATCTGAACAAGCAAAGGAGGACACAGACAAAAAACAAAGAGAACAAATAGAGGGGACAGCATACGCTAACTGATTAAATTTCTTGTCATCCAAGACAAACATATTGAAAAACTAAAAAAAAACCTACAAAAAAAGTAAATCTCCCAGGAATGCCTCTTGTCAGTTGAGAGAATCCAGGAAGGGTATTTTTTGCTGAAATAATTTTGAAGATGGGCTCTAATTCTGAAATGTCTATGTGATCGAGAGACTGAGTCAAAAACTGGGGACCACAGGCAAGGGAGGCATATCCATGCAACTTTGACAGACTCAGTCTAATGAGCAACGAGATAGAGTTAACCCATTCCTGGATTCTCTGGTCAGCACATTGGAGAACTGCAGGGATATGAAATTATTTTTTCCATCATTAGAAATTATTTTTTCCATCATTAGAAAATTGCAATACAGGTAATCCTCATCTTACAACAGTTCATTTACTGACCATTCAAAGTTACAATGGCACATTTTTCATACTTACAATTGCTGCAGCATCCCCATGACCACGTGATCAAAATTCAGATGCTTGACAATTAACTCATATTCATGATGGTTGCATTGTCCCGGGGTCATGCAATCACCTTTTGCAACTTTCTGACAAACAAAGTCAATGGGGAAGCTAGATTCACATAACAACGATGTTACTAACTTAAGAATTGCAGTGATTCACTTAACAACTTTGGCAAGAAAGGCCATAAAATGGGGCAAAGCTCACTTAACCAATGTCTCGCTTAGCAACATAAATTTTGGGCTCAATTATGGTTATACCTTGAAGACTACCTCTATTTTTCAACAAATCATTATTTTCAAGAACATAGGCTAGCATGATCAACAATGCTCTTTTCAAGTTTCACCAAATATATGACAAGTCATGTGATCTAGAGGTTACAGTGACCATAGACTTGAAGGTGCTAGATTGAAGCTGATTGCAGGATTCAGGAAATAAATTAGGTAAATCTAGGCTGAAGAGTTTTTTGATGGATGAGGAAAAGAAAGAAGGAGACAATTCACAAGGTCACAACACATGAAAGTTTCATTTACTACTGTTGTAAATACAGTCCCTGCTCCTAGAGACTCAAAGAAGCAGACAATATTTGATCCTAAAACTATGCCCACTGGACAGAAGACATGAGGACATAAAGGAGGAGATGTCTTTCTTTTACCAGACACCTGGTAACCTTACCAAAGAGTGCAGTAAATGGGGTAATGCAGGTCCAGCCATCTTTCTCAACTCACAAGTCCATTGAAAACAGTGTCACCACCAGATCAATTTTCAGGAAGCCGGGGCTTGCTAAAGTTTAACTTGACATCATATTTAATATTAAAGTCAATTATTCATGAAGGAAACCACACTTAAAAGATATGCAGGGTGCCTTTTCCTCATTGTTGGATATTGGGAGCCTCACATGCGATCATGACATGAGCTTGTATCCTATGTCCCATCATCTCAGCAGAAATGGAAGATGTTTTTATTTTTATGCAATGAATAAAAAGTAATTTCTCTACTTGCAGCCCATATCATATATCATATATTAAAAATCAATTAATTGATTTTTTTTCAACAACAGTCTTCCTCAACCTCAAAGGTATTTAAATTATAGCTTCCATAGCTGTAGATAAATTTGCTCCAAGTTCCAACTTGGAACTTGAGATATTCTGCCATAACCATCAGATCTCTCATCTGGGCCTTCCGGTTGGACTTCTGGGGATATCGGAAGCCTGGTCCGCGAGCTACACAGCCAGCACCAAACTCTCCCTGCCGGAGGGTCCAGATTGGGACCATAGCCACCCTGGAGGGGTGGTGAAGGAAAGGGGAACCGTCTAGCAGGTAGAGGGGAGCCGCATCCCCCCTCCCTGACCTGGAAAGCCCCCTCAGCCGATGGCAAGGAGCAGCGGCAGCAAACAGAAAGTGAGTGGCTTGTGAACTGGGCAAAAGAATAATTTCCTTTGAAAATATCCCCAAGAAATATGAGGGGGAAGCATACTGGAAATATTTGCTAGTGGCAGAATAAGCACATTTATAGAAAAAAAAAGCCATCACATTTAAGAAGAGAAACTTTTTAAAGAAAACTAAGTTAAAAATTTGAACTCTCAAAGTAAAGACGTGATATTGAAAAGGTATTTTTAAAAAAATACTGGAATTTGATCTGGAATTTGTTTTTATTTTATTACTATCAAATTTTATTACTTTTTGCTCGCCCACCTATTGGATTTACAATCTAAAATAATTAAAATTGGATTATCAGCATTACACAGAGAGGCAAGACCAAGCTGAATCATGAGCACCATCAGCTGTTAAGAGGAGAACTGTGCACCTATGGGAATCTTTATCTTTTTTTGGATTATAAGGATCTACTTCAAACTTACTTTAAACCAGGGGTGGGTTCTACTTACCTTTACTACCGGTTCGCAATGGGGCCCCACGCGCGTGTATGCTTCGCTCACATGTGCACGCACTCTTCTGTGCATGTGCAGAAGCGTTCTGATGATGTTGGGGTCGGTGGGCAGAGCCTCCCACCAGTTTTACTAACGATTCTATAGAACCGGTGTGAACCGGGGGCAACCCACCACTGCTTTAAACTTAAAAATTACAAAACTATTGAACAAATAAAAGTGATTGGAAGGGACGTGGATAACCCCCTGGATATTTTTAAAAAAACTGGACTGACTGTAAAATGAAAATAAGTGGAGATAACAATATAGAGCTGATATACCAAGACACTAAGGATTTTATAAAAGAACAATGTAAGGAGATGATGGAAATATCTGGCTGTATAGATCGTATAGAGCAAAAACTGGAGAATACAATACAAGGAATAACAAGTAAATTCCAGGACAATGATGAAAGAATGGAAATATCTGAAAGAGAGGAGGCTGAAGAATTGGGAAATCAGAAAGAAGATAACAACAAGAAGATATTAGTAAAATTGATGGTGAAAAAGGATTAGAGCAGAAGGAAAATATTTTAGAAGATATGAAAAGGAAATGGGAGAAATGGGAAGATAGCATGGGAGAAGAAAAAGGGGTTAGAATAAGTAGTCATAGAATAAAACAACAAGGGGAAAAGATGAGGGGAGAGAAAGCTAGAAGTCATAGTCAAAATACAGACCTAAAAGTAGATGGAATAAATGATCTAAAAGAAGTATATGGGAAACAACCCCCCCCCTCCCCGCAAAAAAAGAACAACATTAAAAATTTGGATGACAGTGAAAGATGTGAGATAAAGGAGAATGGGGAAAAAAAGGAGTGTGAAGTAAAATGAAGACCCGGATTATGGGGGCAATAAGCTGACTTTGTATAAATATACAAAAGTATGAAGGCAATTGCTTAACGCATTGTAAGCCGCCCTGAGTCTCCGGAGAAGGGCGGCATATAAATCAAATTAAAAATAAAAAAATAAAATAAAAATAAAAATATTTTATGAAAGTACTTTAATAAAGTGTATGAATATTAGAATCATATAATTTGGATAATTGTTTATATGTGGTATATGAGAGATAAAAATTAATTTTGAATACGTGTTAAGAATGTAGTAATGTAATGAATATAAGAAATGAAGGACTGGAGATAATATATACATTTTAAAAATGTGATTATTAACGAAGAGTTAGAGAAAGATTATGATTGATATATTGGAATATTGAATAATAGAAAAAGGAAAGATCACAACTTCGTTTATTAGAATGATAGAGGAAAGGGGGGGGGAAGAGGGCTAAAATAGAAGTAGAAATATGAGGGGAAAAATAGTAAAAACAGATATTAAGATGATATGAAGTATGGTAGAATGAGTTGAAAGATGATAGTAGAAACTATATGTTAGTAAAATCAAAAATGAAAATGGACTGTAATTATTAAGAATAAAATTAAATAAAAAATAAAAAAATATTCAAAAAAAAAGATCTCCTCTCATCCATACATGGCTATCGCAATTGGCAGATATTTTCCCACCAACTGATGACATGCAGGATAGGTGAACTAGGAAACAAAGTGAGGAGGGACCCACCAAGAGCTTTACCTAACAAGACGTGCACATGATAAAAAAAAACCCTTGGAGGCAAGTCAGCACAGACAATACAATGCAGGCCAGATAGGAATTGACGCAGGGGCAGCAAATATTATGCTGACGTACCTTTCCACTAACTCAAGGACAAGGGATAGATAGCACTTTAATTCAGCCACTAGAAATGCTCACAAGGGTGTGGGAGAATACAGGAAGAACAATGAATATACTGAAAAAGACCACATGGACCTGACTGCCGTGACAGCCAATAGGAGAAGGAGGGATGCCATAAACAAGCAAATAAAAGGATTTTAAGATTGAAGAGAACAGTCTATAATTTGAAAAATGTATTGAAATGTACCTAAGAAGGAGCTGTCTCTTCCCCTGACCCTACAAACATTTACAAACTAGTTTCCCCCTGTTCAACTTGCACATTATTGTTTCCCCTCCCCTTCTCCCCCCACTCTCCTTCAGTCTGATTGGACGAGCACTACCCACACTGGCTGCTGTCTCCACTCTCAATGGAGAATTATTTTTTACTCACAAGCAGACAGTCCATGCTACCTGAGACTGAATGCACTGTGTAAATCATGGACTTAACCCCACAAAAGATATTTTCTTCCCAAAGTTAGTTGTAGAATTTCAATGAACATACAATAATGAAGGCAATTTGTTTTCTGTTTAAACCTCATTTGAAGGAGGGAAGGAGGGAGGGGATTATTTTATGTCATTTTCTTTTGCTACAGGGTTTAAAAAATATAAAATAATTTATGTAGATGTGTAAGATGAGTTTATAACTTTTTCTTATTATGCCATGATTTCTCAAACCGAGAGGCTTGAGGGTCTGTGGGTCTATGAAAGAGCAATTTTCACCATCCAACACAGGAAGAAAAGAATATCTCAGCCTTTTCATACATAGCATTTAAGGCAAGACTAAAATCATTCAGGCTACTTGGAAGAAAGGCCACTAGAAAATCCCAAGGGAAGTTGAAAAAACACCAGCGATCAATACAATGCCAAACCACTTTCGTTTTATGCTACGAAAACTAAGAAAGTAAGAACCAAAGGTCTGGTTCAAATTAGAGTCTTCACCTCTATTTAAAAAGAAACCAGTGGTACTTATAATGACCTGTTTAGTGTCATAGGTAAAGTGTAGACTCAATATCAACAGCAATGATTCAATTCAGTTTTTGTTGGTAACTGAAATATAATTTAAATGTGTTTCATATTATAACCAAGTTGTATTTTTGATAACTCCACAATTCAACATGTTCCCGTTTCTAAAATTTATATTCCTTTACTTTCCATGACTTCATTTACAAACCATATAGAGAGTGTTTTAAAGAATTATGGTACACAGGAAGTGTGATTTGATCTCTGAGTTGTTGATTAATATAACATAGTTCACTTTGAACAACTTCTAAACTGAAATTTGGGGCATATTTTGCAAATCAGGAAACCTTTACTCTTAGATATCCAGAATTGCACATACATCTACATGGGAATAAATCCTACTGAAAATTTACTTGAAAGAACACATATATAGAATTACTTTATCCCAGATAATATTTGTTAATGGTTGTTTAAATGAAATAAACCATCAAAGCATTCTAGACATTGCAGAGCTTGGAATTCTTCAACTGAAAGTGATTATGAGAACTAACATTCCCTGTTGCCCATTCCTAGAATCTGATAATAAAAGTAGATAAGAAATTGGCAGAGTTTTAATAGGAGTCTGCAAGTCCCTCTTGATCCAATTAGATTACTTAGTTTTTTAAAAAAATCAATTAAATTCAAATTATTTATTAATGCAAAGTGTCAAGACTATGTTACTCATATAGTTGATTTGAATTATCAAATCAAATCAAATTCTCGCCTACAAATCTCACCCAGAAATCTATATGTGCATATGTACAACCTTCTATCCAATTGCAAAACTGATTCAACTCATCTGAATAATCTGGGGATTCAGTTGAAAATTTTCATTCCAAGAGATGTTTGATAAAATTGCCTTTGATCTGTAGATTCACACAGACCAGGGGTGAGTTGCCCCCAATTCGGACTGGCTTGCAAGAACTGGTAGTAAAACTGGTGGGAGGCCCCGCCCACCTCCCCGGATGTTGTCATCAGCGATCTGCACAGAAGGTGCACAAGTGAGCGAAGCGTGCACGCGCAAGATCCCATTGCGAATCGGTAGTAAAGGTAAATAGGACCTACCCCTGACACAGACTATAGCTAAAAGTAATTTGTTTGCTGAATCCTTCTTGAAGACATTTAAAATGAGCAACCATTACCAGTTCTTCAGAAATTAGTTCATCAGGTTCTTTATACATATACACAGGCATGGGAATAATATAACGCTGATGAGAATATACAGCGAGAGAATACATTGTCTTATTTATTTATAATTTACTAGTAGCTCTTTGCCCTGGGTCATTTTTTACTTCATTAGATTGATGGCATGTAGGTTTCTACACTGGGGATTACTCTTTTATCATCATTGAACAAATAAATGTCATCTTGGCATCTTCAATAAGAGGACTGGGAACATCCCACTAGTTAGAATAAGAGAGATTAACTGTAGGCAGGATATGTATGGTGCAATAGTTAAATATTTGATCAGGACCAGGAAGGCCAGATTCAAATTTACTCCTAGACATGGAAGCTTATTGAGTGACTTTAGGCCAGTCAGTTTTTCCAAGTTTTTCCAAGTTCTAACTTTAAAGGTGTCATGTTGTGGAGACAGAATGAAAGAAGCTCCCCATATAAGCTATTCTGAGGTTCCAAGAAAAGGCAAGGATTTAAATCTAACAAGTAATTAAAAGTCATTTCCTCCCAAATTCAATTTACTGGCAAAATGAAATTCCTTAGGGCAAGCAGGCTAAAAAAAGCATTCAACCATAGTTGAAATTCTAACACTTTTGCCTGCAGCTTTATTTTATTTTCTGTAACGTAATAATGTGTGTGCATACCCTCACATTTTTCTCAGGGACTAATCAAGTTAGGTACTTACAGTATATGCTGCCCTACATGTTTGCATATGTGTGAGTCTAAGAGACTCTAATAAGGATGGGTTCATGTGTGTTATCTCTGTATGTGCTTGTATAATCAGTGTGCACCGGTGAGCTGCATATGCTCCATAATGAATCACATGACCATAACACAGGAGAAGGGTTTACAATGGAATAATCAGTGATATTTTGAGTCACTGACTACCACTTGCATAGGGATGCACTGAGGGGATTCTTTCTAGATATTTTTCTCAGTAGTCTCTAGTCTTAAACTGCTGGATATCTTAGCTATACAGATAACTACATAGATATATGAATAATTTTTCCTTTTTTTAAAAAAATCCCCACTCATTTACAGTATACGAATACTAAATGCTAGATATTGGAATTTATTCATAAAAGCTACAGCAGTCTTGAACTATTAGCTATAGGATTGTAGCTGTTGAAAGGGAAAAAGAAGGACAGCAAATTAGATAGCCAGAAAAAGAAGAAAAAATAAGGATAAGAAAAATAGGCAGAAATTAGATATTACTATTACACACATCAGCAACTGTGTGATATTAAAAAATGGTATGCTGGCTTAATGGCAGAGTATTTATGAGAATATATGAAAAAATAAGGACAACTAATGTATTTTAAGATGTATCTGTCCAGTATTTGCAAGCCATTGGCACATGTGTCATATAGACACCAGTGGAGGCAGAGAGTGTCTTCACCCCTATGTGGAAAGGAGGGGCTTACCCTGAGTATAAAACCCCCTCCAACCTTTTCCACCTTTCTCTCTCCATCTCTCTCTTTTCATGTTTGTTCCTCATGAGACTTGATTTCTGTTGTACATAGTTAATATGATTTATCATATGAATAAATACGTTTAAGACATTTATTTATGCATCTGCCTCTGAACTCTTCTATGCTCCTGGGTGTTTCTACGATCCCAATTCCACAGTATCTGCACAGAAATATTCAAATGAAATGGGATGATTAATGAAGCAGATGCAAAGGCTTTCTAACAGATCAGAAGAAAGAGGTATTCAGTCAAGAAAAGTTTGAGTTAAGAAAATGCTATAGCTTAGTCCTAGCTGCACATTCTAGTGTGATTAACATAATTAATTCTGAAGCTTACTTAAGCTCATAATTATTGTTTTATTGAATGACAACGTTCAGAATACATCTTCTCAAAAACCAATATGGAAGAGTTGATGGTCCATTAATCTGAGGTTTGCCTTTCAAAGAAACCAAAAAGGATGATGTTTTGAAGAGTTCCAAAAAAAATAACAGAAATGCAGGAAAGTGGTAGGTAGGTTAAAACATTGGGCCTATCTTGATTGACAGAAGTTCTTCAACATTTCAAGTATAATCTTTAATATTAACTGTTGTTGACTTCTCTTTTAAACGGATATGTTCAGGAATTGTATTTGACCTTTTCTGTACATGAATTCTACCCCTGAATATAAGTTCCCTCTCTCTTCCAAAATGAATTTGAAGAGGTTTTAATCTTGGCACTGGATTGTTCCATAAAAATCAACCTACATTTGTTTTAAGCACTCCCTGGTCTCTCTGATAATTGCAGAGCTTCAAGGGAGATGAAATGATTGGTAAATACTCTGGTCTTTTTTTGAATGTCTAATTTACTGTTTTCTTGTTTCAGTGATCAGTTCTTAGTTCAGTTTCACTCCCACCAAAAACTATTTTTTTTTAAAAAAAAATCCATATATATATGATTAATGCAGGAAGTTTGGCCCTTTGCAGCACAACTGCAAAGTGAAAAGAAAGTTGTTTTTAGTTCTGGTCGAAAGAGGATGATAAGATCTACATAAAACATCATAAGAATAGCCTCAGCATACAGTATCCCTTTTAATGTTATTATTTTTTCCAACAATTCTATTATTTTCAGAGAAGGTACGTATTTAAAAGTCCAGTATATTCTGTTATAGTACTGTACAACCTAATCAGCTGCACAACTTAACAAGTTGAAACCCTAAAATAAGTTGACAGCTTATTATTTACTTATTCCTTGTAAGAAGTGTTCACTTTATACAGCACAAATCCCAATTCAGTTTCAATCAATGTAAACTAACCATTCCATGAAATTATTTGCCAAATAGTTTCTCTGTGTCTTGCTAGCTCCATCCCCCCAAAAAAGCTAATGACATTTTATTTTTCTGACCTTTTATTCATCAGTAATGACTCTAATGTGCAGGTTATGATTCTTACAGTCATAAGTATTGCACTTAAAGGGCAAAACAAAAAAGCCATTCTATAACCTTGCTCGTGCAGTTTAGAAATTCCTGTGATTTCTGTTTATTCATACAGTGCTAGGCTTGAAGATAAAATTAAAAACTGTGTTCAACAAACAACCAATTATTCAAAATTACAGCCTGGAGTAAATAGGTGGTAACTTGTTATTGCCAGTGAAAAAAGCTGGAACGCATTCAAGCGTTATTTCAGATTCTATGGCTCCAGTTTAGGCCATATATTCTAAGGAAAAAATTGTGGGATTTTCACATCTTGAGAGACTGAAAGTATTACCTGCATACTTTCAGTAAAATAAATGGAAGCAGAGCAGTTCATTTCATTGCAGTCCACCTCTTCTGACTGTGACAAGCAGGAGAGCCGAAGACCCAGGGCAGCTTCCACAAAGAGATGTCCTCCAGACATCTTACATTTCAACTCCCATGATCTCCATGATTCTGAGGATGAACAGTTTTCAAAGTTTTCAAATTTTCTGTCAAATGGAATATATATACAGTATATATTCTGAGCTATCTATTGAAACAGCTTTTCCACACTGAAATATATTACTTTATAAGCCCGTTCCTCAAGAAAGAAGTGTTTTTTGAGAAATAATTGTGCGAAAGAAATAACTCATATTTATCTTTCCACTTAAGTATCTTCAGCACTGAGTTAGGAAATATGTTAAGATACAGCATGTTAACTGTTCAGCCTTTTAGAGTTTTCATAAAACATTGCATCTTCTTTTTAAGTACAGATACATGCTGGCTCTCAATTTTCTGTCCTCTCTTGATGTTCCTGATCTGTATAGCAATAGCACTTAGACTTATATACCACTTCACAGTGCTTTTACAGCCCTCTCTAAGCGGTTTACAGAGTCAGCATATTGCCCCCAACAATCCGGGTCCTCATTTACCCACCTCAGAAGGATGGAAGGCTGAGAGTCAACTTTGAGCCTGGTGAGATTTGAACTGCTAAACTGCAGCTAGCAGTCAGCTGAAGTAGCCTGCAGTACTGCAGTCTAACCACTGCACCACCTCGGCTCTGTATTCTCCCTTTGACTAAAGACCAGATACATCAGGATGAAGAAGCTAAATAAAAAAGTTGGAATAAAGCCAGGTGGGGAGGCTAAGAGGAAGAGGGAGACAGAAACTTTGAACCATTCATATTGGGTTTTAGCTAGACCTTGGAAGAACTAAGTAATCGATGTTTTTAAAAAGCAGCTTATTTCTTGACATGATACTTTTAATAAATCCCAGCAGACTTCAGAGACTGTCCGTTATCTTGAAAAGTAAAGCTGTCCACTTTTTTAAAAAACTGGACTTCCACTGAGTCTCCTGCATGTGAATTTTTGACCTGGCATCCTCAGCAACAACCTAATGAGAACATATTGCACTGGCATACCAGAAAAGGGTATATTGTTCCCAGTCTCCTTCTCTCCAGCCAGCAGGAACCTCATATGACCGCAGAGAGGGACCGTCTTTGGAGAGGCATTAGGTCTAAGTTAGGAGTAATACTGAGCAGCTGCCAAAGCAATAGAGTCTAGTTTTTTTTCC
Organism: Pituophis catenifer annectens; assembly: GCF_029215685.1. Classification (NCBI taxonomy): domain Eukaryota; kingdom Metazoa; phylum Chordata; class Lepidosauria; order Squamata; family Colubridae; genus Pituophis; species Pituophis catenifer. The sequence goes on from NW_027256881.1 coordinate 182,280,853, forward strand.
CCAATCCCTGCCAAAATTACACAGCCCTCCGGTGCCAATAAGGGAAGGCAGGAAGGTGGGTTAACAAATGCCTTTTTCTTCAAACATTTTTTGTGTAATTTCATTGTGAACATTATCAGAGGATGGTCTAAATCTTTCATATAGACTAGCATGGAATGTGGTTGGGTGCAATGGTGTCTGTCTGTGTTCAGGCACAGATATAGAAAAAAATAACTTGGACCAGTTAAGTCACTTATAGAAAGTTAGGAAAAACAGAAGATAAAAGGAAAAGAATGGTTAATGGTGGGACATTTGCTGTTTATAATAACTGTACAGCGGGCCAGATCCTTAAACAAAACAATGGAGAACAGGATATTAACTATATAAGAAAGCATTTATAAATTAAGCAAGAATCTTGGAGTACTTTGTTTATGGCTATGCAATTATTCATGCACAATTCTTATTCAGACTCAAAGAAACAATTGTTGTGCAGTAAAATCACTGACATTTTGTTCTTTAAAATCTAGCTGCTGATAAAATTGTACAAAGCTAAGATATATCAAGAACAAAACCACAACTTCCAGTAGTTTACTTGTGTAGCCAAATTTCTGATTGTTCACATCCACAAAACACCCTTTTATGCTGCAGACATGACCATGTTAGCTTAACCTTCTTGTCTACCACCCTTATATTTTGCTGAAGGGAGAACGGTAATATCTTAGCAAGACGTATAATGCCTGTTCTGCCTACATTTTTTGAGTCTATCTAGAGAACCCACTAAAGATTAAGTTACAAATACCATGTATATACAATTGTAAATAATTTCAGAAATGAACGTATTTATTTATATCACTGTGGCAGCAACACATTCATTCAAGCAATTCCATATTAGAAGACAACAGTATTTACCAAAAACTTAAAACAATTTTAAAGGTTTTATTATGACTATGTCCAATACAATTCCCTTTTAAAAAGTCATATTTAAAAGCATAAAAGTGCCAAATTACAACAGAATATAAGGACTTTCAAAAGAAATTTGACCAAACTAATAGCAGCACAGGTTGACTCAACACCAATAGTGTGTACAGATCCTTCTTAAGTTGGCACCAGCCACAATTAGGTGCTTCTTTAGAGCATGCCTTCTTTCAATTTGTTGCATAGCAAATTGCTAGCTGATGCATCACTCCCAGAAAGGCACCCTCAACAAACTGTAGCTGGACAAATGCAGCAGTAGATCCTCCATTAGACATCTAAATCCTAAATGTTTTATACTACATCATTACATGTATATTGAATTCAATCCAATAGAAACTAACCACAATACTTTCAAAACAAATATCCTGGTTTAATGGTTGTCTGTATCCTTGAGCCATCTACATTTTACAATAAGTTAAATACATTTTTGCATGAAGTACAGATTCCAGGGTGGAATTCCATACAAAACACCTTGCAATAATCCAAGGTTTAGATGGTGAATGTTTGGATCATAGTGGCCAGGTTATCTCTATCCAAGAATGGCTATACAGTAGTTGGCATACCAGATCAAACTAGGAAAAGGTTCTTGCTTCCATGGAGGCCAGTTGTTCTTCCAGTGCTAGTGATGGCTCTAGGAGCACCACCCAAATTATACACCTGCTCCTTCAGAAGAGTACAACAGTCTTGTGATGATGTGGCCTTACTAATTCTTTGTCAAGAGAATTGCCTGTCCATAATGCCCCTGCTTTGTTGGGATTTAACATCAGTTTACTGGCCCCCAACCAACCCACCATTGCTTCCAGATACTGGCTCAGAGCGTCACCTGACTTAGTTGACACAAATAAATAGAATAAAATAGTATTAGCATATTGCTGATACTTCATTCCAAATCTGCTGATGACTGGTACCAGCCACTTCATATTCAGATCCCCAGTACTTTCTGAGGTACAACAGAGACCTATGGAACTCCACGGCTTTACTGCTATGAAGCCAAAATGTAATCACCGAATACTATTCTTTGAACAGATACAAGTAGAATCACTTTAATGCTGCTCTCCCAATTCTCAATTTATGGAATCTCTAGAATACTGAATTCAGTGATACTGGACCTGCTGAGAAATCAAAAAGAATCAACAAGATCATTTACAAGTAGGTAAAGTGGTATTCTGGCACTGGCTTACACCAGCTCACGAGCACCAATTGTTACATTTTCTGGAATACTGTGAGTCAGCTGACAGTAGCGATAAGCTTAGACCGCCTAGTCTAGTGCAATCAACTGTTCCACAGCTAAGGACAAGGCACAGCTGCAGCAATGGAACAGGCAGAGCCAGTTGTTAAACATTAAGTAGCACACGACTGAGTAACAATGATTCCTGGAACTGACCTCAGTAAGAAATTTTTATCATCCTCTTCACTTTCAAATATCGTCTTCACACCATAGTGCAAATATAAAATCAAGAGGATCCCTGATTCATGGTCTGGCTCTTCACCCAGGCCTTCAGTTAGGGAGAGGGAGACCTCTCATTTCATCATGCTTGTCATTTTTTCCTTTAATCTTTACGTTTTACTGAAATTTATTTGCCTGATTGTTGTTGAGCTGCTAGAGTCGTTGAGAATCAGACAGCATACACATTAATTATTTTTATAGTTGGTCATATAGTCAGCCAGATGTTTAGGCTAGAATTTGCATTCTTATCACCCAACAATTCCTTCCCAAGGACCTGGGACAAGTAGATGTTGTTTGATAGTGTTAAAGGTATCATCATATACACATTTATATACACATACCATACACATATGGTATATAACATGACATGACATTATATTTATTATTATTACAGCTCACAGTTAATGCTCGCTAGTACTAATAAGAGAGTCCTATTTGGCTATGGAAGTCTTCAGGCATGGCAGACTACCCTATTCTTAAGATAACAAATGTATATTTGTACAAACTAGTGAATTTCAGTATATAGATTGGATTTTTAAAAGTTCTTTCAGTTGCAAAAGGACAGTTAAAAGGTGAAAAAACATTCTAACCTACTTCAAAGAATCAGAAGATGTACTTTAATATAAAGAGTATCATCTTGTTATAATTTCTAAAGAAATGTTTCAATGTTCTTTCTGGGAAAGGAAGTAATAAACCTAAATCTTAATTTAATGTTGCTGATGTAAATACACCTTCAAGGCAGCGCCTAAAAGCTAATTAGATCAACCTTACTGATATTCCTAGTCATGTCTTAATCTAGTCAAGAGTGGGTTTCCCAGCTAATCAATTAAGGTTAAATATGAAAGATATTTAACTTTTATCATAATGATTTCCTCCCTTTCCCCCAATGCCTTTCTTTTTGGGAGTTAAATCCAATCAATGTGCATCCCAGCTCCCCATTTCTTCTTACTTTGCAGTATCTCAAGATCAATAACTTGACATTTATCCATTTACTGTATGTAACGATCCAAGCTCTATCCTTTCCTGTCCCCATTTTTTCCCAGAAACCCTGAAAGACTGTAAGACACTCCAAACCACTACAGTGAGGAAGGTTTGATGGCCACAGAGAGATAAATATGTGTAAAACATATATTTATTTCTCCCAAATAGAGTAATAGGTGCCTCCTGCTCCAAAAGGTTAACTCTTTGTGTTTCTTCCAGTAGTAGTAGGCAGAACCGAAGAGAAGCTTCTTGAAATCTTTGTTGAAAAAACACATTAGAGCAGTGAGGTCCCAACCAAGCAAGGAATGGAAAGATAATCTCAAAACTTTGCAGTGCTGCAGTCATTCCATTCTGAAGTCTTTCTTGTAACATTTTCAAGTTTCACCATTGCTCTCCAGTTACTTTTCAAATGATTGAAACGGATCCTTAGGAAAAGTAATCTGTTGAATCTGTTCTTCTGTATTCAGGAAAAGTTTTAGCTCCATAGTGGAGCTTTGTCACACTTTTAACCCACTTCCTTTAAACTGAGTATGAATTGCTTGCCTTTTTCTCTTTTTGAAACTGCACTCTGTTTAACAGCAAATAAAAGATCCAGGTCCCCTTTTTAACAGTTTAACAGCACAAACAAGTTCTATCCAAGGTCTCCCTTTTTCCCCAACACCAGGTTTTTTTAAATTTCTTCTTTCATTATTACAGTATATACTAATTCTCAAACCTTTCTTGTCCATTTCCTAAATTTTGCTTAGTATCAAACACTGGTCCTCATTCTGAATAGTTTTAGGCAAACTAACCCAATGAAAAATTCTGAGAAAGTATTTCATGTATTAATGGCCCATTAAAGCTATATCTCAACAGGCAAAGTTTTTATACTGGAGTCATCTGATGGTCATTAATACCCCCTCTCACCCCCAAAAATGGGTTGGTTGATACATCTGTCTATTTTTGGCCAATTTTCAGTCACCAAGAATCTCAAAAAAAAACAACAACAACAGTGAAATGTTGTTTTAACTGAACAAATCTTTTCAAGCCTATGAAGGAACATGAGCATGCTACACTTACTAACCAAATGTTTCGTTTCTGTTTTGGAGCAATAAATAAAAAAACATTGTTCCAGTTTTCTAATGGTTTTCTCATAATATATTCTTCCCAACATTCTTTTGTGTCACTCTCTGAAAAACAGCTATCAGGGGAAAGTCTTTTGCTTATTATTTTAAAGCTGCACTGGAGAAAGATCTGTGACTTCTCCTTCTCGATTTCCTCCACAGACCATGTCCATGATGCTTTCAACTCACCTATGAAGGCAAACTCTTTTTTTTTCTTATTTGAAAGTACAACATGGCATCTCTCTTATCTTACAGCTTCTTGGTGTTCTGCCATTTTGTAACTTGCTACTGCATTTATGATAGACAACACTTTTAAAACCAAGGCTGAATTTTCATATCCAAATACATGGCTGGACTAATAAATAACAGAGGAACACGAGCAGGAAAAGACATTTATGCTACATCCAAATGATCAAAGTGTTACACATGACAATATTAACCCCTACTTTCAAAATGGAAATTAAAATGAGACCAATTTGGGCAAGATTATCTACTGAGTTCAAAGCAAAAGCAGGATTTAAACAAGTGGATTCAAAGTCTTATAGCCACGTGCTCATTTCTCCGGTGCCACAAATGAAAAGCTAGAAATGTTTGGCCAAGTAATTAAAATAAACCAACCTCACTCTCACAGAATCATTACAAATTTTTCTGTCTCTGAACATAAGGATATTTGAGGCATTCAATTATTCTTTTGTTTTTCATTATGAATAGGCCTGATTTACATTATGTAGGTTAAGAATAAAATATGTAGGAAAACGGTTCTTGGCCCCAGAACTATGTCAAATATATTAAAATGAAAATGCTTTTGAAAGAAAATACACTTAGAAATATAAATGTTGAGGTTATAATGTCTCAAAATGTATGTTTACACTTAATTTAAATATGCAGATTAATGTGGAAACCAGATAGCATCGATGTGTGTACGAGCATCTGTGAAGTAACACTGATTAGAAGCAAATCAATTATCTAACTCTGCCACTTGCTCTACCTACCTTCCCAAATCAGAGTCAATAGATTATCTCAGAGTGCACACCACATCTTTATTAAGGACGTAGACATTCCATCCATGAACAATACCTGCACTTACACGTTTTAAATTTCCCAATCCTTGTGGTCCTTTGAGAATGTATATATATTACAAGTATTTTAAAGGCAATTTTTAGAAGACTTTTCATTTGATGAGTTATCTGAAGGGTACAGAAGAGAAAGAAAACTGCACTGGTGGTTTACAAGTCACATGCCACAAACCACCATCGTAGGAAATATAGTCCTTGACACAATAAAATATGCTAGGCATGCTATAAATGTGAACCTCCAAAATAGGAATAGATTACAGGACCTGTTTCAATCTGACCCACATAACTGGTACTGGGCATCTGAATGTTAACGTGGGTTGCGGCCACCACAGCTGGGCTTTCAGATGTGAAGGAGATAATAAAGGAAGGTCAATTACAGGGCAGATTGCCATCCACCCTTTTTCCTACAAAGGGAAAAGGTTTCTTTGTGCAAATATGATTTTTTCACCTACAGAGAATGCCTTACTCCTGGTGGCCAGCAAGAGTTGGCACAGAATATATGTGGTTGAAAAAATATTGGTCTATTCAAAGCATACTTTATATAGCAAGACTTACAGTATGCCATCTAAAATATATGTTAATTAATGGCTCCAATATATGGTCAGAGTCACTATTCCAGACTTATAATTAGGCTGGTTATTTCTGGCAAATAGAAGTTTTTCCCAAAAGGTCAGTAGAATTCAATGCACAATGTTGCATGTAAAGCTGAGATGGTATACAGACACCTCCTTCCATTCAACCTCACATCTAACTTAAAGAACTGCGAACCTCTTCATTTTCTGTATTTCTTCGCCCCCCAAAGTACTGTACAATGATTTCATTTCTTGGAGCCTTGGAGTTTACTTTTAAAAGTAGATTTTAAAAGAAATGCAATCTGAGAAGATGGCTAAATTGGCTAGATCACACACAATTGCTTTGGTCAGTTGAAATCTGCTACCTCATTTAATAATGATTACTGCCACAGGCATTTAACATTTAATTATATGGAATGTTTTTAGAATTTGCTTTCACAGAGTAAATCCTCATTACAGTACGTTCACTACTAATAAAATTATCATTATCTCTTGCAGAGACTGCCAACCTGTGGCCCCAAGGCCAAAATTGGCTGAAGCCTCTTTTTTGAAGATTGTTGCAATTTTTCTTTTGCCTCTGCTGTTGAAAATTATAGTGTCTGATCATTTGGATGCAAGAAACATACTAAATGATAACACATGTCCTACAAAAAGCTTAACAGACCTTTTTAAAAAACTAAGAATCTCCTGCCCCAACTCCACTCAAAAATCAGAGAAAAAATTAGCCTCCCCCCGCCTTGTTGTATAATATGGAGGTGCGATAGTTCAGTGGTTAAAAATGCTGAGCTTGTCAGCTGGAGTTGACAGCCCATGTTTGAGACCATGTTTGAGTGCTGTGCAAAAGGGTTAGCTCCCTTCCTCACCCCAGCACCTGCCCATCTAGCAGTTCAAAACCATGCAAATGTGAGTAGTTAAATAGATACCACTTTGGTGGGAAGGTAACAGCATTCCATGCGCTTATGGTGTATAGCCATGCTGGCCACATGACCACAGAAAGTTTTCAGACAACACTGGCTCCCTCTGCCGAGAAAAAGAGATGAGCACTAAAGTCAGACACAACTGGACAGGGAAATCTTTACTTTTTATCTTTTGTATACAGTATATGCCCTGCCCTGTGTGGCCCTCACTTCCCTCAAAAAATTAGCTAATGGTACCATAATTGACAAAAATGGTACATAACCATCCATTCTGCAATGATTTAAAAAAAGGTAGTATTTGTGGTATAAAAAAGAGTTGAAAGAAAAACAATCTGAAACTTCCATATACTATATAATAAAAAAGTGATACTGGACTCTCTCCTTTACATGTCAAAGCTCCATATGTTATTTTTGAAGAACCTTGGAACAACTGGTTCGCCGAACCAGATTAAAATTAACATCCGAATTGCCCGAACTGGTCCAAACCAGCTGAATCCCACCGCTGAATGAGGCACATAACATTTCATTCACAGCAAAATTGGGGTGAGATAAGAGGGAAAAAACTATAGTGATACAGCTAAAGATGACTTAAAGTTTCCTCAAAATGGGTTGGGTATCAAATGAAGGGAAGTTTATAAAAATCCTATTAAGCTTATTAGGATTAATTCTCCATATCTATGGATCAGAGACAATCACAGCCTCCCTTTCAAAATCTATACATACTCTTTCCAGAAAAGAAATGGAAAAGAAGCTAAGAATGACAATCCCAAATGTCATCGTCAAACTAAGTCAACTAGTAAATGTTTTGTAACATTCCACACAGCTCCTGACACTGACACTCCACAACTGTACTTTTTATCACCGTTTTTTTCATCCTAAGAACTGTGCAAATCCCATTATTTTCATAATAACCAAAAGGCTAAGCACCTATTTAACTTTTTTTTTATATATTTGATTTATATGCCGCCCTTCTCCGGAGACTCAGGGCGGCTTACAATGTGTTAAGCAATAGCCTTCATACTTTTATCTGATTAAAACTACTAAGGATTAGAATTATATCAGTAAAACTAGTACTACTACAATAGCAAAAAAAAAAAAGAAACCCAAAATGAAACAATGAATAATTACATGAAGAATATATACTGGTATATTAAAAGATATTTAAAAAGACATTTAGTGTGAAGAAATTAGAACTATCTTTCCTTTAAATCAATGGGCTTGATATGTTACACCAATTATCTTATTTGCCAGAGTTCAGATTCATTAAAATGATAATGCAGCATAAACATAATTTAAACATGGCCTTGGTAGTACAGTGGTCTTGGCACCCTGTTATTAAGCTGATTATTAAGACCAGCTGCCTGCAATTACTGCAGGTTCGAATCTCGCCTAGGCTCAAGGTTGACTCAGCCTTCCATCCTTTCTAAGGTAGGTAAATTGAGGACCCAGTTGTGGGGGCAATAAGCTGACTTTGTATAAATATACAAAAGGATGAAGGCTATTGCTGAGCACATTGTAAGACGCCCTGAGTCTCCGGAGAAGGGCGGCATATAAATCAAAATTAAAAAACAAAACAAAAACATAAATTGTTTTTGTTATCTTGTATTATCTTCCCTTAACCTACTGTCCTCATTATAAGTAGCCCTCAATTTACACCTATTATAAGTAATTATAAGTAGCCTTCAATTTACACCTATTCGTTTAGTGATCATTCAAAGTTATAACAACACTGAAAAAAGTGACTTATGACCATTTTTCACACTTACAACCACTGCAGGATCTCTGTGGTCCACCTTTTGCACCTTCTGACAATCAAAGTCAATGGGCAAGCCCGATTCACTTAACAGCCATGTAACTAACTTAACAATTGTAGTGATTCATTTAACAACAGTGGCAAGAAAGCTTGTAAAACGGCACAAAACTCATGTAACAATGGTCTCACTTAGCAACATAAATTTTGGGGTCAATTGTGGTCATAAGTCGAAGACTACCTGTATTTACACTTTGTTTCCCAGTATGCATTAAGGAGAGTGATAAGTGCTGGGAATTAAGAGAACAACAACCTATTACCTCTGGAGGCCATCAGGTTTGAAAAGCTATATAAAGCTGTATTGTATGAAAAGCTGTATAAAAAACTAAAATTAACATATAATCATTTGAAAACTCACTCACACTTCTGTAGTTTCTCAAGTTTCAATACTCCTCCAAGCTAAGTGAAGGGGAAATGACACCAAACTGTGATTTGCCTCAGTCTCTGCTACAGAAATAGTTAAGTTTTAAAGGCTTAACTGTCCCAAAGGTGCTTTTTTTCAAGATGCAATTGGACTTTGTTTTTTCTTTGAAGACATTTCACTTCTCATCCAAGAAACTTCTTCAGCTCAGAGCTGAAGAAGTTTCTTGGATGAGAAGCAAAACGTCTGGGTCATGTCCTTTGGTTATTTTGTTCCTTAGTTCAAAAGTGATAATGTACCAACAACATCTTTACAGCCTTCTAACTTTATTATTTTGTCTGGTAAGCTTGTGGGACTCAAAAGCATAGCTGTGAGCCAAGAACTCCCCATCTTATTGAGATTAGGGAGATAATAAATATACAGCAGTTTGAACACTTATGTTCCAATCTCCTGTACTCTTATGAAAATCATGGTGATTATTTAAACCTGGCCAGCGTAGAGGTCAGCATGTTCTTTGATGAATGCTGCCTTTGAAGTTCACTGTTGGGAGGAGGAAAAGAAAAAGGTGACAGAATAAAATGAACTTTTGCAGATACACTGGGCTCCGTGATAGATCTTAGGGGCAGCTGCAGTAAATCTGCAAGGCTTTCTGACTGCTGCTATCTTTTTTCTTTTCTTCGCTTTTAATAGCTTTAAATTAATCTGATGAAAGCAAAGAAAGCTGAGAGAAGACCAGAAGGGATTTTATATAAAAGTACTAGGAGATCATTATAATAGATTCAATTTCATGGGCTGAATATATGCAAAATGCTTAGTTTTCTAATTCTGAATGTATCCCTGTCCCAAACATTGTTGCAATTTCTAGATAAAACCAAATAAATCTCATAACTCCATGTTTTTTTCTCATCCTTTCTGTCAGAAACTCTACTGCACAATGCCAGTGGCACCCATTTTTTTCCTCTCATCTCAGTTTTATCTGAAACAGATAAAACAGTTACAGAGCTAAAATTTCCTGAAATTATTTTCAAGGATTTTTTTTTAGCTAGAATGGATTTTAGGTAATCCCATATTATAACCTATGGAAATGTCATAAACAGTATGTGAATATTTCCATTCTTCACACTTCATAAAAGCAGTTGATTAAAATAGTCCACATGTTGTGGTTATTAGTTGGACCAAGAATGAAAATGACATTTGCATGTTTTCAGTTCCTTCCATCCTGTTTTTCATCCTATCTAGCCTGCTGAAGAATTCTACACACTATTTTGTAGTACAGATAGTCCTCGATTTACAACAGCTCATTTAGTGACTGCTCAAAGTTACAACAGCACTGAAAAAAGTGAGTTACGATCATTTTTCACACTTATGACCACTGCAGCATCCCCATCATCATGTATTCAAAATTCAGACACTTGGCAACTGACTTGTATTTATGATGGTTGCAGTTTCTCAAGATCATATTATCACCTTTTGTGACCTTCTGACAGGAAAAGTCAATGGGGAAGCCAGATTCACTTAACAACCGTGTTACTAACTTAACAACTGTAGTGGTTCACTTAATATCGGTGGTAAGAAAGGTCGTAAAACTCACTTAACAAATGTCTCACTTAGCAACATAAATTTTGGGCTCCATTGTGGTTGTAAGTTTAGGACTACCTGTATTCTGTATTCTTACTTGTCCTAATGCCTATGGAGATTCTCAATCATCCAAGTCATGGTTGTTCCAAAGGTGCTTTTTCAAAAGGCAACTAGTCCTTGTTTTTCCTTGAAGAAGTTTCACTTCTCATCCAAGAAGCTTCTTCAGTTCTTCATAGTTTTTATTTTGTTTATTTTTCTCCATGATATTGTTGTTGAGTTACGATATAAAGAGCCACCTCTTCTTTAAGGACAAATTTCTAGCCGCTATGCCACAGTTTCTCACTTGTATGAAATATCTTTTGTGTGAAATATCTTTTAAATCAAAGCAGATATTACTGTAATATGAATACGAAAAGGATGTACATGGAAGTGCTATAATTTTTGTATTAAAATCTTTTTCCTCTTCCAAATCTAATTCTAAAATGCTAATTAAGCCAACTTACTTGCCTTCAAGGGTCACTATATCACTGAATCAAATACTATTTTAACATATCAGCACTAGTACTAGTCCTTCCAGAGACTGTGGGACCGTGAGGCGGGGAGGAGTGTGGGAGTGTGTACATTTTTACAGCTTGTTACTACTGTAAATGTTCTGAGATTTTTGTCTCCAGCCTTCGGTGTCTTCAGGAGGCAGTCTGATCTTTTCCAACTCTTTGACATTTTATTGCAGTTGGAGCGGGGCATGCTTGTTAACATTTCAAGTGAAAGGATGGCTACAAATGATAAACCCAAGGACAGCAGTAACATTTCTCACAGGGAAGTTCTCATTTGAACCTGAAACCCCCACTGAAAAGTCAAGGAACAAAAGATGTTTGATTGAAATGGAATTTTTATATGTTTTTCAAATAAAGTAAATAAAACATGAAAAAAAAGGATGTTCAAACTGTTCCAACTTACTGTAAAAGGTTTTGAACTATACTGACAACTACAGTTCTTAGGGCCGCAGTGTTTCTCAAAATATACAAGTCACCCCTGGAATTCTCATATTCAAAGATGTATTTATTTATTTTTATGTTTCAATTTCCATGCTGCCTTAAATTGGACATTTTTGAATTGTTTGCTGCTGGAAACATATAATTTACCCATAATCAAGGGAGATTGTGCTAGACTAAACAGGCATTGGAGTGATATATAACAGACAAAGTATATAGTGATAAAATCAGGAGTATCTCAAAGTGGCATTCTGTACTTTTGTCCCAACCATATATTCTAAATTGCCCTTGTCATTGCTGTATGTCAAGTATAGTAGAATCATGGTTTAAATCCTACAAGACATCTTGGAATTATTTTTTTTTTCCTTTTCTTCCAGAGTAATATTTTCTCTATCACAAACTAGAAAGGATCTGGAATGATCATGATTTGTATTATCTGGCAAAAAAAAATCTAAACTCCCAGTCATTTAGTGCATAAAGCACAGCTAGATACTTGTCTGCTTTTGCGTGCCATCTGTTCAGAATTAGGACACTAAGGTTTGTATATGATTTGTAAATTCCAACATAACCACAAAGCTGTTAGAAAGGCAGCCATAGCTACCTCTACACTGTGGTTTCAGAACCTGGCTTGTGGGAAGACTGGTCCAGACACAAAACAAACAAGCCCTATTCCTTAATACATCTGAATCCAACCAGAGGCATCATGGGAAGGGGTGTTAGGATGATTTAACAGAATTGGATGGATTCCAGTGACTATTCCTGACACCACTGAGGCATGAGTTTCCATCAACTCACCAGTCTGGAACTGAATTGTTGGAAGAGAGGAAAGATGCTCCAAAAGCTTGGTTTTAAGCCAGCCTGACTTGTCTTTTCTAGTTCTCAGGAAAAAAAAACAACCCTGGCCTTAAAATTCCATGAAAGAAGCAATGGAATTACTATATTAATTATACAAAGCTTGCATCAAAGGCACATCTTGAGTCTGGAAATCAACTGGTATAATGAACGATGGATTTTTTTTAAAAAAAATCAGACTGATTGCTTTCATGCTTATTCATTCCCTAAAGTTGTATAAACTATTCAGAGCTTTAAAGCTAAAGTGCACATTAGCTTGCTGACTGCTGATTGCCAGCAGTTCAGCAGTTTAGCAGTTCGAATCTCACCAGGCTCAGGGTTGACTCAGACTTCCATCCTTCCAAGGTCAGTAAAATGAGGACCCAGATTGTTGGAGGCAATATGCTGATTCTGTAAACTGCTTAGAGAGGGCTGTAAACCACTGTGAAGAGGTATATAGGTCTAAGTGCTATTGCTATATACCTACCTATGCATTATTTGGGACATCTCATTCAGGGAGTATACCCAATACACTTATTGCGTCAAAATAAAAAATAATAATAATGACAATTATAAAGTTTTTTAAATAACATACTAGTTGTCCAGAATGAAGAGGTTAAAAAGAGGCATGACCAAAATCAGAAGCCTAAATTAGCTGCACAAATCTAAAGCATATTTTTAGCTTATCCCTTTTTACAGCTTGCCATTCCTCAGGTGCCATTTAGTCTGCTAAAACCAGTGACATGCCGAATTCTTTTCAAGGACTTTTTACCAAAGCTTTCCCTTTCTTTTCTCAGTGTAGCAAGGAGCAAGATTTCTAAGTTACAGTGTGCGCTTTATGTTCAAAGCTATTAACAGATGTGGAGCCATAGGTTTCAAAAAAACAACAACAACAACACTGTGATAATCCAGCCTGAATTTTCTGTGTAAAACATTTTATTTCTTTTCTGAATAATGAATCAGTTGCACTGCAAATTTTATCATATCTAGTTCCAGTCTATTTACTGCTTTGTTTTCTTCAGGTATATGTGGGAAACAGAAATCATCAGATAGAACAATTCTCTTACTATATAATGGCACAGTTTTCTCATTCAATGAAACATGTGCATTTCCTACTGGTTTGATATTATATATATATAATATGAAGAGTGTTCTTTCCTAGACGTTTTGTGAAAGGAACAGTGTCCATCAGCCATTGCTCACCTAACCAGAGTTTCAGTTTACAGCCTCCTTTCTCCACCTCCAGATGTGTAGAGACTACCATTCCCAAGTACTTGTCACTAGTGTGGCTTCTCATCATAATGACTGGGAATTTTTAAAATTGTTGCTCTGATTCTTCAGGAAGGCATCACATTTTTCCATTTGTACCTGTTGATATCACAATTGAGAGTCTGCTCAATACTATGGATTGCCAAAATTAAAGTATACGAAGACCCTGCATTTGCTATTAGAAAATTGTAATTCAGATCCCACAGTGTTAATATCACATCTTCTTGCAAGAAATTTGCCTCAGAGCAATCTCCCAATAAGGTGTTGTAGGAATTTCTGTGTTGTTATGAGAAAGATAGAGAAGGAAGGAGGATTATGTATGCTCGCTGCCTTGAGTTACTTATGCAGTAAAAAACATGTGATAAAAATTTGATAGATGATAGACAGACAGACAGACATAGAAATCAATATAAAATTCATTGCATCCTTAAACTTATTTAATCTGGACTGTATAACAACTTAATGTGTCACATTTTCGTTTCTACAGCACAGTCTAAATAAATAACGGACCCATGTCCTGGATCCATTTCTTAAAATTAGGAGAGTGACTCTGTTCCACCTCTCAATCCTGCGATTCAGCTGAGGCTCTGGTGGCATCCTGGGAACGGGTGGCTACTGACGCCTTAGACAGTATTGTACCTTTGCGGCCTCTAACACGACGCAGATCCTGGATTGCTCCTTGGTTTTCTATGGAACTCCGGGAAATGAAACGTCGGAAAAGATGCCTAGAGGAGAGTTGGAGGTCCTCCCGATCTGAATCTGACCGAACACAGTTAAGAACCCATATTAGGTCTTATCTAGTGGCGATGAGAGCGGCGAAACGAGATTACTTCACCACCCTCATTGCATCTGCAGAAAACCGCCCAGTGTCCCTGTTTTGTGTGACCCGCTCCCTCCTCAATCAGGGAGCGAAGGAAGACCCTTTACAGGGCAGAGCTGAGGATTTTGTACAGTTTCTGCATGATAAAATCGCTCAGATCCGGATCGGATTGGACTCTGACTGGGCAGAATCCAATCGGGAGACTAGGGTGGGTCTTGAGAATAATATCTGGATTGAGTTTGACCCTGTTTCTGTCAAGGAAGTGGACAGGATTATGGGCAAACTTAGTTCCTCCACTTGCTTATTGGACCCTTGTCCCTCCTGGTTGGTTTCGGCTGCCAGGGAGGTGACTAGAGACTGGATCCAGGCAATTGTCAATGCTTCGTTGAGAGAGGGGAACTTCCCCGCCTCTCTTAAGGAGGCAGTGGTTCAACCTCTCCTCAAGAAGCCTTCCCTGGATCCAGACTCACTTAATAACTATCGTCCTGTCTCCAACCTTCGCTTCATCGCGAAGGTTGTTGAGACTGTAGTGGCGCAACACCTCCCACAATTCCTGGAGGAAACAGAATACCTTGACCAGTACCAATCGGGCTTCTGACACGGACACAGCACGGAAACGGCATTGGTCGCTCTGGTGAATGATCTCTGGCGGGCTTGGGATGGTGGTTGTTCCTCCATCCTGGTCCTACTTGACCTCTCAACGGCTTTTGATACCATCAACCATGGTATCCTACTGCAGCGACTTGTGGGGTTAGGGGTGGGAGGCACTGTTTTACAGTGGTTCTCCTCCTACCTCTCGGATTGCTTTCAGTTTGTATGGGAGGGAGGGCAGAGATCCACCCAGAGACCCCTAAATTGTAGGGTGCCTCAGGAGTCGGTTCTAGTTTAGTTAGTTTATTTGATTTGTATACCGCCCTACTCCCGAAGGACTCAGGGCGGTGAACAGCCAACAATAAAATACATAGATACAAAAAATTTAAAAACCAAATAAAATCAAATTAAATCATTTTGGCCCAGACAAATTAAAACACCCCAATAATTTAAAAACAGATTAAAATTTACATATTTAAAAAAGGGAAGAGATTAGGCCAAGCCCGTCTGATGGAATAAAAAGGTCTTCACAGCGCGCCGGAAGGTGCGCAGATCCAGGATCCTCTGTATCTCCGGGGGGAGCTCATTCCAGATGGTAGGTGCCCCCACAGAGAAGGCTCTCCCCCTACGGGCCGCCAGTCGACACTGTTTGGCTGACGGCACCCGGAGGAGTCCCTCTCTATGAGAGCGTACTGGCCGGTGGGAGGCTATTGGTGGTAGTAGGCGGTCCCGTAAATAACCAGGTCCTAAGCCATGGAGCACTTTAAAGGTGGTAACCAAAACCTTGAAGCGCACCCGGAAGACCACCGGGAGCCAGTGCAGCTCGCGCAGGAGAGGTGTTACATGGGAGCGCCATGTCGCTCCCGTTACCACCCGCGCGGCCGCACTCTGCACCAGTTGGAGCCTTCAGGTGCTCCTCAAGGGGAGCCCCATGTAGGGAGCATTGCAATAGTCCAGGCGGGAGGTGACGAGGGTTCTCTCCCTCTACTCTTTAACATCTATATGAAGCCGCTGGGTGAGATCATTCGTGGCTTTGGGGCAGTGATGGGTTCCTCCCGGTTCGGTCCGGTTCGCCCGAGCCGGTAGCGGTGACGATATGACATCACCGAACCGGTTCTCCCCCCCGCCCTCCCCCCCCAGCCATCCACATTATTCTTACTTTTTACTTTTGTCCCAACCCCAATCTATTGCTGCCTCCTGAGTCCCAGCTGATGACTAGAGGGAAAAAAACTGTTTAAACTCTTGCCGCGGGGCTTCAAAGGGCCGTCCTACAGCTGATCAGTGTTAAAAGCAAACAAATGAGTCGGGTCGTAAATGCGAGGACTGGTCGTAAGTGCGAGGACATTCCAGAAATGACTCTGACCAGCTAGCCATGCCCACCTAGTCGCATGACCTCCAAGCCTCACCCACAAAATAAGCCACGCCCACAGAACTGGTAGTAAAAAAATTTAGAACCCATCCCTGCTTTGGGGTGAAATATCATCAATGTGCTGATGATACCCAATTATACATCTCCACCCCAGAGATGCCCTTTCCGTGATGTCCCATTGCCTGGAGGCGGTACGGGCCTGGATGGGCAGAAACAGACTCAAACTCAACCCCTCCAAGACTGAGTGGCTGTGGATCTCAGCATCTCGGGTTTCAGAGGCCCCATCACTTTTGATAGATGGGGAAAAACTTGCCCCCGTTGATAGGGCTCACAACTTGGGTGTCCTCCTGGATGCTCGGCTGTCCCTAGAAGACCATCTAACGGCCGTGACCAGGGGGGCCTTCGCACAGGTTCACCTGGTGCGCCAGTTGCGTCCTTTCCTGAACCGAGATGATCTTCGCACAGTCACTCATGCCCTGGTTACTTCCCGCTTGGATTACTGCAATTCCCTCTACATGGGCCTGCCCCTGAAATGCACCCGGAGACTCCAGCTGATCCAGAATGCAGCCGCACGGGTTGTTACGGGAGCCCCTCGTTACTCCCATATAACACCTCTCCTGCATGAGCTGCACTGGTTACCAGTGGTTCTTCAGGTCCGCTTCAAGGTGCTAGTTCTCACCTATAAGGCCCTACATGACTTAGGTCCGGGATATTTGCAGGACCTTCTCCTGCCTGCCTCTCACCATCCTGTTCGCTCACATAGGGCCGCTCTCCTCAGGGTTCCGACGGCGAGCCAATGTCGTCTTGCTATGGCCAGGGGTAGGGCGTTCTCTGTGGGTGCTCCCACCCTCTGGAATGAGTTGCCTACCGAGCTCCGGATGGCTCCTGATCTCCGTTCCTTCTGTAGGGACCTGAAGACTTGGCTATTCAAACAAATAGGCTGACTCTGATTCTGGGCTTTATTATTTACTATTAATTAGTTATTTGGTTTAAAATGGGATTTTATTGTACTTGTTTCTTAACTTGTGTTCGCCGCCCTGAGTCCTTCGGGAGAATGGCGGCATATAAATACATGTAATAATAATAATAATAATAATAATAATAATAATAATAATAATAATAATAATAATAATAATAATAATAATAATGTAAAATTATTCTCTTTGATGTATTCTAACCAGATACATCCAAAACTATTCATAAGATGATAGATTCTATATTTTGGGAGTATAATTCAACATCAAATTGAGATCATTACATATATTTGTTCCCTAAATTATGTTAACATACATATTAATTTGAAATTAAAACAAAACTTTAGCAGACCAAATCATGTGAGTTAAAAAAATTTAATGTCTTATGGTCAATATGAAAAGTCTAATATATATTCCTTTTTAAACATTCTGTGAAGTATCTAGCAGATCCAAAATAATACTTTCTGGTGAACTACTTTCATTTTTTAAATCATTAATAGAGTAACAGAATTGGAAGGGACCTTGGAGGTCTTCTAGTCCAACCCCTTGCTCAAGCAAGTTCTCTGCACTCTTTCTAGAGTCTCAGCATCTTTTTTATATTGTGGTGACCAGAACTGGATGCCTGGGCCATCCGTCAGCCCTCACATGGAAAGTCAACAGCCCACAGGTCTGGAGGTGGCTGATGAGGAAGAGGAGGAACAGCTGGGTCCAGTGCCTGACATGCGAATGTGCAGAAGGCAGAGGAGAGGAGAGCAGTGGAAATCTGTGGGTTGATCCTTGGGACGGAAGAGCCACCACGACTAGCGAAACCCCACCCTAGTTCTGGGGATAAAAGGCAGGGGGCGGAGATGAATAGATGTGGCAGACAACTATTCATCTCCCTGCTGGATAGACTTGTTAGCCTGCTGTAAGAGATAAACTTTTTGCCAGGGCTGCTGGCACTCCTAATAAAGGAATCATTGCTTCAACTACAGAGGGTTTGTCGTGTTTGGGGAGTTGGGTCAAAACACTCCCCTCTGATAATGTAGCCTAGGACTGCATTGGCTTTTTTGGCAGCTGCAGCATTTATCTCGTTCATATTTAAGTGATTGTCCATTTAAATTCAAGATCCTTCTCGTAGTTATTACCATTGAGCCAGGTAGCACCTATTTTATACCTGGTCTATTAGAAATATATTTCACATTTTTAATGCCTCTTTGAAATTTCAAAATTGGATATTCCATTTTTTTTTATCAGAGAGCAAATATAAAGCTCACACTAACTTTCATTTCACTTTTTAATATTGTGTTGGTTTCTATTCAAGTTCAGCATCTCTTAAAGAAGTACAAGCAGATGTTCAGAAGCTGCTAAAGCATCCAGGTAATACTGTTTAGTTAATACATGTTTCAGTTATATATATTGCCAAATATTGAGAGCAAATTAAATTCAAAAGACAATATCTTCAAATATTTAAAGCAACCATGATTTAAAGTACTGAGCCCTTGTTTGATGAGGCATTCCAATAAAACATCTACCCTCTCATTTTTAAGTCAGGGTTACTTCAAAAACACCAATTTTTCTCATAATGCAGAATTAAAACATAAGCCCTTGCCCACTGCTAGATTCATAACATAAGACAATATTGTTAATTTTCTTATTTGCATAGCATGCAAATACGTAAGACGCCATTTTGATTTCATATCGGCTTTCCACTGTTTCAACCAGAGGAGTCTACGAGATGTTATTGCGGAAGCCAACGCTCTGGATGCAAATTTGGCTGCATCCAAAGCTGCATCAGCCGAATACTCTGCTGCGGCAATCAGCTTGGCTAGATCTTGTTGGATTCTTGCATCTTGTGGAGACACCCTCTCTTTCAACTGTCCAAGCCAAGTTAACGAAGCTCTATTAAAAAATGACGCAGACGTTGCTGCCTTAATAGCCCAGGCAGCCGCCTGATGAGTTTTTTTGAAAGCATGTCTGCACGTTTGTCTTCTAATTTCAGGCCTTCTCCTGCATCACTAACCAACACTGATGGTGAGATAAGGCTGGCCACTGGTTCATCAACCGAAGGTAACTGAAGAAGAGTTTCCAATTCAGGGGAATTACAATAAAGCTTCTTATCAAAAGAATTAGGACCTGATATAGATCCAGGTCTGTCCCAGGGTTTCTTAATGACTTGAGAAAACAATTCTGGCAAAGGAACATAATCATGATCCTTAGACGGAACTGGAAATAAATTGCTAGAAGTTCCGGCATGTGAATTTAAATCCAAAGACTTATCACTACTCAGTTCCATATTTGTTGCTATCCTTGCCTTACGCAGGAGAGATTTAAAAAGTGAAGGTTTAAATAGACCTTGAAGGGCAGGTTTATCGACATTCATCTCCTCATCGTCTGACAACTCAAATTCTTCTAAATAATCTAACTCTGGATGTTCCGCCTCAATATGCCCACACTCATCCACCGAATGGTGAGTTGGATTTTGATGTACATTATAGGATGTCGATGGTATTGGTTCTGCTAAGAACCCAGACTTTACTCGCTTGAAAAATGCGAGTAAAGGTTTGTGAAAGTAAGGCCTGGAAATCTAAATTTTGGCCTTGAATTTACCCTTCTCCCACACGCAGGCCAGCGGCCGTAGGGGTGAAAGTAGCCTCAGGAGCATGCTGAATTAAAGGTTGCTTCCTAGTCTCCACAGTTACCCTGCTATGGGTATTAGAACACAAATCTTTAGCTGACAAAGGCATGTCTTGAGTAACTGAAGTAAACTCATCTTGTTGCCAAATACTCTCTTCTTCCTCTACAAATGGAGAAATTAAAGATTCACTAGTTTGAGGTAACACTAGCTCCTGTTCCTCTCTTTGGGGCCTAATTTGAGCGGCCATTCTGGCCTTATTAAATTGTTTTTCGAGGGCATTATGCCTACGTTGCTCTTCTTTTGAAAGCTTTTCCACCTGTCTAGGCATAGATTGGTCAACAATCTCCCTAGCCCTAGCCTTTCCTTTTTTTGATTTATTACACTTAGGTGATGGCATTCTTGGAGGTGAGACAGCTTGTTCTAGCTCTGAGGAAACCTCCTCCGCCATTATCTAAATTATAAACACAAACCCCACAATAATAAATAAGAATAAGGATAAATAGATAAATTGTTACTTTCCTTTGAAGAATGTATTCAGGAGAGTAGATAATGACACACAATGTCTGTGGTCGTTACTTAGTAACCTCGTTAATAGCCTGAAAACAGCTCCTGCGGAAGGCACTCCCTCAGACCGCTCTGTCAATTGGCGGCTGGGCGCTTCAATCGGCAGATAAAATGACGGCGCAATACCGGAGCCTCAGCCAACGCCCCTCACTGCAGCCTCTTTCTATTGCCAGTAACTCTCCTGATAGTCGGAGTTTGCTACAGCGCAGGGACTCCCAAGCCGCTTACAAATAGATTAAATTAAATTTATGATGTGGAGGGTTTTAAAAGCGAGGGCAGTTATGCCGGCGCGCCGGTTAACCAGCTCCCCGCTCACGGCTCCAACGGCTGCTTTGAGACCGTTACAAGGTCTGCTTTCTAATGCGCTGACAAGATCTTATCCCAAAAGCGGTTAGCGCCCCAGCCGGGAAACGCCAAAACCGCTCAGCGCTAAGTCGTCTTGTTCTTTTAAAACGCAACCCTCCTAATAGCAAATCTAGCCTAAAATCTTCACTCTAATGCCAAATCTGACAGTTTTAACTGATTGCAATAGGCACACCAGTCTAATCACCTAAGCCTGAGTGAAAAGACTGGACATGCGCAGGAGGTGTGGGCGTATACTGGCTGTAGAGGAAGTTTGAGTGGCACCCAGGCTGTCCAGTAAGACTGAGAATACCCCAATCGGTGGAATGTCGGAGCAGCGAGGTGGAAAAATGGAAAGCATAATCTTGAGAAATGTAAGGGACATTAGATGCTATTTAGAAAACTAAGGATACCCCACTAATGAGCTTTCAACTGTCTTTTAAAATAAATTACCAAGAATTTCAAATTAATTTCCATCAATTTCAAGGGCTGCTGAAATAATATATTCTTCTATTAAAATAATGTATGACCAACAGGCCTTCCCACCCCACCCCACCCCTAAAGCTATGTCCAATACACTACTTCCCATGAATAGAGCTCAAACTGACAGGTTGTCTAACCAATATTTTTTCCTTTCTTATCACATACAGCCGTGATGGCGAACCAGTGGCACATAGTGTCCTCTCTGTGGGCACAGGAGCCGTTGCCCCAGTTCAGCTCCACCATGCATGTGTGAGCACCTCCTGCCAGCCAGCTGGTCTTTGGGTCTCTGCCATGCATGGGTGAGCGGCAGGGGACATGCGGGGGGTGCATGCGGGGGGGCGCATGCGGGGCTGCATGCGCATGAGCAGGAGTGCACATAGGGGGCACACACACATGCACAGGACACACCAGGGGCAGGGTGCATGTGTGGGGGCAGGGTGCATGCACAGGGGCTGCGTGCACATTGCATTTTGGGGGTTCAGGCACATTTTGAGCACTCAGTCCGGAAAAGGTTAGCCATCACTGCCATAAATCTCCCTGTGTGTGCTAGCATGTTCCAATGTTCTTGTAAAATGCAGCTCTTCTACTGGAGAAGTACAGGCAATAGAAAAAAAATACAAAAAGAGGCAAGCACTATGTATCTGAAATGTTTGCTCTCAACATTTCCTTTACATGCATTGTATTGTCTGCTATTTTTTAACAGCTATCCTCTCATTAAACACAATCTCTGGGAATAATTTTTCAGATCAAAAGGAAAACATTTTAAAAATCTTAATAATTTCATGTTTTTGACTATGCTTTTATTAATTTAATAAAAAGTTTAAAATGTGTTGTGGATTGGGAATTCCTAATTCTTAGTAGCCTGTTAACTAGTTAAGGGACTTTTAAATATTCTCAAAATAAAAATACTGCCCTCTCTAAGAAGGTTTGAAGGAGAGGGAATTTCTTTCTTTGTTCTCTTAAAGAGTCTTGGCTGGAAGTCTTGTGGAAAGCAGGCATCCAAGAAAATAAATTTCATGAAACTGTAATGATAAATCAGACACAATTCCTAAAAAAAAAAAAAAAAAAAAAAAAGGAACAATAAGGAAAACAAACAAACATTCTTAGTTTTTCTATAATGGCTAATTTTCTATTTGTTGTTTACCTTGTAGCTTCTAGAAACAAATTTAGCTTCACATTTTCCAATAAAATGCCTGTCCAATCTCATTTTGCTCTTGTAAATGTGAGGAAGCCAAAACACAACAGATTTATCATGTTTTACCAGAATGAACCAGAGGAAATTAATGGAGAGAGTTACTAGTTTTTGGCAGAATACCTCTCATTTTGTAAGAGTATGCAAACATTTGGCTACAGAGTCATGCTTTAGAGGAAAATATTGTATAATTTACACTTGATTGCTATTAAGCAGAGAAAGAAGGAACATCCAACAAAGCAAAAAAGATTATGTCTCCTAAAAAGCATATTATGATGCTCTAACTCTGAGGAATTTCATACTTTTTGGAAACGAAGGTAAATTACCTGAAGTGGTAGGAAGGATGTTAATATTTTTCCAATGATATTTTAACATATCATTGGTATGTTACACTATGTATGGTAACACTATGTATAAATAGTGTTACCAGGCAATCTTTTAAGATATGAATGTTATGTTAAATTATTACATAAGCTTTGGGTTTTGACCATTTTTGAAGAGTTATGGTTTGGGAAGAATTATTTTGAGAAAATGAAAAAATAGTGTTATTCCTGATATTAAAGACTAGGTGGAAGAGAAATGTAATTTATTTTGTTTTGAAAAGGCAATTCTATTTCTTAATCAAAAAGTGACAAAATATGGCATAGATTTTATGATATTTTGTAACAATGGTGAATTATCTTTCTTTAGATTTAGAAACTTTTAAGTAGTTTTTTGATATTTGATGGATATCTGCTATATATATTCCCCTTGTTTTAGTTTAGTTTAGGTTGTTTAGCTTTTTGAAGGGTTTTTTGTCAAGTTTGTTACAATGTTTTATGTTTTCTTTCTTTTTTCAGTTCTGTGTATTTCTATTTGCAAAACTTGCCAAGATAAATAACATTAATTTTAAAAATGAAATGGTGGGAACTGGAAGTCGTTGTTATCATTCCATCAGATGTGGTTTGGAAAAAAAAGCATTTGCATAATTAGAAATTAATACTAAGACATTCTCAGGCAAGTTGCTCTTCGCCTTGTACATGAACAGATACTGTATTGTTGAATTCAGAAGACATATGTTAAGAACAAAAGGCGGTTCAAAAGCATATCTCTTGTAGAGTTATGTCATTCAAAAAAAAAAGGTACTTGGAAGTCATTTTTTATTTTGCTTGCTGATACAGCTATTTTTGTCATACAGCTATTTTTTACAATTAGTGCACATTTTTACAGTGCACTAGTTGTAAAACTTTGCACAATAGAGACCTAATCCCAGAGATGAAATCTGAACTGGTTTGCTACTGGTTTACTGCCCGTGCATGCACACTGCGTGCCAAGAGTGCGCTGTGTGCACATACACAGGGCGCACCAAATGCGCACTGCATGCACATATGCAGTGCGCACCAAACACGCGCTGCGTGTTTAAAAAACTACCGGTTCAGGTGAAATGTAAAATGGAGGGCAGCCAAAAAAGAGCAGTGGTGAAATGTAAAATTTGTTGCTACCGGTTCTGTGGTAGGCGTGGCTTGTGGGAGGCATGTGACTGGGTGGGCATGACCAACTTGTTTTTACTTTTTTAAAGCAATTTTTACTACCCATTAGGGCGAATAGGTAGTTAAAAAAATGCTTTTAAAAAATAAAAAAAAAAGGTTCCGACAATCACAACTATTCGCCGGAACCGGTAGTAAAAGAATGCTTTAAAAAAAAAAAGGTTCCGATGATCGCGTAGCACAGCTGTGATTGTCAGAACCTTTTTAAACGCATTTTTTACTACCTATTCACTGGAACCGGTAGTAAAAAATGCTTTAAAAAGGTTAAAAAAAAGGTTCTGATGATTGGGCGGCACCTTTCACCGGAACCAGTAGTAAAAAAATGCTTTAAAAAATTAAAAAATGGTTCGGACAATTGTGTACCACAGCTGTGGTCATCGGAACATTTTTAAAGCATTCTTTTACTACCTATTCGCCCGAACTGGTAGGTTTTATCACTACCGGTTCGCCCGAACCGGAGCAAACCGGTAGCATTTCACCCCTGGATTACTAGATATCTAGAATTTGGGAGTATCTCTTTCCATGCTCCCATCTATATGCCCTGCTTGTTCGATGGTAGCATTTGGACTGATCAGGAAGTATTTCTTTTCCAAGCCCATCCCTTGTGTATGTGATCTAGTTCATATGATCTCTTTTCTGTGAAGTCTCCTTTCCATTTCAATTCCAACTGCAATTCTTGTAATTTCATTTATATTCATTTATTGAGCTATCCTCACCTTTATTTACCCTCCCTCTGTTAAGGTCTCCATTTCTAACACAATTTGTCTTCTAGTTGTGGCTAGGGTCTTTTCTATTTTGGTCCTGTACTCACTGATTCTATTGGGTAATAAATAAAAAAGATATTTTTTATCTAGTTACTGAATTGGGATTTATATTCTCTGCTGCCCTTTCACAAGCAGCTGCTTCCAGGCTGGAAAGGAAAGATGCCTTGGCAACATTTTCCACCTGAAGAGTCAAATTCCCTGGGGGGGGGTGACTATGCAGTAACTGACAGCAGTGACAGGAAGAACCAAGGGCATCTCTCTTTCACCCAACCAGGTACACAAAAAGGCAGATAAAGTGTCAAACTTTGCAGCAAATTTAAATCTTATGCAAATGTATTTGGGATTTATACCCCGAAACTTGCCGAGTAAAAATGATCAGTCCCAAAATAGCCTCCACATTAGGAATAATTCTTATCTGACAATACCTTATTATATCATTACCTATAAAAACCAAGCATAGGGCTTGGTTACTTATGAGACTATCTGTCTCCCCACTGATTCAATCTTGCGGGGTTGGTATAATCTGGTGCCTTCAATTAAACAATGTCCTCTATTGCAGGGGTCCCCAAATCCTGGTCCGTGAACCGGCACCAGGCTGTGGCATGCCAGTGACCAGGCCGTGTAAAGAAGCAAAGTCCCATCCACGGGATGCAGGCAGCACACGAAACCACGTGTGCTGCTCCACTCACTCACTCACTCACTCACACACACATAAGTGTGGTTTATAGAGAGTTTATTGATGTTCTCCAGCAGTTCCTTTCACCAGCCTTAGAACTGTCCCAAATGAATCCAGCCACAAGCAGGCCAGGTTTAGTCCTCAAAACAAATGGAAAGTTACTCCAACAAATTGAATATTTTTCATCCAAACAAAAGAAAATTACAGCAAAAATCAACTTTTGTTCTCTACAGTTCTACAAACCGAGGGGAAAAAATGCTCTTAGCTCTAAGAAACATTTCCTATGTTCTTGGTTTTTTTTACTCAGAACACAAGCTATTTTTGTACGTCAACTAACATAATTAAAACTACAAAATACAGACCTCTTTGCACAGTTATTCTCATTACTCCGATTTGGAGACTGATCAAAATTTCCCTGGGAAGGTGGGGTGGGGGATTAAGATGGGATCATCTGACTTGTCCCTTATTTCTGATCACAACATTCTCCTCCTATTCTCAATCTCATATGTGTGCATTCAAGAGAGGGGGAGTTTGATTTTAATTGCTCCACTGGAACCTGAAAAATCAACTGCAGAGAAAGTGAACCTCTCCCTCCCCAGACTGGAGGTGGGAAATCCAAAAGGCTATTCTGCAGTGCCATTACCCTGCAGCTACTTTGCAGGCCATTAGTATCCCATCATTGTCTCAGGAATGCTCTCAGCAATCAATGCAGTATTCTAATCCTGATTACCCTTTTACTGAGTACTTCTACAAGGTTCTCAAAAGGGGGAAAAAGCCATTCTTGAATATGCAGGTGGTGTTTACTTTTGACAACTCTTTAGTCTCCCACGTGCTAGTTGAGATATACTTGCAACTCTGTCATTAACGAAATGGCAATCAAGGTACTCCTACAGGCATCATTAGTGTGCATCTGTTCCTATCAACACACAGTGCCCTGTTTTTCTCATCTGCTCTGATGCCCACTTGTAGCAAACTGTAAGACAGCCATTCATATGTCAAAGGGTATTGTTTTGTTCGGAGTTCTAGCTAAAGTCCACCAACTCTTTTAAGGCAGGAACAGTCAATCATCCCTGTGATCTAGTGGATCACTCAGATTGGGCATTGTCTTATCTGAGACAATCAGGTTTGATGGCCTGAATTTTGAGAAGATGTTGGATGGCCGATGCAACCAGGAGTCTGGAGGACCTGTCCCGAGACAGAGGACAGCGAAGGAATTGGTCTGGGGGGGTGGAGAGGAATTCTAGAGAGAGGCCAAACCTGACCGTCTCCCTGACCCAAACGTCCAATGAGGTCCCATTGGCTGGCGAAGGACGCCAGGCGGCCCCCAATGGGAAGCCCGGCCAAGCCGTCAACGTGATCTGCGGAAACCCCGCCCCCTCCCCCTCGAAAGGGATGCCTAGGCTGACCCCGGGATGAAGAAGAATAACCTTGATGGTCTTGGGGTCTGAATTGTCTAGAGGGAAAAGACCTCTGTCTACGGGTCCCCGTAAAACCCCCGTCCGGGCTCCGAAAGGGTAGAAAGGTTGACTGAGACCGAGCATCCGACCTACGGGACATATTGGGAAGGATGTGGCGTTTATCCTTGGACTCCACCAGGAGTGGGTCCAGGGAGGCTCTGAAGAGCTTGGAACCCTCAAAGGGGGAAGTGGCTAGACGCCATTTCGATTTAGTGTCAGCCTGCCACTGGCGGAGCCAGAGCAGGCGACAGGCAGCCACGGAGGAGCCAATGGCCTTGGCTGCGAAGCAGGATGAATTTAACGTTGCATCCGCTGAATATTCCAAGGCCACAATGACTTTGTTTATGTCTTGTTGAGTCCGTAAATCAGAAAGAGGAAGTCTGGCCTGAAGTTGGCGTAACCAAAGGATGGAAGCCCGATTAAAAAAGGATGCAGCCATGGCCGATTTAACCGACCAGGCCGTGGCCTGATGTGATCTAACCAAGGAGTGCTCTAGGCGCCTATCCTCTGGATGGAGGATGTCCTCCGGGGGCCCAGTTAAATTAGAGGTAGCCGACAATTCAGCCACTGGTTGGTCAACAGAAGGGACCTGCAAGAGAGAAGCCAATTCAGGTGCCAAATTGTAGATGCATTTGTCCATTGCATTAGGGCTGGGGCCTGAGGCCGGGGATGACCATTGACGTTGTAACACATCCCTAAATAGTTTAGGACCCGGGATTTCCTCTGTCTCGATAGCTGGTTCCTCGAAGAGGGGAACCGCTGTGGACACCCCCTCCCCCAGGTTGACTCCCTGAGGTCAAGGGGTCCCCAACCCCGTGGTAGCTTTGGCCTTGTGGAGAAGAGAACGAAACAACTGAGGCTTAAAGAGACCAACAAAAGCTGGTTGATCAGGGGCTAAATCCTCATCTTCTGACATTTCCTGATCTAGGAGATCGGCTCCAGCTAAATATTCTTGTCCAGATGAGCAGGCAGATGCCACTCCAGCATGCGGCGATGGCAGTGTCGGCTAGGATCCGAAGAGCCGACTCTAGCAACATAGTGTTGCCAGCAGTTTTGGGCATTAGCCCTTCGCGCTGTTGTGAGGGCTAGGCTCAACCAGCCGGGAACCTGCAGCCCCCACCTAAGCCAAGGAATGGCCTTCAGCGGGCTCCGGTACAAACCCCTTCTCACTGGAATGCTCTACCTGAAATTCTGGGAGCAGTGGTAGGAACGAAATGCAAAAGAATTCCTTTGCCAGGAGCTAAGCTCAAATGTGTCTTCCTCAACCGGACTGAGTCAGAAAGCTGGGAAGCAAGGCAAGGAGGAGGAGCTTCTCAGCTTGCAGACTCAATCAATCATATCGGAGGGAGTTTAACCCGTTCCTGACCACTGGACCCAGAATCAACGAGAATACCAAAGTTTGCACACTTTAGCAAAGGGGTGTCAAACTCACGTTGTCACGGCGGTGTCACGTAACATATTGGGACTTTCCCCCTCTTCGCTAAACAGGGTGTGGATGTGGCCAGTGCGTGACGCATCCAGCCTGCGGGCCAGGAGTTTGACAGTCCTGCTTTAGCAGTTTGCTTCTGTTGTCAGGTAGTATAGAACTTTAAATAAAATCCTAGTCTCATATAGTCCAAACCAACAGGAAAAAAGATTTCTAGTGCCTCATCTCCAAAGTTCTCATATAACGATGGCTTCAGGAAAAAGGTTCTCCACATTCTAAAGTGATGGAGCAATTACAGGAGCAATAATCATCTTTATGGTCAAAAAGACATTCTTTGAGCCTGCTTTGAGACAATGCTACTCCTGTGCCCAGAAAGTCAAGTCAAACCTGAAAGGGTAGCCATATTCGCCAGCTTGTGTCTTGTTAGTTTTGCTGCCATTGGGGTACATGAGAAATAAAATAATACATAAAATGTTAGCATTGTTATTTTATTTGCTAAAATGCTAGAGTCGTTTAAAGGGAAACCAGGTGAGGGCCCAAGATTTGAAATCTTTCCATTAGTAGCCAACTATCACTTTGTAGCATTCCAGATACCAAACCCTTTCTCAGGAATTAGTTTACTGGCAGTAGCCATACATACATTTTCTTCACTACAGATAGGATGAAAATCATACATACACAGAAAAACTAGTTACTGCAATATACAAGAATCAAAACCTATGTATGGCTCTATGTTCCAAGAGTTACATTTTGGACTTTTTCCTCCTCTCTTTCTGAGTCAAGGTCCACTCTCTTGCTGAGCATGAGATGCGCCTAGTCTACATTTGCACAATAATTTTCTCTGCTGCTTAAATTAACCCTCCTTACGGAATGTGCTATAACAATTGCATGATTTCTCTGGCATCCTTCTTCGTAATTCGTACCTGTTGGTCTACTTTTGAACATTTTTAGTGCACCCCCAGAAGCAGGAGCAGTGAGAGTTCTTCCTCAAATTTCATTCCACACACCCTTTCCAATGTTTATTCTCTCTAAGTCATGCAACATAACAGGGGGCTAAAACTATTCATCTGTACTCATCCAACCTCCCCCCTCACCTCAAACATTAAGGAAAATGGTGATTTTTCTAGCCAGCAGGCGGCATTTAGCAGGAAAATAAATGAAGCAAGAGATTTCACCCATCACTTCAACTTGGCCTTCTTTAAATCAGTAAGGACTATTAATCGGCCTTGTTACTATGATAAAACAGGGATCTCTCCTCTGTAGCACAACTCCCCCCATTGGCCTATCTGTCCCCACCATCTCTCTCCATTTAGCCATCTGGCACCAGCACCTCTGCCTACCCCTGCACAGCGGAATGGAGCTGGCAAAGGAAGCAGAAAGGCAGGATAGATGGCTACCTTGTGCCAGTTCTGACAGCCACCACCCTTGTCCAGGAAACCACCACCTACACTGCCACCCTACCTACTCTGCTGGCTTCATCCTGTTGCCTCCTCCCTAGCAGGATGTAGCCACCTCCCTTTACCACCCTATTGTACTCACTGCACGCATCCCAGGGTCCCCTCCTACCCTGAGCACCTGAGCCAGGAGCAAGAGGAAGAAAACAGAGAAAGTCAGCTGTTGGGGGGCAACAGCTGGGGAGATGGTGGCAACAGAGTACAGGGCAGCCAAAAGGATGGAGATGGAGGGACAGATAGGCAGTTGAGGGCAGTTAAAGCACACACTGCTGTCAGAAATGCAGTCCAATTGCCAAGTGCCTGAATTTTGACCATTTTACATGGCCAAAGCTTTGAGGACTGTTGCTAACTATCATTTGTTCAGTGCCTGGTAACTTTGAATGATTGCTGAACGAATGATCGTTAAGCAAGGACTACTTGTATATTTTTCGTAAAATACATGAGTACAAGCAGCATTGACGTGGATCAAAAGCCAGATTGAGCTGCCCACATTACAAAGTTAATTTTTTTAGTCCATATCTCTATTCAAGGTCAGATGGGCCATGTAAAATCCTGCTTACAACATTCCTGATAGATGAATGTCCAGCCATTGCTTAACTACTTCAAGCGAAAAAGAACTCACCAATTTGGAGATAGTCTTTTAAGAATTCCTGCTTACTCTTTTGCCAAAATAAGCTGCAATTTCTTATAAAGAATGTATTTTGTATTCCATATATATATGGATTAATAAGAGTATGTCTTATTGTTTGGCTGGAACATTCTAAAATAAAAAAAATCACCGTAAAATGACCAATGGTACAAGGAAGACAAATATTTTCATGAACTGCTGCCTACCCTTAATTATATTTTCTTTGATAGGCTAGGGGATATAAAAATAAGAGAAAAATCTAGGTTTCTCTGCTTTTGCAATCAGGGGAACTAAACTGTGATAGATTATCTCTCAGTACCCAATTCCTTTTAAGAAAGATTTGTATTAATACATCCCACTTAAAGTCTTATTGTAAGACCTGAATATGGTCATTTCTTTTATAGAAACCTAGTTCCATGTTTGCCATAGCTCTCTATATGGAACTCCAAGCTTTTTAAGTGTCAATTTCTTTTTGGATTAGGAAGCACATGAGTTGGTAATGCTCTGTGCATTAAACTGTTAATTTGCAAATATACAAATTAAATAGGTAGCAACAAGTAAATACACAGACAAGCTAAAATCAATTAGCCTTGGATAAAACAATTCCAATAACATCAACAGTACCTCTTCATTTAAAGACATGCCTCCCTCCCTCCCTCTCTCTTCCTCTGGTCATCTGCAGCAATCTGTTTATCCAGCTCTACTGTGCAAATATGTGTAGCTTCAAATATTTTTCTTGATGCTCTTTAATAAAATAATACTGTTGATCATCATACAGATTATAGAAAATCATTGCAAGATCTCTCTCTCTCCTTTAGTCAAGGCAAGAAAAAAGCTTCCTTCACTCAGTGCACTCCAAATGAATTGGATCAACTACCGTAATCATCTGTCTAAAGATTATGAGAGCTGAAAAATACATCTGGCAAGCACTAGGTTGGGGAGATTATAAAAAAAAATCACTTCATTAACAATATGTTATTGTTATTTCTTAAAAATTTTCAAACATTATCCTGACAATAGCATATCTCTTGATATAACTCTTGCAGATTTATCTCCCAAGCCACCTGGAGAATAGTCTGTTCGCATACTTTATGGCATCATTTTCACCGTAGTCTCCTTGAAAGATCAGACATTGGAAGCATGCAGCATAAATTGTTATCATGCTTTTGTCTGTAAACACATATAGCCAAGACATAATACATAATACTTTCCACAGACAGGAAGCAAGAGAGCAGACTAAATTTTTTTCCCTTCTCAAAAACAACTTGAATGGGCTGCTCTAGCAAGTTTGGATGTGGTAGCATTCAAATCACTGTAATAAATAAAATAAAGATATCCCCTCCGGTTCTGTACCCACAAACATAGGTGTAATTTATTCTCACTGTATGCACATATTTTTCTGAACAAAGTTCATGCGTATGCACCAAGTCCTTCTGAAATTCATTCTTGAATCACAATTATTATTTATATTAATATTTAAAAATTATTGTTCAACAAGCAAGTGGGTTTCTTATTTTCAATCATGCAAGTAGTTAAAGAAAGTGGGGAAAAATAAGACATGAGCTGAGCTTCTGATATAGTAAATTTATTTATTTATTTATTTATTTATTGGTTCGATTTATATGCTGCCCTTTTCCTGAGACTCAGGGCGGCTTACAATGCGTTAAGCAATAGCCTTCATACTTTTGCATATACCTACTTAGTAGGGCTTTCGGGGGGCCCTAAACGGTGTTCTTTTTTATACAAAGTCAGTTTATTGCCCCCACAAACTGGGTCCTCATTTTACCTACCTCGAAAGGATGGAAGGCTGAGTCAACCTTGAGCCTGGTGAGATTTGAACTTGCAGTAATTGCAGGCAGTTGGTATTACTTAACAGTGCTTTAGTCTGCTGTGCCATCAAGGCCAAATACTAATGACAGCAGTTCATAGAACAAAGAATGGGAATCTTTCCATCTAAATAGAACAATTAGGGGAAGAGAGTTGCAAATTTAATGAATAAATAAAATGAAGTGTCTTGACCAGATGGAAATTTCTACAGGACAGGATAAAGGCTTGCAGTAGCACAGTATGTTGTGATGCATCATCAGAGAAGGCAAAGAAATCACAAAAATAGATGTAATAGGTAGATGAACAAACCACAGAGATTACCTTCAATGTTTCTTTTCACTTTATTCGCTAGTGAAGGAGAAAATCCATTTAGTCTTAACTGAGTAACTGAGTAACTCCCCCAATGGCTTTTCTTTAAATCTATCAATGTAATGTGTGTTTATTCCATTAGCACACAGAAACAACACCGTTAAAACCTGATCAATATTGTTTTGCACTTCCGACTTTCCTAATAAGCAGGTGGCTCCTTGGGAGGAGAGAGTGCTGGAGACTTGCATAACAAACTTGTTTATTTATGAATGTACAGGTAGAACAGATGGGGATTATACTAGCACTGAGGTTGGAAGTATGGTTTCGAAAGCAGCATTAATCTTCCCAAAGAAGTGGCACCCCAATTCTTCTTTCTAACAGAAGACTCTTTCCACTCAGTTCTAGATTGCTTTCCTCTGTTTGATTCAAATTCAAATAGCCTCAGTAATGGGGGGAAATTGTGACCAATATTCAGCTTTTTGGTAATCATGATGTTTCTTACCATGCAGAGACACACAAACGTGCCTCTTCAACAGCCTTCCAAATATGGAGAGCAACATGTCATGTGCACATGTAACAGTGTGCAAGGATGTAGAGATCTCTGCTCCCCAATCAAACATCTGTGTGTCTGGAAAGGTCATTTAGTTATGCTCTAGGGAAATAATAATTCAAGGCAAGTAAGAAGGAAACAAAACTAGTTGTAAGACTTACAAAAATTATATAAGAAAGGCAGCCAAAAAGAAGCAACCATCTTTTTTCCCCAGCACTTTTTAGAAAAAATATTTTTCCATGGATATTTTATTATCAATAAGTAATAAAAAATATACTTCAAAATAACATTAATGAGGCAAACTGAAAAGATTTCTTTTTAAAATTTACTTTCCTTCTATCTCACCTTTCCCTACGTAACTGTTTTGTTGTCAGTTGACTTCACAGTGAACTTCACAAAGTTTGAATAGCCCAGTCTTGGCAAACCTTTTCGGCACTGAGTGCTGAAATGGGAGTGTGCATGCGTGCACCGGAAACCAGAAAAGCAGATGATCTTCCGGTTTCCAGCGCATGCATGCGGCCATTGGTCTTCCAGTTTCTGGCGTGCATGCATGTGCGAAGGCCAACTGTCCGGTGCGCATGCGGCAGCTCCGCCTTGCCTTATGGGGGGATCCTCATGCCGCCCTGCCCGCACCCCTGCCTGCACCCCTGGTCTCCATCGGGGTAGTGGGACATCCCCACCGACGACCTGGTTCCGCAGTCCAGGGAGACAGGGAGAGAAAGTTGGGCGGGGAATGCCACCTCCCTCCTCTGGAAAGCCAGAGCCCCTACCCGGCCTTGGAGGTAAGGGGCATCAGCGTTCCCGGAGCTCAGCTTGGGGGGCCAGCAGGCGGGAGAGCTTCGCTCCAACTTTTGCTGGGATGAAGCGACACCCCCCCAGCCCACCACAAAGAACAAGCCAGGGCAGCCCCCCCTCTTATATCTCAGTGGCGCCTTCCCATTTCCTGGCCGGCCCGGGATGCCTCTTACCCCTCGGTGGTGTCTCCATGCTGTGCTCTCCTCCGGCCCACCTGGGGCAGCTCGCCTCCCTGACGGCGACTCCTCCTCCTTTTCTTGCTGGCTGTTCCAGCATCCTGGGCAAAAGCAGCAGGTGGGGCGGGCGGCTGCCTAGCCAGCAAATGCTGCCCCACTGCCGTGTGTGCCTGAGCCAGCCAGGCACTCCAGACCGTAGACACACATCAATGCCACAGGCTGAAGGGCTGGGGCTGCGCAAGAAGCCTGCTCATGCAGGGAGGGAAGGAAGCCCCAGCACGCCCATCCTGGCTGGCAGCTCTGCTCCCCTTGCTCTTGCGGGTTCCAGCACGCTGGCCAGCTGGTCTTCACGTACATAGGAGCACCAGAAATTGAAAGAGTAGCCACCCAGTGCACAGGTGTGCCAGAAACCAGAAGACTAGGTGGCCGGCGTGCATGTGCGTGCAGGAAACTGGAAGATCATCTTCCCGGCGAGTGCATGTGCACCAGGCAGCTGCTCTTTCAGTTTCTGGTGCTCCCACGCAATGAAGACCAGCTGGCCGGTGCGCCGGAACCCGGAAGAGCAACATGCCATAGATTCGCCATCATTCCACTCCAAATGTAGTGGAGCCTCTTACTCCACTACATTTCTAGAGTATTTTCCAGCTCCTGAATATATTTTATTTTATTGATACTGGAATCAAAAAGGCTGTAACAAAATACAGCACCTTGATAAACACATGAACCTTTATTGTCCTTATTCTGTCCAAAAAAGAATAAATTAAATTAAAGCATTTATCCAATCTTTAACTTTCATTTCCAGTCGAAGGTAATTGTTTTAAAATAATGCTTCTTATCTATTCATCAGTTCATGAACATCTCATGGATCTTTATTAAACATACAAAGGTCAAAAGGTCAACCACTCCTCCTTCAATTTCCATACTTAGTTCTGCATTTGATCTCAGAAACTGATTTTGATGAAGCTTGTAAAGAGATAGTTCATCATTGTTGAATTCAAAACTCAAGCCAATTCTATAGCTAAAGGAATGCTCAGGCAACTTGATTCATTATTTATTTCCCCCAGAAATGGCAAACAGACAGATCCAGTAATTCTCAGGATAGAATAATGATTCTCAGTGTCAATGTATTTCAGTGTGTCCTTTGACTGAGTTCCAACAACACATGAATATATGAAGCTGCTACATAGGAAGCAAATAATCAGCAGCTTAATCTCCTGCTCAGCTTTGTTTTTGCACTTTCATCCTGGTGGCATTCAGAGGGCTTCCTTCCTTTGAGTGCTGGCAAACAACCACTCCTGAAGCTATCGTTCAAAAGGTCCTGCCCAAGTATTCTCTTATTGTCTCCTAAATTAAGTTTCTTTTTATATTTCTGGTAACAAAAAAAAACACACAAGCATAGTGGAAATCCAGGAGGATTGTGAGGTGAAGATGACATAGTTAAAAGGTTATATAATTCCATGAATTAGGTAAAGAAATGGAAAATGAAAAATCTGACTCCGGAAGCCTGTGTTTTAAAAATTGTGTTGAGTTAGCCCAGTGTTGTTAATTGAGATTAGCAATATATCACATCACTCCTCCTCACAAGAATTCCACTTCAGAGCATTTTGATGCTAGGAAGCCTACGGCTAACCAAGGGAACCCAGTATTCTCAAGAAAATATCTTAGACCTGTGACTTTGAGAAATTGGGTTTCCTCTCTTTACTTTGAGGAAGTAAGCTGAATCTCCACCCTAACTTCAGAGAGATGTCAGAAGGGAAGAGCCTTTGTGAGAAACAGTTGCAAGCTATCTGATAGCAAAACATCTATCCGATGGATGGGTTCTACTTACCTTTACTACCGGTTCGCAACGGGGCCCCGCGTGCTCTTCTGCACATGCGCAGAAGCGTTCTGATGATGTTGGGGTCGATGGGCGGATCCTCCCTCTGGTTTTACTACTGGTTCTATAGAACCAGTCCAAACCGGGGGCAATCCACCACTCATCTATCCTCCATACTTCGATTTTGTAACAACCCCATTGTTGGGTACCTTTGTGAACTATGCCTACTGGTTTTATGAGAAATCAAAAAGTGCCAGCCAATTCCACACCAGGTGCAATGGGTTTACAGAGTCTCATGCAGGAAATTTGCCAGTCTGCACATCAAGAAATGGCTCTTTATTAAGGATTGGGTGTCAGATGTCGGTGCAAGCAAGTCACTTGTTACTGAACTATAATCCTGTCATCTAAATTATCAGAGTGTAGGTAGTGGTATTAAGAACAAATAGTGAGAATATACAAAAACAACAACACAGGAACAAAGAGGACTAGCCTCCTCTGTTGATGAGGTTAAAGGGAAGCAGAAATATAACCAGTCACCTTTCAGGAAGAAATCATTTTGGCAATCAGCTGGCTGCCAAACAACAAGGACCCAGATGTTGATACCATTCTCAAAGAATTGCCAAAGTGCCATAACCACTCATAATTATTAGAGCCTTAGACCCAAAAATTTGAGAAACAAACACATGACCACAGGATTGAAAATGGTTGTGTTCATTCCATTGCCAAAAAGTTGTGACTCCAAGAATTGTTCTCGTTACCAGGCGCCCTTATATCCTATGATAGGAGGATTTTTGTTACAAATATATATAAAGTCTGGCCCTGACCATTGAAAGGAAATATTCTTTTCTACAAGCCTGTGTTAAAAAGGCTTGTTTTTACTCATATATTCTGTAATGGCCTGAAGTTCTCAGATGCCATAATTACCAGTCGGTATGAGATTGAACTTTTTCCTCAGATGTCCCATGCATGAGAATTACATAGCCTCTAAATGACAAATTCAAATGTATCCAGTCAAAAGTACTATTATATAATATATACTTTGTGTAATAAACTTGATTGGAGCAATTATTCAGGATCTGATATGCACTTATTAACTTGGAAAGAAAAAGTGCTCCTTGTTCTAAAATGACTGCTTAGGGATAAAAATATTACTAAGCATCACACGATAGATTCTGCATTTGTCTATCATTAGAACAGAATCAACTGGAGGGCTGTTGTTGTTTTCTATTGTTGAACTGCTCATAAACAAATCAGTTGTTTAATTATACTTCAGGCAGGGTACAAGTAATTCAGATTTATATCTGAAATAAAATGGCATGAATTAAAAAGGAAAAAAAACCAAGTATCAAGAAGGAGAACATCAAAGGGTCAAACTAGATGTAATGCTAGTGGTATAGAATAGAATTAACATTCTTAGTAATTGCACCACAAATATCTGTTGCAAGATCATAACAAGATAAGATTAACCCTTTCTCTACCATCATCTGATGAAAATTACATGCCAAAAGATGCTACTAGTCCCACTAAAGGAACTTCTATTGGCAAAGGGGAAATTTATTTAATCAAAATTCTAATAATTTGTAAGTATGTCTTCCTCTGAGAAATCTACTGTCTATTTGAAGCAGGTTGTTAAAACACTCTAGATAGAATCCTAAAAGCTTTGGGGTTCTTAGTGCTCTCTGAGCATGGAAATTTTCTTGCAGACATTTCATTACCAAACTAACAGCATCAGTGCATTGGTGAGGTTACCTAGCTTGGTAATGAAATGTCTGCAAGAAAATCACCAAGCTCAGTGAGCACCAAGGACCCGACAGTTCAACCCTGAGCTACAAATATTCTCTTCTATCTTAAAAGCTTGTCCATCAACTGAGTTGCCAAAATGTTTGGTCCCCATCCAACATAATCAGCTCATTGTGGCACTGCAAAGGTTTGCTTTATTCTTCCATCCTTCCCATAATCTCCAGTTCTTTTAGCAACTCACAGCTCTCTATTGTGCTCAAGTTGACAAATGGAATTCTTCCCATATCAGAATAAACAATGGGATTCCACAGTAAATCATGACCTAGCCACTTTCTGAGACTAAACAACTTGTTCAGTCTTGATAAGAAACCTAGTAGGTAGCTCACAGGAGCTCCCTTGGCTTTCCTAATGGTAAAAGCCAGAAGAAAAATGTATTTTTTTAAAAAATGGAACCAACTTTCTGCACTTTTTAAAATGCATCCCTTTTGAAGCCAGTGAAAAAGGACTAGCTAAAACTAAATAAAAATATATGAACAAGCTGCGTTTTTCCAGAAATCAAGGATAGAATACATATTCCCACCTATTCTATGTTCAGCACTATTCCACCATGATATGTGTTAGAAACAGAGGTATCTATTGAAAGGCTGTCAAAAAAACTCCAAAATGGTAAGTATGACATCAATCACACAAGAGGGGCAGGGCTGGAATCACAATGTGAAGACCACCAGCTTCCAAGTTACCAGCCCCTTGAGGATGCCACTAGTTAGGGAACAGGAAAAATATGCTGAGACAATGAGATGCTGGGTTAGTTTTATGGAATACATTTTGCTGGGAAAAAGGAAAAGAGAAAGAGCTCTGCATATGATTCAGCTATGATATAAATAATTGTGATAATTTAAATAGGTAAAACAATGCATTTCATTAATATAGAGAAAAGTATGACTGGATAATTTATATCTCTGCTTATATTCAACTGGGAAATTTGTATACTCTTCCTACAGGGAATCTTTGACTTACTACCATTTAGCGATTGTTTGAAGTTACAGCAGCACTAAAAAAAGTGACTTACACCGTTCCTCCTCGCACTTAAAATTGTCACAGCATCTCCGCAGACACAGAATCAAAATTTGGGTACTTGGCAATTGGCATGAAATTACAATGTTTACAGTGTTCCAGCAGGGTCATGGGATTGCCCTTTGTGAGCTTCCCAGTCAGCTTCCGACAAGCCAAATCAACAGGAGAAGCCGGATTCACTTAATGTTCACTTAACTTCAGTAATATGCTTAGCAAACACAGGCAAAAGAGATCATAAAAATGGATGCAACTCACTTAACAGCCACCTTACTAAGCAACAGAAATTCTGGTCTTGGTAGTAAGTCAAGGACTACCTGTACTTATGTTTATTACCCATTATTGTTAAATTGGACTTGAATTGGGCATTCCACTAATAAGTAAGATTGCAGTGCCTGACTTTTAGTGGCTATCCCTGGGTTTTCTATGGGAAACTATTATAGGCCTTAATGAAGAATGACTGAAGGGGACAGAGAAATACAACTTTTGGACAAGCACTGGGAAACTCATATTTTTGCTTTACCATGCCCACCACACTTGGCAATTATAATTACAAAAGAAATGTTCTCTGATGTTCCAAAGTGAGCCAGAGATCAAGAACAACAGCAAAAAAAGAAAAAAAAAATGATTGACTTCAAAAATCCCTTCTTTTAAATAAAGACAGCCCAGGCACTAAAACTTTCACTAAATCACAAAGAAGAATCTGGAGGTAATCAACAATATTTACATCAATTTATATAAACACAGCTTCTAAGCCCTTTTTATTATTTGTTTGGAATTGTTTATCTATTTGTAGACAGCTTCTTGATGTGAGCTACTATAAAATGGTGTTTATAAAATCAGCCAGCTAGGAATTGAACTATCATTCTGTGAAAATTGAAGGAGAAAGTGGATGAAAGTAGATGGATAAAAATTAGAATAACCATCTAATACTAAGGAATACATTTGCATTCTTGGGGCATACCTGTGTATGGAAAACTCCTCTGACTTGACATTCTAGTGATCTAGTGTAACTATACTCACATTTTTCTGATGGGGTGGAAAGAAAGTCACTGCCTTAAATTGGGATAAAAAAAATCTTTCTTTTCTGTCATCTGTTACAAAGGGTTACAAAAGCAATGAGGAACATCCAGTCTACCACAATAGCTCAGTGACCCTTGGTCCTCTTTAAATGTTTCCTAGGTCAAGAAGTCTATTTATTCAAGCACCATAAATTTAAATAGTTTAACTTACACTTCCTTGACATTGTAATGCTCTACTGTATTAAGACTACAGTTCCCATCAAATAATGCTGAATGGCATCAAATGAGGTTGAAGAAAGTTGATTTAGAGTGAAGAATCCAAGAATCAGCCATGTGTGAAGTTGTAATTTGCTAAAATGCCCTAATCCTTTTTTGCATCTTGCATGTACCAATCAAACAATCAGATCTTTAGTGGGGTAATACATCAGGGGAATCTACACTATTGATTTTCAGCAATCAGTTAGAGCAGGGCTGTCAAACTCGTGGCCTGCGTGTCAGATGCATCACGTACTGGCCACATCCACACCCAATTTAGCAAAGGGGAAAAACGTCCCGATACATTACATGATGCTGCCGTGATGACACAAGTTTGACAGTCCTGAGTTAGAGGATCATAAAAAAGAAAATCAGAGATGTTTGTTCTCCTGAACCTGCAGGTTGCTTACTACGCATGGGTTTTGTTTTGAGTTGGGTTTTTTCCCCCTTTTCTTTTCTTCTCTCTCTCTCTTTTTTTTTTTTTTGGTTCAGCAGATGACCTTTCCCAGTTACCATCCTATTGGCTAAGATCTTTAAGATGCCACTGATAAATTCATCTGCCTTCAGAATAAAAGTAGAATGAGTCTCACAGTTTTGCTTTCATCTGTATTTATTGAAGAAAAGTACATACCCTATTAAGACATTTTTCATCCTAGTGAATTTTTACCTAGGCATTACATTTGTTTTGTTTACTCTGGTTCCTCCATTCCCACCCTCCTTTTCGGTTTTCATTACTGTTGTTTAAGCAACTTGTTTTGTTTCAGAACACCAGAAATAGCTGATTATTTTAGATTACCTTAATATTTATCTTGGAAAAGAACTGTTTATTTCAAAAGTCAGATTTGGGCAAACTAAGAAACAAGATAAAATAAATTGATCATTCCAATGGCAACTTAAAGAAAGTTTGCTGGCCCCTTCCCAGTTAACTAAGACATTTGGCCATTCAATATAAAATAAAACCTTTCTAAAGATAGGTACAGCATCAGTGAGTGAAAAATGAAATCTTTTTTTTTTCATTTTCCTATCCATTTACAGTTTCTTTCAAAAACCAGTTCCCCTTTCACATAAATCCTTAGCTGAATACTTAAACATTTTTATATCCATTTTATCCTAAACAATTAGAGTCGTATGCTTTTTATCCTAAAAGAGCAAAGATCTATATTGTAAACTTTGGAATAGTGCATAATCTAAGAAAACTCCACATTCTGATCGATATTTTGGTGCAAAAAGTATGAGTTTCATTGGTTTACTGAGAAAGGGAAGGAGCAATATTAAAAGCAATCCTATTTCTAATGCAGAGATTTTGTTTGGAAATAAACCTCAATCTCTTCATACATCAATAGAAAAAAAAAAGAAAAGCAGCATATGTGAACTTGTTTCTGACCTCAATACACAGAAAGGTAGAAACATTATAACATCTAAACTGTTCCAATGTTTGGATTTTGACAGAAAATAATAAATATCCCATGTCC
The DNA here is from genome assembly GCF_029215685.1 of Pituophis catenifer annectens. Lineage (NCBI taxonomy): Eukaryota > Metazoa > Chordata > Lepidosauria > Squamata > Colubridae > Pituophis > Pituophis catenifer. The sequence continues at coordinate 182,322,660 of NW_027256881.1, forward strand.
CAGACTACTTGCATTCCAATTTCTGATAAGCTGTAAATAAGAACTAAAGTAGACATAACATTAAAGGCATATTTGCATTTAGTAAGATTTTTTTTTAATGCAAGTAATATCAATTTTACAAATTGCAGGGGCACTTGAAGAAAAATTTAACTCTTTCTTTCCCTGCACAATCCTGAGAAGAACATCTCTTCTGAATGTATTACTATATCTGTTTAAGAAGGGTTCCTTATTTATGAAAACTTTCTTCAGATTACAGCATGAAGTGGCAAAAATTGCCTACTTATCTCTTCCAAGCAATATTTTAGAAGAAAAAATGTGAAGAGTTATTGGCAAAGAGAGGGATCTAGTTCAGTTACATGTGAATCAATCAACCTTATCTACCTCATCCATGCTAAAGAAGTGGCACCAAGGTATGCAAAAAATGACCTAATCCCAAATAATGTCTACAAAAGTTTAGGAATATGTATTTGGGCTATTACTGCCAGAAAGTTCCTGTTTGCTTACAAATCTAGGACAAGGCCCTGAGACAGCAGACCACCTCAAATCCTTTTTCACCCATTGCAACCCTCCATGATCAGGTTGCTAAAATTAGTAGCAAAGTATTTGGTGATTAGTTTTCTTTCTCTTAGCCAAAAGCCCTTTCTTTTTGTAGCGTCACCTATATAGGGATATTTGGTGAAGTCTGAAGTCCTGTTTCCCTCTCCTATCCCTGCCTCATAGCTTAGGATTGTATGTATGTCAAATACTTGTTTGCAGAGAATAATGTAGCAATAGTGAAATTTGGTCCAGCAATATATTTAAAGCTGGTTATAAGGAGATTAATGAGATACGGTTAATTGGATTTAACATATTACACTGATAATAGTTTAAATATCATTGCTGGTGTGTAATTAAGTGATTTATTAATGGTTAACAGGGTCATGACATACAGTAAGTATTTTAATATTTCAGCAGTTTATCAAGCCAGTATTTTGGTGTTATGTGATTCAATGCCCTAATCCTTTGTTCACACAGTAATTTAACAGTTTGTTATTTTATTGCAAATAGTTTTAAGTGATTTAGTTTTGAGGATTTTTGTCGTATTCTCATACTTGCATTGAGAATGCATTTTATTTTGCTCCCTTTTATTTCTCCTAATATATGTAGAAGTAGATGTGTATACAGTATATTAATAATCTAACGTTAACTCTGGAAATCTTGTGACAAAACTATATCATTTAAGTCAGAAATCCTAATAATGGTATTTAATTGAACTGGATTCATTTTTCTAAATGAAACATGTATGTTAAGGCTTCAAAAAGAATACATGCTTTCATAAAATAACTTTAATTCATGCTTTCATAAAAATTCAAACTCCCCCAATTGGGAGAAAGGGTTCTCCAAATCTTGCCCTGTTCCCTGTGATACATTTATATCACAATAATTTCCCCTGTAGGCCCTTGATCACCAAATTACATGTACAATTATCACCCTCAGTCCCCAACTGAGAAAGATCTCCTGCTTTTGATCTGGGTAGTCTATTTATGGAAGAAGTGAGATGTAAAGCAGTATTCTTAACATTATCTAGAGGGGCCTGGAGGGCATTTTTGAATCTTCTTTTTAAAAAAATGGGGAAAATATACAGCCAGCTCTGCAAATTCATTTAAACAATTTGAATCTAATCACAGTGGGCAAATTGGCAGCAGAATCTAATCTGTTAATCAAAGAAATTGTCTTGCTCATAGAGGGTTCTTGTGGCCGAGAGCTGATAATGAGCATCTTTCTCCATGAGTCATTAAGCTACGTGAAGTGGTACAGAGCTGCAGATGTTTGTTTTTCTCTAAAGCAGGATTCAGCAACCAATTCTGATAATATGCATCATCACATATCATTGTAGGTACATTGTTAAAAAAAGATAGACATTACTTAGCCATTATAGCTAATTATTAGCTACTATGTAATAAATATGATTGATTGATTGATAGATAGATAGATAGATAGATAGATAGATAGATAGATATAGATATAGATGATATAGATATATAGATATATAGATATAGATAGATAGATATTATGTATATAGACATTAGCTATTATGTAATAGACATTACAAAAAAAACCATTGCAATCCTAGGGTGCATTAATAGAGGGATAGAATCAAGTTCACATGAAGTATTAATACTGCTTTACAAAGCCTTGATAAGAACACACTTGGAATATTGCATTCAGTTTTGGTCACCACAATATAAAAAAGATGTTGAGACTGGAAAGAGTGCAAAGAAGAGCAACAAGAATTATTAGAAGGCTGGAGGCTCCAACGTATGAAGAATGGTTGCAGGAATTGGGTATGTCTACCTAGTGAAAAGAAGGACTAGCAGTCTTCCAATATTTGAGGGGCTGTGATGAGGGGGATCAAAATATTTTCCAAAGCACCAGAAGGCAAGACAACAAACAATGGATTGAAACTAATCAAGGAGAGAAGCAACCTAAGAAATTTCCTAACGGTAAGAACAATCGACCAGTGGAATGGCTTGCCTTCAGATGACGTGGTTGCCCCATCACTGGAGGCTTTCAAGAACAGACTGGACAGGCATTTGTTTGAAATGGTATATGGTCTATTTGAACAGAGGGTTGGACTCTGCTCAAGATCTCCAAGACTCTTCCCAATTCTGTTATTCTATGTCTTCTAGTTTGGCAATTTCATGCCAGAGACCTCAGATAAAATCTCACAAGAGCCAATACAAAAACAGTGACATCTCACAAGATTAGACAAACTTGTATGATTTGTTTTTGTTTTTTTACATTTAATGTTGAAGCTCTCTGAGTGCCATCTAAGATTATTGTGTGTTAATAAACTATCAGTGTCATAATGCCAATCAGGCTCTTTAATTTCTGGAATGTCCGTTTATTTTAAAGCTTCCATGGTTATAATAGAAATAATTTTCTAAAATGGCAAATACTGCAATAGGCTGTGAAATAAAAAAAGAAAAAGAAATAAAAGAGAGAAGGAGGAGGAAAAGGAGGAGAATATGGTACCAATGTTCAAAAATTTAATAATTTCAACAGAGTTAAATATTAATTTGAGTGTGTGGTAGTTAATGTAAAACACATTTAGGCTAGAACTATTTCAGAATATAAATAATGTTTTCCTACAAGGCTGTCTTTGGCAGCCTTTCCAGTCCAGTATTGTTTATTAACACACTCTTTCCAAAGTCTCAAGCAGAGACTCAGATGGAGAATTAAGATGAAGAGACAATGACCAGGCATAACCAAAACAGGACTTCTGCTCCAATCTTTTTTTTTTTTTTTAAAAAAAAAACCACTTTTTAAAAAAGTTTATGCTGTCAGTCTGGGAAACTTCATAGTCTCTTGGGATATAGAATCAAGATTAGCATGGGCGTGCATAACATTTTAATGACTAATGAAAGAGATTGCATTTGGCCTATGGCCTATGGCCATTATACAAACTGTATAGCATTAATGGTGGGAGCAATGGAGCTCTGGTAGCACAGCAGACTAAAGCACTGTTATTAACATCAGCTGCCTGCAATTACTGCAAGTTCGAATCTCACCAGGCTCAAGGTTGACTGAGCCTTCCATCCTTTCTAAGGTAGGTAAAAGGAGGACCCAGATTGTGGGGGCAATAAGTTGACTTTGTATAAATATACAAAAGTATGAAGGCTATTGCTTAACACATTGTAAACCGCCCTGAGTCTCCGGAGAAGGGCGGCATATAAATCAAATAAAAAAAAAATACCTTTAGAATCACAGTGAAAGTTAGATAATCATCACAAATAAAGAGGGTAACAGAAAACAAAGAAGTGAAAGGAAAAAAACCTGTGACTTTATTTTCACATTGGAGCAACAGGCTGCTTCCATTCTGAGGAAATTGTTCATATTAAAATATCAGAAGGAGGGGCAGAGGAACACTCCCTTCCTGTTATCACAGAATCTCATGAGAGCATCCTGGACTTGCAAACTATTTCCTTTTCAGCCATGCCAGATTATGTTGATGGATCATAGACTTGTTCAGAAGAGATAGACAGATACCTGTAGAATAATTTTTGATGCCACCTGTAATTGGAATATTTTTTTTTACAACCGGGAGGGAAATGTAAATTTGACCAGCGATGCAATGATACTATTAGGAAAGGGGGAGAATTTTTAGACCTTTTCCTTCTTTTATGGGTTCAAAGGATTAAGGCATAAATAAGTGTGCTACGCTTCATCTTTTAGGATGAACTAAAATAGCAGAAAAGGATCAACAAATATGATTTATGTCTAATCTGGAACGTTTAGCATTTGAAAGTTTTTTTCTTCAATTACTAACTTGCATCATAGGTAATTTCATCCCCACCACCACACCAAAAAAAAAAGTCTTTAAAAATATGTTTGCTTATAATATATGCTACTTAGTGGTGGGTTGCTCCTGGTTCTGTCTGGTTCTATAGAACCAGTAGTAAAACCAGCGGGAGGCTCCGCACACCCTCCATGATTCATCATGGGTGATCTACGCAGGTGTACTCCCACTGCGAACCGGTAGTAAAGGTAAGTAGAACCTACCCCTGATACAATTCAAAATATATCAGCCCATTTAAATATGCTTGCACTTTAGAATTGGTTCGTGTAAACCTGTACATCAATTGATTTTTATAGCCTTTATTTCTCACAGGCAAACTACATTGAAATGCACTGCCTCTAAAGCAATAAAAGAGTGATGATGTGGCAGTTTTATACCCATGACAATTCATTCACAAGTAGAAATTGTAATTGTTACTGCAGTCATTAAGTTATAAACATGCATAAATAAAGCAAACCTTGAAACCATGTTCATAAAATAAATCCCTTCAAGGCTTTCATTACTCCGGTAGCCAAGCTATTCTTTGATTGTTTGGTAAACTGTTTTCAAGTTTCCAAGACCACAATGCATCTCTTGGATATTGGGCTCAAACAAAGCAAGCTATATGAAAGGTTTGGAATATGGTACTTTTATATTCTCCTCCCCCACCACTTTTTTTTTTAAGTCATGCTTTCGAGTATCTGCCAGAATGATCTATGCTTCAATAGAACACTTTGACAACAAAGGCTAAACAGTGGTGCATTTAGATTGTTAGAGCCAAAAATAATGTTCTAGTCATGAAAGGAACTAAACAAAAATATAGAAATATACAAGAGTCAGAACAATACAAAGAAAGTTCTTAAGTAAACTGTTTAACTGAGGACCCTACATTCATCATGTGGATGTTGCTTTTAAGAAGCCAACCTCTGTAAGAGAAGTACATATACTTCTGTCTGTGTTTCTTGTAGCTGCTGAAAAATACATGGCAATTTTAAAACTCATGCCAAGTTTTATGCAGGAAATCCTCTACGTGCCCCTGACTGCTTGTCAGAAAAGATCTTTATTCAAGGACATCCCATTGGTAAACAATAATACAGGTAGTTCTCCACTTAGGACCACAACTGAGCCCAACATTTATGTTGCTAACTGAGAAATTAGTGAGTTTTGCCCCATTTTCCAACTTTTCTTGCCACATTTGTTAAGTGAATCACTGAAGTTGTTAAACTAGTAACACGATTGTTAAGTGAATCTGGTTTCCCCATTGACTTTGCTTGTCAGAAGGTCGCAAAAGAGGATCACATGACCCTGGAAGACTGCAATTGTCATAAATATGAACCAGTTGTCAAGCATCCGAATGTAAATCACATGACCATAGGGATGCTGCAATGGTCATAGAAGTGGAAAATGGTCATAAGCCACTTTTTTCAAGCCATTGTAACTTTGAATGGTCACTAAATGAACTGCTGTAAGTCGAGGACTACCTGTATATGTCTTTCTTGAATGTTACCACTCTAGACCACTCTAGAGGAAATATTTCTTCTAAAATACATTTAAATATGAATGATATCGAAATATGTCGTGTTCTTTCCAAATTAATCTTCATTCCCCTGATCTTTTGGAGGGCTAAGCAGGACACAAGAAAACTCAGCTCATCTTTGTTCGGTCCAAAGAACAATCAATCTCTGACATGTTTTGAGCATCTTGGGAAAATTTCATTAACAGATCAATCTGTTTAAAAACATGAGCCAACTATTCACATATGTAGATAATTATGATCATCTATAAGTTACATCAACATCAGATCTGCAGTGCAATAGATGGATTTGTTCAGCTGAAGCTCAGTGCCCTTAGCAACTGTCTTTCATCGATACCCACACAAATTTAGATGCATTGTTACATCTCTTATGGTAAAACCTGGCCCCTGATGTTTCCTGCATGTCTTTAGGAAGAATCTAATGTATACATAGCCTTGGTGGTGCAGCGGACTAAAAGTGCTATTAAGTAGCACTTAGCTGCCAGCTGCCTGCAATTACTGCGAGTTCAAATCTCACCAGGCTCAAGGTTAACTCAGCCTTCCATCCTTCCGAGGTAGGTAAAATGAGGACCCGGATTGTGGGGGCAATAAGCTGACTTTGTATAAAAAAGAACACCACTGGAGCGGTGGGGGGGCAAAAGCCCTACTAAGCAGGTATATACAAAAGTATGAAGGCTATTGCTTATTGCATTATAAGCCGCCCTGAGTTTCCAGAGAAGGGTGGCATATAAATCAAACCAATCAATCAATCAATCAATCAATCAATCAATCAATCAATCAATCAATCTGAATTTTACTGTTTAACTCTCCTCTATTTCTGTTCCCTTCACTGGCACTGCAAGTCTATTCCTGGTATTTAAGATAGCTCTTCAAAATCTCCAGAATGGAGTTGGTTAAAAAGAGGACAGATTTAAAATTCATCTATACTAATGTATATGTACACTTGTAAATTACTAAATGTTTATTATAATTTGAATAGAAATATGCTTATCTCACATCAGGAAAAAACGATCATTGTGGGAGAGACACTCTGTGTTTGGCTCTTCTGATGAGATCTGTCTGGTATGGTTGAGTCCCTCCAGTGGTGAGTTGCCCCCGGTTTGCACCGGTTCTATAGAATCGGTAGTAAAACCGGCGGGAGGCTCCGCCCACCGACCCCAATGTCATCAAAACGCTTCTGCACATGGGCAGAAGAGCATGCGTGTGTGCGTGCGTGCGAGCAAAGCGAGCGCCTGCGTGCGGTCCCACTGCGAACCGGTAGTAAAGATAACTAGAACCCACCCCTGAGTCCCTCATATAGCTCTTACCTTCCTAGAGTGCACAAATCCCATAATATGTCAAAGTAGTGCTTCTCTGAAAGGCAGGGGTGGGAGCCTGTTCGATCCGGTTCGGGAGAGCCAGTTGCTCTGACAATCAGCTGAGAGCAAACCAGTTCTCTCCGACCGTCAGCTGGGCCCGCCCACTCGCCCCTACACTATACCTACCTATATTTTGTTCATTGAAGCCCAGCTGATCGGTGCGGCAGAGAGGATTGCCGTGCCTCAACTGTTTCACTCACTGGGGCTAATGGAAGGTACATTTAATGGTGTTTTGAAATGAACAGCAAACCAGTTATTACATTGGTTGAATCCCACCACTGCTGAGAGGCTATTATTATTGATGTTGTTGTTATTGTTGTTGTTATAATTATGGTAAGTGGAAGCCATCTAGTAGTGCAGTGGATATTCACTGTCGATTCTCAAACTAACACAAAATTGTTTTGTTTTTCCCTATCTGGGTAAAGAAATCCTTTGAAGTATAGTACACGTTGCTTCCAGACTTGATGCAATTACCAGCCGCATTCATGGAACTGAACAAAACAACTACCTCCAAATGATACCATATCTTAAGTACTTTTTCCATCAGCTTTGCGTCTAGAGAAAAACCATCTAAAAGAAAAAGACAAAAGAACTACACCATACCTAAAAAAAGTTCATAAATCTTGCTACAGTGGATAAAAATTCCAAGGATCCTAGAAGGTGACCTATATTTAGACCTTGTACGCCTGTGCAAGAGTACACAGGAAATGAGAGTCAAAACTGACCCACGATACTTCTCTGTATCATTCTCATCAATTACTAAGAGAAGATTGCCAGTAAAACATTTTGTATTATGTTAGTCTTGCTATCTTACAGTGTGTCCTGCATTTAAATTGTATTGTTAAATAGAAACAGATACAGTAAGCAGCAAACTTTCCATCTGTTATTATTTCTTTCCTCCTTAAACATTAAGCAAATGAGAAATGGCTTTTGTTCCAAAAACTATTTGGTATTAAAATGCCAGTAGGTTTTAGTCCAGGTTTTCATGGCCAATTTGCACAGGTGAACATCCAAGCAATTCCTTGGACTCATTCCAGGAAGAAACAGCAGGCAGAGAGAGCTCTGATGGCCAAAGCTCATTCTTAAACATCTTCTCATCTTTGGCATCAGCATGTCTCAGTAACCATTTCATATGATAACTGCCTACATCTTACAGATGAAACGATAGAAAGCTAGTATTTTCCTTTGTCTCCTGACCTCTCTTCCCCAGACAGTTTTTTCCATGCACACAATTTATGGTACCATACTTTTCAAAAATGTGATTGTTGCTTAGGTCAGGGATACGTTCTGTCTAACTCTTATTCTACAGTTTCTTGGAATTGCCTTCCATGGCCATTTTGGCTTGGGCTGTAGAAATTATCAGGAACACAGCCTATTCAGAAATAGAGAAGGCCTAAATAACCTCCTTAATTTACACATGATGGACCCAGTTCAGATCTGGACATCTTTTTAAAAAAGAAGAAATCTACATCAGCATTATGAGTTGATTAAAAAAGATATGGATAAGATGAATTCAAGAAAGTGATTGGAAAACAAGTATCTTTGGCAATGCTTAGAACACTATATGTGTCCTATGCTTTGAGTCAAACTGTACAGAAATGGCTACAACTTCCCTGAAACATCTATATACTTTTCTTGGCAACAATATGAAGTGTCACTGCTTCTTCTGAAATGTTCTTTTAACTTCCCAATCTAGTTTACAATCTTAAGATTTCCTGGCAGTCTCCTATCCAAATACTAATCAGGCCTGACTCTATTTAGTTTAGTTATTTGAAATCAACCATGGAAATTAGTTGCAACCCACTAGCTATGTGCTATAGAACTGCATAAAGCTTCAAAAGAGTGCTTTCCTTCAAAGCACACTCAAAGCAACTTCATGGAGAAATATCCATCCTTCTCTTCTTGTATGAAATTTAACTTCACTAGGATATGTTTCAGAACTAAAGTCTGCATTGTAGGAAAAGGCTGAAAACATCTTTTCTTCAGGAGATGGTGGAGAAAAAATGGAGAGGAACTTTCTGCAGTACTGGCCATGAGGTCTCTAGGCTGACCAGTTCTGGAGCAGAGTGATGAAAACCTTCCCCTAAAATATGTGTCCAATTAAGAGGAGACATTGGAACGGAAAACTTCCTTTTATACCGCTGGGCTTCTTATACCCAGTGCTTCAGTCAATGAATGACTGAGACAGTCCAATGGTGGAAAAGGATGTGCCCTTTCATATGGCTTGTCTTCGTACCACCATTGCAGAGAATGAGAGGTCATGAGCATGGAAAAGCTCCTTTTCCAACAACAACAACAACAACAACAACAACAACAACAACAACAACAACAATAATAATAATAATAATAATAAGAAGAAGAAGAAGAAGAAGAAGAAGAAGAAGAAGAAGAAATATTAAGCTAAAAGCAAATACCATAGATATTAAAATGGAAGATGAGGCATGGGAAAATAATAATACCAAAGAAGACTTCAGGAACAATCCCAAAAGGGAATGAAAAGTACCAAAATCCCAAAATAATCAACAAGCATAGTACTTGACAGCCACTACACCACTATTTGCCAAAATATCAAAATTCATTTGATCAGTACAAACCAAAACACAATACAAAAATGCTTGAAAGAAAGTACTATAGCCCCAAGAGATGAAGAACTGAAACACTGCCACTTATTGGGTATACATTGCCAACTTGCAAAACAGATGCATATTATAATTTGAGACACAAAACTATGTAATGTATTGTACATTAAAAAGAATGTCTTGTTTTTGTACTTTCAGATTATATATCCACTCTTAAAAATAAAACAAGACTCTGTATAGTAGTTAAAGTACCCTTTGACTTGGAATAAAATGTCAAGAGAGAGGAGGAAGTATATTTCCTTGCCTATATTATTTCCAAATTGCTTTTGCAAACAAGCCTATCATATGGATGTAATTTATTAAACCTGAGTCATTCTATTGTTACACAGTTCATCAGAATCTATCATTACTCATAAGGGACCAATTTTAAATAAATGCGAATTAGTCCTTTGATCTGAAAAAAGTTCAGACATAAATGCTGAGATGGTACTTCATAAAGTTGGTCAAAAATAGTATTTATTCTTTTTTTTTTTAATTGTCTGTGCTTTTTCCTGACTAATGGAGCTTTTTGACTTCTTACTCCATTGCTTACTTTCACATTTCTTATGAAAGAAAAATCTATCCAGACTGCAATTTTTAGGTTATATACATATCAAATATACTGTGTTAAAACAAGAAGTTATCCATGTCAGAGTTTTGATCGATCCCATTTTTGGCTATGAGATAATCACCCTGATTAATTAGAGGATGGACCGTGGCTTTCTCCAAGTTGCAATATTCTGAAATAAAACCCGAAGAAGTATTCTCTAATAAAACTCTTTTATTTGTAAAAAGTAACAAAACACCTATCTATCTAATTAGCTACCTTTTGGCAGCGTCCCTCTGCCGGAGCATTCCTGGCAGAGAGAACAAAGGAAAGAGTAGTAATGAAGGAATGGAATGTAGATGGACATGTGCAGTAAAAATACTGATAAGGAAGTTGGCAAACTACAGCAAGTCTATTAGTCCAAAAATATGAAGCTCAGTTGGGAAATACAAGAACGCAGTGGCAATCCAAACAAAGGAGGCATATTTTGATCCAAATTTTTGGGGAAATAAATATTATTTAATATTTGTTGGTACATCCTCCACCTCCCCAAAAAGAGATGAGTATAATGTTAAAATACACTGGAGCCTGGAGGTAAGCATTTCCCTCCAATTTAGCAAATCACTCCAATTTTTAAGCAATACATAATATCAGGCCATTTACTGTCATCCAGTATGATGCTTCACTTTCTGCTACAAAAGGAGGAAGATTCAAAACAAAACAGGTTCATTACCCTTTGGTTGTGAAAGTAGCAGGAAATGTGATCCCTGTTCTACTGCATTGTAATTTTTATATTATAAAGACCTAAAGGCAGTTTTCCTTTTGTTCCTGGACAAAAAGAATAGAACATATATTACCCATTTACAATATTACTCTCATTCAAAAGTTATATAAGAGGCAGTTAAGCTTGGATCTGTTTTATTCTTTTACATTTCTATCTGTATTGACATTACTGGTGAATGACTGTAAATGAACTGAATTAATTTTTCATTGAGACAAGTAAAATGTGGGACAATTAATCAACTTTATGATAAAAGGATCTTGGCAGATGTTCATAGAAATGCTTCTTTCACTTGGGACAAACCCACAGAAATAAATATGTAAAAGTTGATGGATCATTTCTGTTATCTAAAAATCTGTAACTTTCTTTGTCTCATTTTCCCAAACTGCACTGCACTAAAATGCATCTCCAAAATACACATGAGATTGGTTTTACATCCTACAGGAGATAGAAACATAGTCACATTTGTGTCTCTGCCAATTTTTTTTTTTTTTACTTTTTCAACCTTAAAATTATAATCTTCCTTTACAGTTTGCCTACATTTCACTAAAAACATTGTCAAGTTGCATTCAGGCATGAGAATGAGGTTATTAATGATGTCAACATGAACATGCTTTCCTGTTTGTTTTGGTTTTGTCCAAGACCTGGAGCAAAATCATTTCCCTTTCTTCCAACTTCAGTAAATTCAGCAAGTTCTGCTCTTTTTCGTCTTCAAGTATAAATATGCACATATCATCACTAAAGATCTAAAAAACAACCCTTACACTTAAATATATAAATATATCAATGACATTCTTCTATTATTAAAAATATTATTCCAGTTACACAAAATTGTACTAGGTCTCTCTAATTTTCTCTCATGCATATGCAAATCTATGTTATTTGTTGATATTCAGCAATGCTTTGCATTAGCAAGTGCATTAAATGGTAATATATTTTAAATAATATCATTCAGAGGTCATTTTGCTTTTGACTGTGGTTTTATTTATTACAATCTTTCCAAAAAAGAGGAAAATCTCTGCACATGCCTAGAATAAACATCTTTTCCAGACAGTAAGAAAAGGATAATCCCTTTCTGGGAAAGGATATTCAGCTGAAGGTGCCAAGATTTTTTAAAATGTAAAATTGCCATCTTTAGTAGCAACTGGAGACCAATCAGAGTATCTGTTTTACTATCAAAAACATAAGAGAAATGTTTACAGTTAACTAAACATTAAGACTGAATATGTAAAATAATATACAATATGTGAATAGAATGGACGTTGCTTACCTGAACGTCCCTTCTGGGCGCGCTGCTGGAGAATCCAAGAGCGTGGGTACTTCCCTCAGTAGGATGAAGATACTGAGTGCCTGTAGCTTTAAAGGTTGTTGACTCTGCCCTCTAGGCCCTGGCTGAGGCTCAGTTCCTTTCACGAAGAAGGTCAACGCAGAGGTCCAAATGACACAGGATATAAAACTACATCTCCAGGGAGGGTTGGATTCTCCAGCAGCGCGCCCAGAAGGGACGTTCAGGTAAGCAACGTCCATTCTCTGGCGCGCTGCTTGGAGAATCCAAGAGCATGGGACATACCCAAGTAAGTGTCAATCAGGGTGGGAAACAGGTTGCTCCCTAGTTGCAGAATCAGAAATGACAGATTGTAGAACACGCCATCCAAAGGACGCCTCAGCCGAGGCAAAGGAGTCAACCTTATAATGGCGTATGAACGGTGTGAGAGATGTCCAGGTTGCCGCTCGGCAAATGTCTAGTATAGACGACTGGGTCGACCAGGCGGCAGTCGTGGAGGTGCTCCTCGTTGAGTGCGGCAGTATGTGAGCCGGTGGTGATCTGTTCTGGAGAGCGTACGCCTTAGCAATACATGCCTTGAGCCATCGTCCAATCGTGGACGAAGAGACTTTACGTCCCATCGATGCCGGCAGGGAAGAGACAAAAAGTGACTCGGTTTTACGGAAGGGGGCCGTCCGCTTGATATAATGTCGAAGTGCTTGCCAGACATCTAGAGTATGCCATTGAACTTCGCGCTGATGACTGGGCGCGGGGCAGAAATCCGGGAGGACGAGCCCCTGGGAGCGGTGGACGAGCAAATTTACCTTCGGCAAGAAGGAAGGGTCCAGACGGAGCACCACCCGGTTGGTGTGGAAAATACAAAGGTCCGGGCGAACTGAAAGAGCTGCAAGTTCAGACACCCTCCGGGCGGAGGTAACAGCAACGAGGAATGCCACTTTCAAGGTGAGAAAGCGTAGGCCGGTGGAAGACAAAGGCTCGAAAGGCGCAGACATCAGAGCCCGGAGTACCAAGAACAGATCCCAAGTCGGGTATCGGTGGACAACCGGGGGATGGAGATTAGTGGCCCCCCGGAGGAAGGTCCGAATCTTAGGGTCCTGAGCCAAGGGAAAAGGCGACACCGCCGGGAGGACGGTGTTGAGTGCAGTCACCTGACGGCGGAGAGTATTGGGCGCGAGTCCCTTGTCAAGGCCGTCCTGTAGAAAACGAAGGATGGTGGAGACATTTGCAGAAGTTGGATCCGTGCCACGCGTGGCACACCAACACTGAAAGGCCCGCCACGTAGCGTCGTAGATTCTATTAGTAGAGGCACGACGGGAGGCTTGCATGGTGGTGATTACTCGCCCTGGCAGGTTGTCCCTCAAGAGGAGGGACCTCTCAAATGCCAGACGGCCAGCTGGAGCCACTGTGGCTCCGGGTGGAGAATGGCTCCCTGGCAAAGAGAGATCCGCTCCTGGGGGATCCTCCAGGGACGGGTGATGGACAAGTCCAGCAGGTCCGCATACCACGGCCGTTGAGGCCAGTGCGGGGCGACCAGGAGAACCTCCGCGCCCTCCGAGAGGATCTTCCGCAGCACTCTGGGAATGAGTGGGATGGGAGGGAAGGCATACAACAGACCCGAGGGCCACAGGCATCGGAGAGCGTCTGTCCCTTCCGCCGTCGGGCAGGGGAACCTGGAGAAAAAACGGGGAAGGTGAGTATTGTGAGGGCTCGCAAATAGGTCCACAAGTGGAGTGTCGAACCTGGCTGACAGTTCCTGGAAGAGGGAGGGGTGCAATTGCCATTCGGCGTGGTCGATCTTGGAGCGACTCAACCAGTCCGCGTGAGTGTTGTCCGACCCGGAGATATGTTGAGCCGTGATAGAGAGAACATGGTCCTCCGCCCAAGAGAGAAGAGCCATCGCTTCGTCCAGGAGCGGTTTGGATCGAGTGCCGCCCTCTCGATTGACATGTGCCTTGGCCGTGGTGTTGTCGGTCAAGACAAGCACATGTCGCCCCTCTACCTCGGCCGTAAAGCAGCGGAGGGCGAGGTGAATTGCCCGCAGCTCCAGCCAGTTTATGTCGTTCTCGAGGTCCGCCTGCGACCAGCGTTCCTGAGTCACCTTGGTTGAGAGGTGGGCGCCCCATCCCACTAGGCTCGCATTCGTCGTCACAGTCACCCGAGATGGCTCCTGGAAAAAAACAACCCTTTGTGACTGCCGGAGAGGTCCACCAACGGAGGGACCGACGTATCGAGTGAGGGAGGTACACCCTGGACCTGGAGTTGCTGCCGAGGGATTTTTGTAGGGGCAGGAGGAACCACTGAAGAGGGCGTGAATGGAGACGGGCCCAGGGAACGATATTGATACAGGAGATGAGCTTGCCCAGGAGTTGAGACAACATCAGCACGGGAACCGTGGGGGAGGAACAGACCTGCGAGATCATGGTTGCTATGCTTCGCCGACGATCCGGTGACAGGAAGACATGCCCCGAGGCCGAGTCTATGATGGCCCCGAGGTGCTGGATGCGCATGGTGGGCTGTAAGTGGCTCTTCTCCAGGTTCAGAGAAAAACCGTGGCGTTGTAAGGATTCTCGCACTGACTGCAGGTCTTGCAGAGCCCTGTCGCGTGACGGGGACAGGACCAGGATGTCGTCCAAGTAGCAAAGTACTCTGATCGGGATTAGTCTGAGGGAGGCTGCGACTACTGCAAGAACTTTTGTGAACGTGCGAGGGGCAGAAGAGAGGCCGAACGGCATTGCCCTGTACTGAAAGTCCTGGTTGGAATATGAAAAGCGGAGGAAGCGATGATGGGAAGGTCGTACTGGAATATGGAGGTAGGCCTCCTTCAGGTCAATTGATGTCATCATGTCCGACCTCCTGATGCAGCCCAGTATGGAGGACAGGGACTGCATCTTGAATCGATGGTATGAGATCCACTTGTTCAGTTCTTTCAAGTCCAGGATCCCCCGCCAGCCTCCGGAGGATTTTGGGACGAGGAAAAATATTGAGTAAAAACCGGTTCCACGATGTTCTGTGGGAACCGGCTCTATAGCGTGAATGCCCAGTAGGTGTTGAATTTCCTCGGACATCAGACGCTGTTTCTCGGGATTGGGGGAGACGGGGCAGGAAAGGAACCAGTTGGGGGGAAGGGCGGAAAATTCCAGGGTCAGGCCCAGCCTGATCGTTTGTAAAACCCACGCGTCCGACGTGGAGAGCTCCCACTGATGGAAGAAGTGGGCGAGGCGGCCGCCGATGGGATGGTCGGCACAGTCATTTGCCCCATCTGAATGGGCGGTATCCGGTGCCGCGAAAAGGGCGCTTGGAGGGCTGCTGGCATCTGCCACAGTCTCGAAAGGCAGCTCGGTCCGAAGGACGATCAGAAGAGAAAGAAGAAGGTCGATAGGCGGCGGAACCACTGGTCCCGGGGTTGGCCCGAAAGGACGACCGCTGGCCATAGGGAGAGAATCGGCGGTCGGCCCTGCGATAGGAAGACGGCATGACCTTCCTCTTGTCTTTATCCTCTACAAGGATTGGTTCCAGTGCTTCCCCGAAGAGAGCAGAACCTTTGTATGGAGTGGAGGCCAGGCGCCATTTTGCCTTCGCGTCTGCCCTCCAAGGGCGCAACCACAGGAGGCGTCGAGACGTAACAGTAGATACCAAGGCACGAGATGCAAAGCGAGACGCAGCGAGGGCAGCATCTGCGGAGTATTCCGCGGCAGCTACTAGTTTGTTCACGTCCTGATGGAGTCGCCTGTCATCTGGAGGAAGACGCTCTTGAAGCTGGCGTAGCCAGATCAGCAATGTGCGGTTGAAGAATGAGGCCGAGGTGGCCGCCCGAATGGCCCAGGCCGTGGCTTGATGTGACTTACGGAATACTGGTTCAGCCCTCTTATCCTCCGAGCGTAGACAGTCCGCTGAATCGTTGGAGAGGAGCGTGGATGATGACAAAGCAGCAATTGGGGCGTCCACTGTAGGTAAGGACAGCAGATCTTGGAGAGATGGCGCTGAGTAAAAGAGCTTTTTATCCAAGCCATTAGGAGCCGCCAGAGACCCAGGCTGGGCCCAGGGCAGTTGAACGACTTCAGAGAAAAGTTGCGGACAGGGAATGAATTCCTGATCCGCCTTGGGTACTGCGAAGAGGGCCTCGTGTGGAGACTGGTCATCCGATTGAGACGGTTGGGCCCGAGCGGCCGCCAGCTGCATGGTAACAATGGCCTTATGAAGTAAGGCCTTGAACAGAGAAGGCCGAAATAAACCTGTGGCAGCGGGCTTATCGGGTAGAGCATCCTCGTCCTCAGAGAACTCCATCTCTCTGTCCTCGTCATAGTCCAGTTGCGAGTCATCGCTGTGGTCTGACTCATGAAGATAATAGTCGCTGGGCTCTGCCGCTGCCCTGGATGGAACGGGCGCAGGCATTGCAGAACAAGGAGGAGCCCTTTGAGCCTGAAACTGTTGTGGTTGTGCTACTACAGGAAGGCCCGACGCTAGCATCTGAGAGAGGGTAGCCGAAATCATCGCTTGGAGGTCATAATAAGATGGATTCTGACCCTCCGGCAAACGGAGCCCCGCCACCGTAGGCGTGAAGGTGGCCTCTGGCATAGGACGAGTAGATGAAGGTGCCATGACCGGGAGAGGAGGCTGTATCACGGCCTGAGGTATCTGCAGTTGGATGGGTGCCTCCGGTTGGTGAGATGGGAGGATCCCCACGGGATTCCCCTGTGGTGGCACCGAGGAAGCGAGCTCAGGCGTAGCGGTCGATGTAGAAGGGGCCGGCTCTGACAGAGCAACAGGTTGCGCAGGCGGCTGATTTTTGTGCTGTGCTTTATCGAAACAACGTTCGAGAGCATCGTGGCGCCGCTTAGCGTCCTTGTCCGCAGCAGAGGAAGACTTATGCCCCTTGGAGGACGAAGGCTTGTCCGAATTAGTGGGGCGCTTGGAGCGTTTCTTGGATCCTCTGTGTGAGGAGTGCTCAGCAGGCTGTGGCGTGGGAGAGCTCGGAGGCTGGTCAATATCCGATGAGAAATCTGGGTCGGCCATTATAACAGGTAAGAGCTAATTATTTATTTATTTTTTGGGGGGTCTACACCGAGAGGCGCCCCCCCCTTGGTGCGACCTTTATGAGGGGATAGACGAACCAGCCGAAAATGCTCCTCGCCTCCGGTCAAACGGCAAAATCCGGATCAGTGGCCGAAATTGTGCTTGCAGAGTTGCCGATCGTGAGGCAGAGCTCGGAGGCTTGAAAAGAGGCTGGTAATCGGAGCTCGCAGAGATGCTAATTAGAGGGCGCAGAGCTCAGCGGCCTGAGGGAGACAAGTGAGGGCGGGAACCCTGGAGCCCCAGGCCCCTCACCAGCGTAACTAAATAAACTTTCTTAATCCAAACAACTAGCTAGATATCCACAAGGAAAAAATATAAGGGAAGGGAAACTAGGATTGTAAGAAAATGAAATAAAATAAAATAATTGTGGATACAGCAAGAACGGAGCTAGAGAAAGGCACAGTATCTTTCCTCACTGAGTGAAAGGAACTGAGCCTCAGCCGGGGCCTAGAGGGCGGAGTCAACAACCTTTAAAGCTACAGGCACTCAGTATCTTCATCCTACTGAGGGAAGTACCCACGCTCTTGGATTCTCCAAGCAGCGCGCCAGAGAATAGTAACTTATACTATTGCATGTTAAACAGTAGTTGAGGAAAAGTTTGCAACCTTTGTAAACTTCATAAATGACTTATTGGAAGAATATCGTGCTCTGAACTAGCATGACTGTAAATTACAAGGGGTATTCATTTAGTCTGTTTATCAAGCCAAAATAATAATAGCAACAATAAAATGCATCATTAAAATACATGCGAGATTGATTTTATATCCTACAGTAGATAGGAATTTAGTCACATTTTTGTCTCTGAGATTCAGGCAGCATACAAGTTTAATAAATAAAAACAAATAAACTTGCACAGGAATATTGTTGAATCCAAAGAGACTTACCCCATAAAAAGGGGGAAGTTTTTCATCTTTCTTGATGTCATCTTCAAGGATCAGCAGCTTCAGTTCTATCAAGCCTCTCTTCTACTCAAGAGAGGTCATGTACTCAAATGCTAAGACATAATATTTTAAGTCCTAATTTATATAGTAGGCACCCTTTATAATAATTTCAGATTGTTCTAAAAGCTCAGATTTTAGAAATAGAAAATAGCTTACTCCGTGGACAAAGTGTCCTTCTGTACCAGATAAAAGGCCAGTACAGGAATTCCAAGAAGTTCTGTATACTTAATTCATCTTGTAATAAACATCTTTTAATCTTTTAATCTTTCTGAATAGTCTGAGAATACTCAGTAAAAATTCTCATCAAATAAATTTCAGTCCCATATGACAGGCTTGTCATTGTCATGTCATTATAATGGCTACTGCTACTGTAAAGCGCCTTTTATCACTGGAGCTCAATTCCTGGTGATTCCACCTGGGCACACCGATGCTGGTTGGTTCTGGCAACAATACCAAAGTGATTTCCTGTTATTTTCTTCCTGGGACTTTATACTTTTTAAAAAAATTTTTTTAAAAAACAGGCTTTTTCTGATTTGGCCCCATTTTACAGAATGTATTTCCAAAAATACAGCTTTCTTGTACCATGTTTCCCTGAAAATAAGACCCTGTCTTATATTTCTTGAACCCCAAAATAAGCGCTTGGCCTTATTTTCAGGGAGGTCTTATTATTTTGGGGCACATAGAACAAGATGGGGCTCCTCTTGCCATCTTACCTGATTTCCAGCTCTGTGTTTAAATATTTTCAGGGAGGGCTTATTTTCGGGGAGAGGCTTATTTTAACACATGTGCTCAAAAGCCCGACTGGGCTCATTATCAGGGGATGTCTTATTTTCGGGAAAACAAGGTATACATCAACTAAGAAATGCCTGTTTATATCTAGTCATGCTGTTTGAAGATAATGAAGGTTGTAGCTGAATATCTGAAGAGAGAAAGACTTATACCTCCGTTCTGAGGCAGTATATCTCTATACTACAAACCTGACCCAAACTATGGATTAATTCCAAGTCCAAAGCCCAAAATTATTCTGTCAACAGTAATGGGTATTATTATGATTCATTTGCTAAAAGGATAACAGCCTTGGGGAGTAGGGGAGAGACAGAGAAGCAAACAGCCCTCTTGAAATAAGGGAAGAATAATTATCCATTAAGCATGTTAACAGTACTATAAATTGCCTATTTGGCAATAACATCAGCATGTATGCACAGCACCTTTCCAACTAATGAAGAGCGTCCAATTCTCAGACCCAATTTAGCACACTGTTTACGCTTCTTTATTCTTTTCTCTTTCCCCCCTCTCTTTTCCTGATTAATGAGGTCAGGAAAAAATGCTTCATGCCAATAATAGTTTGTATTAACCACAGGAAGCACAACTCAGTACTTTTCCTCACAATGCCTGTTAGCAAGGAAAAAAAGAATAGGAGAAAAACCCGAATAACTAAGTTCATGCACAAACTGCCCAAGAAAGAGCACTCAGTCTGCCAAGAGCACTGCAGGAAGATTCATAAGTGACAGCGTCATTTAAAGCAAAATACTCATTTCAACTTAAAGGAATCAAGAGTTTTTTTACTGGTAACTTGGCATTCAGCCTATAAATAGCAATAATACTATCAACAACTATTCCTTTTACTACCAGTATTATAAAATGAATAATTACCAATTAGCAGTATTATAAAATGATGGCTGCTATTTATCTGCATCTCTGGAAAAAAAAAAAAAAACACCATCCACATGATTACAACAGATGCCAAAACTTGGAGGCAAAAGTTGGATGGGATCCTTGTGACTCACATACTTCAAAAATAAAAACTACACATCACTGACATATTCAAATTATGGAGATCTGGGAAAGGGATGCTACAGCAGAGGCTTTACTTTATATGACCCCTGAACTCTAAATCATGAGACTATATTGCTTTCAGCCACAGAACAAGGAGAAGAACCAGTATGTTTTTATTAAGTTCTAAAACTGCAGTGGCCCAAAAGTATCTGAGACTAACTCATGAGGCTTGCAATACAAAAAGGCTAGCTGTCTATTTTTCTCTTCCAAATTTCAGCATTTTTTTCTTTGCCTGTCTCACTTCTGAAGTTAGAGAAAGAAGAGGAAATATTGTTTAAAAATGCCTCTAAGAATAAAGTTGAGAAAGCACCCAAAGCACAGCTTTTTTCCAACCACTTGCTAGTACAGCTACATACACATTGTATGGGTGTGTTACGAAGTACAGGATGGACTGCATATGCTATACCCGTGATGGCTAACCTATGGCACGTGTGCCAGAGGTGGTACGCAGAGCCCTCTCTGTGGGAACTTGCGCCATTGTATGCATGTGCTGGCCAGCTGGTATTCGGGTTTCTGGCGCTCCGGCACGCATGAACACTAGCTGTCTGGCATGTATGCGTGTGCCAGAAACCTGAAGACCAGCTGGCCAGCGCTCCAGTGTGCACATGCATGCATGTACGTGCATGCGCACATTTCAGTTTGGGCACTCAGTGCTGGAAAGGTTCGCGATCACTATGCTATATCTTGTTCATGTTCAGGAAAACAGAGAGAGAAAGATGAGTTTAGAACTTTCACCAACTTTCCAAGATGCTGCCCAATTGCCTCTTCCAATGAAAAGTACCACAAGAATTCTTTATATTTTTTTCTCTTCTGGCAGAGGAGAATCTGATCCCAATTACATAATTCCCATCAGGGTATCAAGTTGGGTTGAAAAATAAAAGGAGATGGTAATGTCCACAGTTTTATTTATACACACATAGACACATGCACAGACGTACACACAGAGCTATATAAAATCCGTATTAAAAGAAATCACATAAATGTTGAGCACATCATAGCAGCAGGAAAATTTGACCTGAAAAACCAACAAAACCAAATGCATGTAATTTAATAAATTATAAACCTACTTTACTGGCATCAGCAGGACATGAGTATAGGGACCAGATAAGAAGAGAGGAAAGGTAATCATAGATGAATCATTTTTGTTTCTCTTAGTTTATTATGTTTGTGAATCAGTCAAGTTAAGTTTTTTTCAATTCATTTTTTGAAGTTACCTTTGTAAGTTCAGTTTAAAATAATCTATTTCAAGATTTTTCTCATGGGTGTTATTGATAAATTATCTCTATTTTTCTTGGGTTTAGCCCATTTCTATAACTTACCAAGACGATCTTGAATTTTAATTCTGTCTTTAAAGTCTCCAATCAATTTTGTGTTATGCTCAGATTTGATAAGCAGTTCTTCATCACTTTATCTGGTCTATCAATAAAATTATTGAAGAATATAGAATGTAAGTATAAACCATGTTTAGATATTACTTAATACCTCATTGGGTATTATGTAATATGCAATTGATGTTGAACATAAATTTGATGAAGAATCACAAAGCCCTCTGAGTATGAAAACAATTATATCCATTTATTATCATACAGCCTATATTTCATTAACTTTCTAATTATAATGTCACAGTGTGTTTTATGTAATGTTGATTAATATTTAATCTAAAGGATTCTTACTAAAGGTGTCCAATCACAAAATATGAGCAGATTGGTCTGACAAAACTTTTATTGTCAAATCTATGTTGGCTTCTAATACTTACTACCCTACTTTACAAACTGCTTTATTGTCTACTCAAAAATCAAGATGTTTATTTATTTATTATATTTATTTTAATTGTAAATAAATAAGATGTTGTTAGCCATACAGGTTCTGGATATTCATTTTCCACTCCAGAGTTTTTGAAAACAGGGACAATGTTTGCCTTCTTCAATTCACCTGGCACTCTGGGATTTTTCAAAGATAATACATATAAAGGTTCACCTAGCTCATCTGCAAGTTCCTTCAGCACACTAGAATGCATTTCATAAATTTCATTAATGAATTTAAAAAGTTAAATTAATAATTATATATTTGCTAAACCAAATGTGTCCATCCTGCAGCTCACATGCAACCCTGGACAGCTAATAATCAAGATCATAAACTTTTAACATTATAATCATATACATTAGCTATATTACATATATTATATGCCACCCAAGACAATTCCTCATCACTCAAGTGTGGTCCAGGCCAGTCAAAAAATTGGACACCCATGATCTAAATAATATTTTCAGTCCCTAACTTTAAGCCCAGCTCTTAATTCTCAAATCCCTTAATTCAAATAACCTGATGAATAAATGTACTCCCTGTGGGAGAAGACTGAGATAAAGAAGAGGTAAATCACTCTGGTTTTTTTTTATTATCTTTCCACATTATGCCATATTTATTACATTAGTAGAGATGTAATTTCTATTAAGTATACATTCCTTGTTTCTACAATCAGTAACTTGTTCAGATATATACGGTTCAAAGGCATTTAGAAGATGCTACAGACTGCTGCATTTCAGGTTTTTTTAAATTGCTTTTAAAAACCACTTAAAATACTCACGCAAGTCCTAAACTAGATCCAAAAAAGTAGCTTAGACACAAAAAAGCAGGGAATTTGATTAATTTTCACACTAACATTGCCTTCAGATCTGTCATACCTTATATTATCTTTCTGAATCTTCTCAAAATAATTCATTATATGCTTCATTCAAAATGCATTGTGCATAAATCTTCTAATACATAAAACCAATAATATGGTGGTTTTTTTTTATCCTAGCCAATATTTATTATGTGCCTAACAAGTAGCAGCTGTTCCATTGATAATTTTTTTAATGATTTGTTTTTCAATCTTAAAGAGTCACATAACTTGGCTAATTTTGTTGTTTTCGGAGTATTTCACAGCACCACCTCCACTATATTATGCAGGCGTTTTACCAGCATAAATTTCTTCATGTTGTAGTTAAGCGTGCTATGGAAAGTAGTTTAATTTTAAAAATAACGAGAACAATGCTATGATTTAGAGAAACACTTACTCAAAGAATATTTAGAAAAAAAACAAGTACATTTGATGTTGTCTACATAAGTTTATAAATGATTGTCTTGTTTAAATACCTCAGTAAACCTGAATTTTTACTTTTTTTTCCCAGAGGAATGATTAGGTAAACAATGGAGATCCTTTAGTTGGTTTACTTATCAACCAACCAGAACCATAGTGGTGCAGTGGTTAAAAAGCAGTATTGCAGGCTAATTCTGCTGACTGCCGGCTGCCAGCAGTTTGTGTCTCACCGGCTCAAGGTTTACTCAGCTTTCCATCCTTCGGAGATCAGTAAAATGAGGATCCAAATTGTTGGGAGCAATAAGCGACTCTGTAAACCGCTTAGAGAGGTCTGTAAAGCACTATGAAGCGGTATATGAATCTAGTCTAACTGCTATTGCTATTGCTATCAAGACTTATTTGTTTGTTTTCAAAATTAGAAATTGGAAGCTGAGAACAACCATGATCTCTGATATGTTCTTTTAAAATAGGAACAAGTCATAGATCCAGATTTAAACTACGACTTTCAGAAACTCGACCCCAATACTTTAACCATGCTGGTTGGTATTCTGGAAGCTACAGTTATCTGAATAACATGAGGTTGAGAAAGGTTAACTTATTATCATGTACTCTTTTACTATCTCTTCTCAGATAAAGCCATGTCATGATTAATACCAACTTCAAAACCTCAACTTGAAAGATAAATTCTTTCAAGTTCTTTTCAGAACAGCAGGATTGTTGACAAATTTATCACTGGGGGAAAAAACAAGACAGACATTTACTAAAGAAAAGAATTATGGGTGATGGCCAATCTACATGCTTAAAGTTGCATTTTAGTTCTTTTTTCTGACAGAATGAAGAATTACTCAGAGAGCAACAAAGTTCTACTAAGAATATAGGAGAACTATAAACAACCCCCCCCCCCACTTTATTACACAGAGGAAGACAAATAATTATTTTCCACTAATCATATAAAATCTACAATTTAAATGGCTGAATAGCCAAAATTGCCTCACTTTTATAATTCAGAAGTAGCTACCATTTTCTTTTTAGTGGTAATTTTCTTTTAGTCAGTTTTTGCCACTTCCTGATTGAACTACTGTAACATGCTGCACATTCAATTACCATTAAAGAGTACCCTGAAGTTACAACTGTTCCAGAATGTGGCAACTTGTGCAGTATTGGTACCTCTGATTTGTCATGGCTTCCAGTTTCTTTCGGGGTGGAATTCAAGGTTCTAGTTATCACTTTTAAAGCTCAACATGTGGTGGCACAGTGGTTAGAATGCAGTACTGCAGGCTGTAAACCGCTTAGAGAGGGCTGTAAAAGCACTGTGAAGCGGTATATAAGTCTTATTGCTATTGCTATTGTTAAACTTTAGTAGCCCAAACTGGGCATAATACTATTGGTGTGAGTAAAGAGTACCCTGAAGTTACAACTGTTCCAGAACTTGACAGCTTGTGCAGTATTGGGTACCTGTGGTTTGTCACAGCTTCCAGTTTCTTTCAGTGTGGAATTCATGGTTCTAGTTATCACTTTTAAAGCTCAACCTGGCACGGGGCTAGGTTATTTGCAAGTCATCTCTCCCTGAGGTGTCTGACCATTCCACTTGATTGGATGGAGTGAGAACACTCTGGATCCTTTCCCTTAAATGCTGCCATCTAGTTCAGGGGTGTCAAACTCGATTTCATTGAGGGATGCATCAGAGTTGTGTTTGACCTCGGGGGACCAGGTGGGCATGGTCAGGGTGGACATTGCCCTCCCGAGCTCCATTTTCGCTGGCAGAGGCACTGCGGGCCAGTCTGTCACTGTTTCCAGGGCAGCCCCGTGGGCCAGATTTGGCCCCCTGGCCTTAAGTTTGATCCCTGATCTAGTGGGACCTAGGAAGTGTGCCTTTTCTACAAAAGCCCCTGCCTATGGAATCTTCCCTTGAAATTCAACTGGCCCCTAAACCTCATAACTTTTTGGAAAGCAGTGAAGACCTGGCCTTTCCCCCAGGTTCTGGGGAAAAGGTTGGAGCTGAGGGACTCTATAGGTAGTCCTCAATTTACATGGGACCAGAATTTTCATTGTTAAGCAAGTTGGTTGTTTAAGTGAGTTGGGCCTTATTTTATGACAATTTTTGCCATGATTGTTAAGTAAATCACTGTACTTATTAAATGAATCATGAAGTCATTAAGAAAATCTGGCTTTCCCCATTAACTTTACTTGTAGCAAAGTGTATGTTTTCAAACTAAAAGACCCTACATGTACCCCAAATCTCAAGGAATTGTGCATTACTGGTACAGCTCAATCTGAAAGCTGATCTCAAGCAGATGCAGGGAGCCCCTTTGAAAAAATCAAAAACCTAGATGCTTTTCCCCCCCCCCCTGGATTGTGGCCACTGCTTTAGAATGGAAACATCTGAATAATTGCCTTTTCCTTCATTAGATTATAAAACATATGCTTTGAATAACAGACTTCAAGGTATGTTTCACATGACAAACTAGTTGGCCTTTCTATATGGCGAAACACCCCCTTCTACCATTACAAAAATGCAGAACTTGAAAGTCTGAAATAATATGATCCAGAACAAAGTTTACTTTTCTCAAAAGTCTGTTGAGAATACTATCTGCAGGCAATGAAGTCGGGCAATTTCCCTCTTTTGAATAGGTAATTTTTCCCAATCTTCCTCCGGTAGCAATACGTCAAAAAATTAGCTGCTTAGAACTGAAAATTCTATTCTTAAAATAGCTTTCTCTTAAGTTTGATTTTTTGTGGGGAGGGGAATTTTCACAAGTACAAATAAGCAGGCTCTCATATATGTGAATTTTCTTTCTGAGGGCAATGCCTCAACTGTCCTTCAACAACTAGAATTCCCCTCACTATTTAGAGGAAAACGGCATGTTCCTCTGTAGGATTGTACAGGTTTACAATATAATGGAACCTCCAGCAATTAATGACTGTTGCTTGAGCATTGTGGTAGAAAGGGAAGGTCTTAGGGGATTTTCTTCAAAAATTCTGTGGTTAAACAGGTTACATCTTTTATGCCAGGACAAATACAAAATATACATTCCAAAATAGATTTTCTGTCGCTTGATTGTTTATCATTCAGTTATTTTATCTCCAGATATTCTCTCTAAAAAGGGATGGATTCATGAGACTAATAAAAGATGGCTCTCAGCCAACTGTTCAGGGATCGTTGAAGTATTTCATTGCTTCAGGATGTTTCAGATATTTAAAGGCAAATGCCCAAACTACTAACGGCTCTACTGAACAAAGGCACAGGTGTTTAAATTCCACAGCTTCACTTCCTATGCTGTATTCATATTTCTAGCAGTCGGTATTTATATTGCAACTGAATTTTCAATTAACATTAGTCAACCAACTATGTTACCTTCAGTGGTGGGTTTCTACCAGTTTGCCCCAGTTCGGGTGAACCAGTAGTGGCGGCGGCCCATCCACCTGGACGTCATCACAGACGTTCTGCGCATGCGCAGAAGCGCCACATGCAAGTGAAGCAAGCTCACAGTTCTGAACTGGTAGCTAAGGTAAGTGGAACCCACTACTGGTTACCTTCAAAATGAAAGTTACACATCAGGAAAAAATAGATGTTATATAGTTAAGAGATTATGACATCTACTAAATATTAGTATAAACTGCCAACTTTACAATCTCTAAATTTCAAATCCCAGCATTTTCAGCAAAGACCAAGGAATACTGGGAGTTGACCCACATATTTGGTGGGCACTCATTTGAGGAAGGCTTCTTTAACAGAATGAAGTTTAAGAAAGCAGCTAGCAATGAAGTTAACACTGATAGGAAGGAAGGCTATTAAGATACTAAAATGAAATGTACTTTTGCTCCCGTGGAAAAATTACAACAAAGATTTTCAAGTCATTCCATTTTACATACCATAACTAGAAACATTTTCATAAGCAGAATTTATTTAAAGCATTCCCCCCACTCCCAAAGCTGAGCCACCAATAACCATTTCAGGTAGAGTGCCACTTAGAAAAATAAGCCCTAAGTCTATCACAAACCATAATGTAAAAATAAAATAAAAATAAAAATCAGGGCTTTGCTAAACAGAGAAGAAAAAGAAGCTGAAAATATATGTTTATTGATATTTCACATTTCTTAATCACTTGCTGTAATATTTAACAAGAAATCATTAATTTCACTTTAATTAGGTCAGAAAATTTCAAAGTGATTTTTTTCCTCCATTAATTTGTATCTTATAAATCCTCAGTTCATGAGAACTCTCAACAAGCACATATAATATTGTGAAACACTCTGAAAATGGACTTGTAATAATATAGGTCTCTCTCATTCAGATACTCAGTATTCAGTGTTATCTTCTCTGTTCCTTTTCCTGTCCTGATTCTCATACCTTCTAGGTATTTTAGTGGCTGATGCTGGCAGTTCTGCCCTCCAATTTGTATATTTTCCACCTGTACAATTATATTATAACTAACATGTTATACATTCATATAACACGGTTGCAACTCTGGGCGGTACACATAAAACCAAATAAAAACAATAATGAAACTATGGCAGTGGGGACAAACTCAACTGAAATAATGAAAAACATAAAATCACAAAATGAGGAATTTTCCAGATCTTCAGGAACCTACAAAATATTAGCAGGTTTAGGGCCCCATTGAGTCTCAGAATTCCAGAAGATGCATGGTGTGTGTGTGTGTGTGTGTGTGTGTGTGTGTGTGTGTGTGTGTGTGTGTGAGTCTCGAATACACTACAGTATGAATAAACTGTGATATTGATAAATTATAGAATAATTTGATTAATTAAAAAAAGGAAAATATATGTTTTTCCTATTATAAATCAAAGTACATTCTTATTGGGACACAACAGCTTTAAATAGGTCATGTGTTCTTGTCCATAGCTATCTCATGTTTTTAAAGGAAACCCCGCTAATTATCTGCCAGATAATGCTCATGAGAAACATAAATAGAACCATAAAATATTTCCCCAAACATCAAGAATACCACTAATAAACTGAAATTCGGGATAATTGTATACTAAGGTTATACTAGCATTAGGAGAACACACAAAATCCCCAATCTATATATATAAAAGCGAAAACCACTCATACCGTAATCACGAAATCTCCAGCACCGTAAAGCCTACAAACTTGAACTTTGCCACATATGTTCCTCTTGGCTTCTAGGTGCTCACTAAGAAAGGATTTTTCAAAATGACCATCAAACCATTAGTATTTCCTATATTATGATTAACAGGTTCTGATGCTAAGGATTTCTACTCCCCCTCCCACCTGAAAAGAAATCTGTTTCAAATGCAAAAAACAAGCAGAGGAGTTTCGCTTTCACAGCAGCAACCAGGGGATAGGATAAGGGAGGCTTCCATGGGGCAAGGCTGAGGGAGTGAAGGGGATAGGATAGGGGAGGCTTCTGTGGGGCAAGCCTGGGGGAGAGAAGGGGATAGGATAGGGAAGGCTTCTGTGGGGCAAGGCTGAGGGAGTGAAGGGGATAGGATAGGGAAGGCTTCTGTGGGGCAAGGCTGAGGGAGAGAAGGGGATAGGATAGGATATGGTTCTGTGAGGCAAGGCTGAGGGAGTGAAGGGGATAGGATAGGGAAGGCTTCTGTGGGGCAAGGCTGAGGGAGAGAAGGGGATAGGATAGGATATGGTTCTGTGGGGCAAGGCTGAGGGAGAGAAGGGGAGAGGAGAGGCCGATCGTAATTACTCATTAATTTTCAAACTGTGTCGATTTATCAAGCCCGATCACATAGTTTCATAGCGAAGCACAGGTATCCAACTAGTCCTACAAAATTGAAAGTAATATTGGATATAAATACATATGAACAATATGTTTGTTGCTTTCAGATGATACATTTTAAGTAAGCTAACTTTTTGTATATTGTGAGTAACCATGCAAGAAAGAATCTCAGGGGAACAATAAACAAGGAAAGCCTAGCCAGGTAATTGAAAAACAAATTTCAAGAGCAGCAGGCAACTCTTTTGCAGCTGCAGACTGTGCTTTTATTTCTATATTTATTTTCCCCTTAAGTTTTGGCCATGAGCTGCAGGTGATGTGGCCAATGACCTCATTCAGATAGGGGCTGTGGAGGAAAGCTTAACATTCCCAGTTTTGTACTCTGCATGGAGGGGGGATTCTTGTTCTTTTCTTCCAGCCTCGAATGGACACATTAAGAGTAGGAGGCATGTAATATACCTATTTTATGCAATGATACCAAGTCAGAAAATAAATTACACTGGGGGGGGGGAGAATCACTCAACTGAAAATCAGCATTTGCCATTACCATATTAACACTGCAATTTTGACAATTCTTTGGAGTTCTACCCCCAAAAGCGGGGGGGGGGAGGGGGGAGCCAGAGTGCCATATAATTTTACAGCCACAGATTATGAAGACTTTTTACAAAAAAAGTAGACTTTCAAATACTCATTTGAAATAATCAGTAGAAAATACAGTTGTAGGCCTTGCATGGACAGAATGTTTTCTATTAGCAGAAAGGTTTGTTTAGCTATGGCACTTCCATCAGTTCCAGTTGCCACCGTTAAATGAGGGCTGCATGGGTCATTAAGTGAGGCCCTCACATGATGACCATGACTTCCAAGTTCCTGAAGCTTCCCCAATGACTGTACTTGTACAAAGCTAGCAGGTAATGTTGGAAATTGCTATCATGTGATCTGTAATCATTACCTCACTTACTGAGTTATTCTGTTAACTCACATCAGCATTGGAACTTAGTCTGGGCAACTATTTTCACCTTAAACCCAAAATGTCAAATATAGCATAAGCAGGTAGTCTTTGACTTATGACCACAATTGAGCCCAAAATTTATGTTGCTAAGTGAGGCATTTGTTAAGTGAGTTTTGCCCCATTTTACGACCTTTCTTGTCACAGTTATTGAGTGAATCACTGCAATTCTTAAATTAGTAACATCGTTGCTAAGTGAATCTAGCTTCCCTATTGACTTTGCTTGTCAGAAGGTCGCAAAAGGATCACATGACCCTTGAACACTGCTACCATCATAAATATGAATCAGTTGACAAGTGTCTGAATTTTGATCATGTGACCATGGGGATGGTGCAACAGTATGAAAAATGGTTATAAGTCACTTTTTTTCAATGCCATTGTAACTTTGAACTGTCACTAAATGAACTGTTGTAAGTCAAGGACTACCTGTATGTTATAGACTAGAGCATTGTACTAGACAGCAAGATGCAGACCAATTGCATGTATCATGTTTTAATCATTAATATACAATGGCCTCCCTATAAATTAAGAATAGCTATATTCTGCCACTATATACCTACTAAAACATTTGTTTCTGATACTTTGTAACCTTCATTTAGGTGAAACACTGCATCATAGTGCAAAGCTTTTTCAACAAAGGTACCTCAAATGGGCTAACGTATGGAATTCCTTTTGGACCCAGGACTCTCAAAGGAATAAAACTTGGGAAATTTTTGCCACTTTAATGCTACTGTGCTGCAGCTATTCAAAGCCACTGCTGGATGTAACAGTCAGGCAGCCACGGGATCCTCTTTTTCAGCATTTCTTGACCATTTCTCACAAATCAATGAAAACCCCAGAAAGAACTGATATGATTTCTGATACAGTGATACTTCAGTACTCATCATTAATTGATTCTGGGAGGTGCAGTGAGCACCAAAAATGATGCACACCAAACAAATCTTTCCCATAAGGGATAATGTAGGAGTTACAAGGCAGTCGACATCGACAAGTTCTAGTTTGTGCGTTGAATACCAAAGAAATGATTTTTTGCATCAAAATGTACCATAGTAGCCATTCTATAACCTTTGCACCTCTGTACAGTACGCCCACATAAATATAAGAATTATTGGGCTATAAACTTTCATTAAAATGAATAGTGTTTGACTCCTAGAACTTCAGTTAAGTTGTTGTATTGTCAAGTGGTGATAAATATTAAATGGCATCAGCTCAAGCATTTTAACTTAACTTAAAGTGCAGAGCAAGCCCACTCGAATTATCTTTCTCATCTTTAACAACAGTTGATATCCCAAACTCCCTAAAAGTTATTGAATGGAGAAGAATATTTAATTAAAACATGAAAAGCAGAGTATTTTGATACAGCACTTTAAATGCACACACAATAACATGAAATTTATCTCTATCTAAAACTGGTGTATCTAGTATAAAATGTATTCAACAAAAGTTTATACCTTTATTATAAAAGAAGAGACAACTGAAAGATCATAAAAAATAGCCCAAAAAAAGAACATTAAAAGAAACAATATTAATTTAAGACAGTCACCAAAATTCAAGAGGATTCCAGAAAAAAGGAATTCTGGTTTTATATCAAAAAAGAAGAGACTTAACGAAATTTTTCCTGGAGGATGTAGCTTCAGTAACACCACATATCATCTTTTCCCTAGCAATTCCCCTGATATTGATTGGCATGTTTAAAGCTGAGTCAGTTGTATTTCATATATATTGTTTGAAACCGGAATTTAAAGCTGGATAGTTTCTATTTTTCTCTGCAGAGATAAGACTCATGAGCAGCCCATTTTTTACTGGTGTTGTACAGTACTCATCTCACTGCTTCTCCCAGCTCCTGGTTACAAGCCAGCCATTATGGCTAAGTCTGCCTGGAATACAGTCACAACTTTGGCAACAGTTTTTAACTCTAGCTCTAGTAAGGTTAGACCCCTTTAACCTTGCTCCAATGCTGACAAGAACTAGGTTTTATTCTCCTAGCTGTCAGTGGGGCTTTACTACAAAAAGAGTGACAACGTAACACCCAGGGTGGGAGGAGGGGAGAGAGATGCAAAGTCCTTCGAAGGAGAACACTGATTGGTTCATGCTGATCTCTTCATGCCTACTGCATTTCCAAACTAGTAGGAGTCAAGATGATCATGCAGCAAAGGGGCGTTGGTCCTACCTGAGACGCTCTTTCTCGTTGGGTGGAGACAGCAGCCAGCATGGGGTAATCCTCATCCAATCAGCCTGAAGGACTGAGTCTATCCAAAGCTTAAATCCCGCCCTTGTTGCCGGGTAGACCAGCTTTTGGCGAAAAACTAAGGAGAGACTCGGCGTGTGGTCAAGACAAGAGAAAATGAAATAAAGAAACACGAGACCAGCCTGGCACAAAAAAACGGGAGGATCTGGCTGCTGTCTCCACCCAACAAGAAGGAGCGTCTCAGGTAGGACCAACGCCCCTTCTCCATTGTGGGTGGAGACAGCAGCCAGCATGGGACATACCCCAGTTCACTGTCCCGAGACCTGAGAGGGTCCAGGCTGGTCCGGAGCAGCCTCCCTATCCACAACCCTCTGCAACACCTGCAGACCAAATGCCGCCTCAGCAGAGGCAAACGACTCAATTTTATAGTGCCTAATAAAGGGGGCCGGAGAGGTCCACGTGGCCGCACGACAAATCTCTAGCAGAGGAGCCTGAGTAGCCCAGGCCGCCGGCGTAGCCGCACTGCATGTAGAGTGGGCAGTGACATGAGAAGGTCGTGGCAGGGAGCGGAAGTCTTAGGCTGAAGCAATGGTCTGTCGGATCCAGCAACTGATAGTAGAAGAAGACACCTTAAGACCCAAGGAGACGGGGAAGAAGGAGACGAACAAAGCTTCTGATCGTCAGAAGGGCGCTGTGTGTTTAATGTAGATGCGAAGAGCACGTCAAACATCCAGGGTGTGCCAACGTCATTTACGAGGATGAGAAGGTCGTGGGCAGAAATTCGGGAGGATAAGCTCTTGGGAGCGATGAAATACAGAGTTAATCTTTGGCAGGAAGGTTGGATCCAGGCGGAGGACGACACGATCAGCGTGGAACACGCAAAGGTCTGCCCTGGTGGAAAGAGCAGCCACTTCTGAAATGCGACGAGCCGAAGTGATGGCCACCAAAAAGGCGACACGACAACGAGCGCAGAGACGCTGTTCGTAGAGGTTCGTAGTGAGGCCCCATGAGAGATTCCAAGACCAATGGAAGATCCCAAGTGGGATAGCGGTGCAAAACGGGAGGGGACAAGTTTGTGGCTCCGCGAAGAAAGCGCCGAATTAGAGGATGCTGCGCTAAAGACGACAGGGATCCGTAGGTAAGCACCGAAGAGATGGCCGCAACTTGGCGTCGTAGTGTGTTTGGTGAGAGGCCATCAGCGAATCCTCGTTGTAGGAACACCAGAATGTCCACTATCGAAGGCTGTAGGACCGGCACGTCATTCCTATCACACCAAGAACAGAATGATCGCCAAGTGGCAGAATAGATTCTATTAGTAGAAGGGCGACGGGAGGCCTGGATTATATGTATAACCACCTCCGGAATGTTAGTCGTGCTCAGGGAGAGCCGCTCAACCGCCAAGCGGTCAGATTGAGCCACGGGAGGTCTGGGTGGTTCAATGCCCCTTGAGTCAGAGTGTCTGCTGTGATCGGGATGCGCCAGGAGGGAGCGACAGAAAGGGAAACCAAGTCCGCAAACCATGCTCTGCGCGGCCAGTGTGGAGCCAGGAGGACCACCTCTGCTCGTTCGTCCAGGAGCTTGCGGATCACTCTGGGGAGTAGTGATGTTGGAGGGAAAGCGTATAGTAGACCTTGAGGCCAGGGAACTTGGAGGGCGTTGACAGCTTCCGCCTGAGGGGCCGGGAACCAGGTGAAAAAGCGAGGCAACTGTGCGTTTGCCGGAATCGCAAAGAGGTCCACAACCGGAGTCCCGAACTGAAGGGCCAGGCTCTTGAAGATCCGAGGGTGGAGCCGCCACTCCGCATTGTCCACCTGTCGACGGCTCAGCCAGTCCGCCTGAACGTTGTCGACGCCTGAGATGTGTTCCGCCCAAAGGGATCCGAGATGACGTTCTGCCCAAAGGCCGACTTTCAAAGCCACTGACAATAGGGACTTCGACCGGGTGCCCCCCAGTTTGTTCAGGTGCGCCTTGGCCATTACATTGTCCGTCAAGACAAGGACATGGGCTCCGGCCAGTAGGTGACGGAATGCCGAGGGCCAGGAAGATGGCTTGTAACTCTAGCCAGTTGATTGGACGGCGAGCATCCACCTCGTTCCACACGCCTTGGGCGAGGTGACCCTGACAATGAGCCCCCCAGCCGTGGAGGCTGGCATCCGTTGTCACCACCACCCTCTGGGGCTCGAGAAAGAGGGAGCCCGCCAAAAGGGCCGGGGATCGCCACCACCAAAGGGATCTGCGAACTGCAGGAGGAAGCAGGATCTGACTGGATGATGTGCCTCTGCCCGCCTTCTGTAAAGGTAAAAGAAACCATTGGAGCTCCCGGGCGTGGAGCTACGCCCAAGGAACAATGGCTATGGCAGAAATCATCTTCCCCAAGAGTTGGGAAAGAACATATGGGGAGACCTTCTGAGATCCCTCAACTTTAATCACCAAATCCCGCAGGCTAACCTGATGCTCTGGGGAGAGAAAAACTTTACCCTGTAGCGAATCAATTAGGGCCCCCAAATGAACCAGGGAAGTAGAGGGGACCAGATGGCTTTTTTCCAGGTTAATGGAAAAACCGTGGGCCGCTAATGTTCTCAGAGTGAACTGAATATCCCGGGTAGCTTGGTGAGGGGAAGATGACAAAATTAAAATGTCATCTAAATAACAAAGGAGTCGGATCGAGGAGAGCCTGAGAGAAGCGGCTAATGCCGCCAACACCTTAGTAAACGTGCGGGGGGCAGACGAAAGCCCAAAGGGCAAAGCCCGATATTGATAATGCACCCCCCCCCGTAACAAAAACGCAAAAAACGTCTGTGAGAAGGTAAAATGGGGATGTGTAAATAGGCCTCAGTCAGATCGATAGAAGAAAGGAGATCACCCCTGCTAATGCCGTCAAGGATGGATTTAAGAGTCTGCATCTTAAATTTCCAGTACACTACGTACCTATTTAACCGTTTTAGGTCCAGAATGGGTCTCCACACCCCCAAGGACTTAGGCACCAAAAAAACTCGAGAATAGAATCCCGTCCCAATTTCGTCAGAAGAGACCAGTTGGATAGCCCTGATTGAAAGGAGATGCTGGACAGCAGAGTCCATAAGCGCCCTCCTTTCAGCGTTACGAGAAATCGGACAGCAGACAAAGGTGCTTGGGGAGGGGAAAGAAATTCAATGGCCAACCCTGATCGTAAAGTGGCCAGGACCCATTTATCCGAAATAGACTTCTCCCAAGAGGCAGCGAAAAGGGCCAATCTGCCGCCAATGGGAGGGTCAGAGATGCGACTAGTGACGACGTTGGTAAGAGCGACCTCCTCCCCCCCGAAAGGGCCGTTTGGACATAAAGGGTTTTCCCCTGGACAATCTATCATGGGAACCCCGGGCCCTCCCAAAATTGTTGAATGGCCGTGGAGGAGGGAAAAAGGAGGCAGAAGTAGAGGGGCCCCCACCATCAGAAGATCGAGATTGAGGCCGTGTAGTGTAAGGTACATAATGAGATTCCCCCCTGCGGAAAACAGGCGCCAAGACTTTCTTTTTGTCCCGAGTCTCGGTCAAGAAGGAGTCCAAGGCATTCCCAAACAACCGGCCCCCTCCAAATGGAATAGCAGCCAACCGCCACTTATGCCTGGCATCCGCCTGCCAGTGACGGAGCCAGATCATGCGACGAGCAGCCACCGAAGAAGCTAATGACTTTGCTGCAAAACGGGCAGCGCTCAGAGTTGAATCCACTGAAAATTGGACTGCTGCAATGATCTTATTGAGGTCTTGCTTAAGGCGCGCGTCATCTGGGGAAAGCTTCTCCTGTAACTGGCGGAGCCACAGCAAGGTGGTGCGATTGAAAAAGGAAGCCGTGGAGGATGCCTTGATAGCCCATGCCGCCCCCTGATAAGCCCTCTGGAGAACCAGGTCAGAACGACGCTCCTCAGGTCGCAATCCTTCGTCAGGATTTCCAGGGATATTAGCATTAGGTAAAAGGGAAGCCACGGGAGCGTCCACAGATGGCAGCTGCAAGAGCGAGTCCAGGTCAGAAATGACATTAAAGTTCTTTCTGTCAGTAGACGAGGGCAGGGGAGCCGAGCCAGGAGAAGCCCACTGACGCTTGACCGTTTCCAAAAATAAAGGCGGAGCAGGAATAGCTGTGACCTGTTTAGCGGGCTCTGCAAACATAGGGTCCAGAGCTCCAGGGGGAACAGGAGCAGAGGGCTGGACCACTGGAGACGATAATTGGGCCGTGTTAATGGCCTTAAAGAGCAAGGATTTAAACAAAGCCTGCGGAAATAAACCAGACACAACTGGTTGATCCGGCGGAAGATCCTCGTCATCAGACAAACCGGACCCGTCAGAATCCTCAACATCAAACAATTGAGTGGCCTGAGAAGCAGAAGGAGAAGAAGGCTGTCCGGAGACCATTTTCTCTGCAGAATGACGTCGCTCAGGGGAGGCAGACCGCACCGAACTGGCCCTGCTGGGAGGATGGGACCTAGCAGCCAAGGATTTCTGTACCGCCGCTTCGATGAGCTGTTGCAAGAGATCAGTGGATAAGGCAGGAGGAACAGGAACAACAGCAGGAACAGTGACGGTTGCTTCCTGTGTCTCTGCAGGAATTGGAACGACGGCCGGAGCAGAAGATTCAGCACCCCACAGGTCAGAGATGGAAATTGCCACCGGGCAATCCCAAAGCGACAGCTGGTCAGGAGTCGGAGGACGAACATCCGGGGCAATCCCCATATCAGCCACCGCCACTGGTGTCACCCCCATGGAAGAAATCTGGTCAGCACATGCCTTATCACAAAGCTTAGTAAGCACTTTATCTCGGCGCTTTTCCACTTTAGAGGAAGTACCACCATGTTTTTTATGTCCTGTATGATGCAAATGCAGCCTTTGGGGCGGAGCTGGATTTTCAATGGGGGCCTGGGAAGGCTCAGGAGGGATAACAGATGAACCATCTGATTGGCCAGTAGGATAAGCTATGGCCCTGTCACTGTGCTTTGATTTAGAGGCTGCTTTAGGCATGATGGCAGAAGTCAGGCAGTCAATGAGGGCAGTCAATTGCCAATGGGGGAGCGCAGAAACTCCACAGAGGCCCTCAGCACACAACAGTTCAGCCCAGCAATTGAAAGGGGAGCACGGAAACTCCACAAAATGGCCACCGTACTTGTCAGTGTGTGGAACAAAATGGCGGCCGTCAGTAAAACAACGAGGTTAGGGTCCAATTTAGCCAGCCTGCAGTCACACAACGTTCAAATAAAGATCCTCGAAGGTTCTGCCAGAGATTCAGAGGCAGGCAATAGCAAGCAGGGAAAAGCCAGCCCTAATGCGAGAAAAAAACAGCTACCAGCTGGCGGGCGGCAATGGGAAAGCCCGTCGCGCGGCCGCGTGATCGTGCAGGCTCCAGGAGACAGCAGGCAGGGCACTATGCAGAAATCCGGTCACTGTGGCTAGGGAGATGAGCGAAGGAGGCAGCAATCGGAAGAATAGGGCTAAACGATCCGAAACGAAGCCGCGCTGCACCCCCGACGAAAACAAAATGGCCACCGCCACTCAAACGGCACGAAAAAAGGCCGAAATCGAAGGACCAGGGAGCTGGGACCGATCGGGCCAGGCAGAGTTGCAAAGGGTCCCCAACGATCTCCCCTATGAGCCAGGAAGTGGCAAACCAATAGTCCAAGGGAATCTCCAAGCAATAGTCCAAAAGAATATCCCCCCTTTTACAGAGAAAATACCCTTAGGCAAAGGGACAGTCCCTAGCCACAAGGAACACTCACTGCACAGTCCAAATTCACCAGAGTCCAATGGGAAAGTCCAGAAATCGTAGTCAAACAAACAGTCCAGTAAGTCACACCAAAAAAAGCAGATCAAATAGCAGCTAAAGTCAGCTAAAGACAGACAGCTAAAGACCACACGCCAGCCCTGACTGAAGGACTGAGTCAAAAGCTGGTCTACCCGGCAACAAGGGCGGGATTTAAGCTTTGGATAGACTCAGTCCTTCAGGCTGATTGGATGAGGATTACCCCATGCTGGCTGCTGTCTCCACCCACAATGGAGAACTTTAAAATGGCTTGGAGGGATTGGGGAATAGAGCTGAACAGTAATGTAAAACAGGATTGCTCAATTTTTTAAAAAAGAGAAACCTAATGCCTGCTTAATCACCTGTCATTTAAAGCATTAAAAAATCAGAATGTTCTAATAGCTTCAGAAACCAGCTGGACATTATATTTCAGACAGGTTACCCAAATTTTAAAAAATTCATATTCACCTTCTGACCCTATTATAATTTCTGGATATTTTGCAAAAGCAGCTTGATATAGAACACATGTTAATAATAATGTTTGATTAAAACTTAGACTGAAGAGTTTTCAGTTTAAGCGTAACAGTTCAGGATACAAGTGACAGAAATTCAGTCATGCTGGTAACTAGGCCAGTGGTAAACAATACAGCCAGTGAAGGCACCCCAAATAACTTTTAGAATTTCTTTCAGCTCAGCCCCCTTTCCTCTAACACAAAAACTAAAAAAGAAAAAAGCAGGAAAAATAAATCTAGACCAAGAACTTAACAATGTGCATGCCAGGTTCCCTATTTTTTCTCTTCGTCATAAATTAATCTGTCAGCTGGACTCAGTTCCACAACTCTGCACAACTGTTTTTTTTTTTTAAACATAAAAATGACTATTGTTCAACTACACAAAGTGCAGCATGATTAGTGCAGTGGCTCCCCATTTCCGTTGCTTTTAATAGAAATAATCAAGTGTATTCTAGAAGCAAAACTTAAAACAATAACTTAGAAAAGCAATGCATATCAGCCACACTAAATTGTAGTGTGCCAGTGGATATTGAAACTGCCATGCATTTAAAAAAGTGCTATAGTTTGTTCATTTTTCACAATGGGTAAAATGTGAAAAATGAACAAACTATAGCACTTTTTTAAATGCATGGCAGTTTCAATATCCACTGGCACACTACAATTTGGTGTGCCAGTATTCAGTTGTAATGATAGTTTTTTATATAAGTAATAAATAGAAATTATAACAAAACTTGATACAGAAATGTTATTTCTGTCCTGTTATGGGGAAAAAAGTTAATGTTCTATTTTGGAGCAGATTTACACAACTTGACAAATATTTATAAGTCCCTTATACCACATATGATGACATACATCTTGTCCTAACAGAAGCAGGAGTTTCTGAGCATAACATACATTTTTGAATGGCTTTGGCAAGTAGACTACAAGATTTTGACAGCTCCAGATATAACATTTGCTCCAACAAAATATTTCTTTCAAAATAGTAACCCTTTCTTAAGAATACTGGTACTTAAAGAGTACAAAATTTATGACCTGAGCATAGCACTTGTCACCTTTCACTCAACCTATTCCTTGAACACTGATGAATAGATGCTCAGAAAAAGAAACTACCTGTATAAAAGGGGTGCCTTCCAAAAGAGAACCTAGCCCAGGATTAAGGTTGTAAGAGTTCCCAGGTGAGGAGCAAACTTTGACAGGTTTCCACTGAAGCTTGGAGTTCAACGATTCTGCTAAACATACAATTGGTTTACTTAATCCATTTGATTATTCCTACTCTAGATAACAAAACTGGTAGCTGCTAAGAACCTTTAGAAAAGCACACATTCATTAAGAGACTATAAATCCTACCTATCAACCTATCGATCTACCTAAAATGAATTACTTGAGTTAATAAATTAGCAAACTTTGAACAGACAATAAACACTCATCCTCTTTGCATTGAGTGGAGTCTTAAATAGCTTAGATTTTTGCATTCCTAATGCTGTCCTAGGACTTATGTAATGAAATGCAGAATAAATTGAGAAGATGGAAGATGTCATTTGCAACTTGTTAATTATTGAATATTTTTATGTCAGCACCGTCTTTTCAAGCTGTTATTTATTACAGAAGATAAACCAGCGCTTGGCATTTGGCATACCAAGAGGTATTCAGCAGAATATTATGTATCATAACTAAAGCCAAGAAACACATTTAAAATTAGACTCAATTTGGGGAGATTTTAAATTTTAAAGTTTCTAAAAAGCTCTGTTACGTGTTTTGATAAATTGTCCAGAGTTCAAAGCTTCATAACACTCAGTATCTCAAGTATCCCAAGAAGCTGACTGTAAACAATGTATGTTAATTTCTGAAAAGCACAGATTAGCCTACAGCCGTGATGGCGAATTTATGGCATGCATGCCAGAGGCACATAGTGCCCTCTCTGTGGGCATGCGCGCCGTCACCAGCTGCTCTTCCGGATTCCGTCACACGCATGAGTGTCGGCCAGCTGGTCTTCATGCGAAGACCAGCTGGCCAGCGCGCATGCACGCACCAGAACCCAGAAGACAGCAGCTGGCTGGTGCACATGTGCGCCAGAATCCAGAAGCTGGACACCACACGCATGCGCACCAGCCAGCTGCTCTCTTCCGGGTTCTGGTGCTCCAGCATGCAAGCGCGCACTCCAGTTTCAGCACTCGGTGCCAAAAAGGTTAACCATCACTGCCCTATAGGGACATACTGTACTTAAAAGAGTAATAATATACATGGATACTGAAAATAATAAAATTAATGGAAAAGATTAAAAATCAAAGATTGAACTGACAAGGCTCCACTGAAGTTAGTGTAATAGACAAATGGAAGCTGAAGTGGTTTCTAAATTCTTCTTTCTTTAATTATAATGTTGATTGTATATCTTCTTTAATACTGTTGTGATGTATTCCATTCACTAAAGCTTATTTTCCACATGTTACTATTTCTGTTAAAAAACAAAGGTATTCAGTCCTCTTTTTATGACATGCAATATACTAAAATAAATGTGCAGATCTAATTATTGTTATTTATTTATTTCAGGCACTAGAACAGTTCAGATAAACAAAACAAATATGGCTACAGTATGAACATTATATTCAAAATAAATAAAATGGAAATCTGCAGCAGGTTTATGCCTTAGATCCAAGGAAAATACAAAACTCACATAAACCATTATCTACATACATACTTACCAAGTTAGTTGACAAACAGTTATTGCTTCACTCCAGAGAAACCACTGAAACTCTGGTAGAATAATTGCAAACCTCAGAGCAAAATAGATACTATACATGTTAGAAATTGGATTTTCTATTTGGCATTTCATTCTAAAATACATTATACATAAACTACATTAACCTGGAAGTACAAGTAAAAAAACCTCCCTATAATCTTATAACCAGAATTATTAATCTTCATATCATTTTAAATGCTTGAAACCAAGAAGCAGTGAGGTGAATCTTATGCACTATTATAATGCTCCAAAGTTATCCTTTAGAGAAGAGGAGATTCATTCTAAAAGAAAGCTGTGCCACCTAACTTGTTAACACCACAGTGTAGCAAAACTCGCATTCCATTCACACAACTGCATTAACAAAGGAGAAGCAGTGCTTGATTTTAAGAAGGCTGTCTCCTAAAACAATTCACTGCTAAAATTTATTGCTATTGGATATATAAAGAGAAATGCACAGAAAAATCTATTCAAAAGTAGAATGGTGAATTTGGATGCGTTTTTAGTGTATTTGGAGCATTTATAGACAGAAGTTTATCCCCACTCCCCACACACATCCCAATCTGCTACGGACAGTATGTAACTCTGCTATCTACTTCACTATGAATACATAGGAAGTCCCTGGGTGACGAGCTGAAAAAGGAAAGAGAAGGCAGGTGTTGCATTTTGTTTTTGTCTCATCCCTTTAGACTGTTTTGCAGGCAAGTTCTATAGAAGAACAACGACTGGTTATATCAGCAGAAAAAGGAGGGGATAATTAGTTAGTACTGTAACAGGTTGACTGGGGGAGGAAAAGGATTCCTTGCCTTCCACAGTACTTCATTCTTTTCTCAAAAGGAAGCTGGGTTCAAATGGACTTGAGCAAAACTACTGATAAACGAAGGAAGTGGCAATCCAAGCCCAGTAAAGAAATGGCTAGGGAAACATTGACTACCCTGAATAAGTCTTCAGGACCAACGCCTGAAAGACTATGGATCTCTAAATTCCTCTCTGTAAGAAATAATAGAGCAAGGGCATAGGCCAGAAGGGATTTTTTTTTTCCAAATAAAATTTCCACAGAGTTAACTATATCTACTGTAATTAAAATGGTAATGGATACAAGAATTTCAGCAAGTGAAATATTTTGCCATTTAGAACCAATATAAAGTACTAATGTGATTAGGGAAGACAGAAGGATACCTCTTTCACAGATTTTCTATGAACTGGCAATGAAATAACAGGGAAGCTTGTTCTTGAACCATTTTATCAATCTGGGAATCAGCTCTTACAGAAGATTGGAAAAGGGCAAATGCTGGCTCTATCTTCATAATTTAGAAAATAGTGCATTGTATTGCAGTAACCAGAATTTCCTAAATATATATTATGCCAAACCAAACTGATCTCCTAACAGAATTATTAGTATGGTTGTCCATGTGGTAGACATAATGTACCTTGAATTTGACAAATATTTTACAATGTCTCCAATGTGATAATAGTACAGAAGATGGCAGAGCTGAACATGAGTTCTGATCTAGACACTGTGCTATTCACATATTTATAAATAACCAACCAGATGGGTTGGTACATATGATTATTAAATCTACAGATAACACAAAGAGAGGGTGAATAGCAAACACTTAAGAGGATAGTATTAAAATTCAGGAGGATCATGTCAAGCTGGAACAATGGGCAGAAGCCAGCAAGATGAATTTCAGTAGGAACAGATATAAATATGTATATTTAGATAAGAAAAATCAGAGGCTTGAGAGTATGATGGGGGAATCATGTGGACAACAGGACATGTGAAAAGAATCTAGATACTTTGGTTGG
This sequence comes from Pituophis catenifer annectens, assembly GCF_029215685.1. Taxonomy (NCBI): domain Eukaryota; kingdom Metazoa; phylum Chordata; class Lepidosauria; order Squamata; family Colubridae; genus Pituophis; species Pituophis catenifer. The sequence continues at coordinate 182,365,759 of NW_027256881.1, forward strand.
TCAAAAGCTGAAAATGAGCCAATTCTGTATGTTGCTGCCAAAATCCAAATACCCTGCTAGGTTGTATCAACAGAAGAATGGTGTCAAGATTAATTCTTTTCTATTCTGAATTCTGTATGTTTGCTGTATCTTGAACATGGCACCCAGTTTTGGTTATTACATTTTAGAAAGGACATTTTGTGTTCAGTGTGGCCAGAGGAAAGCAACTAAAATGATAAGGGATATGGAAAGAAAATTGTATGGCTGGAAATACTGAGCATCTCTGTTTTGAAGAAAAGTTTTACAGGGAGATGTGATAACTGTTCAAGTCACTGAAGGGCTGTTGTAGAAGATGGGGAAGAACTGAGCAAGTTGTTCCACAATGCAGGAGAAAACAATGGGTTTTCTTTACGAAGTCAGTTTTGTTGTACATCCTGAAAAATTTTCTACTGGTAAAAGATGTTCAACAATGAAACAGACTGGAATAGACGCTCCCTAATTGGAAGCATTTTAGCAGAGCCTTGATTGTCACCTCTCAGGGATGCTACAGCATTGGATACCCATATTTGGGGTGGGGGGAGAAGGATTGGGCTAGATCAATGGTGTCAAACTCAATTTCACTGAGGGCCACATCAGGGTTGTGTTTGTCCTTGGGGGGCTGGGGTGGGCATGGCCTGGGTGGACGTGGCCAGTTCGACATCACTCATATTGGACGCGCCTGTGGAGGCCCAAGAGCTCTGCAAGCAAAAATGGGCTCCCAACATCCATTTTTGGCTGCGACGGCCTCCTGGAACCCTCTGCCAGCAAAAATGGAGCTCAGGAGGGCCGCACGCAGCCTTCCCAAGCTCCATTTTCACTGGCAGAGGCACTGCGGGCCGGTCCTTCGCCGTTTCCAGGGTGGCTCCACAGGCCAGATCTTAGCCAGATCTAACCACCCCACAGGCTGGATCGGGCCCCTGGGCCTTAAATTTGACACCCCTGGACTATATCATTTTGAAGAAGCTTGCATTCTATGATTAGATCAGTTATCTAATCATAGAAAATAAGAAACATGTACTACAATATCTAGATCATAATTCCTTAAATGATTTGTTTAAATGAATCATTACCAGTTTATACCAGTTTACCCAAAATTGATGCTCTGTTGAGAAAGCCCCAACATCATTTTCAGGAATCTGGGCATTAAAAATCACAGCTTTTGAATTGTGACAAAACTGTGCATGCTAACATATTTCCCATGTGCTCAGAGCTCTGTGGAGATCTGCTTTCAGCAGCAACCTAACAAATTGTGTTAGAATAGAACATGGAAAGCTACTTAGACAGACTTGAGATGCTTCTCTCGGTCATAAAAGACAAAGCGTCATAACCAGATGGAATGAAGTGAGGTGTCTCATCCTTCCTCACCAAAGGCTTTGTGTGAAGAATCAGATCTTTATACAGCAGCAGAGAGGAGGCCATCCAGATCTCAGGGATAACTTCATTCCAGAGAGCAAGCACTGCTCTAGAGAATGTGTGCTGTGTTGTTTAAATAAAGGAATCCAGAGTATGCCAATTCTGCAAGATCAAAGTGGTCAGGCCGATACTATGAGAGATAAGGATTTCCTCAAGTAACCAAGCCCTGTGTCATGTAGGGCTTTATAGGTAACTATTAACATATTCAGTTGCACCTGGAAGCAAACTGCCAACCAATGCAGATCGAGGAGTGGACGTGTTACATGGGCTTAACAAGCCATGCCCATCAGTGATTGTTCTACTGCATTTGGGACCAGCTGAAGCTTCCAGGTGGTCTTCAAGGGCAGTTCGGTATAGAATATGTTGCAGTAGTCAAGTCACAGATGACTAGGGCATGAGTAGCTGTATGAAGGGACTCCAGTCTAGAAAAGGGCAAAACTAGTGCATCCAGGTATAATTGTGCAGTGACCTTCCTGGTCACAGTTGCCACCTGCTCTTCAAGCAGGAGTCACAAGTCCAGGAAGGAAGACCCACAGATTGCACACCAACCTTGAAGGGGGAGGTGCTATCCCATGCAAGGTCAAAGATGGAACATCCTCAGATCTGAGTTTTTTATCAACTAACCTCATAAACTGAAGGAAGGATATACACACAACCTTGATCATTTTTTTTTCTTTTTACAAACTTGTAGTCCCTTAATTCAGGATAGAATCAGGGTGAATGGAGCTGATCATTTACTAACTGGATGCCCTTTCTGACACCTATCTGGAGTTCACAGCAGATATTTTCTCTCTGTGCCCTGAAAGAGAAATATCTGCCGTTGCCTATGAATGAACTCTCAACCTTCTGAAAAGGGGGCGAGCATCTTCATCACAATGCCCCCACACCACTCAACCTTGACTAATATAACTCTACGTAATTATATATCAGCCCTCCCCAATATGCAGATTGAAAAATAACATGAGCTGTGGTCTAACTGCCTAACATATGTAGTCTAACATATCTGCCCCTTTGATGCCCCAAGTATCAAGATAGGTAAATCTGGAAACTCAATAAATATAACTTACTTCAGTAATGCTTAGAATTTGTAAGGTAGTTCTGAAAAGAAGAGCCCAACAACCTCTCACAATATTGTTGTTGTGAGCCACCCAGAGTTGTGGTCTAAGATAGGCATCCATAAGGTAAAGGTAAAGGTTCCGGTCGCACATACGTGCTAGTCGTTCCTGACTCTAGGGGCGGTGCTCATCTCCGTTTCAAAGCCAAAAAGCCAGCACTGTCCGAAGGCATTTCTGTGGTCATGTGGCCGGCATGACTAAACGCCAAAGGCAAACGGAACGCTGTTCCCTTCCCACCAAAGGTGGTCCCTATTTTTCTACTTGCATTTTTTATGTGCTTTCGAACTGCTAGGTTGGCAGAAGCTGGGACAAGTAATGGGAGCTCACCCCACGTGGCACTAGGGATTCGAACCACTGAACTCCCGACCTTTTGATCAACAAGCTCTGTGTCTTAGTCACTGAGCCACCGCGTCCCTGAAGGCATCCATACAAATATTTTAAATAAACAAACCTAATGCATTTGAGACCAATCTGAAATATGAGCCCGTGACTTGCAACATACAACCTTGCAATCAACAAACACAAGAGAGAAAAGACAGAGCAATTCAGATGAGCCCGCTAAAATATGCACAACAGAATGAATATTATCAATCAGCATTTCATTTCCTTCACACTCCACCTGCAGAAAGAGATAAAACAGTAGGAGGCAAGAGAGTAGTACATCTTCAAGGACAGGCACTGAACCAAAAAGCACTGTCATTCTCATATATGCCTGATGAACAGAAGCCCTGATGCCAGCTTATCTGCTTGCTGTTCCCACATATTGCAACCTTTATCAAGCTTTGCAGTCTGTGTTAAAATGTCAAGGCAAATAACTACTATCATGAATACCTTGCAGTTCACAAGAGAAAGCTTGCCTCTTTACAGCTGATTTTAAGCAATGTGTTAACAAAAAGAGGGGGTGAAGGGAGAAGTGACCTTACTGAAAAATATTATGCTTTTAAAATGTATTAGATTCAATCTCTTTCTGTTGGTTTTAAGAACACAACATGATTTCAGTATAAAAGACAGACACAGATTTAGATTCCCCCACCCCCAGTTTATTTCCACAAAAGTAAATCCTTCTGAAATCAATCCCATTCATTTGTAAGATACAAACTATAATAAACTTAAGAGCCCACAGATTCATACCTTGCCTTGCCTTGATTTGTTTAGCTATGGTCGACGTTACAACAGCACTGAAAACAGTGACTTACAACTAGTCCTCGCACTTACCACCTTTGTAACATTCTAACAGTTACATGAACAAAAGTTGGGCAAAAACTTGGCCACAAACTTGGCCAAAAATGTCATAAAATGAGGCATGATTCACTTAACAACTGCCTTGTATAGCAATGGAAATTCTGGCCCTAGTTGTAGTCATAAAACAAGGAATACATGCAGTGGTGAGTTTCAAAATTTTTTACTACTGGTTCTGTGGGTGTGGCTTGGTGGGCATGGCAGGGAAAGGATACTGTACAATCTCCATTCCCACCCCACTCCAGGAGAAGGTTACTGCAAAATCCCCATTTCCTCCCGATCAGCTGGGACTTGGGAGGCAGAGAATAGATGGGGGCGGGGCCAGTCAGAATTTTTACTACCGGTTCTCCGAACTACTCAAAATTTCCACTACCGGTTATCCAGAACTGGTCAGAACCTGCTGAAACCCACCTCTGAATACGTGTAGCATTTAAGCCATGAAGTATGAGATGAGTTGGTTGCAGAAATTACCAAAAAAACAATTTTACCAAAATCAAAACAACCTAACCAAGTTCTTTTCAGAAGATTAAAAGTCTCCAGATCTATATTTACCTACCTCTAGTTTATCCTTTTACTGCATTAATGTATTAATTTGTATAGAGGTGCGAGAATTTTGGGTTATTTTAGTCATTCAATTGGGACGTTTCCCCCATGAACTATATTAATTAAAAGGGGAGGGGGGGGTGAATGAATGAAGAATCCAAACTTAGTCCCAAAATATTAGAAATTGTAAAATGTTTTTGATACCATAAAATGACAATGGGTTATTTTTCACAGATTTCTAGATATATTTTATCAGTGTTCCCATTTACAATATTACGAAACAGACAAGAATATGCAACAATTGCTGTAGTCCATCCATGAATATCAGAACATTTGAACTGCAGGGGCCAAGTATTAAAGCTTAAATATGCTTTTGACCATTGCTATTTTGTCAAGGACATTTCTTTACCTTTTATTCTTTAATAAACCTGTTGCAAAAAAAAAAAAAATTGTCCCAAACTGCAACCTTGAACATCAACAATTCTGTAATTGTTCTTTCTACTTATAGCTAAAGAATAATAAGCTTCAGACATATTTTTATTGCTTAAGAACATTGCTAACATTAATCTCTTATTAAACTACTACAAAATAGCTAAATTCCAGATTCTACTCTCTCAAACATCTGCTCCTGTCCTGTTCAAAGCCAAGTAATTGGTTATCTGAACATGTATTTTGCATGTTAACAGACATCATACTACATTGCTACCTGTTCACCCCAGATCGGGCGAACCAGTAGTGGCAGTAGGAGGCTCCGCCTACCCACCCAGACGCCTCTGCGCATGTGCAGAAGCGTCATGCGCACACCCACAACTGAACCAGTAGCAATGGGATTTGAAACCCACTACTGGCGCACGCCCATGAGCGAACCGTTAGAGACGGGATTTGAAACCTACTACTGATGCAAACCATACATTGATTACATTGTATACATATCTTAAAATGTGGTCCCTTCTGCTTTCCTATCCTTATTCAGAAATATGCATAAACTATACACCAAAGGAAAACCTCAAAGGTTTTCTTAAATCTTTCAGCAAAAGCTTTATGGTGGTTCAGGACTCGTCTCATTCCCTAGCAAAGAATTATTTTTCGATTACTTAATTTCATGCAAAGGACACTTTCCCCACTAGGCCACCAAGCTGCTCTTAGTATGACTATAATTGATTAATCAAAAAAGAGCTACTACTACAGATCAAACTAATTAAATTCAAAAAGTATAAGACTTGCTCTAAATCAATATGGCCTTTTTGTTCTCCTGGATGTGTTAATTTGTTCAGTTTCTAATATTTTGTTCCTAAACTGGTTGAATATATAAAATAGTTTAAAAAAACTATATCTGAATATGCAATTTATCTTAAATTTAGGCTGGACAATTCATCAAAATTGACAAAGCTGTTATCAGTTGATAAACATTATAGTCATCAAGGCATAAACACCAAACTGAAGTCAAAACCCACAACTTCTCAGTTCAAAAATGTTCATTTATTGGCTTAGCAACTTTGACATTAGTGAGTTGAAACCTCAAATATGAATGAGAAATCACCACTATGTTAACTGGATTTCCAAAGTTTGACCATATGTATCTGCTCCAAACCTCAGTAATGGAAACGTAATGCAATGTGCATCACCATTTCACAATGTAAATTTCAGCTCTTTGTATTTGCTTTCCAGTGTTTTGCAACTTACTCCCTTTGCCCGTACCCAGATTTCTGAATTAAATGATGCAGAATTACCATATGAATATTTAGGTTGTTAATAACACAAAAACAATATCAATGGTTTCCAATTTGAAACAACTGTCTTATTTAACCATTTCATTAATTATTCCACTACAGAGAATTTAACTCCATGTTTACTATTTGTTGCATCTAACTATACACACAGAAGCAGTTACAGTACACTAAGAAAGTATGTGCTAAGCACCTGAGCACTTACACATACACACTCAGAGACTTGGATTTTGTCTTTCTCAAGTAACTTAATTCAAAATCAATTATTAAAAACACAGGTTGATTCAGACAGCTATTTTATTTTATTTTTTAAAAAATTAATTATTAGTTTTTAAACTAGAATTCACCAAGACCTACTCTATTTGAAATTAATAATATTGGTTATTTTGGAATTCCAGAAGTTACCATCAGTAACACCAGGTTAAGAGTACAGTGATCAATCACATATTTCAGCTCCATGTTGAATGGGAAAGAAATAATGATGCTAAATAAATTAAAAACAGGACATAATTATTTTACAAATGCTTGTTAAAAAATGGAGAAACCCTTCCAGACAGAGTTCAGACTCAAATTTTGCTGTCTGATAAGGATAAAAATATATTTTAAACTATTTGAATACAAGTTGTTTAGGAATAATATATAGTCCTCCTAAAGAAAGACAGAAAAAGAAATCCTGAGAAAAATATTTTTTTAGGTCAGATCACAATTGGCCAGACCAATCTTAAAATATATATTATTGCTGCTATTGTCACACATAATGTTTATAACTTTAACTTTTGTAATCTTGTGTGACTTCAATGGTTTTATTGTTCCTGGCTTAGGAATTGCTTTTAATGAAAAGCAGGTTAAGTGTTGTTAAAGATTCAATAGTGGTGAAATAGAAAAGCAAAATCTTTGGTTAGGACAATCATCCAGTTATGCAAATTATTTCTCACTTCAGCATATTCATTCTATAAATATCAGATAGGACTATTGTGGTAAGAATAGAGTATTATCCATGCTAATTGCTTGGTATGTTAAGTATGAAATCTTGTGCACAGCCACATGGGGGATAGTTCAAATTCTCACTCATCATCAGTCGTTTATAAGCCACCAGTTTCAGGGAGGAAAGACTTTCAAAAATGAACTTGCCCCTAGCAAAGGGAAAGTAGCATGAAAAGTAGGTTTTAGTACATTTAGTCCTCTGCTTATGACTGATCACTTAGCAATTGATCAGAGTTATGATAGATCCTGAAAAAGGGGTTTACAATCCTGTTTAGAGGTTCCAACATTTTTCCTTCTCCCCGCAGTCACATGACCATATTTTAGACACTGCGATCACATGACCATGATTTGCAACATTTGCAACAGGAAATTAGAGTTTACTCCTGGTTTCCGGCAAAAACTGCTCCATTGTGAATAATAGGTTTGCTTTACGATCACAGCATTTGCTTTATGACCATCATATTTGCTTACGCAAATCTATAAAATCAGATCACAAAGTTATATGACTGTGTGTGACTGCTGTCCTTTCATATTGTGTTTGTGTGTGTTTTTATATGCAAACTGGGAATGCAAGGTGAAGTACATTACACTTCAAATATCAGAGGGAGAGATGGAGAGCTCAGAATGAGGATTTGGCAGCAGTCTGAGCCACTGCCTGAATGCATCTCCCCTATGGGTGCACTGAGGAATTTGTTCTCTTTATTGAAGGAATTACATAAAAGCATTTAAAACATGCAACATAATGATGCAGGAATGAAACCTTCTGTTCAAACTCCTGTGTCCCAGGCTGTATTTTTCACACTCTGATGCAATTGGTGTCTGAATAGCACGTTAGGAAATGCAATCTGAAACATGGACAAATAAATTAATTTTAACCATCTTTTGTCACACTGAAACTTTCAATTGGCCACCAGCCCAATTTTCATTTTTTTACCTTTAGTTAAGGTCAGGTTTCTGTGCCAACAGAGGATAATCAATCCTTGTTAAGATAGGGCAGGGGTCAGCAACCTGCGGCTCTGGAGCCGCATGTAGCTCTTTCACCTCTCTGCTGTGGCTCCCTGTCACTCAAAATATGCGTCACAACTGCCAATGTGCGACACCCAATGGCATGCAATTTATTGAGCTTTTCAACCCCCGGTAAGCCAACAATGAATAAATCCAAGAAAAGAAAAGTTTCAGAAGAAATTCAACTAGATATGCTAGTTTTGTGGCCGCTCAAGAAATAGTCAGGCACGGGAAGGGTTTTGTGGCTCCCGGTGTTTTCTTTTTTGTGGGAAACGGGTCCAAATGGTTCTTTGAGTGTTTAAAGTTGCAGACCACTGAGATAGAGGAATGGGAGGTAGATTTTTCTGTCCGTCCATCCCCCCATTCCCCATGAACAGTTGTATAGTTGCAGAGGTTGAGGATCCAATATTCCCTCCCAATTGTGAATGGATGGATCAGTGATGGTCTGAGAAAGGGGAGTTGGATACTGGGTTTGTTTGGAAACTATTAACACATTTTAGAAGTGGAAAATTTATTCTTTTTTTAACTTTAAGGTACAGTATCAGTGGTGAAATGTATAATTTGTTACTACCGGTTCTGTGGGCGTGGCTTGGTGGTGGTGGGTAATGTGACTGGGTGGGCGTGGCCAATTTTTTTTTCTTTTACTTTTAAAATCATTTTTTCTACAACCTCTTCAGCCAAAGAGGTTGTAGAAAAAATGCTTTTAAAAGCCTCTGACGATCCCAGCTGAGCCGTGCAATCATCAGAGGCTTTTTCTTTTACTTTTAAAAGCATTTTTTCAGCCGAATAGGTTGTAGAAAAAAATGCTTTTAATTTTTTTTTTTAAAGCCTCTGATGATTGCGGGGCTCAGTTGGGCATGGGGGGGGGCAGGTGTTCTGTCCCCGTTCCACTCACGCACCCCCACAGACGGCCCGGAGTTAATAAGCCACACGACAAAATTCTTTGAAAATAAAGCTGGCAGCAACCCAGTGGCTAGCTGCCAATTCAGACTTTACTCACACAAAACAAAGATTAGACTGCCAGCATTCCGATAAAACAGGCAGAGTTTTCAACAATACAAGGATTAATCCAAATGCAGTCCGATAAAGCAGGCAAAGTCCAGTAATGCAGAGATCATGGATTATTTCTAGTTTTTGCTCGTCACAAACTGAACCGGACACCACACCTACATTTATACCCTGTGGGGTGTGGTCCAGTGACTCAGCTAATCTCTGGCATGCCTTCCCCTCTGCTGCGCACGCTTCTCCCTGCGCCTCTGGCGAGGGTCCAGCCAGCACTTATCTCCTTCGTCGCTGTCCACCTGTGGCTGCGGGGACGTGCTTGGCTCTGAGCCTATCTTTTGGCCTTCGGTGTCCTCCGGAGGCATTGCCAGAGAGGAGGGTCCTGGAGAGGGAGGCCTTGCCAACTCCTCTTCCTCACTCTCAGAGTCTGCATCTGTCGATAGCCCAGGCTCAGGCAACAGAGCTACAACAGCAGGGATTTTTGCTACCGGTTCTCTGAACCACCTGTCGCCATCGCTACCGGATCAGTGATCCGGTCCGAACCAGGAGCATTTCACCCCTGTACGGTATGTATACAATGCATAGGTGGAAGTGCAGATTAACCCTTACAAACAACAAACTAAATAAATATTAGTCAAATCACATCTACATGAAGGAAGAATTATGTGTTATAGACATTTGCCTCTTTTTTAAGAAGCATTTCCTCAAACTACCTTTTCCTTCCATAAACGGTTTTTCAAGCAATAAATGGATGGTTGAACAAAGGATGTCCAAATACTCAATCTTGCACTGTCAGTTACTTATATGGAGTTTTTAAAATTGCATGTATTTATTTATGCATTTATTTACAAATTTATAAGCTGCTTCAGTCAAGAATGTATATTTTTAGCCCACAATTTCTATTTATCTAGGTTGCAAACATCTGGCATTTCTCCTCCTCTTCCCCTTGCTGAACTTGAGTGCTACAAGCTGTGATGGCACAGTGGTTAGAATGCTGTACTGCAAGGCTAACTCACTGCTCAGTCCAGGAGTTCAGTCCTGACTGGCTCAAGGTTGATTCAGTCTTCTATCCTTCCAAAGTCAGTAAAATGAGGACCCAGATTGTTGGGGGCAATAGGCTGACTGTAAACCCCTTAGAGAGTGCTGTAAAATACTGTGAAGCGATATATAAGTCTAAGGGCTAGCCGCTGCTATTGCTACCAGGAAAATCATACAAGCATATGGACAGTAGGGAAAAAAACTACGGATAAAGTGGCCTTCAGCAGACTTGTACAGACCTAGTCCTTCTGTCAATTATGAACAGAACAACTAACACCAAAGTTGTTAGCCCTCTCTGCTTCTTCTAGTGCTGCCATCATAGCCAGCAGGGCTGAGGAAGCCAAACAGGGAGATGCATATGGACTGAGTGGATTATGAGTGGGTTAATTTAGTTCAAGTTATATAGACATATCCTTATATATTCAGACATGCAAAGGTAATCCTAGTAAGCACTGATATATTATCAGCTTTTGAAAATGACCACTAGATTTTATAAACAGCTCCTTTCCTTCTGTTTGCAAAACACTTTCTGCTATTAATTAAAAAATGGTTACCTGGATTTTCTAGATGATCAGTACCAACAACAGGAAGGTATTAAACATTGCCTTACTATCCAATGTATGGTAGATCCCATGGGCTACAAGTTATACCTGGGTATTTTGTGTGGTACTTAAAAGAGCAGTTCCTTGGGATGTTTCAACTGCCTCTGGAGTGTTTACTGCTGTAGTCATGCTTGAGCCATAAACATGCCCATTAATTTATGTTTTCTTTTTCCCTGTGGCAAGTTTAAAGAAACTTATATATACACTTCCAGCACCCATATTCATTCATACACTCATACATACTTGTAAAAAAAGCAGTCTAACATTGATGCGGAAGGAAATTTTCAGCATTCTATCCATGTAGTGACGTTAAAATAAGGTGATATCATCCGGCTTTTTCCTTTTGATCTAATAATCATCAGCTCTTTGAGGCTTTACTAAAAAAAAAAAATCAGATTTATGGATAAAAGTGCCATGCAAGGAGAGAATATATGAAGGACATAGAATTTATTCTAATATTTCCATTTCATGGTTTATGAATTCCCCTCATAAATGTTTGGCTCTGTTGCTATTTTATTCATTTTATGCAAAGTGAAAGCAACTTTGCTATTCCATGCCAAATTTCTAGTTTCAACAGATTGAAACCCACACCAGAGGGAGAGGGAGGAAGATTGCCAATAGATGACTGGAACCTGGTGTGAGAATCGATGCCATAGCTTAAGGTAAAGGACCGCTCAGAAATAACAATCCAATTATGTCATCTACTCTGCTTGTATAATCTGGGCTGCTTCAGAGCAACTTACCATGGAGCAATTCATTTCTGAATAGCAGGTTAGTAATTTGCTCTGAATTGCAGACAGCTATTGAGCAATGAATTTAGAACCTAATATCACGGATCAACTGTGCAGTGTAATTACAGTTTAATGAGTAAGATAGACATGGCACAGTGCCAACAAAGTTGAGAACTGAGAAAGTGTTCTAGATACACAACAGATCAAATGTACGGATGTTATTTATATATATATGTACGTATGTATGTATGTATGTATGTATGTATATGTATATGTATATGTATCAGGGGTGGGTTCTAAATTTTTTTACTATCGGTTCTGTGGGTGTGGCTTATTTTGTGGGCTTGTGGGGGTAATGTGGCTCGGTGGGCGTGGCCAACTTTTTTTTTTACTTTTACTTTTACTTTTAAAAGCATTTTTTCTACAACCTTAAGAGGTTACAGGAAAAAATGCTTTTAGAAGCTTCTGACAATCAGGCAAGTCAGCTGGGATTGTCAGAGGCTTTTAAAGGCATTTTTTAAAAAAATGCTTTTAAAAGACTCTGAGATCCCAGCTGAGCCATGCGATCATCAGAGGCTTTTTTTTAACTTTTAAAAGCATTTTTTCAGCCGAAGAGGTTGTAGAAAAAATGCCTTTAAAAGTTAAAAAAATAGTCTCTTATGAGGTGGGTAGGGTAAGCGAGCTGCGACTGGGCCGGGGACTGGTTCAGGGGCGTGCCCAGCCAATGTTATTACCGGTTCTCCAAACTACTAAAATATTTACTACCGGTTCTTGGGAACGGTGCAAACCGGGAGCAATCCACCACTGATATGTATGTATATGTATATATACACGCACACACACAAACACACACACGTATGTATGTATACACATACTGTCAGGTATGCCTCCTTTCACAACTCAAGAAAGAAAAACCCCGACTCCATTTTCATAGAGAAAGGTACTTTTACTGAGTATGAACTGAATGCAACCAAATAAAAGCAAGGTCTGAGGCAATAGGTGCGAAAATCACATATAGTAAGCATCCCAAAACCCTCCCCCCCAAGGGTCCAGTCAGGATTATCCAATCCACATCCCCCCAAGGTGTCATGTGGGGTGCAGCTTCAGATGGCTCCATCCTTCTGGTATGCCAGGATGGTTGATCTTGACTGGTTATCAGCACACCTTCCAACTGCAGAGAAAACTTTCTCCAATTCACTCCCTGTTATGAGACATCTCCACCAGCTCGTTTCCCCCCCCAAAACCCAGACAGCTCCCCCCATTACAATGGCAGCCGAAGCAAGCAAAAAATGTAGAGCGGAGGCTGACACACACACACATATACATACACACACACTTGCTTCCCAATATATACAATGAAACATTTTTCATTGTTTTTGGTTTTGGCCATGAAGTAGCTACCTTATCTTGGCTAGCCAACAGGACTACCTAAAAAAGTAGTTTTACAGCAGGAATGAATAGCTTGTAATCCAGCAGCTGGATGCACCCCAACTCCTGTGTAGTACCCCCAAAACTACAACCAAGTATATCATCAAATTCCAACAGCCCAACTATTGAAAATTAATAGAACACGTTCCTAAGATGCAAATGTTACAGAGCCAGGCATAAAATAAGTTGAAGACAGTGTTAAATAAAAACAAAACAAAAGGAAAAATCACATTACCCACTAAAGGGGGTGGGGTGGGGGGAGTCACAGTTTTGCCTGTATGTGAGATACAGCCCTGCTTACTTTGTATTAGCCCCTATATAGGCCCACCTAAAACAAACCTGGAATTTTCTAAATGCCATATAAAGATTAAGAAAAATACACCCCCGTTCTCAAGATTCATGCACATGGTTAAAAAGGAAAAAGCTGAGAACAAGTAAATCCAAGTTTTCTTTCTTTGTAACTAAATAAATAATTTGTTTCTGATGTAGGAAGTTAGCATTCACCCCTCTCCTAGAAAAATGAAATATTTTAGGATATACTAAAAAGCCAAAATATTTTTTCCTAAAAGAGAAGTAGAAACTCAGAGAAGCAGAAACTCAGCCCCCCACCTTTGTTAATGGGCCATTAAGGCCTGAGCCAGTCTATTCTACATAACAAAGATCTACCTCCTTCAGGCAGAGCCATTTAATTGCCCTTTATTGCACCACCCACCAAGTTTCAGTCAAATTTGGCACAGACAACCTAAAAGGCTAGCTATGACCTTTGGCAGCAACCAATCAGGATACTCTTCCTGGGCCCCAGGAAGTTCAAAGCCAGAGAGGGCATAAAACCAAGGCACGCTTACCATCTCTGTCCCTTTTCTGTTCAGGAACTCAAACCGTATGATCCTGTCCACCATTAAACCATCTTTCCAAGCAGTCTCCATGTTTCCAGTGTCTTTTTCCCCACTTGGAGCTGAGCCCAGAAGGTTCTTCTAACACTGACAAGCTAGAATGGCAAATACTAAAATATTTTGAAAGAGTAGAATCCATTTACCACAGCCAAGGCAATGGACTAAGCCAGGCTGCCTCACCTTGCTACATTCATGTCAAAAAAAAATCTGCTAATTTTGCACGTTAGTATTTATATATTTGCTTAAGCACACATAGGGCTCGAAATGGGTAAATTCAAAGGGTAGCTTCCAAGCTTCACAGGGTTCAGTCTTAAAGAAGGCAGCGATCCAATTGAGAGAGATTGCAGCTACTGAGAGTCCTGCCTGCTTCCTCAGGATTCAGACTCAAATTGATCCCAGGTTATTTCACAGTCTGAAGCCCTAGTTATCTTCATTGGCAGTGTCCAGTGAGCAGTTTTGTCAATCAGATTCTGCAAACATTCTTCACAGTAGCCTTTCAGATTTTTTGCTGATTGTTTGCCTTAAAAGGGCTGCTGGATAACACTCAGCACAAACAATAACAACAGCAAAGTATTTTCCTTATGCCCTTGAATCAACAGCATGAGGGCTCAAATATTACCAGTGTCAGTCAGACATGAGAGAGTTTTCCTTCTAGGCATCTCTTTTGCCACCTCATGTCCTGAGCTCATCAGCAATGTTACCTTCCCTACAGCAGAGAGCAAACTGGAGAATCCATGGCCCAAAACATGCCCCATGCCAGCAACCCAACTCTGAACTCTTATTATAAATAAATAAATAAATAAATAAATAATTTTATTTCTATACCACCCTTCTCCCGAAGGACTCAGGTCGGTGTACAGCCAATTTAAAAACACAAGACACAACAATAATTAAAAATTAAAATAATTAAATAGATTATCAACACACAACTTCATGAGTTTTTTTTATAATGTATTTTTTGTGTGTTTTGTTCCTTTGAGGTTTTTCTCTTTTTCTGTTAGTTTTGTAGAAAGTTAGTACCCACCCCTCCTAGAAGAATGAAGTATTTTGAGAAATATTTAAAAAGGGAGAATATTACATTTCCCTAAAGGAGAAACATGTTTCTAAAGACAGAAACTCAGAGCCTCAGTTCCCTGTCCCCAAGTAGATGCTAAACTGAGGCCAGCCTTTAGAAATTCAGATTTGGTAATCCATTACTCCCAGCAGCAAGGTCTGAACAAAGGTAGGATTAGCCCTCAGCCCCTTCATTGCATCAGCACACTTCAACCAAACTTGACTTTATGAGAAACATGACCCCACATAGCCCATGGGAGTCTGATTACAGCCAATAGAATACATTTCTTGCACAGGAACAGGGTATAAATACCTCTCACTCTCCACTCCATGTGGTCAGCTACCCAGGACCTCAGACCCATGTGGTCCTGTCCATAAATAAACCATCTTTCCAATCAGCCTCCATGTTTCCAGTGTCTTTCTCCCCATTTGGAATGAACCAGATGGATAGTTCTTCCAACAGTTTTAAAAGCAGTAAAGCAAACTTTATTTAAAGGTTCTGATGGCTTTCAACCTCTATGCTTACGTGGTAAGCTAGGGTGTTAGAGACAAACTTGGAGACAGACAAAACCATGGCCACAAATCCAAAGCTATTTGGAATCCAGTGCTAACCATCTACTGTAGTACCTGGAAAGATACCTCATGGTCTGAGGGAAATGCCCTAAATCCAGACTACAAATTTATTTTTTGTAAGTCCTTCAATATATATCTAGCTCTTGATTTGTATTTTGTCTTGTATTTTAAAATGTCTTCATGAATGTTTTAATTTGTTTTAACCCACTGTTTTTAACTATAACTTTTGATGGTTAACCTCTCTGAAGGTTCTTGCAATGGTAAGCAATATGGATATATTATTAATAAATTAATGAATTTAACTAAAGGTACATTAGGTTTTCAATGCACAATTCAGAACTTCCTTAATTTGATATTGTATAGAAACATAGCTAGGAAATCCTGACCTGTCTTGTAGAAAATGGTTTTTTTAATCAATGGCAGTGTAACCTCATTTGTTTTTATCTTCCTGTCTACGTTGATTGGTGACTTGTTTCAGCTTCCTAAGAAAAGCCACAAAACAGAAAGATGACTATTTTTATCCTGTGAAGAGCCTTTCTCCTAGAATAATAAAATTAAGTTTAAAGTCACAGAAGCAAAAAGAGGTTCTCTATAGCAAGATTTCTCAAGAAATACTAAATGATTCCAGGTGTTCTTAACTTTATAGTTTCAGAAAAAGTAAAATATTTCATCGGTTCATTAGTAATTTGGAGGCCACATTTATTGGTTTGCAAAGAAATGCTTTTGCGTTTACAAATATCTCTTCAAGAAGAAAATGTTTCTAAGATAAGACACAAAAATATTGAAACAAGCAAAAGAAAAACTCAGAAAAAGCACAATTAAGAGTGGGAAAGAAGGAAGTGCGCATCTGACCAATTCAAATGAATGAGCCAAATTGCTTCCAAATTGCATTAAAACGGCTTGTCTTGTTTTGTGTGGGTTTTTTGATAATGCAAGTCTCCCTCCTAAAGAGTCATGTATAATTTGCTTGTATGAGAAGACATATAATTGCTACCAAAATATGCTTTCTTACAGGTGCCAAAGCAATATCAGGTGTTAAATAAGCTTTCTCTTATCAAGAGCCACCACACCAGTGTCACAACAGATTTGTTCATATGATAGCTTCTATATGCAAGTGCACCTGCATAGTATCTCACATATGGAAAGGAACTTCAGTATCAGAAGCACCATCTATATAAACATACAAAACTGCCCTTTTTCTTGACTATCACTAGATACTGCAAGTACATCATACTACAAAATTAATGATGTCAACCATGACTGGTTAAAGCAGAGTTTTAACTAAAGAGAAAGCAACATGGGTCTCAGTTACACAGATCCAGGGGTGGGCTCCTGGGGGTTCGGGTGATCCTCTAGCCAAGGATCGCTGGGGTTCGGCAAACCCCCAAATGCCACCCCTGGCTGGCCACGCCCACCCCACCCCTCCCCTCCCAGAAGTCTCCACGTGGCCCATTCATCATTCCAGGTAAGTGCAGTGGCCGCGCAGAAGGTCTGTGAGGACAAAAAATGGACCTCCCGGAGGTTCCGGAAGTCCGGAAATGGGCCTGTTTCCAGCCTCCGGAGGGCCTCCGGAGCCCGGGGGAAGTTGTTTTCGCCCTCCTGGAGGCTCGAGGAAAGCCTCTGGAGCCTGGGTAGGGCGAAAAATGCCCCCACCCCAATATGGTGCAGGCAGCCGACTAAGCCATGGCCACCATGGCCATGGCCACCCAGCAACGGGGCAGCAAATCCATTGCTAAAGGATCTGAAGCCCACCCCTGCACAGATCTGAAAGATTTCAGATTTTCCTTACTCCTTATCCTGACCTTGCAGAAATATAAATCTGGAATCTCACTATTCAGTCAACATTAATTCATACCATTCCAGTATATTTTGAAAGACGAAAAATAGATTAGGAAATATTATAGCTATAGGAAATTCAAGGTGAAGCATTAAGCCTTTTAGTAAAATAGAAAAAGTCATTAGCTTTTGGTAAAACAGAAATGTAAAATAAAGATCCTTTCAATTTGAAAGCAGGTTACAGAGAAAATTGAAGTGGGAAAGTGAATAAATTGTAAGAATGTACATAATGGCAAGGTAAAAAGTTGGTTTAGGTAAGACAGACATTCGCTCATCTGTGGTGATCATATCTCAATCATCACTGCCACAGCATCTATGTCTAGAACACCATCCCCAAGTGATTCCCATTCTGATGCATTATGAAAATCTCTGAAGACCTGGCTTTTCTTCCTTCCTGGGGCTAGGATGGGTTCCAAGCCGTTGTTGATCATTTTCATTGTATTATATGTTTTCTGGATATGTATTGTTCTTTTTGCTTGGTTTTATCATTGTTATATGTTAAGTATAAGATGCATGGAGTCATTTAAAGTTGAATGATCCCTAAAATAAATAAATATGTAACAGGATGTCTAGTACAATATTCTGGGATAACTTTGGGATCAGAATACATCCAAACTTAATTGAGAGGGTTTAAGGATTTAACAGCTAACAGCAAGGATTGGGGCTGTCTATGCTTGGCTAGGTAGCGTGAGGTGACACAAAAATAAACATACGTTTGGAAGTAGAACTTTCCTAATAATGATTTCCTTGGAAAGAAAATTACATGAATTGTTTACTCATGTATTTTAGAACAATAATCCCCTTAGATTAGACTATAAAAAATCTGGTTTTGCTTTATGAGGAATGGCATACATGTTTGTAGATTTAGGGGAAAGAGGTGAATGATTATTGTCAGTTGTTAGTTTTCAGGACAACATGTTCTCAAAAGCAGATTGATCTCATCTTTACATTCTACAAATAAGGAACAAAAACCATTGCCATAGTTTGGATTACATTCATGTGTGAATCCTTTTGAATGTTCAGTATTTCTGCATAAATATGGACTAAATGATCCATTCTCCACACGTCCTAAAATTAAATAAAGAATACCCAATTTGAACAAAAAAATCAAAGTACTGTCCTTGTTCATTTATTCATTGAGGGATATGATCCAAAACTACTAATTGGTATGGGACAAAAGTATTTACATATTATATTTTCAAAGCAAAACCAGTGTTTGGAATTGCTTTACCATCAGAAATACACTGATACTGTTTCACTGTAAAATTAAAATGGCAGAAAGTAGTATGCCTAGTTATGCCTATTTTGATCATAAAAATAAGCTGGACTTAGTGTATTTTTTAAAAAGTATTGTAATAATCACTGTTTTTAAAATTGATACAGATTTTTATGAGACCAATGTGACTATAGTCAGATTTACTTAGTCAAGCTCCTTCAATAATTGAAGCCCAGACAGACATGGAAGTCTAAGAAAAAAAAAATCCAAGTAAGGTTCTGCAAAACTCCCTACACACAGTCACTCATGCCCTCGTCACCTCGTCTGGACTATTGTAACGCTCTCTACATGGGGCTCCCCTTGAGGTGCACTCGGAGGCTCCAACTGGCGCAGAGTGCGGCCGCGCGGGTGGTTATGGGAGCAACATGGAGCTCCCATGTAACACCTCTCCTGCGCGAGCTGCACTGGCACCCGGTGGTCTTCCGAGTGCGCTTCAAGGTTTTGGTTACTACCTTTAAAGCGCTCCATGGCTTAGGACCTGGTTATCTACGGGACCGCCTGCTACCACCAATAGCCTCCCACCAGCCAGTACGCTCCCATAGAGAGGGGCTCCTCCAGGTGCCGTCGGCCAAACAATGTCGGCTGGCGGCCCCCAGGGGGAGAGCCTTCTCTGTGGGGGCACCTACGATCTGGAACGAGCTCCCCCCAGAGATACGGAGGATCCCGGATCTTCGCACCTTCTGTCACGCGCTTAAAACGTTTTTATTTCATCAAGCTGGCCTGGCCTAAATCATCTCCTCTTTTAAATTAAAATTTTAAACAAAAATTTTTAATCTGTTTAATTATGGGGTATTTTAAAATTCAGCCTAAATTATTTAATTTGTTTTAATTTGTTTTAGATTTTGTATTTCCTGTGTTTTATCTTCTGGCTATTCACCGCCCTGAGTCCTTCGGGAGAAGGGCGGTATAGAAATTTAATAAAATAAAATAAATAAAATAAATAAAAATTGTGCTTTTAATATAGTTGGATTTTTAAAGAATTGTGCTCTTGCCAAATATCATACCAATCCATCTTCCAATAGACTTTTGATGAAATGTCATTTGTAGATCCACAGTACTATGAAAATGCTATCATCCAAAGCAATATCATAAGAAAATCCAGCTGAAAGGACTGATATAGGTGTTTTCAAGGATGGTTAAGCAACCAATTTCTCTACACAAAAAAGTGCAATTGAATCCAATAATTGAATAATCCACTCAAGAATCAGTGCCATGACAACCACAAACATATCTAGGCAAAGGCTTATACTAGGTTGCAAGGTGGATATTGTGACTGTAACATTTGAGGAAACAAATTGAAATAGATGATCAATTCCTGTTATGTTTTAGCAGTGGCATAAATCCATAATATTCTGAAATCATGCAACCAGTCCTACTACTTAGTTTAAAATCCTTTAAAGTAAAGGTAGAAAGCCTGAAACTCATAACCTTGTAATCTTCTTCCAGTGAGATGCCCCAAGTCTCAAACCATTCTACAATCTTGTTAAATTATACAAAAATTATCTCCCAGATATCCTCACTTAATCCACACCCACAAATGCCTACATCTCACCCACTATCAGATTCGGCTCTGCCCACTCACGCAATTGGGCTATGTATGACTGAAATTTATTCAGAAGAGGTGTTTCACAGCGTGTGGGAGGAATTCAGCACCTTCTTAAAACAGCCATATCCTTTTTTGTCAGGTTACCTTGAGCCTGGTGGCTCAGCAGAGTGATAGCATTGTGATTAACAGCAGCTGTCTGCAATTACTGTAAGTTCAAATCTCACCAGGCTCAAGGTTAACTCAGCCTTCCATCCTTTCTAAGGTAGGTAAATTGAGGACCCAGTTTGTGGGGGCAATAAGCTGACTTTGTATAAATATACAAAAGTATGAAGGCTATTGCTTAACGCATTGTAAGCCGCCCTGAGTCTCCGGAGAAGGGCGGCATATAAATCAAATTAAAAAAAAAATTAAAAATTAAAAAATTAAATTAATCAAATTAAAAAAAAAAAACTCATAACTGAGATCCTGAACACTCTTAAGCAATTCTTCTGAATTATTTTCAAAGCACAACCTTAGTATAAATGCCCCATGTAATTTCACCCCATTGCAGGATATATGCCTTATGATTCCTAAATTAATGGTTTGTTATTTCATTCCGCTGTTTGAGATGCAGTTGTATCTAACTACCATAACATTAGATTCTGATATCTGCACAGAATGTGAGAAAATGCTCACATATCTTCTAATGCAAGTTTATAGTCATTAAATGCATGCTTTTTAAAGCAGAGTGAGATGCTCCTACCTCAGTTTGTGCTTGTATAATTCCTGTGAACTGTTGGGCTTTGCGCCTTAAGGGTAAAAGTCACCATTCAGAAAAACACTTGGAGAGAAAAGTTACTTTGCTGAGAAGCTGATGGTTAGAAGCTGTGTGATATTTATCACCCTAAATAAGGTAAACTAAATATGGATGTGTATAAACTGTTAACAGAAATAAATTAGAAAACAAAAAACGTTTTATTTGTACTGTGAATTTCAAATCATTTTTTTTCATTGTAGCTTAATAGTTGTATTGTCACTATTTTTTTTATTTGAAACTCAATTGAACAATGCACAGGACAACCAGAGTTGCAACTTTTTTTCTTTGTTCATGGGAGGGCTTTTGGTTTGTACTATCTAGATTACTTTAAATCACATCTGCCTAACTCTGGTTGATGACTTCTTATGTACTGGAGTTGTGGCAAAAAAAAAAAAAAGAGCCAGCAAAACCTTGCCAGTTTTTATTCAAACCACATATGGAGAAGTTACATATGCATCTAGCACAAACTACAGTGAAAAAAATGACAGTGAAATGAGCATGGTTTCATAATTGTTTAATGATGTTGAATAAAAATAAGTGAAATGTCTTACAGCGGGACACAGTTCATCATTTGATCTCCTTCGGAGATACTTATGACCATAAGGCATTACTGTCATAATCTACAAATGTGCTAAAAAATGTGCTAAAAAAGCAGCAAAAGGGTTGTAGAAGACTGAGAGTGATAGGATTAGAAAAGCAGAGGAAGGAGCAGAAACACAATAGGAAACAAGAGTAGAAAGACAGACTGTAAAGAATTTGAAACCTACACATAGAAAACTAAATATTGGAAAACATCCTTTCCCAGTTGCAGAATCTTATTTTGGCTTGGCTTTGATCTTAGAAGATCATTACACTAATTTTCTTCCCGCATTGCATCTTAAGCATTAGTGTCCCAAAATGTATTTAATTGCTATGCTGTAGAATAATACGGCTTTCAGACACATATTTGAAGAAACATTGCATTATGCAGCTGTTTTCTATAGCCTTTTTGGTACTCAGTGTTGGGTTCTCAATATAAAATAAAGGAGAAAAATGCATGGCTTAGCTAATATTATGTGAGGTGCTCATCTCCAATCCTCTCCATTTATTTCTAACCACAAAATCTATTTCTACTTTTAACAGTCATTAGTACAACCAAATGGAAGCATCCATAAATTTCATCCAACTTCATTTCTTGTGATGGAATCTACATGTTGGTTGTCTTATCTGACTAAAACTGTTAATTATGATTGCTCTCTGAGTGAATTCGTGTAGTTCAAGAGAGTGGCAAATACAGCTATATTCAATTTTGTACTATCTAAATATGGACATCTAACTCTTCAGAAAAATGAAATTTGCCTTGACCTATGTAACACATGAACAGATTGACAGAATCCTAATCAATGTCAAAACAGATCCCATCTAGACTGAGAAGATGCAAAAAAACTTCTTTCAGAACAAGATTACATAATGCATAATCATACATGGATGATTTGGCCATAGCAGTAAAAGAAAAAATACATGGGGGGTGGGAGAGAACCTCTTGTCCAAAAATCTAAAAATCTTGGGAAAATTCTTCACAACTGGATGCTTACCCCTAGCACTAGCAACAATAAACTAGCATATAAAGCCTCGAAGGTCTACTTAAAACAACTTATTCCCCTATAACCCCTAACCAAAGAACCTAGAATTGGACCAGACTCTCTCCTATAAGGTACACCTAAAGAATACTGTCACAAAAATCAATACTAGGAACAACATACCGGTATTCCAGAAATTATACGAAACAAAATGTGGAGCTTCAGCTACCACCCTCAGGTAATCAGAAAGGTTGGCAGTTCAGCGGTTTGAATCCCTAGTACAGGTCTCCTGCGTGAGCAGGGGGTTGGACTAGATGACCTCCATGGTCCCTTCCAACTCTGTTACTGTTACATACAAGAACACCATGCCCCTGTATGGCTTAAGGATAAGAATTGCTCGTTTTCTTTCTTTGAAGTTGGGTTTCTATTATGTATTGTCGAGACAAATAAACATTATGGCATCTGGAATTTAAACCCCATCTCTGTGCTGGATTCGGTGTAGAGTTGAAGAAGAATGTTGCTTAGAGAACTGAAAGATATTTGGAGAAAAGAGAAAAACAAATGGACATAACTTAATTTGAGAAGAAATTTTTAAACTATTCTTATATGAATTGGAGAGGATGATCACAGGATACAAAAATAAAGCTCAAGTTACAGATTCAGTCATATCAACACAATTAAAGCAAGTTGGGATTCAAAGATCACCTTCAACCTCTGATTTAAAAAAATGTGGTATCTGAAATCGTAAATAAACTAGGGTTTCTTGATGGTAAGGATTCAAAAATTCAAAACTAAGGTACACAAATTAATTAAAATGCACAAGTAGTAGCTTAACATTGTATGATAATGGAGCCAATAGGCAAGCGAGGTGACAAATAAGACTGCTACATCCAATATTCTGGCTGAGGAATTTTCAGAGGAAAATACCTAAGACTCCTCTGATTTAAAATAACTGATTTAAAATAATGTGTCTGAGACACATTATGAGAAGAACTGAAAGTCTGTATAGCCTTCAACTTATTTCCCAAAATGGACAGAAATTGGCAGAGGACAGCATGACACTTCTCCAATTATGACCTTATTAAGTGCACCGTGCAGTCTTCGTTATTGCAATTTGTACCTAAAGAGCCATATGCCTTGAAGGAAAAACATAAAGTTGAGGTTAAATGATTCTTAGATCCTGTAGAGGCCACCAATCTGTTTGTGATAACTATGCCCCAATGTTATTTTGCTATTTTCATTGCTAAATTGTAAATAATATAATCTACCTTTGGTACATTGAATAGTAGCTGAAAATGCAAGCTAACAATATAGGTACAATACAAAGTTATCTTAATTATTATACAAAGGGAAAGATATATAAAAAGGAAGAAATAATTGGGTAGGCATGTACAAAATCACACCAACTGAAATAACCTTTGCAGCCTTTATGTACTCAAAATGATCTCTTATTTCTGTGCCCCAAAATGAGTAGAGTTAAATACTGTAGATAACTTTAGGTCTGAAGATTTTTAAGTACATTACATAGTAAGCTGAAAGAACTAGCCCACAAATCATCTGCAGCAAAAGATGAAACAATGTTCTTGACTAGTTGTTAAATGGCTTAAATTACTTTACTGCCCCAGATGGCACTATACAAAACCTAAGTGGAACTTGATCATCTATCAGAATTAACTAGATACTCATTAAACAGACACTTAACTTGCATCAAATTGCAGCACAAACCTGCACCTTTTTTCCCTGTTCCTTCCCCAGTTCTGCAGTCCTTACCTGAGGGAGCCTTTCGTCATCTTTAGTTACACTGATGTTAATGTAATGTTTCCTCACTTATCAAGAAACAAGCTTTGTCTTGGATACAACCTAATAGACTTCACCAACTGTTCTCTCATTGGTGCAATCGGGTGACTTCTGGCATGGGGCTGCAAACAACCTGGCACCCATTGGCCAGTTTAGGCTGCTATGCACATGCCCCTCCCTTCTGGATCCCTAGGCATGGTACTGAGTCATTCTGTTTTGTGTGGTAGGGGAGTAACAGGGGGCTGCAGTGGGAAAAGCAGGCAGCATCTGCTCGTTGTTGTTCTCTTTCTGTTCCTCGCTCTCTGTCATGGCACAATCCTTTCCGTGCCTGCCAGCTATTGTCCCAGCCCCAGGTCATATTAAGGAAGATGTTTTCCCACTGGTTGGTGGCATCTAATTAGGAGAGAAGGAAAACAAAGCTCCGAGGCACGACAGGGATTGCCAGTGGAGGACAGGACAGTTATCTTCCAACTCAAGGACTGGTATATAGCCCTTTAACTCAGCCATGAGAAAAAGCCCTTAGCAATAGTTGCCTAATTTGGCTATTCAAACTCTGGAAAATGTAATGCCCCCTTATTACAATCCCAGAGAGAATTATATCAGTTAAAAAGAATGAAGTTTCTATAATTAGCATTTCAAAAGTGTAAATGTGCAATTAATGTAATAATTAATCATATCACTGATGAATGGATGATTTGAGCCATAAGCAACAAGCTCACATCTTACGAGACCAGAGAAGCAACAACTAAAGCTTTAGAGATATGGGCTTCAATTGAATGTTCCAGTGAAAGGATCCAATTTTTTGCATCCTGCTCCCATTTAATGTAATCAACAATCATGTTCATTTAAACAAGGAATCCTCTCAAAGATGAGATATGCTATTTTGTATTTGTCTCAGAAGTAGTTCCTCTTGGGGATCTTCTTTTATTAGAAAGAGAAATGACTGAAGGCAGCCAGGTGCATAATATTTTATCATGTTATTTTCACAGAATCATAGCAAAACTATGGTGGAAAGATAATAACATTCAAGATGTTGAACCATACTTCTGCTGCTTCTTCTTAGACTTTGGCAAATGTTCAGCAGTGCCAGCCTTTCTACCCTGTAAGCAAATAAGTTGTACATTGTACATCCCTAAATCTTGGGAGATGATCCACTTGTAAAAAAAATACACCCTTTCTTTCTTTACACATTCTCTTGTGCATAAGCAAGGCTATTACTGAAGGAGGTTACAAAGCCAGGCAGAGCTATATCTCAGTTTATATAATTCTGAGGAATAAATTCAGTTACTAAACTGAGTTTATTAAACCTTCAGATCATTTCATTTTATTTGTTATTGTACTAGGCAACAGAAGAAAAACAATAGATCAGGCCATCTCATTCTATGTCAATTTACATTATACAAGCAACAGAATTTGTAAGAGCATTGCTGAGGGCAGATTACATCACCATGAGTAGACTTCATAAGTAAGCATTTGTAGTTAGGTTATGTTAAACATACACTTGGCTTACATAAAGTGTTTTTATCAGTAGCAGCATAAAAAATACAATATGGAACAGAAGGAACTCAATAAAGCACTAACAGAGAGCCAGTTTGGTTTAATGGTTAAGCAACAGGCTAGAAATCAGAAGACTGTGAGTTGTAGTCCTGCCATAGGCACGAAAGCTGGCCTGGTTACTTTGGGTCAGTCTCTCTCAGCCAAACTCACCTCACAGGCTTGTTGCTGTGGGGAAAATAAGAGTAGGAAGAAGTATTGGTGTATGTTCACTGTCTTGAGTTATTTATTTAAAAAATGATATTTTAAAAATCTAACATATCTATAGAGCCCTGGGTGTACAAAACTGAGCCATTTAATGTTGGTAGAATGATAATGCATTTTGTGTCAAAAAGAAAGAGTAGGCAGTACCAGGTGCTTCTTTTGTGCATTTGCCCTTTAGTTTGTTTTTTTCCTACATCATTTTTGGAAGTGAGGATTTGCATATGCTAGCACTTCAGTAGAACATTTTCTGATTTAAAATATTAAAAGCCAGTCAGTTATTGCTCACCAAGCAATGTTAATCATAGAAAGTTTGATATAATGGTTAAGGCATCAGGCTGGAAATCAGGAGACCATGAGTTATAGTCCTGCCTTAGGCACAAAACCAGTTGGGTGACTTTGGGCCAGTCAAATTCTTTCAGCCCTGAGAAAGAGCAAAGGGCTAATCACTTCTGGAAAACCTTGGCAAGAAAACTACAGGGATTAGTTCAGGCAATCACAAAGAGTCAAAAAAGCTGACTCCAAGGCACACAAACACAAAAATATTGTTCCCATAGTGTTTGCATGCCTATCAGTTGGTACAGAAAATAAGGCAATGTATACTGTATATTCTGCAAACCTAGGACTTAAATCTGTAAGAGAAGGCAGCTGAATCATGAAATATTGAAGGCCCAGAAAAGGAAAACAAAGCATTTGTGCAAAGAATAGAAGAGGGACCTTCTGGAGCAATCAGGAATATTTGTCCCTATTTATTATAAGAATGTCAGACTTCTTGTGGGTGAATATGGCATACTTAAGGATGCTTGCCTGAAATTAGAGTTCAAATTTATGTGTGCAATTTGAAAGTGTTCACCACTGCTTATTTTACACATATTTATATTATTCCACATTTCATCCAGAATCTTAAGATAGCATATGCAGCACTCCCAATTCTTCTAGCAATAACAAACCTGTGAGTAAGATGGGCTAAAAGACAGCTATTAGTCCAATTTCATGCAATGAGCTGAGGACTTTAACCCAGATTTCTTTGCCATGTGGCTGAGGACATTATACCACATTGATTGTCTATCAGTGCAATATTGCTTAAATGTCCAGTAATAACTACAATAATTGATAATCATTGAGGGGAGGGGTTCCATAGGTATATGTGATGAAGCCTAGTTGTTTCAGTAGAACTAGGCAGTCATGTTTGGGCACAGGAATCCATCTCAGATTTATATTGCCAAGTAATACTGACTTCTTACAAAAAAAATTCCTATCAGTGGGAATGTGTACATCTTACTTGCCCTTGTTTAATACCAGAAAACAATCAATTTAAGCTCAATGTATGATTTACTCCAGCTCTACTGAAACATATACAGTAGTGACATTTGCAAAATGTACTCTGTCAATAGGTCTGTATTTTTAAAGCAATATTTCATGATCGAAGCTTTCGTTATCATTCTTTTTAATACTGTAGGAAGTTAGCACCCACCCCTCTCCTAGAAAAATGAAATATTTTAAGAAATATTAAAAGGGCAGAATATTTCCCCAAAAAGGGAGGCAGAAACTCACCCTCCCCACCTTTGCTAATGGTTTAACAAAGGCCAGAGCCAGTCCATTCTACATAACAAAGATAGGATTAGCCTTCTACCCATTTAGCAACAGAACTCACCATATGGCACCTGGGAAGATTACATCAACCAAGCCTAGGAGATGGACAGCCTACAAAGTTAACTAAGAGTCCCGCCCCCTGGGAGTTTGACCACCAATCACAGGGCACTTCTTATACAGGAACAGGAAGCTCTAGGGTGGTGCCCAGAGAGGGCATAAAACTAAGCCACTCTCAGCATCTCAACCCTTTTCTGTTCAGAAACTCAAGCCATGTGATTCTGCTCAGGAACTCAAGCCATGTTGATCCTGTTCATAAATAAACTTTTTTTCCAAGCAACTTCCATGAATCCAGTGTCTTTTTCCCCATTTGGAACTGAACCCAGAAGGATATTTCTTCCAACAATACCATGAGGATTCGAGACAGAAAGGTCTGAAGAATTTTACTATCTGTATCATACTGGCAAAGATACTCCTTTTCTGCCCCTTGTTAAAATCATAATTCTCCAACCATGAAAACAAAAGTAAAGAGAGAGAGCAGCAGCTTTCACTTGTATCCCATTTTAGGCATTTGTTAGAGATACATGACAAACAACTAAACAGACATAGTAGTGGAATGGAGAAAACAAACACACCCAGAGGGAAACCAGGCATGCCATTCAAAAGCCACCAACCTGAACTTAGTCCAGACTACACCGAATTTAAGAGCAGGATCATTCTATGTCTGTCCCCCCCTCCCCCTCCCCCGTGCATGCAATATCCTGCTAGAACCAAATTCAGACATAGGCATTAATCCAGGCGCTAACATTTCCTCCAGGCTAACTATTTTCTCATTCCTTTTTTTTGCACCTAACTGCATGAATAGAGCCCAGTCATATACCACTGATCACAGATCAAAGTCCTGCATAGCAAAACTGCGTACAAAACAGAGAACTGTATTTACTTCAGTAGCATAAAGGAGCTATTTGAGTAGAGCATGGACTGTCTTAACCTGACAGAAAATCAGAGTGCGAAAACAAGTCTGTTAGTGAATAAAACTGGTTGGGGACTTTCTAGAAAATAATATTGTTAACGTAAAACAAATGTGAATGGCTTTCAATTTCTCACAAGTAAAGGACCCATCAGATTCAAAAAGACTAATTATGCAATCCTAAAGCATTTATTAGATCACCTATATTAAACACAGACAGGAGGACCCAGATTGTGGGGGCAATAAACTGACTTTGTATAAATATACAAAAGTATGAAGGCTATTGCTTAACGCATTGTAAGCCGCCCTGAGTTTCTGGAGAAGGGTGGCATATAAATTAAAGCAAAAAAAAAAAAGAATGCAGGAACCAATCTGGGTTGGTCACTGGGACCAGAGATTTGGTCTTCCAAGTTTTTGGACTCGTACTGGAGCCTATCCTCAGGGAACTTCTCTCTAGAAAAATGTGTGCTTTGGGCTATTCTAGGTCTAGTATTTATGTGGTGCTTGCCTGTGTGCGGCTTTTTTAGTTGTTGATTGAGGTGTTGATGGCCACCTATTAAGTTGTGACTATTGTTTCCTTGTGCTGCCAACCCCTGGACTCCTAAGTACTTGATAAACTGGTGGTAAATCAGCACTCCTGTTGACTGACAAGGGGCTTGTTTCCCAGGCTTTAATTATTTCCCTGGCTATTTTTATCCCTGCTCGGCCAACAAACTTAGAAGATGCAAAAATGAATGTATGTCCTTGTTCATTGCAATGTGAGGCTACCAATGAGTTTGGGTTTCTTCGTCTGACTGCTCACTTCTTGTAATGCGGTGGTTAGCTTTCTCCCCGTCTATCCTACATAGTCACAGGACCAATCCTTGCAGGGGATCCGGTAGATTACATTAGAAGTATCTCCCAAGCAGTCTTTGCAATGCATGATTTGTCCTTGTATGGTAGTCTCTGAGTGGTGTGCGATGCCATTTGCAGATCTAGGAAGCTCTGTTCTACTGCTCCCGAAATGTTTTTGATGTATGGTAGGGTGTGCCATAGAGTTGATCTTGTACCTTCTTTCTTCCTTTCTCTCCCATGCATGTTGCCTTCATTCGTGACAGATAGGAATCTTCTAACTTCTGTCTTATCTAGATATAATTTCAGCTGACTATTTCTCAGTATCTACAAAGTTTCACAGAGTTCAAATAGTTAGAAAAATGTGTTATCTTATTGGCACATTGAAGACAATTTGCTCCAAAATGATCTCAACTGTTTGATAAAGGTATTAAAAAGCACTGGAAACAAGATGAAACCTTGATGATCATAGAGCAAAACTGCCATAAGATCAAGTAAAGTTCCTGAATACATTTTTAAAAATCTCCCCACAGTTGAAATCATCTGATCACCTTAGCCCATACAGTCAGCACAGCAAGATACCATGATTTAAATATATCAAAAGCAGCTAAGTAACATCATCAGGCTTATCATCTTCCAGCAGAGTTCACGTTTCATTGTAATACCTCAGATGAAACCCCAAATGAAATGGAACTAGACAGCTGATTTTTTTTGGAAGTGGACAAGTTAAACTGAAACTATCCTCCCAAATACTTTGCTGAAAAAAGGGAATGCAACTGAGGAATGCCCTCAGAAATCAGTGTTTGTTTGTTTATTTGTATGTTTAGTGACTTTATATGTCACTCATCTCACCCTGAAAAGCAACCGTGAAATTAGTATGTGTTTCACAGATTGTAGAAAGACCTTGGACTGTGTCAATCATATCAAACTATGTGCTTAGAAAAATGGGGATTCCAGCACATCTCATTGTTCTTATCTAAAACCTATAGATACCTATAATCTGGATGGAACATGGCAAAACAGATTGGTTCCAGGTTGGCAAGATAGTGACACAAGGTTTTATATTCTCTTCTTATTTATTTAACCTGCATGCTGAATATATGTTGATGGAAAGTAGTTTTAAAATTGTGGTTTTAAAATTGGAAGAAGAAACATCAATAACACTATCCCATTTGCTGAAAATAAGAAAATCTGCAAGCTCTAACAATAAAAGTTAAGGAGCACAATGAAAAAAACAGAACTGTAATTAAATATAAAGAAGACCACACTAATGACAATTATAGCAACCAGCTTTAGAATTGTCAATGAAACTACTGAAGCGGTAGACAGCTTTTGCCTTTTAAGATCAGCAATCGATAACCAGCAGTCAAGAAATACATGCAGATTAGCCCTTGGTAGGCTAGCCCTCTAGAGAAGTCTCTATGCTGGAAAGATAGAAGGAAAGAGAAGAAGAGGATGACCAGCAGCAAAGTGGATGGGTTCAATTACAGTGAAGTTGGATGCACCATTGGATGACTTGAAGGATCAGATTGGGGACAGATTAGCTAAGAGTTGACACCAACCTGAAAGCAAATAATCAGTCAATGCTGCCCTTCTGAATGCTATGCCGTCTGGATTCAGCAAAAATCTTAAAATAAGTTCTTCTTCTTCTTTCAAGGAGGCACAGAAATCTTCTAAAAACAATCATTAGCTTGATTTAAAACAGACAGTAGAAAAGTATTCCAGCTTGATCAGAGCTCTCTAGCCATTTATCTACATCCTCAGGTAAGAACTGAAATGTATCTGATAATAACTGAACCAGACAATATCTAGCACCTCTGTATCTGTATATGGTTCACCAAAGCTCTCTGTAGTCAGACAAGATATAAATGCTCCTTGAAAAGTCTAGCAAATTTGTCATATAGGTGTATGAGTATCCCAACTTATCTTTCAGTCAATTTAGTCTCATTTGTTAACTGTATATGTGCACAAATTATTCCTACTTATATATGCAGATTATATGTAGGTTAGCAATACAATCCTTATTCTTCAGCTCTACTCCATGTCTCACTAGGTAATATGATTGCCCCAAAAGAGTCGTGCATAATATTTTATTTATTTGTATCCCTCCTTTATTATTTTTACAAATAACTCAGAATGGGGAATACAGCCATCGTATCTTCTTCCCTCCTATTTCTCCCACAACAACAACCCTGAGAGAGAGTGACCAGCCCAAAGTCACCCAGCTGGCTTTCATGGCTAAGCCAGGACCAGAAGTCATGATCTCTGGCTTTCTAGGCTGGTGCCTTCACCACTATCTTGCTGGACCACAGGACAATAATTAATATTATAACAAATGTATGGTTTAATACAGTAATTCTGAAAAATAAAGAAGAACTATAGTATTTTTGTGTGTTATGGGAAAAAGAACATGCCAGCTATAATTCATGGGTTTTCCTTGTTCTGCAAAAATCAAGGTTACTGTCATTGAACAAACTCATAGGGGAAAGTCATTGTATTCCATTAGCTGAACTGTCATTTTAATCAAAGGAACACTAAAGCACATATAACTGAATATAGTACAGGCTGGCTGGGGAACATTTTATTTAGAAACAGCAGGGGAAATACCAGAATATTGTATCAAAATTAACATCAGAATCTATATAATTAAATTAATAGCATTACATTGTGCAAAATTACTCTCTCCCAACCTTTAACGTTTTGTACAGAGAGGGTGAACAAGTGTTTCCTTAATTCATATTAATACCCATGATCTATTAGGTCATCCTTTCAGAGAAATGTACTTACTTATCACTCGCACATCCCCATGTACAGTACCTACCCTGACACTTGCTGCACCTTCTTTGCACCATTGTGCACTCCTTTCCACCCTTCCCCAACCCCAAAAAAATTATTCAAAAATTGTTGCGCTATAATGCACCATTTTGGCTAGTTGAAAATTACAAACATACAGGACAATTTAGTTGGATATAGATAGACAGCTGCAATGCAAATCACAGCCAGTTATCACATTGGGTCTGATCCAGTCCTCATCAGCACCAACAGCCTAAGTTTCCATAGTGTGTTGGCAGAGAAACCTAAAGGATGCAGCTGAAGTTTAAGAGGGCTGTAAAAAAAAACATCTTAAAATATAATCTTACACATTTCTACTTGGAATTAATCCCTGGAGCTCACATCCAGTTTAATGGGGATAGGTCTGCAGCTTTAACCATCTGATCCCTGTAATGCCAATCAAATAAACACATCTCTAGGCAGGAAACTACAAAGTGTACAAAAACAGCAAAACACGTACCAAATTTTAGTCATATATTGGGATCAACATATTTTGTACATGTCATTTAGTGCAGAAAATATATAATAAAAGTTTATATGGATAAATTAGATAATCCAAATCAAGAGACAATGTACATATTAAAACATACGTTAATATACTTAATTTTGGAGCTATACATTCTCCCACTTTTGGCTTGTGAGAAGCCAGACTGTCCCAGGTTACAGTTGAAGGATTCCAATTGTTGATGAGATATAATCTCAACATTCTTTATCATGGGTCATATAGTGGATGATTTAAACACATCTAGAAGGTTGCAGATTCTTCAGGCTGTCCTACATTATTAGAATCATGTATAGATTAGTTGCCTAAAAACCTACCTTTATTTCCATGCATGTATATCCATTTCTAGGTTCGCTAGTATAAACCAGAGCTCAGCCTCGATACCATTTGTAAGGATATTATTTGTTTTATCATAAATTCATCCACATGCTCAGTGACACTGCATCACTTAGTAGAAATTCATGCTTTGTTATAACAAATGAGTACAATGATTGTTAATCTTCCTAACAAATTTCAAAAAGCTTTCCAGTTCCTTTATATAGTTAATAAATTCTGTGCTGAGAGAGAAAAAAAGGCAAGTTTCTAAAAAGATTTTGCATTAGCAATAAATTAATTTGCAAGAGAAAAATGAAACCTGCAAAAAATAATTGCTGGATAGAGAAAGAGTTTATGGGAAGGCAAGTTATAATGGACCCCCCGCCCCCAAAAGGCACTCACGACTTGATTGTGGGCACACGTGCACGTATATACACACACACATGGTCGTAGGACTTCATTACAGGTGCTTGGCAAACAGCTCACTTTTATGACCAGTTGCAGCATTCCACAGTCACATGACTGCAATTTGAGATGTTTCAACTGGTTTTCAGGAAAAAACACCCATAGGAATGCATTGACTTGCTTTATGACTAGTGCGTTTGCTTTAGGATTGCTATGTTTGCTTTATGACCACCACAAAAAAAGGTTATAAAATTAGGTGCCTCGATTTACAACCATTACAGAAAGTCCGGGCTTCATTATTGTTGTAAGTTGAAGAATACCTGAGCTGATATACAAACATTGATACAATATACTAGTTCCAGATTTATTAGCTTTAACCCTTTCCTGACCTGCTTTATAACTTAACTGATTGTAGACTCCATACTGAAGTTAGTTTGTCATCAACTGAAATAAAACAGGATAATAGCATCCAAAAACAAAACATTGATTTCTCTTCGTACAACAGAACTTCATTCTCTTTCTTCTTCTCTTCTCCCTTCCTTCATATTTCCTACATCTACTCCAGATTATTGGTAATACTCCAAAGTAAATCAGAGGAGGATATGGGGGGGGGGATTTATTCTTTCAGCAGAGCCCCTTCTACTAACTGGAAGGCTACAACTGGATTTCAGCCTCAGCATTCTTATTCCATTATAAAAAAAGTTATGAAAAATTTATTAAGACCAGAGAAGTGTTTAATATTATTTATGGGGAACAGAAATTTTGCTCATTCAAAATCTGTGCACGCCTTCCATGAATCCCATAGATACTCTAAAATAAAAGTCCTTGTACACTAGCATACACGCTATTTTAGTGTGATTGCGAATATTTGAATTAAATCTATATAAAGCAAGCAATAAATTACAATTTTGATTGCAGGTCATAACAACATAGTATGGCATAAAAATAAAAGGAAGAATAGTAATAAAAATAAATGTGACATGCATAAAAAGAATGCAAAATAGAAAGAAATTTAGTTGACCAGTACTACAATTTAACCTAAAAATAATTTCTGAGTTCAAAGAGTGCGTAGCAAAAACAGTGACTGTTAATAAATGGAGTCAGGTCCACAAGAAGACCATTCAATACAGGTCTTCATGTACAGGTAGTCCTCAATTTACCACCACAACTGAGCCAAAAGATTTTGTTGCTAAGCAAGACAGTTGTTAATTTTACCCATTTTACAATCTTTCCCGCCACAGTTGTTAATTACACTGTTGTTAAGTGAATATCACTTCACCATTGACTTTGCTTGTCTCAAAATGTGACCTGGGACACTGCAGCCATCATAACTATGAGTCAGTTGCCAAGCATCTGAATTTTGATCACATGACCACTGGAATTCTGCAATGGTCGTAAGTGTGAAAAACGGACATAAATCACTTTTTTCTCTGCTGTTGTAACTTTGAACAATCACTAAACAGTTATAAGTTGAGATCTACCTGAATTGACTTCTCAAGTTTGTCAATCATCAATGTGTTCATCCCAATTTCATAATAGATAGAGCACTAATGAACAATGTCCTTTCCACACAAAGGCCAAGGCTCTATTTCATTGGACATTTGCAAAATCTCCTCTGAGATATGCTAAAATTTAAATATATAGCATATAAGTAAAAAGATGTAAAGGCCTTCCTCACCGGAGGCAGTTCTTTTTCTTATAATGACATATTTGATTGCAGTACCATAGTGATGTCTCTACTGGCATCCAATTGAAGAAGACAATCTCAAAATGTTTTCTTGTGAAGAAATGGTTGTAGGACATGAGACAAATATCTGGGCTATGTATTCCCATACTTCACATAACAAAATTTAACTAGGTGAGATATAGTACATTGGAAATGAAAAATGGACCTTAGCAGAAAAGGAAAGTAACCCTAACTTCATCCTTAAATGAGCAGCAGGACACCCAAAAGATGGCCAACAATCTTCCTTAGGAAATTGTTCGGGGCTAATTTCAGCTGCCTTGGATCTAGAATATTTTCATCTTTAGTATAGCTGTTTAGGAAAAAAAATGACAATTTTTGGAGATTGGTGTTTTTGCATTTAGGGTTATAATTTTAATTTCAAGATTAATTTTAATCTATTGAATTTAGGAGGTTGTATCACATCTTAGTTTCTTATGCTTTTGAATTGCTTAATTTGGACAATCAGTAAATACCGGAGATAAATAAATATAAATACAAAACTGATTTATACTAAGTCAGACCAATGGTGTATTTAATTCAGTATTGTCCATGCTGAATGACAGATGTTCAGACAGGAGTTCCTGACTATTCTTGGAGATGCCAGGGATTGAAAGTAGAGTTTTCTGCATCGAAAGCACATTTTCTGTCACTGAGATACAATCCTCTGAAAATAGAGGGTACATGTACACTTTGCACAACAGCTCTCACAGCAGCTTTTAAACAAACCATAGTTTAAGGCGAATCCAATTCTCTTTACCTCAAAACTTCAGAATTAGTTTGCCATGGCCATTCTATGCCAAAACAACATTCAAAACAAAAAGTGAAATAGGGCAGGGATCCTGAATAATGTCCAAGAACACATCTGTAAGAACAGTGGGACCCAGGGGCATCATTTTTTGGACTTCTGCAGTGATGAATATGTATCAGATTTATACATAAATTGCTGGAATCCTTCAGTGGATAAAACTAATGTTATATGATAGGAGGAATTTAAAATCATATAAGTACATGTTACCATCTGTGTTTATAGTGCAACTTTACAGTATTACACAAACCATCTCAGTAGCATTGCACCTGCAGAAAAGGGAGATCTTACTGTTTAAGCTTATTGTTTTAAAGGAAAGGTTAACAATTTACATGTGTGCCTGTGCAGATATGCAGTAATACTCTATGGATTTAAGAATAAATTGCGCTGCTTATAGAAGTGTAATTCCCAATGAAAAATACTTACTCAAAATAGTATTTTATTTATTATACTTGTAAACTGCCCATCTCGCCTAGAGATGTAGGCAGCATATAATGTAGTACTGAAGGTGTTGGTCCAGCATCAGGGAGATCCAAGGTCAAGTGTATTTTCAGCCACAGAAGCTCACTGAGTAGCTTTGGAACAGCCCTTCTCTTTCAGTTCAACAAACCTGACAAATTTGTTGTGGAAAACCAAAGGAGAAGAGAATGCAATATAGAGTACTT
The DNA here is from genome assembly GCF_029215685.1 of Pituophis catenifer annectens. NCBI lineage: Eukaryota > Metazoa > Chordata > Lepidosauria > Squamata > Colubridae > Pituophis > Pituophis catenifer. The sequence continues at coordinate 182,402,329 of NW_027256881.1, forward strand.
CAAGCTGCTAAAGTGATGTTAATATATAAATCTAACTAATACACACGTACACATTTCTTGCCCATCCATCTACTTGCCCTTAGTAAGCTCAAAATATTACCTGGCCTTCTTGAAATTCTGATTCTCCTTTCTAAGTGTAACATTTTGGGATCTCTGATATCTTGCTGGATAAAGAGTACTGCTGGATATCCTTATTATATTTAAATTCTGGTTATCTGAATAAAATACAGTGGCTGAGTTCATATATATAATTAAGCCATAAACAAAAATGGTTGAATTAATCTGTCATATCAAGCCAAAAGTAAACAAACCACATTTCAGTTTAATGAGGCATGAGAACTCAATCATGGGAGGGTGTTGTGGTCTGCTGGCAGCCTGCGGAGCTGACAGCAGAGTTGGACAGTGAGGAGGTTGAGGAGGAACATGGGCCAGTCCTGGAGTCTGGGGAAGGCTCGGGCAAGGGCTCTGCATCGGAGGCAGAAAAAGGGCCATCTGGGAGGTACGTGCTGCCTCCAGAGCCTCCAGAGATGGACCTCAACAAGGCAGAGGAACAGGGGGAGCCTGTTCCCAGTGCACACATGCGCAGAGCTGCCAGAAAGCAAGAACAGTTAAAACAAAAGGGACGACTTGGGAGTAGGGCTTGGAGATGATTGGCCCCTCCCATAAGACTTAAAAGAGGAGCAAAGGCATGTGGGCCTTTGCAGGAAGCAGCGTTGTTAATTCTGTGCAGTTTAAAGTCTGAAGCTCTGTTTGATTCTGGACTCCATGTGGGGTTGCCAATTAGATCTTTGGCAGCATGTCAAGGGAGATAAAGGTGGGTGATTATCAGCCTTATCCCAAAGGACTCTTTACAACTATTTGGGACTCATCTGTGAATGAACAGAATTCACAGCTGTTGCAATAAAAGAGGTTTTGGGGACTACTTGTCCCAAACTTGTGTGTTTTACTGACTCAGGAAGCCTAGGTCAGAACAGGAGGGTTGCCTTTCTTTTTTATTTCCTCCTCTTTTTTTGGGACAAAGAATTATTAAGCAAACATCCTACTCTTCTGCATCAACTGAAGTCAATATACCTATTCCATACCCATGTCATTCAGTACCACAGAGAACTAATAATTGCAGGAGAAAACAATCAGAACAATTGCTTGGGAAAGTATAAAATATTGAAATAAAAAAGTCACATCAGGTAAATGGGCTGTGATATGTATTACGTTCCACATTTGTGAACCAGATGTTACAGTATTAGGATAAAGATTTAGAGTGGTTTTAGTCTTCTTTTTTAAATCTTTGATATTTTATCTCTTTCCATCACTGATGCAGCGCTAACCTTTGTTTTGTTTTATTCTTTTCTTAGGGGAAAACAAGCATTTTATTTCCTCTATTCCAATCTTTCTTCCACATAGCCAGTGAGCTCAGTAATTAGGGATGCATATATTGGAGATAAAAGCCCGCGCTCTAAGTGAGGATTGTTCCTATTTTAATATACCAGCATACTGTATATCACAAATTCCTGAATTTTATACAAAAACATATGACAACCAACTAAAAAATGAAAGAAAGAGAAGGGAAAGGGAATGCCTGGATTCTTTGCTTCTTTTGGCAAATTTTAATTTCCTTCATCTTTGAATTTGCAGCAGAGGTGCCAAGAAAGATGGAAACTATAGGAGAATTTAGTACTGTAGTATGGGTGTATATGCAAACTTATCCATTTGAAAACCATAGGAAAGATCATAGCGTTGGTGATGATGACTTGGAGTGGAAGTGATGACAATGATTTATAAACTGCAGAATTTGTAGATAAAAGTAGACATCTACTTTTCTGTGGAAAATTACTAATTAATGAATTGAAAGATCTATTTTGTGACATTCCTTCCCAAAGGTATCCTGAGAGGCCCGGGATTTTTTCCTATGATAATTTTTTGCTCTGAAATTTTAATTAAGGATTATCCCAATATAATTTAATTGAAAATTGAAGTAAATGAACAGTTCTATATTAAAATAAGTCTAAAATTACAATAATTTATTAAATTTCTCTTTATAAAGGTGAAATGCAATTTAAATATTGCTGACACAGGCCATTTTTTAAAGAAACATTGAATTCAGCAGAAACCCTTGTTAAGGGATATGTTCCCAAACATCAGCAAAACTGAATGAATATTGAGTAATTGCATCACAGCTTCCTATTTTAAAGAAAGTGCTGAAAACCAAAAGAGATAGTTGTCTTGACTAGAGAATTAAGCTATCTATGACTCTTAACAGATATTCAATCTCTTTGAAGTCAAACTTGTACTTGTAAACAAGTACACAATATCAGAAAAGTTTCATTTCTATCTTAACTGCATTTTGAAGAGAGGAAAGTTGATAAAATCTGAAGCCCAAGAAAGAGAGAGAGAGACATACAACGTTCCCTGTCTCTTACATTTAGACACTCACTTAATTAAGAATACGACATATAAGAATCAGACCCAGAAGTGTGAAGACCTTTCTTCTCTTCTATCTCTCAGGGTTTGTTCTAGTTGTCAGATAGGGTCATCATACATCCACAGATTTGGTGCAGATTGTAATACAGTAAAATGCTGTTTACTGTATATTACTGTAAAATACAGTAAAATGTACTGTAAATGCTATTACAGTACAGTAATACAGTACTGCTGATATGGGATGGAAAAGAGAAAAACTTAATTTAAATAAAAAAATCATAACTGAATATTGAACACCTGTTGTGTTTAATCTTACTGAGTCCATCAGCACTACTTAACCCTATATATTTCAAAATACAATGAAGCAAGTTACACATCCAGGTATAGCATATGGAATCAATATCAGACAGAAGATATCATCATATGATATCAATATCAGTCAAACCCCACCCCCACCCCATTGAGATGATGCTGGTCCTGGACCATAAGACCTTTTGAAATCCTTTAAAAAGTGGCTTTTCCAGCAAGCCTGGGGATTCTCTGCCAACAGAAAGCCCATGCATTGGCTTGCATCATGTTTAATAACCTGAGGAGGTCCTTTTTGTCATCTTGGGTTATTCTTTATTTTTGTTTTGTTTTTAGTTTATCGTTTTAACTTTTGGTTTTATTGTATCCTGCCCAGAGTCACCTTGTATGAGATGGGCGGCCATATAAATTTCATAAAAAAATAAATCTACTATGTAGCAAAAAATATTCAAAGAAAAAAAAAAGAAACTCTTGCATGTTAGAAAGATGGCAAATCAATGAAAAAACAGACTAGATGGGGGCAGACCTATTCCTTGACATATTTAGAATTCATGAACAAAGTTTCTCAGGCTAGATATTTCAGAGTTTGATACATCTGGAAAACAGTTTGGAAAGGGCTAGTTATACTTGGTTTCAATATCAGGTTAGAAACCAAAATTTATTTTATTTATTTATTTATTTATTTTATTAGATTTTTATACTGCCCTTCTCCCACTGGACTCAGGGTGGTGAACAGCCAAGAATAAAAACATCACATACAAAATTTAATTAAAAAAAAAAAAAGAATTAAACAATTTTTGGCCCAATAAATCTAAAACACCCCAACTAAAATCAATTAACAATTAAAAATATCTGGGGGGGGGGGTTTAAGCCAGCCCGGCTTGATGAAATAAAAAAGTTTTAAGGGCACGTCGAAAAGCACGGAGATCTGGGATCCTACATATCTCCGGGGGCAGGTCGTTCCAGAGGAGAGGTGCTGCCACAGAGAAGGCTCACCCCCTGGGGGTCGCCAGCCGACATTGTCTGGCCGACGGCACCCTGAAGAGTCCCTCTCTGTGGGAGCGTATCGGTGGCAGAAGGCGGTCACTTAAGTACCCAGGCCCTAAGCCATGGAGCGCTTTAAAAGTGATAACTAACACCTTGAAGCGCACCCGGAAGATCACTGGGAGCCAATGCAGCTCGCGCAGGAGGGATGTCACATGGGAGCGCCCCATCGCTCCCATAATCCCCTGCGTGGCCGCATTCTGTTCCAGTTGGAGCCTTCGGGTGCTCCTCAAGGGGAGCCCCATGTAGAGAGCATTACAGTAGTCCAGGCGGGAGGTGACGAGTGCCTGAGTGACCGTGCGTAAGGAGTCCCAATCCAGAAAGGGCCGCAACTGGCGAATCAGGCGAACCTGGTAAAAAGCCCCCCTGGCCACGGCCGTCATATGTTCTTCTAAAGACAGCCGTGCATCCAGGAGGACGCCCAAGTTGCGAGCCCTCTCCGTGGGGGCAAGTAACTCGCCCCCAATAGCCAGTGATGGCACCAGCTGGCTATATCGGAACGCTGGAAGCCACAGCCACTCGGTCTTGGAAGGGTTGAGTCGGAGCCTGTTTGTTCCCATCCAGACCCACACAGCCTCCAGGCACCGGGACATCACTTCAAGGGCATCATTGGGATGGCTTGGGGTGGAGATGTACAGCTGAGTATCATCACTGTACTGATGGAACTCCACCCCAAAACCACGGATGATCTCGCCCAGCAGCTTCACATAAATGTTGAACAGGAGGGGTGAGAGGACCGACCCCTGCGGCACCCCACAAACAAGGCACCTCGGGGTCGACCTCTGCCCCCCTGCCAACACCGACTGCGATCGGTCAGAGAAATAGGAAAACCACCGTAAAACGGTGCCTCCCACCCCCAACCCCTCCAACCGGTGCAGCATCATACCATGGTCAATGGTATCAAAAGCCGCTGAGAAGTCTAACAGGACTAGGATAGAGGAACAACCCCTATCCCGAGCCTTCCAGAGATCATCCACCAATGCAACCAATGCCGTTTCCGTGCTATGCCGAGGCCTGAAGCCGGACTGGAGCGGATCTTAAAAAAAGATCAGATCCACAAGATCACACGAAAAAAGTACAAGATAAAAAAATACATGCACTTATTTCTAAATCAAACTCAAAGTAGCCCATAGATTTGTCTTCCAAATGAAATCAGCATGACTATTAATCATGCAGTGAGTGTTACAGAGAAAAAGCATTGTTCTGCTAGGACATGCAGTGATTTTGTTTAGTTTAGAGAGGATTTTCCTATATTGGACTTTAAAAAGCAGTTTAAAATGAAGCAAAAACAAAACAAAAAAAGCCCTTCACTGATGCTTTTTTTCCCCATATGGATATAATGCATGTGAATTGTATAGTGTTAAATCTCCAATGTTTTGATAGATTAGGATGAAATTATACCTTTTTAAAACTTCAGTATATAGGACTTGGAATATTTTCATGTATAAAGGCCCACTTGAACACTCTTAAGTAAGTATGAAAAGTTTTGTAATTTAATAAGAATTTCATTTAGGAAATATTCCATTATATTTTTGTCAATTAGTGGAAAGCATAAGGAATCCTAAAATCACAATTAAAAAAAATAACAGTGATTTTATTCTTTGCAGGTATTCATTTTGGTACTTATTGGGAGTTCTTTCATATTCAATATTCTTTTCCCTGCAATATAATGTTATTTCATATTCAACAGTATATTTCGGGGGGGGGGGGAACTATGTGGAATAAGCAAAAAAAAATCCAAACATACATAATAGCATTGCATACTGTATGACAATATTTTCAGCTAGATTTCACTAACCTCGTGGCCTCTACCTTTGTTTGACTTTAATTCCCTAAATCCCCCAGCCATCATTATGAGGATTCCTAGGCTGAAAAAGATAGATTGCACACAACCATCTTGTGAAGGATCTTAACTGAGAAATCAAGCTCATTCAGTAAAGTACATCGCTATATTGTACTCCAATCCAAATTTGAAGGTCCTCTGGTTGTAGCCTTAGTCAATTATCTACACTGCTTCCCAAACATTATAAATGCTGACATGCTGTACCACAAATGTTTTTTCCTTGATGCTGTGTAAATTTTCTGACATGACCAGGGCTTTCTCCAGTTCACTAATGGGACTGTATAAAATATAATATTTCAGTCTGTGCTTTGCCCCCATCTATTTTTGTTCTTTCCTCACCTTTTTTTTGTTTTCACACATGGGAGAGGGAGCACATGTGCATGGGCAAAACAACCTCTCCCTCAAACTGACTGGAAAGGATACGGGTGTGAGCCTCAGGAGTGAGAAGGGAATTCTGATGTGGTGCGACTGTTTGCCCTATATCTTCAAAAGAAATAATGCAAAACTCTATTTGGACTGCTCCTTTTCAAACAAGAGAGAAGTTAATTGGTTCATTTTGAAAAATTCTCACCATTGCATTTTGGTGAAATAAAAGTACAACTTTAGTCTCAAATTGGCAGTTTTTGCATTTGGAACAGGCTGACACTGTAACAACTAAGCCATATTGATTATTTGATGTACAGTATATTATATCCTGGCACATGATTGTGCCACTCTATTAAGTTTATAATGTCAACTCTAAATTAGGAGTAATAGCATATTAAATTCAGAAATGTACAACCTCTTTCTTCCTCTCAAAAACTTGTAGCCAGAGAGATCTCATGCTTTATATTCCCAGAACACAACCTCAGAGCTGGACCCTTTTTTTAATTCTATAAATATGTGAAAATAACATCAAGGCAAACTAGAGAACAGGAAACTGTCTTGGGTTAAAAAAATACTACAAACATGTCTAGTCACAAACATTTCTGTCATGCTAAATGTATTATTATTTTTAAAGAGCTATAACGATGCCTTAAACTTAATAGTGCTGAACTGTTTCAAGCAAATTTGAGGTTTAAATGTTGTGAAGATAGAAAAAGAAAGAGAGAAAAAGATAGTAAATACAAGATAGCATGTAGGTGAGCAACTGAAGTTACAAATACCACCAAGTGACTTATAAGTGCACTGTATCTCTACTTTTTAATACAGTACGCCTTAATTGTTTTGCAAGCATGATATGAGCTAAGTCTTCATTTTATTTGGAACTACAGTACATTGGAAAGAAAAGGGGTTTGAAGAAAGGGGTTCGAAATACATTCAGAAGAAGCAGATTTAAAGTGTACTAGATTGTTGGTTTACTGGAAGAATTAAAAAGCTCTTAGAATGGAAAAAAAATTATTGAAACCATGCAAAATTGATTAGTCATGAAGATCAGAATGGACTAATTCTAAAAATTTAAATTTGACTAAGCAATTCATTTAAACTTTGACTACATCACCATTTCAACCCACATCAAAGGTAGATAGCTAGTTTCCAAAAAGAATGTAAATTGCACTGAAGTAGGAAATGAATGGGCATCCAAAAGCCATAACTATTCCATTTATAGCATTAGCTTCACCAGCATCTTTTAGCTCAGATATGGAATAATAGATTGAAAAACTCCTAATATCATAGGAATCTTTTCTTAACATTATTTATTGGAGTGGATTTTTATGCCATTCATCTCACTTCTTCTTCCATGTCTTGATCAAATTTTAAATTGCCAGAATGAAACCACCTTCTTGACACATTGTTGGCCAAAGTAAGTCATTATTGGTACATGTTTTTGGTAGTAGCTGTCATACCAGCATATGGGCCAGGTTCTGCATCTCTCCACATTCACACAGAGTATTGTTATCTACTAAGAGCCTCCACTTCAGCATATTGATTTTACAATTCAGCATTCCAACTCTCAAGCAGTATAAGGGAGGTCAGATCCTTCAGCCAGATCCTCCTTTAATGTTATTCCTTACTCGATGGTCTCCTTTCTCCATCTTTTAATTCAATTTTATTCTTGAATACCCTCAGGAATGCTTGTTCTTGCCATAATGTTTGTTCTTGCTGTTCCTGGATCTAAGTCTGTGGGCTCGGGTTTATGTCTGTTCAGAGGATATTGAGGATCATTCTCTTCCTTAGTTCTCTTGGCATCTGCTGCTACTTCTCTCCAGATCTTAGGTGGGGCACTGCCAGCGAGAGGATATATTTTCTTTGTTAGTGTAGGTTTGAGACATCCTATCACTTAGTGTGCTACTTCATTGATGGTGATACCAACTTGTTTCGCGTGTGCAGATTGACCCCACACTTCACTGTTGGACAATGTTGTAGTCAGTTCCCCTGCAACATAACATCCAATTCTTCTCTACCCATCTCACCGATACAGAGACTCTGGACACCTTACAACAGGGGTCCCCAACTCTAGGCAGCAGCCTATCTCCAGGCTTCAGCCCTTTGGAACTAGGCCACAGAAGTGGCAAGTGAGTGCATGTGTGCACACTCATCCCCACTTGTCCAAACAGTGGCTGTGCACATACAGTCGTGCTCCATTTGCATGAGTGGCAGGCCCATGCTTAAGGAGCTAGGCTAATTTATACTATATTGCACCTATTCTGTACAGAGTATTTACATTATGCTGCAGAGTTTACACTCAACTCAAGGCACTGGGTTTGGCCTTTAACTTCTAAATTGGCTTGATCCATGCTATCTGAAGGACTGCTTACATATGTAAGACTCGAACAGAGCAGGAAGATCAATATTTGACTGATCAATAACAGCTATTACATTGGCTGGTAGGGGAGTATTGGGCTATCTCAATCAAAATTCAATGGTTTTAGAAATGCATCAATCATTACTGGTTCTCAAGGAACGATATGATTAATAATGTGTTTTAGAACCAGGCCTCGTGGCAATTGTGAAATCCTTACTATGCTAAATTCTCTATGGCCTCTTAACCACTTCAGGGCTGACAGGATTCTAAATTATAGCAAAATAAAATTACTCTAACTTAATGCTAGGTACAAATATAGGGAAACAAATGAGTAGATGTCTCAAGCAAGCAAACTACATGATAGAAAAGTGATACTTTCCTAAATAATTTTGTGAAATCTTCTTCCCTAGTGATTCTGCCTGCTTTCTCCAAACCAGTATTCTCCAGATGTATTTAAACTACAGCTCTCAACCTTTTTAACCAATACTGTATGGCTGTTGGAAAAGGTCAGCACCTTATTCTTCAGCGCACAGAATGCATTGCAGTCCATGCATTACTCTCAGAATTAATGAAGGTGAATTCAATCACTCTTGCTCTCAAGTTACTGTACATAGGACTGCAACTTTGACCATTTAGATTCTCCCTAATATTTCATTCACTATCCCTTGATTCAAATTATTTTCAGAAAAAAGGCAAGGAGGTACAAACATTAACCCTTCTAAAATCCTTATGAAACAATCACCCTATTTTTATACAGCAGAGAGACTGGCTGGCTGAATAGATATAAACAAATTGAATTCAATCTTTTAAAACATTAGCTTTTAAAATCTTCTGTTGTAAATGATTAAAGGAAATTTCCCAGCATTTCTTAACTTGTCTTTAAAATAATTTATATATTTTTTTTTAACATTTTGTATTTGTAACTGCATTTGTAACAGCTAATTTCCTCCTTTTTAAATGGTGTCATTTTCTATCAACACAAACCTCTCCAGTGATTCTAGTGAAACAAATATTTCAGTATATTTCAATCAACAAAGCCTTTAATACATAATTTAAAAAATAACACATATATTAATCTTAGCTGATTCAGATTGTGTGAGATAATTGATTTCACTAAAGAGTTGGTGGTTGATTGCATTTGAATAAATGAAAAATGGGTGAATTTTGAGTGTGTTTACAGATTATTGCATAGGACACAAATGGTTTCACTTCTGCCTGTTTCTGCCTCATTACCTACAATCCTTCACATATGTACATCTATTTTGTTTTTTAAACTACTGTGGTTCTCTATATTTAACTAGGATTATTGTGCTTGATCATCCCCATACTGGTCCCCATTTAGTTTTTCTGCAACACCAGTAATGATTATAGATGTATCTACTACTGGTAGAACATCTCTGATATGAGTCTACTTGCTTCTGTAATGATAAAGTAAGCTTAAATATACTTTTAGGTTTAAAAAAAGATTTTAAAGAAAGTTATATATACATGGTATGTGCACCAGATGTTCCTAATATTTTAAGACATCATACAAATGGATGAATGCAGGATTTGGAGTAATTGATGTTTCCTTAGACAGAATAGCTTAATGTGATCTGTAGTACCCTCCAGATGTTTAAAGCACTAATAAAGACGACAACATGCCACAGAGAAATAAAGAAAAGGAATTAAAGCAAACTTAAAACTTTTACTCCACAGAATTCTCCTCTCTTACCCATTTACTTTTTCAGACTTATGAAAAGCAGTTAAAAAGCTATTAACACATACACTGTCATATTTCGAGAGTAATCATCTCAAGTTCAAGATCTGATCTAGGAATTTAAAAAAAAAAGGGAGAAAACTACCGTCCCCATTATTCTGATGAAGGCCATGCGGGATTGCAACCCCAGAATGCCAGCCACCGTGTGCTCATCGGAAATGCTGGAAATTAAAACCCAAGGCATTTGAATGATATTTATTTGGCGAAGGTGGTCCTAACGGGGAAATCCTGGAAAGAACACAGACCCGTTGTACTGAAAGGGATGGACTGTTTCATGGGCAGATTCCATTTTTCTTTTTTTTAAAAAAAAAAAAAGATAATCCGATATAATTTTATTGGAAGCCCGTTCTCCTCTTTCTCTCTCTCTATCAGAAGCCATCGCAGAAGGGGTGAAGAGGTTCACCTCGGATAGTTTCTCCCTCCCCTCTTACCATCCTCTCTCTTTGAAATGAAATTACCGCCGATTCTCCTTCCCCTAAACCGGCATCTCCTAAACGGGGCTGAATATCAAATGCAAACTTAAAGAGCCGCTGCCACCCCAGGGGCTTCTAGCCAGCGTCGTTTCAATGTCCATTCCTCAAACCTCCCACCTAGGGCTTGAAATGAACTCCTAGTTTGACCTTCTCGGTGAGCGGCCGCACCGCTCCCGCAGAACAACACGCAACCTCGGCTTCGCCATTTGACGCTCGCTCCTTCCTTCCTTCCCCACCCACCGCCCTCCTGCACTCCCCGGGTGCTTGTTTTCAAGGCGAAGACTCCCTCCGGGGCTCCGCGACCCGATCTGCTTCCCACCGCGGTCGAGGAAAGCGCCCAGCGGGCATCTCTTGGCTGCCCGATCGCCAGCTGCTACCTTTGCCCAGGTCGGGGCAGCATTGGGCGCGTCCCCGGATCCCGGCACCTCAATGCAAGGCAAAGCCATCTGAACGTACCTTGATAATACTGCTCCTCCGAGGGGTCGCCCGGGCCGCTTCCAGGAGCCCGGAGTCTGAGTCGGTTGCCAGGGTGCTGGCAAAGCGCTCCGCGGCGACGGTGCCGGTCCCGGCTAGCAAGACTCCGCTCCTCCGTTCCCTTCTCTTCCCTAGAGACGCCGCGGACATCTCAAAGGCTCCGGGCTCCGAAGGCATCTCCGCGTCTTCCTCGCCCTTGGGAGCGATCACGGACGGAGGTTCTCGATTCCCCGAGCCTTGGGCCATGGCGGGTCTCCCGCTCCACCAAACGGAATCTCAACTTAGCGGAGGCCACTTCCACAAAAAGAGCGCGAGTCAGACCCCCTTTCACTGCAGTGCAGCGGACCCACCAAGTTTCTCCGGGAGAGTCATTGGGATGGCGCGGTTCAAAATCCCCGGCTGGCTCGGTCAGCCCCAAGGCTGAGAGCGGCGGTGGCAGGGGAGGGGCAGGAAGGCGCTAAACTTGGACAATGAGGGAGTTTTCCAGCCGCAGAGAATTACAAAGCAACAGCCATCCCTCTCACACGCCCATCCAAACGGAGACTCTCTTTCTTGCCCTCTGAGATTAATACGCGCATCTCATACATATATATATACATATACATACATACATACATACATACATACATACATACATACATACATACATACATGAGACAGGTATATCTAGACAAAGAGGCTATATACATATATAGATATAGATAGGTAGGTAGGTAAGTAGGTAAATAGAGAAAGAGATAGACGCGCTGATCTCAAGTACGCGCCAAGGAAGACGCTCTGAGCCATGCGAAGCCCGCCAACCAGCAGGAAGTGCAGCCGTTCGTACTCTTCTTGCCTGTGACAGAGCCCGACTGCTTTTGACAGACGAGACTGATAGACGTCAGCCAGGGCCAGTAATCGCGGGAGAAGCGTTTTGACCGGAGCCGGCGCGGCCTATCGTTGTCCCGCGGGGCGTGGCCACGGCATATTGTGCGCGCGTTTCTGCGCGCGCGCACGGGGGGTGGGCTGGTGTACATTGAAAGAGAGAAAGGAACGTGTTCTTCGCTGAGTGCGGGTCTCAATAATTGAACAGGCATTTACAATGACTTAATTTTTTTTTATTTCTATTGCTTGCAAGCTCCTTTGGTACTTGTTATACTGAAAGGCACTATAGAATAACAGCAATAAATAAATGACATGCAATGAAAAGTCTTAGACAGGTAGCCTACTGAACCGAGTAGATGGCAGATAATCCTCTTTGGCAGTAACCTCGTGGAAAAGGTATTCTTGTACTTAACCGTTGCGTCTTACTGTCATTTGATTGTGAAGGATACAGAGTTACAGTCCCTTCCAAAATGGTTTAAAATGTAATCACATTTTAATAATTAAAAGTTGTCAACAGGTGATTCTCCCACACCTTTTCCAACCTGTTATATTCCAGCAAAGTTAAACAGCACCTCCCTTTGCCTCCTATAAACATGACATTCATCTATCTGGTAGAAGGACCACCACTCAAACCCTTGGCAAAGCTGAACTTAAAATGATAGGCCTGGACTTTTTCTTTCTTAAAGGCCTTTTTTTTTCAGGAGGAAATGCTGCTTGGTGCAAACATTACCAGAAGTATCAGAATGGAACTACAGTATAAAAATAGCCTTTTTAGGGCCTTATGGATTGCTATATCAGCGACCAATTCATATGATTGAGGATAGTAAAGTCCTCAGTCTGGCAAGATTTTGTCTAATGGAGTGGAACAATAAAGAACTCAGCTTGGAAAAATCACTAGGTGTCATTTTTGGTCGGGGCCTGACAAGCACATCAGTTGCTTAAAGGAAAGGTTAAAACACTTTTGCCACACACAAATGTGTAACTTTGGATCATTTTCCTCAAAAAAATCAATGAAGAAGTATAATAGTTTGGATTCATTTGTTTAATATGTAATTTTAGGACTTGTGTGGGGAACATGTTTATGAAGAAATATTGAAAGTTTTCACACACGTTTAAGGACTACTGTATAACATGCTTTCATGTTCCAGCATGCAGGCATCTGCCTTCTGCCTTCAGAGCAATCTTCCATTTACAGTATGCTGCACAAATCTACTCTGTTAGCAATATGGCTGGAACCAGCATACCAGTTGGAGGCCCATCTGACCACAACCTCCACCTACCAGGCAGCAATACCTGCATTTGAGAAATGATTAGTGGTAGACAATTCTTGGGCAACATCTTTGCTTTTTAAAAATTATCTTTGTGGCATACAAATTTTCTGGAGAAATGAAATTGATTTTTCCCGCAGTTGTAGGAAGCTTTCAAGCCAATGATCAGGAATGATGGATTGCAGTCTAATAATTGAAGGCCGTAATTTATCAATGGCATAATTTAAAACAAGTGAAATCTCAACTGAGCCTATAGTGTTGGATTGACATGCGAATGAGAGGAGAAAGAACATCCATTTTCTCAATTACTTCCAAGTTAATTGAGAAGTGTTATTGTTTTTGTCTTCACATTGTGCTTCCGAGTGTAATATTTTTAAGTGATCCAGACATCTATGATGAATGCCCTGCTTATTTAATCACAAAAATCAACCATCGAACAGATAGATTAACTGTAAACAGATAGATTAACATCAAAGTAAACTGAAAAGAGAGCAACATATAGGAACATGTAGAAATCTGCAGATTAGTTATACTATACTTTAAGAATTATTATGGTGATGTGAGGGGATAGAATATCAAGTGGCATTTTAGTACACTGCAAAGTCATCAATACTGTAGATCTGACAAATTTCTTTCCTACATCAGCTATTCAACTGATGGAGCAGGAGTCAAATTATTATAACCAAGAGGACAAATCTAGTACAGATGTCAGAATTGTTTGAACAAAGTTATCACACCAGAATAAACATGGGTATGGGTTCTAAACCTTAGGCAGAGATCATCATTACCTGTACATTCAGAAGGGTAGCCAGTTAGTCTGTTGCAACCAGTGACTACATTGGCAGCTGAAAAACCCAAGGCTGTATATTATCACAAGATTGTTTTATTATTTTGGACAGATACCTCCATTTCATTGCTTTAGTTCAATAAAACTGCACTCGCCTGTCAGCAGTCTTCATTTATTAAAGCACAATCTACTCCAATATCTCTAATAATAAGTTTATATTCACCAGCAGTGGAAGAATAGAACCTATTAAAGAATTTTGAAATGTGATATTTGTCAAAATAATACGGCCTTTGCTTTCTCGGCCACTGCAAGTTATTTTATTCTATTTTTGTGAGATAGAAATTAAAAAATTTATATAATTTAGAAAATGCAGTTAAGGTTTCAGTTTAACCTGTTTGTCATGCATTTTTGCTAAACGTTGATTGAAACATTGTGTTTTAGTTAGTTTATTTACACTAATAACTACAATTCTCCAAACAGTTTAAAGTTATTTAAAACAGTAAGATTGTCAAAATAATACATTAATACAATGTATATAAATACATAATTTAATGAACAAACATTAATAAAACATAAAAATAAAAAAAACAAAAAAACAATCTTGCTAGCAAAATGTTGGGGCCTAAAGTATTATTATTGTAATTATGTTAAGGAATGGTTTTATACAGTGGTGGGATTCAAATAATTTAACAACCGGTTCTCTGCCCTAATGACTGGCTGAGTGGGTGTGGCCATGGTGGGCATGGCCAGGGGGTGTGACAGGCAGCACTCGGCCTCCTGCACCCCTCTGGGAGGAAAAACGGGCCACAGAGAGACTGCCTCCCGTGCCCTATTTTGGGCTTAGTAGGCCTCCCTGCAGCCTCCTGGGAGCAAAAACAGGCCGCAGGGTGCTGTGCTGCACCCCACCCAAGCCCCATTTTGGACCCTGCACTTACCTGGGATCCAAAACAGGCCATGGGGGTAATCCTGGAAGGGAGAGGGCAGGAAGGGGTGGGGCCAGCCAGCAATTTAACAACTTGTTCGCCCGAACTGGCTGAATCCCACCACTGGTTTTACAGTAATCTAACCATAGATGTTTTAAGTTTTGGTATTGTAGACTGTAACCTGCTGAGGATAATTTTGATTGTAGAAGAATAGACCTATGTTCAATAAATAAACAAAATTAAAATGTACTATAAAAATCCTGAGATAAGAAAATTAAGCCACTTGCTGCATTCAACATATTATTGTCATGGATTACAAATTTTAATTTTAATAAATCCAAAGTAGAGGCTGCTCTGGGTTCAGATAACATAGTAAGCCTACTTTAACAACTTCATATGACAGGGGAAGGAGAATAATGATGGCTTACATCAATTTGACTTTTGAGGCTTAATGAGTTGTCTGAAGACAGCCATAGGAATGTAGTATCAATCTATATGTCTGTGATGGCGAACCTATGGCACGCAGCGCTATCTACGTGGACATGCGAACCATCTCCCCAACTCAGCTCTGCTGCGCATACGTGTGCACCTCCCACCAGCCAGCTGGTCTACAGGTCTCTGCCACGCATATGCGGGGGGGCGCATGCAGGGGGTCACGTGTGCATGTGGGGGGCATGGGTGCTGTTCTGTCCCCAACCGCATGCACACACACCAACAGACATTCAGGACTTAAAGACCAAACCAGCCGGCAAAATCCTTTTCCTTAAGATAACGGAACTTGGCAACAACCTAGTGGCTGCCTGCCAAGAGTTTATTATTTACAAAGAGGAGAGATAACTTCTCCCCACTTCTGATACATCAAAAGAAACAGCTCGAGCCTTCCGGTTGGCACCGCTGTCGTCGCTAGACAGTCTCTTTAAGACCGCCAGCCCCGCCGCCCATAAAGAGCTGCCTCTACAGCTGAGAGGCGGCTTGAAAAACTCCACGTTCTTGAAGAAACAGGAGGACTGCCGGCGAGACCAGGTACAGCTCCCTGCGAAGTCCCCAGATTGTCCTTTTTGCTTCTGGGAGGAAGCAGGGTGAGGCTCCCTATCCAGCTCGCCAAGGCTCCAGACTCCAGGGACAACTCTGCATCCAGCAGAGCCAGACGACGCGACCAACATAACCAGCGAAATCCAAAAGAATTATCAAAAATAAACAGGGTGGAATCTGGACTTGAAATTCAAAACTGCAAGTATTTGTATTAGCCCTGTGATTGAACTTAAAATGGAGAAGTGAAAGTTTGCTAAAATGGCGTCCAGCTTCAGCGATAGGAAAAAAGCTGAAAGCGAAAGTGGATTTGCCTGAGTGTTTTAATACGTTACAAAGTATCTAAAGTAACAGCGCTGGCTAGAAGAAAAGGTAAAAGTTTTTTTAAAAGTGATTCTGATCTGTTCCTTCTCCGTTAGAGACTTGTTTAAAGCTGGGGAAATTTCTGAGAGGATTCTGTGGTGAAAAGGGAGGGAGGACTTCCTTTTTAGAAAGAATCAGACTGCGTGGCAGAATGGCTTCAAAGCAGACAAAGCCAGCCAGTAAAGCTGCAGGGGGGGGTTCCCCCACTCACAAGTCACAAGAGCAGCTATTAAGTTTGCAGACTCAGAGCCAAGCACAGGAGACTGGTTTTAAAGATTTGAAGGAATTTATTGCTGCGGCTCTGATGAATCAAAATGAAGTTTTGGACCAGAAATTTGAAAAATCTCAACAGGAAATTGAGGAGGTGGTTCAAGAAAAGTATGACAAGATGAAGCGTGACATACTGACAGTTGTGACTGGCTTGTCAGAAGTAGTTGTTCAGATTGATAAAAAAAGTGGAAGAACTTAGTTCAGAAGTAGAATCTAAAATGAAGGAAGCTGATTATAAAATTTCTAATGTTGACAATAAAACGCAAAGGATTGAAAATGAGGTGACAATGATGCAATTTAGATTCATGGAGTTTGCTGTAAGACTGAGAGGAATAAAAGAAAATAACAGAAGATTTGAGAAGGGTTTGTGCTGATGCCCTGGCTGTGATGCTAAAGGTTAGCCCTGAGGAGATTTTGTGCAAGATGGACAAGGTCTATAGAGTGAATTCTTGGGTGGCAAGGCAAAGGCAATTACCTAGAGATGTGGTGATCTACTTTACAGATAGAAGAATAAGAAATGATATCTTGCAAAAGTCTTTTGTTTCTACTATTCAAGTGGATGGAAGGGAGATTGGGATTTACAAAGAGTTGCCGCCTAAGATGCTAAGAGATAGAAAGGACTTTGGATTTTTGGTGACTGAATTAAAGAAACAACAAATTCCATTCAGATGGGATGCTCCAGTTGGCATAATATTGAGGTATCAAGGAGAGAGATATCGATTAAATACTGTTGAAAAAGCGGAAGATTTTTACTTCAATGTTTTTAAAACTGGCGCAACATCTCCACGTACATCCTCAGTGTTAGGTATAGAGGAGGGTGAGAAAGAGAAGCAATTTGAACAAGAGCTTGAAGAGCAGCGGAAACAGATGGAGGTGGAGGCAATGGAAACTCAAGGAGCAACAGGGTTTTTTTTGGATGAACCTTTGCTGGATCTTCCTTTAGAGGCTTTAGGTGGACCACCCAAAAATACAAGAGAAGTGGCAGTGGATCTCGAGTTGATGTCGTATAAAGCTAAAGACCAGCGTATAACTCGAGCAGCTTATAAACAAATTTTAGAGAAACAACAACAGCAGAGATCTAAGCTATCGCAAGATAAGAAGGGAGTCAATGGTAAAGCACAAAAATCCGAAGCCATGGGAGGAGCTAAGCCGAAGACTACCAGTCTGGAACAGAAACTTCAGCAAATGCTCTTAACGCTTCAGGAGACTACAAATGACAATTAAGTTTTTATCTTGGAACGTGAATGGATTGAATTCACCACAGAAAAGGAAGATATTTCATTATCTGAGACAATTTAATAATGATGTTATTTGCCTACAAGAAACTCATATTAGAATACAAGATCAAAAATATTTGATAAATCCTAGATTAGGAGCACAGTTTATAGCCTCAAATTCGGAGAAAAAGAATGGTGTAGTGATTTATATAAATAAAAGATTGCCAGCAAAAATTTTAGAAGCAGATGACTGTGGAAGATATATAGCAATTGAACTTTCTACAGATAATGGTCCAATTTTGGTGATTGGAATTTATGCTCCTAATCAGCAACAAGAAAATTTTTATAAAACCTTGTATTCTAAAATATTACAATGGGACTACAGATCTATTTTACTTATGGGAGATTGGAATGGAGTAATAGATCCCAAAAAAGATAAAAAGAGTTTGGCAAAGTCATGTGTTAAATTACCACAGATCTTTTTTGATATGAAAGAAGATTTGGAATTGAAAGATATATGGAGAGTGCACAAACCAAAAGAATTGGATTTTACTTTTTTCTCAGACAGACATAGATCCTTCTCTAGGATTAATTTTATTCTACTTACGGCTGACTTACTCTTAAAAACAAAGAAAATAAAAATATTTCCGAGGACTTTAACTGACCATAGCCCGGTATGGATAGAAATAGAAATGGGAAAGAATGAGAGAAGATCGTGGAGAGTAAATGAAAACTTGTTTAGATATGAAAAGAACGTAAATGAACTTAAAAAACAAATGAAGGAATTTTTTGAAATGAACTTGAATAAGGGTACCCCTATTGAAATTGTTTGGGATGTGAGTAAGGCGTATATGCGGGGGGTACTGATCCATATGAATTCTAAACATAAATCAAATCAACAAAGAAAAAGATTAGAATTGGAAGGAGAGATAAAGAAAAAAGAACAGTTGCTTATAAAGACCCCAACAGATGAAAAACTACAAGGAATTATAAAACTTTTGAAAGACCAATTTCAAATGCTCACAGCGGAACAAGTAGCAACTAATTTACAATTTGTGAAACATAATACATTTTGCAATGCTAATAAGCCGGGCAGGTGGTTAGCTTATATACTGAGGAAACAACAGAGTACTCGGACTATTGGCAGTATTGAGTATGGAGGGAAGGAAGTTTTTCAACAAAGACTAATCAAAGAAGCCTTCTTAGATTATTATACTAAATTATATGCCAAAGATGAAATACAGAATGAACTTATAAATAAATATCTAGAAGAAAGGAGAGTTATGAAAATTTCTAGTGATCAAAAGGAAAGAACGAGTTTACCAATAACAGCTGAGGAGGTTATTGTTGCTATTAAACAATTGAAAACAGCTAAAGCTCCAGGAACGGATGGTTTAACTGCGGTGTATTATAAAACTTTACAAGCAGAAATGATTGAACATCTTAAAGACTTATTTTGTAGCATACAACAAGGGGGTAAAATACCCCCTTCATGGAAAGCAGCTTTTGTTTCTTTGATACCGAAAGAGGAAGTAGGTTCTATAAAACCGGAAAATTTTAGACCAATATCTCTCCTGAATACAGATTATAAAATTTTTGCAAAAGTATTAGCCAACAGATTAATGCCAGTATTTCAAGAGGTGATTCATCATGATCAAGCAGGATTTATAGAAGGCAGATATATGAAGGATAATGTGAGGCAAATTATAGATTTACTGGAATATCTTGAGAAGAATAAACAGATCCCTGCAGTGCTGGTGTTTTTGGATGCGGAGAAGGCCTTTGATCAAGTGAACTGGAACTTTCTATTAAAGACTTTAAGAAAGATGGACTTTGGGGATCAGTTCGTGCAGGCGGTTTCAGCAATTTATCAAGAACAAACAGCACAAACTATCATTAATGGAAGCTTAACTACAAACTTCAGTATAGAAAGAGACACAAGACAAGGTTGTCCGTTATCCCCGTTGTTGTTTATTCTAACTGTAGAAGTCTTGTTGAACACAATACGGGACTCGAGCACTTTGAATGGAATAGTTGTAAGGCACGAGGATTACAGAACAAGGGCATTTGCAGATGATCTGGTTGTTACCCTAACACAGCCGATGGAATCAATAATTCAGATGAAAGACATTATAGAAGAGTATGGTATGGTATCAGGATTTAAATTGAATCAGAAAAAAACCAAGATGATAGTTAAAAATATGACAGTTGATCAAAAGAAGGAACTTGAAAGGAAGGCAGGCTTTGAAATAGTACCAAAGGTGAGATATCTAGGAGTTCAGGTTGCAGATTCAAATATAAAACTGTTTCAAAACAATTATGAGGTGTTGTGGCGAAAGGTACAAAAGGATATGGAAACTTGGAAAAAACTGCAGCTGTCTCTACTTGGAAGAATAGCAGCAGTTAAAATGAATGTTCTAGCTAGATTTTTATGTTTGTTTCAAATGATTCTGGTGCTTAAAAGTGATAAACAGCTGATGGAATGGCAAAAAGGAGTGAATAAGTTTGTTTGGAATGAGAAAAAGCCAAGAGTTAAATTGAAAGTTATGCAAGATGTTCATGAAAGGGGTGGTCTTAAACTTCCAAACCTACAATTGTACTATGAGGCAGCAGTGTTGACACAAGCTAGTGATTGGTTTGGAAGGACAAAGACTGGAATATTGAATATAGAGAGTTATGATCCTGAATTGGGTTGGCATGCATATTTATTCTATGAAAATAAAGTGGATTAAGTATTCAACAGCCACATGCTTAGAAACTCCTTGATGAGAGTATGGAAGAAGCACCGGTTCAAATGGGATTATAAAATACCGTTGTGGTTGGATTTTGGTCATATTATACGGAATATAAATATAAAGTCACTCAGGGGGTTTTTATACAAAGAAGTACTTTTTAATGATGGGGCAGATGGCAACTAAAGACATTAAACACACTGTTGGAAGAAGGGATTCATTTAACTTGGTTATAGTATAATCAACTTCAACTGAGATAGAGAGAAGATAAAAAAACTGGTTTAATGTTGCATGAAGAAGAATTGGTTAGACAGATAAAAGAGAAAGGCCCAATGCATATCAAGAGGGTTTATAATGTTTTGTTAGAAAGAGACTCAGAAAATGAATTGGTTAAAGATTGTATGATAAAATGGGCACAAAATTTTGCAGAACCAGTTATGATGGAAACGTGGGAAAAAATATGGGTTCAGAATGTTAAATTTACGCAATCACAGAATTTGAGGGAAAATTTTTATAAAATGTTTTATAGGTGGCATTTAGATCCTAAGAAATTGTCATGCATGTATCCTAATGTTCAACCAAAATGTTGGAGATGTGATTGTTTGGATGCTACATATTATCGTATATGGTGGACCTGCAAGAAAGTGAAGGCTTTCTGGATAAAAATTTGGTGGGTTATGCAAAATGTTCTAAAGAAAAAACTCCAATTTTCTCCTCAATTGTTTTTATTGGGCATAGTTAAGGGTTTTTCAATGGGTGAAACAAAATTGATATTGTATATGGTGACAGCAACTAGGTTACTGATTGGTCAATATTGGAAAAGGGATGTTTTGCCTACTATTGAAGAATGGATTTTGAAGGTGGCCAGTTTTGCAGAAATGGCGAAGATATCAGCATACTTAAAAAACCGGACTCAAGAGACTTATGTATGGGAGTGGAAGAAATGGATAGATTATGTGCAGAATAAATACCAAACTAGGAAGTACCAGATAGCTTTTAGTTGAATGTTGCGTAGAAATGTATAGTATATAGGGAATAGAATAGTTTAATGTCATGTAGAAATGTATAGTACACAGGGGGGAGAATAGAAGGGCGGTAAAGTATGATATAATATGATTTGGATTTGGATTTCACCTTGGGGAAGTCATGGGAGGAGGGGAGGGTTAGGGAGGGTTAGGGAGGGAAAGGGGGGGGAAATGGGAAAATTTGTATTTGTAAAACTTTTTCAATAAATAAAAAAAAAAGAAACAGCTCAATAATTACGGAGTTAATCAAGTCCAGAGATAATCCAGCTAAGTCTTATAGCAAAAGTCCGGCAATGCAGAATGGCATGGAAGCTTTCAGCTTTGTTCGTCACAAGGTTTGACTGGCCACCACACTCCCTTTTATATCCTGTGGGGTGTGGTCCAGTGACTCAGCCTAATCTCAGGCACGCCTTTTCTTCTGTTGCGCGCGCTTATCTCTGCGACACTGGCGTGGATCCAGCCAAGACTCATTACCCTCATCACTGTCCATCTGTGGCTGCGTGGACGTGCTTGGCCCCGGCCCTATCTCTTGCCCTTCGGCGGACACCGAAGGCATTGCCAGAGAGGAGGGTCCTGGAGAGGGAGGCCTTGCCAACTCCTCTTCTTCATTCTCAGAGTCCTCTCCTGCCGATGACACAGGCTCAGGTAACGGAGCCACAACAGGTGCATGTGGGTGGCACACATGCATGCGGCGGCGCAAGGAGCATGTGGGAGCATGTGCACATGCCCAGGGATGTGGGACGCATGTGGGGGGCGCATGTATTGCATTTTGGGAGTTTGCATGTGCGCATGCACGCTTTGGGCACTCGGTTTGGAAAAGATTAGCCATCACTGCTATATGTCATATGTTAGCAGCAAGTAATGCATGTACCCCTGCAAATGTATATGGTTGATTTGATTTGGATTGATTTGGGTCATTACCTGATACAAAATAGCAATTATAAATCAGACCAATATTATAATTTCCTATTAGTACATTTTAGGTGAATGAAAAAATCCTATGTTAAAAAGCATGCAATGCAAAACATTATAAACAAGAATAGAACTTCCATATACTGCAGAACATATTACTAAGTAAAACTTCACTCAGCATGATTTGTATTTTTGCATTTATATTTTTCCATTAATTTGCAAACCTAGAAACAGAATACCTTTGTGACTGTATATATTCTGGATTAAAAGGATGCCCTTAATGTTTGCTAGAGGAGGATTGGTGGTAGAGAGTATTAGGGACCAAAATGGACTAGATAATTATGAGAAATAGACAAGATCAAATTAATTATATAGATGGTGCAGAGTTTTTCTTTTTTCTTGATTCTGGGCAGTCTTCATTTTTAAACCTAGTATGCTTATTATAAAGTTCATTTTATTGTTTTCACTGAATAAATACTGTAGAACTGTATCCATTTTGCAATTTTTTGCAATTGTAAATAAAATGCAGTGATGCAATCAAGCTAGAAAAAGAGTTGCTGAACCCTGTTTTAGAATGGTGGGGAGAAACACGGCACTTGAGATTTGTCATTATATCTTTTGATTGGTGAATTCAGCAAAGAAGATTTAAATTCTAGGCTCAGAATACATTATTTGAGTAATTGTTTTCCCTATGTTGCTCATTGCTCAGGTCAAACACTAAATGCCTTCTACTCAAGAGTTCTAAAAAGAAAAAAAATATTTTGCAAACAAGGCAAGAATATTGTGCATTAAATTAATTGTGCATTAAATGAGGCAAGTCCCATGCAAGGGGTGCAACACCCTTTTTTATAGCCATGTATAACAACAACTTTGCAAATACCTAATTCTATAAATCTCAAGTTTAACTTTCCAAATATGGTATAGCCCCGATTTCTCACTTTCTAACTGGTGTGCTTTATCTCTGTTGTTGGAATCATAACAGTTTCTTCTCATTCCTTTTTAACCTGTTTGCGTGACTTTCTCTCGCCTCTCTATAATGTTGACATACTACCTTCCCTTCTAAAATGGTATTAGTTTAGTTTTTTTAATAACTACTGCCTAACAACACCTAGGAGATGAACATTAGACAATATTTGGGCCAAAGCAATTTTAAAAAAGACTAAAGACCTTTAATTTAAACATTACAGTGCTTTGCTTGATACTTGTTTTCATTCTTCTCTAAATAAAATTCCTTCATTTATTGATCCTGGACTGTCTCTTCTGGAATGTGCATTTTAAAGGCTAAATATCTACTTTGAAATGAAGTATCAACATAGCACTTTAAAAAAAAAACATTTTATAATTTGGAGAACTGCACACGTTGCAACATATTTTTTTCTACAGGTGATTCTTTAACTGACAACCTAGATTTCTAATACTTCTTGTTTATTGATTTTCCATAAAAGAATAGCAATGATGGAACATTCCTGACAGTGTGCATTTAAAATGTATCCAACCACCAGACATAAATGTAATCAAATCAGTAATATTACCCTCTAAGGAAACATTATAGGTCAGACTTTGACTAAGAGATGTTAGAACATAAGGAGAAAAAAAATATTAATAATAAATCATAAAGAGCATTGTAACTGACAATTTTTAATGGCTATTACACAAAACAGCTTTAAAACAAAATAATCTAGAAATGAAATGATTTTTCTGATTATTTTTTGTAACTGCAGTTATAGCATCCAAATCAATATAAATATCTTATGCTATCCAAGATTGATTGTAAATGTTCTAAAACATAACTAACATGTTTCCAGCCACCATTTCCCGTAGGAAAAGTCATCCTCATCATCCCTTAGTCTTCAGCTAAAATATGTTTTCAAAACAGTTTACAAAGATGTATAGGTTGGTCTCTGCCTTTTTCCTTCACTAATTATGTTGCAATTAGGTTCCCCTACTCCTTGATATAATGCTTTTCCTGAGAGGCAACCAAGGGGCACTTAGTCCAATGGCCAATGGGGGAATATAGCAGACCCTCTCCTTTAGTTCTGCAGGCAACTAATCATTCAAGCTGAATGTTTTTTCCTGAGAAAATTAGTTCCTTGCAGCTGCTTTGTTTCTGGGAAAAGGACAGAGCTAGGTTATATTGTAATTCATCATTTTACTGATATAAGAAGATGAAGAGAGTTGGTAACTCTCAAGTTTTACCCAGCTATAAAAATGGATTGTCAGTAACCTTACACATCAAATCTAGCAGATACAGGAAACAATTAATGGCTTTACTAGAGCTTTATAATGATGGTTTAATTGGGTGAGAAAGAGAGAACACACAGGCAGATCGCTTAATTATAATTACATTTTTGTAAGTACTTATTGCTCTGTTAGGTTTGACGTGTCCACAGAGATTGAGCTTCACTTTTTTTCCTCTTATGACATTCAGTGGCTAAGAAAGAGAATGAGAAACTTTAAGTTGAAATTTTAAAATGTCTTTTCATTGCATATATTTCTAACAGTATTAATGTTACGTTGTATTATTTTTAATTGGCAGAGAGTTAAGCATATGCTTTACTTTATGCCGTTTAACAATCAATGAGACAGATTGTCATTAAGTCCTGAAGACCACCAGGTGGCTTTACCCAAGAAAAGTATGATAGTCATAAGGACACAACCAGGATCCTTATAGGGGCCAGAGTAGAACCGTTGCTGGTAAAGGGAATTTGCTCTGCTCGTTTGCTCTTCCCGGCTAAAGTAAAGATCATACTAGCAATAGCCAAGTTTACTAGCCAAATAAATTCTGCCCTACTCAGGAACAAGGACCATAAACTGCTATTCGGACAAAAGTTTCACGGAGAAAGATCAACTAGCACAACTGTATGAATTGATGCAACTGTTGTTTATCATTTCTTATTGGCCCTGAATCCCTTTTTCTCCATTTTATGTCCACTCTTTTCTCCTGCATCTCTTATATATTTTGATTTTTAAATTGTAGCTTGAGGGCAGGACCAGTCTGGGTCTTTTAATTGGAGCAAATCACAAGACATCATTTCAAAACAGCAATATACAGTATGAGACTGCAAATCAAATGAGTGAAGGTTTTAGGAATCTAAGCACTTATTCAGCCAAAATCCAACACGGTGACATTTACAGGGTTTCCAGACAGAATGTTTAGAACTGCCAGTATTATGATAATAATGATAATGCAGCTCTTCCACCTTTTACTCCTTAATGGTTTGATTGATCAAGAGGGAAAGAGGAGGAAACAATCCAAACTTTCCATAGGATTACAAATGGAAGATCACATAATCTGCCTCCCCTCAACAAAATGAAGACTGCAAAATAAAAGCCTCTTCTGGATATATCTATGCAAACAAACAAAAAAAAAACCCATATGGTTCAGCTCATCTGAATTGCATTCAAGTACAAAAGGAAATGCTATACAGAGCTACTGTTGCACCTCATTGACCAGCCAAAACTGTCAGTGTTTTAATATTTTAAAACTTTGAAGGCCAATAAGGAACATTTTTAAGGGCTTCACAATGTAAGAGTTCACATAAGAGAAAATTATCATGAGCAAGATTGCCCCCTAGCTTTGATTCGCAAAAAATTAGCACACTGATGTTGCTCAAAAAGAATAATGTCCACTTTCAGTTCTTATATTTTCAGGTTTGTCTATTATTATCATGCCATAAGTCTTAAAATCATGAGAAACGTAAAGTAAAATGCTATTGATCTTAAATGTTAAGAACATGGGAACTGTAGTTAGCCTGGGACTATACATATCACTTCAGTTGTCTGCAGAGAAATATATAAGATTGCACTTTTGACCTGAAAATTTAGAGATTTATCTGTATATTTAACTATTTGGCATATTCATTTGTTATGTTAAATATTTTAATTTCTCTTTCTTTTTTCAAATAATATTATTTAAATAAGATTATATTATATAACTAAAGTGTTTATAACCACAGAACAAAGAAATACATTTACAAAAAAATAATAATTGAAAAGAATCCCATCTCACCCCTATGGCTGGTATGTGTCTTCCTCCATCTTGGCTCCTCTGGTAGAGGAGGAGGCTTGGGAGTTTGAGGGTTCTGCACAGTATCTTATCTTGCACTCTTCTGGACAGAGAACTCTGATGTTGTTCTTTGGATGTGTTGGAGCGACTCCAGCAGCTTAGGAGTCAAAGCCCTGAGTACTTCAGCCACTACTGGGACACTTTGACCTTTACTTTCCACATCCTCTCCAGTTCCTCCTTCAGGCTCTGGTGTTTCTCCAGCCTCTCATACTCTTCCTGATGTTGCTGTCACTTGGCACAGCTACATCTACCATGACTATCTTCTGCTCTTGTCTACTACCAATGTCTTATTGATTGGTCAGTACCTGCATGTTGATCTGGATTTGGAAGCCCTGTTATTCTCAATTACAGGGAATATTTGGTGGTATTTGCCGGTTCTCCGAACTGCTCAAAATTTCTGCTGCCGGTTCTCCAGAACCTGTCAGAACCTGCTGGATTTCACCCGATATAAGGCCTTTAAAGCTTTAGATAAGAATATGCACTTAACTTGCTGCCTGTATAGATATTTCAGATTTATAATCTATATGCTATAAAGGGGGGGGGGGTTGAACAGTGGTGGAGGGAGGATTCCCAAGATAAAGAATCTAACCTGAACAATCAGTGAAACAGATTTTATAACTACCATATAACAGAAAGGAGATGAATTTATAGCAAGTGGATTAATGAGAAGGCAGAATTTAGCCTTAGTTAGCAACATCCTACATGGAGAGTCAAGTAGTATCTGCTCTGGGCTTCTGTACCTGGGGAAAAATGGATAGAAGGAAGTGACTTGAGAGTAGTTATGTCTTAACAAAAAAAAAGGCTGAATAGTAAATAAACAGGCATAAATTCTTACCTCTCCATTCATTTTTCATTCCTTATGAGCCTAGATGACAACTTTGCCATCCAAAAGGTAGAGGAGGGAACTAGAGGATCAGCTATGCTGGACTTAATTCTTATTAACAAAGATGAAATGATAAAGGGGGTTGAAGTTGTAGGAACTTTGGGACAGAGCGATCATGCCATACTGGAATTCAATCAGTGGTGGGTTGTTACTGGTTCGCCCCGGTTTGAGTGAACCGGTAGCAGCAGTGGTGGGAGACTCCGCCAACCTGCCCGGACCTCATCAAATATGCTGTGCACATGCGCAGAAGTGATGCGCACGTGAGCGAAGCGAGCGCACGCACATGAGCGAACCAGTAGCAAAAGTAAGTGAAACCCACCACTGAATTCAATATAATGCAGATACAAGCAGTAGAACAAAATCAGACTAGTGTCTTAGACTATAAAAGAGCTGATTCAGTAAACTTAGAGAGCTTGGGAAAGATTCCATGGATGAAAATCTTAAAAGGGAAAACAATTTAAGAAGCTTGGGAAACTCTGAAAAATGTGCAATCCACCACAATACTGCTGAAAAAGAAAAACAAGAAATCCAAGGAACTAGCATGGTTGCATAAATAACTCTCTGATAAACTGAAAGACAAAAATAATACGTATAAAATATGGAAAGGGGGGCACATAACTGAGACAGAATAGCAGAATATAGTCCGAATCTGCAAAGACAAATCAGGAAAGTTAAGGCTCACAATAGCAATAGCACTTAGACTTATATACCGTTTCATAATGCTTTACAGCCTTCTTTAAGCAGTTTACAGAGTCCCAAGGTTCTGTCTTAGGCTCAGTACTCTTCAATAGCTTCATAAACAAGTTAGATGAGGGAATAGAAGGGGAATTCATTAAATTTGCAGACAACACCAAGCTGGCAGGACTAGCCAATACCTCAGAAGATAGACTCAAGATCCAGAAGAATCTCAACAGACTTAAACACTAGGCCCTATCTAACAAAATGAAATTCAGTGGTGAGAATAGTAAGGTTTTACACTTAGGCAAGAAAACCTAAGTGTACAGGTATACAATAGGTGGAACCTGGCTCATTAGCAGGAACTGCAAGAGGGATCTTGGAGTCCTAGTGGATAATCACTTAAATATGAGCCTTCAGTGTGCTGCAGCCACCAAAAACATCATACATCATGCACGCATGCACATTGCTCATGCAAATGGAACAAATGTGGAACAATCCCTTCTCCCCTCCCTCCAATCCGCAAAACTGGAAATGTTGAGGAACTCTGGTCTAGAGTATAGACATATAACCAGGGATCATTAGGATATGAATGATATCTAGTCTGATATAAATGAATGACCTTGCCCAGTTGTTTCATGTAACTGTTAAGTAACAAAGGAAAGAGAATAGCATCCTGAATAATCTGAAGCATATAAAGATCTGTTAGATTCTTTTATATGACAAGTATGCACTAACCACTGAGTTCAGTAGGATTTACATACTTCAGAGTTATCCATGCTGTTGTTCATAGTAGATACCTATCTGAGCTTCTTACTATTGATTAAACCATAATTTTTGTCCTTTTTTAGGTAAACAATATTGCATTAGCTGTTCAGTCTCTTATGATTTCTGCTGACTTTTCTTTTCTGGTAATTTTTTAAAAATTGTTGTCATTCCTAAACTGATTCTCATTCTGATTTTGACTGATTTGTTGCCTCTTTATACAGCCCGTCTGTTTTTAGGTGCTCCTTTTAACTGCTATTCTGTTGAAGCTGTCATATTTCATTATCACTTTAAGCATGACATCCCCATTCACAGACACTTGATTACCTTTGCATATTGAGATTTTAGTAGTATGATGGTTAGTTTCCTCCCCATCTATCCTATGTAGTCACATGGGCAATCCATGCAGGGGATTCGGTAGATTACTTTGGAAGTATTCCTGCCTCCCATCTGAATCTGCTTTTTTTCCTATTATTTCAATTACCATATTTTAATTTATTAAAATCTCTACATTCTGTATCTTATTCTATGCTTTGTTATTTATTTTACTTCCAGTATTTCTTTTTGTATTTCATAATATTTTATTATTTTTAATGTGTGCCACATTTTATTCACTTTTATAATTTAAAGTATTCCTCTTCATATCAGATTGTTCTGGAATTCTTTTTGTATCACTAGCACTGTTGCTAAGTTTCTATCTACAGCAGTTTCCATAAAAAGGCATAAGTTGTCCCAAATTTGGAGTGACATTATTATAACATCCATTTTTCTTTTATTATATGGCATTTCTATTCAATTCAATTCTTATCTTATTGTTCTACTGAATTTCATTCAACTTTTCCTTTCTCTACATTTGAATTTCTAGATTTTAAATAACTAACATAGTCTGTTATATTTGATCATTGCTTGTATGTTCTTTTCACTCATTGGTGATTGGCAATAATTAAATATATTTTCCTGGGATTCAAATTATGACTTTCTCTTTTACTCCTTCCATTCAATCTGCTGTTTATCCTGCAGCTGCTATTTCTTAATTGACCATACTTTTTCAATCTTTTTCTAATGTGAGATAAGAATCCTATACTGCATTGTAGATTTAAATTTTCATGACCCAATGATAAGCAATTATAAGCAAAAACAAGATTTAATATTTCACTGGCCCCCTCCAAGCATGAAGCAAGTTAGAAGGTGTCATGGACAGGTAATAAGGCACTGTAAAGACATGTTTTTGTATGATTCTAATCTAGACTGACAGATTTAAAACAGCAAAAAGATTGGCAAGATAACAGGAAGGAATTTGAACAGTTTACAATGGTGTTATTTATAAATACAGTATTTTTACCCAAAATCAGTGTAGCATTGACCTTCATCTCCTGTTTACACATCCAGGGTAGACACTCCTTTTGCAAATTTACCAGTTTAAATAGTCCATAATGAAAGAACAACTTCAAATGGATGCTGCCATTCCAAATTGTGAGGAGGAATACACTGATATGGTAGCTGAACCAATCAATTTATGATGTCAGTGTAAGGCAGGCAGTTCATTATCTCCTGATGCGCTGAACCATGGATTTGTGAGGTGAGTAAGGGTGACAATGGTCACTGACATAAATTACCAGTTAATAAAATTCACTAATATAATTTATTTCCTCTGTTAATAGGATAGGAAGATATGAAACTAACATGAAATTTATTTATTCAGTTATAACATTTGTATGCCACTCTATTCCTAATGGCTCAGATGTAAATTTAAAGTACATTCAAAAATATGAATTTACTATAATTAAGGATTATGTAAAGAATGTATTATAAAATTGGAAACTAGAAAACTCATACTCCAATAAATCATATTTTATACCAATATACATACTACAACCAGTTTACATAACTATTATTTAACACTGATTTATTTTTTTAAAAATGACGGTTTTTGTCTCAAAAAAATCTTTGCAATTATTCAAGAGGCCCAAAGGCGCACCCTACACAGGAAGGGATCGATAAGAGATAGACATTAAACCTCCCGCCCACCTCACTTTTGGAGTTCCGGATGCCAGCTACAAGCCTTTTCCCTCAGCCCCACCTCTTGGGCCAGCGAGGGGCCATTGCACCTGTAGAGAGGTTGTCGCGCCCGCCCACCCCGTTTCCCGTGCCTTGCCCCTTAGTAACGGAGGCGCGGCAGCTGCGTGAGAAGGCGAGCTGCGTGCGGGAAACGTGCTGGCCAGAACTTGAGGCGTGCCGTGTAAATACGTGTGAAGCGAAAGATGGAGGCCGATTCCTCGGTTAGTACGAAACTTTGCAGCGCTCAAAGGACACTCCGACCCCATCGAACAGAGTTCGCGTCGCCTAGGGCCGGGATTGGCCCACAGGGGGTTTCCTGAGGGAAAGGCGTGCCTTAGGCTTGAAATGGGCCCTAGGAACGGACAGGGCGGGAAGCAGCACTCTTCGTTGGGGTGGAAAGTTGACGGCGTGGGGAAAGGGCGAGAAATCACTTCAGACCAAGAGCCACGAATGATTTTGACGTCGCTTTCCCGCCAAAATACGCAAGCGCTCAGGAACGCTGCTGCTCCTGCTGCCGCCGCTGCTCCTCCCTAGCACTCTCGAGCGAGAAAGACGCCGCGCCCTTTCTTCCCGTTTTCTCTCCCCTCCCCGCCATTCCTTGAGGCGCTTCTGTATTCCCCCCCCTTCCCGCGAGATGGGAGGGGCCCTCAGCTGGGGCTAAAGAAACGGCCCTCCTGGGCACGCGCCCCCTAACGGCAGCGGAAGGCGGTTGGGGGGTGGGGAGGGGGCGGAGGGAAGGAGCCGCGGTTCTATCGGGCGGCAGAGAGTCGAGTCTCTTGCCTTGGGCTGCCTTTCTCCGCATCCCTGTAGTTGGAGGCGCTAGCCTTTCGCTTTGCTTTTGCAATCATCTTTTTATTCTGCCGAGAGTGATCCTAAGGCCAATATTCTCGATATCGTTAGGAGTATTTTTACTCCTCTTTACCTCTTTATTAGGTGCCGGCGCAATTTTTTTTTTCTATTTGGGTAGGTGAAGGTAAATTCTCCTTTGGTTTCAGCGTGACTCTGGTGTGATTTATGTGCATACAAAATACACAAAAGGAAACAGATGAAACAGATCTCTCCTCTAAACAGAAAATATGCAGGAAATATGAACAGTATTTTATACCTTATCTCTTTTCCACTATTTTTGCATCAAAGGTTTAAAAAATTTGATACTCAAAAGAATGTTTTATTTTGTTAAGAAATCGATTAAAAAATATAAACATGCACTTTTATAAAGGAAACAAGTTCAACTCAAAGAAGCACACTTTCATAACACATTTGCTTAACGTCTTCATTTAAACTGAACAGTCATTCAAAGTGCCCAGAGTTGCTTGCTGGGATGGGCAGTCATAAATTGAATAAAGAATTAAATATCTTATGAATTTTTTTTAAAATGAACAAAACATTCCTATAGTACAATACAGGCATTTAAAATTCTCAGATCTGAACTATAAAACATGGAAGCTAATTCCTGACATGATTGTTTTTGTGTGTCTGCACAGTTAATTGGACATTCTAAAAAGATTGCATCTTAAAATGTTTTTTCTGGTGATTCTCACCAAGCTTCATTCAACAAGAACCCTGGCGAAAAGCCACTTTTTACAGATTGGAAAACTTTTCCAGTTTGGTGTTTTTCAAATGTATTGAAATTTGGGGTTTGGTCATGGTGGTGAATTATTGGAATCTAGAATCTAGAGCATCATATTCAAGGAGATTGCTTTTTAAATATTGTGGTTTAAATTGAGCTGTCTTATCATACTAAAGATTTGGAAGTTTCCAAGACATTTTTATATGTTATCCTGTACATCACATGTTATAGCTACCTACTGGCAGATTACCAGAACATAACTAAATTATACCAGGCTCTCTCTCTTTTCAGATAGGGATGCTTCTGATTTATTTGATGTTCAAGAGATATAGCCACCTTCAAATCAAATATCTGAGCTAGAGAAATTGACCACTTGATAACGATGCTTGTCAGGATTGACCAGTTACTGGATTTTATTCAGTTAATTACTCTGCTCATGTTCTGTTCCAGTAAGTCATATATCTCAACCATTGTCTTGATTTTGTATTAATATTAATTAAATCTTCACTCATCTTCCTGTACTGTATATTATTATCTCCTTGGTTCCTACAGATGTTAAATAGCTCAGATGATAATTTGGAATGAGGAATTCTGATACATAACTGTCACAGAGTAAATCACCCTTTTTGTAATCTTCTATTCAAGTAGGAACAGAAGCACTATAAAATAATGTATATAGGTTAAACAGCTGAACTAGAAAGATATCATGATTAATAATGTTGAAAATTGTTAAGTAAAACTACATATTCACAACCATGGGGCGGCTCAAGGTAGGGGATGTTCCACAATGGGTTAAATACGGTGGCTTTAGCTGAACAATTGAGGCCCTGCCCCCTTTTTAATTTGCAACATTTATCAGTATATATTTTTAAAAAGGTGAGACATTAATTGCATGGCCAATCTTGATCCAAGGTATTTTCAATCCCCATTTATTCAAACTGAATTGAAAGTTATATTTGATCATACACTACTTAAAATAGGTTATTGATTACTTGCTAAAGATCTTATTGTCCATTTATTCATATTTAGATTTTTCTAGAAGTGGCCCAGTTGTTGCCCCTTTCAAAAGAACCTGGTACTGTTCCTGGTACTACTATAATAGACTGCTAAAGAAAGAATAGTAACTTTAAAGATACAAATAGTTATCCCCTATTTATTAGAAGCAACAAACTTTCAACATGCAAGTATTTGGATTCCTTTTTATAGTTAGTTTTAGTTTCTTTTATTAAAACTAATACTTTAAAAAGTAGAATATAGATAAAAGAAAAAACAGGAAAAACAACAAAAAACAAGAACACAGTAAAGAAAAAGAAAAGACATATATAAAATCACTTTCCCCTTCATCACAAGAATAAACTAATAACTTCATCTTCTCTTAAAATGCAACAAATGATTTCTTCTTCCCATACCCCCTTATTTATTAAAAAAATATCTTGAAGTATTGTTTCAGCCCTGATTAGCCAAAACCCATTACAGGTTACTAGGGATAACAGCATATCTATTCAAATCTTGATCAAATAAACCAATTTCCTTTTACTTTTAACAATCTACAGTCCCTTCAAATAATGTTCTAGAAGTTGAATTCTTTTCATTTTTTTTCTTTATCTCTTCTCAAAATTCTTCAAAGTTTTAATTACCCTCTTTTTTAAATCCAATATAGGAAAATTATCACAAAATCACTGTGTTAGTTTGTTGTTTGTACATCCTTCTTAATTAAGCTGGTTTCTTTTGTATGTCTGTGTGGCATCATTATCCATATAATTTTTGGAGCCGATCATTTTTAAATCCATTTTCAGATCAATTTCAATCTTGTCAGGTAAAATTTTATCCTGTTTCATAACATCTTTGAAGCAGTCTATCAATGAAGGTACATTCTTAAAATTAACTCCATTTTTTTAAAAAAATCCTTCAATATTTTCAATGTTAAAATATTTTGCATCATTCTTAAATAGTAATTAAAATGTCAATATTCTCTTTTAATTGTAATTTTTAGCTACTTCTGGTTGTCTCTAGTATCTAACCTTCATAATCTTATCCTATTATGTTTTTTTAAGAGAATTCAAAACAAAAACATTTTCTCATGGGAAGAAGTCTTATTAATAATACCAAAATCAGAATAATACCAAAAATCAGAAACAGGCTCAGGCTCAACCCATCCAAGACCAAGTGGCTGTGGTTTCTGACGTCCTAATATAGTCAGTTGACGCCATCGCTGACTATTGGGGGCGAATCGCTGGCCCCCACAGAGAGGGCTCGCAACTTGGGCTTCCTCCTGGACTCACGGCTGTCTTTAGAAGAGCATTTGACGGCCGTGACCGGGGGGGGTGTTTCATCAGGTTCACCTGATTCGCCAGTTGCGTCCCTTTCTGGATCGGGACTCCTTACACACAGTCACTCAGGCACTCGTCATTTCCCGCCTGGACTATTGCAACGCTCTGTACATGGGGTTCCCCTTGAGGAGCACCCGGAGGCTCCAACTTGCGCAGAGTGAGGCCGCACGGGTGGTTATGGGAGCGACATGGCGCTCCCATGTAACACCTCTCCTGCGCGAGCTGCACTGGCTCCTGGTGGTCTTCCAGGCGCGCTTCAAGTTTTTGGTTACCACCTTCAGAGCGCTCCATGGCTTAGGACCTTGCTACTTACGGGACCGCCTACTACCACAAATAGCCTCCCACCGGCCGGTACGCTCTCATAGAGAGGGGCTCCTCCGGGTGCCGTCGGCCAAACAGTATCGACTGGCGACCCCCAGGAGGAGGGCCTTCTCTGTGGGGGCACCCACTATCTGGAATGAGCTCCCCCCGGAGATACGGAGGATCCCGGATCTGCGCACTTTCCTCTGCGCTCTTAAAATCTTCCTATTCCAGCAAACTGGCCTGGCCTAACCTTTTTCCCCTTTTCTTTTAAATTGAAAATTTTAAATCTGTTTTAAATTATTGGGATGTTTTAAATTTGTCTCGGGCTAAATTGTTTAATCTGGTTTTATTTCTGCTTTTAAATTTTGTATTTATGTATTTTATTGTGTGCCTGTTCACTGCCCTGAGTCCTTCGGGAGTAGGGCAGTATATAAATCTAATAAAAAAAAAATCTGATTTCAAATCTATCTGGACCCGTAGCCCACTTTTAACTTTCCAGAATCAAAGTTCTAATCAGTCCTTTGCTGTTCATTCCAAAATAATTAAGTCTTTAACCTTGAATATGTCAGGGCATTTATTAATCCCATGTTTGGCTCTGGGACTAATTACCCTGGTTTAATTAGAGGAGATGAATCGAGGCTCCTCCTTGTTTGCAATATTCTGAAAAAGAAACGCGAAGAAAGGTTTCTAATAAAACTCATTTATTTGTTATAAAGAAAATAAAACACCTCACTAACTAAGAAAAGTTAATTGCTACATTTTTGAAAGTAATTCTTGCCGGCTATCTCAGCCGGACCTTGCTGGAAAAAGAACAAAGGAAAGAGTGAGTGAAGGGATGTGGGTGGATACGTAAACACGTAGCTTACTGATAAGAAGTTGGCAAGCTACGGAGAGTCTGACAGTCCAGAAATGATGAGTTCAGCTGGCAGTGACAGAATAGGTAGTTTTCACCTTAAAACCATTCATTTAGTGAGTTATAATAGCACTGAAAAAAGTGACATAACTTTTTCACACTTAACAAGCGTTGTAGCATCCCCACAGTCATATGATCAAAATTTGGATGGTTGGCAACTGGCATGTATTTATGATAGTTGCAGTGGCCGGTGTCGTGATCACTTTTTGCAATTTTATAACAAGCAAAGTTAATGGGGAAGCCAGTTTAACTTAACAACTGTGTTACTAACTTAACTGCAGTGATTCACTTAACAACTATGGCAAGAAAGGCCGTTAAATGGAGCAAAACTCCTTTAACTATCTTACTTAGCAATAGAAAATTTGGGCTCAGTTGTGGTTTGAGGACTGCCTGTATTTAAAACGTATTTCATTAAAAATTGAAGGAAACTCATTTGGTATTGTAAAACAATGATCCAAAAGATTCCCAATACCTAAAATGCAGTTAACAAGCAATTTCCATAAGTGATTAGAAAAGCATGTGAACCCATTGTCCTCTTGATGGCACTAACCATGGTTTCAGCAAGATGGCTATTCCCTTCCCACTCAGGACTCTGGATGCTGGTGTCTTGTATTCTCCTCATGAAGAGTAGCACTATGGAGTACTTGTGGGTGATTTTAAGCCCCCTCCTTGACCAGAGAAGAATTGTAAAAAGCCAATCTACATGGTGGCTCTTCATTCTATTGAAATATTCCAGGCGCCTGCTGTGGCTGAGACACTGGAGAGCGGACATGAACTCAAAGTGGAGGCTTGCATCAGCCCCATATAAAGGGACTCATCTTTTTGGGGAGGCGTTAGACCCGATTCTTGTGGAAGATAAGGACAAGCGCAAAGTCATGCCCTCGTCCTACCGGCGGACCAAGCGCAAAATACCTTCATACAGCCAGAGGCAGCCCTTTCGAGCTGAACCCGGATCCAGCGCATCCTTCGCCACAAGACAATACTCCCATGGATTTTATCGTCCCTATGACAGATCTTCCTTCCGGGATTGTGGCAGGCGCTCGGCCCCACCCAAACGCCCTTTCAGAGGTGCGGAGACCCGTGCCTTTCGAAGAGGCAAATGACGCCCTCCATCACCTTCCCATTGGCGGCCGCCTCCAGCACTTCGCAGCCCAATGGGAATCGACAACGTTGGACGCATGGGTACTCCAGACGATCCAGCTGGGATTGACCTTGGAGCTTCGATCCTGCCCCTACAACAGGTTCATCCAGTGCCCGGTGTCGTCCAACCCAACCAAACGTCGACTGATGGAGGCGGAGATACAACATCTCATCGACATTTGTGCCATAGAGCCGGTTCCCACAGAACATCGTGGGACTGGTTTTTATTCAATCTTTTTCCTGGTTCCAAAACACTCCGGAGGCTGCCGGGGGATCCTGGACCTCAAAGAACTGAACAAATACATCCTCTATCATCAGTTCAAAATACAATCCCTGAAATCTATCTTGGGATGCATCCGGGAGGGAGATTGGATGACCTCAAGGAGGTCTATCTCCACATCCCGATCCGGCCTTCTCAACGTTGTTTCCTCCGCTTTTCTTACAATTATCGGCATTTTCAATACAGGGCGATGCCTTTTGGACTTTCATCCGCACCCAGGACCTTTACAAAGCTCCTGTCGGCCATAGCTGTACATCTTCGGCAGATGCCAATCATGGTACTTTGTTATTTGGACGATGTGCTCATCTTGTCATCCACACAGACGCAAGCCGCACGGGATCTGGCCACAGTTTGCCACTGCCTTCAGCACCACGGCTTCTCCTTGAACCTGCCGAAGAGCCACTTTTGCTCCACTACCAGGATCTTACACCTGGGCTCCGTTATAGATTCCAGCAAGGGGCTGGTCTTCCTGTCCCCGGACCAGTGCCGCAACGTCCAGACATTGATTCGTCAAATTCTCTCGCTCCAGTCCATCCCTCTCTTGCTCCTGTCTCGTCTTCTCGGGAAGATGATTTCATGCATCTCCATTGTCCCGTGGGCACGTTTTCATGGTCGCCAGCTTCAATGGTTCATGCTCCCGTACCAGCGTTCCCGCCACAGCAATTCCACGGCTCGGGTATCCCTCCCGACAGAGGTTTGCGGGTCTCTTCGCTGGTGGACTTCGTCGGTTCTAACGAAGGGCTGCGCCTTCTTGGAACCGCACCGTCTCACGATAACGATCGATGCCAGCCTGATCGGCTGGGGCGCTCACATGCATTCCCAAGTTGCTCAGGGCAGTTGGTCGCTGGCGGATCGCCAGAATAATAATAATAATAATAATAATAATAATAATAATAATAACAACAACAACAACAACAAAAAAAAAAAAACAACAACAACAACAAAACAACAACAATAATAATAATAATAATTTTATTTCTATACCGCCCTTCTCCCGAAGGACTCAGGGCGGTGTACAGCCAATTTAAAAACACAAGACACAACAATGATTAAAAATTAAAATAATTAAATAGTTTTGGCCGGTTTAAAACCCCAAAAATTTAAAATACCCCAATTTAAAATTATTATGTTGATAGCCCGGCCTGGCGGAACAACAGGGTCTTCAATGCGCAGCGAAACACCCGGAGGTCGGAGATCTTACGTATTTCCGAGGGCAGTTCATTCCACAGGGCTGGGGCTTCCACAGAGAAGGCCCTCCCCCTGGATGTCGCCAGCCGACATAACTTGGCTGATGGCACCCTGAGGAGACCCTCTCTGTGGGAGCGGACTGGTCGGTGGGAGGCTATTGGTGGCAGAAGACGGTCTCGAAGGTACCCGGCTCCTATGCCATGGAGTGCTTTAAAGGTGGTAGCCAACATCTTGAATCGCACCCGGAAGACCACTGGGAGCCAGTGCAGCTCGCGCAGGAGGGGTGTCACGTGGGCACAACGAGTTGCGCCCATAACCACCCGCGCGGCCGCATTCTGGACCAGTTGGAGCCTCCGGGTGCTCTTCAAGGGGAGCCCCATGTAGAGAGCATTACAATAGTCCAACCGGGAGGTAACAAGGGCATGAGTGACCGTGCGCAGGGCGTCCTGGTCCAGAAAGGGCTGCAACTGGCGGATCAGGCGAACCTGATAAAAGGCCCCCCTGGCCACGGCCGTCATATGCTCTTCTAAAGACAGCCGTGCGTTCAGGAGGACACCCAGATTGCGAGCCCTCTCTGTGGGGGGCAAAGATTCACCCCCAATAGTCAGCGATGGCACCTGCTGACTATATCGGGACACTGGCAGCCACAGCCACTCGGTCTTGGACGGGTTGAGTCTGAGCCTGTTCCTCCCCATCCAGACCCGCACGGCCTCCAGGAGCGAGACATCACATCAAGGGCATCATTGGGGTGGTCTGGGGTGGAGATGTACAGCTGAGTATCATCAGCGTACAGATGACACTTCACCCCAAAAACACGGATGATCTCACCCAGCAGCTTCACATAAATGTTGAACAGAAGGAGCGAGAGGACCGACCCTTGTGGCACTCCCCATGCGAGACGCCTCGAGGTCGACCTCTGCCCCCCTGCCAACACGAACTGCGAGCGGTCGGAGAGGAAGGAGGAGAACCAACGCAGAACGGTGCCCCCTATTCTTAACCCTCTCAACCGCTGCAGCATGATACCATGGGCGATGATATCAAAAGCCGCTGAGAGATCTAATAGGGCTAGGACAGAGGAGCAACCCCTGTCCCGAGCCCTCCAGAGATCATCCACCAACGCGACCAATGCCGTTTCTGTGCTGTGCCCCTGCCTGAAGCCCGACTGGCACGGGTCTAGATAGATAGCTTCATCCAGGTGCCTGGGCAGTTGTCGTTCCACCACACTCTCAACAACCTTCGCCACAAAACAAAGGTTGGAGACCGGATGGTAGTTAGCTAATTCAGCCGGGTCCAGGGAAGGCTTCTTGAGGAGGGGCCTCACCACCGCCTCTTTCAAGGCGGCGGGAAAGGCACCCTCACTCAGAGAAGCAGTTATAATCCCCTGGAGCCAGCCTCGTGTAACCTCCCGGGAGGCCAGTACCAACCAGGAGGGACACGGGTCCAATAAACATGTGGCGGCACTAATCCTACCCAGAACCCTGTCCACATCCTCAGGAGCCACAGGATCAAACTCCTCCCAGATAATATTCTCAAGACCTACCCTTGAAAATGAGATCAACTGGCTGGAATTTCGCGTGGTTCGCCTCGTCCTCCTCCACTTCCAGTCATCGGTGGAGGGTCACCACATGCTGGTCCAGACGGACAATGTGACAACGATGGCACACGTGAACCGCGAAGGGGGCACCCGCTCGAAACCGCTGATGGACGAGGCATCCTGATTGCTGACTTGGGCGGACTGCCACCTCCTCTCCCTCCGGGCACAACACATCTCCGGGACGACGAACATCACCGCGGACTGGTTGAGCAGAACGCAGATAGACAACTCAGAATGGCGCCTTCACCCGGACATCTTCCGTTAGCTGTCCCACCGTTTTGGGCCCCCCGTCATAGACCTGTTCGCACGTCGGGACAACGCCCAGCTCCCTCAGTTCTTCGCTCGCCACCCTTGTCCGCAAGCGGAGGGAATCGACGCACTCGCAATTCCCTGGCCTCCTGGGCTACTATACACCTTTCCCCTGATTCTGCTTATTCCACAACTCGTCCGCAAGATCCTGCGCGAGAAGGCAGAAGTCCTGCTTATCGCTCCACACTGGCCACGGAGGGCCTGGTACGCGGACCTACTGAATCTGTCAGTCGCCCCTCCATGGCGAATTCCGGACAACAGGATTTCTCTCAGCCAGGGGGTCATACTGCACCCAGAGTCCCAATGGCTGCAGTTGACCACCTGGCGTTTGAGAGGATCCTTCTGAGATGGGACAACATCTCAGGGAAGGCTGTCTCTACTATCCAGGCGTCACGACGTCCCTCCAAGTGTCGCATCTACAACGGCACCTGGACTTCATTCTGCATTTGGTGCTCCTGGGCCCATACGGACCCTACCTCCGCATCTGTCGCTGAGGTGATAAGATTTTCTCCAAGATGGACTGGACAAGGGGCTTGCCCCAAACACACTCCGTTGACAAGTGGCAGCCTTGTCTACGGTCCTCTCGGCCAGGAATGACTTACCTCTCTCGCATGACACGAGGATCCAGGGGTTTCTCAGGGGTGCAGCGAACCTAAGACCTCCGGTCGTTTACCGCTACCCGACCTGGGACCTGTCCCTGGTCCTTCACGTGCTTACCCAGCCCCCCTTCGAGCCCTTAGGCTCCGTCAGCCTGTGGTTTCTCACCTTAAAGACTGCCTTTTTGGTCGCGATCACCTCGGCCCGCCATGTTTCCGAGCTGGCCGCCCTATCCGTACGGGAGGACCTCTGCACTTTCTACCCTAACCAGGTGGTCCTTCAGCTTGATCCATCGTTCCTGCCTAAAGTCAATTCCCTCTACCACCGTCAGCAGGAATTAGTTGTCCCGGACTTGTGCCCAGACCCGAAACATCCACAAGAGGCCCAATGGCACACATTAGATGTCCGTAGAGCCTTACGCAGGTATATTTGGAGGACTCAGCATTTCCGTAAGTCGGAGACGCTGTTCGTCTCTTTTCTGCCCGTGACGATGGGACAAAAGGTCTCCTCGTCCACCCTCGGGAGATGGCTGAAAGCCTGCATTTCCAAGGCGTACATGCTTCAGGACAAACTGGTTCCCAGCAGGATTCTACCTCATTCCACACAAAGTGCATCCACCACGGCTGCTTGGGCGACTCAGGCCAACATCGCTGATGTCTGCAAGGCAGCAACCTGGACATCGCTGAATACTTTCATCCGCCACTATAGAGTTGATATGTACGCCTCGGCTGACGCCTCGTTCGGTCGGCGAGTTCTGCAAGCTGTGTGTTTTGCTCCGGTCACGCATGCGCAGCATTCCACCCTTCCTATGTAAAACTTGCTTGGGCATGTCCCTCGCTTTTGGATTCTCCAAGCAGCGCACTGGAGAACAGACGTTGCTTACCTGAACGTCCCTTCTAGGCGCGCTGCTGGAGAATCCAACCCGCCCGGTAAAGCTGCTGAATCTGGAACTACACACGTCTCCTTGAACTGTTTCTTCGTGAACAAAAACTGAGCCTCTGACGAGCAAAGGGGGCGTGTCCAAGAAATTTAAAGACACATACACTCAGGGCTGACTGCTAGACTGTTGAATAACCCTCGCTTTTGGATTCTCTAGCAGCACGCCTAGAAGGGACGTTCAGGTAAGCAACGTCCGATTTCCATAAGTGATTAGAAAAGCATGTGAACCCATTGTCCTCTTGATGGCACTAACCATGGTTTCAGCAAGATGGCTATTCCCTTCCCACTCAGGACTCTGGATGCTGGTGTCTTGTATTCTCCTCATGAAGAGTAGCACTATGGAGTACTTGTGGGTGATTTTAAGCCCCCTCCTTGACCAGAGAAGAATTGTAAAAAGCCAATCTACATGGTGGCTCTTCATTCTATTGAAGTTATTAACTCTGCTTCAGTTTGTCATTTCTTCCCCATAAGTCCTCAAGTAATCAGGTTCCTGATTGCATTTTTAGGCTTTAATACTCAAAACATGGACTGAATAGTTCATTGCCTCCAATAATAGAGCTACAATGTGTATGGAGTCATGCTGAATATTGCTGATTCTTTCTTCAAATGTCTGCTGAATTTCTTATAACAATTCACTTAAGGTAGAACCAGTTCCAATCCTGTTCTGATTATAATAAACCACTTACTGTCTGAGACATTGCTTTGCAGATTACATTCCAAATGCCATGGATAGGAAAGAGAACTCCTTTGGCATAATCACAGCATAATCACTAGATAATACGATCTAATGTATAGTTGTCAGTTAAGTCTTTTTCCTACTTGCTTTATTGTTCCTACTAATTAAGATCCTATATCATATTAAGTTATATCTAGAAACTGATTTGATCTTGTCAAATCAAGATTAAATATATATATACCATATATATATAAATATATGGTTCAGTCACCAAGCATAT
Organism: Pituophis catenifer annectens; assembly: GCF_029215685.1. Lineage (NCBI taxonomy): Eukaryota > Metazoa > Chordata > Lepidosauria > Squamata > Colubridae > Pituophis > Pituophis catenifer. Next base: position 182,445,327 of record NW_027256881.1, read on the forward strand.
CAATTGGAAAACCACTAGCAGAATTAGTTTCTTAACTAGAACCATTCTAGTACAATCGTTTGCCACTGTAAAAGAAATAAATGAGAAAGTAAAAACCACAACAATATTTATCTTTTCATCATGTCTGTATCATTATCATCCTACCATCAACTACAGCACATGATATGTCTGAATTCAATGCTTTGTTAAACTGTTTGACATGCATTTAAAATACATTGTGAAATAGCCCCTCTTCTCTCACCTTATGCTTTAGAAACATTTGAATTTGTCATGTTCATAGCAAGCAAAGTAGACGTATTCTTCTGTATATGATAGGAATTATCATACATACAAGTAGACCTCTATGATCAACATGTAATTTGTAAGGAGAACCTCTATTTTATTATGTCAGACTTGATCCTAAATAATACATTACAAAGATGTGTCCCTTAAAAAAAAAAAAAAAATAAGGCTCCTCATTAAGGCAACCATTGATTACCTATAATTAATTAGCAGAATCCACTCCTTTGCCAAAAATATAGCCAATCATGTGTAAACTAATACTATATGTATATTCAGTATTGAACTATATTGTAACTTTGAATCCCTGTGTTTATGTAGTCTGTCAATTTCACTGTGCTATATATAATGCCAAATACTTCAAAACAAACATATTAGTTTTAGAAATATGAAATGTCAACAGTTTATAGTAAAACTGCATCATAATTATATAACAATATATTCTTTTCTTTAATAATACTATTGTAATTTCATAGTGTACAAACAAGTTATTCATTGATCAATGTTGGAAGGTTTCAAAATATTTTTGTTAGTTTAGATATAGTATTTTGAAATAAGTTTAGAAGCAAGCATTATAAATGAGAAAACATTCAAACTGATTTATTAAAAATTATCAAAATTCTGAGAGCCATTCTAATAGTAATAAGATCTTTGTCAGATAGAGTTATCTCCATTGTTATTTTATCCCGGTACATCTACATGTTTGATTTCCACTGTTATTAAAACTTACATATGACAAATCTCATTTGTTTACAACAATTCAATAAATATTTGAAGGAAGACAATACAGGTAGTCCTCAGTTTACAACAGTTCATTTAGTGACTGTTCAGGGTTACAACAGCACTGAAAAAAGTGATTTATGATAATTTTTCACACGACCTTTGTACCATCTCCATGGTCACACAATCAGAATTTGGATGCTTGGCAATTAGTTCATGTTTATGACCGTTATAATCTCCTGGGGTCATGTGATCCTCTTTTGCAACCTTCTGAAGAGCAATGTCAATGGGGGAAACCAGATTCACTTAACAACTAACTTTATTAACTTAACAAATGCAATTATTCACCTAACAACTGTGGCAGGAAAAGTCCTAAAATGGGGTGAACTCATTTAACCAATGTTTCACTTAGCAACATAAATTTTGGGCTCAACTGTTGTCGTAACTCAAGGATTACCTGTATAGAAATTAAATTATTGGGCTTCAATATTGATGATAGTATTACATATGATGAGGATTTTTAAAAAATTATATTATTTTAAGAAATTACTCTTTAAGAAAGTACTGTCAATTATCATTTCTAGCCCCAAAATAGAATGATTTTTTTTTATTGTTTCATGTTTGTACTCTATAGTACAGTAAATATTTAAACAACAGTAGAAGAAATGTGAGTTCTCGTATTATATGGTTCTGATACTATCAGTATGTTAATGTATTTCAAATATTGGCTTTTAACTCCTTTTGCGGGTAGGAATACCTAATAAAAAGGACATGATAATATGAAAATCTCTAATAATCAGTTAGTGCAGACTAGATCAGTTCTTTACAAGTTTATATCTATAGTTTCTGAAGCATTCCAGAGAAATACTGTTGTCAGAATTGTTCAGAGGAAAATTTTCAAATAATAATAGTACTAATTAACCACAAATGATTTAAATATGTAGTATGATATATTTTGGCAATGAATACATTATCAATGTGAAGAAAACCAGACTGAAAAAAATAATTTTATTGTTACTTATGTTTATAACTGTACCTTAATTTCTGAATTACCTACAGTATATGATTGAACTTTTATAGTATTTTTTCTCAGCTTTGTTTTCAACAGACTCAGGAAGAAGGACCTTGCTGTTCTGTTGCTCATAGCACATTATGCTATGCTAATATTTCCTGTGCATGCTTTACATAAACTACACTGGACAATTCAGATATTCAGGACAGTGGTACTTTTCTGGAAAATAAATTGACACTTAACAATTAGGAATCCTGAGATAAATAATTTTATTATTAATGGATTTTTGATATTTTTGTGACTCATACTATCAATATGTGCTTTCAAAGTAGAGCAGTTTTAGAGACAGAAGGAGATGAGAGGAAAGGACTACATTTGAGACTATTTATAAGTCAATACAAGAACATTCTATATTAGTTCTTTATTGAATAATAACTGAAAATCTATCATGTTTCTTAGTAAATTATTACTACCAAATATAACAATATTTGAATCTAATAAAGGTAAAAATGGCCTGGTGTTTGCCTTGAATTTACTAAAGTATGAAAACAATCTTTAGAGGGGAAAAAAGGAGCAAGCCTAATTGGATTTAACTGCTATATTTTTATGAGTGGGAATATATAATAAAAAAAGCATAGCTAATTAGGTTTTCTTTAGATTAATTTATATATATTTTGGAATATATAAATGATATTAACTAGTAATCTGATATCTGATTTCATATCACTTCATTTTTATGCAGTGGAACTCTTTCGAAACAAATGATTTGAAATTATAGCCTAAGTAATGAGATCTTTCTTTAAAAGCTAAATGAAAAATGTTTTTAATGTACAATTTAACTATGTGGAATTCAAATTTTTATTTTAAATTAGTGTTTTACTTTCTAGGTTAGATATAAGTTTCATTACTTATATTTAGTTTAATTTAATAAAGCAGGGATAATGTCCATACATATTTTTTTAAAAGGGTTGTATTCTTTTAAGTTAAGACAGTATTTAATACACTTATAAAATAATAACTTTTAGAACTTTATAGAATTAAGAAGAGTTGAGTAGAGGTAATCCCCGGGTTAGTGAATGTTCGAAGTTACGCGATAAGCACCCCCTAGCGTTTACTAACAAGTTCCGAAATTACAAATGTTGCAGCACCATGGCAGTTGTTCGCTCTTACGAACTACCACAGAGGCTCTGCAACATTCACCCTGCCTATTCTCCCCCCCCCAAGCTGGGTCTTCACGGGCACTTCGCCTGTGGAGACTCACCTTGCAAAGATCTCTCTGTCCTGGTTTCTTTACCTGTTTCATTGCTTCAGGCTCTCGGTGCATTCACAGAGAACAGACCTAATCATGCAAGATCAATAGTGTAAGATCTTGTGCTACTGATCTTGTGTGATCACACATTTTAGCCTCATTTCTCTGTAAATTGAGGCCTGGATGTTTGCAAACTTCGATCCTTCAGGCCTTCCCTCTGTTTGCTGTTTCCTTGCCAAAACCTGCAGGAAGATTGCATTCCTGTAGGCTTTGGCAGCCGTTTGCAAAAGGCCTTTGTTGGCACCAGCAGATCTTGGGAGGAGCAGCTGAAGAACCTCCCAGCAAAGGCTTTTTGCAAAGGGCTGCCAAAGCCTACAGGAACGCAATTCTTAAGCACTTTGCTGATGAGAAAGGAGGCCCGGAATGGCATGCATCCCTCCGGGCCTCCTTTTTCATCGCCAAAGGCTGACTCATGCAGTTTGCCAGTGAGAAAGGAGGTGCAGAAGGGTGCGTGTAGCCCTCTAGGCCTCCTTTTTCATCGCCGAAAGCCAACTTCAGCGGTGAGAAAGGAGGCCCGGAAGGGCACACATGGCCCTCCGGGCCTCCTTTTTCATCGCCAAAGTCCTCTTCAAGCCCTTTGCTGACGAGAAAGAAGGGAGCAGGCAATGAAACAGAGAGGCTGGAGAGGAGACAGTTCTTCATAAGGTAAGTGACCCGGTGCAGCAGGATGGGATGGAGCAATTGTGGGGACCCCAGGAGAGGGAGAACGAGGTATCTGAGGGTCAGGGGAGGCCTTGGGTGGTCTGAACCAGGTGACCTGTTCCACCACTAGGCTCCCCTATGGGAGTTCCCCACTTCGAGATACCATTCAAGGTAAGAGATTCACTCCTACGAGTCCTCAGGTTATGAATGGAATGGGCATGCTCCATTACATTCGTAACTGAAGGACTACCTGAATATGAAAACATAATACAAGATAGAGAAGCTTTTGATATTGTAGCATTAAATTACTTCTGGATTAAAGTAAAAATGCTTCCATTTCCTAGAAATGATTATAACTATTGTTTGTTCTTTTTCTCATAATTTTTGAAAATCCATAATATATTAGATCGAAAATATATTTAACAAGAATATGTTCTTTTAAACAGCAAACTGCAAATCAGATGCAAACTGATTCTTTGTCTCCATCTCCTAAGACTGTGTCGCCAGTGCCTTTAAATAACGCCACCAGTGCCCCAAGGTTTGGAACAGTTATTCCTAATCGCATCTTTGTTGGAGGAATTGATTTTAAGGTAATTTGGATGACTTAATAACAGTCCAACTTTTATTGTAATAGAATTGTTTTTATATTGTTACATATATCTAAGAATTTATTCTTATCATTTTATCGTCTGGTAGATAGATACAGAAAATAAGTGTTACTTCTCCCCCATCTCATTCCTTTGTTGTTGTTGTTATTGTTGTTGTTCTCTATTAAAATGGCATTGTCATTACAGTAGATTCCAGTCTCCCACTCTGATCTATTTCAATAGGTTGTGGATTTTCCAGAACAAATTTACTAGTGTCTTTGTGAAGATAAAGGGTAGGGAATCATTCTAGCTTATTAGCCATGTGCTCTGATCATTCTACCTTTTATTTTACTGATTTTTAAATCTTTCATTCACCCATAAATTCGCTCAGAGGTATTTCACTTTTTAGTTTTTCAAATTATTCTTCTTGAGTTTTAAGTAGCATCCTTGAAAATATCCAGGTAACGTCCTCTCACTGCCTTCATCCGTATGACCTTCTATTGAATATGGAAAAGTGCATTTTTTTTTCTATAAGCAATTATGAATGAGAAGATGTATGTTGAGAGAAGTGTAAACTAGCCACTTCCAATCCATTCAAAGGTCAGTGTTGCAATTAACTAAGAGCAAAAGCAAAAATATCTATATTCTTAGACACTACAGGAAACATACATTCTTGAAAATATTTCCCTCCCATCATAGTTTAGTAAAATATCTAAATATGCACCCAGCGTTAAAAACTTAAAAGTGCTACTCAAATGAGATATTAATTCTTAAATATATTATTCAATTTATATAGAGAGCCATCGTGGCACAGTGGTTAGAATTCAGTATTGCAGGCTAATTCTGCTGACTGCCAGCTGTTCAATTGTCACCGGCTCAAGGTTGACTCAGCCTTCCATCCTTCCGAGGTCGGTAAAATGAGGACCCAGATTGTTGGGGTCAATATGCTGACTGCAAACTGTTTAGAGAGGACTGTAAAGTACTATGAAGCAGTACGTAAGTCTAAGTGCTATTGCTATTCGTTATATCCTTTTCAGCACTTCCAAGGTGATTCATTCTTTTTTAAAAAGGCCAATCCTTCCCATTTTATTTCCTGCAATAACATTTCTTTATGTGTCTTTGCAGAGTAACTTTTCTGGGAAATGGTCTTGAAAACCATTCATTATCAGGCATGCCAATATATCCAAAGAAACTCTGCTGATTTTTCTCTCCCTTGTATTATTTCCCTTTTTAAAAAAAAACAAATTTCAGAATACCATGGAAGTGGAAATTATATACAATATGGGTAAGTCTAGAAGAATTGGCCCACTTTAGAAAAGACTGCAGGTATCCTTATTGTACAAACTCTTGAAGAATATAATTGGAAAGTAAAAATAGGGTATAAAAGATTGAAATTAGTTTTGATTGAGCAAACATGCCAATTATTAAAAGAATGTCAATATTAAGTGATAATTGTATTTTAACTAGATTTACTAGTATTAAATCTAGTATTATAAGATACAGTCTTACTCTCTCTTTTCCCCCTCTCCCTTTTATTTATTTCAATAGACTAATGAGAATGACCTGAGGAAATTTTTTTCCCAATACGGCTGTGTAAAAGAAGTAAAAATAGTAAATGACAGAGCTGGAGTATCAAAAGGGTTAGTAAACCAAAACATTTATTAAATTAATACACTGCTGAGAGGCTGTATATAGTCTTCCAAAAATTAAGAGCATGGTATAAAAGTCCTTCAGGTCTGTAATTCTGTAAGCAAATTATCTGGGAGTCAGTTTAAACAGTGTTAGGTTTCTTAGTAAAAATGCATAGGCTGTGTTTGGTTGAAAACAATTTCTAGAGGCCAAGTTGTGTTATTCATTTGCAATAAAACAATATGTCATGATACTCAGTTAAAATCCATTTAATTAAATTCATAGAGTATGGTCCTCAGAAAAGAGTATACGCAGTTATTTACATGAGGGAAGAAATGCTAAAAAGCTATCCTCTTATCATTTACTTCTTCATTCACATTCCTTTTATCAATATTGTTATTCTTAAAGATGCCATTAAATTTTTTGAAAATCATATAATTTATATGGAATTATTAAATTTACTTAGTTTACATATATAGAGTTATTCCAAATAGATAGATGGGCTATTTATTTAAATAAATAAATAAATATGTTGCAGTTATGCAACATAACTCAAATGTTTATTAATAATCCTGTGTTGTCAGTCTGTTGTATAGTTCTTATTCAATAAAAGCTGTTCTAAATCATCTTTTTAATTATTTTATTCTTCACTGTGATATTTATCTATCATGCAAATGAGTCTCCATGCTGTGCTGTGTATCATTTGGAATGTTTCAACAAAGCAATTTTTGGCATATTATATCTCTGCATGTTTGTTCATAGCAGCATCTATTGTGTTACGTCAGCTCCTTCTCAACCCCCAGAAGTACTTTCAGCAGCATTCTCTGATTTTTTTTTTCCTCTTCATCTTCATATTTCCCCAAATCATTTCTATTTTCTTGTTCCTTGTGGTTAGTGTTATTGTTTTTCCTTATTAATCTACATTTGAAAAGGAATAATTTGGGAAAAAAATAGATTTCATTGAGGTTTTTGTTCAGACTATTCTACTTCTTAATAAAGTTTTAGATAATTAAAGAAGCCTTCCTGTAAATATGCAATTTGAGTAAAGTTACTACATCTGACAAACATGCGTATGTCTCTTGTGTTTATAGGCAAAGGCCAAGAAGTTGAGACATGTCATCTTTGCTAAGTATTAGTAAAACAAACCTAATAGAACATTGCCCTTTGGTTTAAAACTGAAGAAGAAAGCACTGCCTAGCTCAGAAAACGTGTGTATGTAAGGTTCCTTCACAAAGCAAGTGTCTTCCGTTAGCTGAAATAAAAAAAATTCAAAATCATTCCAAGAAGCATATATAGTACAATAATGTATTTTCCCAAAGTGCATTTTTCACCACCTTTTTCAATGGCTAAAGTATTCAACATCTCTGCAGAAGATTCTGCCTATTCTTCATCAAATCCAGGGCTGACCAGCTCCAATATATAGGGAAGGTAACAGAAGCTTTATAGAAAATTCTTTAGTCTAGGGGAGGGAAATTCCTTAGTCCAGGAGAGAAATGTGAGCAACTTGGAGTAAGTCTGTGTTCATTATGCTAAGAATCAGTTGATCTGGAAATTACTTGAGTAGGTTTTCAGTATTCTGTTATATTACTAGCAATATAGATAGTTCTCATTTAGTGATTGCAGGTTTTTTTTTTGTTTGTTTGTTTTTAATTTGATTTATATGCCGCCCTTCTCCGGAGACTCAGGGCGGCTTACAATGCGTTAAGCAATAGCCTTCATTCTTTTGTATATTTTATACAAAGTCAGCTTATTGCCCCCACAAACTGGGTCCTCATTTCACCTACCTTAGAAAGGATGGAAGGCTGAGTCAACCTTGAGCCTTGGAGAGATTCGAACCAGCAGAAATTGCAGGCAGCTGTGTTAATAACAGGGTGCACTAAACCCCTGTACTATCAAGGCTCTTGGGACTAGCAACTTGATCAATAAGCAAAGTAGTCACTAAGTGAAACTTCAACTGTGCTTGTGATTTTACTTCAGTGTTTCACTCCTTCAAAGGCTATAGATTCAAGGATAGATTATAAAGTTACTTTTTTCATCTTAATGGTTGTTAAACATTCCAGAAATCCAAGTGACTGTTGTTTTCTTAGTTTGCCAGCTTTAAATGATTTGGTACATACTGCACCAAAAGCTACCATATTGTCAGTTTCATCAGCAATGGCTTCTGTTTCCATCCTAATATATTCCTAAAGTGTTGGCTATCATCTTCTGGGTTTAGTAGAAATATTCACAGATTTACTCTTCAATCTTCATTATTCAGTTTGAAGATAATGAAGTGGATTATATTCCAAAATTGACATACTGCCTGACATGGGTTACCACAGGTCTATTTTCTTGAATAATCAATAGTACTACAGAGCACACTTCCATATGACTGAATATTTCTTAAATATTTCTAGAAAAATACTGTTTTGCAGAATTCTAGAGGATTCCCACATTCAGTCAGTGGAGAAGAAAATTGATCACAGAAAGAAATATATTTGATTCACCAAACTAGCTTACATTGACATTATTTCTAAACATCACCTCATATCCTTTTACAAAGTTCAGGCAGATAAAATAATATCTCACTGTTGCTGTAAATAGCCATATAATGGCTATACTTTTTAATTGCCTCTTCTTTGGTACAGTCTTTTCATAGGAAGGATACAATAACACCAGTAACAGCTATGTAAAGAGTGCTAATTTCTATTTCCATTACTGTACTAAAGAGACAAGGACAGTCTCATCCTTTAGATCTTTGCAAATACATCAATCGAATGCATTTGCCTCATACCTGTTGTCCTTTGTACTCCTAAGAGTCTCTCTACAGTACTTTTCTATGTAATGAAGAAACCTTTTGAACTTCTTGTAGCTGTTCTGTAATATATTCCATCAATGAACATGGTTTTCCTTTTAGCCTTTGCCTTATAGGAGGGCAAGTTAGGTGGCTTTGCCCCAGTGGTGAAATGTAAAATTTGTTACTACCAGTTCTGTGGGCGTGGCTTGGTGGGGGGGGTGTAATATGACTGAGTGGGCGTGGCCAACTTTTTTTTTTAACTTTTAAAACCATTTTTTCTACAACCTCTTCAAGCGAAAAATGCTTTTAAAGCCTCTGACGATCCCAGCTGACTTGCCTGATCTGCTGAGGCTTTCTTTTTTTTTTAAAGCCTCTGACGATCCCAGCTGACTTGCCTGATTGGCAGAGGCTTTTTTTCCCTTTAAAAACATTTTTTCTATAACCTTCGGCCAAAGAGGTTGTAGAAAAAATGCTTTTAAAAGCCTATGATGATCCCAGCTGAGCCGTGCGATCATCAGAGGCTTTTATTTTTTTTACTTTTAAAAGCATTTTTTTTGGCCAAAGAGGTTGTAGAAAAAATGCTTTTAAAAATAAAAAAAAAGCCACTGATGATTGCACAGCTCAGCTGGGCAATGGGGGTGGGCAGGGATTTTTGCTACCGGTTCTCCGAACCACCCGCCTCCATCGCTACCGGATCGGGTGATCCGGTCCGAACCGGGAGCATTTCACCCCTGCTTTGCCCTCAGATTTATCGTTCCTAGTGTTTCATAAGATAAAACTTTATCTTGGCTAAGGTATGAGCTGCTTAATTATGATTATCTATCCAAGATAAAATTTTACCTTACCAAACACTAGGAATGATAATTTTAAGGGCAAAGCCACTCATTTACTTGCCCTCCTTTCATGTAAAGGCTAGAAGGAGAGCTATTTTCATTGACACAATAAGTTACAGAACAGTTGCAAGAAGTTCAAAAGGCTTTTTCATTTAATTATGATTTTCTACTCTTTAACCACTAGACACATCTATATTCTGTCAGTGTCTATACGGCACTTACTTTGCACCTGAATAGCAGGTTGATCTTCCCTTTTACTTAGGCTCAAATTCTAGATAATCAGTTTCATTTTAGTGATAGATACTTTCTTTTTAACATACTGATCACAAGTATATCTTTATCAGAAGGCGCTTCATTTCATTGGTTTATCTCTATTGCTATACTCATACCTGCCTATATGGTATTTCGTCTCTATTATACTTTTGTTGAGTACATAGGCATATTCATTTATTACTATAACTTGCCATCCTGGTAGGAGCACATGAAGATTTTGGACAAATAATCTTATTTTCTATTGTTGATTGATTACAGTCCTACTTTTCTTCTATTTAGAATATGATATAAAGCATAATTGGTTCAAAGAATCGAGGAAAACAACTTCAGCTATATGGTTTTAATTTATAGTTCACTACAACCATTCAACTGTATCAAGAATTATATCATAGTTAAAAATAAGCATCCTATTCATCTATACAAATCCCACAGAAAAGCTATATGTCATTTTATGCAAATAAATTATTTCTTCATTTGAAACCTTATTTTAAAAATCATCATAGTTGCCAGATGTGTTTCATTTTATTGAAAGTAATTCCAGAAGGATATCTTTTATGCTAATTACAGCTTCAGCAGTTGAATTTTATACTGAATGATTTTTCTTCAGCATTAGTGAACTTGGAAATTTGACCTAGAATCAAATATTGCTACACTCTTCTAATGTAAATCAGAAAAGGTCTAGAAATTACAGGTTTTTTTAAAAGGACCAAACAAAAACTGAATGTAGAACTTAACCAAAGCATTAAGGATGTAAGTTTATATTAACATTTATGCTAGTTTTATTTTATTTGCATACCATTCTGAGTTTTATCTGTTTTTGCTTTTGTCTCATATAAGCCTTACTTGAGCTATATGTCTATTGTTAAGCTAGAGTTACAGCAGAATCTTCACGTTTCAATTCCACATGTAAAGTGCTATGGTTCTTAACTTCCAGAATTCTGTTTTGATTAACATAGGAAGCATGTTTATTGTGAGATAGAGGTTTTTTTCTTGTTAATAAGAATTTGTTTTCTGGCTACTGTTTTAGGCCTGTGTCTTAAACTTTTTCTTCTATAAATAAAAAAACCCATGGAAGTAACATGTTTCTTTTAGAAGGTCATAATCTGTCTTCTCTTTGGGAAAAATGTTTTTTAAAAGCCTTATTCTCAGTAGAGAAGTAAAACAAACACTTTGTTGCTTCACATTCCTTTTTTATAGACTACAAAATGCCTCAAAATTGTCAGACAACACATTAACATTTTGGAAGACAGCACATATAAAATACTTTAAGGAAAATAATTTCTGTTATTTTACTTAGGTATGGGTTTGTCACATTTGAAACTCAGGAAGATGCGCAAAAAATTTTACAGGAGGTAAATGATTATTTTATTTTATATATATAGACAGTAGTAATCCTCTACTACTACCATATTTGTGAAGATCGTTATTTGAAGTCTGTAGGAACGTTATTTTTCTCCAGATTTGGTGGGCACCATCACAAAATAGCTACCATAATGTATAATCAATATTAAAGCTATGTATACAAGAGAGAATCGTGCAAGTTACTTACAGGAGATACAGAGGGTCTTTTTAGTTACCATAGAGATTTGGGCTACTCTTATGTTCATGGGCATTGTGTTATAGGAATGGGATGTTCAAAAGCAGAGAAATGGATTGAAATGTGCAAAAAGATTTTTTTAAGCTGTCTTCGTTTCCAGTCAATGTATCCATGGCAATCAAGCGAGGGTAGAAGATTTCTGATGCTCCCTTCTAGCTTCCCACAATGAAACTCAATGGGGAAGCCGGCAGGAAGTTGGAAGTCACACCCACTGCTTTTTTGCCCTCCCACGGTCATTAGGTAAGAAAATAACTCTGATGTAATGACCCAGTGGGGCTCTGATTGTCCAGTAGAAAGTTAAAAATCACAACAAGCCTAGAAGTTTGAAATTGCTTTTACGTGGCACAGAAAAAAATAAAGATGACAATGTCTTACCTTATTGGGAAGGGCTAGCGGAATGGGACAACTCGCCACAGCCAACTCGCTACAGGACAATTCAACAAATACAAAAGTTAATTTTGATTGAATTGTAGCCAATAATAATAAAATAAAGTCAATCCAGAAATATATGAATTAACAATAATTTTGAAAAAAACGTCACCAATAATAAAAATAAGAACGAAACAATTAATACAGTGTTGAATTGTCACTGCGAGTTGGCCATGATGAGTTGGCTGCAGCAAGTTGACAGTTGCAAGTTGGCCATGGCAAGTTGTCCTAGACCCAGGGCTAGAGGCAGCAGGCAATCACTTAAAGAAAGCTACTCTTGCATAGCTATCAAATGCCTTAACATGACAAGACATGTCAAATAGCCAACCCCCAACACAATTTTATTTTCGGCATAGGAACATAGAGAAACAGGTATTCATAGTCCTTCAAAACCTTGGTTCCAAGATATCAAGGGGTTTATAATTTAAAGCCAGTACCCGGAAGAAAATGTAGAGGAAAAAAATCTAGGGATTATTTTATATTTTGAATTCATATTTTATGAATTTTACATTCTCAAAATCTTTATATAGTAATATTAATTATTTGAAAAAAATAATTGTAATAGTAACCAAGCATCCCCCCCCACAAAATTGCAAGAGGTTTTTTGTAAGATATTTAATGAAATAAATATCTGAAAAAATAGTTGGATTGTTCGTAAACATTTTGTAAAACAAGATTTAGAAGTAAGTAATATAAATAACATAGTTCCTTTGTTTTGTTTAGGCTGAAAAATTAAATTATAAAGATAAGAAACTGAACATTGGTCCAGCAATAAGAAAACAACAAGTAGGGATTCCTCGTATGTATTTGTTTTATCTCCCTCTTTGCCCTTCCTCCAGTGAAATCCCTTTCAAGCAGAGCACTAGACATAACCATTAAGCTGTTAGAATCAAGAGACTATTTGCTGCACATGAGCCTTCTGATTCACCCTATTTATTCATGTTACATCAACAATCTTGAACAGCGATGGCTAAGCTTTTTCTTGTCGTGTGCCAAAAGCACACATGTGCATGCCCGACAGCATGCACGTGTGCTGGCACCCATAATGTGATGCGGCCGCCCTGCGCATGACCCCCCAAGCTCCCGCCGTGCACATGCAACCCCACAACCACCTCGTTTTGGGCCTGGTAGGCCTCCCTGCAGCCAAAAACAGGCCGCAGGGGGAGCGCTGCTCTCCCGCATGACCCCCCATGCATGCGCATGCAACACCCTACGCATGCATGCGCATCTCCCGCATGCACCTCCCCACATCCCAAAAATCAGCTGGCCAGCAGGAGGTGCACATGCATGGTGGAGCTGAGCTGGGCGATGGCTCATGTGCCCACAGAAAGGGCTCCGTGTGCCAGCTGTGGCACGCGTGCCATAGGCTCGCCATCACGGATCTAGAATCCCTCCATGTGGCATTCAGTCTGGCCACATGAGGGTTATGAGAAGGGCAAGAGATGCATATCTCTTTCATTTCTCTGTAGCTTCTCTACCTACTACTCCTTTCTCTTCACTTTCAGCCATTCAAACTGCTAAGGGAGAACCACAATATTTCTGTTCCACCTGATTAACAAATATTGTAAAACTTTGAAATTTGCCTGAAGTGGAACCTGTTGACCATGGAAAATTTTTAGACCCACACTTCTACCGTGCAAATGCTATAGACAATAAGTATTTTATTTGCATTTTGGTGAAATAATGTTCTACAGATAGTCCTTGCTTAGTAACCATAATTGGGACCAGGAATTCTGTCACTTAAGTAACATGGTTGTAAAGTGTGACATCACATGACTGCACTGACTTACTATAGGAGTTCCAGTAATCCCAGTTGCTACTGTCACATAATTCCCATATAGTCACAGCATCTCACAGTCACATGATCACCATTTGCAACCTACTGACTTCCCCGTTGGCATTGTGTGTCCAAAGTTGGCAGTGAATGTTGCAAATGGTAGTCATGTGACCACAGAACACTGCAACTTAATTGCAAGCTGATTGCCAAGTGCCCAAATCACAATTATGTGACTGGGTGGTGCTGCAATGGCTGCAAGTACGACGACCCGTCGTATGTCCCCTGAAAGGGATCAAGCCTAGATTAGCTTGGATTGGGGTAGGTCTTTAGCTAATGACCCATAGCATTCAATTAATGTGGCAATGGAAAGAATCCCTATTGCTAAGTGATGTAGTCATGTGATGATGTGCTTTATGATTGCATTACTTAGCAACAAGTGCCCATCCCAATTGTAGTTTTAAGTCAGGGACTACCTGTTTATCACTATTGCCTTAATTTAGAATTATATGCCAAGTTCTGTACAGTGTTTTCCTGTTACTCGTAATGCAGATTTAGATTTCGGTTTAGACTTAGATTTGTTGTAGCCACCAAACCGATTGACTCTGGGCAAATTACCACTGTATTTCTCTGTTCCATCAATAAAATCCTACCTGTAAAACGATTTGTATGTACTTAAAATTCCTGCTTAAGAAATTTGAGGAAATTTAATAGATGCCTCCATGTCTGATTATTTTTTTTGTTCCCAAATTTTCAAACTTACATATGTTGCATATCTGATTTTTACTAACTAAAACCTTGTTGTTCTAAGAGCACAAAATGATAAAATAAAAAGATACAAATTTATATTCTGTCATTATTTCAGGTTCCAGTATAATGCCAGCAGCTGGAACAATGTACTTAACAACTTCAACTGGATATCCATACACTTACCATAATGGAGTAGCTTATTTTCACACTCCTGAAGTTGCATCTGTTCCTCAGCCATGGGTAATTCTTTTTTATATAGGAATATCAGATTTTCTGATAAATAATATGCTTTATTTTATTACTCTTTGTTACCATAATTTGTAAACTGTGGTTAATGCAGCAGATTTATAACAGTGTTGCCTTTGCAGTTTTATTCCATGCAGCAAATGTTCCATGTTGCAAATGATGATGATGCAGGTAGTCCATGGGTTACGACAGCAATCCTGAGAAGTTTGGGTTGCTGTTGTAACCTAAAGATGTATGGGCCATTAAGCAGAAAGAGATGGGAGTCCCAGCTAAGGAGGGCAGGAAGGGAGGAAGGCCTGAGAAAGCTGGCGCAGGCCACGTAGGAGGCCTAGGAGAGCTAGCATAGATCACACCTAAATTGTGAAGACTGGGGAGAACCAATATAGACAATGCATGCATCAGGATAAGGGGCAATCAGATTGCCCATATCTCACAGAAGACAGGTAGAACCAGCAGAGACTGTTATGGGTGGGGGAGATGCTGCAGGCAGGTGAAAAATCAGTAGCAACTTAATGGAGCAATTTGCAACTTTCCTTGCCAGCTTCTTTATTGTGTTGGCTTGTTGAACACTGCATTCACGTACAGCACTAAGCCAAGACATAATCATGATTAACTAACATAAACCAGTAGTGGACTGCTTCCAACTACTTTTCACATCAAACCAAAAACCAAATTATAGATAAGTGTTATATATAAAATAGGATAGTAGTTTTATGAAGGTTAATATTTATCATGGTCAATTTCGATTTATTTCAAAATAGGTTTCAAATTTTATTTATCAAATTTGTGCATTGCCAAGTCTTCAAAGACTCGTTAAATACAATAAAATTTTACCCAATAAGAGAAAATAACACTACATTATACACAAATACAGATCTATAATAGTGTTAGCTATAAATAAATACTAAAAAATAAAACTTAAGAAAAAAGGCAAATGGTTATTTTTTAAAAGCCCAAGAGTTTGGTCTGAAAGCTTCCAGAAAGCTGTTACAAAGGAGGCCCATTTAACTTCTAAAGAAAGCCTATTCCACAACATAGATGTCACAATAAACTTTTTTTTCTGGTCTTAACCTTTTTATTTCACAGAAGTAGTGTTCCACAAGTGGCCATTATTACAGGGATCTAGGAAAAGTCAAAAATCCAGAATCCTAATAATAAATTAGTAGTGATGCATATGAGAGCCTGTTTGGTGTAGTGGTTAAGGCATCAAGATAGAAACTGGGAGTTCATGAGTTCTAGTACCACCTTCGACACAAAGCCAACAGGGTGACCTTGGGCCAGTCATTGTTTCTCAGCTTTTAGGTAGCAGGCAGTGATAAACCACTTGAAATTTTGCTGAGAAAACTGTACAGATGTATCCAGGAAGTATCCAGGAATAAAGACTGATTTGAAGGCAAAAAAGATACGTATACAAATTATTTATGTTTCACATTTCTGAACTGCCTATCTCCCTCAAAGATTCCCTCAAGGCTCTCCGGAAATGAAAGGATGAGGGAGTCTGCCATAGATGACGAAGCAGGTAGAGCACACAACCCTAGACAAGATGTGCATTAACTTACTGAATGAAACTTATTTATCCTCTTTTACAAAAACTAGTATTTTAACAATGCAAGTATACAGTGCATTCAGAAATTACTCAGACCCCCTTCATCTTTGTCAATTTTGTTATGCTGCAGCCTGATTCTACAGTTGTTGAAATTCATTTTTTTCTAATTAATCTACATTCAGAATTTTAGAAATGTCTGTAAATTTATTAAAAAGGAAAAAAAAAACCTGAAATATCACATTGGGATAAATATTTAGACCCTTTGCAACAACACTTGAAATTTAGCTGTGGTGCCTCCCATTTCTCTTGATTGTTGCTGACATGTTTCTACACCTTGACAGAAATCCACCTGTGGTAAATTAAATTGATTGGACATGATTTGGAAAGGCACACACCTCTCTATAGAAGGCCTCACAGCTAACAATGCAAACTGTAGCAGAGCAGAAGCCATGAGGTCAAAGCAACTGCCTTCAGAGGTCAGAGACAATTATTGCAAGGCACAGATCTGGGGAAGGCTACAATGGAATTTCTGCTGCACTGAAGGTTCCTAAGAGCACAGTGGCCTACATAATTCTTTTTTTTTTAATAAAAAAGTTTTTATTTTCTGATCAAACAAGTATACAATATAAACAATCATTCAAACTATCATCAAGAAAAAAAAAATCAATCCTTGGTAAACTCAATCTTCAACCCCTCCTCACCACCCCCCACCCCCGACTTCCCAGAACAAAAACAGGGCATAGGTTTCACCAAACATTCGCTAAAATAAACTAATAACTGCAAGATTTAATAACTCCCAAGACCCCTTAACTCCCCTTTTACAATTTCATCAACCTCCCTTTTTATAGACTCAAAGTAGCGTATAATCCAATAACTCTTAAGAGTTTTAAAACCATTAACAAATATTAAACATTCAAACCTTAAAAATCCTCTTAATATATCAATAAAGTATTCAATTCATTTGCAAAAACGTTTTCCCCCTCCCACTTTTCTCAAAGTTCAGATATTTTGAAATCTCATAACAAAAAATAAACCTTAGATATTCAATAGTTAAATTTCTACATTTTTTAAGTTTCTAAATTTTCCCCCTTCATTATTCCTCCCTCCAACTTCTAAAATTTTAAAAGAACAACATAATTAACCATTAATACATAAACTAGAAAACCAAAAAGGATTAATCTTACATTCAACCATTAATGCATCGTATTTAAAAATCAATATTTAACTTTATACTTTTTCCCCCTCAGTAGTTATAACACCTAAAACATAATCATTTTTAACCATGAGTAGAACAGCTGCAAAACCAAAAGGAAAGGTTAATCTTCCATTCTTGCTTTCTTTTTATATTTTTTCCAGTCTTTCTGCATCCCTCCTACTTCTATTTTGAGGAGGTTTTTCATTTTAATTTGAGGTTGATGTAACTGCAAAGATTGTCCCCTTTTTGAAAAAATTTCCTCTGATTTAGAGCCCCCAAATCGCCTCTTCTTGCTTATATAAATCAGTTCATTCCTTCGTCTGTAGGACCAAAGATTGTCAAGAGTTTGTGAAAAAAAGTTCAGTTGTTTCTTTTCTATTAAATGTATAAATACCACTGGCAAATCTCCTTCATCTTCTGAAACTTCGAAAGTCTGGTCATTTACTACTTTTTTCCAAACCAAGTCGTAGTTTTGAGAGATTCTATCAATTTTTTCAAAAAGAGCAGAGAATAAGCTCGAAAATTCTTGAGAAGATTCTTCCACCTTCTCTGCTGCAATCGGAATATCTCCTGAATTGACATCATGCTCCGTACTTGTTTTTGTCTCCTCAGTCATTTCTGTTGTTATCCCTTTAAGAATTGCTATTTGATTACTTATAGCTGCAGTATGATTATTCATGGCTTCTTTTATAAATTCTGTAAGTTCTGCATCAAAATCCTTATAGCTCTGTAAATCAGACAACTGTTTCATTTCTGACACCTCCAAATAGCTTCCAGCACTTTCAAGATCTCCTTTCTTGGAAGCCATTTTATTTTAAAAAGATTTTCTTTCTTCCCACAACCATAAAATCATAAAGTCAGAGCCATCCTTTTAAGCAGCTTTCAGCAATTTCTTTATAAATCACCAAACGAAATAATCTTTTCCCAAACAGCTCTTCAAAATCTATTCCAGCAACTTAAAGCCAGTCTCTGAGCACGAGTCTATTAGCAAAAACTTTCCTTTCTAACTTTCACTTTTAAAATCGCAACAAGAAACGCCATCTTTACTTCCAGCTCAGAAAATCCAATTAGAAACATTGTATCCCCAGAGTTAAGTATTATACTTGCAAAAAGCTTGTCCTCCTGCTTCTGTTCCGCCTGCTTTTTTGAAATCATTTAATCTTCTGTTTGACAGCAGAAACTGGACGCAACGCCTAGCTCTGTAAAAAAAAACAGAGTCCCCCCGGATCCGGAGCTTCAGTGGGCTGAACGGGGAGCTCTCGCCCTCCTAACCCCTGGAATTAATCCAGGGGTTTTCGGGGAGCTCTACCCTCACCCACCTGCTCTCCTCCCCTTCTTTTCCCGAAGGGGAGATTTTCAAGCCGTTTGACAGCTGATTAGCGCTGTCAGAACGGCTCAACGGGATCGCGGGGGCGGCGGTCTAAAAAGACCGTCCATGGCGCTGCAGAGCCAACCCGGAAGTCTCCTACATAATTCTAAAATGGAAGAAGTTTGGCACAACCAGGACTCTTTTGAGATCTAGTCACCCAGTCAAACTGAGCAATTGGGGAAGAAGGGCCTTAGTAACAGAGATGACCAAGAACCCAATCTGACTCAGCTCTAGAGATCCTGTGTGGAAATGAGACAGAGTTCCAGAAGAACAACTATCACTGCAGCCCCTCCACCAGTCTGGACTTTATGGCAAAGTGGCTAGATGGAAGCCTCTCCTCAGTTCATGAAAGCCTACTTGGAATTTGCAAAAAAGCACCTGAAGGACTCTCAGACTGTGAGGAATAATATTCTCTGGTCTGATCAAACCTACACTGTGCACAATTATTAGGCAAGTGAGTATTTTGACCATATCATCCTTTGTATGCATATTTTCCACCTCCAAGCTGTATAAACTTAAATGCTTAGTGGATATAAGCAGATCAGGTGATGTGTATTTGTGTAATGAGGGAGGGTGTGGCCTAAGGAGATCACCTATATCAAGGTGTGCATAATTATTAGGCAACTTCTTTTCCTCAGGCAAAATGGGCTAATAAAGAGATTTAACTGACTCTGAAAAGTCAAAAATTGTAAAACGTCTTTCACAGGGATGCAGCACTCTTGAAATTGCTAAGATATTGGGGCGTGATTAGAGAACCATCAAATGTTTAGTTGCAAATAGTCAACAGGTCACTGCTATTGGTCTATATTGGTCACTGATCTTTTTTTGAACTGTCAGAAATGTTTATTTGTAAATTTTGAGTTGTTTGTTTATTATTCTCACTTTAACAGATGAAAATAAATGAGATGGGAAAATTTTCAGTTTTCATTTAGCCTCATAATAATTCTGTACAGTAATAGTTGCCAAATAATTGTGTGCACATAGATATTCTCCTAAAAAAGCCATAACCTCACTTTTATTTTCTTAAATATTCAAATTTGAGGTTTCATTTTGGATTGACCGAGAGCACTGTAGTTGTTCAATAATAAAATTAATCCTCCAAAATACAGTTTACCTAATAATTGTGCACACAGTGTGGATTGAACTCTTTGGTCTCAATTCTAAATGTTATGTATGGAAGAAATCAACTGCCCAATATCATCCCAACATGAAGCTTGGTGGTGTTTTTCAGCAGCAGGGACTGGGAAACTGGTCAGGGTTGAGGGAAAGCTGAATGAAGCAAAGTACAGGGATATCCTCAATAAAAACCTGTTCCACAGCACTCAGGACCTCAATCTGCACCGAAGGTTCACTTTCCAATATGACAATGATCCTAAGCACACAGCCAAGACAATGCAGGAGTGACTTAGGGACAACTCTGAATGTCCTAGAGTGGCCCAGCCAGAGCCCTTACTTGAACCCTATTGACCATCTCTGGAGGGACCTGAAAATGGCTGTCCACCGACAGTCGCCAACCAACCTGACGGAGCTTGAGAATATTTGCAAGGAAGAATGGCAGTAAATCCCCCAATCTAGGTGTGCAACACTTGTTGCGTGATACCCAGAAAGACTCTAGGCTGTGATTACTGCCAAAGATGCTTCAACAAAGTATTAAAGAATGAAGGGTCTGAATACTTATGCCAATGTGATATTTCAGTTTTTTCTTTTTAATAAATTTGCAGACATTTCTAAAATTTTGTTTTCACTTTATCATTATTGGAAACTGAGTGTAGAATGAGAAATGAGAAATGAATTTCAACCACTGTAGAATCAGGCTGCAGCATAATAAAATTGACAAAAGTGAAGGGGATCTGAATACTTTATGAATCCACTGTATTTCTAAGTAACATTGAAAATCTGAGTATATATTTGAGCAAAATACTTTTTCAAATACTTTTTACTAAGAATTATAAATAAAAAATAAAAATCAATACAAAATATAAATAGAAAAGTATAAGGGAAAAAGTGAGGGGTATGAAAAGGAAAAAAAAGAAAGAAAATAGAAAATAAGTACTGTATTTTTTGCACTATAATATGCAGCTAGCTTTTGGGGAGGAAAACAAGAAAAAAAAAATCTGCCTCTTGCCTCCCAGCAATTTGCCTCCTTGCAGCAAACAGCAAACACAGCCTGGTCAGCTTCAGCACAGCCTGCTTTAGCATGAGCAGCTGATTGGCAGTTGGATCAGCCTCCTGGAATACCGCCAATCAAATGTTCCAGGCGGCAGGAATTGCCGCTGCCTCCGCGCCCCCCATTTTTGGCCTCCGCGCATCCTGTTTTCAGCCTCCGTGTGTCCCTTTTTCAGCCCGTTCCAGGTAGTGGGGATCATCACTGCCGCCTATCGCCACCAAATGGGGATCGCTGCCACCTGGAACGGGCCCGAAAATGGGGCACGCGGAGGAAAAAAATGGGGCATGCGGAGGTAGTGATGGACGGCAGCAATAACAGCAGTCTGGAACAGCTGATCAGTGGTATTCCAGGAGGCTGATCCAACCGCCAATCAGCTGCTTGTGCTAAATCAGGCTGTGCTGCAGCTGACCCTGCTGTTTGCTGCAAGAAGGCAAATTGTTGGGAGGCAGAAACCGAAGGGTGGGGGCCGGCAGGTAGGCGGGTTTCAGCAACATTCGCTCTATAAGATGCATAGACATTTCCACCCACTTTTTTGAATGGATGGGAAGTGCGTCTTACAGACCAAAAAATATAGTAACTTTCCTGTTCATCCTAGCAGATAAAAACAATTTTAGTAGCGCTTCTCTATCTCAAAATATAATCTCTCTTCTACCCATACCATATCTCAAATAAAGAAAACAAAGTCCAAATTCTAGGTCAATCAATCTTTTGTCACCAAAAGTCCAGTAAAGGGAAACAGATATAGCTATTTTTAACGATGATCAAATAAGTCAATCTTGCAAACCTTTTCTAAGTTTTTTAAATTATACTTTAACTCCTTCAAAAAAGTCCTAGAGTTAGTTTGCCCTATCATCTGTGCTTCAAAGTGAAAATTCTTCAGAACTTAACAGATTTTTTTTTGTATCAATAAGTAAAGTATCCCTTTGTCACTTCTAAAAAAAGTCTTTCCTAATCTTAGTAGAATTCTTTTATATATCCAGAAGAAAAAATCCAAATCAGTTTCCTGTTTAACATCTGTTTATCTCCTTTAGGGAATAAGTCATCAGATCCATTTCCATTACATTTAAATTTCCTTCAAATTAGTTTCATAGACATTATACTTTGTCAATTTTATCAAACATTTCATCCATTCTGTCGAAAAACCTATGTAGAGATATTCCAAAGCCTACAATTTCTTTCCATTTTCTTTATCCTCTGGCTCTTGTCCGACCTTCAAGGTTTCCTTATCATTAAAAAAAAAATCAAAGCAATCTCCATTTTCCCATCAGAAAATACCTTCTAAATAATTCAAAATATAATTCCAAGTCCTCTAGCCCCTTAATTATTAATTTTCCAAAATCTATCTAGTATCCTTAAAACTTTTAAAGTCAAATTTACACCATCATCTTTTAAGGGGGTGAAAACTCAGCCGATGAATACAGTAAGACCTTGCTGATCTGAAGGGTTTTACTCTCTCTAATATGCAAACAATTTTAAAAAACCAAGGGATTAAGATATAAGACTTGGTCAAATGTGATTTCTATAAAGTCTGGTTTATGAGTGTGAGCTTGATGTAATCCTGAATCCCAACCAGACCACTCATAAACCAACTGAAAAAACTGCAATTTCATGATCTACACATGAGTAGATGATACAGAGTCATGTCAATGATCACCACAAATCTCTCCCTTGTTCCAGAGAGATTTTGCCAGCTCGGATCTAGCATTGATTTCCCTTGCAAAAGCTGTCTTGCTAACCAGCCAAAACTAGAAAGACATTGACTCACCATGTGCCTACAGGTAATCTCCATCTCAGCAAAATATTAATTGATGTTCTTCTCTTCTTTTTAAAGTCACGTTCAATTTCTAGTTCTCCTGTGATGCTAGCTCAGCCAATTTATCAACAACCAACATATCACTATCAGGTAACAATTAAAGATTGCATTTGTTCAATATGATTGTAAATAAGGGAAATCATTAATTACACTTCTTTTTGTTTATGTAACAAAAACACTGAAAAATTATCAATATATTCCATTTGGATTTTATTGATTAATAATAGTTTAGCTTTTTATTAATTGTAATGGTTTCAATGTTTATTTTATTTAAAGTTTGTATAGACAGTCTTTGACTTACGACCATAATTGGGACTGGAACTTTCATTGCTAAACAAGGCAATCCTTAAGTAAGTTGCACCGATTTTATGACCATTTTCGCCATGGTTATTAAGTGAATTACATCATTAATCCAGCTTCCCTCATTAACTTTGCTTGTCAGAAGCCAGCTAGGAAATGGTGATCGTATGGTCTTGGAATGCTGCAACTATTTTAAATATATGCCAGTTGCCTAGTGTCCGAATCATGATCGCATGACTGGGGATGCTGCAATGGTTGTGTAATGACCAGTTGTAAGTCAGTTTTTTCAGCATCTCCATTACATTGAATGGTCATTAAACATATGGTCATTAGTCAAAACTACCTGTATGTACAGTATACATTGCTTTATAATTTTGATCAGACACAGTATTAATAAAAAATTGTTTTTATCTATCCTAGGCTCCTGCACAGTGCCTTCCTGGACAATGGCAGTGGAGTATTCCCCAGGTAAACTGGAATATTTTTCTTTCTTTCTTTTTTTTTTAAACCTTTATTAACATTTAAAATCCAAAAATTGGATTTAACTTAAATCCAAGTTAAAATACCTCTATGACAAAAATACATCCGTAATAATTATACAATTCAACGTCTTTCTGACAGTACGTAATTCTCAACTTTCTTCATCTATTCCCAAATATTCCTACTTAATCAACATATTTAAACACATCTTATTTTATTCTATACATTCCTTATTTTTAATTTCTATCCATTGATACCAATTTGCCCAAGTTAAGTAGTATTCCAAGTCTTCCTTATTATTTAATTCTAAAGTAAGTTTGTCCATTTCTGCACATTCGAAAGTTTTCCAGATTATTGCATAGTCTGTTGGTATAGTGGACATTTTCCAGGCTTGCGCAAGTACAATTCTAGTTGCTGTAGTTATATGAATGAGTAAATATTTTATCCTTTTAGGGTAATTTCCTTTAATAATCCCCAGAAGAAACAGTTCAGGTTTAAATTCTGTTTTACAGCGTGTAATTTCTTTTAGCCATTTTTGTATTTTAATCCAAAATTTTTTAACTTCTGGGCAAAGCATGGAAGTAGGTACCTTGTACTTGATTGCATTTCCAGCAATTAGGTTTTAGGTTGGGGTACATTTTTGCGAGTCTTGTTGGGGCTAAATGCCACCTATAGAACATTTTATACTGGTTTTCTTTATATGCGGCAGATTTTGTTAATGTATAGTTTTTTCCCCAAATTTTTCCCATTCTTCTAACTCAATGTTGTGCCCAATATTTTTTGCCCATGCTATCATTGATCCCTTTACAATTTCTTCTTCGATTATTCCCTGTTCCTTTAATTCTTAGTTAGATTTTAATCTTCCTCCATTGTCCAAAATTTCATTATATTTTACCATTTTACCAATATCTAATGTGTTGGGGTAGATCATTGCCTCCATAGTGGATAACCAGCCTTGTATTTTTCTTCCTAATTCCCTCCCATGTCTGTATCAGTGAATCTTGAAGTGTAGGTCTATAGAAGTACGAATGTGAATGTTTCTTATTTCTGGTGTTCCATATGAAGGCATGCCACCCCATCTGGAGATTATGTCCTTCCAGTGTTAAAATTCTTCTATTCTTTAAATTAATCCATTCCCTAACCCAAACCAAACTCGCTGCTTTGTAATAAGTTTCCCATGCAGGAGTCCAAAGCCACGTCTGCTTCTTCTATCTTGAAGTGAGATTAATTTTATCCTCGCCTTTTCTCCTGGCCCTTACGAACTTCATAATCGTTTTGTTTAATTCTTTAAAGAAATTCTTATCTAATTTTATCGGAATCATTTGAAATAAATAGAGTAGTTTTTGGAAAATATTCATTTTAATTGTTGCAATTTTCCCTAATAGTGACAACTGTAATTTCCCCCATCTTTCTAAGTCTTTCCCTATTTGTTGTATTAATTTTGTATAATTATCCTTTTTTAATGCTGAACATCTTGCTTTTAACTAAATACCTAAATATTTCACTGTTTTTACGGTTTGGAGTTCCATTCTTTCCTCGAGTTCTTCTTTTTGTTTTTCCGTTAAATTCTTAACTAACATTTTAGTTTTTTCTTTGTTAATTTTAAGGCCTGCGGAACAGCCCCCCCCCCCCCAATATTTTTCTATCTCTTGCAGTAGTATTGGTCCAGATTCCAATGGGTCTTCTATAACAAATACCATATCATCTGCAAATGCTTGCACTTTAAATTCTTCCTGTTTAATTTTGGTTCCTTTTATTTCCGTTTTCTGTCTAATTCTCTGTAATAATATCTCAAGGGTCAGGATAAAGAGCAGAGGTGACAGAGGATAACCCTGTCTAAGTCCTTTTGTTATCTTAAATGAATTTGTAGTCTCCCCATTTATTATTACCCCTGCCTTTTGCATGGAATAGATCGATTCAATCGTCTTTTCAAATTTCTGTCCGAATTTTATGGCTTTAATTTGTCGAATCATAAATTCCTAATTCACATTATCGAAGGCTTTATGTGCATCCAGGAACATCCATCTTTCTGGATGCGCCTCGTAATATTCCAATATATTAATTACTATTCTGGTATTATTTCTAATTTGTCTCTTAGGAAGAAATCCATTTTGATCTGGGTGTATTTTTTTTATCCGTTCCGCCATAATGTTCATAAATATTTTGTAATCCGAATTTAAGAGTGAGATTGGTCTATAATTCTTGATTTGTTTATTGTCTGTGCCTTCTTTAGGGATCAAGATAATATATGCCTCCTTCCATGATTCTGGTGACTTTGCTTCCCTCAGGGCTTCATTACATACTTCCAATAATAATTCTACCGAATCTCCTAAGTGTTTATAAATTTCACCTGGCAACCCATCTGGTCCTGGGGTCTTGTTACTTTTTTGTTTTTGAATTGCTTCTTTAATTTCTAATAATGTTATCTCCTTATTCAATGAAACCCCAATCCCTTCCTTCAAGAACTGTATTTTTCGGACTATAAAATGCACCAGAGTATAAGATGCACCTTAATTTTGGGGGAAGAAAACAAGAAAAAAAAATTCTGCCGCTGCCTACCAGCATCAGGATCACCGGCGTCCTCACTTCCATTTCGATTTTGATAATGAGTAGCACAGATCTTTTTATCAGTTTAAAACAAATCCTATGGACTGGGTAGGGTGGGGTGGGGGATGATTTTCATGGGGGCAGTAATCTCAGGAAGTTAAGGAGAAGTCTGCTGCTATAGGGGGTGGGGATCTCCAGTCCTCACACAAGTTATGAAGGCAGCCATTAGAACTGCTGGAGCTGCTTCCAGACAGATCGTGGAGAACTCGGAGCTCTCGGTGGCTAAAGGGGAAGAAGAAAACTCTGGGCATGTTGAGAACACACACACACTTGTTGCTAGAAGAAGGGCTGCTTCTCCTGCAGCCTCTCCCACCCCCACCCCCGTCCTTGCGCCTTATGCCTACACTCCTCCCTCCTCAGCCACCTTCTCCCAAATGGTCTTCATGCCCAGAGGGACTCCAGCCGCAGTCGAGGTTGGTTCTCCCCACCTTGCTCTCTTAAACTGAACTGCACTGAACAGCTGGGGGGGCGGTGTGAAGGAATTGGGGAGGGAAAAGAGCATTGCTTCCATGCATCGCGTTTTCCGGCGTTTTCCTCCCCAATTCTCTGAAGCAATTCACAAAGCCACGCACCCTCCTCCTCCTTTCTGCAGTCTCACTTTCTCTTCCCTCCTGGCCAGATCCGTCTCCCAGGCCAGGAGCAGAAGCAGACCACCCTCAGCCTGGGTTGTCTGGAGAAGGGGCAGGGTGGGCGGCGAGCACCTTGCCTTACGCCTCTCACGCAGAAGCACCCACTTCGCAAGAGCATAGCCTCCATGGATCGCGTTTTCTGGCGTTTTCCTCCCCGATTCCCCGATGCAATTCACACAGCTGCGCGCCCTCATGAAAATGCTGCAGCGGCAGTTTTCAGCCTGTTCCAAGCAGCACCCCCTAACTATTTCCGCCACCTATCTCCCAGCGTGCAGAGACCGAAAATGCGATGCTCATTTTTGGCCATGTGAGATCCCCACCACCTGAAACCACCGGAAAATGCGACGCACGGAGGCCGACAATCTCCCAAGGGTGGGGGCCAGCAGGTGGGTGGGGCTACATTCAGAGTATTAAGACGCACCCAGATTTTCACCCCCTTTTTGGGGGTAAAAATGTGCATCTTATACTCCGAAAAATACAGTAATCACTTATTTTCCCCTGTTCTGTCCCTTCCTATCTATAAAGCCTCTCAAAGAAGTCTTGTGTGATTTCTTTTTTCTTCTCCATATTACTTTCCACAATTCCATTTTCATCCTGTAGTTGGTGTATTATTCTTTTTTCTCTCTCCTTTTTAATTGATAAGCTAGCCATCTCCCTGGCTTGTTTGCATGTTCAAAATAATTTAGTTTTGCAAGTTTTAAGTTTCTTGTCATTTCTTTTTGGTCCAAAATATTCAGTTTATGCTTGACTAGGGCCATTTTGTTTTTAATTTGTTCATCCCCCGGGTCTATTTGTAGTTGATTTTCTAATTTCTTAGTTTCCTCGGACAAAATGTTATGTTCTCTCCACTTATCTTTATTTCTTTTTGCACTATATGCTATTGTAATCCCCCTTAAATATGCTTTCATAGTGTCTCAGAGATTTTGTAAAGAGGTGTGGTGTTTTTTGTTGTCTCTAAAAAATAATTCCAATTCTTTCAGGATCTTTTGAATATATTCCTTTTCTTTTAGAATTTGTGGATTCAATGTCCATCTGCCTTTCTTTCTTTTTTGCCCTTTCCAAATTATTTTGAGGGGATTATGATCAGCCCAGGTGTTTGGCATAATCTCTACCGTTTCAGCATCTTTTAACTAGATCTCCATATATCCAGGCCATATCGATTCTCAACCAGGATCTATGAGGGTTGGAATAGAAAGTAAATTTTGTTTCTTCTGGGTTACGAAATCTTCAGATGTCTAATAGATTTAATTCTTCTGCCATTTCAAAAAAAAACTTTGGGTAAGATGTTCCTTTTTATTTTTGTTTTTTGGTTATTTGCATAATCTTTTTTAATGTCCACTATTGCATTATAATCACCAATCAAACAAACATTGTCATTCCCTATCTCTATTATCTTATCATACACTTTTTTATAAAAGTCTGCTTGGTTCTTATTGGGCACATATATCACCACTAGCAAAATATTTTTTTGACCCATTACTATTTCGATTATCAACATTCTATCTCTTGTGTCTGTATATATTTGTTTAGCTATTATCCCCTCTTTAATGTTGGAATATTTTTCAATCTCCTTCCCACATTTTACTATTCTGTTTGACTCTCCATATTAAATTCTTAAAGAACAAAAATACGGTAGTTTTTCTCTGTTCTTTTGATAAAAATTATAGTATATGAGAAGCAGGATTGAAAGTAAAGACATAGGGTTATTAGTACCGTTTATGATTGAGTAATCACTAAGTATAGTTCGTTGAAATCATGGTTACAAACAGGATTTTGATGTAACATGTTGAAAATGCCACATAGTTTTCTGATTATTCCTGGCAACTGACTGTAAGAATTAAGGTTGATAACGTGCTAAGTTCCTCAGTCACCCTCTTCTCAGTGAATCTCAAACAGATAAATTCACATGTTATATTGAGAAAGATTGCATCATTTCAAGAGTTTTTTAAAATAATGCTATTAATAAATGTACCAAAGAATGTAAGGATATGGATCATGTTTTGAATCAAACCATTTGAATCTAGGAATGTTTCGAGGTCAAATAGTGTTCTGTCATTAGAATCCAGCTATTTTGACCTCAAAGCTTTTCCCAAATAATTGAAAGACATTTGATTTGTGTGAGAAACAGTGCATTGTCTATTATTGTTTGATGCAATTTAGCTGTCACTAACCATATGTCGTAGTTTGGATTGCTTTTCAATTGCTTATAATATTTTGGAAGATAGAAAATGGACTACTTGTATGGAGAAGAAAGTCTAAAAATAGAACATTTTTAAGTAAGCTATTCAAACTAAGAGCTAGTTACATACATGCATGCACATATTTTTTCAGAATATACCAATTTTAAAGAAAATCTGCAATCTTTATTAAATAATAGCTCAACAGGATTTTTAAAAAGATTTTATAACAATTGCCTTCCGCCTTGAAAGAGGTGGTGGTGAGGCCCCTCCTCAAGAAGCCTTCTCTGGATCCGGCTGTTTTGGCGAATTACCGTCCAGTCTCAAACCTTCGCTTTGTGTCAAAGGTTGTTGAGAGTGTGGTTGCGCGACAACTTCCCCAGCACCTGGATGACGCTGTCTATCTAGACCCGTTCCAGTCCTGTTTCAGGCCTGGGTACAGCACGGAAACGGCATTGGTCGCATTGGTTGATGATCTCTGGAGGGCTCGGGACAGGGGTTGTTCCTCTGTCCTGGTCCTATTAGACCTCTCAGCGGCTTTTGATACTATCAACATGGTATCATGCTGCACCGGTTGGAGGGGCTGGGGGTTGGGGGCACTGTATTACAGTGGTTCTCCTTTCTCTCTGACTGGTTGCAGTTTGTGTTGGCGGGGACAGAGGTCGTCCTTGAGGTGCCTTATGTGTGGGGTGCCGCAGGGGTCGGTCCTCTCGCCCCTTCTGTTCAACATTTATATGAAGCCACTGGGTGAGATCATCCGTGGTTTTGGGGTGCAGTTCCATCAGTATGCTGATGACACTCAGCTGTACATCTCCACCCCAGACCACCCCAATGATGCCCTTGAAGTGATGTCCCAGTGCCTGGAGGCCGTGCGGGTCTGGATGGGGAGAAACAGACTCCGACTCAACCCCTCCAAGACTGAGTGGCTGTGGCTCCCGGCGTCCCGATATAGCCAGCTGGTGCCATCGCTGGCTATTGGGGGCGAGTCATTGGCCCCCACGGAGAGGGTTCGCAACTTGGGTGTATTTCAAGTATTCTGAAATAATTTAAGGCACATAATTGTTATAAATAGATTTAATTCACAGCTCAAACTATGTGCCTTTCCCATTCACTGTACATGCATGCCCTAGTAAAATCATTTTTCTGTTGCAATCCATGTCATTGCCTTCACCTTGTTTTCAGCTGATAAGCTTGATAGATTTAAAGTCTTTAAATATAATGTTAGTGTAGCTTGTTTGCCAACTGAGTTATGAACAGATAGTGGGGAAAGGCTCTATACTTATTTGAAATTAAGGCATATTAAAATATGCATACTGGAGGACTTCGAAAGAAAATCAGCTTTATGTGTCTTGCTTGGTTTGTGACTTGCTCAGAGAGCAGTTGCTATAGACTCATGCTAGAAAGCAGGACTCCATAACAGGGATACAATGATAAGAAATTGCTGAATGAATAATGGGGTTCATCTTCTAACATTTTTGTTGATGTGCTGCATAGGTCAGAGTAACCCATGCTATAAATTGAACTTTTGTATGGGGTAGTCAGAGGACAAAACATTGAAGTAGCCAGGAAAACAAACAAACAAAATGTTCTATATGTTTTTAACCACATTGAGATATATTGTAAATCTTTTAAACTAAATCTGCTTTTATTGGCTGATGACCTTCATTGGCATAACTGGATAATAGGGCTGTTTCAGTTTTGTGGAGACATTTTATTTATGTATATATAAAATGTAGTCAAAGTAATAATGAACTTTACATTAATTTCCTGATATCGTTGAATTACCAGTATATGGTTTAAGTATCCACAGTTTTTTGTCTTATTGCTTTTAGTCACCTGCTTCTCCTACTTCATTCTTTTACCTTCATCCTTCTGAAATTACTTATCAACCATTGGAAATTGCACAAGATGGTGGATGTGTCCCTCCTCCTCTTTCCCTAATGGAAGCTGCAGTTCCAGAGGTATTTATATTCGGTAAAGCATTTGTATCTGCTCTGTTCAATCTATGATTTTTAGATTATTTTTTCCACAGAAAATTCAACTTTAAAATAGGAGAGTTTCTTTGATTAATTGAGAATACATCAAAAGGGGTTTGGGAGGCAGGAAAAGGTGCATTTTAAATTCAAGATCGTCTACCTTCTGGTAAATACATAAAAAATAAAACACTTATTTCAAGATAGATAATGGGTTTTCCACCAGGGGGCAGGATTAGCTTTATTATGGATTTGTGCCCTTCTGTAGCCTTTTCTTAAAATGAACAACTAGTATTCATCAGTACCAAATAAAG
This sequence comes from Pituophis catenifer annectens, assembly GCF_029215685.1. Classification (NCBI taxonomy): domain Eukaryota; kingdom Metazoa; phylum Chordata; class Lepidosauria; order Squamata; family Colubridae; genus Pituophis; species Pituophis catenifer. The sequence continues at coordinate 182,476,753 of NW_027256881.1, forward strand.
TAAAAAAAAAAAAAAGCAGTATTTGTTAAAAGTATCATTAGTTCCTTGTTTGGGGGAGGGGTAAGTGGGCAAATCACACAGATTTTGTTTCTCAGTTTATTGATTGCAGTCTCTGTCTTGAAGAATTTGGAGGGAGCTGGTTAGAATTTATCTTTTGTCAGTATAGGACATTGTGTTTTTTGTATTACCACTTCTCAATTTAATTTTTATTACTCCAGATCACCAACAGTCTATAAACTAGCTTTTATTTTAGAGAATTCAACACATTTTGAAAGCTTTTATACATCCATTCTTGTTATTGGAAAGCCTATTATAATTACATAGGGATGTGGTATCTGCAAATTATCAACCAGTGTCTCCCTCATTGAGATACTATTCATTAGGGTTTGTTTGTACTTTGGTTTTTATATTTGTTTGTGAGGGTAGACTATATGACAAGGTGAGCCCAGGCTTTCTCCTGGGCAAGGAGAAAGTGTCAAGGTTATCTACTTGAGCTCTGGAAGATAACTGCTCACATGCAAATCTGTAGGATCTAGAGAGAACCTCTCTACTTGCTAGTAGAGAGCTTGGAGCTGAGGAAGAAAATATGCTCACAGCTTCAAATGAAACCTGCCTAAAGGACACTCAGTTTGCAATGTCAGGACTCAACCTTAGCAAAAAATTATCAAAAAATTATCAGCGAATATTATTAAATAATGATTATAAAATATTTACAATGATTTTAGCTGAAAGGTTGAAAACTTTTCTGCAAGATTTTATACATGAAGATTGGTGTTGCTTTTTTGCCTAAAAGACAATAAAGAGATAATATTAGAAATATTTTTAATATTTCAGAATTTTTGCAACATCATAATGAAAAATAATCCACATTGATCTTTTTGGATGCATGTCTTTGTTGACTAGGATTGCTGATTTAAAACTGCATTTTGCAGGCAGTGATTTGATTTGGCTGAAAGAGTGGGTATTGCTGAGAAGTAAGAAAATGTTACAAAAAGAAGTGTATAACCTGAGATTCAGGTGGCATGGCTTTTTATGGTACAACAAAGTAAAAATTATTGTAGATTTTAAAAATCATCATGTGAGAAGTACCATTTTAAGCATTTGGAATAAATAAAAGCCCATCTTGTATGTATTGGTCTCAGCACAAGAAACATTATAAGAAATAGTGGACAAAGAAAAATGGTTAAAATACCAAAATGTGTTAGTACGGGAACATGGAAAACTTAAAGATGAAGTCAAGAGAACAATTGACTGCAGAGGGATTTGTTTATGTCTCAACCTTACCTTCCCCCCCCCCCCAAGAATGCTTCTAGGTGTTGTTTATAAAAGCCCACAGGCTTTTGTAGAAAATAAAGGTGGGTGATTACACCAGAGTTTTGCAAGTATTTTCTTTCCTTCAAAAAAATGGTAGAGATAAACCAGGGCTGCTGGATAGAATGCAGAAAATTTTTACTTTCTAATAAGAGTGACAAGGCAGCTCTCACCAAATAGGCAAGCTTTCCTGTCCCACGTGTAATAAATTTATCGATACCTAAAGAACATTTTCATAGAATTCCAAATGTGCTTGCCAGTCCAAAAGACTAACCCACATTGCATGATGATGATGATAAAATTAAAAAGTATGTAAATTTGGAGGGCAGAATATTAAGACTAGAATCAGTGAAGTTGATTTGCAGCTTAGTAGAATGTGAAAAAGGGTTTAAACTGAAAATCCAGTTTTGGTTGTTGTTCATATACTGAAGATATATTTAATTCTAAAAAGAAGTTGAAATATTTGTTTGCCTATCAGCCATATACTGATCATGGAGTGCAAGCAGCATATCACCAAGTTTATGCTCCAAGTGCCATAGCCATGCCAGCCCCTGTGATGCAACCGGAGACTATTAAAGTAAGGCTTCGAATTTTTTTGTATCAGTTAACGTGTTTTAGAAATCAGGAAAAACTCAAGTTGGAAAGATTATTGCAAAAAAAGGGGAGGAATATAATACCTTCCTATCCAAACAAAAAATTGGTTGGGTTTCGATCCGGATTTAATAAATGGAAAGCTCTTGCTATTTAGGAATGGTGTGATTCCTTTGGGGTATCCTACTAGTAAAAGAGAAGCAATTTTCCATTATCTGCTTCGTACCCTCCAGGCATATCTATCTAAAGTTTTCCCATATAGTTTAGAAATTCCAAGTTTTGGGAATATAGTGTAACAACATAATGACATTTTTGAACCTTAACCTCTTTCCAAGAACCTAGCAATATATTTTAATTTTCTTTCTCTTTTGTTTCTGCTATTCAAAGCAAGTTTTCAGAGAATGCAGGTTGCTATTGAGAATCCACAAAAAATTCTACGTTTATTGTAACATAATATTTGCTTTTTCTTTGACCCTTTGAAAGACTGGCTATGTGATACAGAAAAATTATACTATATCTTCTGCCTCCTGAAGCAATGTATAAAACTCTCACAATGATATCAGCCTGATATTTTAAACAAGATTTCTGTGCTCTGATTCTTGAGTTTCTGTGCAAGTATACTTCATATACAGGACAGCACTCTATTGATACTGATCCTTTTAAATAACTTGTACCATTCCATTGCTGTGCACTAGTTACAAGTATTATCATATCAAATTTCACATATATATTGTCACATCATATTTCTCCTGAGCTGTAATCTCTCTTTAATTCTATATCCTCTGGGCATTGATGTAGAAAACGGAGGTTTTGAGTGGCACCACCTAGTGTTTCAGTTTTCTGTGAAATTCAGAGTCCCAGGCAAAATTTTGTCCTCTTGCTTCTTCTCCCTTTGTATTCTGCTTTATTGACCACAGTTCTTGGCTGAGTATATGGTTCTGGGCCTTCATCACCCTTTTTTTTTTTTTTTTCGTTTAATGCCATCCTGATGAGACTGGCAAGATATATGCCAAATATTTACTTTTCAGGCTTTGAAGATGTAGCCCACCTTTTCCCAAGTGTTCTTACTGAAGGTGGAACAGGTTATTCTGGTAGAATTCAAACCCTATTTGTATTACATTTAGGTAGCAATGTGTAAATACTTGCTAATAAATTACTTTGATTCAACTTCTGTTCTTTTTCTCTGGTACCTCTTTTTTCTTTTAGGATCTCTTTTTATTTTTCCATTTATTCGCAAATATATTAACCATAATAGATTTCTTCCTTCAATAAGCAGTTCTTGTCATGCCTTGAGTCCTTTTTGAGTCCAGATGTCTCATGTTTGCATATGTAATTAGATATTTCTTACTGTAATTATCTTTGAAATAAAAAGCATTTGATGATGGTGCTAGTTGTAAAAACATTAGATTTATCCTTGCTTTTAAGTAAGTCCAACTTTTTAATAGAGAACTCAAATTGTGAACAGTTTTTGGCCTCTCTTTTGAATCTTGCAAAATTTTGAATTTTACTTTCATTTATTTTTTCCCATTCCATATAAAAGAATTAATTGAACTTTGTCAATCCTGCATTTATTTATCCAGAAATCAAGGTGCTGTTTGAAATAAGAAATTTATCTTGGCTAGTATATTAATGCTTCAAGTCCTAGCCAGAAAATTTTTAAAGATTTTTTACCTAAATATAATTTTGTTTTATTTTTTCCCCATAGTTTATTGAAATTGTTTTGAAATAAGATTTTGTTATATACTGTCAAGTATAGTCCTAAATGTGTCATTGGAGCTTATGTTATCTCACAGTCAGATTTTTTTTAATGAAGTTTCTTCCTCAGAAGTCAGTGCTTTGCTGTTATCTTTGGGGTTTCTTTCATTGGTTTAGAATCCGGAAAAGCAACCCAAATCTTTGATTAATTTCATTACCTACTTTATGGAGTTATGTGGTTTTGTGATTGCTAATAGTATTTCATCGGCATAAACTTTCATCTTGTATCCTTGATTTATGATGAATAAAAAGTATGTGCTTATTTTTGGGGGATCCTGTTGGCTAAGATTTCCAGAGCAATTACAAATAGTAAAAGCAAGTAGATATCCTTCTCTTGTGACTTTGCTAATGGAAAAATTTATAGAATGTTCTATTGACTGTAAAAAGCTCTGTTTCAAAGGGTAAAAAAGTATTACTGTGCTGTTCATTAGTTTGCTTACTTTGGAAATTATGCATTTCTGCAACACTGAAGAAAGCTAATAAAAGTAAAATAACCAGACTCCCTAATAAAAAGTTGAAATTCAGTTTGACAAATTATTCAGTTTGACAAATTATAACTAAAGATGCCAGCATTCAATTTATTTTTGTTAGTAGTTTATCAAGGTAAAGAAATGAATCTAGTTAATAGGATTGTTTACATCATGTTATAAATTATTGTCTTTCTTTTCAAGCTGTATTTGTTCATTTTCCTTTTGGAAACTTTCTTTTTTTTTATTGAATAGATTTAGCAGAATTTCATGCTTTTATTTAAACTGTATTACAGAATAAAGCTGTGTGGTTTTGTGAATGTGGGTTTTGTTTTGTTATTTTTTTTTTTTAGGAAGCCAGGATACATTCAGTGAGAAGAAATTTTTCTCATCCTTCATCTATGAGTTTGAAGCCTCGATATGCACGAACTCCTCATTTTCACCCTAGAAAAGATTACAGATCAGATGACAGTATGCTCAATACTTCTTCCTCTACAGACTCTGTTAAATAAAATGTTAGATATCTACCAAATATGTTAACTCTTAAAGGTATGTAATATTTGCTTATATTTGCTGAATACAAAATTCCTCTCTTGTGTAAGGGTATTAAAAAAAACCTTGCTCTTATGAACATAAAGTTAGTAAACAAACTGCAGGATAAAAATCATGGTTACTGTTATCAATTGGTATATTACTATGGTGACACAGACCAATAATTTGTAATATGCAGACTGTGCATATATTGCTTGTTTTAAACAATACATTTTAAAACCAGCATCTTTATATTGTAAGGCAAGCCTAGCATTTATCTTCATCTGATAAATTACAAGGGTGATGTAATAAAACAACAAAAAACATTTTTGTTAGACTGAATTCTAGCGAATATCAGATTCACATTATTTTATCCAATCTTTCCATTTCAGTTCAATTTATTTTATATATTTTTTAAAAATCTTTTTTACATCTTGAAGTTAATTTCAGTAAGTTGGAAGATTATTTAAGATTTTTAAAGTCCTTTTTTAAAAACTATAGGACTGCCAGCTTATATATATATAACATTTTGATTTTTATGGCTGATAATTTTCTTAAAATTCTAAACATTATACATATATGTATTTTGTTTAATGTTGAGATTACAATAGGCATAAATAATACTGCATACACTTATAGCTTTTCCCCTGTTTAAGTGCAGAATCAAATAAGATCTCTGCCTATATCATGTCTAGTGTATTCCTCTACACTATATTACACAACACTACACAGATCAGAAAAGTTTGCTTATTCCTTTTTCTAGTAAATTTTTATTACAATCTCTCAAATTTAATATAGCAGAATAAATAAACATGAAACAATTACTATAGAAGCCCATTCTTGTAATTAACAGTCAAATATTTTTCCATTTTCTAATTTTAATTGAAATATTTTTCATATTTTAATTTTTTTAGTCAGCTTTAGAGCTATTTTTATGGTTGGAAGGTTTTATTTATTAATACTTTTTACGGGATTGTTTTAAAGCAATGATAGTTTTGCCAGCAGTATTAAGTAATTTATTTTGAAATTCCTTTTCTATTTAACATTATATTAGATGCCTATATGCAATATATAGCTGGCAGTTTTTTTGGTATATATTCAGACTCTTAACACTGGCTTTTCTAGTAACATTAATAACAATGTTTATGACAAAAGATCAATCGGAAAAGTATTTTATACTTTTTGTATAAATGTTTATGATAACAGACCTTAGTCATTTTATGTCAAATATAAATAATTTGAATTGTTGAAAATATCATACTAATGTTTGTGTTTTGATATTTGCAGAGGTTTTAAAATATATATAAAGATGTTGACATCTCTTGAAACGGCTTTATATATATGAAAGGATTTGCTCTGTTGTAAATATTCTCGTAAACAATATAGAAGTAGACATGAAAAGGCCATGTGTTCTGTTATTATGGTCTTATTACTATCATGAAACATCCAAGTAGTCAGGGTTAATTTTAAACCCTTTGCTTGGGTTCCCATTTTTTTCTTTGTAGAATATAAAAATAAAATGTTGATTTCCTGAAAATATTTCAGAATATTCAAGGAAGCACTTGGAAAACAATATACTTGAAATTCTTTATTCCAAATATTGTGTTACAGTTATTGATATGCCTATCAGGTAAGAAAATACATATTTCCCACGTGAATTAATTCTACATAAAAGAACAGTGAAAACATCAAGTTTGTTTCATATTTGGCCAAAAGTTTATTTCATGCCATTATATATAATAACAGAAATAATTAATAAGCAGGTCCCAAATGTTTTAAGTGTATTATGTCCAAAGTATTAAAACTGCTTTCTTTAATTTGGTTCTATAATGGACTATCACAATTCTTATCAAATTGCATGAGCATTTTTCATAGACTTCATACATCACAGAGCCTGGAATACTACCTGGGAAAAACTATTACTCTTCTATTTTTTATTATGTTTCTCCATAAAAAGCCAGTAGTTCCTGAATATGTTTAATATTCAGTCATCTGTATGCTACTTGAAAGGCTAGATTTATAATATTTTAATACACAGGACTTACATTTTTCTGTTCAAATGTTTATTAAGAATACAAGTAGAATCATACTAGCCATGGATTTAGAGATAATTTATTTAAATAATATGTCAATATGATCAGAACTCCATATTTTGAGAAAAAGAGTGCTATAATGTTGAATAAACAGGAACTTCCTGTTACTGGAAAAATGGCCTGTTTTGAAATTTGAAAAAAAATACAAACACCAAATGTTACCTTACGAACCAGAAAAATGTTCAGTTTAATAATAAATCATTTAACCTTCCACTTCAATTTTTCTTTATGCTTTCAATATTCTAAAAAATCCATTTAATAAATTACTCAACAAAGACTTCTACCTAAACCTTAGTCTTAAATAACAGAACACATGGCTTTGCAATATATATATTTACCTATATCTTAGCATAGTTTTAGAATGCAAGTTTATAGTAATACATGGTTCTAAGTGTTAAGTAAAATAAAATAGTAATTTCAGGGGTTTAGAATAATTTTTGTAGCGTAGCAAATTTAAAAAAAAAAGTGACAAGCTATTTGAGTAAAATATGTATATGTACTGTGGAAATTTATTTTTATATATGTCAATTCTTTATTATTGTGAAAGTCTATTTTTAAACAGTATTATTATATGTAAGAAACTTGAAAAAGTACCTTCTTTTGAACTTCAAAACAAGAAGGTGCTTTCAAAATGGTTGATACATTATTCTAAAAATACCTTTAACGTGGCAGTTACAAGTGGGCTTTAGGATTGTATTTTATAATATAGGGATATTTTCCCAGGCATGTATATATCATCATAAGAAGCCTTTCATAAAGATGTAAATCATAACCAATATTTTTTAAAAATATGCTTGCCTAGCCATAGAAATATTATGCCTAAACTGATAAATTGTCTTCTTTGCACTACAGTGTATGCATTTGCTATAATTACTACAGCCTTAAAGACAATAATATGGATGCACAGAAAAATGTTTTATCAGTATTGAAAGTTTTGTAAGCCTATTAGCTGAATGTTTTCTGTAGCCATTAGTCAATTTCAGGCACAAAGGTAGTACACAGAAGATTACAGCATTCTTTTTTGTCTTTCCAAATAGACATAATCCTCAGCATTACATATTAAAGCAACAAGGGGAGCTAAGCAGGTTCATTTATTAAAGACCTATTAAAGCTTTCTTTTTTTTGTACACACAGAGAGGAGTAAGCAGTTCTGTTAATAAATACTGTAAAAGGTCTTTGTACAGGCACGCTAAATCTATGCTGGACTGGATTGTTTCATGAATGTACTGTATAATAAATACAGACTAACAAATCAGTTCCTGTACATTGCATCTTTTAATTAAAGTGGTTTTGTAATAAAGGTTTATCTCAATAAAGCATTCTGTATTTACTGTTGGTGGCTCTTTTTTTCTTTTTCTTTTTTTAAGAAAAAACATTTGCATAAAATAAAACAAAAGCTAGCTACAGGATTTTTTCTTTTTTGTATGAAAAAGCAGAATCCAGCAAAGGGACATAGCTGGCAGCGAGAAATCCTGGAATAGTTTGATTTTTAACTTCTCCTTCCAGAAGAAAAACAAAAACAGGTAGTCTTCAACCTACAATAGTTAATTTATTGATCATTTGAAGTTACAACAGCGCTGACAAAACTGACTTATGACCATTTTTCACTCTTACGATGTTGCAGCATCCCCATGGTCATGTGATTTACATTTGGATGCTTGACAAGTGACTCACATTTATGATGGTTGAGGTGACCCAGAGTGATGTGATCCTGTTTTGTGACCTTCTGATGAGCAGTCAATAGGGAAAGCATCCACTTAACAACTGTGTTACTAATTTAAGAACTGCAGTGATTCACTTAACAAATGTAGTGAGAAAAGTTGTAAAATAAGGCAAAACTCACTTAACTAATTTGTCACACAGCAACATATATTTTAGGCTCAATTGTGGTTGTAAGTTGAGGACTACCATACCTTTCCTAGATATTATTCATTGTGGTCTCTGTAATTCACACTTCTGAATTTGTGAAGTTCTTTGTCTCAAGTTCCATCCAGAACATTCTAGAGCTTTGAAATACTTGGCTACATCATGCTCTCTATGTATGCCACATGATTAAGTGTAGTTTATGTCAAACCCTTTCAGTCTGTTTTCAACTACAGCAGCATTAATATTTACCTTAGCTCTGATTTCCTTTAAATGCTGTCTTAATTTTTTTTAGTTTCATGTTTTTTAAAAAAACTTGTCTTAGCTTGACGTCAAACAAATGAAAACATTTTATTGTTTGAGAATTGTTACTCAAGAAACCATTGTCTTCCCTCATAATCTATCCAGCCTTCAACCATATTGCCTTAAAGGTCACATTTCACAAGTATCAGCATTGCAGGAGCAAACTTCGCTCACAAGACAGGCCCCCACAAGTCTTTTTATTTTGGAGAATGTCATTCAATAGACACTTGAGGATTACCAGTCATTTATTAGACAGACTTATTGCAATTAGTCATCTCATTTGTGAGCAATTTTCTGGGAACAAACTTAATTTTAAAGCTATTGTAGTCATTGTCTTACTCCAGTTTCCATTGTGCCCTAAAAACTATGGGTTCATCTCTTTAGGAGTTTGATCAAATCCTTAATCTTAACTGAAATTTAATTGGCACAGGGTATATTGCCCAATAAGGGCTCAAAACGTTCTAGCTAGACGGCCTTGCCTGATCCCAACAAGGAAAAAAAAGGTGGGGGGGAGATAAAGGCAACTACAGCCTTAAGTTTCTCACCATATCAGCCTTCTCAGTTCTGCTGAAGTGAATTCTATAGATTCCAATCTACGTATCTAATTTTTAATCAGCTACTCTTCACTTGACTTGAAATCGGGGAAGATTCAGGAGATGCTGGACAGTTTTTGGTAATATTGCTATTCTGTCTTCAGTATTTCTATCTTTTAAAACATTTCTTTGATGTTTCTTTCATTTTGTTTTGGAGTTCTAGGATGGCAAGGCCCTTTTGCCTAAAGAGATCAGTGGTCCCAAAGCTGCTTTTTCCCAAAGGAGCTGTGGTAGCACAGTGGTTAGAATGCAGTATTGCTAGCTAACTCTGCTGACTGCTGATTGCCAGCAGTTCGGCAATTTGATTCTTACCGGCTCAAGGTTGACTCAGCCTTCCATTCTTCCAAGGTCAGTAAAATGAGGATCCAGATTGTTGGAGGCAATACACTGACACTGTAAACTGCCTAGAGAGGGCTGTAAAGTCTAAGTGCTATTGCTATTATTTTCAAAAGGCAGTTTTTCAAAAGGGCTTTCTTCATTTTTCCTTGAAGATGGTTCACTTCTCATCCAAGCCTCACAATCAGTATCTGCAGAGACCTCTTGATCTTGTCCATTTAGCAGAGATCACTCCATTCATTGCTTAATGAACTACAGGCCCATCGCCACAAAGCCGGTGTCAGTTCTTTGAGGTAAGCAAGATTAGGAAACGGGCAGGGCAGGAATATTAGGAATGTATGTATTGTTGTAGAATAGAATTAACAATCCTGAAAATCTTAAAAAAATTTCTAAGCTGCTTTCACCAAACAAAAGTTGGGGTTACCTTGACTTTCTTAGGAAATTTTTGAGTCTCCCTTTAATGGTTTACTCACTGAGGTTAAGCAATCTGAGGACCTGGTCCATCATTTAGTACAAGATATTTCACCAGTCTTCATCCCTTTCCTTCCTGTCTTATTGAAGAGATCAAGAAATGTATGGGCCAAGCCAGCTACTTTGCTATCACCCTCTTAGTGAAAGAAGAGCATTTCTATTAATTACACCATTAACAATTGTCTGTGCTGATGGATGAGAGATACTCCAAAGTAGACTACCTTAGAGTCTTAGGAGCTTTTTCCTCCAAATTTCCAAATAAAGTGAAATGCCAACATTTCTCTTGGAAAATATTCACCTTAGCTCTATCTCATTTGCTAATAGACCACAGGCAGATAGTCCAGATTTTCTCAGGAAGAACCGTAAAATAGTTATGGAATCCCTAGTTGTATCTAGAGAGAGATTTATGTATTTATTCAATTTCTATAGCCACCCAACTCAGCCAAGCGACTCTGGGCAGCTATAGATGTCTACTGTACATTTGTCTCTCATTCTCCCAATAAATAGGAAGATGTTAAAAACACTTCAATTCCACTGAGGTTTTGAATGTTTTAATGACTAACTTAGTTTGGGATCTAATTTTAATGTTACTAATTTTATTTGAATTTTCTGTTTTATTATTCTAAACTGCATTGAGTTTTGGAATAAGTAGACATTTTGGATGCAAATTCAAAAGTAAAAAAATTTAAAAATGCTAAGCAAGAGTTGGATGTTTCATCAGGCTGTTGACTCAGCTGCCAAAATTAAAAAGCCTAGCATTGCTTTGCCTCTATTTTGGTTCTACTCCACTGTAAGGCCAATGTAAGCTAATGCTAAGCTTGAGAACTTTCCTTTCAATGAAGACATTTTTTGTTTGTTTGTTTGATTGATTGATTGATTGGTAGATTGATATCCTGTAGGACAGTGATGGCTAACCTTTTTGCTGTCGCGTGCCAAAAGTGAGGATGATGCGGGGGGGTCGCGCATGCATGTGCCCATACCCACCATTCAATTTGCCCCATCCCCCGCACATGCCGTGTGACCCCCTGTGCTAGCCCGTTTTCCGCCCTCCCCAGGCTCCAGAGGCTTTCTTGGAGCCCTGGGAAGGCAAAAATAGCCTTCCCTCCCCCACCTGGAAGGCCCTTGGAGGCTGGAAACAGCCCATTTCCCGACTTCAGGCAGGCCCAGAAGGCCCGAAAATTAGCTGGCTGGCACGCATATGCGTGCTGGACTAAGTAGGGCAACGCTCATGTGCCCACAGATACAGCTCCGCGTGCCATCTGTGGCACCCGTGCCATAGGTTCACCATCACAGCTGTAGGAGGTCTAGGCGGTATTCCCTCTTATTTTACAACAATCCTTTGAAGTAGATTGGGCTACAAAAGAGTGGCTGCCCAAACTCACATATTGAACCTCCATGGAGGAGGGTGAATCAGAACTTGGATCTCCCCTGGGATAGTCCAACAGCTATTACATCACCCTGGTTTTCTTAATAATAAATACTTTTTTTACTATTCAGCAATAAGACTGGTAATATCCTGAACAGAATTCAAAACTATACATAACAAGGTGAAAATAAGGTCTCTCTCAACTATACTTCCCCTTCACCGTTACGCATGGTCCTGTTTGTGTCTTGACTAGAGGCCACCCATGTTTCACAGAGATAACTACCAATCTATACCCAGATATTCATCCAAGAGAGCTGTAGGTTCCAGGCTCCAATGACATCTTTGACTTCAATATTATTCTTCAGCTTTTAGAGGGCAATCACAGATTTGTTGGTGTCACAGGATAAGAGATCTAGGGTTTCATTTTTTGCAAAAGTAATTGGATAGACCTCATTGCCTTGACAACATCTTTTTCTTGTTTGGAATGGGTGTCCAATTGGTTTTTACCAATGGTATTCCAATGGTGATTGGATCTTTTTATGAAGAGTGACAGGGATTCAAACCAACTGCCTTTTCATAAAACGTTGGTATCTTTCCAGTTATGTTTGGCTTACATTTGCCTCCTGAATCATTCTAATGCACTCCATGCATCAACTACAGGTCTTCCATTTGTATCTCAGTTTTTATTAACCAACTAATAAGGTGCTTCTAAAGAACGTGATACACTTCTATGTGCTGACATCTCTCCTGATTTCATCTTGGAGCCTCTCTCTCTTTCTTTCGTTGAAATTCCTTGAGACCATTCCCATTCACTTTCATGGAAAGCAGAATTTTTAATTCAAAACTCACTACAGAACAGTCCTTCTTTTCACAGAGATAAAGTAGTCCAGCTATCTTCTTTCTTTCTAAATCAGTCTAAATTTTTCAATTTGAATCAAAATATTCCTACCTATATTTTTCCTCAACATTAAAGGAAACATCACTTGATATTCACATTGCCCTTCTTTTCTGCTTGAGTTATATGATGCCAGGGGCAGCATTTATTTCTGGACTTTCAAGGCTCATGGAAAGGGAGCATTCTTATCTCCAACATTCTCTAAGTATAAAGGCAATCATCAAGCTTTGTTGTGAACTGGCTAAGCAGCAATGCCCCCCTTCTAATCTGTACCCACTTTATAAGAGAGAGAGCAACAGTGAAAACTTTTCTCTGAAAAATTTTCTTGTCAAAACTTTTCCAGCCAGCCCTGTGAGTTCAGTCTTCCTCATTATTAAATACTGTATGTGGAAGAAATGCCTTCTATCTTATTGTAATAATCGCACTAAGAAGGTTGCTGGACTTATTGAATCACAAAGGCCACCATGAAAAATAATTGGTTAAATGGTTTCCTCTACTGCATTTCTTTAAATAGTCATTTGTGACCAAACACAACCCATCTCATAGCCCATTTGGTATGAGGTAATTTTACCATTCAGGTCTGTTATATCAGTTTTAACAAGATATTTCTCTATTTCTCTCTCTCTTTTCCTTTTTTCTTCCAAAACACTGCATTCAAAAATACAACCTCAGATGTCCTACTACGTAGATGGAAAGTGTGTTAGTTTTTATACTTCTGATGGGTGTTTGTATCAAGAAAATTATCTTTCCCAGTGATTTATTTTGATACTTTGGCAAATTTCTCTCTTTCATCTTTCTTATATAGAATGGCTAGACACCTATTTTACATCATCAACATTAAAAATAACCATTTTTATTATTATCTCCATTTATTTTGGATATATGTTATCTAGAACATGTTAAAGAATCTTATGTAATCACATGCTATTGGTGATTGCTAGGAAAGAAAGAAAAAAGGATTGGTAAGTATTTCTGAATATATACTAAAATGTGTATAACATCACAGAAGTCTTCTTAATATTTTGCAAGTACCTCTGTATGTTTCTGTGTCACATTATATTCTATTTTCTTACAGAATGGAGCCAAAGTATTCCATAACAGTTTCTCTAATATGGAATCAACCATATGTGTTGTTACTACTAGCATCTCCACTTAGTATAGCTAATATAAATCATTCACACCATCTAGTTATGTGGAAGGAATTTTTCAAAATTAGGTATGCATATTATGCAAACGATCTGTTACTAACTTAAATTAGTCAAATCCAGTGGTGGGATTCAGCCAGTTCATACCAGTTCAGCCGAACAGGTTGTTAATTTTTTGCGTAGTTCGGCGAACTGGTTGATTCCACAACTGGCTTGCTCCGCCCTGCCCACCAGGGGTTGCCATTCAGGGTGGGGAGGCCGCAGGGGCGTGACTGGGAGCCACGTTGATCAGCTGGGAGGCAGTGAATTGACTGGCCACTCCGATCAGCTGGGAGGCTCCCCACCCCACCCCCCACGGACCGTTTTTGGCCTGGACAGCTTTCTGCAAAATCCTGCAGCAACCACCATTCCCTCACCAACCTGCTTTCCAGCTCCATTCTCTGGCATACAGGGCAACAAAAGACGACCAAGTTACTACCAGTTTAAAAAAAGTTCTGTCAGACCTTCCAACTTTGTGAGATACTTTTTTCCCCAAGAAGTTGAAAGGTCTGACGAGCCAATAAAAGAGGAATGGAAAATTCCCTATCTGTAGATCAGCGTTTTTCAGTCTTGGCAAGTTTAAGATGGGCGAACTTCATGCTTCCTTGGGGATTCTGGGAATTGAAGTTCATGCACCTTAAAGTTGCCAAAGTTGAGAAGCATAGGTCTACAATATAGTTTAGGATTTTCCATTCCTGTTTTATTTAGAGTTTGGTGCAATTAAATAAATCAGTTGTGGTTTCTTTAACAAATAGTGATTAAAGCGATATGAACCATTACTGGACTTCTTGTGAGAAACTGAAATTAAAAGTTGATCTGGGCTTTGATGATTAGATAAGGGATTATGGAAATAATGTAGACAAATGTTAAGCATAGAGTAAGAGTCTGATATATTTTTAAAATTTTATATAAACCTTAATATTTAACTAATTAAAAAAACGCTTTGATTATCTGATTTACATGTTTTGTAATTATTTGTTTTTGGAAAAAAATAAAAAATAAAATGATATTATTTATGTTTGTTTTAATTTATACAGGCAACCCTCTCAGTACATGACTCAGGATAGCTTATAACATAAAAGGTTTAAATTTATAATACTGCTTAATTCAACACTGACTGAGCCGTATATGATAAAATCAGTAACTAAAATACAAATAAAACTCCCAAATAATACACAGGATCCACTTCTCATTCTAATTCAAGATCTGAAGGAAAAGTTAAGTTTTCTGGGATCTTTTAAACACAGCCAGGGTGAGAGATAAACTTCAAGGGGATTGGTTTCCCAGGTCCCATCAGGCGATACTGCTTAAAGGAAGGGACTTGAAAGCATCTTAACTCAGTCCATTTGTTCCTTCCTGGCAAAAACTATAGAAAACAGTTCTTTTGATAACCAGCCCTATTTTATAAAGTGCTTTATAGACACTAACCAGAATCCTCAATTGCACTGGATACCTAGTGGAAACCAACACAGCTCATAGAGCAATGGTGCTATATGGCCATGACAAGGCTTGCTGCTGCATTCTGAATTAGCTGCAGCTTTCACATGTTTTTGGGGGACCACCTCATGTACAGCACATTGCAGCAGCCCATGTGCACGCTGACTAAAGTATGAATGACTGTCCAAATAATGGCACAAATAGCAGCCAATTTGGATTTGTGTGAAGGCCTTCTTAGCCACAGCTGCCACTTATTCCTTGAGGAAGAGTTGTGAATCCAAGAAAACTCCAACCATGGACCAGTCTTGCAGAGAACAGCCTCAGAAAGACATCAAGATCCCCTGGACAATAACTGCCACCCTACACTCCCAGGTTGAATTAAGACCATTTCAAAAAAAAAGAATAGATAAAATAATTGTAAGCATATAATAGTTTTTGTGCAATATCCTACTGTTTATTTGTTCTACTTACATTGTTTGTGAACTGCAGCTCTCAAGTGCATCTCAAGTGTGAGATCCGTGTGTGTGTGTGTGTGTGTGTGTGTGTGTGTGTGTGTGTGTGTTGCCAGAGGGAGGGGAGAGAGAGAGAGAGAACATAGCTAATTGTAAAAAATAACTCATGATCACTCATTTGCTTATATTAACAATTGTATCTTAAATATAGAAGCACTTGTGCACGCAAAATCATGCCTATACGTATACCTTCCCTTCTTTGAGCAAACAAAGGAAAAAAACAGTGAGGAACAGGATGATGATGGGATAACAGTGTGATGCATAAGGAATGGAAGATGAAGGGAGAAAGGAACTGGATGAAAAAGGAGAGAAAGAGGTTCCTGGACTGAACGAGAGAAACCCTGCTAGGATGTCACAAATAGAATTTGCCTCCTGGAGAAATGAGCCCCACTTCAAAGGCAAACCATTGCTGCTCACTTCCTTGTTTTTTAATTTCCTTGCTTAATTTTTAGCAAAGTTATAAACACCCACCCTATTCTCAGATGGAGGAAACCTGGCTTCTTAACTAAATGTGCAAAAAGAGCATACCATGTTGAGCATAACCCCTTTTCATGTTAAAATCAGCCATATTTTTATATCTATTTATTTCATGTATGGTGTTAAGCTACTAGCCTTCAAGTCAGTTTACTTAACAAAGGAAAAAAATGGAAACTCATATAAACTTTTGTGTGCAGTCTAAATTTCTAAATAGTCCTATGCATGAAATTTCCAGAAATAAAGTGTTTTGTTTGGATATGAGATCCAGAATGAGAATTTTGGATCACTGTTGGAGAATAAGCATCCCTCTATTCTTGTATTATTTTTATTTTTATGGTTCATTGCAGTCAGCAAGATGTTTAGACTCTTTGGCATTTTTATCTATCCAGCCATTTCCTGGCATAGACAGATGTTATTTGACCTTCTTGCGCTGCGAGACTCCCCCCCTCTCGCAGGCTTGGCCCTCCTCACTATCGAGGGCCTACCTTGATGACGGATTTTGGAATCCCGAGAGGTGGCATGTTGCGAGGAGGGGGTTGTGGGGTTTTTTGGGGAAGTTTTTAGATAGGATTTTAAAGGGTTTGGGGAGGGGGGTGGGTTGTGTGGGTTCGGGGGATAACCCGCGGGGGAGGGGGCCTGGTCCGGCTGAGGAGTGCGGCACGGGAGGTACGGGACTCGGGGTCAAGGAGTGGGTTAGAGCTTGTGTTGTTGATGGACATTATATCAGTACTGTGGGTGGGAGGGGCAGACATGGCAGGAGCAGGGGGCCATATCATGTGGGCGCACGTGCTCGCTGTCTCCGAGCGGTCGCACGCTCCGATCTCCAATGCTCCTCTCGTTCCCCAGGTTGCACAGGCCCTCAGGCCCTGGGCCTTCGGCTGATGCTATGCAATGCCAGGTCCGTGATAAATAAAGCCCCCCTCATTTGCGATCTTGTTCAGGAGGGGGGAGCGGACCTGGCGGATATTACGGAGACCTGGTTGGGCCAGGAGGGGGGGGTCCCCCTCGTTGAAATGTGCCCACCCAGTTTTCGTGCATTTCATCAGCCATGGTCACAGGGGAGGGGCGGGGTGGTGGTGGTTGTCATTAAAGAAGGTCTTGGTCCAAGGGAGGCCACTGTTCCTCAGACGGCCGGTTGTGAGTCCCTCCTTGTGAAGTGAGGTCATGGGGTGCAGATGGGCTTGCTGGTTACATAACTGGCTCCCTGCCACGTGGCAGCGGCCCTGGCCGAGCTGCTCAACGTTATAGCCGCGGTGGCAGTTGATACCCCTAGGCTTATGGTCATGGGGGATTTTAACCTGCCATCCATTGGTGAGGCGTCTGAGGTGGCTCGGGAGTTCATGGCTTCCATGACTGCCATGGACCTGACCCAGTTAGTTCATGGCCCTACTCACAAGGGGGGAAACACGCTGGACTTGGTTTTTGTCTTTGGTCAGTGGCTGAGTGATCTTGAGATAGGGGATATAGCGATCGAGCCCTTGTCATGGTCGGATCACTCCCTCTTCGCTTTGACCTTCGAACTGCCACACCCCGCCACAGGGAGGCGGAACCGATGAGGTGGTTCCGCCCCAGGCGCCTGATGGATCCGGATAAGTTCCAGACGGAGCTTGGGCCATTCCCTGAGGCTCTGGCCCACGGCTCGACTGAAGACCTAGCGGCCGCCTGGGATAGGGCGGCCGCTGGAGTTTTGGACCGGGTCGTGCCTTTGCGGCCTCTGACCCGGCGCCGGTCTCACCTGGCTCCTTGGTTCACCGAGGAACTGAGGGAGATGAAGCACCAGAAAAGACTCCTGGAGAGCAGTTGGAGGGCCAGCTGTTCTGAATCTGACCGAACACTGGTAAGGTCTCATATTAAGACCTACCTGGTGGGGATAAAAGCGGCAAAATGTAATTATTTTTCCGCTCTTATTGCGTCATCAGATAATCGCCCGGCCACCCTGTTTAGGGTGACCCGCTCCCTGCTCCACCAGGAAGCGTGGGAGGACCCCTCAGAGGGTAGAGCCGAGGACTTTGTACAGTATCTGTATGACATAATCGCTCAGATTCGGGAACACCTGGACTCTGACGGTAGATTCAGAAGGGATGATGGAGGCAGGTCTTGAGAATATTATCTGGGAAGAGTTTGATCCTGTGGCTCCCGAAGACGTGGACAGGATACTGGGCAGACTGAGAGCCGCCACATGTTTATTGGACCCATGTCCCTCCTGGTTGGTGCTGGCCTCCCGGGAGGTTACATGAGACTGGCTCCAGGGGATTATTAATGCTTCCTTGAATGAGGGTGTCTTCCCCGCCGCCTTGACGGAGGCGGTGGTGAGGCCTCTCCTCAAGAAGCCTTCCCTGGACCCGGCAGTGTTGGCTAATTATCGTCCAGTCTCCAACCTTCGCTTCGTTGCAAAGGTTGTTGAGAGTGTGGTAGCACGATAGCTTCCTCAGTACCTGGATGAATCGGCTTATCTAGATCCGTTCCAGTCGGGCTTCAGGCCTGGATACAGCACGGAAACGGCATTGGTCACATTGATTGATGATCCCTGGAGGGCTCGGGACAGGGGTTGCTCCTCTGTCCTGGTCCTATTAGACCTCTCAGCGGCTTTTGATACCATCGACCATGGTATCATGCTGCACCGGTTGGAAGAGTTAGGGGTGGGGGGCACCGTGTTGCGGTAGTTCTCCTCCTTTCTCTCCGACTGGTCGCAGTCTGTGTTGACGGGGGCAGAGGTTGACCCCAAGGCCCCTTGTATGTGGGGTGCCACAGGGGTCGGTCCTCTCGCCCCTTCTGTTTAACATTTATGTGACGCCGCTGGGTGAGATCATCCGTGGTTTCGGGGTGAAGTACCATCAGTATGCTGATGATACTCAGCTGTACATCTCCACCCCGGATCACCCCAATGATGCCCTTGAAGTGATGTCTTCATCTTATAGTTCACCCCACAGTCAACCATATATTTAGACTAGATTTGGCATTTTATCAACTCCTTCCCAAAGACCTGGGGTAGACAAATGTTTTTGATATTATTATTAATAAGAAAAAAACTTTCCATTTTTCTTCTGTTAGTTTCTAAATTATGGATTATAATAAAGTATATAAACATGGTATAATATACAAATCTGTTCTAAGCTAAGCAGTTTTGGAAATAAATGGTTATTTATTTAGATTAAGTACAGGGTTGCTCTGAGATAAAATATTCCTGTAAAACTCTATTTCTGTCAGATTCAGGAATTAAGAAATGTTGTATAATCATTATAAAAATGAATTCAGTTATCACATTATCTAATATGAATAATCAATAATGCTACTGAGAATTTGCTGAATTCCAACACATGGAATTGATGCAAAACCTCATCATTTGTAATAAAGATTTTTACTCTCTTTTCTTGGGGGAAAATTGTTTCTGAAAATGAAAGTGCAGTGTTCCAAGACATCTCACTAGGCCTTAGGGGATGCCCAAAGAGGGGGGAAACAGAATATTGTGAATCCTGTTAATATTTTTCAAAAAAGACCTGTAAGATGAACAACAGATTTGCTGTTTTTCATGGTTGTGATCTTTTATAGGACAGTCCAGCTGCCATCTTCTGAGGTGACAAAATTTTTTGATCACATTCTGGTTTAACTTGATTACTGCATCTATTTAAAAATGAACATAAGTAAAAGTATAATAGTTAGAAACCCAATGCTTCACCTACTATTTTAGGAAAGTCAGATAAATTTTAAAATATTGTTTTTACAAAATGTTCCAGAAGATAGTAATTAGGAAGGAACGTTCCCAAGACCCAATTTTTAAAATGATGTTGCATTACCCTGATGATTGCTCCATTGATTGTTTTCAAGAAGGCAATTTTATCATTTCAAACACTATGATTTCATCACTCTAGTCAAATCTTTTTGTTTTACTAGCATGATGTGTAGTTTTCCAGCTGCCCTAAGAAAAGGAAGTAAGCAACTAACGCTCACATTTAAAATAGAGTTGAACTGCTTTTCATTTATTTTCCTCCCCTTTGAGATGCCAAAAGCAATTTCCTTTTAAAGTTGACTTCCTTTCTGGAAATGATTTTCTTCTCAGACCATGGTGAAGCTCTCTATCCTATTTCTTTGACTTCATTTTCCTGTTTTATTTCTTTTACTGGTCATTGTACTGAAGCAGATCTTCTGACTGTAAGTAATCACGCTAAAGTTTTGCTCTAACTTTATTTTGTTTCTTTTCTTTTCTTTTTTCTCATCATTATCAGCCAGCCAAGAGAGACAGACAAAGCACTCATTGGTGCCCTCTGCAACAGAACACTATTAGGGGGCTGGCTGTAAATTGACGTGGCATGGAAAATCTCTGCTCACTTTGTAGCAGTTTGTATTTTTTTGAAAGAGGAGTAGTACTCCTGCTGAATTTGTTGCCTGGTATCCTTAAGAGCAGTTGTGCCTTGCTGTAAATATGGAGAGAAAAATTCTCTTTTTTCTAACTTGGGAGCAGAAGATTGGTTTCTGTTTGGATGTTTGGTTAACAGCAATAAAGAAGATCTAAAACAGATTGCTTGTTTTTAACCCGTCTTGTGAGAGAAGCCGATTTTGTGCCTGCAGAGTTTCTTCCTTAGCTTCTTACTGTTCCCCTTATACCCATCCGTCAGGTCTTAAGATGGGGTGTGGGCTGAGAAAGCTAGAAGATCCAGATGACAGCAGTCCTGGAAAAATATTTTCAACGCTGAAAAGACCGCAAGTGGAAACAAAAACAGACTCTGCTTATGAGTACATATTGCTGGATTTTACATTAGAAGGTATGTATGAAGTGTTTTAACCTTTCAGAAGAACTTACTGTATAAACCAATTGTGGTTTCTTACGGTTAGATACAGACAAAAAGTTTGATTCATTTTCCCCTACTGTTTATTAGATTAAGGATTTAGAAATGACTATTAAAACATTTCTCTGCCTGTGCTTGTCATACCTGGGTATCTCTGAAGAAATATATCACTTTTCAAGACCTTCAGGATTAAGCTTGAGCTATTAATAGTAAGTGGAACATTGAAGATATCAAATACAAATATAGTTGAACGTACCCTTCTTTGTTTTAGACTGTTCATGGACATCTGTGTGGTTAGAAACAGACTACCCTGTAGGGCTACTTCCTTCTTTTGTAGGGTGTCTTGTTTCTAACCAACTCCATGTCTCAGAAAGTTGAAAAAATAAACAAATAGTCCCAGATGGCTTCCCACTAAGAACAGACAGCTCTGTTCTGCAAAAGTTGCTTCTGGGAATTTTTTGAAGAAGTTTTCATAAAGCTATTTGGGTTTGTACACCAGCTTTTTTGTGTAGAATTTAGTAGGAATTAATCCCAAACACAATTTACATATTCTAGTCAGTGTCAACATGGTTATAATTTAAATAGAATGATTTTATAATGTATAGGATGCATAAGGAAGCATTATACAGTATCGTTGAACTATATGTTAGCTTTTTAACATTTTTATTTGGTTTTGGATGAAACAGCTTTTGTTCATTATGAGGAGAAAAAATAGTAACAAATACTGAGTTTCATGTTTGATTGCCTAAAATTAAATGCAACTATATTAGTTACAACTGTGATTTAAATCACACTTTGTTTTATTTTAATGGATAGTACGGTAGATTTAAATATGTATATTTTCAGGATTATAGAAGTACTTTGATGGAGATTATTTCTTGTAAAAATAATCATATTGCTAATAATTCAAATAACTGTTAGCAATTTTATGCAGTTACTTTGGTAACTGAGGTGATAGATGAGAGAGAGAAAGAGAGGGAGAGGGGGAGATGATATTGCTATTTTTCAATCACATATCATAATGAAATAGGCAGTTGGATCCAATCTTGTCCTCCTACTACTGAAAGGCTCTTTCCATTTCTGGCAACTAGTCAAAATTCAATGGAGACTCCTATTGGGGCAAACATGGAGGCAATGAAATCCAGTAGTAGAACCAAGATGGTAAGGTTAAATATGAAGACTCCAGAAACAATATGAGACTAAAACCAATTGTTGCAGTTGCATTTTTTTCCTCTTTCCTTCATATTTTATTGATGGTGGTGGGAAAACTGAACAAAACTGCAATTAGCTTCTTCTGCAATTGTCAGCTTATTTTAGAATACCTCTGAGTCTTGCTATACATTATTGGTTATACTGAGAGGTGAAAATATTCTGCCATTTATAGATGCAAGCTTCCTATTAAGCACAGGATCAGAGTATGCTTTCTTTCTAGTTGTTTTTTTTAAAAAGCAAGTTCCTATATCACAGTATTCAAGGCTTGAAAATAGTTGGACAGTGACTGGTGTCAAAAGCACAACTTCATATGTGGTAAGGCTCCGGTGTCTACTCAAACTCCTTGAGTGTGTATACTAGAAACAGATACCTAATTCAGATGTGTAATATATATAGACCAAAATCTATTGTTATATAAACTTCCTTTTTAAAAATCACTTAATAATTTAATAACCCTTTGTTATAACAACAAATATAATTTGTTTAACTTTATGCCTGAACCTGTTATTATAACTATTAACCGTTCAACACTTAAGTCCCTATATTCTGTTACTGCTATAGTAATAGAAGCCACATGCAATGCTGTGTTTTTTAAAGTAGTTTTTTCTTAGTAAATTGATTGATTGAAATATTGCTTCTTTTCTCTTACAATAGCTCTCTGAAATTATTTGTTAAGTTATTTTCTGAAATTTGTATTTTTCTTGGATTCGGCTTCTCTTCTTGGCCATGTGGAATGACCTTCACACCTTGTGTGACCCTGCTATGTGTATATACTCTGAGCATCCAATCCTGACTTCTCACATATCCTTCCCAGGACCACTTACTCCTACCACTATGATGAGGCAGGGCAGCAGGACTTTGGGAGGCGGGTAGTCTTAGTAAATGTCTGAAGTGAATAATTAGTGAATAGTGAATAGTGGACCCCTCTAGTGATAATGTATTGCTGTACAACTGTACAACTTAATCTTTATAAAAAGTTATTTTAAAAATCTTTATAAAAAGTTATTTTAAATGTTTTTTAAATCCTATATCAAGTGTTTCTGGTTGTTTTAATTCTTTTAGTTATCTCAAATCCAGAAATTATCAAAATATGCTCTGTTTTGGATATTGCAAAGAACGTGGAGGAGTATTATAATAAAGGATATGTGGTAGGAGCTATTCATCCTGTTTTACTATCATCTGGACAAAGAAGGCATTTTCCAGCAAGTCACATCTATCGAGTTGTGCTTGTGCGTCTCAAATTCAGGTATGCCATAAGAAATGCTTAAATTCCAGTAAGCTTTTGTATTGAGCAGAGTTCCTTCATCGAACAAATTGTTCCCTGCTTTAAGAGTAAAACCATTATTATGACAACCACATCATAACTTTGTTGCATCTTAGAACCAAATTACGTTAAACTGCATGACTTAGTTTATTCCCCATGCAAATAGCTGTTCAAATCAGGAGACTTGCAAAAATAATATCCTCTCCATCCTCCCTGATTGTTCTTTCATATTGAAAACCCTTGCATGCAAAGACATAACATGTAGTTAAGTCACAGGTACTTTTAAGCCCATTTATTAGGACAGAAACTTTGGGAGATGAAATCATTTCCATTAGACCAGGGGTCCCCAAACTTGGGAGCTTTAAGACTTGTTGACTTCAACTCCCAGAATTCTCCAGCCAGATAGAACTAAAATAGTATGATTATGATTGCCATTATCTGCTTTTCCTTGTCTTTTATTTCCTTCTGACATTTTTGTTCTCTTTGTATCCTTGCCTGTGCATATCTATTAGTGGAGATATTTTTTTTTTTTTTTGCATCTGAGGAAGTTACATTCAACCCATGAAAGTTTATGCAAAAACTACATTTGATAATCTTTAGCTATTCGATAGTGGGTACTGTAATTGTGACCAACAATGTGATTTCCAGCTATACTTCTGAGATTCTTAAATTAAATCTCCAATGAAGAATTGCTTAAAACTGAAGCTGAACTTAAACATAGTACATACAGAACATTAGGTACTGATAGGAAAGCAAGCTAGACAAATAGGCTTTGTGAAATCAATTTTAAGTAGCCTTTTATATATTCTGATATACTTGATATATTCAAGTTCATATATTTGTACATTTTTACCTAACTAAAATTTATGTTGTAAGAAATTGGGCATTATTTTACTTGTCCAAGGCTGCATTCTCTGATGTCAGCCTATTTGGATCCCAATTGTTGGTTTGTTCTAAAATTATGTCAGATATCTGAGCCAAAAGTGGCTATAACCATCTTGAGAAACATCTTAGTGTTTCTTGTCTTCTTGCTGACAAACCTCTTTTCTGTCTCTGATTCATTTTTTAACAATCTCTTTGTTCTTTTTTAGTCCTGCAGACTATTAGGGGAGAGACTGATTACTCTTGAAAGCATGATCAGAACTGCAAGTTGCCCTTTGTAGGGTTATTATATTTATTTATTTATTATACTTTTACCCCACCTTTATTACTTTTATAAGTAATTCAAGGCAGAAAACACACACACTGTTCCTTTCTCCTCATATATTTTCTCAGCATGAGAACTGTTGCATTCTTAAATAGGAGGAAACTATTCCAGAAACAGAACAAAGATTGCAAGAAAACACCCTATATGACCTTAATATATTGTAACACTAAAACTAACATAATAAACTTTATTATTGGCATATTAATATTAATATCATGATATATAACAAAAAGGCCACAGATATTAGTTCTAAATGTATTCTTCTTGACAGCTACTTACAATTAATTTTAATTTATTGAACTCCTTCAGGTTCAGCTCTTGAAACTCTTCTGAAATATTTCAATATAGCTAAAAACTGTATTTGTGTGTGTTACATTACCTAAATTTGAGTGTGAGATGTTACGTGCTGTTAAAACTCAAGATAATGAATATACTAAGCTCCATTTAAACCTTAAAATGTTAACTTAAAGCATTTCACAGGCAAAAGTTTCCAGTTCTGTCCTCTCTACAGCTATCTACACTTCATAAACAATGTGGGACAAGACAGTAACATTTCCTTACTGTTAGCTTCTTAAACTGAAATATTCTAAGATTCAAATCTTTAAATCTAACTAGTTGTTAGAAAACAGTTATCTTCTGACTTAGCACTCAGTCATTTATTGCTTGTGTCATTTTGGTGAACCTCAGACAATAACAGTTGTTTGTCATGATGATTGCAACTATTTTGTCTGGAGCTGCAAGCCAAGTACTTTTTTTTTAAAGGGAAAATTGAAGGATAGATTGAAATTATCCAATTCATTATCTCAGTTGGACTCACTTTTCACATTCATTGAGCAGAACTCTAGAAATCTTTTATGTTGCTGCATCACCTGGGGTTCCTCTGAAAACTAATGAAGATTCTCCAAGCTCCACAGGCATAACAAAACCACACGACAATTGTCATCCTCTTGTTACAAGTGGTAATGGCCTCAGTAAAACCAGAACCCTAAGAATAACCCCAAGTTTCCTTTTGGATGGAACCCAAAAGAATCCATCAGATTCCTCGAGTGGACTAATCAAATAGGTCCTACCTCCCTGCTCAAAGGTCAACAGGGAGTGATCTGTCCAAGACAAGGGAGTTTCAAGTCTCCCAGAACAATAAGCCTGGTGTACTCCACCACAAACCCAGCCCCAGATTTAAGCTACTCAGCTATGGAGGCCACTCCAGATTTCTCTGCTGCAGTTCTGGATGTCTTGGCAGCCAAAGACCTCCAATAACTTCCAGGTTACCTCCCCCACACTCTGCGTAATTTGGGCTAACTTGGGGAGGTTCTGCTTCATGGTGTCTAAGAACTGGCTACCATAGCTCTGTCCTATTCCCAACTTAATCAAACAGTTTGCACCAAAACCTCCAAACTCTAACCCTCAACAACATTCTTAATATGCTGAAATTCCTGCATACCTTGCACAGACACGCAGCCCTGACCCCAGAACCATTACAAAAAAGTAATGCATTTATAGCTCAAATTAAGTCTCTCAAATCTTACCCTCACCAGGTCTGCATTACAGTTAAAATACCATCAATGAAACCTCTTTAAATATCTGAAGGAAGTTTGCTTTTTAACTCACGTATTTATACTTGCATATTTCAACAGAAAAATATTTAGTATTTTAAATGAAATGTAAATAAGGTTGCTCAATGTGTAATTCAGTTCTGTTCCAAGCAACATGTTTGGGCAAAAGAATCAAGAATAACAGAAGAGCTACCCAAAGAAGAGAGTTGCCAACATTCAATTTATAATTTTTGGGAATGGAAAAAAGTGTTGCTTGCTAGTATTTTGCACAAGATAGGTCAAATTTCAACGAAGGCTGCTTTCTTTCTGTGTTTTAGCCACAAGAATCCACCAATGAGAGAACCAAGACCCAGGCTTGTGATTGAAGAGTGTCCTTTAACATACGAAAAACTAACAAATGAGGCAGTTAAGGAAGTGTTAGAGAAGGTATGACCATCTTCACTGAATATTTTACTTTTCCTTTAACTATAATCCTACTCTGAGAACTCAGATAATGTTCACGAACAAAAACATACATATCTAATACCAAACTTTGTCTTGATGCTAACATAACTACCTTCTGGATCTTCTGTTTCAATCACTTCTCATAATTCCACATTTCCAAGAGGGTGAATGGGTAGCATTGCAGTTCTGTGGCATCACCAATACTATAAAGCAACCTCCTGAAGGGCGTCAGGTTGTCCTGTTCCTTGTCAGTTTTCTAAAAGCCTAAAAACTGAGTTGCTTTTAGAGGGGCTTTCTTTGAGTCTTTCCCTGATGCCACCTTGCTTTTTGGATTTTGTGTGGGGGTGGGTGAGTATATATATGTGTGTTCCCTTTTGGTTTTATGCAGAGCTAACCTGTTGACTGGCTTTATTGTTATGACTATTTGGATTGGTTTTACATTCACACAAATGTTTTAACTTTTATGTAACCTGCAAACACTGAGAATC
The DNA here is from genome assembly GCF_029215685.1 of Pituophis catenifer annectens. NCBI lineage: Eukaryota > Metazoa > Chordata > Lepidosauria > Squamata > Colubridae > Pituophis > Pituophis catenifer. The sequence goes on from NW_027256881.1 coordinate 182,503,890, forward strand.
ATTTGATTGCAGCAGAGGAGAAGCACTATAAATAATGCTAGCACCCCATTTATAGACTCCTGCAATTCAGTTCTCCCATAACTCTTCCCGTTCCCTGTTGATTCTGTTGAGTCAAAGATGGGTAGTTGAACAAAACTGATGGCAGCAGCTATGGAAAATGTTTTCACATCCATTTCTTTGTGTTGGCCTGCTTTACACAGAAACCTGATTTCTAAATTCAGAAGAGAAAACTATGCTAGGATTTCTTCAGAAGAACTCCAGGGCCTTATTGATGAAATATTCTATTGAATCATATATTTAGTTCTGTATGATAACTGAGTCCCTCAACTGTTCAGTAAAGTTGTTGCAGAATGCAGCCTTGAAATATTACATGTTGACATTCCATGATGAAAAGTTGAATATCATGTTGAATGAAATGTTGACTGACAACCAGTTTGGTCTAGTGCCGTGATGGCAAACCTATGGCACATGTGCCCAGAGTGGCAACTGGAGCCACGTGCCTGGAACGCACAGTGTCGCCTGTTCTCTTCCGGGTTTCTGGCACGCATGCACACGTGACGATCAGCTGGCCTTTGTGCATGAGGCAGTGCCAGAAACCGGAAGAGCTGGTCTGTGAGCCAGGAATGGGGGTTCCTCGAACTTCAGAATTGGGAGTGTCCAGAAAGAAGGAGGACCAATGGGAATCTCCCTTCTGCAGTGTCATTGGTCTCTGGGCAGAGTCTCCCTTGACTTCACACACTGGAGGAGTTAGTTCCGTGCAGAGAAGAAGCCCAAGTTGGTTATTCAGGCCAAGATCCCCCCACCCACTTTCTCCACTTCTCTCTCTCCGCAGAACTGTCTCTCCTCCTTCAGGTGAAGCCCCAAAGGACTCTGCCTGGAGACCGATTACGCTCAAGCAGGGAGAATTCTCATTGGTGTTGCCCCTCATTCTGGCCCCTCCCATCTCAAAAGTCTGAGATAAACACTTTCCCCCAATGCAGAACTGCGGATTCCTCCTCTGGGGCTGGAAGCATCTGGCCAGAAACACATGCGTGTGAGCATGCATGCCGTGAGCATGTGGGTCGCCAGCTGATTGGCGCATGTGCATGCGCGGCAGTAACCAGAAGACTTGCTGGCTGCCGCACATGCATGTGCCAGAAGCCAAAAGTACCTTATCCGGCGCACGCATGCCTCCTGGGCAGCTCCTCTTCCTGGTTGCGGCCCTGACAAGTGTGCACAAAGTGCTCCCTTTTCAGCACTCGGTGCCAAAAAGGCTCGCTATCACTGGTCTAATGATAAGGCACCAGGCTAGAAACCCAGAGATTGTAAATACTAGTGGACCAGTCACTCTCTTGCACCCCAACTCACCTCACAGAATTATTGTTGTGGGGAAAATAGAAGGAATAAGGAATATTAGGTATGTTTGCTACCTTGAAGTATTTCTAAAAATAATAAAGATGGAATATACATGAACAAATAATTCCAGAACATCAGCATTTATTAAACCTTTGCATTGATGTTTAAGACATTTCAAGTATGCTAATTAAGAAGGAGTTAAGGCATCAGGCTAGAAACTGGGAGACTGAATTCTAGTCCTGAGTTAAGTAAGAAGCTAGCTGGGTGATCTGGGGCCAGCCCTTCTCTGTTGGGTCTAGGAAAGAGAGAATGGCAAATCAATTCTGAAATCTTGCAAGTAAACTGTGGGGATTTGTGCAGGGTCTTGTCAGGATTCAACACTGACTCAAAGGCATAAATAACATTAAAAAAAATCCCTTTACATACCATTAATTTTTACCCAGATACAAATAGGCAAAAGAAAGACTCCATATATCGTGCTCTCTGTAAAACTGAAGATACATGTTTTACAATTAGTTGAAATTTTTGAATAGGTGGCTGTTTCATAATATTAATAGTAAAATAGATATGCTATTTTTATATTTATTATATTTATTCATTTTTATCAATGAATATTTCTTTCTGTGAATCCATGTAAAACCATCATACAGAAACTAGCTACACGCCTTAGTGAACAATATGCATATCCACCCCATTGAATTAGTACTGTCTTTTTGAAAAATATAGGTCAATGATGCTGCTAAAAGAGGAATGAAGTTTGTTGGGTTTATAACCCAATCTTGCTCTCAATCTAAAATCTGCAATGGTACAAACCTGGGCGAAGATATGGAGTCTGACTCGACACTATGCAGAAGGAACAGAGAGCAGAGGAGCCATGATTCAGAGGAAAATGTTAGAATCTGGAATGAAGGGACACTGAGTAGTCAATCCTCTGAGAGTGGAATACAGGAAGAAATTCAGCTGGACATCAGGCCAGCACAAAAGACTGATTTTCAAGAGGGAATAGAAGGCTGTCCCAGCCCGAATAAATTAAAGGAAAAAGAAGGTATTTAAACACATCATCTATATGGTCTACATCAGGGGTGGTATTCACTTACCTTTGCTACCGGTTCACAAATGTGAGTGTACAGAGCGTCAAAAACAAGACGCGATGACATCCAGGTGGGTGGGTGGAGCTTCCCACCACCGCTACTGGATTGCGCAATCAGGATAGAGCTGGCTGAATTTCATCACTGGTCTACATGCACTATGTAGCTATCTCAAACTACAGAAGAATCCATTTTTAAGAACAATAGTTTAAGAGAAGGATTATCAAACAGTACAACCATATTTGGAGGTGTTCTTAAACCTTTCTCATGTATCCCTATGTTTATTAGCCTTTTTTTCAGCAAGGACAAACTATCCAAATTGAAAAATGTATTGCCTCTACTTTTTTAACAATTATTTTCAGTCTGGAAAACTACAACAGAACAAAACATAACATCATATGCTCTCCATTCTTAGTGTCTTTAGGATAAAAACTGGCTGAACAAATATTCTCTCAAAGACTAAATGATATGGCGCATCAAATGGAAGTCAACAATTATCACAGAGCCCAGAACTTAGGTTGCCAAGGATACTTAGGAATCCTCCAAATATTTAAATATTCTTACCTTTCCCAAATTGTGAAAAACTTTTTTAGGCAGATACAGTATCCTTCCCTCTAAAACCTCACAAGCTCAGCACTGCAAACCTGAGCAGATACAAATTGTACACCACATTAATACATTATAACTTCCATGGGATACTCAAAAGAATTATATATAGTCTCTGTTGCAGTAATTCTCAGAAAGTACTGATTATTATGTAAACCTCCTTCTTTCAGATTGTTTAGTAAATAATAACAAATAAATGAAACCATGGATCTTCCATATTGTAACTAAATTTGTGTGACTGCAATGAAAATCAGGCAATAGGTGATACAAAACTGAACACTATTGTTTTTCATTATGTTCTTGTGTCATCTGCTGATTGTTGATCAAAATAAAATAAATTAAATTTAGTAACTTAGAGAAAATTGCCACTGAGTTTATTAGAAAAAATTAGCATGGTAGCATCCAGCCTTAAACCCCTCACAAATTGTAAAACAAAGATCACCATGTTATAAAAGATGAATTCTGAGCAGAGAGAGAGAAAGATGAATAATGTGAATCATAAAAAGAAGTAGCAAACAGTTGAATGGGAGTAGGTGGAAGAGGAGGATGAATTTAGTTCAAGAAGAATGAACTTTAGAGAGAAATATCAGTGTCATGGATAATTTGGCTGGGAATATTAGGATGTAAGGTTGCCAAGTTTAGTTTGCAAACTGGCATTCCCAGGGAGATGTCCACAGCATAGTTACAGCTGCAAGATTATTGGTGAGATGCATGGTGGTAGCAGCAATAGATGAGCCAATTAAAATTTAAGAATGGAAATGTAGGTTTTGGACGCTAGAAAAAGACCGAGAAAGAAAAATCCCGTTAATACGATACAAAAAGAGAAGAAAAACATTTTGCAAATCACAATGTAAATTGAAAGAGGAAACCATGTTCTGTACAGAGAGAATGAAGAGTTTGGATTTAAGCCCCTGAATTAAGTTGGCTTTCATAGTAGGATTTTCTAACATATTTGTTTACATAATTGAAGGATAGGGCGGCCGCTGGTGCTTTAGATCGGGTCGTGCCTTTGCGGCCTCTGACCCGGCGCCGAATCTGCCCAGCTCCTTGGTTCTCCGAGGAGCTGAGGGGGATGAAACGCCGGAAAAGATGCCTAGAGAGTAGTTGGAGGGCCAGTCGCTCCGAATCTGACTGTACACTAGTGAGGTCTTATATCAAGACCTACTTAGTGGCGATAAAGGCGGCGAAGTGTAATTACTTTTCCGCTCTTATCGCGTCAGTAGAAAATCGCCCAGCTGCCTTGTTTAGGGTGACTCGCTCCCTTCTCCATCTGGGAGCGCGGGAAGACCCCTTGCAAGGTCGTGCTGAGGATTTTGCGCATTATCTGCACGATAAAGTCGCTCAAATTCGGGAAGGCTTGGACTCTGACTGGGTAGGTACAGGCGGGTTGTCCGAGGTCTGTCTTGAGACGGTTATCTGGGATGAGTTTGACCCTGTGACTCCCGAGGACGTGGACAGGATGCTGGGGAGGTTGAACGCAACCACATGTTTATTGGACCCGTGTCCCTCCTGGTTGGTGCTGGCTACCCGGGAGGTTACACGAGGCTGGCTCCAGAGGATTATAAATGCTTCCTTGAGTGAGGGGTTCTTGCCTCCCGCCTTGAAAGAGGCGGTGGTGAGGCCCGTCCTCAAGAAGCCCTCTCTGGACCCAGCTGTTTTAGCAAACTATCGTCCAGTTTCCAACCTTCGCTTCTTGGCGAACGTTGTTGAGAGTGTGGTTGCGCGACAGCTCCCGCAGTACCTGGATGAAACTGTCTATCTAGATCCGTTCCAGTCCGGCTTCAGGCCCGGGTACAGCACGGAAACGGCATTGGTCGCGTTGGTTGATGATCTCTGGAGGGCTCGGGACAGAGGTTGCTCCTCTGTTCTGGTCCTATTAGACCTCTCAGCGGCTTTTGATACCATCGACCATGGTATCATGCTGCGCCGGTTGGAGGGGTTGGGAGTGGGAGGCACTGTTTTACGGTGGTTCTCCTCCTATCTCTCCGACCGGTCGCAGTCTGTGTTGGCTGGAGGGCAGAGGTCGACCTCAAGGCACTTGGTTTGTGGGGTGCCACAAGGGTCGGTCCTCTCGCCTCTCCTGTTCAACATTTATGTGAAGCCGCTGGGCGAGATCATCCGTGGTTTTGGGGTGCAGTGCCATCTGTACGCTGATGACACCCAGCTGTACATCTCCACCCCAGACCACCCCAACGATGCCCTTGAAGTGATGTCCCAGTGCCTGGAGGCGGTGCGGGTCTGGATGGGGAGGAACAGGCTCCGACTCAATCCCTCCAAGACTGAGTGGCTGTGGCTGCCGGCGTCCCGATATAGTCAGCTGGTGCCATCGCTGACTATTGGGGGCGAGACATTGGCCCCCACGGAGAGGGCGCGTAACTTGGGTGTCCTCCTGGACGCACGGCTGTCTTTAGAAGAGCATTTGACGGCCGTGGCCAGGGGGGCTTTCTATCAGGTTCGCCTGATACGCCAGTTGCGCCCCTTTCTGGATCGGGACTCCCTATGCACGGTCACTCATGCCCTCGTTACTTCCCGCCTCGACTACTGCAATGCTCTCTACATGGGGCTCCCCTTGAGGAGCACTCGGAGGCTCCAACTGATGCAGAATGCGGCCGCGCGGGTACTTATGGGGGCGACATGGCGCTCCCACGTGACACCTCTCCTGCGCGAGCTGCATTGGCTTCCGGTGGTCTTCCGAGTGCGCTTCAAGGTGTTGGTTCTCATCTTCAAAGCACTCCATGGCTTAGGACCCAGTTATTTACGAGACCACCTTCTGCCTCCGATAACCTCCCACCGGCCAACACGCTCCCACAGAGAGGGTCTCCTCAGGGTGCCGTCTGTCAGGCAATGTCGGCTGGTGACCCCCCGGGGAAGAGCCTTCTCTGTGGGGGCACCCGCCCTCTGGAATGAGCTACCCCCAGGGATACGACTAATCCCGGACCTCCGGACCTTCCGCCGGGCCCTGAAGACTTTTTTATTTCAGCAAGGCGGGCTGGGTTAATAATTTTTTAATTGGGTGAATTTTATGGGTAACGGGGTTTTAAATTGGAGAAGCCTAAGATAATTTAATTTTGTTTTAATGTATTTTAATATTTGCATTGTGTGTTTTTAATTCTGGCTGTTCACCGCCCCGAGTCCTTCGGGAGAGGGGGCGGTATAAAAATTTAATAAATGAAATGAAATGAAATGAAATGATTGATAGATCAATTTGAATTAAAATAGCCTTCAAATGTCATGCTGGACTTTTATCCAAATGGGTTTTAATTTGTATTCTTAATGCAAAATGTAATTTTGTAGATTTTTTAAAAAACTGTAAATATAACCCATTGACATTTTTACAATGCATATTACCCTAATATCTTTATTTCATTTTTTTTTCTCTCAGACACCAAACTATATACAATTTTCAATGTCTTTGAAGATGATTCCATCAGTTGGACCTATCATGACAGTATTTTGTCTCTGAAAGTGTCACGGAAAGGACCTGTGATTAGTACATTGGATGCTGATTGGTTAGATTTAACCACATTTTATTACAAACAAGGGTTATCATTAATTGACTCCTTTGTGTGCTGGGAAGCCTCTAAAGGTAAGGATAATGATACTCTTTTTCATACTTAAAAATAAGGATATTAGCAAAATTCATTCAGAAAATTCAAAATGATACAAAAAGAGTGTGTGCAAGTTTTAAAATAGGCTGCAGAGTAAATAAAGACAGTGGTCTGTTTGATTCAGGATAGTTAAAGCTTTCAGATAAGGCTTGCATCTGTCACTCACCCACAGTTATAGATACTACATTTATCACTCATTGGCTTTCTCTCCCAGGGAACTATTAAAAGATCACCAGAGGGAAGGGAGAAGCAATGAAGATCCCCCACCAGCTGTTGTCTATGCGTATCACTTGTTTCTCGCTGTAGAGAACCAACTGTTTTGAGCAGAATGGCTGGGGGCGGGGAATTCTCACTTCCTTTCCTCCCACCAAGAGAGAGTCAAAGAGAGAAAGAGGGATTATTCACCCTTAATTTAGGAGTGAAAAATAAGAACTACCAATAGCTGGGCAGAAGAAAGCTATAAAGAGGCTTGGAGAAGATTAAGTAGTTTTTCAAATTTCCAACTTGTTCTTTGTAGGAGAGTTCAAGTTCTCAGATTGATCTGGCCTTCCACTTTGAAGTGAATTGCTTAAAAAGATAACCAGAAATAAAAATCTAAACCTGAAATGTTTGCTGTCATGGAAATTTTTTGTTTAAAAAAAAGAGAGACATATGATGAACTCCCTATTACATACATCACAAGAGCAGCTGGCTTACCCATTTTTAAGTGGTTTCTACAGGAAGAATTAAACACGTGAATCACACTCAACGGGGTTTTTTTAACGTTAGCCAACAGAAAAAAGAAACATATTCAAATTTTACTCTTATTTATATCTAAACTATTTAATTTCCAAAATTTAATTGAATTTCTCATTAAGGGCTAAACTAGACATGAAGTGATTTAAGAAATGAACTAATACATCAATCTCACAGATGCAGACGAAGACTGTGAATTCTTAACATATGCAGTCTCCTTTTAAACTTAATTTTTTAAATATAATCTTTCTAAAAGTAAAATAAACAGCAGATGACTTGCTTGAAGCAAGTAAGAAGATCGACCTAGAATTTGCTTTGCTGCTGTATGTTATTTGCCATTTTATTTGTAAAAAAATGAGAATGTCAGATTCATTTTGTGCTTAAGAAATGTACTGCATATTCTCTTTATATTACATCTACCAAATCAAAATTTAAATTGAACATAGCTGAAAATAGGACAACCAGATCTGGGGGCAGGGGTGGGGAATCAAACAGCTGCTTGATGGCAACAAGGAGTCTTTCACATCCAAGATTTAGTAGCCCTAATTATAATTTAGAAATGTGTAATTCAAGGATAGATAACTTCAGCCTAGTCTGAAAAGCTTTTGCAGAAGATTAGACACTTGTATATTATTTGAGCATGGTGTTAGTAATGAAAGCGTAATGTGTCAAAAAGACAATTTGGGGGAGGGAGGTAATGGCCGAATGCACTTTGGGCTCTGACCTCATTTCTGCCGGTTCCAACCCTACTCATCATAGGAACCGAAGATATGTGGCATTTGACAGGAAAAAAATTAACCACCCACAGTCACTTAGAAAGTAAGATAGGCAGTGTCTAAACTTGCATAAATAAGTAAGTAAGTAAGTAATATAAATTTACCAAATCCTGTTCATTGACAATCACATCAAAATGATCATGTGTGAGACAGAAAAAGAAAGCATACTCCTCTTAATACATAAGTGTAGTACTATAAAGTTTAGATATTATTTACTACTTTTCCTTTTTTCTTTTTTTTTTCTTTCTCTAGCTGACTTTGGGCTCAAATCATTAGAAGGGTTATTTATATATGAAGAAGAACCGGGGTTTCCAGGTTCGGAGAGGAAAGGAAATGATGCTATTGTTGTAGAACAATGGACTGTCATTGAGGTAATTCCCTATTTTTGTTTTTAACAATTTTAAGTTACTTTTCCTGATTAATTTCAAGGGTTTACATAAACTCAGTATACAATTAGAAAAATAATCAATATGTGAGCAAGTTTGTGATATCTTGTAATTTTAACATATTTGAGATTTCAGCAAAAATAACTCACAGTTCAATTATCATTTTAGATAATCATTCCTTGTATATATCTTTGTTTTCTAGTGTCCATAAAGGCCAAATCTTTACAGTAACAATGGTAGGAGTGGTTGTCACAACTAAAAAGTTGTTGATGATAGGCAGTCATTAAAGATAATGTTCTGTTTAAATTTTAAAAATCCTCAAAGAAATGAATATCAAGAGTTTGCAATAACAAATAAATGAAATCTTCAATTTAAGAAATGAAACAGGTGGTTCTGTTAAAGTTGAATTAAATCCAAATGGGTTTTTTCAGACTCAAAAAGAGACTTATATATGAGAAGTTGCACTTTCCTGAAAGTGATGACAATTACAGTCTAAAATACTGTACAATATTATCTAACACTTTTGCATCCTGGAGTTTCCCTTTTATATAAATGGTGGGGTGAATTGAAAGGAGAAACAAAAGGAATCACAAGGCTAAATTTGGAAGTGTGAAACAATTGTCATTTTCCTTTTCTTGTTCTAGAAAGAAAGTCATAGCACTAGAATCAGTGCATTGGCTTCTCTGAACACAAAAACATATTCCAGAACTTAAAGTGGGCAACTTAAGCATTGGTTCTGGTTCAAGGGAGGTGACCACAAAGGTTGCCCTTTATGCAAGGAAGACTTCATGAAAGGATTAATTCTTTGCCTTCATGCAGAAAGAGGAAGTTTCATCAACTAAATTCAGCCACTGGTCTCCCCACAGTTATCCCTCACAGATTTACAAAGCTGACAAGTTTCAGATAGTCATCTGTTCTTTGGCTTCCCATATCCATCTTTTCAACCATCCACTTTTTGTTAAGAGGTCTGGTCCTATACTCTAGTACCGTGATTTTATTTTATTTTATTGAATTTCTATACCGCCCTACTCCCGAAGGACTCAGGGCCGTGAACAGCCATGAAATAAAACACATACATATACAAAATTTAAAATCGAATAAAATGAATTAAATAAATTAGGCTGAATTGATACCCATAATTTAAAATACCCATGATGGCGAACCTATGGCACGCGTGCCACAGGTGGCACGTGGAGCCATATCGGGGGGCACACAAGCGTTGCCCTAGCTTAGCTGCAGCGCGCATGTGTGCGCCGGCCAACTGATTTTTGAGCCTTCAGGGCCCACCGGAAATCAGGAAACAGACCACTTCCTGCCTCCAGAGGGCCTCGGGAGGGGAGGTTGTTTTTGCCCTCCCCAGACTCCAAGAAAGCTTCTGGAGCCTGGGGAGGGCGAAAAACGGGCCTACCGGGTCCACCTTGCCATCGCATGCCAAAAGCGGTGGGAGCGTGGTGGGGTCGCATGCGCGGGGGCCAGGGTGCATTGAATTATGGGTATGAGCATGCGCGTGTGTCCCCCACCCCCCTTTTGACATGCAACTGCAAAAAGGTTAGCCATCACTGCTCTAGTATCTCATTTTCTATTCTTCTGCTATATTCCTTCTTGTTAGCAGTAAAAAGTAGCAAAGTCTGTTCTTATACAGTAAATTTTGTTGGAACAACTCAGATCCAGCATATTTTATCTGTTAAATCCAAATTACATTGAGGACTGTTAACTAGAGGGTTTACTATATTGCCATTTCTGTGTCACATATATTGAATAGATCATGCTGAGAAGCATCCTTCATTTGGATTTGCATATTTTATATTTTGTAATGCAGGATTCTTTGTCAAAAAGTTTGTCTAAAGGAGCAGCCATTCGCTGACAATGCATATGCGCAATCACTTCCACTTGGAAGAACAAAATAATTACTCAGAAGTTACCCCACAAAAAAGCTGACCAGTTCAGTTCCCCAAGTGATTCCATAAATAAGTGTTGACAACTGGAATAAACATCTTTGATTAGTTTTTAATTATATCAGCAATCATTGTACCATATATGTCAGGGACAAATAATGGAGTCTTCAGAACTTTTAAACTTCGATTTAACTCAGCTGATATACTTAAAGATAAGAAAGGAGCTGTGAAATAGTCCAAAACATCTAGAAGTTGCCAAACTCTTATTATTGCTTCAAGTAACTCATACAGATAACTGTTGTAGTGTGACTTTTGGAATTCAGAAAGAGACAGGAATAAACTGGAAAAAAAAATCTCCATTCTAGAGAGTTTGCATGTGCAGATGAAGGAGAATTACACATTACTTAGTTTTTGGCTTGTGTTTTCAGGTCTACACTAAAAATAAAATGGAACTAAACTTAATGGAACTGAATTTCTGTAGGAAAAGAAATATGTAATTGTCAAATTTCTTTCTATAAACACACCAGAACAGCAATAGGAAGAAAAAAACATAACTATACCCAGTGGTGGGATTCAATTTTTTTAACAACAGGTTCTGTCGGCGTGGCTTAGTTGGGGGTGTGGCTTGGCAATCATGTGACTGGGTGGGCGTGGCTAGCTGGTCGCATGACTATGTAGGCGTGGCTAGCTCATCATGTGACTGGGTGGGCGTGGCTATGTGCATAGGGACTACTCAGGGCTGAAAAAAGTCATTTCTGACTGGGCCTCGCACTTTTGACCGGTCTTCGCACTTATGACTGGTCATCATTTATGCCCATTGTAGCATTCTTAACAACCATGTCACTCATTTCACAACTGCTTCTCTTCACCATGGTGACAAGATAGGGCAAAAACGTAAAATGTGAGGACAGTCGTATGTTCGAGGACTGGTCAAAAGTGCGAGGACCAGTCAGAAATAACTTTTTCAGCCCTCTGAGTAGTCCATATGCACAAAAGGACTACCCAGAGGGCTGAAAAAAGTGATTTCTGACAGGTCCTCGCACTTTTGACCTGTCTTCGCACTTATGACTGGTCATCATTTATGCCCATTGTAGCATTCTTAACAACCATGTCACTCATTTCACAACTGCTTCTCTTCACCATGGTGACAAGATAGGGCAAAAACGTAAAATGTGAGGACAGTCGTAAGTTTGAGGACTGGTCAAAAGTGTGAGGACCAGTCAGAAATAACTTTTTCAGCCCTCTGAGTAGTCCATATGCATAAAAAGATACAGCAATAGAGAGGGATGAAGGAAGGGAAGGGAAATTAGAGTAGGAGGGAGGGTAAGAGAGGGAGGAGAAGGAGAAAGGAAGAGGAAGTAGGGAGGAAAAGAAGAGGGGGAGGAAGAGAAAGTAAGAAGGAAAGAAAAGAGAGAGGTGGTAGGTTTGAGGAGAAAGATTGCTGTACAATAAAAAAGATGAAAGAGAAGAAAGCCAACCCCAAACAAATATAAAGATATTAAGATAAAGAATGAATTGTTAAACTTTAAAGAATAAAAGAGAACAAATATGAATAAATAACAATAATTAGAAACACACATACAAACATACAATGTATTTTCTTTGAATAGAGTATTTGGCCGGTTCACAAATTTAAACAGTGTTTAGTCATTTCAATTAAATTTACAATTTCTATATTTCCTTTTTGCCATATTTATTCCTCATCTATTTTTTTTAAAAAACCAATATTACCCTTCATCCTCATCTCTAATCTTAATCAAATTCAATTTTTCCCTTCTATTCTATATTATACCCCTTCCCATTGTCATCTATTTTTATATCCATCCTCACATTGGTTAATTATGTAATATTAGTTGTTTAATATAAATTCAACATTTTAATATAAATCAATTAGTTATATAACTACCTTTTTTGTATATTAATCAATATGAACATGAATATTCCAATTATTTCCATGCAATCCAATTTCTTACAAATCAATTAATTATATTTACCAATAATAATAAACCAAATAATTTCCCCCATATATTCCTCCAAACCACAACTTAACCATTTCTGCTTTCAGAAATATACAATTAATAGTATCTCAATTATTACAATTCCTTAGTTAAATAGAGCTTTTTTTTTCTTTTGTGTTTTAAAATCTTTCCCTAAATTTCCCATTGTTTGCACCTACCTTTTTTGGTGAGGAAAAAGAAAAGAATTCTGCCTGCCTAATTTTCCAACGTTGCAGCAACACAAAGCAGTTTCAGTTTCGTGTTTCAGCAGAGCTAAGGGAAAAAAATCTGCTCCAGGACTCTTTGCAAGGAAGAAGCAGAGCCCTGAGCAAAACAGCTGAGACAAATCAGCTGAGAGCCGGGAGGCCGATAGAATCAAGGGGCTAATTAGCCTATGCTGAAGCTCCATGGGCCAATAAAATTACAAAAAAAACACCGAACCGTTTGTTAAATTGCTGGCTCGCCCGCCCCTCGCCCACCACTATTTATTGGCAATAAATAGTGGTGCGGAGGGGCGGGGCAAGCCAGCAATTTAACAAACAGTTCGGCTGCACCACTGGCTATAGGGTGGCCCTTTGAAGCCCCGCAGCAAGAATTTGAAGTTTTTTTTCCTCTAGCCATCAGCTGGGACTCTGGAGGCAGCAATAGATTGGGAGTGGGCAGGGTAAGCAAACGGCCGGCGATCCAACAGAGCAGAGAGTGAGGGTGGGTGAAGGCGTGGAATCTGCTTTCTCCATCCTGCTCTCTTGCGTCCGGAGCCGGTGGGGAACCACGTGGCAGCCCACGTGGATCCCAGGCAGCGGAACTCAGGCTAGGGAAGGGGTGGCCAAGCTGTCTCAGGAATTCTGGAAGTTGAAGTCCACAGGTTGTAAAAGAGCCACAATTGCCTACCCCTGGCTACGGTAGGCTGGCGCCGTGCGGGTGGGAGGAGGGGCGGGCGAGCCAGCAATTTAACAAACGGTTCGGTGTGCTGCGGGGCCAATAAATTACAAAAAAACACCGAACCATTTGTTAAATTGCTGGCTCGCTCGCCCCATTTATTGGGAATAAATAGTAGTGCGGAGGGGCGGGGCAAGGGGTGGGGCAAGCCAGCAATTTAACAAAGGGTTCGGCCAAACCCCCTAGAACCCCCAGAATCCCACCATTGACTATACCAGAAAAGTATATGCATGTTCTTATTTTTTGTATATTAATGGTTAATAATCCTTTTTTAATATGCAAGGACCTTTGGGTTTCCCCTCCTTCCTCTCCACATCTCGTGGTTAACCTGTGGAAATGCTTACCCTATTCTTACATATATATTTCTGTATCTATTTTTGTTAACAGGGCAGTGAAATCAAAACTGATTATGGTCCTTTACTGCACACTTTGGCTGAATTTGGCTGGCTTTTAACATGTGTGTTGCCTACTCCTGTCATCCGACTAGACAGGTAGATGAAATAACAATTTCTCTTCCTATTCCCGGGAATGTAATTGAATACATATATTAATATAATATATATATTAAGGGAGATGTTTGTGGCCTATACGTATAAAATGTTTTTTAAAAATATCAATGAAATTTCAGCAATCTAATGTGCAAACTGCTGAGTTATGGGAAATCTCATGAGGTTTTGGTATTCTTGTGCATGATTTTGAAAGACTGAGGAGAGGAATTCAGACCATCATTTGAGATTTGCAGAATGGTGGCTGAATCAGAGACTAGCCCTACATTTTTCCTCTTGAATGGATTATTCAGAAACTTGAATTTGAGGAATTAACTGAACAATTATCGGTTTACAAAACAAAAAATGATGGCTTAAATTAGGAAATGTTTGTTGAAATATGAAGCTGAGGACTAGTTGCTAAATACAACAAGAGTATACAGGTAGTTCTTGACTTACAACAGTTCCTTTAATGACTCTTCAAAGTTACAACGGCACTGGAAAAAGTGACTTATGACCATTATTCACATTTATGACCATTGCAGCATCCCCATGGTCACATGATCAAAATTCAGATGCTTGGCAAATGACTCATATTTATGACGGTTGCAGTGTCCCAGGGTCATGTGATCACCTTTTGTGACCTTCTGACAAGCAAAGTCAATGGGGAAGCCAGAACTTAATAACAGTGTTGCTAATTTAACAACCACATTGATTCACTTAACAATTGTGGCAAGAAAGGTTATAAAATGAGCCAAAGCTCACTTAACAAATGTCTCACTTAGCAATAGAAATTTTAGGCTCAACTGGTCATAAGGTGAGGACTACCTGTAAAGCAAACATGACAATAAATGGAATGATTCATGAATGATTCAGAACTACACAGGCAGTAAGACAGGGACATGTGATATCTCCTTGGTCTATGTATTTATGGGTGATATCCATGCTCATCTCACTCAAATGCCCATCTGAGAACACAACAAATAGTTTAGTTATCTGCAGGAAGAAAGCCTTCATATTTGCAAATATCTGTATTGTCTTCCACATTGGTGATTTTTTCCCCTTTTTTAATGTCTGCATAGGACTGTAATGGTCAGCTGTAACCAATAGCAGATTTTTAAATATCTATTTGATATTTAACCATCATTTAGCACAATTAAACAATCTCTCTCTATGATACCTCCTAGGCAGCTGGCCCACTACCTCAGTAACAATTGCTTGAGCAGAGACAGGCGGGGGAAAACCTTTCCATATAATCTGTTGAAGGGCAGAATAATTTAGGAATTGATTCAAGCAATTATATATTTATTTCATGAGAATTGGCCTAGGTCCTGCAGCAATTCTCTTTAACTGAAAGGCAGCATCAATATTCCAGACAGTGCTATTGTATTTTTATTTTATTTCTCACAGGGATAACAGCAATTTTTGAATTCCCTGTTTAAAAATAATAACTTAGAAATATTCATCTACAGATTTAAAAATAACATTTAAAGTGTTTTCTGAAGATGAGCATTTAAAGTTTGAAATGCCTGAATGAAATAAGTGTCCTAGGAGTTTCACCTCCTAGAATTATATTTTCTGCCTGTTGCACGCTAAAGTGATCAGCTGAGAAAAGTTAACAGGATATATATTATCCTATTATTTCCATCAGTATCTTTGCAGACCAAATAGCATGTCTTTCAAGAAAAACAAGCTTGGCTCATATAGAATGAAAGCAAATAGACTCAGCTCATAGACTCCATCCTTATCTTGAGTATTTGTAGATAGCAGAAGGGGCATTAGGGAAAAAAAGGAAGTTTGAAATCTTTTATAACTAAGGGACTGTTGCAGGAAATAGCATTTTAGTCATTAAATAGCTAGCATGTGGTAGTAATGAATAAGCAAAACTGTATAGTATTTTTGGGGTCATAATAAATAGCAGTCCTTTGTGAAAATAAGGCATGCAAAGATGGATGCGGATCATGAACTATAACTTTCCTACACATAGAGGAGTAGAGGCTCTCATCACAGCTGCAAAATGTGATCAAAGTCACATGCCAACTAGCTATTCAGTATGCATACCTTTGTCCATATATGCACACAAACACACCCTGTTCTTTATGCCAGGTTTGGAACTGTTCTTAATTCCACATATACTAATATTTTATTGTATCAAACTGGATTAAACAGCTCACCTAGTCTGAAGTCCCTTGAACTATTATACAAAAAAAGCAATACAAATACAAAACTTATTTTTATCATATGCAAATAAAGAAAGACTAGTCCACAAAGAAAGCAATCATTTCTTATGAACTGAAGATTTCTGAACGTAATTATTTAATAGGAGAAAGAGAAAATTGTACATATTTAAAAGGAAATTAAATCTGCTTTTCTAGCTAGTCTTCTGAAAAGGACTCCCAAAGATAAAATGATTTTCAAATATATCTTTACTGATTTTATTTTATTTATAAAATTAATAGGCCACCCATTTTACCTCAAGATAACTCTGGGCAGCTTACAATATAAAAGATAAAAACTATGTAAGCTAAAAACATAAATAAGACAATACAAAATCCAAACATTACGAGCCAATTAAAAGACAGGGAGGTCGGGAGCAGGAGGGAGGGAGGGTAGGTGGGATCTGTTGTTAATCAACCATCTCCACTGTGATGCTCCCCCATTGGAGCCCCAAGCTAACTGGCAGAGCCAGGTTTGGACTATTGTATAACTGATGGGGAATTGATAATTTCTCACCTTATACACAGGAAAAATATTAACATAAACAAGACATATTACTATTGTCTTCCTGATAGTTTCCAAATCACTGGTGTATCATTCCAAATAACACAACAATCTACAAAAAACGGATGTGTAAAAGTGTATTTTGAGCACTTGTTTTCCAACAATTAGTTCAACCTATCTATTTCTTCCTTTAAAAACATAGATGATCAGAAGGGAAATAACCTCAATCCAATACAATGTGTTGAGTCAGCAACCTTTCTTAATCAGCTATCAGAAAAAAAAAGTTTTTTTAAAAGAGTTAAAAGCTTTCTTTATCAGCTTCTTAAAGCAAGTGATTCCAGCCCCCATTTACTGACTGTGGACTATGTGAACCTGCCAGGCAATTGGATCAGCCACATGAATGATACACAAAGCATTTATGCACAAAGGAATCTGTAGCCTAGAAGCCTGCTTTGGCACATTCATGGCTAAATGGGAGTCCTGACACATCTGGGAAATTTGTTATAAGATGTTATTTGGTTCAGTTTTAAAAGTGCAATCCAAGTTACTGAATTAATTAAATCATCTTTTTTTTAAAAGTACTCTACCTGCCAGAATAGTCTGCTAGCAATTCTGAATTAGAAACGTAGTTACTACTCTCATTTTAAAAATTGAGGAAATGCTGCATTAATTTGTGTGAAACACTTTATGCTCAGTTGTCATGCGACATTGCTCACATTGGTTAAAAAAAAATAACATGTTTTTCAGTCTGCAGTTCTGTTTTTCCCACAGACTTTGAACTCTGACCCCAGTACGCAAGTGGAATATTAATAGCTTTTACTTTCTGCTAAATGCAGAGAACTTTTCTTTTGCATCAGTTCACACACAGTTTGTTCAGAGGATTACAGGAATATTAGCATTTCCCCCAAAATAACTCTTTAAATCCTGTAATTAGAAGAGTTTCTGTTTTCACAGTAAGATTTCCTGTTATTCCTCTCTCTAAAGTAGACCCACCAAAAATCAACTATTGTAGAAAAGGATTTCCCCCCCCAGAAAATGGGGACAGTAGCAAGAAGAGCTACTGGAACTTCTCCCTTCTTACCTACATGAAAGCACTTTTGCTTGCTCAAGGTTTAGGGTGTCACCCTGTGTACCCATGGGCCATAGGATACCACTTTCCAGAAAACCTTTTCAAGGATTGGAAAATCCCAATTGAATAAAGATTTAGAAAAGGGATATTGGGCTATTTCAGGGGCAAATTTTAAAAAAAGCACTCTGGCTCTCCCAATTCTTGCCCACAAGCCTGACCTTGGAGGGAATTGTAAGATTTCCTTTGCAGTGAAAGGTGGAAGATGTCAAACATGGATGGAACAGTACAAATGTTTCTCTGTCTTTAGATCTGCCAGCACGGATTTGGACATTTTAGCATGATTGACATTAGTATGGTTCACATTATCTTTAGTAACCATAACATAATTTCTGACCATAACAGAAATCAAGGTGATATATCCTGTCAAAACAACATATGATGTATTTGATGCATTGTGTCATTTAGTCTTCCACCACATTTATTTTTTTCTTGTTGTTATTCCAGTATGAAAATAAGCAGAACAATAACTATAAATTCAATTCTTACTGGTAAACAAGTCCAATAATGCCATTAAATATAATCTGCAAGAAGCAAATTAAAAAGGCAAAAGCTATGAAAAATATCTAGTTGCAGCAATGTGTTTTCTTCCTCATTTTTTGATCCAAGTCCACCTATATCTTTTGTTAAGACAAAATATAGGAAGAAAATTCAACATATAAAACAGATCCTTTTAATGTACTTTCTTTCCCTCCTTCATTGAAATTCAGGGGCAATCCCAACTTCATTCAGTTCAATTGTGAATTTATCCCCTGACATTTATCGTGTTCAGCATTTTAATAAGGCCAGGTCTATTTTAAAGTTGTTTTTTAAAGCAGCTTCAGTACTTCAGTATGGAGCATTTCTTTAAACTTAAAAGTTTTAGCCATGAGTTAATGCCTTTGATGATTCTATGGTGTCACAACATAAAATAGGATATAGAAAGATGACTTGTTTCCAGATAAATTCTTAACCTCACTTTTTTTAAAAAAGCAGAAAAATAACAGAACTCCCCTTTTTCTCTTGTCTTTCTAATGTCATCCATAAGCATTCTCAATGGAATCCCATGATGTTTACAAAGCTAATGATTGATTGACTGATTGTTTGATTGCCAGATCATACTGTTGCTAATATCAGGCACTGTACTAAGCCAATCTTCTAAATCACTGTTTGCAGAAGAGGTGATGCATTGACCTTGATCAATCTTGAACAAATTAATCCTGGTGAGAATTTGGTTAGTTGCATTGATGAGAAGCTATCAGGAAAAACAAGGGCTGCAGCATAGATGGGAAATCATCCTGGAAGACTATTTAACAAGCCGCTTTGCTATTGTTGCCAAAAGCAAAACACCCACTCCCTTCAAAACAAAAACAGATCAACAAAAAAAGCCATGTATGTGTTCACAAGGAAGTGGGAATGTCTGGAGGGCAAATTTAACTTTTTGGGATGAACTTAATAACGATGAAGCTCACATAATGTGCCAAACCAAAACTAAACAATTCACATTGGTTCTCTGCACAATATGTGGACCCAGATAATTTGACAATACTTAGAATGAAGGAAGCTCTTTCAAGACAGACAGATGTTGTAATAATAAGCAGTAGTGAAATGTAAAAATCGTTACTACTGGTTCTGTGGGTGTGGCTTGGTGTGGGGGGTAATATGACTGAGTGGGCGTGGCCAACTTTTTTTTTTTTACTTTTAAAACGATTTTTTCTACAACCTCTTCGGCTTTTAAAGCCTCTGACGATCCCAGCTGACTTGCCTCATCGGCAGAGGCTTTCTTTTCTTTTTTTTTAAAGCCTCTGATGATCCCAGCTAAGCCGCGCAATCATCAGAGGCTTTTTTTTTACTTTTAAAAGCATTTTTTCGGCCAAAGAAAAAATGTAGAAAAATGCTTTTAAAAAGAAAAAAAAAGCCTCTGATGATTGCACAGCTCAGGTGGGCAATGTGGGGGGCAGGGATTTTTGCTACCGGTTCTCCGAACCACCCGTCTCTATCGCTATCAGATCAGGTGATCCGGTCCGAACCGGGAGCATTTCACCCCTGATAATAAGGTATCTGTATGTGTCATGTTTATGAAATTAAAAAGAAAATGTTAATGAAAACAAAAGCGCTGCCTTAAAATACTCATCAAGATCATTAATTCCAAGGTCAAATATGACTTGGCCACATTACTGTTAGGGAAAGACAAATATGTACTATTTACATTAACAGATGTAACAAATTTGGGCATGACTAGTTCATGCACTAAAGATAAGATAATTTTAGAGGCTGCATTGCCTCTGAATAAATTTTGCTAGTACATTTCTTTTCAATATTAAGAGAAAAATTTGCTTGAAAAAGCAGTCAGTAATTTCATAAATATTATATGTTGTTGTCCTCAATTATTCCAAAAAAATTAAAATATGATGGGGTGACAGCTGACTTAAAAAACTTAAGGGGGAGATTGTTTTAGAACAATGTATAAAGAAAATCATAAGCTACAACATTTAGCATTGAGAAGAATAGCTTTGTAGATAGGAATGAAGTGGCCCCTGAGAACAGGCCCTGATGGCATATGAGATTCCTCCTTTGCTGAAATAGCATATGATTGAATCTGTTGTGACTGTAAGGAGTAGTGTCTTTTTTGCTGGATGCTAAAAGGAAGGCAATATATAAACAAACATGTTAAATACATGCACAACTATGTTTGTTGTATGTGGCACCTCGCTAATTAATTCCAGTGAATACTGTAGAATTGTATATGAACAAAACCAGAGAAAGACAGAATTTTAAAAACAGTTTCTTTAATGTTTCAGTGAAGGCAATCTAGCCACTAAGCAAGTTGTTTTCCTTCAGCGGCCAGCTATGGGGAACCCAGCTGTCCAGATACCTGAGGTAAGAATAACAATCTGAAATAATCCCTGCTTGCTCACTTAAAAACCACTCCTGTGTCTTGCCCATCATGTAAAGGGGCAAAGGGCTCATGTGGGAAAAGGGGATTCAGAGAATTCAGAGGATTAATTGGCACAAGCAGAGAGGATGTGTAACTGTAGAGGTCAACTGTTTCCCTTGAATGTGTTTTCTTTCCTTTTCTTCCTTGAGTTTGCTGCTATACAAAATGCGAGGTGTATATACCGTGTTTCCCTGAAAATAAGACTCTGTCTTATATTTTTTTGAACCCTGAAATAAGTGCTTGGCCTTATTGCCATGGGCTCAAAAGCCCGATTGGGTTTATTATCAGGGGATGTCTTATTTTGGGGGAAACAGGGCATATATATTTATAAAATCTAACTTCCTCTTGTTTATCCTGCAAAACTATCTGAAGCTCTTAGGCATGCCTGAGTCTGCAATACCTATAAGACAATATGTGAAAGAACTCCATTATTGCTGAAAGCAATTCTTTTTTCCACACCAT
This sequence comes from Pituophis catenifer annectens, assembly GCF_029215685.1. Lineage (NCBI taxonomy): Eukaryota > Metazoa > Chordata > Lepidosauria > Squamata > Colubridae > Pituophis > Pituophis catenifer. The sequence goes on from NW_027256881.1 coordinate 182,524,966, forward strand.
TATAAAGAGCACATTGTGTAGAGTTATGCAATTACTAGGATGAGCTATGTGACAAATTGTTATCCATTTCCTTGTAAGATAAATAGAACATTGAAAATGAAAGATTCAGAATACTTTGCCAAAGTGATGTCCTTGGATGATCTTTTGCCTGTTTCCTTATGCACTCTGTCCATTATTCAGCTTTTTTAGCAGGATGTGGTGAAACTAGTAACTGTTTTATTTCTGGCTTGCAGTCACGGTCTCTGTGTAGAGTTCCTAAGGGTCAAGAACTGATTAACATTTTTTTCTTACAAGGCATCTCGCTGCATATTCCTCTGTCCTCTGTACTGCCACATCCAATCCCACTCCCTTAAATCTTTTTGGAAGCCAAGTTGCCTATAGAATGAATATTGTATTTTGAGATTTGGCATTGTTAGTTTATCTCATGAAAAAAAAAAGAATCAAAGGAAAGAGCCACAAAGGACTGTTAATGATCAATTGTTTTCTTTGCTCATTTTCTCTTTTCTTCCCTAAAGCAGTCTTGGCAACAAGTTACTAAAAATGCCTAGTCTGAAAGTTTAAAAAAAAAAGGGGGGGGAAGGAGGAAAATACAAGTTGATGACATGTTTTCATACTTAGTCTGGACACCAAAGAAACAGAAAACTGAATATGAGAAAGTTTAGCAGAATACATTTTTAAGAGGTTGCATTTTTCAAATGCAGGGCAAGCATGACTTAAATTCTTAGAGCCATTCATTCATTTCAGCAATCACTTCCCCAGGGCAGCCCCCTCCCTTCTCAAACTTCTTTTGAAAGGCTTTCCTGAAGAGGGTGAGCTATTATGCTAAGCATGTTTCATGAAGGAGGCCTTCATTTCTTTAAAAATTTTCTTTCTCCTGATTTTAAAATTATATTTCTTGGGGTTGGAAGCAAAGGAAATTATAACAGATGGAAGAGACAGGAAAGGAGTTAACATGCCACATTTTTGTAGATCAAATCCATTGTTTCAGAAAAGAAATACAAAAGATTTTCAGAAACTTTTATTCCTAGAATGTCTCAATGAAGTATTTCTTTCTAATTAGTTTTAATTTACAGCAATAGCAATAGCAATAGCACTTACAGTATGCTTCATAGTGTTTTACAGCACTCTCTGACAGTTTACAATGTGAGCACATTGTGTCAAAATATTCATGAACTGGATAGACATGGCAACAGGTCAGCCATTGGGGACTGGCTGGAATAGGACATGGTAATAAGGTCAGCCAATGTATAGGCATAGCAACTAAGTCAGCCAATGAGGGCTGCTTAGAAATCTGCTGTTGGTATTGTAAATTTACTTTATGTGTTATTATGTATATAAAGAAGTTAATGAATCTTGTTGCATCAACCTGCCTGTGTGTGCTTTCTGGATTTGATTTTTGCAACAAACTCTGACACATTGCCCCAACAATGTGGGACTTCATTTTACGACTTCAGAAGGATGGAAGGTTGAATCAAACTTGAACCAGTCAGGATCGACCTCCTGGCAGTGGAATGCAGTTAGCCTGCAATACTGCATTCTAACCACTGCACCACCATGGTTCTAATCTAAACAGACTAAGGTTTTGATTTGCTGAGCAATATCACATCACAATTGTCTCCATTAATTGTCAGTGCTGAGACTAAACTTTACAATATTTGGACTTAAAAATATAATACACTAAGCATACAGTTACCACTGTAAAAAAACCCTACTTGATTAAAACAAGTTTATAAATCTATAATATTGTACTACTCATTTAATGTATTAATTGTTAAGCTTTTTCTTACAAAAATATTTGTTTCTAAATCACTGAATTAACTGTATTATGAGAGTAACAAGAGATTAAAGGACCATTAAAAACATTTGATCAAGAAATTTGGGAATTAGTATTTCAGTTTCAGTTAGTAATACTAAATATACAAAATAGTGGCCTTTGGGAACTGTATCTTAAAAGGTAAAAGGTTAAAAAAAACTCTCCATAAGACTAGGAATCAAACATTTAAACTGAACAACATAAGTGTGTTCCTGTTTCAATGCATCAAAATTTTAATTTATTGTTTTAGATTTAAATTGAGGGTACAATCATCAAAGTTGCTATTTTGCTCTTAAAAATATTCACGTATGTATATAATGATGCTGTTTAATTATAAATCACAGTGTTGTGATATGCAATTCAAAGACATTTTCCAAATCAGACTTCACTTTATGCAAAAAAAAAAAAGGGTGTGTGTGATTTGCTAAAATAACTTGGAGTGAACAAGAATACTGTTTGAAAACCTTGTACAGCAGTAGCTCAGGAAGTAGCATGACCTAGCCAATCTTGTCTTGGATCAGACCAGGGGTGAAATCCAGCAGGTTCTGACAGGTTCTGGAGAACCAGTAGCGAAAATTTTGAGCTGTTCAGAGAACCGGCAAATACCACCTCTGGCTGGCCCCCGAGTGGGGTGGGAATGGGAATTTTGCAGTATCCTTCCCCTGGAGTGGGGTGGGAATGGAGATTTTGCAGTATCCTTCCCCTGCCACGCCCACCAAGCCAAGCCACACCCACAGAATCAGTAGTAAAAAAAAAATGGATTTCACCACTGGATCAGACCCTAAATAACATCAACCCTGATTTATACTTGAACGAGAGATTAGGGAATCCCAAGGCTGTATCCTAAACAGAGAAGTTGAAAAACATCTCACAAAAGCCTGTAAGGTTGGTAATAAAGTAGTATGGGCATGAAGTCAGTAGGAATCAAGTTCACTATGAAAGAATCTTTACACTGTATACTAACACTGGAAGCTTAATTTAGAGTTTTATTTAAAAATCCTCCTAATAAGTTACCCCTTGGCAATTATTATTGTTAGGTCAAAATGAGAACAAGCCTTGTTTAATGTATACAAAACAGGACTAGGTTAAGGATCCAGTAGCACTTGGGTTTCTATATTGGAGTGCCAGATTTATAGCCTGTTGAATTAATGGTTGATTCCAACTACAGGATAGGAATGCGGTGCAGACACTGGCAGAATCCTCTCTATTCAACATCTAAAATCTTTTCAATCTCCTGGGAACTTGGCAAGGCTCTGTGTTGGCTATACATAATTATGAAGACAGGGATAAGGAACTACATTTCATAATTGGATTTGGTTGTAGAAATACACAATAGATGTCAAAGCTTGCTTTGTAAAAACAGCCAGTGTGTGAAAAAAAAAATCTAAATTCAACTTCCACCCAGCCATTCTAAAATCCAGCTCATATTCAGAATGATCCCTGCCTATATCAACTATAAATTAAGTTCTTTATTTCAGAAAAAAACTACTAAGCAATTTGGAGAAGAAAAGTTGAACATAAGAAGTGGAAAAATTGGATCAGACACAGCTACTTCTCAGCCTGTCCAGCACATGCAACCTACAGAGGAATTCCATATAGCACCTTCTCCAGAGTGTTGGCCCAAGGATGAATCTGCCCAGTATGGAAGCTTCTCTGCATTCAAGAGCAGTGATGGCATGCTTAGAGAACTGGAGGAAGGACAGTTTGACCAAGAAGATGGAGTCACTCAGGTTACTTGTATGTGACCAGAAAATTACTAAGAGGAACCTATAGGTATTTTTAATGTAAAAATGTAATATTTTATTAATATGCATAGGCATAATTGTTTGTTTCCTCAGCCAAATAGGTATATGTTGGAGTCGTTTTTGCCAACTGCGTTGAGGAATCTATGGAACTATTTCTATTGAATTTATAGAATTATTAACTTGTACATTAGGTCAATTGTATTAGTATGTTACATTCCTAGAACAACGCTATAAACTGCTGGTGGCCCTCTTTGCAATCTTCCTGGCAACTGGAAAGGAAACGGCTATAGACAAGCTGTTGACTTTTGCCCTGTTGGAAAGCATAACCTTTTCTACAGTGTGACAATATGATGCAATAATACTACTATACCATTATAAACATAACAAGGATTAAGAATAAATTAAAATGGTTTCTAAACAACTGTGTCATTACTGAGCTTTACTTTTACTCTCATTGTTTTTAAAATACTAAAATTCAAATGGTGATCATAAAACCTTTTGCTGAAATATCTGAGTTCTTTGTAACATGAGATTGTTGAGAAGTTGAAGAAATAAAGTTTTGCCCAAATGCCTCTAGATTCTGTCCTGGGAAGGCATGAGAGAGCTGTTCTGTGAAGCTAATTATTCATTTTAAATGTATTTTTTCATATCTGACTTCATTTTTAAAAAAGAATGTATTGCTTCAGTCTGGGGAAGGAAAAATGACCAGAGCAGGCAGAAAGGGAATTTAACTGCTGGTATTTTGTCTGTATGAATCCTCGCTTGAGGAATTTTCCTTAGAAATACACCAGGGAAGAAAACTATATGAGTTCTCTGTGCTCTGGACACAACCTATCAGCCCCTTTACCACTTAACATGATTTTCAATTTACTTCTGCTATTTTTATTATATTTGAATAAATGATAGCCTAATCAAGGAACTTTCTTCATTGAAAGCAGACCATGTATCCCTGTCCTGATATTAGATCTGAGAAAAATGGTCTCTATTTCCCATCTGCAATGGGGCCACTTTGAAAACAGGTGGACAAATTCCAGTCTTTCCTATACTCCTGGCCATCTGCTGCTGTAATCACCGAGTAGGAATTTGTCCGACATAGCCAGAGTCAGCTGCTCACTCCAGCATTAGACCATATTCTTTTTTTCAGCAAATGCTTACAGCTGACTTCCCAACTGTGTTAAATTAGATTAAAACATTCCTGAGTGGACATATGCTTTAGGCAGAGTGCCACTATGCCAAACATTCATCTAAACCTCCACATGAACCTCAGCTGGCATGGTCAGAACGTTAAGGATCAAATGTTGCTTTAAAATATACTGATCCCTTTCTATCATCAAACTGCACAAGTACAGTAACAGTAACACAAGTGTTACAGTAACACAAATCCAACATTAGGATTAGGATTGAAATTTTGCATGGCAATTACAAACTTGAAGGTAAAGCAGTTAAGACATTCCTATATACCAGAGCAACCGCTTATAAGTCTGTGAGGTTGTCCGAGCTTGTGGGTTGGTCAGAAAATGAACCTTCACCCTCATCTTACACCTGAGGTACAGATATTTGCCACTATTATAAAGTCTGTTTCCAGGAGCATCTTCTTTTTACTGGAGAATCAGATAGTATCTTTATAAAAAAAATAACTCCTAAACCGATAACAATATATTGTTTTCATTATTCTAATCAGCGGATATTTTAAATAAAACTCCAACAATACAATCTTATTTATAATTGCTCAAAACTAAATCCCACTATGCTGAGGAGTTTTATTTCTAATACCTAGAAATATAGGCTCAATTGAGGACAATATCAAACCTTAAGGAGGAAAACATTGAATTCTACTAGAAATATAGAAAGAAAACAAAAACTACAAAAGAACTTAGCAGCAAGTACTGCATCCATTGCAGGTGCATATTTCTCACTTCCTTAAAAGTCTGAAGAGAGGTGGTTTTGGCCTTGAGGTAATAATTCTTAACTGCTGCCTTCAAGCAAGAGGAAGTGATCAAGATATCATCAGCTGGCACCCAACAACACTTCTGTTTGTTTTGGGATAGTTTCACCATGCTCAGCTTTAGAAGCCATTTTGTGAAAGCACATGCCCCTGCACAGCAAGTATTTTATGGTTCACCTATAATGTATGCTGTATTTTAAATTCCAAAAGTTCTTCTCAAAAGTAGTCAACGATTGCCTTAAATTTTCTCCAATTGGAAACAGCTCAGCTGTCTGTTAAGGGAAGACTTGGGCTATCCAGAATCAGAAATGGGATTCACTATGAGGTTAAAATTATTTTGAAACAATTACCACCTAAAGATCACACTATCCTTTAAGTCTACAATGGCATAATTACAGCACTAGGTTTCAATCATTCTGGGTATTTACAGTATTTATTTAGTTGTATTTGATTTCCATATGCGCCCATCAAAATGAGTGATTTTGGGAGGCCTATATCATAAAACGTAATTTTTTAAAAAACCAATACAAAATAAAGATACATGGTTGCTGAGTAGAACTATTATCATGGCGATAATACTTCCAAGAAATGGGCCCCCTAACTCACTTGAAGTTCCAGACCCAGGCACACAACCAAGTCTTCATGGCCTTACAAAAAGGGTCGGGGTAATTCTGATCTGTGAAGGGAGAATGAGGTCATCAGCCGCCTGGGAAAGCCAAGGGAAATCTTCAAAACCATTATAAAGCTAAAGTTAGAATTTTTGGGACATGTGATGCCACACCTGGAAAAATACGGCATACTTCACTTAATTCTCCAAGGAAAGATTGAAGGCAAACGAGGTCCAGGCAGAACACTATGGCTTCAAAATCTAAGGAACTGGTTTGGACAAAACTCAGCAGCACTTTTTTGTGTGGCTACTGATAAAAATAGGATCACCAACATCCGATGACGGATATGGCACAAGGAGGAGGGAAAATATTCTAGAAAGCAGGGACTACAGCAGAGAAGGAATGTCTCCTGGTCTCCATCATCTGACATTCCTTAGCTAATGAGACCTGTAACAGACCCAACCTACCAGAACAAATTGGACTGGTAAAAACAATTAACAGAAGACGGTCCCTTAAGTAACCCATCCCTAAGCCATAAAGAACTTTAAAAATGATGTGGAATGTAGGAGGGATGCAGCCCAAAGAGGCAGCAAAACATGGACTCTGGTCGGAAGAGGGAAAAAGTTGTCTATAGTAATGCAAGTGTTGCTTTAGTTTAGCAAGATTTCTGTCTATATGTGAGGAACAATAAAGGAAACTACTCAGAAGTAACATGTCTTTCTTGGGTTTTTTGGGGGGTGGGTGGGGTGGGGGGCTAACAGATTACCAGCACCTTGAATTTCACCCAGAAGCCAATACTGCTCATATAGCAATGATTTAAAAACTGGTCAAAATCAATACTCACTTTTCTTCAATACCGTATCCATATAAAAAGGTGCTTTATAGCTTTATTTTTAAAATGCTGTCTGATAGCCAGATGAATCATGTTCCCTCTTACAAGTATTCTCTTTCACCTCATAAAATATTGCTACAAGTTGAATGTAATAAAAATTAGCAATGTTCTTCTTTAGGGATCCACTGATCTTCAAGCCTTTTAAGTAGCTTCAATAAAACTTGTTCATAAACATGTTCTGCACATAGAGAAACATTTTCTCGTTGACTGTAGTAGCAAATTCCAGAACAGAAATATTGGAAATATTAACTACCTATTAATATTTATATTAGTGTGAATCAAGAGGGTTATTCATTGACTTAATAAGTTATACTAGCAATGAAAGTTATAACTTGTTCTGCTCTTCAGATTGTCTTAGGTTATTAAATCACGTGTGCCCTTAGGCTCATTTAGCTCCATGGAAAATTATAGTGGGTCTTATGCATTGCTTCAGTGACATAGAAACCATATTTTGCATTCTTGAATCATCTTCAATATTCACAATTCAGAGTTGGTATTACTCAAACTGATCTTAATACTCCAGTGTAAATGTTTTTGTTTCAGAAATGTATTTTCTTTGCTTTCAAAAGACTTAACATGCTTTCAGCTTAAAGTTTGCTAAACATTTCACCCAGCTATTAAGATATCACTCTCATGTGTTACAGAGCATAGGACTTAAGTGTGGAGCACCATATTTTTTTGACATCTGAATGCTCTTAACAAAGGTAACCATCATTTTGCAGCCCAATTTTTTTTGGAAAAAGAAAATTTTTAATTGCAACCTCTACTTTTTACAAAGTATTTCAAAAGACAAACATAGCTCAGTTTCCCTATAATGCAGAATGTAAGTTAAACCCTCAATATATTTAGCATACAAATTCAATAGTTCACTTAAGCTTAATGAAGTTCTATAGTATCAGGCAGGCACATGTGCACACACATTAGAGGTACTCAAGTCAACAGCATTAAGAAACTTAATGTAGTTGTAGGCCATTTACAGAACTTTGATTATAGTGCAGACAAATCAGATTTATTAAGAGCAAAATCAGTTTTTCCCCCCAAAGGCATGTATTGGAAGAGGGAGACATGTTATGATTTTATTGCAGCCTCAAAATTAATGCTTACTGATATTTGTCTGTTAATTAGGGGAGGCTACATTCAAATAGAGAATGCCAGCTGCATCTTGTAACCCCTGAAACGTAACTCCTCAACCACATGCTCTAACCAAATTACACATGGGTATAATTGCTGTTGCTAAGAACCATCTGATGTGATGACCCTGTTGACCATTAAAACCATTCCAAAATAGATAATAAAAGCAGTTGAAGAAGCCAAATCTGTCAGTCCAGTGAAGAACTTTCAACTTCCAAGAATATGCCTCTAGCACAGTCTCACTCAAAGTGTCTATCATCTGCTATGAAGTATCCAAATATCTTTTAAAAAGATTTTCTTTCTATTAGAGCAGCAATCTTGATACTCTATGGGACCAATTCATAATATCTTATATGCAATTAAGGCAAGAACATTATGTGCTCTGAAACCAAGTTACGAATAGTAGGAAATAAACTAGTTTGACCACATAAGGGCCAAACAAACCTATTTCAACAAATAAAGGGACATCTTTGATAAGAAAGAATCAGCCTTCAATTCCCAAAAGTTAAAACATCATACCAAACTTGACTGAACAGTGCTAGTGCTTTTAGATTTCTGTATTCATGTACATCCAATGTATAGAAGCCTATTATAATTGTCTTTTAAAAATATTTAGCTCTACAGCACTCAAAATAGTTTAAACTCCATTAAGTTCTTACTGAACTTTAGTGCTAATGCATATCTTAAGATGCTACGTAAAGAACATACAGTTGGATTGGAGGACATAATTGTGGAATTCATTGACTAGCATACAAAATATTCAGATAATATTCGGGCAATATTTGGATCAATAAAAACAACCTGCAAATGATGGATAAAACTTTTCCAAGTACATGGGACTTGTCCTACAAATGAGTAAGATTATTTTGGCACAATCTGCTGTAGTGTTAACATAAATGTTTAATGCGAGGTATAGTCTGTAAGCAATTACTATAAATATGCACAAGTATAAGCCACAGAGAACTTTACTGTAGGCCAGGAGAAAGCACACACTGTTTCATCCACTGGCGAGAAGTTCAGCTAGGGAATCTTTGCCTTAAAGGGATTGGACATATAACTATTTATGGATATGCAGAAGCCTCCATTGATACAGCAAGGCAAGTCCAGAAAGAAACCAAAAGCTCTAGAATATACTTTAGGCAGCATAATAAAAGCTACCATTTGGTATTAATACTGCAGTAACAAATATTTCAATACACATGTACTGTAACAGGTTAGTTCTATATATGCATACACCCAAAAGCAAAACTAAATAAGGATCATTTCCATAAAATACAAAAGTTAGAAAGAAATGAAATGGACTTGCAAGCTTCTGAAGTGTCAAACTAAGGCTAAAGTTCCAACTTCATTAGAATGAAAAGCTCAGGTTTAAACTGGACATTGAAGACTAAGATCCAATGATTGTTTAGCAGCAATTTTACAGAACTGTAAATTCATTTATTAACAGGCAGTATAAACAGATAATTCTAATTTTATTTAAAAACCATGAGTGCCACATTGAATATACAGCTCATGAATAACTTAAAACCATATCCCATATTAAGAGGCAACGCACACAGCATACAAAAAGTATACTAAACAACGCTCTAAGGATACATGATTGAAATTTCTAAAATTATATATACAGTACACAATGTTAATTATGTGTTCATTTCAGTCCCCGAAACTCCTCATGCCTCACTTTCACCAGAAACTGAATTCTGCACTTCCTCTTCTAAAATTGGTACGATCAGGTTATCCTTGGACATCAAGTTATATTTCATCACAAATTTGGTAAACCGATGACATAAGAAAGTCTCATTCTGAGGACAGAAAAAATGTACATGTTAATACACATTAGAAAAGTACATGTTAATACAGATTAAAATTACTCAGGGACAAAAATTCCTTCATGGGGAGCACTATGTTGGGGGGGAATGTAGAATACAATTTGTGCTGTATTCTGAAGCTTTCCAGGATGTAAGATAAAGCTACTTTTAAGATTTTTTTTCCAACTAAAAAAGAAGGAACCACCTGATAAATGACAGAATGTGGAAATGTCTTCTTACAATGCTTCTAACACTATCTTTCACAAAACATCAGCACCCTTAAAACATGAAGAGATAGTCCCAAGACCCCAATTTTTAAATGGATTTTGTATCCATTCAATTTCACTAACCAAATACAATCCACTGTGCATGAATGTTAACATCCACACATATAGTTATCACAGTATACGTTTTCAGGATAAACAATGTTAGAGAAACCACAAGAAGAAACAAAAAACAAAGATATTAAAAGCACAAGAGGAGAAAATTTACACCAAATCCATTCATTCCTTTCTACCCTTGATTCCATGATATCCATACACATGATTTTATTTAAAATTTTCAGTGATTCAACTTAAATGCTCTCTAAATACATAATTGAGTGCTCATCTTAGTATTCAATCTACGTTCATTTTCTAAACTCTCTTTTCAGCCACATATTCTTCTCAAGTACTCCTTTCCTACTAAATTAATTTTATGTTTTTCCTGACATATCTAACTCTCACTTCCATTGAACAAAAAGGACGAAAATACATTTTAGCCACTTCTATTTGTTTGTTTCATTCTTTCATGTCTCTGGGCAAACTACACATTGCTATCTTTTTACCATTATTTGCAACCCATCAGTACCACAAACATTCTTTGTACATTTACCATACATAAGCAGCCAAGACCACACACCTATATTCATTCAATACACTCTGCTATTGACCTATTTGTTTAATGTCCCATTAAAAAGAATCAATCAAAAATTTACAGAAAAGTATTAGTTTTTAAGATGAAAGTACTTTCAGGTTTTACAATCCTTTCTTCCACAATTTTTGTGAAAATGCTTTTACAGGACATCAGATGATCAAAATAAACTAAATGCATAAGGTTTTGATAAAGAAACTGCAAGACACACTGACTTTTAGAGTTTATATTCAAATCCCATATCCGGAGAACATTTTGAAACCATAATTATACATTAATTAATGTCATAAAAACAATAGCAACATTCAGTAGGCATGCACTCTAAACAACCATTCCAATATAAAAAATAGTAGACCAATAAAGCTATTCCACCATTACAATTTCTGGTACTAAAGTAAGAGCACAACCTAAAGGTTTACCCAGAAATAAAATCCATGTATTCAGTTGTCCCAGTTAAATGCATTTAAAATTGCCATCTCAAACATTTACAACCCAATCCGATATGCATCTATTCAGAAGTTAAGCTTCATATAGTTTAATAGAGCATATTCTAGAACACATAGCTAGAGGGCAATACTCTTTGTAATAAAGCACTTACTTCATATTCATCAAATATTTGACGATGATGAAAATATGCATGTGAAAATATTCTGTAAATCCTACGGCAAACTGATCCTAGTTTGGCTACAGATGATTCCTTTATACTAACCCTGCAAAAACAAGATTTTTTTGTTGCATTAAATATTCCCCTAATCCTCAATTGACAATACATGAAATTAATACTGAAATAAGGTTTCTATAATTCTGAGAAAATATTTACCTGCTGGGGAAATATTTATTGCTATTCAGAAGACATGCAGCACCATCCAGTGTATGTCTAGTGTAGTCAATGGCAGGACACTAGAAAAAAATAAATGAAAGTACTGCATTTACTATATATATAACGTTTTAATACTTTCAAATAATCTAAAATCAATTTATGAAAAAAAAAATCATCCTTTCCAAATTCCATTCTTCACACAGCTATGAAATTCACTGGGCGATATTACTATTATAGGGAAAAATGAGGAATTGCCTTGTGCTCCTCAGTTGAGATAAGAATGAGAACAAAATAAATAACAATGAATGCCAAATTATGATTTGAATTGTATATTTTTTATAAAATTTAATGTGGTTACATCATAAGGAAAAGCCAATGCCCTCTGCAATTACTCACTTGCAAGCATATAGCAATAGCACTTTAGACTTCTTGTGGTCCACCAGCAGCCTGAGGAGCTGGCAGCAGAGTCGGACAGTGAAGAGGGTGGGGAGGAACAATTGCCAGTCCTGGAATCTGGGGAAGGCTTGGACAAGGGCTCTGCGTTGGAGGCAGAGAAAGGGCCATCTGGGAGGTACATGCTGCCTCCGGAGCCTCCAGAGTCAGACCTCAGCGAGGCAGAGGAACAGAGGGAGCCTGTTCCCAGTGTGTGCATGTGCAGAGCTGCCAGAAGGCAAGAACATCTAAAACAAAAGGGACAACTCGGGAGTAGGGCTGGGAGATGATTGGTCCCTCCCATAAGACTTAAAAGAGGAGGAAGCAACATTTGTTCATTCAGTTCAGCTTAAAGCCTGAAGCTCTGTTTGATTCTGGACTCCATGTGACTTTGCCAATTAGGTCTTTGGCAGAGTGTCAAGGGAGATAAGGGTGGGTGATTATATCGAAGGACTTCTCCTGAAGGACTCTTTATAACTAATTGGGACTCATCTGTGAATGAACAGAATTCACAGCTGTTGCAATGAGGTTTTTGGGACTACTCGTGTGTTTTAATGACTCAGAAAGGCTAGGACAGAACAAAACTTATATACTGCTTCATGGTGCTTTACAGCCCGCTCTAAAGAGTTTACAGAGACAGCATATTGCCCCCAACAATTTGGGTCCTCATTTTACCAATTACTGATACAAGTGGGGTGGGGTGGGGCTTATGCATGGAAGATCATCAGAAATTAGAAGAATGCCACTAATAATTAGAGAATAGCAATTTATCTACACTTCTGTAGATGAACAGAAGTGTAAAATTTTGTTTCTGAACATACAGTATAGGAAAATAACATTTGCAGCACAGTAACACAATTAGTAAAACATCTTTAATTATTACAGTTCCCATTTTCTCTCTTACCTCTTTGGGAGTTTTATGGGCTGCACAAAGAAAAATCCATTGTTCAGTTGCTGTCATCTGTGTGCATGTGTCTGGGTGGCATTCACTCTATTAAAATAGTTGCACAATAAATACTTGTTGAGCCTATGTGAAAAATACATTTTGTGCAGATAATGTTCTTCCTATCTGATCATTATATATAACTAAAAAACAAAATGTTAAAAAAGTGTTCTGTTTTAACTAATTTTTAAAAAGACTCTTAAGTGCCTAAAGAAAAATGAAAAAAAGTTACCTGTAGTTTAACTGCAAGACCATTTAGCTCCAAACAGAATTGCCTAAAATATTTAGGAAAAAAAAGTTAGATCATCACCCTTTTTTCTCTTATTTGATATAATTATAAGCCTAGGAAATACCACAAACATTGTAAAATGCTGTTAATTGTTACCTTTGGAAAGAAGCATGAAAAAATATCTTAAGTGTTATTTATATTCCTGTCAAAAGACAAGAGTTAAATATTTAAGATTTTCTAAAATTTTAATAAAAACAATATTACCATGTTTCTACAAAAATAAGACCTCGTCTTATATTTTTTTTGAACTCTGAAATAAGTGCTTGGCCTTATTGCCATGCGCTGAAAAGCCCAATTGGGCTTATTATTAGGGGATGTCTTATTTTGGAGGAAACAGGGTATTTAGTAAATTTGACAAAAATTTCTTCTATAGCAAAATTAGGTTACGCTGAATTGACCAAAGCCAATAGCCTCTATAAAGAAGATGGACTATTCAGATGACCTGCCTAGATCTCTGATGACTGATAGAGGGCAATACTGTGGAATACTTATATGGCCTCTAGAAAATATAGGTTATCCATCAGTTTGGGGCAAGGTTCAGTGAGTATATTTCTACCTCAGGCTGAGTGGGGAACATGGTAGAATATGAAGTTGAAAACATGCCACTTTGTATACCCACACTATTTTATTATAGCCACAAGACCCAGAGTAAAAAAGAATACATTTTAAAATACACGATAAACTATATTAACAAATATTTAAACAATCTGAAAATTATCTTTTGACACAGAGCCAATGAGGTAAACTACATTTTAATGTTAAACTACATTATTATATTATAGTAAATTTGAATAGGTCAGTTATAGCAGGGATGAAAAAATGCATAGTTCATCCACCTCTAACAACCTACAGAGCTGTTTGTGTGTGGGGAAAACAAGCCAGGATTTTGGGGAGGGAGGGGGGGAGGAGAGAATCTCTTGTAAATATGCATCCCACTCAAATCCCATGCCCACATGATTAAAAGAATAAGATTAAGTAAACGAATAAGGCATTTTAAAAGGATGTATCTTTGCCATTTCTACTTAACATATGTCCCTTTCCTTAAACACTAGAATCTCAGAAGCAATTGGCAATTTTCTTAATGAGAAAGTATTGCTATTTTCAGTCCTTTTTGTTTACTTGGATTGCAAATGATGCAAATGAACACAATTTTCTTAAGAACAAACTTTTTTTAAAAGAGCAATTTACCTTAAATGTTGCAATTACCTTAAATGTTCATATTTCCAAACACCTTCGTCCTGTCCTTCTGGAGGTTCAAGAATTTTATCAATATTTGAACAGTCTGCCCTTATATTTTGTTGGATATACTAGAGGGGGAAATGTTTAAAATATATGTATTATGAATCACAGCATTAATAACCATATATTGTATATGTGTGAAGCTAGCAAAATTTATATTGAACACTTCCCAACTAACCTTTTTACCTGCTCTGCTAATTCCTGTTCTCATTGTTTTGCATCTATGTTCCAACACAGATAACTTACTAAATGTACAATTTACTTTGACTAAAAACTGTCAGTCCTGTAGCTGAACTTATTAATTACAGGGCAAAACAATAAAACAACAGGCAGCTCAGTAAGCATGCAACATTTATGTATTTCTAGTGTAAAAATGATATAATAAGCACTAAACAGCAAAGCTGGTAAAACTACACCATTAATGCAATCTAGTCCATTATAAATCCATAACTGTCAAAAAGTAAATGAATAGAATACCAAGATATAGTTAAATGCTGAGTACCTGTTGAACTGCCAATGTGCTATCCATCTCTTCAAATGATTCATCAGGCCAATTATAAAAATCCTAAAAACAAAAACAAAAATCAGAAAGACTGACGCACAACAAAATCAAATCTTAAAAATACTCAAGTTTATAACAGCACTTGGTTTGCCTTTTAAAAGAACAAATCACCTTCTAGTCTGTATAATTTCATGTTTTTTGTTACCTATCTCACTGAATTTTATTCTAATACCAGAAATATCTAGCAGTACTATGAGTGCTTTTATGAAACAAAACCTCTTTAGAAGGACATCCCCAATCCTACCATCTCTGTTATACATTTCTATTACTAGCCACTCTATACAATGCAAATAGTTAAATTTGGGATCTAAATATGATAAATACTGCAATAAACAATACATACCCGAATCAGTACAATGTATGAGTTAGAGAATTACAGTAGTGCAGTCCTACAAGTTTAACACTACAAAGATGCAGAATTTCTTGCATCTTACAATTGTTATTAAAGCAATTAAGCTACTAGACTCCATGTAGCATTAATGAAATATTAAGGGAGGTGCTGAGAAATAATAAAAAGGCCCAGACATCTTTGCCTATTACCAAAATGTATTTAAGAGTTTTGCAACTTAAAAAAAAATGGCATACTTTTATTATAGTAGTATAAGTAACTCAAGATGATGAAAGTATCAATTCCTTTCTCCTCCTATTTTTCCCACAATAGCCTTGTGAATTGGGTTGGGCTGAAAGAGAGTGCGCAACTGGCCCAAAGTCACCCAACTGGCTTTCATACCTAAGGTGGGACTAGAACTAGTCTCCTGGTTTCTAGGTCAGCACCTACATCAAACTGGTTGTCAATTTACCAACTCTCAGTTGTACACCATCCTATGCAAATTTAAGGTGAGGTAAATAACCAATGAACTGATATAGCACGATATATATTATTAAAATTATTAAAATGTAATACAAAGATAGGAAGAATAGCAAAATAATTTTTTCTATAACACCCATGTAAGACTATGTAAGGAGTCACTGCTATTCATGTGGGCAGAAAGTTGGGCAATAGAAAGGCATTTTTCTATTACATGTGGACATTTTAACTGTGTGTTTAAATGCTTCTGAAATAAAATTTAATAGCAATAGGGCTTAAATGTAATCACTGTATTGGTTAATCTAAACAATTTACTGCACTGCATTTTGGGATGCATTAGAGACATTTTCAAGAAAAAATATCAAGCTGTTTTACAATTAAAATTATATATGAATATATTTCACAAATACATTATATGCACTCTAACAACCCATGGCATTTTACATAGGTTTTATCAGATTTCCCCAAGCTATTTTGTGAGGATAACCCTAACAATCTTGGTTACCAAAAATTATAAATCCATAAATTTAATAGGAACAGACAAGAAAAGCCAAATTATCAGAGCCAATCTACCATCATGTTTCCATTTAGAGAATATTATACAGGCTGCAGGAAATAGAGGGGAAAATAACCAACTTTTTGCCTCATTATCTGTTTTTGCTTTACAACATCTGAAAAATCACCTTAAAATATTACATGCTAATTTATACATGTTCTCCAACTGTTTTGTATTAATAGAGGCTAAGACTAATAGACTGAAAATAAAAACTAAGATCTTCCAGAGATGCACTATACAAATTCCATGTAAGGTGAATATATACATACAAACACACATATTTTATATTAGTTTCAAAGAGAAAAATCAGAGATATCACTAAGTATTATTTTTTTAAAAATTCTAAGTGCTTCAAGATGACTATTTCAACTAAGTTATAATATAGAATATAATCAAAGACTAATCACTGTAGAGCAGGGGTGTCAAACTTGATTTGAGGGCCATATCAGGATTGTGTTTGACCTTGGGGTAGGCAGGTGTGTGTGGGTGGGGTGGGCATGGCCAGTTCAACATCACTAGTGTCGGGGGGCACCTTTGGTGGCCCAAATGCTCTGCCAGCAAAAATGGGTTCCCAAGCTCCATTTCCAGCTGCGATGACCTCCTGCAACCCTCTGCCAGGGAAAACGGACCCCCAGAGTGCAGCCCACTCTAGCTCTATTTTTGCTGGCAGAGGCACTGCGGGCTGGTCCTTTGCTGTTTCCAGGGTGCCCCCACTCACGGGCCAGATCTAAGCACCCTGTGGGCCGGATCCAGCCCCAGGGCCTTCAGTTTGATACCCCTGGTGTAGAAATCTTATTGTGAACTTTATATACTAATGTGCTCCTCTGATGTCTACAGAATAGCTTGAAAACCATTTTGTTTCTAATATAAACTCCCATTATTTCTGTCTACCAAATAAGGTATTTTACTATATAGAACGCTTCCAAGCACAGAATTACAGTATCATCTTCTCAGTATCTTTCATAGTAGAAAAACTCGTTTGATAGTAAAAGAGGAGCTTGAGTGACATACATATTCTATTCATTATAAACTAGTCTCAAGAAAGCAAGATGGCACCAGGTGTATAGAAATCTAGCACACGCTACAGGTAGTCCTCAACTTATGATCATAATCGAGTCGAAAATTTCTGTTGCTAAGCAACAATTGTTACGTGAGTTTCACCCCATTTTACAATATTTCTTGCTTGCCATAGTTGTTAATAAAACCATCATTAAGTGAATCTGGCTTCCCAGTTGACTTTGCTTGCCGGAAGGTTGCAAAAGGTGATCACATGACCCCCTGGACACTGCAACCATCATAACTGAGTCAGTTGCCAAGCATCTGAATTTTGATCATGGAGATTCTGCAACAATCGTAAGCGTGAAAAATGGTCATAAGTCGCTTTCTTCAGTGCCTTCTAACTTCGGTCACCAAACGAACTGTTATAAGTCTAGGACTACCTGTACACAATTAGTATACAAATGTTCTATCAGAAGTGGACACCTTAGGTCTGTGATGGCGAACCTATGGCACGGGTGCCACAGGTGGCATGCGGAACTGTATCTGTGGGCACGTGAGCGTTGCCCTACTTAGCTCCAGCGCGCATATGTGCACCGGCCAGCTAATTTTCGGGCCTTCTGGGCCTGCCTGAAGTCAGGAAATGGGCTGTTTCCAGCCTCTGAGGTGGCGAAGGGAAGGCCATTTTTGCCCTCCCAGGGCTCCAAGAAAGCCTCTGGAGCCTGGGGAGGGTGGAAAATGGGCTAGCGCGGGGGGGGGGGGTCAGGTGCGCATGTGCCAGGGGTGGGGCAAATTGAATGGTGGGTATGGGCACATGCATGCGTGACCCCTTCCCGCATGATCCTCACTTTTGGCATGCGACAGCAAAAAGGTTAGCCATCACTGCCTTAGCTCCTTCAGAGAGTTTGGAATTTCTAGTTCTAGGCAGCAAAAAGTCAGCTTCTGAGAGCTACAGTTCCAAATGTTAATCAAGTTCATTACATCTGCAGTAAACAAGCTGCCGCTGGAAGAAGGCAGGAGAGGACCAAGGGAAATCAAGTAAACCTACAGACTGCACCTAAAAACCCTTTCAAGTTTTCAATAAAAATTCTAAAGCTTCCAAAACAGAAATTTGAAGAACACCTTCCAAAAAGTGAGAATCAAACAACTTATAACAATAACAATCGGCTATGATAGCATTGAATTATTGGAGAAAAGGTTTGTTTGTATCAGCATCGGGCAAAAACAAGCCCTTCCCAGCCTCTGCAATCCCAAAAGCACTAATTCTGGACAGGAAAGGACAACCGATTTCCAATACCGCCCATTTCTTCTGTGGGAAGATAGGAAAACGTTGTTTCAGAAGCACTTTGGCACCATAACACACCCTGTAGCATTCATCCACACCCAGGTTACAAGCCCACTTTGTGCAGTCAACTTCCGTCTTTCCCTGCTTTAGTCACGGCTCCGGCCTTTCCCTTACACCTTCCTCCTCCTCCTCCTCCTCCTCCCCAAATAGCCCCCGCCGTTTTCCCTACAGACCCACCCGTGTTCTACTCTCTTCCCACTTCTTCGGGGGAGGAGGAGGAGGGGGGGGCGCCCGCCACCCTGACCTTGTTTCCAAGGCTTTTTCTTCTCACGTTTTTCAACCTTCTAATTTCTAATTCCAGAGTGAAATCTCTTTTTGGCGGTTGGTGGAGGGAGGGAGGGAGGGAGGGAGAAGGAATTATAAAAGACCCGAATCCTTGCCCTCTTGTTGGTTACAGCGCCATCCCCCAAGGGCTTCGGGCCCAGTGACTAGTTTCTAACCCCGGAGATAGAGAGAGGGTTGTCAGTCCCGTCCCTCCCACACATACACACCTGCGGGGACGCCGCATTGACTAACCTTTTCTCGCCCCGCCTTCCGTTCCCACACCGGGCCCTGCTAGCCATGGCGGGGAGTGCCCTTTTTGCCCTAGCTATCTCCCACCGGCGGACACCCCCCCTCCTGGTCCAGAGCAAGCAGAACGGCCGTCTTCCTGGGAGGGAGGACGGGGTGGGGTGGGGGCTACAAGTAGGCCTCCGCCACCAGCAGTTGTTTCCCCCCCACACAGTCCCGCGGCAATACCCGGCCCGTCTCCTCGCCGCAGCCGCGGTCCCCCACGCCCCTGCCCCTAAGCGTTCCCAGGCCTTGCGGGAGAACGACGGGTTTACCTGGGCCTTGGTGCCCGGCCTGTTCCGCCTTAGCACAGCCGTCCCCTCCGCCATGACCATAGTGACAGCGAGCGGCGCCAGGACCCGGATGCGGCGGCGGCAGCAGCAGCTACCCAACAGGCGGGGAGGGGAAAAAAAAAAAAGAGGCGGAAGACGCGCGGAAAGACGCGAGACGACGACGAGGCCGACTTCCCCCGAGGGGCGGGGAAGGAGTAGAGGGGCAGAGGAGCCCGCGGGGATTCGGAGAACTACGTAGCGTCCTACATCAGAGGGGCGGGGCTAAGGAGGGAACTTGGTGTGGGACTGATAGAGCGGGTGCTGCGGAGAAAACAGCGCCCTCCAGCTCGGGAGGAGACAAAGTTCAGCGGAATAAGTCAAGGGAGGAGGAGGAGGAGGAGGAGCCGAATGCGTGACGCAAACGACACCGGAAGGGGCGGGGAAAGCCGAACTGAAAGGCGAGGAGGAAGCAGGGAAGTAGCGCGTGCGTTTAGAGCTTGTCGGGGCGGGAGGAGTTTTTGAGGGCTTCCCGAAAAGAGGGCGGGGCATCTCTTGTGGAAGATCTTTCGGGCGGCCGTCTGGCGCCTCCGGACCCTTCTGTCGTTATGCGCGCGCGGCTCCTTGAAGCTGGGGAAATTCGCACGCGTCAGGGGTCTCTTACTCGGCTAGCAGCCACAGAAAAAAGACGCCCCTGGTCAGACTGCTGTTCTCTTCGCTACTCTCCGGACGGCCCGTTTATCGGCTGGAGATGCGGAGCGCTGAGCCCTTCTCCCTCATACAAGAGGTCCTCCCTATCAGCTGGCAGGCAGCTACTCCTAATCTTGCTGAGTGTCACCTCCAATTTTATTAAATTTATATGCTGCCTACCTCACTAATTTGGAGATGTAGCCGTTAATGAATGGCAGGGGTATTGCTGAAGCAAGATATTTGCAATTTCAAGTATATGGCAATTATAAGGTTTTTTTTTTAAAAAAAATGCTTTTGGGTACATCTGGAATGTAAATACTTCACTACTGTACTAAATTTCCTGGGAAATTGAACTAGAACTAAGGTAATCAAAGAATTAAACCCTTACATTTTTCACAAGGATAGTTGGGTGCAGTGAATTTTCTATTTCGGCTGTTAAGAAAATATGAACATTGATTTGCATTAAGAAAACCGTTGTAAACACCTAAGAATTAGAACCAAAATAAGTGTAATTTTAATCAGGGCTTTAATTTTAAGTGACTTGTATATTTTTTTATTTTTTTTTCAGGGAGAAAATGTAGTTTCAGGAGGAAGCGAGAATAGGGAAGTTAGTTGTTTCAACTACTTTTGTGGAGGAAGAGAATGCAGAATCTGGTTTCCATCACAAGCCTTGGAAAACTATCTTCGAGGTTCAAGCCATGTTATTCCTTGTGAATGAAAGGTGTGTTCATTACTTTAGATCACTCAATGATAGGACTAAGCTATCTGAGGGACTCCCTATCACCAGGCATTTCTACCCATCTGGTACATTCGGGCAGAATAGCTGTGCTTCATGTTCCCTCAAACATTGTCCTATTGTGGATGCCTTCCCTGTTGCTATCATTGTACTCCGGAATAGGATCCCCCCCCCCACGTGATATGAATGCCCATTCTTCTGGTGTTCCAGAAGACCTTTAAGATCTGGCTCCCTCCCAGGCCCTAGATCAGCGGTTCTCAACCTTTTTGACCCCTTTGGGGGTCGAACAGCCATTTCACAGGGGTCGCCAAAGCACTCTCTCGCCCCCCCCCCCCACGCCTAGGGCCTAGATGGAGCTGGGTATTTGTGAGGCTCCTATGGCCGTGATGGCATGGAGGTGGCATGGAGAGCCCTCTGTGGGCACACGAGCTGTAGTCCCAGCTCAGCTCCGCCGCACATGCACCTCTTGCCGGCCAGCTGGTCTTCAGGTCTCTGCTGCACATGGACGGGGGCCCATGCGGGAGATTTGCGCGCACACACAGGTCATGTGCGCATGCACATTGCATTATGGGTGTGTGCGTGCTTTCAGTACTCGGTGCAGAAAAGGTTAACCATCCTTATCCTATGGTAACGTGTGTTTATTATGATAGTTTTTAATCTGGACCAACATTTTCTTTCATGCTTTTAACTATTCTAATTGTTTCTGTATAAGATGCCTAAAGCCTTTTGGGAATAGGTCATAATAAATTTAATAAATAATTGTAACAAGTGCTAAAGCAGCACCATAATGAACACATTAGCAAGAAATATTTTCACTATACAGATAAGTTTTATTTCAAGGTCAATATCATTTGAGAAATGTTGCATTTATTAAGAAAATAATTATTTACATGATGGAGCAAAAGCATTTGAGCACTTTTTGTGGAATGACAACTTCATGATAATGCCATAGTATGAACTTCTCAGTCAAGATATTTTCCAAGAATATCACCATCTCTAAATATGAAATAGTCCTGCAAATAGAGAATATAAATTAGCATTTACCAAAGACAAAAAGTTACTAGTTCAGAAGTCAAGGCAATTAAGTTGTTCTAGCAGAGATGGATTTACGAGCACAAAGTGATTAGTGCTCTGCAAGTAGTGAGGCAAGGACATGTCCTTCACATTATTTCTTTGAAAACTGGGGAGAGAAGAGATAATTGAAACTAATTTCCCGTAAAATAGCCTTCATGTGGACTGAAATATTCCAGTTTAAAGCAGACTAAATTACAAGTCCTAGCCACACTCTTACTGCATACAAGATTCCCCACTTGTGAGGACATTAAGAGACAGGAAGTCTTTTTTTAAGAAAACAGTAACAGAATTGGAAGGGACCTTGGAGGTCATCTATTCCAACCCCCTGCTCACACAGGAGACCTGTACTAGGGATTTGAACTGCTGACCTTTCTGATCAACAAGCTCAGTGTCTTAGCCACTGTCTAGTCAGGTCAAGTGAAGCAAAGAGTGTCTTGGGCTGTACTAGGTCTCCCTTAGCTGGGGTCCTGTGTTCCACGTAATGATTTACGCTGTTTAATGACCAATCAGGGAGACAAGTGTGGAAGTCTTTAAGCAAGGCCAACTCACTTAGTGGCTGTCACATGCAATTGGGCAGGCTCCATTATGATCATAGATGGAGACATGTTTTCTAAATCCAAAAATACTGAATTACAAAATACCTTCATGACCAGATCTACAAATAGTAAATTATGCTTAAATACAGAATTGATAAATGCATTCAAAATGTATGTTTACTCTAGACTTCATGTCTGGACAAAGCAGAAACTAAAAATGCAATTGTCAGGCTCCAAGTAATGCACTCATCACAGATATTTTAATAAAGAAAAAGGACAAGCATTTTAGAAATAAATATGAATATTTGCAGCTAAGGACTAGTCAGATACAAATGGGCACACAGTTGAACACAAAAGCTTGGAATGTCAGGTATTTGAAGACTTGCCATGGTAGCTTTAAAGAAGTGGTGTCTAAGCATAAACTTAAACATAATTACTTTTTTAAAATTAAGCTGTGGAATTGAAAGAATGAACATTTAATGTAAAACTAACCTTATCATCCAGAATAACTTTTGTACCCCCGTACTCAGGTAATAGAACCTTCTCACCAACTTTTACACTAATTGGTTGAGTGTTTCCATCCTAAAGGGAAGAATGTGAATTGTAAACATTACAACACACTAAGAAATATTTTGTGGTGAGAATACATTTTAAATTCAAAGTTGCAAATTCAAATTAAAAACAGTTCCTGGACATGGTTCTGTCTCTCATCTTGAGAGGTTTACTATAAACCAAACCTAACCCAGTGATTTAAATGACCTGTATGTCTTTCTAACCACCCCATTTCATGATAAAGTGAGTTGTAATATTTACTGGATTTCTAAAAAAGGAATATATCTGTGTGAACAAAGTAAGAAAACTAACATCCCAAAAATTGCCAAGGGCTCTCTGAACTAACCCCAGGCCTAGGAACAGAGCTAGTTCTTTAAGGACACTTTCAGAATTTTTAAAGCGCGGTAGTATACATATCTCCAAGGAGACACTTTCAGAAGGTGGGTGCTTCAACAAAGAAGGCATACTTCTTCAGTTGTGTAAGAAGAGATTTAACTGAAGGAGCCCAGAGCACACTGAATCTGGCCAAACATACTGGATGGACAGAAACAATTAGAGACTGGTGATTTTTTAAATCACCTTGCTGTGGCATGAAGGGCCTTACAGATAAATTAGACAATCCATGTTCCTTTGGGTCATCACTTCAGATATATTTTCTTACTTAAACAATGATCATGGGTGGATAAAACAGCAGCGGGAAAGTGATTTCTGACTAACTACAGATTTCTCCATTGAACTCCTCTGAAAAGTTATGAAAAAATGTAATTATAATGCTAAATTCCTACTTGCCTTGTTTTTTGAACCTGATCCAACTGCCACAACAGTGGCTTGTAGCACCTTTCCTTGAGATTTTTCTGGAATCATGATTCCCCCTTTAGTTACTGTCTCAGCCACACATCTTTCGACTAGTACTCGGTCAAAAAGAGGAAGAAATTTTTTAAATGCCTGTCCTGCCTGTTAAAACAAAACCAGAAATCATCATGAAGCCGTAGCAAAAATAATTTTTCACCTATAAGGTAACTTAGGGCTTATATAGCTTGTATGAAATATGAAATACATTAAGAGCTCTGAGAAAAAAACTGACACTGAAATTACAGTTAAACCAATCTGGCTTCTCCATTGACTTTGCAAATCAGAAGGTCACAAAAGATGACCCTGGGACACTGTAACCATCATGAATATGAACCAGGGGTCAAGCGGCTGAATTTTGATGTGACCATGAAGTGTGAAGAAATGGTCATAAATCACTTTTTCAGTGCTGTCATAACTTTGTGTCACTAAGCAAATGAGTATTACTAAGTATCTTATTCTCTCCTCCAACTTTTCCTTGTCTGTTCTAGACAATTCTCCAATCTTCTGCAGAGGGGAGGGAAGAACAGAGAAATTGATCTTTGGCCATTCCAATGATAAATGGAAAGAAATGTGAGTTAATTGTAAAATATCTGAAGAAAATAATTAACTGCAAGATAATTTAAGTTAACATTCAACAGTTCAAGCGTAGTGAACTTTGGATGTGCACTTGGAAGGCTTGGCTACTACCGGTATTTTAGTGTGATTTTTAAAAATTCTGTAAATGCTTTATTCAGCTCAGTTAAATGCATCAAATCAGTTAACTGCAGATTCATACTACCAGCTGTAAATTATCATGCAATATAGTTAAGTATAAAACTATGTTATGCAATTTACTTGCACAAATAGTAAATGATTTCAAACAGTAACTACTTTAGTTAAGTGAAAACAAAATAAATCAAAAGGAAGCCAATTCACTAGGATGTTTCTTTCAATACATTCCAGATTATGGCATGGATGGTGGAAGAAATTACTAGAAGATTCTTCTAGTGTACTCTAGAATCCTCTAGAGGTCACTGTTTAACCAGCAGAAGAAAACTGAGCACCTCCTCATATAGAAAAATATCCCTGGCATGCAAGTAACTGGAAAGGGATATAATACTTGTAATATCTTTTTTCTATGGGCTTTTCAGCAGTCATCAAAACAGCCATCCACAAACACCTCCAAATACATCCATTGGTGCCTACAAGGATAATCCTTAATAATTTTCTGAAAACAAATCGTAATAGAGGGCTCAAAACTATGCAATTTATCAGTTTTGTTTTGAAATAAGATTTCTTTTGCACCAAGAGATGGGAAAGGAAATTAAACATGAAGAGGACAGCAGGAAGGGAGGTTTTTTCACTAAAACATTTCCAGTCCAAAGATCATTAAATTCTATTTCCCATGAAAACCAGTTTTAAGCAGCACTTACAAGTATTTTTGTTTTTTTTTTTAAATAAAGCCTCTTTCTTCTCTCTCCCCGTTCTCTTTGACCTGTATGTCTTTAAATGGGCGTTTACTACTACAGCTGCCCTTTACAAAGCATGGGAGCTGGCTCTACACACCAGAGAAATTTCACACAGCAATTTTACGCAATTTTGTAGTTATTAAACTTCACAAAATTTCAAATAAGACCCATACATACACTCATTTGCCAGGCAATGTCCCCCTGAATTCGGTGTAATATTGATTTCAACAAGAACTGGCTGCAGATACGCTATACAAACATGCTATTTTAAAATCCAACATGAACAGAACAAAGCTTTTAGGACGATGCCTTAGTTTTAGCAAAAATATTAAATAAAAGGAAAAAAACCTATTTATTTTTGAATGAATAATCCCATCGCACAAGGGCATAGTAATGTTCTTAGACGCAAAATAAATTTTGGCTAATTTATACATATTTTTTTTTAGAAGTTAAGTAACATTTCACTTCTGCCTGGTAACCCAGAGTTATGATTTATAGCTAATTTTATTAGAGAGGTCTTAGTCATAAGCAATACCACTTTCAAATAATAGAGGAAGAAGACGAAGCCACGTGCAAAAATTTTCCTCCATATAATCTCCCAAATATTTCGGATCAAAGTCTTCCCATTTCTGCATTATCGCTTATTTTAGCTCAAACCAAAAGTTTGACGTATCGAGCGTCTCTTAGGATCCAGCCAAAGGCTTCTGAAGAACCAGAGGGCAGGAATAACCTTCCGGTGTCCTCTACCCTTCGGTAGAAACCTACTGAAATCACAGTGGACAGAAGACGGTGGAGCTCATGGAGACCCACATCATGCAAGGCCAGAAAAGGGTCTCAAGGCTCGTTTTCTTCCACTTTCCCTGCTGCTTTGCTCCACGGATGACAAAAGGCTGAGCGGCAGAAGCCCGTCAATCACTCACCATGCCGGCTGCTTCCAAGCTTTCCTCTCTCGGTTCCTGCCTTTGCCCCGGTTCGCGCTCCCCCTGCTCTCGGCGGGCAACCCACACGTGAAAGGGTCAGGGAATGCGCATGCGCCAGCCACACCCACTCCAAGGGGAAACTGCTTCCCGTGCCATCAGGCGGGAGGAACGTTCGGCTTTCCTTTCAAACGTTGTTTTTTACATTTCTCCTCGTTCCTTACGCGGTAAACTCCTTCACTGTTTCACTCACGCATTTGTCTCTCCCTGAATTCGGTGCTTTGCCATCCGAACAAGGCGAGACATGCCCGGAAATGATGTAATCCTGAGCACGACCTTTGGTGAGCATGGGCATTCCAGAAAATTCTGGAAGTACGGAGCCCGGGAACCTGCATAACCATCAGTAATGAAGCCTTGGGAGGAGTGGGCCAATCAACGCGGGCGGCTCGCTCGCAGGGAGGCTTTTGGAAGCTCCGCCCCTTCCCTCCCGTGGCCTGCCTGAATGAAGGCCGAAAGGGCGTGGCGCAGGGAGTGGGCGGGCCCGGCAGATTTGCTGCTAGACTCGTTCCCGGGCGCCCTCCCGCGCCAACCTTTCACGTGGGGGAGGTGGGGCAGTGCGAAGGAGGTGAGAGCGCCGCGCTGCTTCCAGACCCCGCGAGTGGTCAAGAGGAGCCACCTTGTTCGTGCTGCGGTATCTCGCCCGTTGCCTGCGCCCACCACAGGTAAAGCGGGGCTCCCGATCCGGGAGGAGGACGGGTGGCCTGCGGGGAGACCCAGGGCATGGACGTGAGAATCGGTGCTGCTTTCACGTGTCCCTCTCCTGTTTGGAAGGAATGGCCCAGCGCCTGCCCGCGATCGCCCTGCGGAAGCGCTTCCCCATTGCCCCTTTCGTCGTCCCCCCTCCCCGCCACCTTTGGGTGCGCTTCGAAAAGATGGGATTTGTAGTCCAAGGCATCCAAACGTTTGGAAAGGCCGGGAGGTGATTCCGTCAGCTCAGAGGCTGCGGAACAGAGGGCCGGGGGTGGCTAGATTGCGGGTCAGGCTGATCGGGGGCCGATCGTGAGTCTTGGTGCGTAGAAGTCTTTCTCCCGCCGAATTATGGGTTGCATTGCGATCAATGGAGGCGGCCTTGGCCCTTCCCCGACCGGCCTGGTGTCCGCAGGCGATGGGTTTGGGTAACAGCTTCCAGCGGATCCACGCGGTGGTGGCAGTCCTTCGCTGCTGGAGGGCGTCAGGTTAGCGGTTCTAGGAGACTTAACGCAGCCCGGCCAAATCTTGAGCCGGTGGATCGCAAATTAGCGGCCTGCAATTGCTGTGCTTGGCCCTTCGCACACCCGTGAAGCTAAGGGAGGGGGGGAGTCTTCTGATGCCCCCACGAGTTTAGTTCAAAAGGATTGGTGAGCTGCAAGTTTTACTGGCTGTAGTACCGCTGTCCGAGTGCTAGGGGGCGCTGCTGCTCTTTTGACCTTGTCCTCCGACCTGGTAAATGAATGAAGCACGTGTGAGATCCAAAAGATACGCTTGGCTTGTTAGTAGACTTTACTCTCTTCTTTCCCTCGCCCTCTTTTCTTTTGTTTCTCCCCCTTGCATTTTTTTGTAATGATAGTGGCTGGGAAGCTGCCTTTCATGCTTAGATGTTCTTTTAAGTTGATACCAATCCATAGATACCGTCTTAAGCCTGTTTCCCAGTGCATTTTGTTCCAAGATGAAATGCGAGGCGAGGTATAAACGATATCTGTATCATTCATTCGTGTATTTCTTTTAAAAAATGAATTCTGATAGGATGTGACTATTGTATATTATTACAGTTAAAAGAAGATTATCAATGTTTTTGCATTAGATTTGGCATTTTGAGGGATGTTTATGAGCAGTCTCACAAAATGGTTGCTGGTGTTTCAAATACAAAATATTAATATAATAGAAAGCAAAAAAAAATCCTGAACTGCTTCAGCCAGCAACTAATTTGCTTTATGTAGATGAGCACAGTATGGCTTGTACTGACTGTGCTGGTACAAAATTACTTTTATTAGGTAGTACTAAATAGATTTGTTGGAAATAACACCTGAATCCATATTCCTACCTCCCTGGTTGAAAATACAGTACATTTTCAAAGATCCTTTAAGAGCCAGTTTATTTTAGTGGTTAAGGCATCAGGCTAGAAACTAGAATGAGTCCGGCCTTAGACATGAAATCTGGCTGGGTGACTTTGGGCAGTCACTTCTCTCAACCCAGCACACCTCACAAGGTTGTTGTGGGGAAAATAGGACAAAAAAGTATGTTCACTGCATTGGGCTATTATAAAAAAAATAAAGTTGGGATATAAATAAACAATCCTTTAAAAAGTTGTAAGCCAACATGTGATCCCTTTTCATGGAAGTGACGTGAGTTGAATTCAAGGGCATTGAATTTGGCATAGGTACCATAATTCTACTGTAGTGATTGATCACGTTAGTTATATACGTTCTATAATTGGGTATTTGCCATTTTAAAAAGGCAATCCTATTTTGATGTGTTGTAGCAAGTCACTGCTCATAGACTTACCATATTGTGCAATTCTTCTAAACCATGCTGGGAATGAATTTGAGATTTCTGGCCCAGCATATCCGTTGCGCATCAGTTTAGGAAAGATTATTTTGGCATTTATTAGGCATGATTATGATCTGTTTCCATTCTTGATTATGTTGACACTGACTTGCATTATTTATTTATTTTTCTTTATAGAAATGCTGCGTTTACCATCAGTGCTACGTCAACTAAGGCCTGTATCCAGAGCCCTGGCCCCACACCTTACAAGAGCCTATGCAAAAGATGTGAAATTTGGAGCAGATGCCAGAGCTCTTATGTTGCAGGGAGTAGATCTTCTAGCTGATGCTGTAGCTGTCACTATGGGACCAAAGGTATTTCAACAAATAAGTCCAGCACTGTGTGGATATTTACTTGTGAAGTGTCTTGATTTGATGAAGAACAAAATCCAAAGTAGTTTTGTGGCTTGATTTATCTGAAGTGACATAATTTCAGTAGGAAAATAAAATGCATTATATGGAAATCACTGGACTTAAATACATTTAATTTTTTTGGTACCAGTTAGATTTTAATTAACATTTTTGTGTAAAATGTTTTGACATTTACTTCCCTGTGGCGTGTTAGAATATGCTGTCAAGCAAGCATATGCAACATTCCCTATAAATTGATCATTCTTGATATTAAATTAATCAGATGAGCTTAAAAAAACTAGTGAAATTCTCCTGAATTTATAGCCATGTATGAGGTCAGTAAAAGTTGCCCTAGTCTAATGCAAGTAATTATAATAACATCAGGCCCAACTATACAGTTGTATGGACAGGAATAGGTACAGATAGCCCTCAACTTAATGACCACAATGGAGCCTGCAATTCTATGTGATGGGGCTCAGTTTTTGTCATCATTTTTACATAAGATTTTCAAGCGAATAAAAATACTCCTTTAAACAAATGCAAACTTACTCGATAGCATGATTGTATTGTTGCATATTTCCTTGGACATATCTCCTTTTGTATGCCAGGTGGTTTTTGTGCACTGTTTTTGCAGATACATAATCCTGTTCATGCATAACTTTTTCCCAATATATGTACTTTAATGGATATGTGGACAAGCATGCTTTGTTCCTGATGATTCGCATTTGGCACTGCTAGCATTTCCAACTCTTGTTTACTTGGAGGCTCTAAATATATTTTATTTATTTCATATTCTACAGTAACACATAATTAATCATGGTGCCTTTCTGGTATGTCTTAATAGCATTTATACTAATAAATTGTTGTAAAAATATTGTCTAATCATTAAGAGATCTGAATGGAACTTAAATTTGATATAAGTTCTGTAGGCCAATATTTTAACTTTATGTTATTTCAGGGAAGAACTGTAATTATTGAACAGAGTTGGGGAAGCCCAAAGGTGACAAAAGATGGCGTGACAGTAGCCAAGGCAATTGACTTGAAGGATAAGTACAAAAACATTGGAGCAAGGCTAGTTCAAGATGTTGCCAACAACACCAATGAAGAGGCAGGAGATGGTACAACTACTGCAACGGTATTGGCACGTTCAATTGCCAAGGAAGGATTTGAAAAGATTAGTAAAGGAGCAAATCCAGTGGAAATTAGAAGAGGTAATACTAACCTTTCTGATGTGAGTTTGGTAAAAGAAGGTGTAGTCAGACTTAGTCAAACCTGATTTTTTAAAAGTGTTTTGAAATAGGCCATTTTTGTTAGTGCATCCATAATTGCCAAGGAAAAGTGAGACATATATTGATATCTGTGCATGGTGTTACTTTGATAGATAAAAGTGTTCTATATGTTTTCATATATTGTGGATTGTAATCTAACTGTAGCTAGGTCACTTGGAGTCATATAAACACAAATACTTATATGCTGGTTATAAAGAGTATGAGGTTCTGATTTAAATTTCTCAATTTTTAATACACTACTGTTTCTAAACTCCTCCCATAGAGTCATTTAAGACTCCCATAGTCTTAAATAACTATGTCCATTTTCCCTTCACTATTACAGTGCTGGATAATGTTGAATGGGAAAGTGCAAAATAAAGGAGTTTACCTCAGCTTCCTCCTATTATTTCTTGTGAGGTATAGCAGATTTGAACATGGTCATCGTAATAATAGATTGATGTCTATTTATTTGAGACAAAATTGTGTGTATGTGTAAGGGAAGATTTTACCACAATAACTTTGATATGGGGAGAATGTGAGGATAATACCTCTTAAATACCTATTTACTGTTAAATCCATGGATTATTTAAATGAATACTTTTTGTTTTTCAGGTGTGATGCTTGCTGTGGAGGCTGTAATTAATGAATTGAAGAAATTGTCCAAGCCAGTCACAACACCAGAAGAAATAGCTCAGGTAATGACATCTCAGCCTTAAGCAACTGATTCTGTTTTCCAACATGTTTTGAAAAATGAATATATTATTTAGGCTACACCGTTTAATACGCCTAATAAAACCTTCTAATTTGAGAACATACTCTTTAAATGTGTGGTGGGATGTCTTTAAAATGAGATGAGATTTTTGTATTTAGTTTAATTTCCTAGAGTATGTGATATATAATTTGTCCATGTGCAGGTTGCCACAATATCAGCAAATGGGGATAAAGAAATTGGTAACATAATCTCCGATGCCATGAAGAAGGTTGGACGGAAAGGGGTTATTACAGTGAAGGTAAGGGTTGCACAAGTACAACCCTGTGCTCCTTGAATTATTTTGGTTGGTTTTATGATAGCATTTTAAGACTTACTGAGAGCATCTAATGAAATGTGAAGCATGTTTAGGATCCTTCATAGAATTTGTTAATAGGAGATTTAGGTTGGGGAATAAGATGCACATGTTATATACCAAAATTAAGCTGGGTTTGGTAATTTCAATTACTACAAATTGAGCATTTTCCTCTTACTCAGTGAAAACTGTTAGCTGATAGAGCAATCTGTGACTTCCAACCATACTAGTTAATATTCCAAATCTTTCAAAAAATAGGATGGAAAAACTTTGAATGATGAGTTGGAAATTATTGAAGGTATGAAGTTTGATAGAGGCTACATCTCTCCCTACTTCATTAATACAGCCAAAGGTAAGATGCCATTAATTGAACCACATGTCTTGGTCTGATCCATCAGTCTTTTTGTTTTAATGATAGGAATAAACTAATTCATGATTTCCCCTGGTCCTATTTATTTATTTTTGTATTCAAGCATGTTTTGCTACAAAATACAGCAATTTAGTGCCCTATCTTGACCCCAATTGGACAAGATATTGTTAATATTGGGCTTGGGGATCCTAAGGAAGTATGGAGTCCATTAAATGGTTACATTGTATATAGTTAAAATGTACTCTTTTCTGCCTTATTATACTCTTAAATGTAGCTTTTTAGTTTTTTAGTATTTTAACACTGCATGTCACTATTATTATTTTATTGTTGTTGTTGTTTCCAATCTTAAACTGTTTAACTATAGATTGCCCACACATAATAAAATAATACGAAATGAAGGAATTAAAATGTTCTGGGATTTAGAATTCAGACAGACAAGTACATGCCATACAACATTCCAGATTTAACAATTCTGTCAATAAGACAGATTTTTTAAAAAGTCAGAATACTGGACATGGCAGTACCTGTAGATAGCAGAAGAGAAAAAAATGGAGAAAATACAAAAACCTTCAAATAAAAGTAGAATAACTGTGGCAAAAGAAAGGAAAGGCAGTACCAATAGTGATAGGTGCTTTCTTCAATCTCGATATATCTGGAGCACCACTTGAACCTCATTGGCATTGACAAAATCATTGGTTACAAAAGGCAGTTTATTGGAACAGTTTACATTTGTAAATTAAGTCTTAAATATTATTAAATAATATCTGCCTATGCCAGGTCATTGGAAAGGACTCAATACCTGGACAAAAATGCTGAATGCGGTCTAAACATCTAGCTGACTATACATGCAACTATAACAACTATTGCAATTGTGATCAAAGCACTTCTACGGGTTCCATAAGGGAAATTTTCTTACAGCTAAAAATCAAGATAGCTTTGTGGATCCATCTTTGCATGGAATTTGAATGTGCATGTTTTGCAATTGCCACTGGAGGGCCTCTTGCAGACTCCAGATGTGTTGCCACTGCTCTTATTATGTTCCTCTGCAGGACAGAAATGTGAATTCCAAGATGCTTATCTCTTAATCAGTGAAAAGAAGATTTCCAGTGTTCAATCCATAGTACCAGCTCTTGAAATTGCAAATAATCATCGTAAGCCTTTAGTCATTATTGCTGAAGATGTAGATGGAGAAGCCCTCAGCACACTTGTACTAAACAGGTAGGTTTGATATAAATCTTTTTTTTTAATGCACTTTTTCCAAAATATTTTCAATAAAAGAAGCTGCATTCGTACGATCAGTTTCAAGAAAGGAAGTCATCTCCTTTGAAGAAGAATTTGTGATAAGTTTGTGTTAGTGGAAGCTGGAACAGAAAGGGTATTTTTTGGCATTTGGGAGCAGATTTTGGGAAAAAATAATAGGGTGACAGAGCAAAGTGCTAAATGAGAGTGTTCATACATGATATTTAACTTTATCTTGCAGTAGTAGAACAGCGTCCGAGGATAAACTTTGACAAGAAGGGAAACTTTGTTCTTGATTATTAGTGGTAGGAATTATCAAACAATTATGTACCTATTTTAACAAGACAGTTAAATAACTTGTTAACAGAGCAGCAGAGCTGTAAAGATAACCGTATAATAGTAACAATTTTGGTATTACCAAGCAAAATAAATGAAAGATTAGCTAGTTGCAGTTGAGACTAATGCTGCAAACTTAAGGTAATCTGTAGTTAAAATTTGTATTCATTTAAAGCACAGGTTTTTAACCTGGGTCTGCAAATGTGGTGGGAAAAATTACAACTTTTAACTTCACCAATTTCTACTTTAAATTTAACTATACATTAAACGATTTTGGCCCAACTCACTTCACAGGATTGTTGTGGGGAAAATAAGAAACAGGAGGAGGGGGAAGGTGTGTTGGATGTGTTTGCTGCTAAAAGTGATAAAACTGGACACAAATAAATGATTTCTGTATCCAAAGTAATTTATGGCTTTAAAATTCCTAAGAATTTTAAAAAGGTTCTTTAA
Source organism: Pituophis catenifer annectens (assembly GCF_029215685.1). Taxonomy (NCBI): domain Eukaryota; kingdom Metazoa; phylum Chordata; class Lepidosauria; order Squamata; family Colubridae; genus Pituophis; species Pituophis catenifer. The sequence goes on from NW_027256881.1 coordinate 182,559,093, forward strand.
AAAGAATAATTTTATGATTGATTTCAATCAAAGCACATTTGATTACTTCGTTATATTCCTGTTACTTTTTAATATTTTGATAAAGGTATTTCAGAATAATTGGTAATACTAACTATATATAATTTATTTTAAATACATTTTGAGAAAGGGTCTATAGGTTTTCCTGGACTTGGGTCCATAGGACAAAAAGATTAAGAACTGGCCTAATGAGATTCTCGGGAGGGCAAATTGAATCTTTACTGGAAATCAGGAATGCAGTTTATATCAGAGGTTATTTTGGTCAGTAAATAACGGCCAATCGTTTTAGTTAAATTGTCATATTAAAATAAGCTCTAATTAAAATTGTACTTGAGGTATCTTGGACTAAGAAATATTAAAAAGATTTCAGATTTAAAGTGCACACTGCTTACTGATTTTCTTTCTCAGATTGAAGGTTGGCCTGCAGGTGGTTGCAGTAAAAGCACCTGGGTTTGGCGACAATAGAAAAAATCAACTTAAAGATATGGCAGTTGCTACTGGTGGTGCTGTAAGTAAAACCTAAAAAGAAATGAAAAGGTTCTTAAGCCACAGAAAATTGGCAGCATTAATGCAAAATTGACACGTCTGTATTTGTATTATATCTAGAGCTGTAGGATTCTAACCTACTTTTATTATATACTTGATTTATTGTAATATTTGATCCTTATTTATATCAAAGGAGAATTTGGGAAGGTGTTTTATGCCAAAGCAGACTAGAGGTGTGAATATACTACAGGTAGTCTTCAACTTACAACCATTCACTCAATGACTGTTCAAAGTTACAACTGTACTGAAAAAACTGACAACCATTCTTCACATTATGATTGTTGCAGCATGCCCTGGTTACGTGATCAAAATTCAGATGCTTGACATTGGCATGTATTTAAGACAGTTACTGTGTCCTGGGGTCATGTGATCTGCTTTTGACAAAGTCAGTGGGGAAGCCAGATTCAGTTAATATGTTACTAGCTTAACTGTGGCAAGAAAGGTCGCAAAATGGGGCAAAACACACAACTATCTTGTTTAGCGATGGAAATTTTGAACTCAATTGTAGTCATAAATCAAGGACTACAAAGACATATACTTGCAGAGGTTGTTGGGATTTAAATCACGGGTGCTCAATTTTGCATTCGTGCAATGGTATAATGAGCCCCACCATTTTAAGGTCAGCTATCTAATTGGGCCAGTCACTCGCTCACAGTCCCAATAAGACAGCAAGGGTAAACTATTCCTAAAAATCTTGCCAGAAAACTGCAGGGACTTGTCCAGGCAGTAGCCAGGAGTCAACACTGACTTGAAAGCACCCAAAAACTGAATGCGTAAGATCTCCGACCTCCGTGTATTTTGCTGTGCCCTCAAAACCTTGTTGTTCCGCCAGGCCGGGCTATCAATGTAAAGATTTTAATTGGTTTTAAATGTGGGATTTTAAATTTGGGGGTTTTATAATTGAGCCAATTATTTAATAATTTTAATTATTTTTAAATTTTGTTTGTCTTTGTGCTTTTAATTAGGCTGTATACCGCCCTGAGTCCTTTGGGAGAAGGGCAGTATAGAAATAAAATTATATAAAAAAATAAATTAATTTTAAAAAAACCCAACTATCTACTTTAGAAGCAAATGGCTTTTCATGTTGTGAAGCAGGAGCGAGTATGTGCTCTGGTGCAACTCAGAACTGATAACACTGAAGCCTGCGCGGCTTCTTGAACATGCAAGCATGCAATTTATAATTTCATCTGAGCTATATAATTGAAAATTTTACACCGTTGAAATACCTGGGCTGTAAATGGTTACTTCATATGACATTTAGTAAGTGTTTTTAATTTGGGAGAAACTTTTAGGTGGGAGTACTGAAGGTAGGACTAATGAAGCAAATAAAGAGGGATTGTTTAGTAGTGATTATTAAACATTTGTAAAATTGCAACTGGTAACAAAAAACTTTGTTCAATATAACCTATTTCAGGTGTTTGGAGAGGAAGGTTTAACTATAAATCTGGAAGATGTTCAGCCTCATGACTTTGGTAAAGTTGGAGAAGTCATTGTAACCAAAGATGACTGCTTATTGCTTAAAGGAAAAGGTGATAAAACTCAGATTGAAAAACGGATTCAAGAAATAATTGAACAACTGGAAACCACAACAAGTGAATATGAAAAAGAGAAGCTAAATGAGCGCCTGGCTAAGCTTTCTGATGGAGTAGCTGTATTAAAAGTAGGTATAATGTGGGTTTTCTGTCTGGGTAAAATGAAGTTAATGTAATTTCATCTTTGTATGTTGATTTGGCCTACTTAATGTTTTCTTAGCTGGGCACATGCAAATTTAATAAATGAATAGAAGGTAGTATAAATGGCATCAACATGTTTGGGATTCGATTAACATTACAGCCTAGTGTAAAATCCATGAGGTATTAACTATAACCTGAATGATAATTTACCTGGTTAAGATAGGGATAGTAATCCATATCCAGAAGACACTGGGTTGGACATAATTGATTTAAGAATTTGTTAAAAGTGGCTGTTGTGAAAACGTAACAACATATAGAAAGACTTCATACTTTCCTCCAATGTGGTTTACGACAGTAATGATTCGTTTAACAAATATTCATTTATGGCCTGAGACATCTCTTAAAACTGGAGAAGGTGGAGTTTTTCTTAAGCGGTAAAGGTAGTAAGATACTTAACCATACCACAGAACTGTAAACTAGTATAATTAGTTTTTTTTTATGTCAAAGGGAGCTGTAACATTTATTTCTTGAAAAGCAGCATTCCAGTCATACAAGAGAAGTTGCCTTTCCCAGAGTCAATTCAGATTTCACGATTTTGCAGATAACTTATAAGTACAGGTAGTCCTCAACTTAAGAGCAGTCATTTAGCAACCTGTTACAACCAACCCAAAATAGGGGACTTGTGACCCAGATTTGAAGTTCCACCTGTCAGGCCTTCTTCGTGGTCATGTGATTAGACTTCGGGCACTCACTAACATTTATGTGTCAGCATATTCCCCTCAGCAATCTGGGTCCTCATTCACCGACTTCGGAAGGATGCTCAGTCAACCTTGAGCCAGGGAATCGAACTGCCAAACTGCTGGCAGCCGGCAATCAGCAGAAGTAGCCTGCAGGACTGCGTTCTAACCACTGTGCCACCAGAGCAGTTGCATTACTGTCTTATCTCTGCTTTGCTGAAAACTGGCATTTTATTTTCTGTGCAAAACCACACCATAACAAACCCTTGGTTGGCTTAATGACCGCCACAAAAAATGCAAAATTGTATTAGTCAGATGACTGACCACTTCGACTGCTTTACCAAAACTACCATAATGGGCAGGCTCCATTACAGTTGTATGTCAATGATTACCTGTAAGAACTTGATAATTAGGGATTTTTCTTAGGTTGGAGGAACAAGTGATGTTGAAGTTAATGAGAAGAAAGACAGAGTCACTGATGCCCTGAATGCCACTCGTGCTGCTGTAGAAGAAGGCATAGTCCTAGGTGGTGGCTGTGCATTGCTCCGTTGTATTCCAGCACTGGATACTTTGACTCCAGTCAATGAAGATCAGAAAATTGGTAAGTTAATACCAGTTACTATAGCACTTACTTGGACACTTAGATTTTAAGTAACTTCCAATTTTCCTATAGTGCTCTCTCTTGTCCCCAGTGTAGCTGTCTTTTCTTACCGTCAGAAATTTACTCCCAACTATCCAGAGCTTGTTGAGAGCTGGAAAATAGATGAAAATTAATTTCCAGAGTCAGACTGGAAATTTTATACCCGGAAGTCTTCATTTTGAAAGATAGGCAATTTATCTTAATAATGGTCAATGTTGGTTCCATCAGCAGCAGTGAAACTAGTGTAGCTCCGTTTTTATAATAACCAGAACTCATTTGTTTTAGGCATAGAGATTATAAAAAGAACACTGAAAATTCCAGCTATGACTATTGCCAAGAATGCAGGGGTTGAAGGATCACTGATAGTTGAGAAAATCATGCAAAGCCCGCCTGATGTTGGTTATGATGCAATGCTCGGTGACTTCGTGAATATGATAGAAAAAGGCATAATTGACCCAACAAAGGTAAATACCGAATTTTCTAATGATTCTGTGATAGCACTCTTAGTGTTTCAATATTTTACAAAATACTCTTGATCCATTCATAGGTTGTGAGAACAGCGCTGATGGATGCTGCAGGAGTAGCTTCCCTTTTATCTACAGCTGAAGCAGTTATAACTGAAATCCCCAAAGAAGAGAAGGATGCTGCTGCTGCTATGGGAGGAATGGGTGGAGGAATGGGAGGTGGCATGTTCTAAAGCCTAGGCTACATGGATGCGTATCATGAACTACAATGCATGACCTGATAGTTTAAGAGAACCTTGGGTCAGAGTCAGAAAGGATGGATAGTGACTGCAGAGAAAGGGTCTGTGTTTTAAAAAAGAAAGAAAATCACTGTAACATTGTTACTGGATTTCAGCTGTATGATTATTTACAGTCATTGTCCATGCCTACAGATAATTTATTTTATACTTTGAATAAAGACATTTGTACATTCCTGATACTGGGTGCAGATCCATGTACCAATCTTGTGCTCTGAACTTAAAACCAGTTGAAGCACTTGCCATTCTGCTAAATAAGACTTTATTGGTGCCTGCTGTCACTAAAAAATGCAGAAGCCATTGTGTGCAAGACTGAATAAAATTGTGTACAAAGTAGACAAATATACAATTATGTGACAACTTTATGTAATAAAACAATTGCTCTAAGATATGGTATCTATTAACTTATTCACAACATAATCTGTTCATCCCAAGTACTAAATTTTCCAAGACAATATTTTTTGGATTTCAGAGCCAACTACAGTAACTAATCATTAAAGTCTTATTTCTCAAGGAAAGAAGTTATTCCTCAAAAGTTAAACTTTCATATAAAATTGTCAAGTTATTTTTCTTTAAATACGTGAAAATAGAAGGCAGGATGATTGAGCTGCCTTCCTACTACAAAAAAGTTTTAATAACATTTTTGTGACAAATTAGAACTGCACTGAAGCAATTTAGAATCCAGCTGTACTTCAATTTGATCTACAAACTTTTCTTGCCTGAGTAACCATTTTTCATGATTAAGGGTCCAGAGCTAACTTGATGATGGGACTTATGACCATTGTGAAGCAGTTTGTAGTAAGGAATACAGCTGACCACAGATTCCAGTACCCTCACATTTATGAAAATAAACAATGAGAGGAGTGCATAGTATCAAAAATAGTCATAGTATGTTTATGAATCTAGCTATAATCATCATACTGTATTACAAATGGTAAGTGCAGCAATATATAAAATTAGATGTTAAATTCAAATACACTGTTTTAACTTAAACTATATTTACATATAGTTAATGCCAAAGTTACAGAAGCCAACTCTGGCAAACAGTAGTATCCTTTTTCCTGTTCATTCCTAATTTATTTTCCAAGGCAGATGGAGAGAACTATGGAGGAAGGTAGGGAATGTGCTTTGTTAGCACTGTCAGTTCTGCTGGTAGAAGAAAGCCATAAACCCCCAGGCATTATGGTTTGTCATTAACTGGAACATTTTAAAAGCTAGAGTTCATGATTATTCATAGAAGACCCCCAGTATAGGTAAGTTACCTGTTGGAATCTTACAACAGTTTACTACAGTACCATATTAAATAATGTACTGATGAAGCTGAGCCCTTTCTGTAGAATTCATACAACTTACTAAAATACTGCATATTAAGTTTGCTACCAAAGTTTATGCACTACAAAAACACACTTTGTTTTCAGAACTGCACACTGCTTGTTAAAGCTAGTTTTGAATACTAAAAATAACTTAAATATGCATTTAAAATAATAACTTAAAACTTGATTTCAATAGTAAATATTAAACATTGTCAAAATAAGGCTATAGAACTGGTAACAGTGCTGAGTTTTATACATGCTGAAAAGATGAGGGGAGGCCATTGTAAATGTAGCTGCCACTCAGTGAACTTACCAGCACCTTAGAATTGCACTTGACTGAAGCTTCTATGTACACCTGCATCTTACATGCATCTTTTATACAGTAGTATTATACATAATTGGCAAAAAATGCCCCATATAATTGGAAGCTCACATGAGAAAAACATCTCATATGTAAAGATGGTGTCCAAGAAATTTCAAAACTACTTTATGTATGATGCACTTCATGAAGCATTAACTCTCGAGGTATTCTAGTTTCTGGACCATAGAGCTTGCCTGCTCTTCTTTCAAATGCAGCTACCATCTGTTTAACAACTTCATCAAAGAACAATGTGGCAAGCTGAGAATGCAGAAGAGAGCGAAACTCGAAAGAAATCTGTAAAGGAAAACAAATTATCACTCACCCCTAATGATTAAGATGAATAGGCAGTTGTTTTTATGTTAAATCTAACCATATTGGGGAATAGTGGCTAGTTACAAGATCATAAGAAAATTTGGGCATTCATTTTCTGCTGCAATTTCAATCTAATATTTATAGATTTCTAACCATGAATCATTTTGTCTTCATTAACCTTAATTGCCATTCAGGTTGTGGTAGTTCTCAACTATAGACAAAATCAGTATCATAGGACTTACAACAAAGTAACATTAATTGGTTACATAGTGCTCTGCAGTCTGCACACAATACAATGCTTTCTTTGTCTTTTGTTTGGATTCCCCCACATAATCATTCTAGGTTTGCTATGTTCTATGTATTTCCAATTCAAAGTGCTTCATGGTCCTTTGGGCACAGTGGGGGCATTCCAAAGCTCCTGTCTGTAATTGAAAGCAGCTGTGTTTTCTAGGATTACACAGCTGTCTTGCAGTCCAATCCTAAATACCATTTAATTTAAGGAAGTGCCAACAGGTATCATGTGCATGCCTATATATGGTCACTTCTAAGGACCCCTTTCTCTTTAGAATCAAAAGTGCTGCACAGTTAAAAATACCTAACCAAGGAATATATCTCCATAAGAAGGCTAAAGTTATATTTAAATTAATAAGTACACTGGTCCACTGATACATTTTACTAGTCTTCTAAAGAGTAATGTTTGTCAATAATAGGCAATTATTTGGCCAGTTCTGACAATTTCCTGTTCAATACAACAACATTAAAGGTACAAAAAACCCCAAGTTAGTCCTTGCTTAATGACCAACTCATTCAGTGACCATTTGAATTTACAATGGCACTGAATGAGTCCTGCAATATTGCCATTTGCAATCTTCATTGCAAGCTTTCAATAAGCAAAATCAATGGGGAAGCTGGCAGGTCGCAAATGACAACCATGTGACATCACTCTTAATGATAATGCAGGATTTGCTTAATGATGGCAATCAAGTGCCATCACTAAGTGGTGTAGCCACATTATTTCACATATACTTAGCGATGGTCATTGTCCCAATTATCATTAATTGAGAACTATCTGTATTCAGAAAAAAAACCCTGAAAATACCTAAAGCAAAGCTGTATTTGAATGAAATGCTATAAAAATATTGAAATGATAATGAAATTACTAATGCTAATGGAATAATTTATTCCATGCTCATTACGAGTTGCTTCGAAATGAGCATTCTTAGTTGCTTAAAAACAAATTCATTGAAGTTGGATTGCTGCAACTAAAAATTATGGTTCACAAAAGTAATTTTGCAATCATAATTAAAAGCAAACTATGCAAAGCCAGTCTGCCAGAGTGGTTAAAGTACTAAACCAGAAACTGGGAGATCATGAGTTATAGTCCTGCCTTAGGCACAAATCCAGCTGGATGACTTTGGACTCATCACTTTCTTTCTATCCTAGGAAGCCACTTCTGTACCATGCACAATAACATACAAATTTAAAATACTTATTTGTACTTATTAAAATACAATCAGGTATGGTTTCAAAAATACATTTTTCTTTGATCTCAATAGCTTGGAAGGGTTATTTTGCTACTTACTGAAAAATCCAAGGTGCATGTCCTTTGATAGCCAGGAATTCCTGGACTAAAGCGCCACACAGTTTCCAGATGATTAAATAATTTTCCATCTGTACACGATGCCTATGAAAAAATTTAATTAAGTAAATTTATATTGCATTCAAAACTTTGAACCCCATACTTTTAAAATGTCTTAATTTTGATACTTTGTGTATTATACGATCATCACCACAGTAACTTCAAGAAAAAAAATGTTTTTCAGCATGGAGCAAAATTGAAAGGAACATTATATTAATATTTTAAAAACTCCAAAATGAATGATTTTTCTCTTAGAATAGTCCAGCTTCCTTTGAACATTGCAACTGTTTCTCAACAGTATTTTTTCACTTCTGCAAATACAAAAGTGTTTTCTCAGGTAAAAGAGACTAACCCAACAACTGGCAAAATAATCAACAACTTGAAGATGGGTAATTTCTTTAAAAGTATAATCTAGGTCCATGCAATTGCTTTGTTCATTTTAATTTCTTCTCTCTGGGACTTTTTTTTAAATTTTTCGTCTGAAGGATACGTTTTGAAAAATATTTCATGTTGGCCCAACTATAGCAATTATTTATGGGAAAAATCTAATCTTCACAGTGACTTAAAAGAAGTTGAAGTATGCATTACAGAAACAGCCTGGAGGTAAATAGAAAATATTGAACAAGTACAGAAGGGTACTAAAAAGCTGGTGGAAGAATTTTCTAGCTTCAGTCCCTTAGCACCAGTACTTAAGATAGGAGCGATATGATCCAAGGCAGGCAGTGCCAATTTCAGCAGACAATAGAAATTCAAACATAGAACTAGTTCAACCTGGTATAATGCAGCAATGTATCTGTCATTATACCAGTCTATACAAGCAGAAAATGACATGGGGGTGAGGGTGGGCGGAGGCTTTTAGAAGATTGACAAGTTAGGAAATAAGATAAAAGTTTGCTTTCTTAAAAGCCATTTTTAGATAGCTTCAGAGTTGTAGAATTGAAGAATCAGTATTCAGATCTTTATAGCTTTTTTTTAAAAAAAAAAACTTATTTATACTTTATGGGCAATTTATTGGCTTGGCAGAAATAAAAAGAGGTACTCCTGGTAATATTTAATGTACAGTTTTAAGAGCAATGGCTGCATAATCTCAACAATTATAGTCTAAGGCATGAGAGTGCAAAATTAAGTGTAAACTATTTGCATAACTTTGGTAGGTAGCAATTCTGAGCAGTAGTGTAGTTTTGAATGTTTCATTCAATAATGGGCAACCTAATTGTATCTTGCCATTGGACTAGTTCTTTTTAATCTATTCAGTAGAGTTTATACCTGCTAATAATGGCTTTTATGCTATGGCATGATCTCAGCACAAGAAAAGTTATTCTGGAGCAGTGGTTAGAACACAGACAGCTCTAGGGCAACTCGCCACAGCCAATTTTCCATGGCCAACTCACTATGGGATAAGAATTACACCAATATCGGAAATGATGGAACTGAATCATTAAAGACAGGGTGCAAAAGGAGGGATGAAATAAATGACAAAAATTAAAATAATGTTTTAATTAATTTAAATAATTAAATTGAATGATTGTCCCATGATGAGTTGGCCGTGGCAAATTGTCCCATTCCGTTGCAGGCTAACTCTGCCCACAGTCTGCAGTTCGATCCTCATGGGCTAGAGGTTGACTCAGCCTTCTATTTTTGTGAGGTCGGTAAAATGATGACCCAGATTGTTGGGAGCAATCTGTTGACACTGTAAACTGCCCATAAAGCACCATGGGATGGTATATATTGCTATTGCAAGAACTATGACTATTGCAAGAAGCTAGCAGTAGTGCTACTTTTGGAATTCATTTAAGCATTGGGGTTTTCTGCTTTAATTTCAAGCAGTAGAGGGGAATTTAAAAGGACATTTCCACCCAGCCTCATATAAGAAAAATAAAGTCTATTTGCAAATTCAGGGGATTTAAAATTTCAGGTTTTCTTGGGTGGATTTGATTTTTAGGTAGGTTTCAATCATTTCAGGCATGGCTATAAAACATAAGTTTTCAATGCTATTGACTACAGCATCCTCCTAGACAGGTTTCTTGAGCTGGGATGTAGTAGCACTCTATGGTAGTCTACTCCTACTTGAATGTCCAACTAGTGCTGGGGAATTGCCATTCTGCCTCATCACAATTGGGCTGGATGAAAGTCAATAAACTGAGACTCAATCCAGACAAGATTTGTTGATGGAGATTCTGTCCAGCTGGATGGTGCCCTGCCTGGCCTCGAGAGATCCACATTCACCCTAAATTAGCATATTTGCAGTTTGGAGGTGATTTTTGATCTATCATTGTCAGAAGCCCAAGTGGCCTCACTTGAACAGAGTGCCTTTCAACAGCTTTGGCTGATTTATCAACTGTGGCCTTTTCCAAACAGCCTCACAGTGCTCTGGTAATTTTGATTGGATTATTGCAATGCGCTGTATGTGGAGCTACTTTCAAAAACAGTCTGGAAACTTCAGTTGGTTCAACATTAGAGTGACTAGACTACTCGACTGGCTGATATGAATATATTATGCCAATATTTCATCATCTACACTGACTCTCAGTATATTTCTGGATTCTGGATGCTAAGTACTGGATTTGACCTTTAAAGACTTCAAGGCTTAGGATCTGATTATCTGAAGGAGCACTTTCTCTAGTGTGTACCTAAATTGGATCTTTAAGATTTTCTAAGGTCCTCCAGATCCCCCACCAAAAGAGGAAGGATCGGTTTCTACAAGGGAGGGCAATTTCTGAGGCTGTTTCCCAAGGTAGACTCAACTGGCATTCACGTTATTTTAGTGCCCAGTGAAGATCATTTTATTTTCACAGGCTTTTAAAACATATTTTAATTATATTTTAACATATATTAATTCACATTGTTTTAGAGTGTTATCCCCTTACTGCCTCCTGGATTATATGGTGCATTTATGTAGTATTTGATTTGATTGGATATGTAGTAACTCAAACTGTATTCTTTCTCTCTTTTTTGGTGTAAAATGCTCCGAGAGTTTTGACTATTGGGCATTTTAAAAATTTAAATAAATAAACAAACTACATATATACTGAATTAGTATACTGCTTACTCTTTACAGCAGACTTGCTTCTAGAGCTTTCCCTCCACATCCTTTTCCAGTTTAGTGCTAGTTACATACATCCAAATATCTTCCCAAGCCATAAGTTATATCCAGATTTACAAGGAGAAGAATAATCAGAGGGAGAGCCAGCCCAAGATTTCTTGGTCTTATGGTTAGATCCCCTATTGACTACTGGCAACTCTTGGAGTTACATATAAAAACAACAAATATGCATTACCTTAACCAAGTGAGGTCTGACTAGTGTAACAACTGATGTATATCTTTCCAACACAGGAGGAAATCCTACTTCTAATTTAGCTTTGCAGTATCCTGAACGTTTGGATAATACGTCTGATTTTTTGCACCAAGGAACAAAGTTCTTGTATTCGCTTACAACAGCTACCACATCATACATTTCTTGCATAGAATACCTAGTAAATAATGCAAAATGGAAAATACAATTATTAGAGATATGTAGTTAAAATATATTTTATTTCTCTCCTTCCCTTTACTGTTTCAATCATTCTACAAACAAATATGGAATTTTAGCTAGCTTTCTCACACAAGGTTGTACTTCAAGGACACAATCCTGCCTGTCATTCCAGTATTTAATTACTCTGAAACTGTTCAAACTTTTCCTCTGCACAAGTCTTAGTCCCAATGGATTTAGCAGAAGGCAATGTAATGCTGTGTATACAATACTGGCCTTTAAAAGAATCCTTAGTTTAATCATACCTCCTCTCAGCCTTGACTATTTCCTTATAACACAAGGATATTAAGGATTATTTAGAGTATTTTAATTCCAAAAATTAAATATATTGGATGGAAAGTAGAAAATAGAAGCTAGTAGTCAAAACTTTTGCAAACTGTGTTTGACTTTCCTTAAAAAGGGTATAAAAACTCTTAATAAAAAGATACAATAGTTAAAAAGTAGATCTTCTGTTGATTAAAGGGAATTGCAAACATTTGGGGCCATAATTTTAACTCATTATTATACATGGCCTTTGTTTTTATTCCCCAAAGCGATTAAAGAACCTTAAACCAATCTTCAGAGCGCGTTAAAAATGAATTTGAGAGTTAAAGTAGGTAGTAAATAAGCATTAACTTTTAAAACTATACAGTTCATTTCTTTCATAAGCCAGGATGAGACTCTCAGGCAACATATTGAAAGGAGTTGTGGACTGCACCCTAACCTGCTACCAGAAGAGTGCATCAAAAGTAGAGGTAGTCTGTGAGCTAAGACCATAATAGAGCCTGCCCATCATATTCGTAACTTGTGATGTTCGTAAAGCAGGTTGGTCATGTGACTGAACTGAGATTATGATTTTTTTTTGGAGTGCTCATTAAATGAATCAATGCTTTAACTCTGTTTTTTGGCAAAACTTGTAAAACACAGTTATGTGACTATGGGATACTTAAAATAGTTGTAAATCTAGCCCAGTTGCCAAATGCCTGAAGTGTAGTCGTGTCGCTGTGGGGCAGAACTGTCAGAATTTCAAATCAGGTTTTAAATACCTCCCAGGTAGGCCCATTGGAACTATTAAGTTCCTGTCCTGCTACCCTAATGCAATACAGATATACATATGTTCACATACATCTCTGAAGGAAGCATAGTATGTTCTCCAACATCATATGACGGGGCTTCTTCAACGATGTTGACAAACCTACCCAAGATATATTGTTAACTGTATGGGATAATACACTACATTACACTGTATATACTGCCATACTATATCATTATCTCAAGAAAAGGACAATATATCTCATTCATAAATAACAATGATCTCAAACTAGAATTACATTGTAAGCAAGGAACTATAAATCTTGTATTTGCTTCCACAAATGTAGAGCTGCCCTAAAAATTATATCCTGTGAACTTTAATCCTGTTTATATACAGTCGGACTGTAAACTGCTCAGAGTGGATTAACAACAGCATATAACTTTTAAAAAAACAAATAAAATTTAAGGGTTGCTTAAATGATTTCAAATTAAAGTGTGAAATTCAAGAACGAAATAGATAAGCATCAATTTTAACTATATAAACAATGTGAGCAAAGGCAATTGAAAATGAGAAAGACTGTTTTCATCAATGCAATCCATTAATATCTACTTCTGTGTAACTGTACAATGTATTTTTCTTATACAAACCCTATAATTCTTCTTTCTGAATATTCTTTCCTTTTGTTCCCAAATGGTGCAGTAAAGCTGAAGTAAGTCCTTCTTGGAAAGGCACAATTTTTTGCTGGTATTTGCGGTAGTGGTGCTTTGCTCACCAATATTTCCCAAGAAGTCAAATGCCTGGAATGATTTAAATACTTTCATCAGAATAGGCATCTGGTTAACACAATAAAGATGAGCCAACAAAATGAGAAAACAAATAAAGAGTAACACAAGGACAATCAGACTCAGGATTAGGTTAACTTTTTATGCCTTGGACAAGCTAAATATATCTCAGTCATGAGAGAACCTGGCAACAGTACAATATAAAGGCTGTCCCTCTTAAAAGTTGGCTCTGAATCAATCTGAGGCCACACACTACTCGGTTCATATATTTGAAAAGCAAGTTTCCTGTCAGGATGGCAAGCATCAAATATATTGAGCCTTTCTTCTATAGTTATAAAACATAGCTTAAGCAGAAAGTATTTTTCATAAGATTATTTTTTTCTCTTTTGGAGGGCCTTAGGTTTTCAGTGAGAATATAGGGTATACAGATACAGACTGTTAGAATGATAACTATCTGTTATATTTTCTAAGGCCTTCTTCCTTTCAAATATTCTCTGGCACTTATCAGCATATTCAGCAAGGCATGGGTCTTCTATTATAAATATTTGATTCAGTTAACATTTTCTTCCATAGCCATATACTTCACTGAAAGAAATGCTGCTTGCTTAGGTTTAGCTATCTGTATATTCAGAGGTAGCTATGAAGGCATGAACAATTTCTTGCTAATGGTAATCTTATAATAAAATACTATATCCACCCAAAAGTTCAGCTCCCGCAATAGCACTTCTACCAGGAGTTATTGTATGTCTTTAAAACAGGAGTAAGAAACATTTCTCAGCTTGGGTCCTTGCCTTTGTGCCCTGCCTGGAAGGTACAGAAAGTTTTGGTATTACAAAAAACAATACCCCAAAAAATTAGTATTTTTTTTACATTGAAGGAGGATTTTAAAGGTCAAATGGATGCTTTAGTTTAAACCTTACTGAGATACAAAAAATAAAGGACTTTTTAATATTTTTCCATATTCATTCGGGGAAAGCCCTGGCGCTGTAACCAATTCACAAACCATAAATTGCCAAGTGCTATTTTAAAAGTACTCTCCTAGAACTCTTTCATTCAAAAAGAAACTGCAGGAACCCTAGTCTTAAAAGCAAATCTGGATGGACATGGGAAGGGCTGCAAAGAGAAAGGAAAACCAACCTTTTTCACTTCTGCTGACAGACTGGAATCTGATTTGACAAGTTCACTCAGTTATCATATCTCATACCTTACTTCCTCCACAAATTTATTTAGAAGCATTAAAGCAATCTCCTTATTGATTATATTAATCCTAAAATATTTGCAAAGGGTCAAGGGGAGGATGAGATTTAATTCATTTCCCTGATCTCAAGGATTCCAAATTACAAAATAGTCGATATTAAATATACTAGTATTCAAATATGCACTAAAATGATTTAACAGCTTTTAAAACTAAGAATTTAACATTAAATACTGGATAATTTCCAGTATTTAATCAGAGGTATATCATTTAACATTGCTTCAGAAAAATCACTAACAGCATTCCTAATTTCAACACAAAAATCAAATAATGAAAATTATACAATTTAAAATGACATTAAACTATTGTCTTTTACTTTTAACTTTAATAAATTCAAACTATCTCTTTAGTATTCCTCTTAATTGCCTACACTATTGTTTGGAAAATTAAACAAAAATAACACTGACCAGAACATCTGATAAACAAATTTGTCAGGCCAGTTTTCAAAGGAGATAAAGCAATTAATTTAAAAGTGGTTTCATTTTTGCAGTTATTGAAGTTGTGAAACTCTTATTAACTAAATCAAAGGCTAAACTTTTATTTTCAATCACAAAAGTCTTGATCAATCTGAACTGTAACATTAGAATCAAGAAGTCATAAGAGAAGTTAAAAATGGACTTGACCTTCCTCAATTAGCAAATAGTTTTATGTAGGAGATTAAAGGATATATTTCATTGATCAAATGTAAGCATAATTATCTTTGAATTATACCACAAATAAGCATTCCAAAGAATAAAATTTATTTTTCTGCTTCTGAGATTGTGAATTATAATTCATAAATAAAAAGGAGGAAAATTTTGCAGTAGAAAGAGGAATATATTTAGTAGGAAATGTTTACCCTAGCCTTCATTGTATCTCAAGTGTCAGTTTTGGAAAAATGTCATCATATGATGATTATATGACGTTATGTTTGTATCATTTTAGTCTCTGAGGAACAGCTTTAAATAATCTACAGATACATTAAAAGTAGCAAGAACCATTTACATTTAATTGAAGATAAGTAATTCTAATGACTGAAAATGTAGGTTATTGTCTAGTTTAAGAGGGTGTATGGGATGTTCAGGAAGAGATAATATCTCTGGTGGAGGGGCCTAAGGTGCCCTTTTTAGGGCTGCTTGTTCACCTTTGATACCCATCTGGGATGGGGACAAGCAATAAACAAGATTTTGCATGCAGCTCACTGCTGTAATCCAAACAAAGAAAATACTAATTATACCCATAAATCTCATTTGTAGACATAAATATGACTCTAGGATAGAAATTTTTAAATACTGCAATTTAAAAGAAAATGTGAGTTTTATACTTTATTCATATTTAATTCAAGCATGTATTATCCCAATTATGATTGTAGCGTTTTTAAACTTTGACTTTCATATATATATATATAATATATTAAGTTATGAATTACCGGAAACACAGGAAAAGTGAAGGTCATTACTGTCTTCATGTGTGCCAATGCACACAGCAGTAGTAGATAGAAGAAAAACAATACAGAATTACTGAGACTTAAGTTGCTCAGTAAAAATCAGAAAGTATGCTAGGATCAGATATAAAATAACATTCTCAAAATATCAATTATTATATTTTACCATTCTAAATCATAAACCATGAATATCTGAAATATCAGAGTCTTTTAATTTTGGTACAATGCAAAAAATAAAATTTTGTTCTTCAAGACAACCACTGTGTTTTTCAAACTTTGTGTTGAGATGAGAAATACCTAATGGAGAGATTAATACAACATTTTATGAACAGATAAGATCTTGAGAAAATTGGAACATCCATGCCTTCATCAATCAAAACACAGGTGATATGAGTAAGAAAATATCTTTTTTTTGATAAAGATTTACAAATTAGCAAACTTTCCCCTATTTTACCAGAGTAATCTGATATGGAAAGAATTGCTGCTTTACTTTGCTAAAGTATTCTTGTGTGTGATTTTTTTCAAGATAGGTTTGCTAGATAGGTTTTAGGACTTATTCCCCAAAGTATTATGATTAACAAGTATAAGGAAAGCAAGTGAGAAAGTGTGATTAAAACTAATATTTTTTCTTCAATTGTTAAAATTATTAATCATTACTAGGCTCAAAAGAATACTCCAGATTAAATTTGTATACTGAATTACAGATTGCCAGATATTTCAATGCAGGACATTACACAACGTTTTCCTTACCAACTGGCCCACCTAATACATACAACTGACAGAGCAAAGTGAGACTTAGCATATATGTAATAATTTATAGGAGGAAGAGTGAATAAGTATAAGATCTGGAGCAACCATCAGTTCAGTCATATATTGAATTTGTCCAATAGCCTATTAGAATTACGGTATACCATATGTAGCCAGCTAAGAAAAGGCATACAATACTTGTTTCTCCAATAAGAAATGCCCCATTCCCCATGCTATTCATTTAGAGGTGCATGGAGAGTCTAAAACTTATGCCAACTCTCTCTCAATGCTAGTCTGACTTACAGTTCCTAACTACCGGTACATATTAAATGGAAACAGTAAAACAAAACAAAACAAAAAGGAAATTTAAGCAAGTCAGAGTTACACATATGAGAGAAACTTAGAGATGTAACTTTGGACACTGTTTTCCTAGTAATAAATATCACAAAAATTCAATTTGATGTCATTCTCTTGATGGCTGACTAGCTAACACACAGTTAAGTACCTGCTCTTAACCAAGGCAGTTATAATACATACAGCCTTTACTTCTTTCAAATATAACACTTTTCAATATGAATTATTACCTTTGACATAACGTATGCATTTTCTAATATATTCCTTATCATTTTCAAGTCTGGGATTTGAAGGGTGGATAGTTTTTAAAATATGTCTAAAGTTTCAGAAAAATATTAAGGTGTTAAATGGCTCCAAAGAGCAAGAGCTGAAGGACAATATTATGTATTTATTCTGCTTTAGAATACTGTTGATAGCACATGACAATATACAAGTGTAAGTCACCAGATAGCCAGGTACTTCATAGGTACGGTAGCTGGATTGAAAGAAGTAAAAAGAAAAGAACTCTATAAAAAAAGATAGTCACATCATTTAGACCAGCTCAAACTTAGAAGACTTAGGGAAGGGGGAATTTGCTTCTTTATCAGTGAAATGGTGAACTAAACTTAGCATGCAAATACATTAAAATATATAATGTACTTCCTTTACAACATTTGTGAGACACGTGCATACTAATAACACAATGGACTAAAAATTAGATGACTACCCCATGAGACCATTGATACTTTCTACAATTAATCGTGAAATTAAATATCACAGGGATAAAGGAGATATCCAATCTGTTCTATTACAAAAGTGTTTATTAATGTTAGTACATT
Source organism: Pituophis catenifer annectens (assembly GCF_029215685.1). Classification (NCBI taxonomy): domain Eukaryota; kingdom Metazoa; phylum Chordata; class Lepidosauria; order Squamata; family Colubridae; genus Pituophis; species Pituophis catenifer. The sequence continues at coordinate 182,577,013 of NW_027256881.1, forward strand.
TTAGGCTGGAAATCAACAACTATCTGTCATGGCAAACAACCTGAGTCTTTTGTCGCTTCTATTCTACCCACCACCCATTACAATAAAGTTGGCTATTAAGTTGATAAAATTAGGTATGGGAGTTAAGCTGGCAATTAACGATGGGGGGGTGGGAGAGGGAACGAAAGCCAGCGGGGCATCAAGCTCATCAGGAGCTCCCCAATCGCGGGTCCTGTGGCTTTTCCGAGCCGGTGGACGAAGTGCCAGGAAGGCAACCGCGCCTCGATGGGACTATGGAAGCGGGCAGGAACTCTTTGACAGTGACGGGCGGGGAAGGAAAAAGCGAAGACGACGGGAACCACCCTCGGCGCTCGTGACCAGGGAAAGGAGTCTCGGAAACCGCCAGCGGCGGCAGAGCCGCTTAGCCGCCCACTCGATCTATGGGACGCCCCCCAAACTTTCCTGCCCGAGCAGAGAAAAGTGACGGCTGGGTGGGTGCTTGGAGGGGGGGGTGTCTCCAGACAACCTGAGCTCCCTCTCGCCGTACCTGAGGGCTACTCTACGCGAAGGCACTGCCAACCTCTCCACGAGAGCCTTGCCGAGAGCCCGACTGCTCCGCGCCATATTCGACTTTCCGCGGCGCCTCCAACCGCCTTCACTGCCCCATCCTATTCTGGCTCCCTCTCCCTCCGCCGCCGCCTCAACGGCCTCCCAATACCTGTCCACACCTCCCTCCCGGATGCAGAGCCAATCGCGGACGAGAGCCGCCTAACGCTAGCCTATCAGCGCAGCGTTCTAGCCGAGCGTCAGCCTTCGGATTTCACCGCCTCCTTAGACACTCCTATGGACTACTCCTTACCCTCTTCCTTTCGCCCCCAGCACGTGATTTACCGGACTCGCGCAGGAGATAGAGTTCAGGGCGTCGGGGCCGCGCCCGATCACAAGACTTGTTACCGGGGTTATACGAGGCCCTCGGGTTCGTGAATGTTACAATTGGCATACGATTGGCTCAACGGAATGCCACTCGCTCGCCCTTTTAAGCGACGTAGCTTGAAAAGCTAATAATATTAGAAAGGCATGCAGAGAATGTCCTTGTTATTCTTCCTCCCATTTAAATAATTTCTTGGCAGCAGAAGCAATCTTAAGGAAAAAGCTGCTGGGTTCGACCGTGGCTTCTGCTTTCTTTTTGCACTGAGGAGAACTAAAGACAAGATTTTGTGTCCGTCCCCGCCCCCCCCATCCCCCCTATTGACAACACTATTGACAGAACTAGTGGGCTGGGTTAACCAGTAGTTCAGGGTTTAACTATGGAGTCCTTGGTACCCACTCAGCTTGTTTTCTTGAATTAACATCTAACATTTTCAGTTGGTCAGGAAATGGGGGGGGGAACCCATGAAGCTCAACGAGCACCAAGGACTCCACAGTTTTGTCCTTTGACATTAGTGAGAATAAGTCCACCACCAAATATAGCTGCATTGTATACACTTCTTCCCTTTTCAGTAGTAAGTGAGAAACTGCTCAAGTGTAAAGAAGCCTTTGCTGCAAATAGAGTTGCAAAATGTGTTATTTACACTTCACAAATTTTATATCCGTTAAAGGAATATGAAATTCAGTTGAAGTCGAGTTTCACCAAAACAAGGTATATGGGGTTTTTTTATAATAGAATGAGATGGAAGGGACTTCAGAGGTCTTCTAGTCCAGCCCCCTGCTGAAGCAGACCTATATACCATTTTAAATAAATGATTGTCTAGACCAGGGGTGTCAAACTGGCGGCCCGCAGGCCGGATGCGTCACGCACAAGCCACACCCACCCCAGCTCCGTAAAGGGGAAAACCGTCTTGTTAAGTCACGTGATGGCAACGTGATGCCGCGAGTTTGACCCCGTGGTCTAGCTTCTTAAAAACATCCAGTGATGGAGCGCCCACAATTTCTGGAGGCAAGCTGTTCCACTGATTAATTGTCCTCACTGTTTAGGAAGTTTCTTCTTAATTCCAGGTTGCTTCTCTCTGTCATAGAAGTTTTCAACTACTGGAAACAATTAGAATTGATAAGAATTGATGAGAGCCATGCCTTGTGCCGTGAAGTAAGTTGTACCAGTGGTGTCATTCCTCTAGAAGAGGGGCATCAGCCTGTTAACAGAAAAGCCTTCATGTTTTCTGTATGTCTCTGCTGCTTATTCGTGATCTGGAGTTTTGCAGCCAGGATGTGGTGGCATATTCTCCACCTCACACTTGCTCACATCATTTCCACATAATTGTGGGCAACCTAGAAGTTCAAACAGAATCAGGAGAGAGAACTAAGAAAAAAGTGCACTTCCGTACAGTTGATAACCCCTTGTCTGTAACTTTCCAAACCAGGCATCATTCTGCCCTACACCATGCCATTCAAATCTCTGCACTCTTTTCAAAAGAAAGTCTGTGACTAAATGGTTGCAACTGTCCCTAATTCAAGGATACCTAAAACAAATAGGAAGACATTTGTTAATCACATGAGCTTGTTAATACTGAAAAACATTTCTGCTTAAGCAGGCTCATCTGTTCTATATTTAGCAATACATTTTTCTGTATTTAGCAGCAAGCATTATTGTAATTCGACTCTTCATTTCACAAAATGGGAAATTTATACAAGCATAAATTAGACTTCTATATGTGGGCTGCAAAAATCCAGATGACTACTACATGGCAACAGAGATATTTTTCTGCCACCTAGTGGTTATCTGGATTTTTACAACCCAGATATAATAGGCCTAATGGGAAAACATACTTGCATGGGATTTTTCCATTGAAGAATCAATCCTTAGCAGAGACAGCAATCTTACAACAGGGGTCTCCAACCCTCAAACCACGGCTCACTGGGCTGTGGCCTATTCGGAACCAACCTGCATGAGAACCGGGCCAGTGTGCATAGCTCCACTCGTCTGACCAGCAAACCAGCACACACGCACATGCATGCTGGCCCCTGTTTATGCGAGTGAAGTTGCACACACATCGGCCCACCACTCGTGTGGCCTGGTTTCTCTCCTACTCCCCCCAGCCAGGCCACCAAGCCACAAAGGTTGGGGACCTCTGTGTTAGAAGATCTAAATATTTTAGCATCAGAAATGTTACGTTAGTAAATATTATATTAGTTTAGTAAGCCAGAATGTAATTAGTCTCATAATAATATATCATCTATTTATCCTCCCTTTTTACGAGCCTGTAATCCCTTAATTTGGAGTAGAGTTGGGGCAACTGGATGGAGCTGAGTGTTTATTGGCCAGATATCCTTCCTGAAGCCATGTGGAGTTTGCATCAAATATATTTCTTTGTACCCTAGGAAACAACCTAGAATTGAACTCTCAACCTTCTGAGTGGGAGGCGAGCATCTTCACCACTAGGCCACCACACCACTCATCCATCCATCCAGTCTGGTCTTCTGCACTTGAGTTTATGCTACATGCAGCATTACACATTCTTCCTGACCCTTGCCACAACCCCATGCACTCTCTCCAATTCACATGACACTTTTTACACATCCATTGCACCCTGCATGATCTGTGCAGTGCCCTTGCATCCCCAACCCACACAGTACCTCATCCCCCATACCTTAGTGATCTGCACTGCACTTCCATGCACCCTCCTTAACCCGTTCAGTATCTTTCATGCACACCATGTGCCCTTCCCTGACCTGCAGCACACTTACAGAAAGATTTGTATTTTAAACACCATTATTTAAAATGTAACTGAGTTGGATACAAATTTAAACTCCGTTATCCAAATTCTGAGAAGTATCAATGAAATTCACATTCTTATGCAGCATGCCTATAAGCTTCCATGATTCCCATTGCTTAAAGTTGGCTCACTGGAAAAAAAATGCCAAAATGGCATGATTGAAATTCCATTTATTGAAATTAGTCTTCTCTAAGCCTACAATCTACTGAATCAGCCTACAATCTACTGAAATTATGATGTTCATGTTTGGAACCAAGGTAAAAGACAGCATTTCTCATCATATTTTTATCATGACCAACTAATGCTATGGCTTCTTAAACTATGATCCAAAATAATCCCAAAAATATCTGCTAAAGCCTGTTTGAATGAGTCCAGAATTTCTATGCACTTTATTACTATCAACTCCAAATATCAGAAAGTATCAAAAATCAAACTACTAGGTAATGGCTCAAGCTGTTAATTATTGAACAATGTAAGAAGAAAAATGACCTCATTAAAATGTAATTAAAACAGAAGGTAAGCTCATACTCCCCTGACATAAACAGCAAATTTTCTAAAGGTAGGTATTTTCTCTTTCATATCTACTTTTATGTTGTAATTTATAATCCAATCTAAGATACCTCTGCTAAGGTACATCTGCTCTTAAGACACACATCCCCATTCAAAAAGCATTAAATTCTAACTAAGCATGCTCATTAAACCAATACTATTTTTCTACATATAAAAAATTGAATGTGATATATTAAAAATGAGAGCTATAATTCCAAGTGTTTTGCAACTTCTATCCAGAATTAGACGATCTGGACATCTGTGTTTGTCCAGGAATTGCATATGGATTTTGCCAGATTTTGCTGTTCCAGATTGAGATTGAAAAAATGCAAATCTTAAAGGAAACAGCATAAAAAAAGATTTAAGACTACTAAATGATTTAGGGGTAAAAGGAAACCAGGCCAAACATGGTGACTGGACACTTATCAGAGCTGACACTAACCAGAGCATAGAAAAACTCAAATACTTCAAGATCAGAAGATATAGAGAGACCTGGCCCATAGAATATCTAAGAGTAGGACTTGACTGAATGGATAACATCATCATCAAATGATTTAGGATGTTGTATATTTTAGGGCAGTTGAAACCAGATGTATCTGTTTAAAAATTCAAAATCATGCTAAATATTATGTTAATAAAAACATTAATCAACAAGTTCAATTCCTGTGGGAGATGAAAACTAAATTGGCAAGAGGTGAAATGCCTAGAGGAGAGCTAATTTATGAGACTCTGTAGCACGTAATCTTTGCTTCAGATTAATAAAGGCTGTTAATACTCCTTCCTTGTCAGCTCTTCTACCATAGAAAATAGCATGGTGTTGTGGTTAAAGTGTTGAATAAGGAGGAGGGACACCCAAGGATTTACTCCAACTTCTTTCATTGCATGACTTTGGGCCAATCCTTCTTTGTCAGCCCAACTTCAGGATTTTTGTTGTGGGAAAAAATAGAAGCAGCGACTTCTACTTTTAGTTATTAAATAAAAAGCAAACTTAAAAAAAAGGTAAGAGATGGACCAAGAAAAAGTAATTTAGCACTAAATGATCTTTGACTAAAAGTAGCTCTTCTTAACTGTCTGGACCATTTAATGTGTGAAAATGATCAGCAAAGAAGATAGAAAGTTTTTCATATGCAGTTGTTTGGCTGCAGAGATTTGTAGGAAACTGAAAACATGACATGATTGGTTGGGTTTTTAAAAAAAAACAGCTGTAAATATAAGGAGCAGGAATGGGGAAAATAGTAATCGCTGGAAGGATCCAAATATCTTTGGATGATGGAGCAAAAACTAGAAGCTAATATATAAAAGACACACACACACACACACAATGACAACTGAAAAGAGCCCACTGCGGTTGAAAGAACATAAGAGTATGTATATTTCCAATTTGCATTCTAATCTTGTTCAAGAGTCTCAATAATATCCTGTATTTAACAGTCACGTATGTTATTTTTTAAAAAATAAAAAACATATTGCACTTTTATCCATGAATGGATCCGGGTCCATAAGCAGACAGAAATGAAGTCCATCATTCAGGCTTCGCCTGGATGGTGCAGCTGTTATTCTTAATCTCACACTCATAGAGCAATCGAGGCTCAAAACCTCCTCTCGCGTTTGAACAAATGACAACCGCGTTTAAAATAATTACCTCCGATTCAAACTTCCCCCCACCAAAGTCAGGATCAAGAGCGTCAAATCTCTGGACTGGACTGGGAAATAAAAAACAAACTTACTCCTTTTGCCACCTATAAAGATCTCTGTGTTTTTTAACCTATAGGGTACTTACTTTCTCGGGACACACTCGCAAACGAGTGGGCTTCCGACAAGCAGGCGAACAACGTGGTTATTATATAAAGGGCAAAATCCCAAGAGCAGGGACCTCGCCTATCCGTGCATTCGAGCGACTCTGCCAGTTTCACGATCTACAGTTGTACTGGCCTCCCTTCTTCCCCGCCTGCGCAGGAGTTTCCCTCGCAACCCCGCCCACTAGCGGAAGTTGACGTCGTCGCGAGAAGGCGCTCGGCGCCCCCTTCCATCTCGCTTCCCGTTTTTCTTCGAGCTCCACAAAATGGCGAAGATCGCCAAGACCCACGAAGGTAAGAAACGGTCGCGGTCTTTCACGTTTGGGCGGCGCCCCTTCTGGCCGCCTCTCCTCGCCTTCCCTTTCAAACGGTCGCCAAGCCCTCGAGAAGAAAGTGGAGGGTGTGAGGGGAGTCCGGGCGGTGAAGCGGTTGGGTCTCCGTCGGGCCTGGGCCTGCGCGTAATGGCGTCGCGGAGCGATTTTCTCCCGCTTGCGCGCTCCTCTTCGTTCGGCCTCTGTGTCGTCGGTAGCTCAGTGCGGGGAAGGCCAGAGGGCGGCTAGAGAAGTTGGGTGTGAGCTGGAAAGCCACGGGCGTTAGGATGGGCCCGTCAGATAACCGCCATCTGTTTCTTTCCCACTTCGAGGTAAACGCGCACTCTTTGGTGCCCGCTCACCGGATTAAAACGGGGAACGTTTTTGTTCGTTAAACGACGAAGACTTTTATTATTTGACAATAATGGTTTGTTAATGAAACTTGCGCGACCGGAGGAAAAACGTGCGAGAATAACAAGATTCGGGTCGACATGTGTTTGGGACGTAAGGCCCGTTTTTTCTTTTAATATCGGGCGTCCGACGAAAGGTAGCCTGCTTTTGGGGTAAGGGTGGGCTCTTTGTTTAACGTAGGACGGTTAAAAGGTGCAAAAGGGGTTTACCAAAGGAAACCTGTGAAAGACGAGACATGAGAAAGGGACCTCAGAGTATAGGAGGGGTGTGGTTAAGGTTTTGAAGTAGGATGAAGAGACCACTAATAACAGCGGAAGCACTCTTGCGGTAAAGCATACCCTTAGGGTTACTACTAGGAGCATGATTTACTCTTAATAAATTAGTAAATTTATTAAGCACACTTTAATAAATTAATGGAGGTTTTTAAAAAGAGACTGGACAGTCACCTGTCTGAAATGGTAGGATCTCCTGCTTGAGCAGAAGGTTGGACTAGAAGACCTCCAAGGTCCCTTCCAGTTCTATTCTGATTGATTGATTATGATTTACCCTTAATAAATGTATTAAGCATACTCTTAATCTACGTCACTGGGTTGTTATTGTTGAAGTCTTGAAGATTAAAAACATAGATCTAGCATATGTGTACTTTGATCCTTCTGCCTTTCGGAAGGATTATAAGCAGAAGACAAAAGATTATTTGTATCTGTTATGTGAACCTAGCCAGTTTGTAACTTTCGGTATGTAGCATACCATATTACAGGAATATAATTTGTGAGAGTATTTTGGGCACATATGGTATTCTCCACCTCTTCAGTGGCTTCTGTTAAGAGAGGAACACCTTGCAGCTCTTTTTGCATTTTTTCTGCCTGGGTTATTTATTAACTTTTTATTTCAGATTGGCTTGTTCTTTTCAATAGGAAGTTCAAAAGGTATCAATCCAGTTGAGCATCTTAGGTTTTGTTTTGTTTTTTTTAGATGAGGAAATGGATTTTTCACTTTAAACTGCACATGTCATAAATGTTGATTGATGTACATTGAAGAGTGTTATATCATTTCTAGCTTTTCTAAAATCTTTAATTAGAAACAATTATAAAGATATTGGAAAAATTAAATGAAAATTCAGTGTTCCCATTACATACAAAAGGAGCTGTTATTTATGTAATGGGGAAAATGATCCAAAATAATTTAATAATTATCTAATTATAGCAATCAGTGAATGTACCACATAATGTTTTAAAATTAATACCATATATGTAAAACTGATCAGAATATTTTTCATCAATTTCCCCCCAAAATTGAAGTGGCATGTATTTTGCATGGCATTAAGATTTCTGGAAATGGTACATGAAAACATACATGGAGGGCAGGACCAAAGAGAATTCTAAGCATAGAAACTTCTGTATAAGCTAGGAATGGAAAGGGAGCCAAATTTGGAGTAAATGTATTCTTTAATCAGAGATCTGAGAATTTTCCTAATAGTCTGGTGAGTCGTTTTTTTTTTTTAATAGAAAAATTATTTAGCTTGGATATAGGCTGAAAATATTCAGGGAAAGATTAAAATTATATGACCTATCACTAATAAAGCAAAAACGATTCATTTTTAATAAGTTGGTCTATTCATATTGAGAGTTGGATAAAAATAACAATGCATTTATTGAAATGCCTGGATATCATAGTTAGATATTCATGTATTACTTGCTAGATACCATGTATTATTTATTTAAGAGACGGTGTATTTGCATGTCACATTAAGCAATAACTTTAAGAGTTCCTGCTTAACTGGGATTGGTCAGAATGGCAGGGTATTTTGCTCAGGTGCTTCCATTTGGCTGTTGCTGAAAGCAGGATAGATTGAAAATCAACCAACCAAAGTGTATTATGATGTCTGAATTCAGACTTCTGATTTGTTCCAGAGTTGAAAGTCATGAACAAAGATTCTAGAATGAATTCTAAGAATTAAAATGATGCAAGCACAGCCTTTATTTATAGAAGTGTGTTTCTTAATGTTCTTAGTGTGTTTTTCTCACTTCAGTGCACATGAGTAAAAGTTCTGGCATATAATATCTTCTCTGATATCTTCTTAGAAGACCTTTAAGCTTCTTAAAAATTATCTAACTTTTTTGATAATATGACCCATTATTTTTATTCTAAAAAGTAATGGGTAGCATTTTTACAAAATTGGAATATTGATTAAGCCAGTTGTTTGGTGTGGGGAGAGTTACTTAAATTTGCCAATGTTCAAGATCCCAAGCCCTGTGCAACTGGGTGAGCTCCTGTTACTTGTGCCAACTTCTGCCAACCTAACAGTTTGAAAGTATCAAAATGCAAGTAGATAAATAGGTACTACTTCAGTGGGAAGATAACAGTGTTCCGAGCACCTTGGCATATAATCATGCCAGCCACATGACCGTGGATGTGTCTTTAGACAACATTGGCTCTCTCAGTTAGAAAACAGAATCACGCCTTAGAGTCAGACATGACTGGACAGGGAAACCTTTATCCTTTTTACCTTGCCCTACTGTACTTGTTGAATGGTATGCTGGAGAGTGCCCTTAATTAAGAGTTGGACATATGTGCTCTTTTTCCTTTGTGCATAAGAACAAATTAAAGTTTTTCTCTCTTGAAAAAATTTATTTTTGCATTATGGATGAATATGGATTTGGAATATATTACAATATGGTTTAAGCAAAACATGATTTGACATATTGAATACATTTGGCTAAAACAGAATGCATTCCCCACATAATGTGAAACTTAAGTTTTCTCTAAAAATGCTTTAATACTTGCTTTTCCTATACATGGAGGGGAGGGCAAGCTGACAATATAAACCATGGTTTATTAATTGTAAGCATTTAACATGCAGAGTAATAGAAGGCAGATTATCTGTGCTCTCCAACTCAAAATCTTTAAAAAGAGGGTAGAAAAATTGGGAAACTTTGGGACCAGTCCCTAATATGTTGGTATTTCCAATCTCTAACAGTGCTAAAAATGCTGCTGTGGGACACCCAAAACCAGTTGTCCCACAGCACCATAACAGAAAAATTGATTCTGCTAGACTCCTTTGACAAAGAATCCCCGCCCCCTTTTATATGATGAATTAATATAGGAGGTTTTTCCTGGCTGTTTTGTGTTTTCAGACAGTTGTGTGATTCAGATTAGAGTGTAGTTATATTCTGTCATTCAAAAATTCATTATGGTTTATGGAATTGCATAAATCAAATTTGACTGGGAATAAAGATAAACTTCTCAAAATTAGGCAGAAATTTCCCCAGAGCATAAATGTGCATTTGATGCTTTTTTAAGCATATTCATATAATTGTTCTTAACATCAAAATGTGTGTACTAGAACATTCATCAAATTATACATTTAAATTGATCTTACACAGAAATAGTATGTAAGCTCTCAAAATCAATTTTGCCAAGATTCATAAATTAAGAGAAGATAAAAGTTATAGAAAAGGTCAGTGTAATCCTTTCGATATGTTGTTTTGAAATATATATAATGTTAGCTTGTAACTTTTTCACAGACATTGAAGCCCAGATTCGAGAAATTCAAGGCAAAAAAGCTGCGCTTGATGAAGCTCAAGGAGTTGGCCTTGATTCTACAGGGTATTACGATCAAGAGATCTATGGTGGAAGTGATAGCAGGTTTGCTGGATATGTAACTTCAATTGCAGCAACTGAACTTGAAGATGTAAGTGTAACTTATTTAATTATTTATTTTTTAATTATTTAATTAGCAATAGCACAACTGCATTGTTTAAAGACTTCGTGGATTCAGTTGTTTTAACAGTTATGCTTAAACAGTTCCATTTACATTTTTAAAGAAATTTTGAATTATTTTAGTACAAAAATATATTCAATAAATATAGTGTTGATCTCTCCTAATCATTTTGATTTATGTAGGATGATGACGACTATTCTTCTACAAGTTTGCTTGGCCAGAAGAAGCCTGGGTATCATGCACCGGTGGCATTACTTAATGACATACCACAATCAACTGAACAGGTGATTTTAGAATATATTAATAATATACAGATGTATTTATTATATATATAATATGTAGAGTATTGACAACCCTTGTGCCAAGAAGAAAGAACACAACAAGAGTCAATGGGGGTCGGCAGAATACAGTGGCCTCTTTATCAGCTATCCTGTGCAGGGAGTCCAAAAGACCAAAGGTGGAAGGGTTGTAATAGATAGGGGAGGAATTGAAATGGAGGCTGTTTGTGCAGGACAAAACAAATGTGAGGTCTTTGCCCAAGGACTCTGGCTTAATGACCACAGCAGAAACTGCTTCCACTAAGAGGCATGATTACATGATTTCCTGTCCAGCCCATATGAGGTCAATTGGAAATTAGAAATCAAATATACATGTATGCCATGAACGCAATACAACTGCTTCACTTTTATTTTGAAGGTGACTGTTTCAATTTACATATGTGCATTTGTGTCTGCCTATGCACCTTTATAGACCTGTTTTGGCCTTTCACAACATTACCTATTTCTTACGTGACCCCTTGGGAAAATTAATTGCCTACCCCTCTTAAGGGGATTGATGGCACTTTAGTGTTTGTAGAATGCATTATTTGAAAATAATTGTGCTGAAATCTGAAGGATTAGAACATCATCTTAATTCATCTGACTTCCATGATGTAGAAAGGTGACTACAAATTAAAGCATTTTTATCCATATGTTGACATTTTACCATAAAGAATTTTTTAAAGAGAAACAGTGCTAATCACTACCCTTTTAGACTGTTGAAGCAAATGCTAAGTATAGCTACATGAAGGGTTTTTTTACCATAATCGTCTTCAGTTTATCTTTTCCCTGGTTCTCCACAATGTCTTTCAACACTCAGAACAGATTTTGAGTACAATAGAATAATCTGTTCCAGCCTTTATTGAGAGTTGTATCTTATTTATCTCACTTTTAGTATGATCCATTTGCTGAACATCGTCCACAAAAGATTGCCGACAGAGAAGATGAATACAAAAATCGGAGACGGATGATGATTATTTCCCCCGAACGTCTTGATCCCTTTGCAGATGGTAAATTATTTTCATTTTTCACTCAATTTTATCAGTTTTGTTTCCTTAAATTATCTTTAGCCCTTTGATTTCTGTTGGCATGCTTGAAAATTCAGGAGTTTTAGTTTATACACTTTGAAAGTTGTTTGAAATCATAGTTTGCCATTTTGTTCATCCTTTATAATACAGATTTTCTTTCCAGGTAGAAGGACAAGAAAATAATGAACCATTGCCATAGAAACACAAAGGGTTAAAGGTTTCTCTTTTCTTATTGCTTTGGTTATATATGCTGTACTTTGAGTGATTTTAATATTTAGTGCTCAAGAATCTTCCAACTTACTGGATGCTTTCAATCCAAAAGTAGAACATAAAGAATGACTGCTTTTAAAACGGTGCCTAGCAAACTGGAGCAGTTGATTCTCACATTTTGAATTTTCAAGAAGTTAAGCTTAAGAGAAACAAAAGTAACATTTAAAACGTTTGTTACTTTTAGTAGTTCAGATATATTCTGATAAATTTTATAAACCTAGCTTAGTGCAAGGGGTATCTGTGGGCCTGATGGACGCTTTCCTTGGGTGTGTTAGTTTGACAAGAAACCTTAGAGCACCTGTTGATTAAAACTATAACTGGTTGCAGGTTTTTGTAAATTGGCATTTCAGCCTGCATGAATTAATAGGGATATGGATTTTACTTGCTTAACTGTCATTGATATAAACATGTATTGTCAGAATTCACAGGCCCATACTAACTGTCCTTAATTTCTTTCCTACAGCAGTACTGCTATATGCCAGTCCTGTCTGCATTCTTAAGGGTGCAGTTCAACACATCCTGTGTAGATAATGGTGAAAAAGTATCCCAAAGGAAAGTCCTATCAAAGCTGGTGTCAGAATGACACTGCCAATTGGGCATTGATGTTCAGCATAGAAAATGTATTAAGAATTATATTTTGTCCTAAATACTAATGCTATACTACTGGTATAGCCAATCTGCACTTTAAAAATAGTGCTTCCTAGATAAGATTGTTACTATATGGCTGGGCTTCTGTAAATATTTGAAATTAGAATAAATTTCAAGGTTCAAATTAATATTTATGATGTGGGGAAAGACTTTTTGCCTGTGAGTATCCTTATGGTAAAAACACTGTACTGCAATCAGTTCACAGTTGTAATTATACCTTCAGAATAAGTGGGGGGAGAAATTGGGTGCTCTTAAAGTGAAGCCCTTTTAGCATGCCTCCACAAAGTAAGAATCTGGGGTTCATTGTCCAGATTCATCAAACATATACACTGATCTGTATGATAAAACAATTTGAGTTATTTAGGTTTACAGTAGTACGTATAGTCAGATATCATAGGCTTTATCAGCTTGAACAAGGTAATGTGTTGATTATAAATATCTTTCCAAAGTGTTACTAATGGTAAAGAGATAATTTTCTAGGCTTCTATTCTGCTGCTTGAAGTCAGAACTGCTGATGGAGACAAAAGGCACGAAAGTGTACGTATTCCGGATTAGCAACCCAGGAACCCATCACTTCTGAAGACTCTTAACTGTGCTGTCATTTTATCATTCTTATCTCCTTTAAAATATTTGTTTTAAGCTGTTGTAGTTATGTTTGTGTTCAAACAGGTTAAATTGATCAGCAAAGTGAATAAAAGTAAGATTCATATAACTTCTTAAAAATCAGTCAAAATATTAAAATTAATTGATTTTGAAATAAAATAAAGTTAGAATAGAGCAGTTTAAAAGCCAACTTTTCTGCCTTTCCTGCACTTATTATGCTTTTGTCCTGTTGCTGTTCTCTTCTGCAGGTGGGAAGACACCTGATCCTAAAATGAATGCCAGAACATATATGGATGTTATGCGTGAACAACATTTAACAAAAGAAGAGGTTAGTTGGTTAAGATTGTTACTCTTAAGCTTCAGTTTTCATTATCTTAGGCAAGGCTTTTCTTAGTTCATGGCATGTTGAGTTCCTGAAGTACCACTAGTATTGATGTCTTCTTTTGGTGTATTTCCTCTCTGCTTTATGACCACTGCTTAGTTCCTGCAATGCTTTGGAGGCAGAACACTTCAGAATATTGTAGGAAAATTTAATGATACGCAACATACAGAGAGGTTCCTCTAACATTAAGACTTACCAAATCTAAAACATGAAATATGGATAATATACAATTATATGAACATTTAAAAGCCTGGCAAAATGCCTGTCTCAACAAATTGATTAAAAATTCTAGCTTGGTGTTGTACATGAAGTAGGTTGATTTGTCTGCTGAATAGATAATGCTTTGCCAAGGCCCACTTTAAATAATATTACGATTCACATTCTCCCAATTGGCTGCAGAGTGGGTCAGGAATGGGTTGATACAGTTGATCTGCCTGGAGACTGAGTCATAATTTTGGTGGCCATGCCTCTATCGACTCCAATTTATTTGACTCTGTCGAGACATACTGGCAGTTCTCTCATTCAACTCATTCCTGACCACCAGAATCAGATGGTCTGGACTTCAGGGTTTTTTTGTTTGTTTGTTTTTTGCTGCTCCTTGTGAACTGGTCAGTTTAGCTTTGGCTGGAAACGCCGCCGCGCTGCCACCCTGCGCCCCCCCCGACAGTTTAAATTGGCGCTTCTCAGCTGGGGAACCGTTTGATCCGCCATATTGCGCACCGCTCGCTCTGAGCAAGCCAGAGATCGCACCGGGTCTGGACTACAGCTTCGCTGATTCAGCGGCCGCCTGGGAAGCTAGCCGACGATCACCCCGGGATCTAGATTCCAGCAGTCGCTAATCAGCGGGTCGCACGTGCCTCAGCCGGCCGCCTGTGCTACCCGCCACATTCTCTTAGTATATATAAAAAGTTGTAGTTTGATGTATTGTAAATTCATAGATGCACACACATGCACATACATAGTTCATTAATGGAACCGCATAAAACATGTTGCAATCACATATGTAAGTATAATTTGGGTATAAATTATTCAGCTAAATATTTGTTCAAATAAAAACAGTGATTTGCACTAGCCAGGAAATACTGTGATAATTTAGAAAATTTAGACCAATATATTCTGTATTTTGCTTCATATATACCACTCTCTTTATGTACGTGGTTTGGGTCTATTTGGCTATACAGGTAGTTGTCACTTAATAATGGTAATGGGACTGGAATTTCTGTTGCGAAGCAATGTAATTGTTTGACATGCTGCTTAGTGGCAGCAGTTCTGGTCCTTCCAGTTGCCATTTGTTAAGCAAATCGCCATTCGTGACAGCTTCCCCATTGATTTTCTTCTTGGAAGCCAGTGGTGAAGGTCTCAAATGATGCTCATGTGACCATGGGGAGACTGGCTAACATAAGTATGAGGACTGGTTGTAAATGCCACTTACTCAGTACTGTTATGAGTTTGAACAGCCACTGAATGCTGGTTAAAGGAGGATCTTCTGTAATTGATTAATACCAATAATTGGAAATGCTCACCTGTAGAAATGTATATCCCAAATTAAAATGTGGATCCATTTAGAAGATATGAATGTACCAATAACTCTGAACTTATTTCTTTAGTTCATGTTATTTGAGACATCTTTTCTCTTTAACAGAGAGAAATTAGACAGCAACTAGCAGAAAAGGCTAAAGCTGGTGAACTTAAAGTCGTCAATGGTGCTGCATCCCAGCCACCATCAAAACGCAAACGGCGTTGGGACCAGACTGCTGACCAGACTCCTGGTGCCACACCTAAGAAATTGTCTAGCTGGGATCAAGCTGAGGTAACATCTTAATGCATATTCTATTTTTTTATTCATTATCTGCCAAGTTGGAAATAAAATATAGGACAGGCTATAGTGCTCAACATATACCTGTTTCAAGCACAGACAACATTCTTCTGTGACATTTTTAAATTAATCCATCAATGCAAATGAATCTGCAGGTCTAAGCCTCAACATTTTTAAAAAGAATAATGTATCCTGTCATTTGAACCAGACATAAGACTGTTGACTGAAAGATATGATATGTTTTTGTAAAACGTTATCTCGAAGTACATTTTCATTAAACCCTGTTTTATTTTGTTCAGACACCTGGACATACTCCATCACTGCGCTGGGATGAAACACCTGGTCGTGCAAAGGGTAGTGAGACACCTGGAGCAACCCCTGGATCTAAAATATGGGATCCAACTCCTAGTCATACACCAGCAGGAGCTGCAACACCTGGGCGTGGTGATACACCTGGTCATGCAACACCTGGGCATGGAGGTGCAACTTCCAGTGCTCGGAAGAATCGATGGGATGAGACTCCAAAAACAGAAAGAGGTATTCTTTGTGGAACATATTAAAATAAATTTAGTCTACTGTATCAGTAAATTAGTACATTATGTTTAGCAGATTATCTTAATTTCAAATGAGACCAACTGTTTATTCAGTATGCTGTTGGAAAGCTTTTGCATTCCGGAGTTTTTATTTTTTTAACTTGATTTTTGTCCCCTTAGTTCTAATAAGCTTTAGCTATATCTTGATAACATATTGATACTTATGCTAAAAATAGAATGTAGGTAACCTTATAAGCCACTTTTTAAAAAAGGATGTATTTGGGTATGTCAAAGGAGGTCTTTTGCTCAGAGGAGCAAGACAATATTGCATGTTAGTAAGCTCCCTGTATATCAGTCCCAGAAATTAAACTAATAACCTAATATAACTTTGCTTGGACAAATTATTATAGATAAATCTGAGATTAGGAGTTTAGATAAAAGTACTGTGAAAGTTTTTACTTCTATTTGTGAACTGAATTCAATTTGAAATGGTTGGATTTTGTTTTCCAGATACCCCAGGACATGGGAGTGGATGGGCAGAAACTCCTCGTACTGATCGAGGGGGTGATTCCATTGGTGAAACGCCAACTCCTGGAGCGAGTAAAAGAAAATCACGTTGGGATGAGACACCGGCAAGTCAGATGGGTGGCAGCACCCCTGTATTAACACCAGGCAAAACACCAATTGGTACACCAGCTATGAACATGGCAACACCTACACCAGGTAATTTCAGTTCCCTTAAATAGCCAAAATTCTAATTATATCTGCTAGATTCAGTGGTATTATATGACAAGGGATCTTTGACCAGTAGAATTTTCATTATTCTTAAAGTTTAATTAAAGTGCACATGCACACATCTGCCCTGCTTGACATTTGCCTTGAATAGGAACATACTAGAGCATTCTGGAGACAGAAAAAGGAAAGTAGGGAACAAATGAAATCCTATTCTATAATCATAATTGTTTAATGCTGAAGTTAGCCTGAATATCCATTATACTGTCATACTACTGTTTCATATCTGTGCTCTACTTAAACTTCAGTTATCAGATCAAGTTAAAGCATTTTTGGAAATATAATGCTTATCACAATGACTTGAAAACATTGCCAATAATTTTTTTAAAAAACATGCATGTTGTCTCCATGTACTTCATATATTGAACAAATTCTTTATAGGGCACATAATGAGCATGACTCCTGAACAACTCCAAGCCTGGCGATGGGAAAGAGAAATTGATGAAAGAAATAGACCCCTTTCTGATGAAGAGTTGGATGCCATGTTTCCTGAGGGCTATCGGGTAAGGAATAAGCCATGTACAATAATAGTATCTGTGTGCTAAATTCAGTGTATACATAAATCATCTAAATGTCACTAATGGGAATAAAATATTTTGATTCTATATGAACTATGAAAAAGAAATCTCTTAAAAGGCCAAAGAGATTTCATTCTAAAATTTAGCACGATCTTAAAAATTAGACTGAATTTCAAAGATCTATTTAGAATGAACCAAAGTACTTGAACAGCTAATTCATCTCCCATTTGTTGATTCTATTGTATCTTAAGCTACTTTTGAAATGTCTTCATTTCTGATTAAATGGTAAGGGAAATAATAAATGGTTGAGGAGGATCCTTGCTTTCAGCTCTTTTCATGTTCTTTCTTTGACCACAACATCCTCTAATGCAGTTTCATCAATAGGAGCTAAAATTACCTCTAATAATTCTTTGAAAAAAAATGTAGGACAAGATATAAGCACATTTTATAAGATGCCAGAGCTACCTGCCTGGCAAATTCCTACTTTCCCAGTATTTAAATAGTGATGTTCAAGAAGTCCATATCACTGATGCATGTTTTCTGGGGAGAGAGACTTAGAATTAAGAAGGGACTGTGATGGCCTGGGTTATGGTTCTCTACCTCACATGTACCTTGGACAGAATTCTCTATCTCACATGTACCTTGGACAGAAGAGAGCTTGAGGACCAACACTGTTCAGTCCAGAAACAATGTACAGTAGTGCTCAGGGTAAAATGACAAAAACCCATTACATTGGTTGCCTTGGTCTGGAATAGTAGAGCTATGGAAGGTCATGGAATGACTAGTTACTTGCTTTCTGTTGGGCCAAGCTGCCTTACAGGCATCTTGTTTTAGTGAAACATTAGGAATGCTATATAAATCATCTTGAGCTTCTAGAATAAAGGCAGTGTATAAATTAACAAATAACAAATCTTAACAAACAAATTGAAACTATTCCTAGAAAAAACATAGCTTTTTTTAATTTGAAGTACGGAATTCCTTTTTTCTTCTGTGATGTGACAATGTGTTTATTTGTCCATTCAGGTTCTCCCTCCCCCAGCAGGTTATGTTCCTATTCGTACTCCAGCTCGTAAACTTACAGCAACACCAACCCCCTTGGGTGGCATGACTGGATTCCACATGCAAACAGAAGACAGGACTATGAAGAGTGTCAATGACCAGCCCTCAGGAAATCTTCCTTTCCTAAAACCAGATGACATACAATATTTTGATAAACTGCTGGTGAGTTCTTTGGTCTGACAGTGTTGTGTTCTTTGATGAAGAAATTCAAGTGAATATATGTTAATATTGTACATATGTGACAATTACAGGTTGATGTTGATGAATCAACTCTTAGTCCAGAGGAACAGAAAGAAAGAAAAATAATGAAACTGCTTTTGAAGATAAAAAATGGCACCCCTCCAATGAGGAAGGTAAAATAGACTACTTTCATATCAATGGCATTTTCCTTTTATTCCCACTTTTGGTTCATTTTATCTTTTCTTTGTTCCTAGATTGCTTTCAGCTTTGGTGTGTGTGTGTGTGTGTGTGTGTGTGTGTGTGTGTGTGTGTGTGTGTGTGTGTTTGCAAAGACATATACATACATATACACACACTCAGTTTATTAATAAGCTGCTTCTGAAATATGCTTGTTTGCTTTATGTGCCATAACTAAAATGCTTCCTTTGTAGAAATGCACTGTGATGTCAAATGTAATAGCAATGTACCTTTATAACTGATTATTTGACTTGGTGGAATTTTGGAGTTTATATATAATAGTATGCTTTCTTTCTTCTGCTTCCATAGGCTGCTTTGCGACAGATTACTGACAAAGCTCGAGAATTTGGAGCTGGCCCATTGTTCAATCAAATTTTGCCCCTTCTGATGTCTCCAACCCTTGAAGATCAAGAACGCCACTTGCTTGTTAAAGTTATTGACAGAATCTTATATAAGTTGGATGACTTAGTCCGGCCATATGTACACAAGGTTTGTGTCTCTGAATGTAGTATTTCAGTGTGTTGCATACTTGATCAGAAGCCTCTTGTAAACTCATAATTGTAACTATATTTTGTACATAAATGTAGAATGACTCTGGCTATAACGCTATTCTAGGATATAGGATTTCATGTGCAAGCTTCTAATCTGTGCAATTTTGATTCATGCACTTTTCCCTCCCCTTTCTTTCAAATGACAGGAAAATTAACACCATGTAAAAAGAGAGAATTGTTTAGAAACAAATTATAGGCTTTTTTTTTTTAAGTCCATGGGGTTGGCAGGTTTTTTTTTTTTTTTGGTTAAATGTATCATTTTAATAGGCTAAGAATTGAGATAATTGAAATGAACCTTAATTTCTTCCACTTCCTAGCCATACAAGCAACAGAGAGTGAGCAGGCAAGCCACAGGTTTTAAACAGCCCTTCTAAAGACTCTTTAGTGTTACCTATGAATTGCTATCTTGTTAAATGATTAGTTCAGATGGTTTCAATATATATGTATGTGTACAGTTTTCCAAAATTAACCTTTAAATGGAATTCTTAAGCTGTCAACTTAGGTCAGTAAATGTTTATCTTACAAGAGACTGAAGCTTCATTTGTGCTTGCAAAATTAATATTACATTATTTGTATCAAACATTAATTTCCATGAGTTTTGACTTTCATTCAATTTCTTTTAGATTCTTGTGGTCATTGAACCTTTGCTGATTGATGAAGATTACTATGCTAGAGTGGAAGGCAGAGAAATCATTTCCAACCTGGCTAAGGTAATATATCTTTCTTAATTAATGAACAGATACTAGCTTAGAGATGAAGGAAGATATGCCAAATGGTTGTGTACAATTTGAATTTATGTATAGATATGCACACAAAATTGAGCTGTTAAGAACAAGAATGTTTCACTTTAAGCCATATTCTATCACTGAAAAACAACCAATAATGGCAAAATATGGAACATATTTTAAATTGGGGCGGCCGTTTAATTTATTTTTAATTATTTTAACTTTTATATTGTATGTTATTTTAATTCTCGGCTGTTCACCGCCCTGAGTCCCTTTGGGGAGAAGGGCGGGATATAAATTTAAATAATAATAATAATAATAATAATAATAATAATAATAATAATAATAATAAATAAGTATTTTTGGTTTTTGGTTGGATTAACAGATTCTTATGTTTTTGGTCCATTCAGGCAGCTGGGCTGGCAACAATGATCTCTACCATGCGACCTGATATTGATAACATGGATGAATATGTTCGTAACACAACAGCTCGAGCTTTTGCTGTTGTTGCTTCTGCCCTAGGAATTCCATCCTTGTTGCCATTTTTAAAAGCTGTGTGCAAAAGCAAGAAGTCTTGGCAAGCCAGACACACGGGCATCAAGATTGTGCAGCAAATTGCTATTCTGATGGGTTGTGCAATTTTACCCCATCTCAGGAGTTTGGTTGAAATTATTGAACATGGTAGGTGTGTTAAATGTTCTGTAACTATGAGATTGAATGATTTAGAGTTGGATGTCAGTAATCTGTAACAATTAAATGA
The DNA here is from genome assembly GCF_029215685.1 of Pituophis catenifer annectens. Lineage (NCBI taxonomy): Eukaryota > Metazoa > Chordata > Lepidosauria > Squamata > Colubridae > Pituophis > Pituophis catenifer. Next base: position 182,597,909 of record NW_027256881.1, read on the forward strand.
AGTGGATTAAAGCAGTCGTTTTCTCTATTCCTTTTGAAATGTAATAGTCTTTATATTTAAGAATCAAACTTACAGTTGATTTTATCCTTTAATTTCTCAGTAAATTAGCCCTCATGACAAATCAATACTGACTGATAGGTTATAAGCAGTATATATCAATTAGATGGATTTTGCTGAAGTATAGAATGTTCTGTTAAAAATGAGGCTGTCTCTGGTAAAACTATTCAGTATGTTGATATTTGTCTCTCATTACAATCCAGGAAAACTTCCTGCTTATTTCTTTGCCTTCATCTCTTTGTGTGCTGGGCTCTATCTCATTCTGAAATCCCTCAAAAAGCCCCTCTGCTGCTGGTCTTGCCTATCCCAAAGTTTATAAGACCTAGTACCTATTGCAATACCCTAGTAACATCATTGCAGACTTTCCATCTGCCATAATGTTCCTCCAAAGCTATCATCACCTAGACTTCTAGGAGGATAGTTGCTGACTTCCCACCAAATGCTATCTCAAAAATTATTCTAGATGGTTAACCCTGCAGAGCAGATCCTTGAATGTCTGAAAAAAACAGACTTTCCCTTTATCTGAAAGCAGTAAAGGAAGTTGTCTGAACCTTCCTTATTTAATAAATTAGATGTCCCCCCCCTGCTCCTTAGCAATATTTTTAAAAAATGGCAGCATAGTTTCCCCCCACACACACACACACACTATAATAGGTAAAAGAAATCTGAAATACAGAATAAACTACATATTTGTTTTGCAGGCTTGGTTGATGAGCAACAGAAAGTACGCACCATTAGTGCTTTAGCCATTGCTGCTTTAGCTGAAGCAGCAACCCCATATGGTATTGAATCATTTGACTCTGTTCTAAAGCCCCTTTGGAAAGGCATACGTCAACACAGAGGAAAGGTATGTCCAATTTAACATCAGTCAGATAATATTCGTTAATAGGTGGTGTTATTTATAATAATATTTGTTTTTTATATATATATATTTTAGGGTCTGGCTGCTTTCTTGAAAGCCATAGGATATCTTATTCCACTTATGGATGCAGAGTATGCCAACTACTATACCAGAGAAGTAATGCTCATTCTTATCAGAGAGTTTCAGTCTCCTGATGAAGAAATGAAGAAGATTGTGTTGAAGGTATGTAGGTATATTTGAACATGGAAGATTTTGTTGGAGTCTGCTTTGTTCTGCTGGTGGAAGCCTCGCCATTGGGAGGTAAAGAAAAAGATATGACTCTGAAATGCATAAAAGTAGAGAGGTGTACATAAATGTAGAGATGGTGGTAAAACTGAGAACTTCAGTTTCTTAATAAAAAATATTCATGATTAGCACCTACGTTTCACTTTACCTGAAGAATTAGACTTCACAGTGTTAAAAACTATGTTGATACGTTCCTGTCCATTATCCAAATAATCCTGAGATTCTGAAATAAAAGTATAGCAGCTTTTTAAGATTTGCTAATGAAATAGTGGTTGAGCTGAATTTTGAACTAATTGGTTTCTGAGGAGATTCTAAAGATTGTTAAATGTAAATATGAGAAGCCCGTAAGCGCTCTGGATATTGCTAAATTCCCAGGTCTGCATTAGTATAATCACTACACATATGCAAATACATTCAGTGTTGCCCATTCTTGCTGTAATGCTCTTCCAAATAATTTTATTTATTTGAAATGCATAAAGCACACTTGGTAGAATAACATCTTTACTTTTTGGAAAATTTTACATTAGCTTGTCTTTTTTTTCCAGGTTGTAAAGCAGTGTTGTGGCACAGATGGTGTTGAAGCAAACTACATTAAAACAGAAATTTTGCCTCCATTTTTCAAGCATTTCTGGCAGCATAGAATGGCATTGGATAGAAGAAATTATAGACAGGTATTACTATTATTGACACTAGTACAGTAATTTTTAGCAGAAATTCCTAATAATTACATTAAGCAGAATATAGATAAAACTAAAGGATGCTTATTGTTGGTCAAAATTTAATTCCAATTGCGAGGAAGTGGAATTGGGAACATCCGTAGAGGTTTCTAAGCAGAGATAATTGGCTTAGAAGAAAAATGAAAAGGAATATATATTGTGTGCCTGATACATACATACCCTAAAGCTGTGGTGGGTTTCAGAAATTTTTACTGCCGGTTCTGTGGGCGTGGCATGGCTTGGTGGGCGTGGCAGGGGAAGGATACTATAAAATCTCCATTCTATCCCCAATCCAGGGGAAGGTTACTGCAAAATCCCCATTTCCTCCTGATCATCTGGGACTTGGGAGGCAGAGAATAGATGGGGGCAGGGGCAGTCAGAATTTTTACTACCAGTTCTCCGAACTACTCAAAATTTCTGCTACCGGTTCTCCAGAACTGGTCAGAACCTGCTGAAACCCACCTCTGCCCTAAAGGGGAAGAAAATGAGGGGGTGTTCCCGCATGTTTTACTTTGTGATTGGTTACCTGTTATGTGGCAGCTAACTTGTGATAGTATCTAGTGTACTTTTCAAAAATCCAGATGTATCCATTTTGCCTTTATCCTTAATACATTATTTTTGTTTGGAAATGGAATTGAGATGGTTCCAAATTTCTAAATTGATCATTGATTCCATAAACTTTTGTGTTTGTTGTAGTTGGTTGACACAACCGTGGAGCTTGCAAACAAAGTTGGAGCTGCAGAAATTATTTCCAGGATTGTGGATGATCTGAAAGATGAAGCTGAGCAATATAGGAAAATGGTTATGGAAACTATTGAAAAGATCATGGGGAATCTGGGTGCAGCTGACATTGACCACAAGTTGGAAGAACAACTTATTGATGGCATTTTATATGCCTTCCAAGAACAGACTACAGAGGTATATGAATATACTCATAAAAGCTATTCTGGATTCAGATTCAAGTTATGACAAATATTGGGAAATGTTGGAAAGATATATTTATGCCATCAAAAATCACTTAATCGTTGCAGATGGCAAATTAATAAATTTTAGAGATACACAAGGTCTGTGTAATGAGAGAACATTTCATCTCTCATTAGGGTTATGCTTGGACTGAGATAAACTATTCTCTGCCCCAGTAAATAATCAGCATCTTTTTCGTGATGGGAAAGAGCTCTCAATCTTTCTTCATCTAATACATCCTGCTTTTGCGGTCAGTTTAGTCTTTTTTCCTGTAGAATAGAAATTAACATTAAAATTCTTAAATTCTCTTCGATGGGCATCATTGCTAAACATTCTCAAAATGGAATTGATCTATTTCAGTGTAAGGGCTGGAGTTAAGTTATAGAATGTTCTTGCATTATTTTGCTATCAGAGGACTACAGTAATATTTCTTGCTTGTCAAGTCACTTCAAAAGATGACAGCCTAGAATTTAATCTTGCCCGGAATGTGACAATAAAAACCCAACAATGTCAGTATTTTAACACTGGTCTAATTTTTTTGATTGATAGGACTCGGTGATGTTGAATGGCTTTGGTACAGTGGTAAATGCTCTTGGCAAGCGAGTGAAACCATATTTACCCCAGATCTGTGGTACAGTGTTGTGGCGTTTGAACAACAAATCAGCCAAAGTGAGACAGCAAGCTGCCGACCTGATATCTCGTACTGCAGTTGTCATGAAAACCTGTCAAGAGGTATTCACTGTTTGCTATCTTCTTCCCTAAACATCTGCTGTTGGTTTAAAATTGTTGGAGTCTATGTATATTTTTCTTTGTCTTTTGGTTCTAGGAAAAATTGATGGGTCACTTGGGTGTGGTATTGTATGAGTATTTGGGTGAAGAATACCCTGAAGTATTGGGCAGTATCCTAGGAGCTCTTAAAGCCATTGTGAACGTCATAGGTAAGTATGTGAGTTGTGGTTAGAGTGACATTTTTACTTTGAAAAACAGAAATGGAGATTAAATGTATTGTTTCTTACATTTAACAGGTATGCACAAAATGACTCCTCCAATTAAGGATCTGCTGCCAAGACTCACACCTATCTTGAAAAACAGGCATGAAAAAGTACAAGAGAATTGTATTGACTTGGTTGGACGTATTGCAGACAGGTAAATTCATTTGTAACAACATTATAAACAGTTAAATATGTCTTACAAATAAAATGACTTCTTAAAATGGATTTATACAAGTAATTCTCGACTTACAATATAGTTCATTTAGTGACCATTCAAATTTACAATAGCACTGAAAAAAAGTGACTTAAGACCATTTTTTCAACTGTTGCAACATCCCCAATGGTCATATGATAAAAATTCAGATGCTTGGCAACTGACTTATTTATGACGGTTGCAGTGTCCCAGGGTCATGTAATCATCTTTTGCGACCTTCTGACAAGCAAAGTCAATGGGAAAGCCAGATCCCCTTAACTGTGTTACTAACTTAATGACTGCCGTGGTTCACTTAACAACTGTGGGTAAGAAAGGTTGCAAAATGGAGTAACACTCACTTTACAACTGTCTCACTTAGCAACAGAAAATGTGGGCTCAATTATGGTCGTAAGTCGACTACCTGTACAGAGTTTATGAAATCCTAATGTTCTGATGAAGATCATGTGCGTACTATTATTGCATCTGTCCTCATTAAATACCTTCCATCGTTGCTTTTCCCTCAAAATTTAGCAGTGTATTTCAAAGATTTAGAAGAATTTCCAACCGGCTGACTGCTGTATCTGTCCAAGAGAAGTCAGGACAAGGCTGTTCTCCTTCCCAGAAATCCCTTATTCAGTGCCTTTCTCTGCATAGAGAAAACCACAGAAAGATTTTAGCATAAGGAATGTGACTGCATCTATCAGGATAAATAATGCCATCTTGGGGAGGTGCTTTGGTTTAGAGGTTAGAGTTTTGGGGAGGGAAGCCCTCTCTGTCTTCTCTACTATTTCACTTAATTTGGCAAATGTATTTAAATGTTCTTTATTACTATTATTAATACCATTTCCTCTTTCTTCCAGAGGGGCAGAATATGTTTCTGCAAGGGAATGGATGAGGATTTGTTTTGAATTGCTTGAATTGTTAAAAGCACATAAGAAAGCTATTAGAAGAGCTACTGTGAATACATTTGGTTATATTGCAAAAGCTATTGGGTAAGTATAAGCTTCCTGTACTGATTTGTTTAAATGGGGAATGAAAAGTTAATGTTACAGTTAACTCTACTGTAATTATCTATGTCTTGGTTGTTAGTGGCAAGACATTCTCACATTAAACATTTTACCTACCTTAGATTTTATGCATTTATCTGGAAATGAATTTCTTGGACAGAATCTAACATCCCAACCAGAAGAGAGCATTGATTTCATTTAATGTAATCATGTGACAGAATTGGAAAGAAGAAGAAAAGAGGAATTAAGTTAGCAGTAAAAAAAAAAAACCCTGATAATCTGGCGCACATTATATGTAATAAAATTGTGGATTGATTAATTATAAGCAATTAGAATTTTTACCAAGGAAAATACTATGCATCAAACATTATCACATGAGCTTCCCCATGATTATTGTAAGCTTGTGAAATAATTAAATATAAAGTTACTTAGTTTCATATGATTTTGTAAATGTATTCTAAAACTTTTCTGTTAGCAAAAATACAAGAAATCTTTCCTTGAGAAAGATTAATTATGTGGATAGGCAGGCAGATAGATTTTTAACTGTAATTTTTCTCTAATATTTTCATCTTTCCCTTATTTTAGGCCCCATGATGTGCTTGCAACCCTGCTAAATAATTTGAAAGTACAAGAAAGACAAAACAGAGTGTGTACAACAGTGGCAATTGCTATTGTGGCTGAAACTTGTTCCCCTTTTACAGTACTGCCTGCACTTATGAATGAATACAGAGTTCCAGAGTTGAATGTTCAGAATGGTGTATTAAAATCTCTTTCTTTCCTATTTGAATATATTGGAGAAATGGGAAAAGACTACATTTATGCTGTTACCCCCCTTACTTGAAGATGCTTTAATGGACAGGTAATTTTTCCCTCCACACTAAACTATTTTTTTTCCTTTGCTCTTATCTGCCAGGTTATAGTAAACCTAACAAATATTAAGCCAATTACTTAGGTTCATGATTGTGGCAGTATGGAAAGACCACAGAGACATGTTCATTGAGATGTGAAATTTTTGGGATAGTTGAAAAATGTGGTTTTCTGTTTCTTGGACATCAGGAATATACATATATGTAATAATTACTTTTGGACCTCCTTTATGTATTTAAATAAATTAGTACATTCAAGAGTTATTCTACAGTATATAGCTTTTCTTGAAATACAGTAATTACAATGGTCTGGAGTTAAATAATCTTAAATGATAATTCTATTATATTCCTTTACGCCAACAGTAGAAGGGAAATGAGAAGGGAAAGAACAGTCCCTTTCTTACCCTTGTTTAATTATTTGAATAGGAATTCAGCTCCAGAGCACAAATAGGTGCTGGGATAGAGGGTGCCTCTATTGCTATGGTTCCTTATACTGGTTGTGTAAGTAAAAGAGAAGCAAGGGTAGCTTTGTTTTTTGATATTCTTTTTATTCTCTACCCATCCACCTACTAGCAAATCCACCCTGTCTAGCAACTTATCTGAGCTGGGGGAGTCAGCCCGTTGGGCTGCTGAAGTGCTGCTGCTCCCTCTCATTTTTCTCTTTTTGACACGCCTTCTTACATTGATCTGTTTTAGGAATTTGGTTGACCTGGCAATGTTTCTTTTCTTCTTTTTGTGGTATTGAAGCACAGTTTTGACTTGGAGTCAAAAGGGGGGAAGTTAACTGTGCCAGCTATCAACCCAAGACTATTGAGGAGAAAAGGATGAACAGTCATGTTTGATATTAAAAGATTTTATTTTATCAAACTAGAACAACTTCTGGTTCAACTTAAGGTTGAAAGAAAGAAAAAATAGGGAGCAAGTTACTAATAATTTCTTCTGTACAATTTCTTTTTCAGGGATCTGGTGCACAGGCAAACAGCTAGTGCAGTAGTGCAGCATATGTCTCTTGGAGTATATGGGTTTGGCTGTGAGGACTCTCTGAATCACTTGCTAAATTATGTGTGGCCCAATGTGTTTGAGACATCTCCTCATGTCATCCAAGCAGTTATGGGAGCACTGGAGGGCCTAAGGGTGGCTATTGGACCTTGCCGGATGTTGCAGTATTGTTTACAGGTAAATTGGATAAAAATGCCTATCTAGATTTCTGAATATTTTTTAAAAACAATATTAGATCAGGAAAATTATTTAATTGAAAAGTATCCTGCAACTGTCTTAAAGATTTCTTTATATTGAACTCTAGAAAAGAATTGTAATGTAGGAAGGTTCCATGTATATGGTTTGCAAATGAACATAGATAATGAAATCTTCCAAGATCATTTTTTGCTAGTAGAAAATTTTCTGAATGATTCATATGATAAGAAATAATATCTAGCATGGGCAACAGATACATTTGCCTTAATAAACAGATAAATTATTTTAATAAAAGACTACATAAACCACAAAGTATAAAATCAACATAAGTAGAAAGGCAGTGGCTACATATAAGAAGTTCTGCAACTTATTACTGCTGCTTCTCAAAGCTTTTGCCAATTATTTCTAGGAAGGAGGAGCTAGACAATAGAGATCGAACTGAATAATGTATCCAGATTTCTGACATGTCGAAAAATGCCATTTCTTTGTAAAATGATCAGTAAATAAGATGATTCACTTAAGTGCAATTTAATTTCTGGTTCTTTTTTTTTTCCTAGGGTTTGTTTCACCCTGCCAGAAAAGTCAGAGATGTGTATTGGAAGATTTATAATTCCATCTATATTGGTTCACAGGATGCTCTAATAGCACATTATCCACGAATCTACAATGATGAAAAGAATACCTACATTCGTTATGAACTTGATTATGTCTTGTAATTTTATTTCTCATTTGTTTTGTGTTCAATAGACAGCTATTCCATATTTGGTTCAGAACTGGTGATGTACAATTTTTAAGACACTGCAGAGTACCGTAGAATGGTCAGAGGCAGAGCTTAGAAATCAATAGCATGATTTTTAAATAACATGTCTTTGTTTTGGTGTTAAAGCCAGTAGTGACCAAGAAACACAATGATTACAGAGAATATGGGAGGGAAATCATCTTGATGAGGATTTAAGATTCTGTTCCTTGTGTTTAAAGGGGCTGTTTGAGAAATAAACATTTGTGTATAAAATATTAATGGTTATTTGTGTGTGAGCATTTTTGGGCAGGGAGACATATAAGAAGTCTCAGATCATCAAGCAATTCATGTAAAAAGGTGGCATATTACATTTTAATTGTCTTTGTCATACCCTAGCTTTTGAATAAATAAGAAACGTTCACATTTTGATTGTTGTGTCTTTATCTTGAAAAAGCACTTGTTATAAAATTGGCTTTTGTACTGAATTGCTTTGAGGTTTGGGTCTTTATTTTTTCTTTTCTCCACCAAATATTTTCCTATCATATATCCACTGTTTTCTTCCATTATGATTTGCTTTACTGAAGCAGTAATGAATACAAAACTGGATATTTATTGATTATTGAAACATGGCTGTGGATTATACACTAAAATAGATGTATATGTGGGGTTGAAATGTTATTAGGAGGCTATGTACAATATGTAATGTTCAGTGGGTAAACATTACACCAAATATCCACCAGCAAATTTTATGGTGGCTGGTCATGGTAACATTCTTGTTCAAAAGGGGAAAATGGCACAGATGTCTAACTGATGATAGTAGCCATTGTATGTGGGATATGGAAAGATTGAGCACATTTCAGGCCCAGTATAAAAGAAAAACAAAGTCTATGGTTAACAGATGCCATTCAAGTTGTCATTTTGTGGCTGCTATTCCCACTTAACTATCTGGAGGTTGGAAAGGAAAATTGACAATTGATTAGCCAACATTCAATTCAACTTCAGATGACATTGCAAACCTGGGGTTTAAATGGGATGTCTGCTCTAGGCTCACACATTGTGGTAACTTGAATCAAGGGTTAGCACGGGAAAGCATTCATTTGTTGGTCAGGGACAACACTTAATTTTTTTGTTTAATTTATAAGGAGAATAGGGCTGCAGCTGTGCAGTGAAAAGCATTGCATGGGAGCCATGCAATGTTTATGGAAAGCTTCCAAGGCCACATTTTTTAAAACTTGTGTCTCAATTGCTACTTCAGATTTTCTTTAAACATACCAGAATCTTATGACACTTAGATTCTCTATTCTTGAACATTCATGGAAAACTTGCAGTCTCACATTTTAAACTCTACCCTGGAGTTTGACTAAAATAATGTGCATCAGATGCTTATATATCTCTTACTGGAAGAATATTTTTTTAATTCCAAAATTGCGTAGGGTTCAAAACACTATAGTTTACTAGTTAATCTCACTTTTTTTTTAATCCCTGTTGCTTCTTTACCCCATGGGGAAGACAGAGATGCTTTTCAAAGTTCCTTTAAAGGTGCCCCATGAGAGTCTAGGAATTATCTTTCCCCTGGGTCTTTTAAATTCATAATGAGCAGGGAAGAAGTATGTAAACATTTAAATAAACAGTTATATTTTGATTTTGTTTATATGGATTGCACATATGCACATTATGAACTGAAAATAATTGTTTAAGTTCTCTTCTGACCCTTCCCATCTCTTATTCAAACAGAAAACAGTTGAATGGATCAGTAGTGGGTTTCAATTTAGTTTGCTACTGGTTCGCTCGCGCAACACTTCTGCATATGCACAGAAGTGTCCGGGCAGGTGGGCGGAGCAACCCACCACTGGAATGGATCCAATAAGTGAAACATTTTATGTATCTTTCATACTACCTGGGGAAAAGAAATTCTTGTTTCTTAGGATCCCCCTCTTTAGAAAGGCCTCTCTGATGTTACTTTATTGCTCACATCAGATATTTTTCAACTGGGAAATCCAAACTAAGTTTTTTTAGATATATGTATATGGCTGCCTTTCAACGTATTTTTAGGGCAGCTCACAGATAGAAAGCAAACAAGTTTTATTACTATTCAAAGAATAGCAGTCGAACAAAGCACACATACAAAAAATGTAAATAGAGCCAACATTTTATTGCATTTTTATGCCACCCGTTTTGGTTTAGACTAAGTAAAAAGCAAGAAATTATTAAAATATTAGAATATTACCTTTAAAATTGACAAAACCACCTCTGACAACATGGTATCTTCCAAGCGTCAGACAATGAGACTCGCTTATCTCCAGCCAACATGGCCTTAAGTCATTGATTTGACCTATTACATTACAACTGTACATTTAGTACAGTTGCTAAAGGTGAATTTAAACCATCACCTTTGTGGAAGGGGTCAAGGCAACATTGGAATATGTCCTTTTAAATGGTTCAGTGGAACATCTCTGTGTGAGCATAAGTCCTACCTGATAGGTTCAAGGGCTATTAATAAAAAAGCCACAGGATTTCAAAAAGGTGCAGGCCATCTACTCTTTTTAGCAGCTTTAGATGTTTACCTTCCACCAGCCCTAGCCTGATCCCCCAATAGTTTCAGTCCCCTTTAAAAACTCTTAACTTTGGAGCCCATATCCACATTTGATGGCTGCAAATTTCATTACTGTAACTAGCCACTGTGTCAACAAGTATTTCCCTTTAATCTGTCCAGAAAGGAAGAATAGTTTTTCCACATCAGGCTTGATTTTTATACACCTTATCGTACAGCTCCTTATCTTTCATTATAAGACATGTGAAATTTGCCCTCCCATTAATCACGAAATGGAGATTTCACCCTAAATCTTAGAAGCACCCCAAAGTCCAGGATCGACCCCGGAAGCAAGAGGCAGCGGCCCATATAAGCGACGAGCTCCAAGGACAAAAAGGCTGCATCCCAAACGCAATGCCGTCAGAAGCTTGAAGGAGACACATGGTGTATCAGAATTTTATAGCCTGGCCCAACTACAACACCGAACCCAGCCGCCGCTATTTTAATTGCCGATAAATTGCGCATTGACCAAGGAAGGAGAGCAATCGCAAAGGGCAGATTTCGCGCTCGGGGGCGGCTGACACCAGGGAGCGGAACAAAGGAAACGATCCCGACGGGCTCTCCAGCAGTCGGTAGGAGCAGCTTCGCATTTCCGGACATGGAGGAGGAGGAAGGAGGGGGGGGGGGAGAGCCAAAGGCGCAGTTCCAAGCTACGCTCGGCAAGGGGCGCTCTTACTCAAGGCGAGCGCGGCCCGGAGAGTGTGTTGGAGTGATGTCAGGGCTAGCTGGGTTGAATGCATCCGTACTTCCTGTATCAGAGCAGGCTTGGCTAAATACCAGCGGGTTTTTCTCCTCCTGACCTAGCGAGCTGCTGCGGGAGGAGGAGGAGAAGGATTGTCAGCCCGCGATCGCGCGCGTCTCCCCTTCGGAACGTGGCTTGGCATCTCCAGGCGGAGAGAGCTGCATGTGGGCGAGCAAAGCCCGGGGGAGATCATGGCAGTGCTCAAACTGACCGACCAGGTAAATAAAAAGAGAGACCACCAACAATAGAATCGGGGGACGGAGAAGGCGGGGGAAGCCCACGAAGAGCTGCTGCGTTGCTGGGAGGCTTCTGGAGAGCAGCCGCCGCTGCAGCAGCAGCAGCAGCCGCCAGCAGCAAGTGAGGAGGCGGCGGCGGCAGGTCGCGTCGGAGGCCGGGTCTTCATTTTTGGGAGGTCGGGGATCCCAAACTGAGCGCCGGGTCTCCTCCTCCTCCTCTCGGGGGCGAGCCTTACAAGCAAGCCATCTCGCGGGCTCCTGGATGCCGCGCTGCCCCAGGGGCGGGGGCAGAGGGGAGGGGAGTGCGACGATACGGCCGAGGCGGATCGCCCGTCAAGTTTCTCATTGTCTCTAGGAAATGGGAGCAGTTGTCAAAACAGGAGGCGGTGGGGCGGGCATCTCGGAAACGGCAGCGCTTCGGCCGCGTTCGCACAACCGCACAGCCCCGCCGCGCTCTCAGCGTTCGCACGGCCCGCTGACCTTTAAATGAACCACACGGACAGCCAGTCCCAGATCTCAAAGTAGCGGATTACGTTTCCGTGGCCCCCCGCTCCCTTCCCCCAGTTCCGACCCACGGCTTTTAATACCTACCGGCGCGTTTTGCCCTCCTCTTTCCTATCTTGGGATTGATCGGGCCGGAGACCTGCTTTCACGTGTTGACCTGCCTCTCCAGTGCTGGGGGGGGGGGGGGAGGGAAATGGATAAGGGCATCTCCTAATAAACGTGTAGTGTGTGCCGGAGCGAGGGGGATCGAGAGCAAATCGCTGAATTGTTCTGTTACTTGTAATGCCTCTTCAGTCCCAGCTTTTTGACATGAATGGCTTCACCCGAAATGTTAATGCATCTTTATTGCGCCCCCGCCTCTCTCGTCTTCCCTGTTCAAACGTTTACACTTTATAGCGATCTGCGTTCATGGCTGTTAATTGGCTGCTCAATCGGGGCCAGAGCCCAGTTGCTGGTGAGCTCAAATATTTATGCAGCTTTTATTAAGCCAGAATTCTGAAAAAAGGAGCCGCTCCTAATAGGCTATTTGGTGAGCCAATCCTCGGAACTTTTAGATTGGTCGAAGGACAAGGCTAGGAGGAGTGAGTTGAAGGGCTGATTGCCTTAACTTAGTTAAAGCGCTTGGTGGGATGAAAAGCCATACAAGCCCCTGTTAAAAAGTGCTCTTGAGTGCATTCTTGTCAAAGAAAATAAGAAGGACCGACCTCACTGTTTTCCAAGCACAGGGATGCTATGTTTTGGATGCCAGGCAAATAGGCCCCTTTAATTCTTTTCTAGGCTGCAGGCGGTGGGTGAGTTTGGCAGAGATTCAGATGGGTTTCATAAATGAGTGAAATGTGGGGTGTGAGAGTTAAACTTCCTCCGCCTTCCCCAAGTGTGCTCCAAAGCCCACACATTATACATCTAATTTGAAAAATAGAGATTTATAACACATTAGCTTTGGAACACACCCAAAGAACTAAAAGGAAGTTTTAACTAGCGCAGTTCAAAATGTTCAGTTTAAATATTATCCTGGAATTTTGTAATAAAATTGTCTCAAAAATCCCAACAGTAGGGATTATCCCTTTAGATTTGCAGAAAAATGAAGAAATTGTTGGTTGTCCTTGCATGAAATCGTATATGCTATTCATTAGGCAGGAATTATGTTTTCTTAGAGATGTTTGGGAAAGAACTTTTAAATGCATATTAAGAAGCACTTTGACCTAATTCATTCTAAATCATTTATTTCTATTAAATAGCACATTTTTTTCTAATTCTCTGATCAATAGTCAAGCAAAGCATTTAAGGGCGACACTAAGTTCCTTTAGTAGTCTAACTTGTCTCTAGAATATGCTGACTATTTTGCATTCAATTAATTTAATCTACTAATTTTGGTTTAATTTAGTGTGTGTATAATTTGTCACAGAGGTTTTGGTCTCAGCCTTATCCTAAAGTATTAAGTTTTGTTTATAAGAACACAACTTCTTCTCTACATCCAATACTGTACTGCAGCGTAGTGTTAGCTAATAACTTTGTGTAGTCTTACATGAAATAATATGTATTTATTCTGTAAGGTAGACAATATATTTTGGTAGCCTAGATATTTTTTTTAGAGTTGTAAGGCTAGTAGCATTTATAAGTGCTGCCTCAGGTCTACCTCTTGATGCTGCTTTATTTTTATACAGATACTTCTAATTTTTAACAAAACACTTTCATTTTGGGTGGCTTTCTCTGGCCTCCACAGAGTAGGTCTAAATTCCATTAATTCAGCTAAGATTTGTAAATTGAACATCTTTGCTGCAGTGAATACTAAAGGTGTTTGTGCTTTAGATGTCATTTCAATGCTTAGACTTTTTCTTGAAGCCAGATTTTCCTGGGAATTAGTTACAAGGGTTTAAAAAATTTAATGAGCCTTGATGATTAATGGTATTTGTCATTTTTTTTCTTCAGAAATGATTTTATTTAAGTTGCCCAAAGCCACTAGAACTGGGTAAGAGAGTGGGAGAAACAGAAAGAGAGACAAGACACATTCATAGGCACAACATAGTAAATCCAAACTAAATGAATAACTTTAAGGCTTAGCATTCTGTAAAAATCATATTTTGGCTTAGCATGTTGTGATTTATTTAAAAAAAAACATGAGAAGGCAAAGTAATATTTTAGCACAAGGTGCGAAGGAGTTTACTTTTTTCCTCATGTTCCTCATGTTGCTTAGTTTTAGTCATAGACAAATTAGTTTTAATCAGCCAAACTTAGCAATAAGAAATCTAAGACTTCTCTGGAAGGTAAAGGCAAGAATTCCTGCTTTTCCTGAGCTGGTTCCAGCAAACCCCCCCCCCCCCTCCTCTCCATCCAACCCCAAATAGGAGACCTTCTGATTCCCTGGAGCTTTTTCGTTGGTTAAAAAAGAGAAGAGTCAATCCTTGCCAGTAGTCTTTTCCAGCCTTTTCTGAAGGCTGGGGAGCAATCTAGAGTGGTGGGAGAGGTACAAGGAGAGACTGTTTCCACCCCTACCAATTGCAATAAAATTAGATATGTTGGGCTTTTGAATATTGACAAGAACAGCTCGACTGGTCATCTTAATCCAGTATTTTACCCCTCAGAAAATGGGCAACCAGATGCCCATTGGGTGCCTAATAGAGCAGAGACACAGACATACCATTTTCCCACTCTTGTTTCCCTGCTGGTATTTGGAGGAGTGCTACATTCAGTCTTCAGGATTAATAGTTTTTGATAGACTGGTCCCCCCCTTCCCCCCCCCTCCCTTTGAGACCATTGTACTTCAAATTCTGTTTTAAATTATCATTGTTAACCATTTTCAAATAGCAAAGCTGGGGGAGAAATAACAGCAAATAAATAAAATTTCTGTCAAAGGAAAAAGCATGAATAGAATATCATACATTCAACAGCCAAACATTATGCATGCTTAAATTGCCTCCCTTACAAATAGACTTAGATAATCTCTTCTGTGCAATACAAATATGGCCATTATCTTAGCTGTGATCCTAAATATATCCCAAAATTGTTTCCAAATTATTATTCTTAATAAGACAAAATGACAGAACACTCTTTTTAAACACATTTAAATGTAAATAAAATTTTAATTACATTTTTGTTCTGGCTCCAGCATGACTACCTACAAGCAATTCAAATCTATATCAACTCTCCACCCCTCAAAAATTGCACACTTGTGGCTTATTGCAGCTGTCACAGCAGACACTATATGTTCATCTTGTTGAATTGATTGATTTTTGCCAGATGTCTTTAGCTATACTGTCCACATTTGTTACTTAAGGCTGGCGGTGCTTCAGCAAAAGCCCATTTCAGTCAGTGTGTTGTCCTGTTAAGAACTAATTTCTGCTTTTTAGGGAGAGAAGAGACTTGTGGTTTGTGTCAACATCCTGCTTGTGAGTGTTACATGAAGGTTGATGCAAGAACTTCTGCAATTAACTCTTGTGACACGTTACAAGACACCATGCCCCAGGATTTGCTTCAAGTCTATGAATTTGAATGCAGTGTTACTGCATGCTTAGCCAGAAATAAATGTGCCTCTTTTCATGATATACTTAGCATGGTACATTGCATGAAAAACCATTTCTAAACACAGAGAAAGTTCTGTGCAGGAGTAGAGTATTGGTTCTATGATGAAACAAAGACGTTATTTTGCAAGTGACAAGCCAATTCTGCTTAACTAGTAAAACATCCAGAGAAAATACCCAGCAAAATCATATATATTCATTGATAGAGTTGTATAGATAATTGCTAAACTAAGGTACTTTCAGATGAGAATCCTGTTGACGTAACTCACAGATTCTTCCTAGATCCACACATTGATTAGTTTTGTATGTTTTATTATGCTGTGGTTGGCTCCTCTATGGTATATTGAATAAATCACAATAGGAGAGATTACATATTTCACCAAACCCAGTGATGAGTTACAAATAGTAATCATGTGCTTGACTTAATATGCTAATCCAAAACCAAATAATTTTTTCATACAAACTGATCAGTGTGATCCTCCATTACTAATCCTCCCATGTTGCAGGTAGTCCATGACATACAACAGTTCATTTAGTGACTGTTCGAAGTTACAATGGCACTGAAAAAAGTGACATGACAATTTTTCAACTTACAATCATGGCAACATCCCCATGGTCATGTGATCAAAATTCAGATGCTTGGCAGCTGAGTCATATTTATGACAGTTGCAGTGCAACTGCATGTGAACACCTTTTGTGACCTTTTGATAAGATAAGTCAATGGGAAAGCCAGATTCACTTAACGTCCATGTTACTAACTTAATTGCAGTGATCCACTTAACAACTGTGGCAAGAATGTTCTTAAATGGGGCAAAACTCACTAAACTAAACAAATACCTCGCTTAGCAACAGAAATGTTGAGCTCAATTATGGTCGCAAGTTGAGGACTACCTATATTTTTGGAGTGAGTGCATAATGGAGTGAGTGATCTGTATAATGGAGTGAATGCTCCACTGAGGTTTTTAAGAGATTAGACAGCCATTTGTCTGGAATTTTATAGGGTCTGCTGCTTGAAGCAAGGGGGTTGGACTAGAAGATCTCCAAGGACTCTTCCAACTCTGTTATTCTGATATCTGTTATTTTCCTCCTGTTGTAGATGAGCCATTAAAAACAGAAAGGCAGAATAGCTGACTGGTGGGAGAGGTAATATCCTTGCCTCACCAGACTGAGTATGGTTAAGGAAGCAAACAGCCATAAACTGAGTTCAACCTAGAGTAAAATGATCAACCCTCTCACTGAATTTTAAATATTCTTTAAACTGTAACTCTTAGTTTATGGTACTTAATTCTACCGCAACCATTTGTTGTACCCCATACCCCACTAAAGCCACAGGAACAATAAGGAGTCCATTTATTAGCGCTAGAAATAGCTTTAATGTCGCCTTCAGAAAATATCACAATATGTTGAAGAAACCAAAATGATCCTAAATTTGACAGAAACCATTAGTGATTTCAGGTGACTTATATTGTATTCTGGCATAACCCAGCCATCACTGAGGGGATATAAACTCTTTCTTCATTCCTATTCTGTCAACACAGTCAGGGTTAAATAAATCTAGAGGAAGCACTGTAGTCAATATGACCAAACGCCTGTTTCACGCAACACTCTGCTCCCTCAATGGGCAAGGAGATGCCAGTGGAAAGCCCACAAGCAGGACTTTAGCCCAACAGTCCTTTTCACCACAGACACTGCTATTAGTATAAAGTTCAGCTGACAAGTCATTTATCTCTGTTTGCATTTAAAGATCTCTCTCACAGTCACTCTATAGCCTGTGGTCAAAATTCAGTATTTTGCAAAAATGTGAACTCCGCAAACTTGTTAACCAGAGTAATGATGCTTTTAAAAATGCCTTTTTCTTTTATTCGGTTCATTGTTTGCTTTTTGAACACAGAATTTCAGAGAATCGCCATACTTTTATGACATTTTCAGAGCTAAAAGTATGGATTAGGAATAGGATGATTGCCACCATCCCCTCAGAGCCTTGCAGATAAGATTTGTGTTTATATTTTAGCCTCAAGGAGGGAAGAGATAAAATTAACTGTGTTTATCAAATGGCTCGTCCAAAAGAAATCTAATCAAAATATGTGCCTCTCCCAGAAAGTAATTAGCTACAACTTTGCTTTTCGAATAGGGAAGTGCAGCAGTCTATAAAAGTCTATTATATTATGTGTATCCATCGGTTGGGTGTGCATGCTGGGCAGATTGCGCTTTCTCGAAATATAAATGTCATTCACCAAAACTCTTGATTCTTAAGATAGTTTTTTTCTGTGCCTAATGTGTGACTTGTAACCTTTTCCACCTAACTGCAGCAGAGGGATTTGGTTGTCATGCCAACGTTTGAATAGATGGGAACCTTATACTGTGCAAGCATTCATAGATGTCCCCTGGTAATCCCAAGGCCATATCTGACCTTATAACGAATGTTTTTTGGTTAGGTCTGGAGAGGCAGGTAAATTTTGCTTATAGCTTTCTTATAATATGGTTCCTTCTGTAAAATGGCAACATAATCCCCACTGCAGCTTTAACCAGCATGAACGTTTTGGAATCATGAATGGAGTCTGGTTTGTCTGTAAAAGTTAATTTAATTGCAGATTAAATTAAATTCTTCTTTCCTCCTCTTTATCTTCCTTGGATCAAGCTGATCTACCTATGTCAAAAATAAGCAGTCTAATGTTCTCTAGATACTTTCCCCAAACCTTGGGTGTGCCTCAGTGATACTTGTAAAGTGTAATTTTTAAGATAGATTTACAAACACCATAAACCCATCTACATATTAAGGAACCAGGTTTATGGAAATTTATAGTAAAAAAAAAAACAAACACCAGAAAACAGCATATTGCTTATCTGGTCTATGCATGATACACATTTTATAGTTTCTCCTTTTCCTTTTCAAGCTTCAAGGGAATCATGAAACAGATATTGAAATATATTTATTCATAATACTGTTTAGGGTAGGCTGTTAAAAGCATGAGAGGGAGGGAGGGAGGGAGGGAGGGAGGGAGAGAGAGAGAGAGAGAGAGAGAGAGAGAGAGAGAGAGAGAGAGAGAGAGAGAGAGAGAGAGAGCATGGCTGGCTCAGGTATTCTGGGAGTTGAAGTCCATAAGTCATAAAGGAAACATAATTCCTCACCTCTGGCTTAAGTATTTATAGAGAACAGCAGGTGAATGAAGGCTGCTGTAGGAAGTCCTGTTTATGTTCAAATGAAATCCTGTTTCAGCTAAAAGTAAAGATATGTATACTTAGGAGATAGGCCCAGTATCTATCACTCTGTCCCCTTGCACAGTTTGAGCCTACCTGCATTTCAGAAGCACCCCTAATCTTCAGAATAAATATTAATAGAATATTGCATTAGATGTATTGGGAACTCATCAAATTTGCAGATGATACTAAACTAGCAGGAATAGCCAACACCTCAGAAGATAGGTTCAAGATCCAGAAGGATTTCGACAGATTTGAACACTGTGCCCTATCTAAAAAAATTAAATTCAGTGTGAATAAAAGTAAGATTTTACATTTAGGCAAGAAAAACCATTTGTACAGGAATAGATTGGGTGAAACTTGACAGTATACTTGAAGTTTCTTTATCATGTGATTAAGAAATGTAGACAATGAATGCTGATTGATCCTTTGTATGTATTTTTCTCAGATACATGTAGAGCATTCAATATTCTATGCTGTGTAATAAAATGAATAATGCAATGATTAAAATCATAACTCCTAAAATAAAACATACTATTGAGGAAATAGTAGGAATTTCCTACTGGAATATACATTGGCAGATTATTCAAGATTATTTATTTTTAATTGAATAAAACAGTATTTCTGAAACAATCTTTTTTTTTTCTTTTTTAGATGAAATTGAATGCATTGCAATTGGGGGCAAAGAAGATTTAGAGGATATACTTAGGTGGCAAGCCAGCTAAATTTAATTCTTTATTTCTGTTAGCAAGAACTAAAATAGGAAACTCCTGACTCACCCAAATACAGTTGAGCTCATTGCCATCTACTGGTAGTGACTAAATGATACCATGGCACTATCCACACCAAAGGCATAATTTTAGAAAAAACATGCCATCTTTTGAGTAAAAAATATTTTAGAATTATTCTGAGAATGCAGAATGATGTTCTGCAGCATTTGTAAGTAGAGTCTTGATAAATTTATAAAATATTTAGAGTGGCATATAGATCTGAATGAATAAATAAGCACAAGAATTGGAACTGTATGTGCCATTTGGCCAGGCTAGTTGGAGCTAGTCTCAAACTTGGGAAGATAACAGGTTTGAGAAAGCTGGGTTGAATAGTTACATAAGTTTTTATAGTAATGAATGGGCTATTCTTTTGGGAAATGGTTCTCAAATCCTGTACTGTTGTTCAAAGAGAATGAATGTTATGAAATGCAGCCTAATCCTAAACCTTGTAGTTAGGTCACTGTTAGTCTTTCAGTAGAACTTTGACTAATTCACCATTTCACTCTCTTTTTTTTTTCCTATGATGATCTGCAAGTCTGAGAGTGTCAGTTTCTACATCTTTCTTACTTCCTCAAAAAAAATCATTTGGTGCACACATATAAAGAGGAAGTGAGTATTTTGTAAGAATATTTTGTTAACATATGCTGCATTGAATATTAAGAGTCAACATTCATTTCTTATGACATATTTAATAGATGAGGATTCATTTTACCAGTTGCATATACCAAGAGTCTTATGAGTCCTTTAGGTAAGTAAGAAAGAGCTTAGAAGTCTTAAAAAGCCACTCACTACCGTAATAAAGGAATATTCATTTTTGCCTTTGCCTTAAATGTATAATCATAAGTCCAATACAGCTCTCTAGTGTTGCCTTGTCATTTTCCTGTTTACAGGATTTTGGTCACATTAGTCTTATACCCTTGGCCAATAGTGTATTTCTCTGTTGTAGGAAAGAAGATCTAACAAGACTTGCTAGAAGATAAGAATACTTGTTGTTTCTGTTAGGCCTCCTGCTTATTTAATAACCTGCCCAGGTTATTGATCTTTAACATGGGAACAAGAGAGGTTTTACTAATGATAGCTAGCTACACTGCCAAAGCATCATCACATTTTGCCAACTTGAGCATGCCAAATTATCTGGCTGTTTTCATCTTCACAGTGGGCCCTTGTTAGTCTAAGACTAGCATTATTGTGGTAGTACATCAATTATGAACTTTGGCTTTGGGCTCTTCCTCATGACTTCATTAAGGCCTTGAAGGGACAGAGAAATAGAAAAACATATTTTGCTGAGCCCTATTATGCTTTAATAATGAAGCCAGGGGGTGGTGATGTTCCTACAGTTTTAATGGTGGATTTTCCTGGTTTCATTCACTCTGTCATTTATTTTAATGTGGGGTAGGTTGTGTCAGATGGTTAAAGGAGTTGGGGGGTTAGTCCTTTGTCAAACCTTGCTCTGTCTTTGTGTAAGTGTTAAGAGGAAGCCAGAATGGTCTTTTTAAAAAAGTGTTAAAACAGCAGTAGTTAAATATTACTTAAAACTATTTAGAACAGGTAAAATCTAATTAAGGGATACTTTTCAGTCTGCTGCTGGGTCACACATTTTATAAAGTAAACAGTTAATGCTTCATTCCCTGTGAAAAAGTTTGAATATATTTTGAGATCTACTGGAGTTCTAATTGTCTAATTGTAATTAATCTAGTCTAGGCTGAAGTTTACTTAGCTGAAGTGAATTTACTTTCTCTTGGCTTACCCTTGAAGGGGGCATCTGAACACATTAAGAGCCTCCAGTACTGTATCTGAAGGGAGCAAGTTCTGGTACAGAATCTCTGTCTGCAATTGGTGGTTTAAATCTCTGGTTCATATGCAAGCCATATGACCTCACCCTCAAAGACCCCTTGTGGTAGGCAGAGATCAAATGCTCTGAAACTGCAAGCAGTGACTCCTTCAGCAAATTCTGGACTGCAGCTTTCTCCAAAGATGAAACTGCAAACAATTGTCTTGGGTAGGATTTACTCTTTGCTTCTGTCGTGATTAGTATATTGAGGTTTATGGTTCCTATGGCTGGGCTGAGACCACCCAGAACCAGCAGGTCAATTGCAATCCAGGCCTCATTCTTTTGCACTGGTGATTAAAACCTGGTGACCTACTAAAGAGATGCAGGGTCTAAATAATGGCAGACATCTGTCAAGAGCTGGTTTCACACTGTTTGTACAGGACCAATATATATATAGAGAGAGTCTGCAGTTTAGGCAAGCTCACAATGTAGCATGCATTGCCAACTGGCATCCCTTGCTTGCTTGCTTTCTCTCCCCCCCCTCTTCCCCTTCCTTCCCTTCCCTTCCCTTCCCTTCCCTAAAACAAAAATAGTAATCCAATCAGTGCACCAGATTTGCCCTTCTGACATCTGTTTATAGTTACCTGTTTAGTATGAAGCAGGCAGAGTTTAAATCTGTAGCCGTAAACATTGAAACAGCAACCCCCTCTCTCTGGCCATATGTGCTCTTTTCCAAGCACCAAGAATCTAGAAATAATTGTTATCTACTGAGATTGTATGTTCATGCTGTTATTTTGCCAGAAGGTGTGGGTTTGGAGAAATATGGCTTCAATTAAGAACTCCCTCCTACTTTTTCTTAACACTGCAGCATCAAATTCTACTTTTCCTCCAACATGTAGCCCTTTTGGGCCTTGGCTGTACTTTTTCACTTGTGCAGTAATGCATCTTGCCCTGTTTTGACACTTTCCAATTCAATTTCAGGTGAGTTGGAACTGCAGCTCCCAGAATTATGAGCTTGGCTATGTTGGGTGGGAATTCTGGGAGTTGCAGTCCCCGCAGAGTTGGAGGGACCAGCATAATAATGTGCTTATGGCAAACTGTGTAATAGATCCTGAGCTATATGTATCAAATCTCATATTGTTTCATGTTTTTCCCCCTGAAAACTAAAGGAATTAGGGTCCAAATGCAACACCAGATTTGGAGGCTTTACCTATACATGCTATAGAACAGTATTCCTCAACCTTGGCAACTTTAAGATGTTAGACTTCAACCCCCAGAATTCCCCAGCCAGCATGAAGTCCACACATTTTGAAGTTGCCATGGTTGAGAAACACTGTCCTAGATAATGGATTCCTGCAAAATGTGATGTTAAAGCAGCATATTAAAAATGGCATACCCAAGAACGAGAACTAAAAAAGTTATACATTTAAAAGAAACATATTAGACACCAGATCTGAATATTTATTATTTCTATTTTAAAACATTTTTAAATCGACTTATTTAGGGAGAGCCATTTCCTTTGGCAGAAAAAGAAAAAACAGTTTTCATTTTTGAAATGCTTTTCCTTGTTTTTGTCCTTTGTACTTCCACAAAACTGCTGTAACAACTGCCTCTGATTCAGCTATACTGTATTGTAGGATAAAACCAAAAATCACGAAACATATCTATCTCAAGAGTCCTATTTCTAGAAGTAACATCCATGTACTCGTGTACTCCCACTCACTGTTTCCTGTCTTTTGGTCAGTTACTTCATCATAAAGCAACCTGTTTTGTTAACCAACAACTACTAAGCTTTTTAAAATTTATCTTTATTATTTTTTAATTAAAAGGGGGGCATAAAAATAGTCCAATCTTTATGCAAGGTAATATTAGTTTTATTGTTTAATTCTGTTGGCTGGTTCTACTAATACTAGGAGCAATATTTCAGGTTTTGGATATTCTTTTTTACTGATGAAAATACCTGTCATCTTAAGACTATTTCTGGGTTAGAAATTGAATCTAACCAATACTATTAATGAGAAAGCAGATATATCATCTGTGGGGCACCTATGATGTCCAACTTTTCCTGGTGTTTTTTAATTCCTTAGAATCTTGCAGAATCATGCCACCACCAACAATTTAGTTTTTTGATGGAAAAAGAATAGGTATATTAAGCTCTGAAAAAGGCTTAGCATAACTAAAATGGCCCAAACCCATCTAGAATAACTGTAGCTCCACCTACTTACATGGCATCAAGATACCTGGGAAGAATGTTGAACCAACTCTGTTCTGGCCAGAGTTGTAATGTTTGACTCAACTCTCTTTTTTATTCTGGAAACCACAGTGTTCCATAAATGGTTGCAAGTATTTCATGTGTTTGTGTTTTAGTGTGCTGAAGTAATGTGATTAAGCCTGCTTTATCACCTAAGCTTAGATTTTCTTTCACAGATGGACTGTTTATTCCTTTTTTCAATCATTAAGCTGGATATCATTAAGCCATATTCATTTATTATACTTTGGGAAAGGGAGGAGCTAAGTCAGTGTTGAGTGACCCATCAGCTAGCATTGTGCCTAAGGCAGGACTAGAATGCACAATCTCCTAGTATCTTACTTGTTTCTTTACCAATACACCATATTAGATATTTATTAGATATTAAGCCATTTATTAAAAGTATTTGTTGCCACTTGGCAAAATGGCAGGTACTGAAAATTGGTTGAGTCCTTTGGTTTGCCAAAAGTCAAGGTACAACTATTATATCTTAAGTTTATATTTTGCCTTTTATTCTGGAGTTCATGGCAATGTACAGTAGGTTCCTTTCTTCTATTTTTCTCAATAATAATATTGTGAAATAATGGCTGAGAGAGTGACTGATCTGAAGTCATACAATGAGCTTCCATGGCTGAGTGACTAGAATCTGGGTCTCCATTTCTATTCCAAAAATTTAACCTCTGTGTCAAAAATAATTCAATAAAATTATATTAAAATAAAAAATATCTAAAAGATCAAATTAACTTTAAAAATCCTAATAGACACACATATTCCATCTGTGTGTGTGTGTGTGTGTGTGTGTGTGTGTGTGTGTGTGTGCGTGCATGTGCACCAAAAGCTAGGGACAGTGAACCAGCTTTCACAAAGACTTTCATAATCAGGTGTTGGTAAAGACTTGTGTCATCTATTTCTAACCAGTATTTCTGAGTAGTAGAATATACAACAGCCTCAGATGGAGATTCAAGATTATGAATAGTTTTATATACAGGAGAAAGGAATTCCAATGTGCATGTATTTTTTATGTGTACATGCACTATATCAAGTGCATGTACACAATACTTATTTCAGAATGAAAATAATATTTACACAAGGAAACAGAACATGATTAAGTAATGTGGAGTTGAGATTGATGTCAAAGCTGTGAAAGTTTCTAGTTTCTAGAAGAAAGCACTAAGATCTTAGTGAGTTAAATGAGGAAATTCAACAGGACTGCCTGCAGTTTCAGAACTGCATTAAGATTTATTGGATTTGGGCAGATGTGGTTTTCTACTGTTTAATTTAAAAGCTGCCCTTGTGGCTAATTAAGTCCTGATGGCAATGTAAATCTATTATTATTTTGCTGAGCCACTGAGTGATATGGGCTGCTAGAGTGACAGAATTTGAAGGACCTGGCTTTTGATTTTCATGATCTAAAATGCCTACACATTTGCCCTCAGCCAACTTTCAACATCTGCCATTTTGCCATGTGTCAACAATTGCTTTCTCTTTCCTTGTCTCCTTCCCCTTCAGCTAGATGTTGCATATCTTTCCTTGTGAAGCATACTGCTCTGTTTTCAGCAGGACCTGGACTTGTCAAGAAAATGATTGGTTTAGAGGATAAAGAACTCGGACTTGTCAAGAAAATGATTGGTTTAGAGGATAAAGAACTCTACACTAGTGGAAAGAGTTGTCTTAGAAGTAATTGGTATTTATTCACGGTCTCATCATTATTCAGTTTCTTCATGCTGATTTCATTTTGCCTTGGGTCCATATTCCAATGTTAAGATAATTATTTGTTCCTTTCCAAACTATGTCATTCTAGCTAACATGAAGTGAATGTTGTATAGAAGATTTCTGACCTTACTGATAGAGATCCGCTGTGAACCATTTCCCTCCTCAGCTGCTGCCCCAAACATCTGGCTTCCTTCAAAGAGAGAAAACGCAAACAATTTTCCCCCATGCTGGTAGTTTGTTTTGGTTGTTGGCATGATAGCAGGAATGGTAGCAACTTCTTTGAGTTCTAAGATTTTCTAATTTAGTTTTGTATGCTGGGTTCACAAATTATATGAAGGTTGCCTTTCCTAAGCTGGTAGCCTCCAGATGTGTTGACTGAAGCATGGCCATTGTTGAGAATTCTTGGACTCAAAGTCTATATGATTGGAACACTTGCAGGTTGGGGGAAGTTACTTAAAGTCATAATATATTTTGTTTGATCTTAATTTAATGTGTTTTGTTAACGTTGTAAGGCATAGTTAAAACTTGATATGCTATATAAATCTAAATAAAAAATAAATAATGTATTTAATACAAGTGTGAGCAAAGTCATATGGGACGTAAAAAAGAGGCGGGGATAAAAATCACAATCTATAAAAGTTGTGATGTAAGTTGTCAATAGTATCAGTATGAGCAGTGATATTGGTTAATATCTACAGAGTTGTTGGTATTGGTTGCTACGTAGCTTTGAGATTAATAAATGCTAGAGTGGAATGTGTATCAGACATTAAAATGAAAATCCTATAGGGAAAGTATAGTTGGGAGTAAGGGTGACATCAGAAGATTATCATCCCCTATTGTGCTAAGCTGTCAATTGTGTATATATCATTTCTCAATATCATAAACTTTGATTTACAGAATATAAAGGCTCTTGGAAATAACCTGAAAAGGGAATCAAATCATATCACTATCATTTATCTAAGATTCATAGTAATGAAAGAAATCTAGTAGATTCTTTTTTTTCTTTTTACATTGCAGAATCCTAACCTAAAGCAACCCCAAATTTTCATTATATTTTTAAAAACTTTCCTCCCAAAAGGTATCAGGTAGCAAGTGATGGTTAAATTCTTCACCTGAGACATTGAAAGACTCGCTTAGTCCAGTAAAAGAAGACCAGGGGAAGGTTGACTACAGATATAGTACATAAGAGCAATTTAGTTTTCTGCTGCAGCCTTAACATCCCTCTATAACCCTCAGGAAAATATATATAGTTAGACTTTAAAATTAAAAAAATCCCGGAACAAAGCTCTCAGCTCTCTCTACATGAATATCCACTCCTGATATCTCTATTTCATCTCATGTGCTTTGTTTCTATGGACAACTGGCAGTCAGAAATCTCTGCTGGTTGATTTTTATTTTTATATTTAATCGACATCCTATCTCTTATATATGAATTAAAGAAGTGTATATAAAACTCCTCTTGTTTATCCTTCATAAAGAACCCAGTTGAGAACCACTGGCCCAAAGTCTTCCACTGAGCTTCCATAACCACAGTGGACTAAAACCCACTCCTCTTCCTAGACCAACTGCACATTGTAATTTATCAGTCAGTTATCCAGTAATTTTCAGTAATCTCAGTATCAGCAGATTCAGAACTACTTCCTGATGGGTTTTAGAGTAGACAGGATTGAGGTATAAGCTTAAAAGTATGCATTTATTTATACAGTCAAAAACCGGTATACAAATACACAGGTGTAGTCAACGTTCATGCATGTGTCTGATTTACTATAGTCTATGTAACTGCATGCAATTGAACAAACTCTTTACAACAGTCCTTGTTTTCCAAAAAGTAGTAGAATTTCACTGTTCAATGTTCTGCCACGGTACAACGTGTGAAGAAAGTACTGTGCAGAATCCAATTGAAGCAAAGCCCCTTTCAACGCAGAAGGCAGATCTTCACTGAGTGTGAAACTACACATACTTTAATTACATAACATACTACATACTTTTTATTTACTCTAAGTGTATGGGGTTAAATGCTTATATACACCTTGTTCGTTTTATTTAGATATTTAGATATTTAAATTGTGCCTAAATATTTAATTTAAATCATTTTCACTCCGTCCCTTTCTAGTCCTACAACTGGACTAACAAAAAAAACAAAACCCTGTAATAATTACAAGCAATGTTTGACAAACTTTATAATTAGAGTAGTAAATAAAAAAGAAACTCTTGATGTTTCAATGTTGCAAAACTGGATTCAAATTGTAAAGCTTGGCTAAGTCAAAATAGTTTTACTTAAGGCCAAAACCACATTTGCATTGCTGCCTGTTCGGTCTTTCTGCTTGGTAAGTGAGATGTCATGTCAAAAAAGACCTTCTGCAATGAAGACTTTCTGTGATGAAGAAGCATTGGGGGAAGAGGGTTTAGGGATGGAGAAGTGTAGTAGATCTGCACTTGGTGGGAAGGTAACAGCGTTCCGTGCGCCTTTGGCGTTCAGTCATGTTGGCCACATGACCACGAGACAACTTTGGACAGTGCTGGCTCTTAGGCTTTGAAATAGAGATGAGCACTGCCCCTAGAGTCAGGAACGACTAGCACATATGTGTGAGGGGAACCTTTACCTTTACCTATTTTTATTTTCTCTTTCCTTTTTTTAAAGTAACATTTTTGGAAAAAAAAGAAAAGAAAGAAAGAAAGAAAGAAAATACACTTCAGAAATAGTTCTATTCCAAGTCCACCCAGTAGACTGAATCCTGGAATCGCAGTGATGGAACAAAACATTTGGAGCAAAAGCTGACGAAACTTTGTGTTTGTGGAATGTTGATTGCTGGTAGGAAGCGAAGGAAAATGTAATATGGGGATGCCTTTGATAAAGCTATGAAGGATGGAATAACAAACGGGAGGCTGTCATTTCCTTTACAGTGCCCTCTAGGCTTTTGTTATCAGACTGATGACAGAACTTGCATAGGTTCAGGCTACCATAACTAAATGTATTATTTGTGGCTTGCAGAGAGAGAGAGACTTTCAGTGCAGGTTTTTAAGATGAAAAGAAAGCCTGTTCATGTCTGCAATTTGAGATATGTTAAAATATAGCAAGAGTATTATATAGTTCTAAAAATAAACCCATAACTTACTATTTCTGAAACACATCCAAGGGCTCTATGTTATTGAGGCTCACCTTAGCAGGGATCTCAGTGTTGACTCACCAGTAATATTCTGTCTGCTATACTGCTCTTCCTTCTTGCTCTCAATGTCTGCACAGGCAAACAGAGATGAGAAGTAGAAATCGGCATTTTCTCTTCACCTTCTGGCTCTCCTTCTTATTTAATGGTGGTGATAGGGACTGGGGGGACCTTATCCAAATCTGTAGCCAACACCGACACATCAACAAATTGTATTACACATACTTTTGAGTATATGTAGACGTTGTGGCCACTGAATCCATTCAGAATTAGTGGTCAAATTATCACTTGTAATGTGAAAAAGTAAAAAAGATAAATGTACAAAGAATAATCATACAGTCTATTGAATCCATTTTAACTATGTTTACGTTTAAATCAAATCAAATTTATCTTTTTCCTTATCCTACCAGCACTACTTCATCTTGGAAACAGCATGCCATTTGAAAGCCAAGCATGTTGTCAGCCCTTAAAAAGTTATACACTCTTCCTGAAAGGCAGTTATAATTATGTGGTATAAACAGACTTTCATCAGCATCATATGTCCCATAGTATAATATTTTTTTGAGTTGTATTCAGCCTATCTATTCTCCTAGTTAGTAGAAGAGATACTTTCTATCCCCTTCCCCTTATTTACATACACTTATTTACACAATAAATCAGAATAGAATAGAGACAAGTATACGTATAGAAGAAAATGTAGGATCAAGTGAATGAATAATGTAAAAAGGAGTCTCATTACATTGTTTCAGTCTTTTTAGGTGCTGTGTTTTGTTCAAAGTACAGGAATGGCTGTGCTTTTATACATGTGATCTTTGACTCTGATTGCTTTAGAGAGCAGAGAATGTTGTGCTGTTATTTCATGTGCTTCCAAGGTAAGGGGAATGTGTAATCCAGACATTTTCTACAACTTGAACATGCACACTTGACCACTTTCCCTATCTTGAAAAGCAACCACAATAATTGATGGACAAGCACACAGTTATCTTGGACATCTCCTGTTTTTTGTTAGGTTTCCTGAAGTGATTTTCATAGTTGTTCCTGTCTTTGTTTCTTCAATATTCCACTTCAGTTCAAGAATCTTGTGTACCTTCATTTGTGTGCCCTTTTCAATAGTTTAAATAAATATTTGCATTTTGAGTCCAGGAGTCCATTCTTCTGTATCATGTTGCTGTCCAGATGCTTTTAACTGCAGTGTCTCATGTCTCCCAACATCCCCAATACAGAACACCTGGGTGGGAAAGGCTATGCTGGCCATTTGCTGTGGCATAGATTCAAACAGCATACATTGATTGATTGATACTGATTGATTACTTGATTGATTATGTGCCATCAAATTGCAGTCAACTCTTAGTGACCACATAGATTTCTTTTCATGATTTTCTGTCCCTCGCCCAGGCCTTCAGCTGTTTCAGTGGTGCACTCATTGGTATTGTAACAGTCTATCTACCTTACTGTTGTATGACCTCTTCTCCTTTTTCCTTCTACCTTTCCCAGGATTGCAGCCTTCTCCAGAGTTTTTATAGATGTGGTCCTAAACCAATGAAGCCCCAAATCGGTATATACAATATAATAAAGTGGCAGATTTTTAAATGTGTTGCTTGGGATTGCAATGGGAGGTGTGTTTTTTTTTAATACTCTCATGGAAAGAATTTCTCCAAATCAGCATATCTGCAAAGAGAGGTTTGGAGCAGTGGTGAAATCCAAATTTTTTTACTACTGGTTCTGTGGCGTGGCTTGGTGGGCATGGTGTGGCTTGGTGGGCGTGGCAGGGGAAAAATACTGCAAAATCTCCATTCCTACCCCACTCTAGGGGAAGGATACTGCAAAATCCCCATTCTCTCCACACTCCTGGGGGAAGGATATTGCAAAATCTCCATTCCCACCCCACTCTGGGGCCAGCCAGAGGTAGTATTTATCAGTTCTCCAAACTGCTCAAAATTTCCGTTACCGGTTCTCCAGAACCTGCAAGAACCTGCTGGATTTCACCCTTGGTTTGGAGCCCATAGCTCCTGCATGCTCACCTGCATTCCTTTCAGATTTATGTTACCAGAAGCTCACACTATAGTATTTGCAATTTTTTTTTCTTTATTTCAGGTCTGCATTTGGAGCATAGGTAAAATCAGATTTATTGCATAAAAATCTTTTGTTTAATATTCTTAATATCAGAGAGTACTCAAAACCAGCAATCTCATTTCTAATTTCAATGATATAATCCATTTTATTCTGTTAGCTTTGTAAGCCAGGCCAGTTATTATAAGATTAAATTATGACCATCTCCTATTCACTTCAGTTATATTCCCAGTAATATAAACAGTGTTGTTATCACCAGGTGACATCTGAAACCATAGCAACAATGAGATAAATACCTGGGTGAGATTCAGTTAGGTAGTTTGGACATTGTCCCAAGTCATGAAATTGGTCTGACAGGAATAATGTAATAAGTCTTGATGGGGAAAAGGGAGCATTTAAGCCAACAGCTGCCCCCACATCCAGCTTTTATTGTTGCTCTGCTTCCATTCTAGGAGTTACATCAAATGCATTGCTTGTATGTCGCAAGTGATTTCTAATGGGCAAATTTCACAATTGACCATAAAATACAGGTAGTCCTCAACTTACGACCGCAATTGACCGATAAGTGAGTTTGACTCCATTTTACGACCTTTCTTGCCCTAGTTGTTAAGTGAATCCCTGCAGTTGATAAGTTAGCAACCTGGTTGTTAAGTGAATCTGGCTTCCCTATTGACTTTGCTTGTCAGAAGTTCGCAAAAGGGGACCACATGACCTTGCGACCCAGCAAAGGTCATAAATATGAACTAGTCATCAAGCATCTGAATTTTGATCACATGATCACAGGGTGCTGCAAAGGTCATAACTATGAAAAACAGTCAAGTCACTTTTTTAGTGCTGTTGTAACTCTGAATGGTCACTACATGAACTGTTGTAAGTTGAGGACTATCTATATTGGGTCACGGGTATTCTAGAAAAAAAATTCAGAGCTGCTTGTAGGCATTCCTATCCTTTGTCCAGGTTAACTTAAACTATGGCTGCTGTTCTCCTTTGTGCTTGCGATAAATACATTTTTTCTATGTATCTGTGGCCTGAAGCACTATCCTCAAATATTTGAAACTTTTAACATGCCATATTTCATTTCCCTCAATAGCTGTTTTAATTTTGGGAGGATTTTCTAGCAAAACATCATCACTTTGGTTTTTCTGGTCACTGGCCATTACTAGAAGGTGCGCTCATTAGTAATAAGTTAAAACCTCTTTTGGGTTGGAGTAGTGGTTTCCACTTGCCTCTCAGGCTGTTTGTGTGTGACCATCTGAGAACTTGTTCTCATGCTTGGTTTATTGATTTCCAAAATAGATTCTCTTCCTTTACTCTTAACCATCTTTGCTGTCACAATGCCTTCCCACCATTAACGTTTTAAATTTCTCTTTCAGGTACTAGTTTAATTGTGATATGAACCAGGGCCATATCTTGGCTTGATCTTATTGACTATCTTAGGGTTAACTGACCCTATAGTTTTGAATAAAACCAAATACGATCATTTCAAAAAAAAAGGAGTATCATGAAATCCATCTCTGTCAGAGTAGCACAGATGGAGGAGCTAAAAGCCACAGAGGAAGGAAAACTGAGTAATTTATTCTGTTAGGGTTGCCAACTATTGACACAGAAAAATAGAAGTGCAACATAAGCAAACACATATTTGCCTTGTTTCTTTGAGTAATTAGGAGTGCCAGAATTCCTGATTTTACCTGAGATTCCATTAGGAGGAAGAATAATTGGAAAGGATATTTTGCACCATTTATTTATAAATTAACAGATTTCAACGGAAGCAAGGTGCTTCCTGACAAAACTTTTATCATATAACCTTTTTGCTTCATTCATATAATTTTACAGGAGATTCGGATTATATTTTTTTCTCTGGCTTCTCTTCAGATCATGTAAATTGTTAAATTTTCCATTTATAAATCTTCCCATCATTTCTTCCATCTCTCTTTTCTTCTTTCCAGAAAAAAATAATTAAAGGAAAAAGAATACCGCCTTTGTCCTTACTTTCACAACAACTGTCTGGAAAACCGAAATGTTGTTTTAAGAACCGGAATCCCTAGCTTGGGAGAGGTCTTGCCTTTGGAGGACATTTTTTGGTTATTGCTACTGTTCCTGAGGATGACAGGGGAATGATGTCACATTTGGTCCTGTTGTCCCAGTGAAATCCCACTACTTCTCACCCCCTTTCTCCATGGTAACTATTAAGGAGATATCTAAAAATAACTACCCTCATCATAGCATTTTTAAATGGTATGCTTAGCATCAGATTCACTTTAGTCTCACAATGAGTTCTTTCCTTGATCTTGCAGCCCAACCTAGTTATGGTCTTGATTAACTAGCCTGAACCTGTTTGCTAAGCTTTCTATATCCAAGGCAAACTCTGAATGTGGAGCCATCTGTATTTCCAGAACTTCTGCACCATAGTAATGTCCCTCCCTCCCCACAATCTTTCAGAATACTTCAATATTTCATATGTCTGAAACATATTTTGTATGTTTACCTGCTGTTCCAAGGTTTTTGTCTTGCAGTGACTCATTACTAATGAAAGGTATAAATAATAGGCAGTGCTAACAACCCTGTATGAGGCTTTTTAAAGAGGGGACTGGGTCTAACATATAACTTAGTGAAAATTAATTTCATTCTTTTAAAAAATCTTGTTGAAAGTAGATGGAGAATCTTCCCTTCCGTACTGAAATATAAAATATGAATTGTGATTGCTAGGAGTACATCATTGTAAGTAACTAAAGTAACTGGGAATTACGGGAATTGTAAGGTTAGTTAAAAGTGATGTAAGATAATAGCTTCTTGCATGTGGAAAAAAACAGGTTTACAACATTGGTAATGTCCATATTGGCTTTGTAGCAACTCATCAAGGTTTTTTTCCACTTTGGGTGACCAGTGAAAACTAGAGATTAAGTCTTGCATGCATGGAAATATCAGTAAATAAATCATCCCATAGATATTAGTGCACTGCTTAAATATGGCCCTTTAACTAATTGAACCTTAGTATGAATGTCTAGTTCCATGTTCCTTATGAATTCCTGGCTTATTAGCTACTTATCTTAACTTTAATGGCCTATATCTATCATCTTCCTGGCTATCATGCTGCAATTATGTCTTTTATCTATTTTATTTTATTTTATTGATAAAAAGAGTGGCAATTGTGTGGCTTTCCTGTAAAATTCCATTCCATGAAGCAATGTGATAGCACAATAAAGACCTTGTCTGAAAATATCACAGGATAGGAGAATCAAATCAAATAGATGTGCACTTATTAAATACATTTTGGCTGTCTGACTGGGTGGGGGTATTTTTTAATGCTAAAAAGAATGGTAGGAGACACAAAAGCAAAATTATTGCTTCTTCTTTCCTTTCTTCTGCTACTTTACTTCCATTTCACCCAACCTGGTTTAATACATAAGGGGACGGCATGTGTGGTGTGTGTGTGTGTGTGTGTGTGAGAGAGAGAGAGAGAGATGACTTAACGAATAGAGGACAGTATGAAAAAACAATGGACAGGATGAGAGGCTGTTGCATTGCTTGCAAGACCCTTTCTAGTATCAACATTTAATCTTAAGAACGACACTTGATCAAGATATAGTCATCGTCCCCTCCTCCAGAAATTAACTCA
This sequence comes from Pituophis catenifer annectens, assembly GCF_029215685.1. Taxonomy (NCBI): domain Eukaryota; kingdom Metazoa; phylum Chordata; class Lepidosauria; order Squamata; family Colubridae; genus Pituophis; species Pituophis catenifer. Next base: position 182,631,923 of record NW_027256881.1, read on the forward strand.
CTGAATTTGTGTTGTGTTTGTGACCTATTACCTTCTCTCCATGTCCTAGTTAAATAGGTCATACATACAAACAGGATTCTAATACTGTGCTGCATACAATTTTTAGAAATGTAATATGGTGAAAACATAGGCACAGAGTGAGTAATCCTGACTTTTATATAAACATGGCAGATAAATGTTAAACTGAAATTACGTATTATCTATATAAAATCTAATATGTTTCTGCTGTATATTGATAAGATGGCAGTTCTTTGTCATTCGTCACTGCTGACCTTATGACTGCTGTAGCAGTCATCCTCCCAGCCAGCCAGCCCTCCCCCCCACTCTGCAGTCCAGGCATTGGTCACTGCCTTCCATCCAGAATAGGATTGATGGGAAAAGCTTGAGAAATGAAAACCATGGGTTAAAGACCCACCCACAAAAAGGAACATGATTGGTGCTGGTGTTGATTGTCCTGGCACGGGTACAAGGGGGGGAGGAGTAGCAGGGGGATCTATAAATCAGGATCCATGGTAACCGCTGTCTGGACAGAACACCTGACTACTATCATTGCCAAAGCCAACAGATTAAAATCCACACAACAAATTCTTAAACTAGCTTCATTTCCAGCTGGGTTCATCATAGGAGGTAAGCAGTTTAAGGTTGCTATGTGGTTGAGCCCTGAATATTTTAATCCTTAAAAAATGTATTTGTGGATTGTTTTGTACATACTTTTTAAAAATAAAGCAAACTTTTCTTGGATTTTTTTTCTGTGGGCATCATAACAAGAGGAAGTCTTTTCTCTGCTCACCGAGTTGGTAACACGTGATTGTTGATGGATTTAGCATATGTCAGCCAATATTTTCCTGTATATTTCTGAATGTTTGTTTTGGTAACTTGGAAAGAACTTTGGGCCAAAATGGAAGAAAAAGACAAAATAAAAGTCTAGATATGGAAAAGAAACAAATTAAAACTGCAAGTTTTAAAACATGTTGTCTTAATCACTCATTTCTTTTTTCTATCCATTCACAATTCTTTCTCTCTTCTCTGCCTCCCCCCAAGAGAAATCAAAGATGAACACAAACAGGAAATGATATTAAGCAAGCTTGGTCTATCCACCCCAGAGTTCATATACTATTTTAGCATCAGGCTTAAAATCAACAGACTATACTGCTCCATTAGGAGAGAATTTCTTTTTGCAAATAATAGACAAATATTGAAATAACAGGGAAGCAAAACTTGTTATTTCCCAGAAATAGAAGTTGTGCACCTTTGAAATTTGTGGACCTAATTGTACAATTTAGGGAGAATTTCAACATGTTCCTTGTTTTAATATTTAGCATTCTTGATTTCTGTGATTTATTTGCATTCAGTCTGGGAGCACATGGTATAAAAATGAATATACACTTCTTGTTTTTTAAAATTGCTTGTTGCCTCTAATATAAATAGTCTGAGCAAAAAAGGGTTTCATATTCATAATGTCATCTTTTGCTGGAACCATTCCTTTGTTTTTTGTGCATAATAGTATCTCATTTCTGCAGAGATCATGGACTCAAGTGAGAATGCACAGGGACTCTTTGATAAAGCATATTAATTCACTTTTTGTTTATAACAAATTTGTTGTCCCTAAATTTATGTAAGAAACAAATAGAAAAAGTGTATACTTGTGTACTTTTAAAACAGAAGTGAAGCTAGTAAAAACCCTGCTGGATGTACGGTAGTGACTGGAGTTTGATGGATGTTCACATTATTTATGTCAAAGGACACTTGCTGCTTTTATTCTACCACTGTTATTAGAACCTAGCCGTGCTTTTTCACAATGAAGCTGGAACGTAGAGCAATTCCCAAAACGAAGAGAACAAAGTAAGCTTCAAGCCTTGGGGAATTAGAAAAGTAGTGGAAAGGAGAGTAATAGTGAAATCTGCCCGATACATCAAAGTCAACATGCAAATTCTGATTTTTTACTTTGGTTCCAACCTTTGAGGGGCTCTTGCAGACATCCTCATCACAATGATCCTCCAGACCTTAAGCCAGCATGTTGGCATAAATTGTCCTGTCCCTATTGCTTTTCTGCAGCAGTAAACGAGCAGATAAGGAATGCTGTCCTTATGCACCTGTTGCTGACCAAGTTAACATGGAAATGGTTCCCCTGTTTTTTTTTCCTCCCACTTGCTAATGAGAAAACAACCAGTTACCACCCTCCCTAATATAGGGTGAGGTTGATTGGGATGCTTGAACAGCAAATTTAGCTCTCTATCAAGTTGCTAGATTAACAAGTTGCAAGCAGAGTGGGATGCCAGGGGTGAAACAAGAGGAAGCAACACCCAACCCTCAGGCTGAGCACAAATCCTCCATACTTGTGACCTGTTAACCAGGCTGTTTCTGAACACAAGTCTGCCACTCTTCTGAAAGAATGCAAAACATGTTCAAAAACAACCTGTTTGACATGTCCCAAAGGTGCTTTTTCAACCATGGCCTAGATGACTGAGAATCTCCATAGACAACATGTTTGACAAGTCTCAGGCCTGGAGGAGTGGTGTACAACAAAGCAGAAGGGAATGATAATTGTGAGCAAGCACCTTCAGTTAATACCGCAAGTAAATGGCATGGCTGGCAGTTAATAACGAGTGTGGGTGGAGTCAGGTTCTGTCCTCATGGTCAGCAAAATCCATAAGTCGATGGCAAAACTGCAGAAAACATTAGGGCATCTATTGCAAGCAAAGTCAGAGTAGAATAGGCACTGATCAAGGTAATAAAAATAGTAAATTGTACAGCCGCTCAAAACCCCTTGTTATCAGAAGCACTGAAAATGTGCCCATCAGTGACAAAACTAGCACGGCTGGCAGAACTTGACTTTCTTTCAGGATTTGCATTGGCCATCTGCATAAATTGATCCCTGACCGTGACAGCAACCACATAATTGGTGAAGTGTGCCAGATTGTATCCACAGCAAAAATTGTATCAGGAGTACAATAACAACAACAACAACAACAATAACAATAACAATAACAACAACCCCTTTAAAACTGGAATTGTTAAGAATAATTGAATTGCCTCTGCGCTGGCATGGGCTGTTTCATGAGGACACGTCAGAAGAAAGCAGTTAGGAGAAAATGAGGAGCCCAAAAATGACTAGAAATAAAGTGAGTCAGCTTGCTTCTATGTTTGTGAAAGGAGCCACAATTTTATCACTTGTCTGTCTTTTGGGATGATCTTCCCCTGAAGTTGCTGACAATCACGCATTCTAGTGCTTTGGTTTTTAAATTTTTCTCTTGCCACTAGTATTTATCTTGCTTTGGTATGCACCTGAAAGGTTCTAGGACTTCAAAATTCTAAAATCCTAGAAGCAGAGTTAGTAACCCAGTTGTACTTCATTGCTGAACTTCAGTTCCCAGCATCCCTTCCCTTCAGCCTTGATGGCTACGAGTTGCAGCTGAGAGTGGTAGTTCAGCAAAAGCTGGCCCCAGTTTTCCACTCCTGCTGCCCTGGTTTTCAAGGCTTTCCTCGTCCTGCAAGCGAAACACTCCATGAGGCACCAATAATAATCTCTTGGTTCATTTTGTCCTTAATCAGCCCTTCTAATCGCTTCAGTACTTATGTGAAACAGGGAAAGAAAGTGCAGCGTCCCCTCCCCAATTCAAAATCTTGGGGAAATGGATTTTGAAAGTCCCATAGAGGAATACAACTGAGGAGAATATTTATGGTAGTACAATTCTACAAGTCAGTTTTTGAAATGCTACAAATATATGCCAAATATCTTTGACCAGAATCTGTACTAGAAGCTTAGTAAGTGAACACAGATCCTTAAAAACCATGGTCTGCATATCCTGGAATTTGGTAAAAGGAAAAATTCCAAATTTAGGAACATACATAATTTTCAGTGGAGGAAATAAGGTTTTTCTCAGATACGCTTAGTTACAATTAAGCCCATTCTTGCTTGTTTAATTTTGCTCTCTGGTCGAAGTAGAAACCTTCTGCAGAAGAAGTATTGGCATTCTAAGCACCACATGGCAGTGCTCTGTGGTTTGTTGTTAATCCTGGCTATTTTCAGAAATCCAGTACTACAAGAAACTCAGGAAGGCCTTAAGTGCCCAACGGGCTTGGCCTCTGGCCAGTCTGAGGATTTCATGTTTTATTTTCAGGAGGATGAGGGCTAGAATAGTCTATGTTCTTGAATGGATTATTAATGTTGCCAGAAAACGGAATGTACTACAGGAAGTGGCATCAAATGCCTTCATTTATTCCTGTAGTCCTTACGCACCCATGCCAATCCTTTATTTCTTTTTACATAGCTCTGAAAGGACAATTATTCATAGAGGGAAAGCTGCTAATATATTTCACGTCTTCATACCCCAACATTTCAGTTTTTATAATTTTTAGGAAGATTTACAAGTATTCTGAACTAAGGAGAGGCCTGTCATAATAACACAATATTTAAAGGTGTTCTCTGTATTTATTGCAATCATCACTGTTCTTAAATCAGTAAATTAAATGACTTTAAAAACTTTGGACCATAGATATATGCATATTTGAAGTCTTGCATTCTTTCTTTAGCTAAGAAGGCAAGAGAGATTTATTTTGGGACCATTTTCCTCATATCTTGGCTGCTTGACAGGGGCAGTGAATACTCCAGTTCATTTTTCATGTAAAAATGCATGTTCAGTGACAAGCAAAACTTCATCTTGGTCAAGGGCTTACCATCCCAAATTAATAAGCGAAGAATTCACTTTTACTCTGTACTTTTGTGGAAGAAGAAATTTGATAGCAATTTAGCATTTCTAAAGTAGAACAAAGAGTACTTGATATGTAAACTTCTAATTCATTTCCCTCAGAGAATTTGGATGCCCTGTTTATTTCTAATAACTTTTACAATAATGGGTTGCTGTAGCACACTTCAAAACCTGTTCTCATTTCCTGTGCCAAAACTTTAAAAGGAGAACTACTATTCTTCACGTCATTGCTTTTTATAACAATGAGGCTATGCTTATGCTTTATGTTGAACCTGAGGCGACGTCTCGCCAATCAGTATGAAAGATAAGAGTACTGTATGCAAAAACACTCTTCTCAGTCAAAAAATGTGTGACTCGAGGTCTTAGTGAATATACTTTAATATATGGGGAGGAAAGGAATTAAAAGGCAACATTCTTATGAGGCAGTCCACAGTTTCTTGCAGAGGATTGTATTCAGGAGAATGCATTGTTTATTCACAGTTTTTAAAATTGTCATAGCTTTTAAAGTGATCTGTATGCCTCTTTCTTATTATTTTCCCTTTATGTAAAATATGCTACCTTACCAGCATTGCTACTAAATTCAGAAAGTTTACTGCTGCACTTCTGCAGCCAATAGAGCTGACTTGTTTGCCATAAAGCGAATTGTCACTGTCTCCTGGTCCTCTTTTTCTTCATTCCTTTGTTCAGTAACTGTTTCATGATTAACCAGAACACATACAACAACTTCAGAAAGTTTTCAGTGTTCTGTTGTCAGTGTACTAATCACTCGGAACTGATCTCTTTTCCTCTCCCACCCTAATAAGTTTAATAACCGGCCAATTTGATCATATTTTAGATAGATGTTCCACTTTAGCCAGCTACAACAAGGAAGTTAATAAAGGCAGAGTCATTTGTTAGCATTTTAAATAACTGTACTTCCCTCATGCCCCATTCCTGTACAGAAGCTACTTAGAGATTTGTTAGGCACAAGGCAAATGACTGATATTTGGATAATTGAAGGAAGTGTACATCAGTTATTGCTTATCCATGATTGGAATAGACATTTGACTGTTAGTTAGGTTGAGTCTTCAGAAGAGACTTTTGATTAGTTCATATTCTTTTTGACTATTATTGATGTATTTATAAGGTAGAATTATAGACCTGTCCACAATTAATAGCATTTGAAGAGCAGCCTAGTACTAAAAAAGTACTAGGTTTTATTGTACTATGTCCCCAGTTTTGACATAGGCTGTGAAGCTTTGGAAAAGAGAAAAGCAGATAGGAAGTTTCAAGATGAGTGCTTCCTTTTGCAGTCAGGTGCTGTCACCATTTCCGTGGTCTGCCTGGCTTTGGAGCTGAAGGTCCTTCACAACTATACGACTCCTGGAGAGTACAAAAATCATGCTTTTTAAAGCACCAGCAGTTGATCTCCATCAGGAGTATCTGATCTTCCCATTCACAATGCGTTGCTGAATTTAGAGCAAGAACCTGCAATTCCCAATAGAGGGGGATGATTGGTGGCCAAAAGGAATGAGGCAATGACACATAATGGATGGGGCTGTAACAAGATTGAAATTTCTCTTTTTCCAGTCTGAGGAAAAAGGATTATGATCATTGCTGATTACAGATACCGTTAGGTTGCTTCATTTTGCTGTTGTAATCGGTGCCAATATAAGGGCTCAGGGAGCACATGCAGGCCTAGGACACAAATTGGCCAATCCAGGCATGGTATGAACTCAAGCTGGTTAGATATGTGGATGAGCCAGACTCAGACATATGTGACAACTATGGACCTGACACAGCTAATTCATGGCCCTACCCACACAGGGGGGGGGAGACACGCTGGACCTGGTTTTTGTCTCTGGACAGTGGTTGAGTGATCTTGAGATAGGGGATATAGTCACCGAGTCCTTGCCATGGTCGGATCACTCTCTCCTTTGCCTTGACCTTCGAACCGCTGCACCTCGCCGCAGGGAGGCGGTAAGATGGTTCTGCCCCAGGCGACTGATGGAGCCTGCCAGGTTCCAGATGGAGCTTGGGCCATTCCCTGAGGCTCTGGCTCACGCCTCGACTGGAGACCTAGTGGCCGCCTGGGAGAAGGCAGCCGCTGGAGCTCTGGATTGGGTCGTGCCTTTGCGGCCTCTGACCCAGTGCCAATCTCATTTGGCTCCTTGGTTCACTAAGGAGCTAAGGAAGATGAAGCACCGGAAAAGACGCCTAGAGAGTAGTTGGAGGGCCAGTCTTTCTGAATCTGACCGGACACTGGTAAGATCTCATATTAAGAATTACCTAGTGGCAATAAAAGCAGCAAAGTGTAATTATTTTGCTGCTCTTATTGCGTCATCAGAGAACCGCCCGGCCGCCCTGTTTAGGGTGACCCACTCCTTGCTCCACCAGGGAGTGTGGGAGGACCCCTTGGAGGGTAGAGTTGAGTACTTTGTACAGTATCTGCATGACAAAATCACTCAGATTTGGGAAGGTCTGGACTCCGACTGGGTAGTTTCAGGGGGGATGACTGAGGCAGGTCTTGAGAATGTTATCTGGGATGAGTTTGATCCTGTGACTCCTGACGATGTGGACAAGATTCTGGGTAGACTGAACGTGACCACATGTTTGTTGGACCCATGTCCCTCCTGGTTAGTGCTGGCTTCTCGGGAGATTATAAATGCTTGCTCCAGGGGATTATAAATGCTGGCTCCAGGGGATTATAAATCTGGCTCCAGGGGATTATAAATGCTTCATTGAGTGAGGGTGACTTCCCCGCCGCCTTGAAAGAGGCGGTGGTGAGGCCTCTCCTCAAGAAGCCTTCCCTAGACCCGGCAGTGTTGTCTAATTATCATCTGGTCTCCAACCTTCACTTTGTGGCAAAGGTTGTTGAGAGTGTGGTTGCGTAACAGCTCCCGCAGCACCTGGATGAAACAGTGTATCTGGATCCGTTCCAGTCGGGCTTCAGGCCTGGGTACAGCACAGAAACGGCATTGGTCGCGTTTGTAGATGATCTCTGGAGGGCTCAGGACAGAGGTTGCTCCTCTGTCCTGATCCTATTAGATCTCTCAGCGGCTTTTGATACCATCGACCATAGTATCATGCTGCACCGGTTGGAAGAGTTAGAGGTGGGGGGCACTGTGTTGCAATGGTTCTCCTCCTTTCTCTCCGACCAGTTGCAGTCTGTGTTGGCAAGGGGGCAGAGGTCGACCCCGAGGCGCCTCATATGTGGGGTGCCACAAGGGTCGGTCCTCTCGCCCCTTCTGTTCAACATTTATGTAAAGCCGCTGGGCAAGATCATCCGTGGTTTTGGGGTGAAGTACCATCAGTACGCTGACGATACTCAGCTGTACATCTCCACCCAGGACCACCCCAACGATGCCCTTGAAGTGATGTCCCGGTGCCTGGAGGCCGTGCGGATCTGGATGGGTAGAAACAGGCTCAGGCTCAGGCTCAACCCATCCAAGACCGAGTGTCTGTAGTTTCCGACGTCCCGATATAGTCAGTTGGTGCCATCACTGACTATTGGGGGCGAATCCCTGGCCCCCACAGAGAGGGCTCGCAACTTGGGCGTCCTCCTGGGTTCACGGCTGTCTTTAGAAGAGCATTTGACGGCCGTGACTGGGAGGACTTTTCATCAGGTTTGCCTGATTCACCAGTTGCGTCCCTTTCTGGATCGGGGCTCTTTACGCACGGTCACTCATGCCCTCGTCACTTCCCGCTTGGACTACTGCAAAGCTCTCTACATGGGGCTCCCATTGAGAAGCACCCGGAGGCTCCAACTGGCGCAGAGTGCGGCCGCGCGGGTGGTAATGGGAGTGACATGGCGTTCCCATGTAACACCTCTCCTGCGCGAGCTGCACTGGCTCCCGGTGGTCTTCCGTGTGCGCTTCAAGGTCTTGGTTACCACCTTTAGAGCGCTCCATGGCTTAGGACCTGGTTATCTACAGGACCGCCTACTACCACCAATAGCCTCCCATCAGCCGGTACACTCTCATAGTGAGGGGCTCCTCCGGATGCCGTCGGCCAAACAATGTCGATGGCGGCCCCCAAGGGGAGAGCCTTGTCTGTGGGGGCACCTACTATCTGGAATGAGCTCCCCCCGGAGATACGGAGGATCCCGGATCTACGCACCTTCCGCCGCGCTCTCAAGACCTTTTTATTCCATCAGGCTGGCCTGGCCTAATTTTTCCCTTTTTTCCCTTTTTAGAACGCAAATTTTAATTCGTTTTTAATTTATTGGGGTGTTTTAAATCTGTCTTCGGCCAAATTGTTTAATTCGGTTTTATTCTGTTTTTAAATTTTGTATTTATGTGTTTTTATCTTGTGGCTGTTCACCACCCTGAGTCCTTCGGGAGTAGGGTGGTATATAAACTAAACTAAACTAAACTAAACTAAACTAAACTAAACTAAACTAAACTAAACTAAACTAAACTAAACTAAACTAAACTAAACTAAACTAAACTAAACTGAGTTTCTAAATTCTAAACTTCTTCTGATACAAGAAATGAATCAGATTTTATAAATGACAAGTATTGCTCACTTACGCTTTTTATTTTAGATAGAAACAGAGATGAAAACTACCCCCTAGAGTTGGACTTGATTGGACAGGGAAAACCTTTACCTTTTCATAAATATATCAAGGCAGGTATGATTCCTTTCTGTGCCCAGTTTCTGATTAAAAGATTAATAGTAACAATTCATTTTCATTCATTGTGGGAAAATATTTCCTCATCTCATCATTTTCTGCTGATCCAACATACACAAAGTTTAGTTCTATCTATGACAGTTTACAGACTACCCTAGGGCACCTTAAAATTCAGTGTAAGCGTGGCTTGCATTTGCATGCATTAAAGGCAAAATCAGATCCCCAAGTCTTATCTACAGGGTACATATTTTAGGCCTATACCTAGAAATATGCAAAAATAAATTGTTGGCCCCCAAACGATTAATGGTAAAGAGGTATATTCTGTAACGTTTATTTGCAAAGCTGAAATGTATGTAAGATAAGCACAAAATATCATTTGCAACGATTTCATGCTGGCCTTGTTTCAAGTACTTCTGCAAAAATGAGAAATCTCAGTAAGTTTGATTCTATATATTTGAAATGATTTTACAGCAAGGTTTTTTCTCCTGTGGTAGGTATTAAATTACCATAGAAAAGCTCTTTTGCAGACATGTCTCTTCCTGTTTGTCTCAGTGAAGCAATTCAACAAAATCTTTAAAACTTACAAATTGTAGGATTCTAGAAATGTATGATCTGGTCCAGTTGCTGAGCCACAGCGAAACAAAAATGAGAAATGAGGTGTCACAGGTTCTGTATAAAAATTTGTCATGCCAATCCAGTGTAAGAAAATAATAAGAATGGACACCAGTTTTCTGACAGTTTCTAAAACAGTAGCATCAAACCCTTTGCAGATGGTGGTTGGTCATGTAGCAACTAAACAAAGGAGAAAGTTTCTTTTCCAGGAAGTCATCTCTTTGAAAAAAATTGCTCCATGAGAGTATGCTTGTGGGAGCCTAGGTGCTAATTAGAGGCATTTCAAATCTTCAAGGAGTCAGATCTGGATCCACTTCCTTGGAATAAAAAAAGGAAATTGTGCTACTGACCAGTCCTAGAAGATGCTGGCATCAGGGTGTGTAGTCTGTTTGCATCCAGACACAAGAAAAATGCCTGTTGAAGAAACAAAAAACATGGATAGCTTATAAGTAAAGGAGTATTCCAGTTTTCCAGTATTGACCACCCTCTAGCTCCCACATCTCAGTATGCTGCTTCATAATAGTTGTGGACATTGACTCCTGAATATCCCCTGGAACCTAGGCAGTATATGGAGATTAGCAGATGCACAGAGACTGCATGCAGTTTTTCTGACTTCCATCTCCTGTGCTTTGGCTTAATTAGCAATCTGAGAGAGCCAGCTAGGTATGCAAACAGGATTGACTTTGCTTGAAGCAAAGCAAGATAGTCTAAATGGCAGGATCTCCTGGGCATTTGATTGGAAAAACACTATATTGTAAGAAGAAAGAGTCAGGTTAGAAAGCAGGAGACTAAATTCTAATCCTGCTTTAGGTAGGAAAGTTAGCTGGGTGACTTTGGACCAGTCACTCTCTCTCAGCCCAACTTACCTCACAAAGGTGTTGTTGTGGGGAAAATAGGAGGAAGAAGAAGTAAAAGGCCAGTTTTAAAAAATCTGAAACTGACAGGTTTTCTACTGCTGGATTTGGAGATATAACATAGAAGGAGTGTGGAAACCAAGCCTAAAAATGAAATAAACATGGTGGTGTAGCTGGTAAGATGACCAAAAGCCATTCTTGGCAAAGGCTAGTTGAACTAATTTGATATCCGTTTCCAGCAAAAACTGTTATGTGTAGTTATTGTAGTTACCGGTATATGTTATGATTAATAAAAGGAGAGCCTTAATGAGAGCCAACTTCTTCAATTCGTTTCATTGGATCCTTTTCATGTTAACAGAGTTCATTGTCATTCTTGACTCTGCTTTACATACAGCTATGTAAAAATTGAAATCACATTGTTCCCACTTCTCTTTCTGACTTTAATAATTTGCTAAACAGATGAACATGTTGCATAGAGATTAGCTTGTCATTCTATTTTCACATAATGATGCAAATTAGGGATGGATACATCAGGTATGTATTTATGGCCACCCAACTCCATAAAAACTCAGAGCAGCATACAAGATTAAAAACAGTAAGAACAATAAATGTACTCCAGAGAAAAACATTCAAACTAACATATAAAGTACTATATGAGGTTCTCTGTCCCTGTAACCCAAATTCTTGGGGAACATCTTTAAAAACTTTAAAAACTTTTTGTTAGGATGAAAGCCATGTAAATCTTTGGGGCAACATAGTTCCAGAGGGCAGGCATTTGGACGGAAAAAAATTCTGTGTGTGTGTTTGTGTGTGAAAGCCAGGATAGTATTTCATAGTTATAAGAGGGAGACAGAAGGCTGTTCTTAAAAGTATGCAACATTATTCATCAATTGCAGTTGTTCTCCTTATCATTAATACTGTGCAATCAGAGCAACAAAACCTAGATTCTCTGGACTGGGCTTGAGAATTCTGCCTTGTTTACTGTGCTTTATCAATGTGGAGGCAAATTACTATGCAAAATCCCAACTCGATTTATAATATTTTTTAATCCAGATTTCTGTTGGCCATAAAATACTGTAAACCATTCACTTTGTTTTTGGAGGTAGTTTCACCTTTTTTGTTCAATGTGGCATTTAAATCCATAAATATTCTTCAGAGGACATTTCTTCCTCATTTTTTTGTCCAAATAAGGAGAAAGTAACTGCTGTTGGAAAGAATGCAATTAATCTTTAATGCACATATTAAGTATACAAAGAAGTGTCAAGAGCCTTTTTTCTACTTATACTCACTGAAAAAAGTCTTTGTAAAAACTATCGGGGCAATAAATCCAGAGCAATTAGATGATTTTGTGTGTGTTTATGTGTATGTGAGTGAGAGAGAAAGAGAGAGAAAATTAATAACTTGCTGCTCTATCCTGTCAAAACAGTTGGATAGATATTGTATATCTTGGAACCATTTTGCTTCATTCTCTCAGGAAGGTTTATCCTGGTTTCCTCTTCTGAAAGACCAAGTATGCATATTAATTAATTCATTAATCTGTTTGTTTTATTTAAATTTATATGCTGCTCCAGTTGAATACTTAAGCTCTTTACATAATTGTTATTGAAACAATAGAAATAAACAATCCAATAATGTTTTTTTATCATTTACAGAAAATAATAAATGATTAAAAATAATAACAGTCTAATTAAAAGTGAGGAATCAAAAACACTCTTCCAACAGAAGGGAGCTAAATCAGTTTGTCTCCATCTGAAGGATGGAGCCTTGTTGAGATAACTGAGACAAATCAGTTCACCAGGGATTACTACTTCAGATGAGTGGTGATCAAGAAGACTTTCCTCAGAGAGTATGTATGATGTTACTTTTTCAAAGAGGGGATCATGGAGGGAGCCCCACCGATCTTATTGGGTGAGCAAACTATTAGGGGAAAGTGATTCCCCAAATATTTATTTTATTAGGCTTGGATGATTCTTCAGTCATGTCTGATTGAGCAGCTTATAAATCTCCAAAATAGCTATAAGATTAAAACTAAACGAATTGGATACGCATAAGAATAAAATCAAAATAACAACTTAATAAAGAACAATATCCAGGTCTGGAGCATGAAAGGTTTATAACCACATGGGTGCCATAAGAAGCGCTGGAAGGTAGGTTCCCTCCCCCATCTCAATCAAAGTACAGGTAATCCTTGACTTACAACAGTTCATTTAGTGTCCGTTTGAAATTACAACAGTACTGAATAAAGTGGCTTATGATCATTTTTCACACTTGCGACCTTTGTAGCATCGCTATGATCATGCGAACAAAATTCAGATGATTGGCAATTAGTTCATTCTTATGACTGTTGCTGTGTCCCAGAGTACTGTGATCACCTTTTGCAACCTATGGACAAGCAAAATCAATGGGGAAGCCAGATTCACTTATCGACCATGTTACTAAATTATCAACTGCAATGATTCACTTAACAACTGTGGCAAGAAAAGTCATAAAACGGGGCAAAACTCACTTAACAAATGTCTCACTGAACAACAGAATTTTTGGGGTCACTTGTTGTCATAAATCAAGGACTACCTGTAAAAGGCTCATCCTCTTTCAAAAGATCTGCAACCCATTCCAAAGAATAGTTGCCAATATCACCCATAATTAGAAACAGTGTTGGTGCTCAAATGTTAATAATCGTGGTTATTACTTTTTTTTAATGTCATAGCGCTTTTTCTATGTGCTGAGAGATTTTGGGTGCAACCTCCCAGCCTTCATTCCAGCCTGGTGAGGAGATAGGTACATTATCATTCCTCTGCACAGAGAGAGATGAAATCTGGGAAGTCAAAACGGCAGGCCGATAATTCCTGATGGAGTCAATCAAGCATAAAAAGAGGTTTGAGCTAGAGCCACCTGCTGCTATTGCTGCAGACTAATGACTGTTACATTACCCCAGTTTAATGGCACATTTTAATTCCTAGGAAGAACCCTTTGAAAGATGTAACCTGTAGAGGAAAAGTTATGTATCTTGCAGGGAAAAACAACATGGGGCAGCACATTTCCTTCCTGTATTCCTTTCCCACAATCCCATTTTGCTCAGACTCAGACTTTGCTATAGACTCATTATATGACAAGGACATGGAATCAAGGAAGTTGTAGAGAAGATCTTGAAACTGCAAAATAGATGACTGTATAATCTAAGCACTGGGAACTATTGGGTGCTGTATAGAATAGGAATTTAAAAACCCAACATTAATAATGCTATTTTCTCTCTTTGGGGTAAAATACCAAATAGCAATAAATAACGTAGAGAAGGCCTAGCCAGGAATAAGCAGACAGGAAGAGTTATTTAAACGTGAGCAGAAATGCTTGTCTCTTGGAACACACACAAACCAAAATTACACAAATTCACCTTTAGAAATAGAACAAGGCCTTTGGAAACCGAGGGCTGAATGCAGTCAGCAACTTGTTTGCATGTATCATTTGGTTCTCTGGAGCTGTTTTTGCTCTTTGGATCACATGTAGGAATGGTTTTAGCACATGTATAGTCTCAAAGGTGACTATTCGCGCACTTCCGAAGGTAAGTAGATTTCACCACTGCCACTCATCCGAATTCATCTCTGCCAGGCACATTATACCTTCTATGAACAATCTGACCTTTTGCTTTTATCTTCATTCTGTTATTTAGATCTGAAGTTCTATTCTTATTTACGAAGAGTTTTGCAAGCTCTTGTTACAGAATGAAGAGGATAAAATGTTCACCATCAATAATTCATAGGTAGTGAGCTTTGTTTGAATTGGTGGTTCAGACACGCTACCACCTAATACCATGATACTTCTGCTTCTCTATTTCATAGTAAGCCTTCACATATTTTCTTGGGTTAATTTGGCTTTATTATAATATGGAGCTTTCATTTGTTGTATATCATTGCCATATTCTTCTAGTATAATTGGTTATTATATCAACTTTGAAACAGACAACAATTGAAGTTTGAATATTGGTAAGCAAAGTCTTTTACAAAAATTAAACACAGGTATTCCACCTGGCTGACTTGGTGTGGGATCAGAAACTGGGCAGAGTTAGATCTGATTTGTGCTTGGATAGAAAAAGATCCTAGAGATCTTTATGGGGTTTGAAGAAGGAAAATAGCAAAAGGAAAACTCATGGGATTTCCTGTAAAAACTTAAGTTTGTGTCATGGTGATTGAAAAAATAAGTGCTATTATCTTCTTAATGTGCTATTCCAGTCATCAACTGAAGTTCTTTTTTTTATTTTTTTATTTTTTAAATAAAAATGTCAAATCAATGTGTGAACAGTATGGCATCTCGGCGCCATACATTCCAATACAAACAAAACTGATCAAATTAAACATTGTTACATTCAATCAATTTATAAAATGCCCATAGCAATACACATCTGTATTAGGTTACAGTCTATCATTATTCAGTTATTTCACCTATTTTTCATTATTACTTTCATTTTATCAAATAAAAATGTAATACATTAATATTCCCTTTATTTCTATCACTTATTCTAGCTTTTAATCATATCACCCTATATTAAAAAGCTTTTTTTTTTCTTTCCTGTCTAACTTCTAATCATGTCACCTGCCCAGTGGTAAAATGTAAAATTTGTTACTATCAGTTCTGTGGGCATGGCTTGGTGGTGGTGGGTAATATGACTGGGTGGGCGTGGCCAACTTTTTTTTTTAACTTTTAAAACCATTTTTTCTACAATCTCTTCAGCCAAAAAGGTTGTTAAAAAAATGCTTTTAAAAACCTCTGACAATCCCAGCTGAGTTGCCTGATTGGCAGAGGCTTTTTTCTTTTAAAAACATTTTTTATACAACCTTGGTCGAAGAGATTGTTTTAAAAAATGCTTTTAAAAGGCTCTGACGATCCCAGCTAAGCCGCACGATCATCAGAGGCTTTTTTTTTTTACTTTTAAAAGCATTTTTTCGGCCGAAGAGGTTGTAGAAAAAATGCTTTTAAAAATAAAAAAAAAGCCTCTGATGATTGCGTGGCTCAGCTGGGAATGGGGGGGGGGGGTGTTAGGGATTTTTGCTACCATTTCTCTGAATCACTCACCCCCATCGCTACTGGATCGGGCAATCCAGTCCAAACCAGGAGCATTTCATCCCTGCACCTTCCTACAAAAAGAGAAAAAAAGAAAAACAATAGAGAGGGAGTGATAGGGAAAGATAATTCAAAATAGCAACCAAGAAAAGGAATCATTCAACCATCATCTCTTGCCTGCTTTATACTTTAGTTCGGTGGTAGGTTTCAAAATTTTGTACTATCGGTTCTGTGGGTGTGGCTTAGTGGGTGTGGCATGGCTTAGTGGGCATGGCTTGGGCGTGGCAGGGGAAGGATACTGTAAAATGTCCATTCCCACCCCAATCCAGGGGAAGGTTACTGCAAAATCCCCATTTCCTCCCGATCAGCTGGGACTTGGGAGGTAGAGAATAGATGGGGGCGGGGCCAGTCAGAATTTTTACTACCAGTTCTCCGAAGTACTCAAAATTTCCACTACCGGTTCTCCAGCACTGGTCAGAACCTGCTGAAACCCACCTCTGCTTTAGTTGCTATACTTTAAAAGAAAGAGGAGTAAAAGGAAAAGCAAGTGAAAACAACAATAAAGGATAAAAAAACATCTACCCATCGCCTCTTGTCCGCTTTGATACGTCAATTGGTATGCTTTTTTTTTACTTGCCTCCCCCATTCCTCTCTTAAATCTCCGTCTATTTCTATTTCTTGAATGTCCAATCTAAGTGTTCCTCCCACCTCTACCTCTTCCACTGCCTATTTTCTAAAATTTTTATTGAGGCCCCTGCCTCCTTTTCAGACTTATCTTCCAACTCTCTTAATATGTTTTCCCCAGTTTAATTCATCAATCATTATTATTTTCATTATAAACTTCTCCATGTCTTCTTCCTTCTTTATTTCTTCTTTTGGCTCCTCCCTTTCCTGGGCATCTCAGTCTTTAGTCATCATCTCTTGTATAGTGTTTTCCATTTTTTCCATAATATCCTTAAATCCTTTATCCATAATGTCTTTTATATTTTGATAAAGTAAATCCATCTCCTGGACAATTCAACTCATTTCTCCTTGTTTGGTATCTTATTTTATTTTTTAAGAAAATTGATTTTTGTCCAACAGTTAGTCCATTAATAATCCAAGAATTATTAATTTAGTCTTTGGTATTAATTTAGTGTACTCTTTGAAACTACCCTTCAAGGAGTACACTAGTCCCAATTCTTTATATCTCATAAGTTGATACTCAGTTCCATTCAAGTAGTCCCAGAGGTTATAAAAAAAAAACCTTTTTTTTTTTTTGCAAATTCAATCCTCTAATATAGTGTTCAAGTGTCTCTTTACTTAAATCACTTCCTTGTAGTTTCCTCTTTTGTCAACAGGTGGCACTCTGCGTTTAAATTTCAGTTTACTAGTTTACAAGTCCATTGTCATTTGGGTTGTACAACAAATATAAAAGCAGAGTAAGTTTTTTATATAGATAATTCCAATGTTTAAAAATACCTTCCTGGTAGCGTGTCTTCCCAGTTTAGGAGTCTGTTTATTTCATAATTTGTTTATTCTCCGACAACATTCATTTCTGGTTAGGTATTTTTTTTCCAAAACATCCCAACATCCCAAAATGCTTAGGCACTGCTTTAACATTCAATTCTGAGCAAAAAGTTCTGAGTTATTTCTTGGGGTTCAATTTAAGACAAAAGAAAAATCCTCTCCCCCAGTTCTACCACGGCTCACCTTCTCTCCAGCACCAGTCTTAGCTGTTGTTCTTCGGTTGTCCCAGCTTTGTAGCGGCCATCTTTAGGCTGCTGCTTCTTGCCGTGGCTGAGAGGAAAAACAACCCCCGGGCCAGACAGGATAGCTGCGACTCTCCCCAAACTCACAGGGTGCTCCTCTTTGCTTCACCACCAGAGGCGCCCTCCAGAGCCCACAAACATGAAGAATTCAGCACAGGGAATGCAGAAACCCGTTCCCTTCTGTCTATATCGCCGTGATGTCAACCGGAAGCCCCCATCAACTGAAGTTCTGTTTCAATTGTATAAGTCTGGATTTCACTGAGACAAATAAATCTTTCAAACACCCTTGTCTTTTTCAACCAAGAAATGGCTGAATTAGGAAACCACCTGCATAGCCATTAATGAACTTTGGCCTGGTTTTATTGGTAGCCAGTAATATGCTGGTTGGATGCTGCTTCACCAGTACTGAAAATGGAAATAATTATATATTTTCATCACTAAATTCATCCACTTCTTTCAAGAAAACGATAATTAAGAAGGAAATTATGCCGACATTCATTTTCTTGAAAGTCATTTTCTTCTTTGAAGCCATATTGGTGATTTGTTCAAAACCTGTGCAATGGCACAAATTTAACTTTTCTGTTAATTATAAATATATATCTACCTAGCACATCTGAACCTTAATACTTATTTTTGTTGCAATATATAACAAGACAAGAACTTACTTGGTCCTGTGACTAATTTGATGCATTCAGGAAACCCACAAGCATTTCCTCATTCTACAAATGGGAGTCTAAGTGAAAATGGTTGTGATCACACTTCATATTGAAGCATAATGCTTTTAATTTGGTTTTGGGTCTGTGTGATGGATTAGCCAATGTGATTTTTAAACCATTGAATTAATGTGAAAATCTGACTCCATGGTTTTGTGCCTTGAGCCATGACTGAAGCAAACTTTAAATTAATGTCATGTGTGAACTGAGCTAGTGACCTGCTTAAGGCCTGCCTTCCCAAGAGAAACCATAACTCTATGTCAGAGGCAGTATCTATACTTTGCCTTCAGAAAAGTCCTAAATTCTATCCATTATTTGCAGTTCAGAGGATCAGGGAGCGGGTTTTGATAAAAATCCAGAGTCAGGAATCTATGCAACCTTCTACATTTCCTTTCAGGTTTAAAACAAGCAGCATTACACTCATTTTCTTGTTTAAAATATTTATCAGTAAGCTTTTGCATAAAATTTAGATGTGCTATAGGTCACAATGGTTTAAGTCCACAACTCAGCATTGCACTGTAGGGTTGTTTATAATATTTAGTGTCTAGTATGCTTCTTATGAATCTGGCACTGGGGCAAACCAGGCAGGTTGTTTATCACACAGTGTGTTTTTGAGCGCATGGTTTTTCTCTCTGAGTAGTCTGGGCTTCTGTTTGTTTGAAACCATATTATTCAGCATGTGTGTGTGTGTGTGTAATTTTTGAACCTCCTATTGTGGGCCTTTCCTTAATCATTCTTCTCCTATGCTTGCAACCTGATTGGGGAAAAGGTTCCAATTAGACAACATTTGGTACCTTTCTTCCAGTGCAAAATAACAGATGCAGGGTTTCCTAGGACAAAATAGGAATAAAGCCTTTAGTCCTAATTGGGATTGGATTCCTTTACAAGTTATTTCTAAGCAAACGCTCCTGCATACCTGGACAAACTAAATGTGAAATGCCATATCCTTGGCTTTTTGATTTGAATAAAGACAGATAGCTTATTTTTAGATATGTTATTAAATTGTACACATACTTTATTATTATTGAGAAAGATAATTGTGTGTGGGAAAGAAAATTGCATATACATATGAGTCTCTTTAAAACTTCCTTATGACCCTTTCTTTCCACGTGCATATGGCAAATTCACTCCATATGTTCTCAGAGATGGTATTGATTTATTTAGCTGCATGAGCTCACTACAAAAATTACATCTTGAAAAGTTTTAATGAAAACCCAGTTTATAAAAAAAAAAATGTTTGAATCCATAATACGTTCTGTGGGGTGCTGGTTTATTGACCATCTGGATTTGCATATAATAAGAATGATTACATTATTATGATAGACTTTGATAATGATGACGATGACAGTTATTGCTATATTTAACATATGCGATATTTTTTTCCACTATTTTCAAGATTTGTGTCCCAAAAGACATTTTTATAGATAAAAGACAGAGATCATTATTAGGAAATAATGTGACTTTACAATATAACTATAAATAGAGATCAGATTGGAAAGGAACAGTCTGTAACTACGTAAAAAATTATCAAAGACTCTTTGCTTATATTTAATTTTTCAGCCAATGCAGTTTCTTATATTTGCTATGCTGTCCATCCAAGAAAAAAGTATTGTTTTTGCTGTTTTGCTGGAGTAAATCTAGTATTAACAAAAGAAATTGAAATAATTGTTTATATTGTATCATTTTATACGTATTAAAAATAACAACCTAGAATTAATTATCTTTGTAACTGGGTAATTTTTCTGATTTCTACCAAAGTATGGTTTTGCTGTGGACACTATGGTTAAGGCACCAGGCTAGAAACCAGGAGACTGTGAATTCTAGTCCCACTTTAGTCATGAAAGCCGGCTGGAAGACACTCGGCCAGGGGTCAGCAACCTGTGGCATTGGAGCCGCATATGGCTCTTTCACCCCTCTGCTGCAGCTCCCTGTCACTCAAAATATGCGTCACAACAGCCAATGTGCGACACCCACCAGCACATGATTTATTGAGCTTTTCAACCCCCGGTAGGCAAACCATGGATAAATCCAAGAAAAGAAAAGTTTCAGAAGAAACAGAATGTTCAATTCAACTACATATGCTAGTTTTGTGGTCGCTCAGGAAATAGTCAGGCATCGGAAGGGTTTTGTGGCTCCCGGTGTTTTCTTTTCTGTGGGAAACAGGTCCAAATGGCTCTTTGAGTGTTTAAAATTGCAGACCCCTGTACTGGGCCAATTACCTTCTCTCAGCCCCCAACATCAAGCTTTAGAAATAAGCTGGTCAGTCAATTCCTGTCCCAACCAATGGACCAGTATTCGGTTGATTCCAAAAGCAGATTCTGCACTTGCAAGAAAAATACGGGAAGGATTAGGATTTGGTTTTGTGAGACTCAAGCAAATATTGGAATCACTCAGAACTGTGGATAAAGTTTGTAAAATCGATCATGAAGATTATAAGTCAAGTAGTATAATTGAAGAATGACAACAGAATAGCGCTTTCATAAAAAAAAAACACCAATTTGACACTTGTGTCTTTTCATCAGGTTTTTCAGTAAATCCAAAGAAAACACCAATAAACTAGTTGCTGTTACTGTTTTTACTAAAGGAACTGCTACAATTTTTCATTTTATGTGAAGGGACTTGTTTTATTTAATGCTTTGTGTTTTCATCCAAAGAAATTCCCATAGATTCTGAGTCATGACTAAAAACATATTTTTAGGTCCCAATAGAAAAAGGATACGATAGAATCAATGGGTTAAACTGGCTCTGGGCTTCTTAAATTCTCTTCTTTTTATGTAGGTTTAACCATTTATAAATATATACAGGATTCTAGGTGAAATCATTTTTTCAATTTGAACTGCTTTATATATAAATAACATAAATGGGCAGACAAAAAAAAGGAAGTTCTGACTTTTAATTTTCATTGCCATCATTAAAAATAAGAAGGAGTTGGATGACTTATTTAATGTTACGTCACTGTGGATTTTGAAAAAAAAAAATCAGGTGGTTGTTATATCCAGCATTTTTGGAAGGCAACTGAAATAGCAATTAACTCCCTAGAGGGTTGACATTGAAATATTGCAGAATTTTACCCTTCTAGTTAAATACGTTGAAGGAAGGAAGAATATGAATTAGATAAATAAGATGTGGAAGATTGCTTCTTTTTGTCATTCAGTTTTAGGGCCACAAATCTGGTTTGAAAAAATCTGGACATCTGCTAGATGGCAAAGAGATTCAAAAAAGCCTTTTGCTGCTCCCTAGTGATGGCCAAGATTGGAAAGAGTAATTTGTCATTACTCTGCCTTTTTTTTAGGCAGAGTAAGATAGCTTGGAGTGCTAGTCCATGGAGAGTTGTAGGAAAGTGCTTGAGAAAAGCTATGTATCATTAGGCTGGATTTGCATCCACTAAGCTGGGCTGCGGTTCTGAATGTATGGTGGAGCATGCTATGGTGTTGGCAGCATTGAAGAGCTGTCCTAGCAGGGACTGGAAGAGGAACATTTTGTATCATCAGGCACTAACCTGTTCTGCTCTATTCTTACAGCTTTTTGGACATTAACTTCTCAAAGTTCGTTCTTCTCCTCCAGAATGTTACTAGGGCCAAATTATGGAGGGCAGCTATCTCAAGTTAGATGGGCAGATGTCTGCTGTTTGGAGGCAGCTCCCCTCAGGCATTGAGAAGGGAATTAAAAAATATTGAGTTGGGTCAGTTTTATGCACTATGTGCGCAGTACTGGATGTTTTAGGAAATCGAGTCCTGAGTATGATTAAAGTTGTGAATCTCTCAGCTTCATTCCATTTCCTGCCTAAATGTGCCATGCTTAAAAAATTAGCAAATTTTTTACACTCTCTAAAATTGCTACCATTTGGAGATATGTTGTCAAGCTTCCTTCCTTCCTTCCTTCCTTCCTTCCTTCCTTCCTTCCTTCCTTCCTTCCTTCCTCCCTCCCTCCCTCCCTCCCTCCCTCCCTCCCTTCCTCATGCCATTAAAACATGGGCTGTGTTTTTATATTGCCTCAGAAAAAGTTTCACACATGGTTCTAGTGTAAAACAAAAATATTCAGCCTGTGGCTTTGAGAGAAAACCTCATTGCATTAATTTCCTGTTATCACCAAATGAAGCAGAGAAGACAGTGAAGCTTTAGATTTCCGGAGCTTAAATGTTCTGAAGGAGCTTGTGTAAAATACCTCTGCCTGAGGCTCTTTTTTTAAAAAAAAGTTTCCCAATTGCTACTCAATGTAGCAAATGAAATTTGAAAAGGCAGTAGCAGGGGGAATTAAAGGAACTAAAAAGGCAGTGAAATCAGTGGGTGCTGAAATTCTTGAGGGGAGATGTCTGTAGCTAAGGAGAAGTTGCCCTATTTGTCTGAAAACGCTTTAGCAGTTGGCAGCAATTCTAGATTTTAAGGGGTTAGATTAACAGACATTTCCTGATTTCATGCATCCACTTTGCTGGCGTTGATGTCCTTGGCTTCAAGAAAAACACAGCCAATATAGCAAGGAAGATCAGTTGAATATACTTCACCCAAAGCTGAAGATACTGGTGATAGCAGTGATGAAATGTAGAATTTGTTACTACTGGTTCTGTGGGTGTGGCTTGGGGGGTAATGTGACAGTGGGCATGGCCAACCTTTTTTAAAACTTTTAAAAGCATTTTGGCTCTGACGATTCCAGCTGAGCCATGTAATCATCAGAGGTGCTTTTTTTTTTTTTACTTTTAAAAGCATTTGTAGAAAAAATGCTTTTGAACGTAAAAAAAAAAAAGCCTCTGATGATAGCGCTGCTCAGCTGGGTGGCGGGGGGCAGGGATTTCTGCTACTGGTTCTCTGAACCACCCACCGTCATCGCTACTGGATCACGCGATCCAGTCCGAACCGGGAGCATTTTTTGGAATTTATTTTTTTTAATGTAATTTTTATTAAAGGTATTTTTAAAAAGAAGATAAAAACTAATACAAATAATAAAACTAATATAAAGTAAGAAAAATGCAAGTAATCAAAGAGGAAGCTAAAAGTGCAAGACAGGAAAGAAAAAAGTAAAAAAGAAAGAAAAAAGACACGAAGTAGCTTCTGATCTTTTTTATATCAGTTATAAGTACAATTATAAATTTACCTCCAACTTTATGGTTACATTATAATACTCTTCTTTCTATAATTTATTTTGTCTAACCATCAAAATCATAAACCATAAATTTAATTTTTCTATTTCACACCAAAAAAGTCTATAGGGGGTTTCCTGTCAGCAATAAACGTAACTATTGTTTTTGATCAAAGAAGTCAGTTTAGCCATCTTAGCATATACCATATACCATAATAATCCCACTTCAGTTACCAGGTAAAAAAACCAAAATTCTATAACTTTTTTCCAACTATTTATCCATGAATCCTATAAGAAAAACCTCTGGCCTCAATTTCATATTAATCTTAAAAATCCTCTGAATCAGCATATATATTTTAATCCAGAATTTTCTAGCTTTTTCACACATCCACTAAACATGATAAAATATGCCTTGTGTTCATCTTTCCAATGTAAATGTGAAGTACCTTTATACATTCTTGACAAGATTTTCCTATCTGTATACTATAACCAAATTTTGGTTATCAATGTATCATATATTCTTTTACTTGTTCTTCAATTTCAAATTTCAGTAAAAGTTCATATATTTTAGCAATTACATGTTCATTGTAATCTATTTGTATCTATTCTATCCTAGTGTGGAATTTATTGACCCAACTGCCAATCTCTGCCCTATCTTTATCTTCCCTGATCTGTTTCATTGCCAAAAGGTGATGTTTTGAAAATGTGTGCACATCACATGATACGCAAGGTGGTTGGTTGAATCATCTGTCTTTGTAACCCCTCTCTACTGTTTATCCACAGTTGGTGATAAAAACATCCACCAGTCACGGCTTTGCTGAATAAATGGTTGCCAGGCTGTGGGTCTTACCAGTTTTTTCCACCTCCTTGATGGAAAGCCAGGAGGAAAAGCAAAGGATGCTTTGATTTACCCCCTTCACACATTTTACATTTGAAGTCAGGGGAAACAAAGTTCTCATGTGAAAGAGTTCTCTCTTCCCCCAAAGAAAGGGAAAAAGAACAAAGAAGAAAATTTGAATCACCTTCCCAAGTGATTGTCCCTCTGGACTCATGAAACAGATGACCAGAGTCTAGGGGCCTTATCTGAATCAAAGAAGCCCCGGTATAGATTAGTGATTTGCTCTAGGAGGCACTTGGGTACCAACATGTGCTTTAAAGAATCAGGAGTGAGCTATAAAAACTTTTGTCTCAAATTCTTCTCAAATGGCTTCATAGACATAGGAGTGAGAGAGGAATCCTATGTTTCTTCCATTTTTCCTTCAACAGAAATAGAAGACTTGGAATTTTAACCAGAGGCAATAGATTGGGAATAAATATGTCTTTCCTAGAAAATAAAGCTTTCCTTTGAAATAGGACTATCTTCAGCAACAGCCTTTCTAATACTGTAGGACCAAGGGTGGGTTCTAAATTTTTTTACTACCGGTTCTGTGGGCATGGCTTTTTTGTGGGCGTGGCTTGATGGTCATATGACGATTATTTAGGATTTAGCAGAGGTACTGGTCTACCAGGCTTTTAACTGATTGCAGAGCTATACCGATCTACCCATTTATTTTTGCAGGCACTGGTCTACTCATGTATTTTTGCAGGCACCTGTCTACCCATTTATTTTTGCAGGCACCGGTCTACTCATTTGTTTTCTTTTAACACTGGTCAGCTGCAGGGCGGCCCTTTGAAGCCCCGTGGCAAGAGTTTAAACAGTTTTTTTCCCTCTAGCCATCAGCTGGGACTCAGGAGGTAGCAATAGATTGGAGGTGGGGCCAAATAAAAGGTAAAAATAACGCGGGGGCAGAGGGGTCAGAACTGGTTTGGTGATGTCATATCGTCACCGCTACCGGCTCGGCAGAACCGGGAGGAACCCACCACTGTGTAGGACCCAGCATCACTTATCCTTCACCAGATTGGTGGTGCTTCTGGGAATGCAACAGCAGAGGGCCCACCAATGATAGATTACAATAGAATTATTAAAAGTAATTTGTGTGTCGCCATCCCGTACCTAATGAATCAGTCCTGGTGCAGTATTTGTGATGTCTTAAGTATGTCCAACTCATGAGTAATGGACAAGATGAAGGTCAACAGCATGAAGATATTTCAGGAAAAAAGATGGTGCCAGGACATGTATATGCTGTGGGGAAAGGGCCTCTGCTTGGTAAAAAAATAAATTAATCTTCAGGATGACTCTATGCAAATTATTAATCTGTGTTTATGTGAATGGACAGCCTGATTATTTCTGCTGACTCTTATTATTTCTTCTCAATTCATCTTGGATATTCCTGATCTTAGAGTGCATCCAGAAAGACACTAGTAACTAAAGACATTCTTCAGCTATTCTCTCCTTTAATGGTTTTGCATATGTGTGGTTAAAAGAAGTTGAAGAAACGGTGTAAAAATTATTTTGTTGTTTGAACGCCCTGTGAAACTTTGGAAAGGAGGCAGAAAGACCTGATTTGGAACCTCTGTTTCCTCATTTTCTTGTCTTTGAATTTTACTGGAACTTTTTCTTTTTTTGTGCTCTAGCTTTTTCCACCTTTATTTGTACTGTATATTTTAAGAGTAAAACATTCTTTGAATGAATAATTATCTAATTATAATGTATAACTCTATACATTTGAAGTGCCACAAACTAAGGGATTTTTGGTGGGGGATGTCAGTCCAAAAAAAATGGTTCAGAACAGAATATGCTTTTGATATCTCTCCTTTCCAGGAATAACACACATTTTTAAATGCTTGTCAAAGCCCTATCTGAGGCATTTGAAAATGTAAGTTATTTTGTTGTAATTTTCTAGGATAGGAAAATGGCCAGATTCCAGGGCATTACAGGAAGTGGCCTCTCTTTCACCTGGAAACAGTGATCCTGAGGGTAGCAGTTTAGTTATAAAAATAAAAATGGATATTAGCCATTTTGGAACCATTTATGCTCTGCCTAAAAATAGTGCAGGAAGCATAAAAGAACCTCTATTCTTGTACAAGTATAGTTAATCTTTATTTTGGTCAGGAAACATAAAAAGAGCCAAGTCTTTTAAAGAAAACATGTCAAATAACATCACTTCAGATGATATCCTAAATATGGATATATAATATTGTTAACAAAATATTTATTTTAAAACTACAGTCCCCAAGATAAAGCCATAATATCATTTAAAACTAAAACTGTAGTCCCAACCCAGAATCTGGAAAAATAGAATCTGAAAAATATTACCTTATATTACTGACACTAAAATATGGATACAATTAAGAAATTTAGGTTTTTTATATATCTGTCCTTTAGTACAATCGATGACAGGATATTAAACTGAGTGATGAAAGCCTTGTATGTACAAGTATCCATTACTTATATTCTGGAATGAACTTGACATAACACTTGTAACCTTATTTATAGAATTTGGAGAACCAAAATAACTTGTCCTTATTACAGGTAGTCCTCGACTTACAACAGTTCATTTAGTGACTGTTCAAAGTTAGAACAGTGCTGAAAAAAATGACTTATGACCGTTTTTCACACTTACAACCAGCAACACCATGATCATATGATCAAAATTCAGATGCTTGGCCACTGCTTCATATTTATGACGGTTGCACATGGAGTCATGTGATCAGCTTTTGCAATCTTCTGACGAACAAAATCAATGGGGAATCCAGTTAGTAACCATGTTATTAACTTGATTCCCCATTGATTTTTCTTGTCAGAATACTGAAACCTTCATAAATATGAACCAGTTGCCAAGTAACAACCATGTTACTAACTTAACAAATGCAATGATTCACTTAACAACTGTGACAAGAAAAGTCACAAAATGGGACAAATTCACTTAACAAATGTTTCACTTAGCAACATAAATTTTGGGCTCGATTGTGATCGTAACTCGAGGACTACCTGTATTAAATTTCTTAAGTAAGAGGTTGAATGTGTCTATATTTCTAGGACTGAACCATCAGCTGCATTAAGGAGTCTTTTTTTCTATGAAAGGAGGATGTGCAAGACAGCTCAGTTGTTTTTATGTATGCAACGGTTTGAATCTTTGTTGATTGTAGAGAGGAATAACATTTACCTCTCTCTTTCTACCACTACCCCACTCCTGTTTTTATCTCTTTAGCCACCGCTGGTCCAAGCAATTTTCAACGGTGATCCTGATGAGATACGTATATTAATCTACAAAACTGAAGATGTTAATGCTTTGGTAAGCAACTTTATACATTTCTTTTCTAATTCTTTTGGTATTTCATCGATAGGAAGAAAATGTCTGGTGGAGGTGAGATAAGATTCATAGCATAGCTAATAATTTTTCAGAATAATTTTCTCTGCCTCCTACCTTTAAAGTACAATTGTGATTTGGTAAATTACAACAAATAATCCTCCTTTTTTATTAATTTAGTACATGCTAGGCTCATGCAGGTGTTCCTATAATGACCCGTGTGACTTTGTGCTTGGAAATAGAACCAAGCATTATTGCTCCCATCGTCTAAGTTGTGCCTACGCCTCCAGAATTATGATCACACAAGTCTATCCTCATATGAATGTGATGGAAATAGAAATGTCCCATTGGACCATAAGTGTTGTTACATTCAAATTAAATTAAGTTGTATATCAGAAATGTTTCTGCCTGACAGCTTTCAGGGTATTCAATCTGATGCTTTAACTACTTGCTGTAGAATAACATATAAGTGGTAAGATGGGGGGGATAGATAGATAGATAGATAGATAGATAGATAGATAGATAGATAGATGATAGATAGATAGATAGATAGATAGATAGATAGATAGATAGATAGATAGATAGATAGATAGATTTTTCCCTGAAAGTTTAACTTGGAATTTTCACCTGAGCAATTTTCACCTGAGCAGCCCCTGGCCATGTGCTTGCTCTTATAAATGAGTATTTTCTACTTCCTTGTGCCATTAATAGAGTCAATTTGATATCTCTATGTACTCTATCTGGTAATGCCATTTACATATAAAGATGTTCTGTATGGCAAAATCAATAGTTACATGTCGTAAAGGCTTTAATGTAGCTTTGTCATAATCACCATTAGTATTCTGAGAAATCCTCAGTTCTTCCTCAGAAGCATGCTGAGTACCATCCATCATGAAGGGGCCATCATCAGGCACTGTATCACCAATCATTTTTATATTTTACATTCACATGGTCGGCTTATAAAATATTGGTAAAATAGAAACCGTTTACCATCATCTTCTCTACTACAATATGAAATGATGCCTTGATCTTCTGCCTTCAGTATCTTTCCATTTAGCTGCTGACTAATATAAGCACCTGCTTGCTTTAGATGGGTAGTTTGGATGACTGTCACTTCTTGGATGACCCCGCTGGAATTGTATATTCTTGGCATGTGCTTCTCCGCGCCCCCTCATAATGAGGCTACATAACAGTTCTTGGGGAGGGTGGGTTGATTTCAACTGAAAGTGATAGAATTGCCTTTCTTGAAAAGATGTAATTGGTTGGTTCTCTTTTAAGTTTCTTTATTCAAGAAAGAGCAAATAAAAAAAGTAATTGCTTGTTATTTAGATTAGCTTGCATTTAAACATCTAGGTTGTTCTCCAGTCCTGATCTGGAATAAAGCAAATGAGCCCTGATGAGTTCATGCATGTTTTCTCTCACTTTAGATATTTGTAAAGCAGGGCGAAGAGAAAGATTCAGGGTTTGGTTTGGCAATGCATTTTTAATGGCAATAGAACTCTTATTACATAGGTCTTCTGAAGATAATGAAAATAAAACAATTAAATGCAATAGAATTTTGCTACATAGCATATAATAAAACAGAATTTAAAAACATGGATGGATGAATAGATAAAACTGTCATCCCATATTTAAAGTATCTTTTATTCTTTGTATGAAAATATACTAAATATACTTTTCAAACTTTAAATAATAGGACATTTAGATATAAGCTAAAGTTCTCACAGCATGAGAATATTTAGGTCTTGTGTGTTTCCTATGGACTCTCTTTTGTTAGGTCAGGTAGAGCAATAGCAAATTTATGATGGTTGAATTTCTTATCATTCTTATTAGTAAGGACTAGGAGTAGGAGCTTAGAACAAACTCTACAAGCTACTTAACAAGCCAATGATTCTGATTTATTTTACAACCTAAGTTTATTTTAAAGCACAGAATAGTTCACAATAAGGAAAGAAGTGAGTCAATGTTGTGTAGTTATCATATTTATTTAATTTATTTGTAGAATATATCTTTAAAAATCTGGGCTGGGAGAAAGAGAATTTAAATTAAAATTGCTGGGAGAAACATTAATAGTCTTGGATATTTTAAAGATACCACTTTGATAGCAAGAAGTGAGGAAGACTAAATTATAATAATTATAAATTATTATGGGTAAAAGAGTACAAAAGTTGGTCTATTATCTCATATTTAAAAAGTCCTTAAGATTATGTCAAGCAATGCCAATCCAATGGAAACAAGAAAATGCAAAGTTGAAGCAATGAAAAAGTGGGCTCAAAATTTCACAAGGTTGGTGACTAAAGCTATGATATGCAAAGATCAAGCAGCCTTGAGTCTTCGGAGAAAGGTGGCATACAAGTTGAACAAATAAATACAAGTTGAACAAATAAATATCTGCTACTTGAGCAAAAAATATGACAGAACTAGACAAAATGTGAAATTATAAAGATATCACACTAATGAGTATTGTCATAGTTTCTTTAATTGCAGTATGTGACTATAACAACTGGACCGTCAGAAAGGCTGAATGAAGAAAAATTTATGCCTTTGAACTGTAATGCTGGACAAAATTCTTCAGGATACTTTGGACCACAGAATGAACAAATAATTCAATACTAGGTGAAATCAGGGGTGAAATGCTCCTGGTTCAGACCGGATTGCCCGATCAGGTAGGGATGGCGGAGGGTGGTTCAGAGAACTGGTAGCAAAAATCCCTTTCCCCTCCCCCTGCCACCATGCCCAGCTGAGCCACACGATCATCAGAGGCTTTTTTTTTTTTACTTTTAAAAGCATTTTTTCTACAAACTCTTCCAATGAAAAAATGCTTTTAAAAGTAAAAAAAAAAAAGCCTCTGATGATCGCGCGGCTCAGCTGGGATTATCAGAGGCTTTTCAAAGCATTTTTTTTCTGCAACCTCTTGGCCAAAGAGGTGGTAAAAAAAATGCTTTGAAAAGTCTCTGATGATCCCAGCTGAGTTCCCTGATCGGCAGAGAGGCTTTTCAAAGCATTAGAAAAAATGCTTTGAAAAGTTAAAAAAAAAAAAAAACAGTTGGCCACACCCACCCAGTCACATTACTCCCCCCACCAAGCCACGCCCACAGAACCGGTAGTAACAGATTTTACATTTCACCCCTGGGTGAAATGAAATTGGGTCACTCACTGGCAGTGCTAGTAATGAAGTTAAAACTTTAAAGTCCATCAGGTCTTGAAGAATCTGAACTGACTGACTGACTGACTGACTGACTGACTGACTGGCTGAACAACAGCCACAACATGCAATTCAGAAGTTAAAGAAAATGGATTTGATATGTAAAACTGGCTTTTACATATTTTCACAAAATATACTGAACTATGGTTTATATGCTGCCCAGAGTTGCTTTGTAGAGTGAAATGGGCGGCATATAAATTTAATAAATAAAATAAAATAAAAATATTTTAAGCAGGATTGGTGAATAAAGCACAGCAACTTTGTTCAGATATCAACAACCTTGTTCAGAATACCTGAAAACCAAACAATGCACGTTAAGTCTTATTGTGAGGGTGAATCCATTTCTCTTTCCAGATGTATAGGAGCAGAGGAGAGGCAAAAATATATTAGCAGCTAAGGCTTGCTTAGGGATTGCAAAAGTTCATGGATCTAATATTTAATATTAAACACAAAAGGAGGTCAATACTAAAAAGTTGTTGAGACTCTAAGAGCAGCAAAAATGATTAAGGGACTGGAGGCTAAAACATATGAAGAACGGTTGCTTGAACTGGGTTTGAAAAGAAGGACTAGGGGTGACATAATAGCAGCGTTCCAATAACTCAGGGGCTGCCACAAAGAAGAGGGAGTGAAGCTATTCTCCAAAGCACCTGACGGCAGGATAAGAAGCAATGGATGGAAACTAATCAAGGAGAGAAGCAACTTAGAACTAAGGAGAAATTTCCTGACAGAACAATTAATCAGTGGAACAACTTGCTTTCAGATGTTGTGAATGCTCCAATACTGGAAGTTTTTCAGAAGAGATTGGATAACCATTTGTCTGAAGTGGTGTAGGGCAGGGTGTCAAACTCAAGGCCCACGGGGCCCACGGGTTACTTAGATCTGACCCTCAGGGCCATCCTGGAAACAGCGAAGGACCAGCCTGTGGTGCCTGTGCCAGCGTGTGGCCCTCCTGAGCTTCATTTTCACTTGCAGAGGGTTGCAGGAGGTCGTGGCAGCTGAAAATGGAGCTCGGGAGCCCGTTTTCACTGGCAGAGCACTCGGTCCGCCACAGGCACCCCTGACACGAGTGATGTCGAGTTGGCCATGCCCACCCTGGCCCCCCAAGGTTAAACACAACCCTGGTGTGGCCCTCAATGAAATCGAGTTTGTCACCCCTGGTGTAGGGTTTCCTGCCTAAGCAGGGGGTGGCACTAGAAGACCTCCAATGTCCCTTCTAACTCTGTTATTCTATTTCTAAGTGTGAGTAGATGATCACATTTTCTATGCGTGTATAGGAGACTTCTATTTGAGTGATCCTGGCCATTATGTGTAATTTATTTTAGGGCTTTCTAATTGTCTCTTTCTTACTGCATAGTCAATGCTGTTTGCTGTTTCAACCTACCGGTATGTGAAAAAAAATCTTACTTTTTACTGATGAAGGACTGGTGTTGGGTTGTAATTCTCAAAACCAGTAAGGTGTGATTTTGGGCTTCCTGCAATGATAATGATCTTTGCTGCATAATGTTGTAAAAAGAATAGATACAGCATTTGTTTCCTTTCCTAATGTGAATTTGTGTAGAAATACAGTGTGATTATATGTAAAGAGTGTTTCATTATGAATTTACTTGGTTTAGCTTGTTCTTGCTGATTCAAATAAATCAATTGCTCTATTTTTTCCTCAAAAATTTCTCTCTGTACCTTATGGTCCTGGTTGTAAACCCAGTTTTCATGCATGTGGTTTCATAGGCTAAATATCCACAGAGAATAAGGAGACTTAGAATTCCTCATACTGAATTTATACAGCTCAAATATATGGGCTTAATCTAACAATAGTTTAGAGACCTGGCTGGTTCCCATTATTGTAAATCTAAATTTCACTGAAAGTCAATATTTCATGGCTGTAATTAATATTAAGTTTGTTTTATATTGACAGGTCATTTTTCTCATTTATTCTTTGCACAGTCTAAAATCCATTGTATCTTATGAGGATTTATTTGGTTAACCTGAGCCTCGGGGAATATGAAGCTGCCATAAATTGGCAGTTAGTGTAAGGGTTTATAGGATTTTTTTCAATATTTTAAGATGGATGGACCAATTTTGAGATTGAGCCACTTTGTGTCCTGAATTTAGAGCAGGTGGGTTTCATATTTTGGAGCTATGATCCAGCCCCTAAATTTATTTTGGCTGTATTCTTTTCTACTGATATTTGGCTATAGTGTTCTGTTATCAACAGTGTCAAAGTATTTTCGTGACTCTTGTGCTCGTATGTAGATGTATTTCCCTAATTGGTAAACACTAGCAATAGACTTTTTGATCCTGCTTGAACTACCACTTCAGAAATGCAATCAGTACGTTAATGTTTTTGTTTTTCCTGCTTTTGAGAAGTGCATGCAGTTTTCTTGGCAATGTTGGAAAATTGGTTATTTTCACTTCATTACAGAATAATTGAAAATATAAAGAATAGCTTTTCACAATTTAGGGCCCACTGGCTGGACACTATTAAAGGTGACACTGGGATGACCATGGTGAATCTGAAGGAGGCGGTGCAAGAAAGAGGGGCATGGAGAGTGTTGATCCACATAGTGGTCAAAGGTCGGACACGACTAAATGGCTGACGACGACCATTTAAACTTTCCACTTTAGTTGGATTCTAGTTCCCATAATTCCGTATTGATCAATATTCTAGTCCAACATATTTGGATTTAACTAGATAAAGGAAGATACGTTTAAATGATTGAATAATACCCATATGCAGTTGTCCTTCGTTCATTGTTCTTACGATTTTCTCAGCAAAAGTTATCTTCCTCATGTATCAGTCTGCTTTTTTTTTTTAAGCACAAACTTATACAACAATTCAAAATACTTTTACTGAAGGTTGAAATAAGTGTAGCTATTGTTTTGGGCCATCCTTTTTTTAGTTTGTTTAAGATCTGTTTAAAACATACCATGCTTATTTTAATAAGGTGAGCTGTCCTTCCTCTTCAATCAACTTTCTTTCATTCAATTATTTGTGTAAGCTAGAATCTTTCAAAATATTTATGAAGGAAAAGAGATGTCTTCAATATATGAGCCCTGATATTTCTTTTTTCTGTCCTTTTGATATACAACTTGATAACTTCTACATATTGCAAATTGGTCTCCAGTTGCCACTCACTCTTGAATATCTGGCCTATTTTAACTGATAGTAAAAACGCCAAGTAGGATTAGGCCTACCTGTAATTAATAGAAGGATTAATAAAAGATTAATAAAAGATTATCAGGAAATGCCAGTGCTGTAGGCTAGATTGGGGAGATATGAGAAGAAAGACAATATAAAACATTTCTATATTGTTGGCAAGAAAATACAAAGGCATGTGCATATCATCATCAAGAGTCAAGTGCAACTTGTGAGAATATTTGATTGATGTGTTTTTAATTTTATTTGAGCTTAATGCTATATCTAGGATGTCCACATACAGTATTCCTAAAATATGATCTACAGTAAAAGTGCCGCAACTTTAATGAAACTCAGAATATCTGTTTCTAGCTAATGGTTACCTTTGTAGTTTCTGCTTTGAGCTCTGTGATTCAAGAAAGCCCCAGATGGTAGATTTAAGGATAGTACTAACTTATTGAGGTATAGACGTTCTGCAGTGATGCAGTGTAACATATTTCCAGATAATTTCAGAAATTTAGACTTATTTTTTTAAACCATATAAGTGAGATACTTTAATAATGACAGGAAAAATTGAGTTTGTTCTGTATTAGGCCTTAGTAGCCACTGACAAATTTTGGATTTACTTGTTTACTAGTATCTTCTGACACTGTTTTCTTCTAGTGCTTTCCAAACACACAAAAAAACAAAACATGGTGCTAGAAGGTGAGTTAGGACCCTGTAGGAGTAGGATTCTATTGTGTAATGGATTGGAGATAGTCGGACGTATAGTTTTCTTGTTTTTCTTGCCTTTGGTTTTACAGTATCCTCGAACCATCCAGAATTGTGCTTTATTTCTTTTTATTTATTTATTTATTTTATTTGATTTATATGCCACCCTTCTCCAGAGACTCAGGGCGGCTTACAATGCAAGATGGGCATTTGCATAAATCTTTTAAATAAATGAATAAATAGCAGCATAAATTAGTAAAAGAAACAGTAGGGAATGGCTCCTTTCCCCTTGCCTTTACCTTCAGAGCAACTGTACTGATTGGACACAAAGCAGAAGGCAAACAGGTAGACAATAGCATTCTGGAGAGAGATCTACTACAGGTTGGGGCATTGAGGACATTCAAGTAGTCCTCAATTTACAACAGTTCATTTAATCACCATTCAGAGTTACAAGAGCACTGAAAAAAGTGACGACCATTTTTCACACTTACGACTGCTGCAACATCCCCATAGCCACATGATCAAAATTCAGATGCTTGGTAACTGGTTCCATATTTATGACAGTTGCAGTGTGCTAGAGCCTTGTGATCCCCTTTTGCAACCTTCTGACAAGCAAATTCAATGGGAAAGTCAGGTTCACTTAACAACCATGTCGCTAACTTAACAACTGCGATGATTCACTTAACAACTGTGGCAAGAAAGTTCATAAAAAGGGACAAAACTTAAATGTCGCAATTAGCAACATAAATTTTGGGCTCAATTGTGGTCGTAAATCAAGGACTAGCTGTATTGCCAAGTAGGTAACAAAGCCTGCAGACAGAACTCATTTAGAAATTCCAATGTATATAAATATGGTAAAACTACTGTAAATAATGGAGTGCTGCTTACTCACCATGGAAATACACATGAATTATTAGTAGTATTAGCACCATAGGGACAGGCTGTTTTAGGATCAAAGACAGGAGGAGAACTAGACGGACCTCATAGCAGTTCATAGGCCACAACGCACACATAGAGATACCAGTTTCATTTGGATCCTAATGTACATAACAAGCTCATTTTATGGGGGAACTGCCTAATTCACCATATGCCTGTTATTTGCAGTGTATAAGGCAGGTGCTTTCTTATTTTAAAAAGATAGTATTTACAACGCAGTCCAATTTCTCTGAGATTAATTCAAGCTACCATCCTCAGCAACATGATATAGATATAACTTAAACACAGTGTTGTTTCCAAATTTGACCTCCATGCACAAAACGATTTGTAGCATTTTGCAAACTAATAATAATAAAAAAATAGTCCTAAATTCTCTCCCCTGAGAATTGAAACCAGACCTAGTTACAAATAGTTCAAGTGGAATAAAGAGTTGAAATCAAAAGCATCATAGTGGGAAAAAACTGTGGGAACTGTGTAAACTCCTACCTTAGAGCTTCATCTCAGGTTCACTAAACAAACAAGATGCTCTATAGGCGAGCTTGAGTCCCACCAAACATTTCTTGTGGCATCCAAATAGATGCTACCTGCAAGAGAAGGAAAGGGCCATAAACTAAATTCTACCTGTTGTGGAACTGTGTTGTTACATCATTTTGGAAAAATGGAATAATAAGAATAAGGAGTCTGGTTTTTTTAACACTTTTAAGTGTTAAAAGTGCAAGAAAGAACAAGAACAAAATAAAAAAATAGATGGTACACAATGCATAGATATTCTCTTTTAAACTTTCAAGTAGCAGTTCGTAAATTTAAATATTCCATTGGCTGTTTTTGGTCACATAATTTGCAAATGTGTTGTTTCTATAAGAAAAATTAACATTCTCTTCAAACAATAAGTGCATTTTTGTATTTAATAATCTTAAACTTTGATGAGATACCAGCCATCATTAACTAATTAAAATCCAGATGGCAACTTAAATTCAACTCAGCCCCCAAAGTATAAACTACATGTCTTTGATCTTTATGCTTAAAGTCTTAAGCAGATAAAACGATATCAGGAACACACTATATACCTGCAGTAATTACAACTGTGTTGTCTCATTTGCAGATTAATCTTCCTTCAAATCCACTGTTTTAGTTCAAAAGGTAAAGTCCCAACAGTATAACAACATATCAGAGGCCCAAGGAAGGAAACTCTGAATTTGATTTCAATTAATGAACCAAGGGGAAGGAAGGTGGGAAGTCATTGACTTTCTAAAGATTGGCTGCATAGACCCAACTTCCTCACTCCTGTCCCACTAGCAATGCCATATCACTTTGCATAATCCATCATTTATAAAATAACAAGGCAATTTCTGAAGGTCTTTCTTGGTCCTCAAGTCAGTACTGTAGGGGTAACAAATATCAGTACCACACATAGGGAAGCTGTCATTATGATGCTGATTATTTGCTAACAGAGGTAAAGGCAGCTGGAGCAAGAAAAAGTGTGACACAGAAGTCTCCACCTGTCATTCTGTATTCTGCATTGATTTCAAGAGTAAATAAGCCCTAACCATTCTTTTACCACTGACTTAAGCCTACAGAAAGAGTCAGTTTAGTGTATCGATTAAGGCATCAGGCTAAACTTTGAGTGGGTGACTTCAGGCCACTCTCAGCCTAGGAAATCATTTCTAAAAAACCTTACCAAGAAAACTTCAGGGGCTAAACCAAATAGTTGCCAGGAGTCAATACTGTCTCAAAGACACCCCCTCTCTCTTAAAAAAAAAAAAGGTCTACACCACTTCAAAATTATGGTCTTAACCTCCCAGTTCCCATGGCACAAGATCTGCAATGATCTTTTTAAACCATTTTTTTCTTTTTTTTAGGACACGGAGAAGCGCACCCCGCTTCATGTTGCTGCTTTCTTGGGAGATGCAGAAATTATTGAGCTCCTTATCTTGTCCGGTATGTTTCTTTTGTGTTTGACAATTATGAATGCAAAATGATTGACATGCTCATAAATGCTACAGAGTGAAATGCCTCATTTGGTAATGCAAACTAAGAGGTTTAATACAGTATATGTAATACCGGTACATCAGTTGCTACATCTGCCTCTCCCAGCTTGTACCCTCCATATATATTGAATTTCAACTTCCATGCCAGCTGGGATTTACTGGAGTTGAATATGTGAGGGCCACCAGGATAGGAAAGCCTGCAATATATGTCTGGGTTTGTAACTGCACAATGTTACTTTTTTTTGTTGAAAGCATTCTAAATACTACTTTTCCAGTGTTCAGTCTGTAGCAACTTGGCACTGTCAAATGTTAAGCTTCTCTAAAATACTGCTTTGGCTCACAAAATGGTTTTTGTAGCTGATTACATGTTAATGCCAGAGTGTTAGCCACATAACCGTAAAAAATGAACAGTAATGCCATTTTTTTTCATAACCCAACATAAAGACTGGATATAGTGTTATGAAGGACTCAGTGGAAAGCTTATTTTATTTAATTACTTTGAAAAGTTGGTTATATTCTCTGTTGCTGGAATGCCTTGAAAAACTGTGGTTCTGAAAGCAGCTTTTTGCAATAATGTGTACTCTGGAATTTGGACTTCTGATTACACTACTCTAAGCTATTGTGGAAGGTTTACTCTGAGCCTTAGGCAGGTTTTATGGACAGTGGTGGGATTCAAGTAATTTAACAACCGGTTCTCTGCCCTAATGATTTCTTCCAACAACCAGTTTGCCAAACTGCTCAGAAAATTAACAATTGGTTCTCCCGAAGTGGTGCAAACTGGCTGAATCCCACCACTGTTTATGGAGTTGTTGCCAGCGCATCTAGTGGGCACAAGGTTGTAATCACCTGGTACAAGACTAGGCTTTGAGACAATTCTTGCCCTATTCTAGTAATATGTGCCAGCCAAATATTTCTGATGGCATTTAGCTCTTAATAAATGGCTTTCTCCATCCAAATATCACTAATTCTAAATCCTTTATAGAAGTCCAGAATTTCGTAACTACCTATGTCTAAAAAATAACGTTCCATTATCACATAAAAGGAAGACAACCATTTGTTTCCAATATACAAGTCTGAGTGCTTCTGGTTTGTAATCAAAATAGGTTTGTAATCAAAACAAGTCAGAAATAAGAAACACAAGGTTTTTAACAATACAAGAAAATGTTTCTTTCAAGTATTCAATAGATCTAAATGGGCATTTTAAGGTAACTAGAGGTAACTGTAGAGCTCCTGAATAAAGACTGGAAGTGGTGGTGGTAGTGCTAGTGGTGGGGAGACTGAGAAGAGAGACATTGAAAGGAGTGCACCTTTCAAAAAAAACAGCTTTTTTTTGTTGTTGTTGTTGGAGCATTTTTTAAAAATTAGTACCACATGGGGCTTCCCTTGAAGATCACTCAAAAGCTTCATCTGATCCAAATGCAATATCATTGGAATTTCTTGGTATGCCCATATAACACTTCTGCTTCACAAGTTGTATTGATAGCAAGTTTATTTCCAACCAGGTGTGATTCAAGGTTCTGGTTATCTATGAAGCCCTACATGGGCTGGGTTACTTTGCCTTCCATGGTATCTTCCCGGTTGATTTGATGTGGCATATTTGGCATGCTCTGGGTACTTTTGTTTAAATCATGCCATCTGACACAGCACCTGCCATCTGGAACTAAGTTCCCCCGAAAACTGGATGGCCCCCACCCTTTAAGATTCAGCTTTTTGCTCATGCTTTTCCGGAACCCCTATTAAACTGTGCAGGTTTGATTTTGTTCCTGTCTAATCTACTGCCTTTTATTCCTTGTTTTTGCTTATTATTACTTTTATACTTTTATACTTACTTATCCTTTTAATGTTATCTTTTTGTGAACCTCTCAAAGCTATTGGGCATTGGATAGTATGCACCACGGTGGCGCAGTGATTAGAATGTAGTACTGCAGGCTACTTCTGCTGACTGCCGGCTGCCTGCAATTTGGCAGTTCAAATCTCACCAGGCTCATGGTTGACTCAGCCTTCCGTCCTTCTGAGATGGGTAAAATGAGGACCCAAATTGTTGGGGGCAATATGCTGACTCTGTAAACTGGTTAGAGAGGGCTGTAAACTAAGCTAAACCAGCTACAGATACCTGAACACACTTGTAAGTGGATCATAAGCTTCCTGACAAACAGGAAGCAGCAGGTGAAGCTAAGCAGAATCACATCAGATACCTGTACAATTAGCACAGGGCCCCCCCAAGGCTGTGTGCTCTCCCCACTTCTCTTCTCTCTGAATACCAATGAGTGCATCTCTAACGATCCATCTGTTAAACTACTGAAGTTGACAGATGACACAACAGTGATCGGTCTCATTTGAGACAATGATGAATCCACATACAGACGGGAGGTTGAACGACTAGCCTCGTGGTGTGACTGGAACAATTTGGAACTGAACATACTTAAAATGGTGGTGGTAGACTTTAGGAGAAACCCTTCCGTACTTCCACCTTTCACAATACTATACAACACAGTATCAACAGTAGAGACCTTCAAATTTCTAGGTTCTACCATATCGCAAGATCTAAAATGGACAGCTAACATCAAAAACATGATCAAAAAAGCACAACAAAGAATGTTCTTTCTGCGCCAACTCAGAAAGCTCAAACTGCCCAAGGAACTGCTGATACAGTTCTACAGAGGAATTATTGAGTTTGTCATCTGCACCTCTATAACTGTCTGGTTTGGTTCTGCAACCCAAGAAGACAGACACAGACTTCAGAGGATATTTAGAACTGCAGAAAAAACAATTGCTACCAACCTGCCTTCCATTGAGGACCTGTATACTGCATGAATCAAAAAGAGGGCTGTGAAAATATTTACAGACCCATCGCATCCTGGACATAAACTGTTTCACTCCTACCCTCAAAATGACACTATAGAGCATTGCACATCAGAACAAGGAGACACAAGAACAGTTTTTTCCCAAACGCCATCACTCTGCTAAACAAATAATTCCCTCAACACTATCAAACTATTTACTAAGTCTGCACTACTATTAATCTTCTCATCATTCCCAGCACCCATCTCCTTCCATTTATGACTGTATGACTGTAACTTTGTTGCTTGAATCCTTACGATTTATATTGATATTGTTTCCTGATTGCTTATTTGTACCTTATGACTATCATTAAGTGTTGTACCTTATGATTCTTGATGAACGTATCTTTTCTTTTATGTACACTGAGAGCATATGCACCAAGACAAATTCCTTGTGTGTCCAATCACACTTGGCCAATAAAAAAATCTATTCTATTCTATTCTATTCTATTCTATTCTATTCTATTCTATTCTATTCTATTCTATTCTATTCTATTCTATTCTATTTTTAAAGCACTGTAAAGCGGTATATAAGTCTAAGTGCTATTGCTATTATCCGAAGTAGGCAACTTTCTTACAGTAAAGAGCTGTACAGTTTCAAAATGTATATATTTGATCCTGGAGTTTGGAGGCGTGTTGCTGATAATGCCATGGGGCTCAATTTGGAAGGATAAGGGATGAAGAAAACCCCATTTTACTCCTCAACCTTGGGAAAGGTTTCCCAACCAAATTGGGAAAGTCAGATGTTGCTGAGATTAACCATGATCCATACAGACCTCTGAGAAGACAAAACACAGGTTGCTCATCCTTGCTTTATGTAGATGTAGCATCTTTCTAACTTCTTACTACTATACAGCATGGTATCACATGAGAAATCTTGGCTGGAATTTTAACATTTTGATGCATTTGTTCAATTCTTACAGATTCCAAATATGAAAGCATTTGTACCATGGCTGATTGTAGAGACAGGTAGTTTGTGCAATGTCAGATTAATTATAGTTCCTCCAGATTTATTAAATATTTTTATTAGCTATCAAAACTCAAGTCATGTGTTTTTAAGACAAAAAAAATCCTTTTGGGTATTTTAGAATGAAACTGGGCTTGTGGGCCGGTTCAGCGCTCTGTGTTTTTTTAAAAGTTTGAATAAATAAAAGTTTTTTTATTCTACAATTAAAATAGTTGTATTAAAAACTTAATAACATTCTATCAGTTTTATAAAAATGTATGGTCATTACTTTTTCACTAATGAGCCTAGCTGCTTAATGTTATTCAAACGAGATAAAATAATGGGAGAAAACAAATAAAATTAAGCAATGGAATAGAAAATCTATATAATTGGGGGAGCACCAAATTTTTTTGTTAAAATTATTTCTTTCCTATTATGAATAATTGATATGCGGCCAAGAGTTTTTCTTCTTCAAATAAGAGCAGATACTCAAAAGAGAAAACCAAAAGCTAATTCTGAATGTGAAAATTCACACATTTACTTAATACTTTATTGTTTAACTATTAGGCAGCCCTTACAGTGAATGTATTTGTATTAGCAGAGTGCCATAGATAGAAGACATAACACATATATTACAGCATTTGAATGTCAATTGTATAAGAAAGATATATCTGTTATCTGGACTGCATATTAGACAAATGACCTATTGGGATCGTTATATTAAAATAGCATATTTCATATGCGATCAGAATGCAAAACTTACATATAACTTGGACCTTTATTTGTCCAAAACAGTACAGTTGAGAACTGCATATGTGGATCTGATTGGGGTAAATTGTGACACGGAAATATGATTTGCATTTTCTTATTGCTTTTATTCCATTGTTAATGTAGGATCTTATTACTGTGTGTTTTATGTTTTGTATTCTGATATGGCTTAATGGCTAATCAATATAGTATTACATTATTTCTGAGAAAAGATAAAAGATAAACTTAGGAAAAATATAGAGTACAAAGTTAAGAAAAACAAACTTTTTAATAGTTGATGCTAAGAAGAAAAGAAAAAGAAAAAGCACAGTAGATAAGAGAAGAAAAAGAAAAATATTTAAAGAAGCGACTTCCGATCTTTTTTGCAGAAGTTACAAAAACATACTTATTGTCACTCTCTCCTGTGAATGTTATATTACTGTCTAGGCTATTTCTTAAACTGAGGATTTCTGTCAGAAAAGTACAAAACTCAGGTCTAATGAGTCTGATTAGTGAAGCATAAAATAAGACGATTGAATGTTTTCCCATGACTGGATCCCCATTGTTGTCTTCAAGTTACTTTGAAGAGGGGCCATAGTTCACTGATTGCATGTTCACCCCTTAACATTAACTATTGGAAAG
The DNA here is from genome assembly GCF_029215685.1 of Pituophis catenifer annectens. NCBI lineage: Eukaryota > Metazoa > Chordata > Lepidosauria > Squamata > Colubridae > Pituophis > Pituophis catenifer. Next base: position 182,674,640 of record NW_027256881.1, read on the forward strand.
ATGCTTGGGAGTGGATTAAATAAATTGCGATTGTACCTTAAGAGACAGAAGGAAGAACTGCAGCCAGTGCAACTGTCTGACAAGTGATATCTCAGTCTACAGAATAAATGTGGGTGGAGAAAGGACCTTCCCTAGTTTGGGGAAGAGTAAAAGTAAGGTAGGGAAGAGGTGCTTTCAGATTTGCAAGATTCTGTTACTATAATCTTCCAATAAAAGTAGTATAAGACTCAGGGTTCTGGTTTCCCATCTGGACTACTTTGAAGGTCTTATAGTGGTAGATCAGAAATATCCCAATCTGTGCATTGATTTGATTTATGTGAAAGATATATATATATAAACATATGAGTCTAGGCCAGTGATGGCAAACCTTTTAGACACCGAGTGCCCAAACCATGCACATGCATGGCCAAACCAAATGGTGTGTGCGAGCGCAGACATGAGCTGACATGCACAGCAGAGACCCAAAGACTGGTGGGAGGCGGGGCATCCCAACACTGACAGCGCGGCAAGAGGTAAGATCTTTTTCTTTCATGAGCTTCTGTTTCATCGTTTGCAGGGAAACAGAAGCTCATGAAAGAAACGCCAAGGAGATCTGACCTGGGGTGATGGTGCACATGCCAGCAGAGAGGGCTCTGGGCTTACAACAGTTAAAAACATTAGTACTTAAATAATAATAATAATCAACCAAGTACAAAGACATTGAGGTCAGGGGTGGGTTTCAAAACCCGTTGCTCCTGGCTCGCTCGTGGGTGTGCATGCGTGACGCTTCTGCGCAGAAGCATCCGGGCGGGTGGATGGAGCCTCCCGCCGCCGCCACTACCGGTTCTCCCGATTCGGGGCGAACCGGTAGCAATCCACCACTGATTGAGGTTTAACTCAAGAACTTCCCAACATAAAAATAATAGAAGCCAGGCTTACTTAACACTTTAATTTAAGGCTTGGTGGAGCAGCTAGGTCTTTAAGGCCTTAAAGAAGGCAAACAGGAGTAAGGCCATCCAGATCTTGGGAGTAACTATGTCCCATAGGAGAGATGCCATAACAGAGAAGGCACATTTCCTGGATCCCATCAGATCACAGTGTTTAATAGAAGAGACCTGGAGGATGTCTACTTTATCAGTTCTTGTGGTTCAGGCAAAATAATTGAAGATAGGTGGTTCCACCAATTTTCTGCTTCTGGGCCATGTGCAGAGCTACCACCTCCAAAGTAGAAAAGGCAGGGCTAGATGAAGTGATAGTTAGAACTCAGCATAAAGCATCCTTGCACATTTCCCCTCCTACACATCCTCTTTTCTCCCAGAAAACATCCCAATTGGAAAAGAAGGAGAATTAGAGTATGGAGGAATAATATCTGCAGGAAATTGCTTCTAATTTAGTGCTTCATAGTTATTACAGTCAGTCCTTGACTTAACAACCACAATTGGAATTGGAATTTTGATTGCTAAGTGATGTGATTGTTAACCAAATTACTAGACTTGATTTTACTGTGATTGTTAAGTGAATCATCCAATTATTAAGCAAATCATAACAGTTGTTAAGTGAATCATGCTGCTGTTAAACAAATCTCGCTTCCCCTATTGACATTGCTTGTCAGAAACTCACTGGGAAAGTCACAAGCCATGATTATAAGTAACAGCTTTAAGGGTGCGACATAAGTCATTTTTTCCCATACCTTCATAACTTCAAATCACTGTTAAATAAATAGCAATAGCAATAGCACTTAGACTTATATACCGCTTCACAGTGCTTTACAGCCCTCTCTAACCGGTTTACACAGTCAGCATATTGCCCCCAACAATTTGGGTCCTCATTTTACCAACCTCGGAAGGATGGAAGGCTATGTCAACCTTGAACCAGTGAGGATTGAAGCCTTGGCAGTCAGCAGAATTAGCCCACAATATAGCATTCTAGCACCATGGCTCTTATGGTTATAAGTCAAGGGCCACCTGTGGAAGAATCCACATTCCAGTTTTTTCTTTTTACCCTCAGCTTTCCTCCCTGATGCGTCTTTACCAAATTGATAAAATTGACCTTCCTTCCAAGATAGTGTGTAAGGATTGTGGAGATAATGAATATGAACCCATTGGGATGCTTGAAATATGTTTTCTGGATGTCAAGCTTTGTTTTGTGCTTCAGTATTGGTGAAGACATTGGTGCAAACATTGGAATACTATATTCAAAGACCTATTTTAGAGAACATTTCCTTCTAAAGTAGTAATTTAAGTTATCCTCAAAGGAAATGGGTGGCATACAAATGAAATCAATAAAGTAACAGATTAATAAATATGTATATCAATAAATAAATACACCTTCCTTTTTTGACCTGGCAGGACAACCCAATCATGTTTTTGAGGTTTGGTCAATGCTGCCTTTTTGTGTTTGTGTGTGTTTTCTGGTTGCTTTCTTCCTGCGAAACTCTGAAGTGCCATTATTTATCAAGGACATCACTGTTTGTACCCCTTTTGAGTAATACAAGGTTATGACTCATAAATTTCTTTGCTGTAGTGCCTCTCTCTATCAAACTAATGCATTTTCGTTTATTAAAAATAGGTCTACATTTTGGATGATGCTTCATAAAGGATGGATTGGTTGAATACTGATCAGCATAAACAGCAGACAGCAAAACTCCTCAAATCTTTTCTGTTCATTTTTTATATTTAAAGTAACGCAAGAAGGATTTATAACCTGTAGCAATCTTTCTGGGGAGGTTAGACCCTGCAAAAAGAATTGGCCCATTGAATTTCCCTCAAGGCTCAGGAGAGACATTTGGTGAAATATGTTCATAGTTAGTCTTGTGGCACATGAACTGGTGCACCAGCAGTACAAATAAACATAGCATGTAATGAATAAAGCATATGTCCTTTGCATTGAGACATATCAGGAATGGGCCTCTGGGTTACCATTAAACAGAAATTATTCAGAGTTAATTCAGAAGACCAGCAGCCAGATGTCTCAAAACAGCACGGTGAAACTGTAGCCAGCGTGACTGTTTATGTAGGTTGAAGCTGTCAGACTGAGATTGTGAGGCGGGGGATAAAAGGATTTTGGAAATCCTGCTTGGATTTATATACAATCAAATCACAGAACCCGTGTTTTCACATAAGGGATTTACGGTTCGATACCTGAATTATTTAGCATCAAAAGGCCCCTACAAAAAGTTGCCTGTTCTCTAAGGCTAGCAGCCATTTCTCTAATTTTTAAAATTGAAAACCATTTGGGCGAGACAGATATCTATCAGGAGCATGCTGCAAAGAGAGAAGGTCTACCCTTCTCCCCTTTCTGCCACCCTGACAAAAAATAGCACTTGCTTACATAAAATTAGTTTTGGCACAAAGGAGACTTCCCCCACCCTACCCCCAATGTTAATTTATTTATGTATCTGATTAAATTTTTATACCATCAAGGGCCACAGTCTCATAGCGGTATAAATCTCCCCTCCATGTTGGCTGTGCCCCTGTTGAAATCACCCCGTCAGCACAGCTTTAAAATTAATAAAGAACCATGTTATGATATGATTATTAGCTACACAATTCAGAGCAGATTAGGTTGCTTGATTCTTGCTAGCTTTGGGCCAAAGGCGGTGTTCAGCAGCACAGCAAACTTCAAAGAGAAGCTTGGCTCTTTGAAGCTGCTAAAATGAATGTCTGAGCACATCTGCAGGACGCTTAATATTGGTTAGGACTGTGTTAGATTTGTTAAAGGGTGAGCTGCATAGTATCAGTTCTACCCTGAGATTCCAAAGAGTCACAAGTGCTCTGATTAGCATGGTCCCTAGTCCCCAATTCAGTACTGTGCTATCAAATACAGAATATCAGCCAGATAATCAGGAAGGAGGACTTGGTTTATGGATTCATGCTCTTCTGTCAACCAACACTGTCTTGTCCCTGAGTGTGAGGTGCAGAAGCAGATCTTTGAGAGTTGCCGGTTGAGACTTATGGAAGTTGTAACCTAAAATATGTTGCCTAATAGTGGTCCAGAGGAATTTTATGTAACAGAGCCATGTTCTTTGAGCCAGCAAGGCAGTATAATATCAGGGTGACATGATTTTAAAATAAAAGGTAATTAATTTGAATGGCTCTTTTGCAGCAGTGGGAAAGGTTCCATTCTTAATCAGAAATTCTGAATAGTTGCTTTTAAAATACATCAATGAAATTGGATGTGCAGATAACTTCTCCACGTTAGATAAACAGCACCTTGCAAATTTGCAAAGGCGGGGGATGTGGAAACCAGATCTGATTAACAAGGCATCTACTATACTTCTGTGGTTTGTTTAGAAACGTGTTTCATTTCCCAGGAAAATTTACCCCTTATATTTTCAAATATTGCAGTCAAGCAATCAGTAAAAATGTGAATTCCCTTCTTTTTCTTTTTTAAAAAAAGATATTACATCCAAACTACGTAGAGTATTGAGCCTATTGATGACAAAAACATTTCTTCCATTTTCTGTTTAAATCTTATTACACAACAATAGGACACTAGAAATAGAAAACACAACATTGGAAAAACAGCCTATTCACAGAATGGAAGGGATTTGGGGTGGAATGAAGAAAATAAGTAGTATTGATAAGGACCGTCTTTTGTTTAAAAAAATAGTAGAATGAGGATTCTACTAATAGAATAGGGAAAAGTCACTTAGCTGAGATGGGCGGTTATAAAAATTGAATGAATGAATGAACGAAGGAATGTCCAGCTTATTTTAGGTTTTAGACAATGAATCCAATATAGCAATAAAATGCTGTCTCAGTGGAGGTATGAATTCTGGACCTTCCCCTGCTTCTCCGCTTTCTCATTTGCTCCAGGTATAGATTTGGAAGGCAGTTGGCCAGGGCACATGAACTAAATTCTTGTATAAGTATGGATAGCCACAGAATAGGATGTGTATGAGCAGCATCAGTCTCAACAATGTAAATGATAGAACTGCCTGGTCTTTGACAGTGTTCCAAGCAAACTGCTGATGCCATTCATGATTTTTTAGTAACTGGTTAAAGCATTAGGTTAGAAACCGTGCGACGGTGAGTTCTAGTCCTGCCTTAGGGCCAGTCACTCAGCCCAACCCACCTCACAGGGTTGTTTTGTGGGGAAAATAAGAGGGGAAGGAAAGAGTATTAGATATGATTATTTATAAAAATAATAAAGGCAATCAATCAACCAATCAATAGCTCTGATTACATTTTCGATGCCTTTGATCATTTTCAAAATAGTATTCTTTGGATATTTCCATCCCTGGCTTCATTAGGTCTTTCCTTCTGCTAGTTTTCTCTGTAGGAGGTATTAATTCAAGAAAGTCAGTCCTTTTTGCTTCTCTTTCCTGCTCAACTCTCCAGGATTATTTTGGGAGTTGGCAAGGTTACTTTGCCTTCGTTATCAGCCATCTTGAAACAAATGTCAATAATTGGGCAGTATGGTCTGGAACACATTCCATATTGCATGCTGTTCTGTTTACCAAACCTCACTGTTGTGTGAGGTGGTATTTAAGAGATGTCCATTTGATTTGCAGGAGCCCGTGTCAATGCCAAGGACAACATGTGGCTGACCCCTCTCCACCGAGCTGTTGCTTCAAGGAGTGAAGTGAGTAATACAGCCAATGCTTCAGCAATATGTGCTTCAGAAGTTTCAACTTTAAAACATGCACTACTGTTACTTCATCTCTTGTACACATATCCATAAAGGAGTGACTCAATATAATTGTCTATGTAATTCCAAGTTAGGTGTCTTGAATAATGAGCTACTATGTATATATTTAATGTGTTAAATATATTTAATATATTTAAGGAGGCATATTTGGGGGTGGGGGGGAGGAAAGGAGGAAGTGGGTATATGCTGCATTGGAGGTTATGTAGTGTAACATTCACCATTAGGTCTATTGTGTTCTGTATTGTCAACTTATTCATGTGCCAGGAAGATGCAGCTCACTTGTATCCATAAGGCCCCAATAAACATTCTGTCTTCCTGTCAGCTTGAGACTTCCAAAGGGTTTATAAATAAAATTACAGCACAAGCTTCTTTACATTAACCATTTAGTGACTAAATAAAAACATTTTCCCTTTTCCCAGAATTCTTTGTGGCCCTGGTAATGATTGCATTGTATTCTTTGATGTGGTTATCATTTTTGTCTATGACACAGATGAATAAATGCTGAGTTTAACCTAAAAAAGGCTAGCAAGCAAAGCTTGTGTGGTTTAGATGCACATATCTGGTTTACTTAATAGATTTTGTACCATGAAATATAACTCCATAGTCACTAATAGAAAGCATAAATGTAGGAAACACAAACACTTACTTGAGAAGAGAAATAGAATTAAAAGTTGATATCACATGCTGATCCATAATTTTGCTTTTGGACAGGCCTGAACAGTACTAAACATTCACCAAGTTCCATTGTTGCTAGCAGGGAAACTAATTGAAATCTATTTGAAAGTTTTAAGGTTTCCAGAGGCTTGAAGAGCATAGATGTTTTCAAGAAACAGAAACTGATATTTTCTTTCTTTCATAATTACGTATCCAGTAATTGTACTGGATCCCAGCCTTCACTTTGCCAAAACAACTGGAAAGAAGAGAACTTCCATTATCCTTCCTTTACTTTCTTTGTACACAAGGGGCAAAGGCTGGTGGATAAGTTGCAAATAAATACCACTTAAAAAGTAGCAGGTCTAAGAGAAATGCTTGGCAATGTGATTACAAAGCACATTAACTTAATCAGTTCAACCCAGCCCTATTTTAGACAGTATGGTTACCTACATTGTAGTCAGTGGCAGAAAGAGAGATATTCTCCGTAAAAGCACCCTGAACTATTTATTTCTTAAAGCAGAACTATGTACTTTCCAAACTGGCTTGATGTTGTCAAGTTGCTGACCAATACTGTCTTGTTACCAGTCTTGAAATAAGATTGCCAGGACTACTTCAATTGAAATTAGGAAATGATCCACAATTTATTAATCTCTATTTTGGTGCTAGGAAAGAAAACATGAACCAAAGTACCTTGAGCCACTCTTGCTTACGATTTATTTCCTGAGTTGTATTAGGAGTGCACAAGTTGTCTGTAAAAAAAAGGGAAATGGATCCAAAGCATGCATTTGGTAAAGTAAGAGAGACTATAGAGAACGCTTTGTAGTTGTTTTAATCAATGGTAGAATCTTTTCCAACCCTGTTTTATTAAAAGGCCTCAGTTTCCATGTATGATAACTCACTTTATCAGATCAAAAAGGCATCTGATGGAGTGAGCTACAGTTCACAACAGTTTGTTTGTTTGTTTGTTTGTTTGTTTGTTTGTTTGTTTGATTGTTTAAAAATAAAACTTGTTAACCAGTAAAGTGTTATCAGATTCTGGATTTATAGAGAATGCTGAAACTTCAGCGATATTGCTTGGATACTCTTGAGGGAACAATCCAGGAAAAACAGTTATTTCTGTAACTATCTCTCTCTCTGATGGAGGCTTTGAAATTGATTGAGGAAATATACAGGAAATAAAGTGTTGGAGTTTCTAAGAATTAGCTTCTGTTTAGTTTGCTCTCATGCTGGTCTCAAAATGGAATAGAACCAGCGTACTGAAATCTCTTCTGCTGGTTTCAAACCCCTGAAGCAACCATTACAATCCCATTGGTGAGCATCCTCTTTCAAGTCCCAGTAAGCTCAGCGACAGTGCTGTTGCCACAGCACTGCAGAAGACCTCTCCACCCCCTTCTTTTCCCATTCTTCTTTCACAGATGAAACAACTACAACTGCCTGCCATCTCTCCACCACTCCTGTTGCTTCTAGGATCTCTGGGAACGAGCCAGCTACTACCATCACCACCTTGTTGAGTTCTGTACTTAAGACCTCAGGAAGGTGGTCTACCATGCAAGGAGCCATTAATTCCACTGAATAGGGAAGCCACCAGAGGGACAGAGGGAATGTGGCAAAATGTCCACATTCCACTGTTTCAGAAGCAGAAGAAATGACATCTTTGCCTTTGTTAATTGACCACTTTGTGAACCTTGGGCTCAGAGCAAAACTTATTTTTAACATGCTGATTGATACATTTAAAATCCTTAATGATTTTAGCTATAAATAGAATTAATCATTTATAATGTTCTTCACTTTAGCTAGCAGTTTTCTAAAGTCAGACTCTCTTTGAAGAAAGAACACTTTTGCTAAAAGCGATTTCATTTAAAAAATACTTAGGAATAGTCACTTACTGCCTTCCAACATCCTTGCAGAAAACATTCCTGCACTTTCCTGTAAAAGGAAAAGTTATGTGATGTGATGAGCCAGTAAAACATGGCATAACTTTACCTTTAATGGAATGTTCCCAAGAGATTAGGATACCTGCTTAGAACAGGACTATATTAAAGAGAGACAGCAGTGTGCCAGAAAGTAGTGTCGTGAAGGTTTGATTGTACACATTCTCCTCCCCTCCAATCATCTCTTATCAAAATATTGAAAATAATGCCCTCTCCAACAAAACCTGTCTGACAAGTTTCCTTAGGTCTACTCTTTGCAAGTCAATTCCATCTTATCCTGTCTGGAGTTATTTTTTTAAATAGCTCAGTATGGTATTTTTTTTATACTTAATATCCTATCCCCTCTTTTGTTTTACTCACTGAAGACTTAATAAGTGAGAGAAATAACCAGGAGTAGCTAAATTTTCATTTATAATGTGCTCCCATTCTAAGCTGCCATTTTGCAGGGTGTTTTCATTTTCCAAAGTTGGGTCTATACAATTCATGCTAATGAATTGGCTGTTGAGAACGTCTTCTTTTTCAAAAGTTGCCAGCTTGGCTTTTCTCCAAAGATTGGTAGAATTGCTTTTGCAACTATCTGGGTCCTTGCCAAGCCTAAGGGGATGAATTCTTAGAATTTGTTTCTAAATCTGAGTACTGGCTGCTACAGTTTTGGAGTTTCCCAGGTGTTGGCTTCTGGTAAAAGTCCACTAAAGGGGATTTCTAATAAACTACAAATCCTTGAAAAGAAAGGAAGGTAGATAGAAATTGCCACTCCTTGGTTCATATTAATGGCATAATTTAACATCTATTTCAAAAGAAAAGCGATAAAGCTACGAGCTTGACATAGAAGATATTGGACTTGTTTTACCTGCCAAACCTGTTGGTTTCTATTGAATGTGTTTAGATGGTTTGTAATCTGTCTCAAATATAGTTGAACAGTTAAAAGTATTCACATACTTTTTTTGATTGTTTTTGCAGCTCAGTTATATTTCTGTAGCTCACATATATATGTATATGTAGATTGATCATCATTCTGCTTTAAGCATATAATGAGTCTGAAGGGCCAATTAAAAGAACAGTGGAGCCACACTGTTGGTACAAGTCCTGGAAGCTGCATGTTTTCCACTATACCTATTGTTAGTCATGCATTGTGGGCAGATGTCTGCATGTCAAAAGTCTTCATGTAGCAGTCTTAGTCAGTGGGGAAACCACATAACTATATAGCCAAATAATGTCCATGTGAATAAAGTCATTGATTACAGATAATTTTCCCAGGTAAAATCGAAGTTATCTCAAGCTGAAAAGAATATGCTATGGTTCATTTAATCCTTTGCAATGGCAGCAGAAGCAAAGTTGTAGTGACTCAACTCATTCACACAAGGCCAGAATTCTTCAGAAGGCTACTGAAACAGCTAACTACTATATAATCTAGATTAAACCAGTAAAAATGTACTTTTATTTTGCCATTTTTACGCCCCCACCACCAATCCCTTAAAAAGGATTTTAAGTGACCCACAACTTTCCTCACTGCTTCTGCCACTCACACTGCTGAGAAACATTGTCTTTTATTTTTTTTGTAAATTTTTTTTATTTTTTCCAAAAGAAACATAAAACAGATTTTTTTTTTTTCCAGAATGAAGTCTTGGTCCGGTCACAAATGGGTACACTAATTTAACAAATGAAAAACAAACAATTTTAACATAAATTTCAACATCTTAATTAATCTTTTTATTATCTCATCATACATCCTAATCTCCTACTAAAACAAATCTCCTTTTTATATTCAATTATAAGTTCAATTATAAATCGAAATTCAAAACCGCTTTATCTAAATTTTTTATCCCTTGCTCCTTTTAGCATCAACATTAAACACAAAAACAATATATTCTATTAATCTATATATTTACCTAGCAATTTTATCACCACAAATCTTAATTTCAAAATATATACAACTCAATTTTTATTTCAATTTATTAATCAAAATTTCTTTCTATTTTTCTCATTTTCTAAACCCAATCTATCCTGTTATATTCTTAAACTTTTACACAGAAATCTCAAAATTTACCATTTCATTTTAATTATCACCCAACATTTTCTTTTTCACCCCTTATTAATAATTATTCTTCAATATATTCTCCTCATTCTCCTCCATTACTCCACTTATTATTTGGCTGATTTCCAGCACAGCATATTTTGGCTGAGTTTTCAGCATATTATCCTCCTTAACTCCCCCTTTTATTTGGCTGATTAACAGCATTTTTTGTTTTGCCTGATTAACAGCATTTTCCTCCTTGACTCCACCTATTATTTGGCTGATTAACAGCATTCTCCTCCTCAACTCCATCTAATATTTGGCTGATTCCAGCATTTCATTATTTGGCCGATTTCTGCTGAGAAACATTGTCAATCAGTGTCCCTTCAGCTGATCAATCATCAAGCAGCAAAGACTGTTCAGTCAGTGCCTCATCTCCCCTTTTCTTTTTTATTTGCATGTTGTACGGTATGTATTTGATTGGTAATTTCTTCCAAAAAATTGGAAAGTTATCTGGCCAAGTAGAGGGAGCTACAAAGCCACCAAGGCTTTGTCCCTTGGTACTTTTTAAAAAGTTAATAATAGCGTATCAGTCCAAAGCAATGACAGCTGATTCTCTGTGGGAGGAAGGAGAGGCTAGATTGAGCTAAGGAATTTGGAGGGAGGGTAAACAGAAGAATTCCCACCAGTGGAAAATTGACAAGCCCTCCAGAGCTGTCAGCCTAACAAAAGAGAAACTATTTAAAGTGTGATTTCACTTAATGGGTGTAGAGTACACATTTGAAAGTGTTTTCAGTTACTTAACAGTCCAAATCTAAGCCTACTGATAAGTAGTCTCCACTAGGTTGGATTTAATTTTGAATAAACATGATTGAATATTTAGTCTGGGAATGATGGAGTTTGCAATCCAGGCTGGAGAAGTATTGGAGAAGTATGATTACAGGAAATCATACAGTAATATGAATTTATCTCAAAGTAGGATGTCGACCGTAGCATTTTCTTCCATATTGAGCACTGTTGGATTTAAACATTTCAGTCAAGCTAGAGGAACATTTCTATAGCTATTCAACACATTATGCATAAAGGTAATGGAGTCCATTTTACTTTACAGGAGAGAAGTAATATATATATATTACTATATATATTATATAGGCAACTGTTCAGTATAAGATTTGTAAATATAATCTATTGTGTCTAATAAATGCTTTCCTTGTGATTTCATTGTGCGATCTAGGAAGCCGTACAAGTATTGATTAAGCATTCAGCTGACGTCAATGCCAGAGACAAGAACTGGCAGACACCCCTACATGTTGCAGCTGCAAATAAAGCTGTGAAGTGTGCTGAAGTGATAATTCCACTTCTGAGTAGTGTCAATGTCTCCGACAGAGGAGGTCGGACAGCATTACACCATGCAGCTCTGAATGGCCACGTTGAAGTGAGTGCCTTAATAACATTGCTCTTTTACTTTGAAATCTGTCTGGTCTGACAAAATCATTTTCCTTTATGTGATGTGAGCTGAACACCAGACTCAGAATTGTTCTGCTAATTTGCATCCAATGGATTGGGTAAAATGAATAAATAATCAATCAATAAATAAATAAAAGTAAACACATTTGTGAAGTACAAATCAACATTAAGTGAATTGTTGCATAGCCTATAACTGTTAACTGATGTACATTTGGGGGCTGTTTGCTTGTTTTAGATGGTGAGTTTACTTTTGGCTAAAGGGGCAAATATTAATGCCTTCGACAAAAGAGACCGAAGAGCTTTACATTGGGCAGCATACAAGGGTAAGAGAGTTTTTTTTTCTTCTTGTTAGCAAAATGTCTGTAAGATGATTGGCAATTACAGTCATAATAATTACAATACTCAAGCTCTTTCCTTAATTTAATAAGCATATTTCTTGTAGTACTTTGAATTTCTTCTGTTGTTTGACATATTCTTCTAATGCTGATGTTTGATAATTTATTTCTGTTTTATCTTAGGGTTAAATAAATCCCTTTAAAGGTTTATGTCATATTTTAAGGAGAAAAAGTTAAATGTCTTTAAATTAAAAATAATACTTGCTCACTGTTCATTTGAATATTTTTAAAATATTTCAAACTAAGTGGTTATTCAACTCTTGTATGATTCAGAGTTCATGTAGTGATAAACGAAATATGCATCGGAGCCATTGCAGGTATCAGTGAAACTTTCTGTAGAGACCTCAGCATCTTCCTTCACAGAAAGTAGACTCAATCTTACCAGTAAGGACAAACAGTATTAAATTTTACAAACTGATGCTCATGAAAAGAGATGACTGACACATAGTCTTCAAGCAGAAAGGACAATCAAAATGCTTAGTCATAATATGATACAGATATATAATTTATCCAAAGAAAGCAAAAAAGAATTAAAGGAAAAATGACCCAAGACATTATACCTCGGTCAAGCTGAAGTCGACATATGTTATCAACAATTGGATTTTTTTAAGAAGAACCCTCAAGGATACTAACTTTGAAAAAATCATGATTTTTTTTAAAACTACAGTATGTTGAAATCACAAGTAGAAAAGGGATCTTATCTTTGAACTGAATCATATCTATAATTTATATCGGAGAGAGCATGTAATTTATTATGTATAGAACTTCATCTTATAAGATAGACTAAGGAAACTATTCTTTAGAAATGTTACTTTCAATTAGCTATCTCTCTTGATCAGGAATCCATGTGTTTTGCTGAAAGACTCTTCCCTTTTGGTGACTTACAAAAGAGTTCTCTCTATGTTAGCTGAAAGGCAAAAATGTGTAAAACATGGAAAAAGATCAAGGTCATTAGTATATGGAGCTCATCTTTTAGATTTAACAACCATATTCTGCTGCACAAAGAAGAATTTTCCTCTTAATTGATACTTTTCTTTGCAAAGCTTTGTAGGCAAGTCAGCTGAAAATGGTTGGGGCAGTTTTTGAAGAAATTACTGATATAAGTTTGATGTTGTCATTACGCAGTGATGCTGGTTCAGGAACTGCAGTTTGCAGAAATGCAAGATGATTTATCTATAGAGGCAAACACTCTTAAAAATAAGTGTAGGTCCATTCTTCAAAAATATCCTCCAGTATGTGCAATATTAAAATAATTTGTTTCCTCCTGTACTTATAAGTCAAATGTGTGTTTTTCTGCTTTAATTGTAATATTTAGTTCCTTTTAGTTCCCTGTAGTGTCCAACTTTCAACATAATTTGTTTCCTCATGTACTTGTAAGTCGAATTTGTTTTTCTACTTTAATTGTAATATTTAGTTCCTCCAACTTTCAACATTCCAGCCTGTCAATTTTTTTTAAAATTCAAAATGAACGGTTTTTTCCACGGAGAATTCCAAATTCTTATTTGAAATCTGTTTGTAACTTTCCAAAATCAATGCTTTAATTAGCCTTTTGCTGTTTATTAAACCTTTATTTAAAGCTTATTTTGGTAAGGATTGAAGGAAACTCACCTGTTTTTTTTCAGATTTGCCAATCCAGTGGTTCCTTATACCTGAAGAGCAGTTAACAAGCAATTTTTAAAAGTGATTAACAAAAGAAGTATGAGAACCCAGTTTTAAAGTTGTCAACCATGGTTTGAGAAAGTGGCTATTCCCTTCTCTCCCAAATCTCTAAACCCACTGGAGATTGCTGTCTTGTGAACTCCTTGCAAGGAACAGCTGTATTGAGCACTTGTCTGCAGTTCCAAATCCTTTCCTTGTCCAGAAAGGAATTACAAAGAGCTGATCTATTTGGTGTATTTTATTTTGCTGTGCTTCTTGGCTCCACTTTTAGTGGAGCTGTCTTCAGTTCACCATTTCTTCCCCAGATATCCAAAAACTCAGAACTCTCAGTCAACTCCATCTTTAAATACTGCTGTTTATAGGATATTTGAAAATAGGATTACTAACTAACTATAAGCATCAACAGAATTAACAGTTAAGGAAAAGAAATTAACATTTATTTACTGTATCGTGAAAGTCAACAGAAGCCAACACAGTTCTAGGCTGCATTAACAGAGGGATAGAATCAAGACCACATGAAGTGTTAATGCCACTTTATAATGCCTTGGTAAGGCCACACTTGGAATACTGCATCCAGTTTTGATCGCCACGATGTAAAAAAGATGTTGAGACTCTAGAAAGAGTGCAGAGAAGAGCAACAAAGATGATTAGGGGACTGGAGGCTAAAACATATGAAGAACAGTTGCTGGAATTGGGTATGTCTAGTTTGATGAAAAGAAGGACAAGGGGTAACATGATAGCAGTGTTTCAATATCTCAGGGGCTGCCAAAAAGAAGAGGGAGTCAAGCTATTCTCCAAAGCACCTGAGGGCAGCAAGAAGCAATGGGTGGAAACTAATCAAGGAGAGAAGCAACCTAGAACTAAAGAGAAATTTCCTGACAGAACAATTAATCAGTGGAACAACTTGTCTCCAGAAGTTGTAAATACTCCAAAACTGGAAGTTTTTAAGATTGGATAATCATTTGTCTGAAGTGGTGTAGGGTTTCCTGTCTAAGCAGGGGATTGGACTAGAAGACCTCCAAAGTTCCTTCCAACTCTGTTATTCTATTCTATTCTAGAACAATTATCACATATTAATGACCCTTTTTTTTAACTTTTCTTTCACTGCCATGTACATGATGGTAATTTGATTATTCTGAAAACAATAATTCACAGCACAACAATTCAGCTGTTTAATAGCAGAAAAAGATGAACTAATTAGCGTTCATATTTTAAAAAGTCTTTTTATAGGATCTTCCCTGTGAAAGTGAAACACTCACAATTGGAGTAATTACGTTAGAAGAAGTATAAAGAAAAATATAGTTCCTTAAAAGCTATTCATGTTCCTTTTTCTAACTGAAAAAATGCAACTTTTGAATTGTCTTAAAAATGCAAGTAAGCCTGAAGTAGAATACAGTGGAATTAAAATAATTTCTTTTTTAAAAAAGGGAAATGATTTATGTGAAGATCTCTTCAGTATCGGATTTCCTAAAGCTGGACTCTTGGAACTGTCTGTGGTTGCTTTCCCTTTTTTTTTTTTCCAAAGGGCTGAAGATAACTTGGAGGGTTATAGATCAGTGTGTGTGTGTGTATACTACAATTAAACTTCCATCTTCAGATACACAGTTTTCATCGATTTTATTATCCTGTCCGGGAACAACAATCATCCAGGATTTTTTATATTTTATATGCATCGTATAAAATTAGAATTCTCAACTTCCTTCAGTTGTTTTAAACACACACACACTAACAATTGTCTAATGAATGAGCATCGTTTGTTTGAGATTGAGTTATGAACCTAGAGTGGCATGCCAACAATGAGGGCCATATTAAATTGCACTGCTGAGATAGACAAGAAATACTACATTTTCCTTGTCTTTTTTAGGCCACTTGGAAGTTGTTTCATTACTAATCAGTCATGGGGCTGAAGTGACATGTAAAGATAAGAAAGGTTACACTCCACTTCATGCTGCTGCATCCAGTGGTCAGATCAGTGTAGTGAAACACTTGCTCAATCTTGGTGTGGAGGTAAGTTGTTAATACTACTTTTAACAAGCTAGTAAAGATTGAATTGTTGTAAATCCTGACTGTTGAAGCTTTAATTCTTGTATAGAATGAATGCATGGCCATCTTTTAAAAATGTTTGCTATCTTTGATAAGGTTGATGAACCATTCTTTGGATTATAAATTATTTTAATTATTCTGGATAATGATATTATCTGTGGAGCCGTGGTAGAGCAGTGGTTAGAATGCAGTACTGCAGGCTAATTCTGCTGACTGCCAGCAGTTCAGCAAATCGAGTCTCACCGGCTCAAGGTTGACTCAGCCTTCCATCCTTCCGTAGTTGGTAAAATGAGGACCCAGATTGTTGGGGGGCAATATGTTGATTCTATAAACTGTTGAGAGAGGGCTGTAAAGCACTGTGAAGTGGTATATAAGTCTAAGTGCTATTGCTATTGCTTTATTAATATGGATAGTTGTTGAGAGTGACAGCCACCAATGTAATTCTCCAACTTCCTTTGTCCCTTAGACTTGATATAATAATAAAAATATATCATATAGAGGTGCCACTGAAGCATGTGATGTACAACTGACCATATATGCTTATACAGAAATAAGGATGATTGCTCCTATATGATTGGACAAATTTTCTTCATTATTTCCCTTAATTTATTATATAAATAATCTATTTCAGCACTGACAGCTTTAACCTAGATAACCATACTATTTTTTTTCTTTCTTTCTTTTTCTTTTTCTCTTTTTCTGCCACCAACTAACATATGTCCAAGTTTGAATGAATCTAAGCAAAGATAAGCACTTACAAGCAATATGCAAGATTTTTGTGCAAACCTAAAAGCCTGGAAAAGATCCAATTTCTTGAAAAAATGCAATCCTGTTCTTATTTTTTTTTTAAGAAAAATCTTGTTATTTTTAATTTACAATTTCTCTACTTGGAGAAGCCCAAAACAGTTTGTAACAGAACAATAAAGCAACATTAAATAAAGCCATCAAAGATCAATCCAACATACCTTAAAACAATAACAATATAACAATTAAGGTTCTTTTTAAAAATTATTTTAAAATGAAGTCAAAGGAGCAGCCAGGCCCTGGAATTATACTATAAATGCTAGAGCAAAAATTCCAACGTTGTCTTAAATATTGTATAAAGAAGACTACATGGGGCCAGCCATATTTCCTTTGGAACAAATTTCATAGAGTGCTGAGATGGAAATATGCAGTACACTATCTGTCTCTCTTTAAGTGACAACATATTTTCTCTCTTGTTTAAATCCAAATTAAAACAATCTCATTCTTCCAGGCCTGCTTTAAATGAATGGCCACATTTCCACTTTTTTGTTTGTTAGATAATAGTTCTCCTAACCTCAGAGTTTGATATCAATATTATAAGAACAAGTTCAGGAGCGCTCTTGTGGAGGGTATAACTTTTTTTTTTTTTTTTGCTTTATTCATAAAAATGAATGATTAAAATTTGTAGCCACAGAAGGGAACTCATTAAGTTGAAATTATTTTTTCATATGTTTTATGTAGTCATGTGATATTTAGACCTTTTATTTGTATGATATAATTTTTCTTGAAGAAATAAATGCATCACCTTCTATTTGAAATATCAAGGACCATTTTATCTTTACTAGAACCTCTTTTTCCTTTACACAAACTCATATGGCCTAGTTAGTATTTTATAGTTAGATTATATTTTGTTAATTAATAACAAACCCTTGTGCTGCAATTCTCCAGCTAAGTCAACACGCAATGTTCTTTTCTAGTGTGCTAAAAAGAGCCGGAAGTCAACACTTTTTTTCTTTTTCGTCTTCTACCCCACACTTTCTCCTCTTCCCTTTTCCCTCCCATTGCCCATTTTTATTTTCCTTTGTATTTTATGTTGTGATATACTAATAAAAAAATTGAAATAACACACAACGAGGATGGGCTAGACAAAACTAATGCCTTAATGTGAGAGATTTCATGTGATCTTTTGCCGTTGCAGATTGATGAAATGAACATCTATGGAAATACTGCCCTTCATATTGCTTGTTATAATGGGCAGGATTCTGTGGCTAATGAGCTGATAGACTACGGAGCTAATGTCAATCAGCCTAATAACAGTGGATTCACTCCCCTCCATTTTGCTGCTGCGTCTACTCACGGGGCCCTTTGTCTGGAACTACTTGTGAATAATGGGGCAGATGTAAACATTCAGGTAAAATTATAGGTTTCACATCTCTTCCTTTTGATTTCCATTTCTTACATCTTTAAATAGCAGATAAATGGAACGGAGATCAGGTAAGTGAAGGTTATGTGTTACACCTACACATCTAAATGCTGAGCTTTGAGGTATGCCTGTTAAATACAGAGTACATTTCTTTTCTGAACAGCATGGGAGGCATGACTATTGAAGGAGGGGGAAAAAATCACGACTATTGAATTTTTAACTTTCCAATTTAGACATATTCCTTTTGTGCAAAAATCACTTGGAATGGGTAACTGTTACACTCTGGACAGCAAGATGGGCAGCTTATAAATTTAATAGGTGAATAATAAATAGATATAATAATATCTATAATATCTATAATAGATAATATCTATAATAAATAGATATGAATTTACATGGAGAACAAAGAAAAATGAGGCGATGGCCTTCACATGGTTCATAGGCGAAGAATTGAAACCAAGCGCTGTTCAGCTTCTCTTAAATACTGTCATCATTATACATGTTGCCCATTATAGGTATTCTATATATCACAAATGGGATCAGAAACAAAATGTTCCTTTCTTACTCCATCCTTTAGCAGGATTACTTCCAATTACAATATTGTAGTCTGAAAATGTTTCTTCTTCCTCACCTTTTCTTGCAATATTACTTAGAAGGTTGGCAACCATCCCTGAATCTTTTTGTTTCATAATATCACTAGATAATTTAGAGTTGGGGAGAAAAAGTAAGCTTTGTGGGGGGAATGTGATTCATTAGGCTATTGCTATGCGTCTCTTCTTAGAAGAGTATGTTAATTTCTTCTTAATCATCTTTTCTCTATATTTTAAATGTTTTCAGAACATGAACCCAGTTATTTATTTAAAAAATTCCCAAAGGCCTGATCAAGAGGCAAATACAGTGTAAAAAACTTTATTCTGTTCTATAAAGAAGCTCACCAAGCCATAAATGTTAAGGTGCTTTGAATATTATTTTGATTGATAAACATCCTTCTTTCTGTGTGTTTAGGAAGTGTCTAATGTTGCCATTTTATTTCTAAATGAGCAACTTAAAGGAAATAAGCACTTCACTACCAATAGGTGTGGTCTGTCTTATGTTTGTTTTTTTTTTGTTTGATAGAGTAAAGATGGGAAAAGCCCACTGCATATGACAGCTGTCCATGGGAGGTTTACACGGTCACAAACTCTCATTCAGAATGGTAAGCTAGTATTTTTAATATTGTATCATTTTAAAGCATCTTTACTAATTTTGTCAAGTTTTAACCTTTCATCTTTTTAGACAAATGAACAATTGTATATTTTCTTTCTTTTGGATATATAGTCCAAAAGAAGCAAGAGTGAAAAATAGAACAATTTAAATTTTATTGTATCTTATTTATTTCTTTATTTATAGTCCGAGGCAACTGAAATGACTAGGAAGAAAAATAATAAGTAATAAAATGAACTCAACTAGAATCTATACTTAATTAAGACATCAGCAGGGTAAAATCGTAAACCACAGCAATGGCAATTAAGCAAAAATTAGCAACCCTTCTAGAATTGCCAAAGACCCATTAGATAGAGGGAGGAGAGAATATTGTCTATAAGGTTAGGGTTAGGCATTTTTAGTTTCTTGTTATTTTTTTAATGTTCATTGAGTTTGCAGACAGTTGCAGAACATCTCCAAAGAAGATATAAATAAGCAGGGCACGGTTGGAATGTCCATAAATCTGGTGTAAAACTACTATTTTTTAATTGGTCTGTTATATGGAGAAGTTCTCGTGATTAAATTTATATGTTGATTCATCTCTGACAAAGTTGCCAAAATGAATGTGATAGATATAGAAATCTTAGATTATAAAGTCAGGAAAATACTAGAAAAATATTTTTAGTGAAACTAAAAATTCTGGCATATGCAGGTTTTGTTACCAAAAATAGTACTGCCCTGAGTTCTCTCCATTTGCCATCATATCATTAATAAGGGTCATTCCAGGTCATGATGTTCTCATTAAGAAAGTCTTTGTTTCTACTTGAATGCTGTCCAAGCTGTTAGTATGATGAATTATCAGAAAGACAGTACAAACTGGAAACAGTTTTAGCCCTGAGTCCTAATAATATCTACTGCCTTTTACCAAGGAAATGGTTTTTAAATAACAAACCTAAATATCTGTTTGTTTAAATCTAAATAAGAATTTTGCAGCATGTTTAGGTTTGGTATTGAGATTACCATAATCAGGTAAGAAATATTACCTGATAACATGGGGAAACAGTAGAAAGAGAAAATATATGTTTGACATATATTGTAGATATGGATACATACACACATGGATATCAGTTTAAAAGGAAATACAGCCAAAAAAATCACAGTGAGAATTTAGTCCACTATATAGTTTATTACTATGAATGACCAGAAAATCTACATCAAACACCCTGGGTGGGAGATAATTTCTCTCTCTTTCTCATTCTCTTTAGCTTTTTGTCATCCTGTTCTGTTCAGAGAAGGAATAGATTGCTCTTATCAGAAGTCTGAATTCACCCTTTTAAAAAAATTAGGCCTCTTATACTAATCCATAGGGACTAAATATTGTTCTTAGTTTTAGTAATATTTTTAATTATAAAAATATTGAGGATGGCAGAGACCTACAGATCCCTGCTCAAAATCTTTCTTCTGTTTCATGTGGAACTGAATTGTGTAATAAAAATACAGTAATCTCATTATAGTTTAAGTATAACTGACAAAGCAGTAGAAATACTAGCAAGCCAGAAGCAGAGTAATGAATTTCTGAATTTTGTTAGCAAAAAGAAAAAAGAAAAGAAAACATACGTCGGGCAATATGAGTTGACTAAAAATTCAAGGGAAATTCTGAAGATCAGCTAACTTATTTGTCAGATTTACATACCTGGTAAATTAATTAGAGAAACTTCTAGATTGGGTTCCCGCAAAATGCTTGCCTAAGTAAAAGTGGAGAGAGTAGGACCAGAATCTGTGTTATATAAACTTCTATTTATTTAAATTCACTTTTGAACTTATTGTCTTACAAATTCTGCCTTTATAATTTATGTTGTAAAACATAAGAATTCTAAATATGCACTCAGTTGAACAGGTGAAAATTTACAAGTATTTAAGGGTACTATTTTGTACTACCTATAAATGCAGGGCACACATGCAGCATGTTCAAAATGCACAGAAATTGTCAACATCCCTGAAATCTTTGTAACATTCTAAAAGTGCATAATTCATGTTTGCTGCAATAAAAATATTTTTGGCTGGGGTTAAGGCACAACTTCTGTGCACAAGCTGAGTTGGGCTCACATAAACTTCTTCATTACCTTGGAGAGGATGCAGCCTAACTCTTAAGGAAGGTATTTGAAGGCCAAATGTGGCTTTTGCTGTAAGACCCACTAACCTAACCTGTGACTCTTATTTAGACATGCATCCTGTCATATTGATTCAAAGTATTTCCCCCCTTTTGTCTTGGTACTCTTGATTTCAATTGATAATTTTGTTTCATTTAAGTAAGATATTGTATGAGAAATTAAAATGCCACAGCTTTTCACCTGAAAGAATTGTCTTACTTTCTTCTTTTTGAATTGGTCAAATCCTTCATTGATGGAATTTGGTACTTTGTAGTTCATAATGTTCAGGGAACCCAACCATTGCCTTAACGTGTTATGGTGATCAGGCAATCATATTAAGTCATAATGTGTTCTATTTGTGTGGAATTATGGTTTGTTAAGGCTTGTTAGCTGTTTTTGTGTACCAGTATCAAAATTGTATGGTAATGTACTTTGGTTGCCCTTTCAGAATATATAGCACTAGATCTAATAGTGTAGAATTTCTTGATTAGTAATATATGGTATAGTAATTCAATAAATTCATTGCTAATGTTTTCATATTTCTATCTCAAATAATATATTGTAAATAGTGAAAAGGCAGTTGTATCATATCTTCTACTGGCTGTTTGGGTGAAATTCTCTATGCCTTGCAAATAATGTGTTTTTTTCCATTAAATTGCACTTGATCCTTACATAATATTTTCATATTCAAATGACATATCCAGGAGGTGAAATTGACTGTGTTGATAAGGATGGCAACACTCCCCTCCATGTGGCTGCAAGATATGGACATGAACTTTTGATTAATACCTTAATAACCAGTGGAGCTGATGCTGCCAAGTAAGTTGCTGAAGAAGTAATATTCTAAAATGTAAAGTTATATCCAGTGGTGGGATTTAATTTTTTAAACAACCAGTTCTGTGGGCGTGGCTTAGTTGGGGGTGTGGCTTGGTGGTCATGTTACTGGGTGGGCATGGCTAGCTGGTCATGTGACCGGGTGGGCGTGGCTATGTGCATAGGGACTACTCAGAGGGCTGAAAAAAGTCATTTCTGACTGGTCCTCGCACTTATGACCATCCTCACATTTATGCCTGTTGCGGCATTCTTAACAACCGTGTCAGTCATTTCACCACTACTTCTCTTCACCGCGGTGACAAGATAGGGCGCAAAACGTAAAATGTGAGGACAGTCGTAAGTTCGAGAACTTGTCAAAAGTGCGAGGACCAGTCAAAAATAAATTTTTCAGCCCTCTGAGTAGTCCATATGCACAAAAGGACTACCCAGAGGGCTGAAAAAAGTGATTTCTGACAGGTCTTCGCACTTTTGACCGGTCCTCACCCTTATGACTGGTCATCATTTATGCCCATTGTAACATTCTTAACGACCGTGTCAGTCATTTCACAACTGCTTCTCTTCACCATGGTGACAAGATAGGATGAAAAACGTAAAATGTGAGGACAGTCATAAGTTCGAGGAGTGGTCAAAAGTGCGAGGACCAGTCAAAAATAACTTTTTCAGCCCTCTGAGTAATCCATATGCACAAAAGGATACAGCAATAGAGAGGGATGAAGGAAGGAGAAGAGAGATGGAAGAAAGAAGGAGAGAGAGGGAAGGAAGAGAAGGGAAGGGAAATTAGAGTAGGAGTGAGGGTAAGAGAGGGAGGAAGAGAGGAGAAGGAGAAAGGAAGAGGAAGTAGGAGAAGAAACGGGAGGGGGGAGAAAGTAAGAAGGAAAGAAAAGAGAGAGGTGGTAGGTTTGAGGAGAAAGATTGCTGTACAGTAAAAAAGATGAAATGGAAGAAAGGCAACCCCAAACAAATATAAAGATATTAAGATAAAGAATGAATTGTTAAACTTTAAAGAATAAAAGAGAACAAGTATGAATAAATAGCAATAATTAGAAACACACATACAAACATACAATGTATTTTCTTTGAACAGAGTATTTGGCCGGTTCACAAATTTAAACAGTGTTTAGTCATTTCAATTAAATTTACAATTTCTATATTTCCTTTTTGCCATATTTATTCCTTATCTATTTTTTTAAAAAAACTAATATTACCCTTCATCCTCATCTCTAATCTTAATCAAATTCAATTTTTCCCTTCTATTCTATATTATACCCCTTCCCATTGTCATCTATTTTTATATCCATCCTCACATTGGTTAATTATGTAATATTACAGTTGTTTAATATAAATTCAACATTTTAATATAAATCAATTAGTTATATAACTATATTTTTTGTATATTAATCAATATGAACATGAATATTCCAATTATTTCCATGCAATCCAATTTCTTACAAATCAATTCATTATATTTACCAATAATAATAAACCAAATAATTTCCCCCATATATTCCTCCAAACCACAACTTAACCATTTCTGCTTTCAACACAATATACAATTAATAGTATCTCAATTATTACAATTCCCTAGTTAAATAGAGCTTTTTTTCTTTTGTGTTTTAAAATCTTGAACTCTCCTCTTTTTCCCTAAATTTCCCATTGTTTGCACCTACCTTTTTTGGTGAGGAAAAAGAAAAGAAATCTGCCTGCCTAATTTTCCAACGTTGCAGCAAACAGCAAAGCCAACAGCCTGCTTTACTTTCAGTTTCGTTTTTCAGCATAGCTAAGGAGAAAAAATCTGCTCCAGCACTCTTTGCAAGCAAGCAGTAGAGCCCTGAGCAAAACAGCTGTGAGCAAATCAGCTGAGAGTTGGAAGGCCGATCTAATCAACGGGCTAATTAGCCTATGCTGAAGCTCTGCGGGCCAATAAAATTATAAAAAAAACACCGAACCGTTTGTTAAATTGCTGGCTCACCCGCCCCTCGCCTACCACTATTTATTGGCAATAAATAGTGGTGCGGAGAGGCAGGGTAAGGGGCGGGGCAAGCCAGCAATTTAACAAACGGTTCGGCCGAACCGCCTAGAACTGGCAGAATCCCACCATTGGTTATATCATTAATTTTAGAGTGCATCATCACTTTGGATTGGGAAAATGGCCTATTTAGCAATAGTTGACAATATTTTGTAAATATTTAAGGTGGATTTATGGTTGCTGGACTCTTTTTAATTTGTTAAACCCATTAATTCTGTATGACACCAGTAGCTTTGACTAAAGTCCATAGCAAGACAGGATCAACAAATTGTTTACAGTTGTAATTAATACAAATTAAAATATATTTATATTTCAACTTTTACCATTTCTATACCTAATATTATAATATGATTGGAGTCTACAACTCAGAACTATTGCTATATTTTCTTTCTGGTAAAAAAAAAATACCATAAATGGTTATTATTTGTTTAGATACAGAAAGAAGGTTTAGAAGGATACGATCTACAATATTTTGGGCTTATTTCTATATGAATTTTAATCCATTCCTTTTCTAACTGCTGAAGATAGAAATGAACATCAGTGAGAGAAAAGGGTTCAGCAATCCAGGTTATCCGCTCAAAATTTCTATTTCATGCTTCAATGACCTGTATGTTGATCAAATAAAACACCTCTGTCAGTGCCTGAGATGTCCAGTGAAGTGAGAATCCGGCTTGGAATCATTAGGTAGACATCAATGTCAGGATGGGATAATATATCTGGGACCTAAAATGAAAATTTGAATTGTTCTTTGTCAAGATCATTTTGTGTCCTTCCAGATTGGCATGCAGAAGCAGAAGCTTTGCTAATAGAATGCTTGAAGAAGCAAAGTGGAAGGGCATTATCTGAGATAATTATGTGTAGGGGGATGAAGGAGTAAATAACTAAATTTGACTTATTTATATTCAGATAGGAAATTTTTAAGATGTAACCTGGATATTATGTAATAAATTGTTCTAATGAATCCCAGTAGATTATTCCTGTACATATTTGTATGACAGGGAGATTATAAATTGGTTCTGGAAGGGACTGTTATTTAGGAAATGTTTGTAAAGCTTTACCATATATCACTAGAAAACATATTGCCGTCTTATCACTCTGAAATAAATCCAAATTTTCCTGTAGCAAATAGATGTAGAAGAGAGACATATATGGAGAGACGGGTCTACAAACTTTATTTGAAGAAATGTTTATATCAGAGGTTTGTTTGTTTGCTTTGCAGATGTGGCATCCATCGCATGTTTCCTTTACACTTGGCAGCACTTAATGCACATGCTGACTGCTGTAGGAAGTTGCTTTCATCAGGTAAGCAAAGGCAAAAGAGAATATAAAACTAACCTTGTGAATGAGCTGGTTATGTGTCACTAATGTATGTCCGTGTACTTAGCAAGTCAAGGCCTTACATTTTGTTTCAAACACATGCTGTTGTATGCTTATATGTGCAAATCTATGTGTTCCTATTTGACTGTGTACACAATCCTGTTTTATGCATTGTCTGTGTTTAAAGCATGCTGAATGCTGTCCCCTTCTTTAATGGCCATAGAGAATGGTCATTCGAGCACCTGTTATAGGATATTATACTATTTCTGGAGGAAAAGAGGGAGTGATTTTTGTCATTTGCTGTTCTATCTGCGGAACCTTACAAAATCTACAGGCAGAGGGGACAAGGTGGAGAGCAACTCTATGGGTCTTGATTGTGGGTGGAGGAACACCGCTGCAACATTGAACAAACCTTTGTTAAACTGAAATCCTTTTTATGAATCAAAGGAGCTTTTTGTTTATGAAACAACTACCTGATTACCTGGTAATAAGCTGGCTCTTTCTCAATAATTTGCCACAGTGTAAACCAGGTTTGTGCGAATTTTGGTTCTTAGTTCTTCTCACCACCAGGAATTTACTAAATCTCCAGCTGCGTCTGGTTATCTCAAGCAAATGACGATGACTTCTGTCAGTCAAAATAAGGTTAACTTTACATCCAAACCCAAATTGCAAAGTTTGAGTTTCATAACTTATTTACTATTCTGGCTTGTTAGAGGATTTGCAAATTTCACCACCGATGTTAAGCTTTCTATGGCTGGTATGTTTCTGATTATTTTTCCATTCTGGCTTATAGGTTTCAAGATAGGAATATCTGTGACGTAGGAACTAGCTTGCTTGACTGTTACTGTTTAATAAACCAAAATTCTCAACAAATCTAGTTTAATAGTAAGCCAATAGAATCTACTTTAGAGTAGACATATGTAAGTCTGTTTCTTTTTTGGTTCCCAGATTCAAGACAAAAATGTAATGCATTATATAAACAGGAAATCAGGTTGTCCCTTTTAGTAGCCTTCACTTGTTTTGTTACCATATCCTTTGTGGAAAGTTTAATCTTATTTTAAACTTCTAATTTCAATGTCACTTGGCTTTTATTATTGACTTGTGTGGCGCTCTGCAGTCCTATAGAAATACATAACTAATAAACTAGATTAAAGGAGGCTACATATAGTTATTTTTTGTCTCATAAATATTTTTGATGTCATAAATTAGGACAATTTAATTCGACTATATGGGAGGACCAGACTTACAACAAGCAATGCTCAGGGACTCTATGTGCAATTTTTCATCTCCATTTTTGATGAACAAGAAGACAACAGAATTAATGGTTGTTTTTACTATCCAAGCCCAATATGCTACTCTTTGATTTTGGAATATCAGTTTCCCAAAATATGGGCTAGTTCAAGTGCCTACTTGCTCTCCAAAATTAGTGAAGCAGCTGTCCCTTGGTCTGGCCTACCAACTAGGTCTTGTCCTCCATTGGGCAAAATCTACCATCAGTTCTAATCCTTACAAGACACCTTTCTGTAGAGGGAGCATTTGTTATTTTGTCCATTAATGTTAAAATCAGTACAGTATGGCAAAGGAAGGATAATGGAAGTTGCTTTTACAAGTACATTTTTAGACATTTTTAGTAAGATAGTGATTGATTGCATTTTCAAATGCCCAATATTAGAGCAGTTGTATTCTCTAGAGTGGATGAGATTGCAGAAGTGTGGGAGAATTATGATGAGTCTCTTTAATCTCTGAGTTCGTTATCTTTGTCATCGTCATTATACTAAACAAACATTAAATCTAATTTTGGAGCTGTAGAATATCTTAAGTGAGGCTCAGTTTTTTTTTTTTATTAGTCACTTCAAACAATTTGTGGCCTTGGCCATTTTCCATTGCTCCATCTCTCTATGGCAGAAGCCCCCCTCAACTTCTGGTGAAGGAATGAGGTGGGGATAATGCAGATAAAGAAGCAGACAGAAGTCAATTCGACATCCTTGTGTCTGTTGCCTTAAGGGAATTGATAATCATTTCTCCTTTTTTGCAATTTCACAGAGATGATCCACCCCCTCCTTAATTGTGGATTTTATTAGGTTCTTGCTGCAGTAAAAAAATGTGCTGCTCTCCATACAAAATATCTGTCCTTCTCTAGAAAGTGATTATTTCCTGTTCCCGTGCAAAATCTGAAGCCATTAGTAAATAAAAACTCTCTTTGATGCATGCTGAGGCAATTCTTGTGACTTCCTCATTTTCCTCACAGAGTTCTCTGCCTTCATGCCTGCTGTCACTTCTCTTGAAAGTCTCCCCCTGAAATGCCTGCTGCATGATTTAAATACTTCAATAGCAATGGGGTGGATGTGAAAATAGATTCTTTTTGACTTTATGGTTCTTTTTTTTTTCTGTAGCGGCCAAGCTTGAACAGCCACTGTCCGTTTCCATAACAACCTCTTGCTGACTACAGTTGTGTCTTCATTCTGATTTTTTTTTTTCTGACTAACTGATTTTTCTGTCTCTGCAATGTTTCTTGCGGTTTAACTAGGACAAAAGTATAGCATAGTGTCCTTGTTTAGTAATGAGCACGTGCTGTCTGCAGGCTTTGATATAGACACCCCAGATAAATTTGGAAGGACGTGCCTCCATGCTGCTGCTGCAGGAGGGTGAGTAGTTTTGAAATTACAACTGCAATAGATATATGTAATTTTAGCCCTGTGGTTTCCCTGCAATTTTTTTTTCCCAAAGAGAAACAGCAAAACGACACAAAAACTACTGTAATTTATGAGGCCCCTGTTTTGTGTGGAATGCATGAGTGTGCGCGCACACACACACACAAACCTCACTTTAGAGGGAGAAAAACCCACCTCTTTTTGCACATAACAAACTATGTTTGTTTTGCTTCAGTTAAGTAGGTATCACTCTTCCCCTATCACAGACTAGGCTTCCTTGCCCTCAACTGATTTTTCTTCCTTTTTTGGTCATTGTATTCCTAACCCATCACACAAACGCTGCAGTTTATCGTGCTGAAAACCCCATTTGTAAAGATGAATCTTTACAAATTAATGGCAGGTTCTGGCTCTTACATAAAATGCTTTGACAGGCCAAGTATTGTGGGAAGAGATCAAAAGAAGAGATATGAGGCCCAAATCGAGCCACTTCTCTTTTGCCCCTTTTTATCCACTGACATGTAGGGGCATTGTGCGATCCTTCCCAGGGGCTAGGGGCCATTTCTCTTTACCATTTCCCCTTACCCAGAAACAAGGGTTGCCATTCCAGTGTATTGCAAAGAATCAGCTGCTGTGCCATAAAGGATAAGCAGGACAGGGACAGTGTATTCATATCCATTCCTATACTGAGCCAAAATTCTTTCAGGTTTCTACATTTGCAAATTTGAATTAGCCCAGATAGCAATAAACACACACATACACACAAACACCCTAAATGGACATGCATTCAAGGGCAAAAGTTATATTCTAGGTTTGTTTATTTTCTCTCTTAAATGGGTAGGATTTCTCTTCCTTGCACATTCAGGCTAGACCAGAGAAGCCCATACTTTGTTCTTTAATATAGGCCAAATTGTAAATTACTGTCCTGGAAAACAGAGTTGCCAGACAGGAAAGAAAATAAACACTCATAGTTCCTCAGCCAATCACTCCTTTTAATAGAGTGCTCCTTCCCTTGTATCAAAGGCAAGCTATAAAAAAGAAGGATGAACCTCTACCATTCTAAAATTTATGCATCTGAAGACTTGTTTTAAGAGGTGAGAGTGGGAAAAGCAGGCCACAGACTACATGGACTGCACAGTAACACAGTTCTTCCAGCCAAGAGCTTGACTGAAGAAGAATATGAACTTAATTCCTTTAGTTACACTTGAAATAGCTGATGCATCAAATTTATTTCAAGGTTTCTTAGCTCATTCAAAACATTTCTCACCAGAATGTTCCCCTGCACCTTATAATGAATGTATTGAAATGATCCAGAGCTGTGCTTTTTTTTTCTTTTTATGCTGTTTCCATTCATCACAGTAGGCTGTGTGCAGGATAACTTCATGTCAAAGGGGTCTTGAACAAATTAAGCAATGTTAAAATGAATAGAGTGCAGTGGTTCTTTCTGACTAATGTGATTTAATTTAATTTTAAAAGAATGCTCTTGTTATTCACATTTTTAAGTAATAATTGTTTAAAGGTTCAGGGGGAAAAAGATTCTTTAAGAGTATGTATCATAACTCTGAACATGGCTGATAGGTATTGGTAATAGAGAACAGAGCAATCTCAGTAGATCTGGGAAGGATCAAAGTGGAATGTCTACTTCTTTAGCCAGGACAAAAAAAAAGAGACTAAGGGACTTCCTTCCTTGAGCTATTCAGCAAGACATGTCCTTCCATACATGGGAAGGAAACAAGGTATTGCAGCTGCAAGCCGGCTCCTTCCTATTCCTGCCTTGCTTTCATTGCAATAAACATAACTAGGACTCATCTAGAATGAAGCTCTTGTATGCTGGCCACATGAGAGGACCAGTTTGCTGTAACAGTTAAGGTACTGACCTAAAAATCAGGGAACTGATGCTAGTCCCACCTTAGGCATGAAAGCCAGTTGGGAGACTTTGGGCCAGCCAGTCACTGTTTCCCACAAGATTGCTGTTATGGAGAAAGGAGGAGGGGAAAGGAGTATTAATATATTTTTGCTGCCTTGAGTTATAAACTAATAAAGGCCAGATAAAAATATAATACATAAATAATAAATAAAAATGCTAAACATTAAGATGTTAAGATTCAGCTGTAAACTACTAACAGCTGTTTCTAGGGTTATATTGCTAAATGTATTTAACTGGAACTAAGCTTCTCTGAACGTTGGTGAGGTGTCCTTCTAAATCAGGGGTGTTAAACTCATGGCCTACAGGCCGGATGCGTCATGTACTGGCCATCCCCCACCTCTATTTTAGTGAAGGGAGAAAAAGTCACGATATGTCACGTGACAACGTGACACCGCGAGTTTGACACCCCTGTCCTAAGTAGGCAGATTTGCTTATGTTGCATCAAGCAATGAAATTTAAATACTTTTTTTTTTTTTAATAAAAAGACCATTCTGGTTCAGAAACCTGAATGTATTTGGAAGGTACCAGGTTGGAGAAGGCTGATCTAACACATGATGGATTCTTGTCTAAAAAATAAAGCTTTACTGCCATAGCAATCTTGACAGGTGTATGTCCACAAATTATTATTTTGTTTTTTTGTTAAGTAGCTACTCCATTGTTTCAAGCAAAACAACAGTTCAATCAGTTCTGAATGTGCAGTGACAGTGACTATGAAGTTAAGCCTTTACAGTACTGGTTTAAATACACTCAGATTATTTTTGGAATGTCTTTACCTTTGCACTTGCTAACATTCATACCACTATATCACAGAGAGGAGAGAATGTTTGAGTACAGCAGTGAGTCAATATTTGGCCAGTCATAAAATACAGTAATAAAATATTTTTTTTCAGAGAGTTGAATTAAAATAATATGCTATACAATTTTTTTACCATGGTGTGCACGTTCATCCCACTGGAGAAGGTTTTTTGCCAATTTTAGAATTCTCAAAAAATCACAGGAAATATGTGCCGTTATTTGGTATGTTTCTATCATATCATCTTCAATACTTTCAGAACATATAGTTTTATGGTTGATGAAGCTTAATTAGAAAATAATTAATTAGAAATTAGCAAGTCTACCTTAATAAGTGAAGCAAGACTTCTGTTTTTAATAATGCAGGGCTGGTACATAAATTTAGAAGCTGCTCTCAGTTTGAGCCAAATATTTTTTAACCTTGTACAGACAGCAATTAAGACGGCATATTGGGATCTCTGTGTGGAAATTTTCACATGATTGTTTCCTTTGAAAATTCTTGATTAGATTTGTAATGCCCAAGTCAGAGGCTCACATATGCAGGTGTGAATTCTGAATCTTTCTTTTCCACGGGCTGATTGTATTGTCACCTAAAATGAGCACTGGTTCATTCTGATAAAGGCTTTGTGAACAGTTCCTATACATGCTAACCAGTACAAATGATATTTTAGAGTTTGAGGAAGACATGCTTAAACATGTTTTCTCACTTAATTTCATTTTTATTTATTAAATTTGTATGATGCCCATCTTACTGTGCGGTGACTCTGGGTGGCTTACAATGATAAAAAGAAAAAGAAAAACAATGCAACAACATGTATCCAATAAGAATAAAACACTATAAAAATACAAATTAGCTATAACTAAAAGATGGGGAGGGAGGGAGGGCATAGAACAAGTAGGGGAGAAGTGGGATCTGTTATTAATCTATCAACCACCTCCAGTGTGATGTTGTCCTATTGGCCAACTGGCAGAGCCAAGTCTTCAAAGTCTTGCATGAAGGTCAGGAGGGTGGGAATCAGGGGTGAAATGCTCCCGGTTCGGACCAAATTGCCTGATCCGGTAGCGATGGAGGCGGGTGGTTCGGAGAACCGGTAGCAAAAATCCCTCCCCCCCCATGCCCAGCTGAGCAGCACAATCATCAGAGGCTTTTTTTTTTTACTTTTAAAAACATTTTTTCTACAACCTCTCCAGCCGAAAAAATGCTTTAAAAAAAAAAAAGCCTCTGATGATCGCACGGCTCAACTGGGATCGTCAGAGATCCCAGCTGAGTTGCCTGATTGGCAGAGGCTTTTTTTCTTTTAAATGCCTCTGACGATCCAAGCTGAGTTGCCTGATTGGCAGAGGCTTAAAAGGCAACTCAGCTTGGATCGTCAGAGGCATTTAAAAGAAAAAAAGCCTCTGCCGATCAGGCAACTCAGCTGGGATCATCAGAGCCTTTTGAAAGCATTTTTTTACAACCTCTTTGCCAAAGAGGTTGTAGAAAAAATGATTTTAAAAGTTTTTTTAAAATGTCCACATCCACCCAGTCACATTACCCCCCCCAGCCACGCCCTCAGAACCGGTAGTAACAAATTTTAGATTTCACCACTGGTGGGAACCGTCCTCACTCCAAAGAGATAGATGTTCGAAAGGACAAGCTTTTCTCCTGGACCCCACCAACCGGAATTCCTTGGCTGACAGGGCCTGCAGCATGCCTCCTCTGGCAGCACGGGTAGAGTGGGCCAATCCCATTGAGATTAAACGTTTCCTGAAGTAACCTGGAACCATGTCATGAATGGCTAATTGTTCATGTTTTACTCACATTTTATCTTGTAGTTTGTTGCTCCCAGTTCCTAAAAGGTTAACCATGATTTTTTTAAACTTTAGACTTTTTTCCTCATCAGCACTATTTTATTTTATTTATGCATCCTTTTCTTTCTGTATCTTTTCAGTAATGTTGAGTGTGTGAAACTCTTGCAGAGCAGTGGAGCAGATGTAAATAAAAAAGACAAATATGGAAGGTTTGTAACAATAAAAACTTCAAAAATCAATGTGGAAGTCTAGATCTTAGTTTCATGATGCCGGAATTAACTGAGCAGGATTAAGAGGAGCTCATGCTTGGCTGCCAAACTTCATCTTTGGAAAACATGTAATACAATTCTTAATACCAATAATTTTCTGGCAAGATCAAGAATATCACATAGGATTTTAGACAAGGCTGCTATTGCTCAATTGCTTATCCTTCTTCGTTTGTGGGATTAGCACTGAATTCAGATGTGAACATTCTCAGTTTGTAATCCTCTTGTCTTTTCCCATCATTTTTCTGTCATATTTTATTCTGAGGAAATCTCTCAGGGAGGAAAAAAATATAATGTTTGCACTGTATCATTTGACTGATAATGCAGGAGACCTCTGTTTGGCAACAGGGAAATAGGTTGTTTTCAGACTGGGAATCCATTGAAGGATGTAGATTAACTGGTCCTAATCTCTTCTCTCCTCCCCTCCCCTCCCCTCCCCTCTCCTCAAAGTAAAAGTAAAAGTTTGAGATTGTATAATAACAACAGCAATAATAAATTTACTTATACTTATACCAACTAGGTGAAGTGCAAACATAACAAGATAGAATTAAGACTGAGACATATAACAGCAATGGCTATGTTTATTACTGTATAAGGTTACAACTTCCTTCATAGGAAATAAACCTTTCCTGTCCAAAGTGTAATCCTAAAAGAGAGAGATGCATGCTATATTAATGGTATATTCTTTCCCCTTTCCTAGTAAGATTTAAATAGTTTAGTTCTATATTATTTTGCACCAGAATTCATCTACCCTGTTTCCCCCAAAATAAGACATCCCCTGATAATAAGCCCAATCGGGCTTTTGAGTGCATGGCAATAAGGCCAAGCACTTATTTCAGGGGTCAAAAAAATATAAAACAGGGTCTTATTTTTGGGGAAACACAGTATATGGCAGAAATAATAATTCAGTATAAAAAGATTAAGTGTAGAATAGACCATTGCTCTGTCTCAGTCATTATTTAAGCAGCTGAATCAGAGTTTTTTAACTTTCTTCTAGTCACTCTTGAGTTATCCCTTGTATTTTTGCACCTTAACCAAGCAACTTTTTGTCATCTGGAAGAGGAAACAACGCACTTATCCTACCTTCTGAAAGTATTTCCCCTAAAATTAAATCATTAATTTTTCACTGGGCATGCAATAAAGGCCATACGAGTATCATCTAACTACAATAACAACAACTTCTGTATAATGTTTTCCTTTATAACAAATCTTACTTATTTTTACAATAAGCCAGTGGTTTATTATGGTTTATTCTTTGTTTATAGTTAGCTGAAAAGCACTTCCTACCCTTTTTGTTTGTTCAATTCTTAGCCATTTCTTGTGTACTTATTTCAAATCTTCACTGAAAAAGAAAGAATATGTTCTGCATTCAATTAAATACTGCTGTTGTATCTCGAAATGGATTCTCCCTATAGTAACGTTGCTGTCAGAAACAGTTAACATAACCGTATCCTGTTACTCAAGTAGTGCCTTGGCTAATATGTTTCTATTTATTTTGCAGAACACCTTTGCACTATGCAGCTGCAAATTGTCATTTTCAATGTATTGAGATGCTGGTAACCGCGGGGGCCAATATTAATGAAACTGATGACTGGGGACGAACAGCTTTACATTATGCTGCAGCCTCAGACATGGACAGAAAGTAAACAAGCTTATTTGTATTCCTTGTTTCTAATTCATTTCTGTTCTCTTTTCTGTCATTTCTATTCTCTTCATCCAGCAATCTCATTTAAGCAAAAACTCTCCTTTGAATCAAATACCTCTTTAATGTCCCAGCTGCTAGAATTGCTTTCAGTAACTACCTGCTCCTCCATATTGAGTTACTTTTGCAATTGCATAGTTTCATCCAGATTGCTGATTTCTGCATAAACCACCTTCAACTTCTTTATATTTTATTCCCTTATTTGTGTTTATCTTGCTACTGTTTTTCACATGGTTAGATATGGTATATAAATGTTTTATCTGCTTTCCAAAGTGTTAGCAAAACTACTGAACAAAAAAAATGACAGCTGCTTTTTTTTTTGTCCTGTTGCTCAAAAATCTTATTGACTGGTATTCTTAAGGCTTTTTTCCCCTGAATATTGAATTTTCTTGAATTAGAAGAGACATTCAGAAAACTCTTATCATATAAAGATGTAAAATAGTATTAAGTTTCAAGCAATGGGATGAAAGTTTGTAAGGAGCATGACATTATGATGGAGTTAAAATATCCTCTTTATATGCTTAATACTCCTGATTCCCATGATTGAATCTCTAAATTTTCTTTCAGTTTGAGTGAATGTTGATATTATAAGCATGTTGTGTTCCACTATGCCAGAATATTTCTGGCTTTGATGCACATTTTGTAATGTAGTTCTCTATATCAGATGCATAAGATTTCTAGCAAAAATATTCTTTAAAATGATAACTTTAAATGAAGTATTTCTCTATAAACTACTTCTCAAAACATAAATATCCTATAATATCTGAAACAATTCCATCAAATTCTAAAGAAATAGTTTTTTATTATGATGAAATTTAGGGAATAGAGAACATTTATAATTTCATGCATTGAAAGGAGTAAATATGTATTTTGACATGATTTGCAAAAATGGACAGCTGCAGACAATCTCTGCTGTCCTTATAAACTTACTGTTTTTGGTATATGTATCTGATTTATAGTTACATGAAGAAGGCTTGCCATGTTAGCATATCAAATAGACCTTATGAACTGAGCATTTCCTTAATTAAGTATGCCTTAAGAAAAATACTAGTCTACCCTATATATATATTGTAAAAGGCGCTTTTGCTTCAGTTAAAAGAACAATTCTACCATAGTAAATGGATGAATAGTATAGTTCATGTGTTCTTTATTCTTCTCTAGTTTCATTAGCCAAGACCCCAATATTATCTCCTATGATGATGTGAAGTGTTCTCCAACCTCCTAAAGGACCATTATCCTAACAAACCTATCTTTTTATCTCAGTGTCAGCAGAACTTCACTGAACAAACACGCACACATCCTGGCATGTATACAGATACATAGACATATGTATATCTGTACCACATGTGTGAGCACACACACATTGCTATTTAGAAAATTGAAATTGGAAAGAAATTTCTGGGCTCAGCCAAGATTTGTGCTTATGAAATAGAATAGAGTCATGATTTAATCATATTTTAAAAATGATAAACTTCCGGCACTTTTGCCTCTATTCTGAGAGCAAGTAAGAATATCTTGAACTCTGGGGAAAGGCTATAATTGAATAGCTGGTTTCTTTGGAGCTATGAATTTCCATACAGTTGAAGTAAAAAAAAAAACCTAGGATCATCTCGCCCATTAGTAGTTGAGTTCAATATAATTTAAACATTAAAATCATAAAAATTCCCTGGTGGATCATACTACTATGTGCCATCAAATTCATGACCTTTTCCCCAGTAGGTTATTGGAAAAATGTTTAAATCTTGAGAAAAAGATTTATTTGAAAAGTGTGTGCCTGAAGACGGAGAATTATGATGAATGACTGAGTTAATCTCCTTCCCCCTTAGTTTCCATTATTGAAAAATAAAGTCATGCATAGAAAAAATACCTAGTTTAGCATAATATTACTTGGAGCTGTCTTGATAAAAAGATTGCTTTAGAAAAAAAAAGCTTTTGTAATTCTAAGCGCTACACAGTTCTACAAACAGTGACCTTGAAGGGACATATACAGTATTAATTAAACCTTTAAGGGTGATGGGAGAACTGGTTTAGTAATGAGAATAATACTGTATATTAACCAGAGATACAACCAGTTAACATTTAAAAATTCCATGTTATATCATTTTCCAAGTAGTTTGGGTAGACTGTGAAATCTAATGAAATAATGTCTCACGTATGCATGGTATTTATTTATATTGTCTTTTGAGGGTAATATTATATGTGAAATTATTTATAATGCTTTAAACCATCAATCAAATAAAGCCCAGTTCCACATATTGCAAATTTTCTACTTGTGTGTACAGTTGTACGCATAAATTAAAATACCACCTGTATTTCTATAATTGCTTGTATTTATTCTCCATCACTGTGAATACACACATGTGGTATTTGGTCATTTAGATTTTTTTTTGTCATTTTCAGTAGTGTTTTTGTCTATGTTAAAATTAAAAATTAACAAATCAATTTCAGAAGAATTTAAATGAACCACAATGTTTTTGTTAAACATTTGAGAGAAACTATGGCAATGTTTTCTTACTGCTGTTAGCTCACTTGTCAGTTGCAAGTTAAATGGATACATAAAAGGTTTCTGTATTGAAGAAGAATATGACTATAATAATGGGCAAGCTAAGAACATCATTAAGATGAATTAATAATGTAATGCCTTGCTAAGATAGCAATTATGAAGCTGTAGGCCTCATGCCTCCTTCAGTGAATTAGCAGGCTATTGCAAACAGGTATTTCATAGATCTTAGTTTGTGCTTACATAAGAAATGGTGTGTGGATTTAGAGAGGAGGAAACTATGGCTGTCATTGTTACTTGTTCTGATTAGCTATTCTACGTGTTTCATCTATACAGGTAGTCCTCGATTTACGACCATAATTGAGCCTAAATTTTCTGTTGCTAAGTGAGAAGTTTGTTAAGTGAGTTTTGCTCCAATTTTTTTTCTTGCCACATTTGTTAAGTGAATCACTGCACTTCTTAAATTAGTAACACGGTTATTAAGTGAATCTGGTTTCCTCATTGGCTTTGCTTGCCAGAAGGTAGCAAAAGATGATCACACGACCCCAGGACACTGCAATTGTCATAAATATGAACCAGTTGCCAACTATCCAAATGTAAATCACATGACCATGGGGATGCTACAACAGTCATACGTGTGAAAAATGGTCATAAGTCACTTTTTTTCAGTGCCATTGTAACTTTGAATGGTCACTAAATGAACTGTTGTAAGTCGAGGACTACCTGTACTTTTGCCAATGGGAAAATAATGTCTTTAAAATTGAATAATACTTTTATACCCTAGTATTCCCAACAACTATTTTTTTAATTACTCCACTGTCTTCCGATACTGGTGTCACAGCTAACACCAATTCATATTGTACCTACATTGAATTAGATATGATTGCAATTTCTGCCATTGCAGAAGCCTTTTGGGAAGAGTCTAGAATGGAGAAAATTGTAGAGGAGTTGAACACATAAGTAGTATTTGTGTAGAGTATCCAATAAAATGTTCCTTCTAGATTGGATACACTACTTTCTCCATGGAAATATGGAGCTTCATGGAGACTTTTATCGGTGAAATTATATAGCTGAATCGATATTTAGGACGAGGTTGGAATTAGTGAGGGAAACTGTTTCTAGCAAAGATGAGCAGAAATGATAAATATCAGAAAGCAATTCCAACAATATTGTAGCTGAATGTGATGCTGTGGTGTAGAACGAGGACCCTAGAAATACTTCCCATTTCTGAGTGCTCTTTATGACTCTTGCCATGTGCCAATCTGTGAAACATTTATATTAAAAAGTTTCCTGGTAGCACTCATAAATGTATTTACTGCTTGAAGTGAAACGATAAAGAGTAGTTTATACCAAAGAATCTCAAAATGAGTTGCCTTTTTCATTCAGAAAGAATATTTTGGGTAACTCCCATGAAAACTCTGAAGAAATTGAAAGATCCAATGAAAAGAAAGAAAAAGAAGCTGCATTGTAAGTTTGGTATCAGTACAGCGCTTTGACCACATCTCTGCATTATGCTTCTCCTTCTGTGGATTGCAGTTATGTCATTCCTTAGTTTTGTTCTGTGTCTCTGTTTACTGCTGGATTTGACATCTGAAACCATAAAATGCTTACTGTAGGGTTCTTGTTTATTGATGTAGATGTATGTTTATGTGTACTGACATATTTCATATTTAATTATTTTAAAAAGTTACGTAGCATCTACAAAACAACAAAAGCAACATCATGACACAAGCACAGCTCCTTTCATACATGCATCATGGCATTGCATGCAGAGCTAAAAAGAGCAATGCTTACAGTTTGGGGGAATAATATTGCTTTAATCATTTTGACCGAACATGAGTCACTTATTCACCTAAATTGTTTACCGTCCATTAACAAAACTCCATCTTTTTTGGGTTGAGGCTAGATTTACTGGCTTTTATCCAATAAACCCCATTACTGAAGTGTTACATTAACTAATCTACCTGAAACTGATAGGGTGCTACAGAACTGCAGGTTATCAATAAATTGATGGGACTTCATTAAAAACTTCATATGATCTCCCCCAGCAGTTTAATGTAAACATTGAACAGTATGGCACCAAAGCCATTTAAATGATATAGCCTTGAGCAGAAATTCCCCAGTAGCATTGTCTAGAGATAGACCTAACTCAGTCACTCCAAAATAATTGATTGTATTAGAAACACTTGAAAGGTCCTATAGAATTCCACATTTCTCTGCTTGTAAAGAGAGGGGATTATCCCACCACCTAATCAAGGCACATTTAGTGCCAAGACCACTAAGACCAAGGCCAAGGTATACTTCTGTTAAAAGTCAATTTTATTCAAGATTGTCTGGATCTGATTATCTACCAACAGCTCAAGCACCCTTCCCAGAAAGATGTTTGCTTACTTTCTTTAATTAAAATTCTACTATTCCTGCTTTTAAGAAGAAATGTATAAACACCTGGATCTAGCTAAACACTCCCTTTCTATTACCTGAATAAGCCATGAGAAGCAACGTTTGACCAAATAAATGCCTATTTGAACTCTATACAGTTCCTTGAACACATTGTTATGCCTTGAAGCTCTCCTGGACTCAACTACTATCTAATTGCCAAAACTACAGAATCCAAGTCAAGACAATTACAATAAATTTTGCCCTCAAAGGATCTTGGTGGCATGTCACATGAAACTACCTTAGTTAGGTTCTACATTCTTCTATTTAATGAGAACTCGAAAGGTTCCAAGTCACTTGGAAAAGTTCCACTGGATATCACTAAGAGAATACAGTGGTGGTGGGAAAATGTAATGAGATCTTAACAGTGTCCAAAAATGAGTTTTTCTGCAGGTGTCTCTATTTATTTCAGCTTGGTATATACCAAGGATTTAGAAGAAGAAGTTCACAAACAAACATTTGCTGTCTATGCCAGAAAATTTTCCTTTGTTATCTGGAATCAACTAGAATCCATTAATTTTCAGAATCAAAATCTTAATTCTAACAGATTCCCCATCCCTAAAGCAGGTAATAATTGATAGACGTCTAAAAATCTCAGCAAATCTGACTTTTGTAAAGGAGTAGATTTAACATCCCCTAATTTCAAAGTGCTATACTCCTTCCTGGCAAACCCCACCCCAGAAATCCATAGAAGATTGTCTACATGTGTTGACCTAGTTATGTCTATGTATGTTGGTGTTTTTAAAGATGTGTATGTGTGTGTGTGTTAGCTGTTGTTGTAGCCTTTTAATAAGGCTTGAAAATTGGTTCTGTCATCTTTATGTCAAGAAGATTGTAATAAGTACTGTAAGGAAAATCTTTCCTTCATAAACTTGATACTTCAAGTTGGTATATCTTTCTGATTATTGTTGTACCTTTTGTTATATCAATAACTAATATCTTGAATATGCATAGTGGTTAGTGATGTATCAAATCTCTGTCATAAAGAGTTTCCTTAAAAAAGGAAACAAAAGGAAAGGAAACATAATAAAAACAGTTGACATTAACATTTAGTAATTATTGGGAACTATGTTAGACTCCAATATCCAGAATAGTTTCTTCAGTTTGAATAGCTGTATAGCAAATAACATTTCAGCAGATAGTCATTGAAGAGCTAAAGTGACAAAAAGCATTTCTCATTATCACTGTGTGGTTATTTGAAACACAAAAGCTGTCTCTGGCTGTATAGATAGCAACTCTTATTGCCACATAT
The DNA here is from genome assembly GCF_029215685.1 of Pituophis catenifer annectens. NCBI lineage: Eukaryota > Metazoa > Chordata > Lepidosauria > Squamata > Colubridae > Pituophis > Pituophis catenifer. The sequence goes on from NW_027256881.1 coordinate 182,715,424, forward strand.
TGGAATCCTCAGTTGAGAAGGATGTAACTAAAATCTGGCTAATCCCCAGCATAGAAAAAAAATACCCTGTTTTCCCCTGATAATAAGCCCAATTGGGCTTTTGAGCGCATGGCAATAAGGCCAAGCGCTTATTTCAGGGTTCAAAAAAAAATATAAGACAGGGTCTTATTTTCAGGGAAACACGGTATTTAATATGTGGTTAATTCACTCATAGAAACAAAACATTCTAGAAAATGGTATAGTGGGAATGCTTTTAATTGGATCTTATAGCAAGAATATAACTTCCAGGCCATTACTATTGTACAAAATCCCAGTGAATATGGTAGAACTGAAGATTCAACAGGTACAGGATTCTGTTAAGCATCACGGGCCTGGTGGCTCAGCAGACTGATAGCATTGTGATTAACACCAGCTGTCTGCAATTACTGTAAGTTTGAATCTCACCAGGCTCAAGGTTGACTCAGCCTTCCATTCTTTCTAAGGTAGGTAAGTTGAGGACCCAGTTTGTGGGGGCAATAAGCTGACTTTGTATAAATATACAAAAGTATGAAGGCTATTGATTAACGCATTGTAAGCCGCCCTGAGTCTCCGGAGAAGGGCGGCATATAAATCAAATTTTAAAAAAAAAGTAGAAATAAAAAGTTGGTATTACACAGTTTTAATATTACAGTGAATGTTTATCTCGGTATCAGTCATTACATATAGTTAAATGGTAACATTTTGGTTTATATTTCTAAACAATTCACAGGTGTCTAGAATTTCTTCTTCAAAATGAAGCTAACCCTTCAATCCAAGATAGAGATGGCTATAATACAGTGCATTATGCTGCTGCTTATGGACACAGGCAGTGTCTAGAACTGGTGAGTAAGCCTGAAACAGTGCTGAAATGCTACATTGCAAAAGTGACTGCCAAATAAAAGATATCCTTAATTTTGCAGAGCTATTATCATTATTCTTTGACACTGAACAATGTTACGCTTGTAAATTTGCCCAGGAATATGGCTATGCAGGAGAGGTACTAGCATTTTCATTACTTCACTACTTCAACATTAAGTTGATAGAGAAGCCAAGCATATTCAGAATCAAGGTGTGAAATTCTTCTGGATTGCAAGTTCAGAAGCCTATGGAATATGTAGTGATGAGGAGATGAAAAGGACACACATTTGCCATGATCGAATCATGACAATATCCTCTGGGATATGCACTGAGGATGTGATGAGTGAAAATGTTTGGAACTAACTTTCTTGATGGCCTACTCAATATTTGCTATACATTGTTTGAGAACACCCTTGTTAGGCCAGCTATCAAAGTAAACTAATATTTTCTCATGAAAGTTCTTGGTACCATTCAACTCCTAATTTTTCAAGAAAAGTCCAATCATTATAAGTCGTTATCTTAAAGGGATAGTTTTTCCAGAAACCCTTGCCATAGATTGCGTGTATCTGAGCTTGTGCATTGTAACCCACCCAAGCAAGTATCAGCTCCACTATATGCTGTGCAATTACTTAATTAAGTTTGTTACTGTCACTGTGGCCAAAAGGTTTCATACCTGCATTTATCTAAGTTCCCCATAGCAATATACAGTACTTGGTGAATACAAGGCTGTCTGTGAAATTAGTTAGATAATAAGTTGTTGTGTCACTATTTTGCAGAAGCTGATCCATAGGAAAGCAGAAATATTTAAAGCTATTAAATTTATAGCTTTTGGTAATTTTATAAGTTGGAGTTCCTTTTTATTATCATAGTTCAACATCTTTACTTTTAAAATAAGCATGCTGACTGACTATCAAATGTCACAGTCCAGAAGTTTAAAAAAAGTAGTTGTGCTGTCATAATAGTATCTCAGAATGAAAAGGAATGACAAGATTTTTGAGAGGTCAACAATTCATAAAATATGTGAATGACAGAGCTAGGCACTAATGGATAAGTGAGCGTTACAGTAGTCTGCTTTTACTATGTTAAAATCAGTTTCATTTTACAATGAATTCATTCTTGATTTCCCTAATTCTTTTGAGCCCTTAGTGATCAGCAATAGTAAGTGTGATCGTTCAATGGTATTTCACAGTCATAAGATGGTGGGTTTTCTTTAAAGATAACCAGCATCTTGAATTGCACCCAGAAACCGTATCAGCCAATATAGCTCACAGAGCAATGGTGTCACATAGGCATTCTGAGGTGTGCCCATTACTCTTTGCATCTCTGCATTCTGGTCTAGCTGTAGTTTCTGAATGGTCTTTAAGGGTAACCCCCATTTAGAAATGCATCGTCCAATTGTGAGATTACAAGTGGGTGCTTGATTATCTGGACGATCTCCTGAACTAGGCAGAAGTGCAAAGACAATGCCTTAGGCTTAGATGAAGGCAAAGGCCTTCTTTGCCATAGTTGCCACCTATTTTTTGAGCAGGAAATGTGAATCCAAGAAACTCCCCAGGTTGCACAATAGTTTCAAATGGGGAAGTACATTCCCATCCAAGCAGAAGACGGAGAATTCCCAGAATTGGGGGATCCAAATACATTGTCAAGATGTATTCTCCCCACTGACTTCCGGTTTGCGAGCCTCGGCGACGGCGGTGTTTCTTTAAAGACCGCCAGCCCCGCCGCCTGTAGAGCCGCCCTGCGATCGAGAAGCGGCTCGAAAACTCCAAAATCTTGAAGATTGAAGGAGAAGAGATAGCAGGGTACAGGTTGAGCCCCTGTAACCCCCCAGGGAACTGTTTCTGGGGAGGAAACAGGCGTGGCTCCCTTCCAACCTGCTGAAACTCCGGGCGGCGTGGGACGTTTCTGCTAATTAGCAGAACAAGCCGGCAGCAGCAAACTCTTAAAGCGAAAGGAACTAATTTTAACAAACAACGGAAATATCAACTTGAATCCAGAAACTTGAAAACTGCAAGTATCAGTGCTTTGTTGACTTTCTAATTTAAAAGAGAAAGTGAGTGAGTGAAAGTGATTTGAAAAAAAATGGCGCCCAGCATTTGAGTTAACGAGCTAATGAAAGTGGATTTGTGAAGCCTTCCTGCTTTGTTACAAAGTTATAAAGCTGCTACAAAGTTGCTCTATCTAAAGAAAAAATTTCTTTTTCTAAAATTTGACTTTGTTTTACTTCTGCTTCACTTGATTAAATCTGGGGGACTTTTTTAGAAGCTTTTGTGGAAGAGGGAAAGGAAAAAGAACTTCCCTCTTTAGAAAAATTAGCTTACGTGGCACAATGGCTTCAAAGAAGCAGGAAGGGAAGGCATCAGGGGGGGGATCCCCCACACATAAACATCAAACGCAACTTCCCCCTGCTCAACAGTTACAAACTCAGAAAAAAGAACTTGATGTGGGAGATTTAAAAGACTTTATTTCTAAAACTTTGGATGAAAAATTTCAAGAATCTCAACAGGAAATAGATCATAAACTTCAAAAATCACATGAGGAATTTCTGCAGGAAATTAATGAAGTTAAAGATATGGTGAAGCAGAATCAAAATATGGTGACCAAAAAAATATCAGAAGTGGCGTCTGGCCTGGCAAATTTTATTGGGAAAGTTGATTTTAAAGTTGAAGAACTCAAATTAGAAGTTAATGTTAGGATGAAAGATAATGACTATAAAATTGAAGAAGCTGATAATAAAATGCAGAGAATTGAAGATGAGATTGTCATGATACAATTCCGGGCGATGGAATTTGCCATACGGCTTCGGGGAATTCGAGAGGAGGAGAGACAGGACTTGAGACAAGTTTGCTCTGAAGCCCTGGCTAAGATCTTACAAGTTAACCCTGATCTGGTATTTCACAAAATAGATAAAATTTACAGAGTGAACTCTTGGGTGGCCAGACAAAGACAACTGCCTAGAGATGTGGTCATATATTTTACTGAGAGAGAAATTAGAAATGAAATCCTCCAAAAATCTTTTCACACCTCTGTACAAGTGGGGGGCTCACGACTTGTAATTTTTAAAGAATTACCTCCTAAAATGCTGAAAGCTAGAAAAGAATTTGGTTTTCTTGTTAAGGAATTGAAAGACTTACAGATACCCTTCCGGTGGGATGCGCCAGCTGGGATAATTTTTAGATATAAGGGAGAAGGATATCGATTGAATACTGTGGAGAAGGCACAACATTTTTATAGTACTATTCTTAAGGAAAGAACACCATCTCCACGTACATCTACAGTTTTGGAGATTAAGGAGAGTGAAGAGAGGCAATTGGAAGAACAGCCTAAGCAGGAATTAGAAAATGTGCAAGGTGCAGAAGGAGGTTTTCTGAGTGAGCCCTTGCTGGATTCTTCTCCAATTTTGGATTTGATTCAGTTGACTGAAGTTAAAGATCAACGTATAACTAGAGCTCAATCCAAATTACTTAAACAAAAGCAACAACAACAACAGGAAAGACAAGACAAGAAGGCAGCAAAGAGTACCCCACAAGAGAGTGGAGCTATGGGAGGAGCAAGATCGAAGCTCTTGGATGAACTTCAAATATTTTGCTCTGCGCTCCAGAAACAGGCCGATGACCCTTAAGTGTTTATCTTGGAATGTTAATGGGTTGAATTCAGCACAGAAAAGGAAGAAACTATTTACATATTTGAAACAATTTAATAATGATATAATATGTTTACAAGAAACGCATATTACAACTCAAGATCAGAAATATCTGATAAATTCAAAATTAGGAGTACATTATATATCTTCAACTTCGCAGAAAAAGAATGGTGTGGTTATTTATGTAAATAAAAAATTAACAGCAAAAGTTATAGAAGTAGATCAAGATGGTAGGTTTGTAGCAATTGAATTGCTTACAGCAAATGGTCAAATTCTTTTGATTGGAATTTATGCTCCCAACCAACAACAGGATTGTTTTTACAAGATGTTACATACTAAAATAGTGCAATGGGACTATAGATCTATTTTATTTATGGGAGATTGGAATGGAGTAATTGATTCTAAATTAGACAAAAAGAGCTTGGCAAAGTCTAGAATTAGACTACCGCAGACTTTTTTTGATTTGAAAGAAGATATGGAACTAAAAGATGTTTGGAGAATACATAATCCAAATGAATTGGATTACACTTTCTTTTCCGATAGACATAGATCCTTTTCTAGGATTGATTTTATCCTGTTGTCAAATGATCTACTTATTAAGACAAAAAGAACAAAGATTTTTCCAAGAACTTTGACTGACCATAGCCCTGTATGGATAGAAATTGAGATGGATAAGGTTGAGAGACGTTCTTGGAGATTAAATGAGAATTTGTTTAGATATGAAAAAAATACAATAGAACTTAAAAAGCATTTGAAAGAATTTTTTGAGATAAATTTGAATAAAGGTACCCCAATTGAAATTGTTTGGGACGCTAGTAAAGCTTATATGAGAGGGGTACTTATCTACATGAATTCTAAACATAGACTGTTCCGACAAAAGAAAAGATCTGAGTTGGAAATGGAAATAAAGAATAAGGAACAATTACTTATTAAAAACCCAACAGATGAAAGAATACGAAGTGCTATAAAACTTTTGAAAGACCAATTTCAAATGCTTATGGCGGAACAAGTTGCAACAAGTTTACAATACGCGAAGCATAATACATTTTGCAATGCCAATAAACCGGGCAGATGGTTGGCTTACACACTGAGGAAAAAACAAAGTATACGGACTATTGATAGTATTAACATTGGAGGGAAAGAAATTTTTCAACAAAAATTAATTAAAGAAGCTTTTGTGGATTATTATACTAAATTATATGCCAAAGAAGAGGTGCAGAATGGACTTATAGAAAAATATTTAAAGGATAAGAGAGTTACAAAAATTACTGATCAACAAAAGGAAAGAATGAATTATCCTATAACAGAGGAGGAGATAATAGCAGCAATTAAGCAGCTAAAAACAGCCAAAGCTCCTGGCACGGATGGTTTGACTGCAGTGTATTACAAAACTTTACAAGCTGAAATGGTGGAACAACTTAGAGATTTATTTTGCAATATTCAACAAGGGGGTAAAATACCCCCATCTTGGACAACTGCTTATATATCTCTGATACCAAAGGAACAAGTTGGTCCTAAAAAACCAGAGAACTACAGACCAATATCTCTTTTGAACACAGACTATAAAATTTATGCGAAGGTATTAGCCAACAGGTTGATGCCAGTAATCCAAAAAGTAATTCATGAGGACCAAGCGGGATTTATTGAGGGCAGATATATGAAGGATAATGTAAGGCAAGTAATAGACTTATTGGAATATCTTGATAAGAATAAACAGATTTCTGCAGTGCTGGTTTTTTTGGATGCGGAGAAAGCCTTTGATAGAGTGGATTGGAACTTTCTACTAAAGACTTTAAAAAAGATGGGCTTTGGGGACCAATTTATACAGTCGATTTCAGCAATTTATCAAGAGCAAAAAGCACAGATTATTATTAATGGAAGTTTGACGACAGAGTTTAAAATTGAAAAAGGAACAAGACAGGGATGTCCGTTGTCCCCACTTTTATTTATATTAACATTGGAAGTCTTGCTAAATACAATACGGGACTCAAAAATTTTGAAAGGTATAGTGATAAGGCAAGAGGATTATAGAATAAAGGCATTTGCAGATGATCTGGTTGTTACCCTATCACAACCAATGGAATCAATAATCCTGATGAACGACATTATACAAGACTATGGTAGAGTTTCAGGTTTTAAACTGAACTCAAAAAAGACTAAAATGATAGTTAAGAATATGACACAAGATCGTAAACACGAGCTTGAAAGGAGGGCAGGTTTTGAAATTGTACCTAAGGTAAAATATCTTGGAATTCAGGTTGCAGAATCAAATATGAAATTGTTTCAAAATAATTATGAGGTGTTGTGGCGAGAGGTTCAGAAAGACATGGAGACTTGGAAAAAGCTGCAACTGTCTTTACTTGGAAGAATAGCAGCAGTTAAGATGAATATTTTGCCAAGATTTCTGTTTTTGTTCCAAATGATTCCGGTGCTTAAAAGTGATAAACAACTGAAAGTCTGGCAGTCTGGTGTGAATAAGTTTGTCTGGAACGAGAAAAAGCCGAGAGTGAAATTGAAAATTATGCAAGATGTTCCAGAAAGAGGAGGCCTTAAACTCCCAAACCTACAGTTATATTATGATGCAGCAGCTTTAACTTTAACAAGTGACTGGTTTGGAAATAAAAAGGCTGGAATATTGAATGCAGAAAGTTTTGATCTTGAATTTGGATGGCATGCTTACTTATTCTATGAAAATAAAGTGGATAAAGTATTTAAAAGTCATATACTTAGAGACTCCCTGATGAAAGTTTGGAAGAAGCACCGACTCAAATGGGATTATAAAATACCGCTATGGCTGGATCTTGGTCATACCTTGTGGAATACAAATATAATGTCACTCGGGGGGTTTTTATATAAAGAGGTTCTTTTTACAGATGCGGGCAGATGGCAGCTGAAGAGATTGCAGACACTGTTGGACGAAGGGATTAATTTAACCTGGTTACAATATAATCAATTACAAATGAGATGGAAAGAGGACCAAAAAACTGGTATTATGTTGCATGAGGAAGAATTGGTTAGACATATAAGAGAGAAAGGTCCAATGCATATTAAAAGGCTTTATAATGTTTTGTTAGAAAGAGATTCAGAAACGGAATTAGTTAAAGATTGTATGATTAAGTGGGCACAGAATTTTGAAGAACCAGTGATGCTGGAAACTTGGGAAAAAATTTGGGTTCAGAATGTTAAATTTACACAGTCGCAAAACCTGACAGAAAATTTTTATAAAATGTTTTATAGATGGCATTTAGATCCTAAAAAGTTGTCATGTATGTACCCTAATGTTCAGCCAAAATGTTGGAGATGCGAATGTTTGGATGCTACGTATTATCATGTATGGTGGACCTGTAGGAAAGTTAAGGCTTTTTGGATAAAAATTTGGTGGGTCATGCAGAATGTTTTGAAGAAAAAAATTCAATTTTCTCCACAATTGTTTTTATTGGGTATAGTTAAGGGTTTTACACGGGGTGAAATAAAACTAATATTGTATATGATAACAGCAGCAAGATTGTTGATAGGTAAATACTGGAAGAATGAAGCTTTGCCTACTATCGAGGAATGGACTTTGAAGATGGCCAGTTTTGCAGAGATGGCGAAGATTTCAGCGTATTTAAAAGATTGTTCACAAGAGACTTATGAATGGGAATGGAAAAGGTGGATAGAATATGTTCAGAACAAATACCAAACTAGAAAGTATCAAATAGCTTTTATTTGAAAATAATGTATTAGAAATATTTTAATGTAAAGAGACAAAGAGGAAAAATTATATAGGGGGAGGGATGGGTTCAGGTTTATTTATTAGTGTTATTAGTTATGAGTATGTAATAGGGAAGTCTGGGGGGGGAGGGTTAGGGAGGGTTAGGGAGGATGGGAAGTTTGGGGAGGGTGGTGGGGGGGTGAAAAAAGGGGTGAAAATGTAATTGTAAAACTTTTGCAATAAATACAAGATGTATTCTCCCCACCAGACTTGCACATCCTCAAACATTGGGAGAGAACATCAATAGCACTGTTTGGAGGTCTTAGGGCAAAACCTACAATTAGGTATCAACAATATATTGATGGCACCAGACCCTAACCAAAGTGCTCCAAAACCTTCAGCACATCAACCCCTTCATGAGATTTCAGATAGTACAATTACCTCTATTTATGACTTGAAAATAATTTAATGCTACTTCAATTAATAGTACTGTGAATTACAATAATCATAGTTATATTGATACAATATATCAGCAACAATAGCAATAGTGGATAGTCCCTCAAGCTTCGGGGTTGATATTGATTACTTTGTGGAATCCTGCCCTAAAATAATAAATGACCTCTCCCAACTGTTTCATATAGAAGTTAAACAGAAGGGTGAGAACATTAAGTCCCAAGGCCCATCACCAGTGAAACTGAAAATTTATTAGTGCTTTAATACGCATAATCTCAGATACCTAATTTGTGTGATTATAGTTGCTGATCAAACACGGAGGAGTCAGAGTCATAATTGTACTCCCCAAAGGCACATTATTCCTTTTTCAAATGTGTCAATAAATACTTATTATGAGTCAGTTTAGGCTGACAAATCCTATTGCCTGGAGGTATTTATATAGAAACTTGGCAAAAGCATTTTTCCAGGACATCAATTTTAATAGCATCATATAAAATTATAGAAAATTCCCATGGTAATTTATCTTCAATTAGTATGAAGAAATAAGTTTGTTAAGAGCTGGAAAACTGTTAGCAGTTTTTTTAAAGTTTATTTTTTTCAGTAAATTTGTCATTGCCTATTTTCTTGTTGTGTGCAGCTGAAAACCTAAAGAGCTCTCAGTTTTAAGTTTGTGTTTATGATTACATTACAACAGATTTCAGTATTTTCAGCAGCAAACCAATTAACCTTTATTTACCTGTATCTCATCTGCTTTCTGATTAATAGCTTGACTGTATTTTAAAAAATACTTCCATATCTGGATTTTTTTCCCCATGAAAAATGACTATCTCCATCCTTTTTTTTCACTCTGAAATTGACTTGTCACCTTGTATAAAAAAGATTTCTAGTGTTTTCATGTTGATCCTTGGGTAACCTGGTCATAATCATGGACTGAGATAAAAATAATTAGAAATAATAAAATTGGCTTTTTATTTGGAAGGCCTTTTGGAGAATGAGCAACAAAGACCGAGAACAGAGTTAGCAGGTATTTTATTTTTAGAGTTTATGTGCCTGAGATTAATACAGTCATAGCTCATGAAACTGAAAACAAATGGTTGAAGTACTATACTCATACTATGCACTGGCAAAATCTAATAAAATCTATTGCAGCTGTTACCGAGGTCTGGTTCTCTTGACATCTTAACTGAAACACGTTAAAAGAATGTTTAAAAGTCAATGGCATCTGCCTTCCAATGAAGGTGGCGGCTTGTCTGTCTCACACAGATTGAAAAGAAATGTACCGTAGTGACAGTCAGCATTCCACCCAAAGTGTTCAGTTCAATTATCATTCCATGTGTCAGTACGCTGCACACACTCTAGTTGGTGTCACACAGGCAACAATGTGTAGCCTCTAGATTAGTATTCTTAGCTTGAATAGAATAGTGTGAGTGTGCTTGTGGTGAACAGGGCTTTGACTGAATTCCTGATATCCTAGACAAAATTTGCTAAATGTGCTGGTATTATCCTTACCATTTGTATGGAATTTGCATCTGGCACAGATACAATTGTGTTAGGTAATCTGATAAACTGATCTACAAGTGAAAAGTACTAAGAATGTGATCAAATCAAATCTTTATTACATTGTAATCCAGCATAAGGTGGGTAGGATACAATCAGTTTAAGGGGGATTCATAGGATTAAAAAGCATAGAAGATATATCGAAATCTAATTTAAAAGGAAAAAAATGCTAAACATATATGTTATGTATATATAAAACAAGAGTCTAAAAAAAAATCTAGAGGGATGGAATCCAAAAATATATATGTTCCACTACATCTACTTAATGTTGCTATTCCTCCAGATTTGTAATATGTGTAAAATGAAACAAAAACTTTATCGATGGTTAAGGAAAAGGATACATAGATCTGAATGCAAGTAATCTGATCTTGTGGGGCAGACTTGATGAATTCATCCTTGTGAAGTGATGAAAAGGCTAAAATCATGTCTGAAAATATAAATTAGTATAATCTAAATTGTTCTGGTTGTGTATGAAGTAGAAATCCATAGGTTGGTGATAGTTGCATGTTATGTTCCAGTGAATGACAGTAATGTAATAACCATAATAGTTTTGGGGGGAAATTATAACATTCAAAATTACAACATTTTGAATGAATGCAATTTGCTCAGGCATTAATAACAACGGTATATAAATGAACATAAATGAACAATTGCTGCAAAAAACAATGAAAGTTTTATAATGTGTATGTAGACAAAAAGATAATTACAAAGACTGAAATAAAAAATCAATTTACAGTTAAATGTTAAAAGGCAGACAAAATGTAGGGTAATTCTGAGAGAAATAAAAATTTGTTTTGGAAGTACAGAGGAGGCTAAACGAAAAGCTTCCATCAGAATGCATGACATTAAAAATAGAAGTGATTTAGTGATTAAATTATTTGGGATGAAATTGAAGTGAAAGAATGGCGGAATGAGTTAAAGATTTACTATTTGTTCTTCAGTAAATTATTGAGAAATACATGATTTGTAGTAAATGTTATTTAATTTGTGTGATGCAGTAAAAAGAGTATGAATCTGAAAATTTATGTATCAATTATACCTAAATAATTAAACATGAGAGTAGGTAGATGACTTTATTTGGTAAATGTTTTCTTAAGATGGGACAATTATTGGAAAAAGGGGAAATATAAAAATAATGGATAATATGTGATAATATTTGAAAAATATTCATCCTTAATATTCATTAACGAATGAATATTTGTCAAAAGCAATACTTTTTATTTTAAAAGAGTGCTTCTGGACTTCTTTTCTGCAAGTAAGTCAACTGGGCCTGGTATGTCAGGAGAAACCTAAAAATAGTTGAATACAAAAAACAAGAAAACATTGAATCAAGAAGATAAGACTGACTGAAGGCAGATTAAATACCAAAGTGAGTAAGCGCTACAGAAGAAATGCTTTGAAAGGTTCTGGTTAGAAAGAGAATGAATGAGGGTATAATTGAGTGGGTGAAGAGAGAGGAAGCTATAATTGTTGTTGATATGATTCGGAAAAAGAGATGAGAAATGTAAAGAACACAAGATAATTAATAATTGAGAGCTAGTTTGGTCTAAGTTGCTGAACTAGAAACTGGAAGACAGTGAGGTCTTCTTTCGACAAGAAAACCATCTGGGTGATTTTAGTACAGTCATTCTCAGCCAACCTACCTAATAGAGTTTTTGTTGTGGAAAAATAGGTGGGAGCATTCTGCATCCAGCCTTGAGTTGTTTAAATGAAGACGTATTATAAATGTTGCTGTTACTATCTTCCTTGCAATCTCTGCATAAAATTCTCAGATGTTCTGAAGAATCCCCAGTATTTCATAGCAAATTAAAAGACAGGAAAAGTTTTAGGGAAGAACAATTCACAAACATCAATTCCTTTCCATCTAGGTTTAGTGTCTCTTATTAACTCAGGGGACACATGTTAAATATACATGTTACGTACTTTACCTCTTCATCATAGGTATAAATGATTTCCTTCTTTTGTTTGTCCTAGCTTCTGGAGAAAACAAATAACTTTTTTGAGGAAACAGATTCAACATCAGCAAGAAGTCCTTTGCATTTAGCTGTAAGTATAGGTTGGGTGAAATGCTTTCTAATAAGATCAAATAGCCTTCTGTTTCTTATCTAAAATATACTGGTTGTTACTTATGATGAGTCTTCTTTTCTTTGAGGTATATCCAAATCTCTCCAGCCAAATTCAAAGCCCAAGATCCCCAAGTGAAAACATCGCTATTGCATGAAAGCTAACACTTTCTAAACACCTCCTCTTAGAGATGGGGAAAGAGTTGAAGTCAGTTTTAGTTAAGCTAGTTTGGGAGCTGATATAAATATGCAACTACTTAGAATAACAAATTCAAGAACTGTGTGATGGTTTATACTATGTTCAAATTATTCATATAAAGACTACCTATAGTCTGTAACCTTCAACTGGATGAAATTATGCGTCTCAGGGCAAAATGTTTTCAACCAAAGTACCTCAAATGAGCTAATTTACAGAATGCTGGGACCTATTACTACAAAGAGAATGAAGTTTTTATTTATATATTTGTTCAATTACTATTTCAGTCAATGACTCTGGGGAATCTCTGGCTGCTTCAGCATTGTCAAACTTCTGCCGCTACCACACTGCTGCGGTCATCTACCTGCCCCTTTAGAAGGAAAAGGGGAAGGAGGGAGGAAGAGAGGAAGGAAGATTTCCAATGCTCATTACCAATTTCCCACAAGGAAATTCAATGGGGAAGTCAATAGGAAGTCATAACTCACTCCAGCTCCAACTGATTTTTTTATGCCACCCATGGTCATTCTAGTTCTCTGTTTAGTTGAGGAAATATCTCTGAAATGATGATCCAATGAGTCACAGGTCCTCTAATTAATATTAAATGCAGTTTTGTGCACTTCAGAGTTAATTTCAGAATATCTGTCCAGCTGCAGCTCTGCATGCAATCACAGTTAGAGAAGCAAATGTGGGTAAGCAAACAAAGCAAGCAAAACTGTACCATAGTGAACAATGGGTTCACTTAATGACTGTGCCCTTTGCTTAACTACCTTGGTGTTCACACTTACGGCCACGTCCATTTAATGATTGCCTCAAAAAAATCATAAAATTGCCAAGCAGGTATATGGCTGGCTCCATGAGGTAGTAACTCGAGGGTTACCTATAAAATACTCACTATGGAATCTGAGAAACTTTTGAAGGTTTAAATTGAATTGTTTATATGTTATTTATAGTTAATGTGCCCATTCCTGAGCTGCCCCCTCAAACTGTTCCAAGGATTTTTTTGCAAAATAGTTGGCCAATATTCATTACCACATTACAGAAATACATACACAGAACAGCTTACGAAGTATTCCCCCTCCCCAAAGTATGTGCAGCTTCCATTTTATTGTGATTATGTAAACTGGTTAAAACTTTTCCTTCAGCTTCTGGTCCAGCTGACTGACTGTGGCATCTATCTTGCCTTTTATCTGAGACTTTCTTAGCTTTTTTGGGGGGTGGGGGGTGGGGGGTGGGGGTGGGGTGGGGCGGGGAGATTGTACTTGTTGATGGTTCTTGGATTTAAGCATTTATTAGTATTTCATTTCTCTGTTTTCTTTGTTGTTTGATGTTATATGCCTCCCAGGGTTCTTTTGGATTGCTGTAGGTTATAAAAACATTTTTTTTAAAAAAAATAAATAAATTAAAAAATATTTGTCACCCAATTCAGATTCTTTTCTATTGGGATGCATGTATTACTTATTTCCAAAAATTATTCTAAATTCATTTAATTTTAATAGGTTAAAATCCCTACAGGGTTAGTTTATGTACCAGTTTTAATCATCTTTTAAAAATGCAATTCCAGAGAAAAACCCTAAAAAGTATAGTTTATTTTGAAGAGATAAATACCACATTGTGAAACAGGTTTCACGAGACTAATGAGATTTCTTCCCTGTTAGTTTTCATATCAGGAGAAATCTTGGTGTATTCTCAGTGTTTGAAAATCACTGTCTTAAGTACCTCATTTTATTTCCTAGGCCTATAATGGTCACCATGAAGCATTAGAAGTGCTGCTTCAGTCACTAGTAGATCTGGATATTAGAGATGAAAAAGGACGTACTGCCCTGGACCTTGCTGCATTTAAAGGACACATGGAATGTGTTGAAGCGCTCATCAATCAGGGTGCTTCTGTCACAGTGAAAGATAACATCACACAACGAACCCCACTCCATGCCTCAGGTAGGTGAGATGCTATTATTTTGATACACTGACTACAGTTAAAAAGAAAGGTATGCAGAAAAGCTCATGGGGATATCAGCTTTGAAAAAGTTTGGTTCCTTCTTAAACAGAAAAGATTATTACCTCCTTAGTGTAGTGCAGAGGTCTTCAAACTTGGCCGCTTTAAGACTTGTGGACTTCAACTCCCAGAATTCTCCAGCCTGGAGAATTATGGGAGTTGAAGTCCACAAGTCTTAAAGCGGCCAAGTTTGAAGACCTCTGGTGTAGTGGGAGATAACTGCAGCAAAAATTGCAAACTGTAATTTATATCTGTTCTATTCCCGCTGTTATGATAAGGTAACTTTGTGTATTGTATGACCTCAGAGTTCTACATAATAATTCAAGTTGAAGAAAGAAACAAATTATAGCAATTTTAGAAAATTAGTATTTCACGTGACTTCTTTATGAATAAGAAAATATAAGAGTGAGAATCTCTAGTTTTTTCCCCCTGGAAATCCTCCTTCTTTCTTAATGAGCTATGCTAAAAATGAATTTTTACTAAGTCTCCAAAAATGAAGAAATAAAGTAAGCACAACATCTTACAGGTAGTTCTTGATTTATTACCACAATTGGAACAAGGGATTTCCTTTGCTAAATCCATAAGTGAGTAATCCCATGACTGTGCCCAATTTTATAATCTTTTATGTAACAGTCATTTAGCAAATAACTCTGGCCATTAAGTGAATCACACAGTCCTTAAACAAATCCAGTTCTCCCCATTGACTTTACTTATTGGAAGACAGCTGGGAAAGTCATAAATGATGGTCATGTGACCCCCCCCCCGCCCAGGACCCTGCAACCATCATAAATACATGCCTGTTGCCTAGGGTGGATTGTGCTTACATGAGCAGGGGGACACTACAATTGTAAGTGTGAAGACCAGTTGTAAGTCTCTTTTTTTAGTGTCACTGTAACATCAAATGACAGCTAAATAAATGGTTGTTAAATCAAGGACTACTTATATTCCCAAAACAGAGATGGTGTGTAATCAGACAACTATAGCGAATCATGATCCTTGAATCTTATTACCAGTTCATCAAATTATCATGATTTATTGCAGGGTTGAGCAGTAATAAGTTTACAGATCTCCTGATCCCTAGTTGCACATGATCATTTTGCTTAACCAAATGGTACCCCAACATTTCATAATTATATCACTGAAATGAAGAAAGCTTAGCATAACCAAAATTGGATTGGCCCGTGAAGTTCCACTCACGTCCTAGTCCTTAGAACAAATTCCTAGGTTCAGAATTCTGCCCCTCCTGAACCAGACTCCAGTTGGTGATGTCAGCATGCTGTGAATTAGATCTGTTTCTCCTCTTGAGTTGTACTTGTTGTTAGGCATTTTGAATTTAGATCAGCACATCTGTATTTGGATATACCTACTTAATTTTAGTTTAGAACTGATTATACATTGCCATTTATTTTTAGACTAGTTAACAAATAAACCAAGTGCTGTATATTATTTTGTATTGAAATGGTGCATTATCTTAGCATGGCCTGATAGAGACCTCTGTTGGCTAAATACAGGTTTACATTGTCCACCAATAGTAGTTGAAGCAGGCCATATTTGACTAGAATTAGGTAGGATTTCTTTATAGTAGAAAGTCAAAATTGTTGCTGCTGCTGCTAGTTTCCATATGTCTTTGGATAATACTGCAGTGGTCAAAACAATCTTGAAAAATGTAATGCATGTACAAAAATATGAACGTCATTTCTCAACTCTCTATTTTCTCATCCCATCAAAGACAATATATATTTTGGCTCTTCTTCCTAATGGCAGTCAATATTTTTGGAGAATAAGCATTACATAATTAAACTATTAATGAATATGAATTAAATCATCAAAATTCATATCTAAATTTGCTTCTTATATTAAAAGATGAACTTCAGGAATGAATATTTTTCTTTCTTAATGAATTATTCAAAAACATTTTCTCCTAAATATTACTTGATACAAGTTTGACTCTTTCACGGCTTTTATTTGAAAAACATTTAAAGTATGTCTTTCCCCTTCATAGTAATCAATGGGCATACATCATGTCTACGACTTTTATTAGAAGTAACAGATAACCCTGACGTAGTGGATGCCAAAGGACAGTAAGTTTATTTCATTTTGAAATTTATAATTTGAGTGACCTTGAGATCATTTTAAGCAGTAGCACTTCGATATCAATCGTGGTTATGTCCTCATTCAAGGATGTTCAGAAGTTAATTTAATATCTTAAAATTAAGGATCGCCTTCCCACGCCATGGCTAACCAATTAATGGTGCTGCTATCTGTTCTTCAGCTAATAATACTGGAGTCAAAGAGGAGAAAAGCAGTTGGACACAACCGTTACAGCTGTAAAAAACTGGTAACCAAGGACAAGAATCATGGTTAAGCCTCTGTGAGGCAAGAAATAGAAAAAGCAAATTTGCAGCAACCCTGACGAAATGAGATTATAATTGGTGTTGTACTGTCAGTGTATGTCCAGTAGATGTCCTCTGGGATTTCTGCTACAGAAAACATTCCAACCCCATGCCAGATGCCAGAAGTGTGTTCTTTATTTTACATTTTAGACAAATGGTAGTGAGAATAAAAGTTTGAAGTAAAGGACTGAATGTGTCTCCTGTTAATATGAACCAGAATCTTGAAAGATGGCCCTACTCTAGCTCCCTGTGAATCTCGCTTCTTGGAGTCAGTTCTTGTATATGTGATTATATCTGATAGTTTAACCCAGGAAAGCCAGCTGGGAGACTTTGGGTACCGGACCCTCTCTTTTAGCCTAGCCCACATCTCAGGATTATTGTTGTGGGAAAAATAGGAGGAGGATTAGGTATGTTTGAACCATCAGCAATTTCAAAAGGAATACAGGTGGGATAAAAATCTAGCAAATAATAAAAAATAAATAAAAATCTTTGTGCATGTAGAAAAATAGCACATATTTCTGCATGCAATGAATCTCTCTCTGGTTTCCCCATGCCTCTTCCCCTGAAAACATACAGCTGTCAATTGCTGAAGGGCAGAAAACGTTTTTTCCTCCAGATTTTATAAATTGACTCTGATAATAGTGCAGTGTGACAAAGAATTAAAATCCAGAAGTTGGTTCATAAATATAGCCATGTGTTATGGGAAATAGGATAGAATGGAATTACCATAACTTTTTGTCTATCCATTTCCTCCCAGAATGGACAAATTCGAAATGGGCAAATTCCCAAATAGATATGGGGAAATGTTTCCACATAAACCTTTTTATGTAGACTCTGGCCTGTTCCATAGATTGAATTTTACATTTATTTTTTCAAAACTAAAATTAAGAATTAAGCATAACCTTTTACAAATAAATGATTCAGTGATAATATGGAGGCTTTTTAAATGCAGTCTCATTTCAAATAAAAATCTTAGCAATGGTTTACTATGATTAGCTATAGATTTATTTTATTTATGTATAGTGTTACTACTATGTTTTGATTTTTTTAAAAAAAATAATCCTAGTGGGAGATATGTTTGGGATAAAACTTCAACATACTGTTATATTTCCATAATTGTAGGTTGGATTGATGTCTATTCCTTTTCATGTTCATTTTAGAGTTAAGAATATCCAAACAGAAACAATTAAGTTAGGAGACGCAGCACTAGGTAAAGCCAACTAATTAGAAAAAAACATTTTGCTGCTTCTTTTTAGATAATGGACAAAGTTTGAATATTAATGCTTCATGAACCTCCAATATTACCAAATATAGCTATCTCTGGAAACATATATATATTAATGAATTTTACAGTGTTTGGAGAAGTGGCAAATACTTTTGAATAAAGTCACAAATCAGGAATATATGATGACGGTTATGGGCCTCTCGTTTTTTAGAACTCCACTGATGCTAGCTGTGGCTTATGGGCACATAGACGCTGTTTCTTTGTTACTTGAAAAAGAGGCATCCGTTGATGCAGCTGATATCCTGGGATGTACTGCTTTACATCGAGGGGTAATTTCTCATTTTATCCTGTATTTCTGCTGTGTTTTTTCAATTGCACATATGCCTAATAATGGTAGAGAAGAATACAGAACACTAAAGGTGACTTTGATTCTAACATATATCATGTAGGTCTCTGAATGCAAGCAACAATGATCTGCAAACCTTTGCTGGAAACTGCTCTTTTAGATGTCTCAATTAATCCTTTTTTTTTTAAAGCAGTGTTTTATAAAAGAATGGATATAATACATCTCTTGATTGGAGAAGAAAATATGACAAAAGCTGTGCAGTCCACAGTTATATAGCACTATCTTGGAGGAAGAGTTTGGTTAAGGTGACCAGACGTCCCGCTTTTGGCGGGACAGTCCCGATTTTTAGCAATTTGTCCCGCGTCCTGCGGCGTTTCAAAAAAGTCCCGATTTTTCATTCTGCCTCCTCAGTCCCGCTGCCTCTTGAGCCCCAGCTGATGGCTAGAAGAAAAAAAAACTGTTTAAACTCTTGCCCGGGGCTTCAAAGGGCCGCCCTACAGGCAATCAGTGTAAAGAGTTCCTGAAGCAGTTTTTTTTTCCCCTAGCTAAGCTGCAGAAACGAAACCGAAACCAGAATCTTTGATGCAACGTGACAAAATGAGGCAGAGAGAGATTTATTTTTATTTTTATTTTTCCTCCCCAAAAAAGGTAGGTGAAAAACTGCAAACAATGGGAAATTTAGGAGGAGAGTTCAAGATTTTAAAACACAAAAGAAAAAAAAGCTGTATTTAACTAGGGAATTGTAATAATTGAGATACTATTAATTGTATGTTGTGTTGAAAGCAGAAATGGTTAAGTTGTGGTTCAGAGGAATATATGGGGGAAATTATTTGGTTTATTATTATTGGTAAATATAATTAATTGATTTGTAAGAAATTGGATTGCATGGAAATAATTGGAATATTCATGTTCATATTGATTAATATACAAAAAAGATAGTTTTATAACTAATTGATTTATATTAAAATGTTGAATTTGTATTAAACAACTGTATTACATAATTACATAATTAAACAATGTGAGGATGGATATAAAAATAGATGACAATGGAAAGGGGTGTAATATAGAATAGAAGAGAAAAATTGAATTTGATTAAGATTAGAGATGAGGATGAAGGGTAATATTGGTTTTTTTAAAAAATAGATGAGGAATAAATATGGCAAAAAGGAAATATAGAAATTGTAAATTTAATTGAAGTGACTAAACACTGTTTAAATTTGTGAACCGGCCAAATACTCTGTTCAAAGAAAATAAATTGTATGTTTGTATGTGTGTTTCTAATTACTGCTATTTATTCATATTTGTTCTCTTTTATTCTTTAAAGTTTAACCATTCATTCTTTATCTTAATATCTTTATATTTGTTTGGGGTTGGCTTTCTTCCCTTTCATCTTTTTTATTGTACAGCAATCTTTCTCCTCAAACCTACCACCTCTCCTTTCTTTCCTTCTTACTTTCTCTTCCCACCCCTCTTCTTCTCCTCCCTACTTCCTCTTCCTTTCTCCTTCTCCTCCTCTCTTCCTCCCCCTCTTACCCTCACTCCTACTCTAATTTCCCTTCTTCCTTCATCCCTCTCTATTGCTGTATCCTTTTATGCATATGGACTACTCAGAGGGCTGAAAAAGTTATTTTTGACTGGTCCTCGCACTTTTGACCAGTCCTCGAACTTACGACTGTCTTCACATTTTACGTTTTTTGCCCTATCTTATCACCATGGTGAAGAGAAGCAGTTGTGAAATGAGTGACATGGTTGTTAAGGATGCTGCATGGGCATAAATGTGAGGATGGTCATAAGTGTGAGGACCAGTCAAAAGTGCGAGGACCTGTCAGAAATGACTTTTTTCAGCCCTCTCATAAGTCCTTTTGTGCATATGGACTACTCAGAGGGCTGAAAAAGTTATTTTTGATTGGTCCTCGCACTTTTGTCCTGTCCTCAAACTTACGACTGTCCTCACATTTTATGTTTTTGCCTTATCTTGTCACCATGGTGAAGAGAAGCAGTTGTGAAATGAGTGACATGGTTGTTAAGAATACTGCACGGGCATAAATGTGAGGATGGTCATAAGTGTGAGGACCAGTCAAAAGTGTGAGGACCTGTCAGAAATGACTTTTCAGCCCTCTGAGTAGTCCCTATACACATAGCCATGGTCACCGGGTCACATGACCAGCTAGCCACGCCCACCCAGTCACATGGCCTCCAAGCCACGCCCACACAATAAGTCACGCCCACAATGGTGTCCTTCTTACCAATGTTAAAATCTGTTCACCTTACCCTATACACATAGCCATGGCCACCCGGTCACATGACCAGCTAGCCACGCCCACCCAGTCACATGACCAGCTAGTCACGCCCACAAAATAAGCCACGCCCACAATGTCCCTCTTTACTAATGTTAAAATCTGGTCACCTTAAGTTTGGTCATATTTAGAAATATATGTTAGAGTTGGAAAAGGTATCAGAATACTGCCTTTGTGGAGATGCAATCGAGTTTCTTAGGCAGAGAGGCAGAATTTTGGCAACCTAAATTTTAATTGGTTATTACTAAGGCTTTAAGGTTTTACGACGATTAGAAGAAAGACAGTCCTTTTGGAGGGGGCTCTGTTCATAGCTTTACATATAGGTTTTGTCAATAATCCTTCATGCAAAGCACAGTGGGTTCATAGTAAGATTGTGTATGCCTATTGACATATGTTAATGTATTTAGCATATCTAATTTTCTAAGTTGTTCCTCTACTTTTCAAATTTAAATAATGAAACTCTTGGAACAAGTTTTTCAAAGATGTCTCATCCTCATATTTATTTAATTAATTATTATTGTTTTCAAGCAGCCCAATTTTTAAAAAATTCTTATATTTCCAAGAATGCATGGGGAAAAATTAAAATAATTTCTAGCAGTTCAAGATGCATCATCACCATAAACATTTTAGATTGGCTCTTGTGGATGTTCATCAAAAATGTCACTATTCCAAGCATGCTTGGAACACTTTTGAAAGTTGTTGGGTTTGTACTGGTAATGTTAGGGGCTCTTGGTCTGGAAGGACCCTTGATGCAGTATGTGAATATATTTTTATAAAGAACACTCTGAAAAGTATTTCTTTTCATTAAATTTTTAGAGAAGATAGTATCCAATGTCCATGTTTCCATATATGCAAGTTACTAAAAAAATCTTTGTCACTGACCGCCCAAGTAGAACATGTTTTATTCCAGAAACAATCCAAATCTTTATCATTAATATTTCAGACAAGCTTTTTCAGTTACTAAAAAAAAAATCAGTTTTTGTTTATATTTATTTAGGATTGTTGATTGTCTTGCATACCTTTATGAGTTGAAAGGCACATTTTACTAAAATCAATCTAATTTTTAAATCTTATTTGAAAAAGATTATGACAGGGCATGAGGAATGCATTCAAATGCTGTTGGAACAAGAAGTTTTAATTCTGTGTAAGGATGCCAGAGGCAGGACACCTCTACATTATGCAGCAGCTCGTGGTCACGCCACATGGCTGAGTGAATTAATGCAGTTGGCACTTTCGGAAGACTACAATTTTAAAGATAATCAGAATTATACACCATTGCACTGGGCTTCTTATAACGGTAATCTTTTATGCCAAGCAGATATTTATTACTGGCTATTTAGTGTTGTATGGAAATTGCATGCAAAGAGAGATTACAGAGCTTCTAAAACAATAATTGTATCTTGTTGTAAATTATTAGAGATTTGGCACCATTCCCAGTTCAACACCATGTCTTTATGATCCGCATTGTCTCCATTTGACAGCTGACCCAATTTCTTGTGAATGGTCCAGTTTTCAATCTGACACTGAAGCTCTAAGCAGTTTTTCAGTTGGTCAGAATTTCCCCTTCCCTGCCACTGAGATGCAATACAGCTAGTCTCCAGGTTAAGAAAGCCCCAGTTTAAGGATGACCTATAGTTAAGTTAAATATACAGTGATTCAAGTTAAACTCACAATAGTTCAATTCATTATATCATACTATTTAGACAATATATTATGCAATAATGCTCTCCTAGCTTACATACAAATTTGACTTAAGGACAGACCTGGGGACATTCTTTAACTGGGGGATATATGTGTTTTGAACACACTGATGCTTTGTATTGAGCAATATGATGGAATTGTGGCCCTCCCATACAGCAGTCCCAGTGACTTTTTATATTACCAAATGAATAAAATTATTTTATTTTTAAAAAATGGGAATCACAAAACATATGCAGACTATCTCAGGTTTAGTAACTTGTACCTTCAGTTCAACCACTGTAGAGAAGTTTCTTCTAGTCAGCATGAACAATATGCTGACTTGAAACAGAGCACCGTTTTGATGCTGGATAAAGTATCTTCAGAGAATCAATATCAAACTGAATGATAAAGCATAGTTCTTTTGACAATATTAAGCACTTTTTTTGTTTTGGAACTTGAAATTATCATCTGATCTCTTACAGGAAATGAAAACTGTATAGAGGTACTGTTGGAACATAAAGCTTTTCGCAACTTTCATGGAAACTCTTTTTCTCCATTGCACTGTGCGGTGTAAGTAGAAATAGCAGTAAATTTCACTTCCTATAGCCTAGGCTGTGTGCCAAGTTAACTTGGAATTTAAAAACAATAAAGCTTTGAGATAGTGCTATTTTTATAATATTAGTCCCCAATCCACCCATGCACACAGTTATGAGCAATTAAAATGCCTTCTCAGCAAATTTCTGTACTAGGAAATGAACCATTTTCATTATAGTTTATGTAGTTTTGATTGCCAGTTTTTCTGGCAACTTTAATAAACTCTATAAACTTTAATTTCAAATTATGGTCTGAGGTTTTTAATAAAAGCAAATGTAAAGATGGCTTTGACCTGAACTGAACATTAATGAGACATGGTCATATTTATTTTCATTTTTTGCCTGTAATACAAAAATGGTTGGCAATTACTTTAAGGCTAATATCCATAGCCTACAGTCCAATATTCTCTGTTGATTCTCATCCAAGTATTAAATGGGCACAGATCAGAAAGAGGAAAAAATCTTGGAACATCTTGCACATGTACATATTAATTACAGAAACTTTTGGAGTTAACTTATGACAGCTGAGTAGGTGTTTGATTACTGGAAATAAATTGTGGAAGACTTACTTAGTGACAGTGATATTGTTTGATTAGTGATACCATGTTGAGAACTCCCACTCTCTCTTCAATCAATGCCTGGGGATGTTATTATCCTTAATAATACTGATGTAGTCAAAGTAAAAATGGGGACAGAATTACATCACAGACTTTTTCAGTATTTAGCTCCCTTGTCTCCTTTGTAAGTGTATTATTGTGGTTTTGTCGTTGCTGCTAAGTAGCTATGAAAGTAGCATCCCAGACTGCCAGAGTTACATGAACAGGAAAGCTATAATAAGAAACAAACTTAAAAAATATATTACCTTGCTTTAAATGAATATCTTTTAAGGAAGTTATTTCACACATTTCTATTAAAAATTATAGGTCTATATACAGTATGTAATATGTATAAAGAGGAAAGTGAACGTACAAAGAAAGAAGAAAGGGGGAACTGTCCTCACTCATGTTTTGATTCCCCCTCTGATCCCTTATACATTTATTGAGATTTCTGAAAAAGCCAATGGAGTGTGGTTGTGTGCATTGGTAGTTCCTTGTTCATTCACGTGCACATATAGGCAGTTGAGGAGAATAAAGGTCAGTGAACCAGTTCATAAATTTGTACATGTTTTACTGGGCAAACTATGCTATGGACAAAGCTATAAATCCAGGGTACCAACATTCTGGACTGAAGTATAATGGCAAGCCTGTATTGAAAGTAAACCTAGGGAAATCTAGTTGAACTATGCTATCAAATTAATGAAATAAATTACATGGAATTAAATCGTATCCTTCCTTAACAGAATAAATGATCATGAAAATTGTGCTTCACTACTCATTGGGGCATTTGGTGGTGGCATTGTTAATTGCAAAGATGAAAAAGGAAGGTAAGAATTACTTTGATGAAATGTTGTGTAGTTTATTAATTTGTTTTATTTATAATGAATTATAGTTCCATTTAAAAATTGAGGCAGAGGTTTGTATTCATTTATTAATGGAGAAGCCTTTCATCTGTCAGTAAAATGGAACGTAAAAACATTTTAACAATGTTTCCTCCCTATTGAGCACCTCACCCAACTCTTCAGAGGATGCTAGAGGAAATAAAAGGAACGGGAGTCTCCATTCCACTAATAAAGATTTCCACCAAATCAAAGACATTTGCTTCAGTGAAGAATACCAAATTTCATTTAATGGGTTGAAATAAAACTAGTGAACACTTAAAAAGCTGGGGTTACCAATTTCATAGATGAAGGGAAGGGAAGGGAAGGATAAAATTTATTGGCCAAATGTGATTGGACACACAAGGAACTTGTCTCTAGTGCATAACCTCTCAATCATACAACAAAGTGATAGGTCATAGATCATAAAAATAATTACAATAATTAATCATAAGATACAAACAACAAGTGATAAATCATAAGATACCAGTAGGAGAAGATAGTAGGAAAGATGAAAAGATGAGAAAGAATGAAAAATGAAAAGATGAGAAGTTGAGAAGGATAATAGCAATACAGCCTACTACATGGGTAAACATCTTTAGCCTAAAACAGCATTGTGGGAATTAGATGATCAGCAGAGTGATGGCATGTGATACTGTTGATAATTAATCCTGAACTCAGCTAAAAACAAGTATTGACTGCCTTCATAAAGAATTCTTCACAGAAATTTTATAGTAAAAATTTGTCTGTTGTGGTTCCTTGCTTTGGGAAATTCCTGTGCCTTTTATTAATTTGTCTCCTTTTAAGTAATTATTAAATATCTATCCCTTTTCTTTAAGATTTGAAGGAATCAGATTTATGTTGCTATTGATTTATGTGACTTTTGTTCTGTGCTGAATTTTGTTTTACCTTGAATAATACTTTATGTTTTTCCTGAAATATTAGATTAAGATATGAATTAGAAATAAATAAAAATAAATGATGGGAAAATGATGGGAATGACTCAATTAATCAAATGTTTCTATGATCCATTTTTTTCCTAGAACTCCACTTCATGCAGCAGCCTTTGCTGATCACGTAGAATGCTTGCAGCTCCTTTTAAGTCACAATGCACAAGTAAATGCTGCAGATAATTCAGGGAAAACTCCACTTACCATCGCTGCTGAAAAGGGGCATGTAGGAACTGTAGGTAAGGAATTGCTTCCTAGGAACTGAACATAACTGATGTCATTATATAGGTCTATCTGTTCGGTAGGAAAAACACATCTTTATTGTAGATTGTTTATTACTTGGCTGGAATGCAGGCAAAGGGTTAATTGGCAACTTCCTTAGAAGAAAGGCGGGCCAATAGAAGAAAACTTCAAGACAAAAAGGCGAAAGACAGGAGAGAAGCTGTTGAGAGTTGGAGGGAAAGAAAAAGTGATAACCTGTATGTAAGAAAAGAAAAGAAAATATACCAGAAGCTCTAAGCAACCACTCTGATTCTGTAAATAAAGTATAAAGGAGGAATTTACTGAGACGCTGTTCAGAAGCATGCATGCATTCAACCATATACACTCCACACACAGATATGTGTATTATGGTATTCCTTTACAGATAAGCAACATTAAGCAAAGCACAAAATAGTTGAGAAGTAGTAAATAGAAGATTACAAATAAGTGAAAAGAAAAGAAAAACTAAGTCAATCTAGTTTACACTGAGTAGATTTCTCTGTAGTTTTCCATATCTTTCTATCCTTGCTTCTACCCACACATCACTTCAAATAAAATCTTTAAACTTGCCATCTTTCTTCTTTTAGGATCTCCTTAACTCTACCCAGCTATATCTTTCTCTATTTTCTCCTTCTTTTCATTTCATTCCAATATCTATTTCTTTAGATATTTGTTTTGCAATTCAATTTTATTAATTTTTCTATGACCAGGTCTGTTCAATGTATTTTCATACTGGCCATTCACTTTTGTAGATGGGCCACATTCATTTATCCAGCACCCATTTATTGTAGACTATCTCTTCTGGTTTTACCTCCTATATTTTCAACAAACATTCCTTACAATATATGTACCGAATTTTTTGGATTATAAGACGCTTTGGACTATAAGATGCACATTAGCTTTAGAGGAGGAAAACAAGAAAAAAATATCTGCCTCTGCCTCCCAGCAATTTGCCTCCTTGCAGCAAACAGCAAACAGCCTGGTCAGTTTCAGCACAGCTTGATTTAGCACGAGCAACTGATTGACGGTTGGTTTGGCCTCCCAGAATACAGCCAATCAGCTGTTCCAGGCTGCGGGAATCGCCACCCACCGCAGCCTCCGCGCATCCCGTTTTCGGCCTCCATAAGAGCCTGAAAACCTGGCTGTGCCAGATGACTTGGACACCAATGGGGGAACATCACACTGTGGACGGTTGATGAGTTAATAGGCTCATCACCTCCCCATCTGTGAAACCTGTTCTTACCTTCCTATCCTTTAACTATAATTCTATTTTTCATTGTAATTTCCATTTTTATTGTTACAGAAATTTCTTTTGTGATTTTAATGCTTTTAATGGTATAACTCTTTGAATTGCTTTGAAATGAGAAGGATGGCAAATAAATGTAATTAATTAATTAAATGAATGAATAAATAAATAAATAAATTTAACTCTAAAACAATTTAGAAGAAATTATGTCACATATAAATTGTTTACCATGCAGGCTTATGGATGTTCAGAATTCAAGAAACATGAAATATGGAATAAAAATTGATTGTTTGAGCAACTGAATTTGTAAGCTGCCCCAGGGGTGAAATGCTCCTGGTTCGGAGCGGATCACCCGATCCGATAGCGATGGCGGCCAGTGGTTCAGAGA
This sequence comes from Pituophis catenifer annectens, assembly GCF_029215685.1. Lineage (NCBI taxonomy): Eukaryota > Metazoa > Chordata > Lepidosauria > Squamata > Colubridae > Pituophis > Pituophis catenifer. The sequence goes on from NW_027256881.1 coordinate 182,742,752, forward strand.
ACCGGTAGCAAAAATCCCTGCGCCCCCCCACCCCACCATGCCCAGCTGAGCCGCACGATCATCAGAGACTTTTTTTTTTTTTACTTTTAAAAGCATTTTTTCTACAACCTCTTCTGATGATCACGTGGCTCAGCTGGGATTGTCAGAGGCTTTTCAAAGTATTTTTTTCTGCAACCTCTTGGCCGAAGAGGTGGTAAAAAAAATGCTTTGAAAAGTCTCTGACGATCCCAGCTGAGTGGCCTGATCGGCAGAGAGGTACTTTTTAAAAAGCCTCTCTGATGATCCCAGCTGAGTCGCCTGATTGGCAGAGGCTTTTCAAAGCATTAGAAAAAATGCTTTGAAAAGTTAAAAAAAAAAAAAAGTTGGCCACGCCCACCCAGTCACATTACCCTCCCCCCACCAAGCTACGCCCACAGAACCGGTAGTAACAAATTTTACATTTCACCCCTGAGCTGCCCCATTCCAGATGACTTTGGACAGCTTAACAAAATTCAAGCAACAGTACCAAATACCCATAGCAAAAAAAGTAGTAATCAAAACCCTTCATCCATGTTCCTCATAACACCCCGAGCCCATTCATTCTTCTAACCCAAGGTGACATCCTGGAACCAACATGATCCAGACAATATCATTCACCATTTGTGATCCTACCTTTCCTACAGTTTCTTCCAGCATTTTTCATGTTACAGAAGATCAATTGAGAAGGAAAATTAGAATACCTGCACTGTGCTTTTTAAATAGTAACACTAAAAGCCCTTTTGGGAAAAACATTGCTTTATGTCGCGATTTTATTGAATTTTGTTTTGATCTCTTTTACCACAGTTTTATTTTTCTTATTAATTTATTATGTAAACTTCATCTCAAGAGTCTGAAGATACTTGAATTTGTGTTATGGATGTAAACTTATGGAATATTTTGTTTTTTTGGTATTTTAGATTTTTTGGTGAACAGTGCTAAGGCTGATTTAACCTTGATGGATAATGACTTGAATACATCATTGCACTTGGCTAGCAGTAAAGTATGTTTAAAATTGTGTTTGGTTCTGTTTGTGAGCATGTCCTCAAAAGTGTGCAAAATATGTCAGATGTTGACACTTGTGTTAGAGAGTAAATAATTCCTGTGTAAATTAAGCGCTGAAACAGGGTTAGTGTAAAGTATATGGTTATATAGTTTTTTAATATATCATATAACTTGCAGCAACCAATACATCCTAGTTTCAATCTATATATTTTATGAATGTGATAATTTTAAAATCTTTATATTAAAATACAGTGCATAAAACTAAATGAAATTATGATGAGAAAACAGTTTGGTTAAAATAAATCCTCATCTAAACTTTCAACAGAATTTGCCCTTTCTCATTGAAAAGTCCATTTTTATTGTTTGTTCAGGTAGTGCTTACTTAGCAGCCACAATTGAGACCAGTAATTGTCCCTAAGCACCATGATCATTAAATGAAATAACACATAACTGTAATTTATTATTTTACTTCTGCTTTCACTATTAATTGCTGGTGACCTTCTACTGCTGCACCATAGAGAGTATTTTAACTTACTGCACCTACGTATGGTTTGCCAATTGCACTGTGGCAGATAGGACAGTGCTCCAGAGGGATAACATCATTGCCCAGGGGATCACTGGTGGCCCTCTCCCCTCTTTGTAAGAGCTTTATAGCTCCTGCTGCCTTAGAAAGTTCAATACATTCGTAAAGATCCATCTCATCCTGGGCACCCTTTTTTTGAACTATAACTATCTGGCAGATGGTACAGGACAATAAAAACAAGGACAAATAGGCTGAAAAACAGCTTTTATCCCAGAATTCTACTGTATAGTGCAATATTAATGCAATATCAGGAGTTTTCAATTCAATTGTATAGAACGTGAAGAATGTGTGTTTTTATTTTTTTATGTATAATGTTTACTGAAGATGGCATTTAATTTCGTTGTACAAAGTGCAATGAAAATAAAGTAAATTTAAACTTAATTAACTCTACTTGTTACAAGCCAGTTGCAAATAACTCAACTGGTGATCACATGACCATATGATGAGACAATTGATTGGTTGTAAAACTTTCATACCACTTGTAACTTGAGTGGTCCTTAAACAAGGCAACTGGAGGATGAGAACTACCTGTATATTCTATGCCCTGGAAATGGCAACACTGAAATACCACAATCCTGTGCCATACTGATCCCCACAGGAACTGATGTCCATATTATGCATTGCACATTTTAATAGCAAATTATTTTCCTACTAATATAGCGTTAGTTAAATATCACCGGAATCCTGAGGTACTTTCACATTTTGCATTAAGAAAAATGACAGTAATAAAAATGGAGAGATTTAAAACAATCCAGTGATAACTACTCTTCCTCTTGGTTATTCGGTGTCTGGGGTATGAAGTGAGGCTAAAAGAAAGAAATAAGAAAAACAGAATGCCAGATTTTGGAAAAGATTGATATGTCTGCTAACAGTCTGAAAAGAGCCCCATAATACTGCATTTTTAAAATTGAATGTTCCATTGGTGTAAGATGCAAACAAATGATAAAGTTTAGAGTATAGTTTTTTAGCTTGTAGATAATATGGTAGATTGTTTGCTTTTTGTTAGTTCTGAGAATTTCTAATTTTGTATGAATCCATAACCCAAGATAGCTTTCCCAGTTATATATTTACTTATCAGCTCCTGTGAGTCTTCACTATTATATTCTTAAGGGAAATAATCCTACAGACAATAATCACTCTGTCTTATCATAGGGAACTCCTGTTATTTGATTTTATGGTTTTATGATTATGATTTTATGGCTAATTGTTTTATTGTTGTGAGTTGCATTTAAGATGGGTGCCAAAAGAAATCTTTTAAATAAGATAAAACAAGGTAAAGTGAATTTTAAAAAACAACAACAACCCAGATTTATAGCAGTATTTTTACAATTCTTGGGTTTTCTTTCAGTCAGACATTACTGAGTCAAACAGTCAACAGTCAATGGTGACAGAGGAAGCTTACAGAACAAGGAAAACTCTTTAAACCTGAGGAACAATTTACATCATTTTTTCCTTTGCTTGAATATCATGATTTGCTGTAACTGATTGTATCCCCCCACCCCCATCTGCAGTATGTTGGCTTTGGCTAAGTAGAAAACAAGAGGCAGGTGACTAAGAGGTACGCAATAACAACATGCATTTAGGAAGCTTGGACAAGTTACGTGACCTTTCATTATTTTTCATTCCTTCTACTGTAGAACTTGTAGCTTGTTTGTCTCCCCAACCCCCACCCGCAGTACATCACTGGCAGGGGAGGGAAATATAGACAAGCTACAAGTTCTACCATTAGAAGGAATGAAAAGTTCTAATAAACTAATAAATACATTTCAATAAAGGCATCTCATTCTTTCAGCTTAATGCATTTCCAAAGTTTTCAGATGGAAATCTCTGTTCTCATATCTGCTAGACTTCCTTTAATAATTAACTAAGATCAGATTTAAAAAACTATGTATTCTAGAATGTTCCAAATATAGTTAGATATAATGTGTGTGTTTGTTTTTCAGGGTCATGAAAAATGTGCCTTGTTGATACTTGACAAGATACAAGAACCGAGCCTTATTAATGCAAAAAACAATGCATTGCAAACGTGAGTATAATTTTAATTAACGTGTATTTTTATTTAACAATTTTGATAACAGTAAAGTGTCATATAATTTATACTTTTGCAGTTAGAAATCAGAGTTCACATAGTGTTTTAATGTAGTTAAGCACTTGAACAAACTGTGCATAGTATTATAGTAGACTTTTTGAAATACATCAAACCTACTGAATCTAGATATTACATTTTCTAGACCTCTTCATATTGCTGCACAGAATGGCTTGAAGATGGTAGTTGAGGAATTGTTAGCAAAGGGAGCATGTGTACAGGCAGTAGATGAAAATGGTAAGTGAAGATATTCATATTATCATTTATGAACAATACATTAGCAGCCATTATTACATATTAATATGTGTTTCTAAATATTTTTAAGCTTGCTGACATTGGTTATTAATTTCCAAATTGCAAAAATAGAATTTGTGTTATCACAAACACAGTTCTATTTAAACTATTATATAAAAACAAGTCCCATTATTATTTCACGTGCAACATTTTGTTGAATATACCTTATGTAAAGTAACAAAACATAGAATTTTCTAGTTTTATAAAGGCATCCTATAAGGAAGAGGGCTGCATTTTAAATGTATTAAAATACATTCATTTTATGGAAGAATGCAAAGCCTATAACATAATTTTTAACTGTATCCTCATTCTTTCTGAAGTTATAATTATTTCCTGTTCATTCCACAACAAGTCACTGCCATTTTGTGGCCTTGGGTGAAATGTAATGAATAATATAATGAATAATATTTAGGCAAAACACTTTTCATCTTGAACTCACATATACTATTGCAACTGACATCTGATCAATAGATGGTAACCTTCTAGAAAAAGTACACTAATCTATGATCAAGCATATCTCAATCTGGATCTTATGTGCTTAGCTTTGCAGGCCCTGAGTGCTTTGGATGAAGGTTTCTCATAAATCATTCCTATATACTACATTACAAATCATTGAGAGAAGCTTAAATCCATTTGGCATGTACTGTCATGTTTGAAAGGAGATTTATATTAAATATGCTAAATATTCATATGGATGTCTGAAGCATATACTTAATACTATTGGCCAGATATTGCACATTCACAAGTAAAATACTAACTAGAATCCAAGAATAGGAACTGAACTTTTGAAGAAAAGCTATACCAAAAAATACTGGCATGTTTTTATGAAGTCATTGACTCCTTCTTTCCTTACTTATTAAAGAAGAGATATTTTTCTTAATATTCAAAAAGGCCATACAATTCTAAAGGCATTTCATGGGGGAAGGAAGGCCTGTTACTGTATGCAAAGTACTTTTTATTAAAAAGGCAAAACTAGTTCTTCAACAAATAATTTTGAATTGTATGATGGCAGTTAAACATTTTAATTTCTTTTTAATAAGAAGAAAGGACTGAAATAAGATATGCCTACAGAAACAGACACACAAACACATACCAATCTTCTTCCTCAGTTTTTAGAGAAGGCATTTTTCCCAATTCTGTGAAATCTTGAAAAAGACATTAGTAGTTTCAATCTGTGATGATTTCACTTAATGAAGGCAACTGGAAGTGCTGACATTTCTGTTCCTAAACAGCATGGTGATGGAAATTCTGGTCCCAGTTACCATTGTTAAGCGAGACCGCCTTATAAAAAGTATTTTTGTATAATTACACAACTCCACCAATGGTTTGCTGATAAATGTGTAACAAATCCCACTGTTGACACTAGGGCAAAAATCCCTAGATCCAATATACAAGTGAAAACCATCTGCTTCAGCCAAGTTTATTGAACTTTACAGGGGACAGAATACAAGGCTCTGCCCACTAACAGGAGGAAAGGCAAACGCTTACATAGAGATTTTTATAATAGAACTCCTTAACAACAGAACCCATCCTCCCAGCAATTCTTCATTACGAGCCCTGATTCAGTTTATTCAGAAAGCTTTAAATAACATTCAAGCGTTGACTTTCTTATTTCAGTAATCATTCCTAGAGGTTGCACTTTCATCCAATGAGATGAGTAACTTATTTGTAATTTTGTGTGCTTTGAAGGAATTTACTAAGCATTATAACCATTAAGGCATATCAGGGGTGAAATCCTACCGGTTTGGACCAGTTCGGGTGAACCGCTAGGGATTATGGGCATCAATTCACTGAACTGGTAGTAATTACCCCTCCTTGGCCCCACCCACCATTGGCCGGTGGCTGCTCACCTCTTCTGGCCGCTCGATATTCCACAGAATTCAATGTTAAATGTAGCAGAGAGAATGCTAACTTTTCTCCCTCCATTCAGAACAGAGCTGCTGCAGCCTGTCCCTTTAAGGTAGTCCCCAGGAGGGAGGGGGCCAGGAGGGAGCTATAAAGGAAGCAGCAGCTCCGTTCTGAATGGAAGGAGAAAATGCTAACTTTTCTCCCTCCATTCAGAACGGAGCTGCTGCAGCCTGTCTCTTTAAGGTAGTCCCCAGGAGGGAGGGGGACAGGGTGGGGAGCAGCTGGAATGGAGCCGTTTTTGTGAAAGGCAGGAAAATGGGGAAGGGGATTTTCCTGCCTGTCATCCATTCCTCAATCTCAGCACAGACTGAGGGAAGGATGGTAGGTAGGAATATTTCCCTCCCAATTTTCCTGCCATTCGTGACAAGGAGTGGTTGGGAGGAGAGGGGCCAGCGAGGAGCCCCTCGATGTGAGTGATGTCGAGTTGGCCATGCCCACCCAGTCACATGACCTCCCCCAACAAACTAGGCCCACAGAACCGGTAGGGGGAATTTTTTAATTTCACCCCTGAGGCATATCCAAAACCATTTTGTAGGACAGGCTGATTTAGCAAGATCTAAATTTTAAAAAAAACTCCCAACAAGATTGGGCAGCTGCAAAAAGTTGGCAAGGAACAAGACATTCAGACTATTTTCACAATTTTGAGATCATGCTATAATACTGGCTTACACTGTCTAGTTACAATAGTAGTTAACATCTGTGAAAGCCTCACAGTCAAAACGGTTGGGAAAGTCTTAGCAAGCAGCTAGTAAGCACCAGCATAAGGCATGTATTCCAGTAGACATTACAAGTGCACACTTGTTGCTCTGATTATGTGATACATATCTAGTGCTGCTGCTATTGCTGAAAGGTTGCAATAGTGATTGGCAGCCAATTGATGGTACACAAAAGAGGATATACTAATGGCTGCCCTGAGTGCCCTGAGTTAGTCTACCACTGTCTGTGGTAGCGAATGTTTTCTTACAGTTTTGAAGTAAAGTTCAACTACTTTTTCAATTAACATTCTACATGAAACAGGCTATGGCACTATGTCCTTCATTTCCATTGGAAAATAGTTTTGTGCCATCTATTTATATAGATACAGTATTTGAATTAAAATGAAACTGTAATTGGATCTGTATGGCTTCAGAACTATTCTGCAGCTTCCCTTTATTTTCATAGCAGATAGAAAACATCCATTAAATAACTTAATGCTGCATGGAAGTCCATATTCTAAATAAATTATTATAAGTACAGATGGCATCCATATCAATTTCCATATTACGTGTGTGTGTGTATAAAAGGCAATCCACTAATAGTAGGTGTATTGGGGTTTCTTTTTTTAGCAAATACGTAGTCTATGAACATCTTTTGCACTTTCATAGCATGTTGATGGTTTGCTAAAAGCTGTGGTTTTTTTAATATCATATCTTAAATAGGCAATCTAGCATTTAGTGCACCACAATAATTTTTGGAATATTGACTGTAGATTGCCCGTAACATTTGTGTTTAGTCTTCATTCATTAGGTTAGTGAAATGTAATGAACCTTTTCTCCACTTGGGGCTGAGTATTCTTCCTATTTCCTCTCTAGCAACAAGGAGTTCTGAAAAATTCATCTGCTTCAGCAAATGTAGTTTTAACTAATATTAAACATTGCTTTAGAAAGCCATATTTAACCAAGAACAGAAGTGAAAACTTTTGATTTCAATTTCCTGAAAGTTAGGAAAGACTAAACTGGGAAGCTAGTCTCATTTGCACTGTGTTTAAACTAAGGAAAGGAAATACCAATGTCTTTTTCTATAGATTGTTATTGTTCCTGTTGTTGTTGATACTTTATTTCTCTTCTATGTGGAAACTTATAAAGCCTCCTTATCATTGCACAGTGCAGAAACTTAAAAAAGACTGTGTATGTGCTTGTGTGTGTATTGACATCCAATTTCTGTAATGCTATTTGTCATGGGATATCCAACAAGCTTCCCTGATATTCTGGAAACATATAAGCAGAAGGAAAAAACTAACCACTTTCTTAAGAAGACACCTACTTTTCGCTTTCCAAACGAGAGAAGATTTCCCTATCTTAATATCCAATATATAGTAAAGAGAACATTGTCCTACAGAGGGAGACTCAGCTGTCACATTTTAATAAACATGATTGAATTTAGCTAACATTGAACATTTGGATTATTTATTTAACTTTCTAATAGAAAATATTGCAGAGTTAATCATCCACTATATTAATGCTAATCAGATTATTATTTTTGTAAAAAATACAATAATCTATGTTACTAATTTGTTTTCTTAAATATCACAGTTTCTTTTGAGTGAAAGCCATTGCTCTCAGAATAACTCTTATATGAACTTCTGTCTTGTGATTTAAGTCTAACAGTGTCTTGGCTCATATTGATTCACATTGTCCTCCAGGACTGTGGTCTACCTGTTTTTATTTCATTTTGTGGAGAATTTAAGTTGCCTTTTGCTTTTTATTAAATAGTGCTTGTTATGAGAACCACTTTGTGAATTATGTACCTTCCCAGCATGTCTAATTTTAAAGTAACCCTGGCTTTGTCTGCTGTGATGGTGACTAAACATACATCTCCTAGCTATGAGCTCATCTAGAGATGTATCCAAGGAATGCTCAGATCTTTTCCTAGTTCCCTTAGTACTAACCATGGCTTTGTCTGCATTTGTGCCCAGGTCATACACCAGCCCTGGCTTGCGCTCCTAACAAAGACGTGGCTGACTGCCTGGCACTCATTTTGGCTACCATGATGCCTTTTTCTCCTTCCAGTACAATGACGCCACTCAACTTCGTTTCTTTTAAAAAAGACCATTTGAGCAGGACTCTTCTCTGCAATAGCTCCAATATGAGCAACACTCTTAACTCATATAGTAAAACCTTAATGAATGATGAAGGAGCAGAAAATGGATACAATGACAATGATTCTGATTCTGAAACATTTTGACTTTTTAATATTCAGTGCCCCTTTCTTGATTGCATTTGCATTTAATCTGAAATTTTCTTTAGAGACACCTGAATTTCACCTCACCATCATTTATGAATGAGAACAGCAAAGACTAAAATTTGCAAATAAATAGAGCCTTTTAGAAAATTTAAGGATTTTTTAAAAATGCACTCTAGTTAATGTTTTGCTTCCAGCACTACTGTGCTTTCCATAAATTCTAAGGGCTCCCCTGGAAGTCTCTACCTCCTATTATATGCAGAAAAAAGAAGCTGCCTTTTTCTGTTTTGACAGCACAAGTAAACAGGGAACTGTTATGTTTATATTAATATGTTAGCTATATTAAACTGCTGATATAAAGTCATTTTTCAAGTAGGGTGTTTCTGGATTATCAGAAGACCTTCCCATTTCTAGTATCTCTTGTATAGATATATAGTCTTCATTTGTAGGTATCTTTGTTATAAAAACCAAAGGTAAAGCCACAAATTTTGATTTGGGTTTGAACAAATACTGCCAACATCACCATTTTCTGTGGCAATTCAGACTTCTAAATTCATCACAGTAATACCCAATAGGTGTTTTAAAACAATAGGTATTTGCTGTTTCCATTTGCAATTTAAAATCATTAGGATCAAATCTTGTTTGCCACAGTCGCAACATACCCACCTGCAGCTGCAGCAAAGAGATTATTGTAAAGGCAGATGAGATATGCCTTATTTTTGTTACCATTCAGCACAAGCATGCATGGTTTATTTGCACTCTCCAAGTAGGGATCCTTGGGAACTTGTCTTACCTGTGCTGTCCAGCAATTATTTGTTTTAGGAAAAATCAGTTCTAAATATAATGCCTAACGCACCTAAATGTTTCACCCTGCTCATTTGAATTGACTTTTTGTTATCTTTATGTGTAATGTGATTTTTATCATAAGCATTGTCTGACTTTTTTGGAAAGTATACCACGAGATAGATTACAGTTCTTCTTATTTACCATTGCTGTGCTAAGATGCAAACAGGAGACAAAACCAAAACATAAAGTGGAAAAGTTAAGTAATCATACAGAAGGGAACTGGGTTGTACTAAACAGTCCTGCTGGCGTCAATTTACTTTTTAAACATTTGCATTATGAATATCTACTCCTTCTGCCAAAGCTTCTAGGTCAAACGGACCCTTTTCCTCGCCTGAGAAAGGTGTACAGAAAGAAGAGTGAGACTCTTAAAATATAAAGAACTAACCAGCTATACCATGAGGACCAAAAGGCTTCAGAAGACTTTATTATTTTTTTAATAATGCAAGGGGAAAAAATCAAGTAACTTTTCTAATCACCAATGCACAAATAGTGTTTTCTGTAATTAAGAGTCTTGGGTTATTTCTAGTAGATACTTTGACATTTGTAACCAATGATGATGATGTGTTGATCACAGTTTATTTTTCCAGACTAGTGTTCGTACTTGTAATGTTAAATGTGTTTATATTTATTTGAAATGAAACAAGTGCCCAGAAAAATTGACCATGGTTTGTCCTCCTTTTTAATTCTATAATGTGTTATTAGCTATGAATTTAAGCAAATTTAGTGTGCTGAGATTGATGGAACAAATGCACACAGTTATCATTTTCAGCTCTTATGCAGCCAGCTGGGAATAGCTTCATGCACATTTTGTCAAACGCAGTGGAGGAGTACATTGCATAGTATTTTTTTGGCAGAGCAGAGGGGAACATATAAAGGAAAAAATGTGTGATTTAGTCTTTAAAAGGGTGGTGGTGAAAATTTGTCAAAGTTCAAAAGGAGAATTGTGGAATCAAGAGGAAAGTGTACTTCCTCGTTTATGGAAGCAAAATACAATTTTTTAAAAAACCCGAAACAGAAGTAGTAGACTATCTGCTGCTTTGTTATCTATTCTACACAGATATTTGAAATAATTTAACATAACCACTCATTGCTATATATCGAAGTATGTTAGAGACAGAATATGTGAATTTATTCTTGGATGATCAGTAAAACGTAACAAAGTTTCACTTTGCTTCTATAAACAAGATTTGCCGGAAAAGCTTCCATCTTGAGACTGCATCTTCATCTAAGTCAAATGTATTTTCATTCTGGGCTATACATTGCAAAAAATAGAAACAGACATCTTGCATTGTAATGGAAGTTACAAAACATTTCCAATTTGAAACAGCTGTTTCTGCACAATATTGTTCTGATTTCACTGAAACTGTTCTGTTGCTCTACTGTACCAGTATTTGAAGAAGTGTTACAAATTCAAAATGCTTTGCACACATCTAAAATGTAATCCTCGTAGGAGACTCTTTATTCTCAGATAGGTGACAGTGTTCTTCAGATTTCAGCCATTTTGTAGTTACACTCATAAACAAAAATGTCTGAGATGAAAAGGTACCACTAAAACTGACTGAAACTCTCAGTTGTTCCTTTTTTTAACCCCCAGCCAGTGTATTGAGAGAAAATTTCCAGCAAAATACCAAAAGAAAAACTAGTATCAGAAATATTCCCATTAATCAATTGATCTTTCTGCCACATGACTGATTTTTTTTTGTCCCAACTACTGATTAACATATCAGAAATTAATTTTTTTCTCACAATATAAATAAGCACAAAGTTATGCACTTCTATTCTAGGAACATTTACTACCAAAGCTCTATTTGAATGATTTAGGGCAGAGGTGTTAAACTCATGGCCCATGGGCCGGACCGTCATGTGCTGGCCACACCCACCCATTTTAGCAAAGGGGAGTTGTGATACATCACGTGACAACAACGTGACACTGCGAGTTTGACACCCATGATTTAGGGTAATAAAATATTCTCCAGGTTTTCAATTTGATCCATGTTATTAACAAAATTCTCCATCATGACACACACTTTCAACCAGGTCTTAGAGAAGTTTTTCATACTACAATTTGCATTCTGTAGCATTGATAAAATAAAAAGAGACTATGATAAAATAAAAAGAGACTATTTTTCTGAAGAATGCAAGTGTACAATTGAGTAAAAATTGTTACAGACCTCTAAAATACAAAATGGTAATTATGAGTTTTTAAGAAAAAGGCAATATTTATGCACACATTTTGAAATTGCAATATTAGCATATATGTATTTTTAAATGATATTTGTACATGACTAGGAACTATAATGTAAGAGGCCCTCACTAGTTATTGCCTTGATTCCTATTAAATACAGAGAATGTTAAATCCTGTTGTGGGTTTTAAGGTGTTTGTTAAATTCTGAGGACTACTGGATATTCCTTAAAACCCACAATTAAAATTTTTCAGTGAAACTATGGGTGCTTCCCAGCAGGAATACCGTAATCATTTATAAAAAGTAGTTTTACACCTTAGTTAGTTTTTGAAAAAAGAAAAGGAAATGAAAGAAGTGAGGATAATGTAGAAAAGTCACTTTGTTTTCTTGACTGTTCAGCAAAAATTTCACTTGGATATCTCCCAAGGCTGCACAAGTCACAAACTTCATTAATGAGCCAATCATTAAGAGTACCTTCATTTTATAGAGCATAGTAGCCCAGTTTTACGGCACTTCAGGAAGTGAGATATTACTGTATGTTCTAAATGTGCTTTAAGAGGAAAAGGCTAATATTGAGTAATTTCTGTTTGTTAAAATCTTTTGGCATAGAACAGTGTTACTTTTTTTCTCTCTCAGGATCTCCTCCCTCTTTTAAAAATCATGGAGGACTCCAAAAGAATTTGTGGCTGAATGGGTTATATTTATCTATAATATATTTAGTATATTAAGAATTAAAATTGACACTCTTGCTTCTTGTGATTGTTGATGGGATTTTAATACTGTATTACTTTTCAATCAGGTGGGCAAATAATTTTGATTTTATAGATTTGAGGGGACCCCCCTCCCAAGGGTCCTAAGCAGCAGTGGGATTCACTTACCTTCTCTACCGGTTCGCAAATGTGAGCGCACACACCTTGTCTGCACATGCGCACAGCCTTCTGCACATGCGCAGTAGGCGCGTGTTACATGAGGGTGGGCAGAGCCTCCCGCCGTTGCCACTACCAATTCGTGCGATCCGGAGAGAATCGGCTGAATACCACCTCTGGTCCTAAGACCACACTTGAATAAATTCTGGTATAGAAGAACCGAGAGGTTTCATGCCACACTTGCATCTGAGCAACACTCTATAATTTCACATTATGATTTTTATTAGGTAGCAGAGCTCAGCTGTAGCTGAAAGAGAATTCCCTAATTTTCCACTTTTCACATTAGAGGTTGGGGATAGGCTGTTTTCTTGTTGGTGGGAACTCTCACCTCACATTTTCCCATAACTCCTAAGCTGCCATAGCACTATCGTATCATGTCCTTTTGCCAGGCTTTAGTGTTGTAGAAATGTGGCTTTGCAGCTCCAGCTATAAAGACCTTACATTCTTGTGCATGTTTTTTCACTGTCTCTCTTTTTTTCTCTTTTTCCGCTTTTCTAGAAAAGGAAAGTATGGAAGGAAATTGAGGGGGCGGGGCACAACTTGAATGTCATTTTTGGTACATCCCTGTTGGTCCATTATAAAGAAAGTTAATCAACTCATGAGGGGTTTTCAGCAGCTCAGGACTATAACAGGTTGATGCCAGAATAATTCTGAGTTTATAGAATGGCAACGGTGGTTGCATGGAGATGCCCTCATAGTTGTGAGTCATCTGGATCCTACTTATCATCTAATAACAATAGTTTGCTGTTGTGGGTTTTTTTTTTCCAAAAAAGAAGCAATGCATTTGGTTATAATGGTATAACTATGAAGGAAGACATGAAATAAACAGAATGACAAAAAAAAATAGATCACCAAACAATCAGGGAAATCAAATTACACTTACAAATCTATAAGTTTTCTTTCTTAGTACTATAATGTTTTATAATTGAAGTGAGTTCTCTAGAACAGTACTAAATATTATTAAACATCACTTGAAACAAAGCACCAATGTTTCCATGTAGAATTGAGTAAAAAGTCTCATTTTCTTCTTCCTTCTTCTTGGCTGATCATATCAAGCTAGTCACCAAGAAACACACACACACACACACACATACACACACCACTGTAGCCTCCACAAAACATCAGGAGGGTATGGGGAAAGCAAATGTGGGGAACAGAGGTCAAAGGACAGTCCACCATGCAAACAGAAATCTTTTACAGCATTGGAGTTATTCACAATACAATGATCTACTCACCCGAATGATTTGATAGTGACTTCTATAAATACATTTTTCAACACTTTATGCTAAAAATCCTCTGCACAGCTATGTAGAAATATAATAGAATATAGTTCTGAATTCCTGAGTTCAGACTACATTATGTGTTTCTGTCCTATCAACAATCCCAGCCTACTGTCTTGAAAAGACTATTGGGCTAAAATCCTTGGCTATACAATCTTTTGAACTTAAAAGAGATTGTTTCTGAATAGACCTATATTCATTTGTAGTGCCATCTTCTCCAAATATATGCTTACCTATCTCTTTTATATGTATTATTTTCATATAAAAGTAATAAAACCATCTTAATCAAAATGGGAAATTTGCAGTTAGTGTCAGTGGACTATGGATTCCATTCTAATTGCTTTCTTATCTAAATGGCAATACGGTTTAGTAGCAGATAAGGTACTGTATTTTAACTATAATAATAAATGTCAGTTATGGCCTGTTTTGATTTGTTTGATTAGCTTTTGTCAAAAGATAAGCACTATTCTACTGACATCAGTGGTGTTGATTTGATAAAGATTGAGAAGCATGATCTAGAAGGTGAGTAATAACGCATGCACCTCTCTATAGTTACAGTTCTGTGTTAGCAGCTTGTATTCCATTCATGTGAAACTTCAGCTGCCAGGTTACAATGCATGGCACTTACCCCTTGCTGATCTGTATTGTTTCAAGTGTTAAGATAAACTAGCTCAGGGGATATCTGTATCACTACTAAAAGGGCACCATGTTGTGTTTTGGTACTATTATAGCAAACCTTTGTATTTAACTATGAATTGAGTAAATTCAATTTCTTGTCTTCTCTGTTTAGAAACTTGATAATGCACCTGAGTTTCATAATGTAAGAAACTTTTAGAGTGCCTTTTTATATTTGTGTATGCTGGATATCTATTGTGAACATGTCTTTCCTTCATTTGAGTCATACTGAAGCAATATAATACCTATATGTTTTCGTTTCAAAGCTTTACGGCTTTGTCTTTTTTAAAAAAAAATATTTGTGTTGACATAAAATTAATATGCTAAATTTGTATAGGAATTTATACATTTTCTTATTACACAAAGCAAACCTTAAGTCAGTGTTATTGGGAAGGATGTTTTAAAATGGTGACAATCTTGAGTGTGTATTAAATGCAGCTATCTGTGTTTGTAATGCAGTGATATACATTTTAAAAAGCCAATATCTAATGTTTTGTAGTTTTGTCTGTATATTTTATGCTTTTAGCATGTGCAATATATCTTTACAAACCATGGTGTCATGAATCTGGTGCCAGTGTTACATTTTGTATGAAATATTTGTAATAAACAGTATGAAATATTGTTGAATGGTTTGTGCTAATTTTTTAAAATATGGAATTTGAATTAATCAATGTGTTACATTATGTGGTTTTAAAAATGGATATGAAATATTACTTTGAACCATAGGCTGGGTGCACTCAAGTTTAATATCCTTTCAACTACTGAATGCTATATTATTGTAATGGGCTCTTTTATCTGCAAATTACAGTAATATTAAAATGCATTCAGATGGATATTTTTACAAATAAATGGTACAAATACCATGGCAACTCCAAATTCATTCATCGGTACTTTTACATACATTCAGGATTCTGAATGCCTGTAAACAATAAGAAATACATAACTGCAGAAAAATACTAGTGAGTACAGCTTTCTGAACAGTGCTTAAAATACATTATAAAAATACATACCTAAAACTATAAAAACATAAAGCAATGCAATTGTTATGAATAGCATAAATGAGACTGATATATCTCAAAATCACTAATGAAAAACTTTGTGAAATAATAAAATGGTACTCCAAAAATTATCTATTCCTCCAGATATTAAACACCTGAAAAATAAAAATGTGTTCTTCTATAGCAAATATGCCTCTGGAGATTTTGAAAAATAGGATTTTTTATAAACTTCTATCAATTATCATACTAAGTTCAGTTGTTTAGAAGTGTACAGTAAAAGTTTGAAAGGCCTGTTCCTTATTCTTGAAGGAGCAGGCATGAAGGGAGAAAGGATTTTTAGAGAAGAACCAAATATGATTGGAGAAAGGCATTTGTATGGATGTGGCCTGTTGCTTATTTCTGTGTCCAATAACTGTGCATAGGTAGTAAACTGTACAGAAACCAGAGTTGAGTATTGTAGTGTTATCCAGAAATAAGTCCCAAGTGAAAAGATTAACAACAATTTTAAAATCATTGTAGAAGGCGGCTGTAGGGTCCTCCATTATAAAACTGATTGCCTAATGATGAGACAGCATTACATACAATGGATCTCTTGGATCATTGCCAAAAATCAAAGAATTCCAAAAATCAAAGAATTCATCCAGCTGCTTGTCTGTTTATCTGTTTCATTTATATCCCACATTTTTTTACTGGAACGTAATGTGACTTACATAGATTCCTTTCTGTTTTCCCCACAATCAATACCTTGGGATTTGGGCTGGCCTAACGTCACCTAATGACCTTTTAGGCCTGAGAGTGGAATAGAATCTGGGTCTCCACTCTCACTACTAGTCCAACTCCGTAACCACTCTACCACACTGAATGGAAGGTGAGGCAACAACCACTTTATATGTACCCTCCACATCTTCCTAATGTCTTCTCACTTCTGCTGCCAATATGCCCACCAATTTACAACTGTAATTGAGCCCAGAATTGTGGTCGTAACTCATTGTGGTAATAAATTGAGGTACCATACAACCATTCAAAGTTGCAACTTTTTTTTTTTTTTTATTAATTAAGACTTTAAATTACAACCCCAAACTGATAGGCCAGTGTAAAGCCTTCAGGAAAGGTGTCACAAGTACCCTTAAACACCCATGAGCACTGAAGTCACTACATTTTGCACAAACTGAGCCTTCAGTCTGGTCCTTAAAGGCAGCCCAATGCGGACCAAGTTGCAGTAATTTAAATGTTTCAATATTCCAAAAGCAGAACTAACGTAAATTGCAGGAAATAAAAAGAGTAGACCACATACTACTTTGAGTCAATTTTATACAGGTCTTTGAAATAATTTAATAAAATCACTCATTGCTATATTCAGAGAAAGTCAGAGATTAAGAATAGTGAATCTATCTTTTTGTTGCTTGAAGGCCCATAATCAATTTGACTTGAAAGCCCATAATCAATTAATTATTGGATTGTTAATATGTAAGAAAGGAAGTTACAGCTATCATTTCCAAACAAGAATAATTTGCTGGAAAATTTCTTATATTATTTTGTTTTGCAATTGTTTTTTCTTTTAAATCATCTGTTGAAATATGATTTCTATTTTTAAGGGTCATCTTTGAACATAACTAAAAAATGTCTGATTGAAACCCTTGTAATCCTGGTCAGAAAGTACTTTTTTAACTGAGTTTGCCTCATTTTTGGGATAAAAATACTGTAAATAATAGGGAAACTGTTTGCAAGCTTCCAGAAGACATCAGGCTGACTGCTGCTGGAACCATAATGTTGGATGGTTTTGCATTACCAAATTATTTGGTACATAAGCCAATTGTACAGAAAGTTACTGTTTGTAAGAAACAATTTTATATTTATGTTCTCTAAGCTTCATGGTTGGAATTTTATGTATCATTAAACTCTTAAGATTAATTTTTCATCATTCTAATTGCCTGATTTCTTCATTTCTTCCTACAAATGTGAAGCATGGGTATTTGATTTTTACAACAAAATAATTCATTGCACATTTAGCAATAGCACTTAAACTTATATACAGCCCCATAGTGCTTTACAGCACTCTTTGAGTGGTTTACAGAGTCAGCATGTTGTCCCTAACAATCTGGGTCCTCATTTTACTGCAGTCAGAAGGATGGAAGGCTGAGTCAACCTTGAGCACATCAGGATCAAACTCCAAACTGTGGGCAGAGTTAGCCTGCAATACTGCTTCTAAGCATTGCTCCACCAGTGCTCTTTTAGACAGAGCATTTTCACATAGTGATTCTATACTGGTTTGAGAAAAACAAGATCAAACCTCTGTAATGCCATGAGGTTGGCTCATTCAGGGACTGAGCTAATTTATTTCTAAACCACAAATATCTAGATAATTTAGATAGATAATTTTATTTCTATACCGCCTCTCTCCCGAAGGACTCAGGGCAGTGCATAGCCAAATCCCAATTAAATTTTAAAATTATTAAAATTATTACATTTATGGCCAAGTTTCATTAAAAACCCAAAAATTTAAAACTCCGAATTTAAAACTACTTTACAAAGATAGCCCTGCCTGTCAGAAGAGCAGGGTCTTGAGGGCACAGCGAAAAACTCGGAGGTCAGAGATTGTGCGTATTTCCGAGGGCAGTTCGTTCCAAAGGGCAGGAGCTCCCACAGAGAAGGCTCTCCCCCTGGGTGTTGCCAGCCGACATAGTTTGGCTGACGGCACCCTGAGGAGTCCCTCTCTGTGGGAGCGAACTTGTCGGTGGGAGGCTATCGATGGCAGAAGGCGGTCTCGTAAGTACCCAGGTCCTGAGCCATGGAGCGCTTTAAAGGGGATAACCAACACCTTGAATTGCATCCGGAAGACCACTGGAAGCCAGTGCAGCTCGCGCAAGAGAGGTGTTACATGAGCGCAATGGGTTGCACCCATAATCACCCGCGCGGCCGCATTCTGGACTAGTTGGAGCCTCCGAGTGCTCTTCAACGGGAGCCCCATGTAGAGAGCATTACAGTAGTCCAGCCGAGAGGTAACAAGGGTGTGAGTGATCGTGTGCAAGGCATCCCGATCCAGAAAGGGACGCAACTGGTGGATCAGGCGAACCTGATAGAAGGAACCCCTGGCCACGGCCGTCATATGCTCTTCTAAAGACAGCCATGTGTCCAGGAGGACACCCAGATTGCGAGCCCTCTCTGTTGGGGGTAAAGATTCACCCCCTATAGACAGCGATGGCGACAGCTGACTATACCAGGACTACGGAAGCCACAGCCACTCAGTCTTGGAAGAATTGAGCTTGAGCCTATTTCTCCCCATCCAGACCCGCATGGCGTCTAGGCAGCGGAACATCACATCAAGGGCATCATTGGGGTGGTCTGGGGTAGAGATGTACAGTTGCATATCATCAGCATACTGATGTACTCTCACCCCAAAACCACGGATGATCTCGCCCAGCGGCTTCACATAAATGTTGAACAGAAGGGGCGAGAGGACCAACCCTTGCGGCACCCCCCAAGCGAGGCGCCTCGAGGTCGACCTCTGCCCCCCTGCCAACACAAACTGCAAGCGGTCGGAGAGGAAGGAGGAGAACCACCGCAACACGGTTTCCTTCTATTCCTAACCCCCTCAACCGCTGCAGCATGATACCATGGTCGATGGTATCAAAAGCCGTTGAGAGATCTAATAGGACCAGGACAGAGAAGCAACCCCTGTCCCGAGCCCTCCAGAGATCATTGACCAATGCGACCAATGCCGTTTCCGTGCTGTATCCCCGCCTGAAGCCCAGCTGGTACGGGTCTGAATCTTCAGTACAACAATGATCTTTTGGTGGGAAACACACAACAGCTCTATGACTTTTTCTCAATTACAAAATCTTCTGCCTCACCCTGATTCCTGAATTTGCACATATTTCAAAAAGAAAGGACGCCTTTCCTTCTAGTAAGTGGAGGTGTTTTGCACACACCTCTCATAAAGAACATGAGCAGAGAATATGTGTTTCATTTATTTGTTAAACAGGCCTGATATTAACTAAGGGATGGGCAGAGATTTTTTTCACCATGATATTTGCATTTCAAGTTTGGCAGGTTTCAAGGTAATTGTGGAATGTCTTCAACTATCTTTTGAGAAAAAAGAGGGAGCAGAATTCAAGTAGAAGCATATACATAATTTCTTTTTAATCTAATGAAATTTATACAGTTCTTACTTTGAGGGCATTTACAGTAATTTTTTAATTGGTCGTATTTATTATTATCCAGCATAGTTTGAACAGAGATATGCTTATGGCGCAAATGAAATCTGATTATGCATTGCATATGATTTGTTTTGATTTTGCCTATTTCATAAATTTCTCCATAGTAGATGTCAACCACGATATAAAGCATAGGACAGTAGGTTGTGTAAATCCAGTCAATTGTGGCTCAGTCAATAGAATGCAAGTAGTCCTCAACTTGCAACCATTTGCTTAGTGACTATTCAAACTTACAAAAGCACTGAAAAAAGTGACTTATGACCGGTTTTCATACTTACACTGTTGCAGCATCCCCATGGTCACATGGTCAAAATTAGAAAACTTGGCAACTGTCATGTATTTATGATAGTTGCAGTGTCCTGAGGTCATATGATCACTTTTAAGATAGAAGCAAATTCAATAGGGAAGCTAGATTCACTTAACAACTGTGTTAGTAACTTAACAAGTGCAGTGATTCACTTAACTGTGGCAAGAAAGATCATAAAATGGGGCAAAATTCACTTAACTGTTTTGCTTAGCAATGGAAATTTTGGGCTCATTTGTGGTGGTAAATTGAGGATTACTGTATAGTCAAGCATAGTATGATGTAGCAACTCATCTATTCCAGATGTGACTCAGCCTTTTCAGTGAGCCTCAGTGTCCTTTTTTTCTCCTATCATTTTATCAACTTTGATTTTGCTATCGATCATTGTTCATGTTACTGCCAACAAGTTGCAAGCAGGGTTAATTTGGGTTAAACGCCACTAAATTTAATTTCTACACAACATGTGGCTTTATATAGTCAGGTGAAGGATTGGCCAGTAAGAGATTAGGAGGAAAACGGGTTTGATGAATCCAAACGACCAGATGACAGCAAAAAGTCAAAAGAGTTTCATAACTCTAGCAGATTGTCCGAATTTTTTGCAATCTAGCAGCCACAAAGCAAATTAGCTTCGCTCAGGGGTGATGTTCAAGAGTCATTCTTTCCTATGTGTTAATTATTATTTTGTTATTAAATAGGTGTTACGATTCAATAATACACGCTTCGTCCAACAAGCCGCTCGCGTCATCTTTCAAAGATGTGGCTTAATTTCCCAACGATAGTCGGAACTCTTCCTCCTTCCCGTTTTTTCATGTCCGTGCTCGTTTACGATTCGGGCTTAAATTGGTATTAGATGCAAGCCTCCGCAGCTGCTAATCGGGCTCCCCAACCTCCGATTCCCAGTTAGCGACCTCCGCGAAATCTTCCCCGCTGGAAGTCTATGGAGATTCTCAGTCATCCAGGTCACGGTTGTCCCAAAGGTGCTTAAAACAATAAAAGCACCTTCGGGGTTGGTTTCCCGCTGAAAGCCGCCAAGGCTCAGCCACCGGCCGTCTCGGCAGCCCACTCGCCCCGCCCACCCCGATCCGAGTGACCTTCCCAAAATGGCGGACGGAAAAGCTCCCTGAACCCCGCCCGAGAATTCCGAGGCGGTTTTGGGCCGACCTTCCAAAGATGGCGGAAGGCCGGGCTCTTTCCACGGCTTCGCCCCGCCCGGCGAGGGAGGAACTCGGGGCGGTTCCCCGCCTCTTGGCGGGTGTGGCCCGCCGGCGAGAGGGCAGAGGCGGCCCTGGCGGCGAGAAGGCAGAGGCGGCCGCCGATGAAAACGACATGTGGACGGCGGGAAGGGTGACCGGAATTTTGTTTCACGGGGTCTTGGCAGCTCTGGTGCTGCTGGGAGCCCGGGACGTCTTCTTTCAGTATGAAGAGAACCGGTGCAGCATGACCTACATGTTCGACTACCCGGAGTACCTGGTGAGTGGCTGGGTGACAGGCGGCGGCATCCTGCAAGGTGTCCCGTTCTGCCTTCCCCTCCGCCAGTTCTCCCTGAGCGGCTGGATCCGTCCGTCCGTCCCCCCCCCCCTTCCTATAAAGAAAGACCTGCTTTCTCTATAATGGAGTTCCTGAGGAACTTGGTCCCCGGCGAGACCAGAGCCCGCGAAGGCTCCTCTCCGCAGCCGACGGCAAAGCATCACCCCGGTCTCAGGGACAGCTCCTTCGGAGGAAGAGCGCCTTTGCCTTGTGCCCTTCATCCGCACATAGCAGCGGTAGCGGTCCCTTTTCAGCCCCTTCTCATCTTCGTAGGCTTGCTTGGTTTCCTTCCATCGGCGCCTGTCCGTCTGGGGTGTGTGTGTGTGGTCTCGCCTCTGTTCAGTGGGAGCCTATATAGCACCTATGTAGGATGCCCTAAAGCAGCGGTTCTCCAAAGGTGGCCGGGGGACCCCCGACACCATTTCAGGTGGGGTCCGTGAAGCGAAAAATAAATATTTTAAAATGTTTTGGGTTTTTTTATTATTATTATTTATTTGATTTATATGCCGCCCTTCTCCGGAGACTCAGGGCGGCTTACAGTGCGTTGATGCCTAATAGGGTAAATATTGATAGACATAACTACTTTAACCAAAACTCTTTGGGGTCCTCACTCATTTATTTTTTTGAATGCAAAGAGGGTATTTCTGTGGAGATTCTCAGTCATCCAGGTAAAGGTTGTCCCAAAAGTACTTTTTCAACAGGCATCTGGGCTTTGTGGGAAAAGTCCAGTTGCCTCTTGAAAAAGCACCTTTGGGATAAAGAGAGACCAGTTTGAGACCCACTGCCCTAGAGCAGGGGTCAGCAACCTGCAGCTCTGGAGCCGCATGTGGCTCTTTCACCCCTCTGCTGCGGCTCCCTGTCACTCAAAATATGCATCACAACCACCAATTGTGACACCCGCCAGCACGCGATTTATAGAGCTTTTCAACCCCCAGTAGGAGAATCATGGATAAATCCAAGAAATTAAAAGATTCAGAAGAAAACAGAATGTTTACATATGCCAGTTTTGTGGCTGCTCAAGAAATAGTCAGGCATGGGAAGGGTTTTGTGGCTCCCTGTATTTTCTTTTCTGTGGGAAACCGGGGTCCAAATGGCTCTATAAGTGTTTAAGGTTGCAGACCCCTGCCCTAGAGGAATAAAGCCTTCAGTAAATTGCTTAATTGTTATGAAAAACCAGCCCAGCTCACCTTTGTGGAGAACATGCTTTTCAAGTTGGCTTGACACTTGGCTCTCAAGAGTCAATGTTTCTATTTCCATGCACTAAGCCAAAAGTCAAAGCTGCATTGACCCTTGTTAACTCGCTAGAAAGTTACCAATTCGTTTGCTGTTTAGTAATTGCTTAATAGTGAGAGAATGTGGATGTTGAACTGTAAGGTTTCATTGGATTCATAGCAATAGTCACAAAGTATTTTCCCTGTGAATGTTGATAAAACTTTTCTTTTTCCTTGAAGTGAGTATTACAGGTAGTCTTGACTTACAACCACAACTGAGCCCAACTTTTATGTTGTTAAGTGAGACATTTAAGTGCATCTTACCCCATTTTACAACCTTTCTTGTTTCAGTTGTTAAGTAAATCACTGCCATTGATAAGTTAGTAACTCAGTTGGTAAGTGAACCTGGCTTCCCCATTGACTTGGTTTGTCAGAAGGTCGCAAAAGGTGAACACATGATCTTGGGACACAGCAACGGTCATAAATCTCAACCAGTTGCCAAGCATCTGAATTTTGATCACTTTATCATGGGGATGCTGCGAAGATTGTTACTGTGAAAAATGGTCATAAATCACTTTTTTCACTGCCATTGTAAGTTTGAACAGTCACTAAATGTATTTTGTTTTGTGGCTTCCTGGTTCTCAAAGCGTTCTACTATCATTATCTTTTTCTGAGGATAACTATGATGAAAAAAATGCAATGGTCTTTTCAAAAGCAGAATAGGTCAATTTTATCCTGAAAAGATTTGTGCTGGACATAAATCCTCCTTTCTGTCAGTTTTTCATATCTTCCTTTTAAAGATGTCTATAATGTCAGCAGTTTTACTATTATGAGTAATGCAATGCAAAATTTACAGACCAAAACCAGTGTAGACATGTATCACAAGTAATTGGTGTGATGGTATGATAAGAAAGCAAAAGCAGAAGTTCCTGAAACTCTTTTTCTTCAGTATCATTTTCTTTTCATGTGGTTGTTTTAGGCTTGGGAAGTGAACCAATTAATTTGCCTTTATAATTACAATATGTGTTATTCAAAAATTATTTTTGTCTATCTTGAAGTGATATTCTTTATATAGCATATTTAGCAAGCAAAAAACTGGAGGTGTTTTTTTTTCTTCCCAAGTTGTTTGTTTAAAATATCCCACATCCACAAAAAATGATTATTTCTAATGTAGGGAATGAACATATAATGAACATTAATACATAGAATAAAATATTAAAGCAAACAACTATGTAATAAATTGTAATTTGAGAATGCAGGGCCGCCCCTAATAATGTAATACTTTCCCCAGAAGAATACGGATTTGACTCCAAGGAATGTGCCTTGGATAGCATTCTGATTTTATAATTAATTTTTCTGGCAAAAGGATCTCAGAGATGGCCCTTATCCAGTGTTCATAATAAATAGGCAGGTTAATGTGAGAAGAAGTGGTATACAAGCTTTTTGGATCCCAAGTTGGTCGTCACTGAGTTACTACAGAATACACAATGTTGTTTTTCTAAAAGCATGTTCTTTCTGAGATGCCTTAAGAACTTTGATACTTAGCTTTAAAATGCAGGTTACTTTGTATTTGATATCTCCCATGCTATTTCTTGCTGATGCCTCTAATGGAAAAGGATCTTGAGAGATACGCTTCATATGGACTCCTGTAATAAAACAATTATAATTTTGTTTTTGGGGAAAAAAATGATTTTTTTTGTGGAAAGTATTTTAAAATATGTTATTTGCAGTGTAATATATGGAACTGATGCCACAATGTTGACCAGGACTCAATTTGTTTGATTCAATTTGTCAAAGCAAAAGTTTGGTTAACAAAGTAAATATTTAGCATGCTTTCAAATATAAAACTTATATAGGAAACAGTTCTACACTGTTAAAGTAGTCAATAGTAATAGTTTCAGTGAGATTTATTCCAGGCAAATGGGTATCAGTCTATAGGCCCTTGCCATATTCATATATATATATGCGGGAGAAAACCCGAATAACCAAAGACACATATATATATACATACATACATACATACATACATACATACATACATATACATATACATATACATATACATATACATATACACACACACACACACACACACACACACATATATATACACACACACATATGTGTGTGTGTGTGTGTGTATTTATTATTTATTATTTAAATTTCTATACCGCCCTTCTCCTTTCGGACTCAGGGCGGTGAACAGCCAAAAATAAAACATTTGTACACAAAAGTTAAAATAGTTTTAAAATAATTAAATAAAGTTTGGCCCATAATTTAAAACATTTCAATTAAAATTAGTATCAATTTTAAAAACTGATATAAAATCAGGCCAGCCCGGCTAACTGAAAGAAATAGGTTTTAAGGGCCCGACGAAAAGTCCGGAGGTCTGGGATCACTCGTATCTCTGGGGGTAGATTGTTCCAGAGGGCAGGCACCATCACAGAGAAGGCTCTCCCCCTGGGGGTCGCCGACCCCCTGGGGGTCAGCCGACATTGGCTGACGGCACCCTGAGGAGGCCCTCTCTGTGGGAGCGAACTGGCCGGTGGGAGGCAATTGGTGGCAGAAGGCGGTCCCATAGGTAACCCGGCCCTAAGCCATGGAGCACTTTAAAGGTGATCACCAACACCTTGAAGCGCACCCGGAAGTCCACCGGAAGCCAATGCAGCTCGCGCAGGAGAGGAGTCACATGGGAGTGCCCCGTTGCTCCCATAATCCCCCGTGCGGCCGCATTCTGCACCAGTTGGAGCCTCCGGGTGCACCCCAAGGGGAGCTCCATGTAGAGAGCGTTACAATAGTCCAGACAAGAAGTGATGAGTGCTTGAGTGATCGTGCGTAAGGAGTCCCGATCTAGAAAGGGGCACAACTGGCGTATCAGGCGAACCTGATAGAAAGCCCCCCTGGCCAAGGCCGTCATATGCTCTTCTAAAGACAGCCGTGCGTCCAGGAGGACGCCCAAGTTGCAGGCCCTTTCCGTGGGGGCCAATGATTCGCCCCCAATAACCAGCGATGGCGCCAGCTGGCTATACCGGGACACCGGCAGCCACAGCCATTCGGTCTTGGAAGGGTTGAATCGAAGCCTGTTTCTCCCCATCCATATATATATTCACTAGTTTCTAGGCTTTTTTTTTTTTTCTGGCAGCCAGCAAACACTCTGCTGCCCATTGGGAGACTAAGGAGACGAAGATAGATCTATTTCTATCTCCCAATGGGCAGCAGAGTGTTTGCTGGCTGCCAGAAAAAAAAAAAAAGCCTAGAAACTAGTGGATTGTGATTTCACTGAACTAGGGCTGCATAAAAATCTTGCCTTACGTAGGAAGAACCTGGCTAAAGAGAAATACACATAAAGCCTACAAAAAGGAAAGAATATATATATATAAATATATATATATATGTATATGTATATGATATGTATATGTATATGTGTGTGTGTATATGTATGTATATATATATATATATATATATATATATTCTTTTTTCATAGGCTTTTATGTGCATATTCTCTCTAGCCAGGTAAAACCTGGCTAGAGAGAATATATATATATATATATATATATATATATATATATATATATATATATATATATATATATATATATATATATATATATATATAGTTGTATTTCTTGTTCTGGTCCTTTTCATTGTTTATTTTATTGCTCTGTTATTTTACTTCTATTCACATTCTTTTCATTTCTTTCTTTTTATTGTTGTAAGCCAGCTAGAGCAGCCCCACAGCAAGATCGGTGGCAAACAAATTTAGCAAATAAATAAATAAATGATATACCTTGTGGTACAGCTTCCTGGTAATATATATCTACAGTGTTATTACCTAAAACAACAGAATTTTTTAAACAACACAATGAAATGGAGACTATTAAAAGACTTTAGAGAAGAGTTCTGCAGATGTTGTA
This sequence comes from Pituophis catenifer annectens, assembly GCF_029215685.1. Taxonomy (NCBI): domain Eukaryota; kingdom Metazoa; phylum Chordata; class Lepidosauria; order Squamata; family Colubridae; genus Pituophis; species Pituophis catenifer. The sequence continues at coordinate 182,769,661 of NW_027256881.1, forward strand.
CTCATGACTTAAATTGGTAGTTGGAAGCTGCTGTGGGCTAAATTTGTTAAGTATAATAAATAGCTAGTTTAACATATGGTGGGTGTGGGAATGTCAGTATAACTAGAATTTTGCAGCAAATTCAACAGGAAAGACAAGTACTGGTTATCTTTATGATGTGTTTATCTGATTTCTGTCAAACTTAAAAAAAGCTATTGTGTTGTTTAAAATACTTTGGGTGAAATTAAGTAAAAGGCAGAAGATGTTTAAATATTAAGAGTTAATAGAGCTATGCAGTAATGCAAATTTGAAGTGGAAAATTGCTCAGAAAACGGCCAGAATTCTTTTTCTATATGCCTTGTATAATATGGAATCTCAAGGCAAGGAAACCATTTTATTTGCTATTTTTGTATGTAGTTTCAGATTGATTCTATACCAATTCTTATGATGTCATCCCTGATTGGTATAAAAATTGTTCAATTATAATAGCAAACATGTGACCAGGGTTGACTTTAGAATAGTAGAATAGATAAAATGCAAGTTACAATTTAAGCTAAAGTGGAAAAAGAAAACCAGACAGTTTCCAGTATATAATCTTGAGCATATCCCACCATTTTCAAGGAGACTATCAAGAATTACTTTGAAGGGTTGAGCCTCATTAATGAGGAACTAGAAGAATTATGGAATGAAATCAAATAAATTATTAAGGATGAATGTTAAAAGATGCTGACAATGATCAAGAAAGAGAAGAAAGCAAATGGATTATGAAATAAATGTTGGAAATTGCCAAAAATGCAAGAGAAGCCAATCAGGATTTCACGAAGAAATTTAACAAAGAATTCTTAATAATTCTTAACTATATGCTTGCTAGAAGCAAGAGAAACAATATTACATGAACATATTGAAATTGAAAACAGACATGGAAATACAGGGAAAACTTTGAAAGATCTTCAAACTCACGAAATACCAACCTCATGCTGGTGTAGAAAAGGATATCAATGGATAATTAATAACCAATTCCAAGAAAACCAACAAAGATGGAAGGAGAATTCTGAAATTTGATAGTAGATATGTCAACATGCAAGATAGCTTAGAAAAGTCATGTTACTTAACAAGAATATCTAATATAAGAAGATGAAATTAGATCAGCACTATGATCATTACCAAGGCATAAAGTTACAGAGAATTGATGGAATATCTACAGAAATATGAAGAAGAATCAATAAAGGTTTTTACCAAACTATGCTTAAAGCTAAGATAAAGTAGAAAAACATTACAAAATTTAATTACACAAAGGTATTGCAATATTAAATTAAAGCCTTTCATAGATCATCTTCATTTTATGTTGGTTTGATAAAACAAAAGAAGCTAGTTGTAATAGTTAAGGCTCAGACTTGGTAAAACTGCCTAATCTAGTTAATAGCCAAATTGGAATAGGTAGATTGTGTACCTCCAAAGAGTAAATTCCCATTAATCCACATCGGATTCTGAAATATACTATAGTCTTATTGCCTCGTTATCTCAATGTCATTTGGCAGGAAATAATTTTTATAAAGAATTGTTCTTTTCCCATGAATATCTTGAAAATCACATTTTACATAGAGCAGCATATGAAATTTATATGATTGTATACAAAGATATCTATACATTTACTATATTTACATATATTTATATATGAGGGGGTTTAGCATGGTGACTTGAGAATCCCAGAAATTAATAAGAGGTAACATAACAGCTATTGTTCCTTTTCAGAAATGTAGAAACTGAATTTATTTTAAAAAATATTTAATGATTATATGCCATCTAAGTTGGTCTCAAGTCTTAGCAACCACATAACAGATTTTCTTTTCTCAACCTGGTACTTCAAGTCTTATAGCGACACACCCTTTGGCTTTATAACTGAGTTCATCCACTTTCTTGCTGGTCATCCTCTTCTTTTTTCTTTTTGCCATTAAAAAATGCACCATATACAGTATATGATTCAAATAGTTTCTGTCGGTTTTCACAGGTGATTTTACTGTCTTTTGGGATTTCCTCTTTGCACTTTGTTTTCTATTTTGCGTTTTGTGTATTTCTACCCTGTATTTCTACAGGCACTTTCAAAATAGATCAGAATCATAACATAACAACATAGAGCTATTAAATATTGTACAATGTATAGCTTGTGTACATAAAAGCTAAATAACAATCCCCCAGAACAATTCCAATCAACTGGAATAGTTATTATTTTAATAGCAGAATTTTAAATCTGTGTGATGGAGTGTCTAACAGACTCTGGGGAAACAAAAGAGGAAGCAGAACCATTATAGGAAAGATTACATACAACCAGGAAAGGGGGAGGGGTAAATGGGATTCAGAGTGACTTATCTTAATTATTTTGGTTATAGATGGATCCGGAAAATTGCTTTGGCAAGCAGATTATGTTACACCACCCTACTAGCAATAAGTAGCATTCCAGCAATTCAAGTATTCCTTGATTCCTGAGTCTGATAGCTATGAAGGGCTTGGCATTTCTACAGTTTTTGCTATTCATCTAAGGAGTAGTGAAAAGACAAATACAAGTAGTCCTTGACTTTCAACTGTTCATTCAGGGATTGTCCAAAGTTACAATGGGATTGAAAAAAAAGTGATTTATGACCATTTTTCACACCACCATTGCAGCATCCCCATGTTCACATGATCAAAATTCAACCAGTTGGCAACTGGCATGTATTTATGACAGTTGCACTGTTCCAAACTCATGTGATCACCATTTGTAAACTTCCCACCTGGCTTCCAACAAGTAAGGTCAGTGGCAAGGGCCAGATTCACTTAACAACCACATGATTCAATTAACAACTGCAGTAATTCCTTTAATGCGGGCAAAAAAAGTCGTAAAATGGGGCTCAACTCATTTAACAACTGTCTTGCTTAGCAACATAAATTTTTCGTTTAATTGTGGTCATAACTTGAGGACTATCTTTACCCTTCTTTTGCTGTAATAATCTGCAAGTAGGCTTCATCTGCCTACTTCTCATAGCATGATTGCTAATAGAAAATAGTACACACAAGCATTAGATCTGTATGAGTATTAGGGTAGCTTTCACTGCTACGATTTGTGTTACACATTTCACTATTTCTGGCTGTTCAGCATGGGTCTATGACAATTTGCCATGGCCAACTTGCCACAGCTAATTCACCACGGCCAATTTGCCATGTAACAACTCACTGTGGGAAAAGAGTTACACTAATATCAAAGAAATGGTGGAACAGCATCGTTAAAGGATGCAAAAAGAGATGACAAAAATATTTTTTTATTTATTTTAAATAATTGAATTGTTAAATTGCCCTGTGGCAAGTTGTCTCGTGGTGAGTTGGCCATGATGAGTTGGCTATGACAAATTGGCCATGGTAAATTGGCCATAGTGAATTGACCATGGCGAGTTGGCCCATTCCAATTCAACATGCTGTCTACAGCTAATGAGAATTCCAAAAAAAGATTGGCTTGGGGAAGGCTGAACTATGTGTTTAAATCTGTTGGATGTGGAAAATAACACTTCCCCCTGCTAGTGCCATAAAGTTTATATACATACTTGCAAGATTACCTGTGTAAGCAAAGTTAAGTTTTGGTTCTCCATTTCAGAGTCTTCTCCAAAGTTACTGTCAGAAGGAAGAAGAATGCAAATGTTTCAGATTTGCAGTTCTTTAGTTACATATAGAAGATAGTGAAATATTAAAAAAACTGTCTTATTGTTTCAGACTTTTTTAAAGTATCTCTACTTCATATTAATAGCACAGTACAATTTATTATGTAAATTCTATTTACGTTGTGATTGTTTTCCTGTTAATACCAAAATGTTACCTTTCTTCTGCTGAAATACATCTTTTTTTCAGAGAATAAAATTACCTAAGAAAATATCCAAACGTTACCCAGCCTACGAGCTATATCTCTACGGGGAAGGAATTTCTGCAGAAGAAAACAGAAATCTAATCTTAACAGGAATTCCTATCCTTTTTCTTCCTGGCAATGCTGGGAGTTTTAAGCAAGGTAAGGTATCTCCGAAGGAATAGAAATATCTCTGTAGAATACCTAAAGAGGAAATAACATGGGTATAATAATCTTTACATGAATCTGTGTTTACCTGGATAATAAATGGCTTGCATTTACAGTATTTTGTTACATTTATTAATTACATTTTTAAAATGCCATAATTAAAACTAAAAAATGCAGAATAAAATGAAGTAACAAAGCCAGGCTATGACCTTACCAAGATGGAATCAAGGACCAAATGCCAACCAAAAGAGATCACTTTTGAAATATTTCCAGGTGGTAGCCAGATGAGTAGTCCACTGAAAACCATTCCAAAAGCAGTGCTAGGGAGCCACTCTGCTACTATATCCTTAAAGCAGAGGTCCATTTGTAGTTTCTCCTGGTCAGCTTGAGTTAGCTGGGCAAATTCCATTGAGAAAATGCAATCCTGCAAATAATTTGGAGCCAAACCACATACATTATGTAAGTTATCAGGAGCACTGTAAATTGCATTGGGAAATCTGTCTGTAACTATGTAGCACCCATAGCATTGGTGTAATGTGTTCCCTCTAGCAAATTCTGGTTAGCTGCTACATTGTGAATGAACTGAAATATCTGAGTAGTCCTCAAAAGAGCCCCATGTAGAGGTCTTTGCAGTAAGGTAAATGGATGGTAGCAAGGGGATGAGTCATTATAGTAAGATCCAAGGTAGGGTCCAAAACACCACCCAAAACTGGGAGAAGCCAGCACTGGCTGCAGTTTTCACCTTCTGTTTTAAATGGAGCCACAATCCAGAAAGACCAAAAAGTCACAGGCTTGCTTGTTAGTCCCTGTCAAGAGACTACTGGAGCAGACAAATATCTCTGTTGGACAATAAGTGTCTTGTTAGGATTCTCAATTTAAGCCTCCAAGCATCAGGATAGAGCTTCAATAAATTCTAGTTTGGTCTGGAGTTGATACTTAATGATATACAGTTGTGAATCATTAATGATACCCAATCCCAAACTATTGTATGACCTTTTCCAGAGGCTGCATGGGAGAAGACTGATATCTGGCTTCCACAAAGTAGTAGCCACAGGTCAGTCCCTCCTTCCCTGTCCTCCCTTCCCCTTCTCTGACTGGTACCACTACAATATATTACCCCCAATCTCTCATAGGCAGTCCAAAAGTATACCATGGATTACAATATTGAAGGCCATGGAGAGACCTAATATGGCATAGATAGGATACACTATCTTCATCTTGAGCATGGTAAAGATAAATTACTACTATCATTGCTGTCTCTGTTCCACAGCCAGGCCTGAATTCTGACTACAAAGGTCAGATAATCCACTTTCTTTGGAGTACCATACATTGAATCCCCACCACTGTTTCAACTGCCTTTCCCTGGTATTAATTGTTTAACATCTCTGAATCCATGGAGCTCACTAAAATTGCTGAGAATGTTTCAACTTTTCTAAGGTTCCATTTCAAAATAACATTGTTGTTCTCAAATTACACTGCATAGTAAGCATGGATTTTTAGAACTTGGAGTTTGAAGACATAAAAATTAGAATGAGGATTTTAAAAACAAATCCTCATAGTTTTGTTTTCTGCCTCCTCACTGCCTCTTTTAGGGATTTACTTCACCATCCAAATCCAGGGTTTTAATTATCTCTGCTTCTAATATATGCTTTTTTCAGTACGTTCTCTTGGATCAATAGCACTGAGAAAGGCAGAAGATATGGATTTCAAATATCATTTTGATGTCTTCAGTGTGAATTTCAACGAGGAACTTGTTGCACTATATGGTGGAAGCCTACAAAGGCAGACGAGATTTGTGCATGAGTGTATTAAAATAATTCTTAAATTATATAAGGTATGAAGATAAACACAATGTTAACTTTTTACTGTTTTGTGCCATTATCTCCATGATGCAGAAAATATGGAAGATGGCCTTGATGAACAGAGAGAGCCATTATCATGCAGTGATCAAATATATGTGGCTTGAGCCCATACCAAGAAAGTGATTTAAGAAGACACCTCAGACAGGTCCTCCCCCCGATTCACCTGAAAATAAACGGAGCACGGGAAGCAGATTCAAACTTGAAAGACTCTTGTTATTATAGCAGGGGTGTCAAACTGGCAGCCTGTGGGCCAGATGTGTCATGCAGACCATGCTCACCCCAGCTCCATGAATGGGAAAAACATTGCAAAATGTCACATGACAGCAACGTGACGCGGCGAGTTTGATGCCCGTGTATTATAGCTATTCTAATAAAGATAGCTTTAGGCAACAGTGTCTGTTCCTTAGTCTGGTCTACCTTAAAAGATTGACATAATAACTATTAAATGGGAAAGAATTTTTGCTTTTATATGTTTTCATTGTGCCTGATGTGAGATTATTTTTCTTTATTTTTTGAAGGGTCATGAATTTGCTCCCCGCAGTGTTGCAGTAGTAGGTCATTCCATGGGTGGTCTTGTTGCAAGAGCACTAGTGATTCTTAAACATTTTAAACCCGAACTTCTCAATATTCTTATTACTCAAGCGACACCTCATGTTGCACCTGTATTGCCTTTAGATCAATATCTTGCTGGTAAGTTCACCCCTAAGAATTTTTGGATTGGTCAAGTTTCGTTTTGCCTTTCCCCTCTATTTTGCTTTTGCTTTTTCACTTTTGAGTAACTGAATAAGCTTCATTCCCATTGATTTAATGAAAAACACTATTGGAAATTCTAGAAACTTCACCTTCTGTTATTATACTTACTATTATTAGCAGTTTCACCAGAAAAGTGTTGTAGAGTAGAATAATGTGGAAGATATCAATATTTTCTCTCAATACATACTTGTTTAATCATGGTTTGCATATACAGGTAGCCTTAAATTTTATGATGAAAATAATTGTACTTAAATATGTCCTGGCAGCATCAATGATGGCCACTTATGTGCCTGCACTTAAGCAAGACAGGGGCTTAAAAACAATCATATTCTATTTCTACATAGTGTTTGGATTGGATCACTAACTTTGGATTCTGAAAAATCCAAGGTACTCCAGAATTCTTCAGATATTATTTTCAGATCCCTCACTTCTGTGGGCAATTGGATGATATTGTGACATATCCATATCCAAGACTCTTAAAAATTAAAACAAGGGTTATTTCTGATATTAATTGGAAACAGACTACTAGGAGAGTCTGAGCATGAATATTAAGTTCTTACATATCAAACTAGAGACCACTTCTGATAGTTTATCTATTTGATAGCAAGGAATATCTCCAACAGTATCCCCAATTTTTCTTGTTAACCCAAAGCCAGTTTCTTGTAGCTAATCCTGTTTCTGGAGAATAGCATTTCTTCTGACCCCACAGTCTAGGCTTCACTTAAAAAAAACTAGTTTGGTAGAGTTAGACCATATCCATGCCATTAGCTAACTGATCCATGTTTCAGTATTTTATCTTTCATTTTTGAAAGAATCATATAAAATCATATAAAAGGGGGACAGAAAGAAAATTCTTTTGAAAGCCCACATCAAGTAGAATTTCAGTGTTTCTTATTGTTTCTATTTCCTGATCTGATCTACCTTGAAGCACTATCATGCATGTTGAAGGTAAATTATTTTTTTTTAATTCTCAAAATTTTCAAAATAGCCAGCTAATTTAAAGTATTTACCCCTTGCTTAGCACTGGCATTTCAGTAGAATATCTTCCCCACTATATTTAGTAGAATTGGGCTGCATCTCTTCTGGGGCCCATCGAAGAATATACCTTTTAAGATCTCGAGCAAGTAAATCTTTGGGGGGAGCCCCTTATCTTGAACTGTGAAGGCAAATTAATCAACATTTCATGTATTGTGGATTGCTTTACTTTAGACTTCAATAAATTTTTTAGCAGAATTCAAACACAGGATCTCAGATTCATTAAGATAAAGCTACATTTTTCCATCTCTATTATATTACAATTGCACCATCATTCAGGACTTACCCAGACTATCTTTTCTAAGTTCAGGCATACTTCACATAGGAGACATTTTTCTCTGGCCCAATTTGATGCATTATCTATTAGGGGAACAACTGGAATATATTTCAATCTCCCACATCAAAATGTTTTTTGTATATGTTCAAATAACCCCTTGGTCTATAAAAATGCCCACTTTATACACAATAGCAATTAAAACATATAATCCAAATTATTGCAATATATGTATGCATGTGTGTGTCTATGTATGTATGTATGAATGTATTGTATGTATGAGTAGGATTTAAAGTTTGTTTGATTTTTATAAAATACATGGATTTATATGTTGAAATATGTTTAAATCTATAGAAGTAATTTGAATGGATATGGTGAAATGTCACATTGGGATAAGATTACTGCTGTTAAAATGATTACAACTTTGAAATTAATGCATATCAATATGAATTTTCATTAAATATTTCTTACATATAGATAATAAAATGTTTATGGCAAGCAAAATTCTTTAGAATATCTTTAACCAACTTGTGATTATATTATATAGAATAGAGGTTTTAATCTGCCAGATTTAAATTATCTTAATTCTACATTTTTCTAGAATGAGATTTATTATTTTGCCTTATTGGTATGCTGAGTTGGCTTAGTTTTTTCTTGTTTGAAATTGGATAGTGGAAAAATGAGGAATTATAAGATATGCTGACATGTGCTACAAAATGATCTATATCTATACTGAAGATATTGCTGAACCTCAGGAAACAAAACTGCTAAAATGATATTTAAAAGAACATTCTTTTCATAGATTTTTACTCAACTGTGAACCATAACTGGATTCAGAAGGCTCAAGAAATAAGGAATCTAACAACCCTTTCTGTAGCAGGAGGATTTCGAGATTATCAAGTTCGCTCTGGATTGGCTTTTCTGCCCAGTTCAAATAGTCAAAATTGTGCTTTATCTGTTGCGGTAAATTCTTTAATTGTTGCTTTTAAGCCTCAGATTTTGATGACTGTTAAATATTACTGTTCATATTCCTGAATAGTTTAGTCCTTTCTTGCCCTAACATCTGCCGTAATTGAATGTGACATTCTAAATTGAGATCTCAATTTGAGTGAAAGCAGTAGCATTCATTGCTACATTTATCTGGAGATTCTTCCATCCTCAAGAAATAGCACTTTATATTTGATTTAGAATTTTATCTATAGAAGAAAATATATGTAGCTCAGAGTTGAATTTGATTGTTTTCTTACAGACATTTCATTACCCAACTAGTAAATGGAAACTACTATATATAAACAGGGAGTAAAACACACCTTCACTAGCACTGGTGATATTATCTAGTTGGGGAATGAAATGTTTGCAAGCAAAGAAACTCATAGAACAAAGATTCCACAATGTTCTTATTTTTTTGCCATGTCTAGCTTGGATTTTACTCCAAATCCCTTGAACAAAGAACCTGTTTAAAAGAGGATGTCTAAATCATATTAGCTGTAACTAAACTGTTGGCTCATGCTAAGAATTAGTTTGTATCCAATTTATATAATTGTACTCAGTTTTTAATCTTTATTGCTTCAGTGAATGAGGCGTCTCAAAAATTCATTGAATTAATAAAGAAATATGAATCTGCACCCAGTTTAAATTAATAATACAGAACTCTTATGTGAAGTATACAAGACCATATTTTCCTGGTGCTTCTCAAGCAAGAGTACAGCAGCATCCAAATGGAAAAATCAGCAGACATTTCAAAGTACAATAAGGCAGAATTGTCTGCTGTTCAAAGAGGGAGGAAAGAGTCACATGTTCTATATAACATGCTTGGTTTTTTGATTTTAGTCATAACAATGTAAGCAGGATTTCAGCAAGATATTAGCTTCTAGTAAATAAATAAATGTTTGGATGTTCAGTTTTAAAATGAATAATACAAATCTTCTTTTAATCAGAGTTCAGCAGTTCCTCGAGTTTGGGCTTCCACAGATCATCTTTCCATTGTTTGGTGAGTAGTTAAAAGCTTTTTGGTACAAGGACTGATATACTGCTGTTCAGATATTTTTATTTGACTATTATTTGCCTTTTAATTTGTCTGTTTTTTATAAGCTATTTCCCTTGTATTCTTTTTTAGGTGTAAGGAATTGAACTTGGCTACCGTCAGAGCATTTTTTGACCTTATTGACGACAATACTAAACAGGTTTGCATTCCTTGAAGATCTGTGCATGCTTTCTGGAAAAAGCATTTGTTTGATTTTTTTTTTTTTTTACATTCCTGCAAGTAAAGGAAGATAGCAGTGTTAGGAATATTACCTACATTACAGATCTCATTAGAATTATAAATACATTTTTCATTAACCAGGCTGTTACTGCCATTGTAGTGGCAGGGCTGAGTTCATAAAAGTGTAAGAGTCTCAGCGTGCTTTCTAAGAAGCCCACTTCATACCTAACTTTCCTCCAGCCTTGGTGTAAATATTTTTCAATCTAACGAGATATAGACAAAATTAACAATTAAAAAAGAAAACATAAAAATCCCTTTTCAACTTCCCTTTCATATTCAAAATACCCATCAGTAGTGGAAATAGAAATAAAAGTTATTCAAAAATCACAGATTTATACTGAAAAGGAAATCACATAGAAAAATTATGAAAGGCACTATAAGGCTCTGGGCAGATGCCACAGATTATAGATTTGCTTTTCATTTAGGATAACACTACTGTAAAAGAGCTTCCAAATTGCATTAAAATATGTAATATTCCAAATATGTATGGAGAACATAAACACCAGGAAAAAAAAATGAAGCAATGACCAGGCAACACAGAAATTAAAATTAGTACAAAATTAGTTACCTTTTCTCTATTCCTTTAAGGAATAGAGCAGCCTTGGAAATAATACTACCTCTATGTTAATTTTCTGCTGGAAAATTCTGCTACCTGCAGATTCCAGTTTAAATTTAAGCCTGAGGGAAAACAATCAATCCTCTTGACTTCCAACCTGTAATCCAAAACATTTGCTTTTTTTTTTTTTTTTTCAAAAGGAGAAACTTTTCTGTCTATCTTAGAAAGGAAAGGGGCTGGGGAATTGTGGTCTGCTTTTTGCAAATGTGCCCAAACCCATGTGATTCTACTTGAAGCTGAAAAGTTGTTGATCTTGTGTCTGGGAAGTATTATCTCCCAATGTTATTAATAATGGTTAGCCTCACATTAGGCCTCAAAAGCTTGTTAAAGTTTTTCTTTATGTGTTTGTTTGTTAATTGATAGATAACAGAAAATCCCCAAAGAAAAATTCTGGTCCTGAATCACCACTTTTTAAGGTATCCAGGAAAACTCTTTGAAGAAAGACCTGAATCACTTACTGAGTTAACAGGTTAGTGTGTCCAGTGTTACTGTGTGTGTATGACTTCCTTTGATGAGTAAGAGTAACATTAAATCCAAAGGAATTGAATCAATATATTCCATTCAGTTTTTTCCTCTTAAGTTATGGGAAGTAGCATAGGAACATTTTCTGCTGCAAAGCTCAGATCATTAAGCCATTCAAATGATTTAAAATCTTCTATTCAAAATCACTATTGTTAATTTAAAAGCTAATTGAAAAAAGAATAGGAGACTGAATTACAACACTCAGGTAGTCTTTGTTTAGTGACTGTCTTGTTTAGTGCTAATTTACAGTTACAACAGTGATAAAAAAAAAAGTAACCAATCCTCACATTTATGACCTTCACTGGCAAAGGAAAGCTGAAATACGATCATAAACATAGCACTGGTTTCATTTAGCAACTGCTTTACTTAGTGACCAAGTTGTCAGTTTCAATTATGGTCACTAAATGAGACTACCTGTAGGGTATCATAGATCAGATCTTGTCTCAGCTCTGAACTTGTTAGATAGCTGCTTCTTTTTTGCTAAGGTTCTCATGTGCAATGCTGGCGTAACATTGTAGCATTACAAAGCTCAAAGGCAGGGAATATTACTATGGTAAAACCCAAGCAATTTATTTCAAGATCAGGCATTCAAGTTTATAACTGCAGTTTTCCAGTATGAATACAAACCATTTTATTTAAAAAAAGCAATGTGTATAGGGTATGAATTGAGATTCCCCCCTATGGAAGACCGCTGGTAATATTTTCTTCTTATCCTTAGTTTCTACAAGGAAAGCCTCTAGGGATCCCCAAATAGTTTTGTGCCTGAAAAGGGAACTGACGCTAGACGCCATTTATGTCTAGCATCAGCCTGCCAATGGCGTAGCCACACTAAACGTCGGGCTGCGATGGAAGAAGCCAAGGATTTTGCTGCAAAGCGAGCTGCATTTAAAGTAGCATCTGCAGAGAACTGCACTGCAGCTACAGTCTTGTTCACGTCCTGTTTTATTCTTGAGTCATCTGGTGAAAGATTTTCCTGTAGCTGGCGAAGCCACAGAAGAGTTGATCGATTGAAAAATGATGCTCTGGAGGCGGATTTGATCGCCCAGGCCGCCCCTAAATGAGCCCGCTGCAGAACTTGCTCCGACCTGCGCTCTTCCGGCCGAAGTCCTTCCTCTGGATCACCAGGATCACCATGTTGAGGTTAATAAGGCTGCCACTGGTGTGTCGATGGAAGGCACTTGAAGCAGGGCAGACAATTCAGAAGATACAGTGAAATTCTTTTTGTCAATAGAAGAAGGTACCGGGACTGAAGCCGGAGAGAACCACCGTTTCTTAATGACATCTAGAAAAAGAGGTGGTGTTGGAATGGCCATCACATGTTTTGGTGGTTCGGCAAACAATGGGTTTAAGGCACCCGGAGCCGGCATAGGCTCTGGCTGTGAAATACCTCCGAGCTGTGCTGTATTCACTGCTTTAAATAACAGAGACTTAAATAGAGCTTGTGGAAACAAGCCTATGAATGTCAGTTGATCACAGCCCGACGTTTAGTGTGTCTACGCCATTGGCAGGCTGACGCTAGACATAAATGGCGTCTAGCATCAGTTCCCTTCCCTAATCGTAAGGTAGCTTTTTGTTTCCTTTCTGTAAATGCTGGAGTGTTTGCTAGGAACGTTTATCTCTCTGTATCTATGCTTATTCCTTCTCTGTATGATGTCTGGGCCTGGGCAAATGCATAGGTTAAATAAGTGTTGCTGTTCCATGTTTTCTCATAATGTTGTTCTAAGCAGACAGCATGATGGTATGACCAAAAAAAAAAAACCTTTTGAAGTAGGTTCCTATGTTGTTTTCATCATTTCAACCACCAGTGTTTCATGATTTAATGTTTGTTACTCCAGCTAAACTATTAAATATAAAGATGTAAAAGCTTTATGTATTTATAAAAATCTTGAAAAAGAATATTTGGTAATGTTTTACTAATTTGCCTACTCCGAACTAAAATCAGAGGAGAAGAATTTAGTTTTTATCATTTCAAAAATATTTGTTTTTCTGTTAAAAAGAGGCATGCTATTTTAGATTACACAACAAAATTATTGTGGTGTGGTACTGCAGGACAGCAGAAAAAAAATAATCCACTATGAAGAAAAGTATTGGTTTTTTTTCCAGAAGCATCAGTTTGGATTAATATAAAAACTTCAAAATGGTCCTACAAAGGATACAATGTAAGTAATATTTTTCACTTAAAATGGAATTATTTATTAGCTTACGTAAACATTTTTTTTATGAGGTCCTTTTTAAGTTTAGGCAGGTTTATTTTTCATTTCTAGTAGTGCTACTGTTTGAATTTAGCACCTTCCCTATGAAAAATATGTGCTCTACCACTTATTTACAGCTTTTTCTCTGATGGAAAATCTAGAATTGAAAATAGTATTGTAATTATTGAACCAAGGTTTCCACATATCCAATCTAGCCGTTGAGATGTGCAAAATCTTTGTAGGTTTGAAAAGTTTACAAGTCAAAAAGACAACCAAATGTTCCAAGCTCAGAACAAATCACTCAGGACAAATCACTCATTTCATTTTACATTTCACATCTGCCTGGATGTTTTTAAAAAACTGTCCAAGTCAACGAGATTTGACAAGTGGATTAGTGAATAAAAACAGCAGACATAATAAAAACAGCAGGGGAAAGCATGAGGGAGAATTATGTTACATCATCATAGTGTTCATAGGTAGGTTTACTGATGAATTAAATTCTTTGCTATGGAATTCATGAGTTGTTAAAGTACATTATTGTCCCTCTATATATTCCTTTTATATTAAACTGTCTTTTTCAGGCTTGTTTCAAAATGTAAAAGCATGTAATAGTCACATGCCTTACAGATGTTGTTGGTGCCCTGTTGAGCTTTCAGATTGCAAATAAAAAAGCTATTTTGCTTCATTGAATTTTGCAAGCAAATATAGAAGTTCTCTGTGCATATTGACGGAAAAGATGCCTCAAGCCAGTTGTCAAAAGAAGTGCAACATTGTTTGTGGGCTAGGTTGAAGCAAATCTATTGCTACCGGTATCAAATTTTAGCTTAGTTTAGTTTCATGGTTGTGCAGGCATCTGCTGCAACAAACTTGCTTAATCGTTGTTTCCATTTTTTGCTATGTAAATTAGAAATATTTTAATGATTCACTTAGCTGATTTTTCTGTAGTTGGGTGATAAGTACCCTGTTTTCCCCGAAATAAGACATCCCCTGATAATAAGCCCAATTGGGCTTTTGAGTGCATAGCAATAAGGCCAAGCACTTATTTCAGGGTTCAAAAAAATATAAGACAGGGTCTTATTTTCAGGGCAACACAGTAACATTTAACATGAGTTATCACTATATATTTGTGGCTTTTGCATGGAAAACAAAGCAAATAACATCCTTCAATTTCTCATTGTTGTCTATGATAAAATACTTTCAATGTTTAAATGTTTTACTCTATCATTTAAAATATTATAGCACAATTTCTCAGTGTAATAGTTTATTATGTTCAACTAAACATTTATGTCTTTTTCTAAATAGGAATCAGATGGAAAATATTTTAGTTTTTCCCTCTCAAGCCAAAGAAAATCATTCACTCATATTTACTGCCAAAACAGTATATTGGTGAGAAATTATTTCCTTCCTAACATTCATTTTAATTGTTATATTATAATGCATCTGTTTTAAGGAATTTTAAGGCAACAGCTTCTCTTAATCTCTACGTAAGATGGATGATGTCATAATGGGAAACTAGACCACAAACTTTCCATGACATCGTCTTTTTTTAAAAAAATTGGATGTTGTTTCAAAGTATTAGTAGCACTTGGAAGCATTAGGAAATGTTTTTAATGCCTGCTTCAACAGAATGTTCAATTGTTCTGTTCTTTTCACTCTTAGAAAAAACTATCACTATCCTAGCAGCACTTCAACAGTCCTTGACTTACAGCAGTTCATTTAGTGACATTACAATGACACTGAAAAAAGTGACTTATAACCATTTTTCACACAATCATTGCAGCATCCTCATGGTCATGTGATTAACATTCAGATGCTTGCAAATATCTCATGATGGTTGCTGTGTCTCGGGGTCATGTGATCATTTGCGACCTTCTGACAAGTAAAGTCAATGGGGAAGCCTGAGTCACTTAATAATCATGTCACTAACTAAACAACTACAATGATTCACTTAGCAAGTGTGGCAAGAAAGGTCATAAAATGAAGCAAAACCCATTTAATAACCATCTCACTTAGCAACAGAGATTTTGGGCTCAATTGTCATCGTAAATCGAGGACTACCTATATTTACAAAAGCTGTTTGCACCATTGCTAGTAGCCAGGGCTGCTTTTGATAAATATTTTCAGGAAAATTTAAAGTAAATTATTGATAGGTTATGTTAAAAAAATACAGTAGGAATCTACATACATTTTTATTTTCTCTTTATTGTTTTCTTCTCCTCTTAAATAAAAGGATACAAATAGCTGGATATTTGGTTGTGTAAACAGTACTTCATCAAAGTGGTAAGCATATTTTATTTTTATGAGATTATGAAAATAATTTCCTTTTAAAAATATTTATTTAATTGAATGAAAACCCCCTGGAAAAGATATGATATCTCCACAGGTATATGACTAGACTTTTGTCAGAAGTAGGTAAGATATGTGTTGTGTGGTCTCATTGAAAACTGATATTGTAGAAGCCATTAAGTCACAAATATTTTTCTACCCCTCGCTTAATGGATGAAAAATTTCAGTGTTCTTTTTTTATTCATGTCAGAAGTACCTTCAAATTCTAGATATTTAACCTTCAATACTGAGAAAATAAAATAGGTGTAAAATAGGTCATAAAAGTTTAGCACATGTAAAAAGTATGTAAAATTAAATAGAACTAAAATTAAATGACATTCGCCCAGTATTGGGCCACATCAACAGCATTTTCCCTCGCCAGTATGACGTCTTCCTCCATACATATTGAAAGACATTGTATGCTCCATAGCATATGTGAAATGGATTGTTCTTCTCCACATTCACTGTTAATGTATGTTCATCACATGGTTCTTATTTCCCGTATCAGGAATGATCTTTGACGATTATTGGTCAGACTAGCTGACTATTGTGAAAGGAAAAAACTGAGGATAACTTATAGTAAAACAAAGGTAGTGTCTAGCAGAAGAAATATTGAACACAACTGGACAATTACTGTCAACAGATAGAGGAATGTTACATTTTTAAATACCTAGGCATCACTTTTCATAAGTTCCTTATGTTAAAAATACGTTTAATTACTATCTTAACAACTGCCCAGAAGTTTTTATATTCTAAAGGAGGGCAAATGAATTTAAAATATTCCAGAGCAAGGTGATAGCCCAGATGCTACATGAAGCTAAGATCTGGGGGTGAGATGAAAAGATTATTGTTCAATTGGTAGAAGTCCAGGGAGATTTTGCAAGTGCCCCATTGAAGAACATCTATGTCCTTGTGGTGTTGGTCAAGTGGAAGGCATTGTTTATTATGTCCTCCCCTGCCCCATTTATAAGGAGTTTAGGGCCAAATTATAGCTGGTAGGTAAATTCAAGGATCAGATCTCAAACAATTAAACAGTCATGTTGCAGACTGGTTTCCAATTGTTAACAATCAGCTTGCTATTTTGCTCTGCTGTCATTTAAATTTAGAAATAAATTACTGAAGTTCTGAGTTGTACCTATGGCTTTATTTTGTTTTAATCTTCTTGCATACAATGCCCTTATTACTTTGCAATCTTACTAATCTGTTACTTTATTATATTTTATGGTATACTGTATGTTATGACCTATAATTACAACAATAAACTTAACTTGCCTACTAATAAAAAGAGTGATAAAGCCATCTTAAAATAATAAGATACAATACAATATAAAATATAATATAAAAGATGACATCTGAGGGAAAATTATAGTAAATAATCATTAAATAGCTCAATAATTATCATTAATGAAAGAACTGCTGTAGTGGGAGTGACTAGGCATATCATACAGGTAGTATGACTTAAGATCAATCGTTTAACAATCATTCACAATTATGACAGTCTTGGAATGGTTGCCGGGCATAAACCATGGTTCTGCCACCCATGGTCACATGACCGTAACTCAGGTGCTTGGCAATAGGCTGGCATTTACAACTAGTTGCCAAGCCCCCTCCCATGACCATGTGATTGCTATTTATAATCTTCACTGCTGGATTCCCCAGAAACTGAATGAGGAAGGTTGCAAGCAGAGGGGACATTAGTTTTCAGAATTTCAGCTGCATTCCTGTAGCCCCATGAAGGATTTCCCCTCCGTATGTAGAAAGAAGTCAAAACTCTTCGGTGACCTGCAGGAAGGTTTGAGAGTGAGAAGATTGCATGTTGCTTTAATTATGCAAAACAACCTTATCCCATCTTATTACTGTGTTTTCCTGAAAAATAAGCCCTATCCCGAAAATAAGCCCTAGCCTGAATTTTAAACATGATCCTAATATAAGCCTTACCCAAAAAATAAGCCCTACTTAAGGTTATCGTCAGCGGGGGGCATGGCCAGCACTGAAGGTGGTGAGGGTGTAGGGTCCAACGGTGTCTGGCAGCAGCCACAACCTGTGCAGCACAGGTGAGTTGATTACCTGTCCAAGCAGCAGGCAGAGGCTGGGGGAGGCATGTGATCTGGACGTGCTGGGTGGGCTGCAAGAAAGTTGAGAGATGGTGGGTCAAAGTGGGCAGGTGGCTGACCTTCACACAGCAGCACTGGCAGCAAACAGAGCCAGAGGCGGGGTAGGGGGAAGTCAGGTGATCTAGACGCACCATGTGGGCTGTAGGAAAGCCGAGAGTCGTTCGGCTGGAGAAAGTGGGCGGCTGTGGGAGGCTTGTCTTCATGCAGTGGCATTGGCAATAGACTGAGGCAAATGTGTAGAGGTGGAAGGCAGGTAATTCCAACACACTGTGTGGGCCACAGGCAAACTGAGAGATGCAAAGACAAGCCTCCCATGGCCATCCGCCCACTCTGCCCCACCATCTCTTGGCTTGCCTGTGGCCCGCGCACCACATTTGGATTGTATGCCTCCCCCACACCTCTGCCTCCATCTGCTGCTGGTGCAGTCGCGCAAAGACAAGTTTCTTGCAGCTGGCTGCCTGCTAGGGCCCACCGACTCTCAACTTTCCCACAACCCACATGGCGCAGCTGGATTGTGTGCCTCCCCCCACCATGCTTCTGCTGCCGTCTGCTGCTTGGACAGTTAATCAGCTCATCTTTGCTGCACAGGCTGTGCAACCCCAGAGTGGGCCTATTAATGGGCCAGTGGGCTGCAGCTGCTGTCGGACAATGTCGGCCTCCACGCGCTCACATCCTTTTGCCAGGATGCATGCCGGGGGTGGGATGGGGCACCCAGCTGGGCTGATCACCCTGAAATCATGTTTTCCCCAAAATAAATTCTAATGCTTATTTAGGAACCCCCCCAAAATAAGACCGGATCTTATTTTCAGGAAAATATGGTAGGTTATCCCATAAACCTTCCTAGCCTTCTCATCTGTTCTACAGCTCTTTTTCCATGACAGATCAGTCCATATCCCACTGTCACAAGTATCTATCTCCCAAGATCTTCCTGGTCCTTCTCTGGTGTGTCATTTTCAGCCTACTCTACTCTGCAAACTGCTTCTACTGCTTCTTAGATTAACTAATTTAGTTACTTCTAGGCCTGTTTATCTGCTGCCATCTCCAAAATGTACCTGCTCTAATAATACCTTGCTTCTTTCTTTCCTAGCTTCATCCTATGTTTATTTCCCAAAAAAAATTTGCAATGGTGTTTTTTGCAATATGTTTAAATCCTTATCATTATACATCAGAGTTGAATCCAAGCTATTTATTAGTAAATACAGTCTACTTCTTGTGTCTTTATCTCTTCGCAAATTAGTACCACAAAATACTCCTGTCCCTTTAAAAAAAATAGCATTATTTTTAATAATAAAAAATAAATGCTTTCTGAGAAACTGCTTCCTGTGGGCACTTTGTTTTTACTATGTCTCAGCTGCTGTTTTCAGTATTAATAATAGTGGAATTAAATTTATTTTCTAAATTTGTTGGTCAATTGAAGAAAAGCACTAGTCTTGAATGGATTATTATGCATTTCATTCTGAATACATATTCATGAATATTTTGTATAACAGCTCTAATATTTTCATTTTAATATACATTTCACAGTCTGCAAGCAATTGACTTGTCTTGGAATGCTGAGTTACTACCAACGGTCAAGGTATTTATTCTGAACCTCAAAATTCACTAGGTATGTGAATTTATAGGTATGTGACTTATTATGAAAAGTATCATCTCAGACTTAGTAAAATGTTTCGTTCTAATGTTATTATAGATTACACAATTAAATATTAGATAATCTTTAACCTCAATTTTTAAAAACATATTCAAGCATTATTATTATTTGCATTGTTTTTCAGATTGTGACTTTGAAACTTCAAGATTATCCATCTTTGACTCATGTTGTGCTTCATGTTCCAGTAGTTAATGGTATTAAGGTAAAAAAAAAAATTTAAACAGAATTTTCAGAAATGAAATGTGAGTATCCTAAATGAATTTACATATTACATCATGGTGAAATTGCTACAGCAATAATCTTACTCTGTTTGACCATAGCTGCAATAAATGCGGAGAGTTGATATCTTATATTTATAATGGATGAAGCCTTGCTTGGTTTCAGTTACAATGGTAAAGGGTGCATCACTGGAAGCTCTAAAGGTTGAAGAAAGATTTCTATATGGGTTACACAATTGATCAAGCTTTCAGGGTTTTTTTTCTTCAGTATCTGGGTTAAATAAACACAAGTTCTAAATGACATACTGTATTTGGAATGGATAGAAATCCACATATTAGTTTTAATATGACAATAAGTAATTTTGTTTGTCTTGCAGTTTACTTTGGACTGTGAGTTCTTTAATGAAGTTTCAAGAACAGTGCAACTCCCTGTAACCCATCTTTTTAGCTTTGGTAGGTTCAGTTCATTGCATTTGACATATGGATTAATTTTTCTTCTTCCTTCTCCTCCAATTGTGATTTTAAATCTATAATCCTATACAGACTTCTCTGAAAATTGCTCTCACTGTTTCTAGATAGATACAAATAAGATTGTGTTCTTGTCTTTTAACAAAACATTTTTATAAAATGGTTATTTTTTCCCATCTTATTCTTTATGTTTTATTAATAAGGAATTTGTGTGTCTCTGTACAGCTAACATTCAATAAGTCTTCTAAAAATCCATTTTAATTTTTATCTTTTGTTAATTCTAACTAACAAAGCAATAATTTCTGCAGGATTTTCTTCAAGCAAAATCATACTAAATTCAACTGGCCTTATTCACATTGTTCAGCTCCAACATTTTGGCCAGGTATTAATTTTTGAAGTGTATACATTATTTGTTTGGTAGAATCTAATATGGATTAGTTTTGGGAAGTAATACTAATATAGTATGTTATCTTTCTTTAGATATATCAGGCTTTTAACATCTTTATAGAGAGTAAATGCCAGATTCTCAAAGGTAAATTTATTTCCTGAATATTATTTCATATATAAAAATGCTTCTTGTTTATTACTTGCACATCTTATTGCATTCTTATCATTTGTTAAATCAGACTAGTCGTATCAAAACAAGACAAAATGAGAAATTACTGAAACCAATAACAGAATAACAAAATAACAAAGTTGGAAGGGATCTTGGAGATCTTCTAGTTTGTCCCCCTGCTCAAGCAGGAAACCATGTGCCATTTCAGACAAATGATTGTCCAGTCTCTTTTTAAAAACCTTCAGTGTTGGAGCACCCACAATTTCTGAAGGCAAATTGTTCCACTGATTAATTATCGTAACTGGGGGAAAGTTTCTCCTTAGTTCTAGTTTAGATTTAATCTGAAAGTATGTATTTAGGAGCCATAAATCAGTCAGTCAGCAGGGAATCCCACAAGTAGAGGGCCAACCACTGAGAAAGTTTTAATTCTTTTGCCTACCTATGTTAAAAGAGGGCTTATCATCAAGACCGCTACAGTTGATATCAGAGTTCAGGCAACTCATAGATAAGGAACAAATGCTTATAGTTTTTATACAAAAACGATGCATATCTCATTCTCAAGATCCAGCAATATATGGCCCAATACAGTCAGAAGTTATGACAACTGTTAAGTGAAATGCCCATGTGACTGCTCTTCCCAATACAGTCATTAAATGAAAACACAGGTTAGTGACACATGGAGTGACTCAGAGGCCCTAGGAGGTCTAGTGTAGACCCTGTCTAGGGCCTCCCAAAGCCTTCCCCACCCCCTTAAAGCATCCTGTGCTCCACTTCCCACTCCTCAGGATCCCTGCATGCCTTGGGTCTGCTTCTCACTCCACTGGGTCTGACACCCTCCTCCTTATCCCGTATCTCTCATCTCATACTGAAAATCTCTGGAGCTCAGATTAGGGAAGGAAGACAGGCCATTGCGTTGCTGGAAAATGGTGGCCACTTCCAAGATCACATCATGCAACCCAGCAATGGAGCGGCCTGTCCTTCTTCCCCAACGCAAGCACCAGAGTTCCAGGACTCTTTAAAAGGTAAGTGCTTATGGTGAGCTAGTGCAGGGGATGGGGGAAAATAGGCTGGGGGGGAGGGGCTGTACAGCATTGTTGCAATCTGTCATAAGGGCAACTGACTGGGGTGGGGTACTGCAGTGCCTGTAATTTTGGGATCAGGTTGTAAGAAACTTTTTGGGGGTCCGTCGTAACTTCAGGATTACAAGAATTACCTGTAATGGGATCTCTACACTCTACTTTCGGGATTGGGGATGTTCATAAACTTCCACAACTCCAAAAGGAGATTTTAAGAATAAATTGTTACTGTTCAAAACTATTCTTTTGATAGGAACTGATTGGGTATTACCCAATTATCCTTATGATTTGTTAAACTTGAAGTACTTAAAAATGATTTATTTTGTGCTTTCATTTGTCCCTTAAGAAAGAAAACCCAGTGTATATCAACTTCATATACCATGGTCACATGAAGATTCCTTAACTTTGTCACAGTAAGGATTTCTCATTCTTTATTTACATTGTTGAAATATAATAGGCTATAAAGTATTTTCTGCCTATTTTACAAAACAGATATCTTTTTACTTCTGATAGATAGATATGCTTCATGAAAATTGTAAGTTAAAAATCCAATTTACGTATACAGTCATTTGCCTAAACAAGTAAGTAAGGGGAATCAGGCAGGAATAACCAGGAATCTTGGCTTCTGACAGAAATTGGGACCGGATTTCTAGTCATTATGGTAAGTCATTATGGTAGTAAGTTGAGGTACCTAGATGACAAACCCAATTTTAAGACACTTGTTGTGGCACTTGTTAAGCAAAATCACCATGATCATTAAGCAAATCCATGGTTCTTAAACATGGTCATAAATGGAACCCATTCAGAATGCCGAACTGGAAACAGGCAAAAATACTGAAACAGGCAAAAAACAACGCAAATTGTGGCCAAGTGACAGTGCAACCAGTTGTAAAGGTAAGATGGTTGTAACACACCTGAAATGCATTTATGTGACTGCCAGGGGGGGTGGCACAGTATTTTATGATGGCTAAAAGTGCTTTACAGGCCATAAAGCACTAGTTCCAGGCCTCTTGTAATCTTGAATAGTCATTAAGCTGAGTACTATTTGAATAATTTATTTGGTTTACATCAAAACAGTCCTAATTTTCTTTCCCCAAAGGTAGCTTATAGATTTACCACAGCTTTCGTGTACTGATGATGTAGTTTTCCTGTCTGAGACCTTAACTGGATTAAAGTGTGCTTTGAGAGCCTTTGCCTTTTATTGTAAGGACAAAGAATTAGTAATACATTTTGAAAAAAATAAAAAATGAAAATCCTAATATTTGCTAAATGCTCTAGGTGGCAATTAAATGGCCATGTAATTGAGCAAATCAAGGCCTTTCAGTATCTTAGACTTATTTTTCAGACTTCCAGTAAGGGAAGTACTATGTCATTCACAATCTTCAAATATTAACTTTGGCAACTGGAACGTTCTGATTGGGAGTAGGGCATTACTTATCCTTATCTACCAATGTGCCCTTCCAGCTCTTACATGTTCATATGTATGTTGAATGTTTTACACTGTGTCTCAAATGTAGTCCTTTGTTAAGAGTGAAAGTAAAATTTAACTAATTTTTTAGCTATTGCTTAAGGCTTAAATATTGCCTGCAAACGTATCCCTTTTGATACTAGATGATTATTTCAGTGATAGTTAGAAGAGATATTTACTAAAGAAACTGTACTTCTTTGGATTTTATGAGGGAGATCATTTATTTGTTTTAGAGTTCTCTTTGAGCTTTTGGCTGAATTGGATTGGAGAAAACATTACTTATTTGATTTGCCTGTTAAGAGAGAGGTTATGGGATGAAGAGCTATTTGTCACCTCTTCCTAGTTAACAAATAGGTTAACAAGGAAGAGGTGAAGAGATTATGAAATTGTTTATACTTGTCACGGTGCAGATGGAAAGTTGCTTTCTTAGGGGGGAGGGTTTATTTTTGCTTTCTTGCACCTTTTTTTTCTTTCTTTTTAGTTTGTATTATCTTTTATTGTTCCATCTACAGCAGTTATAAATGTATTACAAAATATAAGCACTGTAGGTCCTTGTTTTATCAGTTTTTATTAGAATTTCAGCATTATAGCCTATTGAATATACAATATTTGTGTGCACAAATACATGCACATGCATGTGATGTTGAATATTTCAATTTTTTTCTTTACGGGAATTCTGAAAATATTCAAATGTATACATGCAGATACACACACACACACACACACACACACACACACACACACACACACACCATGGTGAAATTTCTCCATCAATCCATGATACTTCTCATTTGTATGTTATGGAATAATTCCAAAAATGACAGCAGTCTAAGAAGAGGCTGTATCACTCCCTTTAACTCTTATTTTTCCAAACACTTTCCATCTTCCATTTGCTGTTTTCAATCCTGGTCTGATTATTTTTATTTCTGACTAACATTAAGCAGGGTTCATTAGAGTTTTTAATTAGATTGTATCATCTTTTAAAGTTTCTTTTGCAGTTAAATGAGACTAAGGGGCCACTTATCAAAATATGAAATTGGACCATTCTAGAGGTTTTTGTTATAAAATGTATTGTTATTATTTTTGTTTATTTCTTGTGAGCTGCCAAGAATTTTTTGTGATTGCAGTAGGGTATACATTTGATTAACATATAATAAATAAAGATAGAATTGCACAAAAATATTTAGTGTATGCTTTTTTAAATTAAGTGTTAATGTTTCATGTAGTTGCTCCCTCGTGACTGTAGCACTTATCTCCATCTTAAGTTTGATTTGTGTTTAGATGTGATGCCTTACTTTGCAGATTAATAGTTTTTAAAATTAACTATTTTAGGGATTCTTTGACTGAGATTTCTGCAAAATTGCACATTGCACAGCCTGAAAATGACTCTACAGTTCCTTTGTTGAAAATATATTCATCTTCAGATTGTCAATATGAAGTAAGTAAAAACTATAAAAATGTTCAATTCCTTCAGGTTTTCTTCAGAATAAGGCAGCCTATATTGTTTATTTGTTTATTTATTTTATAAATTTATATAACACCTTAGTCACAAAGTACTTCTATGGATTGTATACAAAAATAATGAAAGTCTTTTGAAAAACTAAGGCTAAATGATCTTTGCTTTCACCTTTAATGTACTGTATTTGTGACTTACGGGCTCATTTTAAATGTATAGAGTTCAGTGACCATTCAAAGTGGCTTGTTGAATGAGTGGTCCTTGAAATTCTGGCCATTGCTGCAGTCAAACACTTACGAAATCCTGTAGTCATATGATTGCTGTTTGTGACTCCCCTGCATGCTTCTCACAAGCAAAGCCAATGAGGAAGCTGGCAGGGAAGGTTGCAAGTTGCACTGGTGATTCCCCCCAGTCTTTATGCACTGATACTGCATTATCCTCTCCCAGTTTTCCTGCACTCACACCAACCCAACAATCTTCTGCTTGCACAGTGCCACAGCACCAGCCTCCCCCAATTTGTGCATGAACTTTGTCAGTTTCCTCCACACACCTGTATACCCACATGCACCTTTCCTGATATTCTTTCCACTTTCTGTTTTAACAATCTGCATGTCTTGGGGTTACAATGGCAACTAGGTTGCTGGGATTGTCCTTGCTAAGCGATACAATTACATGATCTCTCACTTTGCAACCATGTTGCTTAGTGATGGCAATCCTGGTCCCAATGTCTTTGTGACTGGACGACTATTTATATTGTATTTCTTAAAAGATATAAAAATAGCAAGAATGAAGTACATCTATCACTGTATAAACGGCACAGCTGAAGCCATGAAACCAACATAATGACCTTCTAGTTCTAGTTGAACTTCTGGACTTGGAAAAGCATTAATGCTGATTTGGGGTGGGGAGAGGAGGGGTAGTTTCAACCTAATGGTGAAATAGGTAAAATAGTTTCAACCTAATGGTGAAAAGCATCAGTGTTCATATGAGTTAACAAGCTCTCTGGGAGATGTATGACCTGAGACACTCGATCCTTGGAAGACCTGACTTGGACGGTAAAAAAGACCCAAAGAATATCTGATTAGTATTAACAGAAGGACTTCAATCTGTACTTGGCAAGAGACTGGAAGCTTAAGGTAGTTTAATAAGAGAGAGAAGCTATGAAATTCAATCTTCAGAAGTAACTTTTATTTTTGTAAAGCATTTTAGTAACTTTATATGGAGATCACTTAAAATGTGGATCACTGTGGACAAGGAGTCTTCATCTACCGTGTTTCCCCCAAAATAAGACCCTGTCTTATATTTTTTTGAACCCTGAAATAAGCGCTTGGCCTTATTGCCATGGGTTTAAAAGCCCGATTGGGCTTATTATCAGAGAATGTCTTATTTTGGGGGAAACAGGGTAGGAGAGACTGGGCTGGGGTTGATGCACAATCTAAACTAGAAGGCATTTTGGTACTATGGGCACTTACTGCATTTAACTTTCCAGTAAAAGTTTTTAATTTTTTTATCTCAAATATTTGTTTTTAAATAATAACTCTTCAATGTATGTGTTGAACTAGGTAACTGTCAAGACCTCTTTTCTGCAGGTCCTTGGTCAGGTAAGATTTTATTTAATAGCTTATATACAATTATGTTTAAGTAGATTAAGAGAAGTAAAATTTGCAACTTAATGCAATTTGATACATTTTTTAATTGATCTGTTACTGTTAGAGCAGTGTTATTATTTAAGGCTTAATAGTGGCTTTAAAAGGTTAATCATGGCTTTATAAAGCCCTAAATAAAATTCACTTACTAGACTTCTCTATGGAAGGTTTGTGCCCAATAGATTTTGATGATATTAAAATTACTTTCAAACAATGAATTTGGGATATGGATCACCAAACAAATTTAAGCAAGGTGTCACACCCCAATATTCCAAAAGGGTTCACTCCAACCTCCTACTTATTATTCATTACAATTCTGACATTTCATAAGGCCCTCATCTTACCTGGGCCCTCAGCAGTTCTTTTGGGATGTTTAAAGGTACTCATGTGCACCTTTGGTTAGGTCCATGCAGTGCAATAGAAACTCTTAACTCTCATGCTAGTATGCTGCTCTCTATATCCTATTTTATTTGAGTATATCTCTTCTTAATTATTTAGATCCTATCATTGTTTTCTATTAGATATTTTATTGTATTTGGCCTTGGGGTCGTAATAAACTGATTGATTGAGGAAATTGTGTGAATAACTGATGCCTCCAGCTGCTTTTCAGTACTACATACTATATTTTTCCAACAAAATGTATCAGCAGAATGGGACATAAATCTGCCTCGTTATACTGTATTATAAATAAGCAATCATGAATTCATAGAATCCTCATTTTGTGTTAAAATAAATAATGTGTACCTGCCTGTTTTAAGGCAGAATTTAAAGTAGTTGTGTAATTACTGTAAAAATATTGTGGGAGGGAAGTGCACTAGGAAAATAATTTAAAATGGCGAAATGTTCTGAGCAAATGTAGTAGTTACCTTTGCCACTGGATATATGCACCTTCTCTCATAGGAGATTTTTTTTGTATATTCAAAAATCTTTGAGCTATGCTTAATGCAACTACTGTATATAATTAAACAATTGCACTAAATTGAATTTTGAGCTAGCATGTCTAGGGTCATTAGGTATAGTATAATATAGATCTGATCAGATCTGTTACTTGTTTACAGGAAATATTGAAATTATATATATATATATATATATATATATATATATATATATATATATATATATATATATATATATATATATATATATGCTGAAGTAGAAATTTAGATATTGAATAAAGCAATGTTACTATTTTTAAGTAAAAAGCATAAACTGAAAAAAACACACATTTCAGAAAGTTTCAGCAAGCTTGTAAATAGTATTGTCATTGCTACAGTGAAATTTACTGTAAATTATTTAAAGTAAGTTTTGTAGATGACACTTCAGTATTACAGATAACATTCTAAACATGTTGAAAAATTCCAATGAGCTGTTTTGGAGCAGGATGGGACAGCAACAAAATGGCAGCTGATATTGTCTGTTAGTGTATTAAAATTCCCAGATTAGTTTCATTTAAATCCATCTTGCCTTAATTTAAACATTTTCCACGTAAGTGGTCACATTCTAGATACTTTAGGTACACATATCACCGTCCATGCTTTTTTTAAAAAAATAATGAAGGTTAGATTCTGATCATTCAGTAAGACACTAATGAGTCCCAAAGTAATCTGAACATTTCCAAGCTTTTTTGTAAATTGCTAACCACACTTTGATATTAATATTTATGCTGATCTGATCTCATACATATTGTGATAGAATATCCACCTGAAGAAGCATTGGAAGGGAATCTTGGCAGCACAGAGCTTTCTCAGGAAGGAGACAGTATATTCCAGAGAGAAGCTCAAATTAAGAAACTGCAGTCCTGAGCTAGAATTTCTCTGGATATATCTAATAGGCTAGAGGGTTATAGCTTTAGCTCAGCAAGATTCTGTCCATTAGGATCATTAGGAGCAAATAAAGGATTGGACTAAATTGGATTTCACCGTGCCGTTTTTGGGCTTAAAGCACTTACTAAAGCTCATAGACATGTAGTTTTCTACAACTCATGCTATCTTGCTATTCTTTAATATTTATATTGGAACATATGATCTTCCTACAAATCAGTGAGAAAATAGATTCACTTCCTAATCTTTTTTGCTTAATAGATTTTTGCGAGTGAATTGGTTAGGATTGGAAATCTTTTATGCAAGTCTTGCTCTTTCCATGAATACTCAGAATGGTCTCAAGCAAGACACTTTGTTATATTTGTACAAAGAATTGTAAGAATGACTAAGGTAGTTAGTATAGGAATCAAGGAAAAGGTGGAATGAATTTTCCATGTTCTTGTTTTCCAAAAAACATCTTTGTTTTGTAGGTGATAAGATTCCATGGTGGCACTCTTCCTATGTACATTATTTCTAATATTCTTCTTGCCTACAGAAGACAGTTAAGGTCCCTAGTGTCAACAGGTAACATTACATGAAAAGATTTTTAAGCAAGGTTTGTTTATCGCTAAAAAAACTAGTTCACATTGCATTTAATTTTATGTTTTTTATGTTCTGTGTCATCGCTTTTAAAACAAGGCTGACATTTGTTAGAAACTATTTATAATGAAACAAATCCCTTTTAGAATGTAAAGAGATAAAATGTTTGCATTATTAGTAATTAGTGAATTATGAATATTTCATAGCTTATTGACTTTTACAGGATCATATTTTAAAATAAGGTTTTTACAACACAGGTAGTCCTCAAGTTACAATGACAATTGGGACCAGAATTTCTGTCACTAAGCAATGCAGTCATAAAGCTCGATTCCACTTGACTGCATCCCTTAGCAACAGCAATCCCGGTCTCCCTTTGTTGTTGTTGAATCCCACCAGTCATTAGACAAGGACCCATACTGATCCAAGCCATTCCTGTCTAGATCCCTCCCAGGCTCGAGCCTCAGTTCTTCCAAAGTAAGGGACTACCTCTCCTGCAATGCCCCCCAACTGCTTTTAAATCATCTGGGGTGGGGAGAACACAGGGAAGCAGGGGCCTGGGAGTGCAGGGGGCCAAAAGGGCAGAAATGGGGGAGAGATAGGTAAGTAAGAGGAGTTAAAGCATCCCTGTGGTTGATCTTATGGTCGTAACTTCAGGGACTGCACTTAAGTGCCATTTGTTCAGTGCCTCCGTAATTTCAAATGGTCACTGAATGAATTATCATAACTCGAAGGAATAAATCTTTTGAAAAGCATATTTCTAAAGAATTGCCTTATACTGGGCTTTTTAATAAGACTTGTAAACTGGACGTGGAAATGTATGCATGAAACTAAACATTATTTTAATTTAAATATAGATATTTAAATATCTGTTTGTGCTCAAGTAAAAAGATAGCCTGAGAAGTAATTGATTTTAATAGTATAATTTCTAAGCATTTTCAAATGTACTCTAAAAAGATAAATATTAACTTTATTATTTAATTTGTGAACATGTGGTTTCAGATATTTTTTCTTTTGTTCCAGGTCAGTGTTCAGACTTTGTTCCTGCACTTACTAAAGCAGCTAAGCCTTATAAAATAGAACCCATAGCATACATGATTAAGTTCTTGTTGGGGTATGTTTCTTTTTAATATTTTTAACATATTTTTATCTTAGTTACATAATTTTTCTCGAACATTTGCATTTTTGTAACTATTTACAACGTTAATTTTGCAGCTAAGATTAATTACTAGTTTTGGGAAATGCAGGTAATCAAACCAAATGACTATCATGCTATTTTTTTTTTTTTTAGACTTAACTGGTTTAAAGGACTCAGGAATTCAGAGCTGGATCGTGTCACAGTGAACAACCAGGACTTGTGGTTTCCTTTTGTATCCCTGATTCTCTTTATGTTTGGGACTGGCATAGCCTATTGGGGTGGCATACTTCTTGAATCGTCTATAAGGCTCTTATCTTCATTGCAATTAGTTTTGACAAGGTAAAAACCAATAAATAAATATCACAAGCACAATGCAAAGGTTTCTGATGTAGCCCCTAGTTTGGATAAGTAACACTCTCTGAACCTGTAGTTACTAGTATTACACACAAACCATTGTATAACTTAAAAGGCAACAGGAATCAATTATTTACTACATTTCTGTGTTCTACAGGCAACACTTGTACAAAAGGTAAAATGACTCCAGCAATTTGACAGATTGGAAATGGGTCATATTTGTTCTAAGTGACTTGATCGTCTTTTCTGAGAATGGAAAGTTAACAACACTTGAAATGACACACACACACACACACACACACACACACACATAACAGAAGTATTGCTGCCAAGTAAACTATTTGGATGTGTCTCAGATCACCAAGAATAGAACTTGAAAATGTCTTTATCTTTTAATAAAACAATAAGAAAATTGGAAGAAAAATCTCTATGTATTCATAATACATAGTAATTTTTTGCTAGGCCAATGAAAAATTCACAAAATTATGTGCAAACTTTTGAATTTTCTAGAGTTGTTAATTGGATTAGGGCAAAAAGGAGAAAGGGTAAGTAATTAATTCTGAATATCAATATTTTCCCACTTTTGGCATGTGGGAAGAAACTTCAGACATACAAATTTTGTCCTGATAAATGCTTCAATTCAAAGAAAATGCCTGTCTTCATTTCTTGCTTCATTGAGAAGCAAGAAAAATCCCTCCAAATAATCTAGCTGGGTTCTACTAATCATAGTTCCAAGACACTATGGATCTTGTTGGGAATTTTATTAAGGTGACCAACTTTTTTACAATGAGAAGGAGGACACGTGTGTGTGCCATGTCGTGTTTTGGTAAGAAGTAAACAAAGCCACTTGCACGCAGTGCACTCTCTCAAAACAATTCTCCTGTGCGGAGCGCATGTGTCTCATAATCACGTCTCGCCACATGGTACTGAGCCTTGACGAATCGTCATGTCAAATACAAATACATCACATCGCACGCAACGGATCGGATCGGCATCGATCAGATATGGAGATTTACAGATAAGTCTTCAAATATCGAAAAGGAGGACATGTAGGAGGACACTTTTCAAGAGAGGACAGAACTTACAAAAGAAGGACTGTCCTCCCTAAAGGAGGACAATTGGTTACCTTAATTTTATGAAATTGAAAAGTTGCGACTTTTAAAACTTTGTTGTTATTGTTATTAAGAAAGTTATTGATCTTCCTGAAAAGTACTTCTGAATTCAGAAACAGTCTTTTAAGCAAGGCAGGATATATTATGCATAGAATGTATTCATAAACAGACATGTTAAATTTTAAACTCATTTGGAAGAACTATAACAATATATAATATGAGTAAAATATTCTACCAATTAATTGATAAAATCCTCCCACCCTTATATCATAGACCAAGGATAGGAAATATAGTAGCTTCCAGATGTTTTAGATTTCACGCCTATCAGTGTAGGTTATCAAAGCTGCTGCCAATTTGTTAGGAGTATTTTAGTTTGAAATACTTCAGCCTGCCTACTCTTGCTATAAACAAATTTGTAGTTTAATTAAACGGTACTTTTAAACAGTAATTTTATGTTAAGTAGAACAACCAGCTGTTCATTTGTATCTTTTTTGTGTTCTATTGTTTCCCTCTTAGTATGTTATTACATACTAAGTGGAAAAAGGATAAGGTGGGGTGGGGTGAAATGAAATGAGATGAGACGAGATAGCCTTTATTGTCACTTTTTTCAATGAACACACTGGCTCACATTCAGGGGTTGGTTCCACTTACCTTTACCACTGGTTTGCAATGGGAGCGTGCGCACACACTTCTATCCATGCGCAGAAGCTTCTGCGCATGCGCAGATCGTCAGTAATGATGTCGGGGCGGATGGGCGGAGCCTCCCGCCACCATTACTACCGGTTAGCAAGAACCAGATTGAACCGGGAGCAACCCACCACTGCTCACATTAAAAAATGAAATTCTAATGCCT
Organism: Pituophis catenifer annectens; assembly: GCF_029215685.1. Taxonomy (NCBI): domain Eukaryota; kingdom Metazoa; phylum Chordata; class Lepidosauria; order Squamata; family Colubridae; genus Pituophis; species Pituophis catenifer. The sequence continues at coordinate 182,802,021 of NW_027256881.1, forward strand.
GCTTTCAAAAGAAAATAAGCCAAGATGTTGAAAATCCACCCATATAATGGTAAACTGTGCAACAAAATCTGAAACAGCTAATTGTAGGAGGGATAAGCTCATTATGCATAACCTGTGTCGCTATGCATTTAGGTATCATGGCAAACTATGATTAAGAAACTTAGCATTTCTGATTTGGCAAAGCCAAGGTTGCAATTAAATAACAAATCATTTCAAATGTTGACTCCTGCTGAGACTACTGAATCTCAATTTAATATTGAGTAATCAAATAATGGAAAACAGCCAAGCAACTTTCAACCAACATTTGAATGTTAGAGCTCTAAAAAGTCAGTCTGCAGCTTGAGTCACAATGGTACTTACCATAAACCACCGTTTGATGTGAAGTTTAAACTCTGTCATTTTGTTTTTTAATATAATTAATATTTTATTTCATAAATGTGTTTATTTTGTATTTGTTAGACCCTCTGGACTTCCATCTGACAACAGTCTGATTACCCGATTAAGGTTTTCTGTTGCGGTTTCAATGTTTTTTCTTAGCTGGACTACCTGTGGAGCACTGGCAATAATGATGACTTATTTTCATTATATATTCAAGGTATTTAAACAATAAAAGTTATGTGATATAATACAATACAAACATAGTATTGACATTTTTAGACTACAGGTTGATTAGTTAATTTCCCACTAGTTTATGTTAAGCATGGAAGATCATAGGCTTCTGCTAGTTTGGCCTTTAGATCATCCACCCTGCCTATATATGAGTCTATATACAACCTATGTGTAAAAATTTACTGCTGATGTTTCTGGTAATCAACACAGAAGTGTCTCTAGGGAAAAGTCAGAAGGAGAGAGCGCTTTTGGATAATTCTCAACCAAGTTATACAATTTGTCCCTTTGCCCCTGAAATAGGCTAATGCTCCCTGCTCATTAATCTTTCTATCCAAGGAAGAAAGCAGACTGAAATATTTTAAAAATGGATTATAAATAACGTAGCAGTAAAATCCCAAAGAAGGTCCAGGTATGCAGAGATTATATATGAATTCAATAATATGGTAAGAATGTAAAGTGCTCAAGCAATACAAGGAAACCACAAAGATGCCAGATAAGAGCTTTAAAAATATTTAAAGAGTAAACTGTAGAACAAAGAAGTACAGAATAGTAGAGCACAACCATTAACTTTAAGGAGCTATGATCATAGGCATATAATGTTGTGGCAGAACTAAAATATATGCTTGTTGTTACAGGTTGTTAATTTCCATTCAAATTTAAGATCTGAACTAAGTGTTTGTAATGCGGTAAGTCTGTTTATTGTATGCTTTTTGTGGTTGGCTTAAGAACATTCATGTCTTAACATATACAGAGTTCCTGTTCTTGCCTACTGCTTGCAGAATATTACACCACATTGTTTCATGGGGATTTACTATTTCCCCACCCCCATGGTGAAAGGCTGAAAAAAAATCTATTAGATCAGGTTTAGTTTGCCACTGTAATCTTTTGTCTCCAATCTCCTAGCTTCTTTTTAAAGAAGAAATAGATTACTTGCTGTTTTATTTTAGTGTTTCCAATGCTTGAATAAATCTTCATAACAATGCAGTGTCAAGATAGCACCATGAGAGGAAGTCCAAGCATTTGAGCAACTGAACACCATGAGAGGAAATGAGGCAGAAAATAGGTTCATATGAGCATTGGTTATGTCAGTGTTGGCTCTCTAGCTCTTTGTATATTATTTCTTTTCAGTTTATGTCCCATTCTTCCCCAAGTATTTTATAGAAGAAACAATAATTATAATTCTCAATCTTAGGATCACTATCTAAAATAGGGGTCTATAGGGGTTTGGAGACCCCTGATCTAAAAGACACAATATATAAGGGAAAGGATTGGAGAAAAAGAAATGATCTACTTCTGTTCAGGGCAAGGTAGTCCCTCAAAACACACACAAAGAGCTCATTATTTATTTATGTTTTAATGTATTTTTAGTATCTCCTGCAAAATTTTGCCGTAGAATGAGTGCTAAACTGCAAGAAATAACCAAGAGGGGGACAGCAATTAAAAATAGTAATAATCCTTCATCAGGAAGGAGTCTGATTTAAAATAAAACAATAATATATAATCTCATGAATTTAAACGACTGAATTATGTCATGCTATTATTAAATTATTTTGTGGGCATTTCAATTTACTCTTTATATTTCTATTAACTAATGCTGAAAATTTTTTGAAATATATTTATATTTTTATAGCCCATAAAGAATCCAGAACCTAAATCAGATGATTCAGAAAACGAAGGGAGGAACAGCTGCAGATCAGAGGATTGCCCTTCAGAAGCAAGAAACTCATTTAGCACCACCATGGCCAATGACAGCATTATAGATAGCCTTAAGATGCATGTTACTGTCATCAACTTAATCACATGGATTGTGCTTCTTAGTTGTCCATCTTTAATTTATTGGCTAAAAAATATCAGGTAATCACCCCAAATTTGCAAGTTTTATTTTATAAAATCTGTTATGAGATGGCCCTATAAGGTAATGTATGTGCTATTAGAAGACTTCATGAAGTATTTAGATGTGTAGATGAAATCAACCCAGTTGATTTATGAATGTGAGAGGCAGTCACAGTACATTAGCAGGCAGAAAACTAGAGAAAAAAATATTTAAAAGTTGAAAGAAAAAATGGCTGCAAGAAAATGTAGAACCACAAATGTTTTAAATTTTAGCATACTGGGAACCTATCTTGAAATGAAAAATCCATTATAAATATTTTTTCATTATCTTAAAATTGGCATTGGTTTTTTTTTACAGTTTCTGAAATATGAGGTAGTTCATAGTAATTCAATATTTTTATTGTTAAAGCAGCTTTAATTAAGAGAAAAAGTTGCATTTGGGCCATCTAATGACATGGTATTGTTTTCCCTATTTCTCTGCTTGTTTTATTTTCAAGAATCTTTTCAGCTCCTTACTGCATTTTGTTGTTGTTACTAGAAAAATAATTTTGCATGTGAGTAATACAAATTGCAAATTTGTATTTTCTTTCTTTTTAACTTAGATACCATATCAGACTTGATCCTGATCCATGCAGATTTGTTGCTGTTATTCTGATAGTCATTTTGGGTATACTCATGAATACAAGTACTACAAAACTTAAATCAAGGTACTTTAATTATCTTTGTTTTAAATTGTACTACATTGAACACTCTTGTATCACATTGTATTCCTTTCTTATAGTACATTATTAGGAGTTGGACCAAAGCAAAGAAGAATCTTTTAACTTTCAGAACTGCTTTAAATCCAACAAAAGCTCTCTGCAGCAAGAGGATGGAGATGAGATTTGTTTATTTTCATCTTGTTCCAAACCTATTTTTTTTTCTTTTCCTACACTAAAAATAAAGTAAATTTTACAGATCATTTCAGATCAGTTTGCAATTCTGCTAGCTGACAACTCTCATAGTAATTATTACAGAAAATAAAGAAATTCTATGAATTGCTCTCTTATAAACTGGTGAGGGAGGGAATGGAAGTCTATATTGACTTTATACATTGTTTTCTTTTAAATGTCAGCCATGGGGTAGATGGTTCTCCTACAAGCTGAGGTGATACAATTCCAATTTCCCATCTTAGCATATTCTAGGATGTTTTACTGCAAAGAAATTCTATCTTGAACATTACTCCATAGTATTGCTTCAATAATATCTGTTGTTTATTTGCTACATTAGCCTTTCCAGCTTGATTGCCCATCTACCAATAAATTGTACCTGAATCTCCAGTCAGCATAACCATGTTGGCTTGGGAATTGTGGGAGTTGAAATCAAATACCACTTGAGGTTAGGAAAGACTAAGACTAACAAAAGTACTCATACATCTTATTGCTTGAATAATTTTATTTTATTCTCTTTCTTTCTCTTCCTACAGTAAATTATTGAAGATTGCAGCATATTTTCCAGTTCTTTTCTCTGTTGCTGCTGTAGTTTTTGCACCTGTTTATTTATATCAAATGCCATACTTTGTAATAATTCCTCTTTTTTTACATTCATTGTGCAGCATTGTGTAAAATCTTTAGCTGGCCAAAACAGTAATAGATGCAGAAGTATAGATAATATAAGAAAACCTAAGCCACATCTTCTATCAGTGGTAGAAAATGGAAAGGCTTTAGGTTTCCAAAGAGATATTTCATGACAAGAGAACAATATTTTTACTTACTAATTTTTAAAAGAAATGCATAAATCTGTTACTCAGTAAGCTCTTTGTTCTTGATACTGAAGGAAAACATGGTTGCATCGGTTCCTTGGTATTGAAGCAAATGGCTTATACTTATTTATTTTAAAATTGCAAGTTTTTATGTCCAATATATTTCTGTGTACTTACTTCATTGAATCACCACTCCCATATTTATTTTGGCAATATTAATATTGGAGTAAATAAGATATCAGTTTGTATTGCAAAATAACTTCATACAACCAAAACCTTTTGCATAATTATTTGAATTCAAGAATTGAAGAATTAGACATCCAGCCACAGTAGAAATGGAACGTTAATAGAGTATTTTCTGCATAGAAGCCATTTTATTCAAGGGCAGTGAAACCCTGCATTGTGTAAATGATCATTTCTCTAATACATTTCTTTCTAGATACGTCACTGGACAATTCTTATAATTCGTAATAACCATGTTGGAAAGACTAGGTTAAAGATAGACAAACAAGACAATTCAGAAAACTTCCTTAGAGCCACATACAGAGATTTTAAAAATGCATCCAGGAAGTATTTCATTAGAGTAACATTTTGCTAATATCATTCAGCACCTCTTAGGTCCATCAGAACTTAGTATAGAGCTAGGCACTTCTAGTTCATTGGGAAAATCTTTCAATATTATTTGGATTGATAAAATGTAGGCGTCAAAGAAATCAATACTTATCTGTGTACAAAGAAGTTTTAAAAGGACTTGCCTTTCGACAGAACTATGTTAATGTTACATATAACCATTCAAAAAGCAGCAAATATTTGGTTCTTTAAATAAAATGTATAAGGCATTATATCTATAGATAAATTTTTGCTGCTTTTGCATATTGCCATGAGCTTAAAACTTGGCAATCATAGTATTTCTTAGCAGCTCTTTTACATAATGGCTAATTTCCTCTTCCTGGAGAGATTCTTCCTCTAAACAAAGTTATAATATGTATTTTCCTTACTTGTATCCACTATAATTCCTGCCTAAAGTGCCTTTGGTTAGGTATTTGTCTCTCTTGTTTATCATTTTTTTTACCTAATTTATTAAAAAAATATTTATAGAATTGTTCTGTAATATTAACAATTTAGTAGATTGTGCTATGTGTGAATCATTACATGTGTTAATGTTACCATCTTTACATGGAATGCTTCAAGGTCAAGCCAGTCTTGGTATTCAGACATACTTTTAATAGGATATTAAAACATTCTTAGGTAAGTCTCTTGAAAAAAGTCCTCCAATATCTAATTTTCAACTGATTTTATGGCACTAAATTGAGCTATCGGTATATTCTGTGTCCTACTTAATGGATGACTTACAACATCCGCAATGAGTTTCTTTTTTTACTGCTAATACTGGGCTTTTTGCCAACAGCTGGCAGAGCATTAAGTAGTGCAATCTATTCTCAGACCTCATTCAATGAAGACTGACCTTGGAAAGCATTTCTATGTCTCTCATAGCTGTATGCTAAATAGAATTTTGGCAGTGACCTTTTGTCTCTTGTCAGTGCTACAGCAAGGGAAATGGTACTTGCCAAATTATCCATTCTCAAGCAGAAGCTAAGGGCACAAAAGTTCTCTTCAAATTCATGCATTGGCATCTCCTGGGAAGCTTGTCCTTCTAATCAGATGCCGATGAGAACTTCAATTGTTAAAAGTCATAATAGATTTTAGTAAAGGCTCTGTTTGACTGTATAACTTGCAGTGCATATGGTGTGGATATGTGTGTGTCATAGTAGCTAATATTTATTAACATGGTGGTAGCTTATTGCATACCAGCTCATAATCTATGGCTATTCAGACTGAAAGCATTAGAAGTTAAGGAGCTATCCAATACACTTTAGAATCTGTAAAACACCTTTGGACAATCTATTATGGATTTACCGGTATGTATTACTAGAAAATCAAAGCTGCTGATTGTGGTCTGATACCTGTGTATGAGAAGTGGGTGAATTGAGAAATTTCTAATCATATTCTTAGTGAATGGCTGCTATTTTACATGCTATGTGAATTGTGCATATTTAGGATGTATAGTACTTTTATTATCCTTTTTACATATTTTTGTACCTGCCTATAAATGAATAATTTATAGTTTTAGATTGTATATTGAGAGTAGTTTTACACTTTTATCTGAAATGTTTTGCTTTTTTCCTATTTTGGATCCCCTTCTCTTTTTGCTTTTAATTTGGATTTACAGTGTCCATTAAAAAAATAAGAAACAGTGTAATTGTAACCAGGCTACGCACAAGAAAGCCCATTTGAATGACATTTTCTTCAGTTAAACATGCAACTGTGTAGGACTGTAGGTATTTCAGGAAAGTAGTCTAAGGAAATTTTAAAATTAAAACATCACTACTTTTTAATAGAGTCTAGGCCAGGGGTGTCAAACTGGCAGCCCGTGGGATGGATGCATCACGTGCAGGACATGTCCACCCTGACTCCGCAAAGGCAAAAAATGTCACAATACATCATGTGACGTGATCGGGTTTGACATCCATGATCTAGGCAGTCTCAAGGAATCAACAAGAGCAGCCATATTAAATTCCCACAGCTGAATTAAACATTATTATTATTATTATTATTATTATTATTATTAGTAGTAGTAGTAGTAGTAGTAGTAGTAGTAGTAGTAGTAGTAGTAGAAGATGGCAGTGTTACATTAGCCAGAAGAATACAGTGCTAATGCAGAGTATTAGTTTGGCTGCCAATCTCTGTTGTACACATTCAGGTGCACCACAGGAGGGTGAACTAGATTTGCACTAGAAAGAAAGATGAGCAGTTCTTCTTGCAGCTCTTCCTCATCCAAGGCCCCCTCCTTCTACCAGAGCCAACTCACGAATGGGTGTCACAACTGTTCAGGTTCAGAGCCAGCAGCATGAACTACCAGCTCATCTCCCCACCAAAGCAGTATTGGTTTATCTATTTGCATAGAACATGTTTTTAATTGCTAGGTGGGCAGAAACTGAGGCAAGTGATGGGAGCTCACCCCACCATGCAATGTTAGGGCTTGAAGCACTGGAGCAGAAACCATCTCCAGTTTCACAAAGCTACTGAGCCACCGCACCTCAATTAGACTTTGAGAAAATGCTTTTTCCTAAAGATTCAAATTGACATCTGTATATCTTTAGGATCAGAAACCAATTTGGAAATAAGAACTGTTTAAGAATAAAACTTTGAATTCTTACATGTGTAATTGGCATGGAGGGTTAAACAGTAATGAGAACTGTTGGAGAAACTAATAAGAAAAGAGGAGGGACCATATTCAAAATCTCCATGCCTAGGTCCATGTGATTCAGGGATGACTGTTTTTGGTTCTGGTTCCTGAAGAGCAACTTTCTCATGTAACCACTATATTAAAAACATGAGAAACTGAGTAGACTTTCGAAAATTTCAGAAGGGCCTGGAGGGTTGCAGTTGAAAGGAGGGCATGTTCCAATCCTTCAGCTCTTGAAATTATGCATTAAGCATAAATATATTGTGCAACTTTGATTTTCAAACCTGCTAGTTTTTTTAATATTGCTTAGCCAGCGGGCTACACATGCCTCAAACATTAATTTATAAATACCTCTATTCAGAAATGCTAGATGTATCCTTAAAGATTTCAATCACCATTTCTGATCTCTAGTGCCTCTAAAAAAAAATGAGTATCTGCCAAAAGAAATTATCTAGCAAAGAAATAATTTGCAGTAAAGGATGACCTGTTTACACACTTGGATCTCAGACCCATTTTGTGCGATACAGTTGATAGAATTATTCATTTCATAACTCATAGCTCTTAACATCTGCATGGGCTCTGTACTGTTCGTGCAATAAAGTATCTTTCTGTCCACTGCACTATATTCTGAACATTATGAAATATTTTAGTCCCTAAGTAGCCTAGATTTTAGGGTTAATTTTGTAACCTGAGAGATGCTTCTTCAGTTGCAATATTAATCTTTTGCTTCCTTTTTCTAAAAAATAAGATAGTGTAGCTAGATCAACATTAATATTAACTATTTTAGAAATACATGACGTTTGTTAAAAGTATTTGTAATTGTTAATATATTTCTGGATATTTATGCCAAGGAAGTATGAACAGCTTACCCATGCTTTGGAACGAGTAAAGAATACCTTTTTAGTTAATTTTTATAGATTTTTGAAACCTGATGCTAATCTGCGTGATAAATATTTAAAGTGAGAAACATACTTGAAATATTTTCATTCATTAAAAAAGCGTAGCTTGATTATTCAGTAGTGGCATTTTAGTGAACCAACTTGCAAAATATTATAGTTAAATTCACAGTTCTAGTGGTTTTCATCTTCTCGTGAACAATTGTTCACACAAGAGCATATGCTGTAATATTTTCATAATGAATACTATTTGAAAGTCCAGCAGTATGAATCCTGTTTCAAAGTACTGACCACTAAACTTGGACATCTAGATAAGTTTCCTGAATTTTAATAATAGCTCTATTTTCTGTGAATGACATGTTGCTTTTAAAGTTTAAAAAAAGGTGCAGACTATGATATTTCAAGGGATGGAGGGAAGTCAAAATTGTGACAGGAATATGTGTGGAAGCTCTGGGATGCAGCTAGATTTGTGATTTCAGTTTCTAAAATATAGTGGACAGGAAGCCTTGACTTATGATCTTATGACCCCAGAATTACAAGTAGTAAGTTGTGCTAGTCATTAACCATGTCACCATGAGACCATCCCCAACTTTGCTACGCGTAATCCTCAATTTACAACCACAATTGAGCCCAAAATTTTTGTGGCTAAGTGAGACATTAGTTAAATGAGTTTTGCCCTTTTTATGACCTCTCTTGCCATGGTTGTTAAGTGAATCACTGCAGTGGTTAAGTTAGTAAAACAGTTGGTAAGTGAATCTGGCTTCCCCACTGACTTTGCTTGTGAGAAGGTTGCAAAAGGTGATCATTGCAACTGTCATAAATATGAATCAATTGCCAACCATCCAGATTTTGATCATGTGATTATGGGGATGCTGCAATGGTTGTGTGAAAACTGGTCGTAAGTCACTTTTTTTATTGCTGTTGTAACTTCGAACAGTCACTAAATGAACTGTTGTATGTTGAAGACTATTGGTGTCTTTTTGCGGTGGTTGTTAAGTGAATGCTGCAGTTGTTAAGCAAATCCATTGTCCACAATGGACATTTTTTGCTGGAAAACGTAAGTAAATGCTAGTGTTTGTCAAAAAAATCATAAATTGCGTGCCAGTTGCCAAGTGCAATTACATGACCATAGGGGGTAGGGTGTGGGCTCTTTATGTATATGACTGCCCTGCCCCATTAGGCAACTGGTTGTAAATCAAGGATTATCTATATTGTCTATTTTCTATAGGCCACTGGATTAAGTCAAACTTTATTGGCATACTATCATAAAGAAAGTTGCCACAAGACTTTTAAAAATAGTAAAAGGGTAGAATCTGATATATCACTCATAATATAATTAAAGTTTAGGAGGAGGAGAGATGTTTAATTCCCTCTGCTCCCCTGTCCCTTTGGAGATTTTAAAAATCTTTTCTAAGTCTAAGGTAAAGGTAAAGGTTCCCCTCGCACATATGTGTTAGTTGTTCCCGACTCTAGGGGGCGGTGCTCATCTCCATTTCAAAGCCGAAGAGCCAGCGCTGTCTGAAGACGTCTCCATGGTCATGTGGCCAGCATGACTAAACGCCAAAGACGCATGGAACGCTGTTACCTTCCTATCAAAGGTGGTCCCTATTTTTGTACTTTAATTTTTTACGTGCTTTGAAACTGCTAGGTTGGCAGAAGCTGGGACAAGTAACGGGAGCTCACCCCGTTACGCAGTACTAGGGATTTGAACCGCTGAACTGCCGACCTTTCGATTGACAAGCTCAGCATCTTAGCCACTGAACCACCACATCTTAAGTATCCATTGTTTAAAATATTTTTTACTCTTTTCCTTTTCAAAAATTTACAGAAAATCATGTTGCAAAGGATTCCATCACTAGAAAAGAGAGAGAGAGAGAAATTGTTTCTTGAAACCCTTGATATACATACCCATAATGGCTCATATCCTCTTCATAATTTGATTTGAGTGGAATTTTTGTAGTGAAAAAAGCAAAGTGGGTACTTTTAAATAAACAATCCTGAATGAATTTTGCAGTACTACAGCATAGAAAGGAAGGGATTCAAAAAGGACTACTATCCTTTATCAAACAATGACATTACTTCACATTTTTACAAATATACATTTAAACATTTATTTAGTATAATTAATTATATTTACATGTAAACATTTACATGTAAACAAGTAACATTTAAAAATGTAAAAAGGGTTCATCACAAATGAAATAAGCCAATGATTAAAACAAATGTACAAAGATTTCCATCCACTAAAAAAAGTTTTAAAATGTAGATAACAGATAGATAAAAGTATTAGATAGTATCTCCAAAGTATTTCCAGATGTTGGAGACAATAAACTTCAGAACATTTTTATAGCAATGTATAAAAACAAAAATGTAAATTTCCTTACAATAAATTTTAGTTGTATTGTTGCTCAATAGTGAAATGGGCAGCATGTACATTTAATAAATTAATAAATACATAAATAAAAAATTCTGTCCCAGAGACACTTGCAAATTATATGTTCTTAATTATTTGAAGACAGAGTTCCTTAGTCTTTTGTAGCCACTAGGCATACTTGGAAATTTCAAAGCCTGTTAACAGGCATTCCGACTAAATGTTTGCTATGATCGGCATATCCAGTCATAACAGAAGGCAAACAAACACTGGATTTTACACACACACACACACACACACACACACACACACACACACACACACAAGCTCTTTATTTTTCAGGTTGGTCCCTAATATAGGGCTCAGAGGCATCATTAGAAATATAGGTTGGTTCTGGTTCTTGCAGCATGCTAGCTTACTTTAAAAAAATAAAGGACTACAAGTAAGTTGGGGAGGAAATTTATTAGCTGGGAAGACATGTTGACAAGCACAGTGCTGCGCTGGGTACTATTATTGGGGAATGCCAAAAAAGCCATAGAGGAAAGAAATGTAGTTCTCTTCATTCAGTTCCAGTGGAGGTTAATCTTCTCAATAGAATCTTTTAATTCCACTGACTGACTCCTTCATCTTACTTAAACCCTGTGTCAATTACAATAGGCATTTCTGTTACAAAATAGTGTACTGATGGAATGGCCAATATCTTAGTGTTCCTGTTACACAAGGTTCTCTTCATTTCTGGGAAGCTTGATATGCAAAGTCAGTTATTCTATAAAGTGTTACACTAAGCAGTTTTGACTGATTTTTAGTGGTTTGGTTAGGGTCATCTTATAAGCTAGAATAAGATTTGTTGTCTTTTACAAATATCCATGATTAAAGTTTGTGAAGCTGATAATTAGCTGAATTAAATATATTTTTGAGTTTTTAAAAACAATTATTTTTCATTTTTGTTAGATAAGTTCATTTTTGGTGCTAATTAACAATATAAAGATCAGTTTTTAAATAATCTTATTACTATGGTCAAATGCTTATTTGTAGATACAGATGCTGTAGTGCACATAATAGAATTACAGTCTCATAAATATGCTCCTTTTATGGATTACTAATTTCAGTAGATAAATGCAGTCCATTGCTAAGTTTCTCACCATGTTCTTGTTGAATCTTGCCATAAGCAGATCTGTGCATATTTTTGAGCCTACATGGATCTCTGAATGGAACTATTCCATTCCCTGAGGCAATATTACACATTTGAATCAAAGACAGTTACTATCAATCATCACTTAAATGATTCAAGGGTATCATATTTCTGTCAGCATTTGAATATATTTTCATTTCTGAAATATGTTTGTGTGTGTGTGTGTGTGAGTGCTAAATAACCTACACTATTCAATTTAATTCTCTATTTCAAATGTGAAAATTAAAATATGGCTCTCTAGAGAAATTAGGCATCTGAAAGTAATGTTCTTAACATAATTCTTTGTTGACAACTAGTTTCTCTTTGTACCTGACTTTTCTTATTAATTTCTTAAGACAATCACTGGCTTGATTGTAGGATTATGCAAGAATGAAAGAAGTGTGGACTTGTCTTCCATATCTGTCTATCACTTTTTTCAGTTGTAGCTTCCATTCTACAAACGTCACATTGCACATTCTGCAGATTTCAGAAACAGTTTTTAGAAGAAAGAGCAGGACTGTTCTGTTGCAAAAGAATTCTGCTCAAGCATTTTTGCACTGGTCATTCTTAGATTATAAATATCCGTTTCTGCAATGTGTTGATGTACTACTCTGAAAAAGATTACATTTGTGAGACCATAAACTTTATTTTCATAATAAACATGACTAGTTTTGTTGGCTTTTTCTGTTATATACAGTAAGTGACCATGATATCACTTGAAAGTAAAACATAGGATTTGATGTTTGTAAACACTATTGAACAGTGTAATTTATACTTGTATTTTAGTTTTCAATTATAGATCTGCAAATCAAAAGTTGATGTGATAGGCTTTTTACCTCAGATTTAGATTTGTAGACAATGGTGAATAGGGCTTTCTTTAGCTGTGTTGAATGTGGTTTATACATTATACAATTCAAATATGAATTACTGTTATGGGAATTCTGGAAATTTTGGTGGAGCAGTTAAATGTACCAAACATGCTTAGTTGGAGACTTTCAGCTCCTCCACCAGTACCGTAATTGCCAACATGTGATCTCCCAGAAGAAGATGGAGTCCTAAGACTGAAAGAAGTATTTCATCCTGCAGAAAAGGGAGCTGCACATGCTCCTTGAGAACAATTTTGCTCCAATCAAGCCAGCAATCACAGAATGGATATCAAAGCTTTCTTTTGTTTCAAAAAATGCTTACTCTTCTCTATGTCCAAATGATATTTTAAGTAGTCAATTGTAAGTGTGCATAATTTTCCAATATTTTATACATCAAGTTCCATTACAAATCATAGTATTGAATATCTTAGTACTTTTTCAATGGATTACATGAGATTTATGAAAAGTGCCACTCAAGAGACCATTTACCACAGTCTGTGAATATTGTTACCTGCATTTCTATTTTGCTCAAATGCTTTTGAATGTAATGATGAGTGTTTTTGCCTTCAGTCTGCTCAGGTATTTTATGTTAGAATATTTGGGTGTATTTTTTCAGTTTTAATATTTTGTGTATTAAGTAAAAGGAAAAAAATTAAATAATGTTTACCGTGTTCTTCAGCAATATAAAGCTAGCTTCAATTTTTACACACAGTTTTTTAAGCAGTGGGTAGAACTAGCTCTGAAAGCATTTTATTGCTAAATTATTTGTTCGCTTTTGTTTAGCAGTAACATGTTGTATTACAAACATTGATATAGGAAAGAATTATAAGGATTTTTAGCTTGGAATTACTTGGACTGTTAATTGACCAACAATTAATTAATTAATCCATCAAACTATTCTGTTATGGATAAGCAGTGTTATACAACATTTCCTGAAAGCAAAAGAAATTAAAAGCAGGAAATAAAGGAAACTAAATCAAGTTTACATCAATAGTTTTCACCAATACCTTTACTGGTAAGAAATATAGTGTAATAGAATGGATTAATCAGAATCCCTCCATTTATAAAGGCTCCATTTGCATGCAGATGAAGCTCTGTCAGGTCTCCATCTGGGAGAAAAGTGTACCAGTAGTGGCAGAAAGGAGTTGGCGGGGAGGAAGAGTAGGGGACAGGTGTCACAAACACTTTTCGCATCCAGGAGTTTCCATCGACTCTCCTCTCCCTCAAAGCAAAAGAAACCGTGGCAGAGAGGAGACAGATCTTTGCAAGGTGAGTCCGGTGTGGCAGGGAGGGGGAAGCCTGGAGTGGGTTGGGGAGGCCTTGGGGGCCTGTTCCATCACTATGCTCCCCATGGCCTTCCCCACCTCGAGATACCTCTTGTGCACTTAACGAACCGTGCATTTGCCCACGCATTAAATTAGAGAATGCGTGGATGAAAACAAGGAGTGATTTCATTCAAGGTACGAGATTCACTCCCACAAGTCCTCGAGGCATGAATGGAATGGGCAGGCTTCATTACATTCATAACTTGAGGACTACCTGTACTGCTGCTCTTTAGGCAGCTTTTGTTAATCTTGAAGCAGTATTTGACTCTATCTTGGATTAAGTTATAGAACAAGGTGTACAGGTAATCCTCCACTTCATTTTGTGACTGTTCGAAGTTACAATGCCCATGGTTATATGATAAAAATTCAGATGCTTGGCAACTGACTCTTATGATGGTTACACCGTCCTGGGTCTTGTGATCACCTTCTACGATCTTCTGACAAAGTCAGTGGGAAGTTAGATTCACTTAACAACCATGTTATTAACAACTGTAGTGATTACTTAACAGCTGTGGCAAGAAAGGTCATAAAATTGGGCAACTCACTTAACAAATGTCTCACTTAGCAACAGAGGTTTTGGGCTCAATTGTGCTCGTAAGTTGAGGGCTACCAGTATAACACCACCATTGCTGATTGTTGTATCTTATTTGTGCATTAAATGAAAAAAGAACACTTAAGATGCACCTATCAAGGATATTAGATAGCACCTTTTCAATTACCAAGATTATAAAACCAGCCTGCATGTTGGCACATCTCTTATTTAATCTTAATATAAATGATGTGAGAACCCAAACATACACCCACCCAACTAGCAGAGAGAGATATTACTATACTGCTATTAACAATCATGCCATTGAAAAAGTGGAATATTTTTGATACCTGTGAGTAATCTTCCAGGTTAATGGAAAAATACCCCTGCTATCTAGGCATCATAAACTGTACATAGGAATGCAGCAGCCATTTTAAGATTTCTTCACCACAGAAGTCATCAATATATACTGCCAGCCACAATGCTCTTTGAGGCCAAGCCCTTAGCTCAATTATAATATGGCTCTCAACTTTGACTACTCCCCAATTTTCCAAGTCTCTTGATGTGTCCCCAATGGTGCATTACACATGGATGGAATGATGAGACCGGAATATGACAAACTCTGCTATGCTACTGTTGAAACTAACACTTTTCCCTATAGGCTTAGTACCACTGACATTAGAGGGAAGATTTCAAAGTGGGTGGAAACAAGTTTACAACAAGCTCTCCTAGGACTTTATTCCACTTATTTACTGTCTCTGGACTATGAGCAAGCTAGGGTACACTTAAGCAGCATTTGTTTGACATACACCGCCAAATGGATAATAGTGGTACCACTCACCTTCCCAGGGCAGATAGTATGAGATGCTCTGTAGCACAGCTATCTCACACAGGTTAACATCCCAAATCAGAGAGTGGCCTTTACTTTAGCTTGAGGTAATGCTCCCCCTTCAGTAGTTCTGACTGGAAGAAAGAAAAAGATACCCTATCCATTATAGATATGTCTCTGAGACTCAGGAATATATTGAAACTATAGAACAATTTCTTCTATATTGCCAGTTTTATACAAAATTTAATTTAATTTAATTTAATTTAATTAATCATATTTCTATGCCGCCCAACTCCCAAGGGA
This sequence comes from Pituophis catenifer annectens, assembly GCF_029215685.1. Lineage (NCBI taxonomy): Eukaryota > Metazoa > Chordata > Lepidosauria > Squamata > Colubridae > Pituophis > Pituophis catenifer. The sequence goes on from NW_027256881.1 coordinate 182,817,741, forward strand.
CTCTGGGTGGCAATCTTGGAATGCTCTAATTACCTCACTCCTGACCAGCAGAACAGGATTCACTACAGTATAAGCACTTTCTAACATTAACCCTAAAATGCTACACAAGGTTTTACATAGTGATATGAAAAATCAGGCAAGGAATCATTAAGAATAACAGAATCTGCATGATTATGGGTACTGAGAAATGGCTTAGGCTAAGCATTAACCATTGGTTAATTTTTAACTTTTTTATGCTTTGATGTGTATATCTCATGTTAATTATTATACCACATTAGCCCTTGATTTATGGCCACAACTGGGACAGGAGCACCCATTACTAAATGATTATGGTCATTAATCATGAATTGTGCCTGATTTTACAACCTATTGTCACAGTCGTGAAGTGAATCATGCTGTCTTTAAGTGAATCTGACTTCCCAGGTAGATTTTTGTTTGCTGGAAGTTCCTTGGAAAAGTTGCAAACAGCAATCGTGTGACTCTACGATGCTGCAATTGTCATAAATACAAGCTGGTTGCCAACTGCCTAAATTTTGATCATGTGACACTGCAATGTTTGTAAGTGTGGTTGTAAGTTACTTTTTCAGTGCTGTCATAACTTTGAGCAGCTGTTAAATAGTTGTAAATCAAGGACTATCTGCATATTCTCAGGTTTGACAGAGGTCTGTAAATATATAGGGTATATTTATAATCCTCAATCCCTTATGGATAATTTGAATGTTTTATCTATGATTTTTTTATACTTGCATTTTATGTTGCTATTTTAAAGATTACCACCTGGATTGCTATTTTTAATCTCTTTTCTCTTTTGTTGCACATGTGTAGCCTGAACAAGCATTTTAGCATTTTTCATGTACTGTTGTCTTTTAGCTAAAATTCTTTGTATGTACCTTTCCTACGTATCCTAATATGGTCAATTTAAACCAATTTAATTTGGTTATTTGAACACAGATTCCCTTGTGCTGGTTAATGAGAGCACTAAAGCTCTTTCCTTCAAATTTTCAGATGAAAAACAGGTTATGGCTGGGAAGATGCACAAAAAAACCATCTAGCCAAATCATTATGGTCACTACACTGATTGTGAACAAAGTCTGGGATTTGAAGTTCAAAACTTTGTCAGAAGACTCAGCTGGAAAAAAGCCATCTTTGACATTAAAAAATGAAATGTCTTACCCCTATTCTATTAAGTAAGAGATTTTTATTCAATGATATAATGGATGAGGCAGAAGTGTTTCATAATTTTGAGCTTGTTCACTATTTCAATGCAGTTTGGATAATGAGCCAGTAAGTATGGGGAGGTGTATACAAATCTGTTACTGCTTTTTGAAACCCCACTTGCAAGTCACTATCAATTACTGACTGTTATTTTTTCTAAAACTATAAGTAGGAGATATGACTTACTTGCAACTTAGTAAGCTGCTGAACAGAGACGGGAAAGCCAATATTTACTGGTAAATTTTATTTCTAAGAGGCTTTATTTTTAAACAATAGATTTGTACATCTGGAGGATTCTCACATTTTTTTCTGAATCATTCATTTTACTTAGCTTATGAATAGCATGGGTATTTAAGAACAAAAGCTTGAACAAGCAAGTTAAGAGTTGAACTATGCTACTGATATTCATTTGCTTACAAATGGATATTGCAGTAGTCAGAGTTTAATTATTTCTTGAGACAAATTATATAAATTCATGAACCAGCTTGCATAATTGCTTCAAATGTGTCCTGAACATTCATGCAGAGAATCCTTTGAGCTGTTGTTACTTGCCCGCAGTCTGCCAATCTTTCCGGTATATGGAAGCTGTTGATCTTGGTTCAGTGTACTATCCTGATGGTAACAGAATTGCCTTAGGATCCTCCCTTAAGGCCTGAGGAAGTATGGAAATCTTTGGATAACCCTAGGAACAGAGTTCTGGTAACGAAAACTTTGGAACAATCTGTTATACCAGTTTTTCTCAATTTGGTATGTTCCAGATGGATTGGGATTACAACCACCAAATTCTCATTCTTAAAGATGCAATGATTTGGGGTGATTGAGAATATACCATAAGTAATATTCAATTAATCTATGCTAGCATAGAATCACAATTCAGATGTGATAGAACAATATGACAATTATCTTATTTTTCTTTAATTAATGTCTAACAATTGCTTGATGAGGAGTGGCAAATGACCTGAAATAATCTTAGAACATATTAAATAACAAGCAGTTAATTAATGGCTATTCTAAGTAAGATGCAATTTTCATTGCAATTCTTTTATTTAATTACTCTATTAATTCGTGATAAAACCCAATGTGTGGATGGAAATAACATTTATTTGTCTTCTGTAGATACACTGTCAATCAGTGTCTGACAATCCAGAATTTGGAAGTAATACATGTGCACATTTATAAACAAAACAACTGTTTCTTGCACCTACTGCATTGTGTGAAAGTTCTGAGTCACCAAAAATAAAAATGGTGCCATTAAACTGTCTCAAAATAAGATAAAAAATTATCTTGCAAAAAATGAATAGAGATAATAGTTGAATGCTACCATTTCATTCTTCTAAAATCTTACATTTCATATAGTTTTTCAGAACTTTTATGGCTTACTTTTCTGAGAGAGAGTTTGCATTTGGAAAGTTCACAAATACCTTCTCATGAATAATGACAAATCAAATCCAGTTTCTTTTTACACGGATGTCAAGTTTCCAAGTAACACCACCAACCGATGAAGACTCCAAGGCCACCAGTTCCATTTTATTAAAGATGTCATATTGGCACATCTGGAAAGCCCAAATTTGAAAGCCCCTGGCTTTTCCCCACCTAAAGGAAAGTCAAAGTCCCTTCCCCTGCACCCACATGTCCATCACATGGTCCAATCAATTCACTGTCCCAATTGGAGATGTTCCCCCAGTCACGCCTCTCCAGGTGCAGGCTGAACCAGTGGTGAGTTGCTATTGGTTCGCCCCGGATCGGGTGAACCGGTAGTGGCGGCAGTGGGAGGCTCCGCCCACCCGCACATTTCTGTGCATGCGAGCGTGCCTCCAAACAAACTGGTAGCAACAGGTTTTGAAACCCGCCCCTGGGCCCTTGACTCCTAGAGAAAGGAATGTTGTTATGGCTATATATCTCCACCAACGCCATGCAAATCCCCTCCCGTTCTCCCACAGCACTAAGTGTGGCAGCCCTGAAGATCCATAGAAAAAGATGGCCTCCTGACAATGAAACCGGTTGCTTCTGCATTTAGATTATGAAGAAAAGAAAAACCCCTTTGGAAACTATCTCAGAAGCTGAAAAAGATGGATCAAGGTAAATTGTTTTCCTTATAAATCACCCCCAAATTAGGTATTAAATCTGGATCAGTTCCTGTTCTAAATTTGGTTCATGACCAAAGCTATAATACATTATTCCATCAATGAAATTAATTTAGAACCCCTCTCCCAGGCTTTGTCTCACATAAAACATAAGTATTTTATGAACATCTGTTTTTACACAAATGGGTTTTGCATGAGTATAAAATTGTTTTAATATTAAACCGTTGAACTCATATTATTCTGGAAGGTGTTCTGTAGATTGACTAAATCATATTGCTTAAAACCTGACAGTTTCCCTTTTACCTCAATAATGTAATGGAGAATATTGATTGCAAAATGAGAGATTACATGACAAAAAAAGAGATTTAAAGGATCCAATAATATCAGGAGCACCTCAAAATTAATGTTCTGCAGTGCACCTGCAGTCAAACACAATAATGTCCTAGTAACTATGACTGTTGTTGGTATACTTATGTTGCATGTTTTTCAAGAAATTAGGAAAGTTTCAGGAATGTATGAAGGACCATATGGGACTTAGGTTCTACAATCTATACTGACTACGTTCATCTCCATCTTTTCCTCCATTTTAGGCTTATTAAAGGGATGCGTAGAATGTCTCTAATTGGAAGTAAGTTCATTTTGAACCAGCCTGAGCTACACTGGGCCTGGGTTAGGATTATCCATGAAATTCATAGTCCACCAATGTAGTTTAAATCAGGGGCGGGTTTCAAAACCTGTCAATACCGTTCACTTGTGGGCGCGCGCTCATGCGCCGCTTCTGCATATGTGCAGAAAGGAGCAGAAGCACAATCAATACAGTTGCCAGGTCTGCTTCCAAAAAATTGCGGACAAGCGGGGGGGGGGGGGTTAAGTAGTAAAAAAATAAAAAAAAATTACAATTAAATTATATATTTTCTTACATTTTAACACGTATTAAAATAATCACTCAAAACTTTACTTAAAATTCAAAACATCAAATATATTATAATAATATGTAAAATATTAAATTACATTTTACTTTGCTGTCGTGTGTATTTTTTATTTGACTGTGCAGCTTTGATCAATTCTTTGTGTTTAAGGAATAATTCTTTAATTTCAGTACAACGTTGAGAAATATTAAAAAATATACAAAATTCACTTCGAACTGATGGTACAAGCAGTTGGTTACGTTCGTCAGTCCACAAATTTCCCATGACGCTGAAAATTCGTTCAACGTTTGCATTTGATACCAGAATTGATGCACAATACTGGAACAGTTTCAGTAAACTCGGAGCTGGCTCTTTCTTGAAAAAGTACGTCCACTTATCAAGGGATGAATTGCCCTGCAGATGAACATAAACTTCTTCTAAGGCAGAAATTTCATCGAAGAGAGTGTTGGGTGGAAGTTCTTCTCGCCATGGTGATAATAACCAGATGTTCGTCATTTCTTCTAAAGTTGGAGGATTATTGCGATCAATTAGATTGAAACAACTTAGCGTCTCATATACTGAATCGGTGAAATTATACCACTTTTCTAAGAATGCAATGGCTCTTTGATACACGTTGATGGCTTCTTTCTTGAACTTTTGTACGGCATTCTCAGGCAAGTATTTTTTACGTAAGGCAAATAAAACTTTCATCCCAAAAAGCTGCTCATCGTATTTTTTTTGCAAAGAATCATGCAGCTTACACATGATAATGTGAAGATCACATGCAAGAATTTTCTTGCTTTCCAGCTTCAGTAGGGTGTCTTGCATTATTGACATGAAGAAGATTTCAGAATTCTGAATTTCAATAATTCTGAAATTGTTGGTTCATCGTCCTTTGCGAGTTCATTTTCCTGATCCGAAATAAGGTTCCAGATAACCTTATGGCACTCATCAGATCCAAGAGAAATAAAATACGATTTTAGAGGTATCCAGTTTAAAAGAAGTCTTTCAACCGCTTTAAACAAACCTAACCAACGTGTCACATGTAAATGCCTTATTCTCTAATATGTAAATAGTATATGAACGGGATATCAGGGGTTAATTTATTCTTCACTTATTAATGTATTCATGTTTCACCACTCCCATACCTAGCTCCGCCCATTGTATATATAAGGAGCTGCACACACTCTCTTCTTTGCTTCTATCTGTGAATATTCAGTGAATATAGAATGCCTTATGTAAATAAAAGAAAATATATTTGAACTCTTAACTCTTATATAATTTATTGAGTCTGATCCTGAAAATATTGCAACAAGCTGGTAGCAGAGGATGGTTTAATTGACTCAATAAAAACTTAAATATGTCTAAGAGAGATAGGCCCAACACCAGGGCATACAGCAAAGAAATGGAAACGGATCAAGAAATAATAGATGAGTCCACAAATGCAATTTCGAGAGAATCTGAAGAATACACGACTGAAGAAGAAGAAATAATAGATGAAGATGATGACCGAGAGGAAATTAAAATAGAAAACAACGAACTCAGGTCAGAAATATTAAAACTGTTAAAGAGCCAGAAAAACGATGAAAGCCTCATCGCGAACCTCCAAGACATGTTGAAAAAGAGCGGAGCAGCGAGAGAGAAGCACATCGCTACCGAAAAATCAAAAGACTCAAAAATAGTAAGTGATACGACTACAGAAAAGAACGCTATAAAGAAGAAAAACGGTGATCCCGCGCAAAATTTTGAATGGCAGCCATCTTGGTTTCAACAGACCTCCAGAGTGAACGAAGCAGAGCCAATCAGAAAACTTGATTCAAAACTTCTGGCGCGAAAGGCACTACTAGATAATGAAAACGAAAAAGAAAAATCAAACACCTCAGAAGAATCAGAATCAGAAAGTGAAGGTGATTCAACAGATACTCAAATAAAGTCAGCAATGAAGACGCTTTTTGCTGCATTTGGACCAAAACTAAAAATTACCAAAAAGTCAACCAGAAAACGGACGAGCAAGCCAACGTCTCAAAATCTACCCACTCCCATCCTGACGACGAGAGCACCGACGCCTGAACCAAGGGAGCCCTGCAAATACCGTCCCACACCGCAGACCGATGCAAGCACCAACGCTCTCAAGAGAAGAAAAAGAACAACCGCCATCGTCAGAACCCCTAAGGTCGAGCCAGAGACCGATTCATCTGAAGAGGAGCTGAACGAGCGAGCCGCAACGACGAGAACCTCTCACGACGACTCCAGGAACGAAATGAGCAACGCGCATGCGCGAGACTACGCAGACGGCCCGGGAAGACTTGAGTTGCTGAAAGGACCCTGCAGACTCATTGAGAGCATTCCCACGCCGTTTTGTAATTTCCACCATTTACAAGACCACGGACTACCTCCGGTTGTAAGTAATGGACCTAATAATGTCGGAAACTTGCCCAGTGACTTCCCAAAGTTGAGAATAGATGGCATTAATTTACAAGAATGGTATCAGCAGCTCCAGGTTGTCTTTATGAAAGAAAACTTACTGTTTTTCATCACTAATCCCCCAAAAAGACCTTGGACTTTAAAGTTAGACTGCTTACACCATAGAGCATTTTTCTTATTAATTTCTAGTGTATCTCCTGCCATGTATCACAGCATTAAGCAAAATCTGACTGTCTCAGAAATTATTCAATGCATGTTCAATTTGTTTCACAGTGATAGTGTAGCTACCACCACAAGAATGTCTAAAGATTTCTTTTCTTCTAGGATAAAACCAGGGGTTTCCATAAGTGAACATTTAATATCTTTAAACAAAATAAGAGCTGAACTGCATTTAAGGGGGGAGGTGATTTCAGACCAAACAATGAAAAGTGTTATCATCAACTCACTTGACCCATCATGGAACAATTATATGTCACATTTAGACACAATCAATCTAGGATACTTATCCATAGAAAGTCTATCCAATAAGTTAATAGCTGAAGACAATTCAAGGAAGAGTCGCTCTAACAATCACATAGAACACAAACCATATAGAAAAGTAGCTTTCCAAGAAAGATATAATGAAACATTCAGATGCCACAACTGTGGATCCAGGGAACACAATAGAAGAGATTGTCCCAAAATTACAAAAGAAAGACATAGGTCAGAACACAGAAACAAATACACCTATAGACAGTCTTCCATTGATAGACATAGATATAGAAGCCCACCAAATTACAAAGAGTATAGAGGGGGCAGAGATAATTCAAAGGACAGAAAATCTGGTTCACTAAATGGACTAAACAAGCAAGACAACACTAACATACAGCAAACTGAGGATAATAATTGGCTTATTGATTCTGGAGCAACCAACCATACCACTAATAATAAAAATATATTATCTTCATTTATAGAAGATAAATTTGTAATAAAGGTAGCTAATCAAGAAAAGGTCCAAGTATTAGGTAGAGGGAATGTAACCTTACCTGGTCTAGGAAAAATAGAGGGGGTATTACTGATACCTGAGATACCTCATAACATATTAAGTGCCATAAAACTAAGCAGAGATTCAGATATTAATATTGTGTTTTCAAAAGGAAAAGCAACTTTGGAGAAAAATAAAACAGATATAGGTACAGTAATGATTAAAGGAGGCCTACCTTATTTAATAACTAAGGAGAAATGGTTACACAACATTGATTCAAATATGGAGGATTGTATTGAACCAGATAATGGAAACATTAGCAACAGTGACAATGATGAATGTAAAATAGCTCATGATAACAAGGACGCACATAATGAGAAAAAACCAAAAATAGGTAAGCCAATTCATGATGAGTGTGCTCATGTCTTACATAGGAAATTAGGACATGCCAGTTTTCCTGTAGTACAGAAAATGACTGAACACGCAGAAGGTGTTAAAATAAAAAATTGTGAAAACTATTTGGAATGCTCAGTATGTAAATCTACAAAACTAAAAACTAGTCCCAGGCCTAGAAAATCAACAAGGTCAACTAACAAAATTTTTGATTTAGTACACATGGACCTGGTTGGTCCACTAACTCCTTCAATCATTTACAAAAAACGTTACTTAACTATTGTGGATGACTATAGTCGCTATGGATTTGTTTACACATTAAAACACAAGGATGAAACCTTTCAGAAATTTAAAGAGTTTTACAAACGCGTAGAAACACAACACAATATCAGAATAAAACAAATAATGACAGATAGGGGATGTGAATTCATGTCTAAGGAATTCTCCCAATGGCTGAAGGACAGAGGAATGTTACATTACACATCTAGCCCATTTTCCGCGTTCCAGAACGGAATTGCAGAGAGGAAGAACTCAACATTACAAACCATGATTAGATGCACTTTGGAAGATGCTGGCTTGAGCAAACAATTCTGGTCAGAATCCCTACAATATTCCAATTACACACAAAATAGAACTTGGTCCAGCATTGTAAATAAGACACCATATGAAGTGATGTATAATAGGAAACCAAAATTAGCACACATGCATATATTTGGAGTCACCGCAGACGTACACATACCTAAACAATTGAGAAGAAAGGGAGAAAATGTGTCTAGAAGACTTAGATTTATGGGATATGAGACAGGTACAAAAGGGTACAGATTCATTGATAATAATAACAAATTTATAGTTTCCAGAACAGCTGTGTTTCATGAACAGGCCAACTGGTCTAAAATACATCTTAATGAAATATTCCCAAGCAACAACACAGATACAAAATCCCAAGAGAAAAAATCTGTAGAAAAGCAAAATGACCACAAATATAGAAACAAAACTAAAACATGGACAAACAGTCAACACAAAATAAAGACAGATACATTAACAAAAAAGGAAGCAAGATATTTGCATGACAATAATAGTAAACCTGAGAAAACAATTAGAAACACTAGAAACCAAATACCAAACAAAGATTATATAATGCATATGGATGGAGAATCTACGACACCTAACACATATGAGGAAGTGTTAAAACTTCCTCCTAAAGAAAAAGAAAAGTGGGAATTAGCAATGGCAAAAGAGATGGAAAGTTTACAAGGATTAAATGTATTTACACCTGCAATTGCACCAAAGGACAAAACAATTATTGGCACTAGGTGGATATATAAAATTAAAAATTTAGAGGGAGGCAATACTCTATACAAGGCTAGATTAGTTGCACAAGGTTATGCACAGAAATATCCAGAGGACTATACTGACACATACTCCCCCACAGTAAGAACTGAAAGTGTCAAAACGGCTCTAGTTGTAGCATCAGCACTCAATCTCGATGTATTCCAGTATGACATACAGACTGCGTATTTACACGCAAAATTAGATAAGGAAATATATGTAAGAGCACCTCACAGTCAATACACAAATAAGGATGAGATTTGGTTATTAAACAAAAGTCTATATGGGTTAAAACAATCTGGTAAACGATGGTATGATTGTTTAGTGAAAGTACTTAGAACCATGGAATTCAATGCTACTACTGCTGATAATTGTTTCTTTGTTAAAAAGGGTAATGATTACATAGAATTTGTATTAATCTATGTGGACGACATTTTATATATAGGTAAACATAAAGAAAGAAGAGAAACATTTGTAACTAAGTTAAATGAACATTTCTCATTGAAATCTTTAGGTAAAGTAAATAAGTATCTTGGTGTTCAAATTAGTAAAACTAGAAGGGGATTCAAGCTTTCTCAGAAAGATAAGATCATAGAACTTTTGAACAAATGTAATCTAAATGACGCAAAACCTTGTGACACTCCAATGCAAACTGATTTCCTAAGAAATGCTGATGAATCATCCCCTGAATTCAAAGATAACACGTTCTATAGATCAATCATAGGTTCACTTCTTTACATTTCTAATTGGACAAGACCTGATATCGCTTTACCCCTCAATTTATTGTCCAGGCATGTCAGCAAACCAACGATGTATCATTGGGAAGCTGTTAAAAGAATATTAAGATATTTAAAAAATACTTTAGATTTCTGCTTAATGTTAGAACCTAATAATGTCAAGGAACCGAAACTCACATGTTACGCAGATGCAGATTGGGCTGGAGACACTTCATGCAGAAAAAGTACATCTGGTTACTTATTTCTCCTAAACGGTTGTCCAGTTTACTGGTACACTGGCAAACAAGATTTAGTGGCCACTTCAACGACAGAAGCGGAATATGTTTGTTTATCTAAAGCAGCAAATAACCTTGTATGGTTTAATGATCTAATTTCTGATGTTTGGAAAAAACCTGCTCTACCTTTTGTCATGCATGAAGACAATAAAGCAGCCATTGAAATATCTAGATCTGACGCTATTGGACAGAGATCTAGACATATAGACATAAAATTTAAACATGTGAGACAATTATCTCAAGATGGATTTATTAAAGCAGTGCATTGTGAGACATCAGAACAATTAGCTGACATATTGACAAAGCCTTTGCCATCTAAACAACATAAATACTTGACTTCCAAGTTATATGTATTATATTGTTCTGAATCTGAATGTAATAGATGTAGCATATCGAATTGGCATTTAGAGGGGGATTTGTCACATGTAAATGCCTTATTCTCTAATATGTAAATAGTATATGAACGGGATATCAGAGGTTAATTTATTCTTCACTTATTAATGTATTCATGTTTCACCACTCCCATACCTAGCTCCGCCCATTGTATATATAAGGAGCTGCACACACTCTCTTCTTTGCTTCTATCTGTGAATATTCAGTGAATATAGAATGCCTTATGTAAATAAAAGAAAATATATTTGAACTCTTAACTCTTATATAATTTATTGAGTCTGATCCTGAAAATATTGCAACACAACGTGTTGGAACATGGCACAAAACTTCATGGAATTCTGACTCGCAAAACTAATGATTTCAACTCTTCTCGTTTCTTCGCAGAATTCGAAAATTCGGCAAAAACCTTCAGCACTATATTTTCGATATCAAAAGGTAACTGCTTTAATGCATTTTTTGCACTGTTGTGTAAAATGTGATTATTGCAATGAGCATTCGATTTTTGTCTCATTCTAACTTATGAAAAAAAAAGACAAAATGCGATTCTCCTATCCTTACTCTCTTAGACTGTACAGCTTTAGATTACGTACCATTTCATCATAAAGCTTTTGAATATAAAAAATGTCCACTGTTTTGTGAAAAAAAATAGTGAACATAATGTGAAAAAAGTGGACTGTCCACTCAAATAGTGGACACCTGGCAACCCTAAAATAAAATAAAACAGAGAGTAATGTCTAGTATGAGCATGAAAGTTTTTAAATTTCAAATATTAGAACTTCTCTTATATTCATTAAAACACAAGTCCTAGAGGTTCAAAGTAAAGAGAAGGAAAAGAAAGATAAATTAGCAGTCATAGTTTATGAGACCCATTTTTAATCTTACTAAAACTCTTGTTTATTATACTCTTCCTTTCTTTCTTATTTTTATAGGTGGCTGCTTAAGCATGCAAAATTATTCAGAAGCATCTAGAGAAAAGTATTTATAAATCATTCTCCAACAATTTTATTTCATGTCAGATGCTGGATGCATACAGATAGATATCTGAAACCTGCTCTGTGTTCACAATCTTGCATTTGCTTAAAGGAAAACAGAAAGAAATTCAAATTATACCTATTGAGACTCTCAGGAAAACAGTTTCTATAGCAACATATAAAATTGTTAAATGAATTGATTTTAGTTTTTTTTAATCATATACATTTGTGCACTATTATTTGGTTCCCTTACAATTCTGATTCCTTTCAAAATTAAGTATGCCATGAAATATCAATATCAAACATCTGTAACCAAATTTTGTAGTTGGTCATGCTTCAAAATGATATAATGATGGAATATTAAAAACAGCGTAATATGGTTCAGCGGTCACAAACACACAAAAACTTTGAATTACATGTCAATTTTCCAGTACAAAATGTGTATGTTTGTGTGTATATATTTTTAATCACTTCAAGGGTAGATTATATTTTTTAGAAATGTCAATTCAAAATAAACAAAAAAACCAAAATATTATTATTATGTGTACATTTATGATCCAGAATAGCAAAGAGCAAGACCCTGAAACTGAAAAATAAATTTACTAAGGAGTAGTGGAAGTGTTCCTCATCTAATGCCATGCTCTGGAAGAAGAATTTTTATATTTCTTGGTCCTGGCTCCATCCAACCTTATTCTAACAAAAAAATGGACAATGGGCTTTTCTTTTTTTTACTACTGTCTTTAGTTCAGTTGACTCCCATGCATAAAAAGTCTAGAAATGAAAATAAAAGAAAATAAAAGAAGAAAAGAATCCATCATCACCATATAGTCCCAAAGTTCATGGATTTCAGAGGAGGACCAGCAACTGAGTAGTGCATAATACTATGGACTACATTGGTGGCAACCAATGACTAGAGAGAAAGACATACACTGTACCTATTGGATTATTTACATATACGTGCAATGGAATGAAATGCAGCAAATGAAACATCATTATTTGTGCCAGCACAAGTGGGAAAACACTACTTTTGATGTGAGGCAGAAAAAAACTGGAGATGGCCTTTCTAGTAGACTGGAGAGATTATAGGATTGCTGCAGTTTTTTTGGCAAGATTATCAGAAGTAGTTTGCCATTGCCTTCAGACTAAGAGAGATGGAAGGGACCTTGCAAGTCATCTAGTCCAACCCCCTGCCCAAGCAGGAGACCCTACATCTATCTGCCTCTACCTAGGATCAAATTCGCAACCTCCCGATTGTGAGGCAAGAGCTCCACCTCTAGGCCACCAGGTCATCTTCTTCAGAGGATGTGATTGGCCAAAGTCACCCAACTGGTTTTGTGCCTAGCTCACAGCCTAGCCCAGAGCCCTTAACCACTATACCAAATTAGCTTTTCTACAATAGCACACATCTCCCCTTATTTAAAATCATCCAAGGGCAGCTTGAAGCTATATTTAATCCATTAGCATTTTGGATTTGAAACAGGCAGTAGAGACAGGCTAGTGAATGATAACAGGGACAGCAAGTTTTATTCTAAAATATTTTCTGTAAATCTAAGGATAAGTGGATAGCACTTAAATTCAGTATTGCAGAAAGACTCATAAAAAATAAGTCAGATGCAACTAAGAGCAAATCACTGGCATTTTTGTAGTAGCCAACACAGAAGCAAAGTGAGAAAAGGCAGACCATCCCTAATCTCCATGGAAAACAGTATTCCTGTAGTTTGGATGATAAAGTTCTCCTCTCCAAATCTTTGAAGCAACCTTGCTTGTCTTTTTTTTTTTTTTTTTTAAAGGGGGTAGGTTGTATTAGTTTTTCACAAGTGAAAATTGAAAACCAGATGTCAGAAAGTATTTTGCATTTCTTTTGCCAGGAAAGTGGTGAGAACGTCCCCCCCACCAAAAAAAATCAGAAATCTTTTGCCTCTACTAGAGTCTCTTTCCTTTTCCACCTGACAAACTTCATCCAGTATTTCACCTTGCCTGCTTCTCTTTATTCTTTTTCCACCCACAGATATATACTGTAACAGTAATTAAACCCTGCCAGCCGTTACTTATTGGAGGGAAGTCAGGAGGGACTCAGAGAAGAGACAGTGCAGAGTTAGGAGATTGCTGCTGCTAGACTTTGGCGACTTGCTGCCATCCTTCAATTTTTGGACTACATCTCCCATAATTCCCAGTAGTCAACTGAATTGAGTGAGGCTGATGAAGTACAAGGACGAGCACAGCCGGTCGCCTATTCTTGACAAAGAAAGTTAAAAAGATGGCTCCAAAGATGGTTCTAATGGATGGTTACAACAGAGCTGTTTGACAATAGTATGACAGAAAACGACCATTTATTACAATATTTGATTGATTGATTGTCTTCCCCTTTAAAGAGATAAATCCCTCCACCGATTTTAAGCGCTTGAATGCAAGAAAGGGAAAAATTCTTCCCGTGGCAATCTCAGCCACGAACGCATGCGCAGTAGGCAGCGAAGTCAGCGGGGCTCCGTTCTCTTCATTCGTAGTCGGACTCTTTTCGGCGGGGGAATTGCGGTCCTTTCAAAATAGGTTCCCCGCCGTTCGCTGGAGCGGCTTTTGATACTGGCTTACGGTTGTTTCCTCGGTGGAGCATAAAATGTCGGGGTTCAGCCCCGAATTAATTGAGTACCTGGAAGGGAAAATCTCTTTCGAGGAGTTCGAGCGTCGCCGAGAGGAGCGTAAAAGCTGCGAAAGGAAGGTGAGGCCTCTTTTGCCTCGCAGTTTTATTCACAATTTCCTTCGTGTTCGTGTCTATAATGAGGTTTATAAGGGGGTTTTATGGCTTGCCCTCCCCTCATTTTCAGTAGTGTGTATGTATTCAGGTACCCAATATCTTGCTTGCATTTTAAATAAGGATCATTGACTCATAAAATCCTAAAAATAATTTTAGTAGAACACGCAAGGTAGACGTCTTATCCATCATTCCGTGGTGTTTCGTTCCTCCTAATTAAAAACAAATGCTGGACGTAGGGCTCGTTTTCGGGCACAAAAATCCGACTGACTACTAGGTGGGAGCAGTGGAGTAGGATTTTCGGTGTGTGCGGCTGTTTAATTCGGATTTTTGCAGCCCGGTCCAGATTTCATGAATTTGAAGACTTACCAGTATTACTGTTTATGTTGGGGACATAAAAGCAAGGTTTAGGTTGTGATTGTTTTGCTTTTGGGCATTTGGTTAATGCAAAATACAAGGGAATCCCATTTGAGCTAAGGCAAAGGGACATCAAAGGGATTATTATAACAATAAAACAGATTGTGTTACATTACCAGTTTGTGCTGGCACATGTTCAACCTGTTCAATTTATTTAAATTACTGTTCCATTCTGACCAATTCTGTTTAGGATGTTTACTGTAAGATACACATGATTCTGTTATCCAAAGTGTAGCCAAATTTTGTTAAATCATTTGCAAAATGCAGTCAATTGAGGAATATGTCCAGTTAATGATATAATATGCACTTATCCATATATACATAGCCTGTTTTACATTACTTAGCTTTATTGACTATTGACTGATTCATATAATTTTTTTTAAAGTTGACCATTTAACTTTCATAAACACTTCCAAAATAAGTCATACAATGAAACCTCAATTAATTACTCATATATTGTTTTTCTTAAGCAGATATGTATTTTAGTACTGAATATTCTATTCACAATACAGGCAGTCCTTGACTTACGACAACAGTTGAACCCAAATTTTTGTTCCTAAGTAACACAGTTGTTAACTAAGTTTTGTCCCATTTTATGACCCTTTTTGTCACAGTTGATCACTATGAATCACTGCAGTTGTTAAGTTAGTAGCATGGTTGTTAAGTGAACCTGGCTGTCCCATTGACATTGCTTGCCAGAATATCACAAAAGGTGATCACATGACCTTGGAACACTGCAACTGCATAAATACCAGTTGTCAAGATTCCAAATTTTAATCACATGACCATGGGGATTCTGTGAAAACTGGTCATAAGGGACTTTTTTCAGGATTGTTTTAACTTCGAATAGTCACTAAACAAGTGGTTGTAAGTTAAGGACTACCTGTAACATTATAAAATTAATGTTATTTCCTTTTTAATTTTTACAGGGACAAAATGTACTCACTGAAGAAAATGCAGAAGACTTCGATGGCCCCTCTACTTCTGGGCAAGGAATGTCTACTGAAATACAAGGACATATGGAAGCAGAAGGTATATTTTATGCTCATTTACCAAGGAGTAAATATCTTGAACTTTGCTTTTCTGTTGCATTTATAAGTTAGAAAATGGGGGTTCACTGCCACCTTGCAGTGAAAATAAATCAAAAATTTCCTAGGTTCAGAAATCTGTATGTAATACTAATTATTATTTGATAGGCTTTAATTCAAACATATATGTATGTACTTTGTGATCAGTCTACGGCACCTTGAGGCAGAGTAAGACATTTTTGAGGTCCCAAAGGTGCTTTTTCAACTGGTTTTTCTTCTGGTTTTATTTTAAATTTTTGCGGGTTTCTGCTAGTTGGTGTAGAAATACAAAAGGTGATGAGCTAGTAATATGATGTTTTATTATATTATTTTTCAAGTTTAGCACTTTATTAATAGAAAGAGAAGGGAACCTATTGCCCCTCAGTTCTCATCAGCCTTAGGTATTGTGGTCAATGATAACTGATGGTAGGCGGTATAATCCTAACCATTTAGGAGGCACTGAATCAAAGTTGCCTCCTACTCATTTCAAATTCTCCCCCCCACTTCCCCCCCCCCCCCAGTGATTTGAAGGATGCAAGCTCTGCTTTTTTTGGATCCTTTTCCCCCCCAGATGCACTGAGTGTTGATCTACTGGTTGCAACAGGAGTTGACTGACTGGCTTGTCGCTCAAGTTTGTCTACAAGATTATCTACAAGTTTGTCTACAAGGTTGAAAGAGAGTGACTGGACCAAAGTCACCCAGTTAGCTTTGTACCGAAGTTGGGACTAGTCTCCTGATGTCTAGTCTAGTGCTTTAACCATTAGGACAAACTGGTCTTCCCTCATTTCAAATTTCTTGTTAGGAAAACATCATTTTATAGTTTTTCATTGTATTACATTATTGCTCCATTCTTGGAGTACTTGGATCTTTTTGCAAAGCCTTTGCTTTCCTAATGCTGAAACAATGCTCTTAGAATATTCAGTAGTTCCATTAAAAAAATTAAAAATGGGAATGGGATTGATTTGGAGGACTTTTGTTTCCACTGTCAAGTTGTCTTTAGTTATAGGCAGAGAAGTTTTGGCTAGTTGTTCTGTAGCTGAAAATGATCTATAGAAACGGATTTTTGGAAGATTATTATTTATTACTCCAAGTGATATAGAAAACTAAAACAAAACATAAAAACAACAAAAAATCAAGATCAGACAGCCAGCCCGCCCAAACTAAAGCAATTGGATAAACAATGAAATCAACAAAACAATGGCTTTAAACAAATTATAAACATCAATCCCATGCCTAGGACCATTGTAGCAGAAGAGATTCTTTTGTATAGAATTATAAAAACACTTAGCAATAGCATTTAGATTTATATACCACTTTACATTGCTTTACAGCCCTCTCTAAGCTGTTTACGGAGTCAGCATTTTGGCCCCAACAATTTGGGTCCTCATTTTATCAGCCTCGGAAAGATAGAAGGCTGAGTCAACCTTGAGCCTGGTGAGATTTAAACTGCCAAGTTGCAGGCAGCCAGTAGTTAGCAGAAGTAGCCTGCAGTACTGCACTCTAACCACTGTGCCACCATGGCTCAGTAGGTAATTAGCAGTAGATAATAGCTATAAGTCAAATGCAAGGAGTTTTTGAATTTACTTATTATTTATACATGTTCAAATGATTTTTCTTTTTTATTTCATTAATTTTTCAATTTATTATTTTCATTAATTTTTCAATTTATTTTTATTAATTTATTGTTTAACTGATATTAGTTATTATAATTTATTGCATTTCTGGACAACCAACTAATACCAATTCTCTGGGAAATATACAACTCAAGTTAAAACATATGACAAAAGAATTATATTACACGAACATGAAATGAAAGCAAAATAATAGTTGACTTTATTTTTACCATCATGTTTCTGGGATGAGGATTGGTGAAGATGAAATATATAGATTCTTGCTAATTCCTGTTATATTCCCAAAATCTTGTCTCTTTACTTTAAAGACTTGAATTACTCTTATTGATTCTGTGGATATTTGATTACATTTATGTTTTAATACAAATACTCCTTGTTTTGATACTGGCAATATGGTATTAAATGAAGCAGTTGCTAAATGAAAATCATATGACCATGACAGTACTTACAATTTTCCTTCAATTTTCCTTTGCTTCTTGCTATTTCCTTTATCTGAACTGGGGTTCCTTCTCTCTTTGAGGATAACTTTTATGATTTTATGACCCCTCCCTTTTTTACATGATTAATTAGGCATCATTATTAATCTTTTTTTCTCTCAGCAGAAGAGATATCAGATGGTATCAGTAAATCTGTCCATCGAGTTTTTGCCTCCATGATGGGAGAAAATGATGATGATGAAGAAGAAGAGGAGGAAGATGAGGAGATCTCTGAGCAACCTACAGCTGGTGATGTTTTTGCACTAGAGATGGTGCTTAATAGAGAGACTAAGAAAATGATGAAGGCAAGCAATATAACAGTCATTAAAGCAGCTACATCTTTTTTCTGGTTTATGTGGAAGCCTAAAAAAAAAAAAAATCAAAGTTGCCCCAAAGAATGATTCCCATTCCTGTGCATTCTGAAGCATCTCTTCTGAACCCTTTTTGAAGCATACACATCCTTGCTGCTTAGTGGAAAATACTTATGGTAGAATTTGATTAAGTGGGTTCTGTGTGAATGTATGGTATAAATTAAATATTAAATAATGTACATGGTTATTGCACAAATAACAGTTTAAAACAACAGCTCAATAAACACCCTCAATTCAAATATATTTCTTACTAAGAATATTCTTTGTAAGTAGTAATAAAAACTGAATTTATTGAAATATATTGATAACAATCTGTTTTCTAGGAAAAACGTCCACGCAGTAAATTGCCTCGTGCCCTGAGAGGCCTCATGGGTGAAGCTAACATTAGATTTGCTCGAGGGGAACATGAAGAAGCCATTCTAATGTGTATGGAGATCATAAGACAAGGTATCTTTGGATGCTTCTATGGGTGAGATTTGTTACTGTGAATAAATAGAAGGGACACATAACCTTAATACAAGACAGTTCAGTGTGTCATTATAGAGCTTACCTTGCATCTCTTCTGTGTTTTTATTTATAATTACCCTTCTGGGTTTTTTGCAACTTCTTAAATTTTCCCAATATAGAAGATGTGTGATTCAAAGCCATTTTGCTCTAGTACTGATCTTTTGCTTACATTAGTGTTGTATGGTAGCATAGGTGCACAAACTTAACCCATACATACTTTCTGAACACTTTGGACTCTCAATCTGCTATTACCAAGCTTTGAAAAGTTTACTTTTAACATTTCTTTTCAGGAAGGTGGAATAAAAGAAATAAACCCATAAGGAAATAAATGGCTATATGTTTTTAAAAATGTATTCTTTAAAATTGATGTATGACCACTTTTTGCTTTGGCTATGTTTGCGTGGAAATGTTACATTGCTGGACATTTTGAAAGCACAGAAAATATTTTCCTTTTTTTAATGGAAATTTTGGAGAAAGTTAAAATATATGCTGTATTTATTTTTATATTAGCCTCTACTGATTTAAGCTCACTTTGGTATTTTAACAATTTGCAGTACAATATGAACAGCCTAATTTAGTTTTACATTAACTGTATTTGGCCTAACAATTAAATGTAAAAGAATAATTAACCCAGACAATAATGTAAACTACATGTACTAATTGTGTTTTGTTTAAAATGTTTTGAATATTCGCTATAAGGGGATCTACAATCTATGAAACTCCAAAAGTTCTAGACTCTCTTAATTTTGCCAGGTTGTAAATTAGAAAAAGAAGTTGAAGTAGGAAACCATCAACCTGATAATAAAACAGTTTTATTTGAAGCCTTATCAAGAGCAGACTCACTGATCTTTAGATAAAAAGTCAGATATAGACAACTGAATCCTTTCTTTCCTACTTTAGTGCATCATGCTATATTGCACTCTTTGCCCTCTTAAATATAGGAACTATAGTGCTAGATAAAAGCTTTCCCGTTACAATTCTCAAATAACTAAAGGTTATTTTTTTAATATTTTCCTTTTTTTGGAGGGAAAAAAGGCTTAGGGAAAAATGGGAAAAGGTCACATTTTTCCCCTAAGCCTTCAGATATTTGTAATAAATAAACTGCTTCTTTTTCTTTAAAAAGTTCCCATATTTGAATTATGCTTTTGTTTTGTTTTTTTAATTAAAAGCTGCCAAACATAATATCATCAGTGGCAGTCAAATAATTTAAAATTTGACAAAGAACAGAGGGAAAAGTCAATTAAAATGCTGCTGTTTTTGTGTCATGGAAGAAAGTTTGGAAAAGATCCAGTCTCTGTAACTATCTGACTTCTCTCTAGACTACAGTATCTGAAGCAGGGTCTCACAGTAAGATCTTAACAGTTGGGTGGGTCCATGTAGGAAATCCTTCTCATGTTCCCTCCAGGCTAAGCTGCTACAGTTTTACAGGTCAAAAACAGTATTTTGCATTATATTCAGAAATGAGCTGTTATGTTTAAACACTTTCAAATGATTATTGTTGCTAGGTGCAGCATGTACAAATTTAGGCATTTTTATTGACATTATTATGAATTGTAACCTATTTTCCTTTTGACATCCAACAGCTCCACTTGCTTATGAGCCATTCTCCACTCTTGCTATGATTTATGAAGACCAAGGAGATATGGAAAAATCTTTGCAGTTTGAACTGATTGCTGCTCACTTAAATCCCAGTGACACAGAGGAGTGGGTCAGGCTAGCTGAAATGTCACTTGAGCAAGACAATATTAAACAGGCTGTCTTTTGCTATTCGAAAGGTAAACAAATTAATGTCATTGTAGATCATTTAATGATACTGTACTTGCTTTACTGTCTATTTTGCAGCAGGTGTCAAGATATTGCTTTCATTACAGATTAGTCTTTGTATTTACTGAACCTAATTTCATTCAGCTGATTTTCATGGGCATCTCGTAAATTAATTTGTTGAGATATTTAGACATATTATATATTTACAGTCTCCTTGCCTTTTGTTATCACATACCAAATCAAGATGGGAAACTGATTTTGTACGAGGTGATAGATAATCCTGATATGGCAGATAAAATGTATACTGTTTTTAAAAGCTATATGATAGCTTGCCAGTATTCTGCTAGAAAGCTTTTCAAGCACTCTGAATGAAATTGTATGGGAGAATATTAAATTATAATGTCACAAAGAAGTGGCAGATAATATGAAATGAAATATGTTTGAAATCATTGACTTGTGGAATAACATCAATTTATCATGCCTGTCTAGCATTCTGTTTTCAGCATAGCACAAGTGAAATATATTTTTAAATCAACTTTTTGATTTTGGTTCGGGCGAATCGGTAGTGATAAAAACTACCGGTTCAGTCAAACCGTAATTTAAAAAAGCTACAATCCGACAATCAGCTGGGCCGCACGGTTTAGTTTTGCTAGAAAGCAGGAAATCCTGCGTTCTAGCGAAGCTAAACCGCGTGGTACAGCTGATCCCTCCCTGCTGTCCCAAGCCTCCTTTTGGTGTGTACTGTGCATGTTAAACCGCGCAGCACAGCTGATCGTTAGATCGTAGCTTTTTTTAACCACTGGTTCAACCAAACTTTTAAAACTTTTTAAGCTTTTTAAACATGCAGTGTGCATTTGGTGCACACTGCGCATGCATAACCAGCGAACTGGTAGCAAACCGGTTCAGATTTCACTACTGGTTAGAACTCAACTGTTTACCTATAATTATTGCAAGCCAATCTTATAACTACACAATTATAAAATCTTCAATCTAAATTCTGAAATTCATTTTTTTCTATTCCAAATCTAAAAACCAGAAGCAATATTCGAATAGAAACAAGACTAAATAAAATTTCTTTGTTTATCTCATCATCTTAACCAAATCCATTTTTTCTCCTGTTTTGAAAAATGATATATATTTCTATTTACACATATTAATATTTCTACTATCATTATTTATATTAACAAAAACCACTATACTCTTTCAAATTTTTAACCTTAAAAGGAAAACTTTTATATTCATTTTAAAATTCTAAACATTTCTTTAAAAATTCATCTTTATAACTAAAATAAATTCTACCACAGCTTTTAAAACTTTCTTTTAATATATAAGTACATACTTTCAAATTCATTTTCAATAATATTTTGTAAGGTTTAAGAATTCTCAAGCTTTAAAAATTAAAAAAGTGGAAAAAGACCCATTTTCAAACTCACTTTATATAAACAAAACAATGCACTGGTACTATGTTTAAAACTACATAGGCCAAACCAATTGATCCTAATTCCATTTAGCTTGCTAACTTGTTAAATTTAAGTTGTTCCCTCCATCTTATCTTTATATAATAAAATCTTTTGAAAATGGATGTTCAGTATGTCATGATAACAGTCTATGCAGTGTTCAGAATTTTTTGATTTCATCCCTGGATGACTTTTTCAGGATGAGATTGTTTATATTTTATTTATTCTATTGAATATATTTGCATATTGCTTCCAATAATTACAAATATCAAAATGATTTATCATACCACTTCCATTTTTATAGCTCTGAAGTATGATGCTACAAACGTGCGTTATTTGTGGGAGAGATCAAATCTCTACAAACAGTTAGGGGAGCACAAACTGGCAATGGATGGCTACAGACGCATTTTAAATCTTCTGACTCCTTTTGATGGTGAACGCTTTATGCTTTTGGCGAGAGATATGGCCAAGTAAGTAGAGTGGAACACTTAGTCATGCTGAACTGATACGAAACATCAGCTTCTAATGGAGTAATTTTTTTTCTTCTACTTGTTGGTATAGTTCAGGGGTGTCAAACTCATGACGACATATTGTTGTCACGTGACGTATCACAACTTTTTCCCCCTTTGCTAAACAGGTAGGGATGGCCAGTATGTGACGCATCTGGCCTGCAGGCCACGAGTTTGACTCCTCTGGTATAGTAGTTAATTGCAGGATACAGAAATGATATGTTATGATTGGATAGATGCTTTGAAATGCAGATATCCTCACTTAACAGCAATGAGACTAGAATTTCTATTGCTAAACAGGCAGTAAAAGAGTGCAACATCATGTGACTGTGCTTCCTAGCAGTGGAAATTCTGGCATTCCCAATTGCCATTGTTAAACAAATCATCCTGAGTTAAGAAAGACATCACGTAGTTGCTATTTGTGACTTCTGCCAGCTTCCCCATTGGCTTTGCTTGTTTGAAATTGGCAAAGAAAATTACAAATGGCAATCACGTGACTGCAGGATGCTGCGACATCACAAAGTGGGTGCCAAGCCCATGGCTTGTGATCACACCTTGTCTCAAATCATGGTTTAGAGAGGTATGAATTCAGCTAATCTTGCCCTAGGCTTGTCTATCATCACCACTCTCCTTCTTTGGTATTGGCCAGGGGGTCAGCAACCTGCGGCTCTGGAGCCGCATGTGGCTCTTTCACCCCTCTGCTGCGGCTCCCTGTCACTCAAAATATACATCACAACCGCCAATGTGCAACACCCGCCGGCACGCGATTTATTGAACTTTTCAACCCCCGGTAGGCCAACCATGGATAAATCCAAGAAAAGAAAAGAAAAGTTTCAGAAGAAAACAGAACTACATATGCTAGTTCTGTGGCCGCTCAAGAAATAGTCAGGCACGGGAAGAGTTTTGTGGTTCCCGGTGTTTTCTTTTCTGTGGGAAATGGGTCCAAATGGCTCTTTGAGTGTTTAAGGTTGCAGACCCCTGGTATTGGCTATAAGAAAGAATCTTTGCTTTCACTTTTGATAATTACATTTTGCAAAGGTTTACAAATCTGTGGCTTTAGACTAATTTTAAATTATGATGACTTAGAGTTTTGGGTTTCAGCAATATAATAGGGTGTCATCAATCAGATCTTCTCCTGTGATCAATCACAGCTTCTTGTATGGGTTGTATATTTGTGAAATTACATTAATTTCTTTCTTGCTGAACCTAATTTTGGATAAAACCTATAAATTATGTTGAAGAATCATGACTTGCTTTTAAGTTTACAAGCACAAAGGACCATGATTTTGATATTCGCAATAATAAATAATGTTTTTCAATGAGGATTATTGTTTTTCTTCTTGCCCAGAAAATATTGTAATAATTTTTTAATACAGAAGATGTATTACTATTTGCATTTACTATTGACCTGATTACTAATGTATTCCACAGAAGTTATTATGAAGCAAATGATATCACTGCTGCTATTGAGATAATGGAAGAAGCTTTTACGAAACATCAAAGCCTTGTATCCATGGAAGATGTTAATATAGCTGCTGAGCTGTATATTTCCAACAAGCAGTATGATAAAGCATTAGCAGTAAGCATATTAAATTAATCTGATTGCTGTCTGTTTATAATATAATGAGTATATAAATGCATATGCATAAAGAGGTGCACTTTCTAATACTATCTGTTATTCAAGGAATTAAGATTGCCCTTCTACCAGTTGTGAGTTGTTTTTACTATGAAGGTTTCCCACTTACAGATTCCAAAGGAATAGTTGTTGAAAAGAGTATGTCTCCCCAAGTTTCACACAGAATATCAGCTTCTCTCACCTCTGGGTTTTGGACCAGAGAGTCTCAGTATCTAGGAGAAAAATGGAGAAGATCTTTGTTCTGCTTTTGGATGAGTTGTCATTTTCTGGAATTAGAACATTCTGTGTTGCTCTAAAGCTCTTGTGTTTGTCCTCTTGTCAAAAGTTATGGGTCAGGATTAACTTTTCTTTGGAGGTAAATTGAGTGTGCCAGAGTCATATTTTATGCTGAAGTGAACTCGTGCTAGTGATCTCTATACAACTATGTTGCTTTTAGGCTATTGCTAGGGAGGAAGTGGTGGAATTTCATATTTCTTACAACTTCTTTTAATTTTTTTCCCCTGTTAGGCAGCACACTCTCAATGACCTTCCCCATACTTTCTGAGTTATTTCATCCCTGTAGTGACTCTATGTCATTTGCCACTTTGAATCATTAAATTACCTCTTAGTTCTCAGGGTACTTTCCTTCTTAAATCATCCTTTCTAGGTTCATTCATTTCATTTCTTGACAACCAAAATCATTTCTCCTTCTTTTAGGTTATTACAGATTGTTCAGGAATTGTACTCGAAAAGCAAGAAGCAGAAAAAGATTCTTCAGCAGATAAAAAAGGTATTAGCGTGATTGAAGACCATTGCGTTGAGCTGTATGTGGAACAGTTAATCTTCTGAAATAGTCAGGTTTTCTGGTGTTGTTATAGATGTGCTATTACCGTATTTTTTGGAGTATATGACACTCCAGACTATAAGACGCACCTTCCTTTTTTGGGGAGGAAAACAAGATATATGCTAGTGCATGGATATGGGAAATAATATGAAATTTTACCAGTTTGGAACTGTTTTAAGTTTTTTTCTTTGCATAGATTTGTATTGTAATCAGAATCAGTAAGTTATTCAGCACGCAATCTGTTAGATGTAAAACTCCCCCCCACCCTCTTATTTTCCTTCAGGTAACATTTTAATTAAATTAGTGAAATGCTTTTTAAATTCCAGCTAATTGTTGATTTTAGACAGAAATTTTACAACAAAAGGACACAAAGAAGAAATTAAGACACATAAAACACTCACAATAACTCTGCCTCTGCCTCCCAGCAATTTGCCTTGCAGCAAACAGCAAACAGCCTGCCTTAGTTTCGTTTTCAGCACAGCCTGATTAACACAAGAAAAAAAAATCTGCTCCCAGCAATTTGCCTGCTTGCGGGAGGCCCGTGCAGCAATAGGAAATGGCAATCCCTGCAGCCTGAAACAGCCGAGGGTCGGGAGGCCGATCCAATCAACAATCAACTGCTTGTGCTAATCAGGCTGTGCTGAAGCTGAAAAAAGCTGCTTGCTGCTTGCTGGGAGGCAGAAGCCAAAGGGTGGGGGTTGGGTGGGCAGTGCTACATTTGGTGTATAAGATGCACCCAAATTTTCACCCTCTTTTGCGGGGGGGGGGGGGAGTGTGTTTTATATTCCAAAAAATATGGTAACTCTTTCCTGGCAATATAGCAGTTAATAAATACACACAGTCTTTTTAAATAACAGTAACAGAGTTGGAAGGGACCTTGGAGGTCATCTTGTCCAACCCTCTGCTCACACAGGAAACTTATAATATTTCTGACAAATGGCTGTCTAGTCTCTTCTTAAAAGCCTTGGGACACCTGCAACTTCCAAAGGGAATTTGTTCCACTGGTTGATTGTTCTCACTCGTTAAAAATTTTCTCTTAGTTCTAGTTTATTAAAAATTTAATAAATAGTTGCTTCTTGATTAGTTTACATCCATTGTTTCTTGTCTTACCTTCAGGTGCTTTGGTAAATAAGTCCCCCCACTCCTTTATGTGTATTTATGTCCATTGATAAGACTATTGAGTAATTTTATATGGAGTAATTTTATATTTATTGAATGATTTTCATAAGCTCAGCATATGCTTTATTTTTCCTGTTCTTCCCCCTTGTTCCATGGTAGAGGCAATGGAAAGTCAGGAAGATCCAGGAACAACAATTGATCAGCAAGAATTTGTGCCTGGGACCAGTTCTGCATGTGAGTATGCAATTCTGCATCTTAAAAATTGCTGAGATGAGCAATTTGCATCTCTCAGGATATAAATACCTGGACATAATAGTGGCACTGTATAAATAAATGCAGCTGGTCCTTGTTGCTGTAAGCAGATTGTTTTATTTTCATTTTT
Organism: Pituophis catenifer annectens; assembly: GCF_029215685.1. Lineage (NCBI taxonomy): Eukaryota > Metazoa > Chordata > Lepidosauria > Squamata > Colubridae > Pituophis > Pituophis catenifer. The sequence goes on from NW_027256881.1 coordinate 182,844,342, forward strand.
CAGCCCTCTTTCTCTACATAAATTTATTTCTGTAATACGATTATTAAAGTCCTCCCAGCTGGTTCCTTCTGCTGTGCCCCATGAAAGTTAGAAACAGCTGCACTGAATTGTTCAAAAATTGCTGGATTATAATCCTCCAGACACTGTCATCCAGCCTCAAAACAAGCACTGAGATATTTTATAGGTTTTTTCCAAGATTAACAAAATCAGAGGATATGGGCAAATGATATAGTAAGATTTAGGCAATTTAGGAACACCTGCTTTAAGGCTCAGAAGAGGAAATTGCAAATGCTGTATGACAGTGTGTCTAACCCTATTAACTGTACGGAACATATTTTGTGAATGTGGTTTGTTTTCCTTTCCTCTTTACATCACCTGTTGGGAATATGAGTAAATAAATAAAAATTGGATAAATGCACGCAAAAGAAAAATGAATAAAATAAAAGAGTACTAAGTCTAATACATTCCTGTGTTTGAATATTTATTCTTGCAATAGATTGAATTCTTTCACATTTATTCTGAGACAAACATCTGTTTTATGAAAAACATATTTTTGTGTGCAAAAATCTATTAATGGTTCAAAACTCCCCCTTTGAAATTATGGATTACAGGTAGGCCTCATTCTAGTGACTGCCTTATTAAACAACCATTTCCAGTTATGCTGGTGACGAAAAAGTAGCTTTGTGACTAATCTTCACATTTATGATGTTCACAGGTCTGTAAAGCAAGGGGAAGCTGAAGTAAAATTATAACTACAGTCATGGTTTCACTTAGTGACTGCTTCACTTGACAGCTGAATTGTTGTTAAATAAGGACTGCTGTGTTTATTTGGAGAAAGTAGTTGAAAAAAATATACATGATATAAAATATTTAGAAAATGTAATGATGCTGTTATTTTCTAGCTTCAGAAATTACATGCTCTATACCTGATGGTGTTCCCATTGATATCACTGTGAAACTCATGGTGTGTTTGATTCACCTGAATATCTTGGAGCCTCTCAATGTAAGTCAAGAACCAAATAAAGAAAAATATAAATAATTTAATACGCAATCTCATTGTATTCTGTTGAAGCAAAAACTGAATGAACGCGAAAGTCTGTACTAGTTAATTTAGAATTTTAATTAAACTAAGGAATTTTCCCTTTTTTCCATATAGAAAGTGGTATGCCTGAGAAATTGCAAAATCTGCTTTTGAAATCCCCTCAGTTTGCTAGTTGTATTCTTAATTTTGCTCTTCTTTGCAAGTCCCTTTTGACTACCTTAGTGGAGCAGAATCCTGAGGATATGGGAGATTTGTACCTTGATGTTGCAGAAGCATTTCTTGATGTTGGAGAATACGATTCGGCTCTCCCCCTCCTGAGTTCTCTGGTGTGCTCTGAACGATACAATTTAGCTGTTGTTTGGCTCCGACATGCAGGTAACTGCTTCCTCCTAATATGTGATAAGTTATTTTCTGGCTCAGTAATAGGTGTTGCATTTCATAATTTAAAGCTGCAGTTGAGTGAGCACGTTGGTCTGAACTACCCCAAGGTGACATGGGACTCTATTCATGTGTCTTCAAAGGGATGTTAGATTTTCCTGGCATTAAACATGCATATACATTTTTGTGCATAGGTGATACGTTTGCATGTTATTTGTGACTTGATTATGGACAAGGGTTTTAGATGTATGCATCAATCAATTTTGAAAGACCATTTATTTAAAACATAATATTGGAGAATAGCTGCAATTTTTTAACAAAATATTATTCCTAAGTATACTAAAATACACACACCCAAAATAGATGTTAGTTAAAACTGGAGAATAAATGTGTTCCATGTACTTCCCTCTGCTTTCCCCTAGCAAAATAGCCTTGTGAAAAACTTCTATCTGTCTGTTCTGTAAATTGTTGTCCATGATATCGAAGCCTTGTTGCTTTCATTAAGGGCACATCAGCCCAGCCATAATAGTTGTATTTACAATTTGATTGAATGGGGCATTACAATAGCATGTTATTTAGCCCTTAATTACGTAATAAAATGATCACAATTGAAGTGCTGTATTATGGCTTCTCAGCTCCGAAAAACAAAATATGAAAAACCATAACTTAAGACTTAACCCTGAAACTTCAACATCTTAAATTCTATTATCTGTTGACTTGATTTTTGGTCTGTTAACTATTTCTTGGAACAAAATAATTGAAGTATGTATGTATGTATATTATTATATGTAATTAGTAATTACTGTACCTGATAATTGAATTCAGTTCAAAGTAGTGTCTAAAAACAAGCTGCCCAGGTTCAGATTTTGTCAGATTCATAAATCTAGCAGGTGACCGTAATCATTCTTTCTATTTATTAGATAATGCTTACTTATTTTACAAAATAGTGGAAGATATACTGAGGTACTATGAAGTGCTTAGCACCTATAACTTTTTGATTGCTAGTGTGTCAATTAATGAACAGCAAGAGAACAATTGTTCTCTTTAAATAATGTGCATGAAGCTGTAACAGTTAACTGCTATTCCTTAATGATAATGTTTTAGAGAGTCATCATTCTCCTGTATGGTATTTTTTTAATAAACAAGATCAATGGGCATAGCTTTTTTCCCTGCTACTTACTTATGCTCCTGTTTCTTAATTATTACAGTTCCTAACTCCCATTAACATCTTCCCTATGGTGCCCATGTTTTGTCTCACTCCCTTCTTCTAAGATAAGAGAATAGGCATTCAGTAGCAGTATTCATGTTTAGAATCATAGGTGTTAATTATATTTGTGACCGCTATAGTTTTGGAAACTTAAAAGAAACTTAATATTACTGACTGGATTTAAAGAAATTCTTGTATAACAAATAAAATAAAAATTAAAGATTCTGTGCTACCTCTTCAGAACACAAACTATTAAAAAATGTCTTTTCCTTTCTAGAATGCTTGAAAGCGCTGGGCTATATAGATCGTGCTGCAGAGAGCTATGCCAAAGTGGTTGACCTTACCCCTTTGCACCTGGATGCAAGGATCTCTCTCTCTACTCTACAACAGCAATTGGGCCGGCCTGAGAAAGCTCTAGAAGCACTTGAGCCCATGTATGATCCAGATACCCTGGCACAGGATGCCAATGCTGCTCAGCAAGTAAGCATTTGTCTTATGGTGTGAACTCTATTCTGAAATCTGAGATGGGAGGGCTAAATTGCTCAAAGAATGAAACAAGATGCTGGAATGAAAAAAAAATGTTAGGAGGGAACCGTTGTCTTGTTCCAAGATCTGGGGCCCAGATAGAAAGCAGCTAAAGTTTTTGCCTTTGTAACCCAATTTTCTGTATTTAGGAATTAAAATTGCTACTTCATCGATCAACATTGCTGTTCTCTCAGGGCAACATGTATGGTTATGTAGATTCTTTGCTCACCATGTTAGCCATGCTGTTAAAGGTAAGTTAATTTTTATACCTCTTCTGTCACACTGCTCATGTGTTTCTTTCTCATTTAGTTTAATGAGAAAGACTAGGATTACCCATTCTAATACTCAACAACTTCCCTGATTACTTGGTCCCCAATGTAGTATTGCAGAACCCTTCTTAAGTGGTTGCAGAAGAGGCCAATATTCATGCTGAGGCTGTTCTATTAGAGAAGATCTGTGATTTCATGTCATCTATGGTAGCTATAGACAGTTTCATACTGTCATCACACTAATTTATAAAGCAGGGCATACCCTCAGTCCACTTTTTGCTTTAAGATATGGAGGGAGTGACATAATATTAAATATTAGTGAGGATTAGAGTTATCTCGCTTGATTTATTCAAGCTGGTCAAAAGAGTTTAATTGCTTGGGAGATGGAGTAATGCCATCTGCTCTGGAGAAGACAATGATTTGTTTTTTTCTGAAGAAGCTATTATAGTTCTATATAAGATTATGCTAATAGATGACCAGATACAAGTACCCTGTTTTTTAGGCAAAGATCTGTCAAAATAGCTGCAGATTTCTTAGAGAATAGTTATTATCTCAGTCCTTTTCATTCTGGTTCAGTCCTGGTGTCAAGACAGAATCAGCTACAGCCATTCTGATATTTTGCTTTAAAGGAATGCAACTGTGTTCATCTCTTAGCATCATTTGATATTACTGTCCGTAGCATACAGAATAACAGACTTGGAAGGGACCTTGGAGGTGTTCTAGTCCAACACCCTGCTCAAGCAGGAAACACTATATCATTTCAGACAAATAGTTGTCCAATCTCTTTTTAAAAATCTCCAGTATTGGAACACCTACAACTTCTGGAGGCAAATTGTTCCACTGATTAAGCTAACTGTCAGAAAATTTATCCTTAATTCTTGGTTGATTCTCTCCTTGATTAGTTTGTATACCAATTATGTCCTTTTCTGGAAGCAAACATCTAATCATAGCTGTTCATACCCTAGTCATCATAGGCTTTAGATGATTGTAATGTATACTATAAAAAATTACTATTGCGCTCAATCCAGAACTTAGAGTTAGGGAAGACTGTAGGAGTCAGATTGCTGATTGGAACATGCACATGAGGTTGCTGCTGTTATAACTGTAGCTATTGTTTCATGTTAAGGATTTAACCTATTTTTTCAGGTTAAGGATTTAGTTTGGTATATAAGATTGCAAACAACTTGAGGCCCTGTCTGAAATGTGTGAGGTCCCCATTGTCCCTTTTTTAGGTATCTGATGAAGACTTATGAATTTTGAAATAATATTTTTCCCCTCCCACCTATTTTAATACAAATGTTTAATATTTTTTTGTAATTATTGTAATAGCTTTTATGTAACTCTCTTCAGTAGGAGATTGTATAGGAAATAGCATAGCATACATTAAATAAATGTGTGGTATTTAGTGCATGTGGCAGAATAAGAGAAAAAGTATTATATATTTAAAAGGTAATGTGCAGGTTTTTTTTCAGATGTGAGTCTTTCTGTATTGAGCTATAACAGTTGTATCTATGGGTGACTTCAGACAATGAAAATTTATGGTTTCTAGTCAATTTTGTTGTTCACTTTGTTAAGTCTGGGATGCAGTTACAAACTGAAAAATCAATAAACTATTAGACAGTAAACAATGGGCTACTGTAGGGTATTCTTTTTTCAGATGTGTTTTAAACGTTCAACTTGCAGGTAGCCATGAACAGAGCTCAGGTATGTTTAATATCTAGCTCAAAATCGGGAGAAAGACATCTCTACCTTATAAAAGTTTCAAGAGATAAAATCTCTGATAATGATGACCAAGAAACAACAAAGAAAGGTAAGACAATTTAAATTGTTCAAATTGTGGAAACAGTTTTCTATTGCAGTCTATAAATGTTGATAACCTGGCCTTTGTTAAGTAGGCTTTGAGCAAATTTTTCAGTGATAATAGGCTTTTTGATATTCCTTTGGTTTTATTGAATCCATACAAGTTAACCTCTACTTCAGACTTTTATTAATGTTTTTAATTATGTTTTAGTTTTATGTTCTGGTCTGTGTAAAAATTAACAGTGGTTTATGGTTGACTCTAGCAATATTTTTGGTGCTTACAAGTGTTCTGACAAAAGAGGATTGGTGGAACCTTCTCCTTAAGGCAATCTATGCATTGTGTGACCTTACGCGATACAAGGAGGCAGAATTGCTAGTGGACTCCTCACTGGAATATTATTCATTCTATGATGATCGGCAGAAGCGCAAAGAACTGGAATACTTTGGTCTCTCTGCAGCAGTTTTAGACAAGAATTTTAGAAAAGCTTATAATTATATCAGGTGGGTCATTCCAGCAATCACATTGGGTTAAGGCAAATTCAATTTAAAACCCCTTTAAATTAATACCTTGTTACTGATATAGTATTTTTCTATATAATTTAGACCTTTTGTTTCTACTGAGAACTCACCTCAAGCAAACCTACCTGTGTGCCATATCTTCAGAATGCCATATCTTCACTTCCTCCTCCTTCCACAGAGTTAAAGAAATTTAGTATTGGTGAAATAATAATTTTAGTTGAAGGGTCTAGTGATGCATTTTGTCTGTTGAAAGAGACTAGGTCAAGTACAGTAATATAGTGGTGAGTGGTCTGGCCTGCCTTATTTTGAGTGTAATTCTGTGAATTGTGCCTCCGTGTGGAACATGCTCATTATAGGAGATATACAAAAGGGATGAAAGAGGCCACCTTGTGACTAGATCACACCATTGTCCTCAGTGATTGTAGACTGATCTTTTCTGTCATTTGCAAGCAATCTGAAAAGCACCTGTTTCTTCTGTAGGATAATGGTAATGGAACATGTCAATAAGCCTCAGCTTTGGAATATCTTTAACCAAATCACCATGCATTCCCAAGATGTCCGGCACCATCGCTTCTGTCTGCGATTACTGTTGAAGAATCCAGACAATCATGCACTGTGCATTTTAAATGGCCACAATGCTTTTGTATCCGGTTGTTTCAAGCATGCCCTTGGTATGATTTTTACTGTTATTAATTAAAAAATTGCAATTGCAGTGTGTGAAGAGGTATGTAGAATTATTTCTTGTATATTTGTAGATAGGTAAGAATATCAAACTGGAATACTAGAAGCTGTGGTTTTACAATTTTGCAAAAACAAAATTGGAGAATAGCTGCAATCAATGCTTTGAATTAAAGCAGGACCATTTCACCCGAACAAAGGCCAAACTATGATGAAACAGCAGAGGGCATCCTTGGGCATAAGTAATGAACAGCAACCTCATCAATATGCCTTGTGATAAATGGGGGCTTTGTGATTTGTCATTTCCATCTTGCCCATATGTGGTGGAGTTTGCCTACTCATTAAAGATAGGCAAACTCCACTAGAGCCATTCTATCAAAATTTCAGACATGCCCACTGACCCAAAACTGCTGCTTTTTTTTTTACGTCAAAAAAAAGAAGAAGGTACAGAGATGTATGGCTGGTTTAAATTTTTTTGAAAGCTTTTTCAGTAAAATATATGCAGTAATAAATGACATTGCAAAATCTTTGCTGCTTGTTTCTTTGCAGGACAATATGTACAAGCATTCCGTTCTAACTCAGATGAACCCCTGTTTAGTCTTTGCATAGGCTTGATCTTCATCCACATGGCATCTCAGAAATATGTGTTAAAAAGGCATGCCCTCATAATACAGGTGTGTTGTCTTTCTCTCACAACTTTCACGTGCACAGCCTTACCTCATGTTAAACGGCGTAAAATTCCTTTAAAATTTATTTAGGCAAGTCTTAAAGAATTGAAAAATAATCCACATATTCTTGTAAAAGTTATGTTGCATGAAACATCTTTTATGTGGTGCTGGGTTGTAGGCAGGTTGATTAGAATTACCAATTGTACTGGGAATGTTTATTTTGTTTTTCTTTTTGGTGCAGTGTTTCAGAAGAAAAGATAATTAACCAACAATATCTGTCAATTAATCCCATTATTGTTTTATTATCCACATTTTCCAAGACTTATAAACTAGTGCAGTTTAATAGTCTTATAGGTGGGAGATTTACTACTGCAAAATGTTTTGTGGAATATTTATGTACATCGTTGTGGGGACTGATTAAATGCCATCAAGTTGGTGTCAACTCCTTAGTGAGCATATAGATTTTCTCAATGCTGCTGCTTCTCTTCTCTTTTCTTCCATCCTTCCCAAAACCCTTTTCCAGAGAGCTAGGTCTTCACATAGTATGTTCAAAGTAGGGTAATTTGAGCTTCATCATTTGTGCCTCGAAAGAGAATTCTTGGTTGATTGTTCGATAATCCATTTGCTTTCTTGGCTGCCTGTGATATTCTCAGAAGTCTTCTCCAACACTAAATTTCCAAAGCATCAATTCTCTTCCTAGCCTGCTTCTTCAAAGTCCAGCTTTTGCTTCCATAGTGTATCATATGGAATAATATTAATGTAAGATATTTTACTGTATTTTACTGTACTATATGTGAATTTAAGTCTGACAGTATTACTTCTGATGTCTCAATTGTTACTTGTATTTTTTAATTTTTGCACTAGTGAAGTTTTCCTTTTGTATTTAGGGATTTTCATTCCTGCAACGGTACCTGAGCCTTCGTGGTTCTTGTCAAGAATCTTATTACAATTTAGGACGTGCCCTTCATCAACTGGGATTAGTACATCTTGCTATTCATTATTACAAAAAGGCCCTGGAATTACCTCCATTGGTCCTAGAGGTACTGTGTGGAACAGCAGTTGATTAGGATTTAAATGTTAAGACACACAAACAGTCTCACAAAGTGCCACCCTCTATAGCAGTGGTTCTCAACCTGTGGGTCGGGACCCCTTTGGGGGTCGAACGACCCTTTCACAGGGGTCACCTAAGACCATCGGAAAATACATATTTTCAATGGTCTTAGGAACAATTTTATGGTTGGGGGTCACCACACCATGAGGAACTGTATTAAAGGGTCGCGGCCTTAGGAAGGTTGAGAACCACTGCTCTATAGGCTCACATGTTCCTGTATCCCCCCCTTCCAATTCTGTTTTCAGCACCAGTAATAGACAGAACATGCATACCTATGTTGGCATCTTAGGATTTTATTTATTTATTTATTTATTTATTTATTTATTTATTTATTTATTTATTTATTTATTTATTTATTTATTTATTTATTTATTATTCAAATTTCTATACCGCCCTTCTCCTTTCGGACTCAGGGCGGTGAACAGCCAAAATAAAACATTTATACATAAAGTATGATTAAAAATAGATTTAAAATAATTAAATTTGGCCCATAGTTTAAAATTTATCAATTTAAAATCCATATCAAAATTTAAAATCAACCATAAAATCATAAAATCAAGAGAGACCGGCTAACTGAAAGAGATGAGTTTTTAGGGCCCGACGAAAAGTCCGGAGGTCAGAGATCACTCGTATCTCGGGGGGTAGATTGTTCCAAAGGCTCTCCTCCTGGGGGTCGCCAGCCGGCATTGTCTAGCCGACGGCACCCTGAGGAGGCCCTCTCTGTGGGAGCGAACTGGCCGGTGGGAGGCTATTGGTGGCAGAAGGCAGTCCCTTAAGTACCCTGGCCCTAAGCCATGGAGCGCTTTAAAGGTGATCACCAACACCTTGAAGCGCACCCGGAAGTCCACCAGAAGCCAATGCAGCTCGCGCAGGAGAGGAGTCACATGGGAGCGCCCCGTCGCTCCCATAATCCCCCGCGCAGCCGCATTCTGCACCAGCTGGAGCCTCCGGGTGTACCCCAAGGAGAGCCCCATGTAGAGAGCGTTACAATAGTCCAGACGAGAGGTGACGAGTGCTTGAGTGACTGTGCGTAGGGAGTCCCGATCCAGAAAGGGGCGAAACTGGCGTATCAGGCGAACCTGATAAAAAGCCCCCCTGGCCACGGCTGTCATATGTCCTTCTAAAGACAGCCGTGCGTCCAGGAGGACGCCCAAGTTGCGGGCCCTTTCCGTGGGGGCCAGTGATTCGCCCCCAATAACCAGCGATGGTGTCACCTGGCTATACCGGGACGCCGGCAGCCACAGCCACTCGGTCTTGGAAGGGTTGAGTCGAAGCCTGTTCCTCCCCATCCAGACCCGCACGGCCTCCAGGCACTGGGACATCACTTCCAAGGCATCGTTGGGATGGTCTGGGGTGGAGATGTACAGCTGAGTATCATCAGCGTACTGATGGAACTCCACCCCAAAACCACGGATGATCTCACCCAGTGGCTTCACATAAATGTTGAACAGGAGGGGCGAGAGGACCGACCCTTGTGGCACCCCACAAACAAGGCGCCTCGGGGTCGACCACTGCCCCCGTCAACACGGATTGCGACCAGTCGGAGAGATAGGAGAACCACCGCAAAACGGTGCCCCCCACTCCCAGTCCCTCCAGCCGGCGCAACATGATACCATGGTCGATGGTATCAAAAGCCGCTGAGAGGTCTAACAGGACCAGGATAGAGGAGTAACCCCTATCCCGAGCCCTCCAGAGATCATCCACCAACGCGACCAATGCCGTTTCCGTGCTGTACCCAGGCCTGAAGCCGGACTGGAGCGGATCCAAAAAGACAGCTTCATCCAGGTACTGGGGAAGCTGTCGCGCCACCACACTCTCAACAACCTTCGCAATAAAGCGAAGGTTGGAGACTGGACGATAGTTAGCCAAAACAGCCGGATCCAGGGATGGCTTCTTGAGGAGAGGCCTCACCACCGGCTCTTTCAAGGCAGCCAGCAGGACACCCTCACTCAAAGAAGTGTTAATAATTCCCTGGAGCCAGCCTCGTGTAACCTCCCGGGAAGCCAGCACCAACCAGGAGGGACACGGATCCAATAAACATGTGGTGGCGTTCAGCTGTCCCAAGATCCTGTCCACATCCTCGGGAGCCACAGGATCGAACTCCTCCCAGATAACACTCTCAAGGCCTGCCTCAGTCATCTCGTCTGAACTAACCCAGTCAGCGGCCAAGTCTTCCCGAATCTGAGTTATTTTATCATCCAGATACTGTACAAAGTCCTCAGCTCGGCCCTGCAAGGGGTCCTCCCGCGCTCCCAGATGGAGAAGGGAGCGGGTCACCCTGAACAGGGTGGCTGGGCAGTTATCTGATGACGCGATAAGAGCGGCAAAATAGCTAGATTTCGCCGCTTTTATTGCCACTAGGTAGGTCTTAATATGAGACCTTACCAGCGTCAAGTCGGATTCGGAACGGCTGGCCCTCCAACCGCTCTCTAGGCGTCTTTTCCGGTGCTTCATCTCCCTCAGCTCCTCGGAGAACCAAGGAGCTAAGTGAGTTCGGTGCCAGATCAGAGGCCGCAAAGGCACGACCCGGTCCAAAGCCCTGGCAGCCGCACTATCCCAGGCAGCCACCAGGTCATCAGCCAAGTCATGAGCTAGAGTTTCAGGAAATGGCCCAAGCTCCATCTGGAACCTATCAGGATCCATCAGGATAGTTATGCAAAGGTATTTATAAATCAAATACCTTGACAATATTTATGGTTTCATGTGTGTTAGTTTAAACATGTGAGAGTTAAAACCATAAATATTTTATAAAGTGAGTGTCAACTATCTCATGGCCTTCTTGATGAAAAGCAAGAATAACAAATCAGCATTTGACAAGCCGCCCCTTTCAGTTGGATCCCGCACCTGATCACCCAGTTTCAATTTGGCCATTCATATCCAATGCCAAATTTATTCTCTTTCATGTCTTAAGTATTTATAGTTTTCCTGATAATGCTGATGACAATTCCCCAAAATGTTTGGAGATGTTTTGCCTTCTTTGGCCTATCCCACAAAGCATTTATGATTCCAAACTCTGCCCTGAAATTTAAGAAAATTGTAACCAAAGCCATCATATTTTACTACTGTTCCAAGCATAGTCACATGCCATTTAAAACTTTTGAAAAGGCCAAGCAGAATATAGTCAATTTTGCAATGTGCTGAGGTAAAAGATTTACCCCTATAGTTGTTTTAGAAGATTCCAGAAAATGTAATTGCCATGTTACATTTCCATGTGCAGGATTTTTTTTTCAAAAGTAAACTATTCTAAAGATTTGGATTCAGGGAAAGACAATGTCTATGTTTATTGCTGACTGGAAGCTGCTTATGTACTTTTTCCATAATTAGAAAAAAAAATCAACTTATAATTTATGGTTTTGATGATTAGATAGATTATATAAAGAAGAGAGTCCATCTTGTAACCATAGAATAAGAGTAGAGTTATAATTCTATTTATAACTGCTGTAAATCAGATTTGTAGCCTCTTATTTGTATCTTTTTTTTTCTATTTCTTTTTTCCTTTCTTGCACTTTTAGCTTTCTCTGTATTTTTATTTTTCTTAGTTTGTATTGGTTTTTAAACTTTATTTTTAAACTTCCTTTTAAATTTATTTAAAACATTATAAATTCATATATAAATTTATGCATATGAATTTTGGGAAAAAGATAGTTTGTGACTTGTTAAAATAGATTTTTCTCCTTTAAACTAGGGAATAGAAGCTGACCAGACAGACTTACGAAGAGATATTGCTTTCAATTTGTCGCTCATTTATCAGAGCAGTGGAAATATTCGAATGGCTCGCAAACTGTTGTATACATATGGAACTGTATGAGGACAAAGTTATACACTTGGTCAGTGAGATGAATTACTTTCCTTGATTCTAAAGGAAAAGCAGCTCTATAAACGACATCTGCTTTTTGCTTTTATGGGAGACTTGGAAGAGACTGATGGAATAATGGTCAAGACAGAGACATTGTAAATGGACTCCAGCCTTTTGAATTGTATAATTCAACACTTTGATTCTCCTTAAAACTGAATGAGAAATACAAGAAGACTTAAAACTTCCTCAATAGAAGAAATTCAAGAACTTTCTTGATAGAGTTGAAGGTTGAGCTATTTTCCTCTGGGAAACTTAATCCTAACTCTCTAACCAACAGCCAATTTGAATCTGTATAGGAATCAAGAACATTGAGCTTTTTGATACACAAAACTTATTCCAGAAAAGTATTGGCTCTTACTGACCTTTACAATACCCAATGTTTAGGCCAAGGTTGGGATTGTCATGCCTCGTGTTCTATTAGAGTACATGATTGTTTACAAGAGTCGTGAATTCTTAGCAACTTCTGCTTCTTCATTTGGAAGAAATGAACACTCAAATTGTTATGCGTGTTTTTCTTATTTAAAAAGGATACAGAAGAGAAACTGTTTTACTGTTTGTTAATTTCAGGACATGATAATAATAAAACAAAGGCCAAAATCAGGTTCTTTAGACTAAGTTATATTTCTTTACATTTAACAACCTATTGAAAATGAATTTATTATAAAGATGTGGCAGTCTAAAGTAACTATATGTCATAGTATTTCCTAAGAAAAATAAACTATTGACTTTAGTACATTTTATAGTTTAAGAAGAGGAATAACTGCTCTTTTTTTAGAACAACAAAATACAAACTGCAACTGTTATAAAAAAATGTTTTATTCTTAAAAACAAATTCCACACCCCTACAAGATATATAGCATGCTTATATACTATACAGTGGTTATCTGCAACAGAGAAAGTTCAAAAATATATAATTGTTATCCATGATTTATGGTAATCTTCCTCAATCCGGATTCCCTTGTCATTTCTATATCTGAATACCAGTTACCAGATCATTGCTGAAAATTCTGGGAGTTGACGTCTGGAGGACACTGAGGTAAGGAAAGGTTGATTTAGGGTGAAAATATTTGGAAAGATCAGTTGTTTTGATATTTATGAACCAATTCCTAGTAAGACTTTTATTTGAAAGTCTCAGCAAATATTTTATAGTTTGGTGAATTGTCAAATGACATACTTGTTTAAGGTTTTTTTTAAATGAAATGCTGATTTTGTACTTCATGTACATAAATATGAAAATCACCAATGTTATAAAGGACTACTAACTTTCTGGATTTCATATTGTTTTCTCACCTCATACTGAATAGTTCAATTCCTAAATAATGATGGATGAGGATTAGGACAAGCAGGTAAGAGCAGATATAAAATATTTTTGTGTGAAAAAGTTGATCGAATTATGAATTTTGTTACTATAATTTTAGTATGAAAGTATTTCTGTCACATCTTTCCTCTCATGGCAGTTTATCTCGGGAGGTGATGCATTTGCTCAAACTATACCTTGTATTGAGAGAACTCAAGAAGACCACCCTTTGTGAAAAATGTATTTGGATGCCAGCCTTACTTTCTATAAAATTTAACCTGGTCAAGGCTTCAGACCTGCCACTTAAAAAGAAAGAAATCCAAATAGTTTTCCTTTCTTGAATTATAAATAAAGCATAACTGTTAATATACAAGATATACAAATCATATCAAAGTTTATAATGTGTATATAACAAGGTTAATTCTGTACACTTATCCCCTGTGTAGATTTGAATCGTATGTGTAACTTTAAAAATGGAAGTTATTCGCTCAAGAAGAGTTTAAGATTGAGGCACATAATTTATTTTTAATAAAACTTGAAGTTTTCCGGTCTGAAAAGTTCCACAGAAGCATTTTAAAGACTTGGTAGTTGAAACCTAGTGCCTAAAGTTTAGAGGACTTTGCTTCATTAGTGTAGAGCATTCCTAGTTCATACAAGCTCTCCTCTGTTAACATCAGTATGTGGAGGACCACGCTGAAATGATCTACCATTTGGCTCCTTCCAGGTACATCACAATTCCTGGGGCCCTAGAGCTGAGACATGATGTTCACAGGTGCAGGGTCATCTTTTACATCCTGGAACCTCCTGGGTAAGCAGGTCATCAATTATTTTGTTCTGTTAAATATTTTCTGGAGATGAGCTTCAGGTGATTTTTGGTCTCCCACCGCTTCAGGCAGGCCTGGCTAGGGATCTTCACTGGCTTATTCTGTTGATAGAATATTTGGTCAAAGCTGAGGATTATCAGAAAATGTCAAATCTACTGAGGACATCATACTTTGATTCTAATATGACCAAAATGAAATATGTATCTGCTAAAACTAACATTTACTTGAGAACCAAAACTCTAGTTAGTACATCTCCACAGTGAACATTCTTGGGAGAAATTAAGAAACAGAGCTATCAATCTTAATTTTCAGAATATTTTTTTCTTTAAAATAGCTGTAGGTGAAACTTAAATTATACCTTAAATCAGATTTTTTTTAAGCTGGGAAAGCAATTGATTAGGACCAACGAATATGAGCAAATGAACCATGGCTGATATAAAAGCACAATTTACAATTTTGCCAACTTTTTCCTCTAGCCCAGTAAGTCATGTCTCATTTTCCTCAAGCCTTAAAAAGTTGACCCTAACCTCAATTCTAGATTTTTGAAGTAGTCTCAGGTAAGGGGAGGGTGATCCAAGAAATGAACTTCACTCATGTTAAACGCAACTGATAGGTACTCAGTTTTTTTTTCTTGTTTCATATATGAATGATGATACAATATAGTAAATGTTCCAAATTGGAGGTAAGTTGTATTTTTTTCTGTGCATAAAACTTCTAGCTTTTGAAGAGACTTGAGAAGTCCAATGTCAATAGTGTGCGGTTTCCATTCTCAGGTTATGAAATCTGCATTTGTTGAATCTGTTCCCTCAGGCAAGTCTTATAATCAGCTGGAAATCATATCTTTGGTGAATCCTTCAGTGTTTCCTAAACTTTATTTTAGTTAAACTCTGTGTATCTCTTTAGTAGAAGTATGTTTTCTACAGTCTTCTTTGCAATGATCAGCACTGAATTTTAACAGCTACTGATATTGGTGTCTACTGTTCACCTCTGGGAACAGTCCTAGACTGGATTGCATACTGTGCCAATGTTTGTTCCCTCTTCGTTGACTGAATATATGGTACTTAATGAATTCCCACAACACACTGACACATGAACCGGTTTCACATTAAAATGGCTGAATTCACAGAACATGAAGTTAAGGCCAAACAAGCCATACCATGGCTTAGCTTGATGTGCGAAGTCAGCTGCTCTCAAATGGCATGGTATATACTATGACATGAAATAAACAGCAAGTATTTCATTTGTGGACATTGTTCCAATACTGACCTCCTCTTCACTTTCTTCATCCAGTTTTGGTTTTCGGTTTTTGACTAGCTCCCGCTGCAGACAGTCAAACTTGGACTTGAACCAGTGATGAGCTTCTTCTAGGTTAGCAGAGATCTAAGGCAGAGAAAGGATATCAGAAATGAAATACTGCATATTTATTAAAAAGAGTGGCGTTTTCCTAGGCCTTCACATCAGTAATTGATAATATATAAGTATTGGAATACTGGTAAGTTCCTAAACTTTAAATCAAATCATAAAATTTGCTCTTACTTCAGTAATGAGATGTTCAGAAATGCCAAGCCAATTTTACTCTGATTTGTAAAACTAATTCCTTTCCAAGCATAGTAATTTCAAGCAAAATGGCAACTCTGCCCCAGGATTTTTCCCCTCTTTGTCTATGCATCTACCTGTTGAGACTCAATGCTGGCTTCTTTTAGTTTCTCTTCAGTAGCCGCCTTGCATTTCTTGAGCTCCTTAATGGTATCTTCCAAAGTCTAAAGGAGAAAAAAAAAAAAAAAAAAAACCCAAACAAAATAAAACATTATTTATTCTTCTACAGTAATTTCAATATGATTTAAGATCAATGCTAAGAGACATTGCTTTCTATCAAGCAAAAGGACAGAAAAAGAGGAACATTAGACATGCCACTAGCTGTTACTAAAGGCAAAATATTAACATACTCAGTTGAAATAAACTATGAGCTCAAAAGAGGCTTACTCGGCACTCTTCTTCAAACTGTTTCCGCTTCTTCCTTTCTTCTTCCAGCTGATTTTCCATCACTTGCTGATTTTTGGCCAGTTGCTGCATCTCACTTTGTAGGCTTGTTAGTTCGGTAGCAAATTGTTTGATACTATGGGACTAGAAAAAAGAAGAATGAGATTCCGTGATCAAATCTAGCATTTTAGTTTAGCCAATACTTAACTTGCTACAAAAAGTTGATGCTACCTGCTCGTAGTTTTTCTTCTGGTATAAGTCCTTCAGCTCTTCCATTTGCCTCAATTCCAATTCAATCTCCTGAAAGTATTTCACAACAATGAGAAGAAAGCATCCAGACGAAACGATAGTGTCTGCTCTCTCCTGCCAGACACCCAAACTCCAAAGTATTCATTCTGTTTTCAGGCTGCTGCATAAAGCAAGCAGGCAGGAATTTCAATTTTACAGTGCTCCAGAGCACTGCTCCAGAGTGAAGAAAATTCAAAAAATAAAAGACTGCTCCAGGGCTGTCTTCTAGAATGTCCTCAGAAATAAATAAATTTAAAAAATGGCACAGAGATCTGGAGGAAGAAAATCATATTACTTTGCACTGGCCCCACCATATCTAGGAATGTCAAGACCTTTTCTGTAGTATAAGGGGCCTTAATAGCTGCATAGCTGGGAACCTTTTTCACTAGCCCTTCTTCTGATGTGAGATGCAAGATACTAAAGGCCCAGAATTTTAGTGATACCGCTAGAGGCCCCAAGCACATTTCCTCATTGCCACTTGCTCCTATTTACCACTTCACCTAAAGTATTTCAAACAAGCAGAAATTCTGAAAAGAAATCCATGATAGGAATCTCAAAAATACAGGTTTTGTAAGTTATGCGACTTTAAACCAGTTCGTAAACTAGGCTCAGACTATTAGAAAGGCTCCTCCTTTTTCCTTTTCAGGAAATTGGAAGCTGCAAATATTATTGTGATCCTGACCAGGCTTGCCCAGAGAAAGTAGAAACATCAAACCCAGGCTTTGCTCTTCACTTTGCCTGGATCAGCTGCCAGCAATCAGTTGCAGTACCAACAACAATGGAAAGCTGCAATTAAAATTTAGCTATTAAAACTACGCTGTGTATGAATTTCTTGCCCCATCCCACCCTAACTCTAATGAAATCATGAATTTTGCTCATGATGAACAGGCCATACCCACTCATTTATCCTTTCTGGCTGTCACAGTACTGCCAGGTTTCCCACACTCTGCAGAAAACTATGATTGACTTTATTAATCTAAATCCTCTTTGGAGAGAAAATGCACACTTTTTACCTTCAAAAAACGTAGTTTTTCTCAGCACCACTAAAGCGCAAGCCATTTCACAGGTAGAGATTTTGCATCCAGACCACATTCTACTGTTTTATTTAAAACATGGGTGTTGAACTTGTGGCGTTACGTTGCTATCACGTGATGTTTTGTGACTTTTTTCTTCGCAGAGCTAGGTGTGGGCATGGCCTGCCCGTGAAGCATTCAGCCTGTGGGCTGCCAGTTTGACACCCCTGCTCTAAAACTTCCATTCTAACTTTACATATGATGTCCCACTGATAACAGCTGCAGCAAAAGTAGATGCAGGCTATACAAAAAACTATTTTCAAAGAAGGCAAAGGAAACCAAATCCATCAGCTTACCTTGATTTTTTCTGCATTGTGTGTATTGTTGGTCTTGGAGTTGAAGTACTGGGTGATTAGTATTTTCTGCTTTTTTACCTTCTCCTTCTGATTTGTCAATGCGGCTTCCAGGTCTATCACTTTTGCCCGCAGTTCTTTGTTGCAGCGTAGTATTTCTGCGGACTTAGAGCAGGCCTCTTCAAGAGCTTTTTTAACCTATCGGGTAGAGACAGAGGCAATTCATATTCATCTGAAAAAATGCAGAAGATAAAGGCCATGTCTGAATTCTTACTTTGTCCCTTCACTCTAAAAGCTCATAGATTTTGGTTTCCTACTTGGAGAATAATTTTTATCTGGCTTGTTTAGTGATATAAAGCTTTTCTAGAGTATTAGGAATCTCTGCTCAAATCCTAGACTCTTTCTGTTAGATGTATTGCATCACTCATAACTGGCATGCAGAAGATTCTGAAACAGTCAATGGTCTCTCCTTATTAAAGAGTGTGTGACATAAACCAGGCTTAACTGCATCTTCTTAATACCACTGATATGAATCCCAAAGGAAGCATGTTACAGGTACCACTTGAGTTAAGACCATTTGTTCAGCAACCGTTCAAAATTACAGCAGCGCTGAAGGAACTTACGACCATTCCCAAAGTTCAGGTTGCCAAGTTCAGAACCCAGGTGGCCAAGCATCTGACAATCACATGATTGCCATTTACAACCTTCCCTACTGGCTGCTCCAGAGTGTCACTGGGGAAGCTGGCAGGGAAGGTCACGAGTCACTAAGCTATATCTCTCTTCCCCCCCTCCCCCATGGCCTTTCTTTACTTGCCTGCACTGCAGACTCCTTGCCTCCTGCAATTGCACCTACCCTTTAGCCTCTTTCTGCAACTTCCTTGTAATTGCACATACATATTCTATGCTCTCCTTCCATTAATTCCCTGTGATTGCATACATCCTGTGCACTCTTTTCATGGCCGCCCTGTGATTGCACACATGCACGCACTTTCTATGGTGTCCCTGCAATTGTACACATGCTTGCACCCTGCTTCCATGGCCTCCTTGCGATTGCACTCAGGCACTCACCTTCATGTCCTTTTTCCATGGCCTCCCTACAATTGGATGTATGCCACGTCCTCATTCTCCAGCCTTTCTAACTTGTGCTGCACCAAGCATCTTCTGGCTCGCCCGTAGACTGTGCCAGGCCTCCCCGCCATGGCACCTCCATGTTCCCTACCTGGGACTCCCTCTGCTTTCCGCTTAATGATCTGTTAACTGGGACTGCCTGGATTGTCAGTGATTGCTAAGTGATGAGGTCATATGACATTGTACTTTATGACTGTATTACTCAGTGATGGTAATCCTGGTCTCAAATATTGCCGTAACTGAAGGACTATCTATTGCAACTAGCATGCAATGAAGACATAGGACCATTATTTTATTTCTTATTGGAGTAGAATCTATCAAGAACTCACTTCACAGCCCTTCCCTTTCCTCACCTCAGCTGATTCTTTTTGGGCTGATTTCTTCGCTACCTCTCGTTCAGTCTGAAACTGTTTCTTCAGGGTCTCCAGACGATCCGCATAGAACTTTGTCTCCCGCTTGGTTTCTTCAATGAGCTGGTCCCTTTGAGGAGGGAAAAGGAATTCTTACAGGACATCAGTCCCATCTCTTCAGTTTTGAAAATACAATCCTCAAATAGGCAAAAGAGCTTATTCCAAAGTGTACATGAGATTTTCTCTTCTTTTCATTTTGTTTTTTGCCAATCCCTCCAAGGCAAAGGCAGCCTTCTGAACGCTTGGGATAAGAGGGTGGTTTTTTTGGGGAGGACCTCTGGGGATTAATTAGTTCCAATAGATTTATGTTTATAATTGGATTGTAAAATTCAATTTTATTGTATTATCTTTATGATGTTGTATATTATCTAGAGCAGGAGTGTCAAACTCAAGGCCCGCGGGCCGGATCCGGCCCACATGGTGCTTAAATCTGGCCTGCGTGGCTGGCCTGGAAATAGCAAAGGACCAGCCCATGGTGCCTCTGATGCCCCCCCGTGCCCCATTTTTGCCCTTGACAGTCTCCTGCAGCAGGGCACTGCTGGCCAAAATGGGCACGGGTGTCCACGTGAGGCCCCTCCGCACCCCATTTTCGGTCTGGATGGCATCCTGCACCACTTTGCTGGCCAAAACAGGGAGCGGGGGCTCGCGTGGCTCCCCGGTGCCCTGTTTTGGCTGGCAAAGTGTTGCAGGCGGCCATCCAGGCCTCTATCCCGTTTCCCCCCCCCCCCCCGCCCAGCCCGCCCACTGAGAACTACAATGCTGATCTGGCCCTTGAAGAAATTCAGTTTGACACCCCTGACCTAGAGGTTCTTAAAGCAGAGGGAAATGCATATATAAGTAAACAAAATCTGACCTGCATTGTACTAATTGCTGGCATTCTGCTTCTTTGCTTTCCAGCTCATCTTGAACAAGAGAGAGTTTGCTTTCCAAGGCACTATTGGTCTGCAGAGTTTGCTCTAAATTTTGGATAAGTTTCTTCTTGTCCAGCTTGGAGGTTTCCAGGGATTTACGAAGTGAGTTCAACTTTCATAGTACGGAAGAAAGCACATGGGGACAAAAATTGTGTGAAATATAGCCAATTACTAGAAAACCAATGTGCCCAAAGATGCTTCACTTGGCATTTGCCAGGCTTCCTGCACCAACTATATTTCATATATTTAAAATGCTTCATGTAGCCATAACTGCATTTGCTCTGGCAACCATTTTGTGAACGGGCATTGCCCTCCCAACAGTCAGTTTGCAAAATGCCAGGCTAGAAAGCAGGAAACTATGAGTTCAAGTCCCACCTTGGCCATGAAAGCCAGCTGGGTGACTTTGGACCAGTCACTTGCTCTGAACCCAACTCACCTCACAGGGTTCTTGTTGTGGGGAAAATAGGAGGAGGAAGGTGTGGATATGTTTGCTACCTTGAGTCATTTGTAAAAATAATAATAATAATTATATATTTGATTTATATATTTATATTCTGCAATCCTCCCTCCCAAAAAACAAAAAAAATAAAAGAGGGCCTGGGAACATCTTTATTACAATTAGTGTCAACCACTTACCCTGTTATCTACTTCACACTGTAAATGGCAACACAAAGAGTAAGCACAGCTAAAAGAGCCTTCCATTTCAACCAAATTCTATCAATACTTCATCAACAGAGAATGTCATTTGTCTTATCAACAACATCCCAAATCCCAAACTGAACAGACTGTCTATTTTAGTCACTGGGAGTTGCTTTGCTTTTTACCTTCGCATTCCGCTGGGAGTCCAAAGCTAGCTTGTTCTGATATTCTTCCAGCTCTTCTTCCAGCGTCTGAATTCTTTGCTCGTTCTGGGTCCTACATATGAGAAGTAGCCCCAAAAATGGGTGTACTGAGAGAATGTGCTTGTGTTTTTCCCCCCAAAAAATCTCAAATATTGCCTAGTACTTCAGAAGATTTTTTTAAGCAAGCTCATATTTGCTGAAATAGAATATCTTGAAACATTTCCTAACAAATCCTGATATTGTATATTTGACTTTTTTTCAAAGTGGACACTAATGGTATTCTACCACACACATAAAAACCATTCAGTTGGCCATACTGAGCAATATATAAAGTGGAAGGATGGCAAGCTCATTTACCTATCTTTCTTCAAGCCAGCAATATCAGAATCTTTGTGATCCAATTCAATCTGCACCTTTTCCAGAGCTACCTGCATCTTGTTATGAGAAGCCAACACATTTTGTAGAATTGTGGTCATTTTGATGTTATCTTCCTTCGATTCTTCCAGCTTGCGTTGTAGATTTGCCAGCTGTAGAGTAACAACATGGCAAGCAATGAGCAATTGGTGTAACAACTATTTTGCATGTCCCAGGCATAGACCAGGGGCAGTGTACTTGTTTTTACAAACAAATGGTCCTAGATGAAGAGTATCAGACAATGCGCTTGTAAACATCTCATCCTTTGAAAACCTGGAAAACTGTAGCTGCCACACAGAATAGACAAGTTGTGTTACCTTGCGCTTCTCTCTTTCTTCAATGGCACCTATTTGCCCTCTGAGCTTCTGGTTCTCTCTTAATGCGTCATCATGGGATTTGACTGACAAAGAAAGAGCTTCCTCTCTACAGACAAGGAGAGACTGTGTCTTTTATGAAAAAGAGAGAGAGAGAGAAAAATGTTATTTTTCTAAATGCCAGGAACTAGTCTCTAGGGGGAAAAATGTTACCCTCAATTTTGTGCAAATAAATCAGTAATTCAACAGTAAAGAGAGACTGGAATATTCAGAACTAGTTACCATTCCACATATATCCATGAGCCACAGAAAATGTTCAAACATCATTTGAAAAACAACAACAATTAGCAACCTAAATACAATCATTTTTCAAGACAATTTAATCTTATGGTTAATATTAGGAAATGAATTCCCCCACCTAATTTTACCAGAAAAGTACTCAACGCATTTTTTTAATCATAAAAGATGCCAAAGCACAAAGGAGATGTAGACTAATTGCTGACACAAAATACTGTATATTACAATTAAAAGCGGATAACATGTTATCAACTACTAGTGTGTGGTATAATAATAAACTGTCCTACTGTTTCTATCCACTGCCCATGGAATGTTATTATTCTCTCTTATAGAACTAACTGTAGGATAAAACAATCACAATGCCAAATAATAAAGTAACATACAAAGTGCAAAGTATAGCTTAAAGTAATTATTAAAAACTAGCAATGGAACCAAATTTCAATTTAAACAAAACCAGATTTCTTTAATAGCTACACACTCCCTAGTTTAAGGATGAGTTTGATGTAACACTTCTGTAAACATGAACTTTTAATGGATTAAACTATCCTCTAGTTTCACAGGTGAATGACATAAGATATGTTTCCTTAACACTCTCGGCTCTTAATGTAACACTTTCACTTCTCAAATTCCAGGCAGAATATATCATCTTCTATTTTTATCTATATTATGATTTTTTTAAATTACATTAGTCCCTTAGAGAAAATTTTCAAATCAAATTTCTGAATCATACACTCTATGTACAGTATGTGTGGGGAAGAGACAGAGACTGAAATGAACCAGGCTGTTGTTCAAAATCAGGTGTGAATAAGAACATATGAATGGATGTGGTCTCACACACACACACACACACACACACACACAGGTCTAGTATAGGCTAGTGCTTCTAGGGATGAGAAAGAATGACTGATCCAATGATATCCAGCTGGCTTCCCAGCCTAAGGTAAAAATAGAACCTGAATCTCCCTACTTATATATGATTGGTTGCTGATATCCTCTTTCTGCATATTGCGGTTTTAAACTCACCCTCTGGAGATCTGTTCCCTCACTAACTACATCCCTGTCAGTTTCTAATTGTTTGCGGGTCCTGATTTTTCTTCTACGCTCCAGCTTTTCATCCACAGCCATGGCAGCTTTGAAGAAATCACACCGAGAGGCTCTGCGATTATCACCGCAGTCAGAGACAGATTCCCTTCCAGGCAGATCAGTCATGAAACGAACTCTACGTGTTGGAGAATACAGGGCAGAAGTTTGTTCCCTAGATTCCAAGTTGTCCTTTATGTCACAGGCCAGGCATGACCTAAAATGGTTACTGGACTTCTGCTGCCAGCAATTTTCTGAAGACTTTCTTTTTTTAAGAGGCATTTTCGCTATAAACTTTGTGGCTTAAGGAGAAATAAAAATCCTGGAGAAGGCTGATCAAGTTTCAAAAGAGTGGTGTCCATTTTCAAATACAGATTCTTATCCCCAACTACATACTGTTTTAAAAAGCTGTTACATTATTGAGGTCTGAAGGGAGCCATTTTAAATCTGATTTTGTTCCCTTTCCCCATCAATGGCTGTTGAAAAGTTCTATGCTCAACAGCCCTTCTTATTCAAAGGTAAATCTGTATGTTCTCTCCCATATCATAGAAATGCTGGGACATCACTCTGTTCCATTTGTGATGTCATGAGACTCCTCCTCTTTGGTCAGAATGTAATTTAAACAGTGTAATATTGCACAATCCACTTTCTGCAATGCACAAATTAAGTGAAAAAATTGTGCAGATTGACGAATTGAATTAAATTTAACTCATTCTTTTTTTTTTTCTTTTCAAAATAGCAACATTGAGATCTGCAATGGTATGTCCTGGGAGGTTAAAATGCTCTGATATTACTTGATATACCCTATTTTGAGTCGTGATATCAATTTGTGTCTGTTAATTATTTTGTTTTAAAATAAACTCAGAAAACCTTCCCTGCATAAGAAAAAAATAGAACTTGGGTCTCCCTACTTCTATATGATTGCTCCATCTATTTCTCCAAAATGTGTTTTAATACTCTTAAATTATGACTTATTATTTCCATTCAAAAATCATCCATGGTAAATCAAAACTGTCAATATATGTATTAATTTAGTATTGTAAATTTTACCAACAGGAAATATATATATTAATATAAATGATTATTTTACTATGTATAATGTATCTACATTTGATCTTGTAGCATTTAAAGTCTCAAAAATCATAAACAAATATAATTCCAAGCAGTTTGTCCCCTCCCTCTTCCCCCCCCAAAAAAACCCTCGCAAGTTTTTCTTGTTTCCAAGAAGTTGATCCTTGTGGCAACCAAAGGCTACTTCCACTTTCTTGGCTCCAAAAGTGTTTCATGTTTATAGAAATAAAAGATATTTATTAGTTTACAAATGGCTGACTGAACATTTAATTCAGAGGGATAAAATACTGGCAGAGGGATGATAACTTTTTAAACGCAAGAGTCTATCTAAATGCACTGCTGGTAAATTGGTGTAGGGTTTGAAGAAACCTAGGTGGTGAGGCAGCAAAGTACAACATTAAACCCTGAAGGAGGACTGCAAAGATCCAGATTTAAATCTATTGGATATGGAGCTCCCTGGATGACTTCAAGCCAGTCACTTACTCTCTTCAACCCAACCTGTTTTATAAAATTGTTATAGAAGGGTAAAATTAGAGATCTCCATGGATGCTGTCATAGAAAATGTGGGATTTAACTGCAATAATAAATAATTTACAGGAAAGGAACAAAGACATAAAACCAAAATCTAACATATATATTGCTATAGATAGCTAAAACACTATAGACCAGGGATGTCAAACTCAAGGCCCACGGGCTGGATCTGACCCATGGGGTGCTTAGATCTGGTCTAGGGGGCCACCTTGGAAACAGCAAAGGACTGGCCCGTGGTGCATCTGCCAGCAAAAATGGAGCTCAGGAGGGCCATGTGCGCCCCCAGGTCTTGTTTTCGGCCGTGACAGCCTCCTGCAGTCCTCTACCAGCAAAAACAGAGCAGAGGACTGCAGGAGGCCGTTGCGGCTGAAAACGGGGCCCAGGGCTCCATTTCGCTGGCAGCGGACGAGCAAAACAAATTAAAAACAAAACAAAAGGAGAAATGTTTCCCCTTTTGCATTTGAGCATGCAAGAAGGGACAGGAAAGCGAAAGAGGAAAGACAGAAGAAAATGAATGAAAGATGGGAAGAAAACTAAGGAGAGGAAAAGGGAGACGAAAGAAGAAAGAAAAAGAAGGGAAGGAAGGAAGGAAATTATAATGAGAGGGAGGGAGGGAGGGACTGAGGGAAGTCCTGTCTTAGCACTTGCCACCACAGGTGTTCCTGACACGAGTGATGTTGAGCTGACCACACCCACCTTGGCCATCACCCCTCCGGGTCCCCCGAGGTCAAACACTACCCTAAAGCAGCCCCCAATGAAATCGAGTTTGACACCCCTGCTATAGATGCTTTATGTCTATGACATTTATGGAGTACCTGATCATATTCAGCCTTCAGGGCTATACAAAATGTGCGCAGCTGATTATTTTCTGATTGCACATATATGAGGGACTGCAGTTCTTCTTCCAGTTGTTGAACTTTCAGCTAGGGGAAATGAAAGATTGCTTTCAGGTTAAACATTTTCTAAAATGTCTGGAGAAACTTATGAACAGAATCCCACAGAATCTACAAGTAAATTGCAAAAGGTTATGCTATAAGATTATAAAAAGTCAGATTCCAATAGGTGAAATCAAAATAGTCTATAATATATCAGCAGGTAATTGTTGTGTTATTTAAATACATCTATTCCTCATGATGTCATATACTTTTGCACACATAGGCATATGCCTTATTTTTTACTGAGCATCCTCTCTAACTCTCCTTGTAATATTAAAGCGACTGTCATTTCAGTACAGTCCATTAAAATTACAGGCAGTCCTCATTTAACGTCTGATCGGACTTAATGACAGTGCTGAACAAGTGGCACTCACATTCAGTCCTCAAAGTTTTGTTTGTCATAGCACCTCCAGAGTCATGAAGTTTCATTTCAGCCACTGGTCCTCACTTCCATTTGCCATAGTGTTGCACAGACATATGACTGTGATTTGTCACCTTCCCTGCCAACTTCCCACAAGCAAAGTCAATGGAGAAGTTGGCAAGAACTCAAAAGCCACCATCACGAGTCACTTAATGACTAGCTTAACAAAGACAACTAGGACTGCCTTTGCTAAGCAGTGCAGTCACATGGTTAGTTATTCAATGTATGACTGCACTGCTTAACAAGAGTTTTACGTTCCAATTAGCATTGAAAACCTCTAAGGTGATATTTTTAAGTAAAAGCATTTATAGGATTACAGTATCAATTGTGACATTATCAATTTAATGACTAAAATGTCACTATTCCTAGGTATGTCTTCACTCTTATTTATTTCCTGTTCCTCTTCTTGTCATCCGAAAATATTCATCATCTCCTAGACAACATAACCAAGTCATTTTTTAAAATTTATGTACCACAGGAATGATTGACTTTGCATCTACAAAGCCTATCTTTTAATTTATCTCCTACGCGAGCTGCACTGGCTCCCGGTGGTCTTCCGGGTGCGATTCAAGGTGTTAGTTATCACCTTTAAAGCGCTCCATGGCTTAGGACCTGGGTACCTACGAGACCGTCTTTTGCCACCAATAGCCTCCCACCGACCAGTTCGTTCTCACAGGGAGGGACTACTCAGGGTACCGTCAGTCAAATTATGTCGACTGGCGACTCCCAGGGGGAGGGCCTTCTCTGTGGGGGCTCCAACCCTTTGGAATGAACTGCCCCCGGAGATACGGAATATCCCTGATCTCCGTGCTTTCCGCCGTGCCCTCAAGACCCTGATGTTCCAACAGGCAGGGCTAAACATACAAACATGCAAATGATTTTTTAAATGTTATCTAATTCTGGGTTTTATTTAATTGACCAAACTAAGTAACAATTTTAATTAGCAATTTTATGATGTTTGTGTGTCTATATTTTTCTTGACTGTACACCGCCTTGAGTCCTACGGGAGAAAGGCGGTATAGAAATATAATAAATAAATAAATAATAAATAAATAAATTTCTATTCTTTGTTTAGTTTTCAGGCCTATAAGCTGTTTGTTTATAATATGTTTCAAACAAAAAACAGCAGTTGGAAATTAATGAAAGAACCGGAAAGAGATATTTCAGATAATGTTCAAGTACTCCAGAAGTGCCACAGAAGCACTTTCTATGCTGTAGGTGTAATTTTTTAAAGTCTGAGAATCAGATTGGTGAAGTTAGGGAACAGCCCTTGCTCTTGTCTTAAAATCAAGAATGGCTTTAAACACTGCAGCAATGGGATGAACTATAACACTTAAAGTGGGGATCACATACAGATTTCTCATTCCTGGCTTTAAAAGCAAACTTCCCCAAAAATGTTTTTAAGCATTCAAGCCAACTGTCTTTTTTTACAACATTTCATAACATACAAATCTAGTAAAAATTCTAAGATATCAGAAGCAATTATTATTTCTCTTTTTTCCCTTTAAAAAAGTTTGAGAATACATTTTTTTAAAAAGACACCAGAGGCACAGTCTAGCATGCTTCAGCCTGAAGGGGTCTTTTTTTAAAATTTATGGACACATTTATGAGTTGTCTTCATGCAGAGCAGGATTCATTGATAGAAAGCACAATATGGTTCAAGCATTCTCAAAAATAGATTTTATTCCTCCCACTCATCTCCAGAAATAAAAAGAAGATTGTTCAGGAGGGCAGCAGCAGAAGTGTCTCTAAAGGGATTATGCTGAAAAACAGTATCAATCTAATGATCAGGAGAAAGTAAGAGAAGGTGAATAGGAAGCTCAAGAATGATCCTCCTTTCAACAGTTCCTGAATTTTCTCTTTAGCATATGCCCCTTTTTGTTATCTTTTAACTTTTCAAACTTGTTTTACTGGCTGATAGGCCAGTCATTGTCTTATGCTCTCTAAGCTAAAGCACGTGGCTTTCCCCAGTCAGGCTTAGAAATTTCTATCTCCTCACTCTTTTTCTTTGCTTTCATTCAGCTGTGATTCCAGTGTCTTTAGCAAATGGTGAAGAAATGAAGCAATCATAAATTTTCACCATTAGACTGAAGCATAATAAAAGAGAAAACACTGGTTATCAAGATGAAAACAGAGGAGCCTGCTCTCTGTAAACCAAGGATATCAAAACTACAGTTTGGGTAGTTAGGCCTTCCATTCTGGAGATATCTATAGTAAATGTTTCTTTTCTCCAAAACATTGATTCAATTTATTTATTGAAGTATTTATAGTTTGCCCTAAGAATCTCAGGGTGCGTCACTACCCATAAACTCAAAAAAAAAATATTTTAAACACTCTTCTTCCCATATCTCAATCTAAAACTCACAAGAGTTTTAGATGCCAAAATATATCCAAAAAATTGTATTTGGGTTATCTGCAGTACTGTATATACAGTAATACTTTTTAAAAATTAGCCATATATCCCATATACATTTGCAGATACACCCACCTGTGGATAATTAACCAAAAAACTATCAAAAATATGCCACTCACAGATAAGGTGAAAATTAAAAAGCTACAAAAATGTCAATGTTACCTTATCTTTAGGTGGCACATTTTTAATTTTTTTTTTTTTTTTTTTTTTTACATTTTGAGGGTTGGTGATCTGCAGATGGGCTTATATGAGAGTATAGATTATTTCTCAATTTCAGCAATGTTAAGATGTTTGGACTTCGAGTCCCAGAATTCTCTTGTCAGGATACTGGCTGGAGAATTCTGGAGTTGAAGTCCACCTATCTTAACTCAGATGATAATAAGGTTCTGTATGCTCTTCATATTATTGCATAAATAGACAACTGCATTGCTTTTTGAGAAGAAAAGCTGAATAGGTTGCACATAAAAGTAACCATTGTTATTGAGTCAGCTCCATTCCCTTGTAGTAAGGGAATCAGTTTCCTGTACTATAAAAAGAAATTCAAGGATTTATGTGGAGTCTCATTAAGGGAACCAGAAGTAAGAGAAGATAATGGCCCAGAACACCTTAGTTCAAGTCACATCCTGACTGCAGAATCTCACTTCAATGCTGACCACAGCATAATGCCCAATAAAACTGAGAGAACAAGCAGGCTGCTGGGTTAACACAGCAATGTCCTCTAACAACAATGAACCTGCAGAGTTGACAGGAAACAGGTGAAAGGTTATCACTAAACGTCTCTTTGTCTGAGACAGAAGACCAGTCCTGAACGTAAAACTAAAATGGGGAACTAAGTTAAATGAAACAGATGCTGTGAAAACTGCAGATATGATTAAAATAAACCTTTACTTCCAATGACACTGCAAAAAAGTATTGATTTCTTTCAACATTCCTTTTTGTTGAGAGTTGTTTTTTTATTGGAGGAGAAGAGAGATCATCAAATGACTTTATATTTTATGCTATGTTGTACTTTTTCAGTTACATACCTTTTGGTGCTTAAGTGCAGCATCCTGCTCCAGAAATTCCCTTTTTTCTTTCTCTAGTGCTTTCACTGATTCTTGCAGATAATTAATTTCCAACTTAAAAAGGAAACAAAGACTACATTTCAGGTGCCATAAAATATGGTTAATTGTTCACAGTTTGAACCATCTGGTAAATGAAACATATCTAGATAGTTCTCTACCAGCAGAGGGAGCCAGATAATTCCTAGTTATATACAGCATCAGGTATTAACATCTAAAATTACTAAAAATGACAAATAATTAGTCTCCTATTTATAAACATCAGCTTAAAATTAATATCTTTAATGTGGTTATCATGCATTTATCTAGAAAAATATATTGTTTTTTAAAAAAGATGTTTACATGTTTAGCTAATTGTAGAACTTAGTAACACAAAAAAGACCCACTGCTGACAAAGAATTTTAAAATAACCTTAACCAACTGGATCATTTCACCAAATAAGTGTTTGAACTAAATCTTGAACTAAATAGAGGTTAAAAGCAATAGGCCAGGTTTAGGGGTGCTTCCTATGTTTTTCCAAGTTTATTCCAAGCAAATCTGGATCTACAACCCAATGAACTGCAAATCAATTGACAGACTTACGGTAACTGTTGGCCAACAAGAACCTCAATACTTTCAACGCTTGTATATAATGCTGTACCTTTTTTTCCGTTAGTTCGGTTTCCAACTTTTCAATAGTTCTTCTTGTTTCTTGTATTGTTTGCTGCGACTGCCATTAAGAATTAAAATAGTTTTTTACCAAACACTTCAAGGAAAATCTAATTTATTATAGGTATTTTTCTTGATGTACATTAGGAATGGTTATTTTTGTAAAATTAGCAACAACTCATCAAATACCATGCAGACTTTACTGGTTTTCTATGCTATTTTCTAGCATAGAAAATTTTTTATTTAAATTTTATTTAAAAAATCTAGCACGGAAGTATTCTTTTCAGTCAATTCAAATCTTCATATACTGTCAGTACAGGTAGTCCTCAACTTACAGTCATTTGCTTAGTGACCATTCAAAGTTACAACAGCACTGAAAAAAGTGACTTATGACCAATTTTCACACTGATGACCATTGCAGCATTCTCCCTGGTCACATGATCAAAATTCAGATGCTTGGCAACTGGCATGTATTTATGGCATTGACAGTTGCAAAGTCAATGGAGGAAGCCAGATTCACTTAATGACTTAATGATTCACTTAACAACTGTGGCAAGAAAGGTCGTAAAATGGGACAAAATTAACTTAATAATTATCTTACTTACCAATGGAAATTTTGGCCTCATTTGCAGTTGTAAGTAAAGGACCACCTGTATGTGCCATTTTGGTACTGGTATATTATACAAAGCAGCAAACATCTTCTTGGTTTTTTTACTAAGATTCCAAATACAAGTCTGCCTCTCTCTAATGAACATGTAATGTCCTTCTGACAGAAATGTGGATTTTACCGTAAAACCACAATAAATAGCCACTATACCTCTTCTTCAAGTATCTTTTTCTCATTCAGCAAAGAATTTCGCTCCTGTATAATTGTCTCCAATTCATTTTGGGTCTGGGAAACTGTACGCTCCAGGCGGGCTTTTTCATAGACAATTTCTTTGCTGTCCCTCTTCTTGCATTCAGCATGCTCAGTTCGCAAGTCTTCTCTGCAGAATAAACACAACTGTGTGGCAGTCCTGTTATCCTCTACATTCTTCAAAAATTTCAGAAGACAGTGCAAGAAGCTGAATAAGGTATAGCTTGTGCTAAACTAAGGGACAAATACAGAAAACAGCAGGACAGGAAAGAAAGCAGGTCACACTTGGGAAACAACCACACAAATTTCAATTGCCTCTCACAGTTCTTTCTCGAGCTGAGCTTTTTCTTTCTGCACAACCTGCAGCTCTCCTGTAACACTGGCTCGAGCATTATCCAAAATCAAGTCTTGTTCCTTCAGTTTCTGATGCATTTTTTCCTCTTCCATCTTAATGGGAAAAAAAAAAAAAAAAGAATTTATGAACATGTAGGTAACAGTAATGACAGCCAGTTCAGTCTAGTGTTTAAGGCACCAGGCTAGAAACCAAGAGACTGAGTTCCAGTCCTGCCTTAGCAATGAAAGCCGGCTGGGTGGCTATGGTCCTATGGTCCGTCTCTCTCAGCCACACCCAACTCACAGGGTTGTTGTGGTGGGGGAAATCAGAGGATGTTTGCTACCTTGTTACCATATTTTCCGGTGTATAAGATGACTTTTTAACACATGAAAATCTTCTCAAAAGTCGGGGGTCGTCTTATACGCCGGGTGTCGTTCTCCTGTAACCAGGCAGACCAGCCTGAAAGGTTCTGACGAGCCTTAAATGGCTCTGGCGATCCAAGCTCTGACGATCCCAGTTGAGTTGCCTGCTAATCAGGCAACACAGCTGGGATCGCCAGAGCCATGTAAAAGGAAAAAAGTTTTCCCCCTCCAGCTTGCTTACCTTAGCTGCTAGTCGCAACGCTTGCCTTGCTTCGCTTGCCTGAATCCATTCCATCAGCAAGGCACTCCCAAGCAGGCAGGGAGTTGTGGACTTCAACTCCCAGAATTCCTCAGCCAGCAAAACAAAGCTGGCTGAGGAATTCTGGGAGTTGAAGTCTACAAGTCTTAAAGTTGCCAAGGTTGGAGACCCCTGTTCTATTGGGTAAGTTTTTTCCCCTTTAGGAGCTTTAAAAAAAATAGTTAATTGGGGTTTTTTTTAGTTGTTCTTTTTTAGACCTAGCCATTTAAAGTTTAGGAAGTTTTAAATTTAGTTTTCATATAAAAATAAAAATAAAATAAAATAAAATATTTGTGCAGCTTTCTGAGATTTAGTGTGTTTCTGTAGTGTTTCACTCTAACTACACAAACACATAAAATCTCACAAAGCTGTATGTGGAATTTTGTGTGTGTAAAGTGTGAAAGTTGGGTTTTTGGGCTTTTTGTGGTTGTGTGAGGTTCCTGCTTGTTGCAGGGGCCATTTTGGGTCTAGCACAGCTGCTTTTACATTGTGGGTGAGCCAGTTGATGTTTTTTAATTGTTATTTGGTGTGCGTTGGAAGAGGGGTAGTCTTATACAGCAAGTATAGCCCAAACCCTATATTTTAACAGGAAAAGTTGGGGGTCGTCTTATATGCCCAGTCGTCTTATACGCCGGAAAATACGGTATTTATATAATAACAAAGGCAGGATAAAAATCAACCAATCAACCAACCAAACAGTTATATCTGCTGTATCAGCTATGACCATTCTGAATTGGCAGGCAGTGCTCAGAGTAGCTCATGCTTTAATTTCCTCTCCATGGAGCTGCTTTGAACACCATCCAGAAGCTTGAACTGGTGCAGGTTAACATCTAACACTCCTATGTCCAGAATGCACTGATTGCTAGTTGGCTTCAAGTGCAATTCAAGGTCTAGAATTCTTCAAAGCCCTTTATGGTTCAGGACTTGGATATCTTTGGCCTGCCTCCTCACAGTTGCACCTGCCCATCCAAAAAGACTGAACAGGGCAAGCTTGCTTCAGGTCCCTTCTCTAGAGGGTCCAGAAGTTGAGCTTCTCAGTTGCAGCCCTCTTCACTAGAATAGTTTACTTCCTGAGATCAAAATAGCCCAACCCTGCTGAGTTTTACAAAAAATATAAAAAAAATGCTTTTTTAAAAAAAAGCTCTGGGAAGGAAACTTGAATGAATTTGGGGCCCACTTGACTTGTGTTTGAATGCTTATGGTTCTTCAGTGGCCATGGTAATTTTTGGTAATTGACAGATGATCTAATATTGTTTTGCTAATTTAATTTTTTTTATTAAAGGAAAGGAATGGAATCTATTCAGAATCCCTCTGCATTGGAGCAACAAATGCTAAGCAAGCAAGGAAACAGAACATAAATAAAAGTATGAAATGATGAACTAGTTTCCAAAACAAACTAGATCAGCACTTCCCCAGCTTTATTTCCCTTCTGTTTCCAACTTCACAATGAATAAACAAAGCCTGACATTAGCAGAAATGAGGAGCCAGCAATTCTTTGCTTAACTTTTCTTTCAGCAAGTTTTTTAGTTTATTTATTATTATTTTTCAACTTTTTGAACTGCCTATCTCCCTCAAAAAGGGGATCCTGTGCAATATACAATGCAATGTTTGTGAGACTGCTACAAGACAGATCTCAAACATCAGCAGTATCTATGTTCTCCCTTTCTTCCTTCATAGATTTTAACAATATATTCTGATGGAGACTTCTTGAAATCTCAGCTATTTAAACAAATACACAGGTTCTTCTTTGTCTACCACATTGTTTCTATCTAGTTGATCTATTACAAAACATGGCTGGATTCTTATCTATACAGCCACCCAGAATCACATTAACAGATGGGTGGCCATATGAATAAAATTTTAAAAAGGCTAGGCCATGCACCTGAAGCTAACTATTGACTCTTTTTAACGGACAACTTACTATATATATTAAAATGTGCTCCATACCTGAAGGGCAGCCTGATGATCTGAAGTAAGTTGAGCATTTTCCTCAGTAGCTTTTTGAAGAGCATCATTTAGTTCTGTGCACTGTTGAGCCAACTGCTGATTAAGTTTCTGAAAAAGAAAACAGATTTTCTGCAGCAATAGACACAAGTTCCCTGACAAGATAACTAGTTTTGGCTTCCACCTTTAAATAAAACAGTATACATCTAGTCCTGGGGTTTTGTTCATAGATGGGTGATAGGTATTGTTTCTTATATTTTACCTATAAGAATCTTCCCAGGCTGCTTCTCTTCTTTTGACAATAAATGGATAAGATTCCATGAAATTGAAGGGTGTGTGTGTGTCTGTCAATCCTAGGTCCCTTGCAGCTATGCAACCACCACCACCACCCCGCTTGATCCTGGTTCCCCCCTTCCATCCTCCTTGCCTGGCTGATAGTTTCCCAAAGTTCAGAAGTAAAGTTTTGTGATGACCATTTCCTACTCTTTGACCAGTAAATCTCACATCCCCAATTTTCCTAAGAACTGAAAACTCCTTTCTCAGAAGCAAATTAGAACAGCACATAGAAAAAAATACTCAGATTTTATAAACATTTGTCTCTTGTGCCCTATATATAGGTAGTCTGCATTTAGCAATTGCCTCACTTAGCAACCATTTACAATTACCATGAAAAATAAAATTACAACCAGTTCTTACATTTACAACCTTCACTGGTCTATAAAGCAAAGGAAAGCTGAATCATAAGCACTGTTTATTCCTTTTCTTAATGACCAAATTGCCAGTCCCAGTTATAGACACTAAAAGAGGACTACCAGTAATTTAAGACAAGCTTGTAATAACAGGAATATTTCCTACCTGTGCCTTACTTGTTACCTCTTGTAAAGTAAATATTTTTGACCGAAACTTTGCATTCTTTTCTTGTGCCGCGTTCAAAGATAGCTGTGTAGTCTAGGTGAAAATAAGGTAAATTGTCTTTAGGGAAAAAAAAATTGAAAACAGACAAGGGCTGGTGGATTGCAAAGCA
This sequence comes from Pituophis catenifer annectens, assembly GCF_029215685.1. Taxonomy (NCBI): domain Eukaryota; kingdom Metazoa; phylum Chordata; class Lepidosauria; order Squamata; family Colubridae; genus Pituophis; species Pituophis catenifer. The sequence continues at coordinate 182,879,444 of NW_027256881.1, forward strand.
GAATCATCAACATATCTTGCATTTTACATAATTGTTATCTCCAGCACAACTCTTTATGTATTAGCAAAAAGCCTTCTTTTGTAGTGTAGTTAAAGTCAGGTTGACTTAGCCTTCCATCCTTCCAAGGTGAGTAAAATGAGGACCCAGATTGTTGGGGGCAATATACTGACTCTGTAAACCATTTAGAGAGGGCTGTAAAGCACTGTAAAGCGGTATATAAGTCTAAGTGCTATTGCTATTAGTATTTCTATAATATATTTTCAACCTGCTGATTTTCTTTTTATACTTACTTGGACTTCTTCACTTAGCTTGAAAATGGTCTTGTCTCGGAATTCTACAAAAAAATTAAAATGCAACTAGCTGTTTTAATCAGACATCTAACTGCTTAACTAATATTCTTCCCTAATAAAGAACAATAACAACAACAACGAAACAGATATAAAGATTTTGCACTCCAAGCAAGCTGTATTTTTAAGTAACACACTCAGGATTTGCCTACAGATTACTGTATGCATTTATGAAATCCAAAATAACATTTTTCTGCATGTAGATTTAAATGATTTGATGAGAGCATCTCCAAGGCATTTCCTGTAATATCTATAGCTACTTATATGAATGATTATGCTGTCCTGTTTCAATCTGCCACAGGTGGCCTAGTTATTTTTTTGAAGACCTACATCAATAGATCATTTACTAACACTTCAGATAGCTGGTTCCATCATGAAACCATTTTAAAATTATTGTAATAGCAGATGTACAATGCAATCAGCTTACAAGAGGAGCAGTGGCTTGCCTCAATGAAGACCTTCCAGTGAAAACTAGATATTATTTTCTTGACAATACTCTACCTCTGGAATTCCAGTAGACTTTATGACTGAATGGCTAATAACCAATTTCTCATTTATTTCATGAATGATTTTTCAAGTATATTATAATTTTCTGTCTTTCCAAAAAGCAGCAATTAGTGTGATTTTTCAGTTTACTCAGATATTCCTCTTGTATTCGTTTCATTCTAAATGTGGACTAGCATTTATTTTTGTTTAAATATGCAAACCTTCCTATGTTTGAATTTCATACATGATAAAATATATTTTCCACTTCACTGACAAGGGATAAACTTCATACAACTATCTTAGAACTTTGGCCTATACTTCTTTGTTCCCTTGAAAAACAGTTACAGCTTAAAAGAAGTCAAGAAAAAAACAGCAATTAAAGATATTTTTAATTAGCTTATCTATCATTGATCATCAAGTGATAATCAGAGTTGGTTTAAGAAATATAAAACATCCAAGGCTTTGATTCCGATACCTAGATCAGCTTTAAGATGTACACATTCCTGCTCTAATTGAACTATCTTCTCTTGTTCTTTCTGTAATCTCTCCTGAGATAGCTGAATATCATGGCGTAGAATGTTACAATCCTGCTGAAGAATTTGAACCTGTAATGGCATTTGAAACATGCATTCTATAAAATACAGGCATTTCTTAAAACAATTAAGAAATACAAAAAATGAACAAGCTAAACGAAATTAAATTATTCAGTTGAATAGCTTATCATGTAGATTATTATCCTTGAGGATAATAAGAATAATAATTCAAGAGCAGATTTGAATGCTGGCTCATGGCTACATTTTTAAAATTAAAAAAAAAAATCAGTGTCCAAAAGCAGCAATAGATATGTACTGATGTCATGGGAAGAGGAAGATTGGGGGGGGGGATTTTGGATGATTTTGATGGGTGACAGGAATACCTTGCCTTTGAAAATCATTGGGGTTGCCCTCAAATTTTGATTATGTGATTTGGAAACTGCAAAATGGGGAATGGAATTTGTTGTCCACCTCAGATATGAACACCTACTTCCATTGACAGCTGACCCATCATTTAGACTGACACCAACACTGTATCTGATGGATTATTAACAGAATAAAATATACACACAGAACTTGTTCATTATTGAATTTAGTTGATTGTCATGAGGCAGCCTATATAACCTCTTTCAAAATCTGGCATATTAGCCAGGTAATGTAAACTATGATGCTGGACAACCATCCAGTACTCACATTCTCTGATTACTTCTTGCTAGTCAAAAAAAGCATACATTTTCCAAATTGCAGCATGCCGACTATTCTCATAAACTGCACAAATACGAGTAACATATGATTAAGGGCTGGCAAAGGAAGATTTTCTTAATGATATGCAATCATGTGCACAATACAGATGGCCTTCCGACATTCTGCTTAATAGCGAAAAAATGAACATTTATATACATCAGTTTGCATTAGTAAATTGTCTTAATAAGCCTGGTTGTAACAGCAATAGTAATTTTAATATTCTGCTTTAATGGTATGTTGTTGCAACCTTACACATCAATATTAGCCCATCAGCATCTTGCAAGCACATTCTTTGGTCCTATCCTAGCAGAAAGGCAGCTACTACCTGCTTCTGTTCTTTTTCCACCATTTCTTCCATATCACGCATCTGATAAAGAAGGACAACCTGGCCTTGTTCCAAAGACTCTCTTGAGCTGGACTCCTTGGATAATTTCTCCATTATCTGGAAAAAAACGAATGTAAAGCAGAAAGGCAACACAGAAAACAAATCTGGGAGTCTCACTTTGCAAATCACAATACAGAGAATTTCACAATATACTTGATGGACATGAAACATATGTTCTTACTCTGAAATGGCTTTATCTTATCTCTGCAAAAATAATGCTGGCCTTTCAATTGAAAACCTCTTCCCAAACGATACAGGATTTCTTGGGAATATTCTAAGAACCTTCAACTCATGCATTCCCTTGTGCCTATAGCCCTGCGTTATCTAGTATTTTTTAAAATGTATTACTCTCCAATTTTCTCCTGCTCTTACCTCTTGAAGTTTATTGTTCATTTTTTCTTTTGTTGCTCTCAATTCTTCAGCTGAAATAGTTACATCTCTCTACAAAGATCAAAACAGCACTTTTAGACAACTCTAACAGAATGCGCAAACATTTTTCAAAATACTTCTTATAGCTTTTAGTTGTGATGTTTGTCTCCAGTTCCAATAAACCTCTGGCATTTGGATTTATGGGATACAGCATAGCTTTCTTAAGGTCCTTTTTAGTAGTCAAATCTCTCTCTCTCCCATTAATTCATTCTTGAACCTATAATACCATTTAAGTCAATGAAATCTATGCAGCCTACAGGTTTCATCAATATAGAATCATATAGGAATATGAACAGAGTTAAAAATGTATCTATAAATTGCAAAGTATATAATCAATAAACAAGGCTATTGCCAGCAATCTTCACTCATACCTTATTCCCCAATGCTGTCTGAAACAGCTAGATTTTTTACTTGCTTCAGAAAAATAAAAATGTTATGTTTTGGACTACAGATAAACCTCAATTAACAACCATTTGTTTAGTGATGATTTGAAATTACAACAGTCCAGAAAAATGTACAACCAGTCTTCACAGATGTGCTCATCGTAGCATCTCCATGATCATGATTATGATTCAGACACTTGGCAATCATGGTTGCAGCATCCTGTGATCATGTCATTGCCATTTGTGACCTTTCCAGCCGGCTTCCGATAAGTGAAGTCAATGGGGAAGCCAGCAGGAGGTCATACATTGCAGTCATACGATACCTTGATTAACAAATAGAGGTGATTTTTTTAACGAATGCAACTGGGACTGCTAGAATTGCCATTGTAAGTTGGCAAAGTCACTTCGCTTAACAGCTACTTTGGTTACTGATGGATTGCTAGTCCTAATTATATTCATTAAACAAGGGCTATCTGTATTCTACAAGTGTCCATGGGATGTTGTAAAAAAATAAAGGGGGGGGGGCTGCAAAGGTATAGCTGAAATACCACCTATTTTTAATATGCATTACCTATGCAAGACACATAAAAAACAGGCAGAATCTTGATCACACAGCTGCAGCCATCATCTTAACTTTTTTGACCACTCATTGCCAATATCCCTGGACTACTCTTATTTTCTAGGGACATGTTATTCCACCACAGGGAAACTCCAAAAAAGGCGGCTTTCTTCCCTCATGGGATTGAGGACACTTAGCATACATCCTTTGCCTGAACATTTTGGGCAGGCAGATTCTACCTAGAGTAAGCAGACTTGCGTATAACCAGACTCCCCACATTTAGGGCTTTATAGTTGTGATCAGCAACCTCAATGGCATTGGGAAGCAAACCAGCAACCAATGCAGCTCTTGAAATACCGCTGTACAATGACAATAACAGGTTATTCCTGTTTCTAAGTGGCCCTCGAGGGCAGTCCCATGTAGAACAAGATACATAATCCAAGCATGAAGTGACATAACCGCTATTGCACCACCCAGTCCAAGAAAGGCTGGAATTGGCACAAAACTGAAGAACAACTTTCATTGTTGTGGCCTGCTGGACTTCTGACGAGAAGGAAGAGGAAGTACAACCAGAGGCTTTTAAGGATAACTGTCCTGGAGGGTGATTCTAGTAAAGTCGAAGCCAGTAACTCCATCCTGCCTGAGGCGGATCCAGCAAACCCCCAGGACTCCCTGCCTGAACCCATTCACAGCCTCTCAGATTCTGAGAGTCATTCAATCAGTCCAAGCAGAAACATACTTAAAATGCAACATCATTTGCAGGGCTGCATACTGAACATCAGATAGACTGTCCAAGAAGTAGGCTAGCATCGAATGAGTAATATACCTCAGCTATACATCTGGGTGATGGCTCAGCATGGCTTATTTATTGGCCTCAATCCCTGAGGGAATATGCCTAGAATAACTTTTCAAGCCACAGCTCTGTCATATTTGCCTTGTTCTGCCATGGTTTGAACTCTGGATTCCACCCCATGTCTATTATCTTCTCCCTTGGATTTGTCATTTTTTAAAATTGGATTCGAAGTCCTGAACCAGGCCAAGCCTTGACCATCTTTAGCTATAGTTAAAAAAGACTATTTGCTTCTAAAAATTCTGCCTAAGTTTCCCCAGCATGCTATCTTGTTGGCTGGCAGCCAGCAGTTCTGGCACAGAAAATTCATTGCCATGGCTTCTACCTGCTCTTCTAGCAGAAGCAGGAGAAAAACCTTAAAGCTCCAGAACAGCTCTTTCTGGAACAGCATGACCCCATCTAAATCTAAATCTAATACCAACCTATATTCTCAGCAACATTTCTGTTGGGTATGGCTAGTCCCTTAAGGAAAGGGCCTTAGTAAGGACAGTGGCAATTCTACTTCCCACAAGAAGATATTTATTACAATCTGAGTCCAGCTTCTCCCCAGCTGCGTGCACCAGCAAAAAAGGGTAGGGATCCAGCCCACAGCTTATAGAGTTCACCTTATCAAGGACTATCTTCTTCATCAGGATCCTTAGGCTCAAATTCCTCTGAGATGACATTGCAAAACATCACCTCTTCCTAACTGTTTGACTTCTGTCCAGCTGGTTTTTACATTCAAGCAAATTTTATCTGCACAATGTCTAGCTATCAGGTCACTGCAGCCCATTTTTAGCTCCTCTGGCTATCCTCCTCCAAACAATTCCAAGCCATTATAAAGAGCGTCAGTGGACAGACAGCATTCCACAAATCCAGTAAAGACAGATAAATAATTGAACTCAACACCTTTGCTACCACAGTGGTAGCTGTGTGGGCTGAATGTATTTGCCCACTCAGATTTGCTGTTTGTTTTCTGTCAATATTACTCTAGAATATCTTTTGGCACTTTCTCACGTGAAGCTTCTCAGCAAGGAGCCTCTTCCAATCACTGAATAGAAGAGTTATCTTACTATGGGACTTCATTGCCTTCATATTCCCAAAGATTAAGAAGGCCGTCTACAGAATCATACTTCAGATTACTAGGAACACCTAAGCATAGGATTCATACTACTATATCCTATTTTGAATTGTTGAACATATTTCCTCTTGCCACTATTGCCAAACTTTACGGATTTGAATATTTATGTCTGTGAATAAATAGATATATGTGCATACACAACAGGTAGATTGTACCACAAAGCATTAAACCTAATAGTATTATAACTTCACACAATGAATTAGGGAAATCTATCAGGAACTACATATTACAAAATCTGTAAAATTTAGGACAGGGCTAAAAAGCAAGGAATTTCAAATGAGCACAGGGAAACAGGAACATATGAAGCTGTATTTGAAAGAATCAAGAGTATTTATTGGAGATCCCCAAGTTCCTACCATGGCATCCCATTCAAGTCTGCTTAACTCTCCTCCCTCGAAGAGAATCCTTGTCATGAGCTACCTCAAAGTGTACAAATAACATTGACTATCACTTCATTTTTTTTCCTTTTAGAATGATGGTGATCTTATAGCCTTAATACATCTAATATCCTAACCAATCTAGGTGGAATGAGTATGAGACAATACATTTTTTATTCCTCTATCCAGTGCAAGTAAAGCCATAGGATTTCTGGCCTTTCTGTAAATAGCAAGAAAAACAATACTAACAGTGGAGTCCTTGGTGCTTTCTGAGCTTCGTTGTTTGCTTGCAATGATTTACATTAAACTGGAGATTAAAGAAGCAATAGAAAGAAAAAGTATACCTTTGTTGTGGTTGCCATTTCTAGGGCAGCGCTTAGCTTCTTCACTTGATCTCTGGCTTTTTCTTCTTCTTCTCGAGACTCCTTCAGCTGCTGGCACAGCATTCTCCCTTCCATTTGCAGCACTTTTAGCTCTTCCATGTGCTCCTCCTGTATTGTATTCAGGCGCTGTTCTAAATTGGCTACAAAATAGTAAGGGAGGACGGAGGCATGGTTGCATTCAATAAAATTGCCCAAACTTCCCGTAAGAGGCACTCAAAAAGTTTATAAGATGAAAAAAAGTTGCCCACTATCCAAAAACACTTATTATAATTTGATAGAAAGCATTATCCTGAATTGGAGATCTGGATCACAGATTATCTGATGTAGTGCTATTTCGGATGGTAATAAGAGATCATATATCCAATCATATAAAAATAGCAGTAAAGTTGACTGGGGCTCTCAAATTGCCTATCCAAGTCCTCATAAATCCCTCAATTCAAGATTGCTAAAAGCTGACAGCACATTTCCTCACCATTTTATGATGTGAAACAGCTATAACAGTTACATATAAAAATATATGTCAAGTAAGGCCTAAAGTAGGCAGATCATAATTAAAAAACAAAGAGGTTCTTTAAAACTCAAATTTTACCTATCTGTGTGATGCAGCTATACCAACTTTATATTCTTTGGTCTTCCTCACAAATATTAATGGTGGTCCTTTGTTACCAAACTCCTACCAACAAATCATACAGAGATGAATTGCTTTTCTGCATAACTATATTATATTTATGCTGTTCAGTTACCCAATAAAGCTCTCGAGTTAAACCAGCAGCTGCTGCTTTGGAGACTATAGACTTGGCACAAAGGAAAGAAGGTGTACAGGTAGTCCTTGACTTACAACATTTTTCTTAGTGACCGTTCAAAGTTAGAACAGCGCTGAAAAAAGTGACTTATGACCATTTTTCACTTATGACCTTTGAAGCATCCCCAAAATTCAGATGCTTGACAACTGACTCACATTTATGATGGTTGCAGTGCCCCGGGATCATGTGATCCCCTTTTGCAACCTTCTGACAAGCAAAGTCAATGGGGAAACCAGATTCACTTAACAACTGTGTTACTAATTTAACAACTGCACTGATTTACTTAACAAATGAGGCAAGAAAAGTCATAAAACGGGGCAAAATTCACTGAACAATTTTCTCACTTAGCAACATAAATTTTGGGCTCAATTGTGATCATAAGTAGAGGACTACCTGTACAATTGAGCCCAAAATTTTAATTGCTAAGCAAGACAGTTAAGTGAGTTTTGCTGTGTAATGACCTTTCTTGCCACAGTTGCTAAGTGAAACACTGCAGTCATTAAGTTAGTAACATGATTGTCAAGTGGATCTGGTTTCCCCATTGACTTTGCTTATCAGAAGGTCGCAGAAGGTGATCACATGACCCCAGGATACTGCAGCTGTTTTAAATACATGCCAGTTGCCAAGCATCTGAATTTTGAACACGTGACCAAGGGGATGCTGCAATGGTCGAAAGTGTGAATATGGTCGTAAGTCACTTTTTTCAGTGCTATTGTAACTTTGAACAGTCACTAAATGAATGGTTTTAAGTTGAGGACTACCTCCAATAGATATGTATATTGCTGCAGGTTTCCATTGTCTTCCTATAATACCTGCATGCTTTGGATTCAATTCTTTTTCTGTTTGTAATCGGAATATGTTCAGTTTTACGGTCTGGATAACACTCTCGAGCCGGCATATTCGATTCACCAGAGTTTCACAGGTTCTCCACAGTGAGTTATTTGGTTCAACAAATGCTGTTCGAACTTGGACAGGGCTGATAGATTGGTGGTCCTCAGAGTTCACCGGGTGCTTTGCAGCTAAGAGTTCCATGCTGGGAAAAGACCAAAGGAATATCTACTTGTCTCGAATCATCACTGGCATCTCATCAATATTTAATGTAATTAGCTACAATCTGGAACACAACAAAGCCACAAAATCTATTTCTCATTTCTCAAATTATATTAATTCAGCAACCGGATTAAATTAGAATAGAGAAACACGGTTAATAATTAAATACTAAGGGAAGAAGCTCAGAAAGAGAAAAGGATATGAAAGAAGGCAAACTCAGAATTAAACTAGTGTTCTTGAATAAATTTTCCTAAAAACAAGTCTCATTAAATTACCATGGAACTTACTTCTAAGGAAACCTACCCAAGATTGTGCAAGATCCATTTCAATCATACCTGTGTCTGTTCACTCCCATTTTCTGCAGATCATTCAACAGTTCACTTGTCTCCTCTTCAACTACTTTCATTCTTTGGTTCAGCACAACAAAGGTTTCAGGAGCCGTTGGTTGGACATCCATTGGGGAAATTACTGGTCTTGCCATCACAATCTCAGCTTTCAACTAGTATCTGATTTAAAAACAATTACATTTAGAAGTAGTAGTTATGAGTTCTCTTAAAACCAGCTCGTTAATCACTGAAAAAATATAAAGACACGATAACGGCAGAGAGAAATAATAAAACGGTTTTTATAATGTTCATTTATTTTAAAAATAGTAAAAATAGATAATTTTTATAGTCAGCTGCCACACACTATTTTTTGCATGTCTGGAGAATGAAATAGGTGTGATAAAAATTGGTGCTAGGATTTCTAGTTTTTTCCCCCTTGGTTTTTCTTTTAAATGTCAGTTGTAAGAGACTATATTTTTATGTTTCCCGACTCAGAATAGCAAGAAACTGCTGTAAAGTTTTAGCTTTTTCGGTCAGAAGCAGTTTCAAGAGTGAGGATTGGGGGTTACATGTGTCCCAAGAGCCTTAGGCTGTCCACTCTTATCCTGTAATATGGGAACAGTATCTCTTTTCTTGAAGCTGAGTTAAAAGGATAGGCTTTCCTAATTTTCTTTGATAATTCAATAAGTAATACAAGTCAATAAATGCCAATAGAGATTTTTCCAAACAAATCTTCTGAAAAAAAGGAGAAGCAACTAAGGGTTTTTAATGAAATTACTATTGTTTACAGTGAATAATTTCACTAGTCTTGAAGCAGAAAGAGGAGACTGACAACAGAGTTATTATTTACAAAGATATATTATCACTAACATCATGACGACTCAACCCTTTTGTCCGATATACTGAACCATCCAGATCTGACTTTAACTCTGGTGTACATTTCATTTGATATTAAATCCCTATCAAAGCCATGGGATTCACTCAAAATTCAGCTTGTTTTAAAAACTGACATATTTGACTATTCTGAGTTTTTTATTTTCTCTTTAAAAAAAAAAAGATCCAGAACTGATTAAAAATAACCCATTCTACTGCACAGAAGAAACTTAGTGAAAGTATTGCATGAGTGGCAAGGTCAATCTTCTAAACTCTGGAGTTTTTAATGCAGAGGCTGAAGAAGAATAGCCTTTTCTTAAACTGACATTTTATTCTGTGTTACTTTATGCTTCTTACATAATCCAGAAAACTTCATTTTCTGAGGTAAAAATATGTAGCATGAACAAAGATTGCAGTTAATAACTACAGCCAGTGGAAGACTGACCCGGTACAGAAGTGGGAAAACCCAATGCTATTGTGCTGTTGGTGGGGGTGGGTTCCTCACATCCAGGAAAGCAATACTATAACTCAACAAAAAAGGTCACTCTCCCACCTTCCCATGGTGAGCCCACCTTCCCATGGTGGTTAAGTCCTGCTAAATTCAGTAGCTCTTGCCATCATGAACACAACCACTTAGAGAGTGCTATAAAGCACTATGAAGCGGTATATATAAGTACTATTGCTATTATTAATAAAGAGTCCCCCTATGTCAGCAGCTGAAAACATGATTAGAGATGTTGCCAGAAGGAAGAGAGCGCTTACTCTCCACATCAGAAATCAAAGGCACAGGGAATTGGTAACAGACCAATGAGGAAATCAGGTAAGAGAATAACAGAGTTGGAAGGGACCTTGGAGGTCTTCTATTCCAACCTCCTGCCCAAGCAGGAAGACTTATACCATTTCAGACAAACGGCTGTCCAATCTCTTCATAAAAACCTCCAGTGATGGAGCATCCACAACTTCTGGAGCCAAGTCATTCCTCTGATTCATTTTTCTCACTTTCAGAAAATTTCTCCTTAGTTCTAGGCTGGTTCTCTCCTTGGTTACTTTCCATCCATTGCTTCTTGTCCTGCCTTCAGGTGCGTTGGAGAATAGGTTGATCCCCTCTTCTTTGTGGCAGCCCTATAGATATTGGATACTGCTATCATGTCACCCCTAGTCCTTTTCATTAAACCAGACATTAAACTGGATCAAGAAAAGTCTTCCTCCGTGCCACCGGCTATACAGTAATTTTAGAGCCAACGTCTTGTGCAGGGATATCCCCCTTCAAAGTTGATTACCAAGGGAGGGTCCGCATCTCAGTCGTCAAGCCTGCGTGCAACTGGAGGCTCCGGATTCAGCGCCGGTCATCTTCCCTGACAAAGGCAGTTCTTTCGGCCTCGATAAGAGCTGACAGGCCGGAAGCCCCTTCGGATCTTAAGTCCTAAAAATGACCAAAAAGGGGATTAGTTAGCAGGGCGAGAGCTCCGTAGGTTCAAAAGGAGGCTGGAGTCCATCTTTATTGCTTTCTCTCCCCCACCCTCTCAAGCTCTTCCGCCTGACCCTGCAAGCCGCCCTCCTCAGCCCCTTTCCAGGAGCGCAGGAGCTCACCCGAACGGACCCTGATGTCCCGCGGCCTGGTTTCCATGGAGCTCGTCTTGCAGCTTCAAACTCACCCGCTTCCCGAGTGAGCGCCATCCCACGCACGCGCGTCCCGCGTCCCGCTGCATTGTGGGGTTCGTAGTCCCGCCGCTCCCCTCTCCCTCCTCAGCCTTCGGGAGCTGTTCTTCCAAGGGCGGTGTTAGAAAGGTGACGCAGGCAGGCGCAAGGAAAACGATATGGGAGAAGAAAAAGCATTCTGGGTGCTGCAGGCTTTTGGAAGGACGGGGGTAGTCGTGGGAATCATCTTGTAGTTTAATGTAAATATTAAATAAGAGAGGAAAAAGTACTAAACTCTGCAGGACCCCGCATAGCATAGGCTGCAAGATGGACCTCTTCTCTCCCATCAACACTGATTGGGTTTGGCTCTGGGGGAAAAGGAAGGAGGAGAACCAGCAAAACACTGTGTGCTGTCCATGCCCAACTCCCCAACACCAGTCCAGAAGGATACCATTATTGATAGTACCAAATGCTGTTGAGAGGCCAAGAGAAGCAAGGAGCACCAACCATCTCCTGCTTCCACCAGAGATCAGTGCCCTCTGAGTCCCATAGTTCATTGTTTGTTTAATAATGACACCCAAATTAGCTAATTTCTTGTTTCTTGTTTCTTATTTTAAATGCCCCAGGTTGATCTGATGAATATGATGCTTAATTTTCTTTCATCAGATAAGAAAAATTTTGTTACACATAAAGTTGCAAAATGTTGCATTGTCAATATTTATAAATATTAAATTCCACTGAATAAAATGCTCATGGAGACTTCCTTAGGCAATTTTACAAGATTGGTATTTAAATTTTTTTTGTTGCCATTTGTTTCCTTGGTGGGACATAATTTTGGAGTGACAAAACTGACATTAAAAATACAGATAGATTTGAGGGCTTCAGAAGGTGAGAAGGAGAAATAAATGTATATGCTGTTTTCAAGGTAAGTATATAGTTTAATTATAGTACATTAAGCGGCCAACCAAATGCACAAGGAAACCCAATAATCTCCGAGAAGATGGCCTTCACAGATAGTCATACTGCCATCAAGACTAATAGTCATTGATCTTCATGACTTCCATGAATGGGTCCAGCCATTTTATTCTGGTTTGGTCTTTTTATAATTCAATAATCTCTCTGCTACAATCTGTCTGAGGGTTTCTATGCATTCAAGATACATCTTTGTGGTTCAAAACAAACAGTAAATATTGTGGTTGGGATGAACAGAAACAAAAGAAAATTTGGGAGCTAATGGGTATGGATGGTTTAAACCGATTATGCTCTTTTTGATAGCAATTCAAATGCTGTTTTCAATAGGTGAATAGAAACCCCAAGCAGGAATCATGACTGTCTTTAATATTCTGGAATATGAAAGCACCTACTTTCAAAAAGAACAATGTTTAGCATAAGAGCTCTGTTTAAGAGATTATAGATAATGGACAGCAGTTTGTTTTGTATATAGAAGCTAACATTAATGTTGAAAAGAATTGTCTATAGAAATATATAATACCCTATCACTAAGCAAGCCACCCATTTGGTATCAGAAGCTTCAGGTGCAATTAAAAAATAAATTGTTTATTCACTCTGTATGATTACAGAGACCAGATTTTTTTCTTTTCAGGAAGAGGCACGCAGCCAATTTACTGGATTAAAGGAATGCAAAGCATTTATGACTACAAGCATAATCTGATTTCCCAGGAGAGAATCTGGCCAGAAGTGATGTTAATCTGAGTCAAACTCTCTGGTTCAGGAACTTCACTGCAGTTGTTTCCTCGAGGAATTTTGAGACAGCCAGGACTACGCTTTATTGCAAGCAGGGTTAGTATCCAAAATTGACAACTGAATAGCATCAGTTGTTAGAGGAGATTTTGGAAATGGATTCAAACAACTTTGTCTCTATCTTTCACCATCCTCTGGCCAATCTCAAACTAACCTCTCACCCTACCAAGCCTTTTCTTTGTATTTTCTCATGTCTGTAGACAAGGTGACAATCCTGTCTTCATGTGAAACTTCTCTTTTTTTACAGAAGCCTGACAAAGAGAGTGAATTTATATCCCAGACACACAGATCAATACTTTGGTTTTATCAGAATTTAGGGCCATTTTCACATATTACTCAGCTTGCAATAAAGCAATTCACAGCTATTCACAACTGTCTGTCAGGATAAGTATATATGGATAGTTTGTATTTCTAAGTACAGTTTGTTCACATATTAGTAAGCATCAGGCATAGAGAGCTTGCTGCACTTCCAGATATTGAGCTACATCTGTTAGTAGGCTTCATCATTAGTTGTGCTGATTGGAGTTGCAAGAAATTGTAATTCGAAAGCATGCAAATGCAAGTAGATAAACAGGCACCACTTTGGTGGGAGGGTAACAGTGTTCCATGCACCTCAATGTATAGTCATGCTGGCCATGTGACCATGTAAGAATTTTTGGACAACACTGACTCCCTCAGCTAGGAAATGGAAATGAGAATGCCCCCCCAGAATTGGACATGACTGGGCAGGGAAAACTTTTCTCTTTTTTCAGTTCTGTTGTACTGTACTGTAAAAGCTGAGTTTATCTTTGAATACTATGCTAGGAGCATCAGTCCATGTGGGTACAGGAAAGACAAAGAATTAGATGAAACTAGGATGAAACCTGGATGTGTTTCAATTTAAATGTAAGGCTAATAAAATTATATTTTGGAAAAAAATACTAATTCAAAATTGATGTTGCCATCAATTATCCTTTAGAATGTTGATTTTATGAATGAATTCACTAAACTTTTTGTTAAGCTTATTTGCTAATAATTAGAGTTCTTGTTATCAAATTCATTTTTGGTGGAATATAGAAGCTGTTTTGAAATTGTATAGGTCTCTAGACTATCTAACTATTTCAATCTTATTGACCTTTGGAGAATCTGTTTTATTATATTTTACTAATAACTTTACTTTCTAAGTGTAATTTATCTAATATTTTTTTCTTTTTTAATTAACACCTTTTTGATAAATATATTCTCTTATTATTCTTTCATGGCTTTCCATCAAAAGTTTCTGAAATCCTAATGCAAGTTAAAGTTGTACTTATTATGCCAGATTTATAACTGGTCAATATCATGAGTTTGTGTTGTTATTTTTTTCCCCTTTTCCGCTTGTTTTGTTGGAATTCTGTAATCTTTCTTTTGCCTTGTGTCTGCTTATTTTAATCTCAAAGGTAATTCCTTTTGCCAGCATTAGGTGGCATCTTCTTCAAGTCTGCCAGATGTTAATATCTTGACTATGAGGAATTATCTCTACTCCTTGATCTTTTAAAAGTATAAGGCTTTACTTAATGCAGCTCTACTTATTGTCACTCATGCCCTGAGGTTGTACTAAATGTCAATGAGTAGAACCTCAGTGTCACTCATGTCCTGGTCACCTCTAGAATGGATTACTGCTACATGCTCTACATGGGGCCGCCCTTGAAGAGCATCCAGAAGCTTCAGCTGGTGCAGAGTGCAACTGCATGAATAGTTAAGTCTGCCTCTAAGATGGCATATTTTATACCTCTATTTCATGAGCTGCATTGATTGCTACTTGCTTCCAGGTGCAATTCAAAATGCTAATTTTGACTTTTATAGCCTTACAAGGCATGGGACCAAGTTGTTTGAAGGACCGTCTCTGGTTATATCTGCCCATTCCACCAAGTCCAGCAAAAGAGATATACTCCAAGTCCCATCTGGAGTTCCATCTGTCTGGATCCCAGGAGAGGCACCTTTTCTGCTGTAGCCCTCTGGAACATCATTCATTTCCCCTGAGGTGAGGTTAGCCCCATTTCTTTTAGTCTTCTAGAAAGCCTTGGAAATGTAATTCTTCCATAAACACTAGTGAGTTTGCAGAATGGTTGAAGGAGACTAAATGATGCTTGTCCTGTTACTCTCTTGGGGTTCCTTTTGTTTTTATTTATTAGTTTTGTAGTTATTTATGTCTGATTTTTTCAATATTGTGATATGGTTTTAATTGTTTTTTTGCTTGTAAACTGCCCAGAGTGACTTTTTGTGAGATAGGTGGCCCTGTCAATTTGCTAAAAGTGAACAAAGAAATAAAATCAATTTGAATGAAATCCTTGTTTACTACAAATTTCTATTTTTATCAGCATTCCTGTTAGAGACATTAATACAATTCTTGCTTTGCCATGAAAAAGCAAAGTCTTCTCACGTTCTCAATTTATTTCCATTAATTTGTAGGCTTCTGAGTAATGTACATCAGATATGTTCACTAAGAAGCTTAATTATGATAGCTCTTAATTATTTTCAACTTTGCAAAAGTGTTTGTTTTTTAATTCTGTTTGGATGATCACGTTATTTTCATACAAATACAGATACTGAGCATTGATACCATATCTATCAGGTTGTCATTCTCAATCTTTTCACCATACAGACAGAGATTGTTTTGTTTGTTAAGATCTTCAACATTTGCCAGAGGTATTTTAACATCCCCCCCCCCCATTTTTTAAGCTAGAGGATTTCTTTTTTGTACCTAATCATATGATAGAAAAGCTGCCTGATCAATATCAGCTAACACAGACTTAAAACTATTAATTTTTTCAAACATACTTGATATATATCTTCTTTTAGTGAAGTAAAGGATGTTTTCTTTTTTAGTTTCAGAGCCTGTTTAAATACTTTAAGTACCTGCTTGGTAATGTTAGAGTCCTCTTAGGAATAATAATTCAGAGACTGAAGTCCATGCCTCGATCTCATCTTCCTCTTCTCCACCGGTGAACAGCAGTTGGTTGATTGTTTTTGTCCTTTCTGGTTTTGATTTCTGTAGCTTGTTGTTAGAGATCCTTCATGAACATTTTGCACTTCTTAATGCTTTAGAAGAGAATTCATGGCAGCTAAGCTATTGACAACATCTAAAAATAACAGATTCATCTGAGCCTCAATTGTGAATTTGGATAAAAATGAAGGGGAAAGGTGCTGTCGTGCTCATTGTTCAGACTGGATCTTTACCCAGTTTGGTTGAGAAAGCAATTGGACCATCTTGTCTCCATTCTTTCTTTCAGGAAAAGCAGTCTGATGATTTTGATTATTTTTTCAGAGGAAGCATCAGTAGATCTGGTGGGATAATTTTCAGTATTTTTCACAAATAATGAATGCCATTGATTATGGGAAGATTTACACTGAGACAGCTGAACACTGATTACATCAAATGGGGTGTTAGGCTACAGCCTGAGCTTGGATATGTAACCTCTCCCAGAGGTTCCAACAGAGATTAGGAATTTCATCAATCAGCTCGCTCATTGAGCTAATTCCTTGATGGCTTGTTTATAGGTTTAAGGCAAAGTTCTGGCAACTGAAGTTGGTAAACTGTAAGGGTTTATGGCTCAAACATAAACCCATAATTTGAACACTTGTCTAAAGTCAATCACTTGGTTAAGTCTTTTCCAAGACAGGATCTCCTTAAAGTAGTATCAAAGATACACCAGATTTATCCTTACCCCCATTATATTTTAGTTTCTATTTTAACTGTATTGTTCAGTCTCTGTCAAATGATGAGTTTCGTCCTTCAGAGTGACCCTTATCCTTATACTTTATGGAGCTGGTGATATCTAGTAGTAACAATTAGGCAGAGGAGCTTCCAAATACTAGCTAGCTTGTCATCATAAAAAACTTACAATCAATTATTCAGAATGATAGGTAATCCTCTTTTCTAAGACCTTGCAGATGCCTTCATAAATGGCAAATCAAGGGCACTCAAATATAACTTTAAGTATCTCCTTTCAATCAACTTCCACATGGAAGCAACAAATTGGCAAAATCTCCTCTTTTGTATAGAGTTACTCAGATGTAATAATCAAATATAATCAGACACAAAAGGCATAAATTCTGTCCCAGAGGCCATTCCATGATTTATAACTAAGGTAATCTTACTTTTACTTTGTGGTACAATTTTGCCTTATAAAGATATAAGATCCCTAGAAGTAATTCAATCTATATTCATGAGGCTCATTCTCCATAGTTCTTGATTCATCTCGAATGCTTTATTAGGACTTAAACTGGGATTTTCTATACTCAACCACATGTGCATTTGCTTCCTGAAATACTGATTGAAAATTAAATTTGCAACTACTTAGCTTATTCTTGCAGAGAAATTCAACTGTTTTTGGAAGAAAGCAATAGTAAATGCTATTTCTTTTTGTACCCTATCAAACCAAACACTTAGAAATAGGCCTGGAACAAATTATTTCTATGGCAAAGCAATGCATGTTAGATCTTGATTTGCACATTGACAGATCCAAAGTCCCATATTATATTTAGGGGGTGTTTATCTCAACTCTTTTGCTGTTCCAAACTATTTTAAGATCATTCCCCCTCACCTAGAAAGGTATTCTCATTAGTAAGATACAGTATAATGCCATACTAATGAAACTTGAAAAGGGTGGATTAATTATACTCTTTATTTAAGATATCACTGCATATGTTCAGAAGTAACAATTTAGTCAATAGTTCATATTCTGCTGCACTGCCCATTATTTGTGTCAGGCAACCAGTTCTGATATATCCCTACTAGCCATATGAGCTGACCCCCACGACGAAGATGATAAACTTTTATTAGCAGACAGTTCCACTGAAATTTCTAAGGAAGTTGCTAAATCTTGCTCAACTTCAATTGCAGTCAGAAGCCAATGGGTTTTAATTTTGCAGGATCCAATCTGTCGGTCACAAAGACCAGAGGTTTAGTCTTCCAAGATTTCAGACTCATGCTAGAGCCTATCCTCAGGGAACGTCTCTCTAGCAGAACATCTGGCAAGAGATGTGAATGTCATTCTGTTAGAGAGACGTTCCCTGAGGATGGGCTCCAGCATGAGCTCGGAAGACTAAACCTCTGGTCCCGGTGACCCACCCAGACTGGATCCTGCAATATTATCTTGGGACCTACCGGTATATATTTGCCTTCATTTGGGTTTTAATTTGTTCGTACCTGGAGTGCCTGGATATCTGTGGATGCCTAGATGCCATTACATTTTACAACTACATAGTTTAGCAATGGCAATCCTGGTCCCATTGTAGTCTGAGGAATACCTGTGTATATGTATGTGTGATTAAAAGAAATAAATATAAATTGGAGATAAATAAGAAAGAATATAAAAATGTTTAAAAATTGAGATAAAGACTATAATAATGGTAAAGTAAAATAACATATAACACAAGGAAATTTATGAAACTCCAGATCTTTACTTTACTCTGAACTGAACAAAGACACAAAACAGGGCAACTGGGAACATATATGTGAGTTTTTATCAGATAGGAGAAGAACAAATAGAAGTCATGCTCTTTGTCCAGAAACTTCTTCAGGATGAAGTGGATGGATAGAGAGTCATCCAAGAGCCCCTGTAAAGGGAACAACAAAGGAGCCTATGGCTCAGAGACTTTATTCACTGTTCCCACATGGGCATGGGTACTGGTGGAGAGGAGAGGGATATGTTTGCAGTATAGTATCCAAAGAGGAATACTGAGGAAAGCACATTGAGCCTGCATATCATATGCTCAGCAAATGTTCATTATTGTTATGTTCACTATAGGTATGAAGCTGGTACAAAACCTTTTGAAAGAAACCCCAAAATTATAGAACTAGATTTTAGGGTTAGATTGATTTGGAGGTCAATATCCTAGATGTGTTGCTTGACAACATTTCTATCATTTTAGAAATTAGTCAGATGTCAGCCCTACTAGATAGATCAGATCAAGATATCAATCAACTCCATAGGAAGGTGAAAACTACTCATATTGAGATTGACTATAATAACAAAATGTTGCATGACTGATTGTGTGGTACCTCCTCCCCCATCTTATACTCCAGTGAATTAGGGACATGTCTCTCTGAGTCACATCTAAGTCTTATCTGGGCATTGTGGACTTAGAAAATGTTTTACCTCTAGTCACCTTAGCAATAGAATTTAGAAAGATTGGATAACTAGAAGCAGCCTTTTGTCAATGGTGGATCACCTTAATTTTTCCCGCAATCTGTTTTTGGGAATTAAATTCAAAGTCAATGTAAAGTTATCAAAGGTTGCAAAAACGGGAAAGTGTTTTTCAGCCAAATTTAAAGGTGCCTTCTTTCGCAGTAGATTTAATGCAAAATGCAGCAACTTATTTCTGGACAAGTAGAACAAACCTTACTTGGAATTCCTTTACTTTGTAAAGGCAAAAGTAGACACCACTTTTACATCAGGACTAAAAACAAGGTCAAATTTGTAGCAGAGCATTCCAGCCTCCCAGGATACTTTATTGCAGATCCCAAAGTGACAATTTTGGAAAGCTGATACTTTAACAGCAACATTGGGCAACAGATTGCTGAACTCACAAACATCAAAAAGTTTCAAGACACCTCAAAAGGTTTCAACAAACACAATGGGTTTTTAACTAACTACAATTGTTAATTGATAAAATATTTTAATCTGTATCTGCTGTTTCGTATGTGATTTATATCTGCATAATCTAGCTACCTTTCCCTCCCTTTCCCTCCCCTAACCCGATTTAAATCCTACATTAGTCCAGCCACGCTATGCATCTGATGAAGTGAGTTGCAGCTCACAAAAGTTTCTATTTTTTAATAAAATTGTATTATCAGACTAATATGTTTTGCCTAATTTGCATTTTATTATCTCTTAAGGTATTTTTAGTTTACTCTAGGGTGTTCCCATTTATTAAAATGTATTACAAATTTGAGTTCACAATCTCTGCCATATTAATATCTTCAATAACAATGAACTAAATAATTGAAACTATATTATTGAGGGGAGCAGAGGATCCAAGTACATGTGCCCAGTACATCAGATGTCATCTTGGAACCACTGAACAGAAGCGTGTTACTACTGATTCTGTTACTAGAATATTTAGGAATTGTTGAAATGGAGACAGCGGTTTTATCATGACTGAATGTAATCAACAGAGTTACTCTTTACTCCATGTATAGCCATGAAAGGTAATCTGCTTCTCCTGTTGTTATTAGATTTGTTGTCCACCCTTTTTTTTCCAAAGTACATTTTAGGGTCAACTCATGGCAGGAATATCTTAATATACTTGTCTGCTGTTATACATGTGTGTAGCCTTGTCTGCAGCTGTCAAATAGCTCTGCATCATCCTGTTCCACTGAAAGTGTAAAGTGAGATAAGCTGTCTATCCTTTACCAAAGCAACAAAGGAGAAAAACATAAGTCTAAAAGAAGAAGAAGTGGTTCAAACAGACACCACCCTAATTTAATGGATATAAGAAAGGGACGAGGCATTGACAATCAGACTTGCAAGATTATGTTATTGTAGTCAATCTTAGTAAAGGTAATTTTAGCCTGCCTTCCTTTCATGGTCTGTTCTGTCTGGTGAGGCTGACACTTCTGATATGATGCTGAACTAGATAATTATATTTTCCTTGTAACTCTGAAATGTCCCTGAATGTAGATACTTGTTTACTGATATCCTTATATTAGAAATTTTAGTAACAAGAATAAAATATACCTTTCATAATATTTTCCTCTTCTTATTAACATTAATATTTTAAATCATAGCTAATACTGATATAATATTTTCTCTTCTCTATCTTTAAAGGTCTAAGTTATCTAAACATTATAGTGTTAATTATCTCTAGTCAACACTGTATAAATACCGATGTATGAACATGATATAATGTATCAAAATAAAAACAATACAATAAAACAAATTTTTTAAAAAAATATTAGATCTGTTCCTGGAGTGGCTGAATTACTGCATGAAACAAGAGTGCGAATTAATTTCTTTCCTGCTGTAAATGTACTCTTTGGCAGCTGGATGTGATAGTGCCATTCTCTAGGAAATTACCTGAGATGTGTTGTGTATATCAATATACTGTTATTTCAGTCTCTCCATATATTTGTGCTTAGAATCCAACTCACAGTTTGAAGAGTATTCAAAAGTTGGACTTGAAAGAAGCAAGATAGGAAGTGTATTGATACTTTCAAACTTTGGTGTTCAAGACAAGACAAGACAAGACAAGACAAGACAAGACAAGACAAGACAAGACAAGACAAGACAAGACAAGACAAGACAAGACAAGACAAGACAAGACAAGACAAGACAAGACAAGACAAGACAAGACAAGACAAGACAAGACAAGACAGCAAATGGGTCATTGAACAAATGAAATTTTGTGTGGTCATCAAGACTTAAGGCCACCTCAAAGGGTTGATACCAATTTGATGGCACATACTGATATCAAGTGGAATTCAAACAAACATTAGCCTGACTAGGTGGCTCAGTGACTAAGACACTGAGCTTGTCGATCAGAAAGGTCAGCAGTTCAGCAGTTCAAATCCAGGTCTCCTCCAGTACAGGTCTCCTGTTTGAGCAGTGGGTTGGACTAGATGACCTCCAAGGTCCCTTCCAACTCTGTTACTTTTACTATATATGTTAGTGCCCAAGGGGATTTTTCCTTCCATGAAAAGGAAGTCATAAATGTTGCAAGAATGTTGGATAACAGTAAACTTGCAGGACTAGATGGTGTAGAGAAATGTTAAAATATGACTGTGGTCACGTGGTAGAATGGCTATGCAGTTTGACATTAATGTCTACCCGAGTATTGAAAGAATGATGATGTTGGTGCCCTACATAAACAGAAGGTGACCATATGAGTGACTGCAAAAACTGCAACATAAGTGAGCTTGGAAGACACGTCACAAAATTCTGATTTAAAAGAGATGAGAAGTGACACAAATGAAATCTAGTAAACACAAGTGTAACTTTCTGCTAGGCAGAACAGATCTCTTCTGCTCTTGTGTAATCTCTGAGAAATGTATGAATATCAGAAAGAAAAAAATACTGTAGGTTTGTTGTTTCAGAGACAGACTATAATTAAGCAACAAGATTTTAGTTGTATCTTGTTTTATGTGAATAGGAAGTTTAGTTGCTGAACACAAAAGACAGTCACTGAGGGAAACTGAGCAAGCAAAGAAAAGAATGCTTAGCAAATTATTCAACAGTGAAAAAGAACTAAAATAACAATATATGAGGACCCCCTTGGTTGTTCTATATATTTATATATAGCTATATAAGAAATATTCATAGTGATGTTAGAAGAAGAGTATGTTGGTCGATGTGAATGTGCATATAGTTTTGTATGCAGAGAATTTGCAATAAACATTAGATTATATGATGCCATGAGAACCATAGAACTGAAATCTATTTTAGACTAAGTGAGCTATATTTGGAATGAAGAATTGAGTAACTAACAGGTAGTTATGAAAATAAATGGTGGAAAAACTAGAGAATAAATGTGAATTTGTGCCCTTGGCAGAAAGTTTACTAATGATTTACTAATTTTTAGTAGCTAGTCTATTTACTTAAGTGCACCAAGATATTTTAAGATCTGTACCTTAAAATGTATTTTAAGGTCTGTATCTTTGTTGATTGTACAACACAGGTGGGTAGTAGCAGTAGCCGGCTGAGAGGAAGTAATGTTTGTTGAAAGCAGTGAAAATGTATTGTGAGAACCTGCTAATGTCCATTTTGTTATATGACAAATGTTCAGTATATCAGAAAAAACAGAGAAGCAAGTTAGGCATTGTATGGATGTAATTAAAAATAACTGATGAGATTATTTGGAATGAAAGTAAAGTAAGAGAATTTTGGAACACACATTTTAGGAAATCTAGATGTTGAATATTTATTGAGGGAAATTGGATTAGAATATGATAAGTGTGGTTTTAAAATTTAAGAAAGCAATGTTAATAACCATGCTATGCTGATGACATGCAAATGGGTGATGGGTTTTGTGTCTTAGATTCATTTGCAACAGTATTCACCAATATATGGAGCCAATTTATGTTGTTTGGGTTGATAGTAGCTGTTGTCTACTATTTTTGGAAGATATTGGGTTGGGAAAGGCTACTACCAAGGTGGCAAGTTCCCCCAGATTCCTCAGAGGTATTCCTTACTGTTTCATTTTCTAGAAGGTTGCATGAAATACTATTGCTGTCTCAAAAGTATCTGAAGGGCTATTGTGTAGAAGAAAGGGAAAAGTTTAGAGTTGTTTAGGGTTGCTCAAGAAGACAGGACAAGAAATGCTGAATTTTAATAACAAGGAGCTACATTTTGATTAGTCATCACTAAAATCATTTTAGGAGTAAGAGGAAACAGACAGGTATGGGAGATGGTGTAGGCTCTCCCCTCTTCATTTGAGGGGATTAAACAGAAGGTGGATGGCTATCAGTCAGAGATGTTTGTTGCTGTGGATTCTGGAACAGAGCAGAGACTGAACTAGATGATTTCCAAGATCCCTTCCAAAGGGATTGTTTGGATAGCCCCCAACATTGCTTTCTGTCCTTTATTCAGAATGTTGATGATAAGATACAGTCTTTGACATTTGATAGGTTGAATCCAAAATTTCCCCTATCAAATATATCATATATATTCAAAATAGTTCTAGGACATTTGGTGTTCTTTGGGTTGTTGATTGGAAAGTAAAAATAATTTTCTGAAATTAAGAATGTTTGGAAATCTCATAGCAGACTAGAAACTAGAATCTAGTTTTTTACTTTGTTTGCAATATGTCTTCGCCTTCTTGCTTGCTTTTTCCTGCATGATTTAAAAACGCAAGTCATGTATGCTTCATCTGTTAGCTAAAAGCAATTTTCTAATGAATATTCTAATTGTGGGAACATACATACATCCTTTAAGGAAATTGGAAGAATTATGAGGATTAGTATTTTGTAATGGGAGATCAGGTCGGAAGGTGTCCAATATGCTACTGGGGAAGAGCAGAGGACTAGTACTAGTAGCGCCAGAAAGAGTGAAGTGACTGGGCCAAAGCCAAAAGGATGCTCAGCTGTGGATGCATCTGGTGGTGAAAGGAAAGTCCGATGCTGTAAAGATTTTTTTCTCTATAGGAACCTGGAATGTAAGATCCATGAATCAAGTCAAGCTGGATGTGGTTAAACAAGAGATGACAAGACTAAACATCGACGTCTCCTACATGAGCAGGGGGTTGGACTAGATGACTTCCAAGGTCCCTTCCAACTCTGTTACTGTTAAAAATCTTAGGAATCAGCGAACTAAAATGGACAGGAATGGGTGAATTTAATTCAGATGACCATCAAGTATACTACTGCAGGCAAGAATCCTTCAGAAGAAATTGAGTAGCCTTCATAATCAATTAAAGAGTAGGAAAAGCAATACTGGGATACAATCCCCAAAATGACAGAATGATCTCAGTTCAAATCTAAGGCAAACCATTCAATATCACAGTAATCCAAGTCTATGCCCCAACCACTGGTGCTGAAGAGGATGAAATTGGCCGGTTCTATGACGGCCTGCAGCACCTTATAGAATTAACACCAAAAAATGATGTCCTTATCATCATGGGGATTGGAATGCTAAAGTAGGAACCAAAAGATAACAGGAATAACAGGCAAGTTTGGCCTGGGAGTACAAAATGAAGCAGGGCACAGGCTGATAGAATTTTGTCAAAATAATACGATGGTCATAGCTGATTGTGGCTCAGATCATGAGCTTAGATCAGGCAGGATTTCGAAAAGGCAGAGGAACTAGAGATCAAATTGCCAACATACGCTGGATCATGGAGAAAGCTAGGGAGTTCCAGAAAAACATCTACTTCTGCTTCATTGACTATGCTAAAGCCTTTGCTTGTGTGGATCACAAAAAATTGTGGCAAGTTCTTAAAGAGATGGGAGTAGCAGACCATCTTATTTGTCTCTTGAGAAACCTATATGCGGGTCAAGAGGCAACAGTGAGAACTGGACATGGAACCACTGACAGGTTGAAACTTGGGAAAGGAGTCTGGCAAGGCTGTATACTTTTGCCCTGCCTATTTAACTTATATGCAGAGCACATCATGAGAAAGGCGGGGCTAGATTAATCAAAAGTTGGAGTTAAGATTGCTGGGAGAAATATCAACAACCTCAGATATGTAGATGATACCACTCTAATGGTGACAGATTTTATTTTCCTGGGCTCCAAGATCACCGCAGATGGGGACTGCAGCCAAGAAATTAAAAGATGCTTGCTCCTGGGGAGGAAAGCTATGGCAAATCTAGACAGCATACTAAAAAGCAGAGACATCACCCTGCCAACAAAAGTGTATATAATCAAGGCTATGGTTTTCCCAGTTGCAATGTATGGCTGTGAAAGCTGGACCATAAGAAAGGCTGAGTGTCAAAGAATTTAGGCCTTTGAACTATCGTGCTGGAGAAGAGTCCTGCGAGTCCCTTGGACTGCAAGGTGATCAAACCGGTCAGTCCTACAGGAGATCAACCCTGACTGCTCTCTAGAAGGCCAGGTCATGAAGATGAAACTCAAATACTTTGGCCACCTAATGAGAAGGAAGGACTCACTGGAGAAGAGCCTAATGCTGGGAAAGATTGAGAGCAAAAGAAGGGGACGGCAGAGAATGGGGTGGCTGGATGGAGTCACTGAGTCGGCATGAGTTTAAATGGACTCTGAGGGATGGTAGAGGACAAGAAAACCTGGAGGAACGTTGTCCATGGGTCGGACATGACTTTGCAACTAACAACAACAACGGGAGATCAGATTCACATTCCTTTAAAACCACAAATGAGGACTCTGTTAGTGTTTATTCAGATTATTACAGTAAAGTACACAAGCTTTCATGTAGAACAGCTCGCTTCATTGGATGTATGAGGTGGCTACATTGATGTAGGGTTTAAATTGGGATGAGGTGAACAGAGAGGGGGGATGGAGAAAGGCAGGGTGGTTATCAAAGTACAAGTTATATGTAAGGCAAGTATTTTATCACTTAACAATTGTAATCTGTTAGACATACCATTCTTTCAACATAGAACAAACAGTCCAAACTTTGTACAAAAGAATTAATGGACATGTTTGACATCAGGACTCAAAAAAAGGACAAGGCATATCAGAGGATTTTAACCTCTCAAAACAATCCATTACAGATTTCAAAGTGGTTACTTTGGGGGGAAAAACACTTTTTAACAGGACAATTGAGCAAGATATTGATGAACTCATATACATCAAAAGGTTTCAGGCTATCTCAGCAATACAATGGAATTTTAACACATTACAATTGTTGTTTGACATAGTGCTTGTTATCTGTCTCACATTTAACTTGCACCTTTTTCTTCCACTCCATGGATTGCTGTTATCTAGTTTTTCATAGATTATGTCTTCTTTATTTTGATCAGGAAAATGCTATGCAGAAAAGTAAACACTTTCGTGATATTTATTTTGCAGTTGCCTTTTTCGTATAGCTTTTATATATTGTTATTGGTTAATTAGGTTCTATATATGGAAAGGTGATAAATATATCTGAATAAAAAATAAATAGCATTCTTTCAGTACTGCTGAAAATGTATTTATAGCCTTATTAAAAACAGTCCACCTGGTTTAACATTATTTTCCAGATGCTTCTTTTATTTTACAGTCTTTTGAATGAAGTTTAATATTTTCAAAAGAAATGTTTGGAGAAGTTTTCATAAATTACTTGCCATGGAGTGTATATTTTGTTTTGAAGGTTTAGAATATATTAATTGTAAGCAAAGAAACTCAAAGCAAATTGTCCTAAGATTTAACATTGCCTGCTTAACTGTCAAATGTTTATCTGTGTGCATCCCATTCAGGAAAATATTTGATTTACTGATCTTGAATGAACTTTTTCCAAAGTGCTGGAAATGTCTAGTTGGTGTTACCTTTCTTCAATAGAATCTGCCTTTCCCTATCAGCCTGTTTTATCTCTTATCATTTGTTCAGCTGTCACCAAAGACTTTAGGCATTGATGAAAGGAATTGGAAACTTAGCGCTCATGAGAAAGATAGTTCCTAGAAGCTATTCAGTGAGGACAGTTTTGTATCACTAGGAATTAACTGGTGCTAGAGTTCCACTGCTTTTTGCGGCCTTTCAGTGATCCACTTATTGCCTGGAAGTTACTAATTTTATACACCCACATTGAAATTTAGGTCAGCTCAACTCAAAGATCATCCTAGTTTTGCTGTGGGGGAAAGGAAACAAATAAAGCTGAATTCCTTATTTTTAGAAATATAATATCTAGTTCTTATACTCATACCTCTTTCCAGACATAGATAAGAATATTGTTTCCTTTGTCACTGGAAAACAGAGAAAGCTAAACTAGATCAGCCATTCTCAAACTTTGCAATATTAGTACTACCATTAATAACACTAATTATGTCAAGGGAGGTGAAATAAACATGCCACTTGCTTTTAATCATTTTTATCTATATTTCCAATCAAACAATGGTAGACCTTTCAAGCTTTATACATTAAAACCATGTACTTAGAATCCAACATATTTAATGGGAAAAAAGGATCTGTTTGCTTCCTGTTGCATAATTTCTGAAAACTGATCATGAGATACTCACTCTCATTTGATTTTCCTCTCCTGTTCATTCAAAGACACAGATAAAACAGAATGTAATTGGTGAGCTGTATCCTTATGCTACAGAAGCAATGTATTTAAGTAGTAGTTAAATATAACACAGCACAGAGAAGCCTATACATTTTCCAGATAGATAAATGTAGACATTATTTCCTATGATTAATTATGTTTTCCTATCATTTATACACATGCCAAGGAAAGCTTCATTGTTTTTAAACTTTTGAATACGGTCTGCAGTCAGCCGTGGAAATAATCTCAGATCAGGCACAATGGTAACCTACCATTGTGTGGTATATCCATATTTTCAGAAAAAAAGCATCATTTTAAGAAAATATAAACACTGCACCTAAGCTTTTGCTGGCATTTGTGAAAAGGCCACAATTTCTCCATATAGCCTTCAAATCTGTGTCATGAGATCAATGGCTTTTATACTTCTGCTTGCAATGCAACTGAACCGAATGGTGTTTCAGACTGGAAGGATTATTCCTTCATGGAAATGAAAGGTTTGCTATAGGGCTTGGGCTGCTGCATGGCTTACATGTCATTACTTTAATAATTTTCCCATCTCAAATTATTAGCAATCTAAGTTGAATTACCTCCCAATTTGCATATGTAAATATTTTCCATTTACTATTTTCTCCAGTATTTAAATATGATCTATTGAAGCACTTTTCTTCAATAAGTATTAAACATCCAGATTAATGTTAATTTTGCACATTCAGCTTTTATGCAACTGACATCTTAAAAGCCTTGACACATGGACTGCACCACTACTCAGACTGTATTTGGAATAAAAATGATAAGTACTATCATTTATGAATTGACCACAAATAATTTACTGAGTGCATCACACTAAATCAAAATCAAGCAAACCACATTATAGTTTAGCTCAGACTTCAGGCAGAAAAAGTGGGAAGGAGATATCACTGAAAGATATAGCCTTGACACTCTCACTAAAGATATGCCTTTTTTATTATAGTCAAGTTAATCACAATATAGGTATCCCATTGACTATTCTGCAGTATATCTACTCGTGTCCCTTCATTATTTTTTCAGAAATATGCTCTGAATACTACTTAACCAAACTTTTAAAAAATATAGTATTAAATATCTTTGAACAATCATTCCATGCTTTTGCAGATATTTAATAGGGTCTGTGCACTTTACTTTTACAGTGGAGCCTTCATTTTATTTTAATTTATGTATTATATTATTTATATTCTATCTTTCTGCTTATTTTGCAGTCAAGGCAGCTTACAATAAAAATATAGACCATTGCATAAAATATAAAATGAAATTAAAATCAAAGGTAAAATTCAAGCCAATAATTAACAGCTTGGCAGGAGAGATACTTTTTCCATTTTCCTAAATACTAGGGGTCTGGGAGTCAAACCCATCTCCTTATATTCCATAGCCAGATAACTAGAAAAGAACACTCATTGCTGTATAACCAACATTGGAAGATCAATGAAGCAACTCTGTTTATCACTGCAGTCATATTATTTTGTTCTGCCCCAACTTGATTGCTTAGAAAGATTTAATAGTCATTGCCAGACTCCCCATTTAATAACATTACATTAAACTGGGGGACAAATGCCTGATTTCAGGAATGAGCAAAGCAAAACTTACTCAACAGCTTATGTGTGCAATTTGCAAGCTGCAGATGGAATATAAATAGCTTATTCAGATAAGGTTGTAAAATATTCAATTTTGGCTTCTAAAAATCCCATCCCTGTCTTAATAGCACTTGTGTCTTAGGCAGAGAGAGAGAAAAAAATGAGGGTTGCATTTTGCATTAATTAACAATGTGGTTTGTTTTTGACTTTGTATGTGAACTTAACCATTGGGGTATATAAAACTGAATTCCTATTTTAGCATATGGTTTGAACCTAGCCAACTGCAGCGTATTTAATAAACTATCTTTGCAGTAGGGAGAGGAAACTTTACAATTTCACACCAGCAAAATCTTGCAGAAAAGTGGCCAATTTGTGACAGAGCCGTTTTGCCTCATTTTCCAGATTCTGGAAGAAGTGATGACAAAGACATATCTGTGAGGTCATCAGGACTTTTCTTTTGTGCCTTTGAGTCAGTGTTGACACCTGGGGACTACCTGGACAAGTCCTTGCAGTTTTCTTAGCAGTTTGCCCTTGCCTGCTTCCTAGGGCTGAGAGAGTGACTGGCCTAGTCACCCAACTGAGTTTGTGCATAAAGCAGGACTAGAATTCATGTCTTTGTTTCTATCCTAGTACCTTAATCACTACATCAAACTTTCAAGCTCTCAAGCTTTAGGGTGACTTTATTATCTTCAATTTAACAGAAATTCTGCTTTCATACATAGACTTCCTTACTTGAAGGGTGGCTGGTTGCAGAACATACCCTAGTGGAGAAATTTTTATTACTTACAGACAGTAGCACTCCAGATAGTTGAAACAGTCTGTTCATGTCATACTGTTGATTAGTTGAACATCAGATGTGTCTATGAGACATAGGAGCCACATTGCAGACTTGGAAATAATGTCTGAATCAGTATGTTCTTTACCACTGAATTATCTATCAGACTACATCGGTTCTCTTACAGAACAGATGGCAGTATCTTATTTGAATGTATTTGTGTAATCCGTATTTGGTTCACTGAAAGAATTCACACACAAGCACACACATCAATTAAAAACAGCTTAGAGAGATTTAATCCAGAAAGCTTAACTTTCTGGCAATACCATTTTCATATGGATTCCAGGATAGAAGGGAGGGGAATCTGCTTTGCAACAAAAATAGGTTATTCTTTTGCACTTTCACCCCATTAGCAGAAAATATTGAAGAACTGTTTTTTTCCCCACTCTTTGTGCGTTAGCTTCTTTTTGTACTGAAGTTCCCTCCTTAATGTCCAGGAATAAGCTTGTCCCGTCTTGATTTGAATCCTTTAATTTAACCATATTATGCTTATTGTAAGTCACCCAGAATTTCTTAAGATGTACAGCCATTTAAATAAATATTTTAACCAGTTGTGGGATTCAAGTAATTTAACAACCGGTTCTCTGCCCTAATGATTTCTTCCAACAACTAGTTTGCCAAAATGCTCAGAAAGTTAACAACCGGTTCTCCTGAAGTGGTGCGAACTGGCTGAATCCCACCACTGATTTTAACATAGACAAAATTGTATGCATGGATCCTTTCAAGGGTAATATGTGTGTGTTTGTATTCTAAAGTTTTTATCCAGAACATGGATTGATAAATGCGGTCCAGATAGAAGTGATCTGTTTATACAGACACAGAAACATTAAAATCTGATTGTTAATACATTTCTGTGTGGTTTTTAGTCTTATAATATTGAGGTGCAAGTATACTTAAAACTATGTTTATGTCTTTTAGATATGCTCAGAAGTTCATTAAAAGGAGAAACTTCTCCTCTTATACACAGTATTCCTACTTGCCTTATAACAATTCTTACCATGCAAATGAACAGTGGCTATATAGCAGATAGGTTCAAGTGAGCGTCCACAGCAAACCACGATGTCAAAATAACAAGCATAACAAGCATGTCATCACGTAAAAGCTGTGATTATTGATCCCTATGTCTGAGGGAAGAAAGCTGTGGCTTTGTGTGATATCATCATATATTTTATCACTTTACCTTTTCTCCACCCCCCCAAGCACTCTCATTTTCTGGAATTAAACAATGCAGTAATATGGCAGTTTGAAAAGACAGTGATATGACTTGCTCTGTTTCTCAATGTGGTTTTTATCCTACAAGTGGAATAAAGTATTCTGGAGGTCCTGACATTGACTGGATTCATATATAGTGCACTTGATCTTGGTTTATGAAATATGCCACTGTAAAGTTCAGCCAGCGAGCTACACTGTGGAAAAGATCCTCAATCTTTCTAGGCTGGTGGGCACATTTGGAAATGTTGAGAACATTGGCTGCTGGAATTGCTTGGCCATTAATAAAATGACTGCTGTGGGGGGGGACAGAAGCTATTATAGTGCAATGAGTTTAGCAGAACCTGCTTGACATCCTCTCTATAAGATAAGGCATCTGAAGCTCCCTGGGGAATTTTGCATAGAAGCAAATGCTGGAGGGTAAGGGGGGTGACTAGAGCCTCTAGTCACCCTCCTTGCCCTCCAGCATTTGCTCCTAGATACCTCTGCAAAGCTCCCCAGTGAACTACAGCTGCCTTATCTTTTATGGGGCTCATTTAGGTGAGAAATCAAGACAATGTTGGAAATTCATGCTTTGCTTGGCAAAGTGCTAGCTAGGAAAGCTGGTGGGGCAGGAAAGAGCTCAGCGGGCACCAGTGAAAATGCCCGTGGGTACAACTGGCGTTTCTGCGGTACCACATTTAGCACCCCAGCCTTAACCTTCATTTTACAAATCGCAACCCTGTGCTAAATTGCAAACCACCAAACCCCCCCTTTCCGGTTGAACGTGGGATCGATGAGTCCAGCTACCACCGGCTTCTAATTGAGGAGGCTCGGCAGCAAAACACGCGCTGAAGAGGGAAGGGCGAAAGAACCCCAACCGGCGAATCCGGCTCCGCCGGCAGAGAAGCAGCGGGTTCCTCGGTGCCCAGGATGGTTTTCTGGCGGCTGAAGGGGGGCGCGGCTCGGGCGCGTGCGACGTTGGGCCGGGGAGGGAAGAGTCCCGCGGCCAGGGAGGCGCAGCTGGTATTACCCACAATTCTTTCTCCAGCCCCTGCAAAGAGGTGGAGGTTAGGGTTAGTTTTATATATATATATACACACACAACCTGCAAGCTGGGAGGGGACAGCGGAAAGATGAGAGAAAAAGAGGAGGGAAAGGAGACGCGGGTGGAAAAGGCACGCGCTCTTTATCGCCGGCGAAAGGGGAACCCGTCCCCTTCCCATTTGAACCCCACGCTCCTTGCAACGTCCCTCGTCGTTTGACAGCCAAACGACCCCCTGCTCTCAGCGCTGCAAAGCCCGCCCTTGCTCTTCCTTTCCTCGTCGCCCCCCGAGAGAAAACGCCGCGCGCCGCCGCCTCCATTGCCCCCGCCTCCTTTTCCCGGGCGCTGGCTTTTGACTACGCGATGGCAACTCCCCGCGTTTGCCTTTCCCTGCTGACTCAAGCCCGCGAGAGAAATGGGAGCAGAAGGCGCAGAGGAGGATTGAAGGGACGCCGCCCCTCCTCCTCTTGAGGAGGCTCGTGCCCTTTCCCGGCTTCCCCACCCTCCCTCCCTCCCTCTCTGTGGAGAAGAAAAGGTGCCCGCGCCCAGCAGCCGCAGCAGGCAAAGTGGGCACTTGTGAGGAGCGGGCGGGCGGGAGGAGAAAGGGACGCGTCCTAAGGGGCGCGGGCGGATGAAGCAGCCCCCACCGCCAGGAGGAGCCGGATTCTGCAAGGACTCGGGGCAGCGGCTCCGCCTCTCTCTCTCTCTCTTTCTCTCTCTCTCGCCAACTCCGGTCCTCCTTCAGCATCCTCCAGAGGCGCCGCTGGAGGGAGGGAGGTGCTGCAGAGGCAGCGTGGTGCATGGAGGAGCGCGCCGAGGCCAGGAAGCCTCGCCTACCGGAGCGCGGACCCTGGAGGAAAAACCCCTCCCGCACCTGTGCTTTTTTTTTTTTTTTTTTTTTTTTTTGTGCCTGCTGCTTTCAAGCCTCCCGGGGCCGGCTGCCGACTGCGTGGCTTCTGGTAAGTCTGAGGGGAGTCACCGCCTTTTGCGGGGGAGGGGGGGGGGCAGCGGGAGAGGCTCTTGTTATGCTGGCATTTTGCGCTCATCTCTGCTGCTGCGCTGGCCGCGGGTGGGTAGGTGGGTGGAAAAGAAGGAGGGAGAAGTTGCTTTGTTTGCGTGGGCTGCTGGGTGGTTGGGGTGGCGCTGGCAGTCGCCCCCGTCCTTTCTTCCTCTACATCACAAGCATCCTTTGGGAGGGTAAGAGAACCAGAAGCGAATGAGTCAGTCGTTATGCGTGCGTGCGGCTCTCCTGGCTATGGGAACATTATTATGTCATTTCCTAGGCTTAGCATCCTTTTCATGTCAAGAGGGGAAAACCTTTTGGTGGCCGAGGTCGTTCGTGATCCGAAGTCGGCTAGGACTGTCTGCAGCCTTATCTGTTTACATTTCCCCTGCGAGGTGTAATGGCAGATGTATCAGATATCTCGGTTCGCCTGTGGCTCTCCTGACAAATTCATTTGGGGTGCTGACGATGTGTCAATGTACGCAACAGAGGGCATTGCGAAAGGATTTCCGTATGAAAGACCGGTCATTTTCCCCAAATTCCCTCAGGATTTATAATTACCATGTGAAAACTAACAACAAACTAATACAATTATTCTTTGGACATGAAGTTTCAGTAATCAGACTGAGTCAGTGGAAACATTGGCTTGAAAGATTTCCTTTGGCAAAGAATTAGATGGGGGGTGGGGATTGTAAGAAAAGCCAGAAACTGTTTAAGTGAATAGAGTGCCTACAGTTCTCAGAAAGTATTTGAACATTATATTGGATATAAATTGTCATATATAATCATTTGTTTATAGCAATTTAATTCAGTGGTGGTTTACCTGACATCAGTCTTCGTTATTGATTATATTGATTATTCATTACGAGGCCTAGATTTTTAGATAGCTTGTATTGTAAACAGGGAAGGCTTCCTTTTTGGTTAATTTAAACTGCCAATGCTAGCAAAATTTGATATACCGTATTTTTCGGAGTATAAGACGCACCTACCTTTTTTGGTTGTTGTTTTTTAAAGTTTTTTTTTATTTTTTAGACAAACACACATACAAACATACAATGTATTTTCTTTGAACAGAGTATTTGGCTGGTTCACAAATTTAAACAATGTTTAGTCATTTCAATTAAATTTACAATTTCCATATTTCCTTTTTGCCATATTTATTCCTCATCTTTTTTTAAAAAAAACCAATATTACCCTTCATTCTCATCTCTAATCTTAATCAAATTCAATTTTTTCCTTCTATTCTATATTATACCCCTTCCCATTGTCATCTATTTTTATATCCATCCTCACATTGGTTAATTATGTAATATTACAATTGTTTAATACAAATTCAACATTTTTATATAAATCAATTAGTTATATAACTATCTTTTTTGTATATTAATCAATATGAACATTCCAATTATTTCCATGCAATCCAATTTCTTACAAATCAATTAATTATATTTACCAATAATAATAAACCAAATAATTTTCCCCATATATTCCTCCAAACCACAACTTAACCATTTCTACTTTCAACACAATATATACTTAATAGTATCTCAATTATTACAATTCCCTAGTTAAATAGAGCTTTCCCCTTATGTTACTCATTTTCACATCTTAAACTCTCCCAATAACCCAAAGTTTTGCTCATATAGAAAAATATTCCAATTATTATTCATTTCATTTTTACAATCATGATTTCCCATTTAATTCTTACTACTATTCATATTTCAATTCTAAATATGTATAACATCTTTCTCTTTCATTTCTTTTTCTTTTTCTCCTTTCCCATTTTTATTTTTGCCTTTTTTCTTTTGTGTTTTAAAATCTTGAACTTTCTCTTTTGCCCTAAATTTCTCATTGTTTGCACCCACCTTTTTTGGTGAAGAAAAAGAAAAAGAAATCTCTCTCTGCCTCATTTTGCCACATTGCAGCAAAGAGCCTGCTTTACTTTCAGTTTTGTTTTTCAGCATAGCTAGGGGAAAAAAAAATCTGCTCCAGCACTCTTTGCAGCAAGCAGCAGAGCCCTGCACAAAACAGCTGAGAGCAAATCAGCTGAGAGTCGGGAGGCTGATCTAATCAACTTGTGCTAATTAAGCTATGCTAAAGCTGAAAGGAGCTGTTTTTTTCTTGCTGTTTGCTTGCAAGGAGGTAACTGCTGGAGGCACAGGCCAAAGGATGGGAGCCAGTGGGTGGGCAGGGCTACATTTGGTGTATAAGATGCACCTAAATTTTCACCCCCTTTTGGGAGGTAAAAAGGTGCATCTTATACTCCAAAAAATACGGTAGTTAATATTTGAGATAGTTAATTTGATATTGTGGATCATTGTTATTCATTTTTTGGATATTTTTACTGCACTGTATGAGGATTTTTCCAAACCTTTTAAAAAAGAAACTGCAATGTTTAATTCTTGTGAAGAAATTGCACTAAAATCAGGACATATAGGAGTCTGTTATTAAAATACATAGACAAATAATTTTTCCTATGATTGAAAAAGCTTATTTTGAATATATCACATGCAGATGGATGCACACACACACACATTGAATACCATACTTATTGTTTGGTTGATTTTTTTAAAAAAACACCTTTTTTTACATTTATCAACTTTTAAACTCATTTCAGGGAATTTTGAGTGTTGCCTGTTGTCTTCAAATGTTTATTAAAATCTGTAATACAATACATGCTTTTGTTACTTGTTTTTAAAGCTGATAATTACCAATTAAATTTTGGGGAAGAAAATGTTAACTGAAAAGTTTCAAATCTGCTTCGTTTATTTAATATTTTCTTTTTTAAAAAACAATAAAAAAGCGCCAAGTTTAGGGGTGATTCTTATATCCTACTAAACTCTTGAGTTAAATAGAAGAACACGACTTAAATGTACATTTGTTTAGAATTTATGTGATTCATTTTTCATGATAATTATGTTATAATTCATTTTTATTGTGCAGTTTTGTCCCAAATTGTCTTAGGTTTGCTTTACTTGTATTATTAATGGGAAAAAGATTTTCCTTGCTAGCCTAGCAATGTGATTCATATAATGTTCAGGCTCTTTAGTATCAGTAAGAAAATTGTGTACCATGTATGGTTCTCCCAAGAATGTAGTTTTTTTTTTTTTAAAGTGCAATGATTTTGTCTGAGAAAAGAAAATCAATAATGAGTCAATACTTTCATTAAGTTAACTCAAGCTTTTCTAAATAGAATACCGTCTTCTGAATTTCCAAGAATGTTTTATCTGGCAAATTGATATGATATTGTAGATACTATAATACTAAATTCTTAAGTGTAGTTAATGATGAAATAGTTTATGTAACATGTCAGTTTCACCATTGCTGTTGAGACAAATATAGTCCAAGGTCACTGCCATACAGGGATTTACAGTTGGAAAGGAAGTTCTCAGATATACAATTGAATTGTGTTATAAAAGCTTCATTGGTGAGGATATGTATGAAATACATGCAGTAGAGCATCTGCCTTAAACAGAAGAATAATCCTTAGATGTAATCATCAAAGGAAAATTGAAGGGATGGAAGCAATGAGTAAAGAAGCAGCTGTATTCAAGAAACCACCATTACTATTGAGAATAAATTTCACATAGTGAAGCAACAATACATTTTCCCCCAAATGGTATAGGCATGAGTCTATACAGGACAAAAATTGTAATATAGGTAGTTTAGTATAGGTAGCTTTATCAGATATCAAGAGCTGAAATCCTCTGATAAGATATTCATTTTCAACCAATAGTTTGTTGACCAATTTCAGTGCTATCAATTTGTGTGTGAATTTTGCTCAGAAAATTTTTAAATAGTAGGACAAAAATGCAACCTTGCATTGTATGTAAAAGATCGTAAGCAAAATTTCCCCAAAAAGGTTAAATAACCTTTCAATATAGTGAAACTTAAGTATGCCAAAACTGAGCTTCAAATTTGCTATGATTGATGGCATCTCACCTTGTAAAACATAAATTTCTATATATTTGTTCAAAAACATGGAATAGTTATGGCCTATTAAATAGATTTGTTAAGGTACTGAACTACTAATTGTTATTGCAACTCACTAACAGTAAATCATATACATAGAATAGAAAAGAATAGAACTCTTTATTGGCCAAGTGTGATTGGACACAAGGAATTTGTCTTTGGTGCATACACACTCAGTGTACATAAAGAAAAATAAAATACATTCATCAAGAATCAATAAGATACAACACTTAGTGACAGTCATAGGTTACTAAGAAGCAATCAAATCGTACAAGGAAACAAATAAAACAATATAAATTGTAAAGATACAAGCAACATAGTTATAGTCATAAGTGGAAAGAGATAGATACTAGGAAGAATGAGAAGAATAATAGTAAAACAGTCTTAGTAAATAATTTGACAGTGTTGTGGGAATTAGTTGTTTAGCAGAGTGATGGCATTTAGGAAAAAGCTGTCCTTGTATCTAGTTCTGGTGTGCAGTGCCCTATAGCATCATTTTGAGGGTAGAAGTTGAAACAATTTATGTCCAGGATGTGAGGGGTCTGTAGATATTTTCACAGCCCTCTTTTTGATTCGTGCAGTACATGTCCTCAATGGAAGGCAGGTTGGTAGCAATTGTTTTTTTTTTGCAGTTCTAATTTACATTTGGAAACAAACCCCACTAAATTCAGTCAGAGTTTTAGTCAGATATGTGTATATAAGGCAAAAGCTTTTTTTTTTTACACTCAAAACATATACTTTGAAAAACACTAGAATTACTAGCTTGCATTACACTCTGCAAGTATAATAGAAGCATTTAGATATTACCAGTACTTTAGTACAGTAATCAAATAATATGCCTGAGTGAGTGAACAGTGATGACTTTATAAATAAACATTTGTTAACTTATTTTTTATGGAAATTAGTCAGGAGGCTAAGTATCACAGATAAATTTTCTTAATACAGTATTATGACCTAGCAGTATATGTACTGGTACTTAGAAAGTCTTTTTGGATTGGGCTGTACAACATTTTTGGAGCTGAATGGTGCATTTAGCTTTTGAGAGGCTTTACTTCAAAAAATCACTATTCTAAAGAAATAAATAGTGTATTAAATTTATTTTATATTTAAACTTAATTGACGTTTCATCAATCAAATAGATACAATTAATATGGCTATTCTCTATAGATTCCCTATTTTTCCTTTGCTCATATTAAAACTTATAATTTGGTAGCTAAAATTGAAAGGTTTCTGGAGGTTAAAATAAAATATTTTGGGTGCCATATATGCCCTTCACCCCTACTTTAAATACCACACCAATTCCAAATGGGCTTATGAAAATGTGTAATAAGGCAAAGGTGGGATTTGTAGAGAATTTAGGAAATTTCTGCAGTAAAGATTTAGGGCATCTCCATTGCATTGCCTGGGTATCATTGTAGTGATATAAAATTTGTCTGTGCCACTTTTATTTTGTCACAACAATGATTGGGAAGATTCTAGAAGGTATTATAAATTGCTATTGTGGAAATAGCCTTTGCGAAAGGGCTTGTCATTCTTTGTTTTGGTGCCACTCTGAAAGCAGTTTAGGTCTTCCAACATCAACTGTATTGAAGTCCTGAATTCTGTCTCAGATGAAAGTGCTCTGAAGCAATTTTGGGGCTTTTTTGAGATGTTGTGACTTCATTTCATTTTTGGATGAAATTCTTCCTCA
The DNA here is from genome assembly GCF_029215685.1 of Pituophis catenifer annectens. Classification (NCBI taxonomy): domain Eukaryota; kingdom Metazoa; phylum Chordata; class Lepidosauria; order Squamata; family Colubridae; genus Pituophis; species Pituophis catenifer. The sequence goes on from NW_027256881.1 coordinate 182,918,444, forward strand.
AACCTTCCCACAGCTTCAAACCCTTTAAGAGAAGTCCTAGTGATAGCTTTGTACTTAGGTTTTGGCAGAGTCCACAGGAAACTAAGAGACATGACTCTGACAAGTAGTTTGTCGCTCTCTTCTTTCTGTCAGCACTGAATCTTTTATTTTGTTTGCCTTTTCTTGGAGTGGAAGATGAAGGTATTTTTGTCTTTGCAGCACCCACAGGGGGTCAATGACTTTCAAATCTTGTCAGCATTTCAGATTGGCAGAAGGAGAGACTGTAATGGGCTGAAGTACCCACTGGAGAAATAAGATGATTAAAACAGCTAAAATGCATCCTTTAAAGGGGTTATGTTAAAATATGCTGTTTTATCTTGGATAACATAAAATTAAGATTCAAAGGAGAGTATTCTAGAATGTGTTACCACTGTATCATTAAAAAAATAATGCCAGATATGATACAACTAACCATGTATGATAATTGTCCCAATTTCTAGAATTGTGCAAAATATTTCAAGAGCTACTTTGTAAAGTATTTTGACAAGAATGAAGCACCCTCTGGGGAAGCCCTGAGACACACTTGGGCTCTGGAAAGCGCGGTCCAGTTGGTCTGAGATCTTTCCCAGGTCATCTTCACTTGGACATATTGATGCTTCCCTTTGCTAATAACCCCAGTGGAAGCATTGCCTGTGCATGCAAATGCAGAGAATCTAGGAATTTCACATGGCAGCTGTGACAAGCCTTCCAGAAGACACAGTTTTTTTAAAAAAATTGTGTTACTTCTGCTAGTTCCCTTTGCAAAGCACTTATTTGTGCAGATCCTATGATTTGCCTTACTTTCTAAGATAAAACTAGGACCCCTTGGAGAAAGTACAGTAAAGGGTCCAAACCATGGGTGCTGTAGAATACTTCCCTATTTTTATATGGTGATTCTAATTTCTGAACACATCCAGTTTGAAATTAATCCCATTTGTTTGCTTGGAACCTTTATAATATTCCTGTATGTAATCTCTGCCACCATCAATACAAGGCTTTCTCTGGCATTATTGATCTCTTATCCAAAAAATAGGTGCTCTGGATCACTTTTGGTTAATTGGCAAAAGACAGGAAATCTCAAACACTTAGATATATTTTCTCAATTGCTTTGATGAGCCTTAATGTGCTTTTAATTTCTCATTTGATTTATCCTTATAATATATCTTGTATTTTTCATTTGCTTTCTGTGTAGTTTTTCTTTTTCTTTTTGGTGACTTCAAGTGTGTGTTGACTCCTAGTGACTACCTGGGCAAATGCCTGCAGTTTTCTTGACAAGATATTGGAAATTGTTTGTCTTTGCCTGCTTCCAGGGCTGAGAGTGACTGCTCCAAGGTCACCCAACTGGCTTCATGCCTAAAGTGGGACTAGCATTCACAGTCCCCTGGTTTTTAGCCTGATTCCTTAACCACTACACCAAACTGTCTTTCTAGGATGCTGCATAGCATATAGGTTGCAGCTGACCATTTTCCTAAGAGGAAATATCTGGATCCATATTTCATGCTAAGCCATAATTTAGCTTGTTTTGTCATTGTATATCAGTAAAATGTATTAATCTAGCTACTGGAAATTGGAAACGAGTTATTACTTAGCTTGTATGATAAATAGTGATTTATTTAATGAACTATAGTTAAGCAAACAGTGACAGTACAAGATGGAAATTAAATTGATAAGGGTATAATAATGAATACATACAAAAATAATGTATAGAACCTAAGCATCTAAGGCAAGAAGTAATGAATGGAAACGTATGAAGGAGAGATCTAGAATTAAGGAGAAAGGGTATGTATTAAAACATTTGTTTGAGTGCAGTGTGTGTGTCCTTACTCATGCTGATGAATTCAGATGAACAGCTATAATAGCATAACTGCTGAAATATGTATATGTGTATGTGTATGTGACATTGTAGAAGCAGCTGTATACATATCGTCTGGATTATGCATCTTTCCCTTCCTCCCCCCTTTCCCCCTTCCTCTATCACTATCACTATCTCTGTAGGTGGCCACGCTCTTTTTGTGATGTGATGTACCTTCATAAGTGATCAAGCGATACTATAAAATGCCAATTGTGTAGCTCTGAGCAATAATCCATAAGAAATTGCAAACTCTGTGACTCTTATCTAAGGCTTCCTTTGCTTGATTTCAGCATTTTTTAAATACTGTGATTTAGCTATTTGAGAAATATCTATTCTATAACATTCAATAGTATTGTTGCATTGTGGCTCTTTCCCCTGCTACTTTGATAATACATTTCTTAGTGATGCTGTAGAAACCCTTTTTAGTTTCCTTGAAATGAGTTGCATATGTATATATATATATTTGAATCACAGTACTTTTGTGACTTACCTGTAATAGAATCACAGAACATAAGAATTGGATAGCATTTTAGAAATCATCTAATATAACATCTTGTGACTGGCCTTAACATGGCATTAATTTTATGTTGGTTATTATTTAAATTCACCTCTAGAAATTATAAACTGCCTTAGGAAAACTTAACTTTAAAAAGGCAATTACCCAAAATTAAAATGGCTCAGTTTATTTATCTGTACCTGTACTTTTGCTTATTTTATTGGCTATTTAGTTTAGTTAAAGTATTAATACTATATAATAGAACAGAACAGTACAGAAAAGAACAGAACAGAATACTTTATTGGCCAAGTATGATTGGACACCCAGTGAATCTATTTCCGGTGCATAAGTTCTCAGTGTAATACAAATAACAAAGTAATATATATAATCATAAATACCAATAGGAGAAGGTGATTGAAAAGATGAGAAGGATAATAGTAATACAACCATACTACATGAGTAAATATCCTTTAGACATAAGACATTACTGTGGTAATTAGGTGTTCAGCAGAGTGATGGCACAAGGCAAAAAATTGTCTTTGTGTCTAGTTGTTTTGGCATTCAATGCCCTATAGGGCACCCTGAGAGGAAAGGTTGAAACAGTTTATGTCCAGGATGTGAGGGGTCTGTAAATATTTTCTCAGCCCTCTTTCTGGCCTGTGTAGTATACAGATCCTCAATGGAAGGCAGGTTGGTTTCAGTTGCTTTTTCTGCAGTCCTAACTATCCATTGAAGTCTGTACTTGTCTTATTTAATTTCTGGGCCAAACCAGACAGTTATAGAAGTACAAATGACAGATTCAATAATTTCTCTGTAGAACTGTATCAAAAACTCCTGGTGCAGTCTGAACTTTCTGAGTTGACACAGGAAGAAATTCTTTGTTGTGCCTTTTTAATGATGGTTTTAATGTTAGGTGTCCATTTCAAATCCTGTGAGATTCTAAAACCTCAAAACCTGAAGGAGTCTCCTGTTGATACTGTATGTCCAGGATTAATTGGCCTAAATATTCAGGAGAGAGACCAAGACTGCAGAGTTTTGCTATGCAGGTGCGTGCCAATGGAATTGGTAATTGTCTAACAGCAGTAGAAGCATCAGGCCTGTAGATGCAGTTGTGATTCTTAAGGCCTAAGATTAGGATCCTAGTCCAGGCCTGAGCCTTAATGCTTGGCATTTTGGCTTCAAGCCTCAGTAGGGGATGGAGTGCCAAACAAGATCTCAAGAAAATTTGATTGAATGGCTGCATAAACCCTCAGATTTATGTAGGGTCCGAGTTGTATGCCATATAATAATTGAACAACTGTTTTCACTGGAAACAATTTAACTGCTGTTGGGAATGTACTCTGAAACAAAATAATTGGAGTCAAGGATTCGGGAAGAAAGAATCCACTAAGAATCCTAGATATTTGATTGAGCACTGTGTTGAAGCAGATGCTAGTCTTCAAAGAAGCAGGATAGAAGAGCATTGATGATGGAGAAGCCTCCTGACAATACTGTGGATGGCCAAGAAAACAACCAATGGATCATTGAACAAATCAGCCCATTTTTAAATTTTTACTTGAAGCACGAATGATCATGCTCAAATAATCTTACTTTGCATCAGGGGTGAAATCTACTTACCTTCCCTACTGGTTCAGAAGTGCATGCATCACACATGCGCACAAGGAACCTCTACGCATGTGCAGAACCTTCTTCACATGCGCAGAGGGTAAAAATCAGAAGTGACAACCAGGCGGGTGGGCGGAGCCTTCTCCGAACCACCCACTGCCATCATTACTGGTTCAGCCGAACCGGTCTGAACTGGTAGCATTTCATCTCTGCTTTGGATATATATTTCCTTTGGTGGAAAAGACTCTAATGGTGGAAAGGTGGAAAGAAAAAGAAGAAGGGGATGGCAAAGTGGATGAACTCAGTTACAGTGGTGATGAGTGTACCATTGGAAGACCTGAAAGACTAAGTTGGAGTTAGATCATCCTGAAGACAATCAATCTATTCTACATGCTCACTACTAGTTAAAAATGACTCGATGGGACATAAAGAGAGAAAAGGAAAAGAACATAAGTGCTAATGTCACAAAATCAGGAAATGCAGTCAGATTTTAAGCAATTCATTTTTAATTTCTAAAAGACAATTCTAAGCTCCAGAATTTGCAGCATTTTTGTCTTAATATTAAAATCAAATATTATACTTACGGCTGAGTTCTTTTGCTATGGCAGCTTGACACTGTCATATTAGTTGCTCCTTCTTTCCCACACATTTGTTTAGTTTCATTCTTTGTGTACACAACCAAGAATTATCAGTTTGCCCTTTGTCTGTTATCAGCACAGGAAGGCTTTTATAAATTAATGTGTTTTATTTAGGGTTCTGAAAATGGAATGATATCTGTGAAAAAAGAAGGAAAAAAGAGTATGAAAGAAAGGTATGGATAAGTAGTTCCTTGGGGCCATTCGAAATAAAGTGATATTCTTAGATTTGGCGATTTGTGAATGCATTTTAAAAAAGCCAATAACAGTTATAGATTCCTTAATGTAGGACACAGGGTGGGTTTCACAGCAAAGCCCTGCCATTAGATAGAAGGAGGCAGCAATTTTGGATATCAGTAGATTGTTAATGATTTACTTAATTGTTGATGTTTTCAACCAGGGTCAAGGAATGATTCTTATGGTCCTCTCCTCTGCCCCCCTCCCCCGGTGCCACAAAATAATTTTACTGGCAGAGTTTTGTGTACATTGGTTTGGTTAGTAGAAGGTAAGACTTCTTATATTTTCTCAGGCAGCACATTTTTTTTACATTACATATAATTACATTTTGGAATTCGCTACCACAAAATGTGGTCCTGGCTACCCATTTGACTGACTTCAAAAAGGGTTGGATCCATTCATAGAAGTCATGGGGATTTATAGCTATTACCCTGATAGCAGTCTATGAGTAATCTACTGGGTGACTAGTTTTGATACTATAATGAATTAACAATAGCAGCCACTGGTAATCAAATAGAGTAAATGCATATTCCTAATTCTATTTATCACTGTGGATCTTAACAAGAAGTATTTATCACCAGTATATGAGCTTCTGCATATGAAATAATTTGAGCTACATAGTTTTTATTATAAGAATGACTATTATTTTCATTCAGATTTGGATACCAACTGCAAACCTCCTTTGACCTTTCACACAATGAAAAAGTATTTCCATTCCTTGCTAGTTCCCTGACTAACTGAAGCTACTGAACTTAATTAAAATGGCAAGTGGCTCTTTGCTACCTGCCACAATTTTTTTTTTGCAGGCAAGGTGGAAAAGGCTTTTAAATGATCAGCCACTTCTTTTTGAACAATAATAAGTAGGTAAAATATAAAATAATAAAAAATAAAACATTAAGTTGCAAGGAATGCAGCAGCTAGTAAGCTTTATTATTTCAAGAAAATCTTCAGTATCCTTCCTGACACTTTCATCTGGAAGTTGCAAGACAGTCTTCTACTCCTGGATTTTATTAACGGTATCTTACATTATTCAAAGCTGAGAAATGACATAAATCTTAATTGGCATGTGCTTGGAGATCATTTGAAAGAAACTATAGTTAAAATGAACAGTAGATTGTCAGCTGTGATGACACGGCAAGCTGTGGTTAATCAAAAATTAAGCATAAGCTTGCAAGGTCCTTTTCACAAATTAGAAGCAGAAGGGAGAAAGAGAGTAAGGAGCCTACTAGGATGATTCCCATCAGGTAATTAAATTCAGGTAAGAGCCTGGAAGATGATGATCATTCATTGGCTAAAAATGCATTTCTTTCCAGAGGGACTGTCCCCGCTAGTGTTGACTAATAACTTCCCCTCCCCAGTGAGAGCCCAAGAGCTGGGCTCTTATGGGCTCTCACTGGTATTCTTAATGTCCCTAGGCTTTGACCAAGTGAAGCAAGCAGTAATCAATAGAATGAAGGACATGGAATTCCAAGAAGAACTAAATAGGTTGCCTCTCCATAGTAGGGACAGAATCAAACATGGTGTGTCAGCAAGAATCAGCAAGATATCTAAATGACCTGATCTTCCCAAAACAAAGAATAGCTTTCTTCAGAGCCAGATTTAACATTCTCCCCTCAGCACTCCTCCAGGGCAGGTATAAGACACCAGCAATAGCAGAATGGGTATGTATATGTGGTAAAGGAGAAATCAAAGATATCTCACATGCTTTATTGTACTGTGAGTTATACAGTTTATAGGTCAGTATATATTCTCCCTAGGAAGGGCAGACAATTTTTATGTAGGCTTTCTCCTCCAGAACTCAAACCCGGCTAACATGCCTGCAGTGGCAAAATTCTGTGTTGCTGCAATGTCCACAAGAAAAAAAAATGGTTACAGAATTATACTTGTCAACTGGTGCCAATTTTTTGGAGATAACTCTAACAATTTTTGGAAAATTATATTTACTGACACACTTATCAGCTCTCCACTCACGTAAACTAGGGAGTGACCATAACTGTTTGAGAACATGTATTTTCTTAACAGGGATGTTATTATCAACTATTAATGTCAGTACTATTTTTAATATATTTTAAAAAGTGATGTCTATTGTCTGGTCTATGACCGTAATAAACTTATATTCTATTCTATTCCCATCAGAATATCCATGACACAGTCCTTGTGAGTTGGGTTTTTAAAAGGGCTGCTTTGACATCTCTATAAATAGCATTTTTTTTCCACAAGCAAATAAAAGAAGCAGAAGTAGGTCTGGACTTTTGCCTACTTTGTATTAAAGTTTGTGTAGACCAATGTGATCTTTGGAACTCCAGGATATTTTTATCTTCACAAAGATAAGCCATCTTAATTGTGTTTAGCAGAGTAGAAGATGATTTTAAGCCACTTAAAAATAGGTTTGGATGAACTAATCTGCGAAGAATTTGCTGTAGAAGGAAACTCTTGAAAGAAATGAGGATTACAATTCTCAGATTCCACCTAAGAGTGAGGTTCCCTATTAGTTCTCCAGCTATTCAATGTGACGGAGGATCTTATCCAGCGGTGAAATCCTCTGAAGTCTGCTACCAGTTTTGTGAGTCTGCTACCGAGCGCGTGCTTCCTGCAGTGCTAAAAATGGAACATTTTGAAGCCTTCCGAGTCTGCAAAGGTAAGTAGAACAGGGGTGGGGGAATCCACTGTGCCACGCGATTTAGATTAGCTAGAAAACAGGAAATCTGATGATTCTAGCTAATATAAATCGTGCGTCACAGCTGATTGTCGGAAATATCTGTTTGCCTGAACCCGTAGCATTTTTTACTAGCGATTCGGGAGAACTGGTCCGAACCGGTACATTTCACCCTTGATCTTGTTGGCTTGTTTCAATCCATGTTGGCTGAAAGAATTTGTCCCCAAAGATATTTGATTCCTCCTGAGCCCAGTGGCTTCTGCAGATCCAGAGCTGGCTTATTCACATTCTTTGTGGCATCTGAAGACTGTTCTGTATTCCTTGGTGGCAAGAAAGTGCATGTGCAACTCCCACCCAATCCAGTTCCTAGCGAAGAGGTGTTCTTTCAATATATGTTCATGGCAAGAGTAGAGGGTCTCATTTTAATCACTTGTAGCTAATCGTTTCTATATTGCTTTCCCTTCATTTATCCACATGAGAAATTCAAAACTACAGTGCAGACTCAAACTTTACAAAGAGATAAGTAACATACACAGTAATATATATTGCGTCTCCTCCTATTAACAGAACACTTACCCTTTTTCATTTTTCTTTTGATTTTTTTCCCCCCAACCAAGTGGAATGTTGGAAAGAAATTATGTGAAGGGGATCAGGGTTCTTTCTGTCTTTCTATCCATTGGTCTACTTCTATATCAAGAGGATAATTCTTCAAAAGCAGAACAGAATGAGTGTGGGGGCAGAAGCAGAGAGACTGTGAGCTCTAGTCTCATTTTTGCCATGAAAGTCAGATGACTGACTTAGAGTAGATCATTTTCTCTCAGCCCAATTCACCTCACAGGGTTGGTGTTGTGGGGAAAATAGGAAGAGAAAGATGTATTGGCTGTGTTCACTGTCTTGAGTTATTTGTAAAAATAATAATGGTGGGATACAAATAAATAAATGAAAGACAAGATTGTTCAAAAAGTGGTCTACTAATAAATGTTTAACCACAGGTTTTGCTGTCTGCATTACCACCACTGTGCTGTGTGTCGCGATCCACTCGACACTCAGGCATTACCGTGCTCACGACCCGGGGAAGTTGGCGATGTAAGCGTCGGATGACCGTCTATGCTGATACACGGTGGTGGGGGGTGTATTATCTCGCTAGGCGTTCGGGCACGGTGGCGGTCGGGGAGAGGGATAATTGTGTGATTTTTCGCCGCAACGGGACAGCAGCTCAGCGGCGCATGCGCCGTAGCAGTAAATCCCCAAGGGCGGCGGTCCTAATACCTCGCCGGCGCGCTATTTAAAGGCGTTGGGAGGCAGCCGCTCCCAACGCCGACTTTGAGTATCCGCATTACCGTCAGCTTTGCCGTGCATCGTGTGGAGGATTGTTCTAATAAAGAAAGAGCTTGCAGCAAACTAAGGCTACGTGTGCTCTTTTCTCCTTGTTCACACGGACACGCAACGCATCGTTGACACTGTGTTGTTAGCCTCTGAACAGATGATTGATGCACTAGACATCATGGCTCAGCTGTGCTTTCAGCTGGCTCACAAATTTCTAGAAAATGTAACAATAGAGTCTCATGAACCACTGTAAGCTGGTTGCAACACACCACTTGGCACATCAATTAAAGGCTGTGGAGGGGAAAAAAAAAGGAATGAAAAATGTCCAAGGTGCATTACTATGGGAGAGGCAAGTGGCAGTGGCTTCGACTGATACTCCCTATTCCATTCTAAGTCACTTCCTTCCTGGTCACATGAACCAAATTGGAAAGTATGCAGTCCACTTTATAGTTCCAGGGCACACGTACACATAAACACAGACGGATATAAGGCAGGGGGAGAGCAGAGTACAAACACGCACATACACACAAACTCAACACATTCACATCTGTCCTGAAAGAAGGAATGGTTTCTATAGGCCAGCATAAGCAAATTCCAAATAGAAATACAATTCTTGAATCAAAACAGGTTAATAAAAATAAATACAATGCATTTACATATGCATAATGCATAGTCAACTGGATAAACAACTACAATTAAGATGGGTAATCAGCAAAACCAAATAAGAAATATCTATTTACACAAAGACTGTGGATAGTGTACATCTAGTAACATTTGGCAAAGAAGAGTCAGATTGATTTGATACTAACAACTGGAGGTGAGAAGCATCTGAATGACCAGGATGCTTGACTAAAAATGGAGATAACAACTGCCATGTGTTAGGATAAAATGAGCAATATGATACAACGTGATCCAGCATTTCAATTCCTCCTACATCACCAGAACACAGTCTCCACTGAAATGAGATGTTCCCATATCTCCCCTTAGTAACAGTTGTTGGGAAGGCATTAAATCTAGCCAGAAATAACGCCCTTCTGAATTTGGGGAATTCTGTACAGCTAAAGTACTTATCAGAATGGAATAGATGAACTCAAAAACATGTTCCTGGTAAAACTGGCAGATCCATTTGGATCGCCGTTCCGTAGCCATTGCTTAACAGTGGCTAATTACATGTTCAAAGTCTATCTGGAAGATTGTGGCCCATGAAAAACCAAGAGATTTTAATTTCTCATGAAGTGCCTGGATCTAGAAATAATTAAAATTGTTAACCAAGATCAGAAGAGCCAAATCATTTGGGAGAAAAAATAGCTTAAATCAGTAGGAAAATATGTGAATCCAGTCAGATTCTCTGATTTTAAATAAATGGCACAATACTGCATTAGAAAATTAGTGGGGCACTTGGAACATGGATCTCAAAAATTGGGATTGTACTTTTACTAAGAGAAGGAATTCACCAATAAAATCCAAATTCAATTCCAAAGACTAAGTGTGTCAGGTACAAACTGTGCTCTTTTAGAAAAATGGAAAAATTGTAGAATTGAGATTCATTCTCATAGTGTGTAGGATAGCGTAATCAGCATGGGCTTTATGATTAACAATGAGGTGAAAAAATACTTGACTTGTTCTATCAGGGGATTATTTAGTTTATTTAATTTAGGATCCTTAGCAAGCACCATAACCGTTGTTTTGGAGTAGTTGATTAGAGGCATTTTTTTTCTTGATAATAGTTAAGTATGTAAAACATCCATTTCAGATCAGTGGTAGGTTGCTCCCAGTTCGGTCCGGTTCTTGTGAACCGGTAGTAATGGTGGTGGGAGGCTCCACCCACCCGCCCGGACATCATCATGGACGATCTGCGCATGCGCAGAAGCGCGTGCACAGGCTCCTGTTGCAAACTAGTAGTAAAGGAAAGTGGAACCCACCCCTGCTTCAGATCAATCTGCATCTATGAAAGCAGTAAACTTCATTTGGACAGAGGAGGATAGAAAGGGCTGTTTACTAATTTGGTGGATAGAGAACTGGCTTGTTCAATCTGTCTACAAAAAGATTAATAAATTGAAAAGAAGGTAGGTGGGACAAAATATAAGCTTGTTTAATATCTCTTTTGACAGTAGTTTCTGTGATGTAATGTCCATCCACGTTATGTTGCATTTTCATTTGGGAATGCTCATAGAATTTATGGATAAGAAAAAATGACCTTCTATCCTTTGAACAGTACCTCAATTTCTTTTATATTTGGGTCTGGAAACAAGGTTGAAGGGACATCTAAGATCAATAAAAGCTGTATAAAGTGCTGGACTAGCTCTAGCAGAGTATTTTTTCAACTAAACATTGAGGAGTTAGAAAATGATCAAGAAAAGATTGGCTTTCTCTGAAGCTCACTTACTTCTCAGTCATGATGTTTTCAGTTTTGATCCAATCCAAAAGTTCATTATGCAAATATCTGGCATAAAGTTTATTATGTACTAAGAAGCCTTTGGGATGGTAATTGGTGGATCTTTACTTCCTTTTTATAAAAAGAGATCACTATAGCTAGACCTGTGCGTTGAATATATCCTCATATTTGTATGTGTGCATGCATGTGTACACACACACACACACACACACACACACTAATACAGAAGAAACATATTTGTGCATAGTCTAATTAGTTCCTGAGGAGAAAGTACGGATATTCATTGACTTATGACCATTCTTTTAACAATGGTTCAAAATTATGATGGCCTCAGAAAAAGTGACTTATGACCCATTCTCAAAGTTATGGCCACCATACCACCACTGCAATCACATGACACAGATGTAATCGTGTGATCACAGTTTGGACATTTGGCAATTGACTTGCATTTATGATGACTGCAGAGTCTTACGGTCATGTGATTGCTGTTTCTCAGTTTACCTCCAACAAGCAAAGTCAATTGGAAAGCCATATTCTCTTAATGGCCACATGATTTGCTTAATGATCGCAGTAAAAATGGTTGTAAAATTGGGTCATGTGATGTCTTACTTAATGACTGCATCACTTAATGATTGAAATGGTGTCATAAGGTGAGGATATATACGTGCACATACAGAAGTCAATATAGATGACTCCTATGGTTAGTGCTCATAAACAAAATTTGAAACAATTCCAGAAACCATTCTCTGCATGCTTTCTTTACTTCATTTTCTTTTCCAACTTTTTCTGTCCTGGCTGCTGAGTATGCTGAGTCCATTAGTCAATGTTTGTTTCTTTAAATTTTTGTTTAAAACAGTGGGGAAATTTCTGTCAATGTAGGGGTTGCCCTAAGCATGCAGTTGGCTACATTCCTATGAATATGTCAATAGGATTTGTTTTTAGAAAGGATTTAATGAAATTCTGTGCTTCAGATACATCAATGCAGTAGGGTGGAATAGAAGTCGGGGGTGGGGGGGAATTGTGCCATCCTCTTCGTGTATAAAAGAAGCAGAGCTTCTGGCACAAAACTGCTTTTGTAATTTCTAGATCCTGCAGAGGTTTCTGGTTTGCTTATTTGCTAAAACCCAGAGTCTCAAGTAAACAATAGCGTCTCCAGTCTGATATGTGATGGAATAATGAGATTTGTCTTTTTTACCATGCCTATTTGTTATGTTAAGGATATCTAGCATAACCTAAAGATGCATGGTTTTTAATAAACCATACATACATAAAATCCCACATGTATAGTTCTAGAAAGTAAAACTACCATCCCATTAATGATCAGGTAATCAAACATATAATTTAGATCTTTAGGTACCAAGAACTGTATCATATTATCTTGAAATAGTGTTACTGACTATTAATTTGTTTCCATTCATATGGGGCAGCTTTTGTGCTATTTTGGTCAAAAACTAGAGGGCTGGCTTATGCGTGGATGCTCTTATCTGCAAGTATATACGGTATCTATTATTACTTTTTTTAAATCATGTCTTTCCTGTAGATGCATACCTTAAGAGTCAAATGTTTATGTGATTGCAGCCTCAGCGAATACGTGGGTTGTATATAGTAATCTGTCTCCAACACTATAGCAAAATGTAGAGGAGAAAGTACGGTAAATAAACATGCAAAGATCAGTGATGACTGCAAATGGGGATGCAAAATGAGCTGCATATTCAGAAATTGTGGAACAGTATAAAATGCCAATGGGATTTTATAGGTTGAGTAGATGTGCATATCCATGAAGATCTTAATACAGCCTGAATGTTTATTGCAGAAGCAACCTGAGCATTGTTGGTTATCCACTTTCCGGACCAGGACTTTCCCAGAAGTCTAAACTGCAATAGCCCTTACATTATGGAACCAAATCCTGCCTTGCCAGCGGCTTCCATCTTAGGGTCTCTTCATCCGGGACCAAGTGATCCAAATACTGATTAGAAGCTAGATACCTCTTCCCTCCAACCCTCAAGAAACACCTAGGTTACAAGGTCAGAAGCCTGCACAATGCAGAGTCCTAGGCTAGCAGAGAAGGTTATAGATTCTGGCAGGAGAGGCAGATGAAGGTATATGCAGATAGCCTAAGGACTTTTTGCTGAATAGGTTCCTTGTGGAATATTTAACCCTCCTTTACATGTACCAGACTACTGGAAATATCTTTTGCTCTGACTGCTTGTTTGTCACAGTCATGGTATTCCTGTAGATTCATGGTCTGCTGTTTGATTGTGTTTCTGGATTTCCCCACTAGTTTGATCTTTAGGGTCAGCTTTCTGTGACTTCTGCTGCAGTGTATGATTGCCTAATGTATATGAAAACTATCACAGTGTTTTCAGTTACTTACTGCTGCTTGATCTTGGAATTTTGGCTTCTGACCTTACACATTACCCAAGAACGATGGGATGACAAAAGCTTTATGCCATACTAGTCGGGTAACTTCTTGTATTAATTTTTATTAGAATAATTCTATCACTTTTCCATGAACAGTAAATTTGAATAATACTTTCTTAATTCTAACATTAAATACAGTAGAACCTTAATTTAACCTCCCAATTATTGGATTTCCAGATTCAATAGATCACATTTTTTGCTAGCGAAATCATGGCCATTGCATCTGAAATAGTCTGGTCAAGGAAGCTAATTTTATATTAATTTTATCTAATTAATATAACTAGTTAACTAATAATGACAACAGAGTAATTTGTGGATAGTATACTACTGCATAACGTTTCAGTAACTATTGCTCTCTTCACATGGCCCATTCTATTTTATAGCTGTCAGATATTATGGTTGAAGAAATGCAATGGTAACATAATGGTATTTTATATGTGTGGAGTAACAGGCTTGGCAGAATCGGAAGATGGTTTTTAAAGAGTGTTCATTTCAGAGGCTAATTTTAGCTGTCATGCTCTGTGAATGAAGTACAGACACTTAAACTGACTCACGAACCAGGAAATATTTGGGTTCGAGAATGCATAAAGAATACCCAATCATCTCCAGTTTTTCCCACTGAAGCTAAAAATAAAAACATCACTTCATTGCTAACCTTAAAATATGCATATCTAGTCTTATTGAATGCATAGGCAACACTTAAGTTGCCGCCCTATCCTAAATAAAGCTTGGGAGGCTGTTTTCATTGCAAAATTTTTAAGTTTCTGTAAGAACCAAGTTAAAAACATGCTGTTTGTGGTAGAACTCATGCTGATGATGGTGACTAAGATAAAAATAATTGGCACCCATTTTCTGGTTGAGTTATTAAATGCTTAATTATATCTGGAAGTAGAATATTAATTCTTGAATTTTATCCAAAAGCACTTCCTTAAAGTATTTCATTTGTTCAGTTTGTTTATTGTTAATGCAGCTCAGTAAACATCAATGAGAAGCCTGTGTTCAATACCCTTTCTTTTCAGTTATATTTTTCTTGGAAAAAAAATAATATGTAACCTTGCAGTCATTTTCTCTCTCCTTCATATTGTTTTTAAAAATATAATATATTATAATTTTAGACTGCTTAATGCATTCTGGAGCATAATTGTACAAACATTTAATTTTAGATAAACTTTATTCACACTAGAAACTAAGAAACCATGAGTTCTAGTTCTGCCTTAGGCATGAAACCAACTGGATGACTTTAAGCCAGTCATTTCTGTCAGCCCCAGGAAACAGCCAATGTCAAGCAATTTTCAAAAATCTTGCCAAGAAAACTGCAGGATTAGTCCAGGGAGTCATGAGGAATCAAACACTGACTGGAAGGCATAAATAAATGATCATATACTGTATAGAAGATTAACCTCTCACAATTTTTTGAGGAAAATAATGCTTAATTAGCTTAAACAGTAAAAAACATTGTCTAGTTTAGTTGTTCTAGAATATGTTGTCTGAATTTCAATAGACATTCTATTCTTAGTATTTATTCTGAATTAAAACACTGCTTTAGCAAATCTTTGAAGCAAATTTTGAAAGGAGGGAGCACTATCTTTCAAGAAACGTAGAAGTATTGTGCTATAGTCATTCATCCTATGCATGTATGTAATATTACATGCCATCCCAAATGATTCCATAGACATTCAACAGACATATCATTACAAATCATTCCACAGGCAATATCTTTGTGGAAGGTTATGAACCTTCTAGCATGTTTTATGTCTACCATGATGCCCCAGAGAAATGTTTTTTTGACTTCCCGGTGTAGGACTGGGAATGCATGACTGGTTCAAAATCATCAAGCCAGCTCCTCTGCATATGAGAAGACTGGAATCCTGGCTCTTCGCACTTCTAGTCCAGCATCTTAACCACTGCACCACACTAGCTTTTATGCACATGCACACATTATAAATGATTGTACATTTTTTTGTACAGTGCATATTAAATAAAACCTTCCAAGGACACGATTAACTGAGGACTGTAACCCAAAAATAAAATTCTGTATTAATCTTTCCACATGGCTTTTAGGTATTATCATACTGTATTTCTTCTGTTCATCTTGTAGTGATTATGGAACTAGGCAGTGATATAATAGCACTTTTACATATGGGATTATTCTTTTCTCCTTTAAATGCAATGCCATTAGGCATATAAAAATTAGCTTCTTCCGTATTTCTTTAATAGAAGATATTAAAAGAATAAAGTTAAAATATTAGATTTAAGAAAATATTTTAATATCCACAGCATTAACAGGTAAATTTAAGAGATGTGAAACTTTTTAATAGAAAATAATATAGTTATTTCAGAGCCCTTTTCCATTTTTTAAATTTTATCTTTTGAATTTCATTCTCTTATGTAACCAGTTCTCTGGTTAAGAATACTTTGGCCCAAGAAGCAATTATTACATTTTAGTCCTCTGAAACAAGAATGTTGTTAGTGATAGGCTGGTATGAACAGCAAAGAGCAGAAGAGCTAAAGAAGATCTGAAACTTGGGGCTGAAATAAAGGAGCTCAACTTGAATGTAATTAACTATCCATCCAATACTATCCAGATTCAAAGAAGGCAGATCAGTCAGACTGGAGCTAGCACCATTCTCAGCCACCAATCAATGTATACTTCCCAAGAAGCATCCAATCACTGATCAACCCCAGAGAATTCAAATTCCACATAGACTATAAATACCATAAGGCAATCCCTATTTCTGGACTATCATGCTGGAGAAATCTCTACCAAGATGCAGAGTAAAACACATGCAGGAAATGTGATCTGCACATCACTACATTTGAAACAGAAGAGACCCAATTAAAAAAAAATGCAAGTATTTGAAGACATAGGGATCAATAGTAGCATAGGAAAGGTCGACTATGGGCATGTAGCCTTTTGCAGTACTCATGATTCTGTGCATTTGATGTTTCCAGTTGCATGCTGTTATACTTCTCTTATTTCACACACTAAACCTTATTGGTTTATTTGTTATTCTACACATGTACAAACACAATATGAATACAAGATGCCATCAAATTGCACAAAAACCACATTTTATAGAAATAACTGTACAACAGGCTGAGAGCTCACTGGCTTTTAGAAAGTGAACCTTGGTTAAATAGTTGTATAGCATTTTCTAAAAGAAATGCACTGAATTTTTAGCAGTCTATGAATGTATCAATACACTAATTTATGCCCAATCCCATAGTCTTTACATCTATTGAGTAATACCGTAGGGCACTTGTTGTCTTGCTGCCAGTTTGAAGGATGAAATAACAAAAGATAATACTGTTCAGTATAGTCTTATTGCAACAGACTAGTCATGACTGAATATTAAAGCCTGATACTTTGGAAATGCTATTTCATAGATATTCACTATTTGAATCACACTCTTTCTATAATGTTTATAACCTAATGTGGGATTTTGAATAGGATTTTTTTTGGAGAAGGGAACACATTTCATTGCATAAAATTGTGCCCAATACCAGAAAGAGTTGCCCACTCCTAATGGTTAATAGAATCAGAACTTTTCCACTGGGATTTGTACTAAATACTGAATTTAACACAAGAATATTTTATCATTTTTTGTTCTTCTGCCTATCCTAATTTGTGCATTATGTGTTATTGAGCTGTGATCATAATATCTTTGCTTTTTCTCCCAGTTATCGTTTTAAGAAAACCAGCATTTTTTTTCATTTATATATTATTTATAATATATATATATATAATATATTTCCCACTAATCTTCCAGGATTCCTGGCAGTTGCCAAATTAATATATGTGGCATAAAATGTACACAGTAATTCAAATAAGGTACATAAATAAATAATAACCAAAGCTAAATAAAACCAACAAGAGAACAAAAACCCAGATGGCTGCTGCTTATGTCATAAAAGCTTCCAAAATATGCAGACTGAGGGAGGCAGCCTGATCTCTACCAAGAGGCTATTCCAGGGAGCCGGCCTGCTGCACAAAAGCAGTGTCTCAAACCGCCTTACTTTGCAGAAATTAGGCACCTTCAGCAGCTTCTCAAGGGGACAACTGAGACCTTTGTGTTAATCCTGGAGAATGCAGTCCTAAAGATATGTAAGCAATTAATGGTACTATAGGATAAAACCAACACTTTAAATTGCACCTGAAAACTTGCTAGAAGTCAATGCGGCATTCTCAGCACAGGGGTACTGTGCCCTTGGCAACATGTAATATTAGCAGGCTGCTGCATTTTGAACCAACTGCACCTTTTAAGCATTCTTCCAAGACATCCCCACATAAACACATTGTATAATCCAGGTGATGAGGTCATGAGTTACTTCCAACTCCAGACACTGTAAGGATTCAAGTGGTGTACTAACTGAAGATGGGCTTAAACTCCTTTGACTTACCGGATCCAATCTGAGTTGGTCACTCTGGTCCTAGTGACCGTTCTAGATTGGATCCTGAACATTATCCTGGGATATGTAATATTCTTCTTCATTCTAACAGCCTTTACCTCTCCAATGAGTAAGAGCTATGAATGAAGCCAGAAGGATCCCCAATTCAAAAACCTGCTCTTACAGAGTTAGTGTTTACCAGCGGTGAGTTGCACATTATGGTTCTACTGGTTCATCATGCACGCTCGCTTTGTGTGCATGCGCCCCTGGTTTGCATGCGCCCCTGCCTTCCACACATGTGCCTGGCCTTCCATGCATGTGCTTTGCTCTCACACGTGCCTTCCACGCATGTGCTCTGCCTCAAAAACGTCCCTAAATAGGACGACATAGAGCCGGGACAGGTGGGCAGGCCTGCTACCGGTTTGGGGCGAATCGGTCTGAACCGGCTGAATACCACCTCTGGTGTTTACCCCTCTAGAGGCAACGGAAAGCTAGAACATACAAACAGCAGTGGCATCTTGCAGTTTAATGTGCAATTGTTCCTAAAATATTTTAAATTAGGGCTGCTTAATCTTAAACCTTTTGATACATCAAACAGTTAAAACTTGGATGATACTTTAATTGGTATTACTATAAAGTGAAGCATACTTTTATAGGCTATTTCTGAATTTTGCTATGATATCTTTTATAGAAAATGAAAGGTCACTATCACTTCTCAAAGTAGAGTACAATAACTTTTTGTCTCTAAAATAAAAAGCGAACAGGGCTACTAACTAGATTATAAATGTAATCAATCAGACCTCATGTACAATATGTTAAAATCCACCACTGACCATGTTAGATCCTTAGATTTTAATGTTGATTTTTACTTGTGTTTTAATTGTATATGTATAGATATATTTTTATGACTGTTATCCTATAGTAAGATGGGTGGCTAATAAATATTATAAATAAACAAATAAATAAAATAACAGTATTTCCACTTTCCATATCCAAAGAATCTCATCAAGCAATGGCTTAATCCATATTCAAGCACAGTTGCACAGTTGTATATAAGGCTTGCTATACTTACACTAATGATTACTGCCTGAGGATCTCTTGCCATGCACAATGTAAATCTATACTTGGTGATCATTATGTTCTATTCTTATACCAAAGATCAAATATTTTCCATAGGGTAAATCTGGAAAGTAAGCATAAAGGTTAAATTGATCATACTGAATGTTGCCTAAAAAAGTGCATCTCACATCACAGGGAGGATGTTAACATGTCTATAGGTATCATTAAGAATTTGTCACATCCTGAAACTCTCAAGAGAAATTTCTAAAGGTCAGACAACTCATAGATTCTTTTTGTCATTTTTAAAGGATTTGTTTCTTAGCAAAAGGAACTTGATATTTTAATATAATCTCCCCATGCCACACTGTGAAGTCTATTTGCTTTGTTCCATGTTGTCATCCTGGGAGAATAATTAAACTGACCTCTCAGCTAAATGTAACCTATATTTACAGTACTGAGCAGTAAATGGTAAGCAATCTAGGCAATATTTTTAAATTTAAGAAAAACCTGATTAACATTATGTTGATTAAAATATTGGTCTATTTTCAAGAAAAAAGCGCTGGATGCATTAAAAATTGCATGCCTTCTCCTTAATGTTCTTCAAGTTGTTTATATAAATTAATCCATATAGAAATTTATTTCTTAAACCAACAAATGGGCTGCTCCAAATATTATTTTGTTTGCTGATACTGACTGCCAATTATGTGTGTGTGTGTGTGCGCGCGCATGGGTGGTTGGCGGCATCTTTTTCTGCTTTATTCTTAAATTATGCAGCTTTCACCTGCTGTAGTAAATCATTCATAAGTCTGCATTAGTGAATAAGAAATACATTATTAGTAACAGAAGCTTTAGTGCAGTGGATATGAAACATTTTGAAGAACAGTGGTTAAAGTCATATATTTTTTAAGATTTAATACTATATATATAGGGAGTGGTAGGAAACAAAATTATCCTGAAGAAGGAATTTGCATTCAGAGACAGCAGACAGACATAATTCATGACTTCTGAATTAAACATAGCGGGGGTTTTTTCCTTTCCTTACCTAGTGTTTTTCCACAAGTGCAGGATCTACTTTTTTTCAGATTAACTGTGTGTTGATCCATTCGTTGCGACAGGAGTTGACTGACTGGCTTGTTATCCGAGCCTGATTTGGTGGACTGAGAAATAGAGAGATTAGCCCAAGTCACCCAGTCAGCTTTCATGCTTAAAGCGGGACTACAACCTACAACTCACTGCCTCCTGGTTTCTAGCTTGGTGCCTTGACCACTAGACCAAATTGATTCTTAATCCTAAACATAAAATAAATGTACACACTAAATCTGTTCTTGAAAGTTTTAATGCACAAAAATATTAATTTTGTAATATTTATATTTTAAAATGTGTATAATTTTGTAAGTTAAATAATTTTTCTTGGTGACCTTGACCTTGGGATTTTGGTTCAGACATAATACTAAGATTCAGACAAATAGCCTGAGCTGCTTAGGTGGGGGAGTACAGGTAGTCCTCGACTTACAACAGTTCATTTAGTTCAAAGTTACAACGGCACTGAAAAAAGTGACTTATGGCTGTTTTTCACAGTTACAACCTTTGCAGTATCCCCATGACCATGTGATCAAAATTCAGATGCTTGGCAACTGGTTCATACTTATGACCGTTGCAGCGTTCCAGGGTCATGTGATCATTTTTTGCAAGCTTCTGACAAGCAAAGTCAATGGGGAAGCCAAATTCATTTAACAACCAGATTACTAATTTATCAACTGCAGTGATTCACTTAAACAATTGTGGCAAAAAAGGTCGTAAAATGGGGCAAAACTCACTTAGCAACTTCTCACTTAATAACATAAATGTTGGGCTCCGTTGTGGTGATAAGTCAAGGACTACCCATATAGAAATGAAATGAAACATATAATGAAGAAAATAATATGAAATTGGAGCCTTGGTAGTACAGTGGTTTAATGCACCCTGTAATTAACACAGCTGCCTGCAATTTCTGCTGGTTCGAATCTTACCAGGCTCAAGGTTGACTCAGTTTTCCATCCTTTCTAAGGTAGGTTAAATGAGGACCCAGTTTGTGGGGGCAATAAGCTGACTTTGTATAAATATATACAAAAGTATGAAGGCTATTGCTTAACGCATTGTAAGCCGCCCTGAGTCTCTGGAGAAGGGCGGCATGTAAGTCAAATTAAAAAAAAAAAATGAAACATAAGGAATAAAATAATAAAACATAGACTAATGCTCGGCATGCATAGGCTAATTAAAATTTGAGGTTCCTTTTCCATTCAGCACGTCATTCAACTTTTAAAAAGAATTCCCATACATGTCATTCCAGAACTACCTGTTGCTTTTGAGGTTCACATTGGAAGTGTAGCTCTAGGAAAACTAGTCTTGGAGTGCAGCTGCTGGAAGGAAAAAAAAAACCCCACTTTCTCTTTGAAACTGAGTGAATGCATATCAAGTCTGACATTGATTTAAAATTATGATGACATCCCTTTTGCAAGACTATGCTTTAAGGCATTTTATGCCAGCTCTCCTGCCCGGGGGAGCAGCACTCCGTGATTCCATTATTTCAATTAACTGTAGAAACGATTTTTCTCTCCTGCTTCTTTTTTCCAGGAGGAAAATAGTAGTTTAATACTCATGAATATGTATCTTTTAAGTTTGCAGGAATGATGTCTTTTGTTTGCTCTGCCATAATAATTGAGACTTAGAAATAGGGGAGGGAGAAGTGAACAAGGTAAAGTCAAGGAGGTTAAGGCTATTTTAATGTTGTCTTTTATTTAGACATGTTTTGTTTTATTTAGAACATATCAAATATACTCTTTCTTTAATGCTTGTTTAAATTTATACAGTGTGCTTTCTTTTAGTAAATTAATTCTGAGGCTTTCTAAGGATGCATATTTATGGAACATGGACTATTTCATATGTCACCATAATGGCTACATAAGCCCATTTCATGATCAGAACTTATACACAGGAGAAATGCTGCTTTTGCAGTAGAAAAATGTAAAATGCTGTAAATCACCTGAATTAATGAAATAATGGAATAGCAAAGAAGACCACTAGGGGTGGGTGCTTCATAGTTCAGATGAGGAAGAATTTTCTAAACTCTTGCAAAGATGCTAAATGCAAAATTGAATTAGTGCTTCATAATATGAAAATGTTTGGGGAAGAAACTAACTGTAGCATAATACTTTTTGTTAAAATGAGAAGGAAATGTCACTGGTAAATTCAGTTGCACTGTAAACTGGGAAATCCAGTAGCATAACTCGCACATATAAATCTATTATTATCTAATATCTAATGTGATAATAAAGTTTGCAGATGATACCACCATACTGGGTCTTACTACAGGAGGGGACAAATTAGCATACAGAGAAGAAGTCCAGAAGTTATCCACAAGGTGCTCAGAAAACAACACACCAGTAAGACAAACACAAAGATGGTGTTAGACTTCCAGAAGCAGAGAGAGGAACCTGCCCCACTCTACATCAAGGGGGGCTGTGTGGAGAGGGTCTCCTCTTTCAAATTTCTGGGAGTCCACCTTAGCCAAGATCTCACCTGGAAAAATAACACGATCCAGGTGGTCAGGAAGGCTCTACAGAGACTCCATTTCCTTAGGGTCTTGCAGAAAAATCAGGTAGAACAATGACTGATGACTTCCTTTTACCGGTCTACGATAAAAAATGTCCTTACATATTGTGTTACGGTATGGTATGTTGGCTTGGCAGCCATGGACAGAAAGGCATTACAAAGGGTGATGAGCACAGCACAAAAAATTATGGGCTGTCCCCTGACATCACTGGACGAAATCGC
This sequence comes from Pituophis catenifer annectens, assembly GCF_029215685.1. NCBI lineage: Eukaryota > Metazoa > Chordata > Lepidosauria > Squamata > Colubridae > Pituophis > Pituophis catenifer. Next base: position 182,941,346 of record NW_027256881.1, read on the forward strand.
TAGGACCTGCTGCCTCAACAGAGTGAGGAAAATCCTCAGGGACGATTCACACCCTGGTCAGCACTTCTTTACTCTCCTATCGTCGGGCAGGAGATATAGAAGCATAACCAGCCGAACGAACAGGCTGAAAAATAGCTTTTATCCGTGGGCTGTCAGACTTCTGAATGCAATGTAACACCACAATTAGGTTTAATATGATAGACTTCAGTGGTGGGTTCTACTTACCTTTACTACCTGTTTGCAATGGGAACTAAAATAAAATTGTTTATCATGTTATGACTTGCAAAAACAAAAACAGTTTTTATCTCCTACAATAAATTTTTTGTTCTTTATAATTAATTCCAAAATCTGTAAACTAGTTATTGAGTCTGCATTACTATTAATCTTCTCATCGTTCCTATCACCCATCTCCTCCCACTTATGACTGTATTACTGTAACCTTGTAGCTGGTATCCTTATGATTTATATTGATTGTTTCCTAATATTATTTGATTGCTTATTTGTTCCCTATGGCTATCATTAAGTGTTGTACCTTATGATTCTTGATGAATGTATCTTTTCTTTTATGTACACTGAGAGCGTATGCACCAAGACAAATTCTTTGTGTGTCCAATCACACTTGGCCAATAAAGAATTCTATTCTATTCTTCTGTTCTGTTCTGTTCTGTTCTATTATTGTAAAGGTTTCTATATTCCAAATTTATCTGGACTTTTAATCCATTTATAACTTTTAAAATCAAAATCTTACTTTGCTTATTACTATTTATTTTAAATTCTTTAAATTCTTAAACTTATTAAAATTTTATTTCATTCAGGAACATCTCCCATCACTCACACCTTCACTAGACTGCTGTCCAGTGCCTTCATAGGGAATAGCTGCCTGGAGTACATGTGGGTGATCTTCCATCCTCTCCTTATCCGGAGAGGTTAAAAGAACCAGTCTATTCACTATTTCCATGGTCTTTGACATTCTTGCAGAGACATCTCTAGTCCACCATTCCTTCCATGGAAGCTGAAAATGCTTTTAATCAGCATCAATATATAGAGGGCTGTAAACTGATCTCGGATAGTGGGTGCATTCTGGTCTATTAAAGAAGAAAAATAAGTCAGATTTTATGATCATTGATTAACATTAGTCAGTTTCAGGAACTATCACAGAAAATGTGTACAGGTCAGCTTAGCAGTGGTTCAAAATTCTGATGGACCTACATGGGGATACTAACGACTTGGATTCAAAGTTGCAATGGTTGTACTTCCCCACGGTCACACAACTGAACTTTGGGGACTTGGTAACTGGGCTGCATTTACCATTTTACAACAGTTGTGCCAAAAACCAGCATTTACTTTTGGTTTTTGGTAAAACCATGCCCATAGAGAATCATTGTTTTATTTAATGATCATAGCAGTCACTTAATGACTGTGGCGATTGCTTAGCAACCACAGAGGTCACTAGTGACCCATTTTACAAAATCATTACGAATTATGACGATGATGAGTAGTCTCTATTATGGTCAGTCATAACTTGAGGACTACCTGTAGTAGATTTATTCATAGTGATCTGGAAAAAAAAATTCCTTGAAAATATGATTGATTACCTTAAAATTAAATAGGGCAATGATGATTAACAATATTAAATGTAAAAGGCTGGAGGGACAACATCAAAGACACACTAGAACAACATCAATTAACAATGGTTGAGGCCACCAGAAGAGCAAGAGCCAAAACTTTGTATCTTCCTCAACCTCTGAAGTGGTAAAAAGGAAGAAAAGAAGAAGAAAAGAAGAAGGTAAAATGCAAAAATATTCTAAAGAACATGGTACAAATTTGGTTAAGATAGTCAGAGGTCACAACATACTGAGTGGAAGAATTTTAGAAAACATTCATGTAGAGTTCAGAACCTCCTAAAATATCACACCAAATTAACCATTTTCAAAGCCTGCTGAAGCAGATTGTAACCATTTGAATGTAAAACTTTCAGCAATTATTGTCTTTCAGCCTTTGTATTCCCCGAATTACCAATGCAACTGGGACTGGGATTGCCATCGCTAAGTGATGCAATTGTAACATCACATGACAGCATTGCTTAGCAATGACAATCCAGGCAGTCTCAGTTGTTGTTGTAACCCAAGATACATGGTTGTTAAGTGGGAAGCAGATGGATCTGTAGGTAAAGAGTGTGGGGGTTGCCACAAGGCATGGGTGGGGAGGTCTTGGTTTGTCCAGCCCAAGGCCATGTGCAAGCTAGGGGAAGTAATGTGAACTCAGAAATGCTGGGGAAAGAGAGTGTAGAGTGCATGAGTGTCTGTATGCAAGAGCAGGGAGGTCAAAGAAAGGTGCAGGGTGCATATGATCACAGGGAGACCATGGAAAGAGAGCACAGGGTACATATGTGTGAAAGAGGAGAGAGAGAGGGGGAGAGAGAGATTGCAGGGAAGGCATAGAATGAGTGCATGGAAAGAGGATGTAAGATGTGTGCATAATTTCCTGCTATGATAGCTTCTTTGGGCAATCTAAATTTATTACCATCCTCAGTTTTTAATTTTATGAAGTTGGCCACCTTCATAAGTGTGCTGAATTTAGCAGAAAACCACATTTCCTTTGAATTATAATTAAAAAATAGTAGCAGAAGATGGTGACCTAAGATACAATAAGAATTTCATTTCCTCTCTTTAATTGATGTCACATTTCTGGTAAGATACCGATGTGAAAAAGATGCTCTCTTCTTTTGTCCTTGATAATTTAACAGTGGCAGTGCAATTAGCAAAAGACAAATGACACTAAGCAGTGTTTTTCCTGACCCCTGCAGTGAACTTGCCTCTAGAGGATTGGAAGCCTTACATAAATTTGTAACCATAGACATAGTGCCCCTTTTATGTTTTCAGCTTCTTAAATTAGAGGAACCTGAAATTTGAGGGTTTAAAGGAATTAGATATTATCACGAGGGCTATCTAATAAATAACATTCTTATAACTGGATTGGGTAATCTATAGACAAATGTGGATCGAAACCTTCAGGAAGTTAATACTTTTGCAGCTGACTAATAAAGGTCTGTTATAGGGGTACTTCATATTTTCTGGCTATTTTTATTTGCTGTAATATATGTTTCTATTGTTTTTGGGATTTTTGGTATACAATGTATAGATTATGTGTACATTATCTATTATATGCCATGTCAATGGGCATGAGTTATGACCACCAACTATTCTTTTAACAAAGCTCCAGGATATTGTGTAGTATTGCAAGCTGATGCTGCATGACATTATTATAGATAGATAGATAGATAGATAGATAGATAGATAGATAGATACATAGATACATAGATAGACACACACACATACACAGAGGTGAGGAAAATGTTTGATGGATGCCAAAAGGACTTTCTCTGGAGAGATCTGTGCCCGTAGAAACCACAGCAATGAGGATGCAAAATAAAATTAGTGCAACATTGCTGGAGTGTTGGTATTATTATTTTTAATCTGATTTCCATGATTCTGTCTTCAACTCTGTAAGGATCATATTCTTCATCTGCCCTGGGAGAATCCTCATACTGACAGTTTTGCTACCAGAATATATATCTGCATTTGTTTTTTTAAAAAATCAGTTTTAAGACTGGATTGGGTTTTCTTCCTTCTTCAAAATGAGCCTTTTAGCTCATGAAAACTCTAAATAACAAGTCATTGCTCAATAACGAGTGCCATGCTTTGATGAACTATTCTGGCTCACCAGTTTGATTCTAGAACAGTGTTACCTGCTTCAAAGTATCTATAGTTACACCAGCTAAGTGCCATAACTATCTTCATGAGAAGACCTAACTATCATCAAGATGCACAGAACCAGGAGAAACTGTGTTCTGAAGAACAATGTAACTAGACTGTAAGTTTGGCATGTTGGAGAGACTGTTATCTGTGAGTGACATAAATCTTGGCTGGAGGAAAAGCACAAGTTCATTATTGCAAAGTGAAATAATATGGCGCTAATATAATCCATTTCTATAGCTTAAGTTGATAAAGATGACACAAAGAATAATTTTATATGTCATTTTTATTATTGTGTGGGAGCCTGCTAAGAAAGACAACTTTTGAAACCTGAATTTTACTATTTTCTTTGGAGACTTTGACCTATTTTCCTATTTTCTTTGGACAAACAGATACAGCAATGCTTAAACGTTTGCAAGCCTTTTGAATTTTCAGTATTGACCTAAAATATGACCTCAAATATGGTTTGTTCTCCATACGTCCTAACTAGATAAAGAGAACCTATTAAGCAAATGAGTCAAAACCATTATACTTGTTCATTGATGTTTTTAAAGAAAATGATCCAAAATTACGTATTTGTGTGTGGTAAATGTTTATGAATCTTTAGGATTATCAGTTCATTTGAAAGGAAATTAAAATCAGGTGTTTCAATCAACGGGATGATTATCAAGCATGAGTGTGGATAGTCTTGCCTTATTTAAAAGATAGAATTCTGCATATTCACTATCTAAAGTCTGAAACAGATATGTGAAAATGTGTCATGGCTCAAATAAAGATTTCTGAGGACATCCTAAAAACAGTTATTGATGCTCACTAGGCTAAAAATGGTTTCAAAACTATTTCCAAAGAGTTTGGACTCCACTAGTTAGATAATTCTAGTGAACCAGGGAGGTATCTGCCCAAGCTGCTTCAGAATATTAACTTTTTCTCAGAACTTAAAAATGTTTCAGCCTTTTTAGCTTAGGCAATGGTTCTTGTAAATTTCCATCAGTGTTATCCTCCTTGCTCTCTAGATATGGGTGTCTTCTGAACAAACCCTGTACAATTTATCCATCTGTGTGTTTTTTCCTCATGATCTATAATTTGCAGTTTTCAGGATTCAAAACCCATGTGTAATTTTGGGTCTGTCTGAAGTATATTGGGAAGCCCACCAGTATCTGCAGTTGTCAAAGACAAAATTAATATGCTTGAATAGTTGGTTATTGAGTCTCGCACTGTATCTCAATAGCAATTTGCCAAAACATTTTATCCTTCAGTGGGAATTAGGTATGTCTGTGCAAGCAGTAGCAGATCTGTGGTTTGATAGATAAAACGGACAAACCAGTCGTGCAAATAGTAATGCACTCACTACCTAAATGAGACATAACACAATTCACCGGATTGTTGAAGAAGGTTAATCAGGCAGAGTAAGATAAAGAAAGCGAATGCATGAGTTATTCGCTGTCTTACTGGCAAATGTGATATTCATTCCAAGATAAAATTGGCAGAGGTTTCTTTCCGATGCTTACAGTATGAAAGGTAATATTAAAGCTACCTTTGCAATCTTTAATGGATTGCTAGATAGTTTAGAAAACAGTCAGTAAATCTTATTAGGGGACTCTTAATTAGGCTGTGCTGGGAAACTTAAATGATTGAGTTACCAGATATTACATATGTAATTTAAACTTTAAAATATGCCATAATACTTGTAAATCACATTTTACCCAGCCTGTTTTCATTGTGTCACACTTCTCCATATAAAGGCTTTAAAACATTGTACCTAATCTTGAAGAAAAAAGACATCAGCATCAGCCCAGACAATTTTTGCATGCATCTTCTCATTATCTACTGTGTTGTTCCTGAATTTAAATTAGGTTGCCATGCATAGCAAGCTAACGCAAAGATTCTAAGAAGCGGGTCTGGAATGTATTAAGTTAAAAATAGGACTCCTGTATCTGGGCTGCAAAAATTCAGATCATTGGCAGAGGTAGCAAAACATGAAAATTAAATCTTTGCTTCCATCAACTGGGTCTCTGGGTTTTTGCCATTTTACTATAGTAGCCTTGGAGAAAAACAAGTTTAATTTGGAGGAAAAACAAAATATGCAAAATGCTAATATAAAGCATACTGGAAAACAGCAACTGTTCGATCTGAACAACATGTATTGTGCATGATAATCTGTCTCGATTCCTTAACTTTGAGAGAGGAAAGACAGAGGCAGTATTTAATCACAAGTACTCAAATCCAGTTCTGCATGGGTAGATCATCTGATCGGAGGCTCTCTTTTTCTCCTTTTTTTTTTTATGAATGTGATTAACTACTGAAACTAAATGCTCAAATAAAGATCCAAATTGTTCATCAGAAGTATATTTTATTGACACAAGGAGAATGTACTTTCAAGTTAAAAAAAAAAGGGTGACCAATCCAACTTCAACTTTTCATTTAATTTCATTTGTTTAGCTTGAGCTGAAAGCACTTTCCCCTTTACTTTTAGACAACCCCATTGTCAGTTATTTGAATCCTTTTTTTTTTTTTTTTTAAGGCTAGGCCAATATCATGCCATGACATTTGAAAGAAATTTGAGATGGGAAATGCTTTTCGTTCCCAGCAACTAATTCCATATATTGGGTGAGTCAGAACTTCTGGGATGTTAAAACATTGATTATATCCAACATATGATTTTAAAAAGTTTTTCCATGTGAGTCTCAGAAGAGCTTGTGCTTGAATCAGTTTATGTTGTTATTGCAAATGGATCTTGTCTAGAATAAGTGTTCATTTCCACAATGCCACAATGGATTGATGACATTTACAAAGGGTTCAAATTGCTTCTCTTATTTGCCTTAGCTTTCTTCAATTTTGTTTGTATGTGTGTTATGGGACCACAAATTATGTGTGTGTGTGTGTGTGTGTGTGTGTGTGTGTATCTCCAAATAATAAGCCAATCAACTTCATATTCTGGGTTGTTCTGAAGTTGTTACACATAACTTCCCAATACAGATAGACCTGTTCAGAGTTAAAACAGACCCTGCCCAAAAGGTATTTATCATCCAGTTCCAAATTCTGATGGCTGCCCACCCCCCGCAGTCACATGATTGTGATTTACAATGTTTTTGCTGAAAACTGGCATTCTCTAACGTAAGAGAATTACCATACATTTAAATTTAATTAAGTTTTAATTAAACTTGCATTAAAACTGAGATTTTAGGTGGTATTGAACACCTCCTTGATTTTTCCCGAGTGATACATCTTTTACTCAGAAATGAGCTTCAACTGTATTCAACTGTATTAAAAGGCTTGCTTTTAAATGCTGGTAAATACTTAGAAAATTCACCATGGCGCCTTATAGCTCAAAGCCTGCACAATTATATTATTCCACTCCATTTACTAGATCAGATGGTTAAACTTGGATAAAGTTCAGTAATTCTAGTATTTGGAAAAGCTGTACACTGAGGATACAGTTCTGAATATGTGTCTCAAATTTAGCAACTCAGAGAAAACCCTTAATGATCCCACAACCTGAGAGCTGAACATAATGGCTCTATTTATGAGGCAACTAAACTTTCTTACGATGTAATAAATGTCACCATAAATAGGTTTTAAAAAGTCAGTAATGCCAACCTTTTTCCACACATCATTTCCCCACAACCCCTCTGGCCATATTCATCCTCAGTTTTATTAGGCAAATGAACACAATCATCTTGGTTACCTTCAGTTTTCACTTTCATACAACAAAGCAAAGTACCTGAGCAGTGCAGCACCTGACAAACCTTCTTTTGGGCTCTGAAGCTAAGCTTCAGTGGGAGACTGCTTGGCAATGTAAGATGGACTAGGAGAATGAAAAAAAAAACACCATCATAGAAGAAGGAAGTGGCAGACTATTTCCACAACTGATGCCAAAACACTACATGGAGTATCTAAGACCGTGATGGTGAACCTATGGCACGCGTGCCACCTGTAGCATGCAGAGCCATATCTGTGGGCACGTGAGCATTGCCCTAGGTCAGCTCCAGCGTGCATGCGCGCACCGGCCAGCTGATGTTTGGGCCTTCTGGGCCCACTGGAAGTCGGGAAATTGGCTTTTTCCAGCCTCCAGAGGGCCTTTGGGGGGTGGGGAAAACTGTTTTCGCCCTCCCCAGCCTCTGGAGCCTGGGGAGGGTGAAAAACGGGCCTACCAGGCCCACCGGTAACCTTTTTGCCTCCGTGTGCCAAAAGCGGAGGAAGCACGGGGGGGTGGGGTCCTGCACACATGCACAGGGGGGCGGGGCATGGGTGCAATTGAATTATGGATGTGGGCACACATATGTGTGACCCGCCCTGCACTCCCCCCGCTTTTGGCACACGACGGCGAAAAGGTTAATCATCACTGATCTAAGATGTGATCAAGGGTAGTGTAGCTCAGCCCAAAGGAGACTTTTATCTTGTAAGTATTTTGCCAAATGTTATTGATCTGTTTTTAATTTTGTTCAGTTTGTATTTGTATACCACCCAGAGACTATTAATTGGGATACACATAAAGGGTGAAAAAGAAAGAAAGAAAGAAAGAAAGAAAGAAAGAAAGAAAGAAAGAAAGAAAGAAAGAAAGAAAGAAAGAAAGAAAGAAAGAAAGAAAGAAAAACAGTATTTCTCTGGTTTTTCATTCAGGTAGTCCTCGACTTACAGTCATAATGGAGTCTTCCCATTACAGTTGTAAGTTATGATGGTCATAAAGTCTGTCACCCATGTGGCTGAGCCGATTTTACGAATTTTTTTGAGGACGCTAAGTGAATCTTAACTGGTCATTTAGTGAATGCTGCAGCCACTAAGTGAACTCATTGATTTCTATGGGGCGTTTTTGCGGAAAACCTGAAGCAAATGAACATCAATGAAAATATTAATAACCAATTATCTGTCTTTTACATTTTATCTGTTAACTTATACCTGCTTACTGCTTATGTTGATAAACTTTTGGTGTTTACTGTTGGATGAAATAACGAGAAAGAAACTGGCTCCAGACTGGCAAGTTGTGGGATAAGGTTTTATATTCTCTCCTTATTTATTCAACTAATATACTGAATAAATATTGAGGGAAGCTATATTGGAAGATGATGAACATGATTTTAAAACCAATGACTTGTTTGCTATGCTGATGGCGCTATTCTGATAAATGATTAGCAATGAAAAACAAGGAGCATATGAAAATACAAGATTACAACTAAATATAAAGAGGATCAGCCTAATGACTAATGAGAGTGAGTTTGGTATAGTGGTTATGGTGTTGGCAGAGAAACTAAGAGACTTGACTAAATTAGGCATGAAAGCTGGCTGGGTGACTTTAGGCCAGCCACTCTCTCGTAACCCAATCTACCTTACAGGGTTGTTGTTGTGGAGAAAACAGGAGGTAGTGGGTGTACTAATGTTTGCTGCCTTGAGTTACTTATAAAGCAAAAAAGCAGGATAAAACTCTAATCAACCAATCAACAAATGCAGTATAGTAACCAGCCTTAGAACTAACAAATTCTGAAGTGATAGCTTCCGCTTTTTAAGATTAATGATTAACAGCAAAGAAACAAGCAGTAAAAAATACACCACAGACTGTCAGTTAGTAAAATAGCAATGAAGTCCTTGGAAAATAATGCAATAACTGAGATGTGTCTAGGCATACAAAGATCAGAACTGTGCATGCAGTGATTTTCCATGTGGCACTCTATCGAAGCGAAAGTTAGATTTTGAAAAAGGATAGGAAAAGTATTGACACTTTTAAACTTTGTTATTGGAGAAGATTTCTGAGCATGACATTAATAACCAAAAAATTACAAACAAATGGATCATCAGCTCAACCTAGAGTGCTCACTGGAGGCACAAATCACCTGGCTCAAATCATTGTGATTTGATGAGCCTGAGTGGCGCAGCAGACTAATGCTACTGTTAAAAGGTAGTATTTAGCTTCCAGCTGCCTGCAATTACTGCGAGTTCGAATCTCACCAGGCTCTAGGTTGACTCAGCCTTCCATCCTTTCTAAGATAGGTAAAATGAGGACCCAGTTTTTGGGGCAATAAGCTGACTTTGTATAAAATATACAGAAGTATGAAGGCAATTGCTTAATGCCTTGTAAGCCGCCCTGAGTCTCCGGAGAAGGGCAGCATATAAATCAAAAATAAAATAAAAATAAAATAAAATAAATTGTATTTTAGACACATTAGGCAAACCTCTAACTCACTGGAGAAGCCTGTGATGCTTGTTGCTGGGGAAAGTGGAAGGAAAGAGAAGAAAAGGACCATTAGTGGGTGGACTGGATTATGACTACAATGCACGCATGTTGACAGAAGACCTGAAGGGTCAAGTTGGGGATATTCCCTCCCAGAGAAGGTGTATTTTGGTGGTTGCTAAGATCTGGCAAGGAATTTTCATCAGTCAGATGTGCTAATTAGGATTTGATTATCAGGGTTTTACTTATTTTTAAATTGTGAAAAATTGGCTAAAGAAATAAAAGTGCACTTTAAAATGTATGCATATTACAAAAAAAATTGGAATGCATTATTAAGGATAAAATATGCTTTAGAGATATCTGAATATTTATGTATATTCATGCAGATGTCTGTTTGGAAACAGAGCAGAAACATTATGGAAAAATATTCAAAAGTAGTAGATTGAAAATACTCTGATTCATCCCCGCCAAATTGAATTGCATTATATAATTAGTTAATAATGATCATTTTAAGCGGGACTAAGTTCAGTTTGTTGGGCAGTTCTGTTGGCATTTTATTTTGTGCTACCTTAAGAATAAGAAATGTATACAGTGATTTATAGTATTCATTTAAATATTAATACGTGAAGGTGGAAGCGGAACCTACCCAGTCTGATTGTTATGATCAGAGCGACAGCAATGCTTATCTTTTAATGTTTTATAACAGCAATGGGAATAATGAAATATTCTGAATTTTTTAGATACGATATTGTTAAGCTGTATAAATGAGTGGTTTTCAATTGCTACATTTGGTATTTTTTAATTCATGCAGCATTTTAAAAGCATTTTCAAAGAAAGCAATTCTAAATAATAGAATCTGCCTTTTTACTGATATGACTGTTAATTTGCAGGACTTGTAATTGTCTGGGGAAAACAAATGGGGGATACTATATAATTGAGGACAACTATATTTGAGGTACAGTAGACATCAAACAAAATTAGAGTGGAACAAGGGCAGAATTGGCAATTTAGTTTTTTGAAAAATATTTGCTTCTTATTTATATTACTTACTAAGTATCTTTGTTTTTTGGGGATAAAATAATATATTTATGTTTTTTTGCTAAATTAATTCCTATTCCTGTTAATATTTTATAAGTTTCATTTTCCTGAGCGCTGCTCCCACTATCCAGGAATGGAATGGGTTAATGCTTCAGCCTTTGGCAAACAACTGAGTGTTAAAAGTATTAAAACAAAGGACTTCCCCTTTCCCCTCTGCCTAGCCACACCCCCACTCCCATGATACCCCAGTCTTCGCTCAGTTGTTTGGTAAACGCTGAAGTGTTTCTCAGGAGCTCCTGGTTCTAAGGTATTTTGTTCTCCTGATTCCTTGGTTTTTTTCTGTCCTTTTTTCCTTTTCCCTGCTCAGGGACGCTTAGGACTTTATTTTATTTTTGAATATTTCCTTTCCCGGGGTTTTCTTTAAGTCTCTGCCTTTCTTTTTACCGCCGCTAGCAGCGGCAGCGCTGATCAGCCGGGCGTCGGATTCGGAAAGCCGAGCCGCCCACGCAGCGCTTTGTTTCTTCGTCCCCAGCAGCGGCGCCAATTTCAAACTTGCTCCAAGCCCCAGGAAGAAGCAGCAGCTGCCGCGTGGGGCGAAGAGGAGAGCGATCGGCCCGGAATTGCGCCGATCGCGCCGGGAAGCAGCGTGCAGCCGCGGTTTGCCCGGCTAGCCCTGCCAACGGCCGCTGCACTACAGAAAACGATCCCCCAAGCAGCGACGAGGCACGGCAGCTGGCTGGACCCTCGGGCCTCCAGCATAAGACCGTAGCCAACAAAAGGCACCCGGCCCCGCACCACGTGGCGCCCACCATCTTGCCGACCACGTGGGCCGCCATCTTGGGCCAGAATTTGCTCCCAGCTCCCAGACGCTCAGCGGAGCCATCTCTAGTGCAGTGCCTTTTGTGATAGGGGTTACCTGGTGAGACCTTCGGGCTCCCAGCGGCTCTTATCTCATCCTGCGGAGCGGATTGGGCAAGTCTCCACAGAAGCATTCAAGAGGAGAGGGGCGGCCTGACTCACACAGCCACCATGTCTGATTCTCCCTTCTCATCAGACCCTGAACTGGAGTTGAGCCCACCTCGCAAGGGGGCTAAAGCGTCCAAAAAGAGTACCAGGAAGAGGTCTGATGCATCTGGCCACAGGTCCAAATCGGGGACGGGGCTGATCTTTCAAGACAAGGACGCTCAAAGATGCCATCAGGCGCTAGAGAGGCAGTGCGCCAAGGCCCAAATGGCGCTGGCTATGTCACCCACCAGGGGGCTAAGGCCAGAAGGCGCTGCTCCGCCCACGCCTAGGGGGTCAGTCTCAGCAATGGCTAGCCCGACAGAATTAACACAGACCCCGGCGACTCCAGTCCTGACAGAGAGGGGCCCTCAGAGGGACGGAACTCCCGCCCCGGCCCAGAGTGAGACGGCACCCCTCCCACCTGCGGGCTCATCACACAGCCCAGGCCCAGCCGCAGGAGCGCAGGGGGGCCCCCTACCACCATCACAATTGGATTTTCAAGCCATGTTCTCAACGGCTCTATCATCCTTCTTGGCCGCCAGCTGGCAGCAGGCACTACCACCTCAGCCAGCACAGGTCCAGGGGTCTCACCAACAAGTCCGGAACAAGACAACGGCCCCCTTAGCACAAGAATCCTCCTCCGAGGAGTCAGACCAAGCAGAGGACGCCCCAGAAGACATCGAATTCTCAGAGGATGAAGGGCTAAACCCGGACACTCCTGCCTTTACTGGACTTTTCCGACCAGCGCTCTTTAGGTCGCTCCTTCACAAGGCGCGACTCACAACTAACCTGGGTGTTCCGGGGGACGTAAACCCAGCCCCACCTTCCACAGCGGGGCCACACGATGCCCTCTTCAAATCGACTAAACAGGAAAAGGACAGCATCCCCTGTCCACAACTGTTCTCCGATGTCATTCAAAATGCCTGGGGGCAACCAGCATCACAAACCACACCGAGCAGCCTGGACAAGAAACTCTACTGTTCGGCTCAGGAACTGGAGGACCTGCTACTCCTCCCGACTGTGGACCAGCCGGTCGCAGCGCTCTCATCTCCATCGTTGGTCTCCACAGAGGCTCTGGATGGCCTCAAAGCAGAGGAGAAGAGAACAGAGCTGGCTTTTCGTAAAACACACCAAGCAGTGGCCTGGGCGATCAGGACATCCACAGCTACATCCTTTTTCAATAGAGCGGCCCTCATTTGGCTACGCCAGATGCAAGAGAGACTCCCTCCAGAGGACACCAGGCTGCAACAAGATATCAACAAGATCATTGCAGCCACCGAGTACGCCTCTGATGCCTCCTTGAACTTGGCAAAGTTCGCGTCAAGGGCCCTAGCCTCCACGGTCACGACTAGGAGGCTGTTCTGGCTCCGTCCCTGGAAAGCGGACCTAAAGGCTAAATGGAAGCTGGCCGCAGCTCCCTACAAAGCACCGAATCTGTTCGGAGCAGCCCTGGACCCAGTCCTTGTGGAGGACAAGGATAAGAGGAAGGTGCTGCCATCGGCCTACCACCGCCAAGAACGGAGGTATTCCCCATACCCAGTTCAACAGCCCTTTCGGCCGGGCCCAGGGCCCAGGGGGTCCTTCCCACACCGCTCCAATTACATGGGAGGCGACAGACCACACGACCGGCATCAGTTTCGAGACTGGGGCAGAAACCAACAATCCAGAAGGCCCTTCCGGGGGGCAGGCGCCAAACACGCCAGAAGAGGGAAGTGACTCCAAGACCGAGGGGCCCATAGGGGGAAGACTGCGCCTCTTTCACCAGCAATGGGCCCGGTCGACATCGGACTCGTGGGTAAGGCGCACCATCTCATTTGGACTACCAATAGAATTTGCAGGGCAGCCACCTCAGCACTTCGTGAGGTGCCCGGTCCCACAGTCCTCCGAACTACAGGCCCTAATGACCCAGGAACTGATCCACCTTCGAGAGATCAGAGCCATAGAGACAGTACCATCAGGCCAACAGGGCTCAGGGTTCTACTCAAGCCTGTTCCTAGTCCCCAAGAACTCGGGGGGCTGGAGGGCCATTCTGAACCTAAAGAAGCTGAACCTATCTGTGCATTATCGCAGGTTCAAAATGCACTCGCTTCAATCGATTCTAGCGGGAGTGAGAAAGAGGGACTTTCTCCAGTCAGTCGACCTTCGGGAGGCCTACCTCCACGTCCCCATTCACCAGGACCACAGACAGTTCCTGAGGTTCGAATATGGGGGCCAGCATCTCCAGTACCGAGCCATGCCCTTCGGTCTGTCGTCAGCACCCCGCACCTTCACCAAACTGGTGGCGGTGGTGGCAGCCAAGCTTCGAGCCACTCCGGTCCGAATCCTCTGCTATTTAGACGACATCTTGATTCTCTCATCGACTCACGACCAAGCGGCCAGAGACGCTCGCCTAGTCCTCGAAGCCTTTCGAAACCACGGTTTTACAATCAACCTCGAGAAAAGTCACCTTCAACCGTCCACGCGGATTCTCCACCTAGGCACAGTGATAGACTCCGCCAGGGGTCAGGTCTTCCTATCCCCGGACAGGGTCCAGAGTCTCCAGCACCTGGCCCTCCAGATTCTGTCAGGAAGGAAGGCCTCCCTTCTGCAACTATCGTGCCTACTGGGGAAGATGGTCTCCTGCTTCGGCATCGTTCCGTGGGCACGCAAACACTCGAGGCACCTCCAATGGTTTCTCCTCCCCTTCCAACGCTCGGGGAGGTCCAACTCCAAAGGCAGGGTTCGCCTCTCCCCCAAGGTGTGCCTCTCCCTCAGATGGTGGACATCCACCGCACTCCTCAAGGGCTCAGAGTTCCTGGAACCGGACAGACTGGTCCTCACCACGGACGCAAGTCTTCGGGGGTGGGGAGCCCACCTGCTCAACGGGGTGGCACAAGGTCAGTGGTCCATGGGCGAGCAACACAGCAGCATCAACCTGCTGGAGCTACGGGCGATCAGATTAGCCCTGCGCCACTTCCAGACCACGGTTCAGGACCAGCACGTACTGGTCCTGACAGACAACATCTCAGCCAAGGCCCACATAAACAGAGAGGGAGGCACGAGATCTCGCAGCCTGATGCTAGAATCCGAGGCGCTTTTCCACTGGGCGGAAAGGCATCTACGCTCGATCAAGGCAGACCACATTTCAGGGTCAGCCAATGTGAGAGCAGATTGGCTAAGCCGAACAACGATAGACCAGGCGGAATGGCAGCTCCACCCCCGCCTCTTCAGGAAACTCACCTCCAGGTTCGGGAGACCAGTGGTGGACCTGTTTGCGTCTCCAATCAACGCCCAACTCCCTCGGTTCGTGACGCGTTACCCGACACCACAAGCAGAGGATCACGATGCCCTCCACTGCAAGTGGCCGGCAGGCCTCCTGTATGCCTTCCCAGTCCCGTTGATCCCTCGCCTGGTTCGAAAGTTACTGGCGGAAAAGGCCGACCTGCTCCTGGTGGCTCCAAACTGGCCTCGAAGGCCGTGGTTCGCCGACCTGGTGGCCCTGTCGGTAGAACAACCATGGGTGATCCCACCACATTAGCTTGTACTACGCCAGGGCGAGGTCAACCACCCAGAGCCTCAGTGGCTCCAATTAGCCGTCTGGCACTTGAGCGGGTCATCTTAAAGAAGGACAATCTGCCGGATAGCGTCGTCAGCACGATCCAGGCGGCCAGACGTCCATCAACAACTCGTATCTACGAGGCTTCCTGGAGGGCCTTCTGCACTTGGAGTGCCGGGCACCATGTGGATCCCACCACGGCTACGATCCAAGACATCTTATTGTTCCTGCAGTCAGGGTTAGACAAGGGGCTGGCCCCAGCGACCCTAAGGCGTCAGACCGCAGCCCTATCAACGGTCGTTTCCTGCGCACCATACCGGACCCTATCACATCACCCGCGTATCAGAGAGTTCCTTCACGGGGCAACAAATTTACATCCACCAACAGTGCACCGCTATCCATCTTGGGATCTGCCGCTAGTCTTACAGGCCCTGACAGGCCCCCCTTTCGAACCACTAGACCTAGCCAGTCTCAAGCACCTGACTCTCAAGGTGACTTTCCTCCTAGCGATCACCTCAGCAAGGCGAGTTTCAGAATTAGCAGCTCTTTCCGTACGTAAAGACCTCTGCATTTTCAAAGCTTCCTCGGTGGTCCTCCGACTGGACCCGACCTTCATCCCAAAAGTGAACTCCTGGTTCCACCGAGCCCAGGAACTCATTCTGCCGGACTTCTGCCCGTCACCAAAGGACCACAGGGAAAAACGCTGGCACACCCTGGATGTCCGTCGGGCGATTCAGACGTACATACACAGAACAGCGTCCATCCGTCGCACAGAAGCCCTCCTGGTCTCTTTCAACCCGGCATCCATGGGCCTGAAGATCTCGGCTCCCACGGTCAGCAGATGGATCAGAGCCTGCATTGAGTTAGCTTATGACCTGAACTCCAGACCGCTACCGGGCAACATCCTCCCTCACTCCACTAGGAGCGCAGCCACGTCGGCAGCCTGGGCTACCCTCCGATATCTGCAGAGCAGCGACCTGGTCCTCCGTGTCGCCCTTCATCCGGCACTACAAGATTGACACTTATGAGTCAGCCGAAGCGGCGTTTGGTCGCCGGGTGCTCCAGCAGGTCGCGACGGGAGTGGACCAAACGGGCAGTCAGCCCCCCGCCCAGGAGATTTAAGCTTGGGTATATCCCATTCCTGGATAGTGGGAGCAGCGCTCAGGAAAATGGACGTTGTCTTACCTGAACGTCCCTTTTCTGGGCGCTGCATACACTATCCAGTCCCGCCCGTATTTGTTGGGCTTCCTGCCCGGTGGGAATTCTTTACCGTTTCTCAGTTTGAACACGTTAAATCTTGTTAGTAATAAAGTTATGGTTATTTTTTCATTATGATCTTGTCACGGATGGTTCCTTCTGCCACACCTTCGCTCAGACTGGGGTATCATGGGAGTGGGGGTGTGGCTAGGCAGAGGGGAAAGGGGAAGTCCTTTGTTTTAATACTTTTAACACTCAGTTGTTTGCCAAAGGCTGAAGCATTAACCCATTCCATTCCTGGATAGTGTACGCAGCGCCCAGAAAAGGGACGTTCAGGTAAGACAACGTCCAATCCCATTGCATAATTTTATTTTGGAATATTTTACAGCAACATGTTCCTGAATCTGAACGTTACTTATTTATTCCTGATTTTATAATCAATATAAAAAAACCTCAGTGTCTTTTTTTTTTTTTAAAGCTTGACCTAGTTCCTTTCTTGAAACAAGAAATAAAGTAATAAGCTAGAACTATTGCAGAATGGAGATGGGTGATTTTCCTCTTGGTCTCCTCTATTCTCTAGAGTCTGAGCTGATTTGACAGTCATAAACAGTGGTGCTGGCAAGATTGAGTAAGCCTAGTCTGTACGTCCTTCTGGCCCACATCACCATGTATCCCACTCACTGTTCTGTCTTAGAGATGTAAACATGGCATCTGTGTTCTCTCCTCTCCTCCTCTGTTTACTATCAGATTCTCTCTCTCTCTCTCCTCAAGTGGAGAAACACAATCCTATTTTTCTCATTTGTAGCCATTCTACGTTATTTTATTTTCACTTGTCTGATTACAAAACTGAGGCTGAAAAATAAGATATAGGATATGGGAGTACTGCATGGATTAGCATGTTATGCAACCTTAAGCAATGAGGTTATGTTTATTGCTATGTTGTCTTTTTCTTATCAAATTCTAAGATTTAATTTTTAATATTGAAAATGTATTAAAAAATTAACTTTTTCTAAGCAGGACTCCTAAATTGTCAAGCATCGTTCTGGCTTGATGTGTTTTAATCAGAATCATTAGGGAGGCTACAACTCCTTAATTCTTGGATGAAGGTATCTAGAAAAAAATCAATGTCTTGCTCCTAATGGATTATTAACCAGTATTTTCAAAATGACAATTCTCCATGGTCTCCAGGCAATTGCTCCTAGGTGGTGGTAGTAAGTGCACTGCCATCCTGTTCCTCTGTGGCTCTATCCTGCTGCCTCCTCTCTTGCTAGGCCCGGTGAGTTCTCTTCAGTGGAAGACGTTCTGCTGCCCTACTGCACTCACTGAGTGTGTCCCAGGACTGTGCTGTTGCCCAGTGTGTAAATCCCAGGCCAAGAGTGTGTGGAAAATGATCATGAAGATCGGGATTGATAGTGGAAGGTAGCAGGGATAGATGGTGTAGTGCAAGGTAGCCAAAAGGGCAGAGATGGGGGAGACAGGCAGGTGGGAGAAATTGATGCAGAGGCAGTTCATGCAGGGCAGGAGAACACAACCATGGGATGCTGCGCCAGTCATAAATGTGGGCCAAGTGCCCAAATTTTGATCATATGACTGGAGGACTCTTCAACAATCAGAAAGTCTAGGAATGATCATAACTACCATTCATTCAGTGGAGTTGTTATCTTTGAATGGTTCCTGAATGAATGGTAGTAATGGGGTAGGAGACTACCTGTAAAATGTAAATTGAATTCACTAGAGATGAGTTTTTTAAAGAAATATATATGATACAAGGAGTAATAGAGTTAAGAATGAATGGATGATGATGTTTGAATAGGGATAGAATTAAAAAAATGAGTGATGATGAAAGTATTTCATATGGCTTGGTCATATATAGAAAATGGATAAGAATTAAATCACAACATCCTGCCTGGATGTTGCTGGATTTCAGTTTCCACTTTCCTAGCATGACTAGATAGAAATATAGTCAAGTAACACAATAGCTGTCATAAAGGTGTAATGTGAAAATAGTTTCGGATGACATGTAAGACACCAAGACCTGTCCCCTTCCCATTTAACAGGATGCTTCCTTTTATACAGATTAATATACTCTTTATAATCAGCTGGGAAGACTTCCAAACCAAACACCCTGCTTTAGCCACCTAATACTTTTATTTTCCAAGGAAGTTTTTGTAGCCCAGAGGTAATTTCTGGAAATATAGATGAGGAAAATTTGCTCCTTGTTTCCTATTAAAATAACTTTTGACTTCCCAGTTAGGAACTGATGCACCAGCAAATTCTCAAATCTTAAACTATATTATTGGAAGTTGTTTTAAAAATTTCTTAACCCAGTGTTTATTTTTACATAATAGTTGAAGATATGATAATTGCCCTCGTAATTTGGAATAGAAAGAATATACTATTTAACAAATTAATGGTCTTATTTCTAAATAATGTTAAATAGGTTTCTTATGAATGTGAAATAAGACTAATTCATCAAAGGATTATTTTCAAGTTTATGAATTGTAGTGCATTTTAAGAAGATTTGAATGTCAAATTCTTTATGCTGCAAATATAATATATTTGAAGAAAGTTTGTCCCATGCGATTTGATCATATGATTGTTCCATAGTTATCCTTTTTTTGGTTGAACACAAGTATTCACATTATTATGAATTTGATCTTGGCTAGAGAAATATGATTTAAATATGTTATTGCTATATTGAATTATATATAAAAAACTTGTGTTTATTTTTATGAAGAAATTTGGACTTACTGAGTGTGGAAAGTAGGTCAAAATTATTTGCTGGAAAATACTGCTATTCCAGACTTAAAGTCTCTGCATTCAATCTCTTGTCTTTGAATGAATACATACAATCACATATAAACATATAGTCTTCTATATTGTGATTGCTCCCCTCTTATTTTAATAAAAATAAAGAGCATGCCAGATTCAATTTCTAAAAAAAGAAAACAGTGCATTAAAAATGTAAAATATCAAGTGGGAAAGAGATCTTGGAGGATAAAAGAAAGATTTTTATGAATGCATTTTATAAGCACACCACATTTACAGAATGTACTTTTTTCATCTTGAGGCATATCTCTTCATTTTAATCCTTAAAAATATATTTACATTCTCCAGCATTATACATTAGCCATCACAAGGGTGAATCAAATTTAAAATCTGGAAAAATTCTACAAATTATTTTACCCTAAAAAACAAAAATATATTCTCTGGCATTGACTATAATATCATAATGAATTAAATACCTTGTTTTATCTAATAGCATGGTCAGCCCTGACTGTTAATGATTTTAATTCAAACCAGTGGACTTGCTGCTGTCCATAACAATTTTTTTATTTTTTTATTTTTATTTATTTTCGTCAAGCATGTATTAGATAATAGATATAAGTATAAACATGATTATGAATACATGAAATGGATACGAATAAACGGGGACATTAGAACAGGGACTGTAGGCACGTTGGTGCGCTTATGCACACCCCTTAAAGACCTCTTAGGAATGGGGTGAGGTCGACAGTAGACAGTGTAAGGTTAAAGTTTTGGGGGTTTGGGGAAGAAACCACAGAGTCAGGTAGTGGATTCCAGGCATTGACAACACTGTTACTGAAGTCATATTTTCTGCAATCAAGTTTGGAGCGGTTTACCATAAGTTTGTATGTGTGTGCTCATGTATTGTTGTGGTTGAAGCTGAAGTAGTCATTGACAGGTAGGACATTGTAGCAGATAATTTTATGTATAATATGTTATGTATAATATATTATGTACAATAGAATCTCATCTCATTGTTTAGATAATTAATTAGTTAAAGAAAAAAAGCTTCCCAGTGAGAGTTTTATAAATTAGCTAAATCTGTATTGTGAACATGATTTCTTTATGAAAGGAAGATTTTAGATATTCTAAGATGAAAATAGATTTTTTATTTTTTTTTAAATTCTTCTTTCTCTTTTAGCAACCTTAACCAAGTTTCAAAATCTTGTCTGATGTGAGAATTTGTTCCCAATGTTTACATTTTGTTCTTTACAGATTTGTAAGTGAAACAGTTTCTCTATAAACAAAGATCAGGATGACCAGCTCTGCCCGAGAACATCTGCTTTTTGCCCGACGGCGTAATCCACAATTGCGTTACACTTTGAGTCCAGAGAACCTCCAAAGCCTTGCATCTCAGGGCACTGTGGCTGAGAATGTGAACTTGCAGCGTGCCAACAGTGACACGGATCTGGTGACTTCTGAGAGCCGCTCTAGTTTGACTGCAAGCATGTATGAATACACTCTAGGACAATCTCAGAACCTCATCATTTTCTGGGACATTAAAGAAGAAGTGGATCCCACAGACTGGATTGGGCTATACCATATTGGTAAGTAATGAGTTTTTACTTTCCTTATAAATAGAAAAATTCAGCATCCAAGAATTACAAGTCAGTCTGGTAAAATTAGTTCAGCACTCAGGAAACAAATATTAACACTAAAGGAACAATAATTATATACAATATAAGAGAGACTTGGATAGAATTGAATGCATATATTGTACATCTGTAGTAATTTAAAACAGGTGTTAAACTGGAACTATCAGTTATATAAGAGCAGGATAGACTAACCAGATCTCACACTAATTCTTTAACTGCCTTCCAAAGGTCATCCTATTAACCCAAAGTTAAAAGGAGGAAGGGAGCTGAATCCAGAGTCAAGTGCAAAGTCCTTGAAGGCTGGAATTTAGAAATCCAACTAAATCCCTATTCCAAAGGGTATTAAGAATGAACTGGATTAAAGGGAGAAATAAAGGCAGATTGATACAGGGATGTTTCTGAACGGCGGGCTTTAAACATATGTATCAATTGCTAGTTTAAACTGGATTATTGCTTATATAAGAAGCTGGTACGGAGACATGAAAATACAGATAGTCCTTGACTTACGACAATTGAGCCCAAAATTTCTGTTGTTAAGTGAGACATTTGTTAAGTGAGTTTTGCCCCATTTTACAACTTTTCTTGCCACAGTTGTTAAATTAATCCCTGCAGTTGATATAATAACCCAGTTGTTAAGGGAATCTGGCTTCCTCATTGACTTTGCTTGTCAGGAGGTTGCAAAAGGGGATCATGTGATCTTGGGACACAGCAACGGTCATAGATATGAACCAGTTGCCGAGCGTCTGAATTTTGATCACATGATCATGGGGATGCTGCAATGGTCATAACTATGAAAAACAGTCATAAGTCACATTTTTCAGTGCTGTTGTAACTTTGAACCATCACTAAATGATCTCTTGTAAGTCAAGATCTGTAGTGTGGAAGGATGTGATCAACCCAAAATGGCAATCTTCTAGACTAAAATCTGATTGTTTGAGGAGACAATTATAATATTCTAGATGAGAAACAACCAGAGACCATATGCTGCAATCTGCCTTGTCAGAAGCTCCCAGATCCTATTCATCAAGTGAAACTTAGCATCTTAGCTGTAAAATCAGTAAATGGGCAGGAAGTCAGCTGATCTACAATGAGGAAGTGTAAGATTTCCTTGAACTGTTCTCAGTAATTTTCATTAACAATGAATGTGTTTGTTTTGATTGTCTCTTTTCATATTATATAAAACAAGACGTCCTGTTTTAACTATCTTGCACAATCTTTAATTTGATAGCATTTGGGGAAGTAGTACTGAATTAATCTCAAAACCACAGGAATGCTTTTTTAATCACGGTTGTACATACTATTATATTACATATGAAAGTCGGGCCATGTGCTTATATCCTTTTTTGTAACTTATTACTGTGAGATATTGTAACTACACTTTTTCTTCTGGTGTGTACTGAAATGAAGGTATATTTCTGAATTCAAAGATCAGTGGAAATTCTGCTGTTAACGTAAAGAATAGCTAGCATTAGCTAAACCGAAATTATGCAAAAAGTTTGTTCATCAGATAATTTACTTTTTTGATTTTTTTTCTTCCATTCAATTGTGTCTGATTTTCTGCCTGGACAAGTCCCTTAAGTTTTCTTGGCAAGGTTTTCCAGCAGTAGTTGGCCAAATGCTTCCTTCCTAGGACTGATAGAAAGTCATTGGTCTAAGGTCTCCTAGCTGACTTTGTGCTTAAGATGAGATTAGAATTCACTTTTTCCCAGTTTCTAGCGTGAAGCTTTAAACTGCTACACCAAATCGGCTCTCCGTTTGTTGATACAGAGACACAAAGAACTTGGATGATAATTATTCTATCTGAACTATTTTTACCATGTTTAATTCAGTGGTGGGTTGCCCCCGGTTCGCACTGGTTCTATAGAACCGGTAGTAAAACTGGCGGGAGGCTCTGTCCACCGACCCCAACGTCATCAAAATGCTTCTGTGCATGTGCAGAAGAGCGCGCACGCGCGGCCCCATTGCAAACCAGTAGTAAAGGTAAGTAGAACCCATCCCTGGTTTAATTGTATAACTTTGCATCATTGTGATGTTTTTCCTTGAGATTGTCTATTTTTTCCTTCTTTCAAGCTTGCTTAAAATTGGATGTATCTGGGTTTAGGAAATAAATCCCACAGCTGAGTGATCCTTTGATATAACTAATGTGTTTTGTATTCTAGGTTATTTTTAGCTTAACGTAATAGGTAACGCATGCGAGTTGCGATGTCTCTAGTTTGAAATGAACTGATATATAGTTATCATAGCCAACAGTTTTATTAAGGTGGTATAAAAGTATAATAAGAAACCACATTGCACAACAGATGGAAATTCTTTAAAGAATTTGACTGCTATCAAATTAAATCATTCCTTTCTTTTCTTTCTGCAAGTGGCATAGATTACATGCACTTTAGGTTTTATGCAGTTTGTCTTACACATAAGAAGGATCTCTGGTCTGCTGCCAGAGTAATGCAGCATTCAGTTACACTTTTTCCCTTCAAATACTAGAGAACTGTTTGAAGGAAAATCATTTAGATCGGGGTGTCAAACTCGATTTAATTGAGGGCCACATCAGGGTTGTGTTTGACTTCTGCAGGGGGGTGGGGTGGCGTGGCCAGGATGGGTGTGGCAAGCATGACATCACTTGTGTTGGGGGGTACCTGTGGTGGCCAGAGTGCGCTGTCAGTGAAAACATTTTTGGCTACAACAGCCTTCTGCAACCCTCTGCCAGTGAAAACTGAGCTCGGGGGTCCATGTGCGACCCTTGTGAGCTCTGTTTTCGCTGGTAGAGGCACTGCAGGTCAGTCTTTTCCTATTTCCAGGGCAGCCCTGCGGGCCAGATCCGACCCCAGGGCCTTGAGTTTAACACCCCTGGTTTAGATGAAGGAAAGTACTGACTTTGTAGAAGATTAAAATAAAGTCTGTTCCCCACCTCCCATTTTTTTTCTGTCTTCCAAACTGGATAGGCATTGATATTAAATATATTTTTTATCATTTCATGAAAGAGATTTATTTGAATTGTTTAAAAAAGTTGCTTCTTTGTAGGAAAGTGAAGAATTTAAAATTTCTAGTTTTTATAATTTTTTTTTATAATTAAATTTATATACCGCTCTACTCCCGAAGGACTCAGGGCGGTGAACAGCCAAAAAAGTAAAATACACATAATACAAATGTTAAAAACCATTTAAAAATACATTAAATACTTTGGCCCGATTTAAAACATCCCAATTTATAAAACAAATTTAAAAACAATTAAAAGGGAGGTTAGGCCAGACCAGCCTGCTGGAATAAGAATGTTTTGAGGGCGCGGCGGAAAGTGCGCAAATCCGGGATCCTCCGTATGTCCGGGGGGAGCTCGTTCCAGATGGCAGGTGCCCCCACAGAGAAGGCTCTCCCTCTGGGGGCCGCCAGTCGACATTGTTTGACCGACGGCACTCTGAGGAGACCCTCTTTATGGGAGCGTACTGGTCGGTGAGAGGCTACTGGTGGCAGAAGGCGGTCTCGTAGGTACCCCGGTCCTAATCCATGGAGTGCTCTAAAGGTGGTAACCAAAACCTTGAAGCGCACCCGGAAGACCACTGGGAGCTAGTGCAGCTTGCGTAGGAGGGGAGTCACATGGGAGTGCCACATCGCTCCTGTAACCACCCGCGCAGCTGCATTCTGGACCAGCTGGAGCCTCCGGGTGCTCCTCAAGGGGAGCCTCATGTAGAGAGCATTACAGTAGTCCAGGCAGGAAGTGACGAGGGCATGAGTGACCGTGCATAATGAGTCCCGATCCAGAAAGGGACACAACTGGCGGATCAGGCGAACCTGATAAAAAGTCCTCCTGGCCACAGCCGTCAAATGCTCTTCTAAAGATAGCCGTGAGTCCAGGAGGACACCCGAGTTGCAAGCCCTCTCCGTGGGGGCCAACGACTCGCCCCCAATAGTCAGCGATGGCACCAACTAACTATATCGGGACGTCGGAAACCACAGCCACTCGGTCTTGGATGGGTTGAGCCTGAGTCTGTTTCTCCCCATCCAGATCCGTACAGCCTCCAGGCAGCGTACTGATGGTACTTCACCCTGAAACCACGGATTATCTCACCCAGCGGCTTCACATAAATGTTGAACAGAAGGGGCGAGAGGGCCGATCCCTGTGGCATCCCACATACAAGGGGCCTCGGGGTCGACCTCTGCCCCCCTGTCAACACAGACTGCAATCGGTCAGAGAGAAAGGAGGAGAACCACTGCAACACGGTGCCCCCCACCCCTAACTCTTCCAACCGGTGCAGCATGATACCATGGTCGATGGTATCAAAAGCCGCTGAGAGGTCTAATAGGACAGGAGAGAGGAGCAACCCCTGTCCCGAGCCCTCCAGAGATCATCAACCAATGCGACCAATGCTGTTTCCGTGCTGTACCCAGGCTTGAAGCCCGACTGGAACAGATCTAGATAAGCCAATTCATCCAGGTACTGAGGAAGCCGTCACGCTACCACACTCTCAACAACCTTTGCAACAAAGCGAAGGTTGGAGACTGGACGATAATTAGCCAACACTGCCGGGTCCAGGGAAGGCTTCTTGAGGAGAGGCCTCACCACCGCCTCCTTCAAGGCAGCAGGGAAGACACCCTCACTCAAGGAAGCATTAATAATCCCCTGGAGCCAGCCTCGTGTAACCTCCCGGGAGGCCAGCACCAACCAGGAGGGACACGGGTCCAATAAACATGTGGCCGCGCTCAGTCTGCCCAGTATCCTGTCCATGTCTTCGGGAGTCACAGAATCAAACTCTTCCCAGATAATATTCTCAAGACCTGCCTCCATCATCCCCCCTGAATCTACCCAGTGAGAGTCCAAGTGTTCCCGAATGAGCAATTTTGTCATACAGATACTGTACAAAGTCCTCGGCTCTACCCTCCAAGGGGCCCTCCTGCGCTTCCTGGTGGAGCAGGGAGCAGGTCACCCTAAACAGGGCGGCCAGGCGATTATCTGATGATGCAATAAGAGTGGAAAAATCATTACATTTTGCCGCTTTTATCGCCACCAGGTAGGTCTTAATATGAGACCTTACCAGTGTTCGGTCGGATTCAGAACGGCTGGCCCTCCAACTGCTCTCCAGGGGTCTTTTCTGGTGCTTCATCTCCCTCAGCTCCTCAGTGAACCAAGGAGCCAGGTGAGACTGGCGCCGGGTCAGAGGCCGCAAAGGCATGACCTGGTCCAAAGCTCTAGCGGTCGCCCTATCCCAGGCAGCCATTAGGCCATTCAGTCGAGCCGTGAGCCAGAGCCTCAGGAAATGGCCCAAGCTCCATCTGGAACCTATCCGGATCCATCAGGCGCCTGGGGCGGAACCACCTCATCGGTTCCACCTGCCTGCGGTGGGGTGTGGCGGTTCGAAGGTCAAAGTGAAGGAGAGAGTGATCCGACCATGATAAGGGCTCGATCTCTATATTCCCTATCTCAAGATCATTCAACCACTGACCAGAGACAAAAACCAAGTCCAGCGTGTTTTCCCCCATGTGAGTAGGGCCATGAACTAATTGGGTCAGGTCCATGGCCGTCATGGAAGCCATGAACTGCCGAGCCACCTCAGACGCCTCACGGGCAGATGGCAGGTTAAAATCCCCCATGACCATAAGCCTGAGGGTATCAACCGCCACTGCGGCTATAATGTTGAGCAGCTCGGGCAGGGCCACCGCCACGTGGCAGCGAGCCAGGTACGTAACCAGCAAGCCCATCTGCACCTCATGACCCCACTTCACAAGGAGGGACTCACATCTGGCCATCTGAGGAACAGTGGCCTCCCTTGGACCAAGACCTTCTTTAATAACAACCGCCACCCCCCCGCCCCTCCCCTGTGACCTCGGCTGATGAAATGCGCGAAAACTGGGTGGGCACATTTCAACGAGGGGGACCCCCCCTCCTAGCCCAACCAGGTCTCCATAATACCCGGCAGGTCCACTCCCCCCTTCTGAACAAGATCACAAATGAGGGGGGCTTTATTTACCACGAACCTGGCGTTGCATAGTTAATTGTATGAACATTAGTATGTGTCCCTAGTTAAGTACAGTAAATTTGATTCATTCATTAAAAATGTTTATTGCTTTGTTACATTGTTAATATAACTCAATTTATTGTTTAGTATATCCAATCACTATGGAAATAATTGAATGATTGGTTGATTGGTTATGTGCCATTCATTGAGTGTCAGCACTTAGCTGTCAAACTCCTGGCCCATAGGCCGGGTGCGTCAAGTGCTGGCCACGCTCCTGCCTGATTTAGCGAAGGGAAAAAAGTCCCGCTATGTCATGTGACGCCGCCATGACGATGTGAGTTTGACAGAGTAACACAAGGTGACCTGTAGAATGGAAAGCTGCTCATGTTAACAGTTATACTGTATTTGTAATTAATATTATTTAATTAGTCATGCAGAGTATAAAATAGTTTGGACATAAGTTTGCTTAGACTACTTTGAAGCTGGAAGTGAAATTCTTATACTTCATGTGACTGATTAAATAGTAAAAACTCTAAATATATATTTTAACCAAAATCTGGAAAACTACCTATTTAGGAAAATATTTCCTTCCTTCCTTCCTTCCTTCCTTCCTTCCTTCCTTCCTTCCTTCCTTCCTTCCTTCCTTCCTTCCTTCCTTCCTTCCTTCCTTCCTTCCTTCCTTCCTTCCTTCCTTCCTTCCTTCCCTCCCTCCCTCCCTCCCTCCCTCCCTCCCTCCCTCCCTCCATTTCTTCCCAAAAGCAAAAATTTTAACCACTATTTTACTCCTATTTTAGCAGTTCTGGTAAGGGGATTGGAAACATTTGAGTGCTTGCTGCATTTTTTAAAAGGTGCTTGTTGTGCTTGGATATAGCTGTATTTTGATAACTTTGTGTACCTATATTTAACAACTTTTTGTATATATAGCTATTTGTTTGTAATTTAACAACTTTTTGTGTATGCACAAATTATGTATACACACTCACCCATTTATAAAAGTATATCTGTCCAGGAAGACCTGCCCATAGGAAGAAAAACAATTGTTTTCATGAAACAGAAAGATGGGACTATAGTAGGTGGATAATTGTTCAATGGAAGAATTTAATAATCTGTAGACCAGATCGAATACCTTCAAACCTATGTAAAAAATGTCTTGGTCTGGGCACGATTTTCTTAAATCATTTTAGAGTCAAGCTGGCATGTGCACAGGACAGGAGCATATTAAATATAAATTGCTTAAATGTAACTTTAATCTAGGTACATGTAGGGCAAGCAGGAGACTGATATAATTTGCAGGTGATATTCAGGATAGTAATGTTTGAAAAGGATCTCTTTCAACAGAATAAACATTAAGTCAAGTAGCAAATACAATTCAGTTTAGATGTCTAAAGTGTGATGCATTTGGAGCAAACAACCTGACTTCCTTTCTGCACAGCTGGGTTGTATAACAAGGAAAATGTTGTGGATTTTTATTGGGCAGCTCAGTGACGAAGATTAGTAAGCAATGCAGCAGCTCTCTCTCTCTGAAAACAAAAACAACTCTGTGCTAGGGTATCACTAAGAAAAAGACCGAAAATACCTTATATAAAGTGTTGTATATATGGTATGTTGTACAGTTCTGGTCATTATATTTGACAAAGGATAAAATAGATGAAAAAAGTGCAAACAATGGGATAAATAAGGTGTCTACAATCTTGTTTAGAGAAAGGACTCTTTTAACATTGTGATGGCCAGTAAATTAGGAAGGTATTAATAAGAGATTGGGTAAATTCAGGGAGGAAAGGTCAATTAAGGACCATTTGTTTTGAGATTCAGTGTTGTTTTCAGGTTAGGAGTAGCATTGTAGGAGAATAACTGTGAGATAGAGGTATCTATTTGTCTCAGGACATCTGAGGCATCTGTGAGCAACAAATCACTGGACTAACATAGACCTTGGTCAGATCAGGGTTATTTCTATATCTTTATGTTCTTCTCAGGTTTATTTATGGATTACTCAGTCCTATTATGTCATTGTGGATTAAAATTGGAAAGAACTGTAGGTTCAGCAGCACATTTTATCAGCAGTCAGCTCTATTTTTAAAAAATTCAGACATGACTGCATACCAAAAATTTGCAAAAAGGCTGGAAAGCAATTAGATCTTCTTTACCAATGTTGTATGGTGCATCTGATGCTCTTCTAGAAAGTCTTTATGATTGAACCAGGTTATTTCTAATCTGGTACTGTATAAATTGATGTTCACAGGTGTGAGACACTTTTTATGAAGTGATGCTTCCAGCTTCTTTTCTTCCAGTGGGAACATTTCCTTAACTGAGTTTGCTGAGAACTCTCTGAAATAGGAAGAGATGAGGCAAAGTTCATTTTTCTTCTTCCCTGCTCCTCCTCCTGTGTTGGATTGAAGGAGTAGAGGATTCAGAGGGTAAGGGGAGCTGGAAGTTGATGACTATTGATCCTTCATAGCATAATCCACACTTTTGGAATCTCATTGGGAATTGGAAGTAATCCTTGGCATATTGAATGCATTTTGCATTCTCATTTGTTCATTATATTGGATGCATCTGAGAGCATGTTCTGGACATGCTGACAGAACGTTCAATAATACTAGTAGTAGAATACCAGTAGTAGAAGTTTTAGGCATTAAAATGTGACACGTCTAGTCATTTTGTGAAACTGCTTAGCAATATTATATTTTAATGTTTTCTATGTTTTTGCATTTCCCAGTGTGGGCTTTTGACTTTATTTGTTCCCTTGTGTTTTTTTAAATTATATATTCTGTGTGTTCCTTTAAACAACTTGTATGCCATTTAGTAACAGAATAACAGAGCTTGAAGGGACCTTGAAGGTCTTCTAGTCCAACCCCCTGCTCAAGTAGGAAACCTGATATTACAAATGGTTGTACAATCTCTTCTTAAAAATCTCCAGTGTTGGAGCACCAACAATTCTGGAGGCAAGCTGTTCCACAGATTAATTGTTCTAGTTGTCAGGAAATTTCTCCTTAGTTCTGGGTTGCTTCTCTCCTTGATTAGTTTCCATTCATTGCTTCTTGTCTTGCCTTCAGGTGCATTGGAGAATAGCTTGACCCGCTCTTCTTTGTGGCAGCAGCACCTCAAATATTGGAAGACTGCTATCATGTCTCCCAGTCCTTCTTTTCATTAAACTAGACATACCTAATTCCTGCTACCATCCTTCTCATATGTTTTATTTTTCATTAGGCAAGCATTCTTACCAAACCCTGAACTGTAGCTCCATTATATTCTGGCAGTTACTCCCAATACAGGTAGTCCTTAAGTTACAACAGTTCATTTAGTGACCATTTGAAGTTACAACAGCACTGAAAAAGATGCTGACCATGACCATTTTTCACACTTACGACCGTTGCAGCATCCCCGTGGTCATGTGATCAAAATTCAGATGCTTAGCAACTAACTCATATTTATGATGGTTGCAGTGTCCTGGGATCATGTGATCCCCTTTTGCGACCTTCTGACAAGCAAAGTCAATGGGGAAATCAGATTCACTTAACAACCATGTTGCTAACTTGGTTAACAGAACAACTGCAGTGATTCACTTAACAACTGTGACTTAACAACTGTGGCAAGAAAGATTGCCACAAATGGGACAAAATTCACTTAACAAATGTTTCACTAAACAACAGAAACGTTTGGCTCAATTGTGGTCATAAGTCGAGGACTATCTGTATATGCAGTGAATTAAAGTTTTGCCGGCTGTAGAGATTGGCTGCATCTTGTGACATTTTTAGCATTTTTCTTCTGTAACATATCACAAAAATAATTTGAAATTGAGTTTGGAGTAAAATATTTTTATTGAGTGTCTCAGAACATTTTTCCAGCTGTCCTTTTCTTTTCATGGGGAGAGGGCAAATACCCATGGGATAATTCAGAAACCTGGTGGACTCTAAATGTGTGGGAACTGTAATTCCCAGATTGCCTAGTCAGTGTGGCAAAGTAAAAACAAAAACAAAAACAAACACCTTTCTGTGTTGTAGGTATTTTTTTTTTATGGTTGGGGAAGGTTAAATATGAGCAGTGGTGGGATTCAAGTAATTTAACAACCGGTTCTCTGCCCTAATGATTTTTTCCAACAACCTGTTCACCAAACTGCTCAGAAAGTTAACAACCGGTTCTCCTGAAGTGGTGCAAACTGGCTGAATTCCACCACTGAATATGAGCATGTAGTAGTTCTTTTTTCGGCTTTCTTAATATCTGTTGTTTTGAATGTTTCTGTATGCATTCTCCCCTGAAACTGACAAATGTTACCTTGGCAATGAGAGCTATTATAGAATTGCTTACTTTCTGCTATGTATTGTGTCTTTATATTTCTGATATAATTTTAGGGTAAAGTGCATTTTACTAAGACTAGGAAACACTTCCCTTCCCCTAAAAAAAAACCAACCAACCAAACAAGAGGGGGTGGGGCTGAGACTGCAGTGCCATTAGTAGGAGGAAAACTAAAGTCAAATAGTAAACCATGTTTGAGGATATTTATGGAAACTCCTTTTTCTGTAAGTAGGCACCTATCTGTTGTTCAGATCTTGCCAGAGTCATCTGAGCAGAGCACACACTCTGCAGTTGTAGGCCAAAACTTCTCTACACCAGAGGGAGTTTACTAACTTATTTAATTGTATTGTCATCTGTGATTGGATAACATATTGAAACAGGAAGTATCTAGTACTTATATAGGAAGAGGCAGGGTTTTGACATTGTTCCCTCTGAAACAAAGGGGGTGCAATCCCATTGGAGTTTTTTTTGTAGAGTTTACTGTTTGTATCAGTGCTATGTAACTTTAACAATTTCCTTCTGAATTCCATAATATTACACAGTGCTTGGCTGCTGTCCAGTGATGTTTGGGGTTATTATTATATTTTTCTATTTATGGTCTCTCTAGAAAAACCGGTTTAAAAACTCATTAAAATCATTCCACTTTACTTATTTTAAAGAGAATCCCATAAGAATCCTACAACAGCAGTTTGCATGAAGAGGTGCCAACTTAATGGATAACAAAAAGGTAAAATGAAATTGGAGATAAATTTTGAACAATTTTATGATATTTAGAGTAATGACAGTTTTATGAGATTGCCTACTGGTGGGAAAGACTTACAGACAGATTGCATAGTAAAAGATTTCAGGTGCTGCTGTCTTGAGTAGAAACTAAAACAGAAAAGCGACAGCTCACATAAGTAGAGTCTTGGTTTAGTTCAAATTGGAGCTTTCAAACAATGCTGCTGGCAGGTTTTGAGCCCTGTTCTCACTTCGTTGCTGTTTATTTTTATGCGCATTCATTGGGCTTAACACTACTTCCCAGAGCAATCAAAAATATGAAAGAAATGCTGTGTTTTCTTATTTCTTTCAGTGCTTATTTAGGGAAAGTGAATGAGAAACAATAATAAGGTAAGCATAGGATCAAAAGGATCTGGTAATTAGGAAGTGTCTCCACACAACTTTAGTGATCTCCAACATTTTAGGCCTGTGATACATAAATGTTCTGTGCTACTGGTTAAGTTAGACACAAACAGCCAGCTTGTGATAACAAACTCAAGATACTTAGTGCAATCATAAGCCTTTCACCACAGTAACACAAAACATGCTGCAGAATCAAATCTTTCTGCACAGAAATTATGTTATTTTAGGAAAAGGAACCCAGAAGGGGGAAACAAAATACCATGTTCAGGAAGATCCAAGTTCAAGGTTTCAAGTGATCCAACAACAACAAATGAATGTTGGTTGCCACAGAAAACCAGTCACAAAAGCCATCATTTGTATAACCCCGATTGTCAGTTGAAGTAATTGGCTGAATCACATTTCTTTCCTTCAAGTAGGTTTCTTGACTTCCTTTGCTCTTCTCTTTGTAATTTATGACATGTTGTTGGTCTTATGACCTTACCTAGTTCATAAATTCTAAATTAACCTGTACCTGTGCATTTCCGGGTGTGTTGTCCTCAGGTAATTGTTTTAGTGCAGGCTGAGGCTCAGACTGGTCAAGTCCTTCAGCTTTTAAATCTAAAAATCAAGTTAATCCCTAACAATAAGGAACTTTGGGGATATGTTACTGCTGTTTTGCAAAATGACTGCTGGTGGGGTGTGTTAGGGACATAGACAGATACAAATCATGATTAGTCAGAATTTTGCATTTTTGCCTCTTAGGCAAATAATAAAAATCATCTTTCCCATGTACCTCACCAACCCTTGCCCAGTGGTGGGATTCAGCCAGTTTGCACCACTTCGGGAGAACTGGTTGTTAACTTTCTGAGCAGTTTGGCAAACTGGTTGTTGGAAGAAATTATTAGGGCAGAGAACCGGTTGTTAAATTACTTGAATCCCACCACTGCCCTTACCCCATTGTATAAGGAAACATTTCCCCTTAGCTTTGTTAATATAATAAGCAAAATAAAAATTGTAGCTTTGTAACATTTGTGAAATGTTAATTTCAGAGGTTTTTTTTACACAGGAGCTAATCCCAGAAATAAATTGCAATAAGTAGATCACAATTCAGTGTTTAAGATGAATGTATAAGTTCTAATTGAATTGCAAATGTTGTGGCTTAATTATATATGCATGATTTTTCCATAGACAGAACAAATCATTTTGAAGTCCATATAACACTATCTTTGCTTATTATATTTTAATATATTTATTATACTTAGTGCTTTTGATGCAATGGTGAAGAATTAATCTCCTTATTTAGATGTCTGGATTGTGATGTGAATTACTAATGAAAGTGAACTGTGTATATTGAACCCATGTGCAACTGACCAGCTTAATCATTAATGTATAAGATATTATTAAAGTATAAAATATTTAAGGTTAAAGTGCCTTACAGGAAAAATACAATGGCAAAACCAATGATGCAGTTTTGAGTACCTGTAGTCTTGTTGTTTTTTTACTGCAAGTAAAAGAGCTCAGTGTATGGGATGCAATCTAGATGAAGTAAACACATTTAACCCATTCAGATCAAAAGGGATTAAAGCTTGCATTTAAATATTTAAGAGGTGTTTGAATATAAACAGTGAGTGCTGTACTGGGTTCTTATGAGACTGTATGCCTATGATGTTTGAAAATATTCCTACAATAAAATATTCTAACATGAAAGTCAGAATCATTGATCCAGAAGAGGATGACATGGAGGATTGCATGAGAAATCAGAGTTATTATTTCAACCACCATTGATGAAGTACTAGTATAGGCATATTTTCAAACTTGATGTTTATTGGTTCTTCATTGATTGATGATGCCTGCATTGTGTAAGTTTTCAGATTGTTCACAGTTTCAGAATTATGTGCTATACTGAACTTCTGAGAGTTTGGAGACAATTTATCTTCCCAACAATCTGGAGGGCCACAAGTATATAGTTGAATTTCTTTATTCCATTTTTTTTTGTTTTTGGTAAATTTAAATGCAAGGCTGGAGTAAGAGGTTGATGAGAGGCTTTTCCTGGCTTTTAAAGAGCTGGTGATCTTTCTCCACAAGAAACTGTTTTTTTGTCCTGTTTTCAACCTTCCCTTTGGGTGGCAAAGTTGTTGAGTCAGGTTGCTACTTCAGAGGATCCTAGAAGAAATGGATTATGTAGATCCTTTTCAGTCAGGTTTCAGGCTGGGATATAGTACTGAGTTGGTATTAATTGACGTTGATCATTTTTGACAACACTGAGATGGGTGTAGTGCATCCAACCTGGCCCGTGATCTCTATGCAGCCTTCAATACCATCAATCATAGTAACCTTCTGGATCAGTTTAGGGGAGTGGGAATTTTCTTCAGGGCTGATTCCAGTTGGTAATGGGGGTGGGGGAAAAGAGATTTAGTCTCAACTCCCTACTTTGTAGGTTTTGTCAGGGCTGTGTTTTTTCCCTACTCCTGTTTAACATTGCATGAATTCTCTATGTGAGGTTGTCCATTGGCATGGGGTTATTTATTGTCAGTATGCTGATATTGCATCGTTTCTATCTCTGAGTGACATGGTTTCTGGAAGCTGTAGGGTCTGGGATGGAAAAGAATCGACTTTGGCTTAACTCTGGCAAAGTGATTATGATCTTTAGGACTCCCAGATCTTATAATTTTAAAAATTCTGGATGGGGTAGCAGTTATCCACACAAAACCAATCACAGTTTGGGGGTTATCTTGGACTCGTAGTTATGGCCTGGAGGACCTTTGGCTGAACCATCCAAGTGCCAATTGTGCCCTTTACTACACCAGGAGTAGTCATGGTCACTTATGCCTTGATCACCTTCTATCTGCGACTATTGAAATGTGGTCTGCATGGGGCTGTTCTTAAAGATCATTTGGAAGCTGCAGTTGGTCCAGAATGCAGTGGTATGGGTAGTTTCTAGTGTCCCATGATACAGTAATGTAACATTATTACTATGAAAGCTGCTTCCAGAAGATTTCCAAGCATAATTCAAAAGTTTTTTTTTAACTATGTAGCAAAAGGCTGTCAAACTCATGGCCTGCAGGCCGGATGCGTACGCGGTGGCCATGCTTCGCCCGGTTTAGCGAAGAGAAAAAAAATCCCGATACGTCATGTAACGATGCTGTGACAGCACAAGTTTTACACCCCTGATGTAGCACTAGAATGAGTGTTTGCAGAACCTTCTGCAAGTTGTTAAAACCTAACTTTCCCCCTTGGCCATTGGGCTAACGCATTAGATGAGCTCATGCTATAAGGGTGGGGAGAGTGATTATGATTGGCTTTAGATGTCTTTATTTCTCTCCTTATTTTTTTAATTTTAGAACATTTTGTTGCTTATTTTTTATTCAGTGTTAGCCACTCTGAGTCCCAACTGCCAGTTGGGCAGCCATGTAAATTAATTAGTCAAACATAGAAAACTCCTTGTTCTAGGAGCCAAACTGGCTGACTGAAAATAATAGGAGATCCATTCATTTTTTTCTGAATTATTATTAGCAAGGTGTTCCTTTAATGCTTAGGAGTTTTCGAGAAAGGACAATGGGAACTATTGCCTATTGAGACATCTTGTTTTCAAAGCTTCACTACTGAGTGTGCAAGTTTAGTTGGATACTTAGAAAGAGTCTTATACTATTTGTTGGGTGGGAAATTCGTTGGTGTGGGTGGGGGTGTGGGGGTGTGTGAGGTCATATTTATTTGCCAAAACCAGTCCCCCCCCTTTATGGATCCCCACAAAATTTCAGAGCCTTCAACAACAGTTTGGAAACTGTTGTTATAAGCCAGTTTCTAATTGATTAACAAGGACCACCTGATTTTACTTTATTTTTGTTATTTTGATTCATTTCATTTGTATTGTTTTATTTCTATAAGCAGATAACTAATACACTAAGGTAACACTGCATTGTTTATATTCCATCTCGGTTGATTTGTCTGAGCATTTCTGTATGCCAGAGAATTCTTTTTGAATCATTCAAATACATAGGCTTTCCCAAATACCTTTAGAGTTAGTTTTCCCACCATTCTATTGTCTCTTCACAAGATGTCTGATAAACACAAGCTTCTGTTTATTGGCAATGTCTGGACTAAATCCTAGAAAGTCTTGATCACCCACTGAGCCCTCTGTTTCTTGTTAATGTTTGATGTGCTTTGGATGTAGTAAAAAGAATCTCATTATAGTTTATAGATACCAGTTATCTTACTACCTATTAGTCATTTTTGTTTCTAAGAAAGTACAAGAAGTAACCTTGTTGTTTTTATATTACTTCAGTTCTAGGACAGTTTTAATGATTAATTTGCATATGAATCACATGCAAGTAACATTCCAAGGCTCGGCCTAGAAGTTCTGCATATATCAGAACTGGAGTATACAGTAGATGTTCTTTGGGATTATTCTAATCTCTAATCAAATATTGGTTATGTAATATAAAATTAATAAGGTTAGTATATAAAATACATAATATGTATATATTTAAAATAACAGTCTGATTATATACATTTTTTATTTTTTATTGGTTTTGTAACGGGGAACCATAGGTTATTTCTGTTTCTTCCAGATTGAAAATATGAATAAAATAGTTAAATTTACTATATTTATAGGGATCCAGAAAAAAATATTATCTGTGTCTGATTTAGTAAATGCCAGCAGACTATCTATATTGTTACTGCTTTTTTAGCATGTCATTTTAGAGAAAAATAATTTTGTTACGGAAATAACTGTTAAAGCAAAGTGACAGTGCTTATGTACTGGTGATAATATTTGAACCAGTTGACAGAAATATTTTATACAGTAGTAATAATGTAAACATAGTTGGCATACAGCTTAGTGGCAGAACGTATGCTCCTCTTTCTGATAATGCATTAATATGGCTGGAAAAGATATTGACCTAAGATATCTTTCCAATACAGTGGGTAGATGGGTAGACTATTATTCCAATTATCCATGGAGGTCCACAGCTATGCTGGAGAAGGCTAGCTACAGAGGATCATTTTGTTGGCCTAAAACACTTAAACTATATATAAATACTTACTGAAGTACTTTAAGTAATGTATAAATATATAATGGATAAACATACTCCTGCAATGTTATTGGAAAACAAAATAAAACTCTGATTAGAACTAACCCAAATTCTAATTATCTAAAAAAAAGTGTGATCTCCAGGATGAAATTAACCCATGAAACATAAAAGATACATTCTTTTTATTATATTTTTCTTTATTTCTCCCCTCTTTTGTTATTAAAGTGTCTGTAATAAATTCGGGGTGGGGGTGGGGGAAGTGTTGCCATGTTAAATTTGTGAAAGGAGAAATGGAGAGAATGAGCAAGTGGGGTTTTGTGTCTATTTTCTGCTTGGGAATTTCAGATTTCGTATCAGTATGAGTTTGGTGGACATCAGCAAGTGAGAGCAATCATGCTGATACGATAGGCTCACATGAATGGTTTTGTGCTTATGTGTTTTTTTTTCCTCCCAGAAGAATTAGGACCAAATTATCTTTCATGGCCCCTGCCTGATTTTCCTTCAGGAAATGTGGAGTTATTTCCTTGAATACTTTTTTTTATATATATATACACTCATGATAGATAACAAAGGAAGTGAGTCTTGAAATAAATCATTTGTTGGCAGACTAGAGATTAGGTTAGGTTAAAGCACAACATATATTTGGACTGATCTCTTGAAACTTTTAGATTTACTTGGACAATTACTGTGTCAGCGTACATACTGTACTTCAGAAGATCAAATCACTTCTGTTTTTTAAAAATCCTATACAGTCTTATACATTAAACTCTAAATAATTCCATACCTTTCCTGAGATAGTGAATCAAGTGAGAAACAACAGCCAAAGAAGGTTACAGATTAACAGAGTTGGACGGGACCTTCTGGGTCATCTAGTCCAACCCCCTGCCCAAGCAGGAGACCCTACATCAGTGATGGCTAACCTTTTTGCCGTCGCGTGCCAAAAGCAGGGGGAG
Source organism: Pituophis catenifer annectens (assembly GCF_029215685.1). NCBI lineage: Eukaryota > Metazoa > Chordata > Lepidosauria > Squamata > Colubridae > Pituophis > Pituophis catenifer. The sequence continues at coordinate 182,979,767 of NW_027256881.1, forward strand.
TGAGGGGGGGTTGCTCGCACGTGTGCCCACACTTATAATTCAATGCCCCCCACCTTCCGTGCATGTGCACACAACTCCCCCTCCTGTGCTCCCCTTGCTTATGGTACAGTGAGCCTGGTAGGCCTGTTTTTCACCCTCCCCAGGCTCCAGAGGCTTTTTAGGAGCCTGGGGAGGGCAAAAACAGCCTCCCCCCCAAGGCCCTCTGGAGGCCGGAAACAGCTCGTTTTCTGACTTCCGGTGGGCCCAGAAGGCCTGAAAATCAGCTAGCCAGCACGCGCATGATGAGCTAGGGCAACGCTCGCGTGCCCACAGATATGGCTCCACGTGCTACCTGTGGCACGCATGCCATAGGTTCGCCATGAGGGCCCTACACCATTTCTGAATCCAGAATGTTAAGAATGAATTGAGTGTTGTTGCATTGAATTTAGAATATTAGATTTTTATAATCTTAGTTAGATCTTAACTAATTCTTATAGTTAGAAATGGTAGCCTCTAACCATTGCTTTGCAGGTAGATTTGAAAGCCCCTCAGACTTAAGGTTCTGTGTCCTTGAAAGATTAAAAAATGGAGCCGCCATCTATTAAAAACACAGCCTTAAATTTGGGGATTGAATACTTTCTCTGGGTCCCTAAGTAATAATAGTAAGAAGGGCATATTTCTCTTGGGGAGGTATAGCACCAGCACTTTGCATATACAAAATAAAATTATGAATAACAGCTAGAATGGTTATCAATTCAACAGTTGGGATCTAATCTTAATGTGTATCTACTTCTCTAATCTAAAGTCAGGACATTACATTGAAGTTACATTGATCTTTGGCTTGGATCATTGCCATTGCAACACAACCACTTCAAGAATGACTGCTAATATTGGTAGGAAGTTTTTCATGCCAGAATAATTTACGACCATGAAGGTCTGAGTCTTCCAGGAAGCCTGTTGTCCTTTTTAGCTTCATAATAGGTATTTCGGCTCTCAGAGACATCTGTGCGGTTCTTTTGAATATGTTTTTTTTACTCCGGACATTTGTCTAGGGACAAATGTAGAGTTACTGTTTGGTCTAACCTGAATTCATCTGGTATTTTTCTACTGCATTTTATAACTGAATATATTGATGGAATATAGTTTTTTAACTTTTGGCCACTACACAAGTATATTTCATGCTTCTTTTGGTTAGAATTCCTACATTAAAGGAATGCTAAAGAAATGTGATGCTGCATTGTTAGTATAGTACATTTTTCTTTAATCTGAAAATAAATCCATTAATTTTACAAAAAATTATTTTGAAGTTGTGCTTATGTTTTGAATTCAAAGGCAGCCATTATCCTTTAAGTAAAAATGGTGTTCTAAAAGAAGGCATACCTAGTAATGTCTTATTTAAAATTTATTTATTTATTTATTGTTTAAATTTGTATACCGCCCTTCTCCCGAAGGACTCAGTGCGGTGAACAGCCAAAATTAAAATACATACAATATAAAATTTAAAATAATTTAAAACAGAATTAAATCGAATTGGCTTCCCAAAAATTAAAACCCATTACCCTTAAAATAACCCATTAAAATGTTAAGCCAGCCCAGCTTGCTGAAAGATGAAGGTCTTCAAAGCTCGATGGAAGGTCCGGAGGTCCGGGATCAGTCGTATACCTGGGGGTAGCTTGTTCCAGAGGGCGGGTGCCCCCACAGAGAAGGCTCCCCCCCGGGGGTCGTCAGTTGACATTGCTTGACCAACGGCACCCTGAGGAGGCCCTCTCTGTGGGAGCGAATTGGCCGGTGGGATTATTATTATTATTATTATTATTATTATTATAAATTATTTGTCAGTCATTTCAATTGCCAGTTTTCAGCAGTCAGTTTAAAGGATAATGAAACATAATTTTATTGAAACCACCTTTGCTGCTAATATTTGCCTGATGTTTTTTGAAGTGTGTGTGTGTGTGTGTGTGTGTGTGTATACTTTTGAATCAATATTGATTCCTAGCTGCAAAATAATTGAAAGGACAAGTCCCTGCAATTATTTTGCTCCCCCAATTTCTACTATGCTGCCTTTAACTCCTATATAAAACTATTTGTCTGTCTCCCTTTTTAAATTATATCTCTCAGCTAATCACTGAAAGGAGACAAGAAAAGAAAGATGGAGGAGGAAGGAATAACACAGTCAACATATTATGTCACAATGCAGATTGAAAACTGCATAGAGGCAGGAAATAGAATTAACTCAATATAGATTTGCCCTAGCTTCTTTAGCTAAGAATGATGTGAAATATAAACCCATGGAAATGCTGAGGAAGGTAGGAGGTATAATTACTTTGTGGTGTCCAGTTGCAGCATTTTAGTGAATTGTTGTAAAGAATGGCATATATTGTCTACCAGCATATTTTAAAATGTAATGTTAACACAGGTATAACCTTTCATGGAGTGCAGCTATTTAGTTGGAAGGAGGAAAAGAATTGTCCTCAAAAATGCCAAAATTTGCTTATCCAGTCTGTGCCCAGCTTTAACAAAAACATAAATCAGCAGAATAAGTTTTTATTATTTCTGAAGTTAATTTGTGAAAGAATGTAACTTACACTTTAATAGCAATTCTTAATTTTCTCCTTGAAAACTTTGAGTACCTTGAGCATAGATCCCCTATGCTTGCTAAGAAGTGATACTGGTTTGTTCTCCTGGTGAGTCCCCAGATTTTCTGAGAAGAAATTTCTTAGGCTGCATAGAATATCAGAGGAAAAATAACAATAATACCCCCATTCAGTAGGCTAAATAATTAAGGAATAAGTTATGGCTTGATGTATGTTACAATTAAACATTTCTCAGTTCAAATAGTAAACAGAAATGATAACAACACGGTATATTATCTTTTAATAATATGATTAAAAATAAGATTATTTCCTCCAGAGTGCTTCCAGCAAAGAGCTTCTAGTATTACCAATACAAATGCATTACAAATTACTTTGTGATTTTTTTGGGGGGTCAATACAGTTAAAAAAAGATGGAAGAAGCAACAGGAAAGACATGAGGGTCATAAAAGGGAGGTGGGTGGGAGTGTTGATCCATATAGCCTTTTCTGGAAGATGCAGGATCAATGCATACTTCAAGACACCCAAAATCAATGTTGAAATGCCAATGTTTTAATGCTATGATCTTATTCCCTTTTAATATTTTTCTGGAAGCCCAGAAGAGTGGGTACTCCCTGTATCTTTGGGAGGATGTGTTCCAGAGGTGGGAGCCATGACAGAGAATGCACATTTCCCAGATCCCACCAGAGGGCAACATTTAATAGAAGGGATCTGGGGCATGCCCACTCTGCCCAAATCTGCTTGGCAGGCAGAAACAATATTTTATTTTATCAAAATTATTAAAAATAAATCCTGGTTGGTGGGCATCTGTATTATCCAGCCCCCCTGCCCCCCATCTACTGCAATTAAATGTTTTTATTGCTTGCCAAAGAGGGGCTTAATTTAATCACTCTCCCAATATATAAGAAAGGAGAAAGGCAAAAATAACTGACAAACTACTATTCAGCTTATAATCAATAATTAGCAAAGTTTATGCCCAATTTCTCTACCATTAATTTTTAGATTGGATATATTCAGAGAATATTTTGACTCTCATACAAGCAGGTCTTAGATCAGGATATCCCACCATATATCAACATATAGTTTTATACATTTACATTTTCACACCCTTCTGGGAGCAGTCTCTATGTTACCCTTATTGATTTAAGCCATTTATTAACTCACTGTGAGAGACAGTTGAGGAAATCAGTCATAATATCCATTGATCATTGTTTTTTCAGGTTGATTATTTTGTTACATCAAAACTCTGTCATGCAGATTAGAGCCAATTTTAATGACCTTCTTACCATCCCCATTCTGATACTCAAACAGAATAGGGGCTATATTCAAGTCCTATGATAGTTTAATTTTCATTTAAATGACACTGTTGTGGTCCTTTTGTAAGCCAGAATTTCTTCCCTTCCACACTCATCTATACTAGTCCTATTTCAATTCTTTCATATGTGGATGATGCAGTCATTTTATCTGTAACCCAAGTAGGCCTTCCTAAATGCCTAGATTTTTTTTTACCTTCATTTACATATAATGAAGTTTATAGGCAAAGATATTAGACTCTGGAATAGAGCAGAAGTTGAGTCAATAGCTCATATATCACACATAGTGTCTGGTATTCATAAACCTAAGTGTCAGAAAATTTAGCTACCGTATCTGTTTGAGCAAGAAATTATTTAGAATTTAGAATAACAGAGTTGGAAGGGACCTTGGAGGTCTTTAGTCCAACCCCCTGCTTAGGCAGGAAACCCTATACCACTTCAGACAAATGGTTATCTAATCTCTTCTTAAAAACTTCCAGTTTTGGAGCATTTACAACTTCTGGAAGCAAGTTGTTCCACTGATTAATTGTTCTGACTGTCAGAAAATTTCTCCTTAGTTCTAATTTGCTTCTCTCCTTGATTAGTTTCCACTCATTGCTTCTTGTTCTACCCTCAGGTGCTTTGGAGAATAGTTTGGCTCCATCTTCTTTGTGGCAACCCCTGAGATATTGGAACAGTGCTATCATGTCACCCCTAGTCCTTCTTTTCATAAGACTAGACATATCCAGTTCCAGGAACTATTCTTTATATTTTTATCCTCGAGTCCCCTAATTATCTTTGTTGCTCTTCTCTGTACTCTTTCTAGAGTTTCAACATCTTTTTTACATTGTGGTGACCAAAATTGGATGCAGTATTCCAAATGTAGCCTTACCAAGGTATTGTAAAGTGGTATTAACACTTCACGTGATCTTGATTCTATCCCTCTGTTTATGCAGCCTAGAACTGTGTTGGCTTTTTTGGCCGCTGCAGCATACTGCTGGCTCATATTTAAATGGGTGTCCACTAGGACGCCAAGATCCCTCTCACAGTCACCACTATTGAGCAAGGTGCCACATATACTGTACCTGTGCATTTTGTTTTTCTTGCCTAAATGTAGAAACTTACTTTTTTCACTATTGAATTTCATTTTGTTAGATAGCGTCCAATGTTCAAATCTGTCAAGATCCTTCTGTATCTTAAACCCATCTTCCGGAGTGTTGGCTATTCCTGCTATCTTGGTGTCATCTGCAAATCTGATGAGTTCCCCATCTATCTCCTTGTCCAAATCATTGATGAATATGTTGAAGAGTACTGGACCTAAAACAGAGCCCTGGGGTACCCCACTGCATACCTCCCTCCATGTAGATGCAGTTCCATTGAGGAGTACATATTGAGTGTGGTTGGTCAGCCAGTTATGAATCCATCTGGTGGTGATGCTGTCTAACCCACATGCTTCTATTTTATCAAGTAGCAGGTTATGGTCTACTTTGTCAAATGCCTTACTGAAGTCCCAGTAAATTATATCAACAGCATTCCTCTGGTCCACTAATTTTGTCACTTTCTCAAAGAATGCACTAAGATTAGTCTGGCATGATCTATTTTTGACAAACCCATGTTGGCTTTTGGTTATTACTTTGTTTGCTTCTAGGTGTTTGCTGATTCGTTGCTTGATTATCTTTTCCAGAATCTTCCCCTGGTATTGAGGTCAGGCTGATAGGTCTGTAGTTTCCTGGATCTATTTTCCCCTCTTTTTTGAATATGGGAACTACATCAGCTCTCTTCCAGTCCTCTGACAGTTCCCCAGTGCTCCAGGATCTTTGAAAGATATAGTTCAGTGGTTCTGAGATCTCATCTGCCAGTTTCTTCAGAACCTTGGGGTGTAATCCATCTGATCCTGGTGATTTGAACTCATCTAGGGTAGACAAGTGCTCACTTACCATTTTCTTCCCTATTTTGTGTTCCTAATTTGTTTTTTGTGGTGCTGTTTTTGATGGACTGTTTTCTCCCTTTGTGTAAAGACAGATGTAAAAAACGAGTTAAATACTGTAGTTCTGCTTCCTCCTTGTTGCATATCACCTTCTTGCTATTTTCTCCAACTAAAGGACCAATTATTTCCTTGATTTTTTTTCTTGTTTTTTACATGTTGAAAGACGCTTTTTTTTGTTGTTATTTTTGAATGAAATTATGATGTTCCTTTGACAAGATCTAACTTGGAAAGAAGCTGTAAAGTTTCTAGCAATAGCTACGGCTTGTAGAATTTAATTGATACCCTCATTATTATTTTTTCTCATTATTATTTTTTTCAATTTTTTTTGCACCTTTAAATTTTATACTTGTGTTTTATTGGTCTGAAACTGTTCCATTTCAAAGGTACTTGATCTGAGGTTTGATGGCAATCTGTAGCATGTTGGCTGGGAATTCTGGGAGTTAAAGTCCACACATCTTAAAGTTGCTTAAGTTGAGAAACACTGCTCTATCCTGTTCTTTTCTTGATATATTAGGAGCTTATAGAATGCTAGGTCAAGTCTGACAAACATATTATGACATGAAATATAGTTTATACTACAATAAAATGTAGGCATAGGAGAAGCACAAGATGATATGCATACTGTGTGTGTCAAAATCACATTGCACACATTGTGTTTGGCAGACCCCTGCAATTATACATTGTGTTATGACTATTATCTGCCAAAGTATCCCCAAACATCTTGCGAGCTGGTACTTTACTTAAGGAGCAAAGCTCAAGTCTTTGCAAGTTGAGAACTACAGTATTTACAGCATTAATTAAGCCTATTTCTATGCCACCACACAATGAAAAAAGATTCTTGGCTTAACATAGGAAGTGAACTAATTAAAACATCCACAATAACAGAGATAAAAACAACTATACAAAAGTGAAACCATACAAAATAAAAATAAGTGAGGATAAAGATAAAAATAGCAACATTAAATCAGGGAAGAATGTCTGGAACAGCTCAGTCTTCAAAAGTTTCTGAATGACTAACAAAGAGCCAGCCTGAACTTTATAGAGAGGCTGTTCCACAATGTTGGCACTGCTACAGAGAGCAGCACCTCCTTGTCCTAACCCCATCCCACCAACAAACCTCCCCAAATGTGTGGGATTTGGGGCAGTTACTCCCTGGTAGATTTAACTGGACAAAATGATGGTTTTTGCCAACTGGTCCACAGCTGTTGATCTCTCAGTTGGTCTACAGGGAAATCTGGCTCACTGGTGGGTTGTGGGAATCAGAAGATTCAAGCTCTTTGCTTTCTTCTTTAAAATTTTTCCAGTGAAATTACTTTGATGGAACATTTGAGCATTTTAGGGACCTTAATGATCACCAGATGTTTCCAATATTACAGATTCATTTCTTTTCTACTGTAGCCAAAATGGATATCTTTGAAACATAAAATGTGTTTGGCTCATAATGTCTTTTGCCTTGACAGGGTTTTACTTCAATTAGGCAGTGTTGGTGAGAACCATGTATAGGCCAAGATCTTGCTTAAAATAGAGACATTCTATTTGCTAATCTGTTTACGTGTCTGCACACTAGAACTGTTGAGAAATTTAGCAGCCAGGAAGATCAGAATTACATTACTTCTCTAATATCAAAGCAGTGATGCAATAAATATGAAAGATTGATGGTTCATTTGTTGCTTTCTCTGACTAATGCAGTTATCGTTTATGTTTGTTTTTTAAAAATCCTGTTTATTAATTCTCCCAAACTCTTCCATGGAAAACAGTAAAGGAAGGAAGTTGAGGGAGGCTGGAGACTTTGTATCCTGTGTCCTTCAAATGGGAGTGGCTACAAATAAACTAATCTGAAGAACAAACTACTTCATCTATGTTTTAGAGCACCAAAAGCAGTTGGCTCTGTAGTTACAGTTGTTATCAAAAGCAACAACATTTCTTTAGTATTCAAAAAACATTTTTAGAACTCCAAATCTAACATCCTCCAAAGGAAGATGACAAATGCAGAAATACTTCTCCAGTGAACTCATCATGATGCCAGTGATGGTTCAGCACAGTACCAAGTTTCCTTTTTCAAGAAGTCAGCTGTATTTAAAATGGAGAAAAGAACTGTCATATGGATAACAGAAACCATAAAGAAGAGACTTCCTTGCTAGGTCATCTCCAGATAATTAACCTGACATTAATTTGAACAAAGGTGTTGGCGCATGATACCCCCAACACAGGATAAATCAGGTAAGGCAGAAAAAGAACAGTGAAGAATGCTGTTAAAAGAAACTTAACAGCATAGTTCTAGGCATACCAATTCAGAAGTCTTTTTTAGTTTCTGGAACTTATTAACACATAAAGTAGGGCTGTGAAGAAGATTTGAAAGGAAAAAAAGTGGAATTTTTAAAATGAAAGGCTGACATGATATCATAATAGCTGGACTTCCAATAAGAACCTGATAATTCAATAATGCTAATTATTTTTTTTAAATGATTACAATCACATTTGTGACATCAACATTTTAGCAACATGTTCAGCAGTAGTTAACAGACAGATTTGTTTTTCAAATTAATAATGCATTATGATTTTGTAGTGGTATATATAATATGTACGCTACAAGATGTGCTGAACTGTAATAAATTGATTTTGACAATCATTTAAAGAGAAAATATAGTACTACTGGTGCTCTGCTGTTCCTTTAAAATGCTTTTTTTTGTGAACTGAAAAAAAGATGAAAAAAATCTAAAAAAAATACAAGATAGCAGCTACTGGATGATGGAGTCCTGGAGCTCTCCCAATAGAAAGTAATAAATGTCTCCTAGTGAAAATGAGAATCGGAACTTAGAATCTCACAGCTCCATTCCAAGACCAATTTTATTTATTTATAATTATTATTTTTATTTGTTTATCTTGGCATTGCTTTAACAGGTTCAGGTATATATTTAATAAGGTTAGGCTATATTTCTGTGGCTCTTTCTTTGGTTCTGTGATTCTTACTTCTGCCTTATTTCTGACTATGAGATGATGTTTTGAAAGTATTTATTTTGAATTTTCACTTAAAGATGTTAGAATGAGCCTTGGTAGTACAGTGGTCTAAAGCACCCTGTTATTAAGAACAGCTGCCTGCAATTACTGCAGGTTCAAATCTCACCAGGCTCAAGGTTGACTCAGCCTTCCATCCTTTCTAAGGTAGGTAAATTGAGGACCCAGTTGTGGGGGCAATAAGCTGACTTTGTATAAATATACAAAAGAATGAAGGCTATTGCTTAGCGCATTGTAAGCCGCCCTGAGTCTCCGGAGAAGGGTGGCATATAAATCAAATTAAAAAAAAAATGTAAAAATAATGAAGTTTCACTTAATGAAATTATGGCTCAATTAATATGGTAGGGTGATGATAGCATCTGCCTTGAAGAAGAAGTAAGAATCTGTATAGAAAATACTTTTCAAGAAGAGTGGAACACTGTTCTCTTAGGAATTGATTAATTATGCATTCATTCTTCTTACAACCATTATATAGCTACTGTATAACTAAAAAGCACAGAGGAACTGTTATACAAGAGCTATTGTTTCCTTTTCCTGTCTCTTAATGCCTATGTGTGTTAAAGTTTAAAAAGTTTTGTTCCTAATTATTTTTTTCTATAGCAAATTAAATGAAATTCTCTCCCCCAGATTCATTTTATTCCATTGGGAACAGAAATGGTCCTTTGCTGTCCATCTTATTCACAGCATTAGTCTTAATAGCAATGGAGGTAATGACTGAAAGAAGGAAATCAATTTAATTAGTGTTTAATCCTACTAGGATTACATAAATTGCAAAAAGCTATTTATGTTGGAGCCAAAATGTTATAAGGAAGTTCTTACCACTTTGAAAAATAATAGTCTATATGGACTGAACCAGAGTTTAATTATTGGAGGATGCTTGGATGAATTGGCTTACCAAATTATAATTGCATATTGAACAAGTTTTTTTCTCAATTTATTGGATGATTTCACAGATGCTACAAAACTATTGACTATAATTCAGAGATTACACATTCTACAGTTATAGTCTCACATTCAAATGGCTTTTATTCGATAGACAAACCATTCTTAACCATAAGAAAAACTCATCAAATAGATCTCTTATGATAAGATATTGAAAACATGATTAATGCATACCAATAAAAGAAAACAAATATAGTCAATCCAGTTTAAAAGACAAATATTTCCTTCAGCAAGATAATCTTTACAATGAAGACAGCAAAGAATAGATTAATTTAACCCAGTAGGCAACAATTTCCAGTTTCATATGAGATTTTTCCTTTTTGCATCCTATTTGTAATTAATACAGATTTGTTTCTTTTTCATTTTTAGTAGTAATTTGAAATGTGAATGCTTTTAGAGAATTTCTTTCCCATGAATTGTAAGCCACTCAGAGTCATTGACTGAGATGGACGGCCACAGAAATTGAACAAACAAAAAAAATCAAATTGAGCCTCCTAGGTTAATAAAGTCTGTGGTTGCTTGCAATGCTCCCGGAAGCCTCAGCTACCGCAGCCTGCTCCAGCAAGTACAAACAAGCATTCGTTTACCCAGCTACCTTCTCTCCCCAACTCCACATGGCTCCCCAGCACCAGTTAGCAAGCATTCATTTGCTCCTCAGTCCAGCCCAGCAACCAGGCCAGCAAACATTCATTCACCCAGCTGCCTTCTCTCCCAGTTCCCCCCACAGACCTTTCATCCTCCTTTTTGGACCCAGCTTCTCCAGCAAATGTTTCATACTTTTCTAATTCTATTCCTTCTTTCTGAAGACACTGCTATCTTCGCAAAGCTGTGCTGTCTTTGGAAGAAGAGGTTTTAAAGACAGTGCGCTTTTGCATAGACAGCACAGCCTTCAGAAAGCTGCGCTGCCTTCAGAAAGAATGAAAAAAGTACTAAATGTTTGCTAGAGAAATTGGGTCCGAAAAGGAGACATCAAAAGCAGTCAGGTGCTTCTGCTTTGGCCATGGCAGCTGGGCGTAAATAGCAAAAGATTGGTGCAGGGAACCGGGAGAGAAGAACCACATATTCTGTGGTTTCTACTTCTCTGGAATCACAAGGGCCTTTCAGCCAATGGAACTTTTTAAATATTTACTATCCAATACTGCAGAGCATCATAAATCTCAGTTATCTAAAAACACTTTATATGCCTGCAATAGGTACTGTACAAATTTTAAAATTCAGTAAACATTAATATAACACCTTCAGAACTCAAATGCAATGTTTGGTTTTTAAAATAAATATAAAAGAGTCTTAATATTTATACTCAACAATGAAGGAACCACGAGAAGTCTCTGCTGTGTTACCTTCCCCGTTCTCTAACTTCCTGAATGTCAATCTGTGACAATAATAGAAAAACTTAAAAGGCTCACCTTATTCACTTTCTAGAACTCAATCCACTATCAAGCATTTTGGCAGATGATGATAACATTATTCCTGCTCTGATAAAATCCATGTATTGAAATCCCCTTTATGCAGCTCATAGAAGTACTATAGAATGGAATGGAATGGAATGGAATGGAATGGAATGGAATGGAATGGAATGGAATGGAATAGGATAGAATTTTTTATTGGCCAATTGTGATTGGACACACAAGGAATTTGTCTTGGTGCATATGCTCTCAGTGTACATAAAAAGAAAATATATGACAGATATAATGGAGATCTGGGACAGATAGATATGGTTTCCAAGCATATTCTGTAAACAATCTCTTCCCTAAGTCTTCCTTAGGGAAAAACAGTAGAAAAAAATCCCCCTCCCCAAAACTATTCAAAGATTGGAACAATTTAATCTTTTCATCAACACATTTACGGTATATTATGATTTAGAAAAGATTATGGACTAGCAGGGAGCTCCCACCTTGAAAGGTACATATAGTAGTGAACTTCTAATGACCAAGCAATGCCTTCTGTTACTATTTTTGATGCCTTTTTCTGGAGCTTCAACCGAGAAAACTGCTGCTGTTGCTGGCTCTTGTGTATGCCAGGGCAGAGGGATTTACCGTCTAATACTGAAGTACAATTATGCCTTTAGTGAAACATTTCACAAGTTGCTGCTTTGTCATATCTAAGAAGGAGGCTTTACTACCCTGCTCAGAAGCATCGATTTAAGGGTCTTCTTGGCTCTTGTTGAGGTGCAGGTGGCAGCTGTGGCCAGGAGGGCCTTTGCACAACTTCAAATGGTTTGCTAATTGTTCCTGTTCATAAACCAGAAGGCTCTACTTGTTATCACGGATGCCTTATTCATCTCCCAGCTTGATTACAGCAATGTGTGCTTTATGTGGTGACCTTAAAGACCACTCATGAGTAGTTATGGGCATACTGTGGCATGCCCATGAAACATCACTGTTTTGCAAGCTTATATCTCTCAATAGGTTACAACATGCAATTCAGGGTGCTGATTATCATTTATAAAGCCTTACATGACACAAGACTGGATTATTTGCTGGACTGCCTATTATATAACTATATAACTCCAATTATATAGTCCCTTCCACAGGCTGGGCATGCCCCAGTCTCTTTGTTGTGTCAATATTATCTAGTTAGATCTAAAAAGTCTAACTTGGAAAGGTATAGCATACACCCTCTGGAATGATTCTCACCAAGACTTTATTGGCCCCAAAACCTGCTGGCTTTCAGAAAGCATTAAAACCCTTTTTTCATTTGGATTGGAAAGTTAGATGTGCCTTTCTTGGGGATGGATGATCTTGTAGCTGAGCAGAATGCTTTTTATTTTAGTTTTGTTGATTGATGTTTGTAAGGTTTTGTTAGTCACTCAGAGTCACTACGGCAAGTGGTAAAAATATAAACATTTCCTTCCTCTGTCTAAAAACTGGAGGAATTCTATTATATTTGGCACATTATTCATTTTGAGCTTTGTCAAAGGGGAATCTTTTGTGCAATGATTTTTTTAGGGAAAAAACAGTGATTTCATTTGCCCAAAATACTGAGAATGAACAGATTTGCTCTCAGAGGAATGAGATTAATTAAATCTTAGTTGTGATCTTACCTAGTGTGTGTGTGTGTGTGTGTGTGTGAGAGAGAGAGAGAGAGAGATCATCCTTGAAATGCAAAATATTATATTTATTTATCCATTTATCTTGATACTGATTTTGCTATTTTAACTCTTTAGGGAAGTTTCCATGGGAGATGTTCATTCATCCATTGCAATCGGTGGCTGAAATAAACAAAGTTTCAGGCTTTCAGTTGTTGTAACATGAATTAATTTCCATAACACTAAGATATAGATGTCATATTTTAATAGATTTTTTTCCCCCTTTCAGATGAGAACTCACCAGCAAATTTCTGGGATTCCAAAAACCGTGGTGTGACTGGAACACAGAAAGGGCAGATCATATGGCGAATTGAACCTGGTCCCTATTTCATGGAACGTAAGTCCTCTGATAACACAGAATGTATATATGTGTGTAACATTTCTAGAGGAATGCTTAGCATCTTTGCAATGAGTTTTAGTATTCCCTGGAATTTATATCCTCTCAAAATCTTATCAGGCAAGAGACAATGGCAATATAAATCTGCTGATTGAGAAATATTGGTAGGTAAGCAGTGAATTGCTACATATGCATATTTTATTATTCAGTTTTGAGGCAAGTAGTGTTATTCAAACTGTAGAAAAAGGGAAAGAAATAGTAAGCAAAAGGAACTGGATCAAGCAGATAAGAAACCAGAAAAGGAAATCAAAGTAAGTCTAGTTTATGTTTTGTACTTCAAGTCTGCGAACCTAGATATTCTTGCTAAGTATCCTTCCTTCTGTCATGTCTACCTTCCAGTTCTAATACGGTAACTTTTGTTCTTTAAATTGCTTACATTTCTTGTTTTAGGTTCAGCTGAAATGTGAAAGTATCAAGAAATCTGTTAACATTTTGTTCATATTTTTATCTTTTTTTGCTTTACAGTTCTTCTTAACTATCTTAGAGTTTGAATAAGTCTGAACTGTCACAGCAAATTATTATTACTATATAGGGGTAATCTACAATTAGAGTCATTGTAGATTTGTCTAAGATGAGTGGAAACTTATTTATTTTATTTATTTTATTTTATTTTATTAAATTTCTATACCGCCGTTCTCCCAAAGGACTCAGGGTGATGAACAGCCACGAGATAAAACACATAAATACAAAAAATTTAAAATGAATTAAAAACGAATTAAATAATTTGGCTGAATTTAAAATACCCCATAATTTAAAACAAATTAAAATTTACAGTTTAAAAATTTACATTTAAAAAGGGGAGAAGATTTAGGCCAGGTCAGCTTGATGGAATAGGAAAGTCTTAAGCGCGCAACGGAAGGTGCGCAGATCCCGGATCCTCCGTATCTCCGGGTGGAGCTCGTTCCAGATCGTAAGTGCCCCCACAGAGAAGGCTCTCCCCCTAGGGGCCGCCAGTTGACATTGTTTGGCCGACGGCACCCGGAGGAGCCCCTCTCTATGGGAGCGTACTGGCCGATGGGAGGCTATTGGTGGTAGCAGGCGATCCTGTAGATAACCAGGTCCTAAGCCATGGAGCGCTTTAAGGGTGATGACCAGAACCTTGAAGCGCACTCGGAAGACCACCGGGAGCCAGTACAGCTCGCGCAGGAGAGGTGTTACATGGGAACTCCATGTTGCTCCCATAACCACACGCGTGGCCGCACTCTGTGCCAGTTGGAGCCTCCGAGTGCACCTCAAGGGGAGCCCCATGTAGAGAGGGTTACAATAGTCCAGATTAGAGGTGATGAGGGCGTGAGTGACTGTGTGTAGAGAGTCCCGATCTAGAAAGGGACGCAACTGGCGGATCAGGCGAACCTGATGAAAAATCCTCCCAGTCACGGCCATCAAGTGCTCTTCTAAAGACAGCCGTGAATCCAGGAGGACGCCCAAGTTGCGAGCCCTTTCCGTGGGGGCCAATGATTCGCCCCCAATAGTCAGTGATGTCACCAGCTGACTATATCGGGACGTCAGAAACCACAGCCACTCAGTCTTGGATGGGTTGAGCCTGAGCCTGTTTCTCCCCATCCAGATCCGTATGGCCTCCAGGCACCGGGACATCACTTCAAGGGCATCGTTGGGGTGGTCCGGGGTGGAGATGTACAGCTGGGTGTCGTCAGCATAGTGATGGTACTTCACCCCGAAACCACGGATGATCTTGCCCAGCAGCTTTACATAAATGTTGAACAAAAGGGGCGAGAGGACCGACCCCTGCGGCACCCCACATATGAGGGGCCTCGGGGTCGACCTCTGCCCCCCTGTCAACACAGACTGCGACCGGTCGGAGAGAAAGGAGGAGAACTACCGTAGTACAGTGCCTCCCACCCCCAACTCTTCCAACCGGTGCAGCATGATACCATGGTCGATGGTATCAAAAGCCGCTGAGAGATCTAACAGGACCAGGACAGAGGAGCAACCCCTGGCCCGAGCCCTCCAGAGATCATCAACCAACGTGACCAATGCCGTTTCCATGCTGTATTATTAACTCAAGTCCTAACAAAGAACCTAATAATTATTAAGGTAGCATTAAAAACATACGCTGTTCCAAGCAGCATGGGTTTTTTTTGTTTTTTTTTGCAAGATTAGAGAGTTCAAGTCTGATAAATTTAATACAGAGGTACCTTGGTACTCAACTACTTTGAAACACATCCAATTTAGTACTCAATACATTTTTACACAAAAAATTTATCCAGGTACTCGTTTGGTACTTAACACACAAACTAGAACTTGCCAACGTCATCTGTCTTGTGACTTATTGAAGTGATGGGGAAAATTTGTTTAGTACTCATTATTTTTGGTACTCATTGCGCCTCCCGGAACCATGTACTGATGACTACCAAAGTACCACTCTATTATCATCTGTTTGCAACAATGTGAAATCACAGCCATCAATTCTTTAACTGATATTGGCCTTTATGTGCATTGAATACTTCTCTAGGTTGTCATAATGTATTGGCATAGTATATATGAGGTCCTTCTGTAATTGACAGATGGAAATTTTATCAATGTGCATATTTTCTAAGTGCTGTCCATGATTTTTTTGGTATGGCACTCTGTGTGCCAATAACCAGGACCACCATGGCTAGTTTATGCCATAATCTTTCTGTTTTAGTTTTCAGATCTTGATACTTTGTGATTTTTTCCAATTCTTTATCTTCTACCATCCTCTGGTATTGCCACATCAATTATCCACATTTTCTTCTTTTCAGCTACAGTGAAATAGTGAAAGAACTTTGTCAGTTTGTATTCAGAAATCCTATAATATTTCCACCTGGTCATTTTTCAACCACTTTTTCCAAATCTGTTTCCACCAATTTTTCATTACTGGTACATAATAATTTTTACAGATGTTCCAAAGAATCATTTTGGTGACTTTGTTATGTCATTGTTTATAATCAGTTTGTGTGATCATCTTGGTGGAGGAAGAAGAATCCCAACACAGGAATGTGGTGCTCAGTTTAAATAACTCAGGAGAGAACGTGGAATGATACAGCTGTCAAATACGATCCTTTGATCATCATTGTAATAAGTCTTTGCCCTCCAGCTATCATTGGTTTAAAAGACAGGCTGAATTTGTACTGCAGTATTAATGCTATTAGAGGGATTGAGAAGTATGGCCCTCCCTATACTCCAGAGAAATGAATAAAACGGGAAATATCCAATTGAAATTCTTGTGGCTTTGGCAGTGAGCAAAGAAGAGCTCTCTTCCCCCATAGAAAAGCTGGAGGAATATTACTTGTTGCATAATGACAATGTGGTAAATTGCTCTTTTGGACTACTATTTATTTATGTATTTATTAAATTTATATGCTATCCCTCTCACTATCCAAACAACTCTGATCAGCTTACAGTATATAAAAACCAAAAATATAAAAACAATAAAATTAATGAAGATTGTATAAAAAGATTGCTTTCCCTATTATATTTTAGCAGGCAGAGCCCATCTCTTCTTCCTAGCTTCCATGGAAGATAAGATGGTATCCTGAAGCTCAGTGATATGGCTTGCTTCCCCGTGTGATCAAAAGCTTTGTGCTCTGATTTCTAGAGTACCTGAAATAAATAAGTAAAACATTCAACTTTTATTCTAGATGCATTGTCTATAGTGGAATGAGTAGGCTACATGTATCCTACTAAATGTATTTTAAAGCCATTCGATTTCCCTGAGATGATCTCCATGGCATGGAAATAAAAAAGTTGGTATTAACCATCCTTTTTAGGATATATCAGTAATTGTTCCCCTGAAATTGGGGGGGAGGGGGAGGGGAGAGAAATTCTTGATCCTACCTTTTTGCATTGCTCATCCTACCCCTTTTATATCACTCAATCCACTCTTGATCGATGGACTAGGCAGCAACTTTCATATCATTTTTGGCAACATTTTCAAAGACATATGGGTGCTCCTCCGGGTACCGTCGGCGAAACAATGCCGACTGGCGGCCCCCAGGGGGAGAGCCTTCTTTGTGGGGGCACCTACTATCTGGAACGAGCTCCCCCCAGAGATACGGAGGATCCCGGATCTGCGCACCTTCCGCCGCGCCTTAAAGACCTTACTATTTCACCAGGCCGGCCTGGCCTAATTTTCCCCCTCTTTTATAAAAGATTTTTAAAATTTTAAATATCTTTTAGTATTTTATATATTCAATTTTAAATTGGTTTTAAAAGTTTGGGGTTTTAAATTTGTTGGGGCCAAAATTATTTAATTTGATTTTATTCTATTTTTTAAATTTTGTATTGTAT
Organism: Pituophis catenifer annectens; assembly: GCF_029215685.1. Taxonomy (NCBI): domain Eukaryota; kingdom Metazoa; phylum Chordata; class Lepidosauria; order Squamata; family Colubridae; genus Pituophis; species Pituophis catenifer. The sequence continues at coordinate 182,997,330 of NW_027256881.1, forward strand.
GTGTTTTTATTGTTTGGCTGTGCACCGCCCTGAGTCCTTCGGGAGTAGGGCGGTATAGAAATCTAATAAAATGAAAATGAAAAAATGAAATGCAGCATATACTGCAATTTCAAATGACTATTGGATTGAATTGTCATAACTCTGACCTGTAGTCTTCCTAAAATGTTCTTTTTGACAGAACAATACTATTTAAATACTTCCATACTCTTCCAAGAAGTCACCTCTTACTCAGATATCTGATCCGAGATAAAGTCCATCAAAACTCCCGAGCAACAATCAAGACCAGAGAAGAACAGCAAAGGAATAATTCCCTCTGACCTTACGTTAATAAAGTTTACTATTTAAAGGGTGATTATATAAGAACCCCAACAAATAAGTTAGTTTTCAGATATGGAACCTATTTATAGACTTTCTCCTGTGTTTTTGATTTAATGGAAAGAAGTCTAATATGAGAAAGTGGGCTAGTCACAATAGCTCCTCTCCTGTGAGGAGAATAATTTCCTACAGAGCCCAGTGAAAAAATGCATACTACTAATCGTTGTCAGAATATCCACACAATCCATTCTTCCTCCTCCATGTTTGTGCCATAAATTAGGTTTGGTTTAATGCTTCTATGCTGGTCATCAAAAATGGAAGGGACATAGCAGGAACTCCACCTTAGGAGTGTACCATATATTACTGCTGGAGCAGGGCTTCTAAGTGATTATTGAAGAACCTTACTTATAAATAACTGATAGCACATTATTATTTATTTCTCCTTTTACATTTTATCTTAGTCTGATAACAGTTGGGATGACGAAAAGGACCTTATATTTTTACTTTGAGGTTGATGTAGTTAACATTTTCTGTTTAAAAGTTTTCAAAGCACCGTTGGTTTCAACTAAGGAAGTATATACAAAGTTGACTTTATAACGAGACTTTTTAATTTTGTATTCTTCTGATTATATGATCTTCTGTAAAAGTTGAGGCATAATAACATCTCATGCCTTAGAAAGGAAAACAACTTTATTTTTTCTTGTACTGCAACTGTGAATTAATATTTTAGCTAGATGCTTAAGTACAGTTTTCATTTTCTGCATATCCTTTGTTGTGATTCATTAAAATTGAGTTAATAAAAATGGCAAGATTTTGTCTTCCCCCTGAGGAAAATCAGTTGACAGAATTAATTGTTGTAAGGAAAGAAATAGTAGTAAAGCTTGTAGGAACTTGTTGTGGCCCGCTAACAGCCAGCAGAGCTGGCAGCAGATTCGGACAGTGAGGCAGTTGGGGAGGAACGTGGGCCAGTCCTGGAGACTGGGGAAGGCTTGGACGAGGGCTCTGTGTTGGAGTCAGAGAGGGGGCCAGGGCCATCTGGGAGTTATGTGCTGCATCCGGAGCCTCTGGAATCTGACATCAGCCAGGCAGAAGAACAGGGGAAGCCTGTTCCCAGTGTGTGCATGCGCAGAGCTGCCAGGAGGCAAGAACAGTTAAGACAAAAGGGGCGACTCGGGAGTAAGTCTTGGAGATGATTGGCCCCTCCCATAAGACATAAGAGAGGAGCAAATGGACGTGAGCCTTTGCAGGAAGCAGTTTATTCATTCTGGTCAGTTCAAACTCTGAGAAGCTCCGTTTGACTCTGTGCTCAGTTTGGCCTTGCAAAACTAACTAACTAATTGACAATTAGGTCTCTGGCAGCATTTCAAGGGAGATAAAGGTGGGTGCTTATCAGCGTTACCTTGAAAGACTGTGGCAGGCATTTATCGGACTCTTCACAGAATGTTTGTGAATTATTATGGGCTGTGAATGACCATAATTCACAGCCGTTTAAATAAAAGAGTTTTTTTTGGGACTAAGCATGTGATTTAAGCTTTCCCAGGGAGCCTAGGTCAGAACAGAACTGGCCATAAAGTTGAATGCCTCTATCTCTTGTACTAAGTCATAGATATGTAATTATAGCAGTTCATCATTTATATTACTGTTTCCACAGGGAGAATTTGTATGAGTTGAGTCAAAGAGAACATTTTGATGCTTGTGTAATGTTAATAAAACTCTTCCTGCCTGCTTGATGTTCTGCCCTGTTCCCATTCTCTGCCTTGTGTTCTCTTTGTACCATTCAAGTGTAGTTGGAACTGTAACTGTCCATCCGTTATAGCAGTTGGGGTGAAATTTGCAATTCGTGTAGGAAGTGTGGAAGAAAAAGTGAAGTGCTAAAAATATATTCTGGACAGATTCTTGATTCTTAAGTTGTAATTTTGGGTACTAATATGTATATTTTAAGTAACAAGCATAACAACAAGCATAATACTAATTATAGATTAAAATTGCCACACAACTCTCAATAACTGATCAGATATTGCAGCTGATAATTACTTAATCTAGAACTTAATCTTGGATTAGTGAGCACATCTGGACTTTTGAAAGTGTATTATGGTTCCTCACACAAAAAATGTCTATTACAAACTTCCAATTCAGCAGGAAGTATTTTAATACTGGTAATCCCTTGCATCAGGGTGGAGTTGGGGCAACTGAATGGAGCTGAATGTTTACTGGCCAAATGCCCTTCCTGTCACCAATGCAGAGTTCACAGTAGATATTTACTCATTGTGCCCAGAAAGAGAAATATTTGCCACTACCTAGGCTCAAACCACGGGTGGGTTCTAATTTTTTTTACTACCAGTTCTGTGGGCGTGGCTTATTTTATGGGTGTGACTTGGAGGTCATGTGACTAGGTGGGCATGGCTAGCTGGTCAGAGTCATTTCTCGCACTTACGACCAAGTCCTCGCACTTATGACCCGACTCATTTGTTTGCTTTTAACACTGATCAGCTGTAGGACGGCCCTTTGAAGCCCCGCGGCAAGAGTTTAAACAGTTTTTTTCCCTCTAGTCATCAGCTGGGACTCAGGAGGCAGCAATAGATTGGGGGTGGGACCAAATAAAAGGTAAGAATAACATGGGTGGGGGGGTGGGAGGGCGGGGGGGGGGAAGAACCGGTTCGGTGACATCATATCGTCACCGCTACCTGCTCGGCCGAACCGGACCGAACCGGGAGGAACCCACCACTGGATCAAACCCACAGCCTCCTGATTGTGAGGCTGGAACTCCATCTCTAGGCTACTGCACCACTCCCTCTAATTCAGCAAGAAGTGAATGGGTGGAAATATTCCTGCTACTCTGTGGCCCCTCAGGATTCTTACTATCAACCTACCAACTTTCTTTTGTCATTTTGAGTGGCAAGTATCATATTTAAAAATGGCTGGGCTGTCATTTTTATTTGTTAGGAATGGCCTTCCAACTTGTGACTGATTGACTTCTGACTTAACTGGCTCAAAAAGAGATCATGTATTACAGTGAAACAGATGCTATTATGGATTGTGGGGTCCAGGAAAAAGACAGGTTCAGGTTATTGCAGTTGCTTAAAAAAACAAACTTGGGGGGGAAATAGATGTGGAAAGCAAAGGAGGAAAAAGCTAAAATCCTTTCCTTAATTGGGCTGCTTAATTTTAATTTTGGCATCTGTATAGTTTCAACAGCTTAATAATACATATGTTGCTGCCAAAGGTTTCAAGGGCATCTCTTTTGGAGAAACAATTATTAGATTAATGATCTCATTATTTAATCAAATTGCTACAATTTAAGTAATATGGTCTCAATGAATTGTGGCTTCTGTTGCTATCAAAGCAGCTGTTCCATTGATTCTCTTCACTCACTATGAATTGTGCATGAATTCTTATACTTCTTTCCCTTCATTTTTTTTTTCCTTTTAGCTGAAATAAAAATCTGCTTTAAATACTACCATGGTATAAGCGGAGCCCAGCGTGCAACAACTCCATGTATCACTGTGAAAAACCCTGCTGTGATGGTAAGTATATATATTGCTTACAGTGGGTCAATCTATTTAACACTAACATTAAACCTGTTAATTTAGGTTGACAAATAGTATTTTCCAATGAATTATCAGATTTAATGAGGATATCAACATAAAGAGGTGATGAGTGATATTTTGCCCCTAAAGGTTACATTTAATTTATTCTTAAACTGTTTGATTTTAATGTATCTTGAATTTTATCATTTTGTTTTGTCAGATAAGATTGTTTGGGTTTACTTAACAGCTTCCCAAAATCTGGACATGGTTTATCAGATACCATCTCTGTTGTCCTATAGAGACTATCAAATGTCATAATTATGCCTCCTTAACCTTCACTAGCCTGCTTTTTTTTTTGGCTGAGTAAAAGCAAATGTGCCTCTGAATAGAATTTAATTTAGCTGAGGATCTGGAATGAGCCCTGAATACTCTTGTATGCTGTCCCATCTAAGCGCTAATCAGAACTAAATCCCTTTAACTCTGGAGCCAAAACAAAGTTGGTCACCTTAGGCTGAGCAGATCACAATAAAATATGTCTCCTTCTCCTTATTTCCCTCTCCTTGCCCAATTCATTTTTATTCATGAAATAAGAACCTATTTGATGTAGTGGCTATGGCAGCAGGTGAGAAATCATTACAATTTCTCGTAAGACCCTGAATTGTAGTCCTGCTTTGGGCACAGTGCCAGCTTGTGCCAGTCACTCTCTCAACCCTCGGAAGCAGGAAATGTTAAGTCACTCAAAAAAAACTTGGTGTGGAAACAGTACACTCAGAATAGCCTTTCCCAAGTTGCTGTCACCCTGAGGAATTTGCTGTATCTGTTGTACACCTTGAACATTAGTGACCAGGGCTGTAGATTTTCTGATGCAATAAATCTGATTAAACTCAGCTTGAAGAAGGCTGTGTTAGCAAAACTTTAAGCAAAGCTAGCAAAGCTGTATTTATGCATGCACCTGGCCTGAGTTAAAAAAAAAAATGCCCCACATCTTTGTTTGGCTAAATCAGTGGTGGGTTGCTCCCGGTTCAGCCTGGTTCGGGCGAGCCGGTAGTGGTGATGATGTGATGTCACCAAACCGGTTCTCTTTGACTGGGCCCTCCTGCCCACCCCTGCGTTATTCCTACCTTTATTTCTCATTTTTTTTAGCCCAGCTGATAGGCGCGGCAGAGTGGATTGCCGCACCTCAGCTGGGCAGAAACCTAATGTGCTTGCGCAGAACTCACCGGTTCTCTTCGCGCGCAAAGCATATATGAGAAGAGAACCGGTGGTAACATCGGTTGGAACCCACCACTGGGCTAAATGTATATTCATTAAAAATATATACATTTGATTCATAGGCGAGAGCGGGCTAGCAACCTCATCTCAGATTCTGCCTAGCAGAATCTGGCATATCTAAGAGATATTAGTATTACATCAAGTGTTGTTGACCCAATTCCTTTTTTAAAAAAAGGCTTATAAATGAGTAGGTGAGAGTCAGTTTAACACAATGGTTAAAGGTACTGGGTTAAGAAGCTGTGAAATCTAGTCCTGCTTTAGGCACAAAGCCAGCTGGGTGACCTGGGGCCAGTCATTCTACATCTTAGTCCTGGGAAGCAGGAAATGCTTCTGAAAAACCTTGTGAAGAAAACTGCAGGGTCTAGTCCAAGCAGTAGCCAACCTTAGTAATGAAGAACCAAAAATTTCCTCAAAGTTCCTTACTGAATAAGCAAGATATTTTAATGATTGCATGCATTCCTTATTCTGTATAATTAATTGAAACAAACATGCTGTGCATATTTAATTACAGTTTGTTGTAGAAGACAAAATGCAGATGAAGCCCAACTGCAATTGTGTTCAATTTTGGTTAATTACACCATGAGTTTTAGAAGTGTAACTGGCTTCTCTATGCGTTGCAGTAGGCTACTCATGCTATTTGGAGGCATCAGGTTAAGGAAACTATTTTCTACATTCAGTTTAGACAAAGAAAATATTAAAATGAATCTTTTTATCTTTGAAAAGATTGATAAGAAAAAAAAATCTATTGGTCTCAGAAGCCGTTTAGCCAGTATTTGGTGGCAAACATAAATAAGAGTGGTTCAATTTGCTATTCATGACAAAATACCGTATTTTTCGCTCCATAAGATGCTCCTGACCATAAGACACACTAGGTTTAGAGGAGGAAAACAAGAAAAAAAAAATCTGCCTCTGCTTCCTAGTGTCCATGCGGTATTCATCTGGCTAGCGTCTTTGCAGCAAACAGCAAAGAGCCTGCCTCCTCTGTGTCTGCTGCCTCTGCTGGGGAATGCTGGAGCCTTCGCCTCCGAGCAGCTGATTAGCAGTTGAATCGGCCTCCCGGAATACCGCCGATCAGCTGTTCCAGGCGGCGGGGATTGCTGCCGTTGTTTGCCGCTGCTGCCTGTCATCCATATTTGTTCCATAAGACGCACAGACATTTCCACCCACTTTTGGGAAGAAAAAAAGTGTGTCTTCGCTTATGGAGCGAAAAATACGGTAGGTAAAATGAATGAATCATGCCTCTGCCAAACCTGAAACTCAAGATTCCAGTCCTCTTTATTCTGGTGATGTCACTGCTGTCCCTGGCAAAGCCTGATCATTGAAAAAGTTGATTTAAAAAGTGCTGCTATTGGCCAGAAAATAATTGTGCACCTTTAAAATAAACAATAGCATAATAGCATGTGGTGTAATAATTAAGATGGGCTAATTATTATTCAGGTAACTTCATTATTATTCAGGTTATTTTCACTTCATCATTAAGAACTATCCTTGCCTAAATCATATTCAGCTCCTTGAGCAAGCTGAGATAGATATCTGATAAATAAAGAAAATGATGTTTCAATTTCTGATATAATATAAACATGACCCTTAAAATTGATGGCAATACTAACATAACCTATATATGAGTATGCATAATTCTGTAGATAAAAAGATTCACCATCTTCTCTGCAAATTTATCAGTAACCAGTAAGAACAACAATGTATTTATTTGTATACAACAGCTATTTGGAAAAAATAAAACTTACCAGAATAAGTGGTGTATTTATGTCTCTTCTGTTCCTATTAGACATTTAGATCCACTGAGGCAGATCCTTACAATTGTCTTTTTAGCAGTTACTTCCTCAATTGTCTGCTCTTTCTAACCCGGCTCTTGAGGTTAAATATAACAGGCTTATTTATATAATAGTTAATCTCTGGATATTAGTATGCCAAGAATATAAACAATGGGTGGAATTTGGAATGAGATATATTGCTGTTCAGAGCTGAACCAGCAAGAAAGCCAAATCACAATTCCCAAGTCAAGTTTTTTTCTGTTCTGTTTTCAGTTTGATGGTCAAAATTCTATAATCTATAGAAACCATTAAATATGCTTAGCTGCTGTGATCCTTTTAATTTTAATACATTTTTATTTTTTACATTTCAGATTTAGCACATCTTGGATTTTATTCATCCATTGTAATAATTCCCTCATATTTTTCATAATCCTATTTTGATTCTATGCTCAATTGAGTTTGCTGTGAGTCACTAATTTTTCTCTCTCAAACTGTTCATCCCCTGCTGGACCAGAATAATAACTAAAAAGACATACACTGATATTTGACAAAAGCCACCTGTTTTCTCATTAGTAATTCTGTTATAACAAAGGATATTTTGTTCACCTATTTATTGTGCATTTACATTAACTGATTCCTATATAGAAAGTATTTTAAGCATTTAATAGATGAATCACTTTGTTTTATATTTAGAAGGGGTTTTTTTTCCAGATTTTTCTTATATTTTGAACTGCAAAATACAACATAAAATATTCTCTGCCTTTTAGATGGGGGCAGAAGGCACTGATGGTGCTTCTACAGGTCAGCACTCCCGAAAATTAATTAGTTTTAGACTCTCAGGTAAGTTTTGCTTATTTTTTTGGTCCCTTTAAATCAGAGCATTATGAATTTTTATAGGGAATTCTGTGGAGTGAATAAAAATCAAATAAATTTGATGGTTGAATTTTAAGTGGAAATTTGAGTGAAATTTAAGAGGAATATCCGGTGAAAATAATAGATTGGATCCAGATTGTTCGAGTCAGGAGACTAGAACATTAAAGATAGATGAAAAAAGGAAAGAAATAAAAGAAACTGGAATGAAAATGCAGGAAGAAAACCCAAATCCTGTATGAACAAGTATTAGAAGGTCAACAGAGTGAATAGAAAGCAAGAGGAAAAGAGGATGGAGAAGATGCTTGGAAGGAATTGCCACAGAAGCCTGTGAGTGATATGCTTATAAGGATTATGAAGAGAGACCCTTGGTCGAATGATGAAGTGAAAAAAATGGTGGATGACGAGAAATATAAAAGAACAACTGCTGAAAAAATGAGAATTACATAGCCCAAATACATAGCCAGGTGTTTTAGTTCAAGTAACAATTATAGATGCAAGTAGTAGTAACAGCTGGGAAGGAGAGCAAAGGAGATGCCTTTGAAAAGCCATAGCGGGCATATTTCCAGTGCCTGCTATGAGCAGAGCTGAGGATCTCACAACCCTCCACAGACTGCTTTGGGTTTATGGATTCAATTTATTAGTGCTAAAATCTCTCTCTTGTAATTTTGGGTGGTCAAAATGGTTTTCCTTTCCTGCTTTAATCTGCAGCAAGATTTTTCATCCTTGAGCAATAATTTAGTTATGCTTGTCCCTAGTTTTCTTTTATTAACTTCTACAACCTATTAATCTATGGTTATTATTTAGATGTGTATGGCAACTCCTTCCCTTCCCCCTGCACGATGATTCCATTTTTTTAAAAAATATTTGAATACGAAGTTTATCTTTGACTGATAGCTGTCCTTATTCTTCTGCAAGGTTAGCTTCTTCCCCATTGTGGAAAATGATGCATCAATACAAATTACTAATGGGTACAGCCCACTTTGGGGCTTTTTTCGAACTAGGATGTCATAGTGCTAGTTCATCATTATGAATGACTTTGACATATATGTTCAAACAGTAGTATAACCATGAGAAAGTCTGATTTTGTATTCACCACCTCACCGGGATAAACAAATTTAACACGAGCAGTGAATTTTCTGTAGCAGCATTACTCAAAATGATATCCTTCAGCTATGTGTTCAGCTTTCACAATTCCATGCTAGTGTGACCAGTAAATCTATATAAACGCAAAGTGTTATGTTGTTGGAACATTTAATGATAGATTGGAGAAATAATTTTTAGCAAGTATGCTTGATGTACTGGTGGTCCTCGACCTACCACAGTTCATTTCATGACCGTTTAAAGTTACAACTGTACTGACCGTATTTCACACTTATGATGGTTACAACATCTCCATGATCACGTGATCAAAATGTAAACACTTGGCGACTGACTCATATTTATGACACTTTCAGTGTCCTGGATTCATGAGATCCCCTTTTATGACCTTCTGACAAGCAAAATCAACGGAGAAGCCATTACACTAATTTGACAACTACAGTGATTCCCTTAACAACTGTGCAAGAAAAGTCATAAAATGGGGCAAAATTCACTTAACAAATGTCTCACTTAACAACAGAAATTTTGAGCTCAATTGTGATCGTAAGTTGAGGACTACCTATATTTCTTATATTATTATTATTATTGTTCTCTATTCTTTTTTTTTCCTTTTCTTTCAAAGATATTCGGGCCATTGGACTTAAAAAAGGGATGTTCTTCAATCCTGACCCTTACCTAAAGATGTCCATTCAGCCTGGGAAAAAGAAAACGTTTCCTACATTTGCACACCATGGGCAGGAAAGGCGGTCCAATATCATCAGTAATACAACGAATCCTATTTGGCATAGAGAGGTAATAAATGGTTTTGAAGAAAACTTAAAGCTGTAGTACGATTACTTGGGCACCAAAATTATGTTCTTGCTTATAGCTATTGGTTCAAAGTAAGAAACAGAGTGCAATTTTAGATGATATTTACATGGACATAAAGTGAAAAGAGAAAGTTTGTGAACCCTTTAGAGCTGTCTGTAATCCTGCAGTACATTTACAATATGATCAGAGTTTATTAAGTCGTAATGTTTTTATTGAATATATTGAGGCAACAAATTCACCATCTTTTTTGGTGAAAATATGTGAACCTCTTAATATCTAAGTGTCAAGGTTCCAAGTAACACCCCCCAAAATTGAGATGTTTCATTCAGTCAGAAAACAATCCGGTGAGAGTTTGAGAGGCCATTCCTTATTAATCTTCTCTCCACATATACACCTGTTGAGTGACCCCATGGAATTGGCTCTCTGTGACACTGTAGACCTCAGAAAAAGTGGTTTCTTAGGTTGAAATGCACTATAAATCTATTGCCAAAGACTTTGGCTTTTGTAAATTCAAAATAGAGATATAATCTACAAATAGAGAAAATGCAGCATCATTGTCACTTTCCCCAAACTTATTTATCAAACAAAAATCATTGCAAAAGCAAGTTGCATCATATGGGAGGTTGCAAAGAACTCCAGAATAATGGCAAAAGATCTACAGGGTATTCTTACATTACCTGATGCCAGTGTTCAAGAATCTAACATATGCAAAACATTGAACAAGAGAGGTATTTGTAGGAGGATATTGAGCAAAAAAACACTGTTTTCCAGAAAACACATTGCCACCTGTCTGAATTTATAAGAGACTGCCTGGATGATCCAGCAGGCTATTGGAACAATGTTTTGTGCACTGATGAGACAAAATTGGAACTGTTTCATAAACTTTTTATGAAAAATGTTATGTTTGGAGAAAATGAAACACTGCATTCCAACAAGAGTGCCTAATCCTAGTCATGAAACATGGCTGTAAGAATATTTTAGATTGGTACCATTTCTTAATCTCAGAATCTGACAGCTTTCAGTCACCAAGGGAAGACTGGTGATAAAACATAGAATGTTCTAATGGAGATGTATTCTTCTAAGGCATCACTAAATTCATGTTTATGTGAAGTCTTTGTGGCTGAATGTTTTCTATTTTTCCTGTTTCAACAACAGTCTCAAACAGTTGCCAATGGATATTTGTGAAATCTGGATTATGGTAATTGATAACGTTTGTATAGGAATAATTCTTTTAAAATATTGCTGAACAAATAGTAGATTTACTTATCATCATTACTTGTTTTATGAAATATAGATGCACATGTATTTTATGTTTGCAGAAATATTCTTTTGTAGCACTTTTGACTGATGTCTTGGAAATTGAAATCAAAGATAAATTTGCCAAAAGTCGTCCTATCATCAAGCGTTTTCTTGGAAAGCTCACTATACCTGTGCAGAGACTACTGGAAAGACATGCCATAGGGTAAATTAATATATTTTCTTTGTTCAATTTAAGCCTATCTGAAGGAAAGGGGAGATTATTTTCCTTTAAAAGACTTAAATATTTGGTGCCAACTTATTTTATTTACGATTCTTAAATTTATTCTTCTATATTGTCTCACTCTTTCAACACAGTCCCTCATATACCATTTTAACAAGTTTTCTTTAATTAAAATGTGCTGAATTGTAAGACACGGGTTCGTACAGTAGTGTGCAAATTTATTGACAATATTATTGTCTGGTTTCAAATATTTCAAATAATTTTATTATTGAAAAGATGAGATTAAATTCAGTAAGGTTAGAATGTATATATAATCTCTCTACAGATATATTGTGAGTTTTAAATTATTTTTTTCCAATCAACAATTCAATATATTTCTAAAGTTAATTTGCTTCTTAAAACAACTGTGTAGAGCAAGGCATTAATCAAACATAGCTGATGTAAAAGTTTAATGTACATTAAGAATCTGTTTGAAAATATGTTGCTGAATAGGGTGAAAAACTAATGTAATGTAGTTGCATAGTAAGTCAGATTGAGAATGATCATACGTTGAAAGCTAAAGTGTTAGAATACCTACATAAAAATTCTAGGTAAGGGACATACTAATTAGTAAGAGGGCTTGTAACAGAGAACATAAAATGCAATACTTAGAGTACTTCAATTAGTAGTAAAGATACAGTTCATAAGGATCACAAAGCAAGTCTAGGCTACTCAGTACCTCCATAGATTGCCTATTAAGTGTTCTACTGAAATAGGAAGGATCCTCTCTAGGTTAGGATTCTACTGTGATTTTTTTCAGAATTGTTGCTCTGCATTTGTGCTGCTTTTGCTTCTCTTTTTGGATGAGCTGCATTCATTAGAGGGATTGATATAATTCCCATGAGACTTGTGGAATGGCTGCTTCACCACGTTTGGCACACACAGTTTTACTTGGGCACACATTTAATGTGCCTTAATTAATTGCTGAATTGCATCCTGTAGATTTACTATACAGGAATGTTAACCAGTTATTTATGTAATATTGTACCACTTTTTATTTAGGCATAAGAAAATTCCCAGGGAACAGATCCAATGAGCATACAGTTCAGATCTGTATCTTTCTACTAGAAAATTAAGAACCTGACTGAGAACATTCTGAAGTTTGTGGAACACTTCACTTGGTTGTCAGTAGGCATCTAATTAGGCACACACTGCCTTGTACACATATATGTGGATGTGCATCCGTAATTTAACAAGTGCTTTGCTGTTTAGTAAGTGAAATACCACTGTGGATCTCCTCTCTGAAATTGTGAAACAGCTGCAACCACTCAAAGGCTTGGTGAGATTCCTTCAAGATCCTCCTGAGGACTTTCGGGCATGTGTACATATTGCCTGTCCTCAGTTCTACAAAGTTTCTATTTCATCACAGTGTTGTCATGCTCTTGCATGACTATTAAGAATCAAACCAGCTTGTAAACAAATGGCTCCTTTTCCACAGATTTTCTCAGCAATATAATACGTTGCATATATGGAGAAAGACAAATTCAGTTTGAAAACAGTTATCAGCTTTTCCCAAGTGATGTTGATGCAGGTAAGAAAAATACATTGCAGATTTGAAAAGAAAGAACAGGTTACTTAAGCTATGTTGGCCTACAAAATGAGTGTTCCACTGAGCCAGTTAGATGCTGTGGTTTTCTAAAACATTCAGGATTCTTCATTAAACTTGGGTCACAGCTTTAGCAGGAAAATACTATGCTGATGCCCTAAAAAGTAAAGTTAATAAAATTTCAGACTTTTTTTCATGTTATATTTTTTGCTTCAGCAACTGTATTCTAAACTAAAATTCAAAATTGTGCTGTGCTAGTCAAATAGATGTGTTTTTAATAAATTTGCACACTACTGAATGCTACAGTATAATTATTAATTAGAAAAATTTTGGGATATTATTTAATCATTCACAAGATGTTAAGATCTGGAGTGTTTACCTCTGAGGTCTTTTTACTTAGTACTCTTTGCTAGAATATTATTATGATCTGCAAGCTGATGCTGGTCTTCAAGCACAGTATTTTTAATTTTGAAATACTCATTAATAAGACCTGACTGGATCCTAACTAGGTTCATGTTTAAAAAAGAGATTAATGGGAAGAGTTTCTTACATATCCATAAAATGCTTTCTCAGATATCAGTGAGTTTGGTCTGGTTTGTAGATTTTGACTGCCATCTTGTGGTCACATGAAATTGCTCTGTGAGGTACTGGGTGTTTCACTTTGAATATACTGCACGTTTTGACTATATTGTACATACAGTATACATTGAATATGCATATCACTAAAAACAGCCCAAATCACATTCTGTTCAAAGTGTACATTGAAAAGCTCATTGCAGTGCAGTACAAGCCATCTTTTGGAAAAATCAGGAACCTGATCAGAAGTATTATTATTTATATAATAATATATAAACTAATCTTTACCCTGATATCAACATTTATACAAGGCAAGGTATATTAATGGAATTTGAGAGCTTAAGTCATCCAGTAAAATGTAGCAATGGCTTAGTTTGTCTCCCACAGTTTTTAGACTTGATCGTAGAGTTGTTACCTTTAGAAGCAGCTCTAATTCAAATGCCTTGGGAGAATACCTTGTTGGGAAAGTGGAAAAAAATCAGAATCAGGAATTGTTAAATGGCTAGGTATCTTGTTAAATATTATGATTTTCACTAAGATTGAATTAAATAAAATATCGGTATTACTGTTGGTCATATGGACAAGAAAAATATGCATGTAAAATTCTGTATCTAAAATAAAATGTGTAATGTTTAGATGAGGAAATGATAAATATCTTTTTTATTGCTGTGGGCAAGGGGATGTTTATACAAGATGGTGAAACATTTAATTATACAACCTATTCTTTTAAAGTTATTTTTAAAAATGTATATTCCTTCCTTCCTTCTTTCCGTGTAGTTGCAAGCATTTTTCCTTTTCTATGTTATAAGAATTAATGCTTCATGAAATTTTCAATGGTTAAATCTGTTTCACATAAGAATGTATTGTGTGTGCTAGATACAAATATCAAATTATTTTGATCGGTCTTATCTTTTTATATCTGTCATTCTCCTTTATTTTGTGCTTGATCTTTCAACAAAGATTTTATTGCCAATTATGTATCTAACCCAATCAAATATTGCAAAATACATGTGTAGTATGATAAGCAGGTATCAGCCTCAGGTCAAGCCTGTTTTTGCTCAAACATTAAACCAGCGTCAGACCTAATTAATAGTAGGATTTGAAATCATTGTTAACAGCAACCTGGATTAGGAAACTAAAAACCAGGATAACAACTAGAAGAAGGCAAAATACTTCCATAACTGACACCAAGGGTACTGTATGGATGTGCCCATCTAATTATTGGGTTTACTCAAGGGCATGTTATACTTTTTTAGCATAGCATTATACTTTTAAGAGAGCCAGTTTGGTGTGGTGGTTAAAGTACAGGTTAGAAATTGGGGGACTGTGAGTTCTAGGCCTGCCTTAGGCACAAAGCCAGCTGGATGACTTTGGGTAGTCACACTCTCTCAGGCCTTAGGAAGGAGGCAGTGGGAAAACGCAGGGACAAGTCTAGGCAGTTGCTAGGAGTCAACAATTCCTTGAGGGAAGGAGAGAGGAAGACATATAGGTACAAGTGTACACACATGAGGGAGAGTCTATGTGAGAGAGAGGGTTGTAGTGATCCTTTCTTGTCTCTTACTTTGAGTACAAAAAAAGAGAACATGTTGAATTATTGCTAATATAACCACATTCCCTGTCTTGCCATGCTTTATTGGTAGGCATTAAAGCCTCCTGTACAGTACAGCAACACAGCCCTAATGGGGTTTTCTATAGTGGGAAAACAGATTTCTCTGAGACTATAATGGATCTGGATCCAATATCATCATCATTCTTCTCCTCCATAAGAAGCATTTTGTATGTTTTCTATGGTATGAAAATGGAGGCTAGAAACAATAAGGGAGGTTAGGAATTCTTCAGCTGAAGTTTTATTTGAATTTGAGAAGAACTTGGTGAAAATCATCTTTGTTTTCCCGAGGAGCCATTACTGCATGAAATCCTGATGCTTGTTACTGAGTTGCAAGTTCTGAGAATACCACAAGTATCTCTAATGATATGTGCATATTAGTCTACTTGACATTATCCTCAGTTGGATCAGTGTATCTTTTTTGTTTATACAGGAATTTTAACACTGAAAAATAAAATTATAGGCCTAGTCAGATAGTATTCTCTTCGCTATAAGCTTTGTGTTCTTGTATGCTCCCTTCCTCCCAAATCCAGCAAATGGGGTGATGGAGGTATGTGACACATATGGGAAATATCCTCATTTCCCTCGACTAGTTAAAACATATTGAAAGTTACAGAAAGCAGAATAGAAATATTCATACACGATTCCCTTTTGCAGAGATCAGGTTCTCAGTTATAACCTTGGTAGAAGGCTACCGGCAGACCATGTGAGTGGATGTCTTCAGTTCAAGGTAGAGATTACATCTTCTCTTCATGAAGGTAAGATTTTGAAGTAATTGCCAACATGTTTGTTGTTAAGAGTTTTATGACTGAATAGTCATAAAGGGTGTTAGGATGAACTTTTGATTAATTTGGATTTTTAACCTTGGAATTTAATGAATATGGCAATGGCATTTTCTAAGAAGCTTGTAGGGATAAAGTGACAATAAAGATGCTAGAGCATTGCTGGAGAAAGACAAGAGCCTACATTATAGAGATATGGATGGGAAAAAAACCCATATTTTTTCTACTGTGAAGTCTGTAGATTGCCAGCTAGCAACTCTTTTTATAGTAACTGGGATCTTGAGTCTGATGGATGGCTGCTGTGAAGAATCTAAGCATTTTAGATAAAGTTGCTGAGATTCACTCAGAGTTACATCTTAGCTGGGGAGATTCAGATCTTGCCATGTTATTTGGGAGAAGTTTGAACCTGTGAGGCTTAAGGAAATGGATGGGTCCTCTGTGGTGTTAATGCTGCCACCTGTATGTTACATCCTTCTTTCTATAATCCCTGTATATCCTTATTTGAGATGTCATTTTATCTCAGTTCTTTTAATTAGTTTCATAATCTTTCATTAACATTTCTTGTTTTGAAAGTTATTTATAGTATTTCACTGGTAGGTATTTTAACAGACTTTTGTACTTGCTAATTGGTCTACCTAATTAAAATCATTCTGTTGTCTAATCATTCTTAATTTCCTTAGCAATTACTGTTAATAAGTTCTGTACATTCCTTCCATTAGAATTAATACTCCCAAGTTTTCTGATATTTACAATGAATTAATAAAAAAGAATATTAAGATTATAATGTCTCATAGATGTAAACTTACTATCCTCCCGTCTCTCTCTCTCTCTCTCCCTCTCCCTCTCTCTCCCTCCCTCTCTCTCTTAAATTATTCTGTTAAATATCATGCATTTTATGGTAAGAATTTGGTCTTTCTTAATTAATCTATATGCATTCAAAGGATGTTCAACTGGTTTTTATATCATGAACCTTTTTAAAATGAAAAAGCAAGTTAATATGTAATATTTGAGCTGTTTAGTAGGTGCTGTTGTAGAAAATGTGCTCAGAATTTGAGGATTCCATTTTGTCTCAGGAAATTTATGGTTTTATTTGCAGAGGATTATTCTTTATATGATCATAAGTTACACATTCAAGACCTTCTGTTATAATTTCTTCTTTCTTCCTCAATTATTATTTACCTACTAGAAATTGCTGTCTGCATTCAAAATTGTATTTGTTTAAGGATGTGCAAATTGATTTTGTAGCTTAGAAAGTTGAGTCCCTGTAAAGTGATCAAAACCAAAGCAGGAATCTTAAAACAATTGTATTGCTCCTGCTTCTCCTTAAAATGTTAGAATTGAAAAAAAGGAAGTAGGTCAAGTTTGCTTCCTAATCACACTAAAATAATTTGTTATTTATGGCCTCTGTTGTCTTTTGGGGAACCATGTTTATGTGGATATGCTGGTACTGCATGCAGCTAATTATATAATTGTTATGTATGAGAATACAACTAGTGTGGTAGCCCAATATAAACACTTATATTATAAGTCATATAATATCAATTATAGCTACCAGATTACCTGGAGCTGTGATGATCATTCCTATACTCTTTACCATTCTCCCATATCTACTGCTGCCTCCCTACTGTAGCAGACATAATGCAGTTCTCAGGGGCTTTCTAATCACTGTAATTTGTTGTCTATTACTGTGAAATTTGGCAGCCTGTAATTTTTCTATAAGTAAATCCAATTCTGTTGAAAAAAGAGAAGTTACTATTATGTGTCTTTAAAGGTGCTTTTTAAAGAGGCAACTGGAGTTTCTGGCTTTTCTTTGAAGACATTTCACTTCTCATCCAAGAAGCTTCTTGGATGAGAAGCAGAACGCCTTCAAAGAAAAACCAGAAATTCCAGTTGCCTCTTGAAAAAGCATCCTTGGAACAATCATGACCTGGATGACTGAGAATCTCCATAGTTACTATTATGTGTTTCTCCAACATTAATTGACGGGAGGCATGTCTCATTTTGGATTGGAATCTGAGATGAAGCAGAATGTATTGAATGGAGCTCCACTTGAAATCGTGTTTGTTGCATAACTGTAGAGTATTTCCTAAAAGGAGATTTAGGGAAATTTTAAATGAAAGTCATCAGTATAGTTCTGTACACAGAACTGTCTCCAGTGCTGCATCTGTCTCATACAACCCACTTGGGCCCTCAGAATCTGTTAAAAATAGTGTCAGGTTCTAGAGGATGGTCTGAAGATTTGTGGTAGATGCAAAGAAAGGAATAAATATCAGCATAGATAGGAGTACAAATCTATTCACATGATGTTATATTTCACCCAACGTACTTCATGTATAACTTCTATGCTATTTCCTCTTTAAATTCTTCATTCAAGACTTAGAGCTTAGAAATCCTATGTATTCTGTCTGTTCTGACAAAGTGCTACACTGAGGTTGTCGATTAAAGAGTTAAGGTTCACAATTAATACACATGGATCAGTTTCACTAATCAGTCTTTGTCTTTTCATTGTAGATGCTTCACCAGAAACTGTAGGAACTCTTCTTGGAGTAAACTCTGTCAATGGCGACTTAGGAAGCCCTTCTGATGATGAGGATGTACCTGCAGGGCATCATGATACACATCCACTTTGTTCAAATGGCCCAATTCTTGAAGAATCATCTGGACATGCCATCTTGCGGCATTCCTTTAGGACTAGTACCACTTCGGAAACAGATCAAGAGGATTCAGCCTCTACAACGTCAAGGTCCTCAGTTCCCAGGGGCCGACAAGACTCCTTGAATGATTACCTAGATTCAATAGAACAAAATAATCTTCCTAGATCTGGGACATCTGCTTGTAATGAACGGAGTATCGGGGCATCCCCAAAATTGAGGAGTAGCTTCCCTACTGATACACGACTTAATGCTATGCTTCACATTGATTCTGATGAAGAGGAACATGAATTCCATCAAAGTTTGGGTTTCCAGTCATCATTGGATGATGATGGTGGTGGTTTGATTATGCTAAATGGTACTACTAGAAATGATGAAGCAGTTTTCTTAAATGGCTCCTCAAGCCAAGTAACACAAAGCCAAGTCTCTGAAGAAATTGTGACAGCACCCGATGTAGAAATACCTTTGCAATCTTCCTGTTGTCAGGAGGAGATGTCCAATGGGCCTGCTGAATTGGAGATAGCAGGACAAGAAACTGAAACTCCTCAGGATAATTGTCTAGAAGATTTAGCAAGCAATACTGTTTCTGCACCTCAGGAGGCAGAACAACCCATCTCTGGTGTGGATACTGGTACTTCTGAGTCAGTTTCTGGAAGCAAAAGGGAAATCAGGGAAGCTGAATCTATTGATCAAGGATCAGAACCTTCTCAGATTTCATCAGAGACCGAGCAAAGTGATGCTGCTCATACTGAGAGTGTTAGTGAATCAAGCACCAGGCCAGAGGGAGAAAGTGACATAGAAGGGGCTGATGGCTCTTGCAATGAAGGCACAGCTACCCAACTCTCCTCTGTTGACACTTGCTGCTCTTCCCTTGAAAGCAATCGTTTTTCTGAGACTCCAGCCTTTTCTTCTCAGGAGGAAGAAGAGGGTGCTTGTGCAGCAGAGGCTCCCAGTAGTGAGCCTCTTCCAGAAACTCAGGATGTTGTGTGCACTCAGGCTTCTTTACCTGCCGTGCACTTACCAAGCACTCAAGAGGAAGGTCAGTTGTTTGAAGATGGGCTCCCAGATGGTGATGACTCAGAAGAGATATGGCAGAGGAGACAGAACCTGCAGGCTGCAGCTACACATAACCAGTCTCAAGAGGAAGATATGCGAGGTGCATCAGCATCATGTGAAGGAGCTGCTTCACAGGAGGCTGGAGCTAGTGGAGGTAATTAGCACAAAATAATGCCAGTAAGATGATTGATAACTTACCTATCTTCATTCCATGATTGATTCTATTTACCTTGGCAAACTAGTTTAATTTTTAATTTTGAAAAATATACTCCAAATGTAAAACACTGGTTTGCATAGCAACACCAATATTTCCCCATTCTGTTCATTTTTAATCTCTGTGCAAACACTGTAAGAATCTACTTACAAATGTGCATGAGTCTAATAATCCAGGCAGGATTTGGTGAATTATGGTTTTGCTGCAGGTCATTTTAGAGTGTCATGAAGGATTTTTGTTTACATTATTTAGTGTTGTCTAGTCATTCAGATACTGAATGGTCTTTGTTCTCCATTGAAGAAGGCAGGCAGGCAATCTAAATTGGTCAAGGGATTGGGCTAGACATCCTTCCCCTGCTTGGCGCCTCAGGGAGGGTTGGTATTACAATTTCCAGATTTTTCAAACAGGTTGGTTGGGAATTCTGAGAATTATATTGCCAACCAATCTTGAAGTCACCAGACCTCAGGCTTAGGAGGAACTTCCACTTCCTCTCTGTGACCAGTCATCTTCTGTTTCTTTAAAAGTTGAATGTAAACTATGGCAGAACCAAGTTTAATTGGTCAGAAGATCCATAATTTCTTCATAGTTTATTCTAAAATAAATAAAAAATAAAATCTTGTCACCCCTCTCCCCAAATGATGACCTTGAGTTCTTGTACTGAGATTATATATTCTTTTCTTGGCAATGTAACACTATAGTCATACTGAGGGACAATTATTATTTTTGTCTCTCATTTATTCAAAGGACCATTTAATTATCCACAATTGTTTTATAAGACATAGGATGTAAGTTGTTTCTATTCAGAGATGCATTAGTAAAACTCTTCTTGGGTGCTTAATTACAGAAAGATCATCACAAGAATTACCAGTGCATTCTCTGACTTCTTTTGACTTCTCCTTTCTACTGATCACTGCTTCTTTTTAATTTTCTTTGTCTACACTCTCCTATCCATTAAAAGAGCTGAAAAATCAAGCTGTTTCCTCAGGGGCTGAGCTAGGACATTGTAGGACACCATTTCTAAATTTGAATCACTTTATAATTTTTCTTTGCCTCCTTCCAATATCCTGCTTTTGTGTTAATAATTTCTTTAAAATTATTGCTCTGTTATTTTCACCTTTGTAAGCTGCTCAGAATCCTGTGCACAAATAGTAAATATTGTACATGTTTTGATGTAAAGTTTACACAGTATTTCTTTTGGATTTTAGGTTCTCAGCCTGATGGTTCTCAGCCTCTGAGATCTCTTCCCTCGGTTCGTCAGGATGTTAGTCGTTATCAGAGAGTGGATGAAGCTTTGCCACCAAGTGAGGAACTTTTTCTGTTTTAATTAAAAGTATAGAGAATACAGACTTACATGAAGGAGTATTTTTGTTTTTTCATAGTAAAGCACACCCAGAAGAATTTGAAGTAGCAGTAATCGGATCCCTGTTTAAAAAAAACAGATTGTGTGCTTCACCTTTTTTCTTTTTTTCTCCCTAGAGATGGTGCTGCTGTGAGGTCCTTCTGACTGGAAATTGAATTATATTATAGGTGGTCCTCATTTAAAGACCACTCATTCAACGACTGTTTGAATCTGTGACACTGCTGAATGAATGGTAGTTATGACCAGTCCTAAAATTTCCAGACAGTGCAGTGCTGCCTGCAGACATATGATTGCAATCCAGGCACTTAGCAACCAGCCTGGATTTTCAACCATTACAGTATCCTGCAATGACATGATTGCGATTTGCAACTTTCTCTGCTGGCTTCCACAAGCAAAGTCAATGGAAAAGTCAGTTGGAAGTCACAGACATATGAGGCTCTTGTTTAACAACTGTAACTGGGGACTACCAGAGCTGCCATTTCTAAGCAGCATAGTCACATGACAACACACTTTATGAGTGCATTGCTTTCCGATGTAAGTTTCGTTATTAACTGAGGATCACCTGTATAGAGAAATATACCTGGCATAAACCAGGTCCCTGCCTAAGTCATAGTTACCTATTCTGGCAGACAGGCAGTCTTCAAACTTTCAGGCAGTTCCTTTCAAATTGAGATGCCAGGGATTAAATCCAGGACATTCTACACACAAGATATGTATTTTGCAACTCCTCTGCAATTAACAATCCTAACTTGTGTATTAAGGTGCAAGAGACCTACATTAAATAACTAAAGACTTCTATGAGCCCAAAATACAGTAGAACCTCTGGACATGAAGGCTTCTGACCATGACCAAATCTGGTTCCGACCAAAAAATTCACATAAAATTTTTTTCCCCCTTCCGCGCGATTTTTTTTTGTAAGCGCCAAATTTCCAAAATTAGATTTGGGTCACGACCAAATCGGGTTGCGACCAAAGTTATGGAACGAATTATGGTCGTGACCAGAGGTTCTACTGTACTGAAATGGAAGCTTCTCACTTTGTATTTTGTTGCTCTGTTTCCACTCTGTATATGTGTCACACGTATGGCACATATCTATGGCCATGATACGCAGAATTATCAGTATATGCTTAAAAATAATTGAATGAATAGATACACAAATAAAGTGGGATCTTCACTGTCCGATAGAAAACATTGCTTTAAGTTGTTAAAATCCTTATTTTTTGTGATATATCTTCTTATCTTAGATTGGGAAGCACGTATTGACAGTCATGGGAGAATATTCTATGTGGACCATGTTAACAGAACCACAACGTGGCAGAGGCCCACAGCTCCACCAGCCCAGCAAATCCTTCAACGTTCCAACTCCATACAGCAGATGGAGCAATTGAATCGCCGGTGAGAAATTTTCAAATTTTTGTTTTATCTGCAATACAAATGAAATACAGTGCAAAACTTCATCACTGCAAATTACACAATTCCTTTGAATTAAACAAATGTAGAAATATTTATCTTATTCTTCATAGCTTGCATCATACCGAATATCAATATTAGCTAATAAACAATTTCATATTGTGTAGAAAAAAGCATTAAAGATATGGTGCAGCCACAGTTCAGTGCAAACTGATGGAGAATTTAATAAATATTATAATATTGAAAAATTATAATAATAATTATTGTAATATGGTTTGGCACCTATGAAGATGATTTTTTTTCCAGAATTTCAAACAGCTGCTAAATGAACAGTCGTAAGGACAATCTACCTGTATAGATTGGGAAACAATACATAAGCACATATAAGAGTGGAAGTGCGGAAAGTATGGTAAATAACTGCTCATGGTTCAGAAGTGCAACTTTCACAATGACTATCAACAATAATAACTATTAACCATATTCCTTATAGGATTGGCTAGATATATTATTTTCCATTATTGTTTCCAAATACTAATGTTTCGAAAAATGCATACCTAAAATTATGAGAGGGATTATTGTATGGAAATAAACGAACGGAAACTCCCATTTCAATTTTTAGGTATAATCATAATGTTTTTGCAGCATTTTACTCAGAACAAAAATCAATAACAAGGCAATGTCTGCCCTGAGATTTAGAACAAACAGAAAATATACTATGAAGGAGAAAGAAAAAAACCAAGCATGGACATAAGTTTGTAGTTAATACATTTTTTATAATCCGATGCTTGAAATAGTTTAAGATGAGGAAGAGCGAGAAGTCATTAAACAAACAGCTTTTTAGTTGTACTACAAGAGAACTCTTTGTTTTATGTATTGTGTGGCATATATAATGTCAGTCTTGGTACTTTAGGTATCAGAGTATTCGCCGAACAATGACTAACGACAGGCCAGAGGAGCATTCAACTGCTCTTGATGGAGCTGGAGAAGATCCTGACTTCCATAGTCCACCTGCTGGTAAGAAACACAACCTCAATTTAAATTGCTTGTCAAACGTTTCATTTGAGATTGATCCACTATATATTGAGGGCAAAAATATGTTGCCATTGAAAAATGAATTTAAAACAAATATGTTGGAGGATTCCGCCCCCCTTCAAGAAATCTAAGTGAAACTCTGAATGGTATTTCCCAATGGGTTCTATTGGCCAAGTAGAGCCCATTTCTCCTGTTTGGGGCACTGTCTAAGCAGTGTGGGAGAAAAGAACACAGTGGGGGTGGGAGGATGAGGGCAAGTTGTTTGGATGTAGCTTCTGTATTTCATTCTTTCTTCAGTGAAACTGGTCATGTGGGATTATGCTGCTTGTAGGTCTGTAGTCACACCATTTTGGTTTGCTGAACATATTGTCATATTTAGATTTCTTGGGACTTCCAATATCTATCCTTTGGTTGTCAGCTGCTGCTGGTTGAATAATAAATCAGTTTTGCAATCGCTTTTATTGGCTTCCTAATAGAGGCAAAAACTCTTGTTTTGTATAATTTTCTCTTTTATATTTTCCCATAATACTTAGAAAATATTTTTGTTTTTTCCACGGTCAGGATTCTTTTTCTCTCACTATCTCTAAATTCCCGATATTTTAAATTTAAACTCAGCAGCATTCCAGCAAGGTACCAAAGGATGGATCATTAAAAAAATAATGAGCAATACTTTAGACATAACTCTCTCAGATGTTAAAAGTAGAGATTTGAAGTGTAAGGAAGTGAAAGAATTATAGTGCTACTGTGACTGTCAATTTTTTTTCCTTACTCACTTGGGGTAATGATCTAACTGTATTCTTTATTCCTTTATTTCACTTAATCTGTTTAATTTCAAAAAGTGTTTAAGACTCCATTTTATAGTGGTGTTTAATACTAAGAATACTTAAAAAATAAGTATTCCATGTCACATATAAAGATAAAAGTAGTCAAGTTTTTACTTATTCTCCTTGATGGCACTGAAATCCTTGTCTGACTCAATGACTCTTACTACGTCTTTGTAATAGATTACCGAAGGGACAATGTGCTGCCTCATTCTACCTCCAGATCCAGGCTTACTTTGCTGCTCCAGTCACCCCCAGTAAAATTCCTCATCAGCCCAGAATTCTTCACCGTGCTGCATTCAAACACTGTGAGTAGCACCCACAAATCAAGCTTGGTTGTAGTCCCTGGAGGAGTCGGATATATTTGCATTTTTAGTACCACATTTTTTTCATACTAGAATAATGGCAAGTTGGACCGCCAATAAAATGTGTGTGTGTGTGTGCACGGGCGCATGCATAAGTGAGCATATAAATATGTTTAATTTTAAAAATTACACAGCTCTCTAAAAGGCCACCCAGGATGGCTTACAAAATAAAATCCCATGATTTGTTGAAATTTGCAGGTTGCACTATTAAATGACATTAGAGTTGTAGGAATATGGATCAGGGCTTTTTCTGTGGCCACCTTTTGCCGGACAGAATGATCAGAGTGGCTCTGGCAAGCATCTGAAAGAATTATCAGTGGTTTGTTGATGGTCTGAAGGTGTAGTATGAAAAATACAAATAGTAATTGTTATGAGACATGAAATCCTCAACGTGACACTCTGGGCTTTGGTATGCCTTTAGGGACTTGATACATGTTCTTTCTTGCCTTTTTACTTTTTTAATTTGTAAGAGTTACTGACTGTTCCAGGATTGGGAGTGGGGAATGGAATGAAATAGAGAATTAGTTTTTTTGGGAAAGTGTATAGGTTTTGCACAACATGATATGCTTAACTTCAGAAGCATCCATAACAGTTAATTGTTTTTACCATAAATTAAGAAAAATATTATCCGCATTCTTATAATCTTATTACTTTCTTTGCATACAGACTAAACGAGGAGCTTAAAGCTTTTAATTTTGCATTGGTTAAGCATTTAACCAATGAAAACATTTAATTCAGCTCTGAAAACTGGCTCTCTCACCCTACTGTTAACACTGCACAACACCAGGAGTATAGTGAGCAGTTAATTTTGAAGGAATTGGAATTTATGTTAGGGGATGGCAAATTCCCTTGGCTTGTATTTTTCAAAACTGATGATGCCCTTAAAATGTTAGTCCGAGAATCCGAAAATAACTTTTGATTTCTTCTCCTTCCACCAGAGTGCCTACAGAATGTTTACAAATAATACTTGTCTGAAGCACATGATTACCAAAGTTCGACGAGATACCCATCATTTTGAGCGCTACCAGCATAATCGTGATTTAGTTGGCTTTTTGAACATGTTTGCCAACAAACAGCTAGAATTGCCACGGGGTTGGGAAATGAAGCACGATCATCAGGGCAAGGTAACAGATATAAAGAGGCAACTTTTAAAATGAACATATTGGTTTGTCTTAATCCAAATATTGACAGAATCAAAGCATACATACATACTCATTACACTATAAATGAAAATTTTAAAAATGCATTAATCTGAAGGTCTCTAAGTGCTGTACAAAGGCAACAGTGACATAGTCAATGAAACATACAACAAATGCAATAAAATGGAAACATAATTTTAAATGACAACAAAAACACTCATACTTGATGATGAAACCAGATTATTCATTTATTCAAAATGGAGTATTAATTTCTACATAAAAGAGGTTACAATGGTTCCTGGCAGTGCCATGTCTACATTTTTCAACCTGATTCAATTTATCCGTATACATTATTTTTATTCTAATTTAAGTTTAGCCTTAAGAACAATTATAAATTTTAATGATTAAAATTTAATTTGATGAGCTATAAAAAAAAATCTTGTATATGTGTCAGTAGATGGTAATATTATTTATTTCATTTACCAGGCTTATTTCCCATTCCACTCCTAGTGACTCAGAGTTTGCAATTTATAAACCTAAATGCAGTAATTGTGATGGAATGTGTCTATGAATGTGTCTGCTGTGATGGACTACAGTGAAACACCAGTTTCCCAGGAGGGAGGGAACACATTCCAAGGAAGGGGGAGGTGAGACAAGAGATGGCATAATCCAGGATCATGGATCATGGAAAGAGGAAGAAATTTAGGATAACCACTCCCTAGAATTGTAATAGTGGTGAATATCTGTAGCTCGGGTGTAGGATGAGAGTGAAGGTTCGTTCTCTGAGCTTGTGGGTTGGTTTCTGAACAATTTGTTACTAGGCTAGGTAACATCTTCAGCCGAGTTTAGGGGATGTCAGTGTCAGTGTTCTTCCCTGACTTGATGGGTGCTTTATCTGACATAACCTCACCATCACAAGACCTACTGACCACATGAAGCCATTATAAACAGAAGAACCCTGACACTGACATCCCCTAAACTCCACTGAAGATGTTACCTAGCCTGGTAATAAGACATTGGAAAACCAACCTACAAACTCAGAGAATGAACCTTCACTCTCACTTCCTAGAATTTCTTAGGGGATATATGTTAGGTTAGGGTAGTATAGGTTTAGTCTGGCAAGATTCTGTCTATACGGTGTATGCAAATAAATAAATTAAATGTCGGCTGGATTGTTTCATGTCATTTTTGGGCTAGGCCTGACAGTAATCAACTATAATATAAATAACAAAATATTACCATAAAGAAAAAAGGCCAAACCCCAAGGAACAATTCAAATACAGGTAAAAACACTTCTGTGGGACATGAGAACTTCTCAGACCCTGAAGCCTTTTTGAAAGAACAAAATAATTGAAGCTGATGTTACATTCAGGGGAATGCTATTCCAGAGTGGGGGCAGGAAGTAAGAAAAGTATGTTAAATCTTCATGATTTTTTTCTCTTTCTGTAGTGATGTTTGTAAGTTTGTGAACCCTTTTGCATAAATTGTTCTCCACACAAATCTTACTAGATAAAGAGAACACAAATAAATAAATAAATGACTCAAAAACATTATACTCTTTCATTTATTCATTGAAGAAAATGATCCAAAACTACAAATTGGTGTGTGATAAAGATATGTGAACCTTTGCTGGAGCACCCCCCCCCCTTCGGCAGCAATAACTGGAAGTAAATGTTTATGATAACTCTTGATCAGTCTTACACATCAGCTTGGAGGAATGTTAGCCCAATCTTTCCCACATAAGAACTTCAACTCAGGGATGTGCGTGGACTTCCTTGCATGAACCTTGCTTCAGGTCCTTCTATAACATTTCTCTAGGATTAAAGTCAGGACTTTGACTTAGCTATTCTGAAACTTTAATTTTCTTCTGCTTTAGTTATATGATTTATGTGTCTTGCTAAATAACCCATTTTCCCTTGAGCTTCAGTTCATGATCAGATACCCTGACATTTTCCAGTAGAATCTGCTAGTCTGATTCAGAATTCATAGTTCCATCAATGGTGGCAAAGCCATCATTGATCATTATCAGCAAAAATTTCTGTTCAACTTTTTTATCAATTATATAGATAGATGAGTTTGAGAGATACTTAACAAGTCTGCAAAGAGTACAAAGCTGGGATGTTTGGCTAATGATTTTGATGTAATAGAGAAGATTCAAAAGGAACTAAAAAGGCTGAAGCAGTAGGCTGAAATGAATAGAGTTGAATTTAATAGGGAGGCATATATAATTCTGCTTGTGAGTAGAACTGTATGGCACAAGTATAGGATCGGGGGTTATCTGACTTTCAAGTAACATATAGGAAAGGGATCAGGGTGTTTTTGTCTAATCACAAGTTAAACATGAGCCAGTTATGTGATGCAGTTGCTAAAAAAGCAAAGCTACAGTATCTTGGAGAGTGTTAGGGACATATAATGAGAAATAATTATTGCTCTATCCTGTCCTAGTCAGACTCCTTTTGGAGTACTAAGTCCAGTTCTGTGTACCACAGTTCAAAAATAGCAATAGTAACTACTGGAGCAAGCGCAGAGGAAGGCTACAAAGATACTGGAAATCAAATCCTATGGCGAACAGTTGAAGGTTCTGGCTGTGTTTAGCCAGAAAAAAAGAGTGGATGTACTTTCTGTTACCCAGAAGCAATAGGATAAAATTGCAAGGAAGCAAGTTCAAGCTAGGCATTAGGAGGAGCTTCTGAACTGTACAGGCTGTCAGCCAGCGGAAAAGTTTGCTACATGATGTGGTTCTCCTTCAATAAAGGTCTTGAAAAAGAGACTGGATGGTTATCTGTCATTGATGCACTAGTGCAGGGGTGTCAAACTCAAAGCCTGTTGGCTGGATCTGGCCCGCAATGTGGTAGGATTCGGCCCATGGGGCTGTCCTGGAAAATGTAAGGGGCCAGCCCGCATTGCTTCGGCCCAGTCTACCCAATGTGAAGAGAAAACATCGGGCCAGCGTGGCTTTGGTCCGGTCTACCCAGTGCAAAGAGGAAACATGCCAACAGTTTGGGGAGTGGCATCAAGCTGGCCATGCCCACCCAGTTGGCCACACCCACCCAGGTCAATCACAGCCCTGATGTGGCCTTCAATGAAATTGAGTTTGATACCCCTGCATGAGCGGATCCTGCACTGATAGTTGGATTGGATAACCTCTATGACTTCTAATGCTTCTTGAAATCAGTCCAGTTTTACTTCATTTAACATTGCAATTATTTATTTTGAGCTATTATCAGTTTTCTCCAGCATTAATTATCATTCAGGGACCTCCGTTTTTCTTTTCCAATTCTTTTGATGGCCACAACAGTTGTAACTGGAGAAAGCATGGTCTTGATAATATATATTTTTCATTATCAATTTAATTTCACTGCACATTACTATAGTGCCTATAATTTACTTGAAACAGAGCTTCAGTTAGCCAACTTGGATAAACTTGTAGTTTGTCCAAACCAAAATATCCTGTTTCTCTTCCCAGCTACCATAAATATCCAAACTACACCCTTTCTCTGGTGGCCAGTGGGACTTTTAAAATTAGGCCTGTGTGCTCTCGCTTGCACTCTCCCTGGTTCTATTCAGCTTGGTTCCCATCTTCAGTATCATGGTTCAGATTAGAACCGAACTTTGAAGCTCCATCCTTTTTTTCTTTTCTCTAGTGGTGCTTCAAAAGAGGAATTTCATTACATAACAAAATGCTATTGCTTGGTTTCAAGCCTGTGTGCATAATATGATTGTATTCATTTAGTGTAATCCATAAGCATCTTTACTGTTTGCTTAAGTATATGATGTAAATAAATGCTGTCTAGTTTGTTAAATTTCTGTGAAAGAATCAGTGTTATGCATAAGCAACACTATTTATTGGGAGCCATTTGTTTCCCTACCTGACAAACATGCTCTGAAATTATGACTATGCTTTCAAATTACGTGTCTGATTTGGGCTTCATCTCATTAAGATTTTAGCCTTTGGGAGATTGCACTCATGCTACCTTATTTTAGATAGAAAAGATATCAAACAGAGATTTATAAACCAGTTAGGCCAGAGTATTTGAAATATACAAAACTGAACAGGATTGGAATGGTTTAAAATATCAAGCTTAATTGGGTTGATGACAAGAACAAGAAGAGATCTCCCAAGCTTTCAACTAAAATAATTCACACAGTTCAGTAAAGTTAGCATCTGAATTGTATACCATTTATAGACATGTCTGGGTGCATAGCAGGTCTCTAGTGTAGTTTTCTGAGAGTTACAATTTGTTAAGCAAAAGCTTCATTAAAATATATGGTATTCCATCACATGGTTAAATCACAAGAGCATGGGTTGACAAATAGTCAATCAGATGGGTCAAAGCAGTAATACGGAGAACTAGGGTGGCTTCTGACAGCCAGTTTGGTGTCAGTAGTTAAAAGCAGCGATAGGAAGTTTCTACTTTAAGAATTATAAGATTCTGTTAATGTAGCCTTATGATCAAATAGAATTAGTTTGTCTAGTCATGTTTCCTACCTAGTTTATCTGGGAGGGGTGACATCAATCTTGCAAGTTTGAAAATACAAGGTTCTTTCTGCCTATTTTAACTGTTTGATCCATTAGGATGGATCCTTCATAAGTTTCTTTCTCTGTGTTAAGCCACTGGAGCCTCCTACCTCTCTTGTCGGATTGTTACCTAGGCAGCATCTCTTTCCCTGGTTCCCAAGGTCATCCACACATTCCATTACATCCAGGCAGTCACCAGGAGTCATTACTCACTCAAAGGCACCCATAACAGAGAATGTGTTTCTAAGTTTGACTTTCAGACAGATTCCTATGTCAATTTGTAATGCCTATCTGTTCTTCAAGTTCATGCTGTTATGCTACCATAGCATATTGTCTTTCCACCAACTACAGTGTAGTTAAGGACAGCAATATAAATAGTTGTGGTATTTTGTTGTATTCTGTGGTTGTTTTTGTTTCACTTATTTTGTTGTGATACAAAGGCATGTGTTGGTCCTGCACACCTGGTATTTCACAATTATTTATTTACAGAAGCAGCTTATTTAATAAGCAATTGTACTATGGAATCTCTGTAGTCAGCTTCATACTTGAGTTGGGTGATAAGCATTTGATTAAGCTGTCTTTAAATGTGTGTTTCCTTTGATGTGCAAATCTTTTAAAGTCCGTCTGTCCCCATCAGCATGTATGGGATTCTTTCTTTTTGACAGTTTCAAGTGAGATCTGTGGATGTATGCAAGACAGATAATTTTCTAAAGCAGGTAGAATAATACTTTATAAAATAATACACATTTGACAAAAATCCATACGAGATAATACTTATATCAAAACAAATTGCCACTGATGTATTACATCTTTCTCCTATTCCCCTGAATCTATTCACACATTCCTCCTTTCCAAATTGCTTTAGAGCAGGGGTGTCAAACATGCGTCGTCACGGCGTCGTCACGAGATATATCGAGACTTTCCCCCCTTTGCTAAATCAGGCAAGGGTGTGGGCAGCGTGTGACGCATCCAGTCCATGGGCTGGGAGTTTGACAGCCCTGTTTTAGAGTGTCTCCAGAGCAGATAGTGGGATAGTGGGAAAAATCTAATGAGGGTTGTTATTTTGTGACTCTCATCATGGTTGGATTTAGCATGGAAATAGACAAGAAAAAAACTAAAAAATACAAATTAAGGAAGTTCTTTTTATTTAAAGTCTCTTGAAAAACACAGATAGTTTGGTCTTTCGGTATAGGAAGATAACACATTGCTCGTAGAGCCTAGCCATATTTCAGTCTTTCAGGATGTAGAAATGATTGGAGGGAAAAACAGTGAAGAAGAATCAGTAGTTTATCATAGTTAGGAAACTAGATAGATTAATGGAATATTGTCTCCTCTAAATACCACAGTAGATAATATAGAAAGTCATCCTACAATATAGGAAGAAACGTATCACTCAACAAATTCACAATCAATATAAAATGAAGGAATGGCTAACTTGGGTGGTTTTAATAAATAATTGGATAAGTCATGAAGGACAGGTTTCTCAAAGGCTAAGTGTCTTGAAAGCTCCTTACTACCAGATTGGGGGGGAAAAACTTTCTGGATGAGGTAGCTAAGAAATTTCTACATCTTCTAAAGTTATTGACCTTAGATGGTATTTTTAAGATCTGCCTTTGGAACCCGTTAATAAAAGAGGTTGGTAGAGTTGGAATAGCCCTGCTTAAGTTATACCAGATATCCCTCAGTCTATAATAAAACATGCCATAGGAATTAATTGGTTTCTTTGTATTTGTATTCTTCTGTTCATGGTTGTAATCTTACTATGTATAAGAATTAAAGTGAATATATAAGAAGATTGTATTATAAATTATTTTTCTAATAGTTCTTTATTTATTTTTTTATTTTTAATAAGAGAAAAAAGTAAGAAACTTGTTTGTGAGCAGGGACACGTTGGGAATTTTGGGAGCATGTAATAAGTGGCTCACAAAATGGCTGCCATGATGATCTTTGTTAGTCACAAAATGCTCGTGCTTTAGGAAGCAAACTACCTTCTCAGGAAGCTCATATTATTTCTCTAAAATCATTTGTCAAATGAATCCTTTAAAAAAAAGTTGGGCAGGGAGCCTAGGAGGGCAGCATGGTGAGTCTGAAATATAACTACCCCATCATTTATCATTACAACACGTAGTGCTTTTAAAAAATCTCTCTCTCACTCTCCCTCCCACCCGTCTTCAAATGTTAGGCCTTCTCTTAACTCTACAGTTTCTTGAGTTAGTGTATTTATTTATTTATTCAATTTCTGTGATAGCAGAAAGGAGAATCTCTGTTTTCTAGAGCACTAATTGTCCATACCATATTTATTATGCATTAAAAAAAATAACAAAAATCTTTGTGTCATAGTTCGGTTCATAACTTAGCATTCATTGGATCGGTGATTTCCTATGTCTGCATTCAGTGATCTAACTGAAACTTATGCTGAAAGATATGCAACCTGAAATACCACAGTGAGCAAAGAATAGTGAATAATGTTATTTTTTTTTCCTTTGCTAGGCTTTTTTTGTTGACCACAATTCACGTACCACCACGTTCATTGACCCACGGCTTCCTTTGCAGAGCAGCAGACCAACTAGTGCTTTGGTTCACCGGCAGCACTTAACAAGGCAGCGCAGTCACAGTGCTGGTGAGGTAAGCTTGAATTGGCCCAAATGTTTTGGTTTTATTAGATATTTCACCATTGATTTCTGTCTTTCATTATTGGCATTTTCCATTGTGTTAAAAGCATACATTCACCCACCCACCCCTTTCACAGAATGAGTGCCCTCTTATCATAGGAAACACATACAAGGAATTTTTGAATTTGCCATGATAAAGTATGGATTATGAACATGTGAAAGTGTTTTGATTATAGAATGAACTGGGAATTGAACCTGGGCTTTCCACTATTTAACTTAACACTATGAGCCATTATACACCGTTGGTTTTCAAAAAAACCATATTATTTATTTATTGGATCAATTTTTAAATTGGTATTCACATATCCCCTTGCTACTCTATCTATCAAGCTGCTCCTCAATGGTGGCAAGCCAGTCAGACAAGGCAACAGCCGTAAGAGTATCAGCTGAATGATTATACCTGAGGGA
Organism: Pituophis catenifer annectens; assembly: GCF_029215685.1. Lineage (NCBI taxonomy): Eukaryota > Metazoa > Chordata > Lepidosauria > Squamata > Colubridae > Pituophis > Pituophis catenifer. The sequence continues at coordinate 183,030,673 of NW_027256881.1, forward strand.
TAGTGGATGGAGGCATCATTCCATCAATACTGATTACATGTTGCTATGAAGGCACCAGGCTTTGATCTCCAATTGATTGGTTGTCTCTTTGCTTTTTGTGGAGATACTGTGAGTTGAATCTAGAATTTTGGAGGCAAAGAGTATTCAACCCATCCCAGATGCTGATAATGTATTTTATTTATTGTCTTGATTTCTGAACACTCCCAGTTCTTCCTTGGGCAATTTTCTACTAACTCCCAAGTCATCAGCTGTTTAGCGATGAACTATTCTAAGCCTGGTATTAGAACAAAGTACACAAATGTCAGAATTGCAATTATTATCTATTGCATATGATGGAAGATAAAGAAGACAAGAGCTCCCATTGCTCCTGGGTATATAGCAGGTTGTGTCAGGTTGTGACCTGAGTCAGCTGAATTCAGGTTGTGCCAGGTTGGCAAAGGAGTTTGAACTTTGCAGTTATTTTTTATAAAAATCTCTTTGTTATTTTCCTTTACCACCAGGGGGCCTTTGCCCGCAAATATATTCAAAGCAACATAAGCAGTAGGCTGTTTAGAGCACTTCTGTAAAACAGGTAATAGTAGAAAAGAGGCATACATAGAAATTTGACCCTTGCACAATATCAAAAGACAGAATAACCTTAAATAAAAGGTAAAATCTCCATCAAATTAAGTTTGGTGATTTATATTATCATATTTCATGAATTTAATTTACTGGGTAAACATGTGTGTGGATTTACCAATTGTCAGGTTGGAATGCAAATGTTGCCCACCCCCTTAATGTATTACAAATCAGAATGCCAAAGTCTTTCTAGGAATCATGAAACAATAGCTGTGTTTAAAGAGGAATGTATGTAGAAACACAACATTAAACAAAAAGCAGTGATCTATGAGTTAATTATATTTGCATTGTGTTTCCCTTTCAAACAAAGTATAATGACAATGACTATTTCTCCTTCCTTTAATGAAGTATGTTTATGCCCCATTTTGCTAATATATTAACAGCAATTGAAGAAATTGATTCGTCTGCTTCTTTATATTTCTGAAATTTGTTGCATCGTGACAGATTTTATGGAAACAAAGGCAGCTGCAGGGGGATGAAAGATAAAGAGAAGTTCACGTGCAGATATGGAAGGAAAAAATCTGTTGCACAAGTGGAAACTGTTTATGCAGTGTTGCTATTAACCATTGCATTCAAACATAAATTTTTCCTTTCTTTATAAGAATTCTTGGAAACAAGCCTGCAGTTGGGCTTATTTTTCAGCAATAGTGATAGAAATCAAGGAATTGGAGTTAATAGTACTTGGATTTCAACTTCTGGGCATCAACTTCAGAAGGAGCTGTTCTTTTCCATTTCCAGGAAAAAGAGGTCTCCACTGAAAAATGGGGAACTTAGAATAGTTCTTCAGTCAATTATAAGACAAATACAATTTGATCTAATTCAGGGAAGCAAAATTTAATAGCTATACTATCTGTTTGGCAAAGCTTTGCTGGCATGTGTGATTCTCACGCTAAGAGAAAAGTGAGTGCTTCTCAGCATAGAAAACGAATAGTAGTGTGGTAAAAAAACAACAACAACTGCGGAACCTCAGCAAAGAGACCCGACTAATTGGAGCCAGGAAATTGCAGAAGTGAAGCTTGTGTTCAACAAGGGGAAATTTTGGGTTGTTACTGCAAAGGGAAGTGACGTTCATAGATGATTCACTTAGGCTTTCTATGTGCATCCTAATATTTTTGTTGCAATAACCATTAACCTTCACTACGTTTAGTGAAATTTATACTCGTGAACTATTGGCAATTCCTTATGCATTTCGTAAGCTGTGTTATCTGCAATGAAACATTGCGATGTTTCAATAAAATATCCCAAATCTTCAAACACAGCAGTGATGAATTTATCTCCTTACTTAAAGGCAGGTTAATCTTGGATTTCGTATTTTCACAGGGATGAAATATGAGATTTCATACCAGCCACACTGAGATTTGGCAAATAGAATACTACAGTAACCCTCAGTCCAATTTTATCCAATATTATCCACAGGAAATTGACAATCTTAGAACTCTTGGCCAGGCTGAAAGGGAATTGCAAACCTTTCTCTCCATGCCTTAAGCCTTCTCTCTTTTATTGCTTTATATTTGCATCTCAAAGGAAACTCACACTGGTGCTTTTAGAAGCTTTAGGTGCTGGAATATTTTAAAGGACTTCTTCCCATCCAGCAGTACTGTCTCAGTGGTTAAAATGCTGGGCTTGTCGGCTAGAAAGCTGACAGCCAGGCTCCAGACCCAAGCTTTGTGTGACTGAGAGATTTTGTTCTCACCTCAGCTCCTGCCAATCTAGCAGTTCAAAAGCATGCAAATGCAAGTAGATAAATAGGTATCACGTTGGTGGGAGGGTAACAACACTCCATGACATAGTGCAGGCTACATGACTATAGAAATGTCTTTAGACAGTGCTGGCTCAACAGCTAGAAATAAAGATGAGTACCTCCCCTATAGCAGGGGTCCCCAAACCCCAGACTGGGGCACACTACCAACTGCCTGTTGAGAACTGGGCAGTGGAAGTGGTGGGCAAGTGTGCATGCCCGTGCACAGCTCCATTTGTGCCTGCCACTTGTGCAAATGGAGTTGCACAAATGCCCTTGCCTGCTGTTCATGTGGAACCATCCGCCGTCCACCAGTCCGCAAAGCTGGAAAAGTTGGAGACTGCTGCCCTATATTCAGCAATGAGTAGTGGACTAAATCCGCAGGGATTCCTTTACCTTTATCTCCCTATTCAGCTCCTGTGCATGCTCCTACAATTGCTAGGACTTCATAAGGGTTTTGTTTACATAATATATTTAAAAATACAATTCCTCTTCTTGCTATCATTATATCATAGGAAATCTAAATCTTTTAGAAAATTTAAAATATACTTCCTGATTTGTATTCATTGAATGAACTCATCAGTAACATCAGATAGTTTTTATATTTATTTTTTTAAAATTTTTATTGCCTGTCCATCTTACCACAGGGTAACTCTGGGCAGTTTACAGTTACATATACAGTTAAAAACATTATAAGACATTGATAATTAGAAGCATTATAACATGGAAGAGCCACGTTGTTCTTCAGAATAGAAATATTAAGACTGCAGATTAAAAAATTTATCTATTTTTCTCTGGTTGTTTGTCAGAAAACTATTTGAATTTTAACCGGTGCCTCCTAGTTTACATGAAAGTTGGTATTATCAGCTTGGGAAAAACAGGAAAAAAAGGTTTGGGTTTCTGTTCTAGATATGGTGGAAATTCAGCTGAGAAAAGAGAGGTCTTCTAAGATTGAGAAACCCTTTGCTTCACAGAAATCATTGGGATTCATTTTTAATTTTCTGCCATCTAATAAAACCTTTTCTTTTGTCAAACATTCAATTTGCTTAGCAAATAAAAGTTTCTATGCTCAGTAACGTTTTAAGAAAGGACAGGGCAAAAATTCTCAAATAAATAGTATATAAAATATATAGGATGGTAAGAAGGACTTCTGCACACTAAAATATCTTTGGTTTTATTTTTCAGGTGGGAGAAGACTCACGCCATTCAGGACCTCCAGTCTTGCCAAGGCCATCAAGTACATTCAGTGCGGTCAGCAGGGCTCAATACCAGGACATGGTGCCAGTGGGTATGTCTTCATTTGGAGCCACTTGAAATGCAGTCTTTGCTTTTTATGTTATTGTGTCAAAGCATAAGGTTGTTTCTACAAGTACTCTTGTATTGCTCAAAAAGAAAACTTTTAGATGCTTCCTAACAATAAAAACAATAACTAGATATAAATACAGGCAGTCCCCAGGTCAAGAATCCCTTATTGATGGGCAACGAGAACTTACAAATGGACTGCCTATTAATTTCATGTTAAAAACAGATTTAGGAACGATACTTGTTCTTGACGTGGGACTGGCTGTACGTGTTTAACATGCATCGCTAGTCTTAAATAAAGGGTTTTTTAAAGACTTCAGGTGAAATATTTCCAAGTTCATGTTTGCCTGGGGGAAACGTTAGGTATCAAATGTCATAATGTGAATAATAACACTAAAAAGGGTATTCTTGTAATAAAACTGAAACTTAGGAGTCTCTTGCTGGTGACCATAATTGAAGCATATTATTGGCTTGTTTTCCACATTATTACTTCTTAGTTTGCCAAACAAACCCTATCTCACATGCTTCCCAGTTGCCAGGTATCCAGCATTTTGCAGGACATCCAAACACAAACCAGCTTTTGCCATTAGTTGGACATTTTAAAATGAGATCACTAACATTTCCACTTCTTAAGCTCTGTATAGAACCCCTTAGACAAAGGTATGGAAGTTTGGTTAATCAAGGTGATAATTTGGAGCCATACAAACGAGAAGAGAGTTCTGAAAGAGGAAAGCTTTCATAATTATTTTTAATGCATGGATTTAAAAAAATGAAAATAAGGCTCTGATATGAACACACTTATTTTTCACAATAAAAAAAACCTGTGAGTAGCCTATTTTTTTTAAATCAGGTATTTTGATCGATTCTATAAGTAGGCAACTCAGGATGCAGTTGCTTGATAAAACAGGTGTTGTTGTTTTTTTAAAGAAAAGCTGGTTATTTCAAATACTTTGAATTATTGGTGATGGGTCAATATGAAAAGCAGTTTAGACTTCTATTTTGAACCCCTTTGAACCTTTTACAGGTAGTCTTTGACTTAAAATAATTTATTTAGTAACCGTTCAAAGTTACAACATCACTGAAAAAAGTGACATGACCATTTTTCGCACTTATGACCGTTATAGCAACCCCATGGTCACGTGATCAAATTTCAGACAGTTGGCAAATGACTCACATTTATGATGACCATTTTTCACTTATGACCTTTGCAGCATCCCCAAAATTCAGATGCTTGACAACTAACTCACATTTATGATGGTTGCAGTGTCCCAGGATCATATGATCATCTTTTGCGACTTTCTGACAAGCAAAGTCAATGGGGAAGCCAGATTCACTTAACAGCCGTGTGACTAATTTAACAACTGCAATGATTGACAACAACTGTGTCAAGAAAGGTCATAAAATGAGGCAAAACTCACTTAACAAGTGTCTCGCTTAGCAATATAAATTTTGAGCGCAATGGTGGTTGTAAGTCGAGGACTACCTGTAGTTGAACATCTAGGAATGCATCCTCTAAGCTACGGGTGTCAAACTCGATTGCGTCATGGGCCAGATTGTGATGTCTCGTGACGTTAATGCTTTTGTGGAGCTGGGGTCGGCGTGGCCTGCGCATGATGTATCTGGCCCATGGGCGCCAGTTTGACAGGCCTGCTCTAAGGTGTAAGCTGATTCAAATATGGATTTAGCAAACTTTAGCAAAATGTTTCTCCGAAATGTTTTTTTCCTGAATTATCAGAGACTGATAGTGTATATTGTGTCTAATTTAAAAGGAAGTTAGACATAATATTTAGCAAGGCAGGACACTGACTTTACATATTTGAGCTATACGTTTCTCTACCGCTATACCACTTCATTGGTTTTTGCTTGTGTTAATACAGAAATTCTTACTGTGATTATGTCATTGTGCCTTTTTTCAATTTTATGAAGAAAGGGGAACAGGAAAAGAAGTCAGTGCTTTTGGCAATAATTTAGCAAGCAGTTATTACTAGTGATTCTTGTTTCTGTTCAGAGTTGTCCCATCCTAGCAGTATCTGATCATTATTTGTATGCCACAATACCCACTGTAAAGGAGAGTCAGTTCGTGTGGTGGTTAAAGCACCACAGGCTGGAAACTGGAAGTTTTAGTTCTGCCTGAGGCACAAAGCCAACTAGGTAATCTTGGGCCAGTCACTCTCTCTCAATCCTGGGAAGCAGGCAATGGCAAGCCACTTTGCTAAGAAGACAGTAGGGATTAATCCAGGCAGTTGCCTGGAGTTAGCAATAACTTGAAGGGACAAAAAAGCAAAACAAAGCAAAGCAAATCCCACTGAAGCGATGAATCACACAGTTTTAGAGTATTGGGGCTACTCCAAGGAATCTTAGAAGGGTACAATTCTCTTCTCAGTGTAACAGTACTGTAATCCAAATTAAAGCATCTCCAACAAAGGCTATCCAATTTCCTTGACGACATCTGGTGGGAGAGAACTCAGCATCTCCGTAGATAACTGATTTCAGTAACAGAATTTTTGGAATAGATACCATTGTTTGCACAAAGCTCTGTATGTACCTCTTCATTCCAATGAGTTTAGAGGGTGTCCCTTGCTTTAAAATATGAATGTTTTTTTTTAAAAAAGCACACAAATATATTACAAATAGTAATTGATATTTGCTTGATGTGTTAATTAACAGATGTATATGTTTCATTTCTCAGTATTACTTTAATTTAGCCATATTGCTAAATTAGAGAATCTTGCAGTAATAATGGAAACTTTATAAATATGCTATTATATATGTTTTATTCGAAAAATTACTTAAAATAGGTTTCTTATTTTTCATACAGTATCATTTATTTAACTATCAAATTTGTTTTGAATGAGCTAAGTTACTGTGGCAACTGTTTGTATATTTGATGCTTCCTTACACATGACAAAACCTATTGGCTTCAGGACTGGTGATTCATGGCTTTCAAGTACAGAAGTTAATTCATTGAGTTCAGCAGCTGTCACATTGTGGGAAGACACCCACAGCTAATTAATCTGATGGAATGGCTAGATGTTTGTTCAGCAGCACTGGTTTCTTGACAATCACTACTGATTTAAACTTCTGTTGCTGCCCATTTCTTCAGTGCTGCATATGGTAATGCTTGCAATAGGCGACTCTGTTTAAAATTCAAGGACCGTGCCTTTTCATCAGAATAATATTTAGAATGTATAATCTAATTTGCAATATTTTTATTAATGGCTTTAATAATGAGGGGAAGAGAATGGGTGGTCACAAGCCATGATCATGTGATGTCTTGCTTAAAGACCATAGGTGATTTGCCACAACTGGGATTGCCAGAACCGCTGTAACTAAGCAGGGTAATCACTAAATGACTGCTTTTCTCAATGACAGTATTACTGGTCCCAAATCATGACATTAAGCAAGGACTATCTGTACTTGAATAGCTACTACTGTGTTTCCTCGAAAATAAGACCCTGTCTTATATTTTTTTGAACCCTGAAATAAGTGCTTGGCCTTATTGCCATGCACTCAAAAGCCAGATTGGGCTTATTATCAGGGGATGTTTTATTTTGGGGGAAACAGGGTATCCTAGAAGATTTAAATAACTTCAAAATTATATTGATGGGATTAACAAAATGGCGGAAAAATAATAATATAATTTAAGAAACTCAAATATAAACTCTTCACTTAGGAAAGAGAAATCAAATCAATAAGTATGTAGACACAATTAATTCTGCATTGATTGGACTTGAGCAAATCAGAATGCTGTTTTAATTTGGTGGGCAATGAAAATAATGAGACAGTTGAAAATTAATGGAAACTAATTCTACTGTGAGTCAAATTCAGGGAATTGATTATATTTAGTTTTGAGAAGACAAGTTTTATAGAGAATACAATGGCACCCTAAAAGTACTTAAATTTTGTCACACAGAAAAAAAGTCATAATCTGTTCTCTGTCATTCCAGTTTGTAGGACACTGAATAATGTTTTTTAAGTTATATTAAAATATATTCCAGATAAAATTAACAACAACAACAACAAACCCAAGTAAGAAGATAGGTTCTTCTTTGCAAGAAATGATTAGTACTTGTTACAGATCTTTAAACTAAATCCTGGCATAAAACTAGGTATTAGATTCCATGCTCATGTATTATGGTTTTTTTTCATTTTTTTTCATTTTAAATTAATTTGTAAGCTCTTATATTACTGTGATCTGGATAAGTCTGTTTCTTTTTTAATAATAGAGTTGGATTTTTTTTTAGCTCCTATGCGATTAATTTATCTCCCAAGGAATCGAAGGAGGGCTAAATATTATAGCAATGCTATGCTTTTATGTTACTTGGCAGGTGATGACACTGTCAAAATTATTTCAGTTTTTTCATTTTGACTTTTTAATTGCCAGAAAGGCAGCTCAGGCTGTGACAGAAGGATTATTTTTTCCTTCATACTGGGTTAAAGAAATAAGTGCCATATAAGGTACCTTGTAAAGGGTAGTAGCTCCGCCAAATGGGATAGGACCAAAGTATGAAGATCTAGAGGGCATCTAGGATAGGATTGGGATCTTCACTGGTTTGCAGTATCACTGCAACATAACAGGTGTACAAGCCCAAGAAAAAACACACTGGCTTAACATGTTTTGATAGGCACCACATAAATAGCTGTATACATTTTTAATATCTCTTTTCATCCTTAATAAAGATCCCTTCTTCTAGAAAAACATCAATTTCTAAAGGGTAAAACCTGTACCTATGTTTCCTGAAGAAAAATGACTATTGTTTTTAAGCAGAGGTTTTCAACATGAACTCTTTATTGAATTTTCAGCTTACAATGACAAGATTGTTGCATTTCTGCGGCAACCCAATATCTTTGAAATTCTCCAAGAGCGACAGCCAGATCTCACAAGAAATCATTCACTCAGGTGAGCAGAATAATGACTTTTTTTTTCTTACCAGAGATGTTTTGATTTTAAGGCCTAAGCAAAATATAACAAGTTCACATTCTCCTTAAAAAAAACAGTGCAGTATAGAGAAAATATATCTTTGTGTCTTAGTTCATACCCTTTTAGGAAACTAATAGGATTCTCTTTATGTTGGTAGGATGAGGAGAACGTATATATTTTTAATGGTTCACTTTTAGAACAATGTCTTTCTCTAGAGCTTGTGCTACTCCTTGGAATTCATTTATTCGGGGAATATTTAGCATTACCATGAATTTTTGAGATAAGGAGAATCCATGACCTCAGTGCCTTCCGCCGTGCCCTTAAAACTTTCTTTTTTCAACAAGCCGGGCTGGCTTAATTTCTTTTTAAGGGTTTTTTTAAATTGTTCTGTTTTGCTTATCGTTTTAATTAATGGGGCCAAATTTATATATATTTTTAAATGTGTTTTAATATTTGTATCTGATGTTTTTATCTGGCTGTTCACCGCCCTGAGTCCTCAGGGAGAAGGGCGGTATACAAATTCAAAATAAATAAATAAATAAATAAATAAATAAATAAATAAATAAATAAATAAATAAATTACTTATTTTCATTGATAAGGTACTTGAAGCCATTTGAGTAGAAAAGTTAGGCCAAGAGAAAATAACAGTATTTAGAAAGTATTAATGAGCCGTGGTGGCACAGTGGCAAGCTACTTCTGCTGACTGTCAGCGGCGGTTCAATTCTAACCAGCTCAAAGTTGACTCATCCTTCTGAGGCGGGTAAAATTGTTGGGGGCAATTTGCTGACTCTGTAAACTGCTTAGAGAGGGCTGTAAAGCACTGCAAAGCGGTATATAAGTGTAAGTGCTATTGCTATTGCTATTGCTATTAATGAGGGTCACTGGTGTTAACAGAGGGGAGCTTGTTGAAGAATTCTTCTTTTGCGGGGGCATGGTGTAATGAATAAAAATGTGCCTAAAATAATTTAGAGGCCTGTTTGATATGTCCCAGGAGTTTGATTTATTGCCTTGACATACATTAGTGCTTGATACAAACAGGGAGAAGATCCAGTTTATTCGGACTGAAGGAACACCAGGGCTAGTGCGGTTATCCAGTGATGCAGATCTTGTTATGTTATTAAGGTAATGGATATTTACTGCAGACTGAGTATCTGTCTGCAGTAATGCATTTACTTTAGCAAATTTTTACACTTTGATCATTGTCATGTGTCCATTTGATCAAATCTTAGTTTTTTCTTTCATGCATAATTATCGGATTTTGTGATGGGATTTTGTATAGAGCATTTCTATATTTGTATGGTTCTCATTATGCATCAGAGGGCTCAGATAGAATGTATCCCCAATCCCCTAAGGTGTTAGTATCATTTCTGTAGTCCATTCATTTTTCTCAGACTGACACTTTACCGGAGCCTCCCCCACCACACCTTCCCTCACTCTGTGTAGTATACAGTATTATCAACTGGGGTATTACATCGCTGGTCTACATGTTTTTCTGCCCTGCAGCTCTTCTATGTGTGTTTTAACTTGTAGCATATTGTTACCATTTGTAATTTATGCTTTTTAAAAAAGGAGAGGAGTGATGTGTAGATGCTGCTTTGAGCAACAGGGACCTTTTCTGCCTTGCATATTAATTGGAGCCAAGCTGGAGCATATCCGAGCACACTTGCTCATTCATAACTCTCAGGGTTTTAGACTTACTCTGCCATGAAAACACACCCACTGTATAATGTTGCCTCTGATATATTGCGGGGGTGCCCTTGCAGAACTTTCATGCCATAACACAGTATGTTGCTTGTATTCAAACGCTTGCATAATACTGTTCTTTAGGATTTTTTTTCCTAAGTTCATTTCAACAAGACATTTGCTTTGTTTTGAAAGTTATTCTTTTTATAGCAATTCTGGGAATATTCATCTGTCAGGAAACACATTCCTCAATGGACCTGTCATTTTTATGGCTCTGAAGGATGATTATGTCAGAAGCATTAATTGTAGTATTTTAACGTACTATCTTGAAGGCTTATGAATAATATATTATCAAGACAAACCAGGACTGTTTTAATAGATCACTCAAAGTGTTTTACATCTTTAAAAAAATACTATGATCAACATTTTTTAAAATATCAATTATTTTTGAACCTGTGCAGTGTTCCTTTATTTCTACATGTATTTGCAAATGGAGAAAATATATTCTCCCCTACTTCATTAACTATTTACCTTCAGGCTAAATTGTAAAACAATTTGTCTCGTGGAAAGAAGGCAATGCCTCTCAAAATCTTTTGTTTACGTTCTGCCATAATAGCCCATTGTTTTTATTAACATTAAACAAAGTGACAATCTGGGAACCTGTGAGAACTCCATTCACGACACATTTCCACTGGCTAAAGAAAGCAGTTTGGTGGTTTTCACTGTTTCCTTTCTTTTCTGCAGCCTTATGCTCTCCCATCTGCTCCAAAGTATTTTGAAATTGCTACTGTAAGATTATAGCTCCAGTTCAGGGCACTCTTGGGGAAAAGTGGACAAAATAGTTTTCTCCCAACAGATGCCTCAGCTGGATCAAAGACTTTCCGTGAATGAGAATGGCCTTCCATTCAAAGCAGTTTAGCAATTTAGTATCCGAGCAACAAAGTCTGAATGCCATATTTCACATTAGAAATGCAACTGAAGTAAAGCATCTGGAAAATCTTGCAAGATAGGACCAGTTTCATTGGAATGTTCAGTTCCATTGGAAAACATTTGCAGTAAGCAATCAAAGGAGTAGTGCTTTACTTAGCAAAAGGGGGTGGGGGGACTTGTGCTACATGCAAAGTAAGAGAGAGCCTTGCTTTTTAGGACTGGGTTATTTTCCTCACCTTCACCCTCCCTTAAGAAGACATATGGAAGACATTTACTGGGCTGAAAGCTACATGCATTTAGCACAGAAGGGGAAAGATACATAAAACATTGCTTGTGGGTTCCATATTTAAAAAACGGCATAATTTAAATTTTATTTACTTCCTAATGAGTGCACATACTGTTCATTTTAACAGCTGCAAGTGACTTATCAGTGAATAAACGTAACATATAAAATTATACAAACCTTTAAAATTATAAAACATTAAAACTAAATCTTGAAATAAATTCTAAAAAAGCCTAGAGAAAAAAGTATATTTAAAGAAGTCTTTTCATAAAATATAATGAGGAGGCCTACTACATTGCAACTTATTTTACAATTTTGCACAAAAAGCAGAGTTAGCTGTTGGCATTACATATTTCTGGTGGGACACACAGAATTATTTGTGTGTGTGGTCTGAGCAGTAAAGCATAAATGCTTTAGGTCTGTCATTCATATTGCATGCAGCTATATAGACAGTGGCAACCTGATAGCACTTTAGAACAAATAAAGATATTTCCAGTGGAAACACTTGGAACAGGGAAGTTACGCTTAAACCTTTTAATTTTTTTCACTTGTAGCTTTTGACATTTTCAGATGCAAATGTGCAGTCTTTCAAAGAAATCAACATGGTGTTGTTTGGTGCATATAGGAATATATAATATTCCTACAAAATATCACATGTGGCATAGCCAAATCAATTTGCATACCTGCTTTATTTTTGCTTACTTTCTGCTTAGTTTATTTGAAGAGGAAATTATGTCATATGTACCACCACATGCCTTACTTCATCCCAGTTATTGCCAGTCACCACGTGGGTCCCCTGTGTCTTCTCCTCAGAACTCTCCAGGTGAGCTCTATCGCAACTGCTTTTAGTGTTTTTAGATGGTGAACCAGGTAAGGTTTCTTCTTGTGTGGTTTCATGGCCTTCCTTATGAAATGCAGGAGATGAATGTTTTGATTTTAAGATTAAATGAATTCTTTGCTGTTTACTTCAGACATTTACATAACATTTCTCAGAAAGATGGTTTTGAAGAATGAAGAAAACATATTCTACATTGTGGAAGTAGCAGTTTTTCTGCCACTAATATTACAAAAAAAAATTAAGGGAGAACTTAACATTAACTATTTTTAGATCTCTTTTGTATACAGAGGAAGAATTTAAACAGTGACTGGGGTATCTTCTTCCATCAGTGGAAGATGATATCCTGGGATAAGAACAGTCCAAAAGAACACATTGAGGCATAATTTAATTAAATTATTAGGCTTTGTAAAATAGATTTTGACATTCTGTCTGATGCATACCCGTGTACGTATACATGTCACCCCTTAAGGATGATTTCTTAGGCATCATTTCCTAAGGATGCTGTATTAGAAATCTTTATACAATAAGAAAGCACTAAAATATGGAATAGAATTCATTCATTTTTAAATATTTATGTGCCTATGCTTTTTCTGGAAATATCAATAATGCTAATTTTAACAAACAGTTTTCAGTCTAACATAATTTCTTGAATGAAGTTATATATTAACCTGATAAGGATCATTTTATTAAAAATTTGATAATTTATATTGGAGCTTTATGCAGCTAAATACAATTTATTTTATTTTTCTGGGGGAAAAAACCTCTCAGCACCTTCTGCTAATTACCTATGACTTGTTACACAATTGAAATTGTTTGTGTGTTTTAATATGAATGATTAATTAATCTCTTGATTCACTTCATAAAGGAAAGAAGTTCATCACAGAGCTCTTTTCCCAGTCAAACAGTGTGATGCTCCAATTTAGATTACACAAATAACCATAAAATTACTTGATTATTTATAAAATGTTAACTTATCAGCATGCAAAAGCATGTGCATGAAGTACTTATAATGAGAGAAAGAGAGACGTATATAATATGGGTAATTTATTTTAATAACAGCTCCATTCTTTTGTTATTCTTACGATGGAAATAATTGCTTTAATTGCCCAGGAAATTCTTGACAGTGCCAGCTGATTTGTCGTAAGAACTTGTCATGTGCTGAAAAGATAATTTAGGAGCATTTCATCTAATGTAAAATGAATCTTCCCAAGTCAGTTCTCAAACTAAGAATTTAAATAGGTCCTGAATAATGCCAATAAAAGTAAACAATTAAAAAATATAATTGCAGTCATTCTACAAAGTAGCAAATATATGTTATAAATGCATTTATCAAAAGTATTTCAGTTTTACAGAGGTGGAGTTCGTGAGAAAAAGGAGTTACTTTTCCTTGTCTACTGGTTTGAAGGAGATGAGAGAGCTGAGTACCTTTGGAATAAAAAGAAAGGGCTTAAAGAGAAAAAGAGGAGGGGTGAGTTGCTTAGTCAAGCAGGAATCCTTATTTTTGGGGGTGGGGGAAGCCATGTACTTGGGGAAATTAGCAAATTAAAAGAAAACAAAATCAAGATTTCACTTCAGGCTTTGGGAAATCATTAATAAAATGTAAAGTGGAAAGAATGAAAGGAGAAATCTGCTTTCTCTTTTCCTTTCTGGATAAGGAAAAGATAGAAAAATAAGTTTCTTTAGCATAATAATCAATAGACAGAATTTCTCAATTATTAACATAACCAAAAGGCTTTATTTTAAGTGACTGAATTTGGCAACATCAGCAGGACCTGATAATCTTGTATTATGGATATTCTGATATTGTCTCCAAGGTAACTCATTTAGTCCAACCCCTCGCTCAGTGCACTCTTCTGTTAAGCCATTAACTCTGAGAAAGAAAGAAAGAAAGAAAAAGAAAGAAAAAGAAAGAAAGAAAGAAAAATAAATAAATAAATAAATAAATAAATAAATAAATAAATAAATAAATAAATAAATTAGGTTAATTCGGCATAACTTTTTGTGACAAATTCCTGGTCAAACAAATAATGTCCTCAAATTAATTTCTTTCACATTCAACATCTGAACATGATATTTTCTTCAACATAAGATGAACGTAGGAATTTTGTGTCTCTCTGTGTTCATGTATAGATATGCAATCGGGTATCATTTGTTTCTTTATTCATTTATTCATCACATTTATTAATTACAGCAGAATATAAAAATGAAGAACTATCAAATGTTTAAAATATATAAACCACACATAGAGAGTAAAAATATCAATCAGAATGAAGCTAAGAATGTCTCCAGTTCCCTGAGACCCCCCTAGGCCTGGTGACATACTTCAGTTCTGAGGGACTTTCAAAATGATATTTTTGGAACTAATCTGTGTGTGTGAACGATATCAAGTATAAACGAAAGTCTGGGCAATTTCAACTCCAATCAAGTGATACATTCTAAAATGAATCAATAGCTGTTTCTATGATGGAGTCATTACTTTTATCAACATGGTCAACTCTTAATATTGGTGCAGTTCTGAATTCTCTTCCAAGTAGCTTTTGCTATGGGAAAAAATGAGAAAGAAGCATAAATTAAATCCTTCAGGATATACATTGTAGAATTCCATAGCTGACTGGTTAATGACCTTCCTTCTGGCAAGAACAAAGATTGGTAATGAAATTATATTTGCCTACTTCCCTGATTGTCAAAATGACATCATTGATGTAGATATCATACTGCTAACTCCGTCATTGTTACCAAAATGCAGCAATTAACAGCACAAATGAGGAGGTGTGGAAAGGACATGTGTACACTTTTGATAGTTATGCAGCTTGTTTGGAAATGTCAGTCTTGGGTCACCTAAATGTTGTTTATTCCCTACTACTGCCAAAGGGAATCTGAAGGCAACCTGTTTTTTTGGCCAACCCTTGCCAGCCAACCAGACCTATCTGCTCACCTTTTAGTGCATAAGGGTACCAGCTTCACCATAAGAATAAGCTGCCAACAGCATCTTGGTTCTTCTGGATTACCCAGAGTATTGAGGTTACCCAAATGTTGAGCCCAGTTAGGGGTACAGTTTAGGGAGGATGGTAGAAAATCAGGTAATTCTGCACATAGCATCCTTTGAAACACAATTATAACTGCGCAATAATCACAAGATGTAATTGACTAGAAATGCAGTCTCTCACAGGACTTACAACCATTGCATGTGCATTATCACGTGTCATTAAGTAAGATAAACAAGCCAGGAAAAAAATATGTCACATGGAATACCTTACTGCCACAATTATATATCATATGTCAACAGAGCTGTGGTGGTGCAGTGGTTAGAATGCAGTACAGCAGGCTACTTCTGTTGACTGCGGCTGCCTGCAATTGTGGAGTTGAATCTCACCAGGCTCAAGGTTGACTCAGCCTTCCATCCTTCCGAGGTCGGTAAAATAAGGAGTCAGATTGTTGGGGGCAATAGGCTGACTCTGTAAACTGCTTAGAGAGGGCTGTAAAGCACTGTGAAGAGGTATATAGAAGTTTAGATGCTAATGCTATTGCTATTGTATCAACTACAGCAGGGGTGTCAAACTCATGGCCTGCGGGCCAGATCCGGCCCATGGGATGCTTGGATCTGGCTCGCGAGGCTGGCCTGGAAATAGCAAAGGATCAGCCCGTGGTGCCTCTGCTGGAAAAAATGGGCTGCAGGGGGCCACGCATGCCCCCCTCCCCACTTTCAGCCTGGATAGTTTCCTGCAGCACTCTGCCGGTGAAAACAGGGCACAGGGAGGCCATGCACGGCCACACTGCACCCTGTTTTGGCTGGTAGAGTGCTGCAGGAGGCCATCCAGGCTGAAAATGGGGCGTGGGGAGCCCCCTGTGCCCTATTTTGGCGGGCAGAGTGTTGTAGGAACCGTCCGTCCCATCTCCCGTCCATCCCGTCTCCCCGTCCAGCCCACGGAGGACAACTACAATGCTGATCTGGCCCTCGAAGAAATCCAGTTTGACCCCCCTGAATTACAGAAATGTCTGCTTGGGGTTGTCACTATATGTTTAAGCAAGCTGTCTCCAGCCTAGGGACTAATACACCTAGAATAGTCTTCTCCACCTGGTACCTCCAGGTATATTGGGACTGAAACTACCCAAATTCCTCAGCCAGCCATGGAGAATTGTTATTAGTTATAGTCCCAATCTATCTAGAAAAGTCTTTTAAAGATCTTTAGGGATGTTTATACCCTTATGGGATGCTTAGACAATACCCATTGTTTGGGGAAATATAATTGCCTTTTTTTTATATTTACTATATACTACCCATAGAATTGTCTGTTGTGGGGCATCATGCATGCGTTTTAGTTAATGCATTCAAAAGTGCATATGGAATTAATCTCTTTATGTATATCTTTCATCATAAAGAATGATTGCAAATTTGAATGTGTTGCCTGCAATTTTGCATCTTACTTTAGCATTTAATGAACGTAAATAACAGCTTTCTTTTCTTGAGACAAGATAAGATCACAATTTTTAAAGTATCATTGCTTGTAGTGTGCAAATTTTCTCATAACTATCTATGCAGTACATTTTGTTCCTATAGTTTACAACCCTTTTCAGCCTTGAATATAAGATCCTGCTAATTAGGTCAACAGGCCTAATTCTATTTCACACTTCCCAAGCAGATGCTTTAAAGAAGTTCACAAATATGGACCATAGCAACCCTTCACTATTGCTTCATAGTAGCAGCTGGTGTTTGGGCATGCTGCGTGGGATTTTAGAATTAGCAACCTGTCCTCGGGACTTGTAGTCCTTGTTAATTCAAGCCTCTATGAATCAATTCTTTTTGGATAGATGGCCATCATCAGATATAACATCATTAGATACAAGTTTCACAGTACAAAGAACTTACTTTTATGACTTCAGAATTCAATTTTAGCAGTAGCAAATGATCTCAAGTCATATAATTCATTAAGTATATATTTTTTTCCAATGTACATCATTTTGCATTGGCTTAAATTGGACTGCTTTAGCTATTTTGAGAACTGTTCACAATTCTGATTTGATTTTAATAAATGAACAGTGTCATCAATAAAATTAGCCACATTACTAGTTATTCCTAACTAATTAAGGACTCCCATTCTCAGTATTGATGCCTTTGAACCTGGCTTTGACCATACCACCAATCTGAAAATTGTATCTGATTTCTGTCCTTTAGCCAGTTTCCATTCCAGACACCAAAACCACTTTAAGCTCTCTGAAGAACTATTGTCTAAATTTTTACAGTACTGTCATATGGATATCTGCTGAGAAGTAAGTCTCATTGATTTCATTGCAAATTATCCCTTAAAATAGCTTTTCCAACTATCAACTTAGACCATTGGGAGTTATGGTTCAACCTACACGTAGGGCGTCAGACTGGAAAAAGCTGTTTTAGGAAGCGTGCATAAATGTGTAGCCTGAGATCTGCTTCTACCTCTTGTTAATATTCCTGTTTCTCCACTCCTCCGCACCCAACATTATTACAAGTCTGAAATCACTAATGCTCTTTCCCTTACAGCTATCCTATGCCCTTTTGGCAGTGATGTGTCTTTTCTTTTTAACAAATTAAGTAGCTAGGGTTATTTAATACCAATAGAGTTACAGAGTTAATCTTTGGAGGCACTACTGAAAAGTCAGATTTCATGTTATAAGATCTTTCTCTCCCTTCCTAATGTGACCTGTGAAAAATAATTGTACGGCTGTTCTCTCTTTCTCTGTGTGGTAGTGAAGGAGAAATAGTGGGAAAACAAGGGTGGATTATAAATGGATGACAGCATTGTCTGAATATTCTTCCCAATAAATGTCTGTGGATGAAGCATAATCAATCTGATTTTGAAGTGTTTTCCTATTATGACCTTATACATAATAAATGTTTCTGCCCAAAATTTGACTTTTTCATTTTGGATTATAAACAAAGGAGTTTGTTAGCTGTGATATTTCACTTTGGCTGTAGAACTATTTCAATTTATGAGGTATGGTAGCATACTTCAAAATCTTAGAAAGTCAAGAGGCAAAGGAATTATACAAAGAAGCTGAAATGAAGATATCGAGGAGACTGTTTGAAAGTAAAATATATTTAATTTATTCAGATCAGCTTGTTCATCATTTCAGTCACGTCTATGCTTTAAATCTTTAAACTGACAAAAGACTAAAATAGGAAGTGGGTTTACTAAAGTTTCCTCTAAAAATACCAGTTGTGGATTTATTTACCTGCTTTGCTTACAAGTTTCAGTAACTGCAAATGTGGTTGTATACATGATAAATGTAGGGGATTTTTTTTGCACTGACATCTCATTTGATAAACGCAAGATTTGAAAGTTAGCTTTCAAAGCTAAACATGAGTTTTGTTATGTATCACTTATATCAGAAGCGAACAGCAGTTTGCTGAGAGCAGAAACTATTAATTCATTACTGTGTTCCATTGGAGTTAACTATTTCAATAGTTGACTAGAAATAAATTGAGGTTTGAATTTTTAAAGAAGCAGCCATGCTGAATTCAAGCAATGAATTCAAAAGTACGTTCCTGTGATTTCAAGTTAGGAAATATGTTACTGAAGCATAGTCATTTTATAGCAATTTTTTGCATGTAAAGGGTATAAATCCTATTCCTACTTGTCTGGTAATCTGGGGCTTTCTTCTCAATAAACCACTTTCAGAATGTGAAAGTTTCCGATGCTCATATGCTTCTTTTCTTTCATTCAGAAATCTGTGTGCTTTTAGCTTAAACAGAGATTAGGCTTGTTAATAACAGTGGTTGAATTCAAGACACGTGACTTTCATTTTTCCACATGATGGTTAAGGAAGAAGTTATTTTCATCTGTTTTTCAGCTAAATTAAATTTTACGACATGATAGATCTATGCAAAACAAAACAGTCCCTTTGTGTTCTTTGTCATTCTGGTTCTTTTAGTAGCTTATAAATATTTAAAATCGCCCACACACTAGAATTGCAGTGAGTTGAATTAAGTTTTGTGGGGTTTGTTTTCTAGAACTAATTCATAGTAAATGAACAATATTTAAAAGTTCTACCTAATCATCTTATATCCCCCCCAATAAAACACATTTTTAAAATATAAGTCGCTATGTAGTTTACCTCTATGCCATGATGTATCTTTTTTCCTCATATATGATGCAATGTGATATCATTATGCAGCTTTACATCATTATGTAATATTTATTTACTTTTTTTGGTGATATTTTAATAAAAACTTGTTTTATGACTGTGGTGCAGGTACCCAACGTGCTAATGCCCGTGCTCCTGCTCCTTATAAAAGAGACTTTGAAGCCAAGCTGAGGAATTTCTACAGGAAGTTGGAGACTAAAGGATATGGACAAGGCCCAGGGAAATTGAAGTACGTAGATACTAGATAATTTGTTTTGCTATTTAAAAGTAAAAGAGCTTATACAGCACCTGTTGGAAAGATTTTAAGGCAGCTGGTATTTTCCTGAACTTGCATGGCTGGTTTAAGTTGTTCCTGACAAATGCTGAATGTGCTATGTCTACTGCCTATCACAATTTGCTTTCGAGTCCAGATCCCTATGCAGCCTTAGTGGCTAACAGAAGCATAAGTGGTACTTATTGCCATCTAAAATGAAAGGATTTCCATATATATCTAATATTAAAAAAACATTTGGAAGGAAGAACATAAATGAAACCAGTATACTATAATGGTTAGCATTTGGGACAGCATGTAGGAAAGCTATATGTGCTTCGTGTTGGGATTAATTTAGCCATTAACTCCCAGACATACTGCAGGACTTTTGATATATCTTCTTTAAAACAAAGATCCGCTATAGAAAACTGAACTTGGGTAGAGAAATTGCAATAACTAAGGATTGCTTCACTTTTCTTCCTTCCACTGTTTTATAACCAAAATAATGTTCTATTCCAAGCTGCTCCCCATTAACTCATATTTGCTCTTCTCCTGGTTCGCCTCACAAATATGTGCTTTAGCTAAGAGGCTGAAGTGAAAAAGTGAGACAAATGCAACGAATTTATAAAAACTTGGAACAATTTATATTCTCCCTTCTGAGGTTATTCCACATTATATAAGCATTTTGACTATAGATTGTCCAACTATGTATAAATATGTCAGAAGTGAATTTCTAAGAAACATGAATAATATTATAATTGCATTAATGTGTAAATCAGATGATTATTTTTGCTCAAGAAATGGCTTACCAAGTATTTAGTCCTCTCTATTGCATCCTTCTTTAATATTGGAATTTAATTTTGCCTTGTCCATTTGGTAATATTTTATTGATGCACTAGAATATGCATATTAAGGATATTTCAAGACATTGAAATTTCATGACTCTTTATCTGTAGTCTAGTAGTTCTGCCTCTATCTTGTTGATGCATATACAATAGCTGAAGGGAGGGTCATTATAAGCTGAATATAAATATATAACCACGCAGGAAAGATAAATATCATTATGAATGTATGTGATTTGATTTGTTTCATTGTAAAGATTAATTATCAGAAGAGACCACTTGCTGGAAGATGCCTTCAATCAAATTATGGGTTATTCAAGAAAGGATCTACAGAGGAATAAACTGTATGTCACATTTGTTGGAGAGGAAGGGTGAGTAGAAGGAAGTGACTACCAACATAAAGCATATTTAATACATGCTTTGCTTTGCAGCTGTGTGCAGATATTTTAGTGTGCTCTTTGTGGTCTAGAGCAGAAATGAGGAAGATTTACTGCCAGGAAATGCCTTTTATAAGCCTAGAACCTACAGCTGTTCAGATAGTGCTGATTTTCTGACATGTGAGTTCTTCATAAAGCATTGCATTGGCAGATATTGAGCTTCTATTAAATCTGCTCTGATAAGATTTTAGTCCTGCATGCTGCACTGCCAACTCTCTCTGCAATTAAAAAAAAAAAAAAAGATGATGGCTTTGAAGAACTGGACTGGATTTACTAGCTATTTTAGACATATGATTAATGAAGGTTGATATTAACTCCTTAGATAATTTGGGTAAAATTGAAGTTGTTCAGTATATAGTCTCACATAATTGCAAACATGTAAGGGAGGGATGAAGGTCCCTCCATCACACATCTATATTTATTGGCACTACTAACGTTCGTGCATTTGAGTTTTAAAATCGTGAAACTTCTAAATTACATGGGCAGCAGCCCTTCACAGGTTTTACCTCTTTTCTTACCACCCTCCCATTATGCAGTGTAAAAGTTTTAAGTGAAGGCTTGTTCATGCTTCATCATCCTTCTATACTTAGAAGTGTCAACCTTCCATGCTTAGAGGCAATACATTTGCTTTTATGATTTTGTTTGGATGATGTTTTATGACTCCATAGATGTGATGTTTTGACAACTCTTTTACTTTGTGAGTTGCTTGGAGTCTTACAAAGTGGGAGCATAGAGATAAAGACAAATAAATAAAATCATTTTGTACATTACTTTATTATGTTGGCACCAACTTGTTTTAAACAGATAATGGTAGTTCTGTCTAAAATCTTGTTCTTTATAGGAAATAAGAATTGTGCCATTTTGATATTATTTAATAAAAACTGAATGTTATTTTAGAATGTACCAATTAGTCCAGGTGTTTATATAGAAAATAACACTTAAAAGAAAGTGTTATTGGAAACACAAAGTAGAAGCTACTGTGATTCATACCTGCTGTATTTTATGGACAAGAAAGGCAAGATGAACCCCAAGATAATTTAAAAAGATGTAAATGTTAGGAAACATCCAGAAATGGCAACACTATGAGTAAAATGGCTAAACTCTGAAATAGCATATTAACAATTCCTGTGAACATGATGACTGTAGAAGGGGAATCATATGAATGAATCTGGGAAAATCTCTCCCAACTAATACATTTTATTAAAAATCCTAAACTCCGCATGGAGTGGCTAACATGATATACAATATAGGACAGATTGGTCTAACTCCTCCCTTCCATCCCCATCTCATCCTAAATTTGTTACCGGGGAAAAGTGCTACCATTCTTGTCTTGATTTCAGTAAATGTATTCAAGCAGTTACATAATTTTCTTAAGGAAATATGGCAGCAAAACTTAATTTTGCCATTAGTATTTATATAAATTAACTGTGTCTATATTTACTATTTTTCAGAAGAGGTGTTAATGATAAAGCATCTAAACATAAAATAGCCCAATTTGTTTAAAATATTAGTCAAACAAATCACAGAACTTTTACATTTCAACTTTTGTTTGTTTGGTTTGATGAGCTGTTTGAATATTCCAACAGTGATCACTACTTTCTTCATGTCCAAATTTTTAGAAACAATGTAGATTCAAAACATGCAGAACATCTCTTTGCTGGAGTGAGATTATTTTTAGGTGACATGTGTATGTTTTAATAATTAAATTGTGTATTCAAGAAGTAATTTGTAAGGTGTGGTATTAGCACGCTTGAATAGTAAACATATGCCCTTGCAGCTGTTGTTGCAAACGTTGCTTGTAATCATTCTCAATGCAAAGCCTTTGGATATACAAGAAACTTGGGTGTCAGAATCTCTTGTAACACATAAACGATTCAACAGGCACTAATTAAACAGTTGTATGAAATTTGCTAGATGCTAGAATTAAAACGTATGTGTTGAGGGACATGATGGTGAGGAATACCTGTAACCTCTAATAACTATAGCTTTGTCTGGATTTTCCCCCCTTGGTGCAGGTGATTTCATTCATCAGCGTGGGGTCCTGCTCATCCAGGATGTTATTTTGTGTGGTCTTTTGGTTCTGAGACATAAGAGAGTGCAGGAATTTAATGCTGTCCCTATCTGCACTTTCAATTAGGGCCAAACCTAAAAGGAATTTTAGATGAAATAGGTTGGAGAGGTTTTACCTTCTCTATACTTTTTGGTTCCTTTTGGGGGGCTGGGCAGGGTCTGCATCCCAACCAACTATTGGCAGGATCCATTTCAGCTGTAGGCAGGCACCCCACTTTGCTAAAAAAGAGAAGGGGTCTTGGTGGGTCTTAAAGGTCAGTCCATCTTCATAGCCTGAGAGACAGGATAATCTGTGACACCATCTCAAGTTGAAAGGTTCAAGATTTCGTGCCATGTCCTCAACCAAAGAGAATGCTGGGCATCAGGTGAGCTTCATAATAATTGGATTTGATGCTTAGGGTCTCAGTGTAAATTGTCACCAATAAAGGTAATGGCTAATTTAACTCTAATTATGGCTATGCAGTGTTCATATTTCTTCATTACTCTTGTTTCATGACAAGTAACATGAGTATAGTGTGGTTCAGGAAGGGAGGTAATACTATATTTCTGTGCCGTGACACTAAAAAAAACTGTACAAAGCAACCAATACTTCTCTCAAAAAAATGTAATTGTTTTTATATAGTGCTTCTGCCCTAATACTTTTGTGCTTGAGGAGGTTGATTACAAGATATATATCAATAAACAATGTAAGCAAAATATAAAACAGGCTGAATTGCAACAAACCTTCTGAAAACATTGTCAAGAAACTCTTGTAAGAATAGGAATTCCCTCTTCCCTTAAATATTTTTACAGAATTTATAGTTGCGATCTAGAAAAATTTCTACGTAAAGAGTTTAAATGCAGTCAAGATCATATAAATATAGAAAATCTCAATTACAAACAAAATACATAAATCAATAACTGAGTTTAAGCATGTCTATCATCCAACATAAATAAATAATAAAATAAAACTAATAAGTAAATAAATTTAATAAATAAGAAAACAAAAACAAATTAAAAAAGTTAAATGACAGACTTGATGGACCACTGGGTCTTTTTCTGCTGTCAGTTTTCTATGTTCTATGTTTTCTATAAATAATATAAGATAAAAAATGATAAAGGTTTCCCTGTCAGTCATATCCGATTCTAGGGCACAGAACTCATCTCTGATTCTTGGCCAAGGGAGCCAGCATTACCGGAAGACAATTTCCATGGTCCTGTGGCCAGCATAGCTATATATGCCAAAGACATACACAACAGTTACCTTCAGACCAAAGTGGTACCTATTAATCTACTTGCTTTCAAACTGCTAGGTGGGGAGGAGCTGGGACAAGTAACGGGAGCTCAGCCCCATTGTGTGCAGTCAGATCTCAAACCTAGGCTGTCAGCTCTCTAGCTGACAAACACAGCATCTTCAACCGCTGAGCCATCATGCCCTGAAAAATACTATGTAGTACTATAAAATACCATGTTGAATTATATAATAAAAATAGGAAGGAACACTGTAAACTCCTGTCCAAAAAGTGGGATGTAAATTAAACAAACAAATATACCAATATAAAATTAACTCCACAAAAATTCCCTTCTGCCACAATCTTTATAACTTTTATCAATTAGCAGCTATTGAATATAGCATTTAACAGATTGTTTGGGCAAGTGGGAAAGAAGGACAATAAGAAAGGTTTTTTTCCTTCAGAAGGAGTAAATGGTCCAGAAGAAAAATAAGTATAGGAGCCCAACAATGCAAAACACAGTCTGCAACAAATCCCAGGACAAGAGATAGAATAGAAGGAAGCATTGATATATACTACTGTGTTTCCCTGAAAATAAGAGCCTGTCTTATATTTTTTTGAACTCTGACCTTATTGCCATGAACTCAAAAGCCTGATTGGGCTTATTATCAGGGAATGGTTTTTTTGGGGGGAAACAGGGTAGTAATAGTATAGAGCACACTACATGGGCAATTGTAATAGTGATAATATATAATGAGAGAAAACATTTTAATAGTAATAGTGTAGGAAACTTATATGTCTCTATGTGACTCTGTGTATAACATGAAGCAGGGGTCCCGAAACTCTTCAGCTCATTGACCACTTCATGAAATTTCAAATTGTTCATCAACTATAGGAGATGAACAGGCTGAGCCCGAGAGAGCGGTCAAGCAAATAATTAGTTTGGAGTTCCTTCGTGCACATAGGAGATCTAAGTCCAGCCCTCCTTGAATTCCATTGACTCTTATCTACTGCCAATTTGGCTTGACTATTAGTAGTTCGGATTCTACAATGAGCTAGCATGTAGTTCAGATTCTTCAGTGAGCTAGCATGGATTAAATATGTACTCATTTGAATCACTTTAGTTCCTAATTTCTTGCGCCTGACAACAACTTTCCAAACATTTATTATATGAAAATATTTTAATAATTATTTCTTAAATAATAGTACTACAAATAATAACAACATCAAAACTCCATTGATAGTTCTATCGATCCTTGAGGGGGGGTCAGTACTGTCCACATTGGGGAACCCTAACATAAAGGAACTATCTGGTCTAGGTTTCAGTGATTTTGTGTGTCCCTTAAGTCTGGGTCAATCTAATTGCACATGGTTTAAAAAAGAACCAGTGCAGGGGAGAAATTAGAAAATAAAGAAATAATTTATTTCTTTAGACAAATAATTGTGTCTTCTTTCCTGAAGAGTTTTAATCAACAATAAATAGGATTGTTTTGATTTTTGATTTGATTTTGAACATACAAAATATGAAAGAAAACTCTGAAAGTAAATAGCTATTTTAAGGTAGTAAATAGTAAATCAGTTATACTTATACTGTACATAGAAGAGTATTAATAAATGCAAAATTTAAAGTATTTTGTTAAATGTGTTAATTATTTTGGCGATGTACAATTTTGTGTAGTGTAGAAACTACTTTAGTAAAATTTGGACTGTAAATATTATTGTATGTTTTTCTAACTAGAAATACAATGAATATAAATCATGGATATAAACTATTGAGTTTTTGTGGATGCAGTAATTCCTGATGTCACAGCTTTCTTGTTACTAATAGAATTACTATGTGGGATTTCCGTTTTCAGCTTCTGAAAAAGGCCAATAATTCTCTTTTGAAAGGGGGAAAAAATAGCATCATATTTACATGAATTGGGACTCTCCTTGATGATTGCAGTAAAAAAACAAAGCAAGGACCAAACTATGGCTTCTTTGAAAGTATTTATTGGATCTTGTTTAAATGCAAATCCATAAAGAATGGTTTCATTCCCTGCTCAAACAATGACAGATAATTTCTTCAATATATACCCACTTAACTCTTATCTGGGAAATGAGTTTCATTTAATTTCTAACCATTCACAATGATTGGCCATTAGAAGCAAACATACTAAATGAACTGTAATTCTTTTAATAAAATACAACAGTCCAAAGAAAGAAAAATATAAAACAGAAAAGTAAGAGCTAAAAGTAAATGTGGATTATTCCCAATGGAAAAAGATGTAATGATAAGATACTGGTTTTGAAATACCAAAAAATACATAGCATTTAGATAGGATGTACTTCCCCTCACCACTTTTAGGCAGAGTGCATCACTCTTTCTTCATAGGAGATGATCAAACATTTTATTTTTTCAAATTAAAAATTACTTAAGAAATATTGGTAAAAATCTCTACTTAAGACATTATATCCAGAGCATCATCTCACCAAAAGATGTCCCTATCATAAGAGCAGGAAACATCAAATATGTTTCCATAAATATTTGTCCATCACTTGCTCTCTATGGTAATGGCTTGCTTATAGATTACTCATTGGGCAAGAACAAATCTAGAAGGAGACTGAACAGTTAAAAATCAGATAGATGGAGAAAATCCTGTCTTTTATTACATTAATTTCTTATCTGACTGGCAGATTTGGCTTTTATAAAAGATTTCTTATATCATGATTTAAACAGTTGTTGGGTATGTGTGAGAAAGCTAAAGCAAAGCAGAGAAATATTTTCTCCAGAAAAACAAGTAAGCTTTAATTTGCTCACTGTTTTCCTATCATCTATAATGCCTATATTTACTAAACTGAAGATACTAGCTTGTATTCTACAATAGCACCTGAACTAAAGAAAAGTAAGCTTCTATGTAAAATAAATGTAGAATAAAGAATAAAGATCCACTCATTTCAGGATTGGAATGAAGTACAGTTAACCTAAATCTATATATTACAAGCTATTTAATAGGAAATTTTGCATAATCTGTGCCTTTAAATCAGAGATACAATTATGTCTGGGTGGTACAAAATAATGAATCTACATTTTCATACATTCCAAAATAGAAATCAGTGCTTTGAATATTGCTAAGGTAGCGTACCACTAACAAGCTTAGTAACATTTAAAGCAGTATAAATGATCATTAAATGTTCAGAAGCTACACAGAAATGATTGAAAGGATCCGAAATTATTGAGTGTGTGTGGGAAGGAGTGAATCATTAATTCTCTAAGGAAAATATTTCTTTGTTTTTAATTTTCTTTTAAAAAATACATTTGTATAGTATCCCTTTATGTTTTGTTGTTTTTAAGACTGGACTACAGTGGACCTTCAAGAGAGTTTTTTTTCCTGGTATCAAGAGAACTCTTCAACCCATACTATGGTTTATTTGAATATTCAGCCAACGACACATATACTGTACAAATTAGTCCAATGTCTGCTTTTGTCGACAATCACCATGAATGGTAAGAATGCTGGATCACAGAAATATTGTTATTTTTATAGACCGTAGGTTGTGCGCTACTTAATCATTTACTATGAAAAATCCAAGTAAGGTAAATCAGATATACTTCTCTTTTCAAATAATAGATTGCAAAGTGTTGGAATAGAATCTTTGAATCTTTCATGGTATACCCAATGATCTTCCAACCTAAGCAGCTA
Organism: Pituophis catenifer annectens; assembly: GCF_029215685.1. Classification (NCBI taxonomy): domain Eukaryota; kingdom Metazoa; phylum Chordata; class Lepidosauria; order Squamata; family Colubridae; genus Pituophis; species Pituophis catenifer. The sequence goes on from NW_027256881.1 coordinate 183,058,599, forward strand.
ACACTGGAGCTGGGCATGAGTGAACTCTTTCAGAGCTCTGTTGCCTCCTAAGTATCAAAAGTTCAGCTTGTCAAGGCATAAAATCAATTACACTTCTAGCCTTTTTGTTTTGGAGTCTGCTTTTTTTTTTAAAAAAAAAATCTGTCTAATTCAATAAGATGTGCAATAATCTTTTCCCCACTTCTCTCATGTTAAGTCTTCTCACATAGTAAAACTACTTTGTGGCTCTGTGTTTTGTACCATCTCTTGGGATATCCATGTTTCTATAAGAAAGGAAAACAGCTACCTAGTCTGTCAATTCTTAGAGGATAAAATGCAAAATAACATTAAAGGCAGAGTCAAGTCAGCCAGAAAGAGATTGAAAACAGTGTTTACTGCATCTCATTAGTCTGAGTTCTTTATGTGAATACAAAAAAAAAAGTGAATGAAAGGGGGCACAAAACAGTGGCCCAATTTCTTGTGACAAAACATTGCTGTTCTCAAGGACTGCACAACATAATATATGTCAAGAAAATTTATCATTGATGTATTTTTCACCATATACTTCATGTCTGTAGGTTGTTGTCTTTATGGAGCCATTGGAGGGAATGAAGTTTTTGATTAGTTTTCATCAGTTCACAAAAACACTCAGCTCTAGGTCTCCGAATCAGGAGAGATGATGAATCTCTTGTCTGGATGCTGTAATGAGCTGGATGAGAGCCAGTAAACAGTAGCTGAATCCTAATAATATGGAAGGTCTGTGATTAGGACAATTTCCTTGTCTGGGAATTAGGCAGGTTGCCTGTTCTGAAGAATAGTCTTGCATACCCTCTGAAGGAACATCTGGTTAATTTGGGCATGTTCTTCCTATCGTCTTATGAATGGAACACAGATGGCCTCTATAACAAGGACTTCCATATTATTGTTATATTTAGCTTTGCCTGGTTCTCCAGTAAGACTATTCTTTATAGGGATAGCCTTCATAATGGTATATATCCTGGTAAAATCAGGTTTCATTATTGCAACGTATTTTACATGGGACTGTCCTTGAGATTCACTCTCAAATTGCATCTGGGGCAAAGTGCTGCTAGTAGGTTGTTGATGGGGGCAGCTTACCTACAGATAAATTATTTATTTATTTTATTTATTTTGTCGCATTTCATTGCCACCCAACTCCCAAGGGACACCAGTTTTCCTCAATCTAGTGTTCTCCAGATAAATTAGGATTGCAGCTGCATTGCAGCCTAGGAATTCTGAGAGTTACAGTTCCAACACATAGGTTGTTCATGTTCTGAAGGAATTGCATTGATTCCCAATTTGTTACTGTGTCGATTTTATATTGCTTATAATTTTTATTGACTCACAGAAATTACGGAAACAAGAAAAACATTTACCAGGAAAAATATAGTATTTGCCTTCCACATGAAACGATAAGCATAGCATCTTCATTGTATTTATATCTCTCAAAAGGCAAATATTTTGATAATTTTATTTAATGATAAATCTTTTAAATATGAACCATCCATTCCTACGTTAGCAATGTCATCCCCAGCCACCCAGAAATCAGTAGAAGGTCTCCAGAAAACAGACAAACCCCCAGCAACTCCAACGCTGCAAACGGTACAATCGTCTCTGTTAACAATACAAGAAACCATGCTTGCGATGCAAGAAAAACTTTTGAATAGCCATTCTGAACTGAAATTAGATATACATGGACTTGATGCCAAAATGAATGAGATTCAAATTTCGATTGCCAGTAATGAGAACAGAATCCCAAAAGCGGAACAAAGAATAGAAAAAAACGAGAAGAAATTGGACATGGTCGATCAAACCCTGTTGGCGCAGAATAAAGAAACAGAAGACGCCCTAACACAACTTGAGATGGACAAGGCCTCGTTTTACTTGCGATTCCAAAACATAGTGGAAGACAAAGAAGAGAACCTAGGAGATAGGATGGCCAAGTTGATTGCAGAGACTCTCCAACAGGATAAGCAAGAAATAATTCGAGAGATCGACGAGGTCTACAGAGTCCAAACAAACTACGTGAGAAGGAACAGGCTTCCTAGAGAAGTCCACGTTCGGTTCGCTAGGAAAAAAGTGAGAGACATTTTGTATAATATTGCTAGGGAGGAAAAAATTATCTATGGGGGAAAAGAAGTGAACATCTTAAAACAAATTCCAAGGAGAGTGAGGGAGAGGAGGAAAAACTACAGATTTTTGACAAACCAACTAAATAGGAGAAGTATAATATTTAGGTGGCTCTTGCCAGAAGGAATGCTAATATCTTGGCAAGGGAGGAAAATCAAAATTGATTGTGTAAGTGACGCCCAAGACTTCCTAGAGCAATTAAGGGGAGGTGAAGAGGAACAAGCTAGTAAGGAGGAAAACGAAATAGTAAATACGGAAGAAGAGACATCTCAAGAACAAATCACAAGAGAAGATATAGAAGAGGAGAAGAAAAAGGAAGACACAGAAGAAAGGGGGAAAAAATCTAGACCAGTGAGAGCAGTAACATTAAAAGGTAAATAAGAACCAGAGACTAGAGAACAGTAACTGGAATGAACGATACCAAGATCTTATCGTTAAATGTGAATGGCTTAAATGATTACAAAAAAAGGAGGATAATATTGTCGAAATTGGCGAAACAAAATCCCGACATAATTTGTATCCAAGAGGTCCATATAAAAAAAGATGAAGCCAACTATTTAAATTATACTAAATTTGGTAAAGTATTCTTTTCATTAGCCGAGAAAAGAAAAAGGGGGGGTGGCTATTTATGTTAAGAAAGGAATAGAGGCAGAATGTAAATATAAAGATGAAAAAGGGAGAATACTTATAGTAGAAATAACGAGAGGCAATTCCAAGGTGTTATTGGTAGGGGTTTATGCCCTGAATAAAAAACAAGGGAAATTTTACCGGAAATTGCATGAACAGCTGGCAAAATGGGCAAATAACGAAATATGTATGCTAGGGGACTTTAATGGAATAGTAGATCCAAAATATGATTACAAATGCGATATAACTAAAAAGAATAAAAGATCTCCCTTACCAAAGACCTTTTTTGATTTAGTGGACGAGATAAACCTAATTGATATGTGGCGTACCTTACACCCCCACTATAGACAATTTACTTTCTATTCAATGCCACAAAACTCCTGGTCTAGAATAGATATGGTCTGGGCTACCAGAAAACTGGGCCTAGAAATTAAAAAGGTTAACATGTGCATAAATGCTTGGGCAGACCATAAGTTCCTTGAAATTTGCTGGCACCACGATACAAAGAAAATACAACAGAGATGGAGTCTAAGGACTAAGTTGCTATATGAAGAACAGTTTATACTGAAATTGAACAAAGAAGTCAAACGCTTCTTCATAGAAAATGGAAACCGAGAGACAGCCAAAGAAATTGTGTGGGACACTATGAAGGCTTATGTGAGAGGGGTAGCCATCTCATATACCGCCTTCAAAAACAAGGAAAAAAGAAAGACTAGAGAAGAGCTCACCAAAAAGTTATCGCAAGCCGAAGATAAACTCCAGCAATGCCCGGGAGATGAGGCGATCAAACAACAGTGGTCGATGACGAGACATAGATTGAATTTATTGGACCAGGAGGAAATGGCGCAAAAAATAAAAAGATCCAAGCATTATTGTTTTGAGAACGCTAACAAGTCGGGGAGATGGCTGGCGTATAAATTAAAAAAAGAGAAGGAAAAAAACCAAATATTAGTATTAGAAGACTCTCAGGGTAACTTGCTGACGAAGGAAGAAGACAAATTAGAGAGTATAAGAAAGTTTTACGAAGGTCTATACAAAAGTGAAGGAATTGTGTCAAACAAGGTAGAACAGTATTTGTTGGAAGCTAAACTACCGCTAATTCCTGAAGAAGAAAAGGAAATGTTAAATGAAAAGATTACTATAGAGGAATTAAAAACGGCCCTTTCTAAAATAAAGAAGAATAAAACTCCAGGCCCAGATGGTCTCCCCGGGGAAATATACCAAAAATTTGATGATGCCCTAAAACTAGAGCTACTAGAAATACTAAACGAGGCTCTTGCGGGTATCACAATCCCAGATTCATGGAGGGAAGCGTATTTGACACTTATACTGAAAGAAGGTGCCGACCCGAAACAGATATCCAACTACAGACCTATCTCATTGTTGAATGCAGATTATAAATTGTTCATGAATATAATTGCGGAGAGGTTCAAAAATTTTTTAAATCGGTGGATACATAAAGATCAAAACGGCTTTCTCCCAGGGAGACAGATCAGAGACAACTTGAGAATAGTTTTAAACACCTTTGAATACTACGAACAACATCCTGAAAAACAGCTGGCCTTAATGTTTGTCGATGCCCAAAAGGCATTCGACAACTTGAATTGGACTTTTATGATAAATCAAATTGACCTAATGGGATTCGGCACCAACTTTAGGAAGATGATCGAGAATATTTATAAAAACCAGAGGGCAAACATACTAGTGAATGGAGACAGAACCCAGTTGTTTCAGATCCAAAAAGGAGTGAGGCAGGGATGCCCCTTATCTCCCTTATTATATATTTTGGCGCTAGAGGTGCTACTTAGAAAGATAAGAGCTAACAAAGATATTAAAGGATTAAAGATTAGGAACGAAATATTCAAAACCCAAGCTTTTGCTGACGACGTAGCCCTCATAATAGAAGACCCATTAGAATCCGGTGTAAAATTAATGCAGGAAATACAGGATTATGGAGAGGTGGCGGGCCTTAAACTCAATAAGGATAAAACTAAAATAATAGTGAAAAACATGACAGATCTACAAAAGGAAGAATTAGAAGATTTATTAGGCCTCCAGACAGTTAGGAAAATAAAATACTTGGGAATATGGATCACTGTGAGATTCTCCTCATTAAAAGATGATAACTATATCCCCCTTCTGCAGAAAACACATCAAGACCTTGAAAGATGGAAAAAGCTCAAATTGTCTCTGATTGGTAAAATTGCAGCGATTAAAATGAATATCTTACCTAAAATTTTGTTCCTATTCCAAAACATTCCGTTATCATTAGACAAAAAATTCTTTTTGGACTTGAACAAATACATCAGAAATTTTCTGTGGGAGGGCAAGAAATCGAGGATTTCTTTCAAGATACTCCAAGGGAAAAGGAATTTGGGAGGTTTTGGGCTCCCTGACTGGGAACTATATCAAAAGGCGGCAAAAATAATCTGGATCAAGGAGTGGATCAAGTTACAAGATAGGAGAATCCTGATTCTGGAAGGACATGACCTCCTAGAAGGATGGCACTCCTACCTTTGGGATATAAAGAATAAGAAAAAATCCTATTTCCATAAACACAAAATCAGGGAGACTCTTATTCGCACGTGGGTCGAAATTAGACAGAGGATCTATACCAAGGTACCCAACTGGCTTTCCATTATGGAAGCGTTGGTGGCTCCAAACAGGAGAGATGATTATAAATGGGGTACATACAAGGACATCCTCGATGAAGAAAGGAAACTTAAATCGCTGGATCTATTGAGGGATCAGGGCTTTAACTTGGATTGGTGGAACTATTTTCAGATCAACTCAAGATTCCAAAAAGATAGAGACAAATTTGGTATAGCAGCGAAACACGGAAACTTTGACAAAATTATTTGGGGAACAGATAAGAAAATGTTAACCAAAATTTATAACTTTTTATTAGATGAAGATAAGGCAGAGTCCATAGCAAAAAATCAACTGAACATCTGGGGAAAAAATCTAGGACATAGACTAAATTTTAATGATTGGGAGATAGCTTGGAATAGAAACTACAAAATAACCAAATCGACAACGTTTAGGGAAAATCATTACAAATTGTTACACAGGTGGTATCTAGCCCCAGCGAGGCTAGCCAAGATGTTTCCAAATCTCTCTCCCACATGTTGGAAATGTGGAAAAATGGTCGGCACCTTTTATCACCTATGGTGGACTTGCCCAGAGACTAAAAAGTACTGGTCCAAAATCCGACACTGGCTCTGTGAAATAACGGGACAGGAGGTAGTCCTAGCCCCAGAACTTTTCCTCCTAGGCATAACCGAAGAAGGCTTTAACAATAATAAAACCCAACTGATAATCCAGATCATAACTGCGGCTAGATTAGCCTTCGCAAAATGCTGGAAAAACAAATTTATACCCTCAGAAGAAACTCTAATAAATAAGATCCTAGAGTGCGCAGAAATGGCGAAACTGACAAGTGAGTTAAAAAACGAGGACAACTCAAAATATTATGATGTATGGGGTATTTGGTATCACTGGTTGAACAATAAGATGAAAACATGACTTTAGAATTTGACCTGGCACATGAATTATAGTTATATTGTATAGAATAATGTATAGTTAAGGATGAAGCTTTTTTAACTTTTGTTTCACTATATTGTATAAACACTGTACCTCCGAAAGGAGAGATAGATTGTACATTTTCTTTTTGTTTTGGAAAACTCAATAAAGTATTTATAAAAAAAAAAATCTTTTAAATATGAACTAATGACAGTATCTTTTTAAAATGATGATCTTGTGGAAATGTAATGCAAAATTTACATTTTGGACATGCATAACAGTGTCAAAGCTACTTACTGAACTAGCATATATAACAAATTTAAATAGATAAATAATAAATCTAAACTGTACTCTAATTTCTTTGTAGGTTCAGATTTAGTGGTCGAATCCTTGGTCTTGCTTTGATTCATCAATATTTGTTAGATGCCTTCTTTACTCGACCATTTTATAAAGCTCTTCTCAGAATGTGAGTAGAGAAATTTGACAGGGTTATTCTTATATGGAAAGAAATGTATTTTTATTTACAGAAGACATATCTGGATATAAGTCATATTTGTAATAACCTGTTTTATGTCTATTAAATAATATTATTATTATTTTTTTAAATCACAGACTGCATTTACACTTAATGTACTGATCAAGAAAACTATTTTGGAGGCAGATATAAATATTTTTCTATTTTCCTATTTTTGATAAATTCGTCCTTTTTGTTTCAGGAATTATTTATTAGGGGAAGAACTAAATTCAAAGATACATGTTGTTCTGAATATTGAGCAGATAGTTTGCAAAGTATCCATATTTAGCACCATATAGCTCTGTAGTTCTAGGATATTCCAGTTGCTGATTAATTATTGGTTTGAAAGGTATTTCTCTTTAATTGGTGCTGAAATCTGAAAAAACTTGAAATAACACTTTCCTAGTAAAATGGAAATAAAGTTTTTTATTGGTAAGTTTAGGATTTTTATTTAGGATTTTAAGATGTGCCAATGAATGAATGAATGAATGAATGTGTATGCATATGTATGAAAGAAGACTTAGCATAAAAACCTCCAGCAGTAATAATTGTACAGATTTCCTTCTTTGTTCTCCTTATTATTGAATGAATAACCTATCTATCCTGCTCTAGTCCTGCTATGCTGCCTCTAAGGTGGTGTGAGGTTGTTCCTAAGAGGGTTGAATAAACAATGCTGGGAGTATACAAAGAGTATGCAGTCCCAGCACAGTCATTCGCAAGGCATGAATCATCTCAACTGTCTAGCCAAAGCAAGAAGGCTCCAATACTGAGCAGCAGTAACATAGGAAGATGTTGAGGTAGAAGATCTCTTTAGTGGTAAAGGCAAAGGTTTCATTTCATATTACACAGGAGAAAGCAGTGGTAAACAACTCCTATATTTTACCAAAAAAACCCACAATGGATAGACCATCTTGAAGAAATCCATATGTGGTTATTAAGAGTTGAAACAGACTTGGTAGCACATAATCATCTACTCTTCATTTGTACACATCACTATAATCTGGGTCATTTTTAATCCTCTAATTACTTCTTGTTTATTATAGATTGTGTGACCTAAGTGATCTGGAATATCTTGATGAAGAATTTCACCAAAGTCTACAATGGATGAAAGACAATGATATACATGATATCCTAGATCTCACATTCACTGTAAATGAAGAAGTCTTTGGACAGGTGTGGGCAATCTTTTTTTTTCTTTCAAGGGCAGTTGTGTGGTACTTATTTTTTACAATGCTTCTAATTCTCTTCCTGGATCATCTTGCTTCAAGATAATGTTCCAATAGAAGAGAATATATGTAGTTTAGGATTGAACTATATTGTTCCTGGTGTTCTCCAAGCTTTGCTGTTTGCTTGCAAACATCTGCAAGAATACAACTAAGCTCAGAGAACACCAAAACCTCCAGATAAGATGTCATTTACATATTGCTTTGGTACATTGCTTATTTTGCCTAAAAGCCACTATTTAAAACTGTAGAATAAAGGTAGTCCTCAATTTATGACCATAATTGGCACCTAAATGAAACCCAAATCTAAGTGTGTCCTGCTGTATGTATGGAATTAAACAGTAATTGGGATAAATAATCCTGAACTGCTCCTCACTATACTGGGCCAATTCAGAGTAGATTCAGAAGTCCTCCAGGAAAAGGAGCCTTCAGTACTGTAATTGAGGTAGTTCCGAAACAGAGACAATTTGGAGTATGGGTGGGTGGTGGGTGAAAGCTGTTTCCTACAGATAGCAGTGCTGGCAAGCATCGGGTATCCAGACGTTATACTATATTTTAAATCTCCTGGGATAAGAATTCTTCATTATACATGAATTCTTGTTCTAATATGTACATTAGGAAGTGCTGCTAAAATCCCTTTTCTAGAATGCCTTCTTTGTATTTTCCCTTTTGACGCTTTCAAGTTTTGGACTTGATGCCATTAACTCCAAAGATAAAAATTTTAGCTTTTTCTATATTGACCAAATTTGACCACTTCAGAAGGATTTTTATCAGTCATTTGGGGAATTAGTACCACTTTGATACATTAAAATTTCTCTTTGCAATAGATCCTGCTTTATAATATATTGTTGGTAATTTGCTTTTAAGATTACTGAAAGGGAATTAAAACCTGGAGGTGCCAACATCCCGGTCACAGAAAAGAACAAGAAGGAATATATAGAAAGAATGGTGAAATGGAGAATTGAAAGAGGTGTGGTGCAGCAGACAGAAAGTTTAGTACGTGGTTTTTATGAGGTAAAAAATAAATCTGTTTTCATATATTGCATGCATTAAGTGCCTAGAGCATTTGGCATGTATTAGGATTATCTATGATTCATAATTATTTCCTATCCTGCAACTGTTTAAATTGTGTTGGGAACCACTGTGTTGCCTCTGAAGTTGTTCCACTCAGGATTTGTCATTAATGTCATCAAAGTCAGGCCTGTAATAATGTAATAATCCCTACACATGAAGATGGTAACCAGTTAGTGTTGACAGAGCACAATTATGCTGCATTTTGAAGTTGTGCATTTTTACCTAAACTTTCAGTTGTTCACAAGTTCAACTCCCCCCCCCCCCCAATCATTCAGATGGGACACAAGCTGCATGATGGGAGAACCTATTTCTTAAGTGCAGAGCAAATGCTTTTCATGCAATAGGTTCCCATCATTCAATCCTGCATTTCCAAATAGGGTTTGAAAAATGTCTGCTCAAGCCTGATGAATTATCACCAGTCAATGTTAACAGTAGTGGGCTAATTATACCATTGGTGTGACTTTCTAGATCAGCGGTGTCAAACTGGTGGCTGGCAGGCTGGATGCGTCATGCAAAGGCCATGCTCACCCCAACTCTGCGAAGGGAAAAAACGTCATGTGACGGCAACGCGATGCTGCGAGTTTGACACCTGTGTTCTAGATGGTTGTCATCACAGGGAATATTATTACAAGAAAAAGCTATCAAATATTCCTGGCCTTAATCAGCCTTAGGCTCAAGAATCACAATTCCTGCTAGTATACAGTATATTAATAGTGATTTCTGGGTGTCTGTCTAACTTCAGTGGAACAAATTCTGCTGCAGCATCTAAAATTTGATGTTGAGAATGCACTGCTTGGAGATATTTCCACATATTATTTGTGGTATGAATATGCCTTCTAATGCTCTGCTTATATTTTAAAAATATACTAGAAAATGAGGGATATACTTTTCTTTCAGATTTAGTGGCTATATCTAAATGTTGCACCAAAAATTACAGTATTATGAATTATGGACCCTATATAATAATTGGTGGAAATAAAAACAGCAAAGGATACATATTGAATATATATTCTCTCCTAGGTGGTTGATGCTAGACTGGTGTCTGTATTTGATGCAAGAGAACTAGAATTGGTTATTGCTGGCACTGCAGAAATTGACTTAAGTGACTGGAGAAATAACACTGAATATAGAGGAGGTGACATCTTCTAAAATACACATATGTTGTTGGTTGTAGTTAACCTAAGTGATCATAAATTGAATTAAATAAAAGTATGATTGTTTAGTGTTTTTTTATTTTTAGATGAATCCCAAAAACTATTTTAATTTGCAGTGTAATTTCACAAACATATGATCTTATTTTAAGTTTTCAGATATCTTTGGATTTTCCCATTTTGGAATGGGCAATCCTTTCATTTGATAAAAGAGATAAAATCTAAAACAACATGACTAGCAATATGTGAGATCAAGTAAGTTAGTCTAGACAGGGCTGTCAAACTTGCGGCCCACGGGCCAGATGCATCACGCCCTGGCCACGCCCACGCCCGGTTTAGCAAAGGGGGGGGAAAGTCCTGATACGTCATGTGACACCACCGTGACAATGTGAGTTTGACACTCCTGGTCTAAGATATGAAGATACACTGGTATTTAATTTATAACAGATAGTAAAGATGGCAAAATTTGGGGGAAAAGAGACTTTTCAATGAAATGAGACTCTTCACAGAAGTTTCTGTGACAGTTAAGAATTGAATTAATTGGTACTTGGACTTTATTTCTGGAAACATATTAAAACATGCTTATATAAAGTACTGAGATCTTTTGTAAAAAGTCTGTTGGTGCAGACACACACAATAATTTAAAGAAAATAAATGGAAATAAAGTAATTAAAACGTGGATACATCCATGTTTTAAAATAAATGTAAACAGATTTGGGATTCAAATAAGTTGCTTGGGTTCAGTAGGATTTTAAATATATTTTACTTTAAAAATGATTTCATATGGTATATTTTATTTTATTTTAGATGTTCCCTTGCACCACTATTACAAAAATGTCTTCTCATGCAGCATTTATGTATTTGTGATTTAGATTGACATTCAAAAAACATAGGTCAAAAATATCTTTTTGTGGGAAGGAGGAGTATGTTGTATATAATTCTTGGAATCATCACCTATGTATTTGTATATTTATATAATGTTTGGAAAGACTAAATCATAAAACCATAGAGTTTGAAAGTACTGTAGAGGTCATCTAATCCAACCTAGAGGCTCCCCTAGAGCAGTGGTCCCCAACCTTTCCAGCTTGGCAGCCGGACTCTGCGGGGGCATGTAAGTGGTAGGTGCACATGCATATGCGTGCACAGCTCCATTTGTGCAAGTGCCAGACACACAAACTTATTCGCATGAATGGAGCTTCGCACGTGAACACAAGTGCCCCCCGCTCATGAGAGTGGAGTTTCTCATGCACATGCTTGCCCATCTCTCCCACGGTCTAGTTTTGAACAGGCCTTGGCCTGGTAGTGGGCCACAGCCTGGGGGTTGGAGACCCCTGCCCTAGAGTATTTTTAAAATAGATTTATTATTAAATTTATTTGCTACCCATCTCGCTATGAAGTGACTCAGGACACCTTACAGCATAAAAAACATTAAAATCATCAACAATAAATATTCCTAACCCAGTGGTTATCTGTCACAGGATCACTGATAAATAACCATCCAGCCTATATTTGAGGACTTCTAGCAGAGGAAAACTTACCATTTCATGTGGTTAGTCTATTCTACAGTACTAGCTGAAAACTCATATACTCAAGAGATTCCTTCTGATGTGAGGGTTCTTTCAGCAATCTCCCATTCAACACTTTACTAATTTATATTATTACAGACTTTCAAATATTTTGGTTAATAAAAATAGATTTGATACATACTACGATAGGAATTATCCTAAACTACTTTGCCTTATTTTTACCTCAGGTTGTTTAAATCCTTGAATTCAATTCCCCATTATTTCCTGAGGCTGTTTTTCTGTCACTATCTTATTCTCCTTAGATAGTATATCCATCATTCCTCCAACTTTTCTATCATCAGTAATTTTTAACTCATGTTTTTACCCGTGTACATTTTTGTGAAGTTTCATGTCTAAACATGACACTACATCCTGAAAGTCTACCAAGGGAACGAGAATTAATACCATATATATGACATCAGATTCTATAGATTAATTTAGGAAATGTTAGGGCCTACATCTGTAATATTGCTCATTTCTTAACATTTTCTCATTATGTTTTAAACACAAGATTGCCCTGAATAATATATTCTTAATTGTTATTAAACAGGATACCATGATAATCATATTGTAATTCGATGGTTTTGGGCTGCTGTGGAAAGATTCAACAATGAGCAACGGTTACGGCTTTTACAAGTAAGGTTTCAGTTAGCATCATTGTAGTTGTCATCAACATATTTAAAAGCTAATTAAAAACTATGAAGAATTGGAATCTTGAAATTGTTGAATGGCTTGATAAGTAATTCTCACTCCTTTCCTGATTCATTCACATGAAAACAGCAATTATAGGGGGGTTTTTTTTTGGGGGGGCAGGGATTTCTGTTTTAAATATTTAATAATAGGTTGCAGTAGTGGGAGTAAGTCAGTGGTACATTCATTGTTGCATTTTTTCCATTTATAATTCCTGAATGAAACAAGTCTATATGCTTTATCTTGCTGTCCTTTCTCATAAAAATTAAGGAAAATTCTTTCACTATTTCAGAACCTGCCCAAAAGATTTCTGCTTGATTATAGATTTTTTAAATTATTTGTTGTTGTTAGTTGCAAAGTCATGTCTGACCCATTGCAACCCCATGGACAACGTTCCTCCAGGCCTTCCTGTCCTCTACCATCCTCTGGAGTCCATTTAAGTTAATGCCTTCTACTTCAGTGACTCCATCCAGCCACCTCGTTCTCTGTCGTCCCTTTCTTCTTTTGCCCAGCATTAGGCTCTTCTCCAGTGAGTCCTTTCTTCTCATTAGGTGGCGAAGTATTTGAGTTTCATCTTCAGGACCTGGCCTTCTAAAGAGCAGTCAGGGTTGATCTCCTCTAGGACTGACTGGGTTGATCGCCTTGCAGTCCAAGGGACTCACAGGAGTCTTCTCCAGCACCATAGTTCAAAGCCTCAATTCTTTGGTGCACAGCCTTTCTTCTGGTCCAACTTTCACAGCCATACATTGCAATTGGGAAAACCATAGCCTTGACTACACACACTTTTGTTGGCAGAGTCATGTCTCTGCTTTTTAGTATGCTGTCTAGATTTGCCATAGCTTTCCTCCCCAGGATCAAGCATCTTTTAATTTCTTGGCTATAGTCCCCATCTGCGGTGATCTTGGAGCCCAGGAAAATAAAATCTGTCACTACCTCCATTTCTTCCTCATCTATTTGCCAGGAATTGAGAGGACTGGATGTCATGATCTTAGTTTTCTTAATATTGAGTTTCAAGCCAACTTTTGCACTCTCCTTCTTCACCCGTATCAAGAGGCTCTTTAGTTCCTCTTCACTTTCTGCCATTAGAATGGTATCATCTGCATATCTGAGGTTGTTGATATTTCTCCTGGCAATCTTAACTCCAGCTTTTGATTCATCTAGCCCCGCCTTTCTCATGATGTGCTCTGTATATAAGTTAAATAGGCAGGGCGACAGTATACAGCCTTCCCAGACTCCTTTCCCAATTTTGAACCAATCAGTGGTTCCATGTCCAGTTCTCACTGTTGCTTCTTGACCCGCATATAGGTTTCTCAAGAGACAAATAAGATGGTTTGGTACTCCCATCTCTTTAAGAACTTGCCACAATTTGTTGTGATCCACACAATCAAAGGCTTTAGCATAGTTAATGAAGCAGAAGTAGATGTTTTTCTGGAACTCCCTAGCTTTCTCCATGATCCAGCATATGTTGGCAATTTGATCTCTAGTTCTTCTGCCTCTTCGAAATCCTGCCTGTACTTCTGGTAGTTCTCGATCCACATACTGCTGGAGCCTAGCTTGTAGGATTTTAAGCATAACCTTACTAGCATATGAAATGAGTGCAATGGTGTGATAGTTTGAACATTCTTTGGCATTGCCTTTCTTTGGAATTGGAATGTAAACTGACTTTTTCCAATCCTGTGGCCACTGTTGAGTTTTCCAAATTTGCTGGCAAATTGAGTGTAGCATTTTTACTGCATCATCTTTTAAGATTTTGAATAGCTCAGCTGGAATACTGTCTCCTCCACTAGCTTTGTTGTTGCTCAGATTTCCTAAGGCCCATTTGACTTCACATTCTAAGATATCTGTCTTGAGGTCAATGACCACCCCATTGTGGTTATTAGGGATGTTAAGCTTTTTCTTGTATAATTCTTCTGTGTAATTTTGCCACCTCTTCTTAATCTCTTCTGCCTCTGTTAGGTCCCTGCTATTTTGGTCCTTTATCATGCCCATCTTTGCATGAAACGTTCCCTTCATATCTCCAATTTTCTTGAAGAGAACTCTGGTCCTCCCTATTCTATTGTTTTCTTCTATTTCTTTGCACTGTTCATTTAAGAAAGCATTCTCATCTCTTCTAGCTATTCTTTAAATTAGTAAGAAAACTAAAACAAAGGAAAAAATGTCTGCAAATAGAATTCCAAACAAAACCCCCTACTATTAGAACAAAATGGAATGAAAGAGACAATGTTTTGTGTATTTTATGCTTCTGTTTTCTGTATTTTATGCTGTGACTGAAAATCCATTTTTGTAATCTCTTTAATTCACAAAGAAAATCACTGATGGATTTATACCAAATTGGGGTCAGGCAGGGAGGATCAAACCTGATTTTATTTTATTATTTCCTTCCTCTTCCGATTCCATTTTTCTAAAACTGAAAAAATAGGAAGTGATGCATTAATATTTTTTTTTAAAAGAAAGCTTTGTATTAAATACAGATTATTCGCTAATATTGTGACCTCAAAGTCTAATGTATTAGTACAGTCAATTGCAAGACACTTATATAGTATTCTATAGTATAATATTTAATTGTCTTCTTCCCCTACTGATTGAATTGCTTAAATAAGGACATTATCTGTCTAGACTAGAGACTCACTGGTCATGTGGATTGCTTTAATTGGGAATAAACTTTTACCGTTGCTGCTAATATGCATGTAGGGGATACTTATGAGACCAGGACAATCCCATGTGTCAGTGATTCCATACATTATGAGTATAATATAATGAAGCAATTTTGTATAAAATATGCTAGATCTTTAATGGCAGATTGCTGCTGTCTGAAGAGCAAGCACAAAGAAGGTGATACTGGTGATACCTGTATAGAAAGGAATACCTGCCTGTCTCCCACCACTTGATGCAGCCCACCTCACCAGCCAAGTGCAGATATTTCATTTTCCCTGTTCCTGCCTGTTTACAGGGAAGCCAAAGAATCTGTGCTTGGTGGGATAGGAGAGACAGGGCAGTCAGGAAGAAAAAGAATGAGATAGAGATTGCAAGGGAAGTTACCAGTGGGAAAATCATTATGTATGGAGACAGCTGACTGTACAGGATTACCAATGGCAATAGTGACATCATAAATGTTGGTTCACAAGGCTGATATTCCTCTTTTTTTAAAAAAAAATCCTTGAATTACGAAGAAGACTCTGGGTTTTCTGGCAGCCAAATGGGAAGAGGCAGCTCTGCAGGAGGCCAGTTGAGGCTCTGTTGATCACAAATCTATCCTAGGCTCCTGCTCCATTTGGCATCAAATGTTTGCATAGCAAAGAACTAATTACATGCTCTAATGGAAAAGATTAGTTTCCTACTGCATTACCTTGATCTGCCTTCATCTTACCTCATTGAAATATCTTCAGAAAACAGTAAGTGGACTGTCCCTGCAGCAGGTCAAGGCAGGTGTAGGGATAATCCAAAAAGCTCTCATAGCCAGATCCATACAGTGTAGTCAGTATGCTTGTTCAGAAGTACTCTATATTCCACCAACATACTTCCATACCAGGTTCAATAAAGTCTTGAAAAGAGTGTTGCTTGAGGCATTTAGCACATTATATCTCCTTTCAAAAGCTGAATCCCTGTTTGTTTCCTTGTATACATTGTCTCGATTGCCCTTTCTACAAACTAACACAATTGTAAAACAATTTTTTTATCGTTTTCCAGATAAATGCATGTAAGAGGTCATCTGTGTATTTAAAAATAGAAAATAAAAATAGAACTACCACCCTTTTCAATAATAAATAGTTACAGTGTTTTATGTTATTTTCCAGTTTGTTACAGGTACATCCAGTATTCCTTATGAAGGTTTTGCTTCTTTGAGAGGAAGCAATGGACCAAGAAGATTCTGTGTAGAAAAATGGGGCAAAATTACAGCTCTGCCCAGGTAAAGTAACTCTAAGAATGTTTAAAATAAATCCACTTGAAGCAGAAGATTTTGGGTTTCTTTAAATAAAAGAGAATCGAGGGATTCAGCATAATTTGTTTCCTGTTCCTTAGATTTGCTTACTATGAAGCTTAAAACCACTCTTATTTTATTTTTGTCTCCAAAAAACACTTTTGCTTTTCAGCAAATTTCTACATGAAATACAAACATAGTAACATTGTTTTGAAACAATTCCTTTCTGCACCATTTTTTTTTTTCTATCTTTGTCTTTTCCCATTGATGTATAATACCTGACTAGTCTCAGCTGCTTGTCCTGATTATGGTCCTGGGTAAAATATAGCTTTATATGTGTCAAGGAATGAATGCTTGTTAAAAGAAGTGGAAAGCAGACTCTTTGGGCAAGTATTGAAAACCTAATGATGTGGGGGAAGATCCATATGACTAGTACTAACAGAAGATGCTGCTTTTAGTTGATAGAGCTGGTGAAACTAGAAGCACCAAAGTCAGAAGCAGAAATATCTCTTACCAGGAGTCTCCACAGTGACGGCACATGTTAAAAAGGGGTGGAGCTTCAATTGCCTAGTCATACCCACGTTTATGATGGCCTTACATTACAATATGAGTGCATAGTATCAGCTGCTCCTTCCTCAGAAAAGTAACTGACTCTCAGTCTGTTAGGATGCACAAGCAAGAAGAACGAAGCAGAAGATTTGGAAGAGAAAGAGATGGCTGCATTCTTATATTTATAGTTGCTGCTTTTCTGCTCTAGTTACTGCTTTTCTGATATCTATAAAAAAACTAGTTTATCAAGAGTTGTGTTCTGAAATCTCTGCTACCTCTAAGTTATTAATTTGAATATCTGTCAGGGTGTAGCCAAAAAGATCCTATTGTTCTGCTCTGCAAAATACCGCAATGTGTTGAGCAGACGGCAACAGTGAGCTTCTGAGGCAGCGCTAGATTTTTTTTTTCTTTTTACCAAGTAGTGGCAAGTCTTTGGCTGATTCTTTCTCTCATCCCCTTTCCTGTGGCATGCCTCTAAACTTTTGCTTCTATTTTTCCTTAACAGCAGCTTGTCATATCCTGACATATAAATTGTGGTTAAGCTAAAGTGTGCTGGAAAATCTCTTATGCTTATACCCATTACCTCTCAGATTGAGAAATAATAATAATACCTCTGAGAATTGGTGAAATAAAACAGCCTGATTTTTTTCCCATGTAGATTATAATAAATGTTAACACATTGAATGGCTGAAAATAGATTTAATTAATTTTTAATTCTGACATGTCCTTATTTTGCTGCTGACCTGGACTCATAATTTTAGCATGACTTAACAACATTTAAAAACATCTAAGCACTTTTAAGTGTATGTATGGATGTAAACATGTTTAAATAAAACATAAGATTAATCATAAACATTTAAGAAATCATACTTTGATCGCATCTCAGCTTTGGATGAAAAGAAAGTTGTCTTCAGTTCCATAGTACTTGTGTACAGAATTCTTCAAGCACTCAATAGTACAAGTTTCAGATGCTGCCTAGTACTGACTGATTGACTACCCATTTTTTTTGGAGGCAGGGAGATTTCCCTCGAAGTATCTGCTGCTGTGTTACTGGAGACTGATTTAAAATACCGTCTAACCTGTCTGAGCTTTCAGTTGCAAATACATTCTTAGTTTATGTTCTGCTGAGATTATAGTCTTCCTTGAACATTTTTCAGGTCAATAAAGCTCAAGCTTTACTGTCTGAGAAACCAGTTTTGCGCCTATGTGCACTATTCACTTTCAATTTATTGTAGTTGAGATATAAAGGAAAACAGAATTGAGATAGCTCCTTCTCCTGATCTTCCTGCACTTTGAGATCACTGTAGCCATGATGGTAAATGTTCCAGCCACGCTGAAATATGTAGGGTGATAAAATGGGGGAGGGCATATGTAGGTGAATGAGCATTACTCATAAGAATGAAGATGGACAGGTGTGAGACCAAGCAGTGAGGCTGCTTTATCTCATCCAGTTTAGTCCCTTCATGTTTATGGGTAATTAGTTTGAACCTCTGTGCATGAAACTTCTTGTCAAGTTATATTGGGTTTTGGATCCACAGTAATTTCATTTTATAGCAAAACTAAGAATGAATGAATTATTTTAAAAGGAAAGTTAATGGATATGGTCATAAAATTTCTATTATCTAAGGAAGTATGTTACCATATTGAAAAATGAGAATTATCAATAAATATAATGTAACCCAGGATAATTCTTACTATAGTCTTCCTTCCTGAATGCACATACTTTATCAAAGTTGTAACAGTGATAATTTATTTGCAGATTTGGTGTTCTGAAATGCAATAAATAGGAGAGTAATGAACTGGATAGAACAATATTGCCTCTGTTTTAAGATCCACCAAATGAATAATTTTCAATGTATTTTAATAAAGTAATAGCAACTCTATTAAATTAAGTCTAATTTTATTTTTATTCTGATAGCTTCCACTGTTTGGAAGTGACTTTTGGCATGCTGCTGAAAAGCTATGATTTGTAATCTTGAAAATATTGCAAAGTCTTATTTTAACTGGGCCCATGCAGTGGCTCAGTGGTTAAGATCCTTGGCTTGTCAGTTGGAAATCTGACAGCCCAGATTCGAGACCCAGGTGCCATATGACGGGATGAGCTGCCATCCTTTCCCCAGCTTCACACAACTTAGCAGTTCGAAAGCATGCAAATGTGAGTAGCTAAATAGGAACCACTTTGGTGGGAAGGTAACAGCCCTCCATGACATCATGCTGACCACATGACTGTGGACAAATCTTTGGACAGTGCTGGCACAACAGCAGTGCTGTCTCAAAGGCAAACGGAGATGAGCACCACCGCCTATAGTCAGCAACAACTAACAAATAAAATCTGCAGGGACTGCTTTACCTTTTTATTCTTATTTTAATTTCTTTAAAGATTTATCTCCTTTCCCCCCTCTCCTCTCCCAGTAATTTTGAAAAGCATTGTAGAAAGTTTCTAAAAATCTAAATTAAAAATACACTACATACTGGCTACTGCTTCGGCGCAAACAACTAGAAACCAAAGTATATAGTGCTTTTAGGCAGAGGCATAGAAAAATAGGAATAAATGTGTTTACAATTCATCTTTTAATCTAGGAATAAATTAACTTCTGAATTAAGAGTATGTTTGGGAAGAAGTTCTTGTTCTTAGTTTTTCCTCACTTGATTTTTGGTGTCATAAAAACTTTCTCTCCATTTTTCCCCAGAGCTCACACTTGTTTCAATCGTCTTGACCTTCCTCCTTACCCATCGTTCTCCATGCTCTATGAGAAGCTGTTGACAGCTGTTGAAGAGACGAGCACATTTGGTCTTGAATAAGACACGAATTGTCTAACCCAGTATCTGGGACTTTTGTGGATCAATCCCCCCAAATACACGAATGCTTATAGCAAGTTGCAAAGATAAAAACTATTGTACAGTGCAATTGGAAGAATGGGACTTTATGAATGAGAAAAATTGTAACAGCTGCATGAGTACTCTAGAGCAAGGGTTGTGGCCTTGTTCTCGTGAGCACCAAATGTTTAAAACTTAAGTCGGATTTTTAAAAATGACAAAAGATTAGCAACAATTAGACCGCTGCAAAATCTAATACATCTCAAAAATGAATTTCATCAAAATATTTGAACAGAGTTCAGTGAAATACAAAGATTGTTAGCTTGCTGCTAAATTGTAAGAGGATAAGTAAAAATGCTTTTTAAAAATCAAATAGGAGTTATTTCCCAATGGTACACTACTATATGTCTTACACAATACAAGAATATGCTATATATGCTATACCTAAATCTATGTGTGCCTGCATGACATCTATTGCATTTCAAAGATACAGCACAAAGAACAGTTATTTTCTGCAGCTTAACAAGGGTATGAAGAAAAGTTGGCAGCAAAAGATGGTGTGAACAGAAAGACTTTTAATTAGGAGAACCTGTACAATTGTATATGCAAATCATGTTTAGCAGAAGGAGAGCTGTTGTAAGAGATTAATGGTTAACTTTATTCTTTATACTGCATGAAGGCTTTTTAAAAAAATAATGTGAGTTTATCACAGCATATCAGGAAAAAGAAAGCCTCTTACACAGTGACTTTTGTTTATTTTTATAAGTTCATAATATTGATTTTCTTAGGGTGTAAATAAGAAAATAGACCTTTTTTGTTCTTTTCACTTTTCCATGCTTAAATAGTTCTTGTGTTCAATTCTTTACACACTTAAGGTGTATATTTGTGTACACACACACACAAACAAACACACACCTTTATTTTTATAAAGGTAAGGTATTCCTGAAACTATTTTTTGCACCGAATGTACCAAAGTCAAAAGGATATTGTGAATTAAATAACAAAAAATATGTATCACTTCATCACTTCATACAAAATCTATAGAAGGTAGCTACTTTAAAGAACATGATTTTTATTTCCCAGTTACATTCTAATTAATGTCAGGATTCTGCACAGTTAAATAATAATTTTTAAAGCTCGCTACATGTAATAATGTGTAATATGCATTTTATTTCAAATGCACTTATTTTTTCTCCATTAACTAATTTCATTAGAGCTGAATACAGATACAGCTGAGTACATATGTTTCATATTTTGCTGCTTTTTTTTACTTTTGTACAGTACTATTATAAGCATTACAATGATCTGGAAAAACAAGAGGACTAGCACCTAAATGAATGAACCACTTTGTGTCACTCTCACATTTAGCAGCAAACTGTCTCCAAGATGTAAATTGTTTGTAGTGTCTTTCTAAACCCACATTTTCACTGATTAGTTTTCTTATAAATGTTTCTTAAAATGAAGTACTTTTCTATGGTTTATCTGAAAGCATGAATTCGCCATGTCAAATAAGCTTTTAATTTTAGAAACATTAAAAGGGATTGAACTTGTTTATAAAGATCTCCTGTGCTGAAAGACCACTTTCCTACATGGCAGAGGTGAAAGGGGTGTCTAGTCTTTTATTCTGTTCTTGTGATCACCATGAATGAATACACTGCACATAATTTACTTCTTTATCGTTGATGAACATGGATGATGTTCAGGCCATTGCCATTCCTGTCTCTTAGAAACAGACTGGGCTAAATACATTTTAAATTAGTCATTGCTATGAAAAAAGCTAGATTTCATTCACCTGAAATCTAGCTTAGCTACAGTGATATAAAATGGAGGCTATTTCTACATCTTTCCTGACTAAGATTTTGGTTCTGTTTGAGCCAATGCAATGAGAGGAAATCATGATCAGCCTCAAAACTAAGATAAAATGTCAGTTCTTAAATACAATTGTATGTTATCTCAGTTTCTGCTTTTTCTAAATTGGTAAAAAGAACATGCAAATAATTCAATATTTCACCATCAGAATGGGACTTTCTCTACAATTGGCAAACAATTGAACAAATCTCAGAATGATTCATGTTTCAAGAATTTAGTCACATGACTCACTTCATTTTAGAATTTAAAAAGTATAAAAATGCCCATAGGTTTTGTGTTATGTTATGTTAGTTTGCTACAAATTGAAAACTGAGTTTATAATCCAAAAGACTACGTGATCCTGTTGTCCTGTGAGCAGGAACCTTTCTTTTCCAAGCTGGTATCCTAGTTCTACTCACAGATTCACTTTGTGTACTCATAATTTATATTCTATATTCTTTTACTTATTACTCCAGAAAAATTTGAACAAGTTACTTATTTGACATGGAAAAAATGGTATGCTCAAGGTCTGGTTTTATTAAGACTAAAAATAATTTTATATTAAACAGGATCTGCACACACAATTTCTTTCACATCAAATATGTAACTGTATTAACTGCAGAGTTACATGCAATGTTGA
The DNA here is from genome assembly GCF_029215685.1 of Pituophis catenifer annectens. Lineage (NCBI taxonomy): Eukaryota > Metazoa > Chordata > Lepidosauria > Squamata > Colubridae > Pituophis > Pituophis catenifer. Next base: position 183,080,865 of record NW_027256881.1, read on the forward strand.
CTTCCTATGGCTGAGAGAGGAACTGGCCCAAGGTTACCCAGCTGGCTTTGTATCTAAGGTGGAACTAGAACTGGTGGTCTCTCAGTTTTTAGCCTGATACATTAACCACTACACAAATCTGGATGTTGGAAGATGTGATATCTTATATTATCCATTTTTTTTACCAGCTCTATTATTTTCAACAAAGTGATTCTATTATATACAAATCCAGGGCATAATATGAACAATCCTATCACTCCTGATTAGATTAGGAAAACATTTAAAGTGAAATTCAATTCTGATCAAAAGACCAGCCTATGCACAGCCTAAGATAAAGTCTTTGTTCACTGAATACATAAATAGGCTCAACATATTATCTCCAAGGGAAGTTGGAAATCCAGCAATAGCATCTGGCAAAGCTTCTGAAGAAAAGTTTCTGGCAGGTCATAAAGTTGGCAGAGAATATTAGGTTGGCATTTTGCTTGCTTTTTTAAGCTGTGGGAATAAATTCTGTGATTCCTCTCGTGCTTCCAGAAATTCACTTTTTAACATTGAGAATTGTATCTTTTTGTTTATGCTCTGACATCTCCAAACAACTATAGCTGTTTGTAAAGCAACTATAAATAACTGTTAGTTATTTATTGCAGATGTCATCCAGGTCATCTTAATGTTGCAACAGATGTTACCATGGTTTCTGAGATTCTCTTTTTGGATTTAGGAAATTCAATGGAAATATGTTGATTTCCTGAAAGGTTTTACTAATGTTAGAGTTACTGTGATTTATTATGAAGAAATACTAGCTTTTTGAAAATCTGATTTTATTGAATTATCCAGTTCTAGTTTAATATCTTAACCACTATACCAAACTGCATTTTACAGTGACAAAGTAATTACTTTGGAGTAGCAAGAGTAGATTCAGGTTAATACAATCTCTACTTACTGCTCAAAAGCTTTTTCAGACATGAGGTTGGACCTTCACCAATGTCCCAAGGCAGCCAATTATCTACTTGACTATGTTCTTTTTTATGAAAAAAGAGGATTAAAATTAGAGGTGGGGACTAATCTGGAGTCTAACAGCAACAGCTCTATAATGAATAGCGTGGAATGCTTGTAATCATAGTATTTTTATGTTTTAATAATTTATATCCTAACTCCCCTATATTTGATGACTGACAAATATGCAAATTGAGATTTAAACCCTATTTATGGCTTCTTCCCAAATGTGCTACTGGTAGTTTCCAAGTAAAGTTGTGGCACTGCTTTGTTGTAGAAGTGATCATATAATTACTATTCTAAGTTGTTGTTGTTGTTTTTTTTGTATGGTGAAACCAGTTCTAGTGTCCAAAGATAGCTTCAGACTTGCAGCTCACCAATTCTAGGTTCCTCCAGATATTATAGTTCAGTAAAATCGTATCAGTTTGTTTTCCATCCTTATTTGGGGAGAGAAAATGCTGTTTTAAATTATTTCTACTGGGAAACAAATGGAGACATTTGAATCCAAGGCCATTGAATTGTTTTGGGGCTTTCAATCCCAGTGACAATATTTTTTGGATGGGGGCAGCTAGGCTCGAGAAAGAAAGTAGTATTATTGTGGACCCAATCCTGCACCAAAGCTACAACTCTGAAAGGTGATGCAGAACACTCTTTTAAGTTCAGTCTTTGTCTTTTGAAATGTCTCATGGTTTTCTATTGTTAATTATTTTCAACCCAATTATAGAAGAACTTTCCAAAACCAGAGCAGAAATGGACTATATTTCGTGAGGCAGAAGAAGCCACTAAAATTAGGCTTGCGGTAATCCTATCACTGCTTAAAGAAACTATGGTTTACCTCACTGCTCAAGATGCCACACTGGATCTGACCTTTTTGATATTTTTGTTCTATCTCCAATTCTTCTTTCAATTGGGTTTTAGACTTGGCTCCAGGACTGCAATGGCATTGATCACACTTCTTAATTATTTTTAGCAAAAGTGGAATGGGGTGGTGCATTCATCCTGACTTTCCTTGCCCTGTTGGTGGCTTTTGATCATATTATCTTTCTAGATCATTTCTGGGGACTAGGAATAAGAGGCATGTTTCTTCATTGGTTCTCCTCCTTTGTCCAGGGCCAGTTGCAATCAGTGCTAAGCGGAGAAATCTAGTCCGTGACCTCTTTTCTGTGGGATTCCTTGGGGGCTCAATCTTTCTCCCACTTTTAACATGTACATGAAGCTGCTGGGTGAGGTAATCCATTGGCACCAGTGTGGGTATCAATATGTTGATTATACTGAGATCTATACTTCTATCCCAAGCCAATCAAAGGATGCCAGGAGGATTCTGTATCAATGTTTGGAGGCTGAGGGGTGGGGGTCTGGATGGGGAAGAACGGTCTTCAGCTCAACCCTAGCAAGATTGGCTGTGAGTTTTTGGGCCCACTAAATCTAGTATTTTTCTACCTTTAGTTCTGGATGAGGTTGCATTACTCAGAACTGGTGTGCAGTCTAGGAATCCCTCTGAACTCATGGCTTTTCTTTGGAGGTAGCAGCTGTAGCCAGGAGGACTTTCCCACATTTTCATCCTGTGTGTCAGTTGCACCTTGTTATGCCTGTGTTACACTTCAGTTCCATGAACTGTACTGGCTCCTAGTGTAATTCCAGATAGAATTCAAGAAGTTGGTTGACACCCAAAGCCTTTCATGTCATGAAGCTGGGTCATTTGTTTCTCTCTTAACTCTCCAGGTCTCAAAGAAGAAGAATGCTCTGGATTCCATCAAGAAGGTCCCTAGGAAATGGTTGTTTTCTATTATAGGGTCTGCTGTTTGGAACAAGATTAGATCCCAAGATTAGATCCCTGCTGGCTTTTCCAAAGCTTTAAAGACTTGGATGTGCTCCAAGATGTGGGGATTGGGAGGTTTTAGATGGCTTGTGAGAACATGCTTAATAGTACTGTGTTGTACTGTTGGGCTTTTCATGTAATCACTATGCTTTTATATTTTGTGGCATTGTTTTTAATGTGTTATCAACTGCCCATAGTTATATCTACAAAATGGGCATACATACATCTGTTTTACAAATTCCCCAATTTATTCTTAAGGGAGATACAACTGAATAGCAGCTAAAATAATCCCCCTCCTTCTTCCCTCCCTGTCATTTAACCTATAGGGAAAGTGCAAGAAAATTAGACTTGTTTAACATTCAAAGGACTGGATGGCACTTTAAAGTTAATACTAAAATGGAATGAATATATAAATGACTTACAATGTGATCTTGATATTTCTACCTATAAAAATTATAGGGAAGCTGTGGAATTCTGAATAGATATTTGCAAATAATTCTAATCTGAAAGAGAACTAAAGAATTAAGGAACGGTAGAGATTTTAATCTTAGGGTTTTTAATGAAGCAGCGTATGGCACTAGTGACCAGCTTAAATTAATACATTAGTTAGAGGACAGCAGTTACATATAAAGAAAGTAGTGCTAGCTACCGTAGTATTGGCTGTCAGTGTATACTTGGCCATTAACATTTGCAGGAAAGCTTGTCCAACCATAGAAATTGGTTTTGAAAGTCCAGCTTTCTGATCTATTGTACAAAAACAGTCCCATTATTGCCAAAGTCCCTACCATTGGAAATGTGTGCCACCAACAGTTTTTTTTTTAAATATTCAAAATTACTTATTGTTTTTTATAAATTCATCTGAAATTGATTTCAACTTTTAAAGTGTATTTTTAAGTTGTACCTTTTGGTGTCATGTTTAGTTTTTAGTTTTTATACTGACTTTATAGTTTTATTATAATATGGTTTCATTGTGAATGGTGTTAGTATTGAGAGAGCTGTATAACCTTTGAACATATTATATTAAATGTTTACAATAAATATACAGGAACCTCCATGTGTGGAGGAAGAGGATATTTTAAATGCCTATTTCCTGAAAAGTTCATTAATGGGCATGTCATGAGAGAATGAAGGGATCTTAAAGTTGATTGATCATATATTATATCACATGAGTAAAATTATAGATTACTGAAACGGGAAGGCACTGTTTTTGTCTAGGACACAATGTAAAAGAAGTGTTGAATCATGTTTATTTTTATGTTTATTAGTTTATGTTTATTATTATACAGCTAAAGCTAATGTATTTTTTTCTAAAGAGAAATCAATTTGTCCACACAATACTTACAAGGATAGGGTGGAATTCTCTCACTCCTCCCTACTTCCTGCTTTGGATATTTAATTGCCTATTAGCGCTGTCTGACTCAGCTATTAAGTTCTTAACTTTGCATATAAAATATGTATCACTCATTGTTAGGTCTACAGTGCTGTGCTCTGCAATTGTCTTCACATAACTGGCACAGTCTGGAGATTGTTACCTTAGCCTTATTTCCTATTTTTTTTTTTTCTCGTGAGGAAATAAGAACAGCTATTCTGAAGGAAAATGATTTAAGCAAATTCTGCAGAGTACTGTGGATCCAGTAAAATAAGTGGAATGACTGTTTTTAAAAATGGTAGATGCACTGAGTGATGATGTAGGCCTTAAAAGAGCCTTGCAATCCCTCGTCCAGTATTGTAAAAAGAGCCTTGGTAGCGCAGCAGACTAAAGCACTATTAAGTAACACCATCTGCCTGCAATTACTGCAAGTTCAAATCTCACCAGGCTCAAAGTTGACTCAGCCTTCCATCCTTTCAAGGTAGGTAAAATGAGGACCCGGTTTGTGGGGGCAATAAGCTGACTTTGTATAAAAAAGAATACCAGTTGTGGGGGGCGAAAGCAGTGGTGGGTTCCTCCCGGTTCGGTCCGGTTCGGCCGAGCCGGTAGCGGTGACGATATGACGTCACTGAACCATTCCCCCCCGCCCTCCCACCCCCCCATGTTCTTACCTTTTATTTGGTCCCACCCCCAATCTATTGCTGCCTGCTGAGTCCCAGTTGATGACTAGAGGGAAAAAAACTGTTTAAACTCTTGCCGCAGGGCTTCAAAGGGCCGTCCTACAGCTGATCAGTGTTAAAAGCAAACAAATGAGTCGGGTCGTAAGTGCGAGGACTGGTCGTAAGTGCAAGGATCTTCCAGAAATGACTCTGACCAGCTAGCCATGCCCACCTAGTCACATGACCTCCAAGCCACACCCACAAAATAAGCCACACCCACAGAAACAGTAGTAAAAAAATTTAGAACCCACCCCTGGGCGAAAGCCCTACTAAGCAGGTATATACAAAAGTATGAAGGCTATTGCTTAGCGCATTGTAAGCCGCCCTGAGTCTCCGGAGAAGGGCGGCATATAAATCGAACCAATAAATAAATAAACAAGAAATAAATTGTAATTACAATAAATTGGACATAAATTATCAGAAAACCAATGTTACGGCCTTTGCAAAAATGCCCAAACTCTGCTCATGGTATCTTAATGCTGATAATGTAAAGCAAGTAACCCCGTTTAAGTACTAGGGGTGGTCTTCCATGCCACTGGCTCAAGAAAAGCACATGGCATTTCTTGAGCCAGAATATGCGGCTGCCTCTGGTCAAAGATCAGCGAACACCATTCTCAAATTTTTCTGCACAAAGGGAGGATACTATGTTCCTGCTGCAAATAAGTTCTTTCTGGCCAAGTCGTTAGCACAGCTTCTATATGGGACCTTACTTGGACCCTCAGCTTCACGTTTCATACCACTGGAAAGAGTTCAATCCAAATTTATTAGAGCAACTCTCCAGATGCCGCGTTGTGTCTCAAATGCACTTCTGCGCCTGGAGACCGGATTGATAAAAATTGAAACAAGAATTTGTATAGCTTCTTTAAATCTTTGGCTAAAGCTTAATTTTTTCCTGCAAGGCCTTGCTCCATTAATCCTCCAAGACAAATTCTCCTCTTCATGGATCAAGGCCGTCAAGTCCAACCTTGCCAAACTAGGCTTCTCTCCAGCCTCAATATTCAATTTGGACTACGACCAAGCAAAATAAACCTTACAACAAAGGGTAGAGGACATTGAGAGGCAAGTGGACTTAGGGAAAGCTCCATTGTTTCTGACTCCAGACTTTATATGTTGTTATTCCTGCCAATTATCTTAGCCAGTTGGAGACAGCAAACCACCAGAAAGCATTTTCACTTGCACAGTGTTATGCGTTTCCATCGGCCATCCTGTATGGCAAGTATAAAAATATACCATTGATTAAAAGACTCTGCTCTTATGGCTCGGGAGAGTGGAGACTGTTGGACACATATTCCTTTGATGCTCTTCCTATAGAGATATTCAGAAAAAACATATCCCCCAATAATCAATAGGTATCCTGGCCGTTCCAACATTGCTTATCTCCAATGGCTGCTTAAGGATGAATAGACTGTGATTACAGCACAGGTGGCTAGATTCTGTGCAGCAGCACTGAGAATTCATTGGAAACACTTGATTAATCGACTATAGCTATTCTACACAAGTAAGGTAGCAAAGCCTTTTGCATTACTACTCTTCTGCATTTTAGTATTTAGTGACTATGGGCCTCACAGTTTAAGGATTAATATTATAGTATAGTTAGGCCATGTATAACTGACTGACTGGATGCCAAATTGTGATTTTAATGTAGATTTTATCTGTTATTTATTATTTTATTCTAGAATTTTAACTGGATATTCCTTGAGTATTTTTATTTGTTCTGGTCTCTGGTCTTTGACTGTAATATACTTGATTTGATTTTGAGTGATGATATAATACTGATTCAGCTATATAGTAGCCAACTAAAAAGAGTACCTGAAAGAAAGGTATAATAGTTGGCTATTACACTGTAATCAATTGCATCCGCTCATTCTGTCTGTCCAAACAGTTCATGATAGATTATCTCAATGCAGTGCTTTATGCCTCAAAGCATTGTAAGAATCATCAGGCTAATCTAACATTCGCTTACCAAAAGGGATAGTTTGATAAGGAGAATAACAGAGTTGGAAGGAATCTTGAAGATCTTCTAGTCCAAACTCCTGCTCAAGCAGAAGATCCTATACCATGTCAGACAAATGTCCAATCTCTTCTTAAAAACCTCCAGTGATGGAGCACTCACAACCCATTCCACTGATTAATTGTTCTCATGCCAGGAAATTTCTCCTTATTTCTAGGTTGGAGATCTCTTTGATAAGTTTCCATTTGTTGCTTCTGGTTCTCCTGGTACTTTAGAGAATAAAACACTGCTATCATGTCGTACCTAGTCCTTCTGTTCATTAGACCAGACAAACCTTATTCCTGCAACCATTTTTTTGTATGTTTTATCCTCCAGTCCCCTAATCATCTTTGTTGCTGTCTGCACTCTTTCTAGAAGCTCAACATCTTTTTGTATTGTGGCAACCAAAGCTGGATGCAGTATTTCAAGTGTGGTCTTACCAAGGCATTATAAAGGATAAATAATAACAATACAGCCACACTACATGGGGTAAATATATATAGACATTGGACAGCACTGTAAGAATTAGGTGTGATGGCATGAGAGAGAGAGAGAGAGAAAAAAAAAAACCCTCTCCCCGTGTCTAACTGTTTTGACATGCAATGCCCTATAGTGCTGTCCCGAGGAGAGGAGTTGAAACAGTTTATGTCCAGGATGTGAGGGGTCTGCAGATATCTTCTCAACATTCCTTCTGACCCACACCATATACAGGTCTTCTATGGAAGCCAGGCTGATTGCATTGTTTTTTCTGCAGTCCTAACTATCTGTTGGAATCTGTGCCTGTCTTGTTTGGTTGCTGTACCAAACGAGACAGCTATAGAAGCACAAATGACAGACTCAATAATTCCTCTGTAAAACTGTATCAACAGCTCCTGGGGCATTCTGAACTTCCTGAGTTGATGCAGGAAGAACATTCTTTGTTGTGTCTTTAAATGATGATTCTAATCTTGTGTCCATTTCAAATCCTGGGAGATTATAGAAAACTTGAAGGACTCTACTGCCGATACTGTGCTATTAAATATAGTAAGAGGTGGTAAAATAGAAGGGCTCCTCCTAAAATCCCCTTTTGTCTCTATAGTGTTAAGCATGTTCAGCTCCAGATTGTTACAAATGTACCACAGGGGCAGCAGTTTCATGTAGTTGTTAAAAAGGAGCAGAGAGATTACTGAATGCTGCAGCACCCACAAAGGAGAGGCCGTGGGCTGACTCTCTTGCCCATTATTAATAACGATTAGAATCAGCCATGGAGAAAGGAATTGAACCAGTGCACCACTGCACCACCCAGTCCCAAATTCCACAGCTGGTCCAAAATGATACCATGATTAATGATATTGAAAGTCACCAAGAGGTCAAGGAGAACGTAGATAATTGCACTTTCCTTAGATAATCCCAGTTTTACCAATGATCATTAACAAGCGCAATCAATGCCGTTCCCGTTCCAATGACCAGGCCTGAAACCTGACTGAAAGGAGTCTAGATAATCTCTTTCATCCAAGTTCCTCTGGAGCTGCAACACAACTACTTTCCCCGTATCCTTCCCTAGAAAGGGAAGGTGGGAAATTTGATGAAAAATGTCTTGTATGGTGAGATCTAATGATGGCTTCTTAAGAATGTGGAGAACCACAGCCTCCTTAAAAGTTGTCGGGAACACCCTCCCTCCTGTAGTGATACATTAATCACTTCATGCATCCTCCTGGAATTCACCGTCCTGGAACCTTTCAATAACCAGGAAGAACAGGGATCTAATCAGCAAGTAGTTGCACTAACAGCCTTGAGGACCCTGTCTACTTCCTCAGGTCCAGCAGGATCAATCAGCTCCCAGATAATAGGGTAAATCCATCCCTTGGGCATCTGTAATATCTTGGGTGTCTCAGAAGCTGAAAATGCTGCTGGCCCAAACAATGGTTGCTAACAGATACTGTAGCTGTAAATATTGCCACTGAGTTACATCTGATACATATTTGTCTCTTAGTATTGTATATATTTGAAATTCATCCTTACCTATCATTTGGTCCAAAATCAAATTTTCCATATCACCATCTTTCCCCTAATTTTTAATGTTGCAGTTCCGCATAAAATGAATTTAGAATGGGAAAAGGGATTGATACTTTTTAAAAAAGATATTACATGCCACAGCTTTCTAACTAATGTAATTGATTCCAAAGATACTAGAGACCTACTGTATTTAGAATTTTATTATCCACCCAGCAAAAGATGCCAGACATATGTATTCCAAAGTTGCCCAAATCAAAAAAACTAATACCAATTGTTGACTTGTAGTATTTATTACAGGACAGCAGGTAAACTTGATGATATTGCTCCAGATTCAAAAAACTGAATCCTTCCTCACTAATTGATAATTGCATTTTCCATAAGGATATTCTTGGAATAAAGAAACCCCATTAACATTTCTAAACAAAAAGTTTTTTAAAAATTTAAAAAAATATTTTCCAGATACTTGAATAAGTATTCCTCTCTGCATAGAAATTAATCTGGGAATGATACTCATTTTGAAAGCATTCATTTTACTAAAAATAATAAGATTTAATGACTCCTATCTATCCATATCTAAAGAAACCTTTCTATATATTTTATTTTTATTACTAAAGTGACCAACTTTTTTACAATGAGAAGAAGGACACAAATAAATTGAAGAAAAATAATATTGTAAATAAAAGAAACATTTTATTCATTGCAACAATGAGTCTAATGCATGTGTGTGTGCCGTGTTGTGTTTCGGTAAGAAGTAAACAAAGCCACTTGTGCGTGGCGCTCTCTTGTGTGCGGCGCACTCTCTCAAAATAATTCTCCTGTGCAGAGTGCATGCGTCTCATAATTGCGTCTTGCTGCACTGTACCGAGCCTTGACGAATCATCATACAAGTACGTCACATCACACGCAACGGATCGGATTGGCATCAATCAAATACGGAGATTTACAGATTAGTCTTCAAATATCGAAAAGGAGGACATGTAGGAGGACACTTTTCGAGAGAGGACAGAATTTACAAAAGAAGGACTGTCCTCCCTAAAGGCGGACGATTGGTCACCTTATTATTATAGGTAACTGAGTTATATCTTTCAGTTTATATTAAATATTTCGGTATCTGTATGCTGAAAGATATAACTCAGTTAACAGGTAGCTTTAAATTAGGTTCTCAATATTTGGATCTATTTGAAGATACCAAGAGATGGAGTACTGTCTAGTCTAGTGACAATAACATGAATATGAAATATACAGAGATTGTCCTTAGTCCTTAAACTACAACAATAACATAACAAAACATTTATAATGAACAATCATCAGATAGCACTTGAATGAAAATTGACTATATTACAAGTATCTGGTTTTCAAATTCTCGAGTTTAGTAAATAAGAAGTTTGACTCTGATACTTTGCAAAGGATGCTCCAGAACAAAACACCAAATTCCCAAGTGCAGAAACCAGCTACAAATTAGCATAATGTGTGACTTATCAAATCTAAAGTGGTTCATGGTACACAGAGGCTTGGTAAACAAATGGATTATGGTAGATGTGATAGACCACAAGTTATGCAGGCCTATTTATAGTATTTTTATAAATATTATAAACAGCAAGTGCATAAAACAGGCCTTCAAACATGCAGGAAACAGCCATTGGAAAAAAAAAAAAGTGCCAAACCCAAGCCTAATGAAGTGATTTAAATACATGGAAAAGGGCATATTTTTTCCTTTGTTGGGAAGATGTGGGAAAGATCCTTATCTGGATTATAACATGTTGGACCTATCAGGCTGAAACAGAGTCTTTTTGCATCTATTATGCATGATAGTACGAAAGAACTCATTGCTGCTAATGGGAGATATTTTAAAAGCAGTGGGAAAAACTGCAGAAAGGGGCTAAGTAGGACTCTGATTAGCTATTTATTAAAGAAAAAACTAACAGTGGATGTTAGTGGATGCAATCATTACCTGGCCCACTGGCAGGCCATGGTCTGTTCGGAACTGGGCCATGTGAGTGGTGGGCCAGCATGCGTGTGTGTGCAGTTCAACTTGCCTGAGAAGCAGGCTGGTGTGCTCGTGTGCAGCTCGACTTTCCCGAGAGGAGGGCCACTACTTATGTGAGCCAGTTCCCTTCTCCCCCCCCCCACCGAGCTGCCAAGCCATAAAGATTGAGGACCGCTGTACTATCCAATCCTCAGTGTAGTGGGCTGTCTCCATAGAAAAAAAAATCATAGATGTGAATCTGGTCCTTCAGATGTTTGTTTATTTATTCATCAAATAAAAATTACAAATTTGAATGAACAAAATGAAAAAAACTAAAATGTGACGAGTAACAGGCACGTTAGTGCACTTATGCACTCTCTCTTAGGAACCTCTTAAATATAGGATTCCACAGAAGTCAAATTAGAATTAAAACTGTGAAAGTTATAGCTGAAACAATTGAATCAGGTAAGATATTCCAGACTTCAACAACTCTGTTACAAAAATCAAACTATTTACAATCAATTTAAACTTGTTGCTGATTAAATCTCCCAGCATTCCTCGCCATTGTTCATGCTAGCCAATAATTCTCTACAGTAATTCTCTGCAGAATCTGAAGAGTCACAGGTTCCACATTCTGCATGTTCCTCAAAAGTTTTTAAGCAGTGGAAAAGTTATTTTTTTCTGTTTCTAGCAACTGTTATATACAAAGGAAAAATGTCTCTCTGAACTTTGTTTCTAAAAGCTTTGTTGATAGACCTACCCTCCATTAATTTATCTAATCGTCATTTAATATAATCACTGCAGTCTGTGCTTCACTTGATCGTTTTTCATAATATTTAAAATATTATGGATATTTATCATATTCATAATATTTACAAAATGGAAATAAGGTGGATAAAGTGTTCGGCACTGTTGCATGAGGAGTATGACAAACACAGAGAGAGATATCATCTGCACTCTTAATCAGAGAAGGTAATGGACTTCTAAAGGTGACAGTAAAGCAAAGGAATGTATTATTGGCTCTTCACACACTTGGGCTGCAATGAAACGCCATTTATTTTACTGTATGGTGGAAGAGCAGGCAGTTTGAAAAAATTGCCCTACTCTGTGGTGCTTTCTTTTCCTCCACTTTGAGTCTTTTCCCCAGTGCAGCCTCTCCCAAGGCAGAGTTGTCAATAAAGATGCAACCTTGACACAAGTGTGGGAGGAGAGGGAAGGAGAAGGGAAGAGATGCCCATTCTGGAACTCTGTAGCCACCAGCACAAAGCTCAGACCAATCAAAAGGAGGTCTTTTTCCTTCAGTAGTTGACCATACAAAAGAGAGGAAAAGAAATCTAGCAGCCCAATAAGACAAAGCACAGTATAAAAATAGTGTAGAGATCTACATATTGGCTGGTAACAGGAAAAAAAATCTCAGAGAGGGGGAACTTAAGGCAGCTTTAGAAAGACATGATACATACTAGCAATGTTATAGAGTACATTATATAGGTAACTGTAATAGAATAGCAGGTAATAGTAGTAGAGTATAATATATTGAATAGTAAGGCTATGTAATATAGATGCTGTCATATAGTAACTGAAGAGTAATAGTGTATAGTAATTGTCATAGTAATAGCACACAGGTAGCAAATGAATAGAGAACTGTATAATAAGCACTCGCATAACATGTTTATATGTTTGCTTTTATAAAATAAAACATCTCTTCAAACCGAAACCACCTGTCCTAAGTCCAGTGTTTTTGCATCTCTCTTGAGTAGGGATCAGTTCAATTAGGTGTGGTTTAAAAAAAGAACCCATGACAGTTTTCTTTGCTTGCTTTTTAATAAGTTTTTTTTCCTTTGGTTCAGCTACTGGTATGTCCATTTGTTGGAGACTGCTTGGACAAGTCCCTGAAATTTTCTTTGCAAGTTTTTTTTAGCAAAATAAAGTAGGGTTGCCAGGTGTCCACTATTTGAGCGGACAGTCGGCTTTTTTCACATTATGTTCACTATTTTTTTTCACAAAATAGTGGACATTTTTTTATTCAAAAACTTTATGATGAAATGGTACGTAATCTAAAGCTGTACAGTCTAAGAGAATAAGGATAGGAGATTCGTGTTTTGTCTTTCTTTTTTTTTTTTTTAATTGAAAAAGTTTTTTCAAATACAAATTTTTCCCCCTTTCCCCCCCCCCTCCTCCCAACCCCCCCCTCGCCCTCCCCTCCCCCTGTGGCTTCTTCAGGGTACAACCCAAATTCATAACAGATTATATAATACTTTACCATCCCCTTATCTTTTTTTTTATAAGTTAGAATGAGACAAAGATCGAATATCCATTGAACTCGATTCTCCGAAAAAATTAATGAGATTAAAATAAAAATATATTATAAAATTATGTACAGTTCACATTTTAAAAATGTATTGTAGCTTGTGTCGACTGACCTAAAATGGCGTGTTAAAATGTTTGTAAGAAAATATATAATTTAATTGTAAATTTTTATTTATTTCTTTACTACTTAACACCCCCCCCCCCCGCTTGTCCGCTATTTTTGGGAAGCAGACCTGGCAACCCTAAAAATAAGATAGCTGGAAGGGATTTATTTTTTTTCAGAAGACCTAGGGCTGTGACCAAAATGACTAGCCGAAGCTGGCTTTCTGCCTAAGGCGGGACTAGAACTCACAATGTCTCAGATTCTAGCCTGATGCCTTAAGCATACTCCAAACTGGCTCTCTTTTATAAGAATACTGCATCATTGAATATATCTCCAGGGCATTTACATGGAACAAGGTCAAGGGAGAAAGCTTATCCCTGCAAGAGGTCCAGAGAAGAAGCTCAGCATGTAACTACCTGGGAAAGTGCTCTTTATTTCATTGGATGTAATCAGTGGTGGGATTCAAATAATTTTTGGGCCTAGTAGGCCTCCCTGCTGCCTCCTGGGAGCAAAAACGGGCCACGGGGGAGTGGGGCTGTGCTGCACCCCACACACACTGTTTTGGGCTTAGAAGGCCTCCCTGCACTTACCTGGGAGCCAAAACGGGGCGCATGAGGATTCCTGGAAGGAGCAGGACCAGCCAGCAATTTAACAACCTGTTCACCTGAACCGGCTCAAACCGGCTGAATCCCACCACTGGATGTAATCAACAATATTCTAACTATCAAGGAAACTTCTGTTATGGATCCAACTGTAGAAGAGAGGATGAAAAGAAATGACTAAGACTTTTTCAAAGGACCTGCCCAGCCAAAGTCCAACTCTGAGAGAAGTCGAAGGACTTTAACAGATACTAACAATAATTCCTCACAGTGGTCCTGCATGTAATCTCCCTGTTCCTCCACACCCAGAAGAGACTTGGTTACCTAAAACAGGGCTATTAACCAGTCTTTGCAGACATCATAAGAGAGGTAGGTTTCTGACAGCCACAAAATAAATCCTAATGAAGGCTTTTACCTGTGCTCAGCTAATTTCATTTTTTGTCTTTCTCCAGAGTCATTCTAGGTTCTCTTGTTTCACCTCATCCCTCAGAATTCCCTGTCAAACCATGATATACTAGGATAGCGTTTCTGAAAGGGTGCTCTAAGACCCTCTCAAGGAATCTGTAAAATCAAAATTATTTGCTAGATACTAAAGATTTTTGCTAAAATTTGAAACAATGTCATTTTTCTCATTTTTATTTGTTAAAATATACTTTTCACAAGAAATATTTTATGTTTGTTGATATCTAACTCAATAAATATTCTATAAATGCATCAATTTAACTTCAGTACTGTAAGTATTAATAAATATAATTTACACAAACCAAAGCTCTTTTGGGGTCCCTCATAAATGTTTAAAAGTGAGAAGAGGCGTTGAGAGTGAAACGTTTAAGAAATGGTGCTCAAGGATATCTGCATACAGAGTGTGCACAGGTATGATCTGATCCAAGCCCCTTCCACATTCTCGTTCCAATTACCTCAGCCAACTTCATATCAGAGGTTTAGGAACCCCCTAAGTTTCTCCTGAAACCATATTGGGTCCACCCAGTCCCTGGGATGGATGGATCAAATACACTCTCTCCTCATTTAATGACCACAATCCAGTAAAATGGTCACCTAGCGAACACATGATAGAAAGACAGGTGCTGCAAAGATCACTGGCTGCTACCCTCTCATCCAAATAAAGTTCTCTTGTACAGTTGTGCCAGTGTTATTCCGACTTAGTCCAATGTACAAGTGTTGTCAGGCACACAAAATCTAGTTGTAAATACACACATTGGTCAGAATGGTTTTTTTAAAAAAATTACCATTATATTTGCAAATGGTCACCAAATGAGGGCTGCTAACTAAGGAGTGGCTATAGGTCTTGGCTTCCTGCAGGGAGGAGCTATTGCACAAAACTCCAGGGCCAAGAGGGAGTGGCAAGGGACTGATACTTGTGCCACCAAATCCCCACTTTCATCATTTTTCTCCCCATAATATTCCACCAACCTTAAAGCAAATGGATCCATCCAAATACAAGTAATCCTTGATTTATCACTTAGTCATGGTTCAAAATTGAGGCAGACCCTCAAAAGCTATTTACAACCTGGTTCTGAAATTATAGGCACTGCAGCCTTCCTGCAGTCATTTGACCTTACAACTGACCACAGGGACCACAGCAACTCTCCCCCAATCTCTCCCTCCACCCCAACTGGATCCCCGCAGACCTTATGCCTACTTCTCACTCCACCGAGCCCCACACCCTCCTCATCTTTTGAAGACCTCTGGAACTCGAGTTATGGAAGGAGGGCAGACTGCTCCATTCCTGGGCCATGTGGCACAATCCCGCAAGCAGCCGCCATTTTCAGGGTTGCCGCATGGAATTGTGATTACACTGAAAATAGTTGCTGCTTCCAGGATTGCACCATGCAGCCCAGGAATGGAGCAGCCTGCCATTTGGCATCACTTCACTAACCTGAATGGGGTGAGGGGGTGAGGAGGACGGTGTGGGGCCTGGTGGGATGGGAAGCAGGCCCAAAGCCTACAGGGATCCTGAGGGGTAGGAAGCGAAGCATGGGAAGCAAAGCATGGAGCACTTCTGTCCAACATTTAGCACCTCCACTTATATAAACTCTGAGCCAGGGGTGGGATTCAAAAATTTTAGCAACTGGTTCACTGCCCGGTTGCTGGGTGGGCGTGGCCATGTGGGTGTGGCCTACTCGGCCTCCTACATCATGGTGGTGGGAGGGGCGTTTTTGCCCTTCTCAAGCTCTGGAGGCTTTCTTTGAGCCTCCGGGAGGGCGAAAACAGCCTTCCCTGGGCTCCAGACACCCTCCATTGGCCGGAAATAGGCCTGTTTCCAAACTTCCGGGAGGCCTGTCTTTCGCCCTCCCAGAGCCTCCGCGTGGGCGCTGCACTTACCTGGCATCCAAAATAGGCTGCATGGAGACTCCTGGGAGGGGTGGGGTGGATGGGGCCAGCCAGTCTGGCGAACCAGATGTAAAATTAGCGTTCAAACCAGCTGAATCCCACCTCTGAAATTCTCCTTCCCCACCACTGTTTTGGAGTCTTATGAGCAGGTTTTTTTCATGAGTCCATGAAAATCTGCCTTAAGAATTAGACAGGAGCCTAAGCAGAAATAGTAGAAGCTGATATTGTCATTATGATATTTCAACAATTTATCTTATTAAAAATGTAGCAGATGCCACTCTCTCTCGCCCTCCCTCCCCCCTCTCATAAATCTACTTGCCAGATCCAAGCAATCACAGCTCACTTTAAACAGCTGTGTGTTGTATTTCAACAATTTGATTGCATGAATTTCCCCACTTGAGTGGCACTTAAGATGTTCTGAATGGAGTTAAAGAGTGGAGTTAAACAGTATTCTTCATTGTTGCAAAATTTTTATTGGCATCCAGCAGATCAAACCTGTGTAACATTCTGGTTGCTGTCAAGGCTTCAACAAAAGATCCAATTGTACACTTTCCATCAATGCTGGGGTATCTGCCAATATATTGCCATAGTTATGTATTAATAAATTTTATATCATTTAGGGGATGGTAACCCTTGATCTATTATAAATGAAGCCCTCGAAAAAGGCCTCTTAATCTTGGCAAGAAATCTAAATGCATAGATCAGGGGTGTCAAACTCAATTTCATTGAGGGCTGCATCAGGGTTGTATTTGACCTCCGGGGGCTGGGGTGGGCATGGCCAGGGGGGCCATGGCCAGCTTGACATCACTTGTGTCAGGGACACCTGTGATGGTCCAAGCACTTTGCCAGAAAAAACATGCTCCCGAGCTCTGTTTTCGGCTGCAACAGCCTCCTGCAACCCTCTGCCAGTGAAAACGGAGCTCATGCTGCCCTCCCGGGCTCCGTTTTCACTGGCAGAAGCACCGCAGGCTGGTTCTTCACTGTTTCCAGGGTGCCCTCGTGGGCCAGATCTAAGAACCCTGCATGCCAGATCCAGCCCCCGGGCCTTGAGTTTGATACCCCTGGCATAGATTGATAAATTGTGACTTGATAGGAAGAAGTCAAGTAAAAATATAGAAGAGCAGCAGTCTGAAATCAGAAACCCCATTAATGTGGTGACAAAAATGATTTGCACTCACAGAGAGAAAAGATGGCGCCACAAAGAGATGAGGGATGACAGCATTGATTTGATATAAAATGGATGACTAAGCTTGCAAATGCAACAAAAGGCAAAAAAGAACTGACAAAACAAATCTGCAAAAAGATGAAAAGTGGAAGAGACCTTTGGGGAATGGCACTGCTGCAAAGATGGAGATCACAGTTAGGCATGGTAACCAATGGACACAGTTTTCAACCATGAAAACACTGTCAAGCATAGGCAACTCAATAGGACTATCCATCGATGTAACATGGCAAGTTGCTAAAATGACAGCTGAGTGTTACAATGCTAGAAACAGGGCTTTATTTTACATTTAAATTGTGATCCCTCCACAGCGCTGCATCAAACACTAGATTATCCAGTGTGACCTTTTAAGATTGCTTCAGTTGTTAAACAAGCTAAAACCAGCAAAGCTGAAGGACCTGATCAAATTATGACGGAGAGATTGAAGACAGAAGGGCTTCAATAATGTAGTAGTACATTATATTTATTTATTCTCAATGGCATGGAAAGAGGAACAGGTTGTGCTTGACTGGAAACTGTTTTAAAAAATGTGACAAGACACAAAACTATCACAAGGTCAGCCTACAGCCAACAAAGAATCCCCCACCCAGGAAGAACAATGTGGTTTTAGACTAGGCCATGCTGCGTGGACCAGATTTTCACTGTCATGCAAGCATTTGAGGAGTATACATGATGTGGAAAGCAAATTATTACACTTCATTGATTTCAAGAGTGTCTTCAACATCATCCACCAGGGCTTTGTGTGAAAAGCTATTGTAAAGGTGTACCCAGTAACATTTGTCCAAGTTATGCTGTCTGTTATGCACCTTTACTGGGTATACCAAATTTTACTTCTCATCCTTGCAGGGTGAAAGAGCATGGTGACAAACCAGTTCCATCACAGTTAAAATAGGAGTGAGACAAGACAAGAGTGTGTATTATTATCATTGCTGTTTAGTATGATGATGGATTGGGTAATGGAGAAGTGCTTGACTAAATGTATAGGAATTCAGTGTCAGGTGGATGAGCTGTACTTCACAAATGCAACATACACTGGTATCTTTTCATGGAGGAGTCAGGACTGAAGACACAGGCGCCATTAGATACCATAAACAAAAGAGTAGAGAGGCTGATACTATGGATAGGTACAAAAATGATCAAGGCTATGTACGATGGAACACAAATTAACCTGGTCCTTAATAAGTCAATTGAGCAGCTGGATGAGTTCAATACCCATCCTCCTTGATCTTTGCATCAAGATCTTACATACAATACAGTATAGATATTTTGTGGACATCTATTCCTATTATTGAAGAAACTGGCAGTGATCAGGTAGCCTTCACCAGCAAAAGGGGTAGCATGTCTGAGAAAGAAAAACATCAGTTCAAAAATGAAGCTGAGTATTCATTGTAGTGAATCATATAATGGCCACTGCTTGCTCGGGACCTATAAAAGCTGGGAGTCAGATGAGATGCCTGAGGACAATTTTGGGTGATTCCTTGTGTAATCAATGGTGGAATGAAGACATTTGACAGATATGCAGTCAGCAACCCATTACTGGCAATAATATATAGCAGTGTTGGCGAAACCTTTTGGCACCGAGTGCTGAAATGAGAGCGTGCGGCGGGTGGGGGGGGAGTGCTGGAAACTAGAAGAGCAGTTCCCTGGCATGCATGTGCATGCTGGGAAGCTGAGCTTCTGGTTTCTGGCATGCGCATGCGCATTGATCACCTGGTCTTCCGGTTTCTGGTGTGCACCTGAAACCAGAAGCTCAGTTTCCCGGTCCATGCATGCACGCCAGGGAGCTGCTCTTCCGGTTTCGGGTGCTCCCATGTGTGCAAAGACCAGCTGGAACCCGGAAGAGCAACGGGCAATGGCTGGTGTGCTCGGAGAAATGGCTCTGCATGCAACTTCCGGCATGCGTGCCATAGGTTCGCCTTCATGGATATATAGCAATCATGATTTTGTTAGATCGGGTCTGTCTGCAGAATGGGTACAGGATCCCTGGCTGGAAAACAAAATGTCCCTAAACGAAGCCAATCAGAGGCTGAACTCCAGCAGCTAGGATCTAGTGTTAAAGAACTTACAGCATTCGCTTAGGACAGAAATACTAGAAGGGTATTTGTAGAGATTTATTAGCCATAACTGCCTCTCTTCCAGTAGTGATACTCCGTAGAGCTTTCCTGCTGCTGCTTCAGCATGTAAATGAATGAATGCATATCCTGTTGCATGTCTGGAGGGTCACTATGGGAACCAATGCTGGACTAGATGGTCTTTTTCTTTGAATCAGTATGGCTGTTCTTAGGCTTTTTAAAGAGAATAAGTGTGGCTCTTAGATTAGCTTGATATGCAAACTAAGCATATTAAGTTTAAAGATGGCAAAATAACTAGATAGAAAAAATGATCAGCTGCCACTCTGGTATATAACTTTTTCTAAAAGTACTGATGAATATATGAACATATTTAGTTTGTGCTTCGTGTACTTTACAATTTATGCAAATGTATTATATATAAGAACAGTGTCTTCTTGCTACTTCAGTGTGTGTGTGTGTGTGTGTGTGTGTGTGTGTGTGTGTGTATTAAACCACTGACAAATTACAAAGAGCGCTCTTATTATGTAGTTTTGTAATTTTATCAGCAGGTTTTATCAGATCCATGGAAGCGGGAGCCCACAAAATATCTATACTGTATCGTATGTAAGATCTTGAAGGCACTCTCCAATGGTTTTACTTATTTTTATATTTTAATTGTTTAATCATTGTTTAGATTGCTTAATCTAAAGTTTTATATTTAATTGTTCTGTGTTTATTGTGTGCTGCCCAGAGTCACTTTAGTGAGATGGGCAGTTATATAAATTTGCTAAACAAATATTAAGACCATAAACAAAATGAAAAAAAAATTCTATAAACATGCTACGGAATAACAGAAAAGTTCTGGGCACAGTCTTTTTTTCATGCATATGGATGGCAATCTTTCACTATTTAAATATTAATTTATTTATTTAAAAACTTCTCCAAGCCTACTTCTATATGCAAGATCAAAGTACCTACCAATTGACCAGTCATTTAAACTTAACACATGAATTTAACAATAAAGTACAAATCAAAGTTTAGCAAACAACAGCCAGTTCAGAAAGCATCTTTGCGACTAAAGTAGTGATGTTTATGGGAAGAAATTGTTAAAAAGCCATGTATAGTATTTACTGTGGGTGCATCTTTCATTTCAGTTATCAAAATATCCTGGCTTGGCTCTGAATACATGGGTTCACATATGTATACTGCAAAGAAGAAGTGCTGGAGGCTTAATCTGGAGCTCTTTGTCTACCAACCATGGTTTTAACACAGAGATATAGTACTTTCCTGCTGAACCAACTGAAATCCCATTTACATCAAGTGGTTAGGTATAACAGAATGTTATCATATGCTATGTGAAAGTCATCTAGAATTATGCTTTTCTATCAATCACAGGGAAGGCTGTTTTTGGTTCAAAACTCATGATTGGGGGAGCACAAAAATATGATATTATACTCGTTTGAATGGGAAAACCCTGTAATTTTAATGGTTGTAATATTGATATCCTAAATTGTATATCATTTTGATAAGAGTATCTTATTTTATTAGAAGCCATGGTGGCGCAGTGGTTAGAGTGCAGAAGTGCAGGTTACTTCTGCTGACTGCTGGCTGCCTGCAATTTGGCAACTCAAATCTCACCAGGCTCTAGGTTGACTCAGCCTTCCATCCTTCGGAGGTGGGTAAAATGAGGACCCAAATTGTTGGGGGCAATATGCTGACTCTGTAAACTGCTTAGAGAGGGCTGTAAAGTCCTGTGAAACAGTATGTAAGTCTAAATGCTATTGCTATTATCTTTTCTATTTTCATTACTTTAAAGTTATGTAAATGCCACTGTACTGTACTGAAAAAGGGAAAAGTATTATAATAAATATTCAACAATTATGTGAAATGGTGGTATATCTCATGAAGATTTATGATCTTGTCTAGCCATAACCCTTATCTTTCTATTGTAGCAGTTCCATCTTCCTCTTATTTTAATCTTAAAGTCTTTGAGATTCCAATTAAAATTGCCTGGTCTCTCAACTTCTTGGTATGTTTGGCTTTTAGAAGATCACAGCAAGGAACATTTCTGGCTCCACAAGGCTCTATAGAGGAGACATAGTACACCAAGGAGGCACATAACTGCTGTCCTCCTGCATTCTGAAACTATATCTCATAAGAATGCAAAACATCTTAATTGCAGCCATCTTTTAATTTTCATCTTGTATATTTGGTATGCTCGGAACGCTTTTCTTTTCATTCTGTGCCGAACGTATTCTGAATCCTAATCTGGTGAAGCTCATATAGGTGTTGAAGTTCTTTTGCTTTGTTTGGCAAAATGACATGGAATTATAATTACAATTAAACAGGTGCGTAGGTTCACCTTGTCAGAAATGTGTAACTAACTCTGTGGGTGGATCCACCTGAAGATTCTAGACAGAGATAGTGAAAAACATATTTGCCGTCAAGAGAATTTAAAGTGAAGGTCATTTAAGATAGAACTGCAGTGTAAAATGTGATGGTTTCTGTAATCATAAACATTCCACAAAAACCGCTTGCTATGTGCTTATTACATAATGCTGAATTTAGTTCAAGATCTGCTAAATATTTTAATATGTCTAAAACGTATTGAAAACTGATATGTCAATGGATTAACAATTTCTTCTGGACAGTTAACAAAGAAAGGAAACATAGAACAAGTTATATAAACAAATTGAAAATCTTAAGTGATATTTGAACAGCTGCCTAAATATTTTTTTTTTATCTGTCACTGCAAAAAAGAATAAGTACCAGCCAAGGTTTTCAGAGCATCACTACTGTAAGAAGTTGCTGTTAAAGTTCCTTTGAAAGATGCTACTCTAAGAAAGGCTTCTGAAAATTTTAAGGTACATCAAGCAAGTGGGGATAGAACCAATTTTTTAGTTAGAGGTTTAAAGATAAAAATGAAGGGGCTGAATAAGTCCTATATCCAGATCAGATGGAAAAATAGTTTTTATAGAGCATTGGAATTCAGAATTCAATTATTAATTTTACTGACCTATTTTTGAAGAGCTAAAATTTCAAGCTACGTAAAGGTGTGTAAAATACAAGGGTGGATATGGTCCTAATTATGGTACACTTAAAATAATTTAAATAAAATAACTAGGCCTCCAGTATTTTGGTCTATTAATTACCTAGATTAATTGATTTAAACCTTTTAAAGAATTGAAATGTACTTCTAATTTTATTTTAAATGTAAATGTGGCAGACTCTAACCTAGAGGATGTACTTCCATTTTTATTTCATATAAACATGTGCCCATTCTGAATAAAAACACATCAATCAAAACTATTTACATGTAAATGTTATTAATCAAGCCAGCAACTCTATGAATTATTTCCTGGAAATAAAATTTATTGAACAAGATAAGTTTTATTTTTAACTAATCATGTAATTAATTGCACTGTAAAATTTGTCCAATGTACAATTTCAATGTTAATTGAAGTGGCAATCCTAAAATATTAAATTCAGACACATGCAATCTGTCAATTATTTTTTTAATGCAGAAATATTTTAAAGTTAACATGTTTAATGAAAAGAACAAATAATTTGCTTGTTTCTGTATTGGGTGTGTGAGCCTATGAAAGTGCTGTTACAGGACTGAATCTTCATGCAACTGACAATAATCTTCTGAGTTCTTCTGATGACCAGTATTGGGCTTTCTCTGACATTTCTCTGGCCACATTCTCACCAAAATGAAACTGATTGCTGTGCTCTCTTCTGTGCTGCATTTCACCCTAACGGGGTTATTTTGGAGACAAGAATGATGGACTCCCTGATTAAGATTTCGGATTTAAAGGAACAGACTAATGTAACAAATGTCCCTGGACACTCCGGTCCCATTACTAGGATTCCCTTATCTGAAACTGGCTACTATTTGGCCACTGGCGCTGACTCCTTGGTCAACTCTGGGATCTCCTAAAGAATTTTGTGAAGCTGAAGAATTTGAAAACACTGCTGCTGGATAATGACTTAATCATAGTGACACGTACCTAGCCATGGGTGGTACTGATGTGTAAGCATTCATCTGTAAGCAATGGATAAAAGTTCTTCACTTCACAAAGCATAGTAGGCTCTGTGGGAGTAGCCTTTGGGCACCACATTAAATTCCTTGATTTTGCAGGCATGGACAGAAGCCTGAGATTCTACAGTTTGTAGCTTGTTTCTAGACTGTGAAGAAGGTTGATCCTAATCTTTTGCTGTAATGAAAAGATCATATAGAGTAAATATGAAGCGTTGAATGGGTGGATGGAAAATAGGGCACATTATAGCTTTTTATGTCAGTTTTCTGTAGCAGTTGTTATGTCAGTTCTCTGTCTTTTCTTCTCTGAATCTATTTAAATAAGGACAGAATTTTCCAAAAGGAAGTCCATAGTTGGCAAAAATACAATTTTAATAGTAATATATCAAAAAGGATAAAACTCCAAAGTAGCTCAGAGAGATGGAAAAGAAATAATAGAATATGACTCACAGAGGGGAATCAAAGTTAACACCAGGCTTTGGGAAGTCAACTGTGTTTGGAATTGAATTTTCTCCATATATAATCTAAAAGTACTTGGGCTATTTTCAAGTATTTGTAGTCTTCAGAATTGGTTTTGGGATATTCTTTCTTTATTTTTGATCTGAAGATAAAAGTCATCTTTTGCGGTTGTTATTTATCTGTAAGCCATACTAGGAGCCTTTTTGGCTGAAATGTATATGATATAAATGTTTTATATAAAGAAATTCATAAATCATAAGTCCCAATTTGGAATACTTTTGTTACAACATTAGGATAAGTTTGCAAGTTGTATTTGGATAACTGAATGTTCATTAGTTTAGAAGCAAAACTGGACCACTGAAAATTAACAAGGTACAAACTTTGAAAAAACAAAGGTAGAGATATTTTTCAATTTTAAAACAAATACTTTTTTAGAGGTACTTGATTTTCAGAGATGGTGCGTGCAGTTAACTAGTTCTACTGGAGTATTTTACTTCTTTCAAAACACAGCAGATGACCATCCTGCTTGATTAGCAGGTAGAATGGGGGTATAGGATTTTGTCTGTATCCTTTTCACAAGGTCTATCTGTGCATCACAGGATGCAACCCTATATGTAAAATCACTTAACAGCTGTAGAACTTGTGGAAGCCCTTCTATTAACCTGGATTACAGGGTGCATGTAGAAAAAAAGAATAAACTGGCTAAAAAGAGATGTGGATGGTTTAGAGTGCGTCATACCCAGACCACAGCCACATCCGCCTTAACATGCAGGTTTCCTTTAGCTGCAGACTTCCTATGTCCCATCTCATTTCTTCAAAGATCATTTTTTTTTTAAAAAAAAATGGTTACTCATAATTGGTTACTTTAAACTTGTTTTTTTAAATAAGTTACTCTTATACTCTTATAAGCAACGCTCTCCCCTCTCGTTGCATATGGCAGAATGGGTAATTCAGTCCCGTGGAGTTTTCAGTCTTCTCATCTATTTATTCATTCACTTTGTCCTCCAAAGGGCCTTTTCAGGAATGTCCCTTTCGTCGGCCTAAAAACATAAGTAAGTGAAATGGCGGCGGGAAGGCTTACAGTTCCTTATATTCAACTTCCCATTTTGCTTCTTTCATTACCTATTACTTAATTTGATATTCGGGACCTTTTACAAGTGTCATTTGCCTGCCAGGTGACGCCATCTCCACAGTAGACGCCATGAGGACAACAGCTGTTAACGATGGTTTATGGAAGGCAAGAATTGCCTTATGATACTAGCTTTTTTATTTATAGTTGTCAAGTGTGTCATGTTTATTTTCTCCCAGGACATGCCATATGTATTGCACTCTGCCCCTAAACTTAGTCTCAATCTCAAAGGTGCATCTGACTCGGAGGATGGCAGGCGTGCCTCCGAGCACGGAAAAAAAAAAAGGCCGACTTCCCATTTAGAGCTGAACAACAAGGCCACCTAATTACCTCAATGACCTCGCCTATCCAAGACTAACCGTCTTCGCTCGGCTAGACCATTGCGTACCTCCCCTCTTCGGCCCACCCCTTGTTTCCCGCCCGCCCATTCGCGGCATTCGGGTAACCGATTTGCACGCATTTTTGCCACTCAAAGGAAAAAGCGACCTGAGAACAGCCGGGAGGGGGAGCCGGCTGAGTCCGACAACGCGGTTTTCATTGGTTCGGGAGAGATCCGGAGGCGGGACCAACAGCTCGCGCTGGAACAGCCCCCCCCCTCCTCAGAAACCGGCTTTGCGCTTTTCAAACGCCAACCGTGGAGGTGACGAGAGCGAGCGCGGGTCCGAGCTAAGGCCGCCGCCGCTGAGAAAGAGAACCTGCGGAACGCCTCGTGCGCCGAGTTGGAGGCTATCTCGCGGATGCGGGTTGCGCGCGACTGCTGCGCTCCTCCGGAGGGAAAACCCGAGGCTTTAGAAGGGAGCGGAGACAACACGTTGGCCGGATTTGCAAGCGAAGACAAGCCCTGAATGCTGGCTCGGGCGCGGTACGGTTTCTAGGTTCTCGGAGAGCTTTTATTTTCCTCTCCATTTCGTATTTGTAAGAGCGGTTCGTGACTTGAACGGGGCGGGTGGGTGTCCACCTTGTTTCAAGAGGTCTCATGTCTTGGGTCTCACGCCCTAGAAGCCCACAAAATGATTTCTCTCGAAGTTAATTATGGGAGGACGCGCTGGCGTGTGCGAGCGACCTCGATGAATAATATTTCTTTTTAAAAAATGGTGTGTATGGATGTGTGTCACTCGCCCAGAGAGAAGTGGTGACTAGTCTTGGGGTTGGAAGCAGCCGTTTTCTGCTTTGTAGGAGCCCCAGACAGGCAAGTTCGTTTTAGGACGTCGTTGGTTTTGGGTACGTCTTCTGCCTTATATAAAGTGTCAGTTGGTGTTTCTTTTTCCATTTGTCTAAACTTTCGGAGTTTTGCTTGCACGTGTTGCAACACAACCTTGGAGTTGATCTGTCCCGTCTCTTGCAGTTGTCAAGATCAGCGGCAACACTGGCCGGAGATCATCATAATTGTGGTCCAACACGTTTGGCTTCCTGTCTTCCCCTTCTCTTTGCACTGTCCAGTTAGCTCAATCTCCACATGACAGATGTGAAACGTTTCTTTCTATAATTAAAAATTCGCTTAGAGTTACTTTAAAGATTGATAATCGTATTAATTTAAAGGTCGTTTTCTGTAGTTTAGACAATAACTGCATTAGTCTGAATAGCATTCTCCACAGCATATAGTCTTTGGGATTTTATATTTTATTCAACGTACTTTTATATTTCCATGCTGTGTATAATTTATACTGAGAAGCTCAACCTTGTCTGAATTAGAAAAACCTCCATGTAGCCACTCGATGTAGCCACCACACTTTGATGCACCTCTTTCAAGGCTATTGTTTGGGAGCACCTGTTGAACCAGCATTCTTTCATTGTGGTTCTTTTCTTGTTATCACAAGAAAAAGATAAAGCAACATTTTTCACTAGAAGGGGAGGGCAAATGATAGAAGCTGGGAAAAAGTAGCAAGTATTAAGAGGATCTTTGTTAAGGACCCCACAACAGCTGAAGCAGCATTAATGAGATGCTGCTAACGACATTAGTGGCAGATTTCTGTGGAAACTGTTGCCTTTTAAATAGTTATTTATGATGCTTCAATTTTTTTTAAACAGGTGTTTGTAAATTCACAATGTATAGTTAACATTACAAAAATGAAATTTTAGATTTATTTTTGCCATTTCTTGACTCTGTTTCATGCTAATGTCATATCTTTAACCTTGAATAAATGATGTCCTAACAACAAAACTTAATACAAAGCATATATGAATTTTTACAATGAAAGTCAAACAGTATAGCTTCCATGCTATCCTTCAACTGTTTAAAAATGAATTCCCAATTCTCAAACATTTAATGAGTTGAAATGTTCGCTTTGACATTTTGTTAAATGTAATATGTTTCTATGCATGTCACTGGGAAGCAATGGATGTTTTATGTGTTCCAATCATAATTTCAGTTTTTTTTAATTGTGGAAACATTAGTTCATAGATAATACTTAAAGATATGGGAAAATATTTTTAAATTCATCAGATTTGAACTATTAAGAATCTGTGTCATTCCAAGCAAGCTAACTGGAGAACATTGCCTTTTGAAGTTAGTTGAGCTTGATTGTGACTTAATACATTTTGATTCAGCTTGAAGATTAATTGTCTGTAAAAATTAAATTTGGGCTAAGATAGTTTTAGGGCTCACCTTTGGAAAGAACTAATTAAATAGAATTCTGAGAAGTTTAGGGACCATTTACCTCTGAATGATATCAACCCATTTTCAGTTGTTTGGCTTTAAGAGAAAGTGTTATCTTGATCAAAGTATGTGATTTCCAAAAGATAATTTACTGCATAAAACATGCAAGTCATTTAAGCTATACATGTAAAATGGGAATAAATACTTCATCTCTGTTCAACATGCTTCTTTAAAACTAGCTGTTAGTAGATTACATTTTCACATCTGTACAATTGGCTTTTAAACACTAGCTCTAATTTTGTTATTATGGAATTATTTTAGCTAAATAAACTCTCCTACTCCTTTGAATGTTTAGATTCCTAAATGATTATTTTTCACTTAAGATATATACCTGAGAATGTAACTCAGGTTATGTCATAAAGTATGAGTCATAAGGTATAAGGTTTAAAAAAAGTCAGTGTTTTTTTCTGGAAGTCCTTATAGTAAATGTGTTGTCCTGCTAAACTATTATAGTTAAGGTAACATTTCCTATAAGTCAAGTTTGATTTCTGGTGAGTTCATGGACATGTCCATGTAATTTTCTTGACAATAAGTAATAGTAAGGAAGTGGTTTGCCATTTGGTAATGGAAGTGGTTTTTCATTGCTGTTGAAGCTTTTTTTTTTTTTAAAAAAATTTCTGAGTCTAGCCTACAGTCCTGGGCTTATCTGATAGTCTTCCATATAGCTCCTGCATAGGCCCTGACTATTTTTTTGAGATCAATAAAATTTGACTGACTTCTGCCACCTATCTAGGCCTGGTTATTATCTTGGTAGAATGCATGAGCAGCAAATTTACAAGGCTGGCTCTGTAAGATTTGCCTCAGTTTTGCTATATCTGTAATTATCTGTAATGATAGAAAATATGTGCAATGTGTACAGAAATGCTTTGTAAGAGAGTAGACACTCATGTATTCTTGAATTAGAGTAGCTCACAACGATAATTTGAGAGATCCATTTTAAACTCTTCCTAGTTATTAGGATTACACATTTTAAATAATTTGATGTTACTCCTATTGTCTAATGTGTTATAGAATTACGAATTAATGTAATAGTATTGCTAATAACTAGTAGTGCTAATTGTAAGACCTAACTATCTTGCCAATTATACCTCCTCAGAATTGTTTCAGCAGGGTTTTTTTTTGGAGAAAAATGATACACATCTTTTGGTCCCATCCAGCTTAAAGATAATGAGAACTTACTGAAGCAACACTTACATATGGAAGCCATAATAGACTTCTTTGGCAAGAACACTTTATATATACAGTAATTCTTGTTATAATAAAACTTTCATACTAATTATTTCAGACTGCTTGAAATTATGATTTTTCTAGAAATTTAGATCTGAACATAAAGTGTTCTGATGTCACAAATAATTTGGCCAATGATTTATATGATTTGTCATATTTAACTAGAAAAGCACACAGTTTAACATGCTGTATGCTTTTTTCAATGACTTATCCCCCCTACTTTCCAAATTCTTTTAAGTATCTATGACAAAGGTATGGAAAAGTTCATTATAATTTTAAAGCTTCCCAGTTTAATGCTCTTGTAAATTTGGTGTTCTTGAGCCTGAAGGATGAAACATTGGAAGTCTTACATCTCAGCTCCCATGGGCTTCTGGAATTACATACTCTAGCTCCACTTCCTGCCTTGGTCTGCACCTAACTGCTGCCTCCACCTAGCCTTCGGGGTGTGACACACTTCCCCCTAACTCTGGTGTGTGTGTGAGAGTGAAAAGGACTTTCATAGCCCTTGTGCTTTATTGAGATGTAAATGAGGAAAAATGATAAAATGAAAATAAATACTGTTGTGCCCCTTTTTTGCCCTGTAGCACTTAGGGTGTTACTGGGGAAATCAAGCCCCCTTACCTTTATGAGAAGATTGACCAACTTGACAAGAGATAAATAGAATAACATTTAGTTTATTTTAAAAAGGGAGAAAATGGAATGTAACATATCCTTTTTAAGTAGATGTATGCAAAGCATTCAGTTCAAAAGGAGTTGAAATAGAGAATTGTTAAAAAGACAATATGAAAAATAATCATGCAACCCAGTAGAAGGTCCACATTGAGTAGATCAGACAATGATAGATCTGCTACCAATATAAAAGCAACTGATGTAAATTTGAATAAACTATTTGAGAATTGAGCTTGTAGAGACAGTAATAACAGAGACAGAAAATCACGTTTAAACACACACCCTGTTAAAATAAAAAAAGTAACCTTATGCAATTTTTCTAGCTCAACTAGTTTCCTATTCCTTAGGATGACCTGATGCCTGAAGCTAAAGTCCCCTTGCTTTTTCTGGCTCTTTTTCTGGCCTTTTTCCCAGCTTCTTGTAGATGTTTTCCTTTTTCTCAGTGATTGAAGAGATTCCAACCTTCTTCCAACCTTGGCACAAAACTTTTTGCTCTTTTTCTCTGGCAGTCTTTTTAAAGATAAACCTTTTTCCTCCATAGCAGATTTGCAGGATTTGGAGGGACAACTGCTTGTTGATGCTAAAACACACAATTCTGGTTGAGACAAAGAAGATATTCTCTGTTTTGAAAACAGCTATCAATCTTATGAATGCCAAGTGTCATAAATTCATTCATGAAATAATTGTAAAAATAACAGAAAAACTTTGTGTTTATCACATCACATTCTGGGTCAGTTTTGCTTGGTTTTACAGCTACTTTGTTTGCTTTAGAACAATTATTCAACATTTATTAATTATTTAAAAATGAACTATTTATATCATTTAAAAATTGAGCTTGATTGATTTATATAAATTTATATAAATCTGTTGGAATTTTTATACTAAAAGAGTTTCTTCTCAAATCTGAAAAAATGTTAAAAGGCAGGAGCTTTTTTCAAGTGAGTCCACAGGAGTTTTAACTAATATAATAAAGACTAATGGCAGAATGGAAACACATGAGAACTATGGGACACTTTTATTTAAATACAACTTTCTTTAAACAGGTGAAAATCAATACGGACCTTGGAGAGACCCCATGCATTAAGTATGTCTAGGAGAAAATCAGAGAACAAAAACATCCCGGGCTTGTTGCTTATATCTCCTCAGACACAGATAAAGGCAGATAATTTTCACCATTTCTATGAAGTTGAACCCAAGGAATTGGGAAGGTAAGTATATATCTCAGGGATTTTTTTTTTCAAATTGATCTTGCTTTAACTTCTGTTGTATTAGTGCATAACATACTGTAATAAAAAGCTTGTTATTGCACCTTTTTCAGATGATTCAAACTAGTTAATAAAGAAAAGAGTAAATTCAGTCCATATCAAGAGAATAGGGTCTAGATAAGCTCTCCATTGAAGTTTACTACAACAGTTTGGTCACCTGTTTTAGAACAGGCTAACTGCTAATGTGTGTGCTTAGTTTCAGTTTCAGCTTTTTCAAAAACTACAGTTTTTCTGAACCTTGCATATAGCATTGATCTTGCTCTGTTAAAGTAAGTTGCAGGTGGGGCCCCATAGAAAAGCTTGTGAAACATTTTGATATACGAAATATGACAGAAATATTTTT
The DNA here is from genome assembly GCF_029215685.1 of Pituophis catenifer annectens. Taxonomy (NCBI): domain Eukaryota; kingdom Metazoa; phylum Chordata; class Lepidosauria; order Squamata; family Colubridae; genus Pituophis; species Pituophis catenifer. Next base: position 183,112,116 of record NW_027256881.1, read on the forward strand.
TTCTGTGATCAGATTAAAAATAATTACCTAGGTGTTTCCCACAATATTGGAAAGGAAAAGAGGCCGCCTTGTTTCTTCAGTATGCGTAAGGATTTGGGGAGCAGATAAAGATCACTATCTTAGTTTATGTTGGTCTTCGAAGATTTTTCGAAGCAGTAGGAAAAAGTCTGAAGCTTCCAAGAGTTTGCAGAGCTTGTCATAAACTAAGAAAGTTACCCTTCTTTATTCCTAGGTTCCCATGAACATTGAATAGCTAGTGGATCCACCAATGAACTTTAAAACTCTTAAGAGTAGTAACATGCTTTCTTCCAGTTAGAATTGCTAGATAATTTTAAAACTAGAACCAATGAAAGAAAAACCATGTTCTGTGTCTGGGCAGCCTATTCTGTTGCCAAGAAGAGAAATGAGAAGAGGAAATCAATATTGCAAAAACTCTACAGTTCCTTCCTCATAGGATTGTTCAACACATATAATTCTATTGTGGGAATTAGTAATAGTCATATTCATGAAAAATACAAAGGCTGTATAGTTTTCAGTGACGTTAGAACCTAACTAATGGCTTAATTTTTATATTTTAGGAAATAAAGGTAGTCCTCGACTTACAACCACAATTGGGACTGGAAGTTGCTAAGTGAGGTGGTTGTTAAGTGAGTTTCACCTGGTTTTCACACTTTGGCCATGGTTGTTAAGTGGTTCACATGATCATGAACTGAATCCGGTCTCCCACATTGACTTTACTTGTCAGAGGCCAGCTGGGAAAGTTGCAAATGGCAATCTCACGGCCCCCAGGCCATTGCAAACATAAATATATGCCAGTTGACAAGTGCCCAAATTTTGATCACATGACCACAGGGAAACTGATGATTGTAATTGTGAGAACTGGTCATAAGTCACTTTGTTCAGCACTGTCATGATTTCAAACAGTCAATAAACAGAGGGTTATAAATCAAGGATTATCTGTACTCTAAATCAAGGATTCCCAACCTCTGGGCAATGGCCCACCACTGGGCCGTAACCTATTGGCAACCAGGCTGCGTGAGGGGTAGGCCAGCGTCCCCGTGTGTAGCTCAGCTTGCCCAAATTGAGCTACTCACGCATGCACACTGGCCTACCACTCACACAAGTCGAGCTGCGCGCACACATGTGTGCTGACCCGCTGCTCATGCATCCCAGTTCCCCTCTCCCCACCCAGCTGGGCCACCAAGCTGCAAAGGTTGGGGACCACTACTCTAAATGAATTCAAAAATATTTTACCATTCATAGATTCCTTCTTTACTATCTATAAAAACTTATTTAAGTTGAATGGAGCTCCTGGAAACTACCATACAGCAACACAGCTTTGAGATATTTTTAAAGTCAACCTAGACTTCCAGGTCAATTACTGTAAAATAAATAATTAGCATGGACTTTCTCTTCTGGGAATGTGTTAATGAACATTCATAAAACAATGTGTTTTTATAATTCTTTTAATTAGCACTATAGCTATAGCAAAAAGTAATCCTATTTGTTCTTAATAGGGAAAAAAGTAGACAGGTTTGGCCTAGTCTTTAGTGGTACATATTTCGTTTTGAGAAAAATGATTTTGAAAATAAAAAAAATTGAACATGATTAATTTAATTTTTTTGTGATCAAAATATACATTGCGGGGCAAGATTTGTTCTCCAAGCTTGTGGGTTGGTTTCCAAACGTTACCAGGCTAGGTAACATCTTCAGTGGAGTTTAGGAAATGTCAGTGTCAGTGTTCTTCTGTTTATAGAGTTTCAGGTGTGAGTGTATCAAGTGAGGGTCTTGTGATGGGTCAGGTGTGAATCAGTAAGAGCCTTGTAATAGGGAGGTTACATCAGGTCAGGGTCATTGGGAGGTGAATTGATGGGGGTGTTGTGTGGGTTGGTTGAGGGTGGGTGCTGTCTGGTTGGCTGTGTGGTTGATTTGGATTCTGAGGGGTTTGTAGGCTGGTTATAGGTCAATGTGTTGATGGAATTGCTTGTGGAGTGCCAGGCTTCGATGAATTCACGAGTGGGGCAGGTGTAGCATGGCCGATGATTTTTGTTGCTCCAATCAAACTGGTGCTGTTTGATGTCAGTGTGGGTAGAGATTAAGGATTTGGGATTGTGGCATTTGACTGCCAGCCAGTGTTTTTAATTGACATGATATTTGTCCCATGTAGAATTGGTTGCAATGGTTACAGTTGATTTTGTAGATTACAGTACATTGTTTATTTCATTCTTATATTCTTTTCTTCTTTGATTCTGGATAATTACTGTCAAAGTGTGGTTGTTGTTTTGTCGACTATTGCTATTCCTAGGAGTTGAAGGATTCTGGCTGCCATTTCCAACATCCTTTTTCTATATGATAGCATTAGTTTTTGTGTGGTGGTTGGCTGGGTGCTGTGTTGTGGTTTGGGTGCTGTGTGTTGGAATATGAAGTTTTTTGACGATCCATTATGGAGAAAGATGTCGAGCAGCCATTTCTCTTCCACTTTTCTTAGTGTTTTCTTAGTGTGTGGTGCTGCAGTGTGTCCTGGCCCTTCTGTAGGGCAGGGTGGTTGATATTTGCCACTATTGCGGGGCTATTGAATTGAATAAATTAGACTTGCTAAGGTTGGGCAAGATTATAGTGTGTGTTATTTTATCAAAATATTTGCAGAATAGCTTCTGAACAAAGAAAAAGTTGTTGGTGTGCCTGAACATTAGGTGAGAAACTTTAAAATGTCTAGCTATAAGAGGTATAATCAAGAGGTATTATCAGTGACAATAAATAGAAATGTGAGATATACAAACATTTTGGAGGGATAGGTGCAGAGAAACAGATTACAAGGCATTTGCTTTTAAATAGTTAAAGTAATTAAAGGTTCATATGCTGCAGCTGCTTCAGAAGCTAATTTTTTTGTCCCTAAATGGATTATGTACACATAGCCACAGATTGATTGATTAAGTAAATAAATAAATAGCCCCTCAGCTTTGTTTGGAGACTGTAAAGGAATATCGCCAGATAGGAAAAATGTGGAACTAAGCTATTAAACCATATCCAAATTTGTTGACCTCTGCTACCTCCTGCCTAGTCCTGTTGCTACCTCCTCTTCCTCCTGCTTCTTGTTATTTGTAGATAATTGGATCCTGAAGCCCCGCCTCATCTGACTAAAATGCTGCATACTAAATAGTTTCAGGATCCAATCTGGGTTGGTCACCAGGACCAGAGGTTTTGCTTTCCAAGCTTTCAGACTTGTGCTGGAGCAGAGAACTTCTCTCTAGCAGAGCGTGTACTGTTCTATGTGTGGCATTTAATTTCACTAATAGTTTCACATATTCACTAATAATTTCTCCTGGGTAATTGAAATGATTCCAATGGGAGAATAGAATCCTGCAGTTGAGTATGTATGTATGTATGTATGTATGTATGTATTTATTTAGGCTTATATGCCGCCCTATCTCCCAATGGACTCAGGGCGGCTCACAATAAAAACACAAGCCACAATACAAAATAAAATCTAAAATAATTAAAATTTAACCCTTAAAACCCCCCATCAGACCAGGTCAAGCGATTTAAAAAGCCAAGTTTTTAATTCACGACGGAAGTGCGAAGGTCAGGTGCTAATCGGAGCTCCAAGGGAAGTTGATTCCAGAGGGTGGGCACACCCACCGAGAAGGCGCTATCCCTGGGGGCCGCCAGCCGGCACAGTCTAGCCGACGGCACCCTGAACAGGCCCTCTCTATGGGCGCGAACCGGGCGATGGGATATCGCTGCTGGCTGTAGGTGGTCCGCCAAATATCCTGGACCTAAGCCATATAGGGCTTTATAGGTCATCACCAGCACCTTGAATCTCACCCGCAGGGCAACCGGCAACCAATGCAAGCTGCGCAGGAGGGGTGTAACATGGGAGTATCGGGGTACTCCCATCACAACCCGCGCGGCTGCATTTTCCACCAGCTGAAGCCTCCGAGTGGTCCTCAAGGGCAGCCCCATGTAGAGAGTGTTGCAGTAGTCAATCCGTGAGATGACCAGCGCATGAGTAACTGTGCGTAGGGCATCTCAGTCCAAGTAGGGACGCAACTGGTGCACCAGACGTATCTGGGTGAATGCCCCCCTGGTCACGGTCATTATATGATTTTCTAAGCTCAACCGTGAATCCAGGAGGACGCCCAAGTTGCGCACCCTGTCTACAGGGGGCAAAACTTCACCCCCTATAGTCAGCGATGGCACCTCTCCCCTGAACCGAGATGCCGGTATCCACAGCCACTCGGTCTTGGCCGGGTTGAGTTGCAGTGAGGGGCCTCGAGGTCGATCTCTGCCCCCCTGTCAACACCGCTTGCGTTCAACCTGAGAGGTAGGAGGAGAACCACCGTAAAACAGTGCCCCCCACTCCCAACCCCTCGAGGTGACGCAGCAGGATACTGTGGTCGACGGTATCAAATGCCGCCAAAAGATCCAATAGGACCAGAACAGAGGAATAACCTCTGTCCTGGGCCCTCCAGAGATCATCCACCAGCGTGACCAATGCAATCTCCGTGCTGTACCCGGGCCTGAAACCCGATTGGTACGGGTCAAGGTAATCTGCTTCATCCAGGACCAACGGGAGCTGACGTGCCACCACATTCTTGACAACCTTCGCTAGAAAGCGGAGGTTGGAGACTGGATGAAAATGACTTAAAACAGCTGAATCCAAGGCCGGCTTCTTGAGGAGGGGCCTCACCACCGCCTCCTTCAAGGCGGTCGGGAAGTTACCCTCCCTCAAAGAAGCCGCTATCACTGCCTAGATCCAGCCTCGTGTCACCTCCCGGGCTGAATAAATCAGCCAGGAGGGACACGGGTCCAACACACATGTGGCCGCACTCAGCTTCCCCATGATCTTGTCCACTTCCTCTGGGGTAACAGAGTCAAACTCTTCCCAAAGCACAAGACCTGCTGTCTCACCCCCATCTGACTCTGTCCAGTCAGAGTCCAGGCCGTCCCGAATCTGAGCGATTTTGTCCGACAGGTGCTGACCAAACTCCTCGGCTCGTCCCCGTAAAGGGTCTTCCCTCAACTTCTGATTTAAGAGGGAGCGGGACACCCTGAACAGGGCAGCCGGGCGATTCTCTGCGGACGCGATGACATCGGTGAAATAGCGGCGCTTTGCCGCCGCCAACTCCACCAGGTGGCCCGTGTGGCTGACCTTAACTGAAATCAGTCAGATTTGGAACGACTGGCTCTCCAACAGCTTTCTAGGCCTCGACTACGCCGCTTCATCCCCCGGAGTTCCTCAGTAAACCAGGGAGCCAACCGGGATCTGCGACGAGTCAGAGGCCGCAAAGGAACGATCTGGTCCAGAGCCCCGGCAGCAGCCTCTTCCCAGGCCTTCACCAGGGTCGTGGCCGGGGTGTGGGAGAGAGAGAGAGGGATCATCCCAAGCTCCGTCTGGAATCTCTCAGGGTCCATCAGGCGCCTGGGGCGGAACCAGATGGTCGATTCCCAGTGAGGAGGGGGCGACGTAACGGAAGCCTAGCCGAAGGAGATAGTGGTCGGTCCATGACAGGGGATAAATCGAAGGCGATCCCCCACCAAGCTCCACTCGCCACTGCTCCGAGACAAAAACAAGATTGGGCATGTGGCCCCCCCCATGAGTCGGGCCCTGAATAATGTGAGTCAGGTCCATCGCTGCCATGGAAGCCATGAACTCCCGAGCCACCCCCAATGCCGCACCCAGGAATGGCAGATTGAAGTCCCCCAGAACAATAAGTCTGGGAAACTCCACCACCAGCCCCGAGAGGGCGTCAAGTAGCCCGGGCAGGGCTGTTGATACGCAGCTGGGAGACAGGTACGCAATCAACAAGCCCAACTGACCATAGTTGCCAATGTAGGGCCTTACGATATAGATTAGTATCCGCTCTTTAAATTAGATCTGGAAGTCTATTGATAACCAGTGCAGAGCCTTCAGGACTGGTATAATGCACTCCCATTAATGAACATCAGTCAGAATTGCAACTTCTGGTGATGTTCAGAGGCATCCAAATATAGAGCACACTGAGGTAATCTAAGCAGGAGGCAATGAGTTCTTGAGCCAGTGTAAGCAGAATCCTCTCCTCTAGGTAGGTTGCCACCGGCACACCAGCTGAGGCTGGCAAAAAACCTCATAGCCACAGCTTCTACCTCTTCTAGCAGAACCGCTGGTCTGCTAGAAGAACTGCTGGGTCAAAAGATTGCTTCTTCAGGAGTAGTCCCATTCTGTCTAAAGACACTTGATGGACAAACAATAACTCCATCTTACTAGTATTTAGTTTAAGACTAAGAAAACTTAAAGATTTCTAACTTGCCTATGTCACTTGCATTTGTATTGAGCGATCTTGTGGAATATTAATGTGCATACTGTCAACTAAAATGAATGAGTGTTGTATCTCCATGTGACTTGAAGTTACATCTGGCAATGCCTGAGATAGATATGTACATTTATAAACAAAATCTTTATCTGAAATATTATAAATTTGAAGGTAGCCAAAATGAAAAAAAAAACAGATGTCTGCAGATGGGTGTCATATCAAAGGAAGAGAAATCAGGAGTGGGTAGGTGAGGCAAAAAATGAACAATATAGTTATGCCTCATGAACAGCTATGAAAAATGTGAAATGTTTCTGGTTATAATTTCCATGCAAAATTCCTGAAATTTGCTTACAATGTTTGTGTGAGGTGTGACCTTCAATACGCTTAGCTTAGCTTAGCGTACTAAAATTCCTCTTCTGCCTTAGATTGAATAGGAGCTGATGGCAAGTTGAATGCATATTTGCTGACATATATGTATTTTCTTCCATGTTCTTCAAAGCACTTTTACCTAATCAAATGACAAGCATTGCACAACCCTAATGCATATGTTATGTTTGGTTGACTTCAGGAGAATGAAGTAGTTCCTTCTTTTTGTAATAGTGCCAACAACTTTACTGAGCTAATTTCACCTAATGTATAATGAAGCAATAATAATAATTACTTAAAGAAAATTCAAGCTTTATTACATTACTGAATTTTGCTGGCTCACATTGCATTGTAAAAAACCAGTCACCTTGAAATAATAGGTGAGATTTTAAAGTTATGTTTCTTTGTGGTAACTATTCTGTTTGTTCTTCAGTACACAATTCAGTTGCTGACCTCAGAATGAGGCATCTTTTGTTTCTTTTGGGTGTTTACTTGGAAAATTCTTCTTTTAATCGTTTTATAATAGAGTCCTATGAGAATTGTTGAAATTTTTTTGAAAAAAAAACAAACATGAACTTGCAAATTGTTCTCAAACTTGTGCATAATTTTATTAGAGCATTTTATTTGTTAATTGAAATATGATCGTCCAAAATAGATGTGTATTTATATCAGGAAGAAACTTCAGAGAACAAAAATAACTTCTTTTTAAGGTAATATATTTTACATATACAAGATTTACAAATTCTACCCTTTCCACACTCCAGTTCAACTTGGCCATAAATTTAAAATTAGTGATTACTTGAGGAGGAGTAGTCTCAGTAGCTGTCCTTGAAATGTGGACATTTTCCCAAGCTAATTCACAACTCTCTTAATGTAGATCTTACCCGGTAAAAGTTAATTTCAAGAATGTTTTAGTTATATATTTTAGGTGTTTTCTGGTGGCATTTTATTGTCTTAAGCTTTATGAATATAGGTGGAGTAAGCTTTTAAAAATATTTTAAAGTATGAGTGGGTTAGCTAGAAAGATTTTGGTGCCCACAGCATATACTTTTCATTTAATTATCTTCCAAAAATTTTAACTTCCTGATTCTGTTCCCTGTCTAATCTTAGTATTGTATTTCTGAGCATTCCTATAAACTTCTGTGCTAAAATAAAAATGCTGGTTTTCAGACATTCTTAACTTGGCTGAGGGAATACATTTTTCTTTACTTCTGAAAGGTCAACTTGGTTTTTAAACAGTATGTGGTTTTCTTCTAAAAACACAAGCTTACCAGCATACATTTTTTATTCTACAGTGAAATACATTTTTTATTCTACAGTGAAATGAGTGGTAAGGAAAAAAATGCCATGGTTTTTTTTTCACTAGCAATTGAGGATTGTTTTTTTGTATGGAGACTTTGAGATATACTTTTATATTTTATCAGAAAAGTTATTGTTTGAACTTGCCCAGTTCATTAATTTTGCTTTACCTTTTTATCGATCAAGGTATGCTTATCAATAGCACTATTTGGGGTCTTTAATCTTCACCAAAGATGGGATTCGTCTTTGACCCTTTCTTCTATTTCAAATCTTTCCTGATTTTAATTGTTTACTCCTCCTTTTCAATGCTCTTAAAATGTGTATACAGGCAAGTGGGTCATAAGAATTCTGCAGGAGTCATTTTAGTTCCTCTGCACTTACTTTTTGACAAAGGGTAATTAAGAAAAGATAAAACAAAAACCATCAGTGATGTAATCTGTTTTGGGCCAAGTTTCACCTTATTAATAAAAAGCCAATATATATAATTTGCTCAAGGATTTGGCTACCCTGATAGTAAAAAATCAAAGGATCTGAAAACTCCTCTAATAAAAGTGCACAGTGAAAAATGGGACTGAAATTAAATATAAAGAATACCAAACTAATGATAACAGGTGGAAGAACCAGCCTTAGAACTGACAATGATGATATCAAAATAGTGGACAGCTTCTGCCATTTAGGATAAACTATCAACACCAAAGGAACAAGCAATCTTGAAATATGCCACAGATTAGCCATGAACCCTTTGGAACATGCTGTGATATGTCTATGTCTACAAAGATCAGAGTTGTGTAAGCGGTTGTATTCCCTGTAACGCTCTATGGAAGCAAAAGGTGGATCTTGAAGAAACATGATAGAAAGAGTACTGATGTTTTTGAAAAGTGGTATTGGAAAAAAATGCTAAGAAAAACATAGCCAAGAAAACAAAGAAATGGATTATCAAAAAATTCAACCCAAGGATCTTGTTTGAGGCACAAATGATCAGGCCCAGATTACCTCACTTTGGATACTTTATACAAAGATCCAGCTCTCTGAAGAAAGCTTTCTAAAATTTGAACTTTCTAATTCTGGGAATGGTGGAAAGAAAGAGAAATGACCAGCAGCACTGATAGTGGTAATGGATGCACCACTGGTAGACCTTAAAAACCAGTTACAGAAAGGTCATCGTGGAGAAAATCTATCTATGTGGTTGGTAAAGAATCAACAACAGCTTGATGGAACATAATCAGGATTTTAAAACTATTCACATCCATTTCAAAAGTCATGCAAGCTTATTGTTGCAAAGCTATCACAAATTTATTGTAGAGGTTTTTTCGTTTTGAAAAAATATAAGACCCCTTCAAACTAAAAATCTGAGGAGAATTTAAGCAAATTATATGTTTTAAAAATTTGGGAAAGAATTCTAAATGAATTTGGGTGGGAGTAGTATTTCTCATAGATCTCAAAAAAAGCCTGTATGTTTTTATTCTGGTTAATGACTGAAGTAAATATTTGATTGGTTTAGTTTAATATTATTTTCATAGAGGTGTAAAGTGCTCAGTGACTATAATATTTATATTTGCCAATATAAAACTGACATAGGGTAAAGCATTAATATTTGAAGTGCTATAAAATCATTTCATGTTTTTGTCCTGAATACCATTTTAATAATCATTTTAATATATCTGATAACTATATTTGCACTCTATATTCAGTGTCCAGAAAAGTAGTTTTAACAGTCTCAATATGTTTTAATATAATTTTAATGTCTAATGTTCAATAGTGTCATTACAAATATTTTAATTGTTAAAATCTTAAGGAGTTACTGAAACTTGTTTTAATAATAGAGAACTCATTAAGATAATTGTGTATAAAAGCGATGTTATGATTTTAAGGTGATAATCTTTATACCCTATTTACATCAGTTAAATTGAGCACATTCTTTACAAAATGTAGTTTGTTTCTAGGATCTAAATTTGGGAAGGAATTGGAATTGAGTTACGAGAAATGATGAATTAGAAGCAAAGAGATAGGAAATTGAACCTATGGTAGGAGCTGCATATAGATCACAGCTAAACATTTTGTTGAAAGAACTATGACCTGTGATCCTCCAGATGTTGGAATACCAGCTCCTTTCAGTTCCATACAGGCAATGTGAGGAGGCTGGGACCGTATTTCAAGACTATCTGGAAGGCCACACATATAGCAGAAATAAATAAATCTAAAATAAATTGTTACAGAAGATAAAGTTATGGATGCAAAACATTGCACATTCCTATCTGTAAAGAACAAAGGGTGAAATATTACAAAATATTTTTGTCTTTCTGATTGGGCTGGGGAGATACAGTACTTCACAGTTATTTCTTCTGGTTTTTTTTTTCAGAGGAAAATTTGGTGTGGTTAGAAAATGTATTGCGAAAGCTACAGGCCAGGAATATGCAGCTAAGTTTCTGAAAAAGAGGAGAAGAGGCCAAGACTGCAAAGCAGACATTCTGCATGAAATTGCTGTTCTCGAACTAACAAAACCAAGTCCTCGGGTAGTAAATCTCCATGAAGTCTATGAAACAACAAATGAAATCATCTTAGTTTTGGAATAGTAAGTATATATTCTGTGTCCTTCAGTGTGTATGATAATACCTTTAATGTGCTTGTTGTTGAATTTATTGATTGAACACAATCAGAAAAGCAATATTTGAGGATCTCTTGTATTTTCTAAGTTTGGCCCTTTGTTGAAATGACTTACTTGCCTATCTGTGGGACTATTATCCTTACTTTGGTGTTCTCCATTTTGAGTTTCAGTTGTAATTTACAAATTAATATGTGGTGCATATTCTCTTGCTTCAGTATACAAATTTACATAAAAACATGAATTAACTGTTTTATAATGATAGGAACTCTATGTTAAAAGAACAAGGCAAATTCAAATGTTATTTGTTAGGCAGTTCTTGTGTTTGTTTTATGCCCATTTTTCCTTTCCTGCAAGAGATTAAGAAATGTCAGTGGCTCCTATTGGCTGAGTTTACCAATTTCAGTCATAATAACTTGACTTGCTTATCCATGCTAAGCCATAATGAATAGTTCAAACATTATCCTCAGCTAAAATATAACAGTACATTATAGTTCAGCATTGTGTATGAAGTTGAGTTTTGGAGATCCTAAATTAATAGCGGTTTACAAGGAGACAATTGTAGAAACATTTAAAAATCCAACTTTCTTAACCTTTTTTTTCTTTTCAACTGAATAAAATATTGGAAAGAAATTATATAAAAGGGCTTGTGACTGTAAGACAATTCTTGGAGAACTGAACAGAATGGGACTAAACTTTGCATGACAGATAAAGTCAATAGCAACAAAAGAGAGATCAAATGTGAGAATGGGCCAGATCCCATCCAGCAGCTTCAGGGAAAAATAAATCCAGGAAAAAGTCTCCCAGTGCATCCTCCTGGGAGACAAAGTTGGGCAGTGGTTTGGAATGGTAGTGACTTCTCTGGTCTCAACTCCCTTCCTTTTTCCTTGTTCATGTGACCCAGAACAGAGCCGTTTGAAGTAGTTGGAAAGAATTTCAAATACTATACTCTGCATGTGTTTCTAATCTCAATTTCACTGTTCTAGATTTATTTATTTATTTGGCAAATTTTTATTGCCATTCAGCTAACCAGTAAGTACTATGGATGGTGAACAGAGATATAAACAACACAATTATCCAAACCATTTAAAAGAAAAATCACCCCCATAATAAATAGATTGCCAGCATATCACTCTTACATATATCAAAGTTCTATTAACATCCTGAGCCCAGTGCCCAGGAAGCCAAATCTTTATGATCTACTTGAAGTTTAGTCTGCTGAGCTCTGGTGGCTCAGCAGACTAAAGCACTGTTATTAACATCCACTTACATCTGCTGCCTGCAAGTTCAAATCTCACCAGGCTCAAGGTTGACTCAGCCTTCCATCCTTTCTAAGGTAGGTAAAATGAGGACCCAGATTATGGGGGCAATAAACTGACTTTGTATAAATATACAAAAGTATGAAGGCTATTGCTTAACGCATTGTAAGCTGCCCTGATTCTCCGGAGAAGGGCGGCATATAAATCAAATTAAAAAAAAAAAAAAAGGTCAGCAAGACCAGGACCATCCATGTCTCTGGAGGGGAGCTATTCCATAAGGTCACTATGACGGAGAAGACATTCTTCCTGGCACCCATCAGATAACATAGCTTTACCAAGGGAACTCACAGCAGAAACCATTAAGAATAGGTGAGCTCACAAGTAACTTGTAGACTTAAAGATGACAACCAGCATCTTTCCATTGTACCTGAAAGCCCACTGGGAATCATGAAACAGCACTATTTCATCAGCACAAGGTGTTGCAGAGTCCCTTTAATGAAGAGATAGACGGTCTCTAAATTTCCTTCCTTCCTTCCTTCCTTCCTTCCTTCCTTCCTTCCTTCCTTCCTTCCTTCCTTCCTTCCTCCCTCCCTCCCTCCCTCCCTCCCTCCCTCCCTCCCGGATCTACATGCACATAGAGTACATATAGTCATATTCTACTGGAGCGTGGGGCCAGCAGTTAGGAATGGGTTAACTCTGTCTTCCGTTCTGGACTGAGTCTGCAATTTGTGAAGCTCTTCCTCTCCCTCTTGCTTCCCAGATTTCAGACTCAGTCGATCTGAATGGACTGTTTTTAGCTGAGCTGCCCATTCTTGACTGTTTCGTTACAGTAATTTGGAATTTTCTTCACCTATTGCTATTCTCTGTGGTTTGAAGGGTTGCAGGGCTCCCAGGGATCTGGTAGAGCTCTGCCTTTTCCAGCGAGAAGGTCTCACGCCCGATACCGCTGAGGACCGTATCAGTGGTTTGAGCGGTATCTCCCGGCTTGTCCAGTTGAGGTCCGTCCCCCTTTCCAGCGAGAATGGCCTTGGTCGGAGCCCGCTGAAGGCCGTCCCTTACAGCGGTGGATCTGCGGGCTGGCAGATCTTGAATCAGTGTCCTTGGGGGTATCTTCCCCACACGCTTCTCGGTGGCAACGGCGGCGGTTTCCAGAGCCTCCGGAGCACTGCACAATTGGCATTAGGACAGGCGGTTGACCTGCAACACTAATAAATTTGGTAAGCCCGTTCTGCGGTGGTTCTCCTCCTATCTCTCCGACCGGTCGCAATCTGTGTTGACGGGGGGAGCGGTCGACCCCAAGGCGCCTTGTTTGTGGGGTGCCGCAAGGGTCGGTCCTCTCGCCCCTCCTGTTCAACATTTATGTGAAGCCGCTGGGTGAGATCATCCGTGGTTTTGGGGTGGAGTTCCATCAGTACGCTGATGATACTCAGCTGTACATTTCCACCCCAGACCATCCCAATGATGCCTTGGAAGTGATGTCCCAGTGCCTGGAGGCCGTGCGGGTCTGGATGGGGAAAAACAGGCTTCGACTCAACCCTTCCAAGACCGAGTGGCTGTGGCTGCCGGCGTCCCGGTATAGCCAGCTGACGCCATCACTGACTATTGGGGGCGAGTCATAGGCCCCCACGGAGAGGGCCCGCAACTTGGGTGTCCTCCTGGATGCGCGGCTGTCTTTAGAAGGGCATATGACAGCCGTGGCCAGGGAGGCTTTTTGTCAGGTTTGCCTGATACGCCAGTTGCGCCCCTTTCTGGACTGGGACTCCCTACGCACGGTCACTCAAGCACTCGTCACTTCTCGTCTGGACTATTGTAACGCTCTCTACATGGGGCTCCCCTTGGGGTACACCCGGAGGCTCCAACTGGTGCAGAATGCGGCTGCGTGGGGGATTATGGGAGCGACGGGGCGCTCCCATGTGACTCCTCTCCTGCGCGAGCTGCATTGGCTTCCGGTGGACTTCCGGGTGCGCTTCAAGGTGTTGGTGATCACCTTTAAAGCGCTCCATGGCTTAGGGCCAGGGTACTTACGGGACCGCCTTCTGCCACCAATAGCCTCCCACCGGCCGGTTCGCTCCCACAGAGAGGGCCTCCTCAGGGTGCCGTCGGCCAGACAATGCCGGCTGACGACCCCCAGGAGGAGAGCCTTCTCTGTGGTGGCACCTACCCTATGGAACAATCTACCCCCAGAGATACGAGTGATCTCCGACCTCCGGATTTTTCGTCGGGCCCTAAAAACTTATTTTTTTCAGCTAGCCGGTCTGTCCTGATTTTAGGGTTAGTTTTAAAAATTTTAATATTTATTTTAATTGACAAGTTTTAAATTATGGGCCAAATTTATAAATTATTTTAACTTTATTTTTAACTGTGATGTTTGTATAGATGTTTTTTATCTGGCTGTTCACCGCCCTGAGTCCAAAAGGAGAAGGGCGGTATAGAAATTCGAATAAATGAAATGAAAATGAAATGAAATGATAGCTTCGGCCTTCCTAGGAGCGGGCGGCTGACGGAGCCTGCTTCCCTCTCGGTTTCCTCTGTAAGGAATTATCTGGCAGCCTCCATTTGAGTGATCCCTCGTGCAGCCGCCATTTTGGATTGAGCCCTCGTACCGGCCGCCATTTTGGATCGAGCCTCGTGCTGGCCGCCTTTTTGATTGTCACCTATTGTGCCAGGGGGGCATTTTGGGCATAACTCGGGCTGATTGCAAGCCTTTCCAGCGACCTCGATGGCATCCAGGTCTTCAGCTCGCCCCTCCAAGTGGGCTTCGGCTAGCCAGTTGTCATTGGAGCCTGCGGGCTCCTCTGATCCGGGACCCTCTAAACAAAAGAGGGCTGTCTCTTCCAAGCCTTCCTCTACCCAAAAGGCTTCTAAAGCCTGGGAGACGGCGGAATCCCAGAGGCACAAGACCCTTGAATGGATCATCGAAAAGGCCATAAAGGAGGCCACCAGAAAGGAATTTCACCATTCCCCTTCTGCCAAAGTCCTGGCTGCTGAACCTGCTGTTCTCCAGGAGAAGCCAGTTATTCTGACCAATCAGCCTTCTCCTGCAGCCTGGTCCCCGGATGGGGATCCAGTCACTTCTTATTCTGCTTAGGTTGAGGCCAGCGCTTATTTATTTGGGGCCTTTAATCCTTCTCTACCACCTGTTCAAGTTTCCCCTGTTGCCCAGGGGACTTGTCCTTCTCAAATGGCTTTTCCTGCCCCTTTGTTGCTACAGGAGCAAGGGAATGCCCAGTCTCCTCCTGAGGCTCTTGCCACTCAAGTGGATGCAACCTTGCCTGCAGTGGGGTTCCTCCCAATCATTATCATGACTTAGCAGCTCTTATCCAAGAGGCAGTACAGCGAGGCATCGCTGCAGAAATGCAGTGTAGAACTAGCTCTTGGGTTTCAGACCAGGCCAGGTCCCAGGCGACCTTCCAATCTCAGGTTTCTGTAGACCCAGAACAGGCACAGGACCAGGTTTACGTTAGGGCCTCCACCAGCCAGGGTTCTGCAGCAGGAGATGACTTAGGGGAACCTGGGTTGTCGGATAATGAGGACCTTTCCCTTGATCAGCCTTCCTTCATTGGCCTGTTCAAACCTCAGGTCTCCAGGTCTCTCCTCCACAAGGCCAAGATCACCACCGGCTAGGTCTCCCTTTGCCGAGATCTAGTGCTTCAGGTGAAGGGGGGGGCTTCTGCTTCCTCCTTGTTTGAGGAACCTACTGTTGAGGCTGAGGAAATTCTCGGCCCCAAGATGTTCAAGGACATTGTCACTCGCCAATGGTCAGCTCCTGTCTCGGTCCCTAATCCAAATACACTTGACAGACGTCTATATAACCTGGCTTCTGGTATTTCCTCCATTTTGCAGTGGATCCCCCGGTTGTTGCTTTATCGACCCCTTCTGTCCTTACGGGCCCTCCTGAGGAAGGTCTTCGGCCCAAGGACAAGTGCCTGGAGCATTCCCTGACAAAGGCTCACCAGGCAGCGGCTTGGGCCATTAAGGCATCATCAGCCGCTTCTTTCTTTAATAGGGCTACCCTCATGTAGGTTAAGCAGTTGCAGGATCGCTTGCCGGTGGCAGATACAAGGGTTCACCAGGATGTGAACAAGATTCTGGCCGCCCTGGAGTACTCGGCAGACGCCACTCTTTAACGCTTCCAGGTTTGCCGCTAAGGCTATCTGCTCCAATGTCATCTCTTGCCGCCTCCTTTGGCTTCACCAGTGGCAGGCTGACGCCAAAAACAAATGGCGCCTGGTGTCTTCCCCATACTCGGGGGAGAAACTCTTTGGTCCTCCTTTTGAGCCCTTACTTATTGAATCCAAGGACAAAAGAAAAATTCTTCCAATTTATCCCGCAGGATGTACTCCTGTCCTTCTTCCTTTCGTTCCTTTCGAGGATCAACCTTTGGTTTTTCCTCTTCCAGGGCTCAGAGATTTTCCTTCCCTAGACAGGACAGGTTCCAGGACAGACAGTCCAGTCCTGGTCATTGGGGCCAGGGCTGCAAGTCCTTTTGAGGGGGGAGGGACCACCCCTCCCGCAGATATCGTTGACAGCTCGTTCGATCCTCCCATTGGAGGCCGCCTGGCGCTTTTCGTCAGCCAGTGGGAGGCATTGACCTCGGATGCCGGGGTCAGGGAGACGGTCGCCCACGGCCTCTCCCTGGAGCCCCCGACCAGATTTCTCCAATGCCCGCTTTCAAGGGATCGGTCACAGAGATCCCTGGTGGAATCAGCAATCAATCATCTCTTACAGATTCAGGCCATTGAGCTGGTTCCACGGGAACAACTCGGACAGGGCTTTTACTCATGCCTGTTCATCATCCAGAAATCTTTGGGGGGTTGGAGAGCAATTCTCGACCTGAAATCCTTGAACCGTCGGATCCTTTACCGGCGGTTCAAGATGCAATCTCTGCAAACCATCCTAGAGAGCATCAGGGAGGGGGATGTTCTCACATCGATCGACCTGACGGAGGCTTATCTCCACGTTCCTATTCATTTGGCCTTCCGCAAATTTCTTCGCTTCTGCCATGCGACTCGTCACTACCAGTACAGAGCTCTTCCTTTCAGCCTATCCTCGGCTCCCTGAGTGTTTACAAATTGCTGGTGCTGGCGAGCCACCTCCGAACACTTCCGATAAGGATTCAGTTTTACTTGGACGATCTCCTGATCCAATCCAGTTCGGAGAGGCTAGCGCGACAGGACACCTCCATTCAGGTCCTGCAGAGCCACGGGTTTTCCATCAACAAGGCCAAGAGCCATCTGGTAGCGACGACCCGCATTCAGTATCTCGGGGCAGTGATAGACACAATACAGGGCAGGGTTTATCTTTCCCAGGAGCGCCTGACCAGCTTGCGGTCACTGGTCAGGAAGGTTTTAACGGGACAGCCCGTTTCGATACGGTTGCTGTCTCAGCTCCTCGGGAAGATGGTGTCGTGCATAGGCATTGTACCGTGGGCACGGCTACACTGCAGGGCTCTGCAGTGGTTTCTCCTACCGTACCAACGAGCTCACAGGAGCTGCTCTGCATGTCTGATTCAGCTTCCCCCCAAAGTTTCCCTCTCACTCCGCTGGTGGTCCTCCCCAGTTCTGGCCAAGGGTCGGGGCTTCAGGGATCCTCCTTGCCTAGTTCTCACGACGGATGCCAGCCTCTTTGGCTGGGGAGCTCACCTGGGCTCTGACTTTGCCCAGGGCCGGTGGACCCCGGCCAACTTGACCAACGGCATCAACTGGCTGGAACTTCGGGCCATGCACCTGGCCCTCCGAGCCTTCCAGGGCAAGATAAAGGACCGTAACATCCTAGTCAGGATAGACAACGTGGCCGCAAAAGCTCATGTGAACTGTGTGGAGGTAACCTACTCGCATCGGTTGATGCAGGAAGCCGAACGCCTGGGTCTCTGGTCAGAGAGACACCTGAGGTCCATCAGGGCTACCCATGTTTCCGGGTCAGCAAACGTGCGAGCGGATCTTCTCAGCAGGTCCATGGTGGACCAAGGTGAGTGGCATCTCCTTCCCTCCATCTTCAGGGACGTCTCCCTACGATTTGGCAGTCCGGCAGTCGATCTCTTTGCCTCCAACACCAACAACCAGACGAGCAGATTCTTCTCTCGCTTTCCATCCCCAGGGGCGGAGGGCGTGGACGCTCTGAGGAGCCTGTGGCTTCCGGACTTCTTTATGCATTTCCGCCTCTGGCAATAATTTCCAAGGTCATCCGGAAGATGCTGAATGAGGAGGCTGTGCTGATTATGATCACCTCTCATTGGCCTCGTCGTCCCTGGTTTGCAAACCTGGTGGCTTTATCAGCACCTCCTTGGTGTCTCCCTCCAGACAAGTGGACCCTCAGCCAAGGACCATTGCTTCACCCAGAGGTTGATTGGCTCAAATTGACTGCATGGAGATTGAGCGGCAGATCCTTCAGGCCCGCAACCTCTCAGCCGGGGTCATAGCCACGCTTCAAGCATCACGTCGGGATTCCACCAACCGCATTTACAATTCTGCCTGGACATCCTTCTGCCACTGGTGTGTTCGACGTAACCTGGTGGCTACTGAGGTATCAACTGAACAAGTCTTGGAGTTTCTACAGACTGGTCTGATTTCAGGTTTGTCACCCAACATTCTATGGAGACAGGTAGCTGCCCTTTCGTCTGTTCTATCATGTGGGTCTTCAGTACCCCTCACCAGACATCCTCTGATCAGGCAGTTCCTTCGGGGGCTACTAACTTACGTTCCCCCACTCTGCATAGATACCCCACCTGGGACTTTCCAAGGTGCTCAACGCCCTGACCAGAGGCCCCTTTGAACCCCTACGGGAGGTGGGATTATGCTTCCTTTCCTATAAGGTGTCCTTCTTAGTGGCCATCACTTTGGCCTGTCGGGTCTCAGCTGGCTGCTCTCTCTACGAGGCCTGACTCTGTATCTTCCATATGGACCGGGTGGTTCTTTGCTTCATTTATCCCAAAGCTTAACTTCACCTTCCATAGAGCCCAAGAGTTGGTCCTCCCTAATTTCTGTCCCTCTCTGTCCCATCATCTAGAACGGACCTGGCATACATTGGAAGTCCGTAGGGCTCTCCGAATTTACCTTAAAAAAACTGCCTCTATCAGGCGATCGGAGAGTCTCTTCGTGTCCTTCCAACCAGCCTCCTTGGGCCAAAAGGTTTCTTCTTCCACAGTTGGCCGTTGGCTTAGAGCAATTATTGCCACAGCTTATGAGGCTCAAGCCTTGCCAGTCCCACGCCATATCACGGCTCACTCAACCCGTAGCGCCTCTACTTCCATGGCCTGGTCCACTCAGGCCTCACTGGAAGACATCTGCCGGGCGACCACCTGGTCGTGGCCTTTCCCGTTTATTCGCCACTATAAATTAGATGTATATGCATCGGCAGAGGCGGCTTTTGGCCATCGGGTTTTACAGCAAGTCCTTACAGGGTGGGGTGGGGGGGCAGCTTTGGACCGGGCTACTCCCTCTCAGCAGGGGGGTCTGCTTTGGCATGTCCCATTCCTGACTGCTGGCCCCACGCTCCAGTAGAATGGGCATTGTCTTACCTGAACACCCTTTCTGCTGAGCACGGGGGCCAGCAGTCAGCCCCGCCCTGGTTCTCCCGGTCCTCGCTCACGAGTGGGGTTGCTTCTAATGTTGTTTTTCTCAGCTCAGCTCTACAGTCTGCAGCATCTCCTTTGTTGGAAATCTGGGAAGCAAGAGGAAGAGGAGGAGCTTCACAAATTGCAGACTCAGTCCAGAACGGAAGACAGTTAACCCATTCCTGACTGCTGGCCTCCCTGCAGAAAGGGCATTCAGGTAAGACAACACCCATTCTAAACAGCAACTAAGACCTTGGTCAAACCATGCATCAGAGTTTTAGGAACTACCCTAGTTCCTTCTTAAACCCCACTATGTTCATTGGGAAATCTTTCCTCCTTGTAATAGAAGGCAGCCATAGGAAACATCCTCCCATCTACAGGTCCAGGAGCCTTACCACACAGCCAAGCAACAAGCTATAGCTTCTGAGGGCTTGTGATAATAATACAGCTATGAGAAAATAGCATAGTTTTATTTAAACCCAAGTGGATTGAATTTATTTGATTAGGAATATTTGAAGTAAATTGTTTCAATTACACAAATTAAAAATTTCATGTCTCCCACTCCAGCCCTGCGCCCAGAACTAGGTTGCAGAGAGCAAGTTTGCTCTAGTGGTTAAAGCATGAGGCTAGACACTTGGAGGCTGTGAGTTGTAATCCTCCCTTAGGCAACAAGCCAGATGGGTGGCCTTAGGTCAGTCATCCTCAGAAGGCAAGGGCAAACTACTTTTGAGGAGGCTACTGCAGAGACTTTGCTGAAGCAGTCACCAGAAATCAGGACTGACTTACACAAAGCTCCCTGCAATCCTAAAAGAAATAGCAGGCTACAAATATATCACTAAGGGACTTTATATTTCTTCCATGTGTTGATGTGCTGCTATTTATTTTGACTTTAAAAAACAATTTGTGATTTGTGACTGACATATATAACCTGTTTGGCTCACCAAGCTGCTGCTGCTGTCTTCTCACCGGCATTTGGTACTGCCTTCTAGTAAGGGAATTATGTCCTCAGGTAACAGATGGTGCAAACAGGAATTTAGCTAGTAAAATCTGCTTTTCAGACTAATTACTTACAAATCTGAGAGGATACTTACACACTCTGATAAGACTAGAAACAACTGTTTAAAACCCAGGAATGGTTGGAAGTATAGATAATTATAAAAATCATTCCTGAAAAGGCCTGGATCCTTTTGAAGATTATACTTAATATTAGTGAAGGGTTCCTTATATGGCCAATTTAATCCTATTTTTGTAACACAGGCCTTTACCCTTTCTTTTCTAATTGTCTACTCCATTTTTGTTCATTTCATCTATTCACAGTGAATCTTTTGTATTCTACCTTCATCCTGTTTTTTTTTCTTCTTTTGAAAGAGAGAAGAATGTATGCATTTTATTTTGTTTATTCTATGGTCAGATTGTTTTCAAAGTGGTGGAAAGAATGGTTGATATATTCAGAGAGGGACCTGCATTTATGAATGGGATACCTTATTTTACAGGCAGATTATTTTAATCAGTACTTTCATTGTTCTTGTCTCAGACTGTACCTCCCTTTTTGAGAGGGTAAATGTGTGTGTGATTGTGTCCAGGCACACATACAGGCACATACAAGTGGTCTATATGTGCATGTTTATTGGAAGGGGGAAGTCGCATGGGTTTCATTCAGTTGTAATTAACCATTTTAAATTAATAAGGTAAGGAAAGTGGGTGGTAGTACATGGGATTTTTGCCTGTGTTGTTGCTTTTTTCTGCCTAATTTTTGGAATTCATCTTTCAGGTAAATGCTATATGCAGTTTTTTTCTTTGACTTTATAAATGATGTTCTTTCTTTTTTGGAGTCATCTTTAATGTATCCTGTAGTTTTTCTAACATGGTTTTTTTGTGTCATCTTTCTAATTGCTACAGTTCAGTTATTTTGTGCAATGCTAAATAGCCATTCTTTTCTAGTGTGAAATTATGCTGTGTGACAATTTCACATTTGTACAATTTGGCTTTCTATATTGTCAGTGTAGGTAGGACATATCCACACTAAGCTTATTTCCATCTTTCTAGATATTTTAAAATCTCTGCACTACATGTTAATGTGTCAGATTTGCTGAAATAAATATATAGCTTATGTGTGTGAACCTTTTTAGCAGGATGCAGATGGGTATATACAAATATATATTGTCCAAAATAAGTAACTTTCACTGAATGCAAAGAACTCACATGATTGTTATACTGATAAAAGATGAAGGGTGATCTCTAGATAAGCTGTCTTGTTTCATGGAAGAAAACGGGGGGGGGGGGGGATAAAGACAAATTCCTGATGTGATATTAACAAAATCAACTGCTACTCTTTTGAAGTGGAAGTGTATATTTGGGTCAAGTTTTCCTTGAGCACAAATGATGCAAAAATTATATGGGTTGTGGAATTGGTATATGGAACAATACTATGTTTATTGCATCACATATTCCAATGCAAAGGACATGCAGTTAGTCGAAAAACAAAGTATGTTGCATATGTGCAAAAATGATTGCACATGAATCTTAGAATGCAATGGAAGAAAATTCTGTGGTTCTGGCATACATTTTGTTTTCATCTTTCTTAAATTATCTGTGTACTAAATATAAATAAACATGATCGCTTCAGGGAAGGTATGTGACCAGAGTGCCAAATCAAAATGTGTTCCAGAAAATATAAGGCTACATTTTTTGCATTTCTTAAGAGGTTGTGGTGAATTAACAATTTATACCAGTCAAACTATTTTTTGTTTGCTTTCAGATTCTTAGATGAAAAGTGGTTCAGGATAAAATGTTTTAATTCTTTTTTAGAGAATTAAAAAGAGTGTTCCTAGAAAGTCTGAAGAAAACAAAACAAGCTAAATTGTTACTTACTTGACTAGGAAAGCAACTGCCATATTTTAGAAATAAAAAATTCCGTTGCCACCAGTAACAGGCTGTGTTGAGACTTCAGTATCCAATAAATCAGTTTTTGTTGTTATTTTTCTGATATTTATTAACATTATAGAAAGTGATGCCATTTCTTTGAGCTCACATTTGTGATGCTTGCATTCAGTTCTGCATTTTTCCATATAATTTCTTCACTGCAATTTTATTTTTGAAAAGACTGGTTCTTCTAAAGGTATAAAAAAAGAATGATTCACTTTTGTTTATCTTCACCAATATCATTTTAAATAAGCATGTTTAAGAAACTGTTTGAAATTATAAGCCAACAGCTGACTTCCATGTTCTATTTTGACAGTAATGCTGACAATTACATGTGTTCACATATAATTTTTTCAGTGCAGCTGGAGGAGAAATCTTTAATCTATGTCTCCCTGACCTAGAAGAAACTATAGAGGAAACTGCTATCATTAGGCTTATACGACAAATACTCGAAGGCGTTTTCCATTTGCATCAAAACAATATTGTCCATCTAGATTTAAAGGTAATATGCATAGTAACCTTCATAGATAGCGTTTTAAAAATTGTAAAGTAATAACTGTGAAAACAGGATTCATAGAGAAGGAGGTAAATAAATTTTATTCCTCATCTCTTCAGAGTTTCAGCTGTTACTGATTAAGATTCAAATCCTTACATGTTAAAGATTACAACTGTTAGGCAATGCAAATTATGGGCAATATGCTATTACATAGTGGGAAATATTTCAGAGTAAGCATATAGAATCTAAAATACATCAAATGTTTATTTAATAGGCTTTTCTCTGGCGCGCTGCTTGGAAGAATCCAAGAGCGTGGGTAATATCCCCTCAGCTTGCCTGAAGTACTGAGTGCATGTCACTTTAAGAACTGTTGACTCCTCCCCCAGGGACTGGCTGAGGCTCAGTTCCTTTCACTCAGTAGTGCCTGATAGAGTGTTTTTTCTGCCTTTCCTCAATCTTGGACTTTGCTAGCTAGATTGTGCCTTCCTTTCCTGTCATCGATAATTTTCATCTGGACTGTGAGTCTATATAACGATTTCCCATCTGCGAGGCGGAGTCGGCTGGGGGATCCTGGCTACCCGCCTCCGCTTTTTTCAGCGGAATTCTCGCTGTAGAGCTCTGTCTTAACACCGGCATCTCTACGTGCTGTTTTGAATTGTGCCGCCGTCTTGCCTGTTTGATTGACACCGCTTGCTGCATCCTGAAGACTGGCCGGCTTCTGCAAAGACCGCTTGGATCTGGATCGCTCCTGTTGATTTAGTTGCTTTTGAGCGCCCGCACGCAGAGGCCACTATTCGGGGTGGCGCCATGTTCTGGCCTCCCTTAACAGCCGGCAGCGCTTCGGGCTGCTTGTGAGGGCCCGCGCCCAGGATTTTTTCATTCGGAACGAGGACGGCGCCTCATTTCCTTGCCCGGCTCTCACGCCCTTACTGAATTTCTCCTGCGGCGCTGGCACAGTGAGTAGACCACAGGACTATTTTCGTACATTTCAAGTACGTCTTCGGAGGCGGCTGTTTTTTCTCCCGTGCGGCCGCTATTTTGCCCTTTGTGTGCGCCGACTGAGCTGTCTCCTCGTGGAAGCTTTCGGCTCCTTAAAAAATAAAAAAAATAAAAAAAGAAGAGGAGGAGCAATCCTACCGTGACAGCTGGGATTGTGTCCTGTGCATGCCTGAGTTGGCTGGCCTTGGCTCCCTCATAGCCTCCATTTGTCGTGATCCCAGGCGGCCATTTTCTATTGCCTCTCGTGCTGTATGAGGCATTTTTTTCCTCCTGACCTGGCTCACAGTTCATTGGCCAACCTTTGATTAAAGGAGGACTCATTTCTTTTCTGGATTTTCTTTTTCAATCCACGTTTACTCAACAAAAACAAAAAAACAAAAAAAACATAATAAATAAATCAATAACTATCACTATGGCCGATGCTGACCTCTCCTCCGATTTGGAGCAAACCCCGGCTCATAGTTCTCCTAGAGCCAAATCCTTCAGTACCTCCTCAAAAAGGGAGGCTAAGAAGCGCTCAAAATCATCTTCTTCGTCCAAGTCCCACAAGTCTTCTAAGGCAGAGGACAAGGTCGCTAAGCGCAGACATGATGCCCTGGAGCGTCGTTTCGACCAGGCACAACGCCATGCTCGGACACATGCTACATCAGCCACTGTCCCTGCAGTGCCACCCGCAGCCCCTCAACCACCTGATCCATCTTCGGAGCCGTCACGCCTTCATGGGGATTCAGCGGGGGTTCCTCTTGTACCGCAAGTGATCGTGTTGGGTCAGCAGGCCGATTTATCTGTCTTACCTCCGACAGCTGCGGCCGCTCCTCCCGTCCAGCAGCCACCACATCGTCAACCTGAGGCTAGCTTTACCCCGACGGCGGCGGGAGTCCGCCCGCCTGATGGTTCTCAGCCTGGTTATTATGATATACAGGCTATGATTTCGGCCACCCTTTCCAGGATGATGGCAGCGGGATTCCCTCATGGTGTTCCCCCACAAGGACATCACTGCCAACTTTCTTCACAAGCTTGTAATTCTCATGCCTGCCTCATTGACTCTTCTAGGCAAGTCGCCCCTCATGCAGAGGTTGATCCCACTGAATATTCCCTACAGGAGTCGGACCATAGCGATGATTCTCACCTTGAGTATGAGGACGTCAGGGATATGGAGCTGTCGGATGATGAGCAGGACTTACCCGAGAAACCAACCTTTCCGGGTTTGTTCCGGCCCTCCCTGTTCAAGGCATTGCTCCGTAAGACCATTGCCACTACACAGTTAGCCGCTTCCAAGGCTCTCCCTGACCGCCAGGAGGATTCCAATCCTCACGAGGCTCTCTTTGCTGTTCCACAGCAGGAACAAGACTTCATTCCGTGCCCGCAGCTCTTTTCTGAAGTGGTTCAACGTCCCTGGGCTCAGCCCGGAGCTCTTGCCTCACCCAATGGCATTGTCAAAAAGTTATTTTGTTCGGCTCCTACGTTGCAGGACTTGCTCGCGCTACCAACTGTGGACACTCCTATTGCCACCCTAACTTCTTCAGCGGTCCTTTCCTCCGACATTGCAGATGGGTTGAGGTCGGAGGACAGGCGGGCCGAGCTCGTGCTTCGTAAAGCTCACCAGATGGCAGCCTGGGCTATCCGGGCTGCTACCTCTGCTTCTTTTTTCAACAGAGCCTCATTGACTTGGCTACGCCAGCTCCAAGAGTGTCTCCCTCCTGACGATCGACGGCTTCACCAGGATGTCAACAAACTAGTAGCCGCCACAGAATATTCTGCCGATGCGGCCCTGGCTGTAACTAGATTTGCTTCCCGCTCGCTGACGTCGGCCGTCACCTCCCGTCGTCTCTTGTGGCTCCGAAACTGGCGGGCAGACGTAAAATCTAAATGGAGACTCGCCTCGGCTCCATATAAGGGCTCCCGGCTTTTCGGAGATGCGCTGGATCCTATCCTCATGGAGGATAGGGATAAACGTAAGATCATGCCATCCTCATATCGCAGAGCGGATCGTTGCTATCTGCCTTACAATCCGCAGCAGTCTTTTCGATCCGAGCCTACAACCAGCTCTTCTTCTGCTTACCGTCCGTCATCTTTCTCCTATGATCGACCTTCCGACCGGTCTACTTTTCAGCCCTCCAAACGTCCCTTTCGTGGCGTGGCTTCCTTCAACAGCCCTCCAAACGTCCCTTTCGTGGCGCGGCTTCCCGGCCTTACCGACGAGGTAAATGACTGCTCAGAGCCTTACCCCATCGGCGGTCGTCTCGGCTATTTCTTTCATCAATGGTCTCTCTCGACAACGGACAAATGGGTTCTTCAAACCATTCAACTTGGCCTGACACTGGATTTTGCCTCCTGTCCCCCAAACAGATTCATCCGATGTCCAGTCTCCAACAACCCAGAGAAGAGGCGCTTGATATCCATGGAAATTCAACATCTTTTGGACATTAGCGCTATAGAGCCGGTTCCCATCGAACATCGTGGAACCGGTTTCTACTCAATATTTTTCCTAGTCCCAAAGAGCTCCGGGGCCTGGAGAGGCATATTGGATTTGAAGGAGCTAAACAAACTGATCGCTTATCACAAATTCAAAATGCAGTCCCTGCATTCAATCCTGTCCTGCATCCGTCGATTTGACATGATGACTTCCATCGACCTCAAGGAGGCATACCTCCACATTCCGGTCAGACCGGCCCATCGCCGTTTTCTACGATTTTCTTACGACAATCAGGACTTCCAGTACAGGGCCATGCTGTTTGGCCTCTCGTCCGCTCCCAGGACATTTACCAAAGTCCTTGCAGTAATTGCAGTGTCCTTGCGACTCATTCCCATCAGAGTACTATGCTACCTGGGCGATATCCTGGTCTTGTCCGACTCCCACCGGAAAGCTCTCCAGGATCTGGAAGTGGCACGAGACACCCTGAAATGGCATGGTTTTTCCCTAAATCTGGAAAAGAGCCACCTGCAGCCTACCAATCGTATTCTGCACCTCGGTGCCATCATCGATTCGGCTACGAGCCACGTCTTCCTGGCCCCAGATCGTCGTCTGAGCATTGCCTCCTCAATCACTCAGGTCCAATCTTCCCGGTCAGTTTCTATCCTCCAATTGTCCCAGTTGCTCGGGAAGCTAATCTCGTGCATCAACATAATACCTATACAGTCACAATGGACGCGAGCCTTCTTGGGTGGGGTGCCCATCTGGCCGCCAAGGTGACCCAGGGCCGTTGGTCTCGCAAGGATCTCCAACACGATATCAGTTGGCTAGAGCTGAGGGCCATACACCTAGCTCTTCTCCATTTCCAGCCAGACATCCAGGGCCAACATGTGCTAGTCTTAACGGACAACACCATGGCCAAGGCGCATCTGAATCGGGAGGGCGGCACCCATTCCAAACCGCTCCTGGACGAGGCGATCTCACTCCTCTCATGGGCGGAGAAGAACATACTTTCAATCTTGGCCCAACACATCTCCGGCATGGACAACACCCAGGCGGACTGGCTAAGCCATTCCCAGATCGATCATGCAGAGTGGCGCTTGGATCCGACTATCTTCCAGGAGCTGTCGACCAGGTTCGGTCCCCCTGTCTTGGACTTGTTTGCGACCCCATCCAACACACAGCTCCCTCGGTTCTTCTCCCGTTTTCCCAGCCCGGGGTCCGAAGGGACGGATGCTCTCAGATGCCCATGGCCCCCCGGCCTGCTGTATGCTTTCCCCCCACTTCCCCTTATTCTGAGGGTGGTGCGCAAAATACTGTCGGAGGGTGCAGAGGTGCTCCTAGTTGCCCCGCACTGGCCACGTCAGTCGTGGTATGCGGACCTGCTGGACCTGTCCATCTCCCGACCCTGGAGACTACCCCAGGATAAGGTCTCTCTCAGCCAGGGGGCCATCCTACACCCGGAACTGGAATGGCTCCAACTGGCCGTCTGGCATTTGAGAGGGACATCCTGAAGAGGGACAACCTATCAGGATGAGTCATTTCCACCATGCAAGCCTCTCGCCGAGCTTCTACTATCCGAATTTACGAGGCTACCTGGCAAGCCTTTCGTCGCTGGTGTCGCAAGAACAACGTCGATCCGGCCGGGGCCTCTGTCCCTGCTCTTCTTGAATTTCTCCAGGACGGGTTGGACAGCGGCCTAGTGCCTAATACCCTGAGACGGCAGGTAGCTGCCCTGAACTCAGTTTTGTCACAGTCACCAGACCGTCCACTGTCCTTGGATCCGAGAGTTCGAACCTTTTTATGAGGAGCCACCAACCTGCGGCCGCCGGTGGTCCACAGATACCCATCATGGGATTTGACTCTGGTACTCCAGGCTTTAATGGCTCCACCTTTTGAGCCTCTGTCTTCTACCTCTCTTCATTACCTGACTCTGAAGGTTGCCTTTCTAGTGGCGATTATGTCCGCTAGGAGGGTCTCCGAGCTCGCGGCTCTGTCTGTCCGCCCTGACCTTTGCTTCTTCCATACGGATAGGGTCGTACTCTGCTTGGACCCCGCTTTCTTGCCCAAAATTAATTTGCTCTACCATCGCTCACAAGAGCTGGTCCTGCCGGACTTTTGTCCACGTCCTCGTCATCGCAGAGAGGCCTAATGGCATACTCTTGACGTCCGGAGAGCTCTCCGGCATTATATCAAGAGGACTTCGCCGTTCCGAAAGTCGGAAGCGCTCTTTCTTTTCTACCCGCCTCCATGGGTCGCAAGGTCACCTCGCCCACCATTGGGCGGTGGCTCAAGGCTTGTATCTCCACGGCGTACGCACTTCACAACAAGGTTCCGCCTGGTCACATCCTTCCTCATTCAACGAGGAGCGCCTCGACATCAGCTGCATGGGCCACTCAGGCCTCAGTTATTGACATTTGCCGAGCAGCCACCTGGACTTCGCTTACGCCCTTTGTACGCCATTATAAAATTGACTCCTTTGCCTCGGCTGAGGCGTCCTTCGGACGACGTGTTTTACAATCTGTCATCTCGAATCCAGCCAACCGGGAGCAGTCAGCCTTCCCTCCCGTATGACACTTGCTTGGGTACGTCCCACGCTCTTGGATTCTTCCAAGCAGCGCGCCAGAGAATGGATGTTGCTTACCTGAACATCCTTTCTGGGCGCGCTGCTGAAGAATCCAACCCTCCCTGTCAGCTTCTGCTTGTCGATCCCGGATGGACTTGACTCTTTGTTGGGCTATCCTTCGTGAAAGAAACTGAGCCTCAGCCAGTCCCTGGGGGAGAAGTCAACAGTTCTTAAAGTGACATGCACTCAGTACTTCAGGCAAGCTGAGGGGATATTACCCATGCTCTTGGATTCTTCAGCAGTGCGCCCAGAAAGGATGTTCAGGTAAGCAACATCCATTTCATAATCTTTAATAAAAAATTTTATATCATTAGATATACAACTAGCCAAATAATCATGTAAAGAATTGTTAAGATTTCAAATGGATAAAAATTCAAAATGCTTATTTTTAAAAAAACCAAATATTTAAATAAGTACTTAGAGCCAGCATTACTTACAGTTTTCTACCCAATATTTTAGTTTTTCCGTTTGTTTCCCTTCTCTTTGATTTTGTCTAAAAACTGATTTTTCGCTTTCTCATTTGCTTTTCTTGTTAGTTGGAAGTAATTCTAACTAGGAAAGCTACAAATAAAAACTGCAGGCTGCTTTTGAAAGAGTCGTGTAGCTATTTGCAATTTTATAACTTTAGAATGTATGCTGATAATGAGATTAATAGCAAAGTGTTAAAACTGTGTGAGCTTTATCTTTATGGTCTAATTTACTTTAGAATTAGAAGAGGCAAATTAAAAAAAAAAGTTGTTTTCCATCCCACCATTTCTTCCCTTTGAACACGTGGGATATTAATTAAAAATAAGGTTTTGAACTTTTGATCTCTTTTTTTTAAACATTTCTAAAAGGCTGGGATCTTTCTTTAGGTTTATTATGAAAATAAATAATCTATTACTAAGGAGCTATTTGACAGCCACCTACATTTAGAGTTTTGTTGATTCCACTGGGATTATCCCAGTATAGGTAGCCTTGTTCATGCAATAATGTATACATTTCCAAATATAATATAAATGATTAATCAATTCATTTACATATCAATAATGTTTGTTTATTTATTGTAGCCCCAGAATATTTTATTGAGTAGTGTATGTCCTCTTGGTGATATAAAAATAGTTGACTTTGGTTTGTCTCGGAAGATTGGAAATTTTGGTGAACTACGAGAAATTGTTGGAACGCCTGAATATCAAGGTAATTTGCACATATTATTTGAATGCATTTTCCCTGACATTGCACTAGCCAGACTTTTAGAAGAATGTCAGTTCCTTTGCTCTCAAGACTAAAACAACCTTTCACCTTCAGATGTTCTTCAAGTGACCATAAAGCATGTTTTTTTTTTTCAAATGAAAAAAGTATAACTTGAAAATAAGTTGGAGAAATTGTGGCCCTACAGGTGCATAACCATTTTTAATGGGAGATGAATGCCCCATAATAAAAACATAATATAACCATAAAAGTATGTCTATATTGGACTTCGTTTACTTTTTTGCGCTGATCAGCTATTCTAGGCAGCAGGGATCTCTGCCCCCTATTGCCACCACCTGTTTGGCATCGCCCCTTTCGCCACCAATCATGGCAATTGGCGGCGAATGGGTCATGGCGAACGGGGGTGGTGGTGAACAGGCAGTGGCAAATGAGTCATGGTACTGCTGAATGGGCTGGGCTGAATGGGCAATTTTTTTTCTTGTTTTCCTCCTCTAAAGCTATTGTGCATCTTATAACCCGGAGCGTTTTATAGTATGAAAAATATGGTAATTATGCGTTTGTTGGAAGGTTTCCCTGTTGTATTGTAAAGTCTTCAGTCATTTGAAGAAGGGGGATACGGTCTCTTTGCAAATAAAAAAAGAGTTGTATACAGAAATGGTGTATAAATATAATACAAAGATCTATATTATCACAATTTCATAGTATATACAAATAGTTATAAAGAAATAATCTTCCTGTAATTATATTGTATTAAGAAATGAATGCTCATTTTTCCCCTTTCCCTCTGATCCGTTCCCAAGCGCCCCATAGGCGACCAAACACTTTTTGCCCAGACGGAGAAATGACGGGGATTCAAAGCTTCATGTGCTTGTAAAGGGGACAGTTTGAAATGGAGCGACTAGCTCTGTTTCAGAGTGTCCCCTTTGCAAGCAGACAAAGCTTCTTCTCCCTCTGGGCAAAAAGTGTTTGGGCAGCTACCACCGGCTCCGCCCTCTCCGTCCCACTATCTGCCTGCCCACGACCTCAATCGGGATCAAGCTCTTGGCATCCCCGGCCTCCACCCGCCCTGCCAGTAGGGCGAAGAGCTCCCATGAGGCCAGTAGCAGCATGGGCAGTTGCTTGGTGTCCAACATAGTACCCACCACAGCCAAAAAGTGTCACAGCAGCAGCTGGGCCAGCAGGCAGGGTGGGTGGAGGCTAGGGCATGCCAAGAGCTTCGGCCATTCAATCGTGGTTAGGCAGACAGTGGGACAAAGAGAGCAGGGCCAGCAGTAGCCGCGCTCCCACTCCCATCGGTCCCCATGCTTACCTCCTGCACTTCAAGAAAATAATATCTCCCTGAAAATAAGCACCCCGAGTGCTTATTCTCAAGCCCAAAAGAAAATAAAACTGAGTCTTATTTTCGGGGAAACATGGTAGGCACTTCCCAATACCTAAAAGAGGTCCTTCAGGCAGCCCAGGTCACCTCACAACTGAATTATTGCAATGCATATTTGTGGTGCTGCCCTTGAAGACCATCAGGAAGCTACAGCTGGTTGAAAATATGACAGTGCAAGCAGTAATAGGAGTTAGCAGGCTGATGTGCCACTCAGCCTCCAGATGCAGTTAAGGTACTGACTATCATGTATAGCTCTATGTGTTATGTGGGCTGAATAGGTGCGTTATGAGAAAAAAAATTAAAAGACCATTTCTGGTTTGCACAAATGAAATCAAATTAGCTAAAGCAACATTCCTGGAAATAAATGGGAAAAATCAGAATAGTTGGCAAGAATAAGAATACTGAAAGATTAGCATACTAAGCTATACGTAGTTTACAAAACATAGTGGGTAAGTACCTTCCGTAAAGTTAAGTACCTTCCGTAAAGCCCTGAAGACGTTTTTATTCCACCAAGCCGGCCTAGCCTAAATGGTTTTTAATTGGGATTTTAAATTTTATGGATTTGGGGGTTTTAAATTGGGAAGCTAATGATTTAATTCTTTTTTAATTATCTTAACTTTTGTATTTGTATGCTTTTTAATTTTGGCTGTTCACCGCCCTGAGTCCCCTCTGGGAGAAGGGCGGTATACAAATTAAATTAATAAAATAAATAAATAAATAAATAAATAACATTATGGTTTAGTGTATTGGGTATATACAGTCAGTTTATACAGTCACTCTTGTAGATAAATAATATCTTTAGTGAACTGTATGTCACTCTCAGTGTATTGTAAAATAGTGTGGCAGATTAGTGATTATCTTGAACATACGATAAAATTATTTTAATACTGTATTTAACGGTATCTTTTCCTTCCAGCACCAGAAGTCTTAAATTATGATCCCATTACTACAGCAACAGACATATGGTAAGGTAATTTCTTAAAAGATTAAAGCAACTTTAATACCTTGATTATATAGTTTCATCTTAAAAGCTTATTGATTTTCTCATTAGTCTTTTAAAATCCTTTTTGAACACTAATGGCCTTCAGTTAGCAAGTTATGATCTTACTGAACTAGAGAGTAAATTTGGGGCAGACAGTTATTTCCTGTGACTTTTTTTTCCAGCTGGAAACAACATAAAACAGATTTCCATGTATGTTTGCTTCAGTATATTTAAGCATCACCTGTTGGTGATTAATTTAAATGAGAGCTGTCATCTATGAGTATTATTAATTAAAATCTGTTAAATAAGTTACTGTTTTGTATCAAACTGATGATGGTTTGTCAACTTTGTTTTTCTGACTTTTCCTCAATGATCAGAAATACCATCATACTGTCTTATATTTATTTGGATTCTCTATTGAGTGTAATATGAATTTCAGGTGAAACAAGTTTACTGTATAAATCAGTGGTCCCCATACTTTCTAGCTTGGCGGCCCAGCCTGGTGCAGGGGAAGGGGACATGTGAGTGGCAAGCATAGAGGTCCACTCTAACCCTAATCCTAAACCTGGTGCCCTTAACTCCTATACAGAACTGGTTTTCATGAGTTTGGATATGGATAAGAAAAATAGTTGCTTACTTTTCAGAAGCAATCCTCCTCTCTTTCCCGCTCCAATAATCCAATCCCACTTCAAATCACTTTTTGGTAATTTTAGAACTCTACCAGAACATATCCTTAAGTCCTGTTCCTGAAAAATATGCTTGAATTGCAGACCTTGGGCCCTCAAACTCTGCTCATGTCTTCACTAATTTCAAGTTTGATGTCTGGAAGTTTTGTGTGCGATTCACATTATCTCTACAAGTACAATGGAATATGTTTGGGATTTGCTTCTATTCACTGTAACAATTATCTTTTGGATTGAGTATCAGGCAGGTGACTTCCCTTTGGTTTATTGCAGAATTAGATTGTGTCTTAGCATGGGACATGCTTGCCAGGATTTGTAAAGTCTTTATGAAAAGGCTTTTGTTTCTTATATAATCAAGTTAACATTTGTTATAAGACACTGATGAGACAAATATCCTGGTGCCTGATCCTCTATGTGGAAAATGTAAGCAAAAACATTAAATGTTTCAGGAACTTATTTTATCAGATCAGTAATCCAATTATATGAAAACTTTAGCATAATTGGAATGACTTTTTCTAATAAGTAAATGAAAAAGCAATAAAAAGATAAAAAATGTTTTAGCATCTGTTACTTATCGGCAAGAAATATTTTCATTTGTAACATCCATGAAAAAAGTATATCTTCTCTAATTTCAGGAGTGTGGGTGTAATCTCATACATGCTGCTTATACATGAATCTCCATTTATGGGAGCAGATAAGCAAGAAACATACCTCAACGTTTCTCAAGTCAATGTGGATTATTCAGAAGAAACATTTGCTTCCGTTTCATCATTGGCCAGAGATTTCATCCAAAAACTCCTTGTTAAAAATCCTGAGTAAGTTTATGGGGATAGAGGGTTAGAGAAAATATTTTAACATTAATATACCATTAGAAAGAAAGGCAGGATAAGGACAATATTTTCATAATGGATATTTCCAATATTCATAATGGACAAGAGGGCTTTGGATCTATCTTGGGCTCTGTATTTCTACCTGTTGATTAATCAGAAAAGTAAATGTTTGTGTTTAGGGGGCATTACAGAGGTAGCAATAACTGGTCAATTTGGTTGACATCCCCTGATTCAAATACTACATTAGAACAGTGATAGGACTTTTTATGTTGTTTTTCCTCACCTCTTGTCAGTATTTTTTCCTGGCTGATAAGTTTCTGAAATCTAGGATAAAAGAGCTGATTTAGAGTAACTGGCTTTTGTTTAGGATTACATAGCTCACTGAAGAATGTAGAAGCAGGTGTTGAAATTGTTATGGAGGAGAATGGAATAAACCCTCTTTCTTTCCCTTTTGTATCCTGTCAAATCTAGTGGACAGATAGTTCTATTTGATAGTCTGTGCCAGTGCTAAATGGTAGTGAACTATCCATTTTTGTGGCTCAATTGTAACCTAAGTTCCAGATCTTAAATCTACATATTTCTTCTTTTACTTTGTAGAGAGCGACCAACAGCAGAGGCCTGCCTGTCCCACTCTTGGCTTAGGCAAGGAGAATTCTTACTATGGTATACCCCTGAAGAAAACCCCAGTTCTTCTCCAGCATATGATAGTATGAATAAGAGCATAGAAGAGAGAATTAATAACAGGCCCATGTCTAATGGAGCATGCATTGAACAAGAAGATAAAGAGAATATTCCAGAAGATAGCAGTACAGTCTCCAAACGATTCCGGTTTGATGATTCTTTGCAATATTCTCAAGAACTCACAACAGACTTTGTATGTTAACAAATGCACTCCTGCAGGTTATCTTGAATTGTATTTATGATTCTAAATTAATCTGGTGGCATGTGGTTTGAGATTATGGCTTGGCCACAACTGCATTTTTGTTATTCTGGAAATGCACTTTCAGTTGATCTTGTTTGGACCCTTCTTTGTGCTGCCATTGCTGGCAATGGGCATGACCCCTGGGAGACTGGAGTCTTGGCACCTGAAGTGGCTTGTTTTTGGAGGCAAACAGGTAACTGGGTATATTTGCACTTTCTACATTCAAAACATGGCATTTTGGTCTGATCATTGATAAAGTAGACAAAAAGAGTATTTTTAAAGTTAGCAATAGAGCCAAGTTCTAAGCCAAAGAGTGATGTGATAATACATACACATTTGTATTGTAATTGAAACTACATGAACTTGGCTGTGTGAAGAAATGAGTCCTTTTGTTCATTCCTAAAAGAATAGTCTCATCCTGTCATTGTTCGTTGAAAAAAGTCAAATTGTTAACAGTATAGTATACTCCAGTAAGCCTTTTTTCAAATCGCTGGGACTGAAGTGCTTGGACTGGGTTCCTGATTAGCCACCTGTTTTTTTTTTACATGTTTACTCAGAAGGGACCTTGTCCCCCCATTTATGGGAGAATGAGTTATCAGTTGTGGATTAGTTCCCACATGGAACATAAATTGGTGTTCACATTCTTTTTTTTGTTTTGTTTTGTTTTGTTACAGAGATAATTTTTGGAATGAATTGAATGCATACTTAGTTTTGAAATCTTCCATTTCTTGTTTATGTAAATAAGATGGAAGAGATTGAAAGATACTTCTGGTGCCAAAAAAAAAAAAACCTTGCATTTTTTCTTTAGGAAGTAATGTTTTTTCCAAGCCCAATACCATGCTATTTGGAGACAATAACCGTGTAACATTATGAATTCAACAAATTAATTTTTGTGAGGTTTAAATTTGAAAATGAGATCTTCCAGAAAAATGTACAGGGTCAGTTAATGGTATTAAATTATTTTCTCCCAAATTAAAAATATAATTATTTCTGTGCTATGTAAATTGAAACTGCTTATCTTGTCCAACAAAGATGGTAGTAATAGCACAATCCTATTTCTGTGAACAGAGAAGTAAATCCCAGTTTGTTCATGGATTTTACTTCCAAGGAAGTGGTGCAAAAAAATTGCTAACTGAAATAATGTAATGGCAATATGAATATTTCATTAATATTCATTAGTATAAATAAAGCAAAGAAAAATAGAGGAAACGGAATCAGTCTTTGTGACATTAAAAATCTAATTATTTCAGATGTACATTAATGTCCAGTCCTGAAATGTGCCATGTTAGGGATTAGATTAGGGTTTGGTCTCGGTTTACTAGCCTCATCTCACAAATAACAAGATGAACTGCATCCATAAGGGATGATGCAGCAAGGAGAAAAAATGATGCAATTTCAAGACCACAGTCTAAAATTAGTACAAAATTTCAATACTGAAAGCCATATTTTCTTCTGATTTTCAGTTAAAAGCCAATATGCAATGCATGGGTT
Organism: Pituophis catenifer annectens; assembly: GCF_029215685.1. NCBI lineage: Eukaryota > Metazoa > Chordata > Lepidosauria > Squamata > Colubridae > Pituophis > Pituophis catenifer. The sequence continues at coordinate 183,148,420 of NW_027256881.1, forward strand.
CCCTACCCATAGATACATTAATCTAATTTAATTTTTAGAATTGGTACTTTTAGGAAGTCTTTAAAAAAGGATCATAATACATTAATATATTTTACTAAGAAAGAAAGATAAGTGAAAGAGCATGCCACAATAACAGTTATTATAGCACTTTATAAAAAAAGTATATGATACAATAAATATTTCTGTTGTGGTTTTTTTTTAAGTTTACATTTCTCACTCTTTCCTTCCAGTCTTAAATCTTTTTTAATATTTTGAGTACATGAGTAATTTTTGCACCCAGTTGAGAGAACTTTTGAGATTTTATAAACACTTGTATATGTATGTAAATTTGGGATACAACTTGAATCTGACAGTTCTAAATTTTGAATATATCTAATTTTGTAAGTTTTCCTAATTAATGCGTACATTTGTATATAATTTTATTGGAATTATAATTGTTCTCTGACTTCTTTGTTTTGTGTTCAATATCAATGGGACTTTGTAAGTGATTACTGGCACAGAGAGAATGAATTTTAAAAGGGTTATTTCTGAACTAGATAAAAAAGTGAATCGTAAAAAGAATAATTAAAAGTAGGAAAGGGTCAAATCTTAATTTGCAAATTTTTTGTGAATATAGGCCCAAAGCATCATCTAGAAGGCCTCATAATCTGAATTATTTCTCCCTTCCCCCCAAAAAATGTTTGGATTAAAGCCATAGTACAAAAGATATTTTAGATTTATGACGTAATCCAGTTAATTTTTGTGCTGGGTGGGATCACTGCCCAAAAATAAATGAACCAAACATGGAGCTTTGTTTACCTAAGAAGATAAATATCAACTAATGGCCAATGATGAATATTTTATATCAGATGCTCTAGGTATAGTGAACATTCATTTTAACTGATTTAATAGCATAGAAGTGATGGATTCATTGCTCATGAATGTCTGATAAATTATAATGGAATGGAATGGAATGGAATGGAATGGAATGGAATGGAATGGAATGGAATGGAATGGAATGGAATGGAAGAATAAACAGAGTTGGAAGGAATCTTGGAAGTCTTCTAGTCCAACCCCCTGTTCAGACAGGAAAAAATTTCAGACAAATGGTTGTCCAATCTCTTTTTAAAAACTTCCGGTATTGGAACATTCACAACTTCTGGAGGCAAGTTATTCCACTGTCAGGAAATTCCTCCTTAGTTCTAAGTTGCTTCTCTCCTTGATTAGTTTCCATCCATTGCTTCTTGTTCTGCCCTCAGATGCTTTGGAGAATAGCTTGACTCCCTCTTCTTTATGGCATTCCCTGAGATATTGGAACACTGCTATCATGTCACACCTAGTCCTTTCATTAAATTAGACATGCCCAATTCCAGCAACTTATGCTCCAGTCCCCTAATACTCTTTGTTGCTATTCTCTGCACTCTTTCTAGAGTCAACATCTTTTTTTACATCCTGGCGATCAAAAGTGGATGCAGTATTCCAAGTGTAGTCTTACCAAGGCATTATAAAGTGGCATTAACACTTCATGTGATCTTGATTCTATCCATCTCTTAAATGCAGCCTAGAACTATGTTGGCTTTTTTGGCAGCTGCAGCACACTGTTGGCTCATATTTAAATGATTGTCCACTAGGACTCCAAGATCCCTCTCACAGTTACTGCTATTGAGCGAAGTACTACCTATACTATACCTGTGCATTTGATTTTTCTTGCCTAAATGTAGAACCTTACTTTTTTCACCATTGAATTTCATTTTTTTACCTAGCACCCAATGTTCAAATCTGTCAAGATCCTTCTATATCTTAAGCCTATCTTTTGGAGTATTGGCTATTCCTGCCAGCTTGTTGTCATATGCAATTTGATAAGTTCCCCATCTATCCCCTCATCCAAAACATTGATGAAGATGTTGAAGAGTACTGGACTTAAAATAGAGCCTTGGGATACCCAGTGCCTACTTCCCTCCATGTAGATGTAGTTCCATTGAGTACACATTGAGTGTGGCTGGAAGCCATTTACAAATCCATCTGGTGTTGATGCACATTTTTTAAATCTTATGAAGTAGTAGGTTGTGGTTTACTGTATCAAATGTCTTACTGAAATCCAAGTAAATTATATCTACAGCATTCCTTTGGTCCACTAATTTTGTCACTTTGTCAAAGAATGCAATAAGTTTTCCGTTTGGCGTGATCCGTTTTTGACAAACCTATGTTGGCTTTGGTTATGACTTTGTTTGCCACTAGATGTGTACTGATTTGTTGCTTGATTAGCTTTTCCAGAATCTTCCCAAGTATTGAGCTCAGGCTGATAGGGCTGTAGTTTCCTGGATCTATTTTTCCCCCCTTTTTTGAAGATGGGAACTACATCAGCTCCTTTGCAGTCCTCTGGTAGTTCTCCGATGCTCCAGGAACTTTGAAAGATATAGTTCAGTAGTCCTGAGATTATGTCTGCCAATTCCTTCAGAACCTTGGAGTGTAATCCATCTGGTCCTGGTAATTTGAACTTGTCTAGGATGGACAGGTGCTCACTTACCATTTTTTGCCTATTTTAATTTGTCTTTCTAATCTGTTTTTTTATGGTACTATTTTTAATAGGTTGGACTATTTTTTCCCTTTGTGTAAAGACGGATGTGAAAAATGATCTAAGTAGTTCTGCTTTCTCCCTGTTGCTTGTCACCTTCTTGCCACTTTCTTCCACTAATGGACCAACCATATCCTTGACTTTTTTCTTGTTTTTTACAAGTTTTTACAAATCAACAAGTAGGTCATTATAATGGTATAAAATGCAAAGCAAATGACATGAACTAAACAAGTTGTTCCGAATATAGGTAGTCCTTCATGATGACTACAATTGAGATCAGAATCTCAGTTGTTGAGGAAACGGTCTTTAATGCTCAATGACTGCAATCCTGCAAACAACTGTGTGGGTTATTAGGCAGACAGACAAAAGAGTTGCTTGCTGAAGAAGGGCAAACAGCTCCCCTCCGGGCACAGAAGTGAACTTGCATACTGGGTTGGAGAAATGAAGCTTGGATCTTTGCAATCCATGCTGCATTTCTTCAGCCTGGTGCAGGAGTCCCTTTCTTGCATGGAGGGATGGAGAGCTCCTGAGCTGGGTGTGCATGTGTGTGCACATGCACACTCACACACATACAAACAAAGAAGAGGAAAAATCCATTCGCTTGCTATCTTCCCTGCCAGTGTCCTCAATGATTTTTGGGGAAGCTGTCAGAAAAGATAGAAAATGGTGATCACATGATTGTAGGGCATTGATCACAGGGGGCGGGTGGGGGAGGTACAGTGTTTTACAAAGGCTGGTAGGCCCTTTCTGAACCGTCATAACTTCAAATATTTATTAAATGACTGATTGAATTATCTGTAGGAGTATAGATATGGCTGCCCAAGCACCTCAAGAGGGCAATTGGTTGGGAGAAGTATTCCTTCATCACGCTATGTGGCCGAAGGCTATGAGAGTAGGCTGCCAGTGTCCAAGAAAAAGAGAGAGAAGGATTCCTCCCTTGATTCACTTTCATGGATGCTTGCACTCTTGGCACTCCTTGGAATTTGTGTCTCACAGTAGCACTTCCCTTCTTCCCAACCCTGACAAAGTCATTACAAGACTGCTATGCGTCATTTGCAGCTGTCACCCACAATTTTTCCTTGAACATCATCTCTTCAGGCTTCCGTTCAGCCTCTGTCAGCTGAGCAGTTTGTTTGATGATTTATCAAATCTGTGCATCACCCATTCCAATCAGATTGTTGCTAGATTCCTTGGAATTGGTATCTCAAAAGCCCTTCCCTTCTTTCCCAACCCTGACAAAAGTCATTACAAGACTGTTATACCTCCTTCGCAACTGTCATCCACAATTTTTCCTTGAACATCATCTCTTCAGGCTTCCATTCAGCCTGTCACCTGAGCAGTGAGTTTGCTAATTTATCAAGTCTGTGCTTCACCCATTCCAATCAGACTGTTGCTAGATTTCATGCAGGCATACAACACATCTACAGAAGAATATGCTAAACAAGACATCCTCAATTACAGAATTCCTAGCAGCTGACTCTAAGCTGAGTTTGCCTCACTGATGAAGGTATCCAGTTTGGACACCTCAGGAAAACTGGGTAACCCTTGAAAATAATTGGCCATGGAGGCATCAAGACAAAATTGGCAGATGTGGCAAGGAATGAGATGATAGATCTGAAGCCTAGAGGCCAAGGAGGAATAGTAATAATATTCCCAATAATCCCAGTAACCCAGCGAGATTTGGTCCATTTCATTCAAGTCTAATGTACTGATAGTTAATAAACCAATATTTTATTGTATTTGCATTTTATTTCCTTACACAGCTAATATTTCATGAAGTAATGCATAAATTGGTCTATCTTTATGTCCCTGATTTCGCTGAAGGAACCCCCATGCCTTCAGGAGGGGAAGAACAGCTTATACCCTTTGGTTGATGGACGCAGCTGAACATGACTCCTAATTATATGTGTTCATGAAGCTAACAGACTTTGAATTTGGGGCATCAAAAACCTTTTAAACCTTTAAGCCTTAATACAGCAAACTACCAGTTCAGTTTATTTGTTTGAAATTTCATTGATAATCTTCCTTCACATAAAAATATTAGCATAAAAATAGAAGCCTGTTACTATCTGTGATTTGTTTCACAATAATTTCACTTTGTTTTCAAAAAGGTTTTAGTGAACTTCCTTTGAACATTTGGATTATCTTAAACCAGTAGTTAAAATGGAAAGCCACTTTCATTTTAGAATCTTTATTCCTTGTAACAAATGATGCTGAAGTGTTTTTGAAGCACCTGGGATAATGCCATCTTTGAATTATGACTTCCCTGTTTGGAACAATATTCAGATCTCCTCATATAAGTAAATTAGGGCCATCTTGTCTCTCTCATTCCTCCAACAGTTAGATCCTATTCATTTATCTTCAGTCTACAAAACAAAAATAAAATGTCCTTTATTATGTTCAGACTTATATAAGCAATGTGTACTTGTGGTGCCTTCAAATGTAGTTAGCTAGTTTATGGTTCAATATGTTGTTGAATATAGCCCTAGATTAATACTCTCTTTATATTTTTAGCTCCAGTTTTACTTCTAATCTCTTAATCTGGAAATAGATTTTGCCTAACAGTAGGCTTAGGACAAAACTGAAATTAAAATTAAAAACTATATACAGGTAGTCCTCAATTTGAGCCCAGAATTTATGTTGCTAAGTGAGAAATTTGTTAAGTGAGTTTTGCCCCATTTTACGACTTTTCATGCCACATTTGTTAAGTGAATCACCGCAGTTATTAAGTTAGTAACCTGGTTGTTAAGTGAATCTGGCTTCCCCATTGACTTTGCTCATCAGAATGTCGCAAAAGATGATCACATGAATCAGGACACTGCAACTGTCATATATATGAACCAGTTGCCAAGCATCTGAATTTTGATCACGTGATCATGGAGATGCTGGAAAGGTAACTGAAAAACGGTCATAAGTCACTTTTTTCAGTGCCATTATAACTCGAATGGTCACCTAAATAAACTGTTGTAGGTCAAGAACTACCTGTATAAGCTTAAAAGAGAGATTAGTATGCTCAGAAATACAAAGAAATTCTTGAAGCAGGCAAGTGGTGCCTTAGGATGAACTCCCGCTGCATGCTCAGTAGTTATAGAAAGCCACATGCCTGCTGGGGGAGAAAAAATGGGATGGTGCACAGTAGCTTAAAAGGAGGGTGGCTAATCTGCACTTTGTGTTGTGTGAGCCTAGCCTCTACAGTTAGTTTATTTGGTGTATTATCAACCTAATCAGGTTAATTCAGTAAAACATGAGTAAGTGCAGCATAGATTAATACATTGGGGCTTTAATTGTAGCCATGTATTCTGCCCTGCCCTGTTTTGCTTTCTGCAGATGAAGCTGAAAGGTCACCCTAAACTTCATAGCTATCAAGTAAAAGGCACCTGGGAGATTTGCTTATGCTCTATTCCTAAAGTCAACAATTGTCACAGCTACTGAAAATTAAATAAATGGGCACATAAAATGATACGGTTGAAATACAGAAACTAAAGATCAGAAAATCCACAGTTGTTTGCTATTCAAAAAGCATGTCGGTGATAAAAAAAAAATCATTCTGGAATGTCCTAGCTTTCATCACCTCATTTGTTTCCTGTGATTGGGAATACAGTAAATTGTTTTGATGGGATAATGTAACTTTCAGCATTACTGACTTGGATTGGCTTGACTTGTCATAACATGCTCCTCGAATCGAGAAACCAGATCTTGGGTTTGCACATTACAAACATCCTGGTTTGCACTAAGTATAGTTGCTTGGAGACCACACATGTTGTTCTGAAAATAACTGATTTTCCTCTGACATTTCAAAGGAAAACTTCCTTAACTTCTTATGTAATAGATGGGGTGGGTGGGAGTCGATTCATTTTTGCAGTTACAATTATGCATTCCACTCGCTGATTGTAGCTTTCCCAACTGTATTTTCATACATTCATTCTCAAGGGAATAAGGATTAAAATAACTGATAAATGTTGTTTTGGATTCCTGGACGGTTAGCTTTTGCAGTATTTAAGAAAAAAATACACCCTGTCTTTGTACTAAAAACAAAATGCTCAGACTACTTTGCAGTGATCTAAAATGATGTATCTGTGTAGCTAGCTGGATATTAATTCAATAAAAAATACAGTTCATCCAAAACGGTACAATAGATATAGTAAATACAGGTTATATATAAAAGGTTTAGTGATGATTTAGTTAGATCCTTAAACCAACATGAGATATATTCACTATAGTTCTTTTGTACTACTCTTTCCCAAATTGGTGCCTTGCAAATTTATGAGAACTATATCTCCCAGAATTTCCAGCTGCTCTGCGGTTGTATTTCTGTAACATTTGTCGTGAATACGTCAAACATGAATTGGCATATGGTATATATGAAAGAAGCATAAATGACACAGGAAATTAAAACCACTGCACATAGATCAAACTTGGAAAAAATACGCCAAGTGCAACTAAAACTTCATTTTGATTAATAGCTCTCAGAAGCGTAGGTATCTACAATGTCAAATGCACAGGCTTCTTGAAACATACAAAGTAGTGGAATGTTCTTGATATAGCAAATGCTATAAACTGAAATTGAGAATTTGACAGGCTATGTGATCTTAAAATAAAGATGAGTGAGAAACTTGCCATGTTTACTTTTCAACTGTTACATGTAGACAAAAATTCAATTAACATTAGAAGTTTGACTTGGAAGTTTGGGGAAAAAATGCACGACTAAATTCTTGTGTCTTTATGGAGAGAATAATATCTGTGTTTCCATTATGTAGCTTTCCATTTTCTCAGATATGCTTCAATATTTTATATTTATGACATGTAAGGCTCTTCCCAAAAAAATGAAATCCCACACCAAATCTACAGCAGCATTCTAAAATAGATACATGTAATAAATACTAATTTCTTGCTTTCCATTTTTAGGCCAATGTAATCCCATTTCTTTGTGCAGCTGAAAGCCTGTAATCCAAATAATAAAAAAACTGCTGCATAAAATCTACTTGAAGTTTTCAAACTTCTGAACTCAATAATATTGGCAAGAACTACAATTCTACAAAAAATATTTTGACAAGGCTTTTTTCCCCCTTTATCAGTCAGAAATTTACATACTGAAATAACCATGCCTCTCAAATCAACTTTCCCCTTAGTTTTTCCTTACAAATATCTGAAACAAAATAACTTCTATATCACTTCTTCCAGCTTCTGCTGATTTATGGTCATTTTTAGGAGACTCATTAATCACATAGCTCAAAGTGTGCTACAATGGAACAAATGGAACATATTTACTTTTACTGTCATTTTTGCCTTTATTTGCTTTTGAAATCAAACAGTATGCCACTCTGGTCAATGGTGGAAGGTCCACATTGAAGGAGACTTCAAGTCGATAAACCCCAAGATGTTCAGATCTTTAAGGATAGTAAAGATGACTTTGAATTGGACTTAATAAGTGAGGGCAGCCCATGCAGATGAATGGCTGAAAAGATCACCACACTGTTCAGAATTCTAATACTAAAGTTTATGAACAATTGCAGAGCACTCTCATATAGAAGACATCTCAATGGGTCAAAACAGATAATATACCGTGGGCTATGGACACCCCCAAATTAATGCAGCTAGCTGTAACAGCAAAAACCTTTCTGGCAACAGTTACTGCTTGAGCATCTCATGTTAAGATTATCTTCAGAAGAATTGCCAAATACCACCAGCCTGGTCTTCTAAGAGGAGTTGAACTTCATCCGGAACAGGCCAACATCTTACACACACACAAACACACCCATCATAGACTTTGACATCAGTGTTGCTACTTTAGCTGCCTTTAATTCATTGGTTTTTATCTAACCCATCACTAGTGCCAAGTTTTTCTATGGCTTGCCTAGAATATGACAAAAATATAGCACTACAAATGCTGATTTATCTGGGTGACTTTTTCTAGACTTTAAAATTAAGCAGGATTGGTCCTGGTAAGTATTTGGATGGGAATCTTCCAGATAATGAAAACTCTGGAAATAAAATCTCATCCTGGAAGAAGACAATGGTAAACTATTTCCATATTGTTTCCAATAAAAGATATCAAGAGCTTCATGAGTTTGCCAGGACTTGAGCTCAACTTGAGGAAAATTTTAAGATTTACTATTTATACTAGCCAGAGAATATCTGAGAGACCTAGTTTGCTCTTGCTACTAAACTAGTTTTGATCTTGATATGATCTTTCTGCCATATGAAATGCTGTTGCCCAGAATTCTACCACATCCGGCTGACTAACACCTAGTGTGATTCACAAGATTGCAATGTATGGCTTTCTTTAGGCATATCTTCCAAATGTGCTGGTATTTCCTGCCTCTTTACTCAACTGCTCCTTGCGCTATTACTTAAGGTAGTTATCAGATGGACTTTGGAGCCTTTTACCATAAGAGTAATGTGATCTATGAAGATGTCATTCAGTTGGCAAGGACAAGTTTCTGCTTTCTTTAAACAGGTCTCTTTTTGTTTATGGCTTTTTAAAACAGGTTGATGTGAATAAGGCAAATGATATGTTCACCTTGCTGAAGGTGAACATATCTGGTCTTGTTAGTACTTGGGTGGGATGTGATTAGAGGAGAGTAACCCCGAATTACAGAATTGAAGAAAAGTATGTGACTGGTGTACAATAACTAAAGTACAGGTTTTAGTTTTCTGTAAGGGAGACTTTTCCAGTCAATTCTATTGCATCTTGTAGGCCTTTGGCTATGGATTCTGGGGATGGTTGAAATTGATTTGGTTCATAATGCAACTGAGGGGAACATGCCTATCACAATATCTATAACTATAGAGAGCTTCACTGGGGTGCAATGCTCCCGGTTCGGACTGGATCACCCAATCCGGTAGCGATGGAGGCGGGTGATTTGGAGAACCGGTAGCAAAAATCCCTGCCCCGCCCCACCATGCCCAGCTGAGCCGCACAATCATCAGAGGCTTTTTTTTTTTTACTTTTAAAAGCATTTTTTCTACAACTTCTGCGAAAAAATGCTTTTAAAAGTTAAAAAAAAGCCTCTGATGATCGCATGGCTCAGCTGGGATCGTCAGAGGCTTTTCAAAGCATTTTTTTCTGCAACCTCTTCCGGGGAAGAGGTGGTTAAAAAAATGCTTTGAAAAAGTTCTGCCAATCAAGCAACACAGCTGGGATCGTCAGAGCCTTTTCAAAGCATTTTTTAACCACCTCTTCCCAGGAAGAGGTTGCAGAAAAAAATGCTTTTAAAGTCTCTCTGACGATCCCAGCTGTGTTGCCTGATCGGCAGAGCCTTTTCAAAGCATTTTTTAAACCACTTCTTCCACTGAAGAGGTTGCAGGAAAAAATGCTTTATAAGTCTCTCTGATGATCAGGCAACTCAGCTGAGATCATCACAGAGACTTTTAAAGCATTTTTTTCTGCAACCTCTTCAGCAGAAAAGGTGGTTAAAAAAATACTTTGAAAAGGCTCTGACGATCCTAGCTGTGTTGCCTGATGGTAGAGCCTTTTCAAAGCATTTTTTTGTATTTGCAGAAAAAAATGCTTTGAAAAATTAAAAAAAAAAAGTTGACCATGCCCACCCAGTCACATTACAACCCCCCCAAGCCACACCCACAGAACCAATAGTAACAAATTTTACATTTCACCCCTGGAGCTTCACTGTTTACTTACCACTTATATTCCACTTTTCTACCAGGAGCTCAAGGTAGCCTACATAACACTCCAACCTCTAATTTTATCCTGATACAAAGGTGAGGTTTAGGTGAGATTTTTCTGACCTGGAATCACCTGGTGAGTTCTGTGGCTGAGGATGGACTTGAATCTGAGTCCACATGGTCCTACTCTTACACCTCAATCACTGTACCACACTAGACTTCCTTTTCTGGCTTGTTGGTTTCCTTTCTTCTCAAATCCTGTTGAAATACTAGTTTCCTTTTCTCATAGCTTCTTCTGAATTTTAGCTGCTATCAGAATCACAGCCTGTTTTGAGTCATAAATACACATACATGCATGCCCATAAATTGTGTTGAAAATGCCAATTTCTTAAAAAGATGTTGCTACAGTAATAATTTACTTTAGAATGGATTGCAGCTAGGGGGATTGACCAAATCAAGTGTGAAATACATATTTTTTTTTAAAAAAAGAACACAAATAGAAGAAAGGGAAGGTGATGATTAATTGGTACACTATCCTTAGTATTAGGGAAGCAGGCTGTCCCCATATTTTTCTAATAGCTACAAAGCAAGATAAGACAGGTGGGAAAATCCAGTTTCCTAGATAAGGAAAAGGGAAAAAGCTAAGGTGATCACAAGATGTTTTGGGGGTATGATGAGGAAATCATGGTCATCTGACAGACAGAAAAGAGCGACACAGGTAGAAAAGGGGAAAATGGTCAGAAATGATCGTATTTGCATGGTCTCTCACAAATCAGCCAAGCAAGTGTTGTTTGTTTGCTTAATATATAACCTTGATTATATATGATCACGTGAACTCCCTGCTGTTTACATATGTCCATAACACAATGAGACATTCATTAAAAAGTTTAATGACATACTTCTTTACTCCCCTCCCTGCTACCCTTGGTATATCCTCCTGACAATATCAAAACTTAAATGTTCCATGGAATAGTTCCATTGTTACTCCCCCTCTGAAGGCCAAGAGAGGGACATCCAGATTTCTTGGGGCAAGGTGTTCCATAGGAATGGAGCACAACATGGAAAACATAAGCAACCAATATTTTGAATAGTACCCAGAAATCTGTTGGCAGCACCAATGTAACACAACCCCTATGTTAATAATTCTTGTAGCTTTCACCCAAAAGAGGTAGCTGCTTCATTCTGTCCAGGGGAGCAATCATTTGGTTGGCTTCATCCACCCAATTCCCCTCCCAAAGAAAGACTATTGAAAAATAGTACTCACAACCCTCACTGCTGGCTTCAAAAAGTCACTGACAGGTCCAAAAGAATCAGGATATTCTCACTACTTGAGTCTCAGTTATGTTCATCATTAGATCCACCAAGAATGTTTCTGTTTCATCTTTAGATCAGAATCCTAAACAAAAGGAATCCCAATAAGACACTTAACAGAGTGTTCTTCATTTAAGGCATTTTATGTGAACTTAGGTTGTCTAGGCAGTTTATGATCAGGAAAGAATGGACATTCATCCAGAATCCACATTCCTTTGTGAGCAGTATTGGTTTCCAGTTTGACTGGCTTCAGAGTGTGATTGCTAATTATAAAGCCCTATAGGGCATAGGACTGGGCTCCTTATGGGACCTCCTGATATCTGCCCCGCTGGTTCTAGGTGGCAGGATTGGCCCATTTTGTTGATTAATTAAACAATGCCACATGTATGAATCTTGAGAGTAGCAGCACCTGCCTTCTGGAAAGAGACCCCCCCCCATCCAAATGGCCCCAGCTTGCTGGTGTTTCAGAGTCCTCAGGCTTTGGTGAGAGTGATTGAAGCCCTGCTTTTCCTTTGTTCCCATCCATTTTTCTCATTTTTGCCATTTTTATTCTTTGGTTGTTGTTTTCCTTATATTTAAATAACAATTTGTAAACTGCCCAGAGATTCTGAAAATTGGGAGGCATATAAATTTAATATATCAGCAGCGTCTTCACTATCTCTTTTGTATATATTTTTTTAAAGAAACGTGCTTTTCTTCCAAAATGTGGAAATTATGATTGTCAAATGCCTTCCCAGCTTGTCAGGAATCTTCTCTTCTTACCTCTCCTGTTACGTGATTGGCAAACTATTGTAACCTGTAGCTTGCCACTTGGCTTATTTTGATCTGTTGTCATGAGCAATACTGAAAACATCATACCATTGCAATGAGGTCAAGGGCTCAAACAACACGATAAAAAGTTTTATTGGACACACTAAAATAATGGAATATGAACTTAGCAGTGACAGCATTGTGCTTATCTTATAAATATTGGGATGGAAGGGGAGGCAGGGCAAGAGTTTGGCATACAATCTAAACAATTAGAACTAAGGTTAATGGCCTAATTGTGAGACAGCGAGGGAGTGTTAAGAACTGTACAGCCCTGTTCTACAGCAAGATGTCAAACAAGGAAATAGTGTCCCAACAAAAAAACTAATTGCAAAACTATACTGTAATCTAGAAAGGCAGCAAATTTCCAGGCAATTAAAAAAAAAAATCCCTGATCCTGAATAACATCCCCTTCCCCTCTTGTGTCTTATGTCAAAAGGTATCACTGGGTATGACATTACCCAACTGCAAAAGGCTGCTAGTTCTTCATTTCCTCTCCTTTGCAGCTACGGGTATTTTTAAGATGAGGCTTTTATGCAATTATCCTGCCCTAGACTCAGAACTTGCTGCAGGACAGAGAAATGCTGCCTTTCAGAGGTAGTTTTCTCAAGTTTTTCTATCCCTTCTTTCATCTGTTTTGTTTCCGCAGTTTAAGGGGAAAAGATGAAATTGCTGAATAGTGCTTTCACTGGGGGTAACACACTCTCTAGAAGCATCTTCTGGGTATTGTTTGCAGGATACATTTGTTACCTGGGTTGGGGAATGACTGTATGTGCATTGCCACTACTCTGTCCCACGCAGTTTCCTAACCACAGTCATGGGTTTCCTGAGACAAAGCATCAGGTTTTGCACTCACCGTAATTCGAAAGTATAGCAGTTGTTGATTCTGGTTAATTTAGTATCCGTGGGAAATGGCAGCTGCTCCAGAATTGGATGACATGCTTAACCACAAGGAAACCACCAACCATGATTAAGGAGACTCAAGACATAGAGAAAGATGGCAACAAGCATCTTCTCGGTAACCAAGCAGAGCCAGTTCCACAACTGACCTTGGACATCATGCTGGGGAAATCTTTCTGTATTAAATACTTAGAATAAGCGCTATTTGTTATAGAAAAATGATTTGCATTTGAAATAAAAATGATAAATTTAATATAAAATATTTTTAAGAGTAACATTTTGATTGGGAGCTAGTTTGGTGTAGTGCAGGGCTGTCAAACTCCCGGCCTGCGGGTCCAATGCATCACATTGGCCCCGCCCACTCCTGGTTAATGAAAGGCAAAAAAATCCTGATATGTCACGTGACAACACCCCTGGTGTAGTGGTTAAGGAACCAGGTGACTGTGAGTTTTAGACCTGCCTAAAACCAGCTGGGTGACTTTGGGCAGTAACTCTCTCAGCCCTTGGAAGAAGGCAATGGCAAACCACTTATGAAAAATCTTGGCAAGAAAACTGCAGGGACTTGTCCCAGCAGTTACCAGGAGTAAAAACACAAAACAAAAAATTGACTCAAAGGTCCCCACCAAAAAAATAATTGTTGCAATGAAATAAAGAAAAAGTTGCTTTGATGATTACTGAGGCTCACTTGGATCACAACATGCCCATCTCAGCCCAAGAATTGAAAATTGATCCTTTTGTGCTGAGACTTTTACCTGCTGTTTTGGTGAATGGAGATCTGGGGTTTCTGGGTAAATAACATGGGGAGTCCTGGACTTTTGTCTTTCTCACTCTCTTTGTCTAAAGTACTTCTATAACTGGTGCAAGTGTGCATGGAATTTCGAACCTTTAGTTTGCTTTTGAATTTGGGATGTGTTTTTGAGCAAACATACATTTAGGTTTTGGTAGTAAAATTAGGCCACCAGTCACACCTACACGTTGGCTAGGATTACACATCGCACCAAGTAATGTTTTTTGGTCATAGTTGTTGAACAACTGGAGTGGCCTGATTTAAAGCTCATGCAAAATCTTAATAATGGCTTAGGCACCATAATAACGTGAGTCCCAACTCTGTCTTCATGAGCAAAGTTCACAATGATATTTTTGTTAAAGGTCTATACTGCCCTGCAGCTATCGTCCATGACAAAGAGCCTTTCACTGGGGCCTCTCATTGCAGCTCATGTCTGGCACCACTCCATCATGCTCTGGGATGTCCAAGAAAAGCACTGCTGTGAAGCACATATTGGTAACACAATTAAATTAATATTGTTCTTGACAGGCTTGTTTACCTTCTCTTTTTCCCAGGTGAGATAAGGCTACATGACAAGGCCTTTTACCAGGTGCTTCTCTCTATGACAGCGACAGCCATCTCCTTTTAGTATTCTAATGAAGAATTTTGCAATGACATTGGATGATAAAAATTATACAATAGAGTAAATTTCCTCCCTTCTGCCTGCTTTCTGCATGTCACGTGGAGTCAAAATGGAGTCAGAAACTTAAAAGAACTGTTATTATAACTATTATGTTACTAATGTTTTAGTAGATGGAAAACTTTTCAAAGAATGCTTTTGTTTATAAGAAGAGATTAATTTTTAAAACGAATATTCATGGATGAAAACAATAATGTGATTAATTACATGAAGTTGACTTGCACATCAACAGTACTCAGGAAACTCCCCTATGTTGGATATCCCTGTAAACAGTGAAATTTGTTTAACGGGGATTGTTTATAAAGGGAACAGATGCCTCTTAGTGGCCAAAAGAATTACTACCTTAGTTAACTCCAAGCAAAAGGTTTTCTTTTGATTTGCAAAATCTCCATATTTTGGTAAAACAATTTTAATCCATTGGTAACTCCTAATTAATACAGTGCAGTAGCTGCTCCTGATCCCTTCACTTGCTGTGTGATCCACTTTAAGACCATGCTGCCAAGTCTCCTACCAGTGTATTTTTGAGGTGGTTGGTAGTGGTAGAAAATGCCTTCTTCCACAGAGACAATAAGAAAAATATAAAACGCTAGTTATGAACAGACATAAACAGCTTTATTTTATTCTTTGCATTAAGAAACCAAAACAGCACTCTACAAGGATAAATGTAACCCACAGTGGCTATTGAACTTAATGGCAATGAATCTAACTTTGAATCTTGAGCAGTTTGCTCAGAGACAATAGTTCTTACACAACCGAGCAATTTCCTTAAAGATACTGTATATTACAAAAGCACAATACGTATTAAGTCAGACCAAATGTCCTCACTCCCTTGCAAAATGCCCAAGGTCTTTGCACAGAGAATAACACAGCTGTGTTTCCCCCCTTCTCTTTCTGGCATATTGATCTTCCTTCAAAGATTGGAACTTTGTTTTTTCCTAGTCTATCTGAATCCAGTCCAGCTCTATTGTCTTGGCCCTGTAAGCTACAGTTCTCACCTAACCAAATCTACTGAGTGATATTGTTCCTGGTGAATCTTGCTAGCCATGTTTTTTTTTCAGGTTCATAAGAAGAATCTACAGGAAAGATGGCCAACAACTATTTTCTATATGTAATATTGGGCATTATTTGCAGCTATTTAATGTTTAATACATTTCCTGACCAGAAAGTGGAACAGTCTTCCTGTAGAAGTTGTGGGTTTGTCATCTTTAAAGTTTTTAAAAAGATACTAATTAGTTTTCCTGCACATTGCCGAGGTTAGAATAGATGGTTTTTATGTTCTATGATTGCTATTTTTGTGCAGATAACCATTTCTTTCTTTAGGCTGCAATCCTCCCTATTCTGGATATTTAAGTTCCTTCAAGATCAGCAGGCATTGCTTTAATTTCATGCTCAAACTTGACAAAAACATATTCACTTTCTGCAGCAAAGTTGGCTTCTTCTGTTTATTTCTCTTCCCCACCCTTCACTGGGATCACATGATTGCCCTTTCATTATGTTTTTACAAACGCTTTCCAGTTAGGTTCTCCTAGCATGAAATTCTATTTATCATTGCTCTGGTTCACTAAATGTGGTTTTGAGGTTAGAGACACACACTTGCCCATACTTAACTCTAGGTTTGCTTAATGTAAAAAAAAATGTCCAGCTTTATTGATTATTTTCCCCCAAAGTCACTACAGGTCAGAACTAGTGATGACACGATAGCAGTCTTCCAATATCTAAGGGGCTGCCAGAAAGAAGAGGACGACAACCTATCTTCCAAGAGACTTGAGGGCAGGACAAGAAGTAACAGATGGAAACTTAATCAAGGAGAGATCCAATCTAGAACTAAGGAAAAATTTCCTGACAGTCAGAACAATTAACCAGTGGAAAAGCTTCCCTCCAGAATTTTTGGATGCTCCGACGCTGGAGTTTCTAAGAAGAGATTGGACAGCCATATATATACATCTGGAATTGTATAGGGTCTCCTGCTTGGGCAGGCAGTTGGACTAGAAGACCTCAAAGGTTCCTTCCAATTCTGCTATTCTCTTAAGTAATTAAAGCGACGCATTAGAGTGGCGTAAGAAAAATAAATAAATAAATAAATAAAGAATAAAGGAAGGAAGGAAGGAAGGAAGGAAGGAAGGAAGGAAGGAAGCACGCTGTAAAAATTAATGACGAATCACAAGGCAGCGCGTTCGACGAAAACGCTATTTTCAAAAATACGCTCAGGCGGGGAAAGCTTTGAAATATCGACCCGTCAGATATCCACCGTCTATCGGTTTTGCTACGCAAGCGAATTCTCCAGAGAGGCTTTTAACCCTCGGTTCTATCAAATCGACGCAACCGCAGTCTCCTCCCCAAGCTCCCCCCTCCCCAACAAAAAAAGCACCTATCAGTGATGGGAGTCGTTCTACAGGACACGCCTTTCTCTCTCCCGGCCAATTAGGTTTTACGGCTGCGAGTAGAATGTTGTGATTCATAGTTGTTCTTTAAAGGCGGGGAAGCGCCCGGGCGGCAATTGCGCGATTTGAGTCGCGGTGTTGCCAGGCTACGGGGCTTCCCTGCAACACAGCTCCGCTTGGGACTGGCGTCCGGAGAGCAAGAAGAGACGGGAGGCGACAGGCGCTCTTCCTCCACCACCCCTCTCATTCCCCTATCAACCCTTTCCTTCCCCCTCTAGTATTCAGCCTAGGGACAAGCAGGCGGTTCTCCAGCCATGAGCAACGAGCAGGTGAGGGAGGGAAAGGGGGTCCCCTCCTGCCGACTTGCGCCATCCTATAAGGGTTCCCCTTCTCCCGCCGCGTCTCAAATACAATCCTCAGCGTCGTCATCCCGCTCCCCCCGGCTCTTTCCTGCCTCCGAACCGCTCCCGGGATCCGAGGAGGAGATGGTCTGGGGAAGAAACCTTAACCTCCTCCAGATGTTTAGTTTTCCAACCGCTTTGGGCAGTTAGCCAAGGACTATGACAAGTTGCAATCCAGAACATCTGCTTGCCTGCAATGACTTTTCACCCCATCCAGGGGTCTGCAAAAGGGGGTTCTCCAAGGTTTGAAGGTGCCCAGTGTGGGTTTTGATACCTTGGTTTTATGTCACCAAACATCATTTTGCTGCGGTAGAAAAGTGTGTGATGAATAACCAAGGGTGATAAAGCAATAGCCAAGTGTTGTTGCCTATTAGATTGTCAAGCACCTAAGAGCAGAAGCCATTCTAAAAAGTTGACAGTTGATTTTTCAGATGGCCCATTTTTCTTACCTTGAAATCCTTATTACTGCTTCCTTCTCCCTGATATACACCCTCATTTCACTGCAGTATTAGGAAGTCTTGCACAATTTCCTCTACTATCTTCAGGAGTCCACATCATGTGCTGTGAATTCAGCTTTGATCGGTAGGTAGTATGGTAAAGGGTTTTCCACTTAACCAAGAATAGTCCCTGAAGCATCTCCATGTAAGCTTAAATTTTGGTGTGGAAGCTCTAGGGGCTCCCTTCGTTCTACTGGAAAACTCTGAGCATCCGAGACCAAGCCAAGTCCAAAACATAGAAATAAAACAACAGAGATTAAGCAGAGATTAACACCAAGATTAATGCTGGACCCAAAAATCAACACTTCCCTGAGAGGGAAAGCCAATAATATATAAAAAGAGAGCAGCCCCATTCCCTTCTAGCATTGATATTACCTAGTTGGGTAATAAAACATCTGCAAGAAAATTATCAAGCTCAAGGAGCAGCAAGGGCCCCACAGGAAAAAAAGAAAGCTCAAATAAATTATTTTAGGAGGTGAAGCTGAGAATCAATTGCTTGTATCAAAGAAAGTGTGTTCTGTTGCTGGTGGAATATAGATTAAAAAAAAAGGAACATGATTTAGCCTCTTGGGATTAGGTCATTAAAATGAAGACAACTAGTTGGCCATATAAGGTGCTTGGAAACAAACAAAAAATATTGTTTGTCCTGAAAAAACCCACACCAGGTGACTTGTGGGCCACGTTTTATGGAGGACCGGGTGTACTTTTCATAGCAAATCATAAATAGAGCAACTATGAAGAATGACTTCTGGGCAATGGATGGCAAAGCTGCCATGGGATCATGTAAACTTGAAGTAAATTTTTAAATCTTGTTTTTAATTGTGAGCATCTAAAGCTAACTGCCTATTGCTGTATTGTTACTTACTTAATTGCAACTCTCCCCTGGCTAAAACATCAGGTTGTTATTTCCACTCCTCACTTTTTACTCCTGATTTGCTTCAATGATGTCTTACTTGAAATAAATTTGAGACTAGTTATTTTATTTAGTATAATTAATAAAAGTGAAAGACATATAAATGGTTTTCCTCCTTGATGTAAGCTACTATTTAAATCTGTTAAAAATACCCACACATTAGAAACTAAAATCCAGGAAGAGGCTATAAGGTAAGTGTCTCCTTAGAAGAGTTGCCTTTTCGTGGGAATTGAAGTTGGAATGGATGCATATGTTAAGTTTCAACAGCAGAGGGCAGTCTTTCCCTAATGTAGTCCCAAGTGCCTTAGCGCTTAGCCCAATGGTTTTATTCTTTAATATTATATTAGAATATGCAGACGTTATTTTTTTTCTTTTCTTTGAAGTCATGATTTTTGGGGGTGGGTGCTGTTTCGTGTAGAATAAATAGACTGGATTAATTTTTTTTGAAATGCTTTTTTACCCCTTTCCTCTGTGACATTTACTTAAATATGCATGCTGTTTGAGGAAGGAGCAGGTGGTGTAGCCATATTTGTTGAAGGAGACTTTCATATATTTGTCTCATTAGTGGGAAGTTGATTTCAGGATGACGTCCTTGAGGAAAACAAAAAATGCAGCCAGAGCCCTTTAAAGTCATGCATTTAAAAGGAATCTAATCCTCTGTGCAGCTGTTCATATAATTTTTGAATTAGTTTCTGAAATGTAAATTTAAGCAGATAGTTTGTAAGGAGGGGTGTTGTTGTCCTCACAGGATCTTCAAGTTCCAGAGTCTTTTTTCCGAATAGTGTAGAAGCAAGTTATCAAAATGGGCTGAATTTTGGAGTCAGGAAATCCAAATTGATTTTCTTCGACAATCATGGAATGAACACTTAATATAGAACGATAGTCTACAATCCACATCATTTTTCATATGACCCCATCCTATTGATCCAGATGTTCCCCCCCTTAACGTCAACTTGTGAAGTAGACCAGTGGTCCCCAACCTTTTTGGCACAAGGGACTGGTTTTGTGGAAAATGATTTTTCCATGGACTGGGGGAGGGGAGGAGGAGTGTAAAACCTAGATCCCGCGCATGGACAGTTCACAGTAGTCTTTACACTCCTATGAGAATCTAATGCCTGATGATCTGAGGTAGCGCTGAGGTGGAGATGCTAACGCTGGGGAGCAACTACAAATACAGATGAAGCTGCGCTCACCCGCTGCTCAACTCCAGCTGTGTGGCCCAGTTCCTAACAGTCCGTGGCCCAAAGGTTGGGAACCCTGATGTATTGAATACATTCAAATACCTTTTCTTAGTCCAATGAAGTAAGGATGCACTAGGTGGTTCTTTGGATCAGGTTCCGGCAAACTGGTGTCCTCCAGATAACCGGAACCACAACATTCCATGTGCTTCACCCTGCTTGGCCAACGGCAAGGAGTTCTGGGAGTAGTTGCTTTACTACTGGATGTTGGAATGATAGGATTGTTGTGTTCCCCACTCCAAGAGTGGATAGGATTCTGACAAGGAGAGGGGATGGGATCACACATTGGATCCTGTGTTATGGCTCCAGGCACCTCAATGGGCAAGTGTTTCTGAGTCTGGAAGCCTATGAAAGCTCTAGAACAGGGGTCTCCAACCTTGGCAACTTTAAGACTTGTGGACTTCAACTCCCAGAATTCCTCAGCCAACTTTGAGGAATTCTGGGAGTTGAAGTCAGTGGTGGAATTCAAATTTTTAAACTATCGGTTCTGTAGACGTGGCTTGGTGGGCATGGTGTGGCTTGGTGGGTGTGGTTTGGTGGGCGTGACAGGGGAAGCATACTGCAAAATCCCCATTCCCTCCCCACTCCTGGGGGAAGGATATTTCAAAATTTCCATTCCCACTCCACTCTGGCACCAGCCAGAGGTGGTATTTGCCAGTTCTTTGAACTGCTCAAAATTTCTGCTACTGGTTCTCCAGAACCTGTCAGAACCTGCTGAATAGCACCCTGATTGAAGTCCACAAGTCTTAAGGTTGCTAAGGTTGGAGACCCCTGCTCTAGAAGAAGGAAAGCTGGGACTGGGCAGAACCCAAGGGGGAAAGATTGAAAATTCAAACCACTACAAATCTGTCCCAGTCGCCTACCTTGCCCCCAAGCACTTTATGCCTATGATTGATTTTGCTAATTAGTTGCCTTGTTACACAGTGCTTGTGATATGTTTTTTTATTGTGTAAATTGCTGGAGCTGTTTATCTGGAATGCAGTTTGTATTGAGTACTCACATCTATCTCTGTGGACCCCAGAGAAAAGAGAGGACTTGGTTTAAAATTTGCATTTGATGAGCTGATTGTTACTCAGTTGGGTCTTCCAAAATTGAATGATTTATAAATTAACAGTTCCTAACCAGCAGAAGGGTCCCAGGTTTAAATAGAGGGGATTTTCACAAGCAAAATGCTTACAAAGCAACAATCCCACCAAACGTGTTAAAAAAAAAATTCTTTTGGTTCCTTTTTTTAATGGTTGGCTTAAATTGATCATTTTCATAAATTACTTAACTCACATCTGTGTAAAATTGGCTACTACCATAGAAGCAACAAAGTGTGAGGTTTCTGTGTATCTTTGCTATGATATAATGGTAATATATACAGGTAGTTCTTGATTTACGACTACGATTGAACCCAAAATTTCTGTTGTTAAGTGAGACATTTGTTAAGTGGGTTTTGCCTCATTTTATGACCTTTGATAAGTTGATAAGTTAGTAACATGGTTGTTACGTGAATCTGGCTTCCCCACTGATTTTGCTTGTCAAGACTTTACAAAAGGTGATCACATGACTTTGGGAAACAGCAACAGTCATAAGTATGAACCAGTTGCCAAGCATCTGAATTTTGACCACATGATCATGAGGATGCTACAAAGGTCATAAATGTGAAAAATGGTCAAACGTCACTTTTTTCAGTGCCGTTGTAACTTTGAACGGTCACTAAATGAACTGTTGTAGGTCAAGGGCTATCTGTAATGGACCCTGCTTGCATCCATTATATAGTCCATTGGACTGGGGCATTACATGTACCAAAGGCCCGGCCTCCTGGCTTTGTTATTAACAGCATGATGTCTTGTACAGTATATACTCAAAGACATTTTAATATTTTTTAGTATTTTCATGGTAAAAAATTTATTGTTTTAAAATGTTGATAAGATTTTAATTGTAATATATGTTTTTGAATTGTGAGCTACCCAGAGTCCTTTGCTGAGATGGGTTACAATCATCTGGATTTTTGCAACCCAGATCTGATAGTTCAAGTTTATCGAAAGTGGAGCAGGTACTTCCGCTGTTCCCTGAATATGGGGAAAAAAATGGAGCGGTACAGAGTATGTCATCAGTACCAGTACCAGTACCAGTAAACCTATCTATGTTTATTCAGAAAAAGTGTCTTAATGGAATTTACTCTCTAATAATTGTGGTCTGTACCAGTGGTGGTTTCAAAAATTTTTTGCTACCGGTTCTGTGGGTGTGGCTTGGTGGGCATGACTTGGTGGGCGTGGCAGGGGAAGGTTACTGCAAAATCCCCATTTCCTCCCGATCAGCTGGGACTTGGGAGGCAGAGAATAGATGGGGGCGGGGCCTTGGTGGCGCAGCAGACTAAAGTGCTATTAAGTAGCACCAGCTGCTTGCAATTACTGCAAGTTCAAATCTCACCAGGCTCAAGGTTGACTCAGCCTTCCATCCTTTTGGGGTAGGTAAAATGAGGACCCGGTTTGTGGGGGCAATAAGCTGACACTGTATAAAATAGAACACCGCTTAGGGGGGACCAAAAAGCCCTACTAAACAGGTATATACAAAAGTATGAAAACTATTGCTTAACGCATTGTAAACCGCCCTGAGTTTCTGGAAAAGGGTGGCATATAAATCGAACCAATAAATAAATAAATAAATTTTTACTACCGGTTCTCTGAACTATTCAAAATTTCCACTACCGGTTCTCCAGAACTGGTCAGAACCTGCTGAAACCCATCTCTGGTCTGCACTACATTCTAAAGTTTCAGATTGAGAAATAAAAATGTGTGTTTTGTTCTCTCTACTGTTTTGATCCTCTTACAGCCCAAGCCGCCCAACAAAGGAAAGTTGGAAAATATTACAACAAAACTTTTTCCACAAGCGGATAAGGTATTTATACATATTGTATAGCTAGCTAATCACTTTAAACCATGCAAATCATTAGCATTACTGTTCTACTATGATGCACATTAACATTGCTAATCTACTCACTACGTTTCTATTCTTGACTATCCTCAATCAAGTCAACAAGGTTCTTCCCATATTCTACCCTAACAACAATCTTGTAATGCAGCCTAGGATGGTTGTTGGTCACCCAGCAGTATGCTTACTAGCGTCTTCCTGGTGAAAGATGCCCTTACCTAATGAAAAACAATAGTAATGACTGTGATAAGATATCTACCCCGCAAGCAAACATTTGTACTTGAGAGAAAATTCAAAGTGGTTCCAGTGTTTTCTTCCTTTGCTAAGTGAGAAAGTGCATTCACTCCACCTATAAAAAAGAAATTTCAAGCTCTGAATTGTACTTGTAGTCTTGTACGTGTACTAATTCTACTGTATTTATCGGCAGCCCCATTTGTTATACCTAAAATGTGTTGTGCAGCCATTTTAATGAGTGCAAAACTCTTATTTACACATATATACATTTTTTCAATTGTATTAGCCTTGCATATTTGAAGTTACAGTCTTCATTCAGACATATTGAATTTCTCTGTTATTAAAATATGAATTAAGCTGCAAGTTTGGACATTGGACTACTCATTGTGCAATTAGCAATTGCCTGTGATTGTAACTTGGTCAAAACCTGATCAGTGTAAATTTTTGTGAAGAGAGCTACCTACTTTATAAAATCGGTCTCATAAGATCTTTTACATCTAGATTCAACACATTAAATATTAAAATAATTATGCCCTCCCCTTTTTTTTAACCCACTAAGTTTTGCAGTTCCTTTGCAAAACTTTGGAAAAGAGTTCACCAAGCAGAAATCCTGGCTATCTTTTCAGATCAGCTGTAAACCATTGTGGCATCAAAACCTGCCTTCGTTCCATCTGCGGCGAGATCAGGACACTCATGTTCCAGAGCAGTTCATGATAAAGAATGAGCTGACACCTGGTAAGAATAAACCTGGATGTTTGGAATGGAGGTGAAGTTGTAGAAAACCCAAAATTATTCATAAAATATCACTCATGGTTTCTTCTCTCTGTGAGGGAAACTAGAAATCGTGTTGAGCATTGAGGATTTTCCTTTCTTCTCTCTGTTTTTCTTCCATAGAGGAGAGAGTTACCATGTCTGGGCTGCAGACATCTGGGTGACCACCAGATGGGACGAAAGAGATGATGAATCTTTGCTGCCATCTAATGGCCATCTTATTTTTGCAGCCCAAATATGGTGGCCCTTCTCTTGCAACATTTCATGGATGAAGACTGAATGGGCTGGCTGGGCTTTCAAGAAACTGTGTGGCGATGAGGCTGAATAGTTTGTGTAGGAAGGAATTGGACGAGGCACAACAAATGGCTGAGCTCTCAGGCAAGCTTGTATGCCTTTCTTCTTTTCTCTTAGAAAGGCCAGTGAAAATTTAATCATTTAATTAAAGTAATTTAATTTACCATAATTTTCAGACTATAAGACACACCGGTGTATAAGACGCACCAAGATTTCAAAGAGGTAAGCAAGAAAAAAAAACATTTTTGCCCTCTCCAGCCCACAGGAGCATACTGCAGGCCTCCCAAAGCCTCTGCATGCCCAGTTTTTGTGAAAAACAGGCCCGTTTTTTGCAAAAACAGGATAGGCAGGGCTTCGGGAAGCCAAAAATGGCTGTATATGAGATGCACCAATATTTCCACCATCTTTTAGGGGGAAAAAAGTGCGTCTTATACTCCGAAAAGTACGGTACTTACCAGGACAACTAATGTTGACAAGACCTGACAGTGAAAATCGAAAAAACTCACATCTGTGTGCATGAGTGGTAGTAGTAGTACGTGTTGTGGTGAATAAAACAGAGGAAGTTATCTGTGGGTGAGAGAAACAAAATAGGGAGGAGAAGGAGAATCTGTAAAGTACTTTTTCCCATCTTTGGAAACTTTAAAATTGGTGGACCCCAACTCCCAGAATTTCGAAGTCCTCCTATTTTAAAGTTGCTAAGGTTGGGAACACTGGCTGAATAGGCTTGCTGAAGACACATTTAACATTCTTATTAACTGGAGGTATAGTTGGTTGTTTTAAAAAAGCCCTTCTCATTTGTACTCTTTTCTAACCCTGATTTCCTGCTTGGGTGATCGTCTCTTTCACATCACAGAGTTGTATTTCTGTCCCAGGGAGATTACGACCTCTTCTATGATACTGCTGGGAAGGGCTGTAGGAGATATAAGGGGGGAAAAACCAGTGGTAAATCCAATTTTTTTTTACTACCAGTTCTGTGGGTGTAGCTTGGTGGGCGTATGGCTTGGTGGGCGTGGCTTGGTGGGCGTGACAGGGGAAGGATACTGCAAAATCCTCATTCCCTCCCCACTCCTGGCGGAAGGATATTGCAAAATCTCCATTTCCACCCCACTCTGGGGCCAGCCAGAGGTGGTATTTGCCAGTTCTCCAAACTACCATATTTTTCAGAGTATAAGATGCACCTTTTTCCCTCAAAAAAGAGGGTGAAAATCTGTATGTGTTTTATACTCCGAATGTAGCCCTGCCCAGCTTCTCAAACGGAGGTTTCAGAGGCTGAAAAAAGCATCAGAAACGAAGCTTCAGAAAAGAAGCCCCCAAACAGAACTTCCGAGGCTTTTTTTCTGAAGCTCTGTTTCGGAGGCTTTCAGAGACAGGAAAAAAAGCAAAAAAAAGCAAGGCACGGAGCTCACAACCAAGGAACCTGTTGCTAAAATTCACCTCTGAGAACAGCTGATTGGGGGTATTCCGGGAGGCTGATCCACCTGTCAATCAGCTTTTTTCTTATTTTCCTCCCAAAAAACTAAGGTTTTTATATACCTTTACATAAAGGTATACCTTTATATACCTTTATATACCTTTTTTATACTCAGGTGCATCTTATACTCCGAAAAATATGGTACTCAAAATTTCCGCTACTGGTTCTCCGAACTGCTCAAAATTTCTGCTGGATTTCACCCCTGGAAAAAACCCATTCAGACTCCGATATAAATGCTTGAAGCCAAGTCTCTAGGATCTGAAAGGAGAGCCTTCACTTTGAGATCCTTACCTCATTATTTATTTGCTTGTTTACTTATTTATTTAAATAATGTAAACAGTTGCCCAATTTGGACAATGTGACAGTTTACAAGAAGGCAAATCAAAATAAAAGAACAATCAATGATAGGCAATCTGGCTCACATTCATATCCTCCCTTGATGGGATTTTTGCTCATCCTGAGCCCGGTTCTAGGGGGAATAGCCAAGTTTTTAAAGTCTTTCTAAAGGCCAGAAGGTTTTGGGCTAATCAAATACATGTGGGTAGGTTGGATGTTTCTGTATCTCTCTGTGTGTATATGCGATTCTAAAGGGCAGATGTTGCTGCTACAGGAAAGGCATGTCGTCTGGATCCCATCAGACATCACTGTTAATGAAGGACTTATCCTATGAGTGGGATGGGTAACTGTCCTTAAGGATAGGCAGTTTGTCAAATAACAGTTTAGAGGCTGTCACAATTTGTGCACAGTTGGAAGCTGTCAGCAGAACTGGACTCTGTCTCCTCCAAGGCTCTATTTTCACTGATCTTACCTCTGTCCTCCTCCTTTCCTGGTTCTTTGTTATTCTGGCTGCTCCTTACGCCTCCATCTTCTGACTACAAAAAGATGAAGTCCCTCTTCCTTTCGAATCTGATGGCTCCTTTATCTCTGCTGCCAGCAACATTGTTCCTTCCTCTGATGGAGGAATGAATTTGGTTTGTCTTTAGAGGCCAGGACTTAAGATAACACATGAGTGGAGATCCCTGGTAGGCAGCTAAGGTTTTCAGAGCTCTTGTTGTTTGTGCGTTTAAGGAAATGGTACATCTGCACCTTGATCTTGTTGATGCAGTTGACAAAACAGTAGTTCAGAAAGACACTGAACTACTCTAACTTCCAATTCCAAAGACGATGGAATTGGTTGCAGAATTTGATAGATATATTGCATGTTTGAGCTTCTGCCGACCAGCCTCCATAACATCTCTCATTTTTTCTCCGTAAGGAGAATATTTGTCTCAGAGACCCAAGAAGCGCAAGGTAGAAGAGATTCCTGAGACCGATCATGGGGCTGGACCATCAACGAGACCTGGCGTTAAAAAAGATCGGGAAAATTTCAGAAGCGCTCTCGTTAACATCATCATGTAAGTTCTTTTGCAATATAGGTTTACAAAGCTGCTTCCGTCCTCATTGGGATACATGCTTATTTTTAAAGCTTCAGTAACATTTTCTTGCTTTCTGAAAGAAGTCTGAATCAAGATCAGTTTGCAGACGGATGGTTGAAGGTGGATGGTAATAGATTGTCGTGTTTGTTTTGTAGGCAACCAGACTACCTTCCAGAATCCTTGTCATTAGAAGAAGTAAAACCTGGCACATCAGAGGCCACAGCTGCAATAGAAAAAGATATTTTGGTAAATCAGGTCATGATTTCTTGACTGAAAGGGAAGAGAGGGTTGGAACGAACATCATGATTAAACAAAGAGGCAGAATGGAAAGCCAGGTTCCCTGTTCTCATGTACCTGATACCTGTTCGCATAACTGACATTCCCAAATGTTTTCATTCTTTGGGTTTCAAATCTGCAAAATTTCAGCCAGATGTAATGTAGATTTCCAATGGAACTCACGTTTATATGCCACTGCTGTGCTTTTCTAATTTTGCAGAAATATTACTATTACATTCGCCACGGAATAGATACAGAACATGTGGCCCCAATGGATGACTCCTGGCTGGAAAATGTCTTAGCTCTAGTACCCAAACATCTGAAGGTACTCAGTGAAAGTATCTACACACTCTCAGATGAAATGAGAGAGGACTATCTTCTTAGTGTAAAGAAAGCAATAGGTACGGAAATCATAACTTATTTGTTATAAACTGAATCAGAAATGCAGGCATGGTATGATATGTTTTTTTTTACCCAGTTACTTTCATACAATATTCTGGAGATCTCTATATTTCCTCAGCAGCATAAATTAAAATGTAATGGACCAACATCCCAGGAAAACTTTTCACTTCTGATTCCCACCACTTTCAAACTATTATTTACCATAATAGCAAAGCGTTGGAGGATTAGGATACTCATTTCCTGGAAAATATCAATTTCCCAGAATGTATACCCAGGATCTTTTTTTACATAAGTTTTCTTTAGCATCTTACAGAATTCCTCTTCCATGTAATGGCTTTGGAAATGGATTCCTTCCTCAAGTTTGGAAGTTTGAAAAAAAAAATCACAATATTAGCCTATAGAATGATAACTC
This sequence comes from Pituophis catenifer annectens, assembly GCF_029215685.1. Classification (NCBI taxonomy): domain Eukaryota; kingdom Metazoa; phylum Chordata; class Lepidosauria; order Squamata; family Colubridae; genus Pituophis; species Pituophis catenifer. Next base: position 183,176,705 of record NW_027256881.1, read on the forward strand.
TGAGTAGAGTTATGCGTGCCTTTTAAATGAGTATTATTGTTGGTAAAAATCTTGGAAGTAAACATATAGTCAGTTAAAATGCATAAACAAATGGAGGTTTTCTTTGGAAAAACTTTCTCAGCTTAAACTTTATTTCTTTGTTGGCAATCCTTACCACTTATTAGGGCAACCTGAGACTTATTTCTAAGAAAACATTAATAGATTGCAGTGTTAGTATTTTTTTTAACTAATGGATTTCATTTCATTTCATTTCATTTTGCTACTTCAGCCCTTTTCATAGATACTGTAGTTCTGCAAAACATTCTGAAATCGACTGTCTTTTTGTCGCATGTTTTCAGTTTTTCCTATATAACACCTTTGAAGTCTTTAAAAATAATTGGTTCAATTCCTTTGGCTGTTTTTATGCTCTGCTGAGCTCATTTGTGTTCTGGTCTGTTTCTTTTAAAACCTTCTTTTAGTTGACTTTGTTTTAAGAGATCCCAGGGAAAAGGAGGAAGCCAAGAAGCAAGTTCTTCCACCTCATCGTCAAGAGTAAGAAAATGCTATTTCAACATCTTAGTCTGCAAAGCATTGTATCACAGGCAAAATACTTGAAGCAGTTGTGTAAGAACACATTCTTCTGCATAACTAGAATAGGCCTTTTAAAATCCCTCCTTCTTTGAGGGAGATGGTTGGTTCAGAAATGTGAAAAATAAATACACACACACACACACACACACACACACACACACACACATATATATATGCATATTCTTTTTAGCCAGGTTTTACCTACATAAACTAAGTTGTTCTACAGCCCTGTAGAACAACTTAGTTTACGTAGGTAAAACCTGGCTAGAAAGAATATGCACATAAAAGCCTACGAAAAAGACATATATATATATATATATATATATATATATATATATATATATATATATATATATATATATATATACACACACACACACACACACACACACACACACACACACACAAAATAAAAACAGGTTATTGTTCCCTTGATTCACAGCTGCCTAATCTACTTATCAGGAGATCACCAAGGTCTCAAGTAGAATCTTTTTCCATCAACCTACTTCAGATTGTTTAATCAGAGGTGTGAGGTTGAATCTGGGGTCGTTTACATGCATAACATGTTCTGGAATATCCTCGGTCAGCGGATAGAAATACGATGAAAAACTCGATTTCTGAACAATTTAAGGAAGACTGTTGAATCAAAAGATGGTATTGTTGATTGGAAAGAAATATGACAGATTATATTAGACCAAATATTTGTCCGATAGCAATAACAACACTGTAATCTGTTCTAATCAACATCAGTTCAAAATAGTAAACTTGAAACAGTAGCGAGCCTAGTGCTTAACTATTGTTATCACCAAAGGCTTAAAGTCCCCATTTAATTATACTTCCAAGTTTAGAAAAAAACTGGCCTTCTCTGAAGTCTCACCCACTTGTTAAGTTCAGAGAAACTGTAAACTTTGACATTGTAAAGGAGAACACAAGACAGTGCCAGTAGGGCAATGTAATTTTCTCCTCTAAGGAATCTTAGACTGTGCTGCAGTGATCAAGTAAGAATTCCTGTTCTAATTCCAGACTGAGTAAAACTTTAGTGATTCATACGTTTAGATGCCAATTAACCTTTGATTCATGTACTTGTAAACAACATGTTCATAAGGCAAAAGTGTATAGTTCAGATAAGAAGCAAGCAGCTTTCTCCCAGCACTCAGAATGCTATATGCTTAATTATGTTTTCAGAATCTATTAAAAAAATCCTTCCTTCCTTCCTTCCTTCCTTCCTTCCTTCCTTCCTTCCTTCCTTCCTTCCTTCCTTCCTTCCTTCCTTCCTCCCTCCCTCCCTCCCTCCCTCCCTTCCTTCCTTCCTTCCCTCCCTCCCTCCCTCCCTCCCTCCCTGCTGTTTCCCCCCCCCCCCAAAAGTGGCAAAAATACCACCCCTTTAGTTAATTTTGTGTTGAATAAGGATTGTTGCTGCAAAATGAAGCAAAATAGAGATACCGTGTTGGTTGAAATTGAAATCAGGGCATTTTAAGTCAAGTATACCCTTAACTTTTAACTGTATGTTACCCAGAGTCTCTCTATGAATGAGATGGGTACTACTTAAATCTGACAAATAAATATAATAAAAAATATAATATAAATATAATAAAATAAATATGTATACAATAAGAGAACAAAATCATAAATCTTTGTGAATTCTACTTTGCTTCAATTAACAGCAACATAATCCTCCCCCCAAAAAACCATAAACTGATGTGTGTAATAATACATGAAAAGGCGGCCCATTATCTTCTCTCCTTGGTTTTTATTTATTTATTTATTAATTAATTAATTAATTAATTAATTAATTAATTAATTAATTAATCAAATTTCTATACCACCCTACTCCCGAAGGACTCAGGGCGGTGAACAGCCAAGATAAAATACAGATAATACAAACATTAAAAAGTCCCTTAAAATTATTAAATATTTTGGCCAAAACACAAATTAAAACACCCAATTTATAAAATCACGAATTAAAAAATTTAAAAGAGGAGAGTTAGGCCAGGCCAGCCTGCTGAAATAGAAAAGTTTTGAGAGCACGGTGAAATGTGCGCAGGTCCGGGATCCTCCGTATCTCTGGGGGGAGCTCGTTCCAGATGGTAGGTGCCCCCACAGAGAAGGCTCTCCCCCTGGGGGCCGCCAGTCGACACTGTTTGGCCGACGGCACCCTGAGGAGCCCCTCTCTATGGGAGCGTACTGGTCGGTGAGAGGCTATTGGTAGCAGAAGGCGGTCTCGTAAATACCCCGGTCCGATGCCATGGAGCGCTCTAAAGGTGGTAACCAAAACCTTGAAGCGCACCCGGAAGATCACCAGGAGCCAGTGCAGCTCACGCAGGAGGGGGGTCACATGGGAGCACCACGTCGCTCCCATAACCACCCGTGCGGCCGCATTCTGGACCAACTGGAGCCTCCGGGTGCTCCTCAAGGGGAGCCCCATGTAGAGAGCATTGCAGTAGTCCAAGCGGGAAGTAACGAGAGCATGAGTGACCGTATTTAACGAGTCCCGATCCAGAAAGGGACGCAACTGGCGAATCAGGCGGACCTGATAAAAAGCCCCCCTGGCCACGGCCGTCATGTGCTCTTCTAAAGACAGCCGTGAGTCCAGGAGGACACCCAAGTTGCGAACCCTCTCCGTGGGGGCCAATGACTCGCCCCCAATAGTCAGTGATGGCACCAACTGACTATATCGGGATGTTGGAAACCACAGCCACTCGGTCTTGGATGGGTTGAGCCTGAGTCTGTTTCTCCCCATCCAGATCCGCATGGCCTCCAGGCACCGGGACATCACTTCGAGGGCATCGTTGGGGTGGTCCGGGGTGGAGATGTACAGCTGAGTATCATCAGTGTACTGATGGTACTTCACCCCGAAACCACGGATGATCTCACCCAGCGGCTTCACATAAATGTTGAACAGAAGGGGCGAGAGGACCAACCCTTGTGGCACCCCACATACAAGGGGCCTCGGGGTCGACCTCTGTCCCCCTGTCAACATGGACTGCGACCGGTCAGAGAGAAAGGAGGAGAACCACCGTAGGACGGTGCCCCCCACCCCTAACTCCTCTAGCCGGTGCAGCATGATACCATGGTCGATGGTATCAAAAGCCGCTGAGAGGTTTAATAGGACCAGGACAGAGGAACAACCCCTGTCCCGAGCCCTCCAGAGATCATCAACCAACGCGACCAATGCCATTTCCGTGCTGTACCCAGGCCTGAAGCCCGACTGGAACGTTTTCATAAACATTCAGGCATGTGGAACTCGTTTGTTGCATGTCTTTATGAGACATAATCCAGCAATCCAAGATTGGGTAGCCAGAATATATATATAGGGGCATTATCAACAGGATTTTCCACCAGTGCTTCTCGCCCAGCATTTCTCTGTGCTGGGATGAAGGCTTAGGTTTTCTGGTACAAAGTTGGGCTTAGATATTTTCCTTACTATTTCCCTTATTATCAACCAGATTCCCCACTAACTATTTTTAAAAGATGATTTTAAGAAAACCAATACACTGGTGGGCTGCAAAGCAATCATTTATTTGCTAGATCACACAATGTCCTACAGTGATGGTGGAAACTATTTTGGGAATCTAAATTGTTTTCTGGTCAATTGATGGTTTTTGACTAGCCTGCCCATTCTGGCAAATATTTCCTAGGAAGGTAGGTTATGAGGCAGCCATTTTGGGAGTGTATTAACAGTTGTCTTCAAGATACCAATATTCCTCTGTTCCAAAAGTTTGTTCACCCTAATTTGGATTATAGAGAAAACCCAATATAAAGACCTCTAACTGGATTCAAACCAGATCCATGGAAACAGCATGGCTCTTTGATGTTAGATAATTATGAAATAAATAGGAGATGGTGAATGGGTTGTAACTTATTGTAATCCTAAATTTATTTTAAAGTTATATATTGGATTGCTGGTTGAATTTTGTTTGAAGTCGTTAGTAATTAAGTTTATTTTGTATTAATGGCTAAGTATGATGATCTGTTGAGAAGTTTCCTTCAGAGTCATGATGGAAAAGCAGCATATAAAGAAATGAAAGTAATCACTGAGTATACTATAAGCGGAGAGAAAATTTAAAAGCTCAGTTGAGTTCTACAGGAAACCTTTACATGGTTGAGTAGCTTTCTTCAATCTGGCACTTTTCAGATATCTGAAGTCTCTGGATGGTCATTGCTGAAAAACCTAGGGTGAAAACTGCCCAACTTCATGGCTTCACATATAGGAAAGCTGTTGTACAGTCTGCAACTTGCATATAAAGAGATGGGGAGATCATGCTTCTGATTAACATATTTCCATGCCTTGCTTTGTGTAACCATTATACCAAGTGTGATCCAAGAGGGACTTTGACTTAAAAAAGGAATTTCAACAACCTCCCTTCCTTATATTTGTTATATATATAGCACGTTCAATTTCTAACAAGGTAATGGATTGGCTTTACTTGCAATTTAAATCACCAGTATAGAATAGATCTGTTGGCACTGCAATTGTCTTCTAGGATTATAGTACTGATTTTTATTTTGTTTCCTTTTTTCTTTAGAATGGAAGTAGTGCCAAAACCTTGGAATAAGTCCTACATTGCAGCTCGCAATTACATAAAAGAAAATTTGTATGCAATGAATCCCACAATGATGGCTGTTCTAGATCTCTGGCAAACAACTTTTAAGTAAGCAATATTTTCAGTGCATGAGTCAGCCGTACTCAAGCAGGGCACTTCAGAGGTATGGAGCTTGGCTACCAGAATTCTGGCAGTTAAAGTGTAGCTATGTGGCAGATAACCAAATGAGAAGAAGCTGGTATATGTGTCACGGTTCATCAGTGAAAGTGAAGAATATATACAGTGCATGCAATTTATCCTTTGTGTAGCTCCATGGAAAGATATTTGGCCAGATTTCCTTATTTCCTTCCTTCCTTCCTTCCTTCCTTCCTTCCTTCCTTCCTTCCTTCCTTCCTTCCTTCCCTCCCTCCCTCCCTCCCTCCCTCCCTCCCTCTCATTTTTTCTTTGAAGCCTTTTGCCTGCCTCATTAATTTTTAATCCAGAAACAGTTCAAGGTTGCTGAAGTAGAGGCATCCACAGCAGAGAAATGATGACATTACATCAAACAAATGGAATGACTTACATACTTGCATCAAATATCACATTGCAAGCACATAATTCAGTCATTTGGGTGATGGCCTCACAATGCGTATGATATAATTTGGATATCATTATAGCTATTCAGGATGTCTGTGGAATGCAGTCCTTAGGACTAAACCACATTGAATTGTTTATTGTTGTGAACTGCCCAGAGTTGATGGGAGTCAGGCATCCAAACTGAATCAACTAACTTACAACATAAAACTGATTCATGATCAGACTTTGGAGGTAGTAGCACAAAGCCATAATTTGATTTATTTGGTTTTGGGTTAATGCAGTGTGTAAACTCAGCCACTGCAGTTTGTAAGATGTAACGTATGGCTTAGTGTAAAGAGAGCAGAGTTGGATTTTCCTCTTTGTAAACATGCAGAGCGTTGAGGTGGTGGTTATGAATAAATGCTGACTTTCAAATAACAAATGGGAAAAATATCTACCATGTTGCTATCTTGACTTTTCTTTGGGTTAAGTAAATTCAACTGCAAGTAGTTGGTGGTTTAGTTAATTTCATTCTCAAATGTGATTTTTTTTTTAAAAAAAAGAGCTGCATGTATACACATTGTTTCTAAACTGCTGTTCCTCTCCTTTTAAAACTTTCCAATATTGCTCTACACATGGTGGGAAACTTAAAAAAATCACATTTAAATGTTAGACTAAGTTGTGGTGGCGATCCTATGGCACACATGCCAGAGGTGGCACTCAGAGCCCTCTCTGTGTGGGCATGCGCGCTGTCACCCCAGCTGAGCTCCACTGCATTTCTCCGCCCTTTGCAGGGAAACAAAAGTTTGTGGGATTAAAAAAAAAAATCACTCAACTTCAACTTCAACTTCTCGCAAAAGAAAAAGATATCGCAAAGTTGGAATTGATTGAGTGGACTTTTTCACTTGTGCGCTTCACAATGGGGGAGACAGGGTCCCCTCCTCCTGAAGTCCATTATGACGCTGAGCCACAATGTGACCCTGCATTGTCTTGGCTCGGCAAAAAAAAGCAACTGACATCCGGTCAGTTGCTTTTCCTGTTGAGCTGCCTGTGTTCGGATGCCCTGCCTCCCCGCCGGCCAGCTGAGCTTCAGAGCGCTGCTCCTGGGATCGTCGGTCTCCTGATGTCAGATTCCCACCATCCAGCACCAATTCAGGGGTTCCTTCCCCCACCCCAGGGGAGAGAGAGAGAGAGAGAGAGAGAGAGAGAGAAAGAGAAAGAGGCAGCGATAGATAGAGAGAGAGGAAGGGAAAGAGCGGGAGAGGGAGGGAAACAGAGAGAAAGAGAGGGAGGGAAACAGAGAGAAAGAGAGGGAGGGAAACAGAGTGGGAGAGAAAGAGAGAGAGAGGGGAAAGAGAGAGGGAAAGAGATAAGAGAGAGAAGGAGGGAAAGAGAGAGAGAAACGGAGGCAGAGAGAGGGAGGGAGGGAAAGAGAGAGGGAAGAGAGGGAGGGAAAGAGAGGGAGAGAAAGAGAGAGAGAAACAGGCAGAGTGAGGGGGAGGGAAGGAGAGAGAGAAAGAAAGAGAGAGAGAAAGAGAGAGGGGGAGGGAAAGAGAGAGGAAGGGAAAGAGAAATGATATTATAAAAGTTTTTTTTATTGTTGCTAAACGTAATATTTCAAAAGCAGAAAAAAATTGAAGGGGCATAAAAGTGCATTTATCATGTTTTTCTTAGAACAATTAGCTGAGCTCTGTCTTGTTTATCATTATTTTAGGTAGTAAAACCTCATTATTCAGGTTAAATTGCTGTGTTGGCACTTTGTGATAAATAAGTGGGTTTTGGGTTGCAGTTTGGGCACTTGGTCTCTAAAAGGTTCACCATCACTGGACTATGGCATCTATTGCAACTGTGTTTTTCATATGTTTCAGGAACATGGAGGAACTTATTTCAAAGTATAGCTCTGCAATAACATTACCAGGTTCTGAGTATCTATAGACAACACAAGGCTTCTATAGTCAAACATTATAAAAAGAAAGAAGGGGAAGGGTTACAAAGATTATATAAGCGCAGACAATATTATGATGAAAAGAATAGATTGTTCAATATTACTTGAGTTTGAATTCCCCTGAAGTCAAGGAAAGTAGTTCCAAAATTACAATTGTTTCAATTGATGTGTAAACTATGAGCAGTAATGTTTGTTAGGATAAGTTGTTAGGGTAATAATTTACAAATACTGGTGAGTTTGCCCCAAATAGATACTTTTGCAATAAGCCAATGTACGTAATGATATGTGATCTCAACTTTGGGATTCCCCCCTCTTGAACAAATCCTCTTAGAGTAAGCATCAAATCTATTATCCATTTGGACCAATCACTGTTCCCTGTAATTCATTCCATTGTTGCTTGAACAATGGAACTGACTGGTATCTGGACTTTTGGCTGAGTCCAGATAGCAGGAGTAAAAATTTCATTATTTGTGCCCATTCTTTATTTTTTAAAATTACATTTTTTGAACATGCTACTCAGTCGCGTTCTAGATCATCTGAATTTTTGCTGAATACCCAACAGCTTTAGGATTTTCCTCTGATAGATGGCCTACCAAGGTGAAATGCTGCTTCATTGTGTTGAATGACTGTGAGTTCCATTGTTGAATTGCTAGCATCTTTCTTAGGGTTAATTTCAAGAATGGCTTTTGGTATCTGTCTGTCTGTCTACCTACCTACCTACCTACCTACCTATCTGTAGTGGTATTCACTTATCTCCGCACTCTGTGAGTGCGTGCGCCACCTCTGCGCGTGCACAAAGTGTCCATGATCACGTCTGTGTGGGTGGGCGGAGCCTCCCACCGCTGCTGCTACTGGTTTGCCCAAACCGGGTAGAACTGGTAGAATCCCACCACTGCTATCTATCTATCTCATTTTAAAAACCACCTGTCTCCCTCACAGAAGGATTTTGGGCAGTGTAAAATAAAATATTAAAACATAAAAACAGTGTATAAAATGTAAAAAAGGCAAGAGATATTAAAATATTAGCTAAAAGACAGGGGAGGGTTTTCAGGGCTCTAGTCAGTCCTATGGCTGCGTCTTCCTCTTTGTGCCCCAGGCAAGATTGCAGTGCAATGTTTTCACACCTTTGTGGAAGGCCAAAAGAGAGGGGGGTCTTCCCACTCTCAGTATTCAGTCTCCTTCATCAGAAGCTGAGTGATGTTTAAATTCAAGCCATGTTCTCTAGAATCAAATTCTGAATTACAATTCTCATTCTGAATTCAGAATTCAGAATACAATTCAGAATTACAATTCTCAATAAGCAGTTTCAAAGACTTATTTTCTCAACACAACTCTGTTAATAGAAGGGACTGGAGTTTGGTGCCCACAACTCAAGCAGTTTGCAAGATTTGTATATCACCTTTATAATTCGGAGACTTCTGCATTTAATCTTCACAATTTCTTGATAGAAAGGTGAATTGTAAAATATTTTTCGCAGGGTATCATGTAAATATTATTTAGTTAGAGATTGTTTTAAATCTTCCAATCTGCAAAGAATTTCAATTTGCTACTCATTTGGAAGCAGGCTACAAGAATTTTTCAGTGAATCTTCTTTAAGGAAGATCCTCAATCAGAAACTATTTTGAAGGCTTTTTGAGGCTTTTTGAGGCTTTTTTTTTTAAAATTGATTTATATGCCGCCCTTCTCCGAAGACTCAGGGCGGCTTACAATGTGCTCAGCGATAGCCTTCATCCTTTTGTATATTTATACAAAGTCAGCTTATTGCCCCCACAACTGGGTCCTCAATTTACCTACCTTAGAAAGGATGGAAGGCTGAGTCAACCTTGAGCCTTGGCGAGATTCGAACCCTGCAGTAATTGCAGGCAGTTGGTCTTAATAACCAGCTTAATAACAGGGTGCCTTAAACTCCTGTACTACCAAGGCTTTTCTTGCTTCTTTGTTTCAAGGACAACTTATCGGGCGCCAAGATCTTATTAGAGGGTTTTTTTTTACTACTTTGAAAGTGATTGAATTGGAATGAAGCCATCTGCGTGATTCTGGCAGAAGAAAACTAATGCTGGAGTCTTAGAAGACATGGTTTAGATAAATTTGAAAAAGTGCCAGATATCTTTAGAAGCATTAAAGGAATAGTTGAGCAATTAAAGTTTAGCAAAATTTGATTGCTGTTACACACCCTTGGAAGTCATTCTGCATCTCTAAGACATTGAGGGGGCATTTGATAGTGTAACACCCGACTCAGGGAGAAAATAATTGCTTAGTGTGAAAACCATTTTTCTTTCATGAATAAAGTTAACAAGGAGCATAAACTGGGCTGGTTGAAGAATACAGGCAGGGCATATGGCTTGCTTCAAAACAGTTGGGGAACTTCTCTCTGCTTGGACAATACCTAGTTGTCAGCTTCTTTATCATCACACATATTGATAATTTACTTATAATGGTGCCTTTATTGCCCCCCCCTTCTGTTTGTTATGATAGCAGTTTAACAAATGTTGGAGCTGGTTTAAGGCTTTAGTGATAGCAGATACAGTAATTTTGGAAAATTAAAGTAACTGTTTCAGCAGTAAAAAGGCATTGATTTCCATAAAGTTGACAGAAGATATTTCAATCAAAGATGTTTTGGATTTTGCTGAAGGGTCTCAGAGGTGGTGTTCAGCAGGTTCTGACCAGTTCTGGAGAACCAGTAGCAGAAATTCTGAGTAGTTCGGAGAACCGGTAAATTCCACCTCTGACTGGCCCCGCCCCCATCTATTCTCTGCCTCCCGAGTCCCAGCTGATTGGGAGGAAATGGGGATTTTGCAGTAACCTTCCCCTGGAGTGGGGAGGGAATGAAGATTTCACAGTATCCTTCCCCTGCCATGCCCACCAAGCCATGCCATGCCATGCCATGCCCACCAAGCCACGCCCACAGAACCAGTAGTAAATTTTTTTGAATCCCACCACTGAAGGAACTGATCCATTTCCTGTTGCACTAGCATTAGTGATTGCTAGTTCTCTGAAAAGAGAGAGAGAAAGAGGAGGAGGGAGGGAGGAAGGGAGAGAAAAAGAGAGATGGAGAGGAAAAGAGGAGGTGAGAGAAAGAGTGAGAGTGAGAGAGAGAGAGAGAGAGAGTGACAGAGAGATCTTCAAGTGATAAACCTTACATTGTCCGCAGGCACAAACTTTTCAACTGATATAAAATACTAATTTACAATTATTTTAAGCTTTATAAGGGTGTTGCTAATTAAAGCTGCATCTTAATCTTTCTTTTCCCCCTTTCCAGTTGTAAACGAACATATTTTACTAACAATGGAAGTAATGATGTTGTACCTGTTGGATTAATATTTATAAGGTTACAGTGACCATTTTTTTGTGTTATATTTAACAGCAATAGCAATAGCATTTAGACTAATATACCACTTTACAGTGCTTTACAGCCCTCTCTAAGCGGTTTACAGAGTCAGCATATTGCCCCAACAATCTGGGTCCTCATTTAGTAACCTCAGATGGATGGAAGGCTGAGTCAACATTGAGCCGGTCAGGATCGAACTGCCAAATTGCAGGCAGCAAGCAGGCAGCAGAAGTAGTCTGCAGTACTGCATTCTAACCACTGTGTCACCGCTGCTCATATATAGTTATAATACTACTAGCTGGACACCCATGCTTTGCTACGAAACTATGTGCTCAGGCTTGATAAATTGACACTTACAGCCTGAAACTTAATATAGAATGTGTAACTCCCTAGGACACACCATCTACCAGAAGAAAACACACACAAATCGCTATCTGCACGCACTCTCACACCACCACCCAGCACAGATCAACTCCGTAGCCAAGACACTCAACTCCAGAACAAAATGCTTAGCTGACGAACAGCACCTAAAAACCAAACTACACACTCTCACTAACGTACTAACATCCAACGGATTCCAAAGAAATAAGATTACCAACCTAATCCAAAAAGAAACCCCCACTAAAATCCAAGACAGAGAACAAGAAAACGGCAAAGCCCTCCTCCCATACATAAAAGGCACCACAGACAGAATCAGCAAGATCGTCCATAAACACAACATCAAGACAGCATTCTGCACAAACCGAAAAATATCCACCATCCTAAGAAACCCCAAAGACAAAATTGAGTTAGAAAATCAAGGAGTATATGAAATCCCATGCACTGCCTGCCCCACCACATACATCGGACAAACCAACAGAAGAATAAGTGCACGTATTGAAGAACACAAGAACTCAGTCAGAAAAGAAGAACCAACTTCTTCCCTGGTCCAACACCTTAAAGCCACAGGACATGAAATTGACTTTAAAAAGACCAGAACTATCGCCAAAACTGAACACTTTAACAACAGAATAAAATCGAAATAGCCCACACAGCATGAATAAACAAGATGATATCTCCCGCCTATCAGCCATTTGGAAACCAGCCCTTATTGACAAATGAGTCCCTAACACAAAGAATGACACCAGACCCACACTCACGAAAACCACACAGGATGTCACCACCAGACTTCCACGCAAAAAGCAAACTCAAACCCACACCGATGATAAGGCACGACCACAAACCAGAAGCCAGATCACAGCTGCATCATTAGCCACTTTAAACCCCTCCAATCCATATATGAAGCAAACTGACACCCACCATGAAAATGTGGCACGACCACGAACACGAAGCCAAACAACAGCAACGCAGCTCACCAGCTCAAATCCCCCTGCAACTCAGAGTAACCCGAGCACAACCAAGCCCCCACCCAAACAGAACACACCCCCATCCAATCAGAGCACAGCCAACCCCCCATCCAATCAGAGCACAGCCAAACCCCCAACCAATCAGAGCACACCTCCACCCAATCAGAACACAGCCAAGCTCCCACCCAATCAGTTCACACCCCCACTGGCAGTTAAAAGGAAGAAACAGCTGAGATCACACATTGCTCCTAGAAGCACGAAGCCGAAAACAGCAGCCTGAAGATGACGAATGAGACTTCGTCGAAACGTTGCAAAGACACTTCCAATTTTACACGGGAGAAAACCCGAATAACCAAAGACATACACACACACACACACACACACACACACACACATATAAAATAATATATAATATATAATTTATATATTATATAATATATAAAATAATAATAATAACAACAACAACAACAACAACAACAACAACAACAACAACAACAACAACAACAACAACAACAACTATCATAAGTTAGAGCCTTGGTTTACATTCCCTAGTGTGTCTTCAGTTCTTTGCATCTGGGAATTCTCCTTGCAGGCTCAGGATATCTGGGACCTTTAATGAGGAATCTTTAGCCCAATTGATTTTTGTAGATAATTTTGTATAAGGGTATGAATTAGTATGTTAGACAACTCTTAGAGAGTAGATGAGAAGAATTAATTTTTCCTACTAGCAAACCTATCCCCAGAAGTCTCCAGAAGGGTGACTTGGAAGTTCTTGGTATAACTTAACATTCTGAATTTTATTTATAGATATAAATTTGACTGGATATGTGGAATTGTATCACAATGCAGTATACCAATATTTTCATTATTCTTCGTGTTTCCCCATGTACATATGCACGTGTATTTAAGTGCACAATATTTTAAAGAACTTCTGGAGTTTAAATCAACTAAAGTAAAATGAAGCTATCAGTCTTTTGGTGGTTGCAATTTCAGATCTGTAGGGAGGAATATGTTTTGTAATTTTTTTAAACCTCAGCAGTTTTTTCTGCTCTGCATTACTCCCATGCTGCTTTTCTGTCCACACATCCAATTTTAGATTTGCATTTTACAGGAGTAATGATGCTGAGATTTCTCTTCCATGGGGCCTTCAAAATGATTGGAATCTTTTTTGAGGTTTGTAGTATTTGTAAATAATAAAGTAATATCTGGACCCCTACTTTAAGAAGTGACTATTTTCAGATAGTAATTTTGATATTAGCACGGCTCAGTTTCAAACACACATTTACAAGTTAAGGTAAGCAGCTCTGAAAAATTTGCAGACGTTTCCTTTCCTTTCCTTTCCCTGAAAAAGAAGCAATCACAAAACCATTGCAATGGGAAGTGGTCAAATTACATTATTTTGGCTGAATAAATGAATTGTTAACTTTGGAGATGACCTATTGCTGAGACCTGAATCCCATTAATTAAAGAGAAACTGGCGTTATGGCTTATTCAACATAGGTGTTAGAATGGGAAACGTATTCTCAAGTTGACAGATTTGGAGGGATGAGAAAGGAGGTGGTGTTCTATGTATAATAAAGTTACAGAATCAAAATGTCGAAATATGAATGGTTTTCTTAAAAGTTTGAAAACTGCACTACATCCTATCCCTTTTCATACCATTTGCTCCATTTCCAAGGAAAAGAAGATCTACTGAAGAGAAGTGTAGGCAGCACAGCATCATAATAAACTGCAATGATATCAAAATAATGGAATTGGGTGCTATGGCATTATACAAATGTGGTTGCAATTTGGATCACAAATTTTGATACAGTTCCATAAGTCATTACATTTGTGCGCTGTTGCTATCATCAGCTGTGCTCTGCTGTGTTCCTGTTATAATAGGCCTACCTACCTTTCTAATGGAGAGAAGGGAACAATTAGTTTTCAGTTGGTCCAAGATTTCTCTGTAGATGTTGCATGGAAATCAAAGAAGTAAGTGGATGGGCTTCAATAATGGAATTATTCTCTAGAGCAGTGTTTCTCAACCTTGGTAGCTTGAAGATTGGGGGACTTCAACTCCCAGAAATCCCCAGCCAGCGTTGCTGGCTGGGGGATTCTGGGAGTTGAAGTCCACCCCATCTTCAAGCTACCAAGGTTGAGAAACACTGCTCTAGAGAAACAATCGGAACAGCCCACACTTTGCAATATTGTGCACTAGGTCAGGCAGCCAAGTTCCATTTTTTCTTGGATCCTCAAGCAATGCATCCTGAATGTCTTTTTTTTTTTTTCCTGTGATTCACTCTTGAAAGGCCCTAAGTCCTGTCTAGGATCTCTGAAATATTATTAGGAATTCTTATGATGCAATTTCCAAGTTTCATTGATATTGGATTAAAATGAAGATGATCCTTTTGTTTTATATCCAGCCTTTGAGCTTTTCTGGGATAATCTTTATCCAGTTAGAGAAACTGTTGCTTATAAATAGTTGCACAAAGACCTTGTATTGGAAATATAAATGACAGGTATTTGTTTATAAGAGAGGATTTGATTTTTTAACTTCAGAGTGTGCCATGGTTGTTATCATGGCATGATATTAGAATGGGGAGACGTTTAGTACGCTATACTCTGAATGGACAAGATTAGAAAGTCGAAACAAAACACTATATATTAAACCCACATGCATCCCCTCTATCTTTATGGCTATCAGGAAGAAATGGAATTACTTGAAATAATGTAAGCACTGGAGATATATCAATGCTATGGGACATATAGATAGACAAAGACTTTGCCACTGTTTATTAACAATAATGATAGCTTCAAACTTTCTGAATTTTTTTTAACTTTCTGGCAATATTTATAGTTTAGGCATTGTCTGAGGGTAATGTTTTTTCCAGATGTTCTAGCCAAGTTAGAGATTCCTGAGGAGTTTGGATTCCTGCACAGGATTTAGTTACATTAAATCAGGAGTGAAATGCTCCCGGTTCGGACTGGATCGCCTGATCTGGTAGTGATGGAGGCGGGTGGTTCGGAGAATCGGTAGCAAAATTCCCTGCCCCCCCCATGCCCAGCTGAGCCGCACAATCATCAGAGGCTTTTTTTTTTACTTTTAAAAGCATTTTTTCTATAACCTCTTCGGCCAAAAAATGGTTTTAAAAGTAAAAAAAAAAGCCTCTGATGATCGCGCGGCTCAGCTGGGATTGTCAAAGGCTTTTAAAAGAAAAAAACCCTGATAAAAAGCCTTTGCCAATCAGGCAACTCAGCTGGGATCGTCAGAGCCTTTTGAAAGCATTTTTTTACAACCTCTTCGCCGAAGAGGTTGTAGAAAAAATGGTTTTAAAAGTTAAAAAAATAGCCACGCCCACCCAATCACATTACACCCCCCCCCCAACAAGCCACGCTCACAGAACTGGTAGTAACAAATTTTAGATTTCACCACTGCATTAAATCGAACTGGTTCTTATATTAAACGAGTTTTGGATTAAGAAGGCAACTGAACTAGAGGATTTATTAAACAACGAACTCATCCCAATCAATCAAACCACTGGATCCCTGAATACATTCCATTAATTGAGTGAATTGTAGCATCCTAGAGAGTAACAAATGGGGGTAATGCTCTAGAACTGTGATGGTGAACCTATGGCACATGTGCCAGAGGTGGCACGCAGAGCCTTCTCTGTGGGCATGCAAGCCGTCACCCCAGCTCAGCTTGGCCACACATGCCTGTGCACCTCCATCAGTGATCTGTCCCCGTCTCCACACACACACAAACACAGCCAGCCGAGGGTTAAGAAAGTACTTGGCACGCACACAGGTCGTTATCTCAAACTTGGCAACAATATAAGCACCGTCTGCCAAGAGCTTTACTTCAACAGATAACATAAAATTACATACGCATTGTAAATAGTCGAGCAAAACAATATCCCTTCGGCAGCTTCAGGCATTGTTCAAGTGACTAGCCAGAGTAAGTTTTTGTTCGTCACAGAGTTTTACCAGCCACCACCCTCTCTTATATAGTCTCTGGGGTGTGGTCCAGTGACTCAGTTATAATCCCTAGCACGCCTCCTTAACTGCTGCAACTGTTTATCATGCCTTCGTTGGCATGCATCCAGGAACGACAGCTCTCCTTCCTCGCTCTCATCAGAGACACCTGGCTCCTGGCTAATCTCCTCTTCCTCGGCCAGCACCTGAGACAGTGCCAGAGGGGAGGGACCTGGAGAGGGAGGCCTGGCTGACTCTTCTCCCTCATGTTCAGAGCCTTCTTCCTCTGATGAGATAGGCTCAGAGAGCGGGGCCACAACAGTCGGCCAGCTGGTCTTCAGTCCCTGCCATGCATGTGTAGGGGGCAGGACACGTGTGTGTGGGGGGGTTTGCGTTTTCGGCACTCGGTCCGGAAAAGGTTAGCCATCACTGCTTTAGAAGATGAAGTGACTTCTGAAATCTGTTATGGTCCTGTCCAAAAGTTACTGCTGTTGACACAAAGTGAAGAAACGTATCTGTGAAAAATACCAGCACTACAATTTTCTGCTTCTGAAATGCAAAGAGTGAATGGAAGGTAGCCCAGAATAACAACACATATTGTGTTCCAGCTCTGTAAGTCTGCTGTTATGCTACAATGTTGAACTAAGAATGGGAGATCATGTGGAGTTGGCAGTGAAAGAGACAATAGCAACGAACAGATGAAAGGCAAAGACAGGACAGGACAAGGCAAAACAAGACATGACTAAGAAGGAACTGTTGGATATTCACATTTGATCTAGAAGGGAATATAACAGTGGAGACCCAGCGATCACTTTGTCTTTTTCTTTCCCTTCTTCTTCTTTTATTTCAGGTTGACTGTTGATTCTTTGTTTTGTAAAACTGTTAAGTATGGCTGAGGTTTACACCGGTGGTCTCTAATTCCTGATAAGTAGATAGGACTGCAACTGAGACACAAAGAAAGGTTACTTTAGAGAGGTATAGAAGTACTAAGCATTCTGCTTGGTATTATTTCTTCTTATAATAATAATCATAAAAAACTTCATAAAATTCAAATAATAAAAAAGAGTAATTAGACCTCTAGAATCTCCTGGATAAAAATGCAGCTGGATTGTTTTGTATATACATGTATCTATGTATGTATGTAATAATGAGTGGGTCACTGGTTGAAAGGAAGAGAGAACGTATCTCCTCTAATCATAAAAGTACTCCAAGGTTGATTTTTCTTTAACAATAGTTTTGGAGACTATTTATTATTTTATTTATTGCTTTATTTACTTGCATTCTGCCTTTATTATTTTTATACATAACTCAAGGTGGCAAACATATCCAACATACCTTCCTTCCACTATTTGCCCCACAATAACCACCCTGTGAGGTGGATTGGGCTGAGAGAGAGTGACCAGCCCATCATCACTCAGCTGGCTTTCATGGCTAAGGCGGGACTTGAACTCAGAAGGTTCCATTAGGTTGCACCTTATTAATTGTATGTTCCATCAGTTCCTACCCTGGACAAATGCTAATGGGATATGGTCATAGATGCCATAGTCCAGAGGTCTTCAAACTTGGCAGCTTTAAGACTTGTGGACTTCAACTCCCAGAATTATCCAGCCAGTTATGCTGGCTGGAGAATTCTGGGAGTTGAAGTCCACAAGTCTTAAAGTTGCCAATTTTGAGGAGCCTTGCCATAGTCAAATGAGTAATGGCCTCTTTGATGGACTTCCTCATTGCCATAAATGGGATTGAGAGGTAGTCATTTCCTGCCATTTTAATGTACTTTAGATATTTTTTTAAAAATCTCCCAAAGCCCAATCAGGGTCAAGGCCCTCATGGACAGAGATTACTTCTATGTTTCATATTGATCTATGTAGCTGTAGAGAGGGAGGGCCAAAAACAAAAGAAGCAACAAGGGGAAATTTCTAGAATAGTCCAGTTTTTGTGGGGCTGCTCTAGGACTTCATCTTTACATCAGCAGCAGGAAAACAGATTGGGGTGCATCATTGTTCATGCTCACATCTATGTTTGGATGAGATAACTGACTGGGTCAGTTTAGTTTAGCCCCAGGCAACACCTAGGGATAAAATTAACCCATTTAGTGTTGACTGGGTCATGGTTTTTACATTATAAGTTAAATTTGTCCATGACCTGGATAAGTGGGTTATGTCAACATAGCATCTTGTATGTAAAATAATTCTCCTTAATTGAATATAGTTTAATGGGCTTTATCTGTTTTAATGCAGGTATGCTCTAATGACCACTGGCATAAAGCAAAATGTTAGATTAGTAATAGTACTGCAGATAGAAAGGTAATGATTAAATGTTTAATTGTATAAATATTTGCCTTTCACTCCTTGTTCTCATTCTGAAGATCACTTAGACCCACTTTCTTCCCAATCTGATGTCCTTTAGATCTGTTAGATGACAACCTCCATATTGGCTTAGTTAGACTGGAATTGTAACCCAGCAAAACCGGAGGGCATCTAGTTGCAGAATATTAGTTTATTCTGTTAAGTACAGTTTATTTACGACCTCAGCTTGCAAAATGTTGAAATCAGGCAAATGAGTGTTCTCATTCTATTGTGCTCAGTAATGAGATGTAAAGCTGGCTTAATATTGAATGTACGCAAACAATAATGAGAACAAAGAATTCAGGAAGAACTACAGTAAGATTAATAGCCAAAAATGTTCACCAGGGGCTGTTGGTGTGAAGGCAAATCAGGCAAAATGTGCTAAGCTTGTTTTGTGGAGGCAGTGCTTCATTCTGACAGCAAGAGCCCTGAAGGAGCTAATTGTTGTCAGAGAACATTATCTTTAAAATATTTTCAGAGCTGTGCTTGATCAGGTTTCTCTTCCTGACTGGGAAAGGCCATAAAACATTACTATTATTCGTTTTAATCAGCAGTTGAGCCAATTTCCAAGTGTGGTATTTTTATCCTGGCAGCTCAGATTATTTTATTAATAAGTATATATTGTGGTAAAAGGAAAGAAGAGGGGAAAAAAAAAACATCTTACCATGCTTAGTTTTGTTCTTATGAAGATCTCAGATAGTAATGTCTAATAGGGAAGCTTAATTGAGCTGTTCCTGTTTCAGTTTTTTTCTGAGATAGAAAAGTATGAGACAGTCTATCAGATTGGTTTTTTTAAACTGAAATTTATATGTAGGCTAATCCAGTAAAATAACATGTTTTAATAGCTAATTTCTTTAAGAATGCTGAAACTCATTGTCAGATTTGTTCCCTTTCTTTTTAAGAAGCTTCTTTTATTCAGTGCACTCTGACAAATATCGCTGCAAAAGAATTACATTACATTACATACACACACACACACGCACACTTCTATGAGTGACAAAATGAAACAAAAAAGAGAAGAAATGCTATATGTAATATTTTGATGAAGGGTAGCTTAGGCTTCCCTGATTTAGGATGTTTGTGTGCGCGTGTGCCTGCAGAGAAAGGTATCGGTGCTGAAATAGGTACGACAGTGAATATATTCGGAGTACTCATATCCTCCACCACATAGAAACATTTTTGCCTTGTGACTTGGTCCACACCAGTAGTGGGTTCCACTTACCTTCGCTACCGGTTTGTAACTGGGAGCATGCGCAGCACTTCTGCGCATGCGCAGAGCATCCGTGATGGCATCCGGGTGGGTGGGTAGAGCCTCTCGCCGCTGCCACTTTGCCCGAACTGGGGTGAACCGGTAGAAACCCATCACTGGGTCACACACCTACAGAACAAGTACATTAGCAGAGCCCAGTGAAGATGTTGCCACATGGCTAAGTAAATAAATGAAAGGTTTGGCTCACAAAGCACATTTGAGAAGGTATTTGAGTGTTAAAGCAAATAAACTCTTTAAGGCTTCCAAGATTTACTGTATATCCCAATGACCTTGTGAACAATTGACAGCAAAGACTGTAGAGAATTTAGAACTTGGCCAGAATGCAGTTTCCACTTTCTTTAGTGGAAAATTGCTACCACCTCTTGATGCATGAAAGACCTGGCTGTTCCCCCAGGCATCAGGGCTGGAAGGTTGAGTAAGCTCTGCTGGTTGATTGGTTTTATTGCTTTGTTCTGTTGTTAAGTTAGGAATGATTTTTTTTTGACAGTTATGACATTCATTATTTGTATTTTTAGCTTTATTTTATTATTTGGTTTTAACTCAATATATGCTGCCCAGATTCATTGCTAGTGAATGCAGCGATATAAATAGCTTAAAAAATCAAAAACAAAATATTTTTTTCTTTACTGAATTTAGTACATATTTTCTTATTTTTCATTAGGGGGCACTGTTAGAATTTACACTGAAGAGGAAAGACAGATTTAGGTGATGATCATCTCTTGTTTTCTCTAATCTTGTGCTCTTTAGTAAAAGTTTGTGAAACTGATGCACAACGGGCTGCAGTAAATTTCATTTCATTAGTTGAAGGCTGATGTTTTCCTGTGTCCATAACAAATTTAAAGACATTGGCATTAACCCTCTCCAAATAGTTCTTTGAATACAGACATGTTATAAACAATAAAAACAATTATAAAGAAATGCTGTGAAGAAAAAAAAGATGTATAAATATTTTTCTGAAATGTTTACCGTATTTTTTGGAGTATAAAATGCTCCGGATTATAAAATGCACATTAGTTTTTGGGAAGGAAAACAAGAAAAAAAATTCTGCCTCTGCCCACCAGCATCCATCGGTATTCATCTGGCTAGCATCCTTGGAGCAAACAGCAAATAGCCTGGTTAGGTTCAGCACATTATCGCAGTGTAATTCAGCATGAGCAGCTGATTGGTGGGTAGATTGGCCTCCCGGAATACCCCCAATCAGCTGTTCCAGGCTGCAGGGATTGCCACAGACCATCACCGCCTCCGTGCCTTGTGTTTTTAGCCTCTGTGCTTTGCATTTTTGGTCTCTGAATGCTCCGTTTTAGACCTGTTCCAGGCTGCAGGGATCGCCACAGCACATCGCCGCTGATCGCCGCCTCTGCGCATCATGTTTTCTGCTTTCCCATGCCCCATTTTTGGCCTCCATGCATCACGTTTTTGGGCAGTTCCAGGCAGCGGAGATTGCTGCTGTTGCCACCAATCCCTGCCGCTTGGAATTGCCCAAAAATGTGATGTGCGGAGGCCAAAAAAGGGGCATGCGGAGGCAGTGATGTGCTGTGGTGATCCCTGCAGCCTGGAAGGGGTCTAAAATGGAGCATTCAGAGGCCAAAAACGTGAGGCACAGAGGCCAAAAATACAAGGCACGGA
Source organism: Pituophis catenifer annectens (assembly GCF_029215685.1). NCBI lineage: Eukaryota > Metazoa > Chordata > Lepidosauria > Squamata > Colubridae > Pituophis > Pituophis catenifer. Next base: position 183,198,191 of record NW_027256881.1, read on the forward strand.
GGTGGTGATGGTCTGTGGCAATCCCTGCAGCCTGGAAAAGGTCTAAAACAGTGATGTGCGGAGACCGAAAATGGCGGAAGGGTGGGGGCTGGCGGGTGGGTGAGGCTACATTTGGTGTATAAGATGCACCCAAATTTTCACCCTCTTTTAGGGAGGAAAAAGTGTGTCTTATACTCCGAAAAGTACAGAAACTAATTGATTCATCTGAAGCATATTGTTCAAACTAGATGAAGTTTTGTTCATCAATACTCATGTTATGATTTGGCAAAGCCAAAGATTTCAATCTTAAATTAACTCCTATTCACAAACCGTTGGTCTGGGTTTTTTTTTAAATTAAATTATTTGAAAATGCCAAAATTGATTGGAACTGTAAAAATCAGACAGTCTGCTAAGAGGACATAAAATATGATTGCTTCTATTTGTATTTAGAGTATGAAACAATAGAGCTGTGTTAGGCTTCAGCTGTGAACTCTAAAAAATACTTCAGTGTGTGCAAGCATAGCTTTTGTCTGCAATGCTTTAAGGAGCATGGCTGCCTGAAGAAATTGCAAATGCAATTTTGCACTCCCATGCTCTCTGAAGCACTTTTTGGAGATTGACTCTAAACTGCTGCCCAGCCTTGTTCAATTACAATATTTAGTCTGACTGAGAATTAAACTGGTACCTATGGACCGTGGCTATCTATTTAAATAAATTAAATAGAAAGTTTCAATAACTTTATTTTTAAAAAAAGTGTTGTGAAATATATATTCACCATGATATTCTTTTTTGTCACTTTCTCAGAGATTTGCGCTTAATTGATAAGGTAGCATTTCATACTCGTCAAGACTCAATGGAACTCTCACTCTTCCAGAACATGATATTAAGACAAATGGAAGCTGCCAAAGATACTCTTTTTAAAAAGTAAGTTCAAATATCTTTTTAATGATTCTTGTCCCCTGGACTGAAAGATTGAGCACAGCTAATTTTGTGACTGAATATTCTCAAGCTCTTACTGAGCAGAGTTTTCTGCCAAAGCTGAAAGGCTAACCTTAAGTCAGACCTGACTGCTGGACTACTACCTTTACCTGCCTTCAGCATTTTATAATTTTGTTATTTGTTATTACTTGTTACATTTTTGTCTTGAGGTTTTAAATTATATTTTTATTCTTTTTGCTATTTTGAGATGTGTAAACCACCCAGAGACTATGAGGGGAATAGTAGATGAATCACATACATAAAAATAAATAAAATATTTGATAATAGTGACTCCTGATTTCCCCCCCCACTAGAATTTTAAGAAATGTTATATTGGAGAGATTTTTAACTCCATCTTGAAAGTTTAAAAAGATTCTGTAATTTTGGATTGCATTGAATTGTTTCATTCCATGGAGAGATATTCTTTTCTTAGTGAAGGGGATTCTTAACGTTGTGCATTTTTAGGCATCTAAAGTTCTCTTCTAAGAATGGAGAGCAACAGGACATCTTATTATGCCAAAGATGCACCTATGCCTTAGTTTCAAATATGAAGCTGTGTTGGAAGCCCTTGTTAAATTTGGGGGAGAGGGGAATTTGCAAAGCCTGTTAACAAAACTGAATGTTGTGACCATAATGGGTGTGAGATAAGCGATGAACAAGCAATCACTGAATGCGATCTAGTCTCGCAAGCAAAGGCTATAGCGCAATCCCACACAGAAGATGGTGAGAGAGAAAGTTCTTGACGTAGACCAGGAAGAGGACAACTCACACAATTTTTACCTTGGAACATTAATCACTCTTCTCTCTCTCAACCACCTTGATCCCAACAACCAGAAGGAAGGAGAAAGCAGGAAAAAGAAGAGAAAAAGTTGTCTCCCTACCTCAGCCATTTGGAACTACATTACTGCAAATTGGTGGCACAATCCTGAGTGTGGTTCTTTGTTTTCAGCTGAAAATACTCAGTAGGGTTTGGGCTGTAGGGAAAATACAGAAATATAAGTGTACTGCATACCAACCCTTTCAACCCATTTCAAGAGTCGAATGGTGATTTGGATTTGTCCTGGTGATTGTAAGATTGAACGAGAAACATGGACGCCAGTGGGTAATTGCGGTTTATGGATTCTAAGGCGTGGCTTCAGTTTTGCTGTTGCAAGCCAGTTATGGAGTGAAGGAGAAAAAACCCAGCTCACGTGTGACTTTGAAGGGTAGCTGTGTTGTTGACTTTTGGAGGAAGAAATGAAGGACTTAATTTCCCTCTTCTATCACACTAGCATCTTTTGAGGGCAACTTTTGGAGGCTGCACCACTTCAAGCATCTCTGGTTGGCACTGCAGTCTTCATTGTAAACCTCTTTCCAGATTGTGGCTGCCAAGTATCTGGATCCCAGCAATAACCTATATAATCCGTCAGAGGTTGTTGAAACTAATTCCCATCAGACCTTGATTGCTGGCATCATTAGTAGTAAGCAGGCATAAAATCGACTTACCTTCCTTACCGGTTCGGAAGTGCATGTGTGCACACACACCTTCTGTGCATGCGCAGAAGGTAAAAAAACATTACTTCCTGGTAAAAACCAGGAAGTAATGACACCCGAGTGGCGATCACTGAACTACAGGAAAAAATCGCTACTGGATCGCCAAACCACAGGGAAAAATCACTACTGGATCACTGAACCACAGGGAAAAATTGCTACCAGATCAGGCGATCCAGTCCGATCCGAGAGCATTTCACCTCTGGTAGTAAGTGATGCCAATACTTCAGATCAGGGACTTGTGGAGAGTCACACTTGCCTTCCTTCTCCTTAGTATGGTGCAAACCTCTGAGCGCTGCAAGCCTGTTTGTATAGGCAACCTTCACTTATCAAGTGCCTCATTTAATGTAGTGTCCCATGATCATATGATCATCATTTGTGTGCTTTGCAACTGGCTTGTGATGAACAGATTTCATACAGAAAGTGGAATAAAATGGTAAGTCGTGACCACATCAGTGGTGAGTTGCCCCCGGTTCAGACCGGTTTGCAAGAACTGGTATAAAACCGGTGGGAGGCTCTGCCCACCACCCTGGATGTCATCATCAGTGATCTGTGCATGCGCAGAAGCGTGATCCCGTTGCGAACCGGTAGTAAAGGTAAGTAGAACTCACCACTGACACATGATGTTTTGCTTAACGACCAAAGGGGAAGTGAGATCGTAAAGCCCATCACAATCATGTGAAGTTTTGCTTAGAGAGCTTGGCACTTAGTGACGGAGTTGGTGCTCCCAATTGTGGTTGTTAAGGAAGGACTAAAATGTAGCCATTTTAACTCCTCATTTCTCTAGAAGTACTCTGTAATTTCCTAGTAATGTCCATGGAGTAAGGACTTGATCAAAACAGGAAAGAGATTTGGTAGTGGCAGTATAATTATGAGTTTGTCCTTTTGTACGTGCATTGTAGTATCATGACTGCCAACCCTATTTATGTTGAAAAAACATTACTGCAAAAGAAATGCTGAAGAAGCACAGGTGGTGGCTTAAAATGTCTGGGAATCTTTGCTTTTACATGTTATTAAACTATGTAACACTTTGGTGAAAGATACATTTCTGCAAATTGCCAAAATATCCTCCCTCCTCCTTTTAGGTGGTTCCCAGAAGTGCAAAATATCTATTACCAAGGCAATAAACGAAAGCAGGTGCCTACCAATGCCAGCAGTGCCCAATTAGAGGCTTTCTTCAACTGTGCCGCAGCCTTAATGACCCAGCAACTGCAAAGCCTAGCTTTAAATTCAATGGAGGACTTCACGAATTTAATTGTGCAACCTAAGGTAAGAAGGATTTTCTGACAAGCTCACAAGGACCTTTCCACATTGTTCCAGGTGACCCTTGTAAAAAGTAATGCATTATTTTTTTTAAAAAAAGAAAGCTTCTGTTTAGAAAAAAAGAATGTATATCTTCTATACATATCAGGGGTGGGTTCTACTTACCTCTGCTACCAGTTTGCAATGGGAGCATGCAGCATGCGCAGATCGTTCATGATGATGTCCAGGCGGAGCCTCCTGCCACCATTAGTACTGGTTCGCAAGAACCGGACCGAACCGGGAGCAACCCACCACTGATACATATTCTTCTGAGATTGGACTTGGGAAGTTGATCTTTCAGAAAAAGACTTAATGGTGTAGCCTAAGTAGGATTCATGTTTTCAATCAATCAATCAATCAATCAATCAATCAATCAATCAATCAATCAATCAAACTCTGATACTTTAAGAACCTGCATTTTGCAGACATGTTCCCTCCTGTGTCACATTTTTGGACTATGTGGCTAGTCAGCATTGTGTAGTCACAGCCAAAATAACTGACCCCATCGCTCACATTCTTATATTTTGTTTTGTTCTGAGTTGTGTCATTTATAAGTATTCTCCTGTGCAAGCCATTTAATGGATTTAATTTTCTCTGGGCAGAAATCTATCTATGCCTTTGAACACCCTGGATTTATAATGCGACTGATTCTTGACAATGAAGCTATTGCATTTGAACCTGAGTTTAATGACTATGAAGCCATATTTATGAATATTTTTACAATCATGGTAAAAGCTGTCAATATGTTTCCAAGAGTGGAGACCAAGCTTTATTCAAAGTGGGTAAGGAATATTCTAATTATATCATTGGTGGGGCTGGGGGTGATTGAACAATATGTATGTTCTGAAGAGCTGCCAGTTCCCTGTCTTGTGAATTCTGTGTAGAGGGAATCCTTGATTTATGACCACAATTGAGACTGGAATTTCTGATTTAAGTTGTTGGGGCTGTAAATTGACTAGGACCTGATTTTATGACAATTTTTAGGGCGATTTTAAGCAAATCACATGGTGGTTAAGTAAATCCAATTTTCCCAATGTATGTTTTTTGCTGGAAGTAGGAAAAGAAGATCGCAAATTATGATCATGTCATCACAGGACACTGCAACCATTGTAAATGCGAGCTGGTTGCCGAGTGTCTAATTTGTGATCATGCGACTATGGGAGTGATACGACAATTGTAACTGCGATTACAGGTCATAAGTCACTTTTTCCAAGGCTCTCAGAATTTGGTAGTTAAAAGAATGGTGATAAGTTAGGGACTACCTATATGTGGATAAGGGATGTGGTGGCTCAGTGACTAAGACTCTGAGCTTGGTTGGAAAGGTTGGAAGTTCAGCGGTTCGAATCCCTAGTGCCGTGTAAAGGGATGAGCTCCTGTTACTTGTTCCAGCTTCTGCCAACCTAGCAGTTCGAAAGCAAGTAAAAAATGCAAGTAGAAATATAGGGACCACCTTTGGTGGGTAGGTAACAGCGTCCCATGCGCCTTTGGCATTTAGTCATGCCAGCCACATGACCATGGAGACATCTTCGGACAGTGCTGGCTCTTCAGCTTTGAAACGGAGATGAGCACCGCCCCTTAGAGTCGGGAATGATTAGCATGTATGTGCGAGGGGAACCTTTACCTTTACTTTATATATGTGGATATATCAGTGTTTAGTTGGCCAGCTGGGGAATTCTGGGAGTTGAAGTCCATCTTAAAGTTGCCAGTGTCAAGAAACAGTGGCCTATATGGGATCCCCTCATGTTGCACAACTATTTATGTATATTTCACATGTATCTCTTTATTTCTTCCAAGCAGCTAAGAAAAATAATTAAAAACAAATTAAAAATCCAAGTTACTTTTAAAATTAAGACTTAATAATAAATCAAGCATACATTTGAACTATGAATATTTACACAATAACATTAGCATGCTTCACTTAAGGGTTGAATTAAAATATTTCCTGTGGTTTTATGGCAAGGTAGATAGGATGGTAAACCATGCAGGAGTGGCCTTTCCCCCCTTGTTCCAAGATTGTTACTGACAGGGAAATAATATGTACCAAAAATAAATTTTGACTAATACAAAAAAAAAGGTTGCCAACAGTGGGGAACATTGCTGTGAATAGAATAGATATAAGGTACCATGAAGGGAGCATCAACCTGTCTCAGATAGATTTGCAAATGACTCTAGCCCTTTTCATTCATGCCATACTTAATTGCAGATCAAGGGCTTGGCTGGCTGAATTCTCTGCTAGCATATTGGAGTTTCCACTTGAATCCTGTAGCCCAGGATTCCCCAATCTTTTGCCCTGTAAAAGTGCTGAATAAGAGTCTCACCATTCTTCATCAGCTGGGACAGGTAGGCAGGGATGACAAGAGTTGTAATCCAACACATCTAAAGAATACCAAGTTGGGGAAAGCTGGAACAGTCGCACAGCTGCATGATGTTCAGTGTAGGATTGCATGGCTAATCTAACATCATTAAGTATTTACTGATTAATTTTATTAGTGGTACAAAAGAAATTCTATTATTTTGAAAGCCTGAAAGCAAAGCCAAATCGTTGAACTTGAAGCCTATCATCCTTGATGAAATTCTGGACGCACATAAGCAGAAAATTAGGAATGAGATTGTCAAGGAGAGTGTGGCACCAACCGAACATCTCAAATTGTATGATAAATACCATGATTTGATAACCAAACAAGCAGAGCGGGATATTGAACAGTTCCTCTCAGAGGACCACACATTTGAAGAAATAACAGCCGAAGTCGCCAGGTATCAAAGCGTTCGTGATGACATTCAGTACCACTCCAGAAAGGTAGTGTATTCAATGAATGGCAAATACCTTTTTATTTCATGTCATTTGATACTATATGTAGTACAACAGGTATAGTAAGTTCATGATCTGTTGTACCCATTAGCTTTAAAGCCTTACCACTGACAATCCATGGAACTGTATTTAGACATAATCTTAGCAAAGATTTTTTTCCCATCAGGACTGGTTAAAAAAACCACATTGATCTTATAATAGGGTCATGTATTATTAAACCAAGAATGAACAAATCACATTCTGTTTTTGTCCTATGTATGAGCTTAGCCAGTGTATTCATCTATGTGCCAGATCTTACTTGCAGTCACTAATTACTTGCATTTAAGTCAATAGTATGGAATACATGTTTCTCATCACCGAGAAGCTAACTTTGCTTGTGTTTCATGCAGTCTGAGATCAGGGCCTGTGCAGTCTCCTTAGCAGTAATGCACATTGGAAGAAGAAGGGTGGACTAGCAAATAAGAACCATTTCTACTTTGCACTTTATAATCCATGATCTGAGTTTTAATCTTTTTATTTAAAGTATTGGGCTATTATCAAAGGCCTCCATCTCTTTCAGTTCCTTATAACCGATTCAACTGAAAAACTCCTCACAGCTCTTATCTCTTTTGTGATTAGAGTATCTCACAACTGCTGTGAATGGGAAGTCAGCCATCTATTTTGCTGCTGATGACCTGGCATCAGGAACAAAACTGAACAGAAACTTGATATCCTTTGGGATACTTGTGATATTTAGAGAGTTTATTTTTGATTTTTGCTGGCAATTCTTTTCTGATCAATGCTTGTGTTCTAGTGTATTCGCCTAGGAATGTTTGAATTACATTGCGATGAACTGATCAGATCACTGGCAAAACGAGCTGATTCAATTTGTTCCAAAATAATTGGCAAAATGTTCAAAGATCATCAAGATCTAAATACAAGGTAAATGTCTTATTTGGAAGGATGCAAATAATTGTAGTTCTGATCTAGTTGTGGTAGCAGACAACAAATTGTTCTCAACAATTGATGCCTAGAGATGGGAATATGTATTCCAGTTTCTTGAATTATATCCTATCTGTTCTGAAATAATTGTATTGTGGACGCAGAACGGTGTCCAGATATACGTGTACCTGGGAAACAGTTACATGCTTGCAAGACTGCTTCTAGACATGTTCTATTTCTACCACTAGAATGATGGTGTCTGCATCTTATTATGTATTATATCATTATGTATTTCATTCAAATAGCTCAGTTATAATTGCTAGAACCTGTTGTGTAGACATGGAGGGAATGAACTCTCTTCTAGCCTTTGTGTAATTTCTGATCTGTTTACATTTGCTGAGGTTAGCAATAGGCTAACATCTTATTTTAAGTGTCCTCATTTTTCTTTTCATTGAGGCAGCTCCCTTCTCTTTTTATTTTGCAGCTTTCCATAAGGCTATGGCCTGCATTTTTATGTCAATAATAGATGCCAGGAAGTGGGGAGCGTAGACTGATTCTTTCTGTCTCTTTATTTGATTGCTTAGAAATTCAGGATGATTGTATTTTGCATTCCTTCCTCTCATTTTTTTTTCTCCACAAGCACAATCCTATAGTTCAGATTGGTCTGAACAAGAGTCACTGCCCCAAATCTCCCAGTGAGTTTCTGTGGCAAAGGGAGGGCTTGAACTTGACTCTTCCCACTTGTAGTCCCAACACATTAACCGATACTACATTGGCAGTCTGCTCACCAGTGGTAGCAGGCCTTCTGTCATTGTTCCAAATACTGAACTCCGGGAAGTCAGGAGTCTGACACTTTGTTCAGGTTCAAGAGATCCTTTATTGAGTACATTCACCTAAGAAAGGTGAAGCTAGTTCTAAATTATTCCCGTGCTTAGGGATAGTTAAAAGAATGAGACCTCTCTACTCCCCCTATGTCTCTCAGGTCACATGGGCCAATCAGTCCAGATGTAGGGTCCCGCTCAATTTCCAATGACATGTCCTTGGTTCTCATGCCGACTGCTGGATATTATGGGTAGCCAGCTGAAGCACCATATTCCTGAGTCCCCCCCCACATGCTCTCCCCCCTCCCCCTTGAATGGCAACCAAGAAACAAAGCAAAAGTAAGCATGGCTTCAGCTGAAGTTGTTTTGCAGGTTGACACCTTCAATCTCAAGGTACTATAATCCTACAGGTATTTAGATTTGTACTCTTTATGTTTGTTGCATATGCATGTGAGATGTGAGTGCATGACATGTTTGCTTTTCCCATTTCAGGCTGTGCGATGAGTTTGAGAGGATAGCAGAAAGAGCCCTTTCCACTCCATCAAATACACACGAGTTAATGGAATTTAAGGTATGTGTTCCTTGGTAAATGGGAATAGATTTACTCTCTTGAAAAACAGAAAGCAAAGATTCTCTAAATTCTAAGCAAAATCTTATGTAGTATGCAGAAGCATTTCTGGAAACAAAACAACTCATTAAGAGCACTCACCTTCCTTGATCTTCACTGAAATAAGCCTGGATGCTTTGCTTCTATGTTAAAATCTAATTTTATACAGTCAACAAAGCAAGGAACTTTCAAGTTATTTCAAGTGCAGTGGAAAACCTTTCAAGTAAAGAGAAGAAGCCAAAAGCTCCAGGGATGTATGAAGTCATGGAGATCTATATGGCCATTGTAGCTAAAAAACTGATTTCATGGTACCCTACCAAATACAATGTGGAGAATGACAAAAAAGGGCATCAGAAACTCTAAATTAGATACTGTATATCAAGTCACAAAGCAATACAGCTCCCAACCCAGTCACCTAGGGAAAAATGATCTTACATAAGTATGAGATATGGTACCATCTATTTGATATTACCATCCCATTCATTATGGTCCTCCTATGTAAAAAAAAAAAATGTTAAGCACAGCCTTTTGCCATCAAATGTTACAGATGTCTGGCTTCTGAAAAGTGGTCTGCATATTAATATTAAATGAAACAAAACTATTTCATTGAACAAGACACTTCATGGAGATAATCCAATATTTTATAAGTTGGTAAATGGAGCTTTTTGAAGTATGTAATGATAGCTGTTTTGAGGATTAGGGTGAGATACTACTAGGCAATTTTGTAGCTAGCAAACTCCTTGCGGGCTATACATGGTTTTACAAATGTATTAAACATTTAATACTTAATTTACTTGTTTATTTTTGTCCTAAAATCTAAAAAATGTATATTAAAAGAGATAAGGTGAAGTCTTGGTCCATAAAGCTCACTTTCTGGTGACTTTGTGGAAATCTCCAAATAATTTTCTGGCATCAGAATGGAAGGGGTTTGACGTGGTGTTTATTTTTTGACTTCCCAATCTTATCTTGGGGCTACCCATTCAAATGTTATCCAGTTCCAGGCCTGCTTAGATGTTTAACTTAATGAAGATTGATAAAGTGCTGCCATTTAATGGAATAAATGGAATAGAAAAAGTTAATTTATTGGATATTAAAATGGTACTGTATCAGTTGAGAACTATAGGCTTATGACATAGTCCATTCAGTGAGTATTCTGGCAGGCTCATGAATGCTATCTTTAAGTAAAATACCAATATGATACATAGGACATTGAACTGGTACGATCTGATTTTAATGAATGTTAGTATGCAAACCCTGCTCTGTGTTCAGAATGACTCCAGTTGTTTAATGTTTCTTCCCAAACAGGCATATATAGAGAAAGTGGAACAAGTTGACATGCTGGAAATGGAACAAAAATTAGTTGATGTCAAAAATTCCCTGGCCTTCCTGATAGAATGTGCAAACTTTTCACCAGTTGATATTCGACTAAACAATAGTGTCTTTCAATGGTATGGACGGATGGGGGAGATTTTCGAAGAACATAGAAAGATCATTAAAGAAAAAACTGAACAGTTTCAAGAAGGACTTAAAGTTAGTATTCTTTTTTACTTTGAATAGTTTGCTGAGATAATCAAATTTGCATACAGCAGCTCTCACTTTAAAAATAATGGATAGCTATTAACTGCTCTGGATAAATGATAATGAAGAGTTTACTGCGTTGAATAGATAGGCATATGACATAGGCCATATCAAAATATCTGAAATAAAATGAATTTGCTTTGATCTAGCAAGACAGATTTACATATTTAGGCAAGCTCTGTAATGTTGCTGTAGATGAAAATGTATATCCAGATGTTATTCCTTATCTGCACTGAAGTGCTTATTTAGTATTTGCATCTGTCATGCAAATAGGGATGTTAGGCAAAGCTTTTGCCTGTAATTATAGCCTGAGGTTTAGCAATACACCGTTTTTTAGTATTACCTATTAGAATTTAAGCCTAATCCTTTAAAAACTGTATCAATGGAGAAGATTTAAACCGATTACTTTTCAGACACTTGGCTGATTACAATAGTAAAAATGGTAAATAGTGGCAAAGTTGGACCATTATGCACCATTGTAATGCTGAACAGTTTACCTCAGTTTATCTATGTTTATATCTATGAATTTTGATTTTTTTTTTTTAGATGCGCTGTGAAAGATTTGTGGAGGAACTGGAGAGTTATGCTAAGCAAGTTGAAGAATTTTATTCTTATGGTGACATTCAAGAGGTCAATAGATATTTGAAAAAAGCCCAAGCCCTGAATACCAAGTTAGATGCAGCTGCTGATAAGGTAAGGTCTTCTGTTTTCCTTATAATTGTTTTGTCTTAATTTAGTGAGGGAACACAATATTATCATAGCGAACAACACAGATTCAGTAAATGGATCTCAGAAGATGGATATTTGAAGATCTTAGAGCCTGAAAATATTTGATCAGTGATCTGACTGAATATATACTTTGTATATGCTTTGTTTACATTTGAAAGCCGCCTTGAATTGCCATGGGCGAATAGGCAGCAATATAAATCTAATAAATCAATCAATCACTATTAACTATGCAGACATAAAAAAAGCAGCTTTATACTGAGTGTCTTGATCCAGCTGTCTTAATTCTGTCTAGCCTAACAAATGCCCTCTGGGGTTTTTCCCAAATTTTTTTTTAAGAGAGGTTGGCTTTTGAACCTCTCCTAAGCCTGTGGCTTTCCAGTGAACAATTGGATTATCATGATTTTATTTCTCTCTGTCTTGAGATGAAACCTGTCTATGCCAATTAAAAATGTTTTATGTAATTATTCCTTGACCTTATTAAAGTTAAATGAATATTAACTTTATATTAGCATTGCTAATAGCATAGAGATACCTTTTTAAGGGTTTTGCAGTGTGGTGGAAGCACCTTAAAATTAACCACAATAGTTCCACAAAAATGTGTAGTTATCTTTAATAGAAAAAGTTCTACACTGGTTATGGAAGTTCAGCATGATTCTAGAGTTGATGGGTCTTTCGCCAGGGATTCTCATTATCTTAATCCATAGGAGTGCCCTGTGCACCTTAAGATATAAGCTCTTGATTACAACTGACTATCTAGCACTGTGATCTGTGAAAGTTACAGTTTGGCATACAGCAGAGTGAACTTAGAAGAATGTGTTGAAGCAATCATTTATCATTTGTTTAACATTACTATTGAACTGCTTTCCCTGATGCTTTTAATCTTTTGCACTTTGGCTGTATGATACATTTAACAGAGGGATACAATCAAGATCAAGTGAGGTACTAATGCCACTCTATAAAGCCTTAAGACCACACCTAGAATACTGCATCCAGTTTTGGTCACCACACTATAAAAAAGATGTTGAGACTCTAGAAAAAGTGCAGAGAAGAACAACTAAGTTGATTAGTGGACTGGAGGCTAAAACATACAATGAACTGTTGCAGGAACTGGGCATGGCTAGTCTAGTGAAGAGAACGACTAGGGGAGACATAATAGCAGTGTTCCAATATTTGAGGGGCTGCCACAGAGAGAAGGGGATCAAGCTATTTTGCAAAGCACCCAAAGGCCAGACAAGGAATAATGGATGGAAACTGATCAAGGAGAGATTCATCCTAGAAATAAGGAAAAATTTTCTGACAGAACAATCAACCAATGGAACAGCTTGCCTTCCATTGGTTGATCAGTTGGAAGTTGTGGGAGCTACATCACTGGAAGCTTTCAAGAAGAGACTGGACTGCCATTTGTCAGAAATGGTGTAGAGTCTCCTGCTTGAGTGGGGGGTTGGACTAGAAAACCTACAAGGTCCCTTCCAACTCGGTTAAACTGTTAAATACACTTATTAGTAAGGCCTTCAGTATATAGTCTCAGATTCTGTTTCTTCCTGTAACCTTCTTCAGTCTTATCACAAAAAAGTTGACAGCTAAGCCTTTAGATACCCTGTTTCCCCCAAAATAAGTCATCCCATGATAATAAGCCCAATCGGGCTTTTGAGCGCATGGCAATAAGGCCAAGCGCTTATTTCAGGGTTCAAAAAAAATATGAGACAGAGTCTTATTTTCAGAGAAACATGGTATATCTCCATGTTACACTGATCTTATTCTAGTACTTCTGCTTTTAAGGACCACAAGGACAATCAGAAAAATTGGATCTAAAATCATAAGGTATCTTTTGTCTGGTTAAAATTTGTAGTAAAGCAATGATCTGTTTATTTCTTAATAAAAATCCTTATGATTTCTGTAGATTGATCAGTTTAATGCAGAAGAGGAAGCCTATGGATGGCTGACATCTCAGTACCCTCAGCGTAAAAAAATTCAAGATACTTTGAAACCCTACCTTCAGCTTTATGAAATGACAGTAGAGTTTAATACCAAATATAGGAATTGGATGGATGGAATATTCACTAAAGTGAATCCAGATCAAGTTGATCAAGACACGGGAAACACTTGGCGTGCATTGTATAAGTTAGAAAGAACCTTCCATGACTCTCCAAATGCTTTATTTCTAACAACAAGGATCAAGTCAAAGGTGGAAGAATTTAAGGAACACATTCCATTGATTCAAGTAATCTGCAACCCTGGTTTGCAAGATCGTCATTGGGAGGTCATGTCAAATATAGTCGGGTTCCCTCTGAAACCTTCTGAAGATTCAACTGTCTCTTCTTATATTGATATGCATCTCGAGCAATATTTAGAAAAATTTGAAACCATTAGTGAAACAGCCAGCAAAGAACATTCCCTTGAGAAGGCCATGGTGAAAATGATTTCAGAATGGGATGGGATGGAATTTATTCTCCTTCCTTACAGAGAAACAGGGACTTATATTTTATCAGCTGTAGATGACATTCAAATGTTGCTGGATGACCACATAGTCAAAACTCAGACCATGAGAGGATCTCCTTTTATCAAACCTTATGAGAAAAAAATGAGGTATTGTAATATGATTCCTAAGAGATTTGATATTGTACACAAGTGAACTTGGTTTAATTGTGAAATTGCTTTGCTCTGGGAATCAAGCTATGAGAGGCCGATGTATTGGAAAATGTCAGTTATTGATATAACATTCAGCAGAGGAAGCAGAAAGGTTGGGTCATTTAATGTGTTGAGTGGGAATCTTGTAAGCAAGAACAGAAATATTTGATCAGGAGAGACATTTTGATTTCATAAGACTTTGGTTATCTCTAGGGGTGAAAAACATGGCAAGATTCAAAATATGATTTTCCAAAAAGTGGATGGGAGAGGTTGTGTTTTTAAAAAATTCTTGTCATGTTCTACTTTTTGCCTGTGACTTGACTTGGCCTAAGGCAGGGACTATTGTGCTCCTCTTTTTCCTGTGCTATTTATCTCTCCAGGAATGCAATTATTACAGCTTTTGCTACCTCTTAGAACTCTTTTAGGGATCTGACCATTGACCAGCTCATACACAGTGCTTCTTTTAAATAATTCAATTGTCCTTTGGCAGTATTCAGGGTGCATTGTGATAGAGGTTTGTGCTAATTGGTTGTATCTTTTATTTATGTCTGTCATGTATTTTGAAAATAGAACCTGGGTCTTCTTGGTTCAGAAGGTGAATCTGATACATGCCCAAGTTTGGGCTTTCACAGTAGTAATATGAGTGAAAGCATACTCTTACTGAGTCCACAGATTATTGAATAGTGGTCCTCTTAATTATGAGTCTCTGTCCGAAATGTGGACTTTGCTGTCTTCAAAAGAATGGCCTTTGTTTTTTAAATGCAGATGGACTGCTGAATCTAGTCCTGATGGGTTTGTTCTCTTATGTTGTGCCATGCATTTATGAAGTGGTTGTTTTGTTCCCCAACGTACAAATCTACATGGCTCCCTGCATTGGAGTGCATATACCATGTCGCTCAGTTTGCCAAAATGATTCTGCCCTTCCAGTAGCATATTGATAGTCTGCTTAGGGTGCTGCTCTCACACAAGGATATGGGCCAAAAGGCCAGTCTTTTTGGTAGTAATGCAAATATATGAGACCTGCTGCTATGGAAATTTGCTGGATCTCCTTATTTATGACTTTCTAAAAGTCTAAAATGCTTCTTTTAAAATGGACATTTGCTAATCTTGATGTCTAGTGGAGAAGGGGGGCAGGCATTTTACTATGTTATTATTCAATTTGTTTGGTTGAGATTCTCTGTACCCTGTAATAGACTGGGGAGGTAGAAATTATAAATTCCTACTTATATGCATAGAATTGGCTGTATGAAAGGAACTTCTTTTCTGGGAATGAGGGAACCCCTTCAAGGGAGATCAGACTAGGAAACCAAAATTATGTATGCCCACACATACTTTTATTATAAAGCTATAGTAATTTTGCAAGAGTGAATGTGCCTCCCTCCTCCCTCCATTTATCGTTGATTTCTCAGGTTACAGCTCTGCCTCGGACCCAGGTTTCTTTTATCTGACTTGCTCTGGCTGCAGATCTTCCTCCTCTCCTTCAAGGCCATTCCCTTTACATGAAGAGAGAATAGGATTACTGGTACTTTTCTTCTCTGGGAACCATATGAGCTATATCTGCCTAGGCTTATTTTCCATCCAGACCTCCAGAAATGTTCTATAATCTAATGCTCAGTTCATTTTATTCTGTTCTATAGAGACTGGGAGTCAAAACTTTTGTTGGTTCAGGAAATCTTGGATGAGTGGCTGAAAGTTCAGGCTACCTGGCTATATCTGGAGCCAATTTTTAGTTCTCCAGACATCATGGCTCAGATGCCTGAAGAAGGTAGACGATTCACCACTGTGGACAAAACATGGAAGGATGTCATGAAACATGCCATTCAGGTAGTAACAATTCTCTTTGGAACAACTAATCATAGCGTAAGATTGATATGGTTTTGTTCATATCTTTCTTGTATGTATTCTGTTAATCATGAAATTAAACTAGGTGAGTACACATGAAAAAAGGGGAGATGTATGTCCTGTCTTCCCCCCAAAGAGAGGGGCAAAATAAAAGGGGGCATAGCTTTGCAGAAAAGATGCATATATCTGTTCGGATATTTTTACTACAATTAAATATATTTCATCCTAGAGATAACGCAGTAGAAAACTGAACAAAGAGTAACAGGCTTTGAAGGGAAATAACTAAATACAATGAAAAAGTAAATAAGCAGCCTTTGTGCAGTGTAGTATTTCTTTGTTTATGTAGGTACACCGATCTGTCACTCCACTCACAATTCACTGTACTGTCACCCCTGCTGTCCTTTATTAGATTTCATTATCCTTAAACCTTAACCATTATCTGATGAAGGACTATCCGTGTTTTGTGGCCATTGCTTTCTCTTCCAAACACAACTGCTGAAAATGATGGCATGATTTCCTGCAGTCTGAGAATAAGAAACAGACAAAAAGACTATAACAAATTGTTTTAAATCTTCAAATGAAGTATAACCAAAGAACTGTCATCCTGACATTTTCAAATAGAGAATTGGTTCTTTTTTAAATAGCACATATGACTGTCTTGGACTAAGTCATTGAATTGAATTCAACAGATATGTAAGGATTAGGCTATTAGTCACCATACTGTGCTGCTTTCTTTGAAGTAATCCCAAATGGCTTATTTTCAAATGGGTGCTCATGGTTGGCTGTGAAGTATAGAAGTCTAGTGCTTTTGTTGAGTATTCATGTAGTTGTCTGTACCAGTTAGTACTTCTGACATTTTCCAGTGAACAAAAACCATTTTCGTATTTCCCCCCAGAAGATGGCAGTATACGTTTAAAAATTATTATTTGATTTTATAGGTACTGTGCATTCCTTTTCAACATAAATTAAATCTCGGGCCATGTGTTGATTTTTTTGACTCGCAGTTGTGGTTTACAGTGACAGGTAGAAATTGTAAACACATTTTTGGATTGCCCTGTATTTTACCCTAGATTTGAATAATTTTTTTTCCGTGTGGCTCAAATCAATAAGGATGAAATTGTTCTTTGATTTCATTGCTATTTTTGATAAACAAATGGTCTACAGGAGTGATCTTTTTCTGCATGGGAAGAAAAATCGAAGACATTGTATTAAGAAAAAAAACCCTAAGGACAAGAACCTAGGGTAATTTATAGCTTCTTTATGGAACAGCTAATCATGGCACACTAAAGCAATTATTTTTCTATCTTCGGCCCAGTTTAACTATTTTGAAAAAAACCATAATTCACGTCAGTCTCATTTAATCTTCAAATTTCATCAAGGCTGTAGATGATAAACAGAGGTATAATAGCCCAAGTGGCTAAATAGGAAGAAATGATATATCCAAATGCCAAGTTTCCATATGAAATTTTGACAAGGTATAACAGTGATTTGAGCTAAATACAACCTTAGATGCATGAAGTTGCCACCTGAGGGTGCTAATGTGGTTTTCTTTGAAAAACATTTTTTTTCCCCACTAGAGGTTATAGTCTGGAGGAGATATTTGCTCAGTTCATATTTTGACATATATACTGATTTGTGATTCCCAAATGCAAGGGTAAACCCAAACATTCATAAAGACCAAACATTTCTTTGTTCCCACTCTATAATGCAAATTTGTATGTGTAAAAAGTCAGAACTGCTTTCAAAAACGTGTGCAGTACATTAGGCAAAATGCATAGGAGATATACATTAGACAAAGCGTGCCAAAATCCCATAGTGGGAAAAAGAAGTATATCAAAATGTGAAGGCATTTTATGTAGACTTTCAAAAGAATGTTTTAAGTGGAAACAAACATTAATGGGAAGAAACTAAAACAAACCCCAACTGAATGATGGAACAAGGCCAACCTTTATACACTGTAGCTGGAAGAGAAAAGCAATCTGGTAAAGAAGGGTCCTAACCGTACAAAATTGAAGAGTGAAGATGCAAAGAAAATGAAGAGCTGGGAAAGCATGGGGGAATCTGCGCACAGAGACTGTATCTATGAAAGACAAGGGGAAAAAATTACAGGGAAGTAGATGAAGAACAAGGACTCCATTGCAGCAACCTGCAGATGGATAAATACAGGGGTGAAATCTAAATTTTTTTGCTACCGGTTCTGTGGGCGTGGCTTAATTAGTGGGCATATTGGTGGTAAGGTGGCCAAGTCAATGTCACTTCTTTGCCCTTTTTTAACCTACAAAACACAACACAACACAACTGGCTCACCCACAATGTAAAAGTAGCTGTGCTAGACCCAAAATGGCCTCTGCAACAAGCAGGAACCTCACACAGCCACAAAAAGCCCAAAAAACCAACTTTCACACTTTACACACACAAAATTCCACATATAGCTTTGTGAGATTTTGTGTGTTTTTGTAGTTAGAGTGAAACACTACAGAAACACACTAAATCTCAGAAAGCTGCACAAATATTATTTTATTTTTATTTTTATATAAAAGCAGCTAAATTTAAAACTTCCTAAACTTTAAATGGCTAGGTCTAAAAAAAAAACAACTAAAAAAAACCCCAATTAACTATTTTTTTTAAAGCTCCCAAAGGGGAAAAAAACTTACCCAATAGAACAGGGGTCTCCTTTAAGACTTGTGGACTCCAGGGCAACTTTAAGACTTGTGGACTTCAACTCCCAGAATTCCTCAGCCAGCTTTGCTGGGAGTTGAAGTCCACAAGTCTAGGCAGGAAGGCAGGCAGGCAGAAAGAGCTGCTCACCGATGAGCTTGATTGCAGGCAGGGAGATTCAGTAGCTTGCTGATGCATGGATTGCGATGTCATGCGATCAACAGCTAAGGTAAGCAAGCTGGAGGCTGGGGGAGGGGGATGGGAGAAAAAAAGAAACTTTTTTTCTTTTACATGGCTCTGGCGATCCAAGATGAGTTGCCTGATTAGCAGGCAACTCAGCTGGGATGTCAGAGCTTGGCTGGTCAGAGCCATTTAAAAGAAAAAAAAGGCTCTGATGGTTGCATGGCTCAGCTGGGCATGGGGGGCGGGGGCAGGGATTTTTGCTACCGGTTCTCCGAACTGCCCGCCGCCATCGCTACCTACTCGCCCGAGTCAGTCCGAACCGGGAGCATTTTACCCCTGGATAAATACATGTCAAGTGAGCAGTTTTAATTAAGAGAATGAGAAGCCAAAAAGAAGCTGCAGTTGTCTGGGAATGTGGAGGAAGTGCTCAGGCTGCAAGTTTCCACCCAATATTTGGCTGTCAAATGATGCTGAATACAGAATCTCCAGACACTGTTCAGTGAATCTTCACATTTTGGTTTTGACTTTTCAGTATTCATTGTTGAGCATTGTTTATATCCCATCTTATCTGCTTGTGGTTTAATGGAAGGAAGGAAGGAAGGAAGGAAATGTTATATATTTAAAAAAAGCATAGAAATTGAAAAATAGAATTGGCCAAATCAGTCTCAGAGCCTAACTAGCTGTTTCACAAAGGAGTTAAACACACCACAAGAAAATATCTTAGAAAACTTTCAGACAGTTATGGAAGTATCCTGGAAAATGGGAGAAAATTGAGCCAACTTATTTTAGTTTTAATGTTTTAGAGAAAATACTTAAGGTATTGCTCGGTTTTTAAATTGAGATAATGATGATAAGATATGGTATGATATGAATGGTATATGATATGATATGTGTCTTTCTCAGGACAAACACGTTCTTACAGTAGTGATGATAGAAAAGATGCTGGAACGCCTGAAGAAATGCAATGAGCTATTAGAATTAATTCTGAAGGGACTAAATGAGTATCTAGAAAAGAAACGTCTGTTCTTCCCTAGATTCTTCTTCTTATCCAATGATGAACTCCTTGAGATTCTCTCAGAGACTAAAGATCCTACAAGGTATTGTACTATTTGATGCATGTTTAGGATAGTTGTAACTCCTGTTGTATATAGTTTACATAATGATTAAAAGCAGGGGTGGCTTCTATTTAACTTTACTACCGGTTCGCAACGGGAGTGCAGGTGTATGTTTCTGCACATGTGCAGAAGCTTCCTGATGACGTCCAGGTCAGTAGGCGGAGCCTCTCCCTGGTTTTCCTACCAGTTCTTGCGAACCGGTCCGAAAGGGGGGCAACCCACCACTGATTAAAAGCTAATATCCAATAGTTATAGAAATATGTTAATTATTTTGTGCAATTTATGCAAATTTGACTTAAATTATATAAATAAAGAATATGTGCGTTAGGTAAATTCAGAGATAATAGACATTTGACTTTATCAGATACCCTTCTCCCAAAAGGATGTTTAGAGATGTTGTTATCATTCAGGTACAAAAACTTTGCTTCCAACAACATATTCCTCATAATGAATCTGTAGGCAAGAAATCATGTTGCTTCTTGTATTTTTTTTTTTTGTAATGCTGCAAACATGTGAACTTAATCTCAATTCTGGTCCCAACTTGAATCATCTCCCATTTTGAGTATTTTAATCTTCTTTGGTGTCTTCTATTATAATATTTTAATTTAGTTTTGCCACTTAAACCCAGTTCTCTACTGCTAAGACAAATCATTGTCCTTCTCTGTTAGGCACAATACATTTGAACAGAATATTTATAGCTCAAGGTTGAACTGTGAGGTCCTTGATGCTCTCTGAGGTTGGTTGTTTTCTTGCAGATATGTCTTTACCAAAGTAGGCAACATCTTCAGTGCTAGAAGGCGGTTTGTTCTCATTTTATATACTAATGGCTTGTCCTGTCAATATTGGTGGGAGAGGTCTTGGTGGTTCCTTGATTAGGCTGTTGTTTAGTGTTATCGTGTTTGGCTTAGTTGGTGGTTCCTTGATGGAGTACTGTTTACATCTTATTAGTCTAGTGTTAATCTTAATGTTAATTTCTGCTCCTTTGAGTGAGAGCAGGACCACCAAGATCCCTTCCACTGGCACGGACAGGACAAGCCATTACTATATAAATGGCGGGTAAACATCATTCCTTACTAGCATTGATTGTTTGATAATAAAACTTCTACCAGAAAACAACAGTTCTCGGAAAGCACCAAGGACTCCACAGTAATATATTTGGTTCGACCTTAAGGTTTTCTAAAATGCAAGAAGAACAATATTTTCAGCCCTAAGGATTCCATTATTTTCTGGCCGTGCGCTCTAAAATATTTTTAAAAATAAAAGCATGCTCCTGGTCAGCAAAAAGATTGTCTACGCTTATTTTATGGCTTAGTCATCAAGATACATTGCTTCAGTTCATTTGAAGTGGCATAGCATACCTGGTGCATTCAACATCTCTTATGGAAATCTAGTAAGATGGCTTCTTAGCAGATCTTTTTGCCATGTTAACTTGCTTTGGAGAGGATTTTAAACAAAAAAATTTAATATACTGGCTGCTTTTGGTCAGTTTGTTTGAGAATGAAATATCTAAATAAAAAACATCCTGCCTGTGGTTAGAATTTACTGCTCTGACTCACACAGATAACATTATTAATCTAAACATTCTGGCATAAGGTGTGTTTTGTTGAAAGAAGTTAGAACTTGCATGGCTCCAAGTTTATTTCTTAATCCTCTGTTTGATTTCTTCAGAGTAAAGCCTCACTTGAAAAAGTGTTTTGAAGGAATTGCTAGCGTTGAGTTTACCGAAGTCCTGGATATTACACACATGAAAAGCAGTGAAGGGGAAGTTGTGGAACTTATCAACACAATATCAACAGCTAAAGCGAGAGGCCAAGTGGAAAAGTGGTTAGTTGAATTGGAAACAGCTATGATAAATTCCATCCACAAGGTAATAAATTACAGTTTGTTTGAGGTCATTCTCTAGACCAGTGATGGCGAACCTTTTCGGCACCAAGTGCCAAAAAGGTCGTGTGGAAACGTGCGTGAGCGCTCGTCGGGGCCATGCTCCAGAGAAGCTGAACATGCATGCCCGACGATCAGCTGGCCGGTGTGCATGTGCAAGCCAGTTTTCAGCACTGTCACGTGCGCGAAGGGATTGAGCTCTGGAAAAGAGGAACTTCCAGGTTCTGGCGCACATGCACACCTGACAATCAGCTGGCTGGCGTGCATGCACACACTGGTTTTTGGCACTGCCGCACGCATGAAGGACAGCTGATCGTCGCGTGCTCATGTAAGCGAGAAACCCAGAAGACAAACAGGCAAGGCCGTGCATGCTGGGCAACATGGCTGCCACTTTGGGCACGCGTGCCATAAGTTTGCCATCATGGCTCTAGATCACAGGTGTCAAACTCACCATGTCATCATGTTGTTACATGATGCTTCATGATATTTTTCCCATTCATGGAGCTGGGATGGGCATGGCCTGTGCACGATGCATCTGGCCCGTGGGCTGCCAGTTTGACACCCCTGCTCTAGACTATTATAGGAAGTAAGCAGACTATCTCTCAAAATCCTTTTCCTTTAGAACCAAATGGGTCATGATATAAATTATACAGTAGAAAAACAATGAACACAGAAAGATTTTAAAAGTCATCTCCCTTTCTAAATTGCTATTCCACTAGAATTGGCTGCATGGATCAGGAATCTGGTGCACCTGAAGTCTTTCGTTCTTGCTATTGCTATGATAAAGAACTCTTTCCCCTGATTAGTATTTCATATGCAAATAATGGAAATTCCCCTCCTAAAGTTGAAGTAGCTTCAATAGAGGTGAAATTCAGTCAGGATCATAGAGAAGAAGAATTAGGAGTTCTTTCCTAAATCTGCTCTTCCACTGCGGTATCTTTTTAGATCTCTAAAACTGTACAGTAATCACTGATGTGCAACAAATATTTGGCCTGGCTTGGTCTTGTATAGGACATAATTGGACTGAGTATTAAAAATGTGGGTCAGGTAAAATGATCTGCAATAGTGTGCATGCTAATTGTAAGCTTAACTACTGGTGAGATTTCTATTCTGCCAAATGTTTTCTATTCTAGTTGTAAGATTTCTTGTAAATGTGTAAATGTTCCTGTTATATATAAGAGGTATAGAAATTTAACAATAGTTGGCCATTTCAACCCATTGGAAAAGCCGTAGTACAAAATATTGCATTCTATCAATATCTAGGCATATGCAATAGATCAATACCAATACAGGTTGTCCTCGATTTACGACCACAATTGAGCCCAAAATTTTTGTTGCTAAGTGAGACATTTGTTAAGTGAATTTTGCCCCATTTTACGAGCTTTTTTGCCAGACCTAAATGAATCATTGCAGTTGTTAAGTTAGTTGGTTGTTAATTGAACCTGGCTTCCCCATTGACTTTGCTTGTCAGAAGGTCACAAAAGCTGTTCACATGACCCCAGGACACTGCTACTGTCATAAATATGAATCAATTGCCCAACATCCGAATTTTGATTACGTGACCGTGGGAATGCTGTAATGGTCGTAAGTGTGGAAAAACTGTCATAAATCACTTTTTTCAGTGCAGTTTTTCAGTTGAATGGTTACTAAACAAAATGTTATAAGTCAAGGACTACCTGTAGTCTTAGAATGAATGGGTACCTTAACTCAAAAATTAGAACTAACGCTTTCCTTTCAAGTAAAAGTGGCCTTTAATTGTCTGTCTGTCAACATATATATTTATGGTTTCTCTTATTCTTGAGATGTTAAAAATGTTTTCTTTGGAAGCATTTTTTTTTTAGTTTTCAAAATTACAAGCACTTTTTGTAACCAATAAATATATAATTTGTTGGTCACTTTAATTGCTAGATATTTGTCCACTTGTTAATGGAATAAATAAGATGACTATCACTATAAATAAGACTTGACTATCACTATTAATTAATTATTGTTAATGGAATAAATAAGATTAACCTTGACTATCACTAAGCGTTGTATCTTTTTATTCTTAATGAATGTATTTTATTCTCCTTATCTACACTGAGAGCATATACACCTAAGACAAATTCCTTGTGTGTCCAATCACCCTTGGCCAATAAAGAATTCTATCTATTAACTTGAATGATTTGGTAGGCTTAATGCATCATTGATTTGAGTACTTTAGTACATGTACATTTTCATCCATGCTTAACCAAGGAACCCAGAATAAAAATGGTTCAGTAAGAAAAGTAATCTAACGTCACATTTGTCTTTTTAAGACAAACTAGACAACTCGCCCTGTTGGCTCATTGTTTCAGAGATGTTACCTCACCAGATTCCTCAATGCCTTCAACAGTGATTCTTGTAATTCTTGACCCTTTTGTTTTTATTTTTTCTGCAGCTGTCTCTGCCTCTCTCTCCCTTCTTTACTCCCTTTCAGCATTTAATCATTTCTTGTCTCTGTATTTTTTTCCTCCTGGCAGGAATTCTGAGGAAAGCAACTAGAAAACAGTTCCTATCAATGTGATGTGATTCATTAAGGCTCAAGGTTCTATTTCTGCCTCCACTGAAAAACTGTTCTTTGGGGGCAAAAATCAAAGCAATGTCTCAGCAATTCTTGTGGATCATACCGAGGAAGCTGAGGAAAGCTGCTGGCAAGGCTCCTTTAAAGAAAATACAATTATCCCTGAGGGCATTGTTAGTACCTGCAGAAATCATGCCTCAATAGGAATAAAAGATTCAGACAGACCACTTCATCAGTGTCCAAAGTGAGAGGGTCTGAAGAGGAGCACCAGAGTAATAAAGAGAACAAAATCCACAGTCCCACAAATGTAGCAACCGCTGATTTCCCATCTGCCACTATTTTAATGTCCCAATAGAATTGAATATAATAATGGCTGTTGTTCATCTTTTGATAACCAGAGGGCAAACGCAGAGTTTATTGATACTGCTAATGATAATAATTGCTATTATTGTTCTGTTGCTTCTCGGGGAGCATGTGCTCATGATTTTGGATGGTTTCCAAAAATCTATTTCTTTTTCAGTTATTCTCCCCCCACCCGCCACCGCAGAAATAATTAATGCACCTTTTTAATCCAACACTCAAATTAAAGAAATACTTTTTTGTTTGTTTTAAATTCAAAGCAGATTTAATTCCCAGTTCCCTCTACAGCAAGGGAAAAAAATGGATTCCCTCTTTGATATTTCTAATTCTCTTCTCTTCTTCCCAAACCTAAAAAAATGTTGAGGTCAAAAAAATCCTGTATTTTTCAAGCAGCTCAATTGTTTTCAGTGTTCTGGCCTCATAATATGTCCTTTTAAGGTTCAGAGATATAGAATCACCTGGTAGTCCTATTTTTAAATACGTTAACAGAGTTCAAGCAAAGAAAAAATCATCCCAGCAAGGATCAACCTTCTACCACAAAGAGTCTGTAGACTTTCCAAGGTTTCATGGTCTAAGAAAAAAAGACAAATTCTAAGTCATAAGATCACTTTGGTATCATTTAAATCTATTTTGCTCAATCTACCAGAGCCTCTTGCCAGCAACTTGATCTTTGTAGGCTCTTCAATGGGAAGAAGACTTTCTTCTTTCCTTCCAATCTAGTTTACCCTCAAATCAGATCAATCGATAATAGGTATAATTAGTACAGGAAACTGTACTAAAACATAGTATTTACCAGCCTGTCTCAATCAATAGTGATATTTCCCTTCTCCATTCTCATGGTTAGTTGTAAGTCAGGAATTTATGGAACAAGCCATAAATCCTTTAATTCATATTTAAGCAATAGAATCATTCCCAGGTTCATTTTCAAGGATCTAGCTCAATAGTCTTTGTGGGTTTTTTTTTAAAGGACAGGAATAGCAGGTTTATTTAGATTGAAATACTTCAATCGTTTGTAATTTACCAAGGATGATGATAAAAACATTACAATCAATCAAGGAGATTCTACACTCATCAGATCTGCCAGAAACCTATTTGCATGTACTAGCTGCTGTAATACATTGGTGGTTTTCATGCCTCAACATTTTCAGTTGTGATAATTATCCTTTGTGCTGGTCTCAGCTCTCTGCATTTTTTCACGGTAATGATGACAGTATAAAATCATCTGAGATTACAAAGCATCTGTGTATACCCATATTTGCACACACTCACTCTCCCTTTTCCCAAGGCAAAACCAGATATTGACTTGTCATTAGACACATTAATTCATAATGAATTACAAGAAAAGTTGGGGGCATAGATAGATGCAAAACAAGACTTCATAATTTTGTTGTCAGAGATCATTCCAAAGATTCAACCTCTAGTTTGATTGGAAAGGTGGGAAAAGTGAATGCTTCATGAACAGAGGACAGAATTTGGACCTCATCAATTTTTTAAAATATGTAAGCATCCTGTCTTGGACCGGATTACACTCTTGGCTTTGCAGTGATTCCCTGTTTTATATCAGCAGGAGATTTTTCAAAAGATCAGTTGCAGGATTTCCTTCTGTTCCCAAATCCCAGAAAAATGGAGTTTCAAACTATCTGTCCTTAAAAGTAGTTTGAGTTCTGATCCTCAGTCTTTTTCATGGTTTTGAGAGATTCACAAGCAATCCAATCTTCCTAGCAGTCATTGCAGATATGGTCTCAGAAAGTTCAATTTTATACCCAGATCCAACTTGGATTTACTTGGCTGCCTTGAATCTGGAGATGTATAGACTACATGGCTGTCATAATTCTGTCATATCCACAAACCTTTTCCTCTAAGAGGCAATCCACAAATCAGATGTACGAAACAAACTCATGTTGTCACGGTGGCATCACGTGATGTATCGGGACTTTCCCCCCCTTTGCTAAACTGGGCATGGGTGTGGCCAGCACGTTACGGATCCGGCCCACAGCTGGGAGTTTGACAGCCCTGGTATAGAGTTTGCCTATGTAGAGCTATCTCACATGGACATTAAATCTAAAGCTACACAGGCAAGCAATTGCATTGTCTTTCAGTCCTGGCTAGAATGGAACTGTCTCATTGTAGATTCTTCTGAGAGGCATCTCTGTGAAATCTGCCTCCTGTACACCACTTCCTGTGTAGCACCTGTAGGCTGTTCTCAAAGCCATCCTGAGCTGCCATTTGTACCCTTCTTTCCCAGTAGATTATATATCATTTAAAATGATATTTTTGATGACTATTACTTTTCCTTGGGGTGTTGCCTGAGAACCTTGCTGTTTGTTTGTTTGATTTGATTTCGAGAGCTGCCCATCTCAACAAACCACCCGGGTAGCTCACAAGTCAATTTTTCAACCTTAGTCAGAGTTTCCCTATATGCATTCAATAGGGAGACAGTGGTCTTATGATTAGCTCAATTTATAATTCCCAAAGCAAACTTATTATTTTACAGGAAACAAGAAACTACTCTTCTCTCATTTTCTTCAAAACCTTCTGCCACACTCATATAAGAGTGTGGCAGAAGCTGCATGTTTGCAGTATTCTTAACATTTACAATCTGTATGTGAAAGCAATTAAAACTTTGCGTTCTGCTTTGAATAGGTGTGTTGTCCTGCCCTGGCTTAAAACTTAAAAATGCCAAAAGTTGTGGTTTATTCAGTGTGACGTCAACTTCAGCTTGTAGTCTAATACTGCAGGTTTTTTTTTTGTCATTTATAGAAAGCTACTTGGTCATCTTCCATTTCTATCAGGAATGAAAATATTGAATGATCTGTTTCTATCAATGGAAAGTTTTACAGCAAATTGTTTCTGCTAGGGTTGCCAGGTCTGCTTCCAAAAACTAGCGGACAAGCGGGGTGGTGGTGGTGGTGGTGGTTAAGTAGTAAAAAAATAAAAAAAAAATTACAATTAATTTATATATTTTCTTACAAACATTTTAACACGCCATTTTAGGTCAGTCGACACAAGCTACAATACATTTTAAAAATGTGAACTGTACATAATTTTATAATATATTTTAATTTTAATCTCATCATTAATTTTTTCGGAGAATCGAGTTCAATGGATATTTGATCTTTGTCTCATTCTAACTTATGAAAAAAAAAGACAAAACGCGATTCTCCTTAGTCTCCTATCCTTATTCTCTTAGACTGTACAGCTTTAGATTACGTACCATTTCATCATAAAGCTTTTGAATAAAAAAAATGTCCACTATTTTGTGAAAAAAAAAATAGTGAACATAATGTGAAAAAAGCGGACTGTCCGCTCAAATAGTGGACACCTGGCAACCCTAGTTTCTGCTTATTAAAATTCCATTTGGCTTTTATAAAAAATGTGGTCACTGAGCCTCAGTTGGAGTTAGCTATTCATGTCTGACCCATCTAAGCAGTCACACGCCCATGAGCGAACCGGTAGTGATGGGATTTGAAACCCACTACTGCACTGAGCAATAAAGTAGCTAGTTTATATTCTGCACATGTGGATCTGGTTGTTCCCACCTGGCAATATCTGTGCCAAGGAAACTATTGGAAGCAATGATGTGCCAGACAAAATAAAGATCTGGAGTATATATTCCCTGTCATCTTAAACAAAAGGGAAAATTAATTCATATTTGCCTCTTCTCACACCAAACAGAAATAGTCTATACCAGAAATATTGGATATTCTTATCTCTAGCCCTACCCTCGGCCCCACAAACAAACCAAGTTTTTTTGAAAACACATTTTTCCTCTCAAAGAGAATATTTCCAAGATTTATTTATTAGATTTTTATCTTTCCTTTACTTTTGGTCAATTTAGGGCAGCGTGTCAAGTCAGCATGCATACCTTCCACCACCTATTTTCTCCAGCACAGCATACTTTTAAGATAGGTTGGTTTGTCACCCAGTGAGCTTCTATGGTCAAGGGTGACCCAGCACAGTCTCCCAGTTTCAAGTCCAGAACCTTAGCAACCATACCAAAGTGGCTCTCTTGAGATGATACTAAAAGCAATATTAGTTATGACAGCAAAAATAATAATAATAAATTCAATTCATTTACTATATTGGCTGATCACATTCTTCTCTTTCACATTCTTTCTTCTTTCCTACTGTAATTACACATAGCACTAATTTGAAACATACACATTTTAATGCTTTTTATGGCAGTTGAGGCTTGGCCAAATCTACAAACAATTCTTCCAGCATATCTACATGGGAATTGTTTTATTCCTTTCAAAGCCAAGCGAGTTAAATTTTCTAGAATTCAGTTTTTGTGAATTGGTTTGTGGCTGTGAAAGGTGGAATTGCAAAACGTTCATATTTTTATTTGAATGAATGGTTGTTATTCCAGCAGAAGAAACCCCTTCAGTATGATCATTGTGGTTAAAAATTCATGTGGATTTGGTTCAGCATAGCTGAAGGGCACTAGATACCCTACTGTAAGTGTTCTAATGTATGAAGGGCTGAGTCCCAAGGCATTTCTCTTCTGTTCAGTGTTCATCGAGAGTCATGCAACTTGGATTTCTCTATATACAGTATGTTGAGCTCTAACTAAAGTGGTGCCTGATGTTCATTGGAGCTGATGGAGTAAGGTCATGCAGAAAGAGCCGAAAGGTCATGACAGAAGATATTTGGAGTCTGCTTTCTAGTTTACTAGCAAGAGTTTCATGTTTTGTATTTCCAGGTGATTGGTTCTGCAATAAATGCTTATCCAAAATCTCTCCGTATAAACTGGGTAAGAGACTGGCCCGGACAGACAGTTCTTTGTGTATCCCAGGCTTTTTGGACTCTCGAAGTGCAAACAGCTATTAAAAATGGCCAGGAGGTAGGAATGTTTCAATAGTATGTGAAATGTTAATAATTCCATCTTTTTTTAGAAGATATGAATAACCAGTTTCTACAATCTGTATACTTGGTAATATGAAGGGGTTTGAAGCAGTAGAAAATGTATGAGAAAATTTGCAGAGCTTTTTTCCAAATTTGTACCTTCATAAGTGCAATAGAAAAGTTGAAATGTAAAAATACTCCAAGTTACTAATACAACTACTGTAGTCAGTAGGACATAAAGCAGTGGTGAAATCCTATCGGTTCGCACCGATTCGGGAGAACCGGTAGTGATAAAAGCTACTGGTTGGTCCGAACTGGTATTTCCGACGATCAGCTCTGCTGCATGATTTATATTCGCTAGAAAGCAGGAAATCCTACTTTCTAGTGAATCTAAATAGCGCGGCACAGCTTTTCTACCCCCCTCGCTGTTCTACTTACCTTGTTAAATGTCCTTTTTCTGTGTGAAGTGCGCATTTGGCGCACACTGTGCATGCATGCGTGTGCAGCCTGTGTTTGTTGCACACTGCATGCGTGCATAGCGTGCATTTTGTGCACACTGTGCATGTGTGCACCTGCAGCATACATTTGGGGTGTACTGCGCATGCGCATGCACGCAGCATGCATTTGGTGCGCACTGCGCATGCATATGCACGCAGCATGCATTTGACCTTCACTGCGTATTTGCGTGCACAGCATGTGTTTGGCCCGTACTGTGCATGCGCACGTGCAGTGTGCATTTGGCGCGCACCACGCATGTGCAGGCAGCAAACAGGTGGCAAACCGCGGAGAATTTCACCACTGACATAAAGTGTTTTTTATTGGTGATGCTGCCCTATATATTTGTGAATTCCTCCTTCTCCTCCGACATGAACAAAGGCTGCTATTTTGCAAATGTCATGTGTGATATTTTCTAAAATGTCCTTATGTTAATTCTCTTCAAGTAGAAGCAAAACATCTTGTGGTATGAAAAATGTATTGAATTTGTTATTGTATAATACTATATAAAATGATACAATGTGGTTCAATGGGTCTTGTCTTTGAAAAATATCTCATATCTGTATGGATAACTTTGCCCCTGTTTTCGAGCCCTGTTTTTCTTTATTAAAAGAGAAGTATTGGATTGCATCTAAGCTAAGATAAAAAGGATTGTGCCCAGAATAAGTTAATTGTATTAGTTAAAATTACTGTAACAAGTCAGTTTTGATTTAAGCTCCATTGGTTTCAGTGAGAATCAGATTCAGTTTATTACGTGGTAAATTTAACCACTGTAAAAAAATAAAAAATTGCCAACAGGGCTTCAGATATTTGTGGTAACCCCCCATTTCCCCACTCCTTTGTTTTCCTCAGTGGAGAATTTCACTGGCATTTTTTATTGCCAGAGCCTGGCTTTCTCTTACTATAGAAGTGAAATTTCAGGATGTAGTATAAAGGAATACTTCTAGCGAAGCTATCAACTAATCAGCAGAGGCCTCAATTTACTTCCCATGTGGAGTTGAAGCTGTGTCTAATAATGCCTTAAGAGCAGATGTTTGAAGAGTAGAAAATCCCACTGCTTCTAAAAGGATGTCATTTGGATGCTCTGCATAGGGCTGACTAGCCTCAGAAGATGTTGTGATCCTTGACATTGATGACGAGGCTTATTGCTTCTTTTCATTTACAGAGACATGTAAATCTTGAGTAGCATAAAATTATTTCATTAGTTTCAATGGAAGAGAAATTGGGAAAATTGGATGGGGAAAAAGCAACCAAAGGGAGGAAACAGCTACACATAAAATGTCCTTCCCTTCTGGCAGAAATCCTGTAGGGCACATGAATCTTGGAGCTTCCAATACAGATTTCTGTGAGAAAGGAAGTAGGATTATCCTTCCTATGGCAAATGCCTAATTTATCCCCCTCGATTTCAGTGGGATAAATCTTGGACAGTAGACTCTGTCATAGAAAGAAAAATCCTGCACTTGACTGATTATTTTGTTCTCCTTTGGCACCCCCCCCCCCCCAAAATCATCTACTTTGGAAAATTTAAGTAACCCTATGAAATAATTCAAAAGGGACACAGTGGCTCAGTGGCTAAGGCACTGAGCTTGTCGATCGAAAGGTCAGCAGTTCAGCAGTTCGAATCCCTAGTGCTGCGTAATGGGGTGAGCTCCCGTTACTTGTCCCAGCTTTTGCCAACCGAGCAGTTCGAAAGCACCCATCTTTGATGGGAAGGTAACAGTGTTCCGTGCACCTTTGGCATTTAGTCATGCCGGCCACATGACCATGGAGACGTCTTTGGACAGCGCTGACTCTTTGGCTTTGAAACAGAGATGAACACCGCCCCCTAGAGTCAGGAACGACTAGCACATATGTGCGAGGGGAACCTTTACCGTTACCTTTTATGAAATAATTCAAGTGATGGACTGGGAAACAGGTGTAGATGGATGAAAACCAGCTACCATCACTTTTCTCCCTTCAGATGGCAGACATCTCCACAAAAGCCTTTCTATTGTAGAAGAACTCCTTGAACTGATATATGCATGTATGCATGTATTTAAAAGAAAACAAATTTGAAATGTGCCAGTGAACAATTGCTTGTCAAGATGACAGCTGCAGAAATGCGAAATCACTTCTAAAAGCAACAGTTAGTAGAGCAGTAGACATTGAGGTTGTTATTTGGAGCTAATTCACTCCTCTCCGGTTTTTCCTTTTCACTCAGGCTCTTGAGAATTACCTGACCCAGTGCAATGGGCAGATTGATGGCATTGTCACCTTGGTGCGAGGAAAGTTGTCAAAACAGAATCGAGTGACCCTTGGAGCACTTGTGGTCCTGGATGTTCACGCTAGGGATGTGCTTGTATCTCTTGTGGACAAGCGGGTCAGTGATGACAGCGACTTTGAATGGTTAAGTCAGCTGAGATACTATTGGCAGGTAAGGGATGTCTCTGTGAATCCTATTAGGAGGTAATTTCTGCACTCAGCTTTTCTATTTGGACTCATTGCTGACATAGGAGGAAAGATACAATAATAAGCCATTTTTTTGCTGATGACAAAAGATTATACCCATCATTCTGCATGATGTGAAGTAAGATACCTAATAGCCATACATATACCATTTACACTGTATAATTAAAATGATTTTTTCACCCCCACATTCCCTATATACTTGCTGAATTTGCAGGAGACTTACAGATAAAACTTCTGTCAATGGCCATAGTTGAGTTTCTTTGAAATTGTTGGATAAATCATGCTTTTATTTTTTTTAAAGGAGTCATAATTTTTTGAATTGAGTGGCCTTAATCTGACTTTTGTTAAAATCAGACTATTGAGGACCTATATTTATTATGTGGATTACAATATTAGAAGGAAGTTACCTCAAATAGGCCTTTTTCCAAAGCAAAATGCCTCAGATATAGTATACATTTTCCAAAAAGCTTGTTGATTTCTTTATTTTAAGATAGTTTAGTTGACATCTTTTCCGTTAATTGAATGTGACACGAGGAAAGCAGTGAATAGTGAAAATGGCCAATCGTACTGACTTACGAAAGTACTAAATAACAATTTAGTGTGTCTAGTGTTAATATGTATTTGGTAAGGGTCTTCTAAAATAATTTGAACATACTAATATAGGACATAGTCCTTTAACATAGGATATAGGGCATGATTAATGAAACAGTAGAAGTAGGAGAGTCACCTCAGGTATCTATCTTATCTGGGGAATGGGTGTGGTATGTCAGCCTCCAACACTGACATTTTTTAGACTTCTTTTACAAATCCATTTTCATCCTCCACAATTATTTTCCTCCATAAATGGGTTTTAATAGATAGTTTTTATTCTTTTTTTTAATCCAAATTTTTACTCCAATGTGTCAGGTACAGGTACACCTGTAGCACCTGTACAAGCTGCATTTACTCTAGTGCTGACACAATGTTTATTTTAAGAGTTTTCAGGTTTGTACGCTTGTTCAGGAAGTGATAGAAAAATACCTTCCTGCAAATGTATTTTCATACTAGAGTTATGATTTGCCTTAGTGCACATGCAAATAACTGGTTGAAAAGAGTGCTTTTCATCAAACCACAGTAGAGGAGGCAGAATTAATTATCCCAGCCTGCTATTGCAAGCTTCTGTATATGTTAAACGAAAACATCAATGTAATTTGGGTTTTATATGAATTCATTTATATGAATTATACTGATCATATATCTGTTCATACTTCCATGTAATCAGTGGTATTGATTTTTATAGCCTGGGTTATCTGAAGCTTACTTGATAGGGTTACTTGTTTTTGTGTGAACCTATCTGTTCTATAAATCTACTTTGGAAGTCAAAGCAGATTTAACATGTGTCACCAGCTTCTTTATTTTCCAATAAAAGTCAATTGGGGCATGATGGCTCAGTGATTAGGATGCTCAGTGGAAAGCTGACAGCCCAGGTTTGAGACCTGAGCACTGCATGATGGGGTGAGCCCCTGTTACGTGCCCCAGGTCCTGCCAATTTAGCAGTTTGAAAGCAAGCAAGTGTGAGTAGAGAAATAGGTACGGCTTCAGCGGGAATGCTTACTGCATTCTGTATTTTCATGTAATGCTAGCCACAGGATGATAGAGGTTGGTACAGGGGTCAGCAGTTAAAAAGCTGGGCTTCTTGACTGGAAAAATGGCAGCCCAGGTTTGAGACCTGAGCGCCACGTGACCGGGTGAGCTCCCATTACTTGCTCCAGCTCCTGTCCACCCAGCAGTTCGAAAGCATTCAAATGCGAGTAGATAAATAAGTACCACTTCAGTGGGAAGGTAACAGCATTCTGTGACATCATGCTGGCCACATGACCATGGAAATGTCTTTGGACAGTGCTGGCTCAATGGCCTTGAAATGGAGATGAGCACCATCACCTTTCAGCAGGGAGTCCTTTACTTTTTACCTTTCACGTCAGTGGTGGGTTGCCCCCGGTTCAGACCGGTTCGCAAGAACTGATAGTAAAACCGGTGGGAGGCTCCGCCCACTGACCCAGACGTCATCATAGGTGATCTGCACATGTGCAGAAGTGCACGTGCACATGAGCATGATGCAAACTGGTAATAAAGGTAAGTAGAACCCACCCCTGTTTCACGTGATGACGGAAACATCTCTCAGACAATGCAGACTCCCTCGGCTGAGAATCGGAGACTAGCATCACCCTCCTGAGTCACTTAGGGCTAGAAAGGGGAAACCAAAGTCAATCATTTTCCATGCTGGTTAGCCTAATTAAGTGAGACATAATATTTTCTTCCAGAGTATACATCCAATGTAGAGTATACATCCAATTTTTATGTATAATTCTTTTATTAAGTGAAAAGGTAATTGTCTTTTTAAGGCTTTAAATGTGCAGTCATTGGGAAGGTGGATTCTAACATGATGTCAATTTATTGTTTCCATCTGACACCAAACATTGAAGAATGAACAACAGTCAGTCTCCCCAAAGAGACTGGCTTTCTTATATCTCAGACCCCTACAAAAATATTAAAAATGGCTTCAGAGATAAAATAGAAGCAAGAGTGTGCCTAACAATAACTAACCAGCAGGTCCAGATGTTGCCTGTATTCTTTCCATGCATGCTCTGAAATCCAAGAATTTTCTCAATTAGGATACTTATAAATAGCTAAACCTGATTAATTAATGAAAAACGAATCAAGGGGGTAAATTACGGTATGATCATCTGGGCATCCTATTGCAAGCTCTGGCCCTTTTTATACTGTATCATGATGTCACATGTGTATATGAAAGGAGTGGAGCATTTTAAGGAAAGCCTCCATTGCTGTAGATATTTCTCTTTTGCTTCCTACTTTCTTTTTTCCCAAATACAGTTGGTTTTTTTCTGTTCAAACTAGTAAAATGTTGGGAAGAGGTTATTTAGAGAGGTCTGACCAGTAGGATAATTCAAACCAAACACTCCCAAACTCTTCCCCCAAAGTCCTCCAAATTTGGAGAAGCCACCTCAAAAGAGATTGAATTTGAAAATGGACCAGATCTGATTTAGATGACCCTGAGAGTACAAATATATCCCCAAGTGGCCTCAACGACTCTCAGAGAGCTAATGGCCAACCTTCAGAGTGCTAATGACCAGATGATTGCAAAGAATGTAAATCTTTCCATTCTCCACCATTCAGTCAGAACTGAAGAAGCTTCTTGGATGAGAAGTGAAATGTTTTCAAGGAAAAAAACCTCAAGAAAGTCCAGTTACCTTTGGAAAAGCATCTTTGGGACATGTAAAATAAGTGTCTCTAAAATTAGGTTTACTGCAAACCTACTTATTTTTTATTTTTATTTATCTTCAGTCTTTTTATATGTATATTTCTTGTCTTCCACTAGGAAGGGCATCTAGAAACAAGGATGATAAATGCTGACTTACGGTATGGATATGAATATCTTGGCAATACTCCAAGATTGGTTATTACTCCACTTACAGATAGATGCTACAGGTATCTCCCTTTATAAGTTAAAAGAATTAATATAATAGAAATAATGTAATGGAGATATCGACCTTGGACATTGTCCTAATGAATTAGAAAATGGCTGCATGTTTTCATTATTTTTTTCTTTAAATATAATTATGGACATTCTGAATAGCAGTTATGTTCAGATTTTAATTTCAAGAGTTATTATTGAAAAGCCAAATATTGAATTATATTTCTGTTCTAAAAGAAAGCTGAACTACTTTTATGAGTCCTGCATTTATGTTTCTGCAAGCACCCTTTCCCAAGTGGATCTGAAGTACTTTACAGCTCTAAAACATTGGATTTCTTCCCCCAGTTTTTGCCACAACAACAATTCTGTGTGATAGGTTGACCCAACAGATAGATGGTCAGTGAGCTTCCATAAAGGTGGACATCATGGCGAGAACCAAAGTTAAGAAAGGTGGCAATAGAAAGAACTATGGTGAATAAAACATTAGTTGCCAGAGTTATCATTGTTCTCCATCACAATTTTCTTTTTTCCACCTTTTCAGAACTTTGTTTGGTGCTCTTCACCTTCATCTTGGTGGTGCCCCGGAAGGGCCTGCTGGAACTGGAAAAACTGAAACAACCAAGGATTTAGCAAAGGCTGTTGCCAAGCAATGTGTGGTTTTCAATTGTTCTGATGGATTGGATTATCTTGCTCTGGGGAAATTCTTCAAGGTGGGAACGAAAGAATATCACTGAAGATGTAATGCTGAGAATCAAAACATGCATATCAAAGTGCTTCAATTTAATTTACTTGTTTTTAATTGATTTATTGGATTTATATGTTTCCCATCTTGCCTCAAGATAAGTAGTTATACTTTGTTTTGTATGGGGCAGTGTCAGGGGTGAAATCTGAACCAGTTTGCTACCGGTTTGCTGGTCGCGCATGCATGCTGCGCACCAAGTCTGTGCTGCATGCATGTGCACCAAATGCATGATGTGTGCGCATGCACAGTGCGCATCAAGTGTGCGCTGCATGCACATGCTCAGTGCACACCAAATGTGCGCTGAATGTTTAAAAAGCTACAGGTTTGGGTGAACCGGTAGTTAACATGCATGTGCGCGTGCAGTATGCGCCAAAAGGAGGCTTGGGAAGGTAAGTAGAACAGCGAGGGGGGGGGAATCAGCTGTGGCACACAGTTTAGCTTCACTAGAAAACAGGAAATCCTACTTTCTAGAAAGCTAAACTGCGCGGCAGAGGTGATCGTTGGATCACAGCTTTTTTTTACTACAGGTTCACCCGAACTGGTAGTTTTTATCACTACTGGTTCGTCCGAACCAGAGCAAACCAGTAGCATTTCACCCCTGAGCAATGTTCTAGAGAAGATACGAGACACCTTTATAACTCCAAGGAACTCATGTGCTGTAGGATATTAGGCTATGGACACACAGAAATATTACACAGTGTATATGACCATACAACACAGGCCACAGACACAAACATAACACACGTTCATGCTCAAAAATATGTACACAGGGATGCGGATATATTCACTGCGGTGTTGTTAGGTATGAAAAAGGTTTCAACTTCATTTCCTTCCTCTCGGTGTCTCTTCCCTGAGTCTTGTTTCTCTTCTTTTCATAAAATGAAGGAAAAGGCATACTCAGAGATATGACAGAGGGGGAAATAAGCCCCCTCTTCTTTTTTTCCAAGCATTGACTTGTTGGGGAAGTTTGTATGTGAAGCTTTGGTGCTCTCTCTATCTTTCGAACCAACCAATCAAGTCGTCAACAGTTGTCCTTGAGATGAGCAGTAATCACTGATCCCCATCTTTTGCACCCAGCCATTAGGAACGGACCCACAGAAAGCAGTAAGTATAGTTCTAGGCTACAGGAAAAAAGTGAAAGAACATTCTGAAGGCTAGATTGAATGATAGAGATAATTCTTGCTCCCACAGCTCTCCATTGGTTTTACAATAAGTATTGGAATATTTTTCACCTTTGATTTCTTTCTTTTTAGGGTTTGCTTTCATGCGGAGCCTGGGCTTGTTTTGATGAATTTAACAGAATTGATTTGGAAGTATTGTCTGTCGTCGCCCAACAAATTCTTACAATCCAAAGAGGTAAAACATCTCCTGCAAAAGAGATTTTAATCTCTTGTGAATTTAAGATAAAATCTATTTCAGCCAGATTTTATGTGCTGTTTCTTTTTCTTGATTCCCAGGTATCAATGCTGGTGCTGACATTTTGGTATTTGAAGGGACTGAACTAAAGCTTAACCCAACATGTGCGGTCTTCATTACTATGAATCCTGGCTATGCTGGACGCTCTGAACTTCCAGACAATCTTAAGGTATTGTGACTGCATTTACCAAAGGGTAACTCTTATGGACCTCTATGGAGGAACAAACAGGATTGTACAGTAGGAATATTTCTTGTCATTAAGAAAATCCTTTCTAAAAATTAATGATAACATTGAGAATAATGATGAAATGACATATGATTGATGAGAGCAAACTTCATGACCTACATTAGGCATAACCATATTACATTAATTTGGTTTAAACTTAATTAAATTCAGTTTAATACCAGCCTTGGTACCTGCCCCCTCATGTCTTGGAGTGTGCTATCAACATGTCATTCAAAGAGCAAATAGGGCTTTTACCTCAAGAAAAAGTTGAACATCTCAAGATTAGACAGACCATTAATTGATCCACAAGATCAATTCTTTAATTGGTACAAATGTATGAATTTAGTGCTCCAGTTAAACTTTCTGCTTATCTTAATTTATTAATTGACATTGATACACATGTCATTTATGTTTTGGTGTTGTCTGGATTTTTCATTTTGCTTATTTCCCATGTTGATTTCCCCCTGTGTTTTGTTTTATGTATAATGAGCCATCCATTGGTCTGCAGTCAGGTGGCAACAAAATCAAATCAAATTTATAAATTAGATTTACAGGCCATTGAACTCATAATATCTCTGTTATTTACCAGATTTATATCCACCTTTATTTTGGGCCATTCCAAGCAGCATACATAATGCTCCCTCCTCCTACTTCCCCCCCCCCCCACAAAAAAACAACAACCCTGTGAAGTGGATTGGGTTGAGAGAAAGTCACTCCTTTCTGGGGAGGGACTGGGTAGCTTCTGGGGAGGACTAGAACACCTGATCTCCAAAATTCCACTCCAGCATCTTCACTACACCAAAATATTTCCCATTCTTAACTATTAGAAACCTAGTGAAGACCCCTTTGTTAGGGTTGCGCACATTTTGAAATTTGGAAGAAATGCTTCAAAACTCGGGGCAGCGCAGCGTCTGTTTTCTGTTTGCTAAAGCAGGGCAGGCTTCTTTAATAAGCTAAATGATTGTGTCCATCAAGTTGATGGTGACTCTTGGAGACTATATAGATTTTCTTCATGACAATCTGTCCCCAGTTTGGTCCATCAGGTCTTCCAGTGGTGCACCTGCTCTACTTTGCTGCTGGTCAGCCTCTTTTTCTTTCCCTCTTTCCAGCATTATAGACTTTTCCAGAAAGCTAGGTTTTTGCTTAATGTGTCCAAAGTGGGATAATTTGAGTCTGGTCATTTGTGCCCCATGTGGAGAAATCTGGGTTGATTTTGTTATGATCTGTTATGCGGTTCTAAAAGCAGCTACATATTTTTTTTCATGTTTGTGTAGTTAGAGTAACAAAGAGGTACCTTGCTTACACTTGCATGAAATGTGAAACAGTTCTCCGAAATCAGTTTTGTGGTATGCAGAGTCCTGTCTTTTATCCTTTTTTGTGTGTATTGTTAGAATACAAAGCAGGGATGTGAGAGAAAACTTGCTGCCTGTGAAAATGTATGCATATATATCATTGTGTGTTACTCACTGCTTTTCCTTCT
Organism: Pituophis catenifer annectens; assembly: GCF_029215685.1. Lineage (NCBI taxonomy): Eukaryota > Metazoa > Chordata > Lepidosauria > Squamata > Colubridae > Pituophis > Pituophis catenifer. The sequence continues at coordinate 183,237,778 of NW_027256881.1, forward strand.
CCAGGGAGCCATTTGTCATCTTGATAATGAAATTTAGTTTCACTTCACTGTTTGAGAAGCTATTAACAGGCTATAAACATCACTATTCAGACTGTGCAGTTACCTGTCTATTAATGTGTGTTTAATAGGCTTTGTTTCGGACTGTTGCTATGATGGTACCTGATTATGCCATGATTGCTGAAATTGTCCTGTATTCCTGTGGATTTGTGACGGCACGGCCACTCTCTGTGAAAATTGTAGCTACCTATCGCCTGTGTTCAGAGCAGTTGTCTTCACAGCACCACTACGATTATGGGATGAGAGCAGTAAAATCAGTGCTCACAGCAGCTGGTAATCTGAAGGTAGCATTTGATGCCCTTTCTCTCTGGTCTTAGAGTTCTACCTTTTGGTATTTTGTTAGAAATAAATCTTTGTTTCTCGTTTGAGAAATATAGTTTCTTTTAGGACTTATCCTGCAGGTCCAAGAAAGCAAACACTTTATATTTGAGTATGCGCAATTGGTATTGCAAAAAGACAGTGAATTATATTTTTTGATAATTCAAAAATTATAAAAAATTCATTAAACAGCAGCCAGCTTCCAAAAGTTTGGAATGCACTTCCAGGCCAACTGTTCCTTTTTCGCTTGCTTTCCCTTGCTCATAAACTTTAGCACATGAATCATGTTCATTTTAAAAGTTTTTTTTAAAAAACAAACAAACTAGAATAACAATAACAATAGTAAAACCTAGAATCTGATCTTAACTATTTTTATGGAACATTTTCCTAAATATGACAGTGGCTAAAATGTTCATGTTATCATAACAAACTGTTGATTGTATGCCATAAAGGATCACCACAATGATCCTATGTGTTGCTTTCTTTCATACTGAAAACATCCAAAGCAAACTAGATCCAGCCTCAATTATATCTAGATGAATCATGAAAACTTTTTTGGCTATCAAATTTAATACATCTATTTTCAGCATACTGTACTTTATTTCACAGAAATGAACAAAATTGTCTTAGAACATTTTGTGTTTCAATACAATAACATTAAGATGCATAATTACTTTGATCTCATGTTTCTTTTATACGAAAGTTCAATCATAATACACTGAGCATCACTATGCGCAAGAATAGGACATACTGGGGTCTACTGCCATGGTAACTGTATGTCTTCTGTATTTGCTTGAAACTTCCAGTTAAATGTCAGTTGTGTGGAAGAAAAACATTGCACATGATCAATCCATTATGACTAATAGAAGAACTTTGGCTAGATATGCAGTCAGTCTGACAACCTTTACAGACTGCACGTCCAATGCTCTGGTCTTATCTGGCAGTATGTTGGGTTAGCTTATTGTTTGACCCAATTTAATCATACCTTTGAATGCCAAACAATCAGAAATTCATGTAGAGTTTCATGCCACAAGTCATATTAATAATATGTTGTCACTGGAAGCTTAAATACAAATCTCATCTAACAACCTAATAGCATCTGATGAGATATGAAGATGCCTTAAAAATTGCTATTACCTTTATCTTGTCCTTGATCACTACAAAAACATATCCAAAGGTAACAATTCCACTGTGAAAAACAGGCATGTGATTGAAGATGGTGGTAGTCTGAATTAAGATAAAGTGATTACTCTGAAACTAATACTGTGTTTTATACAGCTGAAATATCCAGAAGAAAATGAAGAGATTTTGCTGCTTAGATCCATTATAGATGTTAATTTGCCTAAGTTCTTATCCCATGATCTCCCACTTTTTGAGGTGAGGAATCTTTTTAATCTAATGTGAATTAAAGAAGTAAATGATGCAGAGATTATATATTAACAGGTCCTCAGATCTCTTTTATAAGCGCAATGTTATTACTCTTGTTGGGCTATAAATTAGTTTATAAGTACTAGAGAATTAGTAGATATGTACAACTATGTTTATATTGGGGTAAAAAGTTACAAAAAGTTTTTCTGGGGAAAAATACCCCATTTTTCTTTCATTCCCTTTGCCTTCATTCCTACATAAAGTCCTGTCCTTTTTACTTCTGGCATCATTACTTCTTGATTATAATTCTGCCACTCTTGCCCACAGATCTAGAATTTGCCACATCGGTAGAGATTGATCTTAAAGCGGTCATCAAGCATAATCTATACCTAAATTTCTTCAGTTGTTCATTAAAAACCTTAAGTGTGAAGAGGAAATAGGAGCTTTGCAGAGCCTCTGCTCCCAGGCTCTGTATGTCTGATGTAAATGTAAAACCACACTGTAGTGCAATGCCCACAAAGAGGCTGAACAATATTAAACAAATTCTAAATACCCACCAAAATACTTGCCCATCCATGTGGGTGGCATGACTTCATTCATTGGCTTACTTGCTACAAGCTGCATCCCCCCTGCAAATAGTGGATGGTTCTTGACTACCCATTGATGAATCCTCATACTAAACCATCGTTCAACTGTGCTTTGTTGTGTAAACTACAATTGATCTGGTTCCTCAAGTTGCTGTAGCTGAAACTATGCACCATATTAAAATCAACATTGTGTCTATGTATATATGAATCTATACCTCTGAACTGGGCCTCAATAAAATGGTATATTGTATCAATGCTGGCTGAGAATTCTTGGGGGAATTTTCAGAGAAACCTATATTGCTTGGGGAAGACTTTTTGACAGCAGTCAGCTCATACAATTGGTCTGAAAAGATATTTTGGACATCTTTAAATACCTTGCTTTATTGTTCATGCTTTGGCAGGGCATCACTTCAGATTTATTTCCTGGTGTGAAGTTGCCGAAGCCAGATTATAACGACATTCTAGAAGCGATCAAGACAAACTGTGATGAAATGGACTTGCAAATGACTAACTTCTTTGCAGAGAAAATCTTACAGATATTTGAAATGATGATTGTGCGTCATGGCTTTATGATAGTTGGAGAACCCTTTGGTGGAAAGACCTCTGCCTATCGTGTTTTGGCAGCTTCATTGGGCGACCTGTGTGAAAAAGTAAATCAATTTGCTTTTGTGAAAGATCTTGTTCTAAAAAGCAAAGGTTATGCTTCTGTTCAAAATATTAAGAAGCACATTCTTAATTCAATTCAACTTATTTACTTACTAATTATTAATAATTGCTATTGTTAAATTAAAACTTAAATTCAATGGGATTTAACTTCTCAAGAATGATGTTTTTGATTGCAAACTCAAAACATGCTTGAATTTTTAACATTAAATGTTTTAAAACTGGAACTTTAATCTAGTGATTGTAACCTAACAAGAACAGAATTGGTAGAAGTCTACAAATATTTAGTGAATGAGCTCCAATCACATACTTTCCTCATCTGTTTGTTAACAGTACAGATGGAATCTGCACACCTAGAGTGATTGTCTTCCCCCTGGACCCTGAAAAGAGCCATAACGTATTTTCTTACCGTTAATGGGAAATGTCACCGTGTACAATTTATAGTATACATCAGTTTCTTTTCCTCTCCTCTTTATTCTGACCTTTTCTACCCTGAGGTGATTATTCTTGGCAACAAACATCCTACTGTTGACTTTATTCACTTAAGCAATTATAGGTGACCCAAAAGCTATTGGGGAAAAAAAAAGGTGATAATGAAAGTCAAATCCTTTGGCCAGTAAGTCCAAACTTTTAACCTCCACCACATGTCCTAACCCCTTGAAGAATATCTGAGGCAGTTCGATGATTTCTACTTGTTTGGAGAACATTCTATTTTTTTTGTCAGGAAGTGCCTACTATCCTTTTTGGAACATGATGCTGACTGCCTTTTGTTGCTAATGACCAAGAAAAGAGTAATTTGTTTATATATTGTTAGATTGATGATATAAGTGTGATATCCACATGTGAAATGCAGTTTATTTTGTGTGTTCAGGGGCTCATGGAGGAAAATAAGGTTCAGATCACTGTTATCAATCCCAAAGCTATAACCATGGGGCAGCTGTATGGACAGTTTGATCCAGTCTCCCATGAATGGTCTGATGGTATTCTCGCTGTCAGTTTTCGAGCATTTGCTTCTTCATCTGTAAGTAGATGCTGAAAATTAAATGTTTTCAGTTTCATCATATGAAAAAAGAAAAATCATTCCAGAGATGGAAAAAAGACCCTTATCGTTAATTTTATCTTAGCCAAACATTCTGTGATTTGATCTTTAACTATTGTATTTTAAGGAAGGATGGCTAAAGAAATCTGAATTGATTAAATCATATTCATTATAACTGGTAGTTGAGAATACATAGCACATTCTTTGTATTTTCTCATGTGTCCTGCAAAAAGAAGGAGTTGGATTACCGGCTTCAAGAAGGACTGATCCACAGGACTGACCCTTCCTCTCTTCTTGCTTGTCTGCTGTTTTCTTAACAGATTCCTAGGGGTTTATCTTATAAAAAAGAATACATAACTAATACAATAAAGCATCTATAGTAGAAATAATCAATACCATTATTAATTGAAATGATACTTTATTAAGTACAGGACATGGTTGCTTAACTACAGCCCCAGGGACTGCTGGGATAGCTGTTGCTAAGCAATGCGGTTATAAAGTCCAATGTCACGTGACCAGGTGGTTTAGCAGTAGCAATTCCAGCAGTCCCCATTAATAGAGTTGATAAGTGGGAACCTCATGTGACTGTGACTTGCAACTTCCTGCTGGCTTCCAAGAAGCAAATCAATAGAAAACCAGCAAGAAGTCACAACTTGTGGTCACAACTAGCTTTTCCTTAGGCAGCTTGCAAGCAGGACAAAGGATGAGCGCTGTGGGTGGGCAGGTGAGAGCTACAGAGTGCAGGTGAGTGCTACAGGCAGGTGCAAGTGCAGACAGGCAGACTATGGACAGGTGCAAGTAAAACTAGGTAGGCACAAGGGCAGATCTGTGCTATGAACAGTGGGTGTATAATGAGGTGTTGTGGGCAGGCACTATGGCAGGGGTGTCAAACTGGATTTCTTAGAAGGCCAGATCAGCATTGTAGTTCTCATCTGTGGGCCAGCTGGGAGGAGGGGGGGAGATGAGACAGAGGCCTCCTGCAGCACCCTGCTGGCCAAAACAGGGCACCGGGGGGGGGAGGGGCTTGCACAGCTCCCTCGCACCCCATTTTTGGCCTGGACGGCCTCCTGAACCACTTTGTCAGCCAAAATGGGATGAGGGGGGCCGTATGAGGCCCCCTGTGCCCAGTTTTGGCCAGCAGAATGCTGCAGGAGGACATCCTGGACCACAAACGGGGCACAGGGGGCTGCAAGAGGCCCCCTTGTGCCCCATTTTGGCTGACAAAGTGGTGCAGGAGGCTGTCCAGGCCAAAAATGGGGCACGGGGGGGTCGCACATGCACCCCCCACACCCTGTTTTGGCTGCCCGAGGCATCAAGGGCCTGTCCTTTGCTATTTCCAGGCTGGCTCCAGGGGCCAGATTAAAGCACCCTGCGGGCCGCATCCAGCTCATGGGTCTTGAGTTTGACACCCCTGCACTGTAGGGTACAAGAACCCCATGCTACCTAATGAGAGAAAGTGGCAGGAATAGCAGGAATTTATGAGACACTTGGGACTTCCTGCTGATTTTCCCATAGACTTTGCTTGTAGGTAAGTGGTAGGGAAAGTTTTAAATGGCAATCATGTGACCACAAGATGATGCAACAAGTCTGAGCAAGTTGTCAAATGCCTGAATTGATCATGTGACTGCAGGGATATTGTGACAGCCACAACTATGAGGATCAGTCATAAGTCCTCACATTCAGTGCCATTGTAACTTTGAATGATCGCTGAACAAATGGTCGCTAAGTGAGGACTTCCTGTAAAGTAATATCAAAATATTCTTTTTCAACCCAGACACCAGATAGGAAATGGCTTATTTTTGATGGACCAGTGGATGCTGTATGGATTGAGAATATGAATACTGTGCTAGATGATAACAAGAAACTCTGTTTGATGAGTGGTGAGATCATCCAGATGTCACAGCAAATGAGCCTTATTTTTGAACCGATGGATTTAGAAGTTGCATCTCCTGCTACTGTAAGCATACTGATTAAGAGATGGTTTCTTGCTACTGAATGATTATCAGTCATCTTGAAAAAAAGAAATTGGATTAGACCTCAAGAATTATGGTTTATCAACCTATTTTCTTTTATTTCATTCAGATCTAAGGGAGTAAATCTGGAACTGAAATAACATGCCCTAGATTTTTATCTTTAGACCAACAAGTTGGGACCTCAGGATCTGAGGGTTTAGTTCTGGATGGGGTTGCACTACCTCAGACAATCTCGGTGCACAATCTGGAGGTTTTCCTAGACTTGCATCTCCTGATCAAAAACAGATGGTAGTTATGACTAGGAGAGCCCTGGTACACTGTTGTGCTCCAGTTGTGCCTTTTCCTGCATCATGACTCCTAAGCTTAGTCTCTCAAACTCTAATCATCTTCCTTTTGGATTATTGCAACATTCTCTTCATGGGCCTACCTTTGAAGAGTATTCAGAAGCTACAACTGTTGCAGAATGCAGTAGCATGGACAGTTCTGATGGCCCCTCGAGTACACGAGCTGTACTGGCAACCAATTTGCTTCTCGGCCCAATTCAAGGCATGGGTAATTACATTTAAAGCCCTTTGTGGCATGAGTCCTGGTATCTGAGGTACCATCCCACCCTTGACCCCATTCATTCCAGCAGAAAAGGCCTACTTCAAATCCCATCAGCCAAAGAATTTTGACTGGTGGGGTTCAAGGGAAGAGCCTTTTCTGTTGTGGCCCCATCCTTTGAAATATTCTTCCGTCAGAGGTGAGGTCTGCCTCCACACTCCTTGCCTTCCTGAACAACCTAAAAACTTGGCTCTGCTGCTTGGTCTGAGGCCCCAAGAGGGGCCTGCTTCATTGGGGGTGGCTGGTAGGATACAAAAAGTCCTCACTCCCAGACCACCCACCATTTTGTTTTTTAAGTTTTAACTTTTCAATTTTTCTAATTTTAATTTTTGTTTTAGCACTTTTAAACTTTTTATTAGATTATAAACCATTTATAGTCGCTCTTTTGGTGAAATGGACAGCATATAATTTAACAAACAAACAAATAACACACTACCAGGGGATCATGTCTGAAGACCCTGTGTTTTTTAAAAAATATCTTGCAATTTTTGTAATGTAGAGTGTCCTCATGCCAAGATTTACCAGTTGGGAGATATTGAATCTGTCATACATGTTGTTTTTCACTGTCCTTTTTGAGTGAGTGCTTAAATTTAATAATTTCCCTCATATTTAAATTGCTCTTGCAGATCTGATGAAGAAAAAGAGCTATAGTATTCTTTTGGTGGATGTTAGAAAAGTAACCAAACCAGGGGTGAAATGTAAAATCTGTTACTACCAGTTCTGTGGGGTGGTAATATGACTGGGTGGGCGTGGCCAACTTTTTTTTAAAAAAAAAACTTTTCAAAGCATTTTTTCTAATGCTTTGAAAAGCCTCTCTGCCAATCAGGAACTCAGCTGGGATCCTCAGAGAGGCTCTTTAAAAAATGCCTCTCTGCCGATCAGGGAACTCAGCTGGGATCATCAGAGACTTTTCAAAGCATTTTTTTTACCACCTCTTCGGCCAAGAGGTTGCAGAAAAAAATGCTTTGAAAAGCCTCTGATGATCCCAGCTGAGCCGTCCGATCATCAGTGGCTTTTTTTTTTTTTACTTTTAAAAGCATTTTTCATTGGAAGAGGTTGTAGAAAAAATGCTTTTAAAAGTAAAAAAAAAAAAGCCTCTGATGATTGTGCGGCTCAGCTGGGCATGGGGGGGGGGGGGCGCAGGGATTTTTGCTACCAGTTCTCCGAACCACCCGCCACCATCGCTACTGGATCGGGTGATCCAGTCCAAACCGGGAGCATTTCATCCCTGAACCAAACCCTATATGATACTATCGCTTTTACTTTCACTTAGTCTGTCATCTGATAAAAAATTAGACATTTTTCTGCTTGATTTTGTTTAATAGGTAAATTAAGCCAACCTTTCTTCATTGGTATGTATGTATGTATATGTATTTATTTATTTGTTTATTTATTTATTTATTTATTTATTTATTTATTTATTTATTTAATAAATATATATGCATTTATTTTGCCATCAAGTGACTCTAGGCAGTTTACAATACGGTAAAAACAACACTATCAATACATTTCTGTGAAAAAAGGAACCCTGATAGTTTCAGCACTAAAGAATGATATTGCTTATGTATTCTTTCAATTACCTAACGAACTACCTAGAAGTTTTTATTATATGAAGGTGTTCTATCTTCCTGTAGGTTTCTAGGTGTGGAATGGTCTACATGGAACCTCATATGCTAGGATGGAGGCCTTTGATGTTATCTTGGTTACATCTAATGCCACCTACAGTCACCACTTTGCATAAAGAATTTATAACAGGCTTATTCGATAGAATTGTCCCACTTTCTGTTGAATTTATAAGAAAATGTACAAAGGTATGGTAAAGTAGTATTTATTTACTGTTTACACATGAGACATGAATGGTGTATTCACTGCTGTTAATAGTGATTCTGTAACAAAAATATTTGTGTATGTATGCGTGTATGTTTGTGTGTGTGTTAGCTTTTAGGTCATAAATGTGTGAGTTCATTTTATTTGTTTGTTTGTTCACATAAAATAAAAATATGTTTTCGCTTCAATATGGAACTCAAGGCAGGGTCCATGGGGAACTCTGAGATGGATGTCTCATTTGGACATAGTCAAGACCATCATTTGTTTCAGTGTAATAGATACTTCACTCAAAGTGGTATAAAATGTTGTCTTTTCCTGAAAATGTGAATATTGAGGTGTTTGTTTAACTATTTAGGTGCTACATTTTAAAATATATTTGTGGCAATTTAGCCCCAATGGAATAAAGATTTTAGCATTTGTTCTACAACTACACAAATTAGTCTCTATTCTACTGTTGGATTTGGTAATTATTATTTCAAGGATAGCACATTGGTTGCTAATTTTGTTCTTCCCATACCTGTTATTACAATCTTATTTCTTACCCAAAGTTCTAAGTAAAGAGTTTCTAGAAACCAACGTTTTGTTAATTGGCTCTCTGTGGCCACATTGTTAAAGGTGCATTACTGTCTAAAGCAAAATCAGTTAAAGTTGTTTCTAAATCAGTAATAGAAGAATGGTGTTCAAATTAAGTCACCTTTTTTTTTTTCTAGGAACTTTCTCCAACATCAGACACAAACCTGGTTCGGTCTTTAATGAATCTCATGGACTGCATGATGGATGAGTTTCACAATGAAGCAAAACTTAAAACTGTTACTGACCGTGAAATATTTTCATGGCTTGAGGTGGGCAAGATCTTTTAAATACACTAAATAGTTTGAATGAAGTTCTCTGAACTTTTCAGAGGTGAAAATAATTAAGTGGCCAGAATAAGCATGCCTGTGTGATGTTAAATTCATTTTATTTTTGTATCATCATAAAATTAAAGTCTTGGTTTATTGACAACCAAATCAGGTACAGTATAATAAATAGAAAATGTAACCTGTTGATAATAAAAACTAAAATATGAATATAAGAACATAGGAATAATTCTAGATCATATCCAGGCCCACCTTGGTCCACATATTTCACCATGGTCTCCATCTATGGAGTGTTGCCAAGCAGGAGATGAAGATACAGATAGTCCTCACTCACCGATTGGGACTGGCAACTCCATCACTAAGTTTAGTTTGGGATTCCCTGTTTCCCCCCCATGCAACCTTTGACCACTTGGTTGTGTTTTGTAGATTTCTTAAAACAGTAAGCTTGAAACCTGAAATGGTGGTGGTGTATGTATGAATGGCTACTTTGAATTTGTTTTTGAATACTCCAGAGCACTTTTGTGTTTGCGCTCACATGGTCCGTTGGAGCCAGTTGTAAAGAAGAAGATCGACTGAAGTTTGACAAGATTGTGCGTGAACTGCTTCAAGGATCAATGACTGATGAGACAAGAGAAAAGTATAAACTATTGAGTGGGGTTGAGCATTTGCGGGCAAAAATCTTAACTGTTCCCTATCCAGAAGATGGAACAATTTATGAATATCGATTTATCAAAGATGTGAGTGTGTTTGTTTTGAACAGAGATTTTCAGAGAGTAATTGATAATTTTTTTCTCAAGATGATTTCTGATCATAATCTAATTGCTTGTGTTGTGAGATTTGGCTCATATACAAATGAAAAAAAATAGCTGTGGAAATAGGACACATTTATTTATTAAGTGCTTGATGCACTCATTACATTATGATAATAAGCAAAAGAAGTAAGATTTCCCATTGAGATAAATTTATACTTATTCTCATCAGGAAGATGCTATCTAAAGTTGTATTTGAGCTGAAGTCAGTGTGTTTTTAATCAGATAATTAAAATAGTCCATAACTCTTTTCCATTGAAATCAGTAGAAAGTAGTTCAGTGCCTACCGATTGGAAATAATAAACTCCAATCATTGAGCAGCCATAAATCTGCAGGGCAGGCTACTTAACAGGTGCTAGTTAAAGAGTTTTTTTTTTTTTGTGTGTGTGGGATCTGTATTATGAAATTCTGGTTTTATTAGGGGGAGGCAGAACCTGCCATCCAGAACCTTGCTTTTAAATGTCTTATCAATTTGTAAGTTGTCCAGAGTTGCTGGGAGTCAGGCAACCTATAGATAAAATAAATAAGTAAATAAGTAAACAAACAAACATAGAAATTTCATCTTAGCCATTGACAGAAAAAAACAAGGAAAATCAATTCTCAATTTCTGCAGGGATGATCTCTCCAGACCATGTCAGGACCTGATCCTGATTTTTAAATTTAGAAATATAGCACACAGTGTACAATATTTGAAAAAAACTTTACAAACTTTTGTTATTTATTATTAAATTTATATAATAATAATAATAATAATAATAATAATAATAATAATAATAATAATAATAATAATAATAATAATGTCCCGATTGTAATTGGAGCCCTCGGAGCAATACCCAAAGGGCTACCCCGCTATTTAGAAATTCTAAATTTGCCGGACTTGAACATTTTGACTCTACAAAAAACCACCTTACTCGGAACAGCTTACATCCTTCGACGATACCTTAACAGTTCCTAGGTCCTTGGTTAGGACTCGAGCTGCTGAGCTATTAACCAGCCTCAAAGGCTGTGAATCTCACTAAAGATTAACCAATAAATAATAATAATAATAATAATAATAATAATAATAATAATAATAATAATAATAATAATAATAATAATAATTTAAATTTATTATTAAAATTATAAAGAAAAAAAACCAATGTTGACATAAATACATAGTTTAAAAAGTCAACTATAAGCACAATGAGATATAACTGGATCAGGAAATTGCAGGTTCAAGTAATTTTTTTCCCCTCTTACTGCAATGCTTTCTGATTATTTGGTCCTAAATTTTGAAACAGGGAGCTGGAAGATGGGAACCATGGATAGAAGCACTTCAGTCAGCTCCACCTATACCAAAGGATATGATGTTCAATGAAATAATTGTTCCCACTTTGGATACTATACGATACTTTTCATTGATGGAGTTACTGACAACACATCAGAAGCCTACCATATTTGTTGGACCCACAGGAACTGGCAAGAGTTCATATATTATAGTACGTATACATAAAACATGCATTATACTTGGTACAAGATCTCTACAGTTTCAATTAAAAAAATGGGTTGCTCCAAGAAAGCTAGAGCCTGCATAAGAGCCTTGGTGGCGCAGTGGACTAAACTACTGCTGTTAAAGTAATACTTAACTGCCAGCTGCCTGCAATTACTGCGAGTTCAATTCTTACCAGGCTCAAGGTTGACTCAGCCTTCCATCCTTTCAAGGTAGGTAAAATGAGGACCCGGTTTGTGGGGGCAATAAGCTGACTTTGTATAAAATAGAACACCACTCAGGGGGCCCCCAAAAAGCCCTACTAAGCAGGTATATACAAAAGTATGAAGGCTATTGCTTAATGCATTGTAAGCCGCCCTGAGTCTCCGGAGAAGGGCGGCATATATAAATCGAACTAATAAATAAATAGATCCTTAGTTTCTTAATCTGAACCTTCAGATTCAGATTGGTTGTGTTCAAATGATCCTTCCTTCCTTCCTTCCTTCCTTCCTTCCTTCCTTCCTTCCTTCCTTCTCCTCCCTCCCTCTCCTTAGTTTCCCATGAAACCTCTTTCAATTCTGGGAAATCCTAGAGTTTCACAGAATGAGAAAAACCCCAGTGTTTTCTAGTTCCAGGCCCTTCCATCTGAAGATCTCTGTCTTAAAGGGCTTGTGATACCTGCCCTCAGTCCACAATACATCCATGCCATGGGGTAGAACATGTTAAATGCTCTTCTGAAATAGTGGTCACACTCCCAACTTTATTTATTCACAACAGCTATTGGAGAGTTGTAGCACGTTTGAAGGAATGGTCAGATTGAACTGACATTTTATGTTTTGTTTTCCATCACCCATATGTTGTGCACACTGGGGATACCTGTGAAAACAAGATAAAAAGGGACATACTTATAAGGTTAACTTGCTATACTGGCTTTTGTTTTAAATAAAGTTAAGTATGATATAGAATGTGTGTGTTAGACCATTTTGAAGACTTGAGGATTGTTAATATACGATTTGTGTTATTTCAATACAAATGTTGTTTTCCAATAAAATATCACCATGGCAAATAGTAACCATGGCAAGAAGTCCTGCAGAAAACTTTTTCCAAAAATATCTTTTTTATTTTTTCCAACATTATTAGTTGTTTGTACTTATTATGATGAAAATCATAAGCTACTTCTTTAAATATTTTTTCTCTTGTTCTTTACTTTCTCTTTCTTTTTTCCCCCCTGTACACCTTTTATTCTCTTTTTTCTTTACTTTTCCTTCTTTCTGAGTTGATAGTTTGTAGTTTCTTTTACTTTTTGTATTAAATCTTTCAATAAAAGTGCATTTTTTTAAAAAAAGGAAAGCGGCAAATGGCCCTCAACAATTGTTTTGCCAATTTTAATGTTAACCAATTTATTTTGATTTTATATGACGTACCTAAATTACAAATTATTTTTTCAATAAAGCAATGCAATGGGTTTTTATTTAATCACTCTTTAATGTGACTTTCGTTTATTACTGTTTTAAAGTATTAGTACCGGTAGCATGGTTCAGATGAAACAGTGAAGTGTTGTTTACATAATTGCTGCAATATTATTGTTGGCAATCAGTCTTATTTTACCTACGGTAAGTAAAGGTCTACCTGCATTTATTGAAATGGCCACTATGCTTAATCCATTCATGTGATACTCTGGAACTTGCTAATGAGTCCAATAATATCAGTGATGCATTCAATCTTAATCGATATAAAAAGGTGTCTTTAAATTTATAATCCTTTTGGTTTATTTCTGCAGGAATCTCATTAGGGAGACTTGAATGTTAATGACTTTGCGTTTGTCATTTTTCTAAAGAGAATAACTAGCAAACTTGAAGGGAAAACCCACCTCATTTGAATGACTTGCAATACAAGAAGCTCTTCTGCTTGTCTTTTTCTGTGCTGCCACATTGATATGCTCATGTGACCCAATCTCATCTCTTTTTAAAACTATCTTGACAGGATTTTCTCTTAAACCGTTTAAATAAGGAAATCTACAAACCACTGCTCATTAACTTCTCAGCGCAGACGACGGCAGCCCAGACTCAGAACATCATTATGTCTAAGCTTGATAAAAGGAGGAAAGGAGTCTATGGTCCACCCCTAGGAAAGAAAATGGTAACTTCTAAAAAAGTGAAATGCAACTTCTCGCCCTGCTTATGGCAGGCTCTCTGTATTTTTTTTAATTGGTATATTTTGAGTGCCAATACACCCCTCGTCAAAAGTAAATTGCTGCCTAATTTTAAAACGTAGCAAAATGGTTATACAAACTTTCCCAGAGATTTTAAACATGGAAGCAACCGTTTTCACATGTATCTCACATTCACAATGGGTATGGTATCGCTATAGTTTTCATTCCAAACCTGTATAAGAATACAAATGAGTCAGTTTTGGTCTATAGGTTAAGAAGCTGGGCTAGAAACCAGGAGACTTTGTGAGTTCTAGTCCTGCCTTAGACATGAAAGCCAGCTGAATGACCTTGGGCCAATGGGCCAGTTACACACACTCAGCTCAACCCGTCTCACAGAATTGCTGTTGTGGAACAAATAGGAGAAGGAAGTATTAAGTATGTTTGCTGCCTTGAGTTATTTATAAAATAATAAAGATGGGATAATAATAATAAAAAAGATCATAGAAGAAATAACCCATGTAGTGCAACTCTAAATCTGATTCAGAGTTTGGATTTGCTTTGTAAAATTTGCTTAACAAATTTGCTTAATTTGTTAAAAAGGAATGTGGAGGCAAAATTCTGGATCATGTAATCTTCAAAATCCAACTATCACTGCCAAATAATTCAGAAGCTACATTTACTGCCAAATAAATCCAACTTTCTTTGGAGCACAGCTTGAATCTGTTAATTCCTTCTGCATCATACTACTCACTTTCTTGAGTTTTCATGACTTTTTTGAATTCATTGATTCACACACAATCTTAAAGAAGTCCCAAGAATAAGTCAAGAAGAAGTCAAGTGCTGTGATTTTCAGTTCCTCCCTCCTTGGACCACAGGTCTGGGGAATGAAAGAAGGGCGAAAATGGGAAGAGGAACAACTGTCTAAGCTGTCCTGGTAGATGCTGATTCCAACTGCACTTAGCTGGCAACCCACCATTCTATCGCTTTGGAGTAGATGTTATTGGCATGCAAAAATGAACGAATTGCCTAGGTGAAGCAATTACTAGATCACCTGTCTCATGCAAACAAGTCTTAAGTACATTTCGATTACTGGATAGAAGACAGCATTTTGGCAGTGATGGTTTGTCAGTAATTCTGGCTGAAGTAATTGGAGCTAGACCATGTTTATACCCCATCCTCTCTCTACACACCCACTCACCCACAATTTATGTATACATATGATGACCCACCTTTCTAGACAGATGTTATTCACGGCATCTAGAATGATAGAGTAATGAGATGGGAACAATGTATCACATCATTTTAGATTGAGAATTAATGATTATATTTTACTATTCTCTGTAGTAAATGAACCAAGAAGCAGGCATCTTTACATAACTCAAAGGAAGAAACTTGGGTTCTTTATTTAAGTTCTCTAGAATCTGCATATGCTTGCAACAAGGTATAAATATAATGAATCAATCATTCAATCAATAAAAAATTAATAAATAAGTGCATATTTCTAATATGACTTTTTTGAGAAAACAACCTCAAATTACAAATTATATGTAAAACTAAGAAACCACTTAAAAAACATCAAATAATTTAAAGACCCATACTATGGGCCAAAACAAATAGCAGACTAATAGAAAGCCAAAACAAATGTAATGAAGGTCATAGCAAATGCAACTCAGCGGTTTCCAATGTACTGCAGAACTTTAATTTTGGAAATGGAAACGTCATCCTCCAAACAGCTTCCCAAAAACTCTGACACAAGGAAGATTAGGGCTGTGACACCAAAGGCTATAGGAAAAAGGGGTGATTGTAAACAGCTGAACCAAATTTGCACTAGTAGAAAACGTAATGAAAAAACCTAGACCTGTAATTTTCTCATCCACTGATTTTGTTACTGGCTAATAAACTGCCATTTAGCAGTTCAAATTGAGTAAAGCTGCCTCCATTAACATGCAAAAAAAATTGCTAAGAATTCATTGTGCATATTTTTTAAATCTTTTTTTCCCCTTGCAATCAGTTTGTATTGTTTCATTGATCAGCCTGCTCATGGGCAACTTCTACAGCAATAGCCATTTTTTAAGATACAGGAAGAAAAATGAGTTCATGTGCAAAGTTCCTCACAGAAGAAAAAAAAGAGAGGAAAGAATTAGCTTGGGTTCACATATTACACTAAGACATGGCTTGCTTAATCACAGTTTATTAATTATACTACAATTATGTTTATGCAGCACAAAGAAAAAAAACCAGATTATAATTTAGCATGGTACATTAGAGCTGCAAAAATGAGGATGGAAGAATTTCCTTAATACGTATCTCTAGTGGTCTTCAGGGACGCGGTGGCTCAGTGGCTAAGACGCTGAGCTTGTTGATCGAAAAGTCGGCAATTCAGCAGTTCGAATCCCTAGTGCCGCGTAACCGGGTGAGCTCCTGTTACTTGTCCCAGTTTCTGCCAACCTAGCAGTTCAAAAGCACGTAAAAAATGCAAGTAGAAAAATAGGGACCACCTTTGGTGGGAAGGTAACAGCGTCCCATGCGCCTTTGGCGTTTGGTCATGCCAGCCACATGACCACGGAGACGTCTTTGGACAGCGCTGGCTCTTCGGCTTTGAAACGGAGATGAGCACCGCCCCCTAGAGTCGGGAATGATTAGCATGTATGTGCGAGGGGAACCTTTACCTTTTTAGTGGTCTTCCAGATTTTTGTAATGCAGATACAAAAGATATATACTTTTAGTACCATACTGAATAGCCATACTCAGTATATCTATCCTAAGAGTAGGTACAGTTAGTCCTCAACTTACGACCACAATTCAACCCAACATTTCTGTTGTTAAGTGAGACATTTGTTAAGTGAATTTTGCCCCATTTTATGACCTTTCTTCCCACAGTTGTTATCTGAACCATTGCAGTTGTTACATTAGCAACATGGTTGTTAAATGAATCTGGCTTCCTCATTGACTTTGCTTGTCGGAGGGAGGGTTGTCACAAGAAGTGATCACATAACCTTGGGACACTGCAACCATCATAAATATGAGTCAAATGCCAAGCATCTGAATTTTGATCATGTGACTATGGAGATACCGCAAAGGTCGTAAGTGTGAAAAATGGTCATGTCACATTTTTCAGTGGCGTTGTAACTTTGAACAGTCACTAAATGAACTTTGTAAGTTGAGGACTACCTTATAGGACAGGCAGCAGAGCAAAGGATTGAATGCTGTCCTTAACCCTTTATTTAGAACAGAGCTAAAGTACCTGAGATGTAGGCTGAGATGTGTTGGACTCCAATCAATAACTATAGAAAGTGGGAATTTTCCCATAGCATCTTACCCTGTCTTAGTAATATGTAAAAAGAAAGTAAGTTGATTGTGATTGATTTGCCTGGAAACAAGCTTACTCTAAATGAGCTCAGCAGCATATTTTTTAATGTCTTTGGGTGTAACTTGTGGACCACGTACAGAATCAGTGTCCTTTTGTTTTTTAAGGTGGTATTTGTTGATGATGTCAATATGCCAGCAAGAGAAGTCTATGGGGCTCAACCTCCAGTGGAGTTACTTCGTCAGTGGTTGGATCACTGGAACTGGTATGACCTGAAAGACTGTACTATGATTAGACTTGTGGACATCCAGATCATTTGTGCAATGGGGCCGGCAGGTATGCTTTTTACTTCTAGTTAGAGAATCCATCTCTAAAGTGCCAAATGTGCTACTGATTTATTCTTTTTAAATATTCAAATTAAGTCATGTCTTTTGTTGTCATTCATGCATCGTCTTTTAAATTTGCTTGTATGGGAAGGGGCCTCTAAGGCTGAAAATGGCCGAGTCTCTCTGGATCTTTGAGAGGGTCTGTAAAGAGCCTCAGTGCTCTGTTACAGTTGAGCGGAGGGTTGCAAAAATGAGTCCTCTTCTCTCCCCCCCCCCGAGTTTCCTATGAAAATATGCAGGGAGATCTACAATTTAATATGTGGAAAAAAATAATTCCAGAATTCCTTGTCTGAGCTAGAAACACACAGGCTGATCCATGCTTTTAATTGCTGTTTTTTTTCCCAACACAAAGAAGTAGAGATACCATTTTTGTTTAAAATATATGGTTTGTTTAAGAGATCCCATAAACCAGCGGTCCCCAACCTTTTGGGCACCAGGGACTGGTTCCATGGGGAGAGGTTTTTTCGTGGACCGGAGAGGGCATGTTTTCGCTTGCTGCCTGCATCCCGCAGATGGGGCTTTGCTTATTTGTGTGGTCTCGTTTCTGGCATGCTGCGGACCAGTGCCAGTCCACGGACCGGGGACTTTTCTCAATGTGATTAAAGATGTAGATTTGTCACTGATGAATCCTACCTTTGACCAATCCTAAATATTAGCATGGATTGAGAGCCTTTATAAGTAATAACTGTAGTTCTTTAGCGTGTGCTTATTGATGTAGCAAGACTTTAGATAGGATTGCTGTCACTTTGACTGTATTAGTGTGTAAAATGCTTACAAATCCCTCCTTCCTCAAAATAAATTGTCTTTTGCCTGTGGCCTGTGTATTTGGATTATAGAAGCTGCTCTTAATACGAAGTCTCCTTTGATTGATACATGGAGAGTAGGAAGAATTCAAATTGGTTGCAGAAGTGTTTGATAGATTTAGATTTATTGTATGTACATCAGTGATTTGCTTCCCCTACAGGTGGAGGTCGAAATGCAATCACTCCTCGATACCTGCGACACTTCAACACAATTACCATTAATGAGTTTGATGATGTTTCGATGTATACAATTTTCTCCCGAATATTAGATTGGCATCTTACTCTATGGTAGGTGACGTTGTTATATTGTGGCATATTAACCTAAATAAAAAAAGATAATGATAACCTGCCGTAATATCCTTCCTAAACATCATGCCATCCAGAAGCGTTATACTGTAGTATCTGCATTTCCCACCAGCAGGTCTCCAAAGATATTGACCCTCTAATAGCATCACAACATGCCAATATTCTATAGTAAATCTTCAAATTAACTATTAAAAGCCATTCCCCTCCCCAACTAGGAGAGCACACTCAGTTTCCTTAGTAATACACCACTTTACAGCTTTCATATCCATATTCCTGGACCCCCAAACTAGATATCAAAGCCATGTCTTCAGGTCCTGATGGAAGTCCAGCAAGACTTCTTCTGGGTCCCATCAGATGACATTCATTCATGGACAGGGTCTGCAACATGACCGTCTGCTGGATGTGATAGTTATAATTTTATATTTTATGAATAAATGAATGGATTAGGATTGAAACAAATAGCAATAGCACTTAGATTTATATACCACTTCACAGTGCTTTATAGTCCTCTCTAAGAGGTTTACAGAGTCAGCATATTGCCCTCGACAATCTGGGTCCTCATTTTACCAACCTCAGAAGAATGGAAGGCTGAGTCAACCTTGAGTCGGTCAGAATTGAACTGCCAAACTGCTGGCAGCCAGCAGTCAGCAGAAGTAGCCTGCAGTATTGCATTCTAACTACTGCACTACCATGGCTCTTCCCTAAACAAGGGAGGCACTTCCCTAAAAAAGTTGGCTGTTGTGTCCTGAATTGTATCTATTTTCCAACTAGTTGCCAATTGTGCAATCTTCAGTGTTCTGAATATGAACATCTTCATATCCAAATAAACAAGGAAATTACTGTATTACAGGTAGTCCTCAACTTATGTCCACAATTGAGCCAAAAATTCATGTTGCTAAGTGAAACATTTCTTAAGTGAGTTTTGCCCCATTTTATGATTTTTCTTCGAGACCGCCTTCTACTGCATAGCTCCCAGCGACCGGTAAGATCCCACAGAGTTGGTCTCCTCCAGGTCCCGTCAGCTAAACAATGCCTCTGTGGCTGCCCCAGCTCTCTGGAACCAGTTACCTCCTGAGGTCTGGACTACCCCCACCCTATTGGCCTTCCAGAAAGCGGTGAAGACCTGGCTTTTCCGTCAGGCCTGGGGCCATTGATCTCGTTGTTCAATCTTGCGAGATCCGGCCATGGATGGTGTGCATGTGTTTTTAATGTTTTTAAAATGCTTTTATAATGTTTTTTTTAAAATTTTTATGTTCATTGTTTGTATTATTTTTGTTGTAAGCCGCCTAGAGTCCCTTGGGAGTTGGGCAGCATAGAAATATGATTAATTAAATTAAATTAAAATTAAATTAAATTAATTCTTGCCACAGTTGTTAAGTGAATCATTGTAGTTATTAAGTTAGTAACACGGTTGTTACTACCTGGCTTTCCCATTGAATTTGCTTGTCAGAAAGCCACAAAAGCTAATCACATGACCCCAAGACACTGCAACCGTCATAAATATGAACCAGTTACCAATTATCTGAATTTTGATTACATGATCATGGGGATGCTGCAATGGTTGTAAGTGTGAAAAACAGTCATAAACCAATTTTTTGCAGTGCCATTGTAACTTTGAATGATCACAAAATGAACTATTGTAAGTCAAGGACTAACTGTATTCCTAGAATGTTACTTGGCCTGACCCAATAATCTTATTATAAGCTAAAGAACACCAAGAACTGGATAACTAAGCATCTAAAGAATGTTATAAACTAGAGAATAGAATATGAATTTCCCTGAGTAAACAAATTGGAAGAATAATTAGAGATCAATATTTCTGGATTGGTCTCATAAAATGAATATGGTGTAGTGTCTGACTCTTGATCACTGCTTTTGAGTGATAATTTTTGGTCCTTGATTGCTTGAAGGTCAAGGTCTCTTAAATCAGTCTCATGGATTGTAAAATAATTTGACTTCTTTGTGAAATTCATTCATACCATCTGGACAACATCTGCACAAGTCCCCTGTTCCTGGCATTTTAAAAATCTTTTCATAAAGGGTAGTTGCAGGTTTTGTTTAGTGAATAGCTTTATTGATGACTATTACTATATATCCAAGTATTTTATAGCCATTGTCTGTAAACCAAACTTATATTTAAAATGCAATACAAAGAATTTGATGAATATAGGAAAATGTTCAAGTTTCTATTTTGTGTTGTATGAGTTGTCCTACTGCTTTCATCTTTTCAATCAACAGTTACAACTTCCCTTCGGAATATGTTCAACTGACTGCACAAATTATTAATAGCACAATGACTGTATACAAAGAAGCTATGGATAACTTGCTCCCTACACCCACCAAATCACACTATTTGTTCAATTTGCGTGATTTCTCTCGGGTCATTCAAGGGGTTTGTCTGTCACGA
This sequence comes from Pituophis catenifer annectens, assembly GCF_029215685.1. Taxonomy (NCBI): domain Eukaryota; kingdom Metazoa; phylum Chordata; class Lepidosauria; order Squamata; family Colubridae; genus Pituophis; species Pituophis catenifer. Next base: position 183,258,708 of record NW_027256881.1, read on the forward strand.
CCTGAAACAACCATTTCTACAGGAACCATAAAACGCCTTTGGGTTCATGAGGTAAATTTTCTATTAGTAACTTAACTGACGGCTCAGTCTTACATTTGCTTGCAAAATATTTTCGTATATGATAAGGTACTGAATCGTTGAAAACTAGTAGCATAAGCAATTAACTGCTGTGCCTTGCATAGCTGTTTCTACTTAAAAGAATCCAACAACAGAAAGGATCATATAGCTAAAATTATATAAGTCTGTGACTAGCCATACTCGCTGCAGTATCCATTTTGGGAATGAATAATATCATCTGCCCTTCTACTGTGGAGATCATGATGATTAAGAGTAAGGTACCCTTCCTCATCATGGTGCTGTCTGAGGATGATAGGAATTGCAGTCCCATCTGGAGAGCATCATGTTGAGGAAAACTGCTACAGGACTACACTGTGTTCATGCCAAAGTAAAGACATTGATGACAGAAAATAGCTTTTCCACATGATATTTAGTTATTCCCTTTGATTATATAGCTTCTCAAGTTTAATAATTTTTCCTGACAGAATGTATGTTTCTGTGTCATAGAAATTGTAATTAATTATTATAAACAATCATACTAACGTCTTTTTTGCAGGTCCTTAGAGTATATTATGACCGCTTGGTAGATAAAGCAGATCGATCGTGGCTGGTTGAATGCATCCGTGAAGTAGTAACCAAGCATTTGGAAGAAGATTTTAATGAACTTTTCCAAAATCTGGATTTCAATTATGATGGTAGGGTAGAAGAGGATGATTTGCGAAGCTTGATGTTCTGTGATTTTCATGATCCTAGAAGGGAGGATACAAATTATAGGGAAGTCTTGGATGTGGATGAACTGAGAGGAGTTGTCGAGGGCCATCTAGAAGAATATAATAATATGAGCAAAAAGCCAATGCAGCTGGTTTTATTTCGATTCGCTATAGAGCATGTTTGTAGAATTTCACGCATTTTGAAACAACCCCGTAGCCATGCCCTTCTGGTTGGTGTTGGTGGAAGTGGTCGACAGTCCCTAACCCGTTTAGCAGCATATATGTCTGACTACACGCCATTCCAGGTTGAAATCTCAAAGAGTTATGGGCCCAATGAATGGCATGAGGACCTAAAAGCCATTCTAAGGAGATCTACTGAAGGTGAGATGCAAGGCGTTTTCTTATTCACTGACACCCAGATAAAAAGAGAGTCGTTTTTAGAAGACATAAACAACTTGTTAAATGCTGGAGAAGTGCCAAACCTCTTTGCAGTTGATGAGAAACAAGAAATCTGTGAAAAGATGCGCTCCATTGATCGCCAGCGGGATAGATCCAAGCAGACTGATGGTAGCCCCATTGCTCTTTTCAATATGTTCATTGATCGTTGCCGGGATCAGCTCCATGTTGTCTTGGCTATGAGTCCCATCGGAGATGCCTTCCGAAATCGTCTCCGGAAGTTTCCAGCTCTTGTTAATTGTTGCACTATTGATTGGTTTCAGGTAAGATTCTGAAGTACAACTGTGAAAAATGATTAGAGTTCCAAATTAGAGATTAATTGAAACAATGGTTTAAAGCTGGCTTCTTTATTCTGCTGTATCCGAAAGCTATTTAAGTATATATCTGCCATGTATATAACTTTAAGCTGTGGTTAAGTAAGGATTCCTTGTGGCTTGTTTAATCATTTGTAAATATTGGTGTGATAAAAAGAACAAATAAAAATACAGGTAGTTCAATTCATTTAGTGACCATTCGAAGTTACAGTGGTACAGAAAAAAATGACTTTTGACCATTTTTCACACTTATGACCATTGCAGCATATCCATCGTCACATGAACAAAATTCAGATGCTTGGTAACTGACTCATATTTATGATGATTGCAGTGTCCTGGGGTCATATGATAATGTTTGGTAACCTTCTGACCAGCAAAGGCAATGGGGAAACCAGATTCATTTAACAATCGTGTTATTAACTTAACGGTTGCAGTTAACAATTGTGGCAAGACAACTGTGGGACAAAACTCACTTAACAAATGTTTCACCTAGCAACAGTAATTTTGGGCTACATTGTGGTCGTAAATCGAAGACTATCTGTACTGTTTCCTTAACATATGTTTTTACTTAAATTCTGATGTTTTTTCAATGTTCAGAGGTTTCTTTTTAAGTGAAAGAATTATATAATCCCCCTGACTGTATTTTAAAATAGTACATATATGTTTCTTTTTTAGCTAATAGTTTTTGGAGCACAATAATTTGGACTAGGGCTATTGTTCAAAACTAAATGGATAGGTGGCTGGCCTGCTGCTTTCCTTTCATGCTGCAGGCTCCCTCACTCTGCAGCTTCTCTTAGGCCAGAAAAAAACCCTAAGAGCTTCAAACATGGATAAATGTTTGAATAAATACATTTTCAATTTATTTATTCATGATATGAATTTGCTCTTTAAGCTTAAGTGATTTGTATTATGTATCCATGATAGCTTTTTTTTTCTATTCAAAATCACTCATCACTGTTTTTGCTAGTCTCTTTGTTAAGACCCTGTGAGTTTCATAGAATCCCACTAGTATATTTTCAGTGATGGCTTCTTAAAGGTGGGGGAAAAAAGACATGAATGGCCAAGCTTTCTCCAACCACACAAATCTGTTTTTGTCGCCTCTGGAATCTCTCTACCCCATGGTACCCTTACCACTAAAATTCAGCAATATGATATAAACATATTTTCAATGCTTTCTATGGCTTTAACTAAGTAAAACTATTTAAACATTAAAAAGGCCTGGTTCATTAAACATGGCCCTTGCCATTTTCTGACAAGGCTACATTTTTCTCCTGCCACTTGCAAATGGTACCTATCTAACTTTTTTCCGGGTGGCCTTTAGCCTGTTATGAAACCTATCCAGTAGTTGTGCTCTTCTCTTTTTAATGGCTCTTTTTAACCCATGACTTTATGCAACACTCTTTTTCCATAATAACAATAAAATGTTATTTCCCTCCCCGCCTTCCTTAAATTCAGTCATGGCCTACAGATGCTTTGCAGGCAGTTGCCACTCGCTCCCTGGGCGACATTGAAATGTCTGAAGAAACCCGAGCTGGCTGCATTGATATGTGTAAAAAGTTTCATACCTCAACCATTAATTTGTCTGAATTGTTCTATAATGAGCTCCAGCGACACAATTATGTAACACCAACTTCATACCTGGAATTAATTTCCACTTTCCAATCCCTGCTGGAAAAAAAGAGAGCGTAAGTATGATTGATGTAACATTTGTTATCAAAAGTAATCTAAAGTTTCTTCCACCACTGCCTCTCCACCCCCCCCCAACTCCATCTCAGCAGAGTCCAACAAGGGATGCATGTAAACAGAAATGATATACACTGCAGAGATCTCGCACACAAGAAAGGCAGCTTTCCTTCTACCCAAAGAATGATTAAAAACAATTGTTATAATTACTATATTGCAGCTGCTAGAAGATAACATAGCATAAAATATCTGATGTTTAAATAGTTCAAGAATAAGAATGCAAATGAGAACTTGCTGGCTTATCTAGATGATAATTATTCCCAAGAAAAACTAAAAGGAAAATTTTATTTTTATTTTTTAAAATCAGTTTATCATAGGTATAGATAGATAACTGGCTTATAAATCAATGTCAAGTATGGTTCTTTGAAAAAAAATATTTCAGATACAACTTTCTATTTTCTGTTTCATTTTTATTTGTATTTTAATTAATGAGGTTCCATTGTTGAATTTTATTGAATATTATATTTTCAATAGTTACTTTATAGGGGACTTAGCCTTATAGGGCAGATGGGTGGCAAAAATGTATTAATAAAATAATAATATTTTGGGTTTGGTTCTGGAAGCTTGTCTTCATTTATTGATTGTTTGAGTTAACCCCCTTATGTGTGGTTCTTTACTGTTTTTCAGAGTAGCCTAAAATGCAGAATAAAGTCAATATTATAAAAGAGTGCTCCAAACAATGTATAAATCAAAAAGCAAATAAAAATCTCCAGCCCCAAACCTTGTAAGGATTGCAGCTTCAGGTGACACCAATGGCCAGAAACTTTTGGAAGCCTTTTGGAAAGTAGCTGAAGAAGCATCTCTTTCACAAGGATTTAAATAAATCATCTTAGGACTCAAGAAATACACTATAAATTTACTGGATTGGAAGAGGAATTTGTAGAAGTAGTGCTGAGTAAAGACACAATTTCTGTCTTGATGGTTGTGTGGGTGGGTGGATGTTTGGGGATGAAATTAATGATACTCTTATGATGACAATGTCATTCAGATTCTATCTTCTGATTTATCTCCAGTGAGGTGATGAAATTGAAAAAGAGATATGAAGTGGGCTTGGAGAAACTGGACTCAGCTGCTGCCCAGGTGGCCACCATGCAGGTGGAACTGGAAGCCTTGCAGCCCCAGCTAAGGGTAGCGAGCAAGCAAGTGGATGACATGATGGTTGTTATTGAGAAAGAATCTCTGGAAGTTGCAAAGACGGAGAAGATTGTGAAGGCTGATGAAGAGGTAGCCAATGAACAAGCCATGGCTGCCAAAGCCATCAAAGATGAATGTGATGCAGATCTGGCAGAAGCTTTGCCAATCCTGGAAAGTGCATTAGCCGCTCTGGACACTCTGACCGCACAGGTATGGCCTCTGTTTCACTCTTGCTGAATTTCTTCATCTGAAAGAGGCAGGCACGCTGACTTATTCATACCTTGTGTTTTTGTAGAGAAAGGTCAAGATTGACATAGCATTAATTTGTTACAGTGCTACAGGATTTTACTTTTGTCCCATTTAAAAAGGTGCCCTCTTCCTTAGAGATAAGACATTGCCTAGCTCAGTATTGTTCTTCTAGAATTATTTGAAAGGTTGAGCAAGTTAGTAACATAAACAGACTTATTCAGTTTCAGTTATACTGAAAGAGAATGAAAGAAGAGACAGAGATAATGTCACTTTGCCTCAGATGGCAGGAGCAGAACCAGTGAATTGAAGCAACAAAAAAGTTGATTGAGGACAGGCGGAATTTCCTGATGGTAAAAGCTGAGAACCAGTGGAATAGTTTCCCTCGTAAAGTGGCATGTTTCCCTTCACTGGAGGTTTTAAAATAGAGGCCAGATTAATCTATCTAAAAAGCCTTAGCAAATCCTGTAGCCAGGGTTAAAGGGATGACCTTGCTCTGAATTTGATTATTTTGTTTGGAATTTGTTCTATTTGAGGCAATTTATTGAAGGTTTTTGATAAGAAATGAAAGGAAAGATTGGGACGCACATTTCTGTCCATTGTAAATATATTTTTTAAAAAAATGTTAAGTGCTAAAACTGAGGCTGAAATTGACCATTTGCCATGTATCCAAATTAGTTATCAGATACTGTTTGGCATCTGTCAGAATTGTTTGACATTTCCATTGGTCTACAAACATAAGATCTAGCAGAGAATGTCAACGCTCACTGCATATTATTCATTAGTATGGGTGTCCCAAGGATACTGATATAATGCTGAAAAACATTTGAATTAGTTGAAATTGAAAAATAAGGGAGAAGACAACTAAATGTAATGATACTTAATCTGGATTACTTAATCATAATCACATCACCAGAAATCCTATAAAGGATTGGAATGCAATGAGATTATCATGTGCTTGGAAATAATGAACAGAATCAGTTTTCAAAATTAACTGCTAAAGTTAATTTCAGTCCACAGATTTCAGTCCAACTGTGCAAATTATAATTTTTCTTTTTAAAATAGGGATTAAAATTGTTTTTTGAGCAAAGCATTAAGAGTATGTAGGTGCATGTGTGTGTATAGTGTGGGTCTGAAGCAGGGGTGAAATCCAGCAGGTTTTGACAGATTCTGGAGAACCGGTAGTGGAAGTTTTGAGTAGTTCAGAGAACCGATAGCGGAAATTTTGAGTAGTTTGGAGAACCAGCAAATGCCACTCCAGAGTGGGGTGAGAATGGAGATTTTACAATATCCTTCCCCCAGGAGTGAGGAGTGAAAGGGGATTTTGCAATAACCTTTCCCTGGAGTGGAGTGGGAATGGGAATTTGGCAGTATCCTTCCCCTGCCACGCCCAGCAAACAACACCATGCCCACCAAACAACACCACGTCCACCAAGCCATGCCCACAGAACGGGTAGTAAAAAAATTTGAATTTCACCACTGGTCTGAAGAGTGTCGCATGTGATGCCTTAATCCAGCATTTGGTTCATCTCCCTGTTTACCAAAAGGAGCCCACTAGGCCTCTCGCATTCATGCCCAACTCTGTGCCAGCATGGAAGGGCTTCTTATCCATTTACAGGCTGAGAATAGGTTGAGATTATTTTGGTCCAAGAGCACATACATGGGTATGTATAAAGTATGTGGGAAAAGAGTGAAGCATAAACTGGAACTAATTTCTGAAACCGTTATTCTCTGTGAAATGATAGATACATGAATGTTTTTTTTTTTTTAAAGGAATAATGCTGATATTCTGCATAGTACAAAAACAAATTTTCTTCTGGATTTAAAGCAAATCTTTTTTTTTTACACAAATTTAAAAATAAATTACTTTTCACAATCTTTGTGAAGATGAATTTTTAGAGAAATTCTTATGGGATTGGTATGTATTTCTTGCACCTATCTTGGTTACAAAATGATTAAGAAGGTGGTTGAGTGATGGATAGATGTGTGATAGAAAGGAGAAAAGATGTGGAAACACAGCATCTTTGGCCGCCTCAGAAACCACCAATGGTCCTTCTTTCAGGCTTGAAATGTAAAAATATGCAACGGAGAAGGAAAAAGGAGTTCAAAGGGAAAAGGTAAAGATGAGAAATTAGCTGCAGTTCCTGAAATGTTATGAGGTCTTCTACTGGCTAGCAAAAGTGGAAATGGGCTTTTGGTTATCTGATTGGAAGTCCTTTTTGTTTGTCATGGGATCCTTAGTTTTGATGTACTTTGAAAAAATTTCAGGTGGTCTGTCATTAGAATATGATGACATTTCTCTTAATGTTGTTTTCAAAATTAAAAATGCAATAGGATTTTTTTTTTTTGCTCCAATCTCATCTTTTGAATATAGGATATCACTGTTGTCAAGTCCATGAAGAGCCCCCCTGCTGGTGTGAAACTTGTTATGGAAGCCATTTGCATCCTGAAAGGGATTAAAGCAGATAAAATCCCAGATCCAACAGGCACTGGAAAAAAGATGGAAGACTTCTGGGGCCCAGCTAAGAAACTCCTTGGGGATATGAGATTTCTGCAATCACTTCATGAGTATGATAAGGACAACATACCTCCAGCTTACATGAATATCATTAGAAAACAGTACATTACTAATCCAGAGTTTGTTCCTGAAAAAGTTCGGAATGCTTCCACAGCTGCAGAAGGGCTATGCAAATGGGTCATAGCCATGGACTCCTATGATAAGTAAGTAATGGTTTCAAATCATAATGTAAACGAAGAGCATTGGGCTGGCCTACAAGGAAGTGACTGTTGTGACTGTTTCTTTTCCCCAAGCGGTGATAGAAATTTGTGGGAATACTAATATATACAGCCTTCTTTATGAATAGAGAATATGGCAACATCATCTTGCTTTCTGTGTATTTCCAAATACATGTAGCAGCTGGCAGCAATCCAGATTCATACGAATTAATTTTGCAGATTTGCCATTTACAGAAATTTGTACTTTTTCTACTAATTACTGTATATCCACAATTCTCTTTTTCTTCTAGTTCTGTATATACAGCCCTGGTTCTGCATTGGGAGCTGATTCCTGCAGGGAATTCCCAAGCAGGATCTCTTTCGGCTCTTAGTTCAAACAACCCTGTTGCCAAGTATTCCACTAGAAAGGGGTGCCAAAGAGTGTTTTCCTTGCTTTCTGGGGCATCTAAAAATAAAAATAATAAAGAATCCCGTACATATATAACACTGGTACAATGATAACATTAAACAACACTAAGCTATTTTACTCAATGGTTAGGAATCTTCCAGTCTATCCTCTCCCTTGTAAAATTGATCAAGTGGTCTCTTTAATGATACAGAAGACTTTTAAAACCCAACTTTGTAAAACCCAAACAGTCCAACTCCTTGTCTTGACAAATGGACTCAAATCAAACAGCTTTCTCTACAAAGTCTCCTACAGTACATAGAACTTGCTCTCTTTCTCTGAGCTTGCTCAATCCCTTCTGAATTATATACTCTCCCATCTGGCCCATCTCAATCCTTTCAGGGCAGGTCTTCTAGTCTCAAACCTTCCCCAGCAGATTCCAGTAGGTGACTTTCCTCATGGATGAACATTTAGCCCACTCTTTGGTTGATCTGTCAATGGATGTTCCTAATTCCTTTGCATTCTTGTGCAAAGCTGCAGGGCGTGGTATCCCAAGGGGAAAAACTTTGTACCATACATGCTTTGCTTTTTATTCTTTCTGCTCTGCTAGTTCCTGGTGCCCTCCCTTTCTTCCTTTGCTTCCCTGCTTTACTAAACCTGGGGCCTTTTATATGGTTCTGAGATGAATTTCTGCTTATGTTTCAAATTATTGTTTTTCTCTCCCTTCTGTCCCCCGCTTTCTCACTACTCGTAAATCTTAACACCAACATCAGAAAACCTAGAATAGTAAGAGTTTCCTACCTCTTCCTACCAACTTTGCCTCTACTTTAGCTCCCATCTCAGTTAATCCTTTTCTTGCATCCTTTCCCAGCTTACATTAACTATTGGGTTGCATGATTATGTTTATTTTTATGTATATATGATTAACAGAACATTTGAGCAGCATTTTATGGACGGAATGGGACCTTCAGGCTTCTATGGGATTTTTTTTTACACAACAAATGAACAGATAGCAGATTTACATATATTTATTTATATCCTGCCTTTATTATTTTAATAAATAATTCAAGGCAGTGAACATACATAATACGGCTTCTTCCTCCTATTTTCCTCACAACAACAACCTTGTGAGGTAGGTTGGCCCGAGGGAGTGTGACTCATCTAAGGTTACCCAGCTGGCTTTCATGTCTAAGATTGAACTAGAAATCACAGTCTCCTGGTTTCACGACCAGCATCTTAACCATTAGACCAAACTGGCTCTCGTATATCTTTCTGTCTCTGTCTATCATTATATACATACATATACTAAATGATCATGTATTTATTTCTCTCTCTTTTCTTTCTCTAAAAAATCTGAACAGATGTAAATCCTACATCATTCACAGAGTCAGAGATATCTGAATATATCACATTTTTTACTTGTAGCCTAGCGACATTTGGATTTTAAAGAATATTGCTAACACAAAGAATAAGAGAGAGGATCTGAATTTGACAAGGCAAAGGACAACATCAGATCAGTAATGGGTTTCAAATCCCGGTGCTACCAGTTCGCTATTGGTAGTGCGTGGGCCCGCTTGCTTGGTTTGCAAGCATGCGGCACTTCTGCGCATGTGCAGAGCATTTTTGATGACATTTGGGCGGGTGGACAGAGCCTCCTGCTGTTGCCGCTACCAGTTCGCTTGAACTGGGGTGAACTGGGAGCAACCTACCACTGCATCAGATCCCAATTATCAATTAATATGGTTAGGACTTACTTTTGTTCAAATTTTCCTCCGGGGTCTTCATATTTTACAGGAAGACAGTTAGCAGTCTATGTGATACTTTGAATTGCAGATAAGGATTTCTATTGCCTTGTTAGTGGAGTCACTTTACATACTGTATATGCAGGAATGTCCATATGTGTTTATGTAACGTATGCAGAAAGAGTAGATAGATGGAATAGTATTTGCATGTGGATGTAATAAAGATGACATCCTTAATTGTTGTTGTTGTTGTTTCAGAGTGGCAAAAGTTGTTGCCCCCAAAAAGATAAAACTCAATGCAGCTGAAGGGGAACTGAAAATTGCTATGGATGGTTTGAGAAAAAAGCAAGCAGCCCTAAAGGAAGTTCAATACAAGCTAGCACAACTACAGAAGACTCTGGAACAAAAAAAGCAGGAAAAAGCTGATTTAGAAAACCAAGTAAGTAACAAACATTTTAAAATATCAAAAATGCAAAAACGAAGTCTATGTCATTGCTTTAACGTTTTTGCTTTTCATTTATTTTCCATTTTTCACAACCCTGCTCAGGATACTTATCAAATGCTCTCAAAGAACACTGTCCTCAAAGAGCTCTTGTCTTTCTGAATTAAAAAATATGCAGAGTATCTGCCAGATCTCCAAAATAGGCCTGAGGATCAAAGCAACAGTCACACTCTGAAGAAAATAGTGGAATTTTACTAAACAATTTCATTTAATTTATTACATACACTGGACTCTTCGTTATACCAGATTGTGTTGATAGTTATCATTTTCCTACATTTACACAAGTGATAACCTCAAAAATAATTTATACTCAAAACTTGTTGAACCTACCTGACAGTTATATGAATAATGTAGAAGTGAAGATGGTGGCTTTTGAGTGAGGAATGAGGAGGCTCTGATTCAGTTTCCCATTCTACTACTGAACTTACTGATGCTGAATAAGTCACTCTCAGACAAAGGCATTACACAGAGTTGCAGATAAAGTCTGGGGAGATTCTCATGTACATTGCTTAAACTTTCTAGAGATAAAAAGGATACAAACAAAACCAATTAGTGGCTAAATGGAGCTTAAACCCTTAAACCCTGGTGCAGTTAGTTTCCTGGATGGCAGATTGCAAAGACATGACAGAATGCAGAATGCATCAATATATTTTATTTTTGTATAAGAAACTGAGATTTGGATTTGGGGTTAGTATTTTTGACAATTCGGAGGAGCAGCTGGATTTCCCTTAGTTAAATGTGTTAAGTGTGAATGTCCAGCTAAACCCGGACCTGAGGGAAACTTATGCTCTCTATTTACATATTTAACAAAATGAATCATTTTTGCGTGGAAGGATATTTGGAGAGGTCAGAATGTTTGGTTTTGTGATGGCGTATGCTCAACTACAGTTCTTCCCTTCCTATATTGCTGGAATAAATGAGGAAGTAATGGGGCCTCTTCATGCCTTCCAGTACACCTGTGTATACACTGCTGGGTTTTACTCTTATTTGCATCAGGGTACCAAGGTTTATTCCCACTTGGCCTGATCTGTCCATACTCCTCTATTGTTGATGGACTACTAGCCAAGAGCACAAAGCAAGCATGGAGAGGCATGTTTGCAATAGGACATAGTTTAACCTTTTTTGAGAAAAGAGGAACTATCTGAATAAAGAGATGCTTTCCCTAAAATTTCACCTGCTAGATACCGACTAGGATTAGGAAGTTGACACATTTAATTTGTTGGTTTGCTTGATTATTAAATTTGTTTGCCTCCCACTTCATCACAAGGCATGCAGAAAGTACCAAGTTAGGGGAAGGTTATTCATGAGCCGAGGATTCAAAGAAAGTGCCTCCATTCCACATAGCTGGTATTGCAGCTAGTTCAATGTTCAACATTTATTAGAGAAAACATTTTTGACAAATTGCCAGGCAGAAAGCTCCTTATGCATTCAATTCATGGGCCACATCTGTGTAAGAATGACCTTCATAAGTCAATGTCATGCTCTTGTATGATATGTATTCCTTTTTGAGATGCAACTGTTTTTGGTATCGCATATAAATCCATTATCAATTTCGCACTGCAAAGTGAAGGCAATAATTTATTTGAAGGCAAGAAGAATGGAAATGCTATTGACCTTGTTGAATTTCATCTGTGACAATTTGTCATACACATTTCTCTCAGTTTTTCTATCTTGGGGTTTCAAATATAAAAACTTTTCGATGACGACGAGGGTGGTAATAATAATAATAAGCAATACATACTGTATATAATATTTTCATAAGCATTGAAAGTAAAGCATGTAACTATTTGTAGTAGCATTCGCTGGAATGGCTTTGCTTAAAGTTTATATTTTGATTTTAAGGTTGACCTGTGTAGCAAAAAGCTAGACCGAGCAGAAAAATTACTTGGTGGCCTTGGGGGTGAGAAAACCCGTTGGAGCCAGGCAGCTTTGCAACTGGGAAAACAATATGTCAACTTGACAGGCGATATCCTCATCTCGTCTGGCATTGTAGCTTACTTGGGAGCCTTCACATCGCACTACCGACAAGTAAGGAATGAACAAACAATTGAATAAATGTATGAAGTTTAGTAAGCTAAATGCTTCTGCAGCAAATAAGCAACAAGCATATACCTTTACTTCATTTTGACAATATAAGCATTGATATGAAAAGAACACATGAGAAAATTATGAAGGTATCATTGTTAAAAAAAGCATTTTTAAATTTAAGATAGTCATCTTTAACTTTGGTACATCATAACTGCCAACTAATATAGATCATTGGTGGGATCTTTCCTAAACTTGGCCTTAATTATTGTTGGGTTGTAACTCACACTATCTTTAATTATTGGCAGTTATTATTTGGGATGATACGTTATAATTCAACTATATAATGGGAAATATTGTTTTAAGGAGAAATGACCTATATTAATTTTGAAATGTTCCACATACAAGGACTGCCATGAAATTCCGCACGAGAAAGAGTACATGATTGACCTGTAGTTGAATATAGTCCTTTTCCAAAACCCCAAAAAGCCACTGCCAATTAGTGCAGACAACATAGAGATAGAATGGCCTGACTCAAAATAAACAGTTCCATAACCAACAACTTCTTCCCTTTAGAATCAGCAATATTTCAAAAGAAAGTCCAGTAAAATGTTTTGTCTGCAGTAACTAAACTTAAGGACTATGGCGAAATACTTGGAAAAAACCATGGATGCTCAGAATTTCCCATATGTTTCAACTCAATTTCTTGGCTCATTTTTGAACTGTTCATAAGAACTGTTTCTAAATTGGCAAGGCACTGATAGGGTTAGTTACACATTGTGTTCTCCGTATAAATCATTTCTTAAGGTTGATAAGGTACACCATGTAGAAACATTTGTAAGTAGTCTTAAAAATTCTTGGTGTTCTAAAAATGTTGAAGGAATATAGACAGAATTTTGATTTTCATATTTCTGAAATATAACAGATTCTAACCTCAGCCCACAACAATTTGTGACTGTCTCATTGGAAGCCATGGCAGATTTTTAAATCTTTTCCTAGTTTCAGTGGGAATTAATCATAATGCTTTAGCAGGATCAGAACTAATATACATCATAACTCAGGCCCATGGAGAAGTTCGATTAAGGTTATGACTCTCCCAAATTGCAAACTATTGCTGCACAATTATGTTTTCCTTCATTAGACCAATGCAGCCAATTCAGCTATTAAGAAGGTATAATAAAATTTAGACATTTATAGGGATGATAATAAAAAAATATTTGATACTTGAATCCTACGTTTTGCTTTTGTGTTGGAGGGAAGCATTGTGCAGTCATTTTCATTCTTCTGAAATTCCTCCATCCATAAACAATATTATTCCCTTTGTTAATTTCTTAACAAATGAATGGGGATGTGTAGAGGGTAAGTATGAAACACAAGCAATACTTCTGGTAGGAAAAAAGAATATTTTTATGGTTGATTTTATATCTCCCACAAAACAGATTTAAGTTATTCTAATTCCCCATAGTTAACTTGATTTTATTAACAAGTGACAGGCAATTATCCTTAAATCAATGTTTTGAGTAAGATTAACATTTGGAGTTACTGCCTAAGCAATTTCAAAGTTTTTTGAAGTGTTATTTTATATTGTAATAAATTCCCAGCTTCAACATTTCAAACAGTGTAGCTAATTTATTCCATGGCATGGCAAGTTTCTATGAACATATAGGCCATCTGAGTAGATCCTTCCAGTTGATTGACATTAAAATGCTTAACTTTCTCTGAAGGCATATTCACTTCCATTACTAAATTGCCATCCAATTTAGTTTCCTTAGTTCCTTATTTCCAACTTTGTTAATGTAGAAACCTCTTGAAAGTAAATCTGTTTTCTACCTATTATGAATTATATTTGTTTCTGTGGGAAAGAAGAAGTTGGAACAGCTCTGTCTGGATATTTGTGTCCTGCCCAGAACAACCAAACTTTTCCAAGGAAAAGGAAGATAAAATCAGATGACTTCTAGCCGTTCTGCCTTCCTTTTCAGTTCTCATTTCTATCTTTCCATGAGAAAAAGTAAAACAGGTGAAAAGCCTGCTTTGCTAGAATTTTTTGCTTCCTGCTCTTGCACAAATATTCAAAGCTACCAGTCTCCAGCTTAGACTGTTAAAAGAATCCTGATGCTTTGCAGTGCAAACATCTTGCTTTTTAAAAAAAAACCAACAAAAGCATTAAATCACATTGACAGAAAAACAAAAGCATCAACTGCATCAGAACACAAATTCCTTTACATTATTCATTAACAGTTCTGTGCATATTTAAGTCTCCCCCTGCCACCCCGGTGCATGCTTCTTACCTCTCTTCCAATAAGTCTGTTTCAGTCATGGCATGGATCAGTTTTCTGTTGCTGTTCAACAGTTTTTGATGTAGGCTATAAGCAGGGGTGAAATTCACTTACTTTCCCTACCGGTTTGTAAATGTGTGTGTGCCGCATGTTCTCTCGCTTCGCTCGCGCGTGCTGTCATCTGTGCATGCACAAAGTCTTCTGCGCATGCAAACGAGTGTTGCAAAAAAGTGATGGCATGACGTTCATGCGGGTGGGTGGAGCCTCCCACAGTTGCTGCTACCGGTTCACCTGAGCTGGATAGAAGCAGCTGAATTTCACCCCTGGCTATAAGTCACCTAGAAGGCTTGAAGGCTTTTATTCTCCTGGATGAATGATATATATCTCTGACCAGGGGTGGGTTCTACTTACCTTTACTACGGGTTTGCAACGGGGCCGCGCACGTGTGCTCGCTTCGCTCGCCTGCACGCTCTTCTGCGCAGAAGCATTCTGATGACATCAGGGTCGGTGGGCGGAGCCTCCCGCCGGTTTTACTACCGGTTCTATAGAACCAGTGCAAACTGGGGGCAACCCACCACTGCCTCTGACCCATCTAAACTAAATGCTGAGAAATTCCAATTGAATATCCCACACTATCATGTGTTTCTAGATTGACCCTAGAAGTGTACTCAGTCATACTGTTTAACAACTGAAACAATTATTTTGCACTGTAACTTTTAGTGTCATAAACTGTTAATTAAGGCCTTCTGCTTCTGACTGTAGCTTTCCTTAAGTACATGATGTCTAATCTCCAGAATACCAGGTGTGTACATCTCTCTGGATTTCAGCCCTTGTTGATAAACTGTATCTGGTATCTTTCACTATGTACACTTCTGAGTTCGCTGCATGATTATGATGTTTCTCCCCAAGGGCATTGTGGAAGAAATGGATAAAATCAGGGCTAATTGGATGGTGAAAGGCAAAAAAATGGATATGGTTCATTTTAAGTTTCATTAAATAAATAACTAAAATACTCCTTGGCAATAATTTTGTAAGTATTACATTAAGGTAGTCGGGATTGAATTAAAAGCAATTAAAAGGAACTCAAATTTGTCCCAGCAAAGAGTGACACGTCATTGATACTGCCAATGAGCCTCATTACACTAAAATCATTTTTCAGAATAGCTGCCCAATGATTAGCGTTCTTCCTTTTCAGAATCAAGGCCGGGACTGGATATTGACATGCAAAGCCAGAGGCATTCCCTGCTCAGATGATTTTTCTTTAACTACAACTTTAGGAGAAGCCGTGAAAATTAGAGCTTGGAACATAGCTGGGTTGCCTTCTGATTTATTTTCCATTGATAATGGTATTATTATCACGTAAGTAACAGAAGCTTCAGATAGGCATAATTTATTTCTTTGGAGAGCATTGTATGCTGTTTTCTACTTGTAGGGGCGCCATAAGGTACTATAGTATATTTTTTTCATTTAAAAAACATAATATGCAATGTTCAGTAGTGAAGAGCTTGGTTCACATGCAAAAGTTCTCAGGACATAATCCTTCACATTTAAATCGTTCTCTAAATTTTCATCCTGCAGTGACGAAATCTCAAATTACAAGCCAGTGTTCTAGATGCGAATACCTACTTCCACTTCCAGATCCATTCACAACAAATGTTCCTCAGTGTTCACTTGACAGAGGGAGGGTCCTGAGGCTACTTGATCCTGACCCATGCTAAGATCACCACCAGTTCTACCTTCCTGATCTTTATGTATTTGTGGAAAAATATAAACAGTGGCCTATAGCTATATACTTTTAACTTCTTTAAATCACTCAGATAAACTGGATGATTAAGACTGTTGGCCATGTGGATTAGCATTTGCATATAGAACTCCCCTTGTGTTGACTACAGATCTGCTTGCTTAGTGATCTGAGGAGTGAAGTCAACATTGCACTCAAATCGAGACATAACTGATGAATGCAGGAAGGCCTATATGAAAGGCATGTGGAGCACCCATTCATTTTCTTTTGTTGGGTGGATAGCGATAACTAGCATGGGAAAAAGCCCGAATGAAGGGCATGTGCTAGTCATTTCTACAAAAAGAGGGGAGTTCTATTTTCCCCTTGGATTATATCTCACACCTTTGTGGACTATGAGATGCTAGTTTGTTTCCTTTTGCAAGGGCCCAGAAAGTGAAAGCATAAAACTGGAAGGAAATAGGTACTTCTTCACAGGAAGTCAAGACAAAATTCTTGACACTGTTCTGCACTGGTACATATCACAAAACACTTATTTCCATATAGGGATCTTGTAAATGTGTTCAAGTACGAGAGACAGATTGATATAGTTGTTAAGGCTTCTGGCTAGAAATCAGCAGACCGTGATTTCTATTCCCACCTTAGGCACAAAGCCGGTTGGGTGATGTTGGGCCAGGCATATTCTCTCAGTTCTAAGAAGGAGGCAATGGCAAACCATTTCTGAAAGATCTTGTCAAGAAAATTGCAGGGACTTGTCCAGGCAGTCTCTGAGAATTGGATATGATTGAGTGGAAATAAAAAATCAAATACATAATAAAACCCCAAATAAATGTGCCATGCAAATTCACAAAGTTGACATATTTCACTGTTTTCTCTCTCCAGAAATGCAAGAAGATGGCCGCTTATGATTGACCCTCAAGGTCAAGCAAACAAATGGGTGAAAAATATGGAAAAAGCCAACAGCTTGCATGTCATAAAGCTCAGTGACAGTGAATTTGTACGAACACTAGAAAACTGTGTTCAGTTTGGTACACCTGGTAAGCTATCAAGTCTTTAAAAGTAGATTTTTCTTGCAAATTTTCAAAGTACTTGATTAATTTTTACAATAGTTGGAATCACTTAGATGTAATGAAATGCGTCAGATGATAAAACATTTTACATTTCAAAACCAATTAACAATCCTCCACATCAAGAAAAACTTATAGACAGGTGCGGATTTAGGATGTAACACCTCATCTAATATTTCCCACAATAAATATATCTTTGGCATTATACAGATTGTATTTTCCATATGAAGAACAAAATTAAAACTGATGGAGTTTGACCATATTGTACATATGTTCTCAGGTTTATCCATCACTTTTAACATCCTTGTGGAACTGAAGGAAGTTTATCTTAATTTCTTTTTAGGCTTTGCTTTTAAAGCCTTATATATCTCATGACATGCTGATTCAGTTCTATACTTGGTCTTTGTTATCATCTAGTACTTCCATCTCCTATACACTCTTACTCATTCAACTTGCATAATTTTATCTCTTTGGACACTCCTATCTGAAAAGTATAAGAAATATTTTATTGATTATCTGAGAGACCGTCTCTTGCTGGTCACATCTATCCGACCCACTGGAGTAGGGAGGCAAGGAATGTTGCAGGTCCCATTCCCTAGGGAGATATACCAGTACCTGGTGGGACCCAGAAGAAGGACCTTCTCCGTGGTGGCTCCCTCTCTCTGGAACATCATTCCCCCAGAGATTAGAATGGCCCCCACTCTAACACTCTTCCAGAAAACACTGAAGACTTGGTTCTGCCAGCAGGCCTGGGGGACCCAGAGTGGGATGGACCCCATGAAATGACTCGTGTGATGCGTTGTAGCCAGGGCGGGGTGGGTGGGGGTAATTTTATATTATTTTATTAATTTATTATATGATTCTCTCTTTTATTAGTTTTATTGTTTTTATATGAATTTTTATATTCTTGTAAGCTGCCTTGAGTCACCATGTGCGAATAGGCAGCAATATAAATTTCCAAATAAATAAATAAATAGGCACTATATTTCCAACCATTTATTTTCCAAATTTTATAATAGAGGTACGTTATTCTTTCCTGTGTTAAATATTACAGCTACAGTCTTCAAGACTGCTTTCCTCTTCAGTTTACTGATGTACTTATAACAGTGTGTGTGCTTTGTGTCCTTTGTTCTTGCATCTTGTAAATTTATGGTTCATCTCAATTTCTTGGCTGAATCGAAGTGCTGTTAGAAAATGTCGGTGAAGAGTTGGACCCCATTCTGGAGCCTCTTCTGCTTAAGCAGACTTTCAAGCAAGGTGGCAGCATCTGCATCCGCCTTGGGGATTCTACCATTGAATATGCTCCGGACTTTCGTTTTTATATTACAACCAAGCTGCGAAACCCCCACTACCTCCCAGAAACCTCCGTCAAAGTGAGCATTTTGCCTGGGAACCTCAAGCGGTTGGCTTTTGTTTCATAAGCAAGTGGCTGATTTTATTAGAAGTATCACAATCCCTTCCTTAACTCTCTCCCTATGCATTTGCATGCATATACAGTATAATATCAATAGCACTTGATGTCAGCGTTCCAATTTATGATCTCCTCCAGCACTGACATGAATGAGAGAGGGAGAAGCTTTGCTTTAATGCTGAGATGAACTTTTACCTAGTTTCCTGCTCTTTAGTAGATAGCGTTACCTGGGTGATAGAGGGAGGGGGGAATTCCTGTGAAAAGAAAGTGCTTGGGACGAAGAGATGGATCTGCACGATGGCCAGTGAGACATTGGGGTTGAAGAAGGGAAAGGGAGGGGTTTGGAAGGAGGTGCCAGTTTTGGCTGCACGAAGAGTTCAGGGATGTCGTTCTTTCTATTCTTAAATAAAAAAAAAAGATTCATTAGAGACCTCGCGTTTGAGAATGAAGTTTATTTAAGATAGCAGCGAAACCTGACACTTAGACTTATATACCGCTTCACACTGATTTACATCCCTCTCTAAGCGGTTTACAGAGTCAGCATATTGCCCCCAACAATTTGGGTCCTCACTTTACCCACCTCTGAAGGATGGAAGGCTGAGTCAACCTTGAACCTGATGAGATTTGAACTGCCAAATTGCAGTCAGCCAGCAGTCAGCAGAAGTAGCCTGCAGTCCTGTGCTCTAACCACTGTGTGGCTCATAATGATAATGCATATATAACATTAATATGAGCAGATACTTTTTTCCATTCTCTCCCTCTGACATATATGTGAGTGATTATGTGTATTATATATAAATTTAAAAATATTTAAGCATATTAACACTAATACAAAGGATCTAACAATGGGAAGAAGGCAGAAAAATGACAAAGACTGAATGTGAATAGGCCATGTATGTTCCATTGATCAGTTTCAAAGGTTCTCTTTTGTTCTGAACAGATACTCATCTTTGGCACTAACAAAAGTCCAGGGTAAATCCCACCGTTAGATTAAAAGCTCCTCTATTATATTTTCTTTACTTTTTTTCTATATTGCTGTAAGAATCTCTTTATTGCTGTTCTTTTCACTACACTCGGCCTCCCAACCTCCTGCTATGAGCCATGGTGGTGCAATGGTTAGAATGCAGTATTGCAGGCTAATTCTGTCGACTGCCAGCAGTTCGATCCTGACCGGCTCAAGATTGACTCAGCTTTCCATCCTTCCGAGGTTAGTAAAATGAGAACCCACATTGTTGGGGGCAATATGCTGACTCTGTAAACCGCTTAGAGAGGGTTGTAAAGCACAGGGAAGTGGTATATAAGTCTAAGTGTTATTGCTATTGCTATTGCTAGAGGAATGTGAAAACCCCATTGTGATCCATTGACACCCAGCAATTCTCATATTTGCCTTTGCTTTTTTGGGAGGGGGAGGGCAGGGGGAGGAACCAAACAGCCACTATGAGGAAGAAGAGAAAAAAGCACCAAAGTGCCTTGGTTTCCGGGGGGTGGGGGTGGAGGAAACTGTGGAACAGGAAGCTGGAGGTAGGAGTTCCCATCAATCAGACTTTGCCAACTATGAAGTTCCAAAATAAATAGGGCAAAACTTTTCTTGATATCACTCTCTCTGGAAAAGCTGAGTTGAAAGCTAATTAGTCTATCAAAGTGCAACCCACAGATTTTGTTTCATTATGTGGCAGTCAAGTCATTGCCAATTCTTAATGACCAAATGGGTAGATTTTCTCCATGATGATCTGTGCTAACTTGATTTTACAAGTCCTCCCATGGTCCCTTTGGGCATAGAGTGCTGTTATTTTCTGACCAGAAGGTGGGAATTACTTTATGGCAGTCTACTCCAACCTAGCACTTCCTATTTGTGAGAATTTCCACCCGCTATACACAAGTATGGGAATTCTAGAGATCAGGAAAATATATTTTGAAAGTACTTGTTTGGAGAAGACTGCCGTATGGTGAAGAGGACAACTTTCAGACAAAAGCAGAAGTAATTCTTTTCTCTTTCTCAGAAATGTTTGATATGTGTTAGAACAGGGGTCTCCAACCCCATTTGTTAGGAACTGGGCCACAGCGCTGGAGGGGAGCATGGGTGAGCAAACGAAACTGAAACCATTTCCCCTGTCCGTGGAAAAATTGTCTTCCACAAAACTGGTCCCTGGTGCCAAAAATGTTGGGGACCATTATGTTAGAATATATCACAGCATCTTGAAGTTTAAATATTTTATTTGGATAACTGGTGTTGACTATTGGATTTTGGCTTACTTGGTTCTAATTCTAATTTGGAACTCTTGAAATTTTCAGGTAACTTTGTTAAATTTCATGATAACTTCAGAGGGGATGCAAGATCAACTGCTTGGAATAGTTGTTGCAAGAGAGAGGCCAGATCTGGAAGAAGAAAAACAAGCCCTGATCTTACAAGGAGCTGAAAATAAAAAGTATCAAAATATTATTAGATAAAAAGTTATCTCAACTGAATGATAATGTTCTACAGAGAGAAAGTAATTAACATACAGAAGTCCTCGATTTACCACCATTCATTTAGTGACCATTTAATTTTATTTATGATGGCCTTGAAAGAAAGTGATGTATTACTGGTCCTTACATTGAAAATTGTCACAGTGCCCCAGTGGTCATGTGATCGTAATCTGGTCTGTTGGGAACTGGTTCACACAACAATTGCAGCATCCTGCAGTCATGTGAGCTGTGGTGGCACAGTAGTTTGAATGCAGTGTTGCAGGCTAACTCTGCCACTGCCAGGAGTTTGATCTTGACCAGTTCAGGGTTAACTCAGCCTTGTTTTTTTGAGGTCAGTAAAATGAGGATGACTCAGCTTGTTAGGGGCAATATGCTGACATTGTAAACTGCTCAGAGAGTACTGTATAGCTCTACTGTATAGCAGAGAGCAATATATAAGTCTAAGTGCTATTGGTAGTGCTAAGTGATTTGCAACCTTCTTAGCTGGTTTATAACAAACAAACTCAATGGGGAACCTAGTAGGAAATCACAGTCATTTGGTGTCTCACTTAATGACAGTGGGTGATTTCCTTAATGTCTGTGGTAAAAGGTAATAAAATTGGGTATGGCCATGTGATACCTCACTTAATGACTACATTGCTTAACAACAGGTTTTACAGTCTCTAACGTGGTTGTAAATTGAGGATTACTTGTATATAATCATTAATTGTGTAGCTCCTGATAAAAAGTAGTTGACTTTGTTACTGGAAAAGTAAGAATTGTGAAAATTCTTGGACTAACAAGACCTTTTCTGTTCACTGTAAAGTGTGGTCTGACTTTGTAGGTAATTGAGAAGTCAAAAGAGTGAAAATTATTCTGTAAATGTACTCTTGAGCTTTATTGGCAGAGAATTCTCCATAACATTTGAGGATATTATTTCTCTTTCAAATAAGGCTTTTCAAAAGTCTTCTATAAAGCGCCAATGAGTGTCTCTGTTTATACAGAGAATCCTTCACTGAAACAATTGAAATATGCTAAGTGATTTTTTTGACATTCCATATTTTCCTCTGTAATTTATAATGCCTTCTGTACCATTGAATGATTCTATGCCTATTATATGCTAAACCACAAGAAAACTAATGAAGGTTTATATTAACTGAGTTTTAGCATGTGGTACAAAGGGAGTCATTGGGTCTTTATCTTGGTTTAAATAGCTGTATAAAACCACCCACAGGACAGCTCATAGGTAGACTTTATCATTGCAAGACTCAGTAATGGTCACTAGCTTAGATGGTTTTATAAAGGACTTCAGCACCTTAATGGAGGGTAATGCAAGCTGTCCATGATGGTTGTATGGCATCTCCTACTTTTTCAGAGGCTATTAAATAGTTTTTAAAGGGAAACGGGGGAGTGCCAATGTTTTAATGTTGACTTTCAGTCTTTCCAGAGACATCTGGCTACTACATGATGCTGTACTAAATAACTGAAACTAGATCAGATTGTAGATACTGTTTGATAACAGAGGTTCCTCTTGCCTTATTTTTCTAAATACCATAATCATGAACCTTTCTTGTGAGTGGACACTTGAGAAGTTGATGATTAACATGTGAAAAGTACCAGACTAGGAAAGACTGCTGCATTCCAAAGTGGACTTCATTAGTTTCAATATAAAATGCAGCTCAGAATGGCAGCTCGGGGACAGAGTAGAATTATGAAAGATCCCTGGCCATTGAGAAGAGCAACTCAGACTTTCCCCAAGATTAGCATAGATCAGAGAGATTTAGGAGGTAGGGATTGAACTGAGCCCACTATTAACTTTTTCTAAGAGTGAAAAGCTTGTGACTTCACTAAAATGGGCTTCTTCAACAGATGAACTCTATTATATTTTAAATTTTAATGAGGATTATGGAAGTTAAGCGCAACACATTTGAAAAGCATCAAATTAGGGAAGCTGATGTAGACCTACAGTACAGGTAGTCCTTGACTTGCAATAGTTCATTTAGTGACCGTTCAAAGTTACAAAGGCAGTGAAAAAAGTGACTTATGACCGTCACTTTTCATAGTTATGACCTTTGCAGCATCCCCATGATCATGTGATCAAAATTCAGATCCTTGGCAACTGATTCATATTTATGACCATTGCTGTGTCCCAAGGTCATGTGATCCCCTTTTGAGACCTTCTGACAAGCCAATCAATGGGGAAGCCAGATTCACTTAGCAACCGGGTTACTCGCTTATCAACTGCAGTGATTCACTTAACAACTGAGGCAAGAAAGATCATAAAATGGGGCAAAATTCACTTAACAAATGTATCCTGAACAACAAAATTTTGGGCTTAATTGTGGTCATAAGTCGAGGACTACTTGTATGTGTGTTTTGCTGATTGGCTGGAATGGGTCAAGAAATTATTGTACAAAATCAATTTTGTGTCTGTTTTCTACCTTACAGTTTAAAATAACTGTCAAAGATTTAATCCCTCAGTTCCAGTTTTGTTTCTAAAGTAATTAATATTCTAGGATCCTTTGACTATATCAAATCATTTTCAGATCACTCGCAGCTTCTACAAGGTATTAACCTAATTTTCTGTTATAGACAGCTACAGGAAATAGAGGACAAAATTTTAGAAGTTCTGTCATCGTCTGAAGGAAATATTTTGGAAGACGAGACTGCTATCAAGATATTATCCTCTTCTAAAGCTTTGGCTAATGAAATTTCGGAAAAGCAAGCCATAGCAGAAGAAACGGAAAAGAAGATAGATGCTACCCGGATGGGCTACCGCCCCATTGCAATTCATTCATCAATCCTCTTTTTTTCAATTGCTGACCTGGCTAATATTGAGCCCATGTACCAGTATTCCTTAACCTGGTTCATCAACCTCTTCATCATGTCTATAGACAACTCAGAAAAGTCAGATATTTTGCAAGAAAGGTATATGAAATAATTACGATGCTAATGTTGCTTTTACCATCTGTTCTAACTGTGAAGCATCCAGCAAGAGCGGGTGGGTTGGGATTTTCAGTTTTTATTACTTAGGCTGTTTATTATATTGAAAAGTTCTAGATAAAATTTATTTATTAAGTTTCTACGCCGCCCATCTCACTGTCGAGTGACTCTGCAAGGCCTACAGCATCATAAAACTGCAATATAAAGCATTAAAACCTTGAACATTAAAAATTATCAAAAAAACTGGGCAAGATAGGAACCAATACAGAGGCAGGTGGAGATGGTATTTTCTTCTAAGTCTACTAACTAACCTGAGACTGGAATCAAGTTATATATTAATCAAGTTATATTTAATCAAATTAGCATATGTGTACTGATTTCATTGGATTAAGTATGTGCTCCTCCCTCCCAAAAGAGTATTTTATTGTAATTTGAGCCAGGGTGAGCAAATCTATATCTGTTAATAGAGTTCCAGCTTATTTGTGATAGATTTCAGATTCCCACTATTTATTTGCTTAAAGGATTTGTATGCCACTTCCTATTTTCCAAAATTGTTCTAAAGGTAACAGTGCAGAACGTCAACCATCTTAAATTACAGTTAGACCTTGACTTACAACAGTTCATTTAGTGACTGTTCAAAGTTACAGCGGCACTGAATAAAGTGACTTGTGACAATTTTTCACAGTTACAACCTTTGCAGCATCCTCATGGTCATGTGATCAAAATTCAGATGCTTGGCAACTGGTTCATATTTATGACAGTTGCATGTCCTGTGGTCATGTGATCCCATTTCCTGATCTCCTGAGAAGCAAAGTTAATGGGGAAGCCAGATTCACTTAACAGCCAGGTTACTAACTTAACAACTGCGCTGATTCATTTAACAACTATGGCAAGGAATGTCGTAAAATGGAGCAAAACTCACTTAAGTGTTTCACTTTTAACCACAGATATTTTGGGCTCAATTGTGATTGTAAGTCGAGGACTACCTGTATATTAGGGAGACGGGGGAATTGTGGATATGCAGGAGTCAATTTTTATGCAGAAAGAGTATGGAACAGTTCTGTTCTGTTCTGCTTCACAGAACAAGTCTGTGTTTTTGGTTTTCAATGTTGAAGTTCTGATAAAATGAAAACAAAGGAATGTATGCCTTTATAATGTGTTTTCAATATGCTCAAGCAAGCTATATGAAGAAAGAAGCTGTTGTTGTGGACATATTTTTACCTGTGCAAGTTTGAAGTATTGGAGACCAAATACTTTAAAAGTGATAAATGCCTCACTCTGAAGAACTGTGTAAGAAAGAAAGCGAATGGAACATGCATAAGTTTTTCATTCAAAGTTTTCCTTCCCCTCCAAATGTTCTTCTTTAATAATTCAATAAAAATACCGAAGTAGGACTTAAATAGCAAACCTTGAGAAAATTAGGCAAACCTAGCTTGACTAATTTCACTATCTTCAGTTAATTGGACACAGCATTTAAGTTGACTTCAGTGAAAAGTCATTTAAAAAATAATGTGCTGTGAAAATTGAGTTCAGTGTTAGATTTTATGTGATATTCATTTGTAGCTTGGGACTGCTAAATAATAAACACAAACTTGATGTTTGAATTCAGCCTCCCCATCCCCTTTATCCTCTCTGTACTTTTTGGATGTTTGATTGCTTGCTGTTTTTTTGTGTTTGGACCAATTTATTCTCACTTTGGACCCATTACTTACAGTTTCAAGTTGTTGACACTTTAAATGGGCCAGCTATTTTTCTGGCAATGTTGACTTCAGGAATTCTGGGAGTTGAAGTCCTCCAGGCTTAAAGTTGCCAAGGTTGGGGACCCTTGCTCTGAAGGGTATCTCCTGAAGGATTAGCGGGGTTCCTTGTGCAACTTTTTAAAAATAAAATATTTAATTGAAAAAATAGATTACTCCTGTAGAATTGAAATTTCAAAGATCTTCAGACTTATGGCTGCCACAGTGTTGTCTTTTAGATTCCTTCCCTGTTATTTATTTTTTTTAATACTTTCAGACTGAGGCTTCTCAGAGATCACTTTACTTACTCCCTCTATGTCAACATCTGCCGCTCGCTCTTTGAAAAAGACAAGCTGCTCTTCTCCTTCTGCCTGAATGTAAATCTTCTGAAGCACGATAAATTGGTTAGTGCTGCTAAAAACACATTACTGGATGGGATTTTTGCATAATGGGGTACCATATGTCTGATACTCTAGTTTTTTCCCCAAATATTTCTAAACTCTGAATTCCAGCAGGAAAGTAAAAAGGGCAAAAATTGTCAGAATTGCTTGTTTACTTTTAAAGAAACTGAAGCAGCCCCTTGGCCCCTTCCTGCCCCATTCACACATTTCCCAACATTCTTTCTTTCTGTATCCTCATTCCATCCTGCCATTCTCTCAGTTCATTGCCCTGTTGCTCCCATCTCCTTCAGTCTTTCTCTTCTGCTTGCACCTAGCCTTGTATTCTTCCCTAACTTGTCTCTTTGCTGCTCGCTTGTTTTCTCCCTCTTGTCCTAATTCAGCCTTCACCAGCACAAGATCAGATTCCCCTTTTCTCTCCAAACAATGATCTTTCCCTCTTTATCCCAGGATCCAGCCTCCTCTGCTTCTCTCCCTCCTTCCAGAATCCAGTACAGCATCAAGCCCTCTGCTCTTCCTTATCTTGAAGCTTTCCTCCATTGCTACTACTATAGGGGATGGGCAATGGATGGGACAAGGCTCAGAAGGTACCCACAGGGAAAGTATACGATGCCGTGTATCACTCGGTTGGGTGTGTATTTATATTTCTGTGTGTATAAATGTGGTTGATTTTTTTTTTAATTGGGGACACTCAGTTATTGGGGACCTTCAAGTTTAACTTCCCACTTGACCACAGGGTTGCTTGGGAATTTAAGTTAGTCATGTTCTCTCAAACCAACTTATCTCAGTGGGCCATAATGGGAATAAAAAGCTTACTTTCTCCCCACATTAGCTGCCTTAAGCTTCCAGGAGAAGACAACATACAAAAGGAAAAACTTTGAGGCACAGGAGGTAAAGCAACCAACTCACCAAAATGTTCTCTTTCTAAAATACTTCAACTACCGAAAGTGATGTATTGTTAAGCATTTTGTCTCCTCTATTTCCTGGAAATATCTTTTTGATATATTAATCTAAACATAACAAGTGATCTGGGGACAAACAAAATTTTATGAAGGACGATGAAATAAGACAAAATGGTCTTTGCCTGAGTAACAGTTCCTCAGGCAAGGGCGAACTCTGTTTTTAAAGAATGCCTACCAAGATATTTTCTTATCAATAATGACTGTATCAGAATAGGTAATTACAACATTAAATACCCATAATGCCCTGGGACTGCGGAACATCTGGACCCTAGGGACAATTTTAAAATGATGCATGTCTTCGCAGATCAACATTAACATTTGGGTCCTCCTGGATGGTTGGTCCTTGCAGCTATGCTGAAAGACTAGGCCAGAATCCCTAGTTTTACAGATTTGGAAGGATTTGATTTGATCCCGCCCTTGTCACCTCAGATTCAAAATGGTTGTCTTCTGACCATAAAACGGCATTGGCGTAGCAACCAAAGCTCCCGTTTCCAGTAATTTGCAGGGTTGCACTGAAACGTTGAAACTTGAATCCATGCATCTTACTATGCTTTTCTCCATTTGAGTTCAGTTGGTAGCATTGCCCAAGGAAAAACTGAGGGAAGAAATAGTTCTTCTCTTCCTTCTACTTATTCTCTTCAATGTTTGCACGATTGTCCAGGATAGACATTAATACAAGAGGCCTCGAGGTAAAGAATCAGCTTCCAATCAGATGCAACTTTTAACAAATTTGGAAAAATACAGTCTCTGAACTTGGTTTTGGCTGCATAAACAATTGCATCTTTGAATTTCAAAGTTTTAAGTAATTTATTTTGTTTGAAATTATTGCAGATTAATGAGGATGAGTGGAAGTTTCTGTTAACAGGAGGGATAGGCCTGGACAATCCTTATTCTAATCCTTGCCCCTGGCTTCCCCAGAAGTCATGGGATGAAATCTGCCGCCTGGATGATTTGCCAATGTTCAGAAGTATTCGAAAGGAATTTATACGCTTGAAGGAAGGATGGAAAACTGTATATGATAGTTTGGTAGGTCTGTAATTATCTGGTGTACATTCCTCATTTAAATAAGCATTCATCTTTGCTTCAGCATTAAACCCTCCCACATATATCTTTATTTTTGTATTCTAAACTATGTTTATAAGGACAATCATTACTTTTACAATTATTGGTAATAATTTTGTTAATTGAAAAATATCAACTTTTAGATTAGTAGGAAAAAATTCAAAACAGTTCATATGCTGCTGTTTTTTATTGTAGTTACAGCCTTGCCATGATCTGTTTTTTTACTTCTGATGCACTTTTATTGGTTTATTTTATAGTTTCCCATTTTAGAATTACTTTTAATGAAAGCTGGCTCCATATCGATGCAGATTTTCAAGGCCAGCGTCAATCTAATGGAGATGTGCTTCAGGGCTAGCAGGTTAAGGACTGATATTTGATATTCTGATATTTTGCAGCAGCTGCAGCTGGTATATTCAGGGATAAAGTGATCAGCACTGTAACATAATTTTCAGGATTATGAAAATGCAACCAAAAAATTCACGTGCAACCAAATAGGATCTGACAGAACTTTTGTTTTTGTAGCAGAATTAATTGCTAATTGGACTGTCTCATCATATTTCTGGAAAGCCAGTTTCTGATTGATCCTATATCCAGGTGAATTTTTAATTCCAAAGGAACTAATTTTTTATTACTCTGTTTTTGAAACATTCACCTTTGTGAGATTGCTGTTGATTCTAGATACAGATTAACAGAGTTGGAAGGGACCTTGTAGGTCATCTAGTGACTAGTGACTAGTGACTAGTCCAACCCCATGCCCAAGCAGACCCTACACCATTTTTGACAGTTGGCAGTCCAGTCTCTTCTTGAAGGCTTCCAGTGATGAAGCTCCCACAACTTCTGAAGACAAGCTGTTCCATTGGTTGATTGTTCTGTCAGAAAATTTTTCCTTATTTCCAGGTTGAATCTCTCCTTGACCAGTTTCAATCCATTATTCCTTGTCTGGCCTGCTTTGGAAAATAGCTTGAGCCCCTCAAATATTGGAACACTGCTATCATGTCTCCCCTGGTCATTCTCTTCACTAGAGTAGCTATGCCCAGTTCCTGCAACCGTTCACCATATGTTTTAGCCTCCAGTCCCCTAATCATCTTGGTTGCTCTTCTCTGCACTCTTTCTAGAGTCTCAACATCTTTTTTATAGTGTGGTGACCAAACATGGCTTTGATCAATTAAGGCTTGTTTTATTTTAAATTGACATAAAGCTGGAAACCAGACTGTGTTAACCTTCAGACTTTCTTCCTTCTTGTCAGAGCTATTGGAATATTTATAAATCTCTTCTCTGGGCACTCATGCATAATTATTAATTTTGGATATTAATAAGAAATGTTTGATGAACCAGTTTGATGAAGTATTGCTTTGTCCAAATTGTTCATAGCTCAGTTTTTTGCTGGGTAGGCAACTGGAGACACTGCAAGTTCTGGAACTATCTGAGGATAATACATTTGCTGTGTTTCTAAGTAGTAGAGTTAGCGAGTATGCTTGAATGATTCCAAATCCACTGCTTACCATGGAACAGAATAGGGAAAAGCCATTTCTTGAGGTCTAGCAAAATTGTTAGATGCTGGGCAATAAAGATGTGTGTCTTACTCCTCTATTAGCGACTTCATATGTGAAGAGGAAGTGGTCTGTTCCCCTTCCAGTGCCTTTGTTTTTCTCCATGCGTGTGCTAGGTTTAAAGTAGCATCTATGGGTTCCAGTGAAGCATCACTTACTTTAGCTCTCAATCTACAACGGGTTCATATGTTCAGGTGAGGCTAAAATATTTAGTTTGGTATGTTGTTAAAGAGAACACAGAGAGCAAACTGGAAAATGACTTACAGTTTCATGACAGAGCACACTTCCTTTGAGGCAAGTGAGTTAATGTTTTGACCCCAGCATGTCAAATAAATTAGAATTAAAAATCAGGTAAATGTGAATGACCCCTCCATTAATGTTAGTTGCAGATGGCTGGAAAACCTTCCATTCTGAAAGAAGAAAAAGGAGGAAGCTTCTGCAGAATTTTTTTTGGAGAAGCCACCCCAGAAGACTGGAAGCAGAGCTGTCATCATACCGTTGACAATAGTTCCAATGCCACTGAGACATAGGATAATGGTTTAATAACTGCTGGTTAACCACACTTTTGGATACGGAAATTGTTTGCTAATGGTCCAGAATAAATTATTGGACAATTTTTTTCATTGGGAGTTAATGACTGAGAAAGAGCTGGAGATTTCCATGAAGTGTTTTGAATGAATTTCCTAAGACAGCTAGCCATATTAATCTTCTGTAGCGAAACAAAAAAATTTCCGGCACCTTAAGCACCAGATAATTATCACTTGAGTTTTCATGAACGATAGCTCATTTTTTAAAAAGTGAAGTTTCAGCTTAATTTGGAGACGTGCATGCAGTCAAATAAACACATATATGCGTACTGTATGTGTGAGGCTGAGGGTAGGACTGTAAAGAATGATTCATGCAGATGCATATGGGTAGTTGTAGTTCTCAGCTTATGATCCTTTGACAGTCTTACTTCTCACACAACGGTCACAGCATTCTTGTGGTCACAGGACTGCAGTTCAGCGTGCTTTATTGATCAGCATGTATTTATGTCAGTTGCAGTGTCCAGGAGTAATATGATTGCCTTAATGAGTATGGCAAAAAAGGTCGTAAAATTGGGCACTTAATGACCACACAACTTACTAACAGACATTCCCATCTCAAATGCGGTTATAAGTCAAGGACCATCTGCATCCTGACTTGAACCATGTGACATGAAATTGAATCTTTTGAAGATTTTCAGTTTTGTTGTTTAGTATTATAATCCCCCTTTGCCATTTTTTGGGTTCAAGAATTGTCTCTGTTTTCAGAATCCTCACCATGAGGAATTTCCTGAGGAGTGGCAAGATAAACTCGAAGGGTTCCAGAGGATGCTAATCATTCGTTGTCTGAGACCTGACAAAGTAAGTATGGTCAGCTGGTTAACAAATGTACGGTATATTAGACTGAGTGCTATCTAATTGTTCACCCTTAAGAAGGGTAGCTGTGTCTTTTTAAAAAATCTACATTGGAAGTAGCCAATACTGGAATAGCTGGTGGAAGAATCTTTACTTGTGGTGGGTAAATAATTTACTAATAGGTGAATCTCTCTCTTCCTATTACATCAGAGAATGGAAAAAGGGACAAGAACTTTCCAGACACAGAAACACTGCTTGCCTTACATTACTGTGATGTTTATTTGTTTTGATGATTCTAGGTAAATAATCTTTGCTTATTTTTCAATATATACAGTGGCCTTTCACAAACTTTATAGACATTTCCAATGGAGCATTTTACAGTTTCTTCTTCCCTAATTTACACAGATTCCTTGTACACTATTTTAGGTAAATGTACTGCTGTCTTCAGTTTTGTAGGAGTCACATAACAGATTCAAAAAAATGAATAGCACATATATTAAAAGCATTTTTTTTTCATATTTGTTCATGGAGGAACACTATTGTGACACGCAAGCTCTTAAATAGGGAAACTCATCACACCTTGATGTGTGATGCCAAAAGCAACATATTGCAGAGTTGGCCTTACACTGACAACTGTATTGTGCATATTATTTATAAGATACATTATTGGATAAATTTGAATATCAGTTTAAAAGAAATCCCTCTTAGTCTGTCCAAAACCCTTTATTTAAAATTCTATCTTTACATTATCCAAACACATTATCTCAGTTTAGTGGATTACTTCCATAAGTCAGAATTATTTCCTTCTGGCTTTATGCAGAACAAGCATTACAACACAATAAAAGCATCAGGAATATAAATGGCTATCCGAAGATTCCATTCATGTCATATTAGGCAGTATTACAGGCCAGGCCTTTGTTCACATTAATATATGCCTTTACCTCTGACCGTGCTTGTCATCACAAGAGATTGTCAGCTACAATCCATTCTCTTCTATTTGTTGGCTGGCACACAATTTTCTTTTGTTGCAAATGGCAGAAGTCTCGGTTTCTGGTGTGTACTGGTATTTATTCATGAAATGATCCACAAGACGTTTCCTTGTTAGAGCTGCTTCTTTTTCAAAGGTGTTTATTATACTTCGGCCTGTTTTGCACTTGAAAATAAGTGGAGAATTCAGTTAGCCACAATTTTTAGATGATAGACAGCATGAACAACTACAAGGGATACTGCAGAATATATTAATAGCCTTCCTTTTTAAAAGAAAGCATCTACACCTTTGACAGTAATTGTTTCCAACCTCAATTGCTCATTTGGATCCACGCTCATAGCCCAGCATGATTTTAGGCTACTGTGAGGGAAAAAAGTAAATCTTTGTCAATGCTTGTCAAAGAGAAAAAATAGGGAGAAAAATGGTAGCTGTCAGTTGTACGTACGTCAGCAGCCTCTTGCAGCAACAAAGCAAGATTTTTAGAAAGAAAGAGAAGCCACATTTCACACTGACCCATGAAAAGTTTGTTAAGGAATGGATGGGGTCAGGAGGTGCTTTAAGTTCATCATTAAATTCAGATTGCTTACGTCACCTCAGCTCTCCTGATATCAGTTCCATTACTTACAAGAAAATTTCTGGCCCTCTCCATCTCTAGTTCATAGTATTCTTCTACTGTCAGATCATCAAAATTCTTTGAAAGGGACAAGAACCCACATGAGTCTTGACTACGCTTGGAGTGCTCCAACCTGCCAGGGAAAAAATGCCATTGGCAAGAAGTAGAATGAGCCAGGAAAAGTAGAAGAAACTTTCAGGAACACAGCTTAGTGCTACAGTTAGAAATGTAAACATTTTCCATGTAAGCAGATGCCCGTCATTCACATCTTCCAGCATGATTCAGTGACAAAGTAATGTTATGCAACAAGTTACTAAGTCACTATCAGCACTTGTACCTTTGTAAAGCAACAAGTAAACTAGGTTGGTTGAGGGGGATCAATTAAGGGGGATCAATTAGCACGCCTGACAACTCGACATTTAAATACCTTAATTGAAGCAACATTTGGTACGGCTGAGCTTCACATATTACATCAAACCCAGAGGCTACTGCTGCCCCTAATTAAGGAAGCACAACCGATCAGTGCCAAAGCTCATTGTGTTTACCAGTTTGTAATTGCGGAGACAATTACATCGGCAGAACTGATAGGTGTTTGGCTTTCAGAATAAAGGAGCATCTTCCGAAATGGGTCCAGACAGACTTGAGTAATCCAACACTAGCAGCAAATCATGGCCATAAAATGCATTCTTCGGCCATTACAAGTCACTTACTATCTACAGGCCACCAGGTAGTTCCAAACTCTGCGTGGAAAGTTTTACTGCACCACAGGAACTCTCGTTTCCTGCGGTTTGCTGAGGCAGTTGCCATTAACTGTTTGAAGCCTCCCTTGGGCATGCAGAAACGGCTTTATGTCAATCTACGTCTTCCATGGGCGTAAGGCTTGCCATTGGTTGCTTTCCTGCATACGTTATAGGCTTAATTAATGCTCTTGCCAGATCTTATATTTGACGCTTATTTAAACTGTGTTATTGCAATATAGGTACTGATGAGCCAATATGAAATGTTTGCATATACCTCTGTTTGTCTTTTGGCTGTATTGTTTAGGTTGGTTGAATTGTTTCCTCAATGGGAACTAAAAAAGCATATGAAATTCCATTAAAGGTGGGGAGATACCTATCAGAACTTGGGGAAAGTAATTCTGCTCCAGCCAAGAAATGGTTTTCTAACCTCCTCCACAAGTGCACAGACAACAACATTCTTAGTCTGAGCTGCATTAAGGCAGAAAATCAGCAATCGGAAACCATACATACCAGGGATCATGATTGGACTCCCAGCCCTCTAACTCTATCAAGCAGAAGAAGCACTTGGCCACATCAGGTTCCTCTGCATGTGGATGGTGGATGAAGCCAGCCTTGGCCATCTACATAAGAAGAGGATAAGGACACTTTGAAGACTGAGAGAGAACTTTTGTACTTTCTAGGATATTGTTTGCCATCAGCTGGATCTTTACTAATGACTATGTCCCAGGGGTGAAATGCTCCCGATTTGGACCGGATCGGACGATCCAGTAGCGATTGTGGCAGGTGGTTCAGAGAATCGGTAGCGATGGCGGCATGAAGCTCCGCCCACCTGCCCGAGTGTCATTACTTCCTGCTTTTAAAAGGTAAAAAAAGGCTGACAATCGCGTGCCACAGCTGTGATTGTCAGAGCCTCTTTTTTTTTACCTTTTAAAAGCATTTTTTACAACCTATTCACCTGAATAGGTTCACCTGAATAAGTTGTAAAAAAATGCTTTAAAAAAGTAAAAAAAAAATAGTTGGCCACACCCACCCCACCCACAGAACCGGTAGTAACAAATTTTACATTTCACCACTGCTGTGTCCACATCACAAGGTTAAGCTATGTTTCCTTGAAGATTGAATCAGTCACAGGAGTTGGCCTAACATAATAGGCTAAGCTATGCGCAGATTGTTGGACTCTGACTTATATCTCAGAGTTCTGCATAATTCAAATTGATTTACAATTTTTCTTACTTATACTGAAAAGTAAACTGCATCTGGAATTAGTCTGCATTTCTGCAGATTCTATACAATTCTGTTTAGGCTGCCTGACATACCACCTTTTGTTTTTCTCAACTATCAAACATCCTCCGTTTGCAGGAGATCTCAGAGCCAAACAATCTCCAAAAAAGAAAAGTTTGCTAGGCTTATACAAAAACTTGCATCTCCTTTGTCCTGCATATTCCATTTTTCACAGAGCCACCTCAGACAGCTTAGTTTTACTAAAGGAAAGAATATGGAAGTGAACTAGTCCCTCAACTGGAACTTTTCTAGGAGAGAATTCCTAAGCTGATAGCAACAGTTTTCCCCAGCTTAAAGATATACCTACAAGAGCTTTCCCCTACAATTTCTAGAAAAATATATGGGAGCCAGCCTGGGCTTCTTTTAAAAACTAGAGAGGTTTGTAACATAATTGAGAAATAAAGCTTGCAGATTTGGAACAGGAGGAGTAGACCTTTTTCTCTTTCCTCTTCTGAAATGTTAAAAAACAACAACACAAAGAATGATTTAGCAGCAAGCTTTTCCCTTCTCAGGAAGGGAGGAAAACTCCAATTTTTAAGAACAGCTAAAAGTATTGTTCCAGGTAAGATTATATTTATACAGAGAAAGCCTGGCTGAACTCTACTTTGAATGAATACACATCATTGAAAAAAAAAATGGTGGCTCTTTTCAAAGATTTCCCAGAACCTCTAGACTTACATTCTCAGGAGTACATTTGCAGTTGTCCTTAAAAGGCCATGCAGTTAAGGTCTGTAGGCGATTTCTATATTCATACATTTCTCTGAATGCAAGTAGGTTTTTGGAAGTTGAAGTGATTTCTCTCAGGAAAGCCTCCATGTAGGCTATGAATGTTGCAAACTGTTATTCTCACCACACTTTCTTTCAAAGCCACAAGCTTGTATGGATTCTGGCTTCATATTTAAGGCATTTTGTTAGCTCTCTCAATTGATGTCACCTGTTAATCAACCTTTAAGAGTTGGGAGAAAAGATGGATAAACTATAAATAAACATGGATAGTTTAATCTATCTAAATCACTACAATACCTTTTCCTCTTAAAGGTAAATCTCAAAGTGTTTAAGATTTAAAACACTAATTCAAAAATCAAGTCTGCATTAAAATATTTTAGAAAATGCTAAATAAAATAAACATTAAAACATCAAAAAGTAAAAGCAATAAAATACTTTTTAAAAAAAGACTAGTACATAAATTGGTTACTTACTATAATTAACATCTTACTTCTTGGGATGCTCCTTTCCTTTTAATTCTGCAGATAACTACTTGAAGCAGATGCTGCTTTTCTTGCTCCTGCCATTTGCCTAAATTCTTGAGAGTTATTAACCCTGGCTGCTCACTACCCTAATAATACAGAACAATTATTTGGTTATATCCCTGCTTGAGCTGGCATTGAGGCCCAGCTTCTCTGATGTAAGGGTATGGCCCAAACTGAGAGAGGTAGAATATTTTTTGGAGCTGGTGGGCACATGTGAATCTTTTTTTTTTTTTTTTTTTTTTGAGGCTGGTGTGAAGGCTTGTAAAGTAGGACTGCAAACTTCTGTACAGACACTAGGTGGCAGCGACAGTCCTGCATCTCTTTTCTGCCATCTGGTGGTTGTACATTTTTTGCAGCTGATTTATGGGATCTTATGTAAACCAAGTCATCCCAATGTTTATTTTCTGCAGGGAAGCCAGAGGCATTCTTAGAAATAAAGGTGATAATGTCTGATGCTATTTGTCATTGTATGCCAACATTCTATGTTGTCTCACTTTCTCCCTCTCTCCCTCCCTCTCTTTCAGCATGGATGTATATGTAGAATAGTGGTCATCAAAAGAAGGATCCATTGGCTCATTGGTGGCAAGAGGGAATTACACTTTTGCTTATCCCTACCCCTAAAGATTTGGATTTCAGCAACTATTATGAACACAGAATTGCTATACTTCCTCTACTATCATTTAGAACACATTTAAAATATGACCTTAGGATCCCTGCTCTCCACCCCCCACCCTCCCCCGATGCTCTCAGGGGTCTGCAAAGACAAAATTATTATTTTGTCAAATTTATTATTATTGCTAACCTGTGTTGAAAAATAATACATTTTAAAAATCCCATCAAGTAATAGCAACAGTCAATGGATCAGTTTTAATTTTTAATATGGTAAATATGAATAAATACAACTCATACAAATAAAAGCCCTTGGGAGGGGGTCTTCCATAATTTTTTAAAATAGGAAGGCCTCTTGAGAGAAAAAAGTTTTTAAAAATATTGATTTAGACTATGCCAGGTTGGAGAAAGATGGATTGGGACATTGCAACTAATATGAACATAATACTCATACTTGATCATGTAGAAGTTTACGTAACTTGTAATTTTTTCTTTTCCACTTTTTCTTTTTTTTCTTGTACCAAAATTATTCCTTTTAATTTTTTAAGAGAATTGGAAGTAGAAGCACAGCATTTGAAACTCTGTGATTAGTGTGTGCTTTTATTAAACAGCACAAGTCAATCATATATATAATGATTTTTAAGGAAAACCATGTCATTTTTTTTTTGCCTTCTTGACTTTCTAGATTATTCCCATGGTGCAAGAATTTATCATTAACAACTTGGGCCGTCTGTTTATTGAGCCTCCTCCTTTTGACTTAAACAAAGCTTTTGGGGATAGCCACTGCTGTGCTGCACTAATTTTTGTGTTGTCTCCGGGTGCAGATCCCATGGCAGCTCTTCTCAAATTTGCCGATGACCAGGTATGTAGATGATTATTTCATTGAGCTTCTCAGTGGATATGAGGCCTAACACTGGAGTGCTTGCTATTGCATTACTTGTTCAGCGGGATGATATATGAGCAAAAGGCTTCAGGGTTGCCGGGAACATCAGTTAAAATAATTTTACAGGCTTGATCTGATTTACATTGACAAAGCCCAGTGGTTTCATCTCAGAATGTGATAATATTGTCAGAATGACATAACTGATGTTGCCATGTTTATGTGCATGTGTGCAACATCATAGCACACACATACAAAAGGGACAGAGCTTGTGCCACAATGCTCATATCATTACTTCTCTCTATGTGAGGTATTCCTTATTATACACGCTGGTATTCAGGGGGCTGTAGAAGGAAGAAAACACTCTTCCTGTAGTTGTTTTTATCCTTTTATGGAATGCAGCATGGATAACACACACTAGTATTGGAATGAATATAGGCTGCACTATTTATGAACAGTCACTTTTCTGAACCCCTGGTTGAATCTGTATCCATTAAAGTACTTAGAGTGTCCTTTATCCCCAAGCCTCAGTACATATTAATTTCAGTAGAGGCAATGGATTTCAGTCCCAAAGATTAGTTGACCTGTCAGGCTGGAGATCTGATAGATTAAAAGCCAATCTCTTCCCACTTACCTGTTCCTTCTCTACCCTGGCAATCAACTACCCTAAGATTCAAGAAGAGACGAAAAAGAGGGAAAGCTGTTTTTTAGCCATCAGCTTCCCCAGGCATGGAAGTTCTGACATGGCCTTAACCATGCACACCCAGGGAGAAAGGAAGCAAAATTTAGCTCTTTAAACTCACCTCAAAGTGAGTTTACTCACTTACTTTCTCAAAGTAAAGGAAGCATGTTCTTCCTTTGAATGTCAATGATCTAGTCATCTGTTAAAGCCATAGTAATGCAGTGACAGATGGGCAGCTTTCCTGCTGGCTGGTGATGTTGACAGGATAGGGGGGCTGCCAAATTGAATGGTTTCGTCAATCCCTTTACTCCCTCATCAATCTCCTGAGATATGAAATCAGGACACTATCACTCAGCAATTATGAATTGTTATAGGAATTCGTAAGAAGGACCAACCTACGTGAAAGAAGGTAGCCTTGGTGAAAGTTGTTAGTAAGTAACCTCTTTCAATAAAAGAAAGGCAAGGAATGCCTTCTAGAAGACCATGGCCAATTGCATTTGTTTCATACATGGAACTTAATAACTTGATGTGACTTCAACAAGACTTTCTTTAGTATTCTAAATGTTGACTGCAACCTAACCCTCGCCGTGCTCCTGCAACATTTGATGATTCCCCCCCCTTTTTTTTTCCATGGATGTTTTATATGTACAGGGCTTTGGTGCATCAAAACTCACCTCCCTGTCCCTGGGCCAAGGCCAAGGCCCCATTGCTATGCGCATGATTGAGAAGGCAGTAAAAGAAGGTAGTTGGGTAGTTCTGCAGAACTGCCATCTTGCAACCTCATGGATGCCCACACTAGAGAAAGTCTGTGAGGTGAGTATATATATATATATTTAATTTTTTATTATATTTTTATTGTTAAAGAATAACAAAAAGGAAAAAAAATCAATACAAAAATCAATAGTAAGGAAAGAAAATTTTTTCCCCCCAACGTGCTATACAAACGGAAAGGAAGTTTTAGGAAATTGAAGTCTTCAATTCTTCCAGAAATCTCTTTGATAAGGTACTGGTGCCGATTCATCCAATCTCCCAAGTGCAAAGTCCACAAATGGTTGCCAAGTGTTCCAAAAAACATTTTCTTTATATATACCACTTCTAATTTTAATATCACAAGTCAATTTATCATTTAATGCAAATTTCCATGTTTCATTATACCATTCTTCTAATTTTAAGTCAACATTTAATTTCCAATATCTAGCAATTATAATTCTCCCCATTATAACCAAAATCCTCACCAATTCTTTCTCCAGTTGTTAATGTTGTTTCATTCAATATTAATAATAATATGGTTTCCAATTTCAATTTGACCCTCTTCTTAATCATTTCAAATATTTCATTTTCTATCCTAGACCAAAAAAGTTCAACCCCATTACATTTATACCACATATGAGCATATGTCCCGAGTTCCACTTTACATCTCCAACACATTTTATCCACTTTATTATCCATTTGAAAAAGTCTTATTGGGGTCAAATACCACTTCCAAATAACTTTATAGTTATGTTCTTTAATCCTTATTGATAATGTCCTCATTATTCTACTAACCCAGTTCATATTCCAATTTTGATCAGAAATTTCAATACCCAGTTCTTTTACCCAATTCTCTTTCATTACCCTTTGTGAATTATTATCAAAGTTAATAATTTTATAAATTTTACTAACTAATCCCTTTGGCCCAATTTCATCTTTTA
Organism: Pituophis catenifer annectens; assembly: GCF_029215685.1. NCBI lineage: Eukaryota > Metazoa > Chordata > Lepidosauria > Squamata > Colubridae > Pituophis > Pituophis catenifer. The sequence continues at coordinate 183,298,459 of NW_027256881.1, forward strand.
TTATTCGAGATGTCAAATTTTCAAATTCCGTTTCCTTTCTACTCTCATCATTCCTTTCTTTGCATTTCCTATTCCATTTATTCATTTGAATTCTTTCAAACCAATTAATATTTAATTTTCCATAAATTTCCTCTTTCCTCATTTCATTTTCTATAAATTTCAACCATTCACTAATTGTTTCCACTTTCTCTTCTATTATAATCCTCTCTCTGTTACTATTTAATTTCATTGGGCAATTCTCTTTCAGTTTACCTAAATACAATGCGTCTGGTATTAATTTTTTTGCTACTCTGTCCCAATTTTTAGTCAAACTATTTAACCAATAATTACAAATTTTAACCTTACCTTTAAGATTTTCCAAAAACCATTTGTAACCAAACTTCTTTATTTCCTTCATTTCCAAGTTACCCCAAAGTTTAACATCTGAGTATAAACAGGAGCTTAAACTATGATAACATGTCATGTGGAAAAAGATGAGTTGTAACTCGTAGGCTAATTTTGTGGGTGAGATGGGCAGAACAACAGTAAAGAAGCCAGAGCTGCATTAAAGACGACAGTACTCAGATTGGCTCATAAGGAAGGTAGCAGAAGGAGCCACTAAGTTTTAAGTGTGACATTGTGAACAAAGAGAACTTCTGAGGAATCGGTGGATCTTGAAAGTAATGTTGGAAAAAATTATACCTGGACTGAAGGCAATAAGATAAAATGCATAAAGCCAGGAATAGAAATATGTGTATGAGGTAGGAGACAGGCCTACTAAATCTGGACTGAACCAATCTACATGACTACTAAATGATAGCAAAACAATATAAACCCCCCCTCTAATTAATTGTTAAATCCTATTGGAGATTTGGATTTCTCAGCCTACCTGTTAATATAATTTACTTCAGGTTAGCTTTTGTGGGAGCATGCAACTATACCTTTGGGTCATCAATAAATAAAAGAGTCTTCACCAATAGGTTGCTTGGCAGATCCAAGAGTGGAAGGGCTGGAGAACAATCATTTGTCAATAAACTTTCCCCCCTCCCTGCATGGTTTCTTCCCCTTCTGTTTTGCCCACTTGGGCTTCTGCAAGAGGAAATGTTAATGAGCAGAAGCTCTTGGACTTAAGAGGGGAGGGCTGAAGGAAGCTATACTGAATCAGCTTGTTCTGCCCAGTGCCTCAGCAAAGGAAGTGGTAATGCTATTGCCAACTCATCAAGTTAGCTAATGTTTCTTCCATTTAAGCCTCATCATTGCTGTTGCCATTTCCATTACTATTTTAATTTTGAGTGTGAATTATTACATAAGCAATCAGCAAAAAAACCCTGAGACATAAATAGTAACTTTTACTTGTTTTGGAGTCTCGGAATTAACTTAATCCTTAAATACTTATCTTGAATAAACTCTTCATAAAATGTAATATTGGGAAAGTACCTTGGGGCTCTAAATGTGAATAGTAGCTTTCATTGAATTCAACTTTCAGCATGTATGCTTAGGTTTGGCCTGCAGGGTGCATTTATTTCTAATATTGAATTAGACTGTATCATCCTGATTTTTTAAACTATGATATATTGATTTTTAAATCAAATTTTAATAGTTTTGTGAAGATGGATTTTTTTGGGGGGGTGGGGGGGTGGGGTTAAATTAGATAGGCCTAAATTGGAACTGGCTATCTCTGATGTTCAATTATTGAGGCACACAGAGAAATATCTCTTAGATTACAATGGTACCAATTAGTTTTTAAATTGGAGTATATAACCATTGTATCAGACATTGATTGATGGATGCTACTAAAACATAAATAGATCTAGCACATTTGCCCACATAATATATGGCATAATATCTCAACTGTGCTTGAAAGCAAAGAATAAGTATGGGGAAGCAATACTTCCAATAAAAGGAAGCAGTTATCCGGCATGTTCTGCATTTATTGCACTACAACTATCGTAAACCCCAATCAAGATGGCCTAGGATTATAGGAATAATTTAAAATATCTGGTCAGCATCAAGTTAACAACCTCAGCAATACAAGATTCCATGTTAAACATGAATACACATCACATCAAGTTTCCTGTTCCCATTTATAAAAATTGTTATTGAACATAAATATAATTGAACGTGGGTAGGCCTTAAGAAGAAACATTTAATTTCTAACCCTCAGCTGGTGATCTCTTGTCCTTACTGAGTTTCTTTTTCTTCTCTATTAGGAACTGAATCCAGATACAACACATCCAGATTTCCGTATGTGGCTCACAAGCTACCCATCTCCCAACTTCCCTGTTTCTGTGCTCCAGAATGGAGTGAAGATGACCAACGAGGCCCCTAAAGGTCTACGGGCAAATGTGGTCAGGTCATATTTAATGGACCCCATCTCAGATGTGGAGTTTTTCAACAGCTGCAAAAAACCCGTTAGTATTCCATGATTCGTCTCGTTTTTCTCCTTCTTGTAAAAACCAGCTCAAGCAGACTCTTATGGGCTGGCTTGCGTTTTTGCTGGTTTATAACCTACCCAATGAAATAGCCCTTCTATGCACAGAAACGTGCCTTTATGGCTGCCTCCTGGGATGCAGTTAATAGCAGGCTTTATTAAAATTGTATTTTTATTTTACCGCCAAGCTTTATTCCTCCTCCACCAAGCGTCGATGGTGTGCCATTAATAATGTTGTGTGCCCATTTTTAAAGAAGGCAGGAGGAAGTAGTTTCCCGATGCAAATCTGCAAAGCAGGGGAGAAATTTTTGCAGCCGAAGATGAGCTGAGAGTTGCCCTGCTGAGAATCAAACCTTCTTTAATCGAAAGCATTAAAATGCTGGTTTCATAGGACCGGGAGGGCGAAAACGGTTCTATGAGTTGATGGATGGCACTCATCACTACCTTCTTTAGAATAACAGCTTCGAGTGAGGAGCCACCTGCTGTTTTCATAATTAGGTTTCAGAGTGCGAAAGCGCTTGACCCAAGATAATTTCCATGATCGGTGTCGTAATTAAGAATGGGAGATTGTTGTGCTTAAACTGAGATGATGATGTTTTTCTGCTTGCCTGGCAATTAAAAAAAATCAAACAAACTCGGAAACTTTTTAAAAAGTTAAAAATGCAAACATGCTGAAAGAAACAAAAGGAGCAAGAGCAGACATTTAGGTTGCAGGTTTTAAATATATCATTCAGAAACAAAGGTTGCATATTGTTCCTAAAAGGCAGTTCACTTCATAATTGTGTAAATTTCTGGGTTTCTTTCCTTACCCAAGGCTCAGTTTCTTTGAAAGAGGGTCACAGGAGACTTCTGACCTTTTAATGGAACGTTTATAAGCATAAAGAGAAAACCCACAGTTTTCATAAACTCCAACAGAGTTCTATCTCCCATCTGATCGCTAAAACCCTACAAAAGAGAGCAGCTTGACCTTTTGCTTTGCTTTTCTTCAGGTTCAGCACAGATAGCTCCCACTACAGGCTAGCTGGACCTCTTCTACTCTGCCTATACCCAGGGGTGAAATCTACTTACCTCCCCAACCGGTTTGGAAGTGCACGCACCGCGTGCATGTGTTTGCTTCGCTTGCGTGCATGCATCACATCCTCACATGGACCCTCTGCGCATGCGCAAATCCTTCTGTGCATGCGCAGACGATAAAAAACTGGTTACTTCCTGGTTAAAATTAGGAACTAACGACGACTGGGTGGGTGGGCGGAGCCTCACGTCACCATCGCTACCGATTCTCCAAACCACTGGCTGCCATCGCTACTAGTTCGGCCAAAGGAGCATTTCACCCGTGCCTATACCCATAGGTTCCAAGATTCTTCATATACCCTTCAGTAGCTTTGGGTGACCATTCCGCACTGCCTTTCTAACATAACAGCTGGAGAAAATAGAATAACAGAGTTGGAAGGGACCTTGGAAGTCTTCTAGTCCAACCCTCTGCTTAGGCAGGAAACCCTACACCACTTTAGACAAATGGTTATCCAACCTCTTCTTAAAAACTTCCAATGTTGGAGCCATTCACAACTTCTGGAGGCAAGTTGTTCCACTGATTAATTGTTCTAACTGTCAGGAAATTTCTCCTTAGTTCTAGGTTGCTTCTCTCCTTGATTAGTTTCCACCTATTGCTTCTTGTCCTGCCCTCAGGTGCTTTGGAGAATAGCTTGACTCTCTCTTCCTTGTGGCAGCCCCTGAGATATTGGAATATTGCTATCATCTCTCCCCTAGTCCTTCTTTTCATTAAAAGCTTCAGTACAGGGGCAGATCCGTATTATTTAATTAAGAGAACATTAATTGTATTTAAATTCAGTTTCGTTTTGGAGTTGGCCCCATCTGCAGTTGCCTGATTGAGAGGAAAGCATCTGGAGAGGATGCAGACACACACACACACACACACACACACACACACACACACACACACACATTCACACAAGGTGGGCATGGGATTAGCTTAGCTTTTTCACTTGCATGAACTGTCGCTCTTAACAGGGAATTTGGGGCTGGTGGACACATTGGCTTTTGAGAACAAGTCATGTATATCCTCACAGAACAGCTGCCACGGGGACATTGCCGTGCGCTAATTGGTAACACGATGGGTATGGCATTCACCAAGCATCCATTCGTAAGTGCCCATTACCTTTCCTAGCCTCACATTTATCAGAGTACATTTATCTTTTTTATGGGCAAATGGGACGCTTCCAACAAAGCACTAAGCAGACCCTCTGCCCCAATGGCATTCAGGAAATTAAAGATTTGGAAGAAACATCCAGTTCCGGTTCCTGTTCAGGGAGAGAATCCAGGATATCCTGTGCGGGTCTGGATGGGGAGGAACAGGCTCAGACTCAACCCGTCCAAGACCGAGTGGCTGTGGCTGCCGGCGTCCCGATATAGTCAGCAGGTGCCATCGCTGACTATTGGGGGTGAATCTTTGCCCCCCACAGAGAGGGCTCGCAATCTGGGTGTCCTCCTGGATGCACGGCTGTCTTTAGAAGAGCATATGACGGCCGTGGCCAGGGGGGCCTTTTATCAGGTTCGCCTGATCCGCCAGTTGCGGCCCTTTCTGAACCGGGACGCCTTGCGCACGGTCACTCATGCCCTTGTCACCTCCCGGCTGGACTATTGTAATGCTCTCTACATGGGGCTCCCCTTGAAGAGCACTCGGAGGCTCCAACTGGTCCAGAATGCGGCCGCGCGGGTGGTTATGGGCGCAACTCGTTGTGCCCGCGTGACACCCCTCCTGCGCGAGCTGCACTGGCTCCCAGTGGTCTTCCGGGTGCGATTCAAGGTGTTGGTTACCACCTTTAAAGCGCTCCATGGCATAGGACCCGGGTACCTTCGAGACCGTCTTCTGCCACCAATAGCCTCCCACCGACCAGTCCGCTCCCACAGAGAGGGTCTCCTCAGGGTGCCATCAGCCAAGTTATGTCGGCTGGCGACACCCAGGGGGAGGGCCTTTTCTGTGGGAGCCCCAGCCCTGTGGAATGAACTGCCCCCGGAAATACGCAAGATCTCCGACCTCCGAGTGTTTCGTTGCGCACTGAAGACCCTGTTATTCCGCCAGGCAGGGCTATCAACTTAATAATTTTAATTGGGGTATTTTAAATGTTTGGGGTTTTAAATCGGCCAAATCTATGTAATTATTTTAATTTTTAATTATTGTTGTGTGTTGTGTTTTTAAATTGGCTGTACACCGCCCTGAGTCCTTCGGGAGAAGGGCGGTATAGAAATAAAATTATTTATTTATTTATTTATTTATTTATTTATAAATCTTCCCTGATATATGGCTTTCTGGCCTCTGCTTGAACCTATCCAACAAAGGGGATCCCATCATATTTCTGGATTATTAGCTGCATTGTCCAACTTTTATTCCAGTTAGGAAGTTTGTTCTGCCCTTTGGCTAAAATCTGCCCATCTCAAACCCCCTTTTTTATCACTCTTACATGCTGGAATGCTAGAGAACAGGTTGTGTGGCAACACTGCAGGTACTGGGGAAAAAAATGTCATCGCATTTCCATTGATTTCTTTTTTTCTAACAGGAAATCCACTTCCCATGGTCTTTGGTCACACAACAACCTTTCTAGTTGTCTGATCCTCCCGATTGTCCTTCTGTCAAGTTGTTTTGCTTTCTTTGAAACTTTTCAAAACTATAGTGCCCATGTACTATATATTTTGGAAAAGATTGTATCCAGTGGTGGGATTCACATAATTTAACAACCGGTTCTCTGCCCTAATGATTTCTTCCAACAACCAGTTCGCCAAACTGCTCAGAAAGTTAACAACCGGTTCTCTCGAAGTGGTGCGAACTGGCTGAATCCCACCACTGGTTTTATATGTTGTATACAACATTATACATGGCAGAAGGAGGAGGTTCTGAGTCATATAGAATAAGAGTGGAATATACTTCCTCTGCTTTTAGAAATAAAGATGATGCTAGAACAGGGGTGGGCAAATATGGCCCCTTTACGACTTGTGGACTTCATTTCCCAGAATTCCTGTGCCAGCATGGTTGGCTCAGGAATTCTGGGAAATGAAGTCCACAAGTCGTAAAGGGGCCATAATTGCCCACCCCCTGTACAGGTAGTCCTCATCTTACAACAGTGTGTTTAGTGACCGTTAATGTTAAAACGGCACTGAAAATATGACCATTTTTCACACTTGTGACCGTTGCAACATCCCTTTGATCACATGACCAAAATTGAGACACTTGGCACCTCACCCCTATTTATGGTGGTTTCAGTGTCCCAGAGTCATGTGATCCCTTTTTGCAACCTTCTGACAAGCAAAGTCAGTGGGGAAGCGAGATTCACTTAGCCACCATGTTACTAATTTAACAACTGCAGTGATTCACTTAACAAATGCGGCAAGAAAAGACGTAAAATGGGGCCAAACTCCAAAAATTTGGGCTCAATTGTGGTCCTAAATTGAAGACTACCTGTATTGTTTGAATTAAGCTTTCTTAAAAGTAACAAAGGTGAGGTGTGGCAGGATGCTTGACTTGCCACAAGGGGAGTAACAATGGCACAATGAACCAACGGGTATTGCTTGCTATTCCTCCCTTTCCCACTGCCCATATAAGACAACCATGGGCAAGATCTGGGGTCATGCGTAGTCTTTGGATCGGGTGATAATGCAAATAGATGAAATGAGACATTTTTTTTTCTTTTTAAATTTCTCCTGAATTTGCCGCTGAAGGATCAAAGTTTTAATTTGCAATAGCAATAGCACTTAGACTTATATACTGCTTCACAGTGCTTTTATAGCCCCATGTAAGCGGTTTACAGAGTCAGAATATTGCCCTCAACAATCTGGATCCTCATTTTACCAACCTCAGAAGAATGGAAGGCTGAGTCAATCTTGAACCAGTCAGAATTGAACTGCCAAACTGCTGGCAGTCGGCAGTCAGCAGAAGTAGCCTGCAGTACTGCATTCTAACCACTTCTCTACCATGGCTCTATTTAGATGTCTTAAACTTAATATTTTCTAGGGCACGCTTAGCTTATATTAGGGCTTGCTCCATGCCCCCAGTTTTCAGCAGGTGTGTTCAGAGGGTTTTCCAGGGCTGCAGAGAAGGGGCTGTGGGTACCTTTAGGTTAGAAATACAGGTGTGTTTAGCTTGAGCTTCAAAGATTGCCTTGGAGCACATGATGTAGCTCTCCAGTTGAAGTTCAGCAGTTCCAAATTGCCTCAGCGCTAGAAAATGGATCTAGAAAGAAGGTTGATATGAACTGAAGTGAACTCCTTGGGGGAAGCAGGTAGCTTAATAAGAAAGAAAATAACCGAATAAACTGAATTAACCACAGTAGCACAACTGAGAATCACTAGGCAGAAGAAGGGCTTAGATAAATCTTTCCTTTTTCTCCCTTTCCAAAGGCTGAATTCAAGAAGCTCCTGTACGGCCTCTGTTTCTTTCATGCCCTGGTCCAAGAGAGACGAAAATTTGGGCCGTTGGGTTGGAACATTCCCTACGAGTTTAATGAAACCGACCTGCGGATCAGCGTGCAGCAGTTGAATATGTTCATAAATCAGTATGAGGTACTGAATGATTCGAAAACAATGTCAGTTTTGTTCTCTCTGTTGCTGAAAGATCTGTCTGCAGGAACTGCTTGTTTGTTCATTCAAAAATAACCACATAAATAAACTTTCTTCACTGGGAAAATGGGGGGGATTTCTCTCTGATGCTGTTGGCAGGGGTTATGATTTATTTTCAGGATCTTTGGGAAGCCACAAAGCATGTATGTTTAACGTAGGGGATGCTAAAGACCAATATAATAAAAGGGATGCTAAAGACCAATATAATTTTGTTAAAAATATATATTTTAAGCAGATGGAGTTCAGAATCTTGGGAAAGGTCTTTTCTCAACATTACTAAATCCTATTTCCAAAACACTTCTCCTCCCCATCTAATGCACACCCCATTTTTGGCCCTTTTTTCAGCCCATTTTTGAGGCTTTTTTCAGCCTGTTTTTGAGGCTTTTTCCAGCCCCTTTTTTCTGAAAAAATGGGCCAAAAAAAAAGGCCTGGAAAAGCCCCCCCCCAAAAAAGAGGCCCAAAAATGGGGTGTGAGGAGCCAAAAAATGGCTGGTGGGTATGCGGGGCTTTGGCAATATTCGGTCTATAAGAGACACAGACATTTTCACTCCCTTTTGGGAGACAAAAAAGTGTTTCTTATAGTCCGAAAAACACAGTATATACCGTGTGTGTGTGTATGTGTGTGTGTGTGTGTGTGTGTGTGTATCAGTGGTGGTTTGCCCCCGGTTCACACCGGTTCTATAGAACCAGTAGTAAAACCAGTGGGAGGCTCCGCCCACTGACCCTGGCGTCATTAAAACATTTCTGCGTGAGCGAAGTGATCGCACGCACGCGGCCCCATTACGAATTAGTAGTAAAGGTAAGTAGAACCCACCCCTGGTATGTATGTACGTATGTATGATGATGATGATAATAATTTAGACCCTGTATTTTCTATGCTTTTTAATGGGCTCTGCCCCACTCTTCTTATGCTTGTCTTTGACTATAATAAAGATTTGATTTGAAAACATAGTGAGTGGACAGGTATGTCACAGAGACCCTTGGTTTTTTTCCCCCCCAGGAGTTGCCATTTGATGCTATCCGCTACATGACGGGTGAATGTAATTATGGAGGCAGAGTTACTGATGACTGGGATCGGCGTACATTGCGCAGCATTCTAAACAAGTTCTATAATCCGATTATTGTGATGGATCCTAACTATAAATTTGATACCAGTGGCATTTACTATGCTCCTCCTGAAGGAGAAGTAAGCACCCGAACATACAACAGGAAATTTTTCTGACCAAATCCCATTGAATGGAAGGGAATCCAGGCAAGAGGCTGATGCTAAAAGATCAGCATCTACAAATGGCTGCATTTTTTGGGGGGGGGGGGTCATTCTCTGGGGTCAAAGGAGATGGCTCTGGTGTAGCTGTCAACCTGTACTTTAAAAACCTCTGTAATATCCCTGCATTCTTCAATATGTCCAAGATTCAAAATTCCCAGTGGGCTTCATAAGATGTCAAATGATACTGAGCAGCAGGGGAATGTTGTGTGTCACTTCACCGAGAAGATCTAACTCTCATCCATCAGAGGTTCTCAAATTCCCTCTTAGCAGAAAAGCAGTGGTGATTCAGGCAAAGAGGCAACTGTAAAAAAAAAAAAAAGATCTGTAAAGAGTCTCTTCCTGTGCCTGCTCAGGTCTCTCTAGTATTAAAAACAAAATTGCCTCCAGTGGAAGGAATATATAGCCATCAGAACTCCAACTCATGAGAGGCTTCTCCACAAATGGATGTAATTCCTTTTTAAAGCCATTCAGGTTGACCCATATCTCTACATTAAATTGACAATAAATTCTAGTCTCCCATCATTCAGCTTCAGGAAGCATAGTATTACAGGAGGAATGCTGGGTGTGTGTCACACTTCCTCTTCACTGCTCCACTTGGCTTTTGTGACATGGCTCTTGACTATGATACCAAGGGGTGTATGTGTGTAATGTATCTTGTTCTAGAGCAGGGGTGAAATGATCCCGGTTCGGACCGGATTGCCCTATCCGGTAGTGATGGCGGCAGGTGCCATTTTAGAAAAAAATGCTTTGAAAAGTTTTTTTTTAAAAAAAGTTGGCCACGCCCACCCAGTCACATTACCCTCCCCCCCCCAAGCCATGCCATAGAACCGGTAGTAACAGATTTTACATTTTACATTTCACCCCTGGTCTAGAGTGCATCAAATGTGCCTTAACAGACACATTTGCCCAATTGAAATAAAAGCTTTACTCACTTATGGCGGGAGGGGACAATGTGGTGGCTCAGCCGTTAATATGCTGGGCTTGTCCTATTAAGAACCTGGGCTGCCACCCCATCACTTGGCAGCCCAGGTTCAAGACCTGAGTGCCACGTGATGGGTTGAGTTGGGTTGAGCTCCCGTCCTCACCCCAGCTCCTGCCAACCTAGCAGTTTGAAAGCATGCAAAAATGAGTAGATAAATAGGTACCACGTTGGCGGGAAGGTAACTGCTCTGTGACATTATGCTGGCCACCTGACAGCGGAAATGTCTTTAGAGAGCAGTGGCTCAATGGCCTTGAAACGGAGATTTATTTATTTATTTTATTTATTTTATTTAATTTATATACCGCCCTTCTCCCGAAGGACTCAGGGCGGTGAACAGCCATAATAAAAACAATGTACAAAAATAGAATTTAAAAGCAGATTAAAATAATTAAATCATAGGCTGAATTTAAAACTCTCAGTTTAAAACCAATTTTTAAAACCCAATTAAAACCAAATTAAAATCATTTATCCCATCAGAGCGGCTTGCTGGAATAACAGGGTCTTCACTGCACGACGGAAGGCGCGGAGGTTGGGGATCCTTCGTATGTCTGGGGGTAATTCATTCCAGAGGGCAGGGGCCCCCACAGAGAAGGCTCTCTCCCTGAGGATCGCCAGTCTACATTGTTTGGCTGATGGCTCCCTGAGGAGGCCCTCTCTGTGTGAGCATACCAGTCGGTGGGAGGCAATCGGTGGCAGAATGCAGTCTTGTAGATAGCCAGGTCCTAAGCCATGGAGCGCTTTAAAGATGTTAACCAACACCTTGAAGCGCACCCGGAAGACCACCGGGAGCCAGTGCAGCTCGCGCAAGAGGGGTGTTACATGGGAACGACGGGTTGCCCCCATTATTACTCGCGCGGCCGCATTCTGGACCACTTGGAGCCTCCGGGTGCTCCTCAAGGGGAGCCCCATGTAGAGAGCGTTACAAAAGTCGAGACGGGAAGTGACGAGGGCGTGAGTGACTGTGCGCAAGGCATCCTGATCCAGAAAGGGGTGCAACTGGGAAATCAGGCGAACCTGATAAAAAGCCCCCCTGGCCACGGCCGTCATATGATCATCCAAAGACAGCCGTGAGTCCAGGAGGACGCCCAAGTTGCGAGCCCTCTCTGAGGGGGGTAAGATCTCATCCCCAATAGTCAGCGATGGTGTGAGCTGGATATATCGGGACGCCGGAAACCACAGCCACTCAGTCTTGGAGGGGTTGAGTCTGAGCCTGTTCCTCCCCATCCAGATCCGCACGGCCTTCAGGCAACGGGACATCACGTCAAGGGCATCATTGGGGTGGCCTGAGTTGAAATGTACAACTGCGTGTCATCGGCATACAGTTGACACTTCATCCCAAAGCCATGGATGATCTCGCCCAGCGGCTTCACATAAGTGTTAAACAGGAGGGGCGAGAGAACCGATCCCTGCGGCACCCCGTTAGTGAGGAACCTCGAGGTCGACTTCTGCCCTCCCATCAATACAGACTGCGTACGGTCAGAGAGGAAGGAGGAGAACCACCATAAAACGGTGCCCCCCACTCCCAACCCCTCTAGCCGACACAGCATGATACCATGATCGATGGTATCAAAAGTCGCTGAGAGGTCTAGGAGGACCAGAACAGAGGAGCAACCCCTGTCCCGAGCCCTCCAGAGATCATCAACCAATGCGATCAATGCCGTTTCCGTGCTGTAACCCGCCCTGAAGCCTGACTGGCATGGATCTAGATAGACAGCTTCATCCAGGAATCGAGGAAGTTGCCTTGCCACCACACTCTCGACAACCTTCGCTGCGAAGGTTGAGATGATAGTCAACGACGACTAGCAGAGTAAAATTCGCAAGGATTCCTTTACCTTTTTTAAAAACCTTCAATATTATCAGGTTCTTCTGAGAAGTCTTCAGTGAATCTGTAATCTCCTTTCATAGCAAGAGATTTATGGTCAATGAAATCAGGCTGGAAATCCATTTGATTAGATTTTTTAAAAGATATTTCATGCCACCTTATTTTTTAATAAACAACTCAAGGCAGCCAACATTGCTAATATTCCTTCCTCCTCTATTTTCCCTACAACAATTCTGTGTGTGAGGGGGGGAGAGAGAGGGAGAGAGAGAGAGGGAGAGGGAGAGAGAGACTGATCCAAGTCACCCAATGGGCTTTTATGCTTTAAGACGGGACTAAAATGTACATCTGTTGATTTCTAGTTGTCTCCTTAACTACTACAGCAAACTGGCTTTAGGCAGACCTATAGTTCCATGTAATTCAGGATCAATTTACTAATAAATCACTGTTCTTAATCATTTTCAGTATCAAAGTTACATTGAATACACTAAGACTCTTCCTCTGAATCCTGCCCCAGAGATATTTGGGATGAACTCCAATGCCGATATCACCAAGGATCAAGCTGAAACCCAGTTGCTGTTTGATAATATTCTTCTCACACAGGTGTGTCCCTTTTCAGTTCAACAACTAAGAACCTAGCTACCACTATTACAATCAATGGTTTTATGCACTTTGGGGGATAGTGTTTGAAATGCAGAAAATCAGCTTTTTCTTCCCTGTGGTGGGCCTGTAATCTTTGTGAATTGTCTGGCATATTAGACTGTGAAATACTACAATTAGGTTTTTACAAGAGCAGTTTCCAAATTGCGTGCAGAAAGATAAACTGTGGACAGTTCAAAAGGAATGTTGAATTGCCTGAGCACTGTAAAGCTTTTAAGTATCTCCAGTAAAGTCCAAAATACAGTATCGACTTTCTTCTGGGAATTCCACCAGTAATAATGAGTATGTACAAAGATGTCTGCAGTACTTTAGGAAGTCATCCTGGCCTGCAAGCCTCTAATGCTTTCCTATTTTTACTTCTATTTCTCAAACATATCATAATATAAGGTTCAGGAGATCTAACATACAATTTTATTTTCCCCAAGGATGAAAATATTTCCATTCCGTAGGGAAACATGGGCATACTGAGAACTAAGTCACAACAACAGGGACTTGAAAGGCACACACATATCTTCAAGCCACACAGGATGCCTAATGATTAAAAGTTTCGAAATTGCACAAGTGCTTGATTATGAAGCAAGAGGAACAGGTCCACCATCTAGACCAGGGGTGTCAAACTTGTTCCCATCATTGGCCGCATCAGGAGTTTGTTTGCCCTTGTGGGGGCTGGGGTGGGCGTGGCCTGGTCATTGTGGCCGACTGAGTGGGCGTGGCCGGGACCGGGGTGGCAGGGGACGCTGACATATCTGATCTAGACTATATGTGAGAAAGGCCTGGATCTCAATGCAATTAGAAATGTATGTGGCAAATGCAGATTTGAGTATTCTTAAAAATCTCCCGATTGCTTACCAATGGATTATAGCGAGGAAAACAAATATATGTGTACTCTAAAAGCCTCACTATCTTAGGGTCCATACTTAGTAGGATCATTCAGCTGGCTACTTCATAGTTGGTCAGATTGGAAGCAATGGGCTGGGAGCAGATTAACACTTCACTTCTGCTGATTTCAATAGTCCTGTCAGCCCGGGAAGCCATCTTTTTCTTTGGATCTTCAGGGCTGCCACACTTAGTGCTGTGGGAAACTAGGAGGGGGATTGCATAGAAGCGGTGGAGATATTTAGCCATAATAACATTCCTTTCTCTGAGAGTCAAGGACATTCGGCCCTGCATCTGGAGTGGCGTGACTGGGAAGCATCTTCAGTTGGGACGGTGCAATGATTGGACCATGTGATGGACATTTGGGTGCAGGGGAAGGGACTTGGACTTTCTTTTGGGTGGGGAAAACCTGGAAGCTTTCAGATTCGGGTTTCCCCAGATGTGCCAATATGACATCTCTAATAAAATGGAACTTTGAGGAATTTCTAGCCTCGGAGTCTTCTTTCGTTGGGGGTGTTACTTGGAACCCTGACAAGTACTCTAATACGAAAGCTGTTTCAAGTGAGGATAATCAGAAGGGCAATCTACTTTGCTGCCCTTGAGATATGTTACTTTATAATACTAGTCAGCTACATTAAATCTTCTGTTGTCCAAGATGCCCAGAGTATTAAAAAAAGCACAAAATGTCTCCAAGCCCAGAGTTTCTAATGCAAGAAACACAATTTTTGCATCTGAATTAAAGGACATCAACAGGCCATTTTCTGTCCAAGTTTAGATCCCCAGTAAAAGTTCTTCCTGCTGAACTGAAATATCTGGTAGGCTTTGCAGCATTTCACCGCTCTTTTTCTCTCTGTTTTGTAAATAGTCTCGTGCAACAGGTGCTGGTGCCAAGTCATCTGATGAAATTGTTCGCGAGGTGGCAACTGACATCCAAAGTAAACTTCCCTCTGACTTTAACATTGAAATAGCAATGAGGAGATACCCAACAACCTACACCCAGAGCATGAACACTGTGCTGGTCCAAGAGATGGGCCGATTTAACAAATTATTGCAAACTATACGAGACTCGTGCATCAACATTCAGAAAGCAATCAAGGTAAAATAAGCTGACGAGAAAGCGTATTTAGTTTGAATAGGCTGGAAAGAGTAGCTGTCAGCTCCCATTAGTTTCACTGGAGTCTTTGGGGATTTGCCCAATAGTTCTTTTAGTCTGAAGGGTTGAAATAATCCCTGAGCTCTGACCTTCACCGCTACTTGGGAGGTGCAGTTCTCAATTATAATAACATGCTCAGCATTATGCATCACCGCTGTTTTAGAAATCTATCAGTAGAGACAAGGAATAGGATGAAAAGCCATGGAAATATTTTGGGGACAGCAACCTAAGCTAGTGGCCTGCTATGCAGCCAGAAAGATGGTCTCCCAAAAAGTTGCGCAAATGTCAGTGACCCAAACTGAGCAATGAGCTAGTAAATTCTCTTTTCAACTCTTTCCTCTGCTAAAAGTTTAACATGGACTCTCTGTTTTAAGCCTTTTCCCCTTCTGGAATGAAATGGAACAGAACAGAATACAATACTTTATTGGCCAAGTGTGATTGGACACACAAGTACAGTAGAGTGGTTGTGTATCCAATTACACAATCCAATACAGTACAGAATACATCCTTACATGGCTGCCATCTGTTTGGGAAGAACCAACTAACAAATTCATTTTCATGATCTGTGTGATAGAACTTACCTAATACAACTATTGACAATAAATAACACTTGATTAAATCTGTATGCCGCCTGACTCTAATGACTGGGCAACATACTATGTAGCTCAAGTAGTGGTAGAGGGTGAAATACAGTAGTTAATTTTCAAAGTTGTTGTACCTGTTTCATCAGAACTTTTGCTTATTGTATAGCCGACATCCTACAACTAAACTGTGTAACAGAAATATGAAGTGTATCAATCCTAATAATAAACGCAGGCATGTAAACTGAGTAGTGGCTCATTGTATGTGTTGCAACCGCATATCAGAGTACAAGCTTCTATAGTAACATGGCAGATTTTGAGTGACCACTGCATAGAGACTAAATTACTAAACTCAACTACTCCTCAGAGGCAATATTTGGTAAAGCTATATGATATGGAGAGGGACAAATTCACTTTTCTTCTTTTGTATCTCAAACAGGGTTTAGTGGTGATGTCTGCAGATCTGGAAGAAGTAGTAAATAGTATTTTGAAAGGAAAAATTCCAGGCATGTGGATGAGTAAGTCTTATCCAAGCCTCAAACCTCTTGGCAGCTATGTAAATGATTTTCTTGCCAGATTGAAGTTCCTTCAGGTGAGCATTTCACTTAAAGTTTTGATTCTAGGAATTGAAACCTTTCTTGATCTCGGTGTGCTTTAGATATGTATATCTACAATTCATCATCCGATTTAGGAGGTTTTAGGAAAAGCTGCACCATTTCTCTGTATATGCATATGGCTTTAAATACTCTTATAGACGCACATCGCATGAAAGAGGTATAATTAATATCCAAAACACTACTTCAGATTCTGGGTGCATGCTGTTTACAATGATTTGAGTATTAGGGCATATGTTATATAACCTACCCTGTTTTCCCCAAAATAAGACATCCCCTGATAATAAGCCCAATCGGGCTTTTGAGTGCATGGCAATAAGGCCAAGCCCTTATTTCAGAGTTCAAAAAAAATATAAGACAGGATCTTATTTTCGGGGAAACACGGTAGTACAATGGCTCTCTGTTCAAGTTGTGTCGCTGAGCACAGAATACTGACTTTTCCCATTACTGAATGCCTGCACTTCAGAAGTCACCTCAAACCGAAGTACATAAACATTAAGTGCTGGAGACCCATCTTGCTATGATGCCTTGGTAACAATTTGGTGAAATTTCCTGCTATTGATTAAAAGCATTTTAACATAAGATTTTAGATTGAATTCATAAACAGAGAAAACATGGTTTGCCATCGACAAAAAGGAGCACAGGAAATATAACTCTCTTGGACATTCTGAAGGGGGTTATAGAACACTACAAGACAATTTTATCATCTTTAGTTGCCTAGGGTGTTCTTGTTGTGCTACCATCTAGAGTTGAGGTAGCAAATGTGGTATTCTAATATTATATGGTAGTCAGTCCCTGGTCACGTTAGTTGGGATTGACAGAACCCAGGATCTGACACACCATGGGGTCCACTGTCATCCTAAAAGAGCCTTGCACAAACATGAGGCAATCTCCCCACAAAACGTGCAAAAATCTGATTTTCCTTTGCCACTCATGGCACATTTAGTAAGGCTTGCCCATTGCTGGGGGAGGGGGAATCCAGTGAGCAGGTTGCATTCCATCAATACATCTTGATACAACCTAGTGAATTCATTTGTTAATATTAAACTAAATTTCCTCCTCGTCCTGTCATTGCAGACCTGGTTTGAAACTGGCACTCCCCCTATGTTCTGGCTGTCTGGATTTTTCTTCACACAAGCCTTCTTAACTGGTGCCCAACAGAATTTTGCCCGGAAATACACCATTCCAATTGATCTCCTAGGGTTTGATTACGAAGTTCTGGAAGACAAGGAATACAAACATGGCCCCGAAGATGGTGAATCTACAATCAGATTGACAACTCTATAATTGGGAGAACTTTATTTTAATTAGCACTTTTGTACTCTACCCTTCAACTCTCAAACATTTGGGGTGGAAAATTGAGGAAATGGAATCTAAGTTTCTTAAAATCATTATGAAGTTAGGTTGAGGCTATATGAAAGTTCATATGCTAAGCAGAGACGTGCGTTATCATATCCCTCCTACCCTTTGTCCACTTGATCTGCATATTTTCTTTATGTTCCATTACTAGTTTAATTGAATTACAAATTCAGGTCAGGGAAATTGGTCATAGTAAATTCCATGAGATTATCACAAAGATTAAGAGGTCTAATTGTTTGTTATGGCCACATGTTTGATACAGAAAACTTGCTTCTGAATAGGAAACCGCACGTAAGTCATACTTTTCAAGCCAGGGCAAAGCTGCAACCCATCTCCTATCTGTTTATTTCCGTATACAGAAATAATCATTGCCTGAGCTTTGTCTTTGCAAGTCGTACAGAATCCATTTCTAGATATGGGCTTCCCTAATGGGAACGATCAAAAACTCATAATCCAATGTAAAGTTCAGTTACAAAACAAAATTCCACAAATCATTTTATATCAACATATCCTTTTCTTTTTCAAATAAAAAAACAGGAGTCTATGTTCATGGATTATTCTTGGATGGAGCTCGTTGGAACCGGAAGACGAAGAAATTAGGGGAATCTTACCCCAAAATCCTTTATGATAATATGCCAGTGGTTAGTATCTTCCTGCTAAATACGATTTTTTTCTAGTAATCAGGTAGTCCTCAATTTACCTCAATTGAGCCTAAAATGTATGTTGTTAAGTGAGAAATTTGTTAAGTGAGTTTGCTCCATTTTACGACTTTTCTCGCCACGTGTTAAGTGAATCACTACAGTTCTAAAATTAGTAACACGATTTTTAAGTGAACCTGGTTTCCCCATTGACTTTGCTTGTCAAAAAGTTGCAAAACGGGATCACATGACTCCGGGACACTGCAACCGTCATAAATGTGAGTTATCGAGCATCTGAATGTAAATCAAGTGACCATGGGGAAGCTGCAAAGGTCATAAGTGTGAAAAATGGTCATAAGTCCCTTTTTTCCAGTGCCTTTGAACGGTCACTAAATGAACTGCTGTAAATTGAGGACTACCTGTATCAATTGACTTGGGTTGAAGCAAACAACCCAAGGCCTTCATGGGCTTGATAGTTCCATGAAGGGGATTCAAACATGCACATTACCTGTGTGTAAGCAACTCAAGTATCATATGTGACTATATAACCCACTTCTTAAATTGTGCTATAATTGCATTTGATTGTGCCACTATGCTGATTGGCTTGATTTGGTCTGTTCTCGCCCAGATAAAGGGCAGTACCTTGTAATCCCCTGGCATCTTAATGGTCTCCTTCTACTTGCTACAGATGTGGCTTAAGCCTTGCCGAAGGTCAGACATTCCCAACAGACCCAGTTATTTGGCTCCGGTGTACAAGACAAGTGAAAGACGAGGAACTTTGTCCACTACGGGCCATTCTACCAATTTTGTGATTGCAATGATTTTGCCTTCAGACAGGCCAGAGGAACACTGGATTGGACGAGGGGTGGCCCTGTTATGCCAGCTCAACTCCTAACCTAAGGCAAGCCGCTGGGAAAAGAGAGGCTAATTATCCCAGCCTGCCACATTCAGTATCTTTTTTGTATCTTTTTTTTTTTCTAAAGAAATTCAAATGTTTCAAAATTTTTAAATACACTTTATTTGCATCTTTTAAGTTGTAAAAAAAAATTAGAATAAATTGAATGAAATAATAATAAAACGTTCTTGGGGTAAAAAGCAAGTCTGCATAATTGTTTATTCAATAATTTTATTTTCTTATGTTCCTTGTGAATAAGGAACAGACATAAACACAACACTGTTGACAATGGACAAAAAACAGCATTTCATCATTTCCAGCTTTATATATATATATATATTTATATTTATATATATTTTAAAAATGGATTTTGTTGTAACAAATCAAAACAACACCCCACCCCCTTCCAAAAGCTGTACCTCAAATATATTTCAGGACCATAATCACATTGTTTTAACCGTAAGGAAAGAAGTCACACTGCATCCTAGGATGCTACAGCATTTTCTAAGCAATCATCATATCACAGCTGATTCAGTGCAGTGTGATCAATATGGGATGTCACACAGTGACAGCATTTTAAGATACAAGTAACATTTATGCCCTCTAACAAGTACACATTTAAATGAGACTGGACTCCAAGTGGAAGGGAATGATGAATCCACGTAGAAATGTAGTGGAATCCCAATTGTCCCAAATGTGATCACTTAATTGTATTTCAAAAAATTGGGGGAATTCAGCAGCCAAGGAAAACAGGGGAAAGGGCTGCTCTACGGCTCTTCACAAAGTGTAACAGGCACACAAGTGAATGAGGGAGGATCGTCTCCCGAAGGCTCACTAAAATCCTAACATTCCACCACAGGGCTGGTGTTTTGTAGAAAAAAAAAATTATTACTTGGGTCTAATTATTTTCCCCAGATTGACATTACATTATAGAACATGCCAGCAGAACGCAAAAGGAAAAAGTACTACCTGAAGTAGAGAAAGCTTTATTCATAATTACAAAAATAGACTTTGAAAAAAATTTTGTATGCCTGACTTTTTTTTTTTTTGTCAAAAATAAAAATAAAAATAAAAAAAAAATCTCCCTCAGCAATCTGGCAGACACTAATAAATCAAGAATCCAAAGGCGCAAATCTTAGGAGAAGGAAGTCCCACTGATAGATACCTAAGGGGAAGTCAGCAGCATCTCCTCTAGCTTGCAGCCAAGCATTTTTAGCTGGAGTTGAGCTACTCTCTCTAGTAAAGAGAGCGAGACCAAAGAAGACCCAACCTTACAGTCTTCACAGTTGTTCTGAGATCCCAGTGGGTATGCAGTTGGTAAGGGAGTAGGAACCAGTTCTCCTGGAGCCACCAGCTAATCAAAACACTGCTGTTAGTATTCAAAACCCCGCCCACAAAAGCCACCATCACTGACATACCTTCAAAGTAGACAACACTTGCACAAATGCAGGAATGTCTAGAGAAAAAGTCAGTGGAATGATCAAAAAGTAAATTGGAATGAAAGCGTATCTGGTTTTGTAACATATAGGAACTCTGATGGGAATCAAAGAAATTCCCCCCTCCCTGCTAAAATCCAAACCCACCAACCTTTCTTTGCAGCTCAGCTTACATATACTTTAAAAAAAAAAAAAAGGAAGAAAAATGGTGGAAGAAACTAACTCCCAAGATTACTTTAGGATTAACCTGTTGAGTTCTTGTTTCCTGGGACTGGAAGTCTGCTGCACTCATGATCTCTTACAGTCTATCTCTAGGTGTTTGATTGGCACAAACATTCTCCCTACGGTGGAGCTAATCCTTACAGAATTAAGGCTTTTCCCCAAATCTGTATGTGCCATGACACTGGCACAACCGCTTGACTATCATAGAAGGCTTGATCTATGTAATCCCTGCAGCACACCTCCCTGGCATAGGTTTCTAGGAACCCATGCACCGATGGGGGGAGTCATCAAGGAGGCAGCAGGTCCCCTTGCTGGAGAGGAAGCACTGCCAAGATAGGAAGTCACCTGCTTGGCTTCTGGGAGGAGACCTCGGGTCTTCTACACTGCAGAAGGAACCCAACTGCAACAAAGACAGGGATCAAAGCCCAGCAGAATAAAAGAAAGTTCAAAACAATGAAAGCAATCTTCGAAAGGGGGCCTTGGGGAGAAAATTCCCAATGTCAAGTGGCTGCAGATGCTCCAAATGTAGATGGCATGGCACTGAATTCACACATTCAAAACTGTTTTCAAGATTCATGTCAAACGAACATGAAAAAGGGCTGCTGTCAAAGAAACCTGAGGCAGGACCTCCCTTAGTAACAGAGAAGGAAGTATGAACTGCTCAAAAACGGCACTGCTATCTACTCCACAACTGCAGCCGGGGGATTGGAGGAAGTCCACAAGCAATATTTAGCTATCCGGCATTTTGCTAATCTATCTCCCACAAGCTAGCATGAAATAGCTAATGCTTTCCAACCCCACACTTTCCCAAGGTACACAGGCTTGATTCAGAGATCTGCAGCCTGCTTTTCCTCGGGCTTCAAAAGAGTACAATACCACCATAATAACGAAGGGGCTCAAAAATTTGCAAAGGAGCCAGTAACTGCAGAGCTGCATAATAGTGGCTGCAGACAAGAACACATGCTTGAAACCCTGTATTAAACAGCTGATTGGCAAGGAGGGAGGAAAGGGGGAGGAAAGTTCAATCCAGGACCGAGAAAAGGGGGAAGGAAGTTCAATTCAGTGGCTGAACCAGAAAAACAACCCGGTTTTACTTTGGTCATACCATTCAGCGAAGTGCAAAAGAGCTGACCGAGCAGGCAACAGGGCTGGGAGCAAATGCAATCCAATAATAACATGCTAGAAACAATTCATCCTTTCTTGCTTTGTTTAAAAAAAAAACATTAAAAAGGTAACCCCTCCCAGAATGGTTCTAGTTCTGCACTGCCAACTAATTTCAGTTGCGAGCCTGTGTGTGTTACAGGCTGGGACAAGGAGCCCGGGCAATGACCTAGCTTGGTGCGTGAGCTCTGTGGATATATAGGGGTGCCTTTCACCATTTGCTCGAATACAACACAAAAGGCTTTGTCAGCAGGGTGTGATTTCTGCTGCACGTGGCCAGAGCCAAATAGAAACGATATGTTTGCAACAGCATCTCATGCATCATGTTTACATGCTCTGCTTCCAACACAACTTGATTTAAAAAAAAAAGAAAAAAAAAAGAAAATACTGGACCAAATCAATCGTCTTTTGTTTGTCTCTTCCTTCCCTTGAGCTGGAAAGAAGCAGAGCCTGTTTAAACAGATACCAAAATACAGTTACTGATAAATCAGTGTGTGTCACTGCTTTGTCTGGGAACTGATGTGCATACAGTACCGCAGGGCAGACTAAAAAAAGTCTTACAGTAGCATGACTGCAGTCACAGTTGAGTACTGGAAATTTTCAAAACTGAATGTCCAACACTATTTTGTCTTCAAAAAGGGCAATCACGAGCATGATGGCAAAACCTAGGACAAGCCCCAAGTTCTGGAGGACGAACTGGCCCACCGGACAGTAACCGTGCTCTTCGTTGTCTCCATCCCCATGAAGCATCTCTGGAAGCTGAAAGGAAGGAAAGGTCTGAATAACCCTTTTAAATCAGGGACTCTCCATCTTCAATTCAGAAACCTGACAAGGACGTTCTGCTTTGAAATGATGGATCTGCACTGACAGAGGGCTGGGACAGTTTCACCAGGTCAGGCTGCTTTTCCCATGAACTTATCCTCCCACAGAATTCTGTGCATCACTGCTGTGACTTAAAATCTGATTTCTGGAAGCCCAAGCTATTTACCCAAACTTTTTTCACTTTCCTGTATAATCAAGAATTACAGTATTACAACCACAGGATTGTTTTTATTAGTTTCTCTGTTTATTTCAACCCCAGATGCTCTGTATTAATTAATTAAACTGCCACCCATCCACCAAAAGGAACTCCGGTTAGCAAACTATAACCATTATCCAAGTTTATTTGCAAATAAGGCTATTATTCTTAGCATATAGTTCAGCTACTCCTCCCTCCCTCGTTATTGCTACTGTTCCCTTTGGACAAATGGTAGACTTCAACTGCCATCTTCTAATTATAAGTCATTCCATCAAATCTTTCTTCAACTCATCATATCTGCTTTTCTGTGCTAGGAATTCAAGGTCATCCCTGATCCGTCCTAGTGTGGGCAAGCTATTCCCATTCTGGCTCTTTCTACTACTCCCTCGCTGACTTCCTATATGGCCTGGGTCTTCTTGGTATTAGCAGAGATGCAGGCTCCAAAGGAATCTTCCTCAGCCTGGGAAACCAGCCAGGCTCCAAACACTGCCCTACCCCAAAGGCCACAGGCACACAACACTACGTATATATTGCAGATCTTACCATGTCCACAAGGGCCACGTAGAGGAACATGCCAGCAGTGACTGCAAAGATCCAAAGAGTGATATTATTCGCGTATTGTCCCACAGCTGTTCCTATTAGCATTCCCACATAAGCCATCATCGCAGAGAGGAGGTTGTAAACAATGGCCTGCTTCACAGTCATGCCCGCCTTCAGAAGTACAGCAAAGTCACCTAGTGGAAAAGCAAAAGCAATAGTACAATCACGAGTGCAGCAATGGCTTATCCAGTCTAATCAGGGACATTCTTTCTTACTCAAAAGATCCCTGAATATATACAGTATATGTCCATGCAACCCCTGGGTTCTATGATCAACATGGTTTGAGGAACAATTCTTTAAGAATTAGCATTTCATTTTGAAAAACTATATTTGTACTGATGGCTACAACAACCACATGACAAGAAACGTAACGTGATAGCTTTCTGATTCATTTCTTGGCTAAGTAGAACTTCTGGTGGTTAACTTCTGGGGCTGTTGTCTAGGGGGAATAGGCATGACAAGGAAGATTCATGCTGCAGAAGGGAGAGAGGAGCATGCAACCTTTAAGTTGCCTCCAAAAGTTTAACCATTCAGTAGTAGTCTAGCCATGTTATTTCTTTATATCTCTATATCAGAGTGCCTGCCATCTGTTACAGGTAGTCCTCGACTTACAACAGTTCATTTAGTGACCGTTCAAAGTTACAACGGCACTGAAAAAAGTGACTTATGACAATTTTTCACACTTACAACCATTGCAGCATCCCTATGGTCATGCGATCAAAAGTCAAGATGCTTGGCAATTGGTTTATACTTATGATGGTTGCAGTGTCCCAGGGTCATGTGATCACCTTTTGTGATCTTCTGACAAGCAAAGTCAATGGGGAAGCCAGGTTCATTTAACAATCGGGTTACTAACTTAACAACTGCAGTGATTCATTTAACAGATGTAGCAAGAAAGGTCGTAAAATGGGGCAAAGCTCACTTAACAAATGTCTTACTTAACAACATAAAATTTGGGCTCAATTGCAGTCGTAAATCTAGGACTACGTGTACTGTTAATCTGGCTGCTTTTGTCCCAACAAAGCAAGAATGACAAAGGACTGGCTAGCAATTCAGCTGCCGTTGCCCCTAAAAAAAACTATGATTGTAAAAGCATAGTTTGCTGCAGGATAAACTTTAGAAATAAAGAGTCTGAAAATCAAAGCAGGGATGCATAGGGAGAGAGGCAGCTGACATCCCTTAAGGCTGTAAACACGATCAGCTGATCCTTTCCTGATATTCTGGAACTGAAGAGAATTGAACAAAATGCTCTCTGACTGTGACTGGATTTGGGACAGGGGAGAAAAGAAAGTGTGAAAAGTGCTAGACAACAAAACACAGCATTATCCCTGAGACAGTGAAGCACACGGGGGCAAAAAAACACCTTCTTCCCCTGCAGCGAAGGCACTTTGAAGCTAAAACACTAGAAATTTAGTTTACACTACGAGAGAGGACGACGACAATACATCTCAACTGAACAAAGATATGCACGAGCTGTGGACAGGATATTGTATCTATACAATGCAAGATTTGGACAGATTGTGCAGTCTCCCTGAAGTGCTGCAGTATCCATTCCTACATTCAGGCCACTTAGCAGGGAGACCTTTCTCAATTTCAATTGATCAAAAATATCACCCAAGCCCAGCGCACATAGCAGCCCACCAACTTCTACATATGAACTACATATTCAGCAAAGCCTCCCAGAGCCTGTGGAAGCAGCTGTCAAGCCTATCAACCACAGAAACCTGGGACCTCCCTCCAGTAAAGTTTGTTCAGCCTTCCTTTTATCTCCAGCAATGCTGCTTGGCTTCAAGTGGGTGGCAGCAGGTGCCAATGTGGGGAAGAATGCCACAAGGTCATCCAGAGATCCTTGCAGCTACATCTGGTGGCTCAGCAGACTAAAAGCATTGTGATTAACACCAGCTGTCTGCAATTACTGTAAGTTCAAATCTCCCCAGGCTCAAGGTTGACTCAGCCTTCCATCCTTTCTATGGTAGGTTAAATGAGGACCCAGTTTGTGGGGACAATAAGCTGACTTTGTATAAATATACAAAAGTATGAAGGCTATTGCTTAACGCATTGTAAGCTGCCCTGAGTCTCCGGAGAAGGGCGGCATATAAATCAAATTAAAAAAAAAATCTGATGATTTAACAGCTTTGTTATTGTGATCGCTTATGTATTTTATTTTATTTTATTTTCCACACCTTTCTGAATTACCTCAGTGTATACAAGTGCGCAGCACCTTGGTATACATGGCAGTTTTCATTTCTACTGGTGTCAATCTAAATTATGATTTTTATTTTCATTGTTCCTCAGCTGAATCTGAAACGAGCAAGGCCTAGCCTAAGAATGCAGCTGCGCTAGCTCTATGGCTAAAACCAAATAAATTCAGGGTATCACGAGCTATATAAATAATCACATCCATTAATAAGGCATTTTTGATTCACAGACCGAAGAATAAAAGCACAGCTGACATCACAATAGCTGATTACCCAATTCATGAGGAAGTTCATGGCAAAACACTGCTATGGATGTGCTGATTCCTCCAGTTAAGCCAGCACTGAAAGCAGCTCCTGGAGAGGAGAGAGGTGAGGGTAGAAGACTAAACAAAATGACGTTTTTAATTGGTTATCTTGACAAGGCTATTTTTAAACAAAACATCAGTGATGATAAAGGTAGCATTTTTGGCTGAGAGATTGTCAGGTTAACAACCGAAGTAATGGCTCAAATACTCATGCTTTCACTTCAAATTATTGAAATAGTTCATGGATCTATATGCTAGGAAAAAAAGAGTTGCTCTGGAATTTGAGAAAGGACTACTTTTTATAGTAGATCTGGAATATCATCAATAGGAGACCTGCCTGGTCATGTACCAGAGGTGAGTATAAAATGGGGAAAAATCATTTGTTTGGAACTACAAGGCTCCAAAGAATCATTGAATCAAGAATCAAAGACCCGCTCCAGTTCAAGAAAACTGAACCTCGAAAACTTTGCTTCAGGTTTTGGATAATACCACATATTGACATACGAGTCAGATTTGTCCTCCTTCTCAACCAGCAGATCTCAAGTTGGGCATATTGCCCTGCCCTGCTCCCCACCCCCACTTCCCAAGCAGGAAGATAACTTTGCAGAATGCAAATATGAGCCCCTTTTGGAGTGAAGCAGCTACCGCATGAAAACTTCTAAAGCTATACCCAGGGATCTATAATCAAGAACTCACAAAGAGAAAATGGCATTTCTTAACATAATTGCATTCCTTCCCCTTCCCCATATAGATCAGCAAGTAATTTGTGGCTACAAAGAAAGGAGGCCTTTGATACTTTGAAAAGGACTGAGGAAAGTGAAGAGCAGGCCTTTTGCTACTGAGGTGCTGCATAATCTGCCAGGAGCAATTAAAGCAGAGGTCTCCAATCTTGGGAACTTTTAAGACTTGTGGACTTCAACTCCCAGAACTCCCATGCTGGTTGGCGAATTCTGGGAATTGAAGTCCACAAGTCTTAAAGTTCCCAAGATTGGAGACCCGTGAATTAGAGAAAAGGATTTATTTAGCACCACTACTTCCCCTGATGAATCTCTCTTGCTTTTTTTCCCCTAAATCAGACACACACTATCCCATTTCCCTCCCCCTCACCTCAAGTTTATTTGTTGCAAAGAGCACCCCAAACTATCCCATCCCATCTCCAAACCTTTTACTTTGCTTACCAATGGCCAAGCCGTCACTAAAATTGTGGATCCCATCTCCCATTATTACCATCCAGGCAATATTAGCTATTCCGGTGTCTTTTAAGTCTGTGCCTGAATGGCAGTGTCCATGAGAGTGATGGGAATGTTTATGTGGCCAGAGATGGTTGTGCTTCCTCACTATTATTTTAACATCTCGACGATGGCTCCCATATTCTGCATCTGAGAGATTGTTGCTCTGGGCATTATGAGAGATGTCATTATGGGAGTGGAGCATCCGATTTTCCTCCTCGGTAGCAGACAGGAAGGCCTTTGGCAGAGAGTCAAGGTGGCCATCCAGATCTGTTAATTCAGTTTCATTAAGTCGATCATCGGACAGTACGGAATCATCTGCTCCTGAAGGGGATGAACCCAAGAAATATGTAAGTTAGCAAGGGATGAATAGGATGTATTAATTAGGATAGCAGTGCTATCAATTTTCTAAATTAATCATTCCCAGGAATGCTAAATGGAGATATTTTGGGAGCAACACAGCCTTATATTTGAAAGTCACGTTGCCAATCTTGATTACAACATAGAATATTGTTTAACCCAGTTACAAACACTTTGCATTACTCACTCCAGCTATTATCTAGTACAGGAATCCCCAATCCTCAGGCCGTGGCCCACTATCATGTCTTGGCCTATTTGGAACCGGGCAGTGCAAGAGGTGGGTTAGCACACACATGCGCAGCTCCACCCACACAAGCAGCAGGTCCATGCACACACATGCCTGCCACTCATGCAGCCCAGTTCCCTCTCCCCCCTCAGCTGGGCCGCCAAGCCACAAAGGTTAGGCAACGCTGGTCTAGTATTGGCAATAAATGTGGGTTAGGAGAGGGGAAAAAGAGGCGTTTTTATGTGAAATAGAAGAGATGGAAACAAAAAACTTAATGAACGTTAAGTAGAACATGCTAAAATATATTTAAGGTGTTTGAATATATATAAAGATGTGTACATGAGAATACATAAGAACATTTGTTCATATAGCAGGGCAGATAAAAAGCCTATGTCTGTGTGATGCTGTATATGTTGAGGTGGTTGTTTTCTTTCTTTTGTTTTTTTGTAATTGGCATTCTAATTATGGATGCTCGTATTACTGTGAACTTGGGAAAGATATTGAGCACATACTTTCAAGGAACTACTCCAAATTCAGTTGTTTATATCTGAAAGCGGGGTAGGGGGAAAAAAAATACACCCAGAACTTGGACAGCCATAGACATCCTGGATAGACAATGCTAAAATAATTCTTAAGTCTTCTATGGTTGTATTACTGTTCATTTTTATATGGCTATGGAGCTACATACAGAGGCTTTTATGTATAAACAGACCCAACTCTGCTCCTAATAGAGCACATTCTGACATCACCAAAGTGGTGGTTTAGGAACCAAGGGACAAGGTGAAACTATAGTTCAAGTTCCTAAACAAATCCTAATCTCAGAAGACACAAATAAGGGGACATCAATCAAAATGGTCCTGCATGCAAATATATTAACACACCATGTCACTTGTTTTAACTCTAAATCATAGTTTGCAAAAAGCATAGTTTTCTATTTTGGCTTCTAGCTAACTATTAACTAGGATTCAATAATTTGACAATGATGTATCACATACACCCAAAAAAAACACCCCTTCCTAATTTGTATGTGAACGAGAAGCCAAAATTTATAAGGCAGTTCATAATAAGCCCCATTTTTTTTAGAATTGCAAAAATCCATACATTTGGGGAGAAATTAATCAAGAATTTTGTCAAAGCAGTATCTTCCAAATATTACTTGGGCAGCATTCAAAAAATATTCTCCAAAGCAGTATCTGCTCCAATAATATACAGTATTATATAATACATACGCATTATGTATATGTTACACACATACATAATAAAAATATATAGAGATTTAAATTTGAATGGATTGGGGAACGTGTTAACATTTGTTGATTACCTTTGCTTTATTAAAGGGCAGCAGATATAAATATTATTCATTAATGCAGAAGAGTTAACTAATCTGCTAAATCCATATTGGCAATTGAGGTAAGATACGGAGTTTGCACAAAAGCTGCAGTGATAGTGGCAGCCTGGTCATAAATGAGATACCTGCTAGTGGCTTGAGTTGAAGCCAGTCAGCATCAGGCCTGTTTAGCTTATGATCTGAAAGTTTCCTTCCAATGGGCGATTCATCAACCTTTTGTTTCTTCTTACACCATTTCTGTTTTGTCTGAAAGAGAGAAAAAGACTCAAGTCTTAGTGATTTTTAACCTTGAAGGCAAAGGGAAAGGACCCATTAGAACAACTTCCTGGAATAATACAAAGGAACACATTCCACTAAAGAGCCTGAAATTGCTCAGCTTTAGAACCTTGTTGAAGCTAATTTTAGGCAATTAGCAGAAACATGAATCCATCTCTTTTCAACAGAAAAGTCTCATTAAGAATGTTGCTGTGCCACTTGTCAATTCCACTTTCCGTATTCTATTATTTTGTTCAAATCTATGTCATTAATCTATGCAATATCTTTTCACTGTGACTCTTCCCAAATAGTGCAAAACTTTTCTGCAAAGGATACACATTCACACCCTTAACTAGAGAAGAATTAGTTCTGTTCTTAACGTACAACATGGTGGCATGTGCATATATGTATGTATGTATGTATGTATGTATGTATGTATGTATGTATTGCATACATACATACTCTTGATATCTGGGTCTTTTCTTCTCTAGGCTCCCAGGCAAAATAATTTGGGGAGCTGCAGTAAGTTTTGCACACAGATTCCAAACATTTCAGATCCATCAGGGACAGTAAAATGTGGTCACATAGTAAAGATTGCTCAGTTTGCAGTTAAGCTGTCAAAAGAAAGAGCATCTTAGGCCACATGTATCTTAAGCCATTTTCCAAAATCATGCAGTTCCAGAGGGCAATTATATACAGGAAGTCCTTGTTTAACAGTGGGAACTGGGACCACCAACTCCATTGCTGGGAGCAACATCACATGATTACACCAATTTATGAAGTCCCAGTTGCCATTGTTAGGCGAAACCTACACAGTCAATGTCCTGCAGTCACATAAAGACTGCCTGTTCACTTCTCCATTGACTTTGCTTGTTGAAATGGCAATAGCACTTAGACTTATATACCAGTTCATAGTGCTTTATAGGCCTCTCTATGTGGTTTACAGAGTCAGCATATTGCCCCCAACAACCTGGGTCCTCATTTTACTGACCTTGGAAGGATGGAAGGCTGAGTCAACCTTGAGCTGGTCAGGATCGAACTGCTGGCAGTCAGCCTGCAATACTGCATTCTAACTACTGCACCACGGCAATGAAAACTGGCAATAAAAGTCTCAGTTGGTGACTATGTGATTGCAGGGTGCTGTGATGTCATCACTGCAGGCCAACTGTCAAGTGCCGAGATCATCATCATGGGACGATGGGGACACTGCAATAATCCACTGTAAATCCCCTTCGTTCATGTCATGTAACTTTGAAGATTACATGTGTAAGGCCAGAAAAAAACATGGCTGCCTTAACAGCTCTCAAGAAATATCACAAGGTTGTTCTTCTTTAGTGACCAGAATTGGGATCAGCAGCTTGGTTGTTAAGCAACATGCTCACTAAATTAAACCAGGACTGTATTTATGATCTTACTTCACTTTTTCTTTGCTTTTACAGACCCGCAATGGGAAGACTGATCACAAGATTACTTTTTCATCATTGTTGTAACTGAATGGTCAATAAACGAGGCAGTAACTAAACAAGGAGTACCTGTATTCTGAATCAGAGTCCAGTGTTTGAGTCCAGATCTCTGCCCAACTCTCCAATATCCAACTCTTAGGAGCCTGAGTGGCGTAGGAGGCTAATGCCTCCTACTAAGGCAGCATTTAACATCCAGCTGCCTGCAATTACTGCGAGTTCAATTCTCACCAGGCTCAAGGTCGACTCAGCCTTCCATCCTTTCTAAGGTGGGTAAAATGAGGACCCGGTTTGTGGGGGCAATAAACTGACTTTGTATAAAATATACAAAAGTATGAAGGCTATTACTTAACACATTGTAAACCGCCCCGAGTCTCCGGAGAAGGGCGGCATATAAAAATAAATAAAATAAATAAATAAATAAATAAATATTATTATCCACTTTTGAGGACCAAGCAAACTTGAGAGATGGAGATTTAATACAGAAATAAATTTAACGGGGTTCCTGTCGGATGACTGCAATAAGAGCTAACTGACTAGCTGAAATTATATACCTATTCCTTCCTATCCATTTTCTTTACTGTGCAATCTTATTATATCTTAGAAAACTGGATTTGTCAAAACATACCCTTTGTTTCTTATAGTGTTTGTACATTCGTATGCAGTGTTCAATAATGAACAAAAGGTAAATCCCTCCAAGGGCCACAAGTCCTTTCAGTACAGCATCATACTCTTCTAGGAAGTTCAATCCTCCATGGTCGTGGGAATGGCCATGCAGATGCTGGTGCTCATGCTGGTGCTCGTGCCCCTGGCCATCGTGGTGGCTGTGATTGTGGGCTCCTTGGGACTAATGAACGGAAAAAGATGATGTTACGCACAAAACATTTCCCAGCGGAAAGCCAAATCCAAATGATGTGGAATGATGCATTTCTCAGCTACAAAACAGTGATACCAAGTTCATTATCATTCTTATCTTAAAAGCAAGCATGACAAAGATCAAATTGGTCTAATATTCCTGTTCTCAGCAATGGTAAGTTAGATGCTCCCTGACAGTTCGAAATGAGCTCATAAGCAAATACAAAATAGTTTTGGGGTATATATGCCTATTCCAAATAATATCTTGGATAAATGATTTTGTAATGCTACAAGTGTACTCTCTATTGCGAAGCTTTAAGGATTTATTTATTAACAGATTTCACTTGTAGATTTTGAGACAGCAAGACAAGAATTATTAATTCAACTGCTTATTAGTTCAACCATGCCTAACTTTTTCCAAACGTAGGAGGCTCACAATTGGTTCTTGCTGACTGGCCTATATCCTTTATTTGTAGAATAGATATAACTGCTATGGTACGCAGGCTTTTTGTTCACATCTTTCTAACTTTTCAAAAAGAAGTGAGATACACAAAACCCGATCTCTACTTAAAAGCATTATTTTTAGTCTATCTACCCATCTCTGCTTGAAAACAAATGTTTCACAAGTAAACGAAGGCATAAGCCCTAGAATGAGACTGAACGTACATGTGGTAGCAGATGAAGTAGTGCATCTCCGCTCATGGTTCCTACAGCAAGAGCAACCAGGAAGGTGAGGAGAAATTTGAAGCATCCCTGATTGATTATAGGAATCAAAATCACGCCTAGCAAAGACAACAAGCTAATAACTGTGATAGAAATGATGCCACAGATCCAGGCTGTGAAAGGAAGGAAAAATGTGAATTAGAAAAATCACAAAAAAATCAATAAATTATAAACCAAATATCAAAAGAAAACATTATTCAAAGGAAACCTGCTCAGCTAAAATTTAACTATTTTATTGTATGTTTGAATAAAATACAAACAATTTTTATGACTTATTATGACTTATGTACTTTTCTAATGAATACAGGCTATGTGACAGATTTTTTAGAAATGTATAGTCCGTTAGATTAAATTTTATTATAATACTGAATAAATTATCTTTCATCTAAATGGGTTCATCAGAGTACATTTCAATACTGAAAAGCTAACACAACAACCCAAATCACTGACTAGTGAATTTATGTTATTTTTCACTGTTTTCACTTACTGACCACCTCCTAAGGACTTCGGGGTTTCTAGTACTGTATTGGAATTTTCAAGCAAAGACACATACAAGATGCCTTTTAGTGTAGCACAATTTGTGCTGTCAAATGTATGAAATTCTCCTATTTATCAAATATGCCTCTTGCACTAATAACAATGCAACACTGTTGCTCTGCTGAATATCTTTTCTTTACATGTTAGCTCTCTCCAGAAAAAGTGTAAATACATGCATGAAATTCATCAAAATAGAATACAATTGTCAAAATAGAATGCAATATAAGCATTGTTGTTGGTGAAAGGAAAGGAAAGGAAAGGAAAGGAAAGGAAAGGAAAGGGCGAGTCGAAGACAGATCTCCCAGATTTATGAAGCAGGTATGGATCATATTGGGTTTCTGCCAAATATTACATGCTTCAGTGTTCTTCCACTCACTTTCGAGAATGAATAAATACATTTGACTCTACATGTTATCGAAAATAAATAAAAGAAAAAGGCTTGACTTAGCCAATGCCATTTGATTCAAGTCTAAGTTTAGGCACCAGTTTGTTTAATTATTTTATTTTTTGAAATCTGGCCTGTATTACTTTATAAGTAACTCAAGGCGGTGAACAGATCTAATTCTTCCTCTTATTTTCCTCATAACAACAATCCTGTGAGGTGGGTTGGAGGGAGAGAAAGTGATTGGCCTAAAGTCACCCAGTCGCTTTTGTTTGATTGACTTCAAAATTGCTTTCTTGTGCTGAAAAAAGAAAGTTGAACAGTGGGAGAGAGGAACATACTTAATATGTCTGAGGTGTAACGTTCTATTTCCTGCTGCTCTGGCCTTTTTCTCCTAGAAAACCTGGGGAAACACTGGCCCTGGTCTTCTAAGGATTCAGTTACAAGTTCATAAAGTACAGCATCTCGATTTAACTAAATCCCCCAAGGCCAATTCTGCAGTTTTTGTTCAAAAGTAACAAAAACACAAAGTGTAGAACGTAAATACAGCCTTATAAAGGACCTTTTGAATCAAATCTATTTATATCTAGCAAGTTTATATTTATTTTCCCAAGATATATATTAGGAAAAACAAACTGTTTGCAAAAGAATGATGGAATAAAAAGAGAGGGGAGGATGGCGAAAGAAGATATAAATACAGGGACCGATGGAAAGAGGCTAAAGATGAAGCAGAAACATGAATGAAGGGTAAAAAAAAAATTAGTATCAGGAAAAACTGATGCGACACCTCTGCAAATGAGAACAGAAGGGATACTGAAGCGCTACATTAGTGCAGATTTTCCAACTTGAAGCCTTTCAGATGTGTTGACTGACAGCTGCCATCATTCCCCAACAGTAAGACCAAATGGTCATCCTGGCAGGAAATTATGGATCTGAAAGGTCAATCTGCTTCAAGGGCATCAGATGACCAGGGCCTTGTAATCTTGTTTTTAAACTTGCAGATCAGAACAATTTTTAAAACAATAATTAGGAAACTGGAGAAGTCTTTGTATCAAAGATAATTTTTTATGTCCAGAAGAAACCAGACAGCTTCTTGATTAGAATGGACAAGTGCCACTTGAATAAACTGAAGATAATTTGATTTGTGCTCAGAAACACTACCTTTAAATAAACTGCCTCTGGTTCCCTCTCCCCGCAAATTAGGTATCTTATGGTGTTGCAGGTCTTTGAGATTATTTATTCATCAGTTCATTATCTAGTTAGAAAAATGCTTCTTTCAAAAAAGAAGTAGTTATCAATGGAAACTTTCTAATTAGCTTGGTTTAAAGACATATACAAGCTAATAGGTTTTGGCTTTTTTTTAAGCATACACGAAGTCACTGTCAACATTTTAATTGACAGAAAATGCCTAGCAACTTTTCCATAAACTCTACTGGCAATTAAACTAGGGTCAAATGACTAAAAGAAGACTACCCAGAGAAAAGAATTATTTGCTAACAAATACAGTGTAAAGATTATTTAGTGTTATGAATCCTTGAATAAAGTTAGTAAGAGAGGAAATGATGCATCACTACAAGAGATTCATATACAACATGTTACATTTTCTTAATGATGTTTCCAGTCATTAAAAATAATTACCAGATCATTTTTGACAATAATTAATATATATCCACGCATACTCATTTGGAGTTTTATTTCAGAGAATGCTAATAAACATCTGCAAAACTAATCAACACTCATTATTAACAACTGTTACTTTCAAAGGAAGGGCAATCTGTTCCAAGCTTTTTCTATAACTGCATTATTTGTGCCAGCTTTAAAACAAACGTTATTATTCATCATTTGACAGTTTCATGGGAATCTATGAATATCTATGCAGAGAAAGGTCCACAAATAAAATGCCTCTTTAAAAAAGCAAAAAGTGTTTTAACTTCCCCATTATCAAGCAACTTATCTGTCATATTTCAAACATCCACTGCATATAAATGGTGCCTCCCGTATCTGTGGTCTTTCCCAGATTAATTTTACATCTTCCTGGGGTGCCAAAAGATGTCCTTTTGGGTTCATGTCCTTTTCGGTGGTTCATGTCCTTTTCAGTATAAAATGGACAGGCCAAACTGCAATTTTTACAACTTTGTCCTTGCCTTCTATGGCCAAGTTTCAATGGCCATAACTGAGTAGATGGAATCACCACTTCTTTGAACCTCTTCCTTATTCCATAGGGTTGAAATAATTGGATTATCTTTAAGGAGAGAGCTTTCTACTAAACAGCATAGCTGCAACCAACACCTTGCCCATTTTTAAAATTTTCTTAAGAATAATTGCCCTTGTAGCACATAAAGCTTCAAACATTTCGGGCCAGTGGGCATATCTGCAATGCCGAGAACATGACATATATGTGGCAAATCAGAAACCAGGCCCTTAAATGAAAGTAGAGGCTGTACTCTGCCATCCCATCTAATCTCCCAGGACATTCATCCTCAACGCTGCTTATTTCTATCTTCCTTTCTTTCCTGGATCAGTTCAACAGAGTTTTGAATATAACATTTGATTGCAACTCCTGATCAATTATCTTTTAAGAATGCCTCTGGGATACAAAACTGGGCTCAAAGCATTATTGGACACAAAAATAAAGTACAAAGATGAAGTTTCACTTTGCAGCATCCCAGATTTCCAATTAAATGTTTTCAGTTAGAATGTTTTTTAAAAGTAATATAAAATGGAGAATAGAGTCTTCAGCCTCAACCAAAATATCTGCCTGTTTTTATCTCAACTAAAAGGAGATACTCACAAAATAACTCTTTAATTCTTCAGTAGAGTGTGTGCTACAAGGGTTCATCGGAAATGATTTTTACCAGGTCCATACAAAACAAAACAAACATGCATTTGCATGGAGGAAATCTTATATGTATAACAAAGCCACAGGCCATTCCCAAGCGGCTGTCTTAGGCAGACATTTAAATACAGGAATTTCATGTCTGCATTTTAGCCAGAAGTTAATAAATAAAGCCTCAGGTTTTGCGGTATGGTTCTGTACAAAAGGTTGTATTATAATTGTATTCATTTATAATAGGGAATACTCTGAATAATTCTGCAAATAGGCAACAATGAGTGTTCTAGGATCAACCACAATTTGGACTGCTCATGTTATAGCACAGTAACTGGAAGTCTTTAAAAAAAAAAAGAGAATTAATATTGCCCAGTTGCCTTTAATATCAATACAAGCAAGAAAATGGGGTTCAACCAGTGGATACAATATATGAAGAATGATGACTCTAGGAACTCAAGTGGATCTTCCAAACAACTCACAAAGTAGGCTGCTTTGCTTCTATTACTTGAACTGGCCTGATCAAGTTAAAGGAGATTTTGTGTGGCTATTTACATCCAATGAAATTACATTAACTAATCTGAAAACCCACAAATTGTTCAGTCTACATTTTTCCTCACCTGACGCACCTGTTTTCTCCACATTCCCAAGAGACACATTGTTTCCTTTGTTCAAGTCTTCAAAATGCAGGTCTTCATAATGTTCAATACAAAGTCGCCTATCAATCTGATACAGCAACGCAGGGCACAGATAAGTAAACAAGCTTGGAGAAATTGGAGAACTGGGGCGAAGACCATAATGGCTTAGCAGCTGTGTGACATTTAAGCACTGCAAACAAATTAGGAAGACAATTAAGCAGGTCCCACCGTTAAAGGCATACTTAGTTACTCAAGTCTCATAAAATTACACGGTCTCTTCTGTAATTTGAACTGCTACCTAGCCCATGAACCATCATCTATTGAAGGAGCTGGGAATATGAAATGTTGAGAAAACTATCTATTGTGTTTTCTGGAGTGGAAACTGAATTTATTCATTACATCTACGGAGAATTTTAAAAGATTAAGCCTAAATTCAGAAAATGTTTATGCATATTAAAATCCTTCCTGGGAACAGTAATGTAAACAGTATTTCATCACTGGCTGACTAAAATGACATTTCATTTTAACCAGCCAAGGATGATTAAATATTTGCCTTGCATGTTTTAAAAAGCATACAATATTAGTAAGTTAACCAGTTCATCAAGTACAAAAATCTATTGGTCCTATAAACAAATAAAAATACCTTGTATTTATCCTGGGATAACCTAAATAGGTACGTAGATAAGCATTTCCCCTTCTTTATTAAATATTATTTATGCTCAATAATGCCCTATAAAGCAAGTATCTATCTACTGGTATAAGCTATATAAACCCTTAATATAGGTTTTCCCCTTTTATTCAATTGTGTCCAATTCTCAGAGACTGACTGGACAAATCCTTGCAGTTTTCTTGGCAAGGTGTTTTTGCCTGCTTCCTAGGACGGAGAAAGTTAGGTGGTCCAAGGTCTCCATCCCCTGTTATTAGCTTGATACCTTCACCCCTACACCAAACTGGCTCTCTAGTTCTTCCTTAGTTACACACAATTATATAGAATTGCAATTTCTAACATACATAAGTCAGCACAACAGCTGGCTCTGATGGGCAAAAAGTTGGGGAAGGCTACTTTTTCTTAAAGATTCATCATGTTCTTTTTGGGCTCATACAGACCTCTTCAGAAGAATGCTCATCTTCATTATGGTTCTTGTGATTAGCATGCTTCCCCACGCTGATTTGTTTATCAGGTGCCTCTCGTTTGCTGGTATGCCGATACCCATCCCCACTGGCAGGATTTGGATCTTGATGTCCATGAGTAGCTGAATGATCATTATTGTGTTCATGAAAACGTGCATGTGTGAAAGATACATCATGCAGATGGCCATGTTTATTGACATGATTATGTTCATATTGCTCATTTGAGTCATGATTGAGGGTAAAATCTTGTGCTGTAACTCTTGAAACTTCCCTGTTCTTCTTTTTCTGCCATTTCTTAGAGTGCTTATGTTGTTTTCTTTCAGGCTGTTCCTGAGTAGTATTGGTCTCTGAGGAAGGCTCGTGACTTGGTTCCCCGTGATCACTGGCGTTAATGGAATCATTGTGAGACTGATGAGTATTGTTATGGTCCATGTGGCGATGCGCATGACGGCGGTGATGATGCTTGTGATGTCTGTGATTATTAGAGTCATGAGCATGTGTACCATCAGGCTTCAAAGATGATTCTGTAACTTCTTTCACTGGATCACATTTCTGGCTCCTTTTGCCAGATCCTTCATTTGCAGTCTGGTTTTCTGAGCTTGGGTGATCATGGGAATGAGGATGGTTGTGGGAATGAGAATGCTTTCCTTCTTGTGTATCTAGTACATCTAAGTAAGAAACATAATCGTGGCCAATGTCCTCATGATTTATTTCTACTATTTTAATTTCTCCAAGGCCAAGGCTCATCATCAATTTCTCCAGGCCACAAAACGACAACTTTCCATTCTCACCGTAACGATTAAAGAGTTTTTCAATGTAGTATTTCTGTTTAACTTCAGCTTCCTTACTTGGTTCAGGCTCGGTCCTTTGGTTTTCGGAGATTTGACAGTCATTGTGGCTATGTTCACCTTCATGGCAATGGTGACATTGATGGAAGACAAATGTCAGCAAACAAATGAGGCAAAATTGTGTGTGCCTATGAACCTTCATTTCTGTTTTCTGCAAGGGAAGAAAAATGAAAGCCCTATCTGTTAATTTCTTTTGGGATGGTGCTGAATTACTTGTAACAACGAATATAATTTAAAGTGATAGGAACTGTAGTTATTAATTAAAAAAAAACCTTTTAGAATAAACATGCATGCAACTATGTAAGGTGCATATAGGGACCAGACCATGACACTTTAATCAAAAAATATAAAAATAATCTTTACCAATAATTACATTTTAAGATTTATTTGTAAATCAAACAATTATAGCTATGCCTACACAATTTCTTGGCCACTGTCAAAAAGCAAATGGAAGGTATAATCAAATTGGAAAAGTACATTCAAATTCCTATTTATGTATGGAAAAGTAATCAGTTTTCAAATCTCTGATAATATAGGTATTAGCTAGCCACCAATTTCTTTAATGTGATATATAATATTCAAATAAGAAAAAAATGAAATAAAAGGAAGAAAAATTTTGTTTTATTTAATTAAATATCTTTGGGGTCAAAAGCATTTTCCAAAGACCTCATTTTTCTTATTAAAATGTCCATTCACTGCCTTAAGACTTCCAGGAGCACCATTATTAAAAAACTAGAATCTGTTTTTTAATAGATGAATACATTAAGAAACATGCCCATCTTAAGTAAAAATTTTTGAAGAGAATCTTTTCCAAACATAACTTTCTTAAAATACAGAATTACAAATTGCAGGTCATTGATTTTGTTCTATATTTAAAATTAGGTCCCATTAACCTCATGGGTGTCCTGCTCTGGCAATATAAACTATAAAAGCTGACATTTGTTCAAGCAAAGAAGCTGAGGTAAATTTTAAACAGATGATTTACAGTGGATCTTGAAAAGCTGAGAGAGCAGCCTGCTCAGAAAATTGCCAGCATTGGTGCTGCTTTCTTCCCGACAACTTCTTTGTCCCTGAATTTATAGTAGTATTTTTAAGGTCAGAGTTTTTTTTGTCTTGGGAACAGCTGGAAGAATGACCTGAGAAAATAAGCCCTAAACAGCAAGAGGACTTGAATCAAAATAAAATAATTACTACTTTTTATTCAACCTTTCATCTAAGGACTCTTAGTACTAAAGCCGCATTGGGATCCTGCATGATAATTTTTTGCTGATATCGAATGACTTTTTCACAGCCATATATAAACTTGCAATTTTCAAATGTTTTCTGGAATTGCACCTACGGAGGAATTTTGCAAATGAAAAAAAGACAATCGGCTTAACCAGTAATAGCTCAAGCAATTCATTTTATGTCATGATCTATTTTATGTCTAACAAATCAATCTTTTCTTACAACCCAAGCATGTGTGTAGAGGTTTGTATACATATGTGTACATACATAACACATACATAGTATTCTTTCTACTTGCAAAAATTGCCGATAAGAAATGTGGATATGTGAGCCCTCCAAGATAGACCAAAAATGGAAAACAAACACATGTTAAGTTAATACTACTTTTATTTTGTTTGAGTAACAGAATCTTGCAAGTCTGCTTCTTCAGTTTATCTTCATAAGAAATAGGTCATGTCTGAG
This sequence comes from Pituophis catenifer annectens, assembly GCF_029215685.1. NCBI lineage: Eukaryota > Metazoa > Chordata > Lepidosauria > Squamata > Colubridae > Pituophis > Pituophis catenifer. The sequence goes on from NW_027256881.1 coordinate 183,338,789, forward strand.
ATGACACTTCAAATTTATATTTCTATTCCAGATTCAGATTTCTTTTATATGATAGTCGTCTTGGTTGTGGCTGTGCTCCTGTTCCTCAGGGTTATTTCTTCTGTCCATTACAGAGTGACTGTAATATGAATAGGAGAATATACAAAACATACAGATCACAAAGCAAATCTCTAAGCTTACCTGATTACGATGCAAAATTATGGACTTAAGTCTCTTGCAGTCACACAAGTGCTCATCGTGCTAAATAAAACTGGATCTAACTATGTGCAGAATGGAATGAGTCCATGCCACAAATGTTTAAAAAAATCCAATGAGTGGCTCTGAAATAAATCTAAGGCAGGTACATGCATAAGTATAACATTTCATGGGTCATAAATGTTAGCTTCTTGTTCCTTCTGGTGGCCTAAAAAAAGCTTGACATCATAGGACAATCTAAATTATATGCCACATGTAAATTACATACAAGTACTTTTCATGCAAGTACTTTTACAAAATTATATGAACTAGAAAGTAAGTAGCCTGGGTTGCATAATAGTTGGAAAAGACAAGAAATCTTATCTCTGGCCTACAGAAAAATGTACGCTTCTGGCTTTTAAAAACAGATTGAAAACACAACAATAATTTTGACCAAGTGGCTTGGCAAAAGAAACAGTTTTTCTCTCCTCTACTTTTTCGGTATGGTCATAGAAAAAGTTACCAAGATGACTGATGGAGAGATGAGAAGTTCCATCCTTTCTCCACTAGACTTAGCATGGAGAATTCTCCAAGTTTTAAGCGGAAGAAGGAAGATGCATTGATGTGTATTTATTTAGGCTAAAATCAAACAGTAAGATTAAAATGGATTAAGAACAATTCTGCCAGGGCTGTTTAACGTCAATGGAATCTTACTTTGCATGGATTGCTCAAGCTTCTCCCTTCCAGGGGTCACCCTATGACTGAGGTAAAAGCTATTTCTAAATATGGTATAAGATAAAATATCAAACTAGTAGCATCACTCTGGTCTGCCTTATCGTACAGCACAGGATCAGATATCAAGAATTCTGCACAAGTTATTCTCAGCAAAGGAAGGATATAGAAAGATAACTGTAAAGGAATAGGACAGATTCCTTTCCTTACAATCTCTCCTGTCCCAGGGCAAGTCTCTTATCTGAGAGTCACCTACTGCAACACAAAGATTAAATAAGGCCAAAGGGACAGCAATGTCTGTGGAAGAGATGACTCTGAATGAACTAATGAAATAGAAAATTCAAAAATATCGTGGCCCTGAGGTTGCCAATTTGAACTCTAGTTAATTTAATTATTAAAAAATCAGAATTGCTTTGGAACTTATTAAACATACCTTATGGTCGCCAATAGATGCTAAACCAACAGAAGGGCCATGATGGGGAAGTGGTTAGAATGCAGTATTGCAGGCTAATTCTGCTGACAGACATCAGTTCGATTCTTACTGGCTAAAGGTTGACTCAGGCTTCCATCCTTCCAAGGTTGGTAAAATGAGAACCCAGATTGTTGGGGCCAATATGCTGACTCTGTAAACTGCTTAGAGAGTGCCGTGAAGCACTATGAAATGGTATATAAGTCTATGTGCTACTGCTATTGCTATGCAAAGATTGTAATTTAAGGAAAAATTATAAAACATGAAAGCTAACAAATTGTTAAGTGTTATGGAATAAAAACTGCCACCTAAGCAAGCCTATTTAAACAAAAGTAACTTTTACATAAAAACGGAAAAACAATTTTAAAGAGAAATTGTTATGCTCTTGAAACACATCCTCACTATGCAATATTGATTAAATGCAAATTTATCTTAATTTGTGAACAGTCCAGATAGAGAAATGTATAGAATATTAATCTAGAAAGACAATAATAAAATACTGCTAGGACTCTGAAATGCAAACACATTTTCTGATCACACTTTTCAATGCTCACCAACATACCATCTGAATGAAGACTTTTAGATACCTATCTAGGGATATTTGCACATGTAGTTTCACAGACATCCTTAAGATGTACCATGATATATGCAGCATCAAAAATAGTTTTAAAACACAGATTTTGATGGCTTGGTCACCAAAATGATATATATTAAAGTAATTTCTTTCCTTTTTTAATATTGCCTTTTTCTTGAAAATACTCTATTTAGTGTGCAATAATTCTAGCAATTACATACAGTAAGGTTTGAAAAATTGATTCCTTTATTATAGCAATAATTAGGTGGCCCTGCTTTTTTCCCTATAGCATACACAAATCGTCCTCTTGTGAAGTCTAGTATAATCAATTCTAAAGCATAAATGAAAAGTAAAAATCTAGGCATAGAAACCTTACCTCTTTACAGTTCTTAAGTTACCTTTCAGACTGAAGTGTCAAGAATGGAGTACCCAGCCCAATAAAATGCTGTGATAATTTGTTCAGGACATGAAGCTCTGTATTTCTCTAAGTTGTAACTTATGGATGCTTTTTGGATCAGATGCAGAAAAGGTATTTTGGAGGGGGTGTGGGCATACTCATTGCATCTGATAGCGCCTCCTTAAAGCCATGACATCATTTCCTGGGTAGTGTAGGATGCATGAAAGGGTGTACCTTTGTTAAGGAGAAGCCACAGGTGCAGCAAAGATGACCTTGTCTTCTCTGAAGCACAAGCTCTTGTTTTGGAGTCTAACAGCTGCAGACCACTCTTGTAAGCCACCAAAAATTCAACTCAAGCCATCACAGTGAAAACCTTTAAAATACCGTAATATTAGCCAAAAAAAAAAAACAAAAAAAAAAAAAAAGAGATAGGGCACCCAATTCCTAATCCTCAATATAAAAGCATATTAGCCATAAACCTCAACTGTCAATTATTGAGGAAAATTTAAATGAAAAGTATGGCAAACCACCAAACACAATAATCATTGTCAATGTAAGAGCAGTTTAAAAAAGAACTTGAGGTGTTTGTCCTTCTTCCCTTAAAAAAAAGGTTCCCATCCTATCAAGGGCCTAACCTGATTTTGCATATTTAATAATTTGTTCTTTTATCAAGTAAAAAGCAATGTCAGAAATCAATCTAGGAACACCAATTTTTGATGAATGTGGCACCTTAAAATTCCCTTTGAATCCAAAGAGTGAAACTCACTGATGAGAGTCAGCATGTAAAACTGATGGGAAAGCAGATACATTATCTATAATGATATTGCATGGTAATATTGTTTTCCACTAAATTATTCCAAATAGTCACAAAATTAATATCTCTTGTAATGCAAAAAGTCCTGCTTAAACGTTTTCTTTCAAAATAGCAAGCTGTTGATCTATTTCAACTTCTAAGCTATGGGTCCAAAGGGTAAATCAGAAGCTGCTCTGAATACTCACATTTTTCTGTAGTCATTATTTCAGCAGAAATGTGTTTCTTGCTTAAGAAAAAAGAAAATGACTCAAAAATTTAATTCCATGCAAAAACATTAAAATTCTTTCAATGAAATCTGAATTTATGCAGTTCTATCAAATGTGCAGGTTTGCATCCCACAAATACTTATCTGGCAGGCTTTTGTACACACTGAAGATTTTTCCCCTAATTTAAATGCATTACAATAAAAGGAATGTGGATTTGGGGGTTATTCTTTTTAATGGGATGTGTGCATGTGTTTGTGAGAGGCGGGGTGGAGGAGAACAATAGGGTGGTTCATCTTCTTTGTACAGTATGTCAAAACTAAATTAAAATTTATAAGCAGCTTTTGTTTATTCACCAGAAAATAGAAATGTTTCCATGGTTTGCTGCTGAAGTCTTGCAGAGCGTGATTTCTGTAGAATGCATATGAATACATGTTGTCCATTTTTGAATTGGCTCTTCAAACAGCAGTATTGCCAGAATTTTTCCCCTGGAAGCAATTTCAACACTTAAATCTTCCCTTTTAAGGAGGAATATATGACCTCTGAGTGCTGTAATACTGTGTATTACAAATTTGATAATACACGCATTTACCATTAAGAAACCGAGCAGTTATCCAATAACCAAAATATAAAACCTCACAAGAAAATGTGACTCACAATGCTGCATGTCTGACATCATACCAAATTAAAATTTCCCAATAAGTGTTTTTGTTCAGTGTCCTTTCTCAATTTACAAAGTGCCTTCCTCAATGTAGAAAAAAATAAATTAGTTTTGCAATTTGATCATGCATGCAGACATCACTTTTATATAAAAACAATTGTAAAGCATTAAAGATCTGTGGGCTGCATTGATGGTTTTTTTTAAAAAAAAAATCATATCACAGAGTCAAAATAAAGCATTTCCACAATCAATTTTTACTGTCCAATCCACCTTATTTTGCCAGCGAACAGCCTCTTTAGAGGGCAGGAAAAAAGCTTTTGAACACTATGACCAATCTTTTGAAGCAGCAATAGCAGAAGATATACCTGTCATTAAGAGTAAACTTTTACCATTCAAACAAAGCATGAGACTTTATATTATCACCCCCAACCCCCATCTTCTTAGTGTCTTCTTAAAGTCTCCGTAAGAAATGGCCTAGTATATCTGGATATCTTCCTTCCTGCCGGAGGAAGATCAGGAGAGGAAAACAAAAGATTTCTAGGGTAACAGGTTTGCTTGTCACTTGCCAAACTGATATGACACCATGTGATAAAATATATCATGGCTTTATCTAGTTGCCAATCAGATTGGTTTACTTGTCAATTCATTTACCCATGCATTTCTGGTCAGATATAACAAAATAAGAGACTGGATATAAATTACTGTTGTTTTTAAATCTAATTCCATATAATTTAGTCTTAATCATTAGTGGACAACATATACATTTTTAAATGTATCCACTCTGATTTCTATAAACATACTTTAAAGTCTTTACTTGATTTCTGGATAACTTCATAATCAAAGTAAAAAAAAAAAAACATTGTTCTTCAGTGGCTTACTGTAAATGTGCCTATCTATGAATAGATATATAAACTTTACAATATTCAGAGAAACTAGTTTTCAGTTTTCTGAATATATTTAACAGAGGCATTTCAAAATATAGTTTAGAATATTGGGATTACAGATGAGAACATAATATAAAACTAAAAACTGATTTTATTTTTCCCAATTTATAATTTAATGAAATGTAAAGTGGTGATTAGAACAATTGAATATAGTTTAAACTTTCATAAAAATTTTATTGGTATATTTACTTGGAAAAGGGTACATAACCTGAAAGTAATACATTATTATAGAAAATTATTGTTGCAAGTGACTTAGCACTGGCAAAGTAGGACTCTTAGGGGTTTTTATTTCTACACTAAAGAAATTAGTTATATTTACTTACTTGAAGTATATTTAGGTATATGCAGGATATATATTTCTGGTTTGTTAAACATTTATGTTTTAATTCTTCTCAGAGTACAAAGCTATATATTAGCTGATTTACCTTACTAACAGCATTTCTGCACGTTAATATTTTAGACCAGTTTATACATTCATCAGATGTGTTTGGAGAAATCACTTCAGGAGGACTTTTACCTAAAGTAACCAAATATGAAGAGCAAGCTCACAGAATTTCAAATTTCTAACTTAAGAGGAGTTATTGCTTACTCTGTGTAGTTTTTAACTATAATTCATAACATATGGCTATACATTTAAGCTTTAATATGGATTATGGGCATACATCACAATAAAACTTGCAAGAGAATATGATTACATTACAACAAAACCTGTATTGGCTGATTATGTGTCATCAGGTTGATGTTGATTCCTACCAACCATGGACTAGATTTACATTCAGGTAGTCTTGGACTTATGACCACAACTGAACCCAAAATTTATCTTGCTAAGTGAGAATTTGTTAAGTGAGTTTTGCCCCATTTTATGACCTTTCTTGCCACAGTTGTTAAATCACTGCAGTTCTTAAATTAGTAACATGGTGGTTAAGTGAATCGGACTTCCCCATTGACTTTGCTTGTTAGAAAGTTGCAAAAGGTGATCACAGGACTCCAGGACACTGAAACCACCATAAATAGTGGTCAGGTGCCAAGCGTATCAGTTTTGATCATGTGAGCATGGGGATGCTATAATGGTTGAAAGTATGAAAACTGGTCATAACTCACTTGAAACTTTGAACAATCGCTAAGTGAACTGTTGTAAATTGAAGACCACCTGTATCTAAATAAACTACTAATCTGATTAACTTTTAAAGGCAGAGGATTTTTTGGAGTTTTTACATGAATATCCAAGGAACCTAATTGTATTAAGTCAGTATGTGCTTGCGCATGCTACTCAGATTATTCACTGTAAACTAAACACTACTATTCAAGATACTGTCTAAAGCACATCTTAGAAATTACGGAAAAACCAATTAATCAAAGGAAGTCATTTAAACTTATGGTAGATGTATTTTATCTACTCAGTTTCATGTACAACAAATAGTCTTTTACCTTCTCCTTATATTTCAAATATTAACATTCATCCAACCACTTCTAACTTATTAAACACTTCCGCTAGCCAGAACAAAGAACGCACTATTACCAATTCTCTAACCATAACTATCACCCAATTTTTATTTAAAACAATTGGAGCTAATGCTGAGAAAAGCTTCTTAACTATGTGGCACAGAAAAAGAAAGAACTCCAAAATAAACAGAAATATTATTTCTACTTCCTCTGAATTTGCCAATGGTTAGGAACCCCGGACTACAAACTGAATAACCAACATGGTACATAAGCCAAAAAGCAATTGTCCCGATTTATTTTCTTGTCTCAAGAGATTAATAGCTAAATTATCCTGCATGCTATAGTGAAAAAGAAGCATCTACCCCAACATGAAAATGCAGGCAATAAACTTCAGCTTTTTAAAAATGCCATTTACAAAATGCAATGGCAGGAAATCTCATGAATATCCCTCTTTCACCAGCTCGCTCATTCACATTTCCTTCTCTAGCAATCACACAAGTTGTTAAAAATGACTATTGCCAACCATTCTTGAAAGAAGCATACACCCCTTCTATGTCTATATCTAATTGGAAAAAATAAATTTGCCAAGAACTATTCAGTCTTAGAAAATTTAACAATGGATAAAGCCACTCATTCATCTAAACTAAGTAAATTAATAAAAAATAATAATTATCTGTTTTGCATTCCAATTCTCAAATTCAAAGCTAAAGTTGTAATCCTGTGCACACTTACCTAGGAGTAAATTCTACCACTATATGATTTATTTTAGAATACACATGATCGGCTTTAAGCCTTACTAACTTGTTATGACTCACTTATTTTCATAAGCATTTATCATCATATCCTTCATTCCGAAACCACAAAACATCTATGTGTCAGATTTTAACTTCACATACTTAATTCCTTAACTTGCATGATAGTATCTAAGCAAACGTGAGTGGAGCAAGGAGTTAATAGATTCTTATCAGCCCTAGGCCTGGCCTGGCATTTCCAGATGGTTATGTCTGCTTTCCATCACTTCCATCTAGAAATGATGAATTTTCAGCAAATCCTTTATTATAGCCTTGATTTCTAATTTGTGGTATTTGATTATATTGTATATAAATTTTCTATGGCAAGCCCTCTTTTGGACATCCCCCTTGTCTGAAATGCCTTAATTCTGACAAAGCAGAAAATTGGAGAAGAAAACTAAGATTTGTTAGAATTATCTAACAAAAATACAATGAAGCATTACCAAGCATAAGGACATGTCACTGATTTCTACCAAGTATAGAAATCTGCTACTGAGGATCTTGAGGCTACACAGACTTGAACATTGAACTTGGACATCCCAGTTTGTCATCTCGAACTAGGATGTCCAGTCCTAAGAGCAACTATCTTCACTGGAGAGGAGCAAGCATTTATATATTATAAATATTTATATTTATAAGCATTTATAAATATATTTATAAGCATTTATAAATATAGGCTCAGCTACTATTATGTTTAACAATTACTTATGTGATACTGTCAAAATAAACTGCATGCTAAACTGTTGAGAATTGGATACTACAGGTAGTCTTTGACTTATGATCATTTGTCTAAAAACAATTATAAGTTAATATTGAACAGAGGGACATGATCAGTCCCCAAAGTTATATTGTTGCAATGCACCTGAGGTCATATGACCAAAATTCAGGCAGCTGGAGCCTAGCTACACTAAGACCACAGGGGCATGTAAATCCCAACTCTCTCCCCCCGCCATGCCCTTTTAGAACCCTGTACTCTGCGGCCCCCAACACCTTATCTGATCTTTATCATCTTCTTTCCCCCACTGCTGACTGAACATGGCCATCCTGGCCCTACAATGAGGCAGCTGCTGGAACTTCCCCAGGTCATTCATGGCAGTTTGAGAGTCCTGGTGAAGATGGCCTCACATGGCCAGTAGCTGCCACACAAAGGGCCAAGCTGGGCATTCCTCACCAATAGGACCAAGAAGATGGCAAAGGTCAGCTGGGATGGTGGAGTTCAAGGTGGAAGGTGCCTCAGAGTGGTGGACCAGACTGGGACTTCAAGCTGTGGTTCAGGAGCTTGCATACATGGCTGCACGCAACACCCCTCTTTCCTAGCTTCCCCGAGTTTAAGTCATACTGCAGTACTCCACACTTGTCTAAATAGACAAGGCATACATGTAAAAGAACACACAAGTTCAATATTTCTCAAGTTGCTCTTTTTTCTACCTCTTTCCTTTCAGCACATTCTCTTAAGGAAGACAAGCAGCAGGGTGGATAAAAATCAATGATTTTTTAAAAAAAATAATAAAAAAAATCAGTTTTTTTAAATTTAAATCAGATTTTTTTGATTTAAATAGGATTTTTTTTTATTTTTATCGAGTTTATTTTAATAAAAAACTTTTGGGGTAAAAATCTATTGTAAGATAGTTTTCTATTTAAGATACATAAATAATTTAGTTTATTCAGCATGAAATGGAGCTTAGTTATGTAGCATGAGGCTGTATATTCTGCAACACTGGGACTATCGGTGAGTCAACAGTGGGTCAAAGGAGTAGCAGAGATGACAGTTGCTCTTTAAAAATTATGATTTAAATCGAGTTGATTTAAATCAAGCCTTTTTACTAGTGATTTAAATCATGATTTAAATTGTGATTTAAATCAACTCGATTTAAATCAAATCCACCCTGGCCAGCAGTATTTGAATCTTTTTTTAAAATGCCAATTATTGTTTTTAATGAATACCAAAATCATGAACAGAGAATTGTGTTCTAAATCTTTAGACTAAAATGCTAAGGTCTTCTCACTATAGTTATTACAGGTTGCAGCTCAGCTTGTTTGCATTAGCTAACAAAGTACAGTACAAGGAAGCATTTGCTTCCTTGTTTGAATTATCGAACAAAGTACAAGGAAGCATCACCAAGGTAGGACCATGTCACTGATTTGTGCCAACTATAGAAATCTGTGGGACTGCAGATTTGAACTTTCCATAAACAGATGTCATCTCAAACTAGGATGTTCTGTCCTAAGAACAACAAAAGCCTAGAGGCATTTAAAATGCAAATCTTAGCTTTAGCTAAGTAACCAATTTACTAAAATGCCAATGTTTTCAAGATATGAGATAATCCTCAAATACTGTAAAATATATTCCAGAATATGTATGAGAAATGTGAATTTATCATAATCCTTTTTCATTTTTTAAGCAACAATAGCTTTTTCAGAGATAAAACATGCACCTTTTCCAAATCCATCTCTCATTTAAGCCACTTAATCTTATATTTTTAGCATGGGCTCATGTACAAACATAACAGGAATGTTAAAATTACAAATGAGAAATATTTTAGTACATATTGTATGAGCAAAATTCTACTCATCCAAGAACTCTCCCAAGTGCAAATCTGTTGCAGATGCTCAAAACTAAATTTCAACAGCAGGTGGGAGTAGAGGTGATAAATAAGAATTCACACCATCATTGATTTAAATCCATTTGAGTAAATTTTACGGAACTCAGCAAGGCTTATATTGAATAGATAAGCATGCAATTGTGCTAAAAAGTAGAAGCCAATGGAAACTGAGTGGAGTTTAATTCTGTTCAGAAATGTGTAAAAATGTAATAAACTAGAATGTAACAAACTAGATAAATGTAACAAAATATTTTTGAAAAAACTGAATTTCTGCCTGTTTTACTTATCAAGTCCTGTTTATATTTTATTGAAATGTGAGGTAAAACTCATTCACACATGTATGCGTATCACTTGATTTCAGATAAAAGAATCAACATGACTGAAAAGCATGGTTTGATGCATGAGGTAATAATGCAATGGCTACTTCTCAAACACAATGAAGTTATGACTTGATCTTGTAGTTATATTATTCATGATGTATGGATGAATGCTAACTACAGCTGCTGCATCCTGTCCTAATCAATGCTTCTGTTCTCCTACATTGTGATGATCTAGGCAATATGTTGCATTGTTTATTTATGAAGAACCCTACAAGCAAAAAGCCTTGTACCAAGTTTCTATGCTTAAAAAAAAGAGACAATTTATTCCTTTGTAAAAAAAACAACTTTATTTCTATCATGCAATTCAAAAATAATTACTCAAAAGTTACTTACTTTTTCAGAACGTATGTTACAATATGGTGACAAATTTGGAAATCTTTGAAAATATTTATGAACGTATTTCAAATCTCACATTAATCAGCCTTTAAAAACAAATATTGCAATCTTTTAAATAGAAATACGCATTTTATTTTCTTACACATTTATTTTATAAACATAGTTAAAATTTCAAAGTGTTTAAGAGTGGAATGATCCAAAATAATTATGTCAACTTTTCAAAATTAGTTAAGTTGATGTTAAAGAGATTGCAGAGTTAATCTTGACAATCTGCTCAATTATGAGAAGTTGACACTGTGAAATGTTGCACTCATTTTCACAGGACTAAACCTTCAATTATTTACGATTTAGTCACAGACTTGCAATATTATCAGTAGTTGCATACCTTAGCTGTGTTTTCATTCCTAGTACTTGTACCACTTGTACAAAGTGGTTTTACTCAAATTCAGTTTTCTCTTTTTTTTAAAAAAAAAATATCAAAACAGCTTGCAGTTTCTCTAAAAATAATTTTTATAATACATTTTAAGTTGTTTACAATGCAGTTATATTATTTTGAAGCAAAATGTTAAATGGCAACATAAGGTGATATACGTTACAAATACTAAATGTATAGAGTTCAAAGATAAAAGTTGAAACATCCAAATCTCAAAAGGCCAAGTTGTAACTTCAAAGCACACATTTTCATTAACACCAATAAGAAATCGAGAAATCATGTAAATTTTAGTCCTAAACATTAGGATTGCATTTGTATCCCCATTTTCCACAAATAAATTCCACTCAACTCAGTATTCAGTACCTAACTTATATAACCATATAAAGATTATGCTACTATGTATGCTACTACAGTACAATGTGGATGAAATTCTGAATCTTACGGTCAGGTACAACAATTTTGATACATTATGTATAGCTGTATTGGCTAAGCCAGCCAGTAACAAAAGCACACATACTTGCACAGACACAAACAGTATTTTACAGATTTATAAACATAAAAATACAGGTTCTGTATAATACAATGCTCTGTTATACATTAACGTTCAAAAGAAATAGAGTGGGCTTCTTGTTGACCTCACGGTGAGATTAAACACGAGGAGTGGGTCTCTGCACTCTCGTGCTGAGTTCTCCCTGCTAGTTGGCTCCGAAAGGAGCCAAAGCCACCCTGTAGGGATGATGGAGCTAAGAGGGGTGCTCCATGAGGTTGTGGAGAGTCGCAGCTCTCCGGTTGGACCCAGGATTCTTTTTCCCTCTCAGCCATGGCGAGGAAAAGAGGCAGCCGAAAGATGGCTGCTACGAAGCTGGGACAACCAGGGATCAACCGAGGACTGGTGCTGGAGCGAAGTAGGTGAAGTGACTGAAATTGGGGGAGATGATTTCTTTTTACTTAAAACCTAACCCCAAAGAACAATTTAGAACTATCTGTTCAGAATTGCTTGTTAAAGCGGCAATTAAGCATTCTGAGAAAAATATCAGACCAGAAGGAAAAGACCTAGGGAGGAAACAATACATTTCTAAAAATACAGAATATTGGACTCTTAAACTGGGAAGACATGGTAATGGGAAGGCATTTTAAATCTGCTGCCTGAAACATGATGCACTTTTTTTTGCTTCCGCACGACCCATTTTTGGAATCGGGAAGGGGATTGCGGGTCTGCCGCCCGAAAACTCTTTCCCAATTGCAAAGGAAAGCGTTTTCAGGCGGCAGACCTGCGATCCCCTTCCCAATTCCAAAAATGGGGCGTGCAGAGGCAAAAAAAGTGCATTGCGTTTCAGGTGGCAGATCTGGCCAGGAGGAAAGAGAAGGTGAGTCTGCTGAGGAGGAGGGCATGCAGCTCTGCAAGGTGCATCAGGGAGAAAAGCATTTTCAGGCGGCAGCGCTGCAATCCCCTCCCTGAATCTAAAACGGTTCCCGGTTCCCCACTGCATATTGCAGGGGAACTGGCCACCGCCTGAAAGGCAGCTCTGCGAATTGCATTGGGGAATCGGGCCAATGGGCGGCAGTGGCTAGAAAGGACGGACACTTTGCTTTAAGGGTTCCTGCTCGGCTCCCGGGCGTGGAGAGGACTTAGGCGGTGGTAGCGGCTCCTCACATTGCTGGGCAGTGAAGTCATCATGGCCATTGTGTGCCCTGAGCTGCTCGCTGGGCAGCCAGAGGGGGACGAGCCATGAACCGTGAGGCCCGCCTTGTTTGCCGAAGCCGCTGGGGAGATTCACCCCCCAGATTGCCCTGAAGAGGTTCATTCCTCAGGCTGTGCCCCGATCCTCCCCCCAGAGCATGCGAGGGGTCTCTTTGGGGGAAGCGAGTAGTCCCTGCGGATTGCAGAAGCACCCCGATAGGTTTTCTGGAAAAGAACTTCTCAGTACTGGTAATCAATGCCCTCTTTCCCAGCCGAGTCTCTGAGGCACCTCTCGTTTGCAGCAGAAGAGGGCAGCATAAACCAAAGCGTCTGAGTAACTGGCAAAGAAAGCCGTGCTTCCTAAAAAATAGAAAGGTACTGTAATCCACGCCAAAGGAAGAAACCCAGGCTTTCAAAACCTACGGCTATAGGTAGGAAGATGGAGGCGTCTCAGAAGCGGAGCCTTCGGTATCAAGTCCCTCTTCTGCCCCCATGAAAATCATCTCCCACCCCACACACTCCAGTTAAATGCGTGTAGAGTTGTAGAGTTTGTTTTAAAGTGATAAAAAAAATCTGTGCTGCTTGTTATCAAAATCGAGTGGAAGTGAGGACGTGGCTGACGTTGATGCTGGTAGGCAGAGACAGAATTCTTTTTTTCTTGTTTTCCTCCCCAAAAATTAAGGTGCATCTTATACTGAAAAATACAGTACATGAAGGATTGTGAAAATATCTACTGGGTTATATCTAACTACCCCATTACTACTGGAGAAATATGAGAACAAGGAACTTATTTAAAGTGACCCCTGAATGTTATCCTAGAAGATTGAATCTGTAAAGAGGACAAAGAGGCTTTTGATAACTCCTGGGACTATTTAAATGGAACCGATTGATTACCTATGGGATACAAAGAACTGTGATCAGTGTAGTTCTTGAAGGGAAATTTTAGGTCTGAATAAATGGTTCTTGGACTACTGGACAAAAGTGGGATTTAAAAATAAAAACAAAATAAGATGCTTCATAAGAAATGAGTGGAAATTTGAAGGAGATGGCATTGATTTACCAAAGCACAAAGGACATAATGGAGAAAGGATTCAAGGAGACTATGAAAAAAATGGAAAATGCTATACGATAAATTATGAGGTCTAGATCTGTGATGGCGGAGCTATGACACACGTGCCGGAAGTGGCACGCAGAGCCATGTTGCCTGGCACACACGGCGTCACTCATTCCTCTTCCGAGGCACACATGCGCACCAGCCAGCTAGTCTGCTGGTCACTGGTTCACATGGGCACGCGATAATCAGCTGGCCTTCATGTGTGCAGAAGCGGCCAGCTGAAGGCGCGCGCTTAGTGCGGGTACACACTGGCCATGACCGTCACCCGCATGCAGCTCCGGGACATCCATCCCTTGCCAGCCAGGAGCGCTGCTGCCAGTCACTCTCCTGCGCCCGCCTGCCTCATCACCATCGCTATGAGGGAAGGCCCCGAAGCTGCACTGCCTGGGATGCCAGTCCACGTGGACTGCCGCAGGGGGAGACCAGGTATGGCTGGACGCTGCACGGAGTGCGAGGCTGGCAAGAGGAGCCCCCACTGCCTTATAGCCGGTCTACCGCCACCACCCTCTCTGCCTGCTCCTGCCACTGCTAGGGTAGCAGCAACATGAGAACCGCCACCCCAGGGGTGAGGGGGGTGGCGGCAGCAAGGATGGGCAAGCCGGGTCTTCCCTGTCTCTCTGCACAAACAGGCTTCTAGTGTGGTCCCAGGCCTGGAGGGGGGGGGAATTGAAGCCCTGGCATGCCTATCCTTTCCGCTGCCACCCCATCGTCCCCGCCGCTTCAGAGAAAAGCGTTTTCAGGCAAATTCAAAAACGGGGCATGCGGAGGCCAAAAAAGTGCATTGCATTTCAGGCCTCCGGGGGAGGGATTGAAGCCTGACACCGGCTGCTCCTGCCACTGAGAGGGAAGTGGCAGGGTGAGAAGTGCCAGTGGTGGTGGGGGGTATGGGGTGGCAGCGGAAAGGATGGACATGCTGGGGCTTCAATCCCCCCCCGAGACCTGTTGGTTGAATGTAATAATTATTAATTCTACTAGTTTTATTTGTATGAGAATGTATGACACTCAGGTGCCACACTGGTCATGCATTGATATGTATATCTAAAATAAAATAAAACACTTATATAAAAAAAATAGCCTAGCTTTTTATTAGTAAAATACAAAAACAATTTAGATTGCATATGAACACCTTCCTAGACAGATAGCAAGAATACCGTTTCCCCAAAAATAAGATCCTGTCTTATATTTTTTTGAACCTTGAAATAAGCGCTTGGCCTTATTGCTACGCGCTCAAAAGCCTGATTGGGCTTATTATCAGGGGATGTCTTATTTTGGGGGAAACAGGGTAGATAAAATAAAGAATCAGGATGGAATAGGGATTAGAATGGCTATCATTTATATGAAATATAAAATCCATTTACTTAATAGAATATTTCAGATGAGAGAACTTTAAATGTATAAATGAAGAACATCCCAACAACTTATTCAAGTAGCTGCATTCTTTTTAGGATTGTGCAGTTCCCATATTGTAGTCATGTAATTCTGGAAATAAATGTGGCTGTTTTAATGAGGCAAAACAGATGATTCAACATTCTCAAGAGTAACTTTTCAGAACTGAATGCAAAACTTTACAGAACCATTTTATTGATTTATTAGTATCACACTCTAATCCCACAATTCTGGCTAATCCCATGAGCAAGTGCCAATTCATACATCAGAAATGTACAAATTGTACAGATACTGTACAACAAATGTATTTCAGGTTTCAGTTCTGCACAATTAAGTTTGGCAGAAACCCCAGAATGCAGTGGCTTCTTCTTGAAAGGAACCATTCCCCCCCCCCATTTTTTGGGTACCTCAACAACAGACAAGTCCATGAAGAATTTAGCATGCTATGTGAAGCATGGATATGCCAAATGAATGACAGAGCCTTAGTTAGCTACATCACGTCATAGGAGCCCTGTGTATATATCAAGTTAGAATTTGTGACTTTTTTTTTTTTTTTTGCCATGCTGATCCAGCAATAGGATTAGTGAGCCAGGCTGGGGACCAATGCTGCTCCATTGGCTCCTTTTATAGTTGTAACAGTCAGTATTTCTTTCAGGCAATATGAAAAAATAATTTAGAAATAGTAACATCATAGCAATGAAAGAAAGGTAAGATGAAATTAAAGGCAGTAATGTCAGGGAAACAGAGTAGCAAAATTTATCTGAAAGAGTCTCCTGAACTTAAAAAAAAATGCAGGTTGTAAAATCAAGCTCTGTTTATAAGCTCATTACACCAAAGTACAGTTAAACTTTATTCTGGGAAAAGCAATTCTCCAAACTAGCTGATCTAAAAGATAACTGGATTGCAGAATATTCAACAGATCACATTTGAAGGGCTTTTAAGGATGCATATAGACCAGTCAACTTTGATTGATCCATGCTCAAATTTGTTTCAGATTATGATGGTCTGAGAATGTAACAAAATGGCACTGTTGGTTCCAGGGGTGGACCACAGGTAATTATTTTAGAAAAAAAGTGATGTGAGAAAGTAGCCAAGTACATAAGTGATCAGGAGAGAGTGAAATGCTGAGAAAATAAAGGAGGAAGAGCTAGTAGAATGACACTCCAGGAGCCTGTTGCTTTCAGTTTAAAATCTTCACAACAAATCCAAGTATTCTATCAGCATATCTGGTGGGGAAGGCCGAGGGGAAGCAAGATGCTGGAAAAATCAAGTGTAACACAAGTGGATCAATAGGATATGCTACACTATGAGCTGCTGAGAGTAGAAGGAGAAAAGAGGCATAAAATGAACTAGCCTTGTCCTACTCACTCCATATAGGATTCCCCCTCTGGAATTCTCCCCCCCCCAGATGTTGGTTTGTCTGAAATCAAGAATAATCCAAACATTTCATTTTTTTTCTTAAACCTAGTCTAAGTGAAAATGTAAGGAAGAACTTACAAATAAGGTCAAGTTGTTTTTGAATCAGGGAATGCAATACTTTTTACAATGCAATTATAGAAGTTATTTTGATATAATGGTAGAACATGATTCAATAACCATAAACTCCAGCTTGTATTAAGTAACTGGAAATTCACTAAAATGCATCATGTAGTTAAACAAATTGTATTCAAGGCAATCATTTCTAGCATATTCTCCAAGCTATCTGTAATATGATGCAATTATTTGGGGAAAGCCAGTGTGGTGTAGCAGTTATGGTATCAGGCTAGAATCCAGGAGACTGGGAATTCTTGTCCCTCTTTAGGCACTAAGCAGGGTGGGCAATTTTGGGTCAGTCAGACAATGGCAAACTACATCTGGAATCTTGCCTAAAAATTGCAGGGACTTGTACAGGCTGTTGTCATGAGTCAAAACCAATTTGAAAGGCAGATGTACACATACAGATGTGGGGTAAATCCCACAATAAATCACTAGATTGATCAATTCCATTATGTCTTAAATTGTATTTTTAGAAAAAAAAATCTGTTGGGATCCGAATTTCAATTTCTCCTTACATCTACCTAAATCAATATGCATTAGCACATAAGATTGTTTGTCTGGTGAGATAAATGCTAGTGCATTTTTGAATATGTGCAGATTTGCAGTCATATTTTGATAAGTAAAAATAGCCCATTTATAGAAGTGAAAATACTCTTGGTCAAAAAAACACTGCTTAAAGATGACACTCCCTGATTTTTGATTAGCATTTAACAAAGAATAGTAGTGAGACTGTGGTTTTTTTTGCTGATAATCAAATACTGGAAGGTATTAATCCAAATAGTATTGTAAGGATAAGAGGAAAACTCAATCTTAGATTGGCACCCTAAATTTTCACTTTAAAATCTCCTAATAAAACATAGTTCTTCAAGTAACAAGGACAACCACCAACATATTTACAAATGATTTTGTGGATGGCTTTTTTAATGTTACCATCCACATATCAAATTTTCAAAGAGTCAGTTATGTCCCTAAAAATTTGTTGCATCATGGAATAAATTAATGACTGCAAGTAGCCAAACTTATAAACATTTATCTTCAGAATTACATGCACACAAATTTCTGACTGGATTGCAAACTAATTCAACACCCCTTTAAATCCAATCAAATTCATTCCAATGATGTATGGCATACTGTAATTCCTAATGTACAAGTGGAGTACATACTGGTTGTTCAACATATTTAATAGCAATGAAGTAAGGTCCTAGGAATTAGTCAAAGATTTTCTGGGGTAACGATCTTTGGGAAGGATCTATTTATTTGCCCATTATATTTATATATCCCAATTTTCCTCCAAAAGCTCAATACAATTTATAAGAAAATTATTTCACTCTCACAATAACAACCTGTCAGGTAACCTGAGTTGGGAACTAATGATTGGTCCAAAGTCCCAGTGAGTTTTCATGGCAAATTTAACACCTTTAACTCTACTACACCACAATGGCTTTTACTGCTGTTGCATTTTACTGGCTTACCCTTCCATTTTATTTTGCAACTTTTAAAGGGGGGGGGGGCAAGAGTACGCAAACACCCAGAGGACCAGAGAACAGGAAGAGAAAGTCATATTGTAAGGAGCCCAGAAACGCCGAAAAGTGAGATTTAATAAACTACGAAGAGTGGGGAAAGATGCAGAAAAGGAAAAGACGAATGCTTTTAAAACGCGTATGAACAGCAACGCAACCTCTCTCATCGCAGTAAAACGGGGTCGATTCCCCTTTTTAGAGGACTTTAAAAACTTTTCCATGGACGTGAGTCAGCGCCACCAGGGTCGGAGAGCAGAAGAATACACTCGTGGCGGTCCTCTGCTGTGTACCTACTATACACACGTGAAGGCGGCCCTGGGCCTAAAATCTGGAACAGCAGCCAGCAAAAGGAGTGGGTGGGAAGAGAAAGAGGCGGAGGAAGAGGAGGGTATTTGTGCAGTACGGAGCGCCTCCACACGAGGCCCCGAAACCGATCGATAACTCTCCAGCTCGTGTGGGCAGCCCAGGAAAAGAGGGAAACACGAATCACTGCAGCTCCCGCCAGCTTCCTCAATCCGTCTACCACGCCTCCGCCGGTCAAACAAAACCCGCTCCTATCTTTGTTTCCCCCCCTCCACCTCGCCTTTCCTACCCGCGCCTCTCCTCACACCTCGGGCTTGGGAGGGGGAAGCCATTTCGGCCTCCCGTGAACAAAGAAGCCCAGCCCACCCTTCCCGCCACCCCTTCTCTCCCCGGGCCGCTTTCCACCCGCCAACTCCGCCGGAGAGGTCGGGTGGGTTGATAGGCGGCCGACAAGGCGCGGGAACGGGAGCCGGGCTTTCAGGGCGGCGGGAGGGGGGGGGGGCGGGCAGCCGGTCTCCTCAGGCTCCTTCTTCACTCCCGCCCGTAGCGAGCTGAGGGGCAGTATCGTCGGCAGCGCTGGCAAAGCAAGGCAGACTCTGCGTTCTCTTCGAACCGACCCTCGTCCTCCCCCGACGCCGAGGGGCGGCGATCCGCCCCGACCAGCCCCTCCCGCCATCTCTCTTTCCCTCTCCCGCCAGAAACATCGCAGCGGAGCCGGCCGGCCGGCCTGTATGGGGGAGGGAATGTAAACAAACGGGGTTTTATAGCTACCTCAGCTCGAGTGTGCCGTGTGCATCTCCCTCTCCGCTCGGTACCAAACCGCCGCGCGCGGGTGCCGCCTCCTCCCACTCCGCAGTGTTGCTGCTGCTGCCGCCGCTGGTGCTGCTGCTGCTGCTGCTGCTGCTACTACTACGACAGCTAACTGCTTGCTACTTTCCCAGGGCCTCCGCTACGCCATTCACCAAAACCGCTTACGCCGGGCGCCGACCTTCTGCCGAAGCCGAGCTGTCG
Organism: Pituophis catenifer annectens; assembly: GCF_029215685.1. Classification (NCBI taxonomy): domain Eukaryota; kingdom Metazoa; phylum Chordata; class Lepidosauria; order Squamata; family Colubridae; genus Pituophis; species Pituophis catenifer. The sequence goes on from NW_027256881.1 coordinate 183,358,294, forward strand.
CTTGGCGCGCGGCTAAACTACGCCACCTCACCTCCCCCCCGCCTCTGCAGGGCCGATGCGGAGAGTAGTGGCCCTACGCAAACGGCGTAACTGCGTTAGCGGCGGCAGCTGCGGCGGCACTTCGCAGAGGAGAGCATGCGCAGTGGAGCGAGGGGCTCTTACCCGAAAGAGGCTGTTTTCTTTTTCGCGCGGCGCTTACTGGATTATTGGGAGGGGGGAGGCGTGTTTGTGCTGTTGTTGGGGAAGCCGCTTGTAAACCCCTGTACAACGAAGACCGCCCATTTTGGAGCCTTTCTTCGCTTTTGGTGTGTAAATGAGGATCCCGGATATTTCACGGCTTCCCTGGAGAGAGGGATTGGGGTAAAAGTTTTAAGTATTCAAGGGTGGAGCAAGAAAAGAATGAAAAGACATGGTTTGCACAGGAAGGAGAACAGAGAATAAAACTAAGATTAAGGCCACAACCGGAATAATCCTTGGAGGAAAACCTCTAATTTTGAAATTGGCTTATATAGTAATCATCCCCATTCATAAATTACTTGGTTCCTAAGCGGGCCATTTCTTTTGGACTCGTTCTGTGCTTTGTAAATGAATCTGCTGTTTCGACTTACACATAACAGCCATTTGACTTCTTGTATGTTCATGTCCATTCTTGGTTAAGCCTGGAAAAGCTAATCAGATTCTCCTTGGATAAAAAGGTCACTGGAAATTGTAGTAGGCTATATTGGGAAACAGAAGAAAATCCCAGAGGACTGCAGCTGGCAACTTCCTTCCATTTTGAAGCCAAGAAGTGCACTTGAATGTGCCTGAGTCACCAAAGAGTTGAACTCAATTGAAAGGAATCCTTCATTTTTAGATGAATAATAACATCTTCAAAACTGAACCACTCCTTATTCCCTGCCAAATGTTGGATCTTCATTACCAGGAAAAAAATCTCTTGAGATATATGAGGGAAGATAGCTACAAGAATCTTCTTTGAAACTTATGAAAAGACTTAATTCTTCATTAAATAATGTCCACATTTAATAGTAATCCAGTAGGCCCATATCACAAGTGTTGTTATACCAAGGACAAAAAGTTGATATGTTTGTCCTACATTGTGATGATGCTTTAATTAATTATGTTCCCAATGGATATTCTTCAGGAGTTATTTTTCAGACTTGGGCCATTATTGTAAAATGAATATTGAAAATAAAAAAATGCCTTTATCATAACAATCACGTGACTTCATTCCTAAAAATATACATGGGACGCTGATGTCAATTTCCTCTGTAACCCATAATTTTTTTTAAAAAATGTGTAGAAATCAATTATGGAGGAAGGGGGAAAAAAGCAGCACAATATTTTTGTTTGGCATTTCTAAAAGTCACCATGTACTAATGAAAATCCAAGAACAAAAAATCCAAGAAGAGCCTTGGTAGTACAGTGGTCTAAGGCACCCTGTTATTAAGCTGGTTATTAAGACCAGCTGCCTGCAATTACTGCAGGTTCGAATCTCGCCAAGGCTCAAGGTTGACTCAGCCTTCCATCCTTTCTAAGGTAGGTAAATTGAGGACCCAGTTGTGGGGGCAATAAGCTGACTTTGTATAAATATACAAAAGGATGAAGGCTATTGCTGAGCACATTGTAAGCCGCCCTGAGTCTCCGGAGAAGGGTGGCATATAAGTCAAATTAAAAAAAAAAATCACAAAAGTTGAATTATGCAGTGCTTCGGAATATATTGAGCAATATAGGTCTCTGGAGTAGCTATCTCTCTTCTCAGAATTACATTACAGCTGCTTTAAAGGGTTACAAATGTGCAAGTAAGTTTCTTTTAAATCGTGGTTTATAGATCATACTGAGTTCACACAGCATATTAAGTCAAAATTAACAACTGGATCAAATGCATATTACCTGAGTATTGGCTTTCAAACAAAAGATGTGAAGGGCAAGGAAATGTCTCCTTTTTATTACACTTATTAGCTATTCAGGACCTGCCATTTCTTCCAGATCAAAAACAAAGGATCAGATCAGGTTGAGAGGAGGCCTACTCAACAATGCAACCATTGTCCAACCATTCACATAAGCTTCACTCATTTATCTCCCCTGTTCAAATGGCCCCTCCTACTGATTTCCTTCAATGTCAGGTAAATGCCGCTATAGTTTCTTTCTTAAAGGAGAAGGGAGTCTGATTTTCTTTGAGCAATTCAAACCTCCCCCCCTCCCCTGCCAGCACTGTTTAGGGTAATATACAGAGACCTGGCTTTTTACATTGACTGCTATAAAGAAAATAGTGGGATGATGAGAATTCTTGTTTTTATAGCTTTTTATTCAAAGCACCTTTAACCAGATCCTTCCAGATGTTTTATTAGACTACAACTCTTGCAACCTGGTTGGAAGTGATGAGAACTAGTTTGACAAACATCTGGAGGGCATTAGATTAAGAAACCTGTTTAAGTGTGTGACATTAAGAATGTAAAGTTAAGAAATAATCACATTGTATTTGGCAGCACATTCATATTAAGAGAAACATTTGTAGGATAAATCCAATCAAAATTAATAAATGTAAATCATATATTGCCTACCTTGCTAGATTTATGTAAAATATACTGTATAATGTTTATTTATGGGTCTGGTTGACTTTATGGGACAATAATTGTCCTATAAGTTCTATGGGCTATTGTAATTTTCACACATATGTTTGCTAGAAAATAACAAGACATCATTTTGCAAAGCAAGAACAAAAATATGTTCACTACTGCTCATTACCAATTGAGAGCCCTGTTTCAGTATTGTTTGTAGATTGTGTGAAGATATGGAATATACTTTACTAACATAAAGTTCTGCTCAGGTGCTCTGGTACTTTGAAAGTTATTGATGGATATGTTGAACATGTAGCAAATGGCTAAAAATCAGCAGCTTGGTATGTTTATACAAATAATTTTTAATTGCCTCATGTGATGGGTTGGCCCCCAAGTTTAATGATCCCTACCTCTCAGTTCCTCAGAATCTGCCACAGCCAATCTTCCACAGAATTTGCAAGAGGTCCATGGCCTTCTTCCACTTACAGTTATGCCTAAAATTGCAAGCTCTTCTAGTGGTTTTTGCTTCCTGTTGTGGGAGTTATTTTATGTTAATCTGCACTTGGCAACTTTCAGACCTTTGCTGGTATCTGCCAGCCTCTCCTACATTAAGCTTCAGTCCCTGCAGGATTGTGATTACGATGTTAATAACTCTTTGGAATTTGAGAACAGATTAAGGGCAGGTGAAGTTACACCCATTCAGAATGCAGCAGGTTTGGATCTGCATTCTTTATCTAGATATTCATAAAGGTAGTAAGATACCGCCACCACACTAATACCCAAATCATAGCTATTTGGAATATGCTAGCTCACAGACAATTTCTAAAACATTAAACTTGTATCTGTTTCCTTTTTGCCATCATTTATAGTGTCCCAATTTACAACAAGGTCTGAATTTTGTAATTCTGAATTGCAGAGGGAATTTATAGCATAATTTGGAAATATTTCAAGATGAACTCTTTTGGCCCAGAAAATGGTTGTACAGAGCAGAATGCTTTGGGGACAGCAGATAGATAATTTAGCATTTTGGTTTTACTGACTTACTCAGACTCATCCTTTTAGAGAGTAATGTGTATTGTGCTTTTTGGCTTTCAGATATAATCAACCAATTCTGCTGAATTTGTCCCCCACGCCAAGGTTTATTTTGCCAAGTTGAACTTGGAACTTCAGCCCCAAATTCTTGTCCATGTAGTACTCCACAATGGCTTAGCAGTTTGAGCAGCCCAGCTCTGTAAGTGTAGAACATCAAAGTGCAGATTTAAAAATAATAGTCCATTCAGTTGCATATAAGTGACAAGAAGCTGGGAAGAGTAGAAGTTGAAAAAGGGGGCTTGTTGCTATAATGGGTGCTAAGAACACAGAGGTACCTATTCAGCATTTTTTTCTCTGCAGTTCCTGAAGTTGTACCTTGACCATTGACAGTCAATTTAAGATGCTGTAATTATCATGAATTTGGAGATGACACATGTGGGAACTTTTACAAAATAGTTTGTCATCAATGCCAGTTGAGGATAGGGTGTTAGGCAGTGTGCACTTGATCCCAATCCATGTGCTTTAAATAATAAAGTATATTGTGCTGCTTCTGTATTAGACAGAAGATGTAATAATAACATACAACAGCTGTTTACTCAGTAATTACTATTTTGATAGGAATCTCGGCAGAGCTTCTGAATGCTATTATCCTCCAAAAGGAAGTAGGGGATGTGTAAAATAAAAATATAAAAAACAGAAATTTAACATAGAGTGTATTTAAAATTGGGAGCTGGGGCTTCCTTGTTATTGCTTAATGTGACTTAATATGTGTTTCTTTGATTCCCCATATGCTCATAAGTATAGTAGTTGTTTATTAATGAATATGCCAACTTTCATCTTAAAATATCCCAAAGTGTTATTTTCACTAAAAGTACAGAACCCCTATGCTTTTAAAACATTTAGTGGAAAAAAAAAGTACTGATATAATAAAAACTTGAAATGTATTTGTTAGTAGCTCCGATTGGTAGTTGGGTTGTTGGTCTTAACTCCGAGCTTGGCAATTTGGTTGCAAACGTTTCATCACCATAGGAGGAGACTTCGCAGTGTGCTTTGAATTGTGCTTGTCTGTCTGAACACTGGCTTTTAAATACCTCTTTATGTGATGCAAATTAGTGTGGGTGTTGTTTGTTCAGCTACTTTTGAGTGGTGATCTGATTTTGGACTGTTTGATTGGATGGCTGTTGTTACTGAGACATGGTCTTTAGTTTTAAGTACCATCTGTGTGATGTAAATTAGTGTTGTCTGTTAGGATGCTTCTGAGTCATGGTCTGGTTTTGGGCTGTTTGACTGGCTGGTTGTTGTTAATGAGACATCTGATTTCTTGTGAGATGATAGGTTATGGTTTTTGTTGTTGCATAGTGGGGTGTCCGTTTGTTCATTTTAAAATGCTATCTTCGGGATTGTGGTTGATGCAGTTCTTTCGTTCTCAGGGATTGGTAGACTGGATCGATGTCAACATGTATTTATTGACTTACTGGTGGAAAACCAGGCTTCGAGGAATCCTTGATTTTGCCTAGGTTACAACTGTGGTCCCGGTTAGATCAAATTTGTGTCCTTCTGAGTAGACGGACATGAGGGATAGTGGATCATGTCTTTTGATAGTCAGGAAGTGTTCGTGCAGTCTGGTTGATAGCTTTCTTCCTGTTTGGCCAACATAGTTCTTTTCACAGTTGTTGCACTGGATTCGATATATGATGCCTGATCTTTGGTTTATTTCTGTCTGCCCTTTTGGTTTTGACAGGGTCCATCTGAGAATTGAGGTTAGTTTGTGGGCTACTGTGAGATCATGTTGATGCAGTAATCTTGCTGTTATTTCTGAAACATTCTGTATGTTAGGGAATTGTGATTCGTCTGGTCCTGGTTCGTTGTTTTTTCCTGTTGTAGTTGTTATATTGTTTTGAGTGTTTGTATTGTTTGTATATATACATCTCCGGATGAAATTTCGTTGGTATCCGTTTCTCTCGAAAACTTTGTATAAGTGTTTTTGTTCTGCTGTTCTGGCCTCCGTGGTGTTACATTGGGATTCTGCTGTCCCAAACAGTGTTCTGACACAGCTTTGTTTGTGGAATTTTGGGTGGTTGCTGTGGAAATTGAGGATTTGATATGTATGCATTGCCTTCCTGTACACAGATGTTAGAAGATGGCCATTCAGGGTTCTGGTTACCAGCATGTCAAGAAGTGGAAGTTTGTTATTGTTGTTGATTTCTATTGTAAATAGGATATCTGCAAATACATTGTTGATCGCTTGGTAGGTTTGATCTACCTGATTGCACTTGATTAGCACAAAGGTGGTCATCAATGTAACGTACCTATAGCTTAGGGATTTACTTGTGGAAGTACGATTTCCTCAATCTTTTGCATGATAATTTCTGTGACTAGGCCAGATATAGGAGATCCCATTGATGATCCCTTCAGTTGTTGATAGATCTCTCTGTTGAATCTGAAACAGTTGGAGGAGTTTGCATGTGCTTTCTGTTGTAAGTGGTCCTCTTGGGGGCTGTGCATTGTCCAGTAGTTCTTTGATTAGGTTGATAGCTAGTTTCAGAGCTACAGATGTGACTCAGAAGCATCTGAACAGACAACACTAATTTACATCACATAGATGATAATTAAAACCAAAGACCATGTCTCGGTAACAACCATCCAATCAAACAGTCCAAAATCAGACCACGACTCAGAAGTAGTTGAACAAACAACACCCACACTAATTTACATCACATAAAAAGGTATTTAAAAGCCAGTGTTTGGACAGAGGAGCACAATTCAAAGCACACTGACGATGTTTCCTTGAATGGTGATGAAACGTTTGCAACCAAATTGCCAAGCTTGGAGCTCAGACCAATGGCCCATAATAAAAACTATAACACAATTAATAACATGAAGTAATTTCTTCATAGTCAATATCAGGGCTGTCAAACTCCTGGCCTGCGGGCCGGATGCATCACACGCTGGCCATGCTCATGCCCGGTTTAGCAAAGAAGAAAAAAAAATCCCTCTATGTCACGTGACAATGCTGTGATGATGTGAGTTTAACACCCCTGGTCAATATCATAGTATTTTGGGTGTACATGCATGTTATAATTGCCTTAAACTTGACAGTGTTGAGGTCAAATGCAATTAATTTGGAAGAGACTGAGTGGGAAACAGATATTTTTTTATACAGTAGTTGGGACTGAATTCTGAGGTATTACACTCAAACTGAGAGGATCTAGCGATTATGATTAGTGCTTGTGTCACACAGATGGCCAGAAAATCTCAGAGCTATAGACTAGATTGACAAGAATTTTAAAAAGTGACAAACCACTACTATATCATGTATAAACAATTACATGATGATACAATGGTTTAGTAAGGTATAAAAATCCAATCTTGAAACCACATTAATGCTCCTATACCTTTAACATTAGCTTGATCTGCAGAAAGTGGGCAGATTTTCCTTAACAGTAAATACTGTACAAAAAACAAAATAAAAACAATTACCTATTGATAGTGTAGGAAGTTATCATCCACCCCTTTCCTGGAAGAATGAAATATTTTAGGAAATATTAAAAAGGCAGAATATTATGTTTCCCTGTATGAGAAATGGAGAAACATGTTTTAAAAGACAATCAGCTTCCTGCCTCCCCCCCACCTTTGTTAATGGGCCATAATCTGCAACACAATAGGGCCCATCTAGGACAGAAACTCACCACAATACACCTGGGAAGATTACATCAGCCAGCAAGACCCCCACCCCTTGAGAGTCTGACAACCAATCAGGATAAATTCAAGCCAGGAAGTTCAAAGCCAGAGAAAGCATAAAACCTGGGGACTCACTGTGTCTCGCCCTTTTCTGTTCAGGAACTCAAGCCATGTGATCCTGTCCACCATTAAACCATCTTTCCAAGCAGTTTCCATGTGTCCAGTGTCTTTTTCCCCACTTGGAGCTGAACCCAGAAGGATATTTCTTCCAACAATTGTACTGTGAAATTTTGAATTATGCAATTCCAGCTATGTTTCTGCACATTATAAGTACGGTATTCCTCTTTGAAATGCTATGAATCAGGATGTGAAAAATTCAAATCCTCTCTTTTTACTGCTTTGTCACCCAGGCCTATATTAACCATGTAGCACTGTACCACAAATTAATTATTTATTTACTGGGTTTTATATTGCCACTCCAGTCCAAAAAGTCTGTAACTGTCTTACCTTCCCTCATTACAATGTCAGATTGAAACACAAAAAGAATAACAACAATCTCCTTTAATAATAATAATAATAATTCATAGAGTCCTAGTGCAACATCAGGAATCTTTAGTTATCTTAATCTTTCCCAAGGCCCTGGAGCTAAGTCTTAATTGCCTTCTGGAACAATGGCAGGGATGGGCTGCCCCTGGTGCTATTGTTTTGTTTCTTGCAGCAAGTAACTTTTTTCCCAATTTCATTAGGAGATCAAGATTTTCAAATGTCTCTTGATCACATTAGGTAATTGGCTAATTAAATTGGTATGCACCATTCATATACATAGTGAAGAGATTGGATTTTTACCTTTAAAAAAAGCTCCCCGGCAAAAGTAGCTAACCCTCCTCCATAGACAGCTCAAATCACTTCATACCAATATACTTCCAGAATTAATCTGCTAATGTAATGGGTGAAAGCTAGCAGCTTCTTTTAAGGTTAAAATCTGACCCTCATCCTCTCTTCATTGGCAACTAAGAAAGATGCTTGCTTATACAAATTTGGCCGCAGCTATCACTTTGCTTTAGGCTCCTTGAATTAAAAATAGCTGTATTGAAATAATTGTGGTGCTTCCTTTGTGCATCACACCACCTATCCCCAGCTACATTTCAGCCTGATGTTTCCTAAAGTCATCTGTTTCTTTTCCAAGCCTTTATCTAGTTGAGCAGGCTTATCAGATCTGAGCTGTGAACAACAGACAACTGCTAGAGTCTGCAATGCGGTATAATTTTCTATATTTCTTTGCTGCTATCTAATGGTTGTTCGGATTTTTGTAGCTTGGCTCTGTCAGTCAAAAGTTGAAGTTTCCAAAGTCTTTGTTCAGAAGCAGAGAGACCACTGAAAGGATTTATTTTAATAATATTCTCCTTTCTGTCTCTCCCGCATATATCACACATTGCAGCAAAAGCCAAGACAGCATGAAGTTATTTTAAAAGCACAACAGCATACCTTGTTTTGAAATAGCAGCAGTTTAATTGTTTTGACAGCATGGAAATGATCTTTTGTTATTTCTATTGTAAGGCTATCAGATATGGGTTGCAAAACTCCAAACAACCAGGTAGCAGAGTTTTCTACGTTGGCATTTTTGTTTCCAGGTTTTTAGTCCAGTTCTGGTAGCTTAACTTTCATTCTTTTATTTTCTTAAAAATTTGAGAAGATTTTTACTTATCGGAAACTGATAGAAATAGAGAACAGCATGATCTGCTGCCTGTTTTTTTTTTTTCCAGTTGTAGATATCTTGTTTCTGATTGGTTTGGTTGGGAATAGGTTAAATGTTTTAAACTTCAGGCATGTATTTGTACACTACTTCCAGCCTTGGAGAATCTACAGAGGAGACAAGGTTATCAAATATCTGGATTGTTCAAAATTATGTTTTTATTTGCTCATTGTTCCACCTTATCAAAGAAGTTATTCTGAGATCCACATCTGATCCAATAATAATCAGTAGTATTGAATGGTTCTATCTCAAATGAGGTCAGTTATTTCATTATTTGAGTCTAAATATTCAGTTGACAAAATATTCATTTGATTACAGTTGTTTTTAGACTAAATTTCTCAAGCTTTTTTAAAAGCACGTGGAGTTAGATTAAAAGTTCTTGCTGAATTTTTCAGTTTATCCTAACTCCATTTTCCCATTAAGATTTATGATGTCAGTTCCATTGATGGTTAATAATAGTTTCTTTGAATGTTTACAAATTGTGAATGAAGTCTAGTCAAAGTTATGTATTAAATTTTGTTAAATTCAACTTGACAAATTAAGTACATTTCATTTATTCATGGATTTCTTCTAAGGAGGCTGGCATTGTACTGATTTGTTAATATGCCTAATAATATTACAGTACTTGTCTTTAGTTTAAAAATAGGTTTCCTTTTGATTTAGAATGTCTCTGCTGTCATATTCAAATAATTTTCATAAAATTCCTTATTATAGATGTATCAGAAAACTTTATTACTTTGATTTTACAGATGGCTTGCAGGGGTCCAAGGTTTTTTATTCTTTTGTCTACCTTCTGTAACAGCACATAGATGAATCAACACTCCTTTTAGTTGTGCAGGTGAAAGGCACTTTTTTCCTGGTTCAGTAGAACATCAACAGTAGCTCATTTCAAAAACATCCAATTTACATGGTCATTCATAGCCCAATGACCTCCTGTTAGATTACTACTGTGTGTCTACTTGGGGCTGCCCTTAAACAGTGTTTGTAGATTTTATCCCATTGCTTTGTTACTTTCTTGTTCTATTACTGTTGTTGATTTTAATTGGGGTGGGGTGGAGTGGGTTCTAATGTGTAGTGAAAATATTTTAAAATCTATTTTACAATATTTCTGGCTGGAACCTCTCAGGTTTTCATTGGAAAAATGAGTTATATTTTTTTTACAAAAATTAAAATTAAATGAATCTATTTGACAGTTTAGATCTTAAGGAAAAGAGCTTTGTTTTATTTGTTTTCATATCAATAGCTTTATAAGGTTAGATACTAGGAATAGTAGAGAAAGAATGACAGCCTCTTTCCTAGCTTACTAAGAATTATAGCTGAAGGGGGAATTGCAGTAGTTGCTTTCCATAGATCCATTAAGAGTTGTTTTCCAAATTTGCCTCCAGATGTACATCTCAGGGTTTACACCCCACAATTCTGAAGGAGGTGGTGGATGTGAACTCGGAATCACTGAAAAAAACCAGAGCTCATGGAGCTCGGGAACTACTAGAGGACTGGAAAAGCACTGATGTGGTTTCAATCTTCAAAGAGGAAAAATGTGGATCTAAGAAACTATAGACAAAATAGTTTTATATCGATACCTGGGAAAATTCTGGAAAAGATAAAGCAGCAGATTTGTAAGCACCTAAAAATGAACAAGGTGCTCTGAAGGTGATTACTAAAAGCCAGCATGGGCCTGTTAAAAGCAAGTCATGCCAAACAAACCTTATTGTCTTCTTTGATAAAGTGACTAAATCAATGAATCAAGGAAATGATGTGGATATACTGTAGTAGACTTCAATAAGGCATTTGATAGACTATAGCCTACTTCTTGATAAAATAGAACAATGTAGGATAGAGTTCCACCACCAGATGGATTACAGTTAAGCACCTAAAGACAGGACAAGAAGCAACAGGTAAAAGCTAGTCAGAAATCCAACTAAAGAGAGAAACTTCCTGGCAGTGAGAACAAATACCGTAGTCAATGGAACAGCTTGCCTCTCAAGATTTATGGGTGTTCTATCGCTGGAGATTTTCAAGAAAATATTATACAACCATTTGTCCAGGATAAGAACTTCTGCCTAGGGCAGGGAGGTGGACTAGAAGATCTCCAAGGTCCCTTCCACTCTACAATTCTATGATTTTATTTGAAAGCATGGATAGAGGGGTGGCAAAGTCACAATGGATACTTTTGATGATGGTACATTCAGAGAATACAGTTTTGTATCCAGAGTTTTCCTGTGCTAAAGAGAAATATTGGACTCCTTAAAATTCCAAATTGTGTAGAGAACCCCTATAAATTGAGTTAAGTTTAGTTTGTAGTTTAGGGCTATGACTAAGACCAGGGAAACCCAAGTTCAAGTCTATTTTCAGTTATGGAAGTTCATTGAGTGACTTAGCTCAACCACTGTTTCTCAACTCATAGCTGTCAGGGTTCCAATAATATACCCATAGCAAACAAAACTAATATGGCATATTAGCACAGGCTGGCGAAAACCGACTCTGAATATTCCAGCGGTTTTCACCTAATTAAAGTAAAAAATTGTCACTTTCTCGAAACAAGCAGTCACATGGTCCAATCAGGATGCTATCCAGTTGCTAGGTGACTCCAGTCCCCTCCTTTCAAGCACCTGCAGGAACGTCCTTGGTTCCCAAGAGAAAGTATTTTGTTTTGACTACAATGCTCCAACTATCTCTATTCCCCTTTCCCTATCCCTCTTCTCCAATGTGTCAGCAATGAAGTCCCAAAATGGCCTCAGTCAGGCCAGCTTCAGGGTTGACAGTAGCTGTTGTCTGGGGATAGAATTGGAAAAGGAAATACTATATATCTTACCTTGAGTTCTTGGGAAGATAGAATCCCCCCTCCCCACAGTAAATAATATGAACCATTCAGAATAAGGCTAAATATGACAGGCAATTGATTGACAGGCATCTTAGAAGTGTTAGCTTGCTTGCTTATTCAATCCCCTTATAGGTGTTTTCTGTAATTTAAGTAGCCTCCATAATAAATAACAGTACAAGGTTAAAGGATTCTCAGATTGATAATTCAACCATCATTGTATAAGATACTCACAGCTGCAATCTCCACCTTTATCAAGCAAGAGATGTGCCTCATCTTGAATCCATCATAAGGTGTGTGTGTGTGGGGGGGGGAGATTCCCATAGTCCCTGCTTTAATCTAATGTGGGTTTATTGGCTCTGAAAATAATTAGCTGGTTGAAATTATTGTATTGCTACTATTTTTATCTTAATAAATCTGACTATGTATAGTCTGTGAAGGTGCTTGGGGAAAAATACTTCCAGCTCAGGCAATTGCAAGGCTCTGGACATAAAGCAATATTTGCAGTCAGTAGATTTTCATGAATTTCAGATTTTATGTTAACCGAAAGGTACATCCTGCTGAACTCAATGGAGCATAGTTCAGAAAAAAAAAACCCAATTAAGAATATATTTATACCTAAGCTTAACCAAATTAAGCTAAAATGATAATCTAATACTTAGAAAGGTACAATTTCCCCAGTGGATTTTAGTATATGTAAGCAAAGCAGACCTACTGTAGGCAGGAGCCATTCACGAGTTCCATTTTTCTCTTTCTTTCTCTAGAAACATATAGTTATTGAAGAGTGAAAGATATCCACCTGTGCACCAACCTCATTTAACTTTGAGAAATTTATATTGAATGGATTTATCCCTGAATTTTTAACTATACAAAGCTTACGGATTCTTTCTTAGTTTATTAATCAAACTAATTTTAGAATGTCACAGGTCAGGGACTTCTTGAATACTTAGCCAGTAAAAATAAAGGTCATCTATGTACACATAAATTTTTGGAGTAAGGCCATTTTAGATCCATCTGCAAATGCTGCATCCTGTTTTTGCATCCTCTTAGTAAGACTTAAGCTTTTCGCAGGCTTTTAGATTATTCTAGTACAAACCTCCACACTTTTGTACTTAATTCCTTTCTCAATAAAAAGTCACATTAATTCCAACAAGATGAGCATTCGATTCCATCTTTTGAGACCACCTTTTTCTGGCAGAAATCTTTGAGAAGTATAACACGATGATGCCTAAAGGCACTGAGGATATGAAAACTTATGAAAATCCTATCCTAATATCCTTTTTATCAGGGAAGGTTTAAATGCATCTGTTCAGATGTATTTCAGGTTTAACGAATAAAACAGTTTTTTTTTTTAATGATTGATGCAACATCTTCCATTTAGCTAGGTATTTTTTAAAAAATATTCCAAATCAGGATCAGTTAATGCGAGGCTAATTTATAGGAAAATAGTATTCCCTCTCCTTTTTTAAAATAAAAATAAAATCTCTAAATGCCCCTTTTCTCAAATGCAAGCCTGAAACACTAGCTTTGAGTTTGTCTTCATTCTCTGATGCTGCTATATATGGACTAGATGTAACCCTGGGAATCAGGCAAGTTGATTCATGCAAACCTTTTGAATAATTAACTTAGCAATTACAGCCTTTTGATCCTAATTGGATAATTTACCTTTTTTGGAAGATACATGCTAGCTTTCAGGAGGATTTAGAGCTAGAAATTGCATGATTTGTATGTAGAGGGCCATCTTCTTCCACCTCTTGGGAAGACTTTTGTACTTTTTAATAGGTATGGGAAAAATAGAAATTCTTCATCTGTTTAAATTCCTGTAAGGCAGGTATTACAGTGCAAAGGCATTGCCAACAGAATAGCTGTCAGCTCTACTTGTTAAGAAAGCCTGGTGATTAAGTATGGAAAATTTGTAGTGCCAGACAAAAAGAGACTATACGTGGAAGTGTATGGGTATATATGATGATTGTGCTTTATATCTGTACAGATCACAAATCCTAAAGTTGTTTAGGGTAATTTGGAATGGATTACCATGCAATTTATGTCTAGTGGATTGTTCTAATATGCTGAGTTATGAATTAAATCTGTCTATGACACTCCAATCCCAGCCTGTTGCAGAGTCCCAGAGTTGCAAATATTGGTGGCACAAAAAGTAGGGAAGGTGGAGGAACCTCTAGTGTTTTCACATCACATTCTTGGTGTGGGAGAAAGGGAAGAATTTGATTTAGCAGTCCTCAGAATAGAGAGATTCTTATCAGGAGATGGCTCTCTGTCCCCAAGCATCAGTTGAAGGATCATCAGGGAGGGCCTCTTGAACACCGATTATGCACTGCAGAACTGGCCATAGTATTTGAAGAATAGAATGGCAGGAGCAAATATCAGTCAAATTATGTGTGCCAAAGATGGTGCTGAGAAAGTGAGAAAGCCAACAATTACTACAGACTGCAGGTCGGAAAGGAAAGATTGCCTATTAGTCACATCACCTTCAGAAAACAGGCCCATCCTCACATCCTCAAACTGCAGTACAAAGTGCTCTCACTAACTATTCATGGCTATTTTTGCTTGGACTAGAGAGAATAGACCCCTGGCTTCTGCAGAAGCATTTTCTCATATATTTAGCTCCTAAGCATCATTTTTTGACCCAATTAAGTGGGCTTCTTATAAACCTAGATTTACCACTGTTTTGGAAAACCAGCATTCCTGTCTTTAAAAAAGAGTTCTGTTGGATGTGTCGGTTAATTAACAAAAATAGAAAAGCTGCAATTTCTAGATTGGTTTTCACAGCCACTCTTATCCCCCCACCCCACACCTTGCTTTAATGCATTTAATGGGAAACTGCCTCCTCCCCAATTAAAATCCATTAGTGAACTCCATACCCCACCAACACATCAGTCAATATTTGGCTATCATCAAATTTGGCTACAAAGGGGGTGGGGGTGGAAGATTATATATTTAGATGTAGAGGAAGAGCACACATACAGCACACACAAAGCCCTCTCATTATTTGCTACACTCATTCTTGTTTTTCCAGGGAAATTTTCCAGAAAGTTGTTACCACACCCCACCTGATGACCCTTCCCGCTTCCGTTCTCAAACACCCTACCTGTACTTGTCAGGAATTTCTCAGGCTACTTTTTAAATGCAGGTTAAATTGAATCTCAGAATATTTTGGGACAGTGCTAAATCATATCCAAAACAAGGCTGGCATTCAGCTTGAGGTTGAGCTCCTTTTCAATGCAGCTATGCAAAAGTACATGCACAGAGTCAGAACAAAATTCCACAGATGGCTAAATCTGCTTGTCTAACCATTGATCAAAATTCACCTCTGCCCCAGCTCACTTTAAGGATATTTTTCCTCCTAACTGGTGGGAGGCCCGATTAATCCAGAAGAACCCACTAATTGGTCTCCTTAACTTGGATGTAAGAACAGTACTCCTTGGCCTCATTGCTGAGACAGGAGTCGGTAGAAAGGACAGGCTACCGACTCCTGTCTCAACAATGAGGCCAAATTATATTTGCATGCTGTGCAAGGACCAGAAAAAAACACGGTGAGGAAAATATTATGGGGTTGCCCTTCATCTGAGAACTGAGGTCACACTCTCCATAAGAAGTGACGAAGAGAAGATCCTAAGAATGTTCTGTGCAAGGAATATCATTTATCCCTCCTTATGCTCAGGACCATCCAGCCCTTGAGAACTGAAGTTCTATGATTTGCAGGAGGTGTGCACTTGAATGGCATAGGATAGAGTTTCTTTGGAAAAGCTTTCAGAAGCTTGAGAGAGAGGGAAGGATTTTTCAAAGGCATTGTCACTCTCAAGATCACAGCAGTTGGGCACTTTCCTAGCCAAAGAACAGAAAAGAGAAGCCTGAATCTGAAGAGAAGAGTTAAATAGTTAAAATCCCAGGGAAAATATACAGGGCTACATTAAGGATTCTTGAAATAATGGAAGTAAAGTCCTTTTCATTATAAATAATACACTGTTATTTCTGCTGTCGCTGTAGGTCTAGTTCAATGAGCTTTTGCTTGAGTAAGTGCTAAAGAAAACATGTATATTAAACTAATATATTCATTATATGCCTGGAAACCCTCAATGGCAAAATAGTTAAGTACACAGATGTGGATTAGAGGGAGGCAAGATGGGACGTGAAAATATAATTGTGTGTCTGGAAAACCTCTAACTGCAACAAAAATAGATTTAAACCTCTATAGCAAGTAATTGCAATGAGAAGGTTATATTAAGATTCTTGATATGGAAGGGGTTGTTTCCCCCAAATACTCTTATATTCTCAAATAACCCTATTTTAATATATAATTGTGCAGTGTTGCAGCTTTTGAAAAAGGTAATAAAGAGGCAATCTGCTTGCATGGCTGGACAAATTTAAACTACTCGGATTATAAGACGCACCTTCCCCCCCCTAAAAGAGGGTGCATCTTATACACCGAATGTATTCCCACCCAGCATCTGAAATGGAGGTTTCAGAGGCTGAAAAAAGCCTCTTAAAGGGAGGTTTGTGAGCTCTGCACCTTAAAGCAAGGTGCAGAGCTCACAACCAATGAACCTGTTGCTAAAGTTCACCTCTGGGAACAGCTGATTGGGGGTATTCCGGGAGGCCATCCACCTGCCAATCAGCTTTTTTCTTATTTTCCTCCCCAAAAACTAAGGTACATCTTATACTCTGATGTGTCTTATAGTCCAAAAAATACGGTAATTTGTCAAAGGATTCAGTATTGTTTATCATTAGCTCCAACTCACTCGGTATGTCTTCTGGGCAAACATGGCTTTGCAAATTACCATTTTAATAATTGCTGACCTTTTCAGTCTACTTTTTCCATTTGGTTGGAGTCAGTTAATTTAGTGAAGACCATGGTTGAATATCTGAATAGGCTGGCTGAGATGTAATGAAACTGGTGAGATGCAGAAATATGAGTGATCTTCTGGTTAGGGAAGTTTGTCTCTTCATGAATATCATGAAGTCATATTTCCTCCCACCCTTGGGGAACAGATTGCCCTTACTCAATCTTATGCTTCATATGAAACTGTACCATGCCTGGAGATACCACACTGTGCCCACATCACCATTTTCATTGCTCACCACACGACACAAAGTTGGTCATCTTCAGTGGAAAGTCTCCTCTAAAATTTTAGGTTTCTTTGTGTCCATTTCCTTGAGAGAGAAATACTGTGGGTATCATGGCAATATCCTGGATTGAAGATACACTTGATGAGGACAGTTTTGCTATTACTCTTGAAACTTGCAGCATTCATTGTATCAAACTTTAAGAGAGCATAACTGGTTACTTGTTAGTTTCCAGACTGAATTCAAGCATTATACATTTTATCTAGAGGACATACTTTCCAAATGTATCTTCTCTTTCCAACCACAACTTTTAAATTAAAGATTCTTGGGGTTTTTTCAAATACCAATGTCTTATAAAGTAAGATAAGACTCTCCTACTAGGATGAGGGATGAATAGAAGATTAAAGATAAATAACTATATTTATCTTCATTATTCCTTTATACATATTTATTATCTTAAAGTATGCTTCTTTACTGTAGGAAGTAAAGAAACATACAGGTCTCCAACATAGTGGAAAATAATAATGCATAATGTTTATACTACCTTTTTCAAATATTGCTTTATAGTATTATCCTACTAAAACTGGGAATTAAGTAAAGTAAAAGCTCAGTTCCTTGTAACTCCATGGATGTGTTCATATTATTTCCCAGGAAACAATACAGAAATGATTTGCCATGGTTTTCAACCATGTTCTTCAAGTTGAAGAATTGCTGGAAGTCTTCCATCCAGGTATTTTTCAGACCTGACTCTGAGTCTAAGCAAGGCAGGCCAGGTGCTTTCATTCACTGGGATTTTGACAAGGTGCATTTTATGAAAAAAATAATAATAACCTCAACCAGCTTTGCTATGCATTGATGCCTTCCTGCACTTTCTTCTGTTGCTGCTTTTGTGAGAATATTTTGGAGTGGATTGCTGTTATAAATCTAACCAACCAACCAACCAACCAACCAACAAACAAACGTGTTATAAGAACAGTGGTTTGACTTTTGGAATAATTTATCTTCCTATCTTTAAAAAGCATGTTTCTCTGATTTGGGTACTACATGTTTTTTCAGCTGAAGATGGGTTTATACCATTCTCAGATTGACATTCTCCATGGTTATACGTTACCTCCCCTCCTCTCCCCTCTCCTCTTTTCCATTGAACAAAAATTAGAATTGCAATCTGACATACCAAGAACACACCAGGTTGAGGATGATTGCCCCATAAAATATGTGTGTGGTGATGTAGATACTCTTTTTTTTTAATTAAAAAGTTTTACAAAAAAGAAATACAGAAATTTCCTCCCCCATGTTCCCCCTACCCTTTCCCCCCTTCATCCCACCCTCCCCCCCGACTTCCCAAAGCAAAATACAAGGTATTTCATTTAATCAAACATAAATTAGATTAATCTACTTATCCTCAAAGTACTGCCTCCTCCACTGAAACCTTAACTCCACTACAAATAACCAAATACTTCTAGTACTAACATTCATTCATAAGCTATTTGATATTTTCTTGTCTGATACTTATTTTGAATATAATCAATCCATCTTCTCCATTCCGATACGTATCTTTCTTGCATGTGGTCCTTCAAATACGCTGAGATTTTCACCGTTTCTGCTAGGTTTGTTACTTTCAATATCCACTCTTCAATAGTAGGCAAAGAGTCCTTCTTCCAATATTGAGCTACCAGCAGCCTAGCTGCTGATATTGTGTTCAAAATCAATTTAGTCTCTGAAACTGTACAGTCCGTAATTATACCCAATAGAAACAATTGAGGAGTAAATTTCAACCTTCTTTTCAAAATGTTCTGCATCACCCACCAAATTTTTATCCAAAATGCCTTGATTTTCTTACAAGTCCATCATATATGATAATAGGTTGCATCATTACATTCACATCTCCAACATTTAGCTTGCAAGTTGGAGTACATACATGATAATTTTTTAGGATCTAAGTGTCATCTATAAAACATTTTATAAAAATTCTCTCTCAAATTTTGTGCTTGCGTAAATTTAACATTTCTGACCCAAATCTTTTCCCACGTTTCCATCATCACTGGTTCCTGAAAGTTTTGTGCCCATTTTATCATACAATCCTTAACCAATTCTGTTTCTGAGTCTATTTCCAGTAATGCATTATACAACCTTTTAATATGCATCTGACTTTGATCTCTAATCTGTTTCACCAAATTTTCCTCATTTTGCATAACCCCAATTTTTTGATCCTCCCTCCATCTAGCTTGAAGCTGACCATACTGAAACCAAGTATAAATTATCCCTTCTTCTTTTAATTCATCTAGAGATTTCAGTTGCAACTTACCCCTTCCAAAAGAAGAAGCTCTTTATAGGTAATCACCTCTATTTTTTGCTCTATACTTATATTTTCTATTGCATGTCTGGGATTTGCCCATATAGGTATTTTATAGTTCATCTTATATTGGTACTTTTTATTATTCATATGTATTAAGATACCCCTCATATAGGCCTTACTAGCATCCCAGACCATTTCCATAGGAGTACCCTTGTTCATGTTAATAACAAAAAATTATCTCATTTGTTTTTTTAAGCTCCTTTACATTTTCTTCATATCTAAATAAATTTTCATTCAACCTCCAAGACCTCCTTTCTCCCCTTTCCTGTTCAAATTCAATCCAGACCAGACTATGATCAGTTAAAGTTCTTGGACATATCTTCGTCTTCTTCACCCTGGAAATAAAATCATTTGTGATTAGTATAAAATCAATCCTGGAGAAGGATTGGTGTCTATCAGAAAAAAAAGTAAAATCTTTTTCCTCCAGGTTACTGGAGGAAAAAGGATACTCTTGAATTGAATTGGATACTCTTGAACTGAATATATACTTGGTGACTGCACCAGTTTTATCTCTGAAGTGTGCTCAAGCCATATTGATGTAGTGCTTTGCATTCCTCTCAGGCTCCAATACCAGATCTACATCTTGATTTGGTAAACTCAGAAGGGTTTGGTCTGGCTTGGTTTTTATCAAAGAAAAAGAGAAGGCAGAAAGTGAAAGACAGGATGGAATCTCAGTATTCAAGAAGACTCTTATGCTGAAAGGTTTGGCCAGTGGATTAAATGTTTTTAATGCCAAGGCATCACAACCTTTGAATGAAAACAGAAAGCATCTTGAATGACCTCACTATGCTCCCCCCCTTTTTTGCTAAGCGGCTAAAATATGCATGTCCTTTTGTGTGGCAAAGAGAAGAAAGCAGAGTTGAAGCTCAAAGGAGAAAGCCTATGCAATTTGTCATAGTTAATTTGAAAGGAAGAAATGGGAGATTACCTGATATAGACAATGGAGGCAGGGCAGTATGCTATGCTAGCCAGACATATCGGGAGAAAGTTAATCTGACTATTTATATTTCTTTTGCAATTTTGGTAAATCGTGTTCTACTACTGTATAAAGCTTCCTGACCTGGGTGCCAAAATCTGGATAAAGAGTAGGTGGCAGTGGATAGACACTGAATCTTCTTAACTTCTTGCTGCCCTTTAGTAGTTATTTGCATTTCTGTTGCCCAGATCAGGTATCCCTATGTCATGAATGGGATGAAGGAGGAGCTTTAGAAAGCAGATTTCTAAAAATGTCCCATTTTGCCTCAGGAATAATAATAATACAGCCATGGCATGCCCTACAGTTGGAAACTTCATGTTGTCCTTTGAATTTCATTCATCTTGGAAGGAAAAAGCATTTTTCCATTGAATTGGCTCCAAACAGGCCCTTCGCTGCAAATTTAGCTGTGTCTAAGATGTAAAAATCTCCTGAGTCTTATCGGAATGGAGAAGATGGATTGATTATATTCAAAATAGGTATCAGACAAGAAAATATCAAATAGCTTATGAAGGAATGTTAGTATTAGAAGTATTTGGTTATCTGTAGTGGAGTTAAGGTCTCAGTGGGGGAGGCAGTACTTTGGATAAGTAGATTAATCTAGTTTATGTTTGATTAAATGAAATACCTTGTATTTTGCTCTGGGAAGTTGGGGGGGGGGGAGGGTGGGATGAAGGGGGGAAAGAGTGGGGGGAACAGGGGGAAAATTTTTTTTTGTATTTCTTTTTTGTAAAACTTTTCAATAAAAAAAAAAAAATCTCCTGAGTCCTCCTATAGGAATACGTTTAATGTAGCAAAAATATAAATTTAAGCACAGGTCATTTAAGCAACACCATACCCGTTACCCCAGAATTGGCTGCCTAAAGCAATAGTCACATTTTTTATTGATACTTGGGATGGTCCTATGAGGTTTGTATCACCATCATGCTGGTAAACTTTCAATTTCCTAGAACTTTACATGGCGTAAGTTTTATACAGTATTTTCTTCAGGCTCTACCTCTTCATGTATGGCCAAAGTAGCCTAAGCCCTCTTACTGCCAAAGGAAGAGAAGGAAATGATGTCTTGCCAATTCAGGCAAGAAATATTCAAGGTTGATAATTAGGGGATCTTCAGCAGAAGACCCCATTCTTTCTCACTGTCTGGCAGTAGACCTATCACAACAGCATCAAAGGACAATTAATTTGCTATGTATTATGCTATTCCATATCATTTGCCAGAGGTGCTACTTCATTCTGTCTTTGGCCAAAGAGAGACTCTTGTCAGGGTTTCAAGTAACATCCCCAACAAAAGAAGACTCCGAGACTAGAAGTTCCTCAAAGTTCCATTTTATTAGAGGTGTCATATTGGCACATCTGGAAAAAGCCGAATCTGAAAGCTTCCAGGTTTTCCCCACCCAAAAGAAAGTGCAAGTCCCTTCTTCCTGCACCCACGTGTCCATCACATGGTCCAATCAATGCACCATCCCAACTGGAGATATCTCCCAGTCATACCAGTGCAGGTGCAGGGCAGAATGTCCTTGACTCAAGAAAAGAATGTGAGTCTGGCCTTATATCTCTCCAACTCCATACAATCCCCCCTCCCAGTTTCCCACAGCAGTAAATGTGGCAGCCTGAAGATCCAAAGAAAAAGATGGCTTCCAGGACTGACAACTCTTTTAAGTGCCATTTTTAATGAGACTCATGTCTATACAATAATCATAGCAAATGACAAGACCTACTCACCACTAGTCAAGATCTGACCAGGCTAGTTTAGTACACCAGGAAGTGCCATTACCATAGACTAAACTGGGAGCAAACAAAAACATCTGAAAAGAACTCAGGAGCAAATTATTTATGCTGCCAAAAAACCAACATGAACATTTTCATAATATTACACTGGGTTCAGTCTGATTTGACAGATAATTTGTATTTTATAGAGCAGCATCCTGCAACCTTTTGGGTAACAGGGACCTGTTCCATGGAGAGAGATTTTTCCATGGACTGAAGAGGGTGTGGTTTTGTGTACTGCCTGCATCCGATGGATGGGGTTTTTCTTGTTTGAGTGGCCCGGTTTCTGGCATGTCGTGGACTGGGGGTTGGGGACCCTTGTTATAGAGAATGCAGGCTTGTTAATGGCAATCTTAAAAGTGATCTGGAACATAAACGAGCCACCATAAACCAGTTCTGTTATCATCATCATCATCATCATTCTAGCCATTGTCTATCCACTGTAGGATGAAGGCCTCTTCTGCATGTTTCTAACCAATACGGTATTGAGCTTTCCTTTGCTAGTTGGGCTTGTAATAGTTGTGTTTTCATATAATTCTGATAGAGCATTTCAGGAATGTCAGCTCAAACATTCAAGATTATATGCAGGTGCCCTGTAGATATTTTAGACTAGGTTTAGGACTTGCGTATCTGTCCAGCTCTCTTGGAACATTTAAAACCCACAGCATGTGGTAGCTTGCTTCAGCTAAATGTTATGTACCAGTTCATATCAAATGGTTTAAAAGAGGTTGGTGTTTGTACTTTAGCTGTCCCCTACCAGAGACAATTCTTATTTGCCGATCCTTGGCTAAAAGCAAAACATGGCTAAAAGTGAAATGTTTATTTCACTTTATCTTAGTCTCTGAGGAAGATACTAATTTACTTCTATTCTATATAGTAAGAATTACTGAAGCTCTAACTCCACCAGTTCCAGTTCCTTTTGCAACTCTAACTTTGAGTTCTTAGATGTTGACCTACAGCTCCCATCATTCCCAGCTGGCATGGCCAATGGTAGGAAGTTAATACATTTTAATCTAACAACTGCTTTGGCAAGAGCAAGAAAATTCACAATTGAATCTCAGAGCAATATATGAACGTGTCCTGTCTCTAGTATAGACTTATCTCTGTTGCCATTAGTCAGATAGCCTGTAAAAGTTATACAATAGATGCTGTGCTTTGGTACTTGCTGCATATTGATGGTCTTTCTCAGTTCTTAAAATTTTGCAAAGCTTATTTGGTGCCATAGCATAAAGTAAATAAAGTACAGCTTTTAGTAATGTGGAAGAATAGGAACTCTGTTTAATACTTGTCTAATTTCAGGCAAGAATGTTGACATTGTACAAGATATAGGTATGACACTTTTGGAACATTTTCGAAGGTCATGATTTGAGGGTTTTTTTAATATTTAATTTTAAAGAACTGCAGGTACCATCCAGGGATATTACAAGTACTTTGGCATCTGTGAGTGCCATGTTGCCATCTCCTGACATAAATAATGAATGTTTGGTTTAATTTGGTCACAGGTGTAATAAAGCTAGTCGTGCAACTTTGCTGGAGCTTTAAAGAAAGAGATCAGGGATGGAATTAGGTTAAGGCATCTGAAATTGAAATTAAATGGGTTTAGAAATGTTTTCTCCACATTGGTTAAATGGTAATCTGTTCTGAATTATTCTGTTGCACCTGGGGATTGAGGCTTTGGCTGCCTCTGAGGCAGGCTCATAATAAAACCATTCAAGGGTCTTGTTGAATAGATAAATAAGAAAATAAATAATTCCCTGTTGAGGAGGATGGAATTCAGGCCTTATAGGCCTGATTTTACTGACATTAGATAGTACCTGTTAACTTTTTTTTATAAAAAGTTCTTACAAATTATCATTGTGCTTCTAGTAAAAAAAAAGGAACTTCTGGTATTGAGGAAGATTAAAATGCACTATTTCTCACCTTTCAGCAAACCTTAAAGAGATAAAGAGGCTGCTATGTTAATCTCTTTTAATCTCTTATTTAATGAGGTAGCCAGCCACAGTTTGATCTTTCTGATTCTAGAGCAAATAATAAGCTTGTATTTCACAGTCTGGATTTGCCTTTGTTTCCAGAAGAGTAATAACTTCTGTTTCAAATTAAAATCTCCTTCAAGTTGAGTGTCATTCATGGGCACATCCATAGAGGTGGGTTGGGTTTTTTTTTTGGCAACCGTGAAAAAATGTTTGCATTCATTTGGAATATTCTTTTGACTCCCAAGAGACTATAAAGCCCTGGGATTCCCAAGTGGTCTCCTGTCCAAGTACTAAGAAGGCCCTACCCTGCTTATCCTCCTAGATGTAGCGGGAAGACAGAACGGCCTTCCCAGGCTCATGTAGTTTGATGTCTAAGGCTGATCTACTTTATTGGATTGACACAAGTCTAGACAAGGTTAGCTTGCTTTATTATTTTAATGAGGAAACTGGCAACTCTTAGTTGCCAAGACTGTTAATCGGCTTCCCCTTGTGGGGAAGATTGCATATGCCAGCATTAAAGGGAGAAAAAAAAGGGAGAAAAATGCAAAGGTTTGATTCAAAATGAGTGAGAGGAAGACCAAACAAGAGGAGACAGCAGAGATGAAATGAAATAAAGATCAGAAAGAATGATGTCTTGAATCTAACAGTTGGTGCACACATGCACACTACCCATTTATATTAAATGAAGAGAACCAAGGAAGATCAAAACCCTGCCCCTTTCCTGCTTAACTCCAGTAGGATAAAGTTTAAAATGGTAACTTCTTGCAGCTGCTGATCTCATCTTTCCCTAAATGTGGTCCATAATGGGCTATGCTGATTGTTGATGATGAGAGGTATCATGTTTATGGATTCAGAGGGTACAACATCAGGAAAGTCTAAAATGTTGAACCCATATTAATACTGGGGTTGAAGAGTTGGACTACGGGAGAGCAAGTGAGCAAGGAGGTCCTCTGAGGATGATTTAGATATTTGAATTATATCTGTTTTTCAAATTATAAACATTTTGGAGCAGTTTATAGTTTAAAACGAGAAAAAAAATACAGAATACAAAGATTTACAAGTCTGGCTAATGACATTGGTCTGTTTAGATTTTCAAAACGCAGAGAAAATTGGATTTATAGAATGACAAGCACCAGTTATTTTATTGTGTGTGTTATGTATGTAGATTTTGGGTGGGCAGTTTAAATTAACTGACCATCATTGATTGGCTGACCACCACAGCTGCAAGGTATATAAAGGGAGTTGTTCCCCCTGGTCAGTTGTTGGGTTCTCACCCTACAATAAAGAGCTGTTGTCACTCACTGCCTGGCTTGCTGTGTCCTCATTAACCCAATTTAACATTGGCGACAAAGGTGGGATTTTGAGGCCAGAAGCCACAGACAGAGCTGAAGCCACAAGCTGACAAGAGAGCTGCAAACCCGAATCCAGCCAGGCGAGCGAGCGGATCACTTGGAGAATCTACTGGAGATGTCTGCCTACGTGCCGCCAGCGCCTTTCAACCCCGCGGAAGAGAAGTGGGGATCCTACGTGTCCCGCTTCGAATGCTTTCTGGTGGCCAGCGACCAGCAGGGGCTGCCCGATGTACGGAAGAAAGCCCTGTTCCTGAGCCATTGTGGAGCCAAGGTGTTCGATATGGCTGAGGCCCTGTTGGAACCGAACTCAGTCCACACCATCTTGTGGCAGACGCTTCAGACACTGCTGAAGGACCACTATGCCCCAACGCCATTGAAGTACATCCAACGGTTCGACTTCCGACAACGGCTGCAGCAGGAGGGAGAATTGATCAACGAGTACATCGCTGCCCTGCGTAAGGTCGCAAACCAGTGCGAGTACAGAGACCTCGATGATATGCTGCTAGAGCAACTAATCTGCGGAGTGAGAGATACTTGTGTGTAGAGGAGGTTGCTCGCAAAGACAAATCTCATGCTACACATCGCACTGGATGAGGCGAGGGCCCAAGAATCCTCATCTAAGGCAGCCGAGAGACTACAGGGGACGACGCAGAGCAGAACGGCACAGAGGTCAACCCTGGTTCACCAGGAAACCGTGGGAACGGAGAGCGAGGGAGAGTCAGATGGAGAGGTCTACCAGACAGAACAATACCGGCAGGGCAGGCGAGGTCAACGAGATGCCTGTGCGAGTTGTGGGGACCCCATCCGCACCAGACCTGCAAGTTCCGAGACACCATTTGCCGGCAATGTGAGTGGAAGGGGCACATCGCCAGAGTCTGCAGAGCCAAGCAGAACCCCCATTACAAGCCACAGAGCAACGCGAGCCAATCAGAGACAGCGCAGCGGACGAGAACCAATCCGAAGGGCAGCTACATGAGAAGCGCGAAAGCTGAGGATCTCGAGGCCTGCACCATCCGAATCGGCCGGACCTGCACAGCCCCCAGGGAGAAGACCTACACCACAGTCGGCATCAAGGGGCAGGAGTGCGTAATGGAGATTGACACCGGATCTCCAATTACCATCATGTCCTGGGACAAGCTAAAGGAGGCTGTCCCCAGCATCCAGAGACGGCAACTACTGCACCAGCGGCTGGGACTGTCAATTACCAGGGGAACAGTATCCCCGTGGAAGGAATCGGCGAGTTCCAGATGGAGTACGGGGAATTCCGGGAGAAGCTTCCCCTCACCGTCATCAGCGGAAAACTCCCAAGCCTCCTGGGCATGGACTGGTTCAGAGCCCTGGGCATGGGATTCACAGGAATCCACAACATGTGAGGCACCCTGAAGGACGACCTGATGCAGGAGTTCCAGGACATGTTCGACGAGCAGCTCGGCAAGTATGTGGGGACCCCTATCTCATTTAACCTCGACCCCAACATTGCCCCCATCAGGCTGAAACCAAGGAGGGTACCTTTCGCCCTGAAGCCCAAGAGCGACGTGGAATTGGACAAATTGATAAAGCAAGGGGTGTTAGTCCCAGTCGATCATGCCCGGTGGGAGACCCCAATTGTGACCCCTGTTAAGCCAGATGGGTCTGTGCGCATCTGTGCTGATTATAAGTGTACGATCAACAAGGCCCTGCAGCAGAGCACCTATCCGGTTCCGATCGTGCATCACCTTCTGCACTCCCTAGGCCAGGCAAGATCTTCGCTAAACTTGATCTTGCGCAGCTGCCGGTAGATGGCGCTACCGCAGAGGCACAAACTATAGTAACGCATAGAGGTGCCTTCAAGTGTACCAGACTCCAGTTTGGCATCAGCATAGCTCCAGGACTATTCCAGAGCACCATGGAGTGACTGCTACAGGGGATCCCCAGGGTGATCCAGTATTTTGATGACATGCTAGTCACTGCAGGAGACGAACAGCAGCTAGGGGAGAGGCTGAGACAAGTCCTAGGAAAGTTCAGGAGTGCAGAACTCAGGGTCAAACGCAACAAGTGTATGATCACAGTCCCTTCCGTGGAGTTCCTGGGGTACCGGGTAGATGGAGCCGGCATACACCCCACCGAAAACAAGATTAGGGCAATCCGAGAGGCCCCTATCCCCAAAGATAAGGAACTACAAGCGTTTCTGGGACTATTGAACTTTTACGCAATTTTTCTAAAGGACAAGGCAACAGTAGCGGAGCCCTTACACAGACTGTTGGCCAAAAACTCCAAATGGGTTTGGGGGAAGGCTGAAGCTTCAGCATTTGCAGCTGTAAAGAAAAACTCCTGTCAGCCGAGTTTCCTAATTCAATACAATTCTACGCTTCCCTTAGTGCTAGTCTGTGACGCATCCCCTTTCGGCGTGGGGGCTGTCCTGAGCCATAGACTTCCGAACGGTCTAGAGGCACCCATCGCCTACTACTCCCAGACTCTTTCAAGTGCCGAATGGAACTACAGTCAACTTGACAAAAAGGCCCTAGCAGCTGTTTCAGGAGTCAAGAAGTTCCACGAATACCTGTTCAGCAGAGACTTCAAACTCATCACAGATCACTGCCCCCTTCTGGGTCTCATCGCAGGGGACCGACCCACCCCGGCAGCCCTATCTCCCAGGATGACACGCTGGGCCATCTTTCTGGCAGCATACTCCTATCGCCTGGTACATCGACCAGGGGTGAGGATGGGCAATGCTGATGCCCTCAGCCATTGCCTGTTACCGGACAGGATAGAGGACCCCACACCCGGAGTTCCAGTCCTGCTGATTGACGTCTTGGACTCGGGGCCCATCACTTCAGCAGAGGTAGCGAGAGCCTCAACCAGAGACCACGTGATTAGGAAAGTCACGAGTTGGGTCACGAGGGGGTGGCCGGAAAAGCCTGAAGGCGGGGAATTCAAACATTTCGCGAACAAAAAGGGTGAGCTGACAATGCAAGGGGGTTGTCTTTTGTGGGGCGATCGGGTTATTGTTCCCTTGTGCCTAAGGGAAAAAGTTTTAAAGCTGTTGCATGAGGGGCATCCCGGGATTGTAAGGATGAAGGGGTTAGCTAGGAGTTATGTATGGTGGCCCCTAATGGATAAAGACATCACTGAGTGGGTGGGGAAGTGCCAACCCTGCCAAGAGTCCAGACCAGACCCCCCCCCCCCTACAGCACCGGTCAGGGAATGGGAATGGCCTCAGGGTCCCTGGTCCAGGATCCACATAGACTTCACTGGCCCATTCCATGGGCAGGTATTTATGGTCATAGTGGATGCTTTCTTGAAGTGGTTGGAGATCAGGCTCATGAAAACCACTACCACTGACGCCGTCATTAGGGAGCTAAGGCAGTTGTTCACCACCCATGGCTTACCGGACACTTTAGTCTCAGATAACAGGCCCCAGTTCACGGCCACGCAGTTTGAGGGGTATCTAGCAGAGTTGGAGTTCAGGCACATCCTCTCCGCCCCGTTTCATCCAGCTAGTAATGGATTGGCGGAGAGATTTGTGAGAACGGCTAAGGAAGCCATCTCACGCCTAGGCCCCAGGGACTGGGAGGAGCGGATAGATAAATTCTTAATGGCCCAACACGCCACACTATGCACCGCCACAGGCAGGAGCCCGGTGGAACTTCTGATGGGGAGGAAGTTCCGAGGAGTCCTAGACAGGCTACACCCCAGTTATTCCCCTGACAATTTCAGAGGGGCAGAAAGAAGGCTGAGAGAGTTCACAATAGGAATGCCCGTCTTCGCTAGGAATTACGGGAACGGGCCCCTCTGGGAAACTGGGACAATCACGGAGATAACAGGCCCCAAGTCATATAGGGTAGACATGGGAGATGGGAGGATTTGGTGCAGACACATTGACCAGCTATGAAAGCGTTGGGCCGCCGACACAGAAGAAGAATTTGACGAACCACTCCCTAGCTACCAACAGGACTCCCGAACTAACTCAAACCCGAGTCTAGCAGAGGACTTAGCTGTCAGCCCTGAGATCCAGCGCCGCCCCACCGCAGAAGATCGACCAGCCGCAGAAGTCGCCACCCACAACAAATTCTTGAAGGTTCCATTGATGGAGCAGGGAGAAACAGGGAGTTCCTCCGCCCTGCTCGACGCCACACCTCCGACTGAACTGCGCAGATCAACTAGGGTGCAGACACGCCCTAGTCACCTGAGAGACTTTGTATGTTAATGTCCACCCCAAGTGACTTCTGGGAGGGGAGGAGTGTTATGTATGTAGATTTTGGGTGGGCAGTTTGAATTAACTGACCGTCAGTTGATTGGCTGACCACCACAGTTGCAAGGTATATAAAGGGAGCTGTTCCCCCTGGTCAGTTGCTGGGTTCTCACCCTACAATAAAGAGCTGTTGTCACTCACAACTGAGTTAAACAAGATTATTTATAAGGCTGTTAATAGGTGTTCATCACATTAAAATTATGCTTTGTCCCAATCAGTTGTAATTATGTTCTGCAGTATTATCCAGTTAAACAAGAATCTCTTGACTGATTCAATTTTACCTCGCTCATGTTGTCTCTACTGATAAGCAACTAAGGAGGTGGGAGGAAGAAGCCAAGTATACCATTAGTGTTGCATTAGCAGTGACTCAAGGTATGGGAAGAGCAATTTTTGAGTGATATGTATCTGATAATATAGGAAAGGCTGGGAAAAACATCTGTCCCAAGTCTGTCAATGCAGAGTACCGTAGATAGCTGAAAATCTGAACTACCTAGAGATCATCTTCCACTATTTGAAAACCAAGAGTGAAATTTATTTACTCATTTGTTTCATTCATCTGGTCAACTGTTACACATTGGAGAAATTCCAAAAGACCAGAGAGTAAGTCTAGATGTTATTTAAGAACATCTTAAATATTTTTTTTTTATTTTTATTGGTCCATATGTTTGTTTTTGGTGCCTTTGAATGATTTTTTTTATTCCTGGTGACTGCCTGGAGTAATTCCTTTTTCAGAAGATTTTTCAAAAGTGTTTTGCCTTTGCTTTCTTTCTAGGGCTGATCGAGACTGACTGGTCCAAGGTCACCTAACTGGCTTTGTGCCTAAGACAGAACTAGAACTCCTGGTTTCTAGCCTGATGCCATAACCACTGCACCAAACGTATTCTCTGTTACCCATTTAAAATAGAAAAAAGCCAATTGTTTTTTGGTTTGATGTTATTTTTTATTTTTGGTGAAACAGCAACAAAATAAATAAAGGTGTGGTGGTGGTGGAAATACAGCATTGATTGTACTAGAGTGCCGGTTTGCTGTAGTGGTTAATATGCTTCACTAGAATCTGGGAAACCATGAGTTATAGCCCTTCCTAGGCAAATAAACTGGTTGGGTGACTTTGTATCAGTGAGTCTCTCTCTCAGACCAGCTCACCTTAAAGTTTGTTGTTGTTGAAGGAAAAATAGAAGAAGGCAGCATTATGTATACCTTGAATTACACAAAATAAAGGCGGGATATAAGCTTAGTAAATAAATAAATTGTGGCAATGAAAAATGGGAAAAGCAATGGATTTGATTTGCCTGAATTGGTTCAACCAAAATTCACTGTTGGACTGGAATGTTGCATCATACTGTACCTAGATTGTAATCTGTAATTTTCTAAGGTTAGGGACACTGTTGATTTCCCATAAAAAGGGGATTGGAACTGATTCAACCAGTTGCATCCATGTATCAGAATATGTGAGTCATCTCCATGGGAACATTTTTGATTGGATAGAATAAATTAATATTCTTTTAGCAAAGGAACTGGTTGGGCTCAGGAGAAGGAGATCAACAATAGATCAATGTCTATTTTTGCATTACTGAGTTAAGAAATACTGTAGTATTTCATAAGGAACATTTATGTCATCTTTAAAAACAAAGTCCACATTTAACTCAATTCCCAGAGACAAGCTGTAGAAAAAGCTGGACAATTTTCTATTGATAGATGGATGTTACTGCTAATTAAGTTCATATATGACAACACCTCTGTGCAAGTTAGATACAATCTCCAAGACAAATGTATCTGATTGGATTGAATTCCTTCATCTAATTCCTACTGCAAAAGAATTTTAAGCAAAGCTACATATTGACTCCCCTCTTGTTCAGTATCAACATTATGTACACTCCTTAACCAAAAGTAAGCCTCATCTCCTTATATTGACCAGCAAGTCAATGCAATATCTATGGTCCCATATACTGATCTTTTCAAAATTTTGAAAAATCTTAGAAGGGGGCTTCAAGTCTTCTCTTACATTTGGAGAGAAACTTACTGAAGTTATAAATTAAAAAGAGAGAAGTTATGGAGAAATTTGAGGCATGGACAAAGATGATAGATTACTCTGTTGAATATAATATGGAGCAAGCCATGATTGTTGCAATGCCTTAGGATTGTTTTCCATGTCTCAGTACCTGGAATACACAAGTAAAGTCTGCAGGAAAAAAAGAGTTCAAAGAAGCACTAGGCCAGGGGTGTCAAACTCACATTGTTGTGGTGGCGTCACGTGATGTATCATGACTTTTTTCTCCTTCACTAAACTGGGTGTAGGCGGCACATCTGGCCCGCGGGCCAGGATTTTGACAGCCTAGCACTAGGCCTATCCTTCTTTAGGTGATAATTTTATCCTGACTGCATTTAAGTTAAAGTTGCTGAAATAGTATATGCACCTACATCTGGAAAGCTTATTGACTACTAAATATTATATAGTAAAAAAATAAAATTATATTTGGGATGGTCCAGTACATTTCAAAAGCTTCCTTGTGCTGGGAGTTATGGATAGCCTCTCTAAAGACCTGCATACTGATGTATTCTTAAACTACTGTCTTAAACTAATCTCCTTTGGATCCTTGGCACCATAAACATTTCAAGATGGAATTAAACCACTGGAAAGCAGCTGTTGAAGAGGAACTGGGTAACTAAGCTTTTTACTCGATTTTCATTTCCCCTAGGATTTGAAAGAGGCTAAAGCAATGGTCAGAAAACAAGTATTTAATATTGAATTATCTGAATCCTATCCATTGTAAGACGGAAATTTGGACACCAGCTACCTATTCAAAGTTATTCATATAAATCAAATAATTGTGTTTTTTTTTTTCTCAACAGTTTAAAATATTATCCTTAGCCTGTTAGAAGCTTTACAACTTCTCCACTTTGGAAAGGTTTAAGCTTTTTAGGTGGGCTCCTGACTAAGCTTTATATACAAAAGGCCAGTATATGTGATGTACATCTAACTACTTTACATCACTCCTCTGTTTAGTATATTGTCTGTCTGTCTATGTCTATGTCTATGTCTATGTCTATGTCTATGTCTATGTCTATGTCTATGTCTATCTATATCTAATCTATATCTATATCTATCTATATCTATATCATCTATGTCTGTCTGTCTGTCTATCTATATCTATCTATATCTATCTCGATATCTATCTATCTATCTATCTATCTATCTATCTATCTATCTATCTATCTATCTACCTACCTACCTATCTATCTATCTATTTTGTGTAGCTGCTCATTTCACTTATGTGACACTGGGTGGCTTATCGCAATTAAAACATCAGAATAAAATATAAATAAATGCAACAAGCATACAATCATGTTAAAACACCATTAAAAGCTTCACTGAGAACAGAATAACAGGAGGTGAATACTGTACAGCCAGACATCCCATTCAGTACAACTCTCTGAAAAGGCCTGTATTACTGCATCCCCCAACATGATGACACAGTTATGTTTCTTCCTAAAAACAAAAAACTAGGGGACAATCTTAATTTCTGGGGTGGGATGATGTTCCAAGAGGCCTGTCAGATGATATTCTTTAGTGTATGGGATTCATAACATGCCTCACCTGCTGGATCTGATGGGATCAGAAGATGTAACTCTGATTTTTCTTCCTCAATACAGGTAGTCCTCGACTTATGATCACAACTGAGCCCAAAATTTGTCTTGCTAAGTGAGTTTTGGCCCATTCCTTGCCACAGTTGTTAAGTGAACTGCAGTTGTTAAATTGGTAACATGGTTGTTTAACGAATCTGGCTTCCCCATTGACTTTGCTTGTCAGAAGGTTTCAAAAGGTAATCACATGTGAGTTTGAGTGGTCACTAAATGAATTGTTGTAAGTTGAGGACTAGCAGTGTTATCAAAATCCCTGGCCACCAAAATGTTCTCTATTCTTCTTCTTCAGTCTTACCACTTAAAGAAACATAGTCTAAGTCTAACCATTCTATCTCCTAGAACAGGGGTCTTCAACCTTGGCAACTTTAAGACTTGTGGACGTCAACTCCCAGAATTCCTCAGCCAGCCGTCCACTGGTCGGTTTGACATCCACAAGTCTTAAAGTTGCCAAGGTTGGAGATCCCTGCCCTAGAATACTCCACAAATTCTAGAATAGAAATTTGATACTCTCCACAAAAAGGTCAAAGACAGGTGGCCTCTGGATTTGGATCTATTTTACTAGGCTTACTTGGGGCCAGTTTTCTTTCCCACTGTTGTTAACACAGCAAAGCAAAAGTCAATTCCTCCTGCTGTGAATGGCCTTCTAGTCATTATCTTGTCAGCCTTTCTGATGGCCTTCAATAAGACATGGTGGCAGCATACTTAGATAGCCTGTCAGTCCTCCCTGGTAAAACACAAGAAACATGACAAGATGAACTAATTCTACTTTACTGCACGGCTACATTATCAGAATTTTGCAAATCTGAAAGCACAAACTTTCCACTATATTTTTGACAATTTGATCCATTAGGGCAGGTCCTTCCTAAGTTTCTTTCTCTGACCCTTAACAACTGCAGGTTCCTGCCTCTCTTGCCTGATTTTTT
The DNA here is from genome assembly GCF_029215685.1 of Pituophis catenifer annectens. Classification (NCBI taxonomy): domain Eukaryota; kingdom Metazoa; phylum Chordata; class Lepidosauria; order Squamata; family Colubridae; genus Pituophis; species Pituophis catenifer. The sequence continues at coordinate 183,392,435 of NW_027256881.1, forward strand.
TCCTAGGCAGCATCTCTTCCCCTCTTTCCCCAAGGACATTCACACATTACATTGACAAAGGGACATCAGCACTACCCTGCTAAGAGGATGTAGTGATGTCAGCCAGAAGCATAAGTGTGTAAACTTAAGGCAGGGAGCTATTGCTCACAGCCTGAAAAACTGAGCTAGAGATGTTACACTCCACTTCATTATTATTATTATGATTCATCACATAGACAGATGTTCAGACTGGATTTGGCAGTTTTGTCTATCAAATCCTTTCCAAGGACCTGGGAACATGTGGATGTTTGATGGTATTACAGATATCATCCGCAGGTTGTAAACTGTTCTGAGTAAAGCTGCCTTTTGCAATTGACTGATGGTGAATTTGTCAATGCTGATGATGTTCAAGTGGTGCTCCAGTTGTTTTCAGATTGTACCCAAGGAGCCTATGAGTAATGGGACTTTGCTTGCTTCTACCACAGTCGTTCTATTTGCAGGTCTTTATATTTTGTGATCTTCTCCAGTTCTTTCTCTTTTATTTTGCTGCCTCCAGGTAGTGCCACGTCCACTATCCAGATATTATTATTGTTGTTGTTGTTAATCAAATTTATTTTCAATCCATCTCATAGTTTGAGATGGCTCTATCCTCACTCCCACATACCCACTGTGGGAAACCTTCTCTGTCTAGCCCCATAGCTACCCACTAATGGCTTAGTTTGTCCCACCCCCCCCAAGAAGTTAGCCTTATGTGCAGCTGGGCAGAAATGTCAGGCATTATAGCCATTTCATTCCATTTTCTAAATCCTGCCTTTTATTCCTGTTTTCAAGGCAGTTTATACAGGGATGGTTCTTCATTCTATTTCTGCAGCAACAACCAGGTGAAATAGATTGGGCTGAAAAAAGATGCCTCAGAGACCCCCCCCTTGTGTGTTTCTGTGGGAGTGGCTTGGCGGTCATGTGACTGGGTGGGCATGGCTAGGTAGTCACGATCCTAGTTTCCCCTACGAGGATTCTCCGATCCGGAACTTTTGCAATCCCCCAAAGGGTCAAACCCTTAAGGCAAACCAAATACAAGTAGTCCTCGCTTAATGGCCGGTTGCTTAGCAAGTGTTCTAATTTACGACTGACTTCCCCAGAGTTACTTGACCTGTTTTTAGAGTTTTGACAGCCATGCACACACACACATGCACAGAAACACACATTTATGACCAATTAAAACATCCCACACAGTCATGTGACTGAGGTTTTCTGTTTTTTGCCAGTTTCCAACAATTCCTTCTCCCTCCCTCTCTCTCTCTCATCTTCTCTTTCTTTTTCTTATTTCTCTCTCATCTCTTTCTCTTTCTTTTTTCTCCCTATCTCTCTTTCTCATCTCTCATCTCCTCTCTCTCATCTTTTTCTTTTATTTCTCTCATCTCTCTCTCTCTTGCCTCTCTCTTTCCCTCTCCCCTCTCTGTCTCTTCTCTCTCTCTTTCCCTCCTCTGTGTCTGTCTCTCTCTTCCCCCTCTCTCTGTGTGTCTGTCTCTCTTTCCCCCCTCTCTTTGTGTCTCTTGTGTCTCTCTTTCCCCCTCTCTCTCTATGTCTCTTGTCTCTTCCCCTCTCTGTGTGTGTCTGTCTCTCTCTTTCCTACCATCTCTCTGTGTCTGTCTCTCTCTTTCCCTCCCTCTCTCTGTGTGTCTCTTCTCTCTCTCTCTCTCTCTTTCCCTCCTTCCCTCTCCCTCTCTCTCTGTGGAGGGGGGAGGGAGGAACCTCTGAACTGGTGCTGGGTGGTGGGAATCTGACATCCGGAGGCCAATGAGCCACTTCCTGAAGACCAGATGGGGGCAATCCCGCAAAAATATCTCTTGTTGCTTGTGAGTGCTTCTGGTTAGGAGGAAGAGTAGCACAGTGGAAGGAGGCTTGTCGGGTTCAGAAGGGTGGGGGCTGAGCGTTTTGCAGCTCCTAAGCAGGGTTGAGCCTCCCCGTTCACATCTTTGCCTGAGGGCATCATTGGCAGCTGCTTCCTGTGTTTCAGGAGGTCCGTGCTCTTCCCACTGCTGCTCGGCCTCCTCAATGCATGGAGGCAGGAGGAGGGGGTTTCATTCGCTATCTGCGAGCTCTGGGCAGCAAGCAGCCAAGCAAGCAAGCCAGCCAGCAATCTGCCGGCTGCCTCTAATCTGCAGTTACTTGTGAACACCATTGGCCTTTCTCCCTGCCTCTCCTGACCAATGGTGCTCACAAGTAAACTGCAGCTAGGAATCTCAAATACGGCTGGGAATGAATGTTTCTGTGGTAGCCATTGGCTGGAGCTACTAAACAGGTGGCCAAACTAAATATCTGAAGGACCCCATCCCATCACATGGCGATTGGCAAGCAGCTGGGCTTCTTGAGAGATGGAGTTCGCAGGGAGCTGATCTACCGCTGGCTACAATACAATGTTCATTCTCATCCGATTTGAGATTCCTAGTTAGGGCTGACTTTGGCAGCTTCTCTCCGCTGGAGTGCTCCCCGGATGCGGCTTACAGCTCTGAGCCCAAAGCAGCAGGAGGCATGGGCTGCTTTGGCGCCACCAGCTTTGGGCTTTTAGCCATCTGTGGAGGATGCACTCAAATTGGCACCGAGACCAGGGTCCCAGGAGGGCATGGGTGAAGACTTTTATGGCTTTCTTTCTGCCTTGCAAAAGCAGAGATGGGTGGGAGGCCCCAGAGCACACAGACCACAGCACAGCGCTCTCCCAAGGGCTGCCCCCTCCCCCGTCCACCTCAGTAGTCTGGCCGGTGATCTCCCGTGCACTTCCCTTGCAGGCAAGCTGGCTTCGGGAACCACGCGGGGAGAACTCTGGGGCTGCGATCTCCCGTGCACTTCCCTTGCAGGCAAGCCGGCTTCGGGAACCACACGGGGAGGGCTCTGGCTGACTTGGGATGGAAACATGGAGAAACACCTGCCGAAGCAACTGCCATTTCTCTCCGGCTTCTGTTCGCAGAGAGAAGGAAGAGGCAGAGGCGGCAGCAGCAAAAGAAAAGCCTTCTTTGCAAGCCGCTTTCTCCGCAGGCCTCTGAAAAGTACCAGCGGAAAAAGCTGCTGCCGTTGTCGCCATGTTCTTTGTGCATACGCATCCCATTGGACTTTCAAGGCAATGGGATGTGCATGCGCAAAGAACATGGCAGTGACGAACATGGTGGCTGGGGTGAGCAACCGGGTGACGGTTTGGGGGCATGGCCAGATGGCCATTGCTACTGGTTCTATGACTTTGGCTAAATTTTCGCCAATGGTTCGTGCGAACCGGTAGCAACCCACCACTGTAGCTTATGTAGAATTGTTTAGGTTTGTTGACCATAGTTCAGGAAGGGTACAGGGATCAGGCACAAACTATAAACTTGTTTTACTTCAAGTAATTCACAATATCAAAACTGAAAAATGGGTTTTGGCAAGGATTCAAGAGTTTGAAATGGCACATGATTACATGTCACTACCTGGGTGTGGAAAATTAAAGACTAAAGTGAAAGAAATGGAAAGACGAGATAGCTGCTTTTCTGTTCTGGATTTTAGTGGATTTCCTGAAGGTAGCTGGTAATCTCTTGAGTTTTTGATTGCTGTTGATGAAAAGGTATGGAAGAGATTGATTGCAGGGTGTTTAAGTCTAAAGCTTTAAAGCAAAGAACAAAAACTCAATTCCTGACCTGGAAGTCAGGGAAGATGGATAGACAACAGGGGTGGGTAAATAATCACACTAAACTTTTTGACTGCTCTTAAGTAGTCAATAGAACTGGGTGGAAGCTCTCAATTCGGATCCTAAACGAGTGTGGAAAGCAATCTTTAGAGCTACGAGAACGACTCCATTTATATATATAATGGCACTTTTTGAGCCAGACATGGCCAATAATAATAATAATATGTAGCTTCTCTCTTAACAATTGTGACTCGAATTATCCTTAACAGGAATATACTGCATGAGTGTGTGATCCTGCCTTATTTTTTTTAACTTTCATTATTTGGAGACTGCTCTGCTCCCAGAAGATTCTGAATATATACAAAAACACGAATTAATTTAAAAAATCAAGAAGAAAGCAACGAAAAATATTCTAACATTCACTCTTTGATAATTTGGGAAAGTCTTTGTAGCATAATTATTAGGTCTGCCTTCCTCAACCTGATACCCTCCAGATACTTGGGATTTGTGATTAGTGAAAACAGGGATTCATTGTTTCTTTGTCCTAGAGTGTATATCCTCCATTTCTGATGATATTATTGTACTAACAGATTAAAAAAAACCTTTATTATACATGTTGTACCAGTGGTTAAATCCTCTGAGGCTTGCCACTTGTGCAAATGTGTGCTGGACGCGTGCATGCACTGTGTGTGCTAAAGGAAGCTTAAGATAAGTAGAACAGCAAGGAGGGGGAACAGTTGTGCCGCACAATTTAGATTCTCTAGAAAGCAGGATTTCCTGCTACCGGTTCACCCAAACCGGCTTTTATTACTACCGATTCACCCAAACCGGTGCGAACCGGTAGCATTTCACCCCGATGTTGTACAAGTATAATAACAGGAAAAGAATGGACATCAAATGTTTTCTTGTATGTAGTTAAATCTTTTAGTTTGGATGTTTGAAAGAAGGAAGATGCCACTGTCCTTCCATCTTCTGTAGGTGTCCACCATTCTCTGATTATCTTCTCTATAGATTCATTCACAGTATCATTTGAAAAACAGTAGAAATGGGATGTTTTTTAAAGAAGAAGGCTTGCCCTAAATTGGTTGAAGTATCATTAACTTAAGGTCTAGGACATCTGTGATCATGTCTGGTACTCTGACACCATTAGTAACCATAAAAATACTATTATTCTATTTTCCTGCAACATCTCATGCAAACATATAGTACTGTTGAGAGTTTAAAATATATCAACTGCTCTTTACTGCATCTTCCAGGCAAAAGATAAAAATAAAGTTGTCCTCAGTTGGGATTCACCTGGTGAATCCCAACTGAGGGACAGACTTTCTCAATCTTGGAATTCTTGGTGATAACCTCACTCAAGTGCTAGCTAGGTTTATGCCTAGTTAGCTTCCAAAACCAGATAAGTTTGATTACGTCTGCTTCCTGCTGAAGGAACAACAAATATCCTTCATACATATGTATTTATTTTGGTGCCTTCAAGTCAATTTAATCACTGTCTTGACAAGTCCTGTAGATTTCTGGGAAAAGTGGTTTACCATTGTTATTTTTTTAGGATTGAGAGAAAGGGATTGACCCAGGATCTCCCAGCTAGTTTCATAAAGACAAACTGGAACTCACACAAGAATTAGTTCTTGTCCTTCATGATAACCTGATTATCATCTGATCTCATTTTGCTGTCCACATTTTATCCAAAACTTAATCTAAACCAGTGGTGAAATCCGGCCGGATCTACCTGGCTCACACGAACTGGTAGGGCCGGTGGTGGGAGGCTCCACCCACCATCCAGGACATCATTACGTCCCATTTTTGACCCTCTGTGCATGTGCAGAAGAGGCGCGCGCACTCACATTTCCGAACTGGTAGCGAAGGTAAGTGCATTTCACCACTGATCTAAACCAATTGAGAGTTTAATCTGAATCATCAGCTTTTAAATGTTTACCTACATTGTTCTTTTCATAATCTTGAATCAATTAGCTCTGAAAATTCTCTATTTTATAATCGATGTAAGATTGTTTCTCCCGTAACAGTTTGTTGTTTGGCTTGATTGTGATTTTCGTTGAGATATTATTGTTCTTTCTGAGTTGGAATCAAACTGATCTAAATTGTTGACTTTGAAATGACACCATTTTCTTCTCAACCCCTTATGAAATTGCTCTTAGCTGCCTTTCCTAAAAGGAGCAAGTTGGTTTTTTGGGCAGGATTTTATATAGCTCTAAATACTATTTTATTCCGTAGAATTTGTATGATTTGTCTGCTACTTAAGAGCCTTTATGTGGGTCTGTGTCTCTGTGTGTGTGTGTTTGTATGTGTGTGTGTGTGTGTGTGTGTATATATACATATACATATACATATACATATACATATACATATACATATACATATATATATATATATATATATATATATATATATATATATATATATATATATTACAATATGCATGTGTGTGCATTTGTGTATGCATGAATTATGTATTGCAATATGGGTGTAACTGCTTCAATGTGCATTCCTATTCTTAATTGTTATGCTTACTGCTTATACTAATATCTACCAATATATATTGATCAAATGGTTTTATGTGATATACTATACTAGGATCTAACCAATTGATCATTTGTGACTTGAAGTCTTGTTGTGGGGTGAGGGTGGGGAATAGCATGATGTTTTGTTACTTGGGGATGGGGGCAGTGGTAGGTTGCCCCCCAGTGGTGGGATTCAAGTAATTTAACAACTGGTTCTCTGCCCTAATGATTTCTTCCAAAAACCAGTTTGCCAAACTGCTCAGAAAGTTAACAACTGGTTCTCCCGAACTGGTGCGAACTGGCTGAATTCCACCACTGTTGCCCCCGGTTCGCACCAGTTCTATAGAACCGTTAGTAAAACTGGCGGGAGGTTCCACCCACCGACCCCGACATCATCAAAACACTTCTGCGCGAGCGGCCCTGCTACAAACCGGTAGTAAAGGTAAGTAGAACCCACCCCTGGATGGGGGGCAAGCAGAATCACACAGCTGATAGGTTGCATACACAATAAAACAACCTTAAAACCAGTATAAAAGCAGCAAAAGGAAGTATAATGCACCAAGTCTCAATTTGGGAGAGGATTTTTTTTTTTGAAGGCAAACTCCACAGAAGACAGAAACCCCTTGGAATTTGACCTTACATATTGATATCAAGGACACTTCCAAAAATACTGGAACAACTTTTTTTTTTTTTTTTGAGAAAAAAATTCCTTTGGAAAAATAATTCCCAGTGAATATTATAGCCATTTTTGCTGTTGGCCTTATGCAGATATTTTTACATCAAGTTAATTAATAAAAAAAGCTGGGGGAAAAAAAACCTTAATCCATCTGTGGCTGACTTCAGGGTCTCAGGGTTAGGTTTTCATACCTCAGTACACACAGATCCTACAGTTCGATTCCCATTAATTGTCCCTGAAGCTGCTTAGCAACTGCAGTGCAAGTTACGTTCTCTAGGCTGACCTTGCTGATGAATGAAATAATCCAATGAATATTTATAAATTGTGGCAAATACAATCTAAGCTGTTGATGGCTTTGTAAATTTGTCCTTTTTTTGCATCTTTGTAAAATCTGCTTCTCTTTCAGGGATGCTATAGGGAAACTCTTTTTACTGAATGCCTCCCTTTGTTTTCACATAGTGCTTTCTTGTCACCTTAGCTTAGAGCCTGTGAAGTATTTGTGTAGATTTCTGTTTTTGAGACAATCATTGACAACTCAAAAGAACCTTAATTTTGTTTTGGGAAATATGACTCGTAAATCTTTTGTCTTTTAATGAAGATGTCCTATTGAGCTCCCTGAGATATCCTGGAGGATTGAAAAACCCATCAGTCAGGAGGAAAGCAAGAATTTTATGGACTCTCTTTTACCCGTAATTCCCATAGGATATTCCTTTCTCCTTCAAGTACAGGGCCACCTAATGTTTAAACTGTGTAATGACACCCTCCACGCCCATTCTTCACACTGTGGTTTTGGTTAAACTACTTTAAATGATTGAATGTTTTTTTTCCCAAAACACAATTTGAGATAGACAATGCAAACTTCAACGCTATAGCAAATGTAATACAATTGTAATTAAAAGTCTGTTGAATTTTAGATGATAGATTGAATCGCAGATTCCAAGTTTTGTTATAGAAATAACCATTCAGGAAAAAAATATTTGGGAATCTATTAACAAAAACAGTCTCTTTTTTTCCTTTCTTCCCTCCCTCCTTCCCCCCCTCTCCTGCTCTTCCGTCTCCCTATGTATTAATGACTTTGCTTATATTTTAACTTGTATTCGGAGTTTTAGCTTGAGAATTTACAATTCCGAACATATTGTTTAATATTCTAATTTAGACCAAATTATCAGAATTAATTCTATTATTTTGTTTTCTTGAGATTTATTTATTTAATTTGTTTGTATTACTTTTACAAATAATTCAAAGTGGCCAAAATATCCAACACACTGTTTCCCCCCACAATAACCACCTTGTGAGGTGGGCTGGGCTGAGTGACAATGACCAGCCCAAAGTCATCCAGTGGCTTTGATGGTTAAGGTGGGACTTGAATTCACGGTCTCCTGCTTTCTAGTCTGATGCTTTTTACATTTTTCATCTGTTTCCAGTCCCTCAGGACTATTTTGTACTTATGATTATTTGGCATGGCTCTAGATTGTAGAACAAATAAAATACTTTTCACAAGCTTACATGGGGGATGTCATGCCCCCGTTGGAGCCTGAATCTGCAGAGGAGAATGAGCCGGAGCTGGAGCCCATGGAGATTTAGGCTCTGTTGACTTCGGAAGAATGTAGGGAGGAGGCAGCCCAGGGCCCCTCAGGAATGAGACAGCTTGTTAGCAGGGAGGAATGGGGGCAGGATGACTGAGAGAGGGCAAGCAGTGAAAATGAGGACCAATGGAGCTCAGGTGATGAACAAAGACCGCCTCCTCCTGGTCCCCGAGCACAGAGAGTGGAGAGAAGGTGGGAACAGCGCAGGCCGACCTGACGACTCAGGAGGAGAGCACCCTGCTCCTCTTCAAGTTTCAAGTTCAAGTTTCAAGTTTATTAGATTTCTGTACCGCCCTTCTCCCGAAGGACTTAGGGCGGTGTACAGCCATATTAAAACACATAAATTTATAAAATTTAAAACCAAATTAAAATCAATATATAAAATTGGCCTGCAGATTTAAAACACACATACACCCATAATAAAATTCATATTAGGCCAGTCTGGCTTGCTGGAACAGGAGGGTCTTAAGGGCGCGGCGAAAAGTACGCAGGTCGGGGCTAAGACGGCGCTCTAGGGGCAGCTCATTCCAGAAGCTGGTGCCCCCACAGAGAAGGCTCTCCCCCTGGGTGTCGCCAGTCGACATTGTTTGGCCAACGGCACCCTGAGGAGCCCCTCTCTGTGGGAGTGTATTGGCCGGTGGGAGGTTGTTGATGGCAGAAGGCGGTCTTGTATATACCCCGGTCGTAAGCCATGGAGCGCTTTAAAGGTGGTGACCAACACCTTGAACCGCACCCGGAAGACCACTAGGAGCCAGTGCAGCTCGCACAGGAGGGGTTATGTGGGCGCACCGATTCGCACCCATAACCACCCGCGCGGCCGCCTTCTGGACCAGTTGGAGCCTCTGAGTGCTCTTCAAGGGGAGCCCCATGTAGAGAGCATTGCAGTAGTCCAGACGAAATGTGACGAGGGCATGAGTGACCGTGCGCAGGGCATCCCGGTCCAGAAAGGGATGCAACTGGTGCATCAGGTGAACCCGATAGAAAGCTCCCCTGGCCACGGCCGTCATATGATCTTCCAAAGACAGCCGTGCATCCAGGAGAACACCCAAGTTGTGAGCCTTCTCTGTGGGGGCCAGGATCTCGCCCCCAATAGTCAGCAATGGAGCCAGCTGACTATACCGGGACGCCGGAAGCCACAGCCACTCGGTCTTGGAAGGGTTGAGCTTGAGCTTGTTTCTCCCCATCCAGATCCGCACGGCCTCCAGGCACAGGGACATCACGTCAAGGGCATCATTGGGGTGGTTCGGGGTGGAGATGTACAGCTGAGTATCATCAGCGTACTGATAGAACCTCACCCCGAAACCACGGATGATCTCACCCAGCGGCTTCACATAAATGTTGAACAAAAGGGGTGAGAGGACTGACCCTTGCAGCACCCCACATACAAGGTGCCTCGAGGTCGACCTATGCCTACTGCATACGGTCAGAGAGGAAGGAGGAGAACCACTCCCAACCCCTCCAATCGTCGCAGCATGATACCATGGTCGATGGTATCAAAAGCCACTGAGAGATCTAATAGGACCAGGACAGAGGAGCAACCCCTGTCCCGAGCCCTCTAGAGATCATCAACCAATGCGACCAATGCCATTTCCGTGCTGTGCCCTGGCCTGAAGCCCGACTGGAACGGATCTAGATAATTGGCTTCATCCAGGTACTGGGGAACTTGTCGCACCACCACACTCTCAACAACCTTCGCTACAAAGCAAAGGTTGGAGACAGGGCGATAATTGGCTAATACAGCCGGGTCCAGGGAAGGCTTCTTGAGGAGAGGCCTCACCACTGCCTCTTTCAAAGAGGGGTGGAAGTAGCCCTCACTCAAAGAAGTGTTAATAATCCCCTGGAACCAGCCTCGTGTAACCTCCCGGGAGGCCAGCACCAACCAGGAGGGACACGGATCCAATAAACATGTGGCAGCGCTAAGCCTCCCCAGAATCCTGTCCACATCCTCGGGAGTCACAAGGTCAAACCCCTCCCAGATAACATTCTCAAGACCCCCCTCCATCACCCCATCCGGATCTACCCAATCAGAGTCCAGACCTTCCCGAATCTGAGTGACTTTGTCATATAGGAATTGCACAAAATCCTCAGCCCTGCCCTGCAAGGGGTCTTCCCTCGCTCCCAGATGAAGGAGGGAGCGGGTCACCCTAAACAGGGTGGCTGGGCGGTTCTCTGCAGACCCGATAAGAGCGGAAAAATAATTAAATTTTGCCGCTTTTATTGCCACTAGGTAGATCTTAATATGAGACTTCACCAGTGTTCGGTCAGATTCGGAACGACTGGCCCTCCAATCACTCTCCAGGCATCTTTTCTGGTGCTTCATCTCTCTCAGCTCCTCGTAGAACCAGGGAGCCAGTTGAGATCGGCACTGGGTCAGAGGCTGCAAAGGCACGACACAATCCAGAGCTCCGACAGCTGCCCTATCCCAGGCGGCCACCAGTTCTTCAGTCGCACCGTGAGCCAGAGCCTCAGGGAATGGCCCAAGCTCCGTCAGGAACCTATCCGGGTCCATCAGGCACCTGGGATGGAACCACCTGGTTGGTTCCGTCTCCCTGCGGCGAGGTGTAGTGGTTCGAAAGTCCATGCGAAGGAGAGAGTGATCAGACCATGACAAGGGCTCGATGACTAAATTCCCTATTTTCAGATCACTCTGCCACTGACCAGAGACAAAAATCAGATCCAGAGTGTGTCCCCCCATGTGAGTAGGGCCTTGAACTAATTGGGTCAGGTCCAAGGCCGTCATGGAAGCCAAGAACTCCCAAGCCGCCATAGACATTTCGCCGACAGATGGCAAGTTGAAATCCCCCATAATCATAAGCCTGGGGGTATCAACTGCCACCCCGGCTAGACATCAGGCAGCTCGAGCAGGGCCGCTGCCATGCAGCAGGGAGCCAAGTATGTAATCAGCAGGCCCATCTGCATCCCACGACCCCACTTCACAAGGAGGGACTCACATCCGGCTATCTGAGGTATAGTGGCCTCCTTCGGACATAGACTTTCTTTAATAATAACCACCACCACCCCGCCCCTCCCCTGGGCCCTTCACAAGGTACACCTGGGGACTGAGATTTAAGGAGATGCTGTGGGGAGGGTGTTTGTTGGGAAAAATCGCTGATTTGTAGAGTTTGGTGTGCCGGTACAGACATTTGGAGATTGCAGGACTGCTTGCTTCTTCCTTGCTTTGTGGACTCATTTCCCTGTTCCTTTGCTTTGCTGGACTGCCACAGCCAGAGGCTGCTGTGTCTCTGTGTGTGCTTTGCTCTGGGACTTGCCAAAAACATGGGAGTGTTGGGGGGGAATTTGGAGCATTAAAGGGGAGTTTGAACTCTCAGCTGGCTGTGTGACCTTCGTGCCTTGTCCTGGGTCATCACAACAAACTTCTCCATTCATATAGGACACTATCAGAGTTGTTGAGAGATTATTTTTTCCTGACAGGGCTCCTCTATTTTACCAACCTGGGACAATGTCCTGAGTCTTAGTAGCCTTATTAATTTGGGGGCATCTGGTGATGCTGCCAAAGTCTTCCTAGTCTTCCTAGTATTGTTAGGCCAGCCAGTTTCAGTCTGATGCCCCACAGATACTTTGGGAACTTGAAATCAATGAAAGCAGCTCTTGGCAGAGATTCATTGTTCCTTTGCCCATCCATGCAATATCCTTCATTTCTGATGTCAGGGTCCAAATAGTAAATCAGAGGGGGGAAAAAAATCTCCTAATGCAGAGCTAGCAAGACTTGTGAATTGGAAACTATAATTCAGCATTGCAACCTTCCACATTTCCACAAAATGACATTTGTAGATGTGCTTTCACCACTGAATTCCACTGGGTTTGGAATTGTTTTATTTTAGGGGTGGAAGCTGGCAAATGTTTGCGTGGAATTGAGACACAAGGCTTCTGAAAGACAAACTACTCCCTCCCCAAATCCTGAAAAGTGGCTGTTAAGTGGGAATAGGAGCAGGAACAAGTTTGCCTCCAGATCCTAAGTACAGGTAGTCCTCAATTTACAACAGTTTGTTTAGTGACCATTCAAAGTTACAACAGCACTGAAAAAAGTGACATGACTGTTTTTCATACTTATGACCATTGCAGCATCCCCATGGTCATGTGATAAAAATTCAGATGTTTGGCAAATTATGACGGTTGTAGTGTCCCACGATCATGGGATCACCTTTTGTAAACCTTCTGATCCACCTTCTGACAACCCACTTTCTGACAATCAAAGTCAATGAGAAAGCCAGATACACTTAACTGTGTTACTAATCTAACGGTGATTCACTTAACAACCGTGGCAAGAAAGGTCATAAAATGGGACAAAAGTCATTTAAAAGTCTCGCTTAGCAACAAGAATTTTGGTATCAGTTGTGGTCGTAAGTCGAGGACTACCTGTATAGCACTGTCTTTCATTAAAGTAGCATTGTTTTAGGATTTTTTTTTGATTGGTTAATTTTATTACTGTGACATTTGTGTTGCAATGTTTTATGAGGAGTTTTCAATATCATAATTTCCATAGACTAACCTGGAAGTTTTGCACTAAAGGGCGATCTGTAAATAATTTGAATAAACCATGGCTTTCTGGTGGGCAGATAGCTGGTATTCAAACAATAGACACTGCATTTCTCACCATTCAGATCACAATACTTAGTAATCAAAAGTTGGGGGACAAGAATGCTAGGGAATAGATTGTTTATGCTTTCATTTCAGTGCTATAATCTGCAGTAGCAATCTGTTAAAAAGCGTATATATCAGTTTTGTACATTTTTCATCTTTCAAGCCAGTTCTAATTACCGAAGTTTTATTTACCCTTATTTTATGCAAATCTGTTGAGAATCAGCAACTGGAAAAAGTCAGTGTCTTGGGCTCATTAGTAAATGTGCACTCTGATGCCAACTTTGCATTAGACTAAGCAGTGAATAATATGAGATTAAAATGATTTTGTTAAAAATGTATGATTAAATGCCAAATTGTCAAGACTCCTGCTTTCTAATTATCTTCTGTGCCACTGAAACATACCAGCTTGGGTATCTGTATTTTTATATTACTGTTGTTATTAAACATTTAGGAACTAAGTAACTTTAGAATTGAGCACTTTTCCCCCCTGTACACAGAATATGTACAACATTTGAGGTTCATTTTATTTCTTTCCTAATTTGTAGGCCTCTGCTCAGTTATTATTTATTTATTCAGTTATAATTTAATTCCAGGAGAGTATGAAATACCAAGAATGAATGTATACTTTAACATGAATTTCCTTGCTCCAGCTTCAGGGATGAACAAGAAAGATGGCAGGTGAAATCCAGAAAGAGCAAGAAAGCCATGCCATTGCTTCAGGGATGGACAAAAGATAGCAGCCACAATGCATGTCAAAAAGACTAGAGCAGGGGGGTCAAACTCGTGGTGTCACGGCGGTTTCACGTGACGTATTGGGACTTTTCCCCCCTTCGCTAACTGGGCGTCTGTGTAGCCAGCATGTGATGCATCCTGCCCACAGGCCGAGAGTTTGACAGCCGTGGACTAAAGGGTTTGATTATGTGTTTGCTGTCTCAATGACACTTTCAGCTGCCATTTTAAAAAATATCAAAACGTCGGGACTGGAATATTTTGCACTAACTTTTCAAACATTTACCAGTGGGTAGCACATCCTATGAAAACTTCCAAGTCTGTCATAGCTTAATATTAATATAGTTAACTCTACTTGGCATTTTTGGCAATTATAAAAGCATATTGCATTCCATGCTTATCTGTATGAAGCCAGGTAGTTTCTGAACTCAATTATACTGAAAGATATTGTACAAGACTGAAAAAAAACGATAAAGGGGGACGACATGGTTTGGAGAGGGCAGCAATGGAGGTTGGGGAAGACGCACAGGGTTAAGCAAGAGATGCCATATGGTCAGGAATGGCATGCATGGGAGCGGTGGTACAAGTCAGGAGTGTGCTGCATGAGTTGGGGAAGACACACGGGCAATAATGTGGGTCTGGAAGGAGTGCATGGGGGTGCACAAAAAGTGCCATGTGAGTCAGGGAAAGCACACTTGATGGTGGTGTGAGTCAGAAAGTGCATGGCGGTATGTAACAGGTGCCGCATGGTTCAGGAAAGGCATTTGGGGTGCAGGCCACAGTATAGCATGGACCAGGAAGGGTGTACAGCGGTTTCTTCTTCCCTGTTCCATTCTCCTTCTCTAAACAAAGAAACAGAAGGACTACAGGTATGCAGAAAAATCATTTGGAGTAGGTATGAATTCTGACTTCCTGTTGGCTTCCCCATTGAATTTCTTTGTGGGAAGCTGGCAGTGAGCATCAGAATCCCTCCTTCCTTCCTTCCTTCCTTCCTTCCTTCCTTCCTTCCTTCCTTCCTTCCTCCCTCCCTCCCTCCCTCCCTCCCTCCCTCCCTCTCTCTGCAGGCTAGCACTGCTGAAGCAGCACAAGTTCTCCAAATTTCATTCCTTCAGGAGCAATAAGTCCCGGCATTTGGTACATTAGCCTTTGTTGACAAAGTTTTTCCCTATGATCAGTGGTGGGTTGCCCCTGGTTCGGACCGGTTCGAAAGAACTGGTAAAACCGGTGAGAGGCCCCGTCCACCACCTTGGATGTCATCATCAGTGATCTGCGCATGCGCGTGCGCATGTGATCCCATTGTGAACCAGTAAGTAAAGGTAAGTAGAACCCACCCCTGCCTGTTTGTACTGTTTCACCCAGTTAAAGCTTGTGAATAAAAGAGCTTTAGTGGTGTGCAAATAAAAGGATTAAAAAGAAAGTAAACATTGAATATTATTGATATAACTTTTAAAAGAAGGAAATGAATCTCTCTCTCTCTCTCTCTCTCTCTCTCCCCCCCCTCTCTGTATGCTGTGTTATTGTTAAATAAAGCTCTAACTGTAGGGAAATAAATACACTGTTTGCTATTCCCTTTGCATTTTTAAAGAAAAGCTGGGGTCTCACTAGTTTATTTGAATATATAATTCATTATCTCTAAATACTCTGATGATTATCTTTCCTTGCTTTCACAATGGCTAAGGCAGCTCCCCCCTCCACTTCTTAGCCTTTGAGATATCCCAGATGCTGTTATCGTCTTCTTTTCTAGACCTCAATATAAGCCTGTGGAGGGAAAAAAAGTCACTTTCCTCAAAAATGTCTCACAGCACAGTTCTCTTGCACTGTTAAATGCTAACATTCTTCAACATTACATCGGTTTAATTTTGCAGCCTTTTAAAAATGAAAATGACAGTTACCAGCATGAATGCTTCCTTTATTTATTTTTAAAGAATTTTTAAAAGATGCACCCTTCCCATCTCCGGCACCAGAATGAATGTTTCTTTCTCTTTTTTCACACACCAGACATACATAAATACAGTGGAAACAAGCTGTTTTTGCCTATAATAAGGCAATTCCCTCTTCAGCATGACTCCTGCAAATATTAAAGGGTAATGGGATATTGGTTCGGCTGCTGTACAGTCGAAAAACCTCTTGCTTCTTTAATTGTTTCGATGAGTTAAAGTTCCTTTCATTCTCTTTGCATGTTGGTCCCCTTCCTGGCTCCATTATCGTTATTTCATTTTATCTCTCATATTGGCAGAGATAAAAAGTTTATTGATAGCTGTATTTCAAATAGCGCCTGTGGCTGAGCTGCAGCGCCGATGAATATTTGAAGATAGGGGAGAGAGATTTGCCATGCATTAACCCTGTCTTCTTTTCCTTCATGCCACATCCCATTTTGTCACTGAATCTGCTTGAAATACACTCCCTGCAGAGACTGGAATGAGGGGAAGGCTAGTAGCTCTTTAATCCCTCCGGTTTCCTTCCAACTAGTCGCTGGATCCTGATGCAGACCAACTCCGCTGTAAAAGATGCGCTTAGAGGTGTATCTACGAATCCAAACCAGCTGCGGCTAAAACACACTTCTTTTGAACAGGATGCTTTTTCTAAGCTGCAAAAGAGCCTGAAGGAGAATGCATTTCATAAGATGATGATTTTGTAAGGTGACGGTGTAAAGGGAAGCTGTCGCCTTTGGATATTGAATTGAAAGCTCTTCGATTACTCATTCTGATCTCCATACCGAAGGAAGCTGCAAAATAGACCGAGCAGGTTCCCAGTCTCTTTTCAGTTTTGAAATCTATTATTCGAAGCCTGTTTATTGCTTCGGAAATGGCTCATTTGTAATTATGGGCACCTTCTTATAGGACTTAGGGGGCAGTTCAAAAATCAGCTCTGGACTTGTCTGTTCTCATGACATTGGCTGTGGCTAAATTGACTTCATTATTATAAATGATATAATAAGACCTGGGGGAGGAGGTTTGTTAAGGGTCTCATTTAGGAAGAAATGCAGCATTATGCAGCTGTTCCCTGAGTGTCCTTCAAGATATTGATGCTGGTAACCATACCTTTAAGCATTCAGAATCCAGTTACTTACTGCAATCTCTCTTCTGCTGTGGGTTGTCCTTGACTCTTGTTTTATATCCCTTTTCCCACACAATCTTGAACAGTTTGATTTCTGTCTCTTGAGTGCAAACAATGACCCCACAGCCTGCCCTGGCTTTTTTTGTCTTTTCAAATTTCCTACATTGAGCTATCAATGACTCTTAAATTCTCTGAAATAATAGTAGCATGGCTAAGGAATATACACAGGTCATTCTGCTGCTACAAAAACAAGCAAACAGAATGTGGAAGGATTAAGAGAAGGTGTTTTATATTCCAATGTGAACCCTTCCTCCTCCTCCTCCTCCTCCTCCTCCTCCTCCTCCTCCTCCTCCTCCTCCTCCTCCTCCTCCATCATACTGGGCAAAGTGTACATTAGAGATGCATACATTCTTTCAATCGCAACCTGCCTCATTTAACAAAGCAACAACCCACCAAAATATAAAGCTAAGGAGACAATAGATTTCTCAGGTTAAACCATTTTTGAACACTGGCTTTCTGATAGGTTGGCTAAATACCTGTTTCAAGACTCCCCCTGACAACCAAGCAGATTGAAAAATGGGCAGCAAGAATACACCCTTTGCTGAGTATTAAAAAATTGTCAAAGAATTGTCAAAGCTTAGATATCCCATTTCTAATGAATTTGGGTACTGTAGACCTTTTCACCTGATCAGTAGTAAAGCCAATGTGGACTTGAAAGAGAGTGCTCTCAGTGGAGTCAGTGATTCTTGAAGCCAATCTAGGAAATACCAAAGAATATTCTGTAGAAAATTAGACATATCCACTGGGAAGGGAAAGAAAGAATAAAATGATTCTGCTATCTGTGAGAATAGGTCTATACCAGAAATACATGATGGGTTGGTATTATACTATAGCAGAGCTGTCAAACTCCTAGCCTATGGGCCGGATGCGTCACATGCTGGCCACTCCCACACCCACTTTAGCAAAGGGGGGAAAAATTCCCTATACATCACGTGACACCGCCGTGACGACGTGAATTTGACACCCCTGTACTATAGGATCACCACTTAATTTTAGGCCATGATAAGATGAAGAATTGTACTCAGATTCAGCTGGGGTCAGGTTAACTTTTTTCTTTTGCCCTTTTTACCAGTTTTGGTCTTGGCAATAAAATAGCAATCCTATTAATTATATTTGATAAGTAATGACATGAGGGAATGACCATAGGAAACAGGAAGAAGAGTCACAGCCTAGACAATGCACTGATAAATGAAATGTGAATCCAAAGGAGGGCTGGGGATAGAGCCCTCCTTTCATCTCAGGAGGGACCTAGTTTTGGAGAGGAAAGAAACAAGAAAAGAGACACGTACGTTCAGACTTAAAAGATTCTGTTTTTGTTACTGTAACCTTACAATAAAAGTAGTATTAATAATCCTAGTTGTGCTTTTTATCTGGATTACCTCAAAGAGTTGACAAATACCATCAGCATGCATGCACTTCATGTGCATGGAGGAGAGAAGCCATTTGGTTGACAAAATGGAGAGCAAAAGGGTTTCTCTGCATGTGCATGCTTAGGAATGAAGATAGAAGACCATAAGATTAGCAACATCAAAGAATTGATTTAGAGAAGAACAAAGAAGTGATGCAGTAAATCAGGAGTGGGTTTCAAAACCCATCATTACCAGTTTGCTCGTGGGTGCACTTGCTCACGCATGCTTGCAACACTTCTGCACATGCACAGAAGTGTCCAAGCAGGTGGGCAGAGCCTCCTGCTGCTGCCACTATTGGTTCACCCGATCTGCAACCCACCACTGCAGTAAATCCCAATTTCTCAATACACTCTGCTAGAGAGAAGTTCCCTGAGGATAGGCTCCAGCATGAGTCTGAAAGCTTGGAAAACTAAACAGATTAACAGAGTTGGAAAGGACCTTGTAGGTCTTCTAGTCCAACCCCGCACCCAAGCAGGAGACCCTACACCATTTCTGACAAATGGCAGTCCAGTCTCTTCTTTAAAGCTTCCAGTGATGAAGCTCCCACAACTTCTCAAGGCAAGCTGTTCCATTGGTTGATTGTTCACACTGTCAGAAAAATTCTCCTTATTTCTAGGTTGAATCTCTCATTGATCAGTTTCCAGCCATTATTCCTTGTCTGGCCTTCGGGTGTTTTGAAAAAAACTTGACCCTCTCATCTCTGTGGCAGCCTCTCAAATATTAGAACACTGCTATCATGTCTCCCCTGGTCATTCTCTTCATTAGACTAGCCATGCCACTTCCTGTAACTGTTCATTGTATGTTTTAACCTCCAATTCCCTAATCATTTTGGTTGCTCTTCTCTGGATTTTTTCTAGAGTCTCAACTTTTTTTATAGTGTGGTGACCCAAACTGGATGCAGTATTCTAGGTGTGGTCTTACTAAGGCTTTATAGAGTGGTATTAGTACCTCACTTGATCCTGATTGTATCCCTCTGTTAATGCAATTTAGGATTGCATTGGCTTTTTTGGCTGCCACGATACACTGTTGGCTCATATTTAATTGGTTGTCCACTAGGACTCCAAGATCCCTTTCACAGTTACTGCTATTATACCTGGTTTCACCCAGACTATATATTTGTACTTTTGGTCTTTCTTGCCTAAGTGTAAGACTTTACTTTTCTCTACATTGAATTTCATTTTGTTAGATAGGACCCAGTGTTCAAGTCTGTCAAGATCCATCATTTAGGGTGTTGGCTATTCCTGCCAGCTTAGTATCATCTGCAAATTTGATAAGTTCCACTTCTATTCCCTCATCTAGGTCATCTAAGTCATCTGAGATGTTGGAGTATTAGGTCTAAGACGGAACCTTGTGGTACCTCACTGCTTACTTCCCTCCATGTAGACATAAGGACTACTCGTTGAGTATGGTTTGTCAGCCAGTTACAAATCCATCTGATGGTGATGCTATGTATCCCACTTTTTTCTAGCTTACCAAGAAGTAGGTTGTGGTCTACTTTGTCGAATGCCTTGCTGAAGTCTAAGTATATTATTTCCACAGTATTTTGCTGGTCTACTAATTTAGTCACTATGTTGAAGAATGAAATAAGATTGGTTTGGCATGATCTATTTTTAATAAACCCATGCTGACTTCTCGTCATTACTCGTTTCTAGAAGTTGGCATCAAAATTATCTTTTCCTGTATCTTCTCAGGTATTGATGTTAGGCTGATTGGTCTGTAGTTTCCTGGGTCTGTTTTCCCCCACTTTTTTGAAGATGGGAACCACATCAACTCTTTTCCAGTCCTCTGATAGTTCCCTGGTGTTCCAGGATTTTTGAAAGATGTGGTACAGTGGTTCTGAGATGACATCTGCCAGTTCCTTTAGAACTCTGGGATGTAATATGTCAGATCCCGGTGATTTCTTTTCATCAAGATCAGACTGGTGTTCTCTTACCATTTGTTTTGCTTATTTTAACTTTTATTTCTAGTCTGTCTTTTGCAGTTATGTTTTTGGTAGTTTGGTATAGTTTATTTTTGCATGAAGACTGATGCAAAGAATGAGTTAAGTAGTTCTGCTTAACCTCTGGTCCTGGTGACTGACCCAGATTGGATCCTGCAACATTATCCTAGGACACATATATTTGCCTTCATTCCCTATTTCTCTATGTATTTTTCTCTGTCTCTTCTAAGTTGTGGAGTGATGAAGAATCAGCACTTCTGTATGCACACTTCCAACATTAAGAATGTTGTGGATTACAATCTCACTGCTGTATTTTACACTATTTCAACTTCTGAGTTGCCTGCAGCCTATGGCAATAATCCAAATAGAAGTTATAGGAGCATGAGCCATTCCGGTCCAGAAAATATAACAGCTGCTGAATCAGGCACAGTTGGCTGAATGCTATCTGAACCACCGGTGCAATTTGTATCGCCAATGGTAGAGATAAATCTGCTTATTTGATTCTATGGAGATACAATCCCATCCTAGTCAACTACTGGGGTTCAGCTTCCTGTGTACTGGTGGCATCCAATTCCAAACACCAGGATGACATTCAACCCTATTTTTTCCTTGACATCAAGCAAGATACTGCAAGGATTTGATTGATGTCTGGATGCTGTAATGGGCTGGATGGATGAGAACCAAAAACCTGAAGCTGAACCCCAGTATGAACCATCAATTCAACGAGCCATGAAGAAATATTTCGGGAAATTGGGAAAACACAGGCAGAATGTTTTTTTTAAAAAACATCAACAAACAAATTGAATCCTGCTGATGCAGAAACAGAGTTATTTTTTAGTTTCACACTGAATAAAATAAAATAAAAAATTGACTAAGTATTTGCCTATTTCAGAATTCCTACCTATTTCCTGTTGCAGCCCAAGCAGTAACTTAAAAGATATGGATGTGGACATATGTGCTTGCCTGCAGGCTAAGCCAAGCTGTCTACCGCAGATAAAATTCTACAGCCCTTTTTCAGAAAAAGTAGAAATGAATATAGTCTTAGAAGTAATATCTCTTTTCAGCAAAGGCAGGTTTACTGTCCAAGCCTGTCAATGCACTATTTCATGCAAAATGAGCTAGCGGCCGCTGCAACACTAGTCCCTAACTCATTACCCAGAAATAATTTGGAAATACCCCGAGCATCACAAAAGGTGCTTTATGCATCCATTGCATTGTACAAGAAATATAGATGCTGCTGTGTTTTTCATTGTCTCTATTTACTAGGGGCAGCCATTATTTTTCCTGTACCTCTCCTTTAAAGATAGTGCTCTTATTTGGTTCCTCTTCTGTCTTTTGGGGAGAGTAGCAACAAAATAAAATGCGCCCATGGTGCGATGACTGTTCCTATTCAAGGTTACAGCTACTTATTCCCTTCTAGCAGCTATCTCATTCCCGCACTGTTCCACCTTCTGCTTATCAAACTACCACCTTGTAGTCCTTTTCCTCAGGCTTCTGGTTTTGCTTCATTCCCATTGGGATTGCCATATTTGATTCTTATTGGAAAGGAAAACATTTGGGATTTGGGGGGTTTCCGCTCCATATGACCTGAGGGAGTTCTTGTCACCTGATTTGAATTCAGTGGGGTGGCTGTGTATGAAAAAGTATCTGGAGAGAATTAGCTGGTGAATTAGAGGACAGGGCATCAAAGGAGTTCCTCAAGATCTATCATGGGATTGGAGTGCTTCAGATTTATGCTGTATTTCATTCCAAGTCTTAATGTTGAAATATCTGTGGGTTGGTTGTGCTGGGCAGTGACTTGAATTCTGGTAGACTTTCCTTGTGTTTCCAGTTATATAAAAGCATCTCCTTCAAATGGTGGAGGCTCTTGAAGGCAATTAGATACTGTCACAGCCCCCACTTTCACTATCTAGGTTTTGTGATTGTCAACCTTCAAGCCTCTTGCTTTTGTTGCCTAAACTCAAAGCAACACTTAATTAAGATGTCAGTGTGAGGATCATCAAAAATGCCAACCTTTATCCTGGCTGAGCTTTTCCTAACTTAGTAGCTTCCAGGTATTCTGGGACCAAAATTTTAAAACTACCAAGCTCAGAAGAAATTCTAGCAGCTGTGGTCCCGCATATCAGCAAGGTTTATTTATTTTACTTAATGTTCAGAGTCATTGTAAGACTATTTTTAAAAGTAGCTGCTTATAACCAAATCCTCCAGCTCCTCCTTGTTTCATTCTGTCTTTCACACCAACCAGTGGTATTAGGGAACCCAGTGAAGCAGGGGTGGGATTCAAAAATCTCTGCCCGATTGCTGGGTGGGTGTGGACATGGTGGGTGTGGCCTACTCAGCCTCCTGCATCACAATGCGGGGAAGGCGTTTTCACCCTCCCCAAGCTCCTGAGTCTTACCTCGAGCCTCTGGGAGAGTGAAAACAGCCTCCCCCAGGCTCTGGAGGCCAGAAATGAGCCTGTTTCTGGACTTCTGGAGGGTTCATTTTTTGCCCTCCCCAGGCTCCAGAGGCTTTGCTTGAGCCTCTGGGAGGCAAAAATGGCCTCTCCTGGGCTCTGGAGGCCGGAAACAGGCCTGTTTCCAGACTTCTGGAACTTCTGGGAGGCCTGTTTTTCTCCTTCCCAGAGCTTCCGCACATGTGCTGCACTTACCTGGCATCCAAAACGGGCCGTGTGGAGACTCCGGGGTTGGGTAGGGTCAGCCAGTCTTTGCAACTACCGGTTCAGCAAACCAGATGTAAAATTAGCATCTGGTTCATCCGAACTGGTCCGAACCGGCTGAATCCCACCCCTGCAATGTAGTATACTTTTAATAATTCCTAGCTGGGGAAGCAATCTGGGAATATCTTGTCCAGTAAATAAAGAAAAACCTTCAACATTGGGGAGTTGGCCTATGGGAATCTATATGTGTGTGCATGCAGTGCATAGGTAAAAATAGTGACTCTTGGTATGAAAATGAATATTACCAAAATGTAAAGTTTCACAATATTCTCAAGAGTCTTCTCCAACATTCAAAGGTGTCAAAACACTTGCTATCTTGCTTCTTTGCAGTTCAATTTTTGCTTCCGTTGAATGTCATAGGGAATACCATGGCTTACATGATTCTGATTTTTGTAGGTAAAAACTTATCGTGGCAGTTGAATATCCTTTCCAAGGCCTTCATGGCCGCTCTACCAAGTGCTAATCTATGGTGTATATTTTGACTGCTCGTTCTTTTACTGCAATGGTTGATCCCAAAAGGCAGAAGTTATCCACCATAGCAATATCTTCATTATCAATTCTAAGGCTGTTCCATCTGTTGTCGTAAATTTCATCTTCTTTATATTTAATTTTAGTCCCATTTTTTTTACTGTCCACCTTGACTTTTACTACTACAGTTGGCAGTTCCTTTGCATACATACATAACATTATTTTTCACAGGAAGAATGAGAAATGTCTTACCTACATTTTTTAAATTTTAAGAAAAGCATTCAAAAACACCACAGCATTGGTGGGAAGCGGGGTCCCATGCGTTTTCTGTATATTGTTTCCCAGAATTACAGTTAGCATGGCTCAGAATTAGGTATTGAAAAGACCTGAACTGGTGCTGTGGGTGTGGCTTGGTGGGCATGGGCATGGTTTGGTGGGCGTGGCTTGGTGGGCATGGCAGAGGAAGGATATTGCAAAATCTCCATCCCCTCCCCAGGGGAAGGATACTGCAAAATCCCCATTCCCTCCCCACTCCTGCAAAATCTCCATTCCTACCCCACAATGGGGCCAGCCAGAGGTGGCATTTGCCGGTTCTCCAAACTACTCAAAATTTCCACTACTGGTTCTCCGAACTAATCAAAATTTCTGCTACCAGTTCTCCAGAACCTGTCAGAACCTGCTGGATTTCACCCCTGGTCTGCCTCCATCCTTTTGACCTTTAAAAGGATCTGTTCAAAGTTCACAGACTCTGACTGTGCTGGATGGCTTAGGGTCCTGATTGGGCTGCTCTGTCTTGGAGGGGGATGATGGATTAATAGGGTAGATGCCATCTCTGTGCCGTCCTTGTCTTTGATTTTTTTGGTTTGTATTATTGCTGTTAATATTTTAATATTTATTATTTTAATTGTAAGCAGCCCAGAGTTGCTTTGTAGAGTGAGATGGGCAGTATATACATTCACTAAATAAATAAATAACTGGGACTAGACAAATGCGAAATATGACCCAGGAGAATTACATTTGCAGTAGAATATTTCATGGGGAAAGAAGCACAGATTAACTTCCATTTTTTTCACAGAGCAATTTAGAGCTCTCTTCCCAAATGAAAAGACGTAACCCTTACAATTCATGGAATTCAAATGGATAAACCAAGGCACACTTTAATGTAAATTTTATCTTTCCATCAACAGTGTGATTAAAGTCATCTCTATAATCCCAGCAAGCACTCACAGACAGCCATGCTTATTTTGCAGGGGAGCCTCTGAAAGGCCAGCTAATAATTGGGAGGTATTTGCAAAGATTTTAAGCCATAGCTGAAAGCAACATACATCTTATAAAAGACAGACACAAAAATGGTGTTGGGTAAATGTGGGCTCAACAAAGGTTGTCTTTGCTGTTGCTGTTGTTATGCTCAACCGCCATTAGGGGAAAAGGATGAGGATAGAGTAAATAGATAGAGTTTTAGTAAAGTTTTGCAAATGAATCTCATCAAATCAGTGCAATTGTGGCATTCGTTTAGGCCTCCTAGTCCAGAGGGAAAGTAGAGGCAACTATTGTTCTGCTTTGTTTCCAGGCAACATAGGAAGCTTAGTATAAAGAACAGCTTGTTGAAATGAGAGCACTGCAGCATTCTCAGGAGTTGTCACTTTTAATGAGCTCGTCTACTGCTACAAGGAAA
Source organism: Pituophis catenifer annectens (assembly GCF_029215685.1). Classification (NCBI taxonomy): domain Eukaryota; kingdom Metazoa; phylum Chordata; class Lepidosauria; order Squamata; family Colubridae; genus Pituophis; species Pituophis catenifer. The sequence goes on from NW_027256881.1 coordinate 183,417,511, forward strand.
CTCATTCCTCTTCAATACTTTTCTACAAGCCTTTCATGTTGTCCTGAAAATTGGCACAGTCCATGGATGGTGGGGTGTGGGGATGTTTGGTCCCAGTGGCCTGGAACAGGCAAAGGAAAAGTTGGCAGGGCATTAACACTGAAAGAATAAATGAGATGACATTTTAATGATAAATACTGGTAGTCCTCACTTTACAGTGGTAATTGGGACTGGCCATTCCATCACTAAGTGACATGGTTGTAAAGCGTGACATCACACGACTGCATCTGTGAGGGCAATTCTGGCACTTCCAGTTGCAGTCATTATTCCAGACGTGATGTCATGTGGTCATCTTTTGCAATCTCCTTCTGGCTTTTCCATTGACTTTGCTTGTGGGACACTGATGGAGAAAGTCATAAACGTTGATTACATGACCCTGGGACATCACGACCATTATAATTGCAAGCCAGCTGCCAAGCTTGATCATGTGACCATAGGGATGCTGTAATGTCCATAGCTACAAGGACCAGTCTTAGGTCTCCTCAATTAGCACTGTTATAATCAGCATCGAGGGCAGAACAAGAAGTAATGGATGGAAACTAATTAAGGAGAGAAGTAACCTAAGAAGAAATTTCCTGACACTTAGAACAATGAATCAGTGGAACAATTTGCCTCCAGAAGTTGTGACACTGCAAGTTTTTAAGAAGAGATTGGACAACCATTTGTCTGAAATGGTATAGGGTTTCCTGCCTAAGCAGGGGATTAGACTAGAAGACCTCCCAAGGTCCCTTCCAACTCTGTCTATTCTATTCCGCTCTGTCCCGTCCCGTCCCGTCCCGTCCCACTGTACTCTACTCTACTCTACTCTACTCTACTCTACTCTACTCTACTCTACTCTACTCTACGCTACTCTTCTTCCTCATCGAACAAAGTGGTAATTCAATGAGAACTAACTGTATGAAGTCAGTTCCAGCTGCAAATAACTGTAGGACACTACCTTTTTAAAGTATTTGAAAAATGAATCCCAAAATGTATTGAAAATAAGGTTGGGTAAGGGAGAAAACTATGCTATTGAGTGAAGAATCTCTTAATTAGAATGAAGTAAAGAATGTCCCGAACGCCACATTAAAATGTTGCTAAATTAGACCATCCTATAACGATTAAAGGTTCATCATGACATCAGTGGTTGATCACAAACACAGACTCGGGTATTTCACCCTTGTGTGTGCTTGGAAATCTGTATGATTTTTAGGTTCCCCCCCCCCAGAGCCTCTGAGTCACAGAGCAAGATAGCTGCAATATTTCACTTGGAGGAAAATGTGTCAGAGAGATTCCCACCCCTCTCATCAAGTCTGTTCCTGCATTCATTCATATAATAGGAAGCCAAGGTTTTTTTAAACATGGGATGTAGAACAAGTCTTAGTGATCTGAGCTACCCACCTCAAGCTAATACCAGAAATTAACCATTTCAAATCATGCTCCAGGTGGTATTTTCAAAGGGGGCATGTCAAAGCTGCTTTTTTTTTTTTTTTAAGTCTATGGTATGTCTCCAAATACGGAAATATTTTCAAAGTTTGAGAGCAGTTCTTCTAATCCAGAAATGCATATTTTCTATTTTTTGGGAGGTGAGTGCTACACTGGAGCTGTGAGTGTTGTACTGAGAAGCAACAGTCCTACAGGGAGATGAGGCTGGACAAAAATGACATTTGATTTAAATTAAATCAATACCATCATTGCATGTATTAAACATTTTTCTCCTTTTGGTTAATTAAAAATTACACATCGGGGCGTTGTTAGAAAAAGATTGGTGGGGACATAGCCACAACTTTGGAGGGTGACTTGTGGCCCTGGGGTCTCAGGTCTTTATGTCCCTGTATAAGGTGAGTAGATGTGTGAATAATGGCTCTGTCTGTATTCTCATGGAAAATAAAATATTTGGCTTCACTAAAAAGTCATGGGTCTGGACGATATCCCTGATTAATGAGTAAACACTGAGCAATTTATTTGCCCTTGTTCTGTAGAGGGAATCAGAGCAAAAGGAAAACTGGTCTTTTATTTTTCTCTTATATTTTATTATAGGTTTTGCCTGTGAAAATTGATATGTCACCTGATTATTTTGTAAAGAAAATATCTTTTCATCTCTCCAAATTTCATTCCTTCAGGAGTAATAGGTCCTGGCATTCAGTACATTAGACTTTGTTGACAAAGTTTTGCCCTGTGATGCACTGTTTCACCCAGTTAAAGCTTGTGAATAAAAGTGCTTTAGCAGTGTGCAAATAAAAGGATTAAAAAGAAAGTAAATGTTGAATATTATTGATATTTCTTTTAAAAGAAGGAAATGAATCCATCTCTCTCCCTTCCTCCCTTCCTTCCTCTCTCCCTCCCTCCCCCCCTCTCTCATTCTCCCCCTCCTCCCTCCCTAAGAGAGGTAGAAGATAATGCTGTATCTAAGGGGATAAATACATAATACACAGAAAGAGGGCACCTCCCCCACCCCGCTACCTCTGTTCTCATGACTGGCCAGAAAGATTATAGGTATGTCATTTTAAAAACCCTGCTGCTAATTAAGTTTTGACAAAAATGGGTCACATATATTGTATTCGCAATAAGGTTGACTAGAATGAAGCCGAGACTGCATAGAAGACAACATGATGGAAAGGAGATGGTCCAGCACCTTTTTGTGTGCATGTGTATTGTTGAGCTGATTCATTTGAGTTTAAAGCTTTAAGCTTTGCAAAACGGGTTTCTGAAATTCTATGATACTGACAAGTATACTTTTATTCACAAAAAGGTAAGAAATGATAAAACTGAAATGTGTGAGCTGGGGAGATGGTGCAAGGCAGGCCTGTGCCAGGTGTCCCAGGGCCTCCACTTAAGAATCTGCATGGTTGCTTAATGACCACAATGAGGAAAGCCAGAATTGTGATCGTTAAGCAAGTCAATCACATGGATGCCTTGCTTAACCACTCATTCTGGGCTCATCTGTGGTCGTAAATTGAGGACTACCTGTATTACAGTTTAGAGGTTCCTTGTCCTGTTGCCATAAAACATAAACATTTCAACATTTTTGTGCTGGTGACTTAGCTTAATAAATGATGATACTTTTCTCCATTCATAATTCTTAATGTTGTCTATCTTTCCCATTTATTTTTTGCAGGTGCTGCTGATCGATAGGAGCATGTTGCCCTAGTGCAAGAGCAGCCCACAGATCATTTCTTGAGGGCAGGAATGCATAACATCCTCTATCTGCAGGATCCAATCTGGGTTGGTCACCGGAACCATAGGTTTTGTTTTCTGAGCTTTCAGACTTGTGCTGGAGCCCATCTTCAGGGAACTTCTTTCTAGCAGTGTGTGTATTGTTCTGTGTGTGGTATTTATAGTGCCTGTTGTGAGTGGCTTTTTAGATGTTGATTGGGGTGTGTTGATGGCTGGCTTTTAAGTCATTAGCTGTCTTTTGTTTGTGCTGGCCAGGCCTTACCTTCTAAGTACTTGATAGGCTGGTGGTAAATCAGCACTCCTGTTGACTGATGAGGGGCCTTTTTCCCAGGCTTCAATCACTTCCCTGGCTGTTTTTGTGTCTGCTCGTCCAACAATCTTAGTAGCTGCAAAGTTGAATGCGTGTCCTTGTTCATTGCAGTTTGAGGCTACAAATAAATTAGGGTCTCCTCGTGTGACTGCTCGCTTGTGTTCTTGCAATCTGGTGGTTAGTTTCCTCCCCGTCTGTTCTACATAGTCACAGGGGCAATCCATGCAGGGGATTCAATAGATTACATTGGAAGTATCTCCCACCTCCAAGCGATCTTTACAATGCATTATTTGTCCTCATATGTTGTCCTCTGGGTGATGTGTGATGCCCTCTTGCAGATCTTGGAAGCTGCATTGGAAATGTTTTTGATATATGGCAGGGTGATGCTTTGTGATTGGTCTTGTACCTTGTTTCTTCCCTTCTCTCCCCATCACGTTGTGCAGATATCTTGTGACAAATGATTGTGGGTATTCTGCTTGAATTGTTCATCTAGGTACCTGCTCTCCATCTGCTTGGCTTGCTGGGTGCTACAGTGGGTTCTCACCCTGCCATATAGTATTCTGATGTACAGTGACTTTTTTGTGTAACAGTGGATGGTTGCTGTTGAAATTCAGAATGTGTGGGTGTTAGTGGCCTTGTAAACTGTGGTTTCTAGGCTTCCTCTATCTGCCTTCCAACTTCCCACTTATCATTTTCTGCTAGGTATTCTAAGTAGTTTTTTCTGACTTGTGCCAGCTCAAGTAGTGCTATCTCTGTTTTATTGCAATGCAACCAGATTTCTCTACTCCAATTGTCTATTGTGAGCTGGTTGCATAGATTTTGATGGACACTGAGGAGAACCCATTCATGTATGTTGCTATTGCCAGTCTGGGGCCAGTCTTTTCATGGGGAACCCAAAGGTGCTTTTTCCAAAAGGCAACTGGACTTTCTTGCTTTTTTCCCTTTGAAAATTTTTAATTTCTCATCCAAGTCCAGTTGCCTTTTAGAAAAAGCACCTTGGGAAAACCATGACCTGGATAATTGAGAATCTCCATAGAAACTTTTCATGAGGAAGATATTGCCCTGGTTCCTCCTTCCCATTGATGGTTTGTTTGGGAGGGTGGATAAAGTCACAAGAAGGATGAGCAACAAGCGGTAGGAGTTGTTGATAGGAATCCTGTGATATTATGGGCTTCAGCAGATATTTGATAATGCTGGCTTCAAATATAACCCAGCAATTATTATAATTATAATTTCTTCTACCTTCTTTCTTGCTTTTTAGGAAAGTGTTTTCCAGTTTGAAAAAAGATTTGCTGTACTTTGAGTATCTTGTCAGGATTTGTTTTTCCTAGATTGGGCTCATCTGCTTCTCCCACAATTCTTCCAGACCCAAATGCTTAATATTGAATTGACAGAAATATTCTTGGCCTCCTCCAATTTCATGATAATTCAAAACATAGATGTGGGCTCTGTGTCTGCCATCTGCTGGTTTTGATAAAAACGATACAACATGCATTTAGTCTTTAGTCTTTTAGTCTTTATTTGATTTATATACCGCCCTACTCCCGAAGGACTCAGGGCGGTGAACAGCCAAACAATAAAATTCATAAATACAAAATTTAAAAAACAGAATAAAACCGAATTAAACAAATTTGGCCCAGACAGATTTAAAACACCCCAATCATTTAAAAACAGATTAAAATTTACGTATTAAAAAAGAAAAAGGGGAAAAAAATTAGGCCAGGCCCGCCTGGTGGAATAAAAAGGTCTTGAGAGCGTGGCGGAAGGTGCGCAGATCCGGGATCCTCCATATCTCCGGGGGGAGCTCATTCCAGATAGGAAGTGCCCCCATAGAGAAGGCTCTCCCCCTGGGGGCCACCAGTCGACATTGTTTGGCCGATGGCACCTGGAGGAGCCCCTCTCTATGAGAGCGTACCGGCCAGTGGGAGGCTATTGGTGGTAGTAGGCGGTCCCGTAAGTAACCAGGTCCTAAGCCATGGAGCGCTCTAAAGGTGGTAACCAAAACCTTGAAGCGCACCTGGAAGACCACCGGGAGCCAGTGCAGCTCACGCAGGAGAGGTGTTACATGGGAACGCCATGTCGCTCCCATTACCGGCCGCACTCTGCGCCAGTTGGAGCCTCCAGGTGCTCCTCAAGGGGAGCTCCATGTAGAGAGCATTACAATAGTCCAGGCGGGAAGTGACAAGGGCATGAGTGACCGTGCATAAGGAGTCCCGATCCAGAAAAGGATGCAACTGGCGAATCAGGCGAACCTGATGAAAAATCCTTCCGGTCACGGCCGTCAAGTGCTCTTCTAAAGACAGCCGTGAATCCAGGAGGATGCCCAAGTTTTGAACCCTCTCCATGGGGGCCAATGATTCGCCCCCAATAGCCAGTGATGGTGCCAACTGACTATATCAGGATGTCAGAACCCACAGCCACTCGGTCTTGGATGGGTTGAGCCTGAGCCTATTCCTCCCCATCCAGATCTGCACGGCCTCCAGGCACCGGGACATCACTTCAAGGGCATCGTTGGGGTGGTCCGGGGTGGAGATGTACAGCTGGGTGTCATCAGCGTACTGGTGGTACTTCACCCCGAAATCACAGATGATCTCGCCCAGTGGCTTTACATAAATGTTGAACAAGAGGGATGAGAGGACCGACCCAGAAATAGACCGACCCTGTTTCCCCCCGAATATTCAAAATTAAAACAAACAGCCCTTACACATCATTTGTAATTTTCCACATCATTATAATTTTCATTAACTTCCTACGTTTCCAATGCTTTTTTCATCATTTTGCCCTTTTCCTGAAAAAAAAAAAAGGAAATAATATAATAGTTTCATGTCTTTTGACTGAAGGCAGCAGGAATGCTACTTCCAGAAGACTAGAAATGCCACGTTTTCTGGGCAGAAGATTTTTGCCTAATTAATTTTTTTTGTCCTTCTCCTTTGTAATTTTATTTATTTATTTATTTTATTTTATTTTATTTTATTTTATTTTATTTTATTTTATTTCTATACCGCCCTTCTCCTGTGGGACTCAGGGCAGTGTACAGCCAAGATAAAACATTGCATATAAAATTTAAAAACAATTTAAAAAACAAATAATTTCGGTCCAAGATATTAAAAACAACCCAATTAAAACCGAATTCAATTAAAACTGAGAGGATGGGATCAAGCCAGCCTGGCTAGATGGAATAGGTGTGTTTTCAGGGCCCGACGAAAAGTCCGGAGGTCTGATATCGTGCGTATCTCAGGGGGTAGGTCATTCCAGAGGGCGGGTGCTGCCACAGAGAAGGCTCTCCCCCTGGGGGTCGCCAGCCTACACTGTCTGGCCGACAGCACCCTGAGGAGGCCCTCTCTGTGCGAGCGAACCGGTCGGTGGGAGGCTATTGGCGGCAGAAGGCGGTCTCGCAGATACCCCGGCCCTAAGCCATGGAGCGCTTTAAAGGTGGTCACCAGCACCTTGAAGCGCACCCGGAAGACCACAGGAAGCCAGTGCAGCTCGCGCAGGAGAGGTGTCATATGTGAGCGCCCTGTTGCTCCCATAATCCCCCACGCGGCCGCATTCTGGACTAACTGTAGCCTCTGGGTGCACCCCAAGGGGAGCCCCATGTAGAGAGCATTGCAGTAGTCCAGGCGGGAAGTGATGAGTGCTTGAGTGACCATGCGTAGGGAGTCCCGATTCAGAAAGGGGCGCAACTGGCGTATTAGGTGAACCTGATAAAAAGCCCCCCTGGCCACGGCCGTCATGTGCTCTTCTAAAGACAGCCGTGCATCCAGGAGGACGCCTAAGTTGTGAGCCCTCTCCATGGGAGCCAGTGATTCGCCCCCAATAGCCCCAATAGCCAGCGATGGCACCAGCTGGCTATATTGGAACGCTGGAAGCCACAGCCACTCGGTCTTGGAAGGGTTGAGTCAGAGCCTGTTTCTCCCGATCCAGGCCCGCACGGCCTCCAGGCACTGGGACATCACTTCAAGGGCATCGTTGGGGTGGCCTGGGGTGGAGAATTTCTTAGGTAATTCTTACAAACATATTTGAAATAAATTTCAACCCATCACTCTTGGGTTAAAATCAGCCTCAGACTGAAGGCCATTTCTCATTCTCTATTGTGGTCATCCTGTTGATTTTCAAAGTGCTTTGTGGAGCTAAGCTAACAGAAATTTGCTCTAGCAATAAAAACATCCCAGGAAACTTTCTCTAGAAAAATTAAAGCTTCTAAAAGGTTTGATGTGAAATTAAAAACAACAGCATTCTTTTTGATGGAAAAATCAATACGATGTATGTCTGCTACCTTGAGCTATTCCACAAAAACGGACACACAAATTTACATGTGATGATGACAATGGTGATGATGATGATGATGACTATCATGGTGGTGGTGTTGAACATGGGAAGAAACAGAATAGAATACCACAGTACAAAACAATGGGGCATTATTGCTAGGCTATGATTAAGAGCAGTTGGACTTAAGGTGGGGCTATGTTTGCTAGCCAGGCTTCTTCCCCAGTGTCCCATTCTCATCAACCTTTATGCCATCCACTGTCTTACTTGTAAAGGGTAGGTTAGTGGGCTACGTGGAAGCCCAGGATGTGGTAAGAGCATAATGAACAACTAAGGCTACCAAGCCCACTCACCCCACCAAAATGTTTCCTTATCACTGGGAAGGTGCCCTTAATATTTTTCTGCTAGAAATGTGCTTACTTTAACATGCTGCTCATTTAATTGTACTATAGCTTGGTCAGTCACTGTGGTAATGAATGACACATAAAGTTGCACTTGTAGATAAAAAAAGGGTCATTAACTATTTAGAATGCCTCTGACTGTGTAATTCCACAAGGCATGATGCAAAGACTGAAAAATGCTGAAACTATGCAAATCTAAAATCTGCACTGTATCTGAGAAGCTAAAATGTAAGGCAGGGCAGTTTCACCTGATTTGTATAACCTGTTGCAGTAGCGGAGATGACTTACTAGGCTTGCAGTTGCCCTTAATAAAACAATAGTCACAAAAGAAGCATGTTCATTATTGATCACCTAATTATTTCATAATGTTGCTGTTGGAAGAAATTACTGGAAACTTTTCTTTGCCTTCCCTCCTTTCCCCAGCTAGTAAATTCTCATTTGGCAGAAAGATAAACCCACCTCACTTGCTGCTGTTATGCCTTTTCATACTTCTGAGGAATGCTTTCCTCCCCCCCCACCCAATACTAGTAAATGCTTCAGAATGACATTAATGATGTTAGACGTTAAAGTCTGTCATGCATATAAGCAGCTATTTACTCTATTACAGAATAAATACCAAAGCCAGCTGGGAGCAGAAAACTCCGTGACGGGGAAATCAATAGGGAAGAAGAGATGACTCTTTGGTGAAGCTCCAGGAAAAATACATTTATGCTGCAGTGTTATTAAAAAAAGTGAATAGTCTCTTAATTATTTTACTGAAGTTACACCTTAGGGATCGTTTTGTAAAGTAATTTATATTCACTTTCCTTGAATCCGTTGGTTTGTAGTGGAGGAATGTAGATTTTGATAGCTAGGTGGGTAGGCTGACCGATCAATCAATAGATAGATATTATGAATATACATCAAGAACAACGTTTTTTCCTTAGAGTGCATGCTCATAAAAGAGAAAGAAGCATAAAAGATTATTAATGGTATCAAAAGTAACTGAAGTCTGTTGCCATATGGTATGTTAAAGTATAGACAGCAATAAATCTGGTGGCCCCTTAAAGACAAACCAATGTATTGATTAAGCTTTTGTGGAAGACATTCAATCAGGTGCATGGAGTCTTATCGTGAGTGAGAATATACCACTCACAATATAAGGAGTGCGTATATCTTAGTCCTCTTCCAAGGTGATACATGCCAACATCTGCCAACAATGTACTTCTTATGGAACCAACTAGCCAGTCCCAACCAAAAATAATAAATGGATACAAACCTGACATTGAGAACGATGACAATGTTTTCAAATTGTAATGAAAGACTTTAGCTTCTCAGAGGTTCTTCATAAGGTTTTAAAATAATTGTCTTTGGGCAAGGAAATGCCCTCAATTTATAACCACAACTGGAACCAGAATCTCAGTTGTTGAGTATTAATTGGCTTTTAAGATGCCCATGTGACCACTTCACTTAATGGCTGCAACCCTGGTGATAGTTAAGGGACCATGTAAGTTATTAAGTGCATGAAGCAAAAGAGCTGCTTACTGAGGGAGATCAGACAGCTCTATTCCGTGGGTGGACAGGAACTCCATGGGTGGATAGGAACTCCTGTGGTGGGATGCAGGAACAGAGCTCAGACTTTCTAAGTTCAAACTTCATTTCGGCTACCTACTACAGGATTCCCCCTTCTCTCTGTGCCTAACAAAGCTTGGAACCTGAAGATCCAAGCCCAGCAAATAGGTTTGTGGAAGGGAACTCCTGTGGTGGACCGGAGAAACAAAGTTCAGATCTTCAGGATCCAAGCTTTGTTTCTTCAATCCACCTCAGGAGTTCCTCGCCCCTACTATGGTAGTGGGCTGCAGAAATGAATCTGGGATCTGGAAAAAACCAAGTATTGTTTTTACAGCCCAACAAAGGATCCCCCCCATTCCTGCATGGAGGGGAGGAGAAATCCTTTGGCAGGAGGCAGTAGCTTGCAACCTTCCCCACTGATTTTCTAGGAAAGCCAGAGAAGATTGCAAATCACATGATCATAAATACTTGGCAACCTGTCATAAGTGTGAACAGTTCGCCAAACACCCAGATCACAATCACATGATTGCAGGTGGAGCAGCGTACCATTTTATGATGGTTGGGAGTATTTTGTAATTGTAAAGTACTTTGCAATTGTAAAGCACCCTTTCCAAGCCATCATAATTTCAAATCATCATGAAACAACTGGTCATAAATTGAGGACTGGCTGTATGTTGGATATTCCAGCTGCTTAGGGAATTTTCGTTCATAGATCTGAATACGAATCCTTAGGCAGACATGATATCCAGTGTGTGGATTGCATTTTCAAAAAGAGGGGAAAAAGAGGATCCTACAGAGAACAGGCTGACATTACTTTTATCATTAAGCAAAATGCTGGTCTGAGATGGCAAAGATGGGATGGACAGCACCAATATGGTGCTGGGGAACAAAGATCCAACTTCCTTATCTGGTTGGCCTATAAATATGTGGATGCATGTATGTGTATTCCCTCCTAAGTCTACTCAGCTTCTCATTGTGGTGGTAGGGGAATATGGGAACAACACTGGAATTGTGCACCCAAAAATACATATTCCCAGCAGGGTCACCCTGGCATGAAGTCCATCCCAGCTGCCCAGCGAAAGTCAGCAGGCATCTATATTGGGCAGCTGAAGATAGATGAACACTTTAATGACAATGGCAAAGTATAAATTTATAAACCCCTTTTGTGTTTTTCTAAGGAAACCACATGAATTCATAACTAAATTATACCTGAAAACTCGGAGGATGTCACAGTGGCCAACAAATAAGGCAGTCAACATTCCAAAAAGGAAACTTTATTAAGTGTGTGCAAATTACCTGTATAATACCCTTAATTTCACATGTTAGCAAAATAATCTTTCCATTCTATGTGGAAAGACAGATGTCAGATGTTTAAGCTGGCTTTAGAAAAGACCAAGGAATAAGGAACATTATTTGTAATGCATGCTGGATAATTGAGAAAGTCAAAGAACACCAAAAAGAAATCAGTACATGCTTCATAGATTATAGAAAGGCCTTTGCATTACTGGTGTCAAGCTGTGGAATGTGCTTAGTAAAATGGAATTTGTATATTTATTTTTACTTTTATTTATCAAATTTAGGTACTGTCCATCTCACTCTCATACACAGATCAGGAAGCCACAGACTGAATACAACCTGACCAAAAAAGCTGGTTCCAGGTCAACAAAGGAGTAGTATTTGTATATTCATATTCTTCCAATCCAGCTTTCCATCAATATATATTTACAATATAGTTGAATATATAAGACTGTATGTTCTCTAAATCAGGGGTCCCCAACCCACAGAGCCATGGGCCAGTGGGAACCGGGCTGCAGAAGTGGCAGGTGAGCAGTAGAAATTCCATTTGTGCAAGCAGCGGGAGTGTTCACTCATTCACGTGTCCACCGCTTGCACGAAACTGTCCTCTCTCCCCCTCCCCCATGGCACTGCTGCTGCCCCCATTGGTCCACAGAGCTGGAAATGTTGGGGACTGCTGCTCTATATGTTGTCAACTTTATTCAATGTTATTCAACCTACATATTGTGTGTTTATAAAATTGGAGGAAGAAACTGCTATGCTGGATAACACTGTTCTGCTGGATGAAAAAATAACGAAAGTCAAGGTGCACAGTGAAAAATTGGGAATAAGATTAAACATAAAAAGGCAAACTAATGACAGTAAGCCCAGAAACCAACCTTAGAACTGTCTGTGAAGACGTTGAAGTAGTGAATAGTGCATCCCTTTTAAGATTGACTGTCAACAGTAAAGGAACCAACAATCAACAAACATGTCACAAAACTAGATTTGCATAGGATAGTAAGAAAGGCCTTGGAAAAGATATTCAGATGCATCATGTGCTTATATCAGAATCATGCAGGCAATGATTTTGTGTGAAAGATAATGTTAGATTTTAAAGAAACATTATAAAAGTGTTAATGCTTTTGAAATTTGGTGCTGAACCAGACTCCTGAGATTACCATGAATAGCCAAGAAAATAAACAAATGTACCATTGAACACATCAGTCCAGAGTTCTTACTCAACGCACAAGTGATCAGGCTCAAATTATTCTATTTTGGACACATTATGTGAAGATCTATCTCAAAAAAGCTCTAATGCTGGGAAAGATGGAAGGAAAGAGAAGATGGGTGACCAAGATGGATGGGCTCAGATAGAAAGGCAATGAATGCGCCATTGGAAGACCAGAAGGACCAGGTTAAGGACAGAGCATCCTTGAGAAAGTCTATATATGTGACTTAAGAGCCAACATGAACTTAATTGCACATGATCAGTCAATCAATCAGTGTACATATGATTGGGTAGATAGATGGATGGGTGGATAGATAGATGGATGATCCATCTTTTTTGCCTTAGACAGCAATGTATGCTTTTTTTATCCCCAGAACTATGCCGGTGGAATAAATTAGGCTGAGAGGGCACAGGAGCTGGATTAAAACACTGCATTAAGCCATATTATGGCTTTGACTTAATGTGCTCTATTAACCCCAGCCACTGTGATTTGTACATTCACAATGTGATTTACAATTTAATATAATATGTCAATCCAGCCATATTCAATTAACCATGGTTAAATGTGTGTGAGCTCAGTCAGAATAAGCTTCATGGCTAGGAGAAGAGTTGAGAGTAACACACCCAGACTTACACTCTAAATCAAGTTTTAAGATTATGAGGAATTGTGCAAGAACATGGGAACACATAAATCCTGACCTATGAATTTATGGACCTCCATTTCTGATTTTTAAAAGTTACTAGGAGATTTGTATAGTAATATATATGTCACTGAAAATGATGTGTGTATGTATTTTATAAGACTTTCTGTTCCTTTGCCTTCTTTAAATGGCATATCTGCATTAAAGTTATTCTTGTTCTTCTATTCCTTTTTTTTTTGCCCTTCAGTTTCACCTGCATGTAATATTTGAAATTCCTCATTTTAAAGAAAATTATCACTGAAACTCTACAGAAAAGAGCATTAACAATCCTGTTGTTGAAAATGAGGAGCTGTTTAAAAGGAGCATACCAAGACTCCCTAGGAATCATTTTTATAATTTAGAAAACACATTCCTAATCTAATGTTTGTCATGCTAACATGATTTCATTTCAGAAAGAAAGGCAAATGTTATTAGAAGTTAGTGAAGCAAATGGGAAAGAAGGCTGTTTGAACAAAACACTGATAAATCTGGTAGCCAATTAAAGGGCACTTTTTTGGTCTTAGTTGTGTTAAAGTTAAAATATGTTCCTTATATTGATGATTTTTCAACTCGGACAAAATCTGTATTTTGCATTTGATACATCTGATGCATTTGATACATAGTCTAAACCAGGGGTGTCAAACTGACGGCCCACGGGCTGGATGCGTCAACCACAGGCCGCGCCCACCCCAGCCCCATGAAGGGAAAAAAATGTTGCAAAATGTCACGTGATGACAACGTGATACTGTGAGTTTGACACCTGTGGTCTAAACTGTAGGTTATGAAATACCAAAGTATATTTTGCAAAAACTAAGGTTATGTATCCCCAGGGATAATACACCTGTGTCAAGGAAGTTTGAAAATGTACTTTTTTAATACAGATACACCTTGTTTAGTGACTAATCACTTAGTTCAATCACTAAGTGACATGGTCACAAAGTGAAAGATACTGTTCCAAGTGCATAATTGTGTATATTGCCAAATGGCTGAATCGTGATCTGCCTGGGATGCTGCAAGGGCCATAACTTTGAAAACCAGCTGTAAGTCTCCTCATTCAGCACTATTGTAACTTTGAATGGTAGTTGAGTGAGTGGTTGCTACGTGAGGATCATCTATTTTGAGATTTATTTATTTTATTTATTTATTGGTTCGATTTATATGCCGCCCTTCTCCGGAGACTCAGGGCGGCTTACAATGCATTAAGCAATAGCCTTCATACTTTTGTATATACCTGCTTAGTAGGGCTTTTGCCCTCCCTAAGCGGTGTTCTTTTTTACACAAAGTCAGCTTATTGCCTCCACAATCCGGGTCCTCATTTTACCTACCTCGAAAGGATGGAAGGCTGAGTCAACCTTGAGCCTGGTGAGATTTGAACTTGCAGTAATTGCAGGCAGCTGGTGCTACTTAACAGCACTTTAGTCCACTGCGCCACCAAGGCTCTTTTTAATCTTGTATCTTACATTCCAACCAGCCAAAGTTACAATGTGTCCACGTGAATCATTCACTCAATCTATTTTTCCCCCTCCATGACCCATTGGAAATAGTGTGGTGGATGACGAATATAGGAGAAGAAGGTTGAACTCTTCTCTCTTCAACTGCACTATTTTTGCACCTGATTATTCTTTCTCTTCAATTAATCTTAGGAGCTTAACTCATTTCCTGCCAGGGAATGTGTTTTGGAGATTTAATTGTGTACACTATTTGTTTGTAGATTAGATTAATACCCAACTCTACCTCTACCAAAAGGTCAGGAAGCAAATATAGCTCTCCTTTCTCCATTGTTTCTCACCACAATTATCCTGTGAGGTAGGTTGCGTTGAGAGAAAGTAATTGGCTTCAACATACCAACTGAGCTTCCAGGACTCAAGATGGCTATCTTAATTTTTCTCCTTCCTCTTTAACCCTTTTCAATCCCTAAATCAATAAATGACCAATTCTTTTATTCTTTCAATAAAAAGTCTATTTTGGCCAGCTCTGTCAATTTTTACAATCTAATTTTTTACTGTGGGCATTCCATTATTCTTCCATCTTTGTGTGTACGATAATCTTGCTGCAGTTATATTTGGATTCTGATTTTAGATATACTTACTCAGGAGCATTCCCTAGTCAGATGCCCTCAAGATTGGTTGAGGCTACAATACCTAAAATTCACAACCATTTGGGTAATTGTAGCCTCAATATATCAGGAGGGCACTAGATCAGGGGAAGCCAGGCCCAGCAGTAAGTTCCATGCAGCACACCATGAGACCTTTGGATACACAGATTGCATCGTCAGAAGAGCTTTTGCTGCCTACCATTTCCTTGAGCATTGACACACTGCCATTAACCTGTAATTACCCAAAGAGCTCCAGCTGAGGGCTCCTGCTGAATTATCTGCTTGTCACACAGATCTGTTGTGCAAAGTATTACTCATTTGCACTCAAGCCTCTATAGCATATCAATATCCTAGGGTAGTGTCACAGTGCAAGACCTTTGTCTGGATTGATCATCAAGTCTCACAGCTATAAAGCAGCTAGAGATCTCCATTAATCTTCCGCACCAATAGTTTTATCTTTCATGGAGCAAAATTGATTCCCTTATCTCAGTTGGGGAGGAAGCAAGAATGAACATTTCTCTTGATTCACCTCCCAGACAAAGCTTATGAAGGCTTTTTGAAGTAACCAAAATAACAGCAGCTTTCAATAGGTGTGCTCTGTTGCTTTTGCTTTCTATCTTTATTTAATTATTAAGTACCTATTCTGTGCTTTAGAATGTCTTGGTAGATCTGATAAACTAAAAATAAGAATAGTAAATAAAAACCTTAACAGTTTGGGAATATTATCTTGTCATTGAGATCAAGAATGAATTAAAGTAATAAATGAAAAGTTAGAAATTTTTTGGTGGAGGAAATTTTTTTGGGGAAAGGTTGCGAATTTTATATTGTAACTTGTAAAATATAATAGTTCTGTAAAACTATTCTCATTGTGTTCACATTATCACAATCATATGGAACAAGTTACTAGAGCTACACAATCCTAAAGGTTGTTGGCCAATGCACTGGCACTTTAGACAGGCAGAAGCTTCTAGAATATAGAGAATTTGAGAATTGAATAGAATTCCACATAACCAGGTAATTGACACAAAGCAACAGGGAAAGGAATTGAGCTGGTATACTGTCATTTTTAAAGAACTATTTTGATCCAATTCTGTTACTGAACTTATTCAAAATTTGTTTGGCAACACTGATTCCCTAACAAGAGATCAGCTGGAGAAAGAGGGCAAAAACTGCTGTCAATCAGCATAGATCAATCCTCAATCTGGGTGACTTCATGGAGGACACACATGATCACACATATCTTATTTTTTTTTGTATGCACAGGTTTAGAGAAAGCTTTTATATCTGGATCCCTTCCAGAAGTGTAGATTTCAAATTCCAATTTGAAACTTTATGGAAGGTGCACATACTCACACATGTCATGGCATTTGATGTGGACAAGTTTGGGAAGGCTTTTATAAATTCAGGTGGGGAAAGCTGAGGCTCTCTAGATGTGGCTGAATTTCTACAGCCATTGGACCTCATCAACATGACCATGGATGGTGGAGTTCAGTCAAACCACATTTAGTGGATCACAGCTTTCTCCCTGTAATGCAAAAATATTGAGCTAGATAGACCAAAGGTCTGACTATGGCTGCTTCCTCTGATTACAGAAGATGGGTCTTCCCAATTCAAATTTTTTTTAAAAAAGCACAGAGATACTGTAGATATTTTTCTTTTTAAAAAATATATTGATTAAGCCTACTTTAGGGGTGTTTTATATAGTTTGATACATTTTGTGTCTCATAGTGGTTGGATTTCAATAGCACAGTCACAGAGGGCTTTGAAGGCAACGGAAATAAGAATTGGAAACATTGCCACCATCGCCCCTTTCTACATGTATGTGTTGCTCTGCATTTACATAATGTTATTAATTCTTTATGGAATTCTGATCTTCATTATAGGAAAGGACACCCTCAAATACTTCTACATTTTTGTTACTGGAATGCTAAACATTAAAAATGTTTAAAGTCTGTTTATGTACTAGATTATTCATCAAGTGACATTTCTAAACAATTAAAAAAGACATCCTTTTCTTTTTCCCCACGGCTGTCAAACGGTTGATGTGACAGCACAACCAATTATTAGTTTAAGAAAGCAGCCCAGATTATAGGTAAGAATCAATGAGCAAGGTTTGCTGTTTTTAAAAACAACTATTAGTTTAATGAATCAAACTTATGAAGGCATTAATAATTATATTTATAAAAAGGCAGTCAAAGCAATGTAAAATCACCCATCATAAAATATTCAGCATGCCAACTTTTATTGCTACAATTACTGGAATTTAATAGAAAAATATGACACATAGAGGAATTAATGGAGATAAAAAAGCAGAGTAGATTAATTTAATAATGTACTGCATTAAGTAAGGAGGCACAATTCTTCATCTGACTGCATAAGAACACCTGTTTGTCTCATTTATACCAATAAGTGTGACTTGTTAATTGACTTATGCATCTCTGAATGAGAATCTGAAAATTTGCCATATCAAAAAGAGTGAGCTGCTAAGAAAGCTTACATAAGGTGCTAGTTTGTTTTGTAGACAAACTAGAAGAGCTTGGCTTTTCTAGTTATATGTACAATATGGGGAATGTGTTTTGTTTCAAGTATGAGATAAAAGTACCCAATGCACCAAATTTATGTGTTACTCTGCATTTACATAGTGTTATTAATTCTTTACTGATTTATTTCTAAAATATTTCTAGAGTCAAATCCTCTTTTTCACCATCCACTATCTCACCAAACTTGGCTTCGGGGATACTGGGTTTGGTTTCTCACCACAGCCATCCTCCTCCTCCTCCTCCTCCTCCTCTCTTGTCTGTTAAATATTGGAAAGTAATTTTGAGGTTAGAGATAATCAAAGGGACTCACCATTTGCTGTGAATAGGACTAAAATTCAATACTGTACACCACCTTTCTCAAAGACTGGATGATTGGGAAGATGAGAAATATGGTTCCAACTCTGTGATCCCAATTCCATTAATTTTCTCTTGTGGGAAACTTGCTTTTGGTTTAGAAAAAGTCGTGAAAGACCACCACATTGTTAGCTTACTCACCTTAGCTTTGAAATAAAACTTTGCAAATCTAAGATCTTACATCACAGCAAAATGAACTGTTTATTCTGTTCCTAGAATCCTAGGTGGCATGCTGTTAATATGGCTTTTGCGGAATCTTATAGGTTTGTAGGCTTCATAAGCACAATAACAGTGCTTTACAGTCTGCTTAGAGAGGGCTGTAAAGCACTGTGAAGCGGTACATATGTCTAAGTGCTATTACTATTGCTAGAGTCCAGTCCAGCTTAAGAATTTTGATTCCAAAGATTCCTGTGGATGTCTGCATGTCTAATATTCTCAGGATCGATCATCCTTGCAACTACTGTATTTGCACAAAAGGGTTAAGTTGTTTCAAATATTGATATTAGAAGCATTGTAATTGGGATCAGGTGTGTGTAAATTAGAATTGGGTGGCAGACTAATTGTTATTAATGAATTCCTCTGCAATAAAACTTTACATAATGAGATGCATAATTAGAACATTAATGACCAGGAAGATTAGTTCAATTTTATTCCACTTAGGCTGCATTTTTAGCCTTCGGTGAAACCTGCTGTTTCTAAAAAGCTGTCATTCATGGTGTTTGTTTTGCAAAGAATCTTTACAAAAGTTATTAGGGGTAGTTTCCTGTCATTTTGCTTGCAACCAAATAGAACCTTGGTTCAACACCCCACCCCCACCCCCAGCATTGTTTAACAAGCTATAACTTTCCATTCTAAAATTAGATTATCTGCAATTTCAAGTTCTTTACACTGCTGACTTATCAGCCTATTTCTGAGCAAGTGCTTACCACTGTTATGGAGGGCGGTAAACACCCAGATTCAAAAATTACCCAGACAACAGCTTGATGGAGCAGAGGAAAGGTGCAAATTGAAACAGGATGGACTCTGGCATTCTGCCTCAGCTCCACCTATCTGTCACTTGGACTTAAAGAGAAATCAGGCAGAACAGCTCCAGGAAATGCCAAGTTTCTGTAAAGGAAATGGCGGCGAATTGCTGTGGCCAGCAGCACTTGAAGCAATGCAAGATGTCATTGGGGTAGGCAATTTGGTACCTCTTCAAAGGAGTGAGGAATAAAAGAGAAAGTGAAGCAATAGAAAAGCTCTTGTCAGCAGATGCAGCAGAAAAAACTGTAATGTACTCATCTGGAACAGAACCAGCAGCAAAAGAATGGCGGAAGCCAACTCTCTTTCATGATATAAATTGAACTTTTATGCAGCACAGAATTTCATAACTCTTTGTGAATCTCAGCAGGCTAAGAAGGAAAGTCTTTTTCCTTTCTTTAAATTAAAACAACTTCAAAAGGTTGCTAAATTCATTGAAAAACACAGGTCTAGAACGCTTTCAAAACAGCACTAAATCTATGTAAACAACTGAGTAAGTTCCGACATGCACTTCAGAAAGTGCTAGTCAAGCATCAAATCAGCAAAAGGCTCTGTGGAAGCCAGCTGTTCACTTTCTCCTGTACTACAAGTGGTCATAGAAGACCATGCTCAGCAACCAAGAGAAGAGGGAAGGTACTTGCAATATTTTCAAACCTCTGCTTTGAGCTGGCAAATTCTAGCCCTTGTGCATTGTTGCCTATATTGTCAATGGGGTATCAGAGATCATCTGTATAGCCAGACATGTGACAAGGGATGGGGAAAAATGATAACACTGGAACAATTTAACAAAAATCTCAACTTCCTCTGGCCCAGGTTAGGGATCAGATGAAGACGACACCAAGAGGTTCTGTCCTTTAAAACAGCAAACATCTTTGAGCTGTGCTTAACAGGATATAAGAATAAGCCCATAGTCCTTGAATTTTCAGTATTTTGCTTCTTGGTTATGTGAAAAATCTGAGCTTTGTCTAAACCTGATAATATTTTGTTGCTTCACTCTCTGGATCTTGATCGCCTAGGCCTGTGGCTCCCTAATAATTCTCCTGTGAGTGTCACAATATTTCTAATATTGATCCTGAGCTGTTTGATGATTCTGCGATACTTCAAGGACAGAACATTTTCTCCTTCTTTCCAGAACATGCCTCTCTGCAAGGATAAATACTCAAGTCAACAAAACGAAGTTGGCAAGAATAGTATGTCTGATTATTTTTTGTATTTTCCAGTTTCTCCCCTCAAGGACGCTGTTGCATCATATGTTAAGAAACTTGTGAATCTCAGCAGGTCCTCTTTGGTCTGATCTAGTACTGTTTACTGCTTAGTACTGTTTACTGTAGGTAAAGAGCCAACTTCTTTAACACATTCTTCGATTCAGTCTTTGTAAATAGCAATGGCTCATGCCCAACATTTCCTAGTTGTACCACAAATAATTACAATACACATCAATTTTACAGACGAAAACATTGAAAAGGCACTACACCAGTGGTGAAATCCAATTTTTTTTTACTACCAGTTCTGTGGGCATGGCTTGGTGAGCTTGGTGGGCATGGCTTGGTGAGCTTGGTGGGCATGGCTTGGTAGGCATGGCAGGGGAAGGATACTGCAAAATCTCCATTCCCACCCCACTCCAGGGGAAGGATACTGCAAAATCCCCATTCCCTCCCCACTCTTGGGGGAATGATATTGCAAAATCTCCATTGCCACCCCACTCTGGGGCCAGCCAGAGGTGGTATTTGCCAGTTCTCCAAACTACTCAAAATTTCCACTATCAGTTCTCTAGAACCTGTCAGAATCTGCTGGATTTCACCCCTGCACTATGCAGTCTAAAACCATCTTTATCTATTGGACCTGATGGACTATGTGCCTACTTCTTAAAAAAAACTTTCCACTGCCATAGCAGAACCTCTAAGCATAATCTTTGAAAAATCTTTCAGGAGCAGCTCCTTGCCCAACCTATGGTCACTAGCCACGGTCATCCCTATCTTCAAAAAGGGAGACCCCAGCCTAGTTGAAAACTACAGGCCAATCTCTTTATGTTGTGTCACCTGCAAAGTCATGGAATCAATAATTAACCAATCTATTACCCTCCACCTAGAGACAAACAACTTACTCTCCAACAAACAATTTGGTTTCAGAAAAAAAATTATCCTGTAATCTACAACTACTACATTGCAAAAACATATGGACTACATATCTTGATCAGGGCAAAGCAATAGACGCAACTTACATAGACTTCTGAAAAGCTTTTGATTCAGTGGTACATGACAAATTACTGCTAAAACTAAAATCCTATGGCATTTCTGGACTCCTACATGAATGGATAGCTGTTAAACAGGCAACAAATGGTCAAAATAGGGAGTGCCCTATCAAATCCTGTACCTGTTAACAGCGGTGTCCCCCAAGGCAGCTTTTTAGGACTAACACTCTTTATACTTTACATAAATGATCTTTGTGATCATATTAAAAGCAACTGTATTCTCTTCGCCGATGATCTAAAACTATTCAACACCACCGACAATGCTGCTACGCTTCAAAACGACTTTGACAATGTGTCAATGGTCAAACAAGTGGCAACTTCAAATCTCAACCAACAAATGCTCTGTCTTACACACTGGCAAAAAGATGGAACATAAAATACAAGTTGGATGGGCACGACCTTGTAGACGATCCTCATTCTGTCAAGGACCTTAGAGTACTATTCTCTAATGATCTAAGTGCCAGAACCCACTGTAACAACATTGCCAAAAAGACATTAAGAGTTGTTAACCTAATCTTGTGTAGCTTCTTCTCTGATAATATTGTACTACTAACTATAGCATACAAAACATTTGCTAGACCAATTCTCGAATACAGCTCATCTGTCTGGAATCCGCACTGCATATTGGACATAAATACAATTGAGAGAGTCCAGAGATATTTCACGAGAAGAGTCCTCCACTCCTCTGCTTGCAACAGAATACCTTATGCCACCAGACTTGAAATTTTGGGCTTAGACAACTTAGAACTATGCCGCCTTCAGTCTGACCTAAGCATAGTACATAAAATTATCTGTTACAATGTCCTACCTGTCAATGACTACTTCAGCTTCAACCACAGCAATACATGAGCACACAATAGATACAAACTTAAGGTAAACCGCTCCAAACTCGATTGCAGAAAATACGACTTCAGCAACAGAGTGGTCAATGCCTGGAATGCACTACCTGACTCTGTGGTTTCTTCCCCAAACCCCCAAAACTTTAACCGTAGACTGTCTACTGTTGACCTCACCCCATTCCTAAGAGGTCTGTAAAGGGCATGCGTAAACGCACCAACATGCCTACCATCCCTGTCCTAATGTCCCCTTTTATTCGTATCCATTTTATGTATTCATAATCATGTTTATATTTATATCTGTTATCTAATACATGCTTGACAAATAAATAAAATAAATAAAATAAAAATACTTCCTTCATTTGGCTGAAGACGACAATGTAGAAATAGTGAAAGTTTTTTTTTTTTTTTAAAGTGCTGTGGAATTGCTGGTTGCCACTGATATTGATACTAAAAACCCTGCTGTCTTGATAGTTGTAAAAAAAACCCAAAACCACAGGGCAGCTTTCTAACATTCATGCATGACTATACTTTCAGTGAGATTAGCAACATACTGTATAAAACCAAGCATGCTAAAAACAAGAAAGGCAGTATATGAAATCTTGACTTCATTAAACCTTCATTTGATTTTCTAAGAACTAGCGTGATTGTATTAGAACTGAGAGGGTCAGATTCTGAGTGGTTATTGCTCTCCTCACTTGGAAGAAATACAAGAATACTAGACAGATTATAACCGCATAAAAAATGTAGATTTGGTGTGTCACTGGAGGCACATTACACTAGCCTTAGTAAGTTTTCACTGTCTCTTGAGCAAACTTCAAAATGCTGATTTAATAAATGAATCTGTTATACGCTTGGATCTCAGACTGATTTAAAGTCATTTCAGTTGTAATGTTGAATTACAATTTCTAATTGCCTTTGATTTTAATAGGTTGCTTGCAAATGTGCTGAACCAGTATTTGTAACTCCTTGTGCTTACTGATACTGTCATTCATCTTGGATTAGCACTTGGCTGTGGTGATGACAATGACCTTCTTTCATGGGAATTAGATATGTGTAAGGATAATATTTACTGGATCCAATCTGGGTCAGTCACCAGGACCAGAGGTTTTGTCTTTGGAGTTTTCGGACTCATGCTGGAGCCCATCTTCAGGGAAGTTCCCCGAAGATGGGTTCCAGCATGAGCCCAAAAGCTCCGAAGACAAAATCTCTGGTCCTGGTGATTGACCCAGATTGGCTCCTACAACAGTATCCTGGGACACGCATGTTCGTCTTCATTCATAATATTTACTGTGAAATCTTCACAGAGAAACCATATATCCACAAGGTGGAGATATACAAAAGGTCTCCATGTTACTTGATAGTCTTCCAAGAAGTATCTGTTTTATTTTTTGGGAGATTAGGATGTTGGGCAGGATGAAGTTTTGAGATGCTTTATGTAAAATCCTCAATAAATATGAATGAAAAAAGAAATTGTCAAATTCAAACATTTTTAATTTTTTTTTTAATTTTTTTGATTTATATGCTGCCCTTCTCCGGAGACTCAGGATGGCTTACAAGGCGTTAAGCCATATTTTTTTTTTTTAAATTTGATTTATATGCCGCCCTTCTCCGGAGACTCAGGGCGGCTTACAATGCATTAAGCAATAGCCTTCATACTTTTGTATATTTATACAAAGTCAGCTTATTGCCCCCAGAAACTGGGTCCTCATTTAACCTACCTTAGAAAGGATGGAACCTTGAGCCTGATAAGATTCAAACCTGCAGTAATTGCAGGCAGCTGTGTTAATAATAGGGTGCTTTAGACCACTGTACTACCAAGGCCCTTTTTAACATTGTCACTGTTAAATTTTAACAGTGACACAGAGGCAGAACTAATGGTGAGGGATCCTGAGAAAATTAGTTTAGTTTAGCATCACTGGGAGGTTCACAGATTCCCCACATTCATATAATGTTTCATGCCTGACTATGTTTCCAACTGTTATGAGCATGTTTTTCATTGATTAACTATAGCTTTTGTGCAATGGTGAAATCCAATTTTTTTTATTACCGGTTCTGTGGGCGTGGCTTGGTAGTGTGGCGGGAAAGGATACTGCAAAATTTCCATTCCCACCCCACTCCAGGGGAAGGATACTGAAAAATCTCCATTCCCACCCCACTTCAGGGGAGAATACTGCAAAATCCCCATTCCCTCCCCACTCCTGGGGGAAGGATATTGCAAAATCTCCATTCCCACCCCACTCTGGGGCCAGCCAGAGGTGGTATTTGCCGGTTCTCTGAACTACTCAAAGTTTCCGCTATCTTTTCTCTGAACTGCTCAAAATTTCCGCTACTGGTTCTCCAGAACCTGTTGGAAGCTGCTGGATTTCACCCCTGCTTTTGTGGTTTGGAATGATATTGGACCAAATTTTAATTTGTTGCAATATATTCTGTTACACTGCAATTGGATTCTTTCATAATTTTTCTTCTCAAAAATAATATCTAGCTATTTATCAACATACCCACCCCCATTTATAGTTTATTGGTTGTATCTCAACTCTGGTGGAAACCAATGTGATGCAGAGGATAGATCTGGATTTGAAGGATCATGCTGGTTCAGCAGAAAACAAAAAGCAGGAATGGTGCTTTTGTTCAGTCTCTGCAAAAAACATAACATATAGTTGAATATAGATGAGAGAGAATGATATATTTTAGACAAGCATAGAAGTTGAATCAATGAATCTGACACATAGCAAGATCCCCTTATATGTTGTGCCAGCTACAGAGTTGCTTGCATGGCTGGTTGTTTGAGAATCTGAAAAATTGGGATGTCAGCTTTCTTCCTGACAACTCCATAATTCACTTCTTCACTAAACTCAATTAGAGCTACAGCTATGGATGGGGGAAGGCCCTGAGGCATATTACTACCGATAATAGAATTTGGAATCCAATAATTATATAATGGAGGCTAGACAACTTCTTCCATCATCTTTGAAGTAACAAAAAGAAGAGGTAGAAGAGGCTATTCAATGACAATTATAGGCTGTATTGCCAACATACGCTTTGAGAAGCACATTCAACTTCTCATATGACTTAAGACTGCAATATACTTGGAATTCTCTCCCATGGATTAACTCTACCGGTGATATAGCTCGAACCTTGGCTGGAGGTGGTTAAAAAAAAAGAGTATTTTAAGGAAACTTGAATATTGTATTTGACTACGTAACTACTCTAGACATTGGATGTTTCTCTTGTAAAATTGAGTTTGAGCAAGTTGTCCCTTATTCAACATGTTGTTGAATCCAGGAATTGATTAGGTACTTCTAGAAACTCAGATGACAAAGAAAGAAAGAAAGAAAGAAAGAAAGAAAGAAAGAAAGAAAGAAAGAAAGAAAGAAAGAAAGAAAGAAAGACTGAGTTTCATTTAAAATGTTCCCCTCGCACCAGTGGTGGGTTGCTACCAGTTTGCGCGTAGCAGCGGTAGTGGGAGGCTCCGCCCACCCACCCGGATGTCATCAAATATGCTCTGCGCATGCGCAGAAATGGCTTGCACATGAGCGAACCAGTAGCAAAGGTAAGTGAAACCCACCACTGCCTTGCACAAATGTGCTAGTCGTTCCCGACTCTAGGGGGCGGTGCTCTTCTCCATTTCAAAGCCAAAGAGGCAGCGCTGTCCAAAGACGTCTCCGTGGTCATGTGGCCGGCATGACTAAACGCCAAAGGCGTATGGAACGCTGTTACCTTCCCACCAAAGGTGGTTCCTGTTTTTCTACTTGCATTTTTTTATGTGCTTTAGAACTGCTAGGTTGGCAGAAGCTGGGACAAGTAACGGGAGCTCACCCCATTACGCGGCACTAGGGATTCGAACTGCTGTAGCCATACAAATAATACTTCAGATCCCCAGATGATTTCTCTGAGTACTGAATTCCCTAACAGCATCAAGAGAAAACAATATAGTTTTATTTAGACAAGAAAAGGTTCTTTGGGTCAGGGGTGGGATTTAGGAGGGACAAGATGGAAACTCCTGGAGACCAATTGTACAAGTTCCATACGTGGATTTCCTATAAGTCCCTTAAGAAGTGAATATGAAAGCAGGAATAGAACATCATAAAGAGAAGGAGTGGAATGTTTTACCGACTTCCAATTCATGGAGCTGATCTAAAATGTCCCCTTGCTTAATGGCACCAAAAATTTGAAAGAATTAATTCCTTACACCTAAGAGATAGCTATGGTACATAACCATGCACTTTTACACCTGGGGAAGGTTTTAATAGCCTTATAAAACCAATGAAACCAAATCTATAGACATCAGAAAGAGGTCCAAGTGATCGCTTGCCAATCATTCTTTCTGAAGTGAACATGTGCTAAAACCCAAGTTCTTTCAAGAAGATAACAGGTAGCTAGATTGCTAGTCTGACTATAGTAATTTTATATATATGTAGTTGTTGCCTTCTCTTATTATTCGTGGATTTTCTTTTTGCCAGTAAACACATTTTTATTGATTTAGCTTCATTGATTTTGCAGGGGAGTTTCTCACTAAAACTTTCCATATGTGCAAGACTGCATGATTACATAGCCCTTGTGTTTCAGAACTGGCACTAACAAGTTTATTAAATTCTGCTTTTCTGGACTTTGGGCAGGAAAATCCAAAACATTTGTTTTTCTGTTTTTGTGGAGTTGGGCTAAAAGGAGAAATCCTGGATATGATGTCCCGCTGCTTGGAGGCGGTATGGGCCTGGATGGGTAGGAGCAGGCTAAGACTCAACCCTTCCAAGACTCAGTGGCTATGGATGCCGGCGTCTTGTGTTCTAGAAGTTCCATCACTTTCGATGGGGTGGGGGGGAAGTGCTTCCTCCCGTCGAGAGGGCCCACAACTTGGATGTCCTCCTGGATTCCCGGCTGTATTTGGAAGACCATCTTACGGCCGTGACCAGGGGGGCCTTTACCCAGGTTCGCCTGGTGCACCAGTTGCGCCCTTTCCTAGACAGAGATGCCCTCTACATGGTCACTCATGCCCTGGTTACTTCTTGTTTGGATTACTGCAACTCCCTCTACATGGGGCTGCCCTTGAGGTGCATCCGGAGGCTCCAACTGGTTCAGAATGCGGTCGCGTGGGTGGTTACGGGACCTCCCCATTACTCCCGTGTAACCCCTCTTCTATGCGAGCTGCACTGGCTACCAGTGGTCCTCCGGATCCACTTCAAGGTGCTGGTACTCACCTTTAAAGCACTACATGGCTTAGGTCCGGGGCATTTGCAGGACCATCTCCTACCCACCTCCCACCATCCTGTTCGATCTCACAGGGCTGCCCTCCTCAGGGTACCGTCAGCCAGACAATGTCGGCTGGCTGGGGTAGAGCGTTGTCCGTGGGCGCTCCTGTCCTCTGGAACAAGTTACCCATTGAGCTTCGTATGGCGCCTGATCTCCGCTCCTTCCGTCGGGACTTAAAGACCTGGCTGTTTCAACAAATGGGTTGACCTTGATCCTTGGGTTTTTCTTATTTTGATTGTCATTATTTTAACTGGGTTTTAATCATTTTAATCTTTTATTATTGTATGTTTTTAACTTGTGTTCGCTGCCCTGAGTCCTTAGGGAGAAGGGCAGCATATAAATTTTTGGTAAATAAATAAATAAAGAAAGAAAGAAATCTCCATCTAAATAGAATAGGAGTTTTCAGGACTGCCTGGAGCAGTGGTGGGTTGGTCCCGGTTTGCCCCGGTTTGGGCGAATCGGTAGCGGTGGCAGGAGGCTCCGCCCACCTGCCCAGACATCATCAAAAATGCTCTGCACATGCGCAGAAGCACCGCACACTCACAAAGCAAGTGCATGCGCCCGCGTGCAACCAATAGTGAACTGGCAGCGCCGGAATTTGAAACCCACTACTGGCCTGGAGGTTGCCTATCATTAGGTCTTCTAGGAAGGATTTGAACTACCCCCCCACCTGGGGTCCTTGACTTACAACCATTCTAGTAGCAACCATACAATGGCATTGAAAAAAGTGACTTACTATCTGTCCTCACATTGACGACTGTCATGGCATCCCCACAGTTATGTGATCCTAATTTGGAGGCTTGGCAACTGGCATGTATTTATGATGATTATAGTCGCAATAAATAAATAAATATAGTGTCTTGAAGTGACATGAGCTGCAGTGGCACAGTAGTTAGAATGCAGTATTGCAGGCTACTTCTGCTGACTGCTGACTGCCAGCAGTTCGGCAGTTCGATTCTGACCGGCTCAAGGTTGACTCAGCCTTCCATCCTTCCGAGGTGGATAAAATGAGGACCCAGATTGTTGAGGGCAATATGCTGACTCGGTAAACTGCTCAGAGAGGGCTGTAAAGTGAAGCGGTATATAAGTCTAAGTGATATTGCTATTGCTATTTGCTATTTGCTATTGCTAACCTTCCCCGTTAGCTTCTGACAAGCAAAGTCAATGGAAGAAGATGGATTTGCTTAACTACCATGTGATTCACTTAACAACTGCAGCGATTTGCTAAATAATCGCAGCAAAAAGGTTGTAAAATTGGGCAGGACTCATTTAACAATTGTGATCTTAAATTTAGGACTAACTGTAATACGGTTTGCTTGGAAAGACAAAAAAGGTCATTGCCTCCCAAAAGGACAATGCTCTGTTCTTAGCAAATCCAAAATTATTTAGGAGCTAAGAATAACTAAAAAATCAACAACTAAACGAGTCGTCAGTCTGCAATATCCAAGCTAACTCATCCTTTATAAAATGTGATTAGATGAAGCTTTGAATTAGAGGAGAGGTAACAAGCGTGTCGATTTCATTTGCATGTTTCATTTTCATTTCCTTTGTCAGCTGCCAAGGGCCACATGGATAAAACAAGGATGCAATGGAATTATAGGAGAAAATGGGATGACAGTAGAATTTGGGGTCCTTTCTATTCACATGCTCTGCAGAGACTTACTTTTAAATTTTAATAGGTATGTTAAGCCTCCTTGCCAGAAATTGACAGACAATGACAGCGCTGTTTTTTGGCATTTCTAACAGCCAAGTCCTGAGAGGCTGTCCAAGGAAGTTGCTGATCTCTGAACTGGAGGCAACATATTTACGCTTTGCCTTCCTCTCTGTTCTTCCTATTTTATTGTCTGCCATAAGAGGAGAGAAGCCAAACCTGGCTACTCATTGCCAAGCTATATTTCCCACAATTTGTGCTGGTCTCAATTTGAAGTACATAATTGTATTGACAAGGAATATAAGGCAAATTAAAATGAATCTCATCTTTTTATGAGAACTAATCAACTTTCTCCTCATCTTTTATTTATTGTATTTTTCAGAGTATAAGACGCACCTTTCCCCCCCCACCCCCAAAAAGAGGGTGAAAATCTGGGTGCGTCTTAAACTCTGAATCTAGCTTCTCAGACGGAGGTTTCAGAGGCTGAAAAAAGCATCAGAAACGAAGCTTCAGAAAAGAAGCCCCCAAACAGAACTTCAGAGGCTTTTTTTCTGAAGTTCTGTTCGGAGGCTTTCAGAGGCAGGAAAAAAAGTTTTTTCTGAAACAGAGTTTCAGAAGTTTCAGAGGCAGAAAAAAAAAAAAAAAAAAGCAAGACACAGAGCTCACAGCCAAGGAACCTGTTGCTAAAATTCACCTCTGGGAACAGCTGATTGGGGGTATTCCAGGAGGCCCATCCACCTGCCAATCAGCTTTTTTCTTATTTTCCTCCCCAAAAACTAAGGTGCATCTTATACTCCAGTGCGTCTTATACTCCGAAAAATATGGTAGTTGGAATAGGCTAACCAACAACAACCAACCCCTCCACACACTTAGGTGTGTGCTGTGAAGACTTGTAATAAAATTTTCTTGAGCAACCTTGGATTAAAATAAAGACACAAACAGTACTATCATGAAGGCAGAAATGTAGAGCTGATATTTAGTATTTCACTCAGGGGAAGCAGGGGAAGCAGGGGAAGCTTCCAAACACAGCAGGACTGGTTGTACTCTTAGCATTAGTCACGCTTGATTTCAAGGTATCAGCCTACTAGGGAGACCAGAGTAGGAAATCAACTCCATAAGAAGGCTATTGACACTCGCTATAATAATAAAATCTTGCAAGTCTGATTGTGTTGCACCTCTTCCTCCTTATGATTCAGTGAATTAGGGAGGTGTTTGGATGTTGTGGGCTTACAAAATGTTTTACCCCTTGTCACCTTGGCAACAGACCCTGCATATGTTTGTCAAGGTCTTCTTTCTTCCTCTCTACACAGGGTCTGCTAGTTTTGCACTGTACTTGCCTAGTTCACACAAGGAAGCTATCAATGAGTGAAACAATAATTCATTTGCTTATTTTTCAGCTGGCTTGTTGCAAGCCCAATGCTGACAACTATACAGATAACCTACAAAATTTTAAAACAAAACACATTAGTTATAGGAGCTGGTAGGAGATTGGTGAGTCTATCACTTCTGAGATAAAATTGGGAAGACTGCTAAATGACAGTGAAGAGTTAGGTTTATGCATTTCTTTGTTGCTACCTAGCAAGCATCTGAATCTGATAGTCCTATTTAAGACCTGATCTGAAAGGGATCTACTGTTGCCCTTGTCCATCTACAAAGTAAGCCTGAAAATATTATTTCATTTCCATGTTGATTTTTCTACATTTCCCTGATATAAGGAACATAATGATTCAAGGCAAATAACAACAATGGCTTTTGTAAGTTTTCTTGATATGATATTTTTTCACTCTTATTTTTCAAGATCTCATCACAGAACTGGGTTTTATTGCTTATGTAACCCCTCATAGCATATTTAGAAGATTAAGAGTTTGGAAGAAGTGGTACCAAACTGGAACCAAAACAAAAATGGAAGTATTTTTGAACAACCTGTCCTGCTTCTTTGGGCATTGGAGGCTTTTATTTTTCCACATTTTGTTCTGCTTTAAAACAATTATTTTAATTTATATCTGACTGGTAATCAATTGAGAGAAGAATATTACCTGCCAGGTCATGCAACTAGTTGCATTGGCTGTTTATTCATTTCCAGACTCAGATCAAAGAGAAAGGACCAGCTTTTAAAGTCCTGAACAGGTCAAGTTGTATTGGTCCTTCAAGATAGCCCGGACTAAGAAATGGAACTCATGCAAGTCAGTACTACTTTTATTATCAGTGTATGTAACACCACTGCTTTGGAGACTGCATTGATTTCAGGTGTTTCCAGGTACAATTCAAGGTGCTGCTATTCACCTTTAAAGCTCTTCATGGCTTTGGACTGGCTTACCTGAGGGACAATCTTTTCCAAATAGTTTCTTCTGGAATGGTATAATGTCCCTTCCAAGTCTGTTATTTTGTTTCTACCATCCAATCTGGTCCAGCAGGATGAGCATGCCTCAGACCTCATCAGCCAAGGGTTGTCAGTTTATAGGTATCAAGTGACATGCGTCCTCTGCTGTAGCCTCAGCCCTCTGGATTATTCTCCTTCCAAAGATTAAGATGCGCTGACTCTGCTGGCCTTTCAAATGGCCTTGAAGATCTGGTTGTGTGCCCGGACCTTGGGTCCCAAGTGTGCGAAGAGCCCCCTTTCCTGGTTCTGTTATGCTTATATTGACATTGTTCAATGATAGTATTTCTTGGCTGTTAATTGCATCTATTTTCTTTTTTTGTATCATTTTAATGGTTTTCATGATTTTTATGATTGTTCACTGCCCAGAGCCACTGGTTTGAGGTGGGTGGCTATACAAACTAAAACAAGTAAATCAGGGGTGGGTTCTACTTATCTTTACTACTGGTTTGCATTGCGCCCATGCATGCTCTTATCAGATCACCTATGATGACGTCCAGGTCAGTGGGCGGAGCCTCCCACTGGTTTTACTACCAGTTCTTGCGAACCAGTCCGAACCGGGGGCAACCCACCACTGAAGTAAATATGTAAGATAAATTATAGAGTTTCTGTCCTTACCATGTTTCACCCTTCCCTCTTTTTACCTTTGTGGGAACTAAAGAGGAATTTATATGAGATGTTTTCTGTTGTTACTTTCTTGAACCAGGCTCAGGCCTCTTTTATCTTGCTATTGTAACCCTCTGCTCTCTATAAATTGGGAACAAATTCTCAGAAGGACTGTCTATATCTGCCCAAGCTGTGATCCATCATCATAATTTTATATGCTATTATTTGTATGCTCTGTGCAGTGGTGAGCTGCAACCGGCTGGCGCACAGCATTCAAAATACAGCAATCTGAAGCTCAGCTGCTTAACTTATAAGGCAGCCCCGGTAAGTAGAACAGTGGAGGCGCAGAAATCAGCTGTGCTGTGTGAATCAGCTGAACCAGAAAGAAGGAAATACAGGACAGGATAGAGCAGGGGCTGGTGGGCGGGGCCATCTGATCATCAAAACTACCGGTTCGCACAAACCGGCAGCCCACCACTGGCTCTGTGTCAAAATGTGCATATTTTGATGTAAAGAGATCTTACTTAGTGAAGGCTGTATCCTGCAAAGGGAAATATATATCATATATCACGGGTGTCAAACTCGCCGTGTCACGTTGCCGTCATGTGACATTTTATGATGGTTTTTTCCTCTTCACGGAGCTGGGGTGGGTGTGGCCTGCGTGTGACACCAGTTTGACACCCATGCTATACTTATATAGAGTATAAAACTGCTATTTTGTAGCAGTTTCAGAAAATGCACAACCACATAAGAGTAAACAGACAAGACAACCTCTCCTTCTATATATTCCTGTATATAGAATGAAATCTCATTCATTTTTTTAAAAAATAAATATAACTACAATGAAATCTCGACTATCTGGAGCAGAAACCCCATTTTAAATATGTGTGATCTTTTGCTTTGCTTGTTTGCTTTTCATCAGGGTGCTCAGATACTGTGAAAGACTAATCTTTGGCAATGCAGTATATTGAGCAGGAAATGTTTAGGTGACTTACATATGTGTTTTTTGACTTAGTGTGAGTCAAATGTGTGCAAATAAATGTCATCTAAATGGTCCACTGAACCCCAGGGGAAATAATATCTATAAGTAGTATTGCAGGTATAAGCCGATATAAAATATTTATAAGAACACTGAGTAAACTCATAGAAAATCTGGCAAATATGAGGGAAACTCTTCTATGAAATGTCTGTGTTATTATGGGGCTGTGTGGCACACTAGATTAATATAGCAGCCTGCCACCTCTGTGAACCTGGCTTTAAATCTCGCTCATAAAAGGCATTCAAGTGCAGATATGAATTACTAGTAAATTTCTTGAGAGGGACAAAAGGGAAAGGGGAGAAATGCACATTGACTGGCAAGCATCTCATAGGGAAATCAAGAAGTGATTTTTTTCCCCCTACACAAAACAGTCCATCCAGCAATTACTGGAATGAGGGCAACCCAGAGATTGTTCCAATAATTCTCATATTTCCCCCAAAAGGCACATTGAGGACAATCAGATCCTAACTACCCACAAATAGTAGCCCAAATCTGGTAGCTCCGAGCAAATGGTTGGTTGCTAAAGGAATTAGTACATCTCTATGGTAACCTTGGTTCTGATTAACTGGGCTAGACAAGCTTCCTGGGCTACAATATCCTGTTTCTTCTTTTCTGAATGATGATGAGAACTATCTTCTTGGGTCTCTATTTGCCTCAGCAACAGTTAAAGAGAGGAGGTCCTGGAAGCACTTGAAAGCCAGAATACTCCCATGTGGGTGCTTTGAGCAGAAATTCTCATGATTTTTTAAACAGTAAGAAAATCCTTGTGGTAAGTAGAAAGAGAGGGTTTCAAAGGCAGATAATCTCACCCAGGAGGATAAGTAGGTGGCAGGAATCTATTTACTCTTTTTAGTTTAGTAGCATCAAGCAGTCAAAGCTGCTATTAGGCTTTCATTGCAGTAGTATACCATATAAATGTGTTTGAGTTGTTTTTCAGGAATAGGATGGAAATGGCTTTGCAATAGCCATCCTCTGGGCTTTGTTTTTATTTCCCAATTTTCTAGTCCACTCTGGAGTATTCTGATATTTCTCCTCCACAAACCAGCTGACTACATTGCATCTACCTAGGCATACAGAGGGTGGGTTTCTCTCTCTCTCTCTCTCTCCCCCTCCCCCTCTCCCCCTGCCCCCCAGAACAGCTAAGATTAATCGCCTCTTATGCTAGAAAACATGCAGTTCATCCATGTGTAAAAACAGATTTTTGTGTATGTAACACTTAGTTTGCCCTTGAGACTTCTAGTACAATTCCATCTCTCTTACACATACACACATTCACATACACACCTTCTATCAGGAAAATGATAATGTTATTGTTTGCTTTGGAAGTAATCCAGGGAAGAAAGAAGTTGAAGCACACTGAGAACCCCTAATTGCCAGCACACTTCTTAGCATTACTTTCAGCTTGCTTTGATTCATTTCTTTAACATAACAGGAGAACATTTTACAAGGATTGAGACGAATTTATGACTTTAAACAGCCGTTAAAAGTTTAGGATCTTTAGGCAATTTGTGTCCTCTGGGTGGGATAAACAAGCTGAAATGCAGCCCTTGAAAGATGCTGGTGCTGTTCTTCCAAAAACTTATTCATCTTGGTCACTTCCTGTTTTGTCTCTAAATGGATTGGCATGGACACTGAATGAGCAGATCTATTACATGGGAGCTTTTCTGGACTTGTGGCAACTCCTACATTGGCAGGAGAAGATCATGTCCAGAGCAGACTTTGCTGGTGCATCAGTGGCTGCCCAATCTTGACAGGAGACCTTGAGGATGGTAACTCATATTCTCATACCTTGATACTAGATTTCTCCAGTACATTTTACATGGAGCTACTTTTGAAGGTGGCTCCAATTGGTGCAGAATGTGATGGTTTACCACTTGGCAGATAAGAGCTATTAAGGCCATATAAAGATGATTCTGCAAGTACTAAATTAGTTCCAATAAACTTCTGGATTCAATTGAAAATATCATTTGGATGTAAATCTTTTGGCTCCCAGGTTGTCTCCAAGATTGCCTCCAAGATTGCCTCCATCAAGTAGAACAAGTAAACAGATGGTTGCTCATCTTGGGAAGGAATACTTAAATTCCTCTTATATGAGTGAAATTGATCTTCCATGGGAATGTTTTTTGTTTATTAGTAAAGATTGCAGACAATTGGTAGATTTTATAAAGCAAACTATAAGTATAATAGGTGTGGTTGTGCCTATGTGTAACTATGGAAATTTTAATGTAACCAATGGAAATTTCATTTCCTTTTCCTTGAGTTACTTTTACTGTTGGATTATATCATAATAGCAATAACTCAAAAAGCGTCATGAATGGAGGCAGGAGGGGATTGTTAGAACAACCTGCAGGGAAAGGAATTCCACTAGATTTACTTCTGAAAATGTTTAGCTGAGAGTTCCCCAACCTTTCCGGCTTTGTGGACCGGTGGATGGGGGGAAAGGGGATGGTTCCACGCAAGCAGAGGGCAAGTGCTTGTGCAAATGGAGTGTACTTGCCTGCTGCTCATGAAAGTGGGGATGTGTGCGTCACATGTGCTTGGCTGCAGCTTTCAGGTGATCCAGTTCTGAACAGCTCACAGCTCAGTAGTGGGCTGCGACCCAGGGATTGGGGATTCTTGGTTTAGCCAATCTGGCAATAAATTGGCTGAGTCACTTGAAACTCCATTTATAGCTTTTGAAAAAAGATAAATGAAAGACTTGTAAAGGTGAAAGAAGTCAAAAAGATGAGCAATTCTATAAAACAAATGTCTGCTGATACAAAATAAATTAATGTGTTAATAAAAAAATAGTGGTTTGGGTGATAGTGTTTTTTGCTGCCTTGGAAGTTGCAGGGAGTCTATGGGTTATTGGATTTTTAATTTTGTAAGGCACTTGAATTCACCATGTAATATATCAAGCAGCATTGTCCTTAACAGAAGGGTATTATTTCACTCTATCCCATGTACCACTTGCTACTTAACTTACATACTAGGCTTCCAATGGAGTTTCATTTAAGTATAATTCAGATAAAGAAAGCAGATATATAATATAAGTTGATTTGTGAGTTCATTTCAGTGCATAGCAACTTTGGCTAAAAGTCAGCAGATGGCAGTTGTGATTAGGTTTGCTAATGTTTAAAACTGATTTTTGTTCCTATGCCTTTAAAAATTATTGGGTTTGCAGATATTAACTGGTGATAATGCTTATCTTTCTGACCTGAAAAGCTTGAGTTAGCTGTGGCAGCATGACTAAAATTGGAATAAAGTCCATGGCTGTTACTAGTGAAAAAGTTTTTATGAAAAAGCAAGGTGCTTCCTCTTGCTGTTAGTCTAGGAATCATCACATGAAATCAGAATATATATTATTTATATTAATCAGGTTTTAAAGCTCAAAAATATTAGAAATTTAACCAGATGGTTTCCAAACAATTTTGAATGCAAAGTTCACTAAGAATATCAGCATTTTGAAAAATATTAGAAGCATAATATATAAAATACAATATTTTAATGAGTGAAAAAATATGCTATGTTGGAGAACCTTATTCAAGAATTAACCCAATTATTCGTTATAGAAAGGCACGATCTTGGAAGAATTAAGATTTATTGTGAATAAGGTGTTCCATCTGGCTGCTCTTGCCAGAGGGAATGGTTAAACAAAAGGTGTGGCCTCCTTGTATAATAACTTTGTAGTAAAGCCTTGATTTAACCTTGAGGTAGAGAGGGATGTTAATCCCAAGTGTCCATTAAATGATGAATGGGACTTTATTTGTTCGTAAAATGAGTAGTGTTATATTTGCATAAAATGGAGAATGGATTTGTCTTTATCTCATAAATCTACTATTTATTAAGTGAGAACTGGGAAGTCTAAATTGTACCCCTCCAAATAATAAGCACTAGAAGACATAGAACGCTAGTAGATCTGGCCTACAGAAATCTGGATGGCCATAACATGAGAACAAAGGGTTAGCTCTAACCATTTGTTCTCATGTTATGGCCATCCAGTTTGTTCCTGTACTTGTTCCTGTAGTCTACTGTAGGAAGTTAAAACCCACCCCTTTCCTAGAAAACGAAATATTTTAGAAAATATAAAAGGGCAGAATATTTCCCCTAAAAGGGAGGCAGAAACTCAGCCCTCCACCTTTGTTAATGGGCCATAGTCTATTCTACATAATAAAGATCTACCTCCTTCAGGCAGAGCCATTTAATTGCCCTTCATTGCATCACCCAGCAAGATTCATTCAACCAAACTTAACACACAGACAACCTAAAAACCTACCTATGACCTCTGACAGCAACCAATCAGGACACTCTTCCTGTGCCCCAGGAAGTTCAAAGCCAGAGAGGCTATAAAATCCAGGAACTCTCAACATCTCTTGTCTTTTTGCCCAGGATTTCAAACCATGTGATCCTGTTCATCAATAAACCTTCTTTCCAAGCAACTTCCATGAATCCAGTGTCTTTTTCCCCACTTGGAACTGAACCCAGATGGACATTTCTTCCAACGCTACCTAATGTGATACTATTTGCATTATCATGTCAATGTGGTTAGTGTGTGTTCACTTACCTTTTTTTTTTTTTTAATTGTAAGGACTGTATGGTTATTCCTAGGAGTTCAGAACTAAGTCAATTTCATTCCTTCTCCATTCTTTCATATATCAACCTTTCCTGCTTCATTACTTTTGTAAGAATAGTAGGAAAAATATTCCCAATGGACAGGAAGGTTTCTGATTTGTTAAAATTGTTTGCTCTATTAATTACAGCATAAACATTTACTGTAAACCTTTAATGTTCTGCAGCTCTTTTCACTAATTTTTATTTCGAAGAAAGGGACATTAGTTTCTCAAAGGCTGCCGATAATAAATATTTGCTTGACAGTGCTGTAATCACATTTCTTTCCACTATTCTCTCTCCTCCTCTTGATCATTTTTGGTCTTGCTTACTTACACTAATTGATATTCCGGCAGCTTTAGTGTACTGTAGCTGTAACACATCTGCAAGTCTCCTTTTGCATTTCAGAAATGGAATATAGAAGCAAATAGGTAATTTTGCCTTGTAGGATTAGCATTAGGCCTTTAAAAAGAGTTTATAGTTGTTCTGAATGGAATTATATTAAATATGCTTTTGTCACTTTTCAACTTTGATAAGAGATTTGCCCCCTCTGGCTGGGCTGATGAAATATTAGTGGTTAAGTGGACAAATCAGGTTGGGCAACTCTGCTCAAAATTAATAAAGAGGCCCTTGGTACTGGTTTTAGGTTATTCTATAGCTTATAATGACAAAGAAGTACTAATGAAAGAAATAGTGAATTAGTTGCCAGTAGCGGTGTACAATGGATTGTGCTGAATTCCAGGTCATTATGTGAAAATTTTCAAATATTTTTCATTTTCCAGCTCCATCCTGATTCTGAGTGTCCAAAAAAAATTACTTCTAAACTTATAGGCACCACAGGACCAACAAGATAAAATTAATCCTCCCAAGCCTTTGGATTCCACTTTAAAAAACCATCTTAGGGAAAGGAGGGTGAAATAATAGGAATGTGAAGTGGAAATATTGGCTTTCAGTGACTGCTGAATTTAGAGCAACCCTAGAGACTGGATCACCAATGGGAAAATGTGGTGGATAGAGAAACCATAAACATTTGTTAAACATGAAGCCTCAGAGATGTACCACTTCTGTAGTTGCTTGCGTTTCCCTGAAGGACTGAACTATATGTGATGCTACATAATGCTGGTTTAAAGAAACTAAATGCCAGTCAAGTAATTTCAGTAAAATATTTCTACTGCAGGGCAACTAGCAGAAGAAAATAAATCCCATTGGTGTTATGGCAATCCGCCTGCTTCTAATTACTATCCTTATGAGGAAATAGAAAAATGGTTTTCTTTTTTCAAATTAAGACAATATAGCAATCTTCCTTCTTTACACATTGCTCATTGCTTACTTGTTTCTCTATAGCTTTTGTTTTTCATTGACAGCAAAATATGATGCATCAGGCTTCTTTCTCACAACAGTTAGAATCTTGGTCCTTCAACATCTCACTTCAGAACTGCTTCCAAACTAATGTGAGCTTACTATTCTTTGGAGTAGAACCATTTGCTTGCAAATGTTTCATTATGTACCTAGATAGCATCATCAGTGCTAGTGAGTTTGGGTTTTGCTCTCTGTGTATATACACTAGCTTGCCCTGCCAGTTTTGGTGACAGTGTGGTTTTCTCCTTGCTATTCTTTGTTGTCAGGTGGTCTCTTTATGAGGGCATAATATTCTCGGGGGCTGCACTTTGTTGTCTTAGCTGTTGAGAATCTTGCTTGTGATATTCATAATCTAATTTGAGCTGGCAGGGCCAAATACTTCAGAACAGTTTCGTAGAGTTTGTAGGGTGTTTGGAATTGGAAAACAAGAGTAGTTCTTTGGCTACAAAATGTCAGGGGATCCCATACGCCTGGGAACAGAACTGTTTCATCACTTTCTCCTAACAGCAAAATCACTATGGATAAACCGCACATACCTGGAAGCGACCAGTCTTAAAAACAGTGCTTTAAGAGACAGAAACAAGTGACTACACCTAGTACCACAGGATGACTTAGCACTTCAGTAACTTAGCAATTAGAGTTATGGTATATACTGCTTCGCAATGCTTTACAGCCCTCTCTAAGCAGTTTACAATGTTAGTATATTGCCCCCAACAATCTGGGTCCTCATTTTACCAAGCTTGGAAGGATGGAAGGCTGAGTCAACCTTGAGCCGCTGAGAATCAAACCACTGGCTGTTAGCAGAATTAGCCTGTAATACTGCATTCTAACCACTGTGTCATCACAGTACTTAGTACTTTCTCCCAGAAGGACTAAGTAGCACAATGGTGTAGTGCCTTTTGGCATGCAAAAATTCCCAGGTTCATCTCTAGTTATGTCTTCTCTAAACAGATCTGGATAGAAGATTTCTTTCTGAAACCCAGATGACCCACCAGTGCTTAGGAGGGAGCAAGTAGTACTGAGTTTGGTAGAATTCAGGGGGTGACTTAATATCGACATGTCTCTACATGCCTAAACATTTTTTTGAGATAAATTTTGGATTAGATTTAAATCAATAGAAACATTTTGCATCACTACAATGACCTTATAGCAGTGATGTTCAGAAAAATATTCATTGTTAAATATGAAGTCCTAATTATTGGAACCAATGGGGAAGAAATAGAAATCTCTCCTTTTTGACAGACAATTACAATTATACTAATTATAATTAGTGTAATATAGGTGATACAGCAGGATAAATACATGCTCCCTAATTAAAATAGGAAATTGGGTTAATTATCTTTCAGTAATAATGGCAACTATGATAAGACGTTTAACACTGTTAAAACAACGAACTATTTTAGGAACTTAAGATGGATTTCAAAAATCTATGGTAGCTTAGTAAAGCAAAGGTTTAGAATCTCTTTCTTTTTAAAATATAAGTTTGACATTTGGAATGTAAAGGAGAATGGTAAGTCTAGTGTACTCCAGCCAAAGATTTGGATAGTCAATTATAGTCAATATAGGAAACTGAAATGTAGATTTGTAATGATTTTCTGGCTCCCTAGAAGAACCCCAACCTCTAGAAAAGCGACATAGTCTGCAGCATCTTTAAGACTTACGTTATTATGGCATAAGATTCCATGGACCAAACATTTTTCAGAGCAACTGAGTTCATAAAGCCTGAATGGGGTGCCTGAAATCTGATGCTTTCATCCAAGTGGTGAAATTCAGATTTTTTTACTACCAGTTCTGTGGGCGTGGCTTGGTTGGGTATGGTGTGGCTTGGTGGGTATGGCTTGGTGGGCATGGCAGGGGAAGGATACTGCAAAATCTCCATTCCCACCCCACTCCAGGGGAAGGATACTGCAAAATCCCCATTCCCTCCCCACTCCTGGGGAAGGATATTGCAAAATCTCCATTCCCATCCCACTCTGGGACCAGCCAGAGGTGGTATTTGCCAGTTCTTTGAACTACTCAAAAATTCTGCTATCGGTTCTCCAAAGCCTGTCAGAACCTGCTGGATTTCACCTCTGCTTTCATCTGATAATGTTTCTTTGGGCTCATCCTGACTCTTCTCTAGCTGCAGCACTAAGTTGCCTCTCCAACAGTTCTTAAAAGAGTTATTCTTGTGAGGCTGCCTTTCTCTTGTTCCTAATCTACTGCGGAGGCAGTTTATGTTTAGCTTTAGCTGCTTCAGTTCTTTTTAACTGGACCCGAACTACCAAAAAAAAAAAAAAAACCACTTGGTGACTGTAAGGAGGCACACACACTTAATCCTTTTTTTTCAAGATTTTTTTTTATCCAGCCTTTATTATTTTTATAATTAACTTGAGGTGTCAAACATACCTAATACTCTTTCCTCCTCCTATTTTTCCCCACAACCACCACCCTGTGAGTTGAGTTGAGAAAGAATGACTGTCCTAAAGAGATAAATGACATTTATTCCCTTGGGAGTCACGAGTCCCAGATTTTGGACAGATTCTGTATGTTAGTCCATATGAGGTACCCTGGTTCAAAAATACTTGCCCTAGGATGTATTGTTTCACCCAGTTATAGAAACAAGGGTTTTAGCAATATATAGATTTTGCTCTGATTAGGTGGGAAAATAGGAGAGTCAACATTACAAAGTGATCAATCTAATTTCAGTTTAAAAATAATGTCAGAAGTTAATCTGAATTAGCATTTTCAGACTTGCCATGGTTGGTAGCTGCTGAAATTTCACTCAGTATCAACAGATCTTAGCATAGTTAAAAAAAAAAAAAACAAGGAGAAGAAAATGTTTATCTTCAGAATGCATTCAGGAAAATTTTAAAAAACTGGGAACAATGAAATGCCAATTCTATGAGAACCCTTCTGCCTGTCCCATATACATACATATTTATTTATTTATTTATTTATTTATTTATTTATTTATTTATTTGTTTGTTTGTTTGTTTGTTTGTTTGTTTGTTTCCATTTCTATACCGCCCTTCTCCAATAGGACTCAGGGCAGTGAACAGCCAGAGTAAAAAAACAGAACATAAAAAAATTAAAAAACAGTTTAAAATGATTAAATATTTTTGGCCGTAATTTAAAAACAACCCAATTTAAAATCAGTTTAAAATTTAACTCAAGCCAGCCCAGCTAGTTGAAATAAATAAGTTTTCAGGGCCCGACGAAAAATCCGGAGGTCTGTTATTGTACGTATCTCTGGGGGGAGGGTGTTCCAGAGGGTGGGCGCCGCCACAGAGAAGGCTCTCCCCCTGGGGGTCACCAGCCGACATTGTCTGGCAGACGGCACCCTGAGGAGGCCCACTCTGTGCGAGCGTACTGGCCGGTGGGAGGCTATTGGTGGCAGAAGGTGAAAATCTACGAAAACACACACACACACACACACACACACACACACACACACACGCGTGTGTGTGTGTGTGTGTGTGTGTGCGTAAAAAGTTAAAATCATGGGTGTTTTCCCGCGTCATTAAAAGTCTGTTAGTTAAAATGTTTAAAATCTTAAAATCCTGGCTATAATCCCAGCTCAAAATCCTCTAAAATCCTAACAAAACACTTTGTAAGATCTTTTAAAACTTTGGCTAAAATCCTAACCAACACTTTAAAAGTTTTTTTGGCAACCTTTCGACAAGCTCTTTAACTTGTCATCATTGGGCCCCTACTTTCAGTTTGGAAGCTGTGGGTATGCTGCGAGGTCGGAGCTGTCGCTTTTATCTGTTCGCTGCTGCTGACATATGCTGGTTACCCTGCAACTCTGTGCCCTGATTGGAGGGCAACCGGTTTTTTCTCCTGCTTCATTATCATAGCTGCAGCCTGACTGCGTGTTACAGGCTCAGCTTTTTCTGGTTCTCTATTACTAGCTGTCAACTGCAAAGAGAGAAGGGTTCTGGTAGGCATCACAACACCACTGGTTGCCTGTTGAGATCTCAGTCTATCCTCTGATGTTAAGACTCGAGTTTCTCTCAGTGCAAGTCTCCAAATATTTGATAACCTAGAAGCGTCATCTTGTCGATTCATATTCTGTGGCCTGTTTTCAATTTCGATAGCCTCCCTAATTATTCTCTTATTAAGATGTTCCTCTTTCACCACTGTTCTAGTATTGTTGAAGTCGAAAGTGTTAAACTGTTGGTTAGGATTTTAGCCAAAGTTTTAAAAGATCTTACAAAGTGTTTTGTTAGGATTTTAAAGGATTTTGAGCTGGGATTTTAGCCAGGATTTTAAGATTTTAAGCATTTTAACTAACAGACTTTTAATGACGTGGGAAAACACACAAGATTTTAACTTTTTACATATACACACCCACGAAAACCTCAGAAGACACACACACACACACACATACACATATATACACACACACACACCCCTACGTGTGTGCGTGTGTGTGTGTGTGTGTGTGTAGCTGAAATGAATTTTCTAAGTTAGACTTGAATTGAAGAACATTAAATAGGATTCCAGTGCAGAATGTTACAACACAGAAACATAAGACTAAATTTACAGGCAACATAGCAGATTTTCTTACCTAAACTAGCTGTTAAACAGCATACTAGTAGTATAGACCAGATCTGATGGGAAAATGTATTAGAGTTCTTCCAAGAACTACTACTGTGTGGCCAAGTGATTTACTATTAGAGCTCTCAAATCATCCCTATCATTTGAGATTGTGAATTATGTAGTTTCAGACGGCTTCTCCACTTGCCCTTTCAACAGTTACCACAATGGATTTTGAATGCATACAAAAATGACAATGCATGCCTAGGGTGAATGAGCTAAAGTCTTGCACTGGTGGAATTCATGAGTGTTCAGTTGAAATTTGGCATGAACCCAACTAGCATGCATCCACAGGGGTGATACCTCGGGGGAAGTGTCAACAAAGTCAGAATGGCAATTATTGCAGCCCTGTGACAAGTCCTTGGTGTGTACATGCAACACTGTGGCACATACAAAAGTGATAGGTCTTTGATCATGCTGCTGAGATGAAAACCTTGCTTTTTAAAATCCTCCTCTGCCCCACTCGCCTCTCTGCAGGTGCTACAGAGCACAAAGTAGTTTAGATCCACAACTAATCTGTCTTCTGGACTGCAATGAGCTGCAAGAATGGCTAACTTGAATTAATATCAGGGCAGAGTTCTATTCAGTCTACACAAAATAATGAGTCAATGGCTTTTCAACTTTGGGAGGAGAGTTTCATAGGAATTCTGAGAGCACGAAATGGGTGTTTCTGCAAAAAGATTGCCATAGACGTACTGCAAAGCTG
Source organism: Pituophis catenifer annectens (assembly GCF_029215685.1). Lineage (NCBI taxonomy): Eukaryota > Metazoa > Chordata > Lepidosauria > Squamata > Colubridae > Pituophis > Pituophis catenifer. The sequence continues at coordinate 183,461,672 of NW_027256881.1, forward strand.
CTTCCCAGGATTCCTTTTTGTGATTTAAATGTCTCCAAATAGCATCAACCTGCTTTTTTTTTAATGTTCTGTATATATATCTGGTATAGAATTCAAAAGCTTTGAGGCTAATGCTTTGCTTCATGCAATTTATTATTATTTTATTATTCATATTTCTATGCCGCCCACTTTCTGAGGACTCTGGGCGGCTTACACCAAAGACAGTATACTAAATAGCATATCGCCTCCAACAATCTGGGACCTCATTTTATCCACCTCAGAAGGATGGAAGGCTGAGTCAACCTTGAGCCAGTGAGATTTGATCCGCTGATCTACTGAACTAGCAGTCAGCTGAAGTAGCTGCAGTACTGCACCCTAACCACTGCGCCACCTCGGCTCTTTACAGCTTCCATATTTTCAATAAGTTATTTAATAGTAAAAGGGTGCTTTCTCTAGCACATTGATGTTGGAGATCCAGGGAATGATGACAAAAAACTATAAAAGCTTCTGTTCAACTAAGAGACATAAGTAAGTCTTACTTATTTATTGCAAAGGAGGATTTGTTCTGGGATTTAGCAGATAAATAGAAATTTATAGAGTCAAAAGGTCATGTGATGATGAGTTATCCAAATTGTTCTGATGATAAAGATATGTTATGGTGCTTTGGATAGCAAGATGGGCTGCATATATATTTAATAATAAATAAATACAAACGGTTGTTGTTCTAATTCTGATAATCCAGTCTATATCTGCAGTCTCTTAGCTAAACTGTAACATAAAGGAAATCAGTATAAGTCAAGAGGTTAAACAACCTTTGTTGAAAATTATGACTCGTCAACATTTTGGAGGTACACAGATTCCCCAGGTCTTGGCTTTAGAGGCATTTTCTTTTATGATTTGGATTTGCAATGAAGCCACCTCTCCTCAGTAAAGAGCAGGATTCAGAAGTACTCCACCTGCTTTGAAGGGAGAAGTATATTCGATTGAAGGTATTTTCATTTTAATGGATTGGACATTGGGTGATACGAAAGTTCTTTCTTTACTGAGACCCCAGGGAGCATCTGCCAATCAAAGTTGGCAGCATTTGGCTAGATAGATAAACAGCCTGACATATTTCAACACCTTCCTACATTTGCAAGCATTTAGCTTGTTATGACTTGAAATTTGCTAAATTTTATTTTTTTTCTAACAAGGTCAGGGTTGGGAATACTTATGGGATATTTTATGGAGAAGGGAAGTGTTGTCTCAAGGCTGTTTGCTTCTATTTGAAGAAAATGCCATCTGTTCTGTTTGAGGCTTCCCGCTAGGCTTACTGTAGCCTTGTGGCAGAAAAACAAATACATTTATTCCAAATGTTAGAAAAACTATATCTAGTTTACCACATTTTTTTAAAAAAATCAGTTAAACCCCCCCCTAAAAGCTGCACACTTGTTTTAGCAATCAACAGATTAACAGCTCCTAAACCTTGTTTTTTAAAAACACTTTGGAATATGTATTAAGTTAACATTATCAAGTCCTGTCCATTGTTATCACTCTGTGTGTACACCAAAGTCTGATTCTGCTGAAACACTTTCAGCAATGATTGACTCAGGCTGCTATTCTCTAGAGTCTCCCTCCTGGGCAATGTCTTTAGGTTATTCCTGACGCAATCCATATGTCTGTTGCAGCATATCAAATGTACCATGTTTTAGGTTTCTTGTGCCCCTGTTTTAGCTGAGAGCATAGTTAGTGTTTAAGCTTATGGACTGCTCCAGCTTGTTTCTTCTCACTTCATCAATGCTATGCTGGTTCCAATTGCATGTTAAAAGGGGGGACAACCTTTTATCTATTTAGGGCCACATTTTTTCCAAAGAGAATAGACAGTGGCATATGGAATAAAGTAGAACCAAGCAGTGACAAAGGAAGAATAAAAATTTGGAAGGTATATCCATTCTTTGTGGACACCTTATTTTTTTATATTTTTTTAACATCATCTCCCCCCCCCCCCCAATGAATTGACAAATAGCTTTTACAATTAGTCTGAACTTTGAACTTAGACTGAAGACAACATGATGACTGGGTTAGGAAGAAAGGACAGAAGAATAAGTGAGGGCTCAAGAGAATGAAATGATGTCATGCATACATTTCATATTTGCTCAGGAAAGTTGAAGATAGCAGTTAAGAACAGATGCCATGAAAATAATCACAAACCAGGAGGAACCCAGGAGCATTTTTTCCAGCTAACACATTTTTATTAAAAGGCATAAGCTTTTGTGAGCTGCAGCCCATTTCATTGTATACCTGATGAACACCTGAAGAAATGAAGTGCAACTCAGAAAAACCTTTTGCCTTTGAGTAAAATTTGCTAGTTCAAAACTAGCAAGGAACAAACCTCTTTCTGAATTTTAGCTAAAAAAAATCAGTCAAAAACAGACTAACCCATTTCTCCTTCTACATTGTCATGAATATAACTGCACATGGAACATGCACAGTTCTTCCATTATTCTTTCTTCACACTGTGCCTGATAAAACAGCTTCTTGGTGTTGGCCATGTCTTCCTGTTTTTAACCGAATACAGAAAGAGATTACAGATGTAAGCACAAGGGATGTAAATGATTTTAGCTTGTGGTGCTGTGACACTATGTTCTCTCCAGCAATATGGGGGGAAAAAAAATAAGCAAGAACTGAAGGCAAGCTTAAGCAAATAGAGAGGATATAAAAATGTTAAAGGAAAATCTAAATTAATCTTCAGGCTTTATAAAAGTTTCCATAAAATATAGCAGAATACACAATTGGTTTCCCTAGCCATGGAAGGGACATTTCAGTAAATATGTGATTTCACAAGCAAACTTCAATGGGGATGTTTTTAGACGCTTAAAAATAGCGATTTAAATTTATTTCTGCTGCTGCTGACACACAACATCATTTTAGCAAACGTAACTTCCTTGCTAAGTCTTGGCAGTTGCACAGAATATGTAACCATACTGCAAAGATATGCTGGCAAATTTAATTAGATGTAAAAGGATATCATACCTAAGGGCTTGGAATCTATCCCTTGGCATTTAATAGGAGATTTACTTTGAGAAACCTTCTTAACCAAAATAGGTCATAAAATGTAAAACTAAGGCACTGCCTGTGTGCTTTGATAAAACTCCTGTGGTCCAGTCCAGGTCTTGAATTAAAATCCTATAATCACCCTGCAGTTGTCCACTGTATCCTCCTCTGCATCACTTTCCATTGTCCCTTCTAGTACAGGCACTGAACACTTTTCAGTATTGTTAGTCAAATGAGTTGGGAGTACTTTTGGTTTTGTCATGTTACTAAGGTAAGCTCAGAGAGTTCAGGCTCTGATTTATGGTAACAAAAACAGATTCACCAAGGAATATCAGATGAGTAAAGGCCAGAGGCAAAACTAAGAGTGTCATTTATGTTGCAAAGGAAGAATGAGTTGTGAAATTATTGTGAAAGCAGAAGAATTTCAAAAATTTTCCTTTCAAAATAGAATAAGATCAATCCCTCTAGTGAGAGGTGTTAAGGCATATGAGTGTTATGGGAGCAAACTTGCAAACAATTCAGATTCCATTTTAGGATCCTTGCTGGGCTGAGCTGAGTTAATGAAACAAAATAGGGCTGGCAATCTCTGATAGGGAAAAATGGGAAGTGTAATCCAGTTAAGCAGGACACTTCTGAAGCAGACTCTAGAAGAGAATATGAATAATTGATATCAAACATAAGGATTGACCCAAGAAAATTAAAAGAGATAACTATGCCAGCATTGTTAGGCATGTAGTACAATCAGAATATAAGAGTACTTAAAAGAAACTGATTTGAGGCACTTGCCTTATGAGAGAGAGGACCTAAGGAATTATAGAAGGAGACAGGAGAAATGGTAAAAACTGAGGTGAAAAAAAATATTCCCAACATTTCAAAGAGGAAAAATATCTAAGTAGATTTCAGGGTAAACTATTGTGATAAGCTTTGAGTGATAGAGCCTTGAGGAAGAAGAAAGATATAAAATAACTGAACACAGACTTTTGATAATATGTAGGAAAAGACAAGAAAAGCTCTTTCATGGAAAAAATGTCAACAAATCAGTCAAAATAATAATATAATGACAGATGTGTTTAAGAAAAGATTTCAACAAAATTGGAATATGTAGTTAAATATGACTATTTAGGAATTGTGAAAGAGTTCTAATAAAGGTAAATTAGATTAAAGGAAAATAAGATTATATTGAAACTTTACAAATATATTTGAAGAATGACTGAAACATTTAGATAGCTGATTCAATTAAGAAATGAAGTATGAGAAGCAATAGAGCAGCAATCATAGGAAGGCATCAGGATAGATAAAACACCCATAGAAATGAATGAAGTTAAAGGAGAAGAAGCATTTAAAATGCTAACATCTTTATGACAAAAAAAAAAAATGGAACTAGTTATGCCAAGAGATTGGAAATGATCAGTATTTATGGTTATATTGAAGAGGGGAGGAGCAAAAGAAGGTGCAAATTACTAAATCATTGTATTAGTTTCAGTGATGGTGAATTTTTTGTCAGTGTGTGAAAAATTCAGAAAATGCCTAACTTGTCTCTGCTGCCTTGTCAACTCTCCCCTTCCCCCAGAACAAAAACAAAACAAAACACCGCCTGGAAATAAGTAGCATATGGCAGATCCTGGAACTGCTGGGCCACATGGGCAAGCATGCCATTCCCCAAGGCTCACACATCTTGGGGGACAGCACTAGGCAGCCATTTTAAGGGGAAGTGGTGGCACTAGGGCTGATGTTGAGGTCTGGGCCCTAATTTCAAACCCAGCTTTGGTGCTGTCATCACGTGCCACTGTTCAGGCTGGCCTAGATGGGCATGGGAAAAGAGAGAATTTGTGTTCTCTTTCTGTTGACAGACTATTGGAGCTTATCTATGGCTGCTCTGGGTTGCGTGACACATTTATTCTTGAAGTAACATTGAAGAATTGGAGGCCTCTTCCGTGGCCATTGGAGCCTCTGAAAATCAGGCAAAAGCATGCCCTGTTCTCATATGATTTTTGGAGGCTTCAGAGGCCACGCAAAAGTATAGCTCTCTTGTGCAACTTGCAGAGCACAGCTCATTCTTGCATGCTTCTGCAACCTCCAATAATCATATGAAAATGGGTTGTGTTTTGGGGAACAGTTGTCAGGAATGGGGAATGCTGGTGTGTTACCTAAATGGTCGTTGCATATCACCTTTGACACACATGTCATAGGCTCGCTATCACTGTACTAGTTTTTCTACAAGCTAAGTTAGTATGAATTCTTATTAAGAAGACTATAGTCTTGCATAAGTAAAGAAATGCCAAATGAACAGTTTTCGGAGAAGATAGGGGAACATAAGGTGAGAGAGCTAATATAAGATAGATATTGGAGATAAAATAAGAAGGTTTAGCTTTGCTTCACTAAACAAACTAAGGCTTTCAATTGAGAAACATTGAGGCTAATGGATGTACCTAATCTAATTATTTGTCTGAGAGAATCTTTTTTTCAAACAAGAAGCTACTGTAGGAATTGAGTTTGAAGAAACAGAGTGGTTCAAATTAGGAAGGGAGTATGACAAAAATGTGTATTTATTTCCCCATGATAGTTCAATTTCTACAGGGGAAATTATAATCAGAATGACATAATTATAAGAGGTGATTGCTGCAATCAAATTACATAACAATTTGTGATAAGCAGATACCACTTTGTTAGCTGAAAGTAAAGAAGTCTTAGACAAGCTTATTATGAAAGTAAACACTGGTATAATGTTAAATGTTCAGAAACCAAAGGTCATGTCAATCAGGATACTGAATGAACTTGCAATTGATGTTGAAGAAGTGAATGTGATAGACAGTTTACTTTTGTTGGACTCAAAAATAAATAAAAATGGTGAACTACAAAAATGAAGTAGATTAATCCTATAGAAGCAGGTGATGATAAACAAGATCACACACACACACACACACACACACACACACACACACACACACACACACACACAAAGATATTTGTATGATAAGGTTCAGAATAATTAAAGCAATTGTCTTTAATGGTAATATTGGTAATATATGGCTTTGAAGTCTGGATATTAAGAAAGAATGAGAGAATAAAGATAAACAACCTTGCCTCATAGATTTGCAGACGATTGCATCCAAGAGTAAGAAGAGCCAATTTATCTACTCTACTTATATATAATTTTATTTAAAAAATTAAAAAAGGAAATAAAAGCTAATAGAAAGTAAAAGATCTTCTCTGATCAAAGAAATCAGTTTGGCCATTTCAGAAAGCTTAACTATTGTAGACGAATGCTTCCTTAAGGCAATGGCCAGCAAGCAGAAACTATTGTATTTGATACAGATTGTTGACTAGAAAAACAACTATGTTGGACAAGATTAAGGGACAAGTAACACAACACATAAGGCTGATGAACAGGATCAAGGACATCACTGGAGTGTCATTGGAATTGCTGTGGATTATCATTGGGAAAGAGGGGTTGAAATAATGTATACACATAGTCACTATAAATTATGTACAGAATAATGGCATCTAACTAAAAAAGAGCCTGGTGGCGCAGCAGACTAAAGCACTGTTATTAACAGTTATTAACATCAGCTGCCTGCAATTACTGCAAGTTCAGATCTCACCAGGCTCAAGGTTCACTCAGCCTTCCATCCTTTCTAAGGTAGGTAAAATGAGGACCCAGATTGTGGGGGCAATAAGCTGACTTGTATAAAAATATACAAAAGCATGAAGGCTATTGCTTAACGCATCTAAGCTGCCCTGAGTCTCCGGAGAAGGGTGGCATATAAATCAAATTCAAAAAAAAAACTAATTTAATTCAGCAGGTTTATTCTTCAAAGGAAATTAAACCTGGATAAACACAACATTCCAGGAACATTTCATTAATTGGGATAAGTAGCCGTATAAACCTTTTGTTGAGGATTTTCTCTCAGAGTTCAGTTTTAATTGCAATCATCTTAATCTGCACCTTTGTGAGAAATTTGAAAATCTTACCTTCTGCCACAGTGGTGGGTTTCAAATTTTTTTACTACCGGTTCTGTGGGTGTGGCTTGGTGGGCATGGCTTGGCCATGGCAAAGGAAGGATACTGTAAAATCTCCATTTTCTCCCGATCAGCTGGGACTTGGGAGGCAGAGAATAGATGGGGGTGGGACCAGTCAGAATTTTTACTACCGGTTCTCCGAACTACTCAAAATTTCCACTACTGGTTCTCCAGAACTGGTCAGAACCTGCTGAAACCCACTTCTGCTCTGCCATAATCTAGCATTCTTTGTTCCACATCTAATTTCGGTATCCAAATATATTAAAAAGATCCTATTCCTTCAAATATTCTACTTTTTGACACAGAGAACATGTTTACGTGACACCTTCCTTCCAAATATCTTCTTCCCTTAAAATAACTTTTGCCATGTTTATTTTCCTTGGCAGTTTTCCTAGGCTTAATAGCTTTGCTGAGTTTCTATTTATAGTAAAGGTAGTAATATACCAGAATATTTTTTTGCATTCATCTGAAGACTGTGCTGTTGATTTTGTTCTGAAGGGCTCTATTTGAATATTAATAAATACGAAGTTTAAATGTGGTAGCATTTAATGGAACTGCTGTGCATCACACAATTATTTTTAGATTTTTTTGAAATTTGAATGATGCTTTTTTAGTTCAATTCCACCAAAGACTTTGAAGAGATTTGTAAAATGAAAAAAACGTATCTCTAGATTAAAACAAAAACAAATTAACAATTCAGACATTTTGCAAACAGAAAACTTAAGTTCAATTGCCTGCATCTGAAAAATTATTTCCCAAACTGTGGTTAGTAGCTGCCAGTATGTTGTCATTTTAAATAAACTAGATCAGTGATGGCGAACCTTTTCTGCACCGAGTGCCGAAAAGGCAGTGTGCGCGCATTCTCTTTGCACACACACATGCACCCTCATCTGGGCCGCAACCCAGAAGAGGAGCTGCCCAGGGCTCATGTTTATGACCGAAAATGAACTTCGGGTTTCCGGTGCATGCAGGTGCGCCGGCCAGCTACTCTTCTGGGTTTCTGGAGCTCATGCGTGTGCGACAATCAGCTGGCTGGCATGCATGCTCATGCAGGAAAACAGAAAACCAGCTCTTCCAGTTTCCGGAATTGCCGCATGCATAAAGGCCAGCTGATTGTTCCACTCATATGAGCGCCAGAAACCTGGAAGAGGAATGGGCAACGCCGTGCGTGCCAGGCAACATGGCTCTGTGTGCCACTTCAGGCACATGTACCGTAGGTTTGCCATCACGGAACTAGATGGATGGGTAGCCCTAATGTTGACAGCATTTCCAATATTCTCAGTTTGTTCCTAATCTATGTTATGGCCTTGAGCTATCATAGAGGCATGATTTTGCTCATTCTGTGAAGACATCTTCAGAAGTTCTACTTCAGGTCTTGCCTCTGTGAGAAATGAGAAAGATGTGGAGTATAACATACCCTCACATGATGGAATATGCTACCCCCAGAGATGCACTTGAGAACCAGTTTGATGTAGTGGTTAAGGAACTAGACTAGAAACTAAGAGGCATGAGTTTTAGTCCTACCTTGGTCACAAGGTAGCTAGGGGACTTTAGGCCAATCTGTCAGCCCTAGGAAGGAGGAAAGGGCAAACCACTTCTGAAAACTCTTGCCAAGCAAATTGCACAGATTAGTCCAGGCAGTCACCAGAAATCAACACTGACTTAAAATAATAAAAGAAAAGAAAAACAAACAAACCAAGAAATTAATAAAATAAAATAAAATAAAATAAAATAAAATAATAAAATGTATTCAGTCCTTTCATTTCTGGCATTTAGAAAAGTACTATAAACCTTTCTTTGCAAACTGACTTTTGAAAACTAACTGATTATTTTTGGGTAACCCATTTTCTAATTATGGATAATTTTATGTACTGGATATTTTATGGGATTATTTTAAATCAATATTTTATTGTTTTATGAGTAATCTCTATTGTGCTACAAGGTCCACACAGCAATTAGGGGGTGGGAACTTCTGGCCTTCCAGATGTTCTTCAACATGTTGTTTGACCTTATATTTTACCTCTGCAGAGCAAGCATAGAAGAGATGGGGGTTATAACTTGGAACCAGGGAGAAATTGGATTGTTTTTAAAAAATATCTTGATTCCCATGACATGATTCCAGTGAAAACAAGTCCCATTGTGCTGCAATATATATTAAGATGAGACTTGTTTTAGTTGGAACCGTGTCATGAGAAAAAGGTAAAATTAAGATTTAAAATTATTTTTAAATCTTAATTAAAAATTAAGATTTTTGGGGGGCTAAGTATACTTAAAAAAGAAAAGAGAAGCAAGGGTTGCACTGACTCTCAGGGAGAGTGGGCTTCCTAAAAACCATTAGTAGTTCATATCTGAGGTGAAATTTAGTTTTTCCTATGCTACTGATATTTCCTGAAAGTTTCTTTTTTGTTTTACTGTTGTGTTTAGTTCAGTTTTACGACAATGCTTTAGTCTATAGTAGACTTATACTCCAGCTCAAAAATACAATAAAAACAATCCTGTTACTCAATATGCACATTTTTGGTCTGTTTTTTTTTTTTTTTTTAAAGGAGTCTGTCAAAATGACTCTCTAGCACCAATCACATAAATTACTGAAACTTTCATGCAGCATATGCCACTTTGCTGGGGTCAACAGGGAGCTTATCAAGCAAGTACAGCAGCGACTGGTCTTCTTCACACACCACACAAAAGACGAGGGGGAAAAAATCTTGCTGTCTAAAGACAGCTTGATGGCACTCTAAAATTTCATGGTTACTCAGTCACACCTGATTAGATGGGCACATCTTGGCAGATGAGTGAATATTAAATAGCCCTTGGCCTTTTCACTATGCAGGAGAGAGAGATACCAAAATGCTTGTCATTGATTTAGTCCCTGCTTCGTTTTTTGTATTTTTAATCGCTTCAGAAGCTGTCAGAAAATAATTTCAAAGTGTCTCGTAGGTGAAAACAGCCTCAGCTAAATAGTGAACTCAGCGTTAACCATGAAGGTGCCGATATTTGGTGGTCTTATTTTGCAGGCTTTAAAACTGACTCATTTTTAAAAATTAATGCGAGACTAACGAAATGTAATGAAATAGACCCCTGTACTCCTTTCTTGAGTTTGGATAACAATGGTGTCATGGTAGCTTTATGAATTATTCTCTGAGCATGCAGCATTTTATTTCAGGGGCAAGGAACTATAAGTAATGAAAAAATTCTAGGCCTTCTCTAAAAGGTGCTACAACCAGTCTAATCCAACCAGCCTGGCAAGGATTTATGGGGACTATAGTAGAGAAGCTTAGCCCTACTCTAGTCCCGCTGGGAAATTACTTCTATTTCCAGATCATCCAAGCCTTGTGGGCTCCTAGGATATGGGTATGAGGACCACTACTCTGGAACAATAACTTCTGAATCCAATGTGGCCAGTAAAGCCAAACTCATTCTGAAAAATCCAGGGATGGGAGGAAACAAAGTATAATTTAGAAACACCTGATTTTTGTTGGTTGTTCTTTAAATTTGGGAGAACAATATTGCTTTACTATAGACAGCAACAGAGGTGTTTATTTGTTATGGCAACATGTTACTACTTAGGGGGGAGGTTTTCTGGGATCAAAGAGGATGACTGGAAGTTGGGGTAGGATCTTACTTGTATACTAGAATAAACCTGCTATAAATACTTTATATTAATTTCAAGACAACTGGCCCAATGTCATTAGTGAGGTTTATGCTAAGTGGATTTCCCTGTTTCCAGTCCAATACTTTGATGACTGTCACACAACAGAAATGTACATAGTTTTTATTCTGATCATAATTACAAAATACTCTCTAGACCAATTCATACAGTATTTTTCCTCAATCTTTTTGTCATATGTTGTTTCCCTACCATAATGGGAGTACTGGCCTGTCGCTGAAGGCAAATGAGTATCTTATGCATATTTGCAATGCTTTTGTCTAATATGTGTACAACATAGACAATAAAGTGCCCACAGATGTTTGCTTAAGATGCCATTCTGGTCTATGAATATTGAATTTTCTGTCTGCACAACCATATGCAAATGTTTCAACCAGCTTTGGAGGGGGGCTATTTGGTCTCATATTTTTGAAGAAAAAGCAATTTCATCATAAGGAATAATACTGGAGAATGCCATGGATGCTGAATGATAACATGTGCAGTCTATATACTATAGATATGCTGATTTATTTCAGTTGAAACTCTACTTTATGCTAAATTCATGTGAAGAATGCATTGGATTCTAAAGTAAATTAACTCGTGCCAGAACTCTTAAAATGCTGTAGATTTCTTTTCATATTACAAGCATATAATAACTATAACCCCAGTTCCATAATTCTTTATTTCGGTTGTAAATAGTTTGCAGTAGTTAAAAGCAAGCAATTTCTATTTTCTATTTTTCTATGAGATACCAGCAACCTTCACAGGAAAGTTGTTACATTGCTTTGGGTGTTCATCCTTGCTTATTGCTGTCACTGTTGATTTAAAAGAATGGTGATTGCAACATGGTGCTTTGTTCCCCGAAGCCATGATGTCAGTTGCTAGAAGGCTAAATCTATTTAAAAACCAGGAAGACTTCTGAGAGAGAAAGACAGTTCTGTTTTTCAGAGGAATGCCAAGATGATGCATTGTGAAATATGTTTCTGAAGCTGAGGGATTTATTTTGGATAGCAGCTTCTGCTTTTTTGACCCAATGTATCTTTGCAAGTAGGCATGATTCACTTGTGTTTTCTCACTCTGTCTCTTTCAAATTCTTGACTTCTAACATTGGAACATGTTCTAACATCTTGATTGGATGTTGGCAAAGTCTTCAAAGCAGCTTCGCATCTTATATCAAAATGATGGCTGCAAGATGATGTCTTATAAAGCAGAGATGGGCAAATGATAGATCTGCATATACTGGCAGATTGATGAGTGTTTCATGGTGGACTCTGTGCAAATTACACACGCACAGAGACATGCATCTTCCAGGTTTCTTAATACCAGCTTGCTATTGCTTCAGGATGTCTGGTTTGTTGTTTTAGAAGTAGGGCTCCTGGCATCTCATCAACAATGCTGTCCAAAATGCAAGGAAGACATCAACCATCGAGTAAAAAACATTTTGGAAATGAAAGCGTGTTTATCCTTTGGGAAGACATGATCTGATATTTAGTAAATATTAACTATGCATTTTCAGAGCTCCAAACTGGATCATCTCACTCATCCACCAAAGCAATTCTTATCTTCTGGGTGGTACAGAGAAAGGGTGGTTGTTAGATCAGGCGCAGGGAAAAGAGACACGACCAGCGTTGGTCCATTCAGCACTTTATTTTCAGCTCAGAATGAAGACGAACGGCTATGCTGCCGGAGCCCTTTTATAGCGCTCCGGCAGACCAGCCGTCCAGTGACAGCAGTTTATTTTTCCCGCCGGTGGATTAGCCAATCATCGGCGGATGTCCTTATAAGGACATAACACCCCTCCCCTCCTAGTTCGTAGTCTGCCCATTAAAGTCAATGTCCGGCTCCTGCCCTGGGGCTGTCTGGAGATCAGCCGTCGAGTGTGCGGGCCCTGTCCCAGCACCTCCGGCCGCATCGTTGGGATGGATCTGCTGGTGACACTGGTCCTCTCCCTGACCTGGACTCTGGGAACCTTGCGGCTGGACATCGCTGCCGGTCGGTGGGTGACGACTGATGTCCGGTAAGTCCACTGTTTTTTCTGCTGACCCTTGATGTTTTTTGTGATGTTGTCGCTTCTGTTGTCTTGGCTGGTGGCCAACTCCGCTGGGGGGGTCGCCCATCTACCTTGTCGGGTTGGTGTTGGTCGACCCCGCCGGGGGGTCGCCCGTCTACCTTGTCGGGTTGGTGTCAGTTGACCTTGCCGGGTTGGTGCAGGACAACCCCGTCGGCGCGTTGTGTGGCTGGCCTCTCCCCTCGTTGCCGGAGTCCCTTGCTGGGTTGGAGGAGGTCTCCCTCGCCGGGATGGTATGGGGTGACCCTGTCGGTGAGTTGCGGGCCTCCCTCCTTGGGTTGTCCCCGGTCTACTTCACGGTGGCCCTGGCGGTCTCCCTTGCCGGGGTGGTGCAGGCTGGCCTCACTGGGGTGTTGCAGGGCGCCGTCCCTGGGTTGTCCCCGATCTACCTCATTGTGGCGGTGGCGATCTCCCTCCCCGGGATGGTGTAGGTTGCCCTCGCCAGGGTGGCTCTGACTCCCCTCAATTCCAAGGTACCGGTCTACTCCTGTGTAACGCTGTCGGCTCGTCTCACTGGGGTGTTGTAGGCCTACCTTGCTGGGGTGTTGTAGGCCTACCTCGTCGGGATGGTGCAGGCCTTCCTCACCGGGGTGTTGTAGGCCTACCTTGTCGGGGTATTGTAGGCCTACTTCGTCGGGGTGTTGCAGGCCTACCTCATCCAGCTGGTTTTGTCCCGCTTCCCTCCACCTTTTCTGGAGCTGGTTGATGTGACGTCTACAGACCTGTCCATCTTCCAGCTCCACTCTATAGGATTTCGGGCTGGTTGTGCTCTTGATCTTCCCCTTCAGCCATTTTGGAAACCCATGAAAATTGAGAGCGAAGACCGGGTCTCCTATGGCAAAGGCGCAGGGCAGGTGTCTGGCGGCACCTCTGGGTTGTACAGGGGGTGCAGCCAGTCCAGATGTGACCTCAAACTTCTGCCCATCAAGAGTTCGGCCGGGCTCTTGTGCGTTGTTGCGTGTGGCGTGATGTGCTGGGTGAGAAGGAATTGGTCGATCCTTTCTTGCCAGTCGCCGGTGCCCATCTTGGTGAGGGCTTCCTTGGTGAGCCTCATCATCCTTTCAGCTTGCCCATTTCCAGCCGGTCTGTAGGAGGCAATCAGGGCATGGTGGATGCCCAGCCTTGCCAGGAACGTTTCCACGGGCTTGGATGTGAGCTGGGGCCCGTTGTCGGAAACCAAAACATCCGGTAGCCCATGCATGGCGAATAGCCTCCGGAGCGCCTTGATGGTGGCCTCTGTTGTAGTGGATGCCATGGGCACAACCTCCAGCCATTTCGAGAATGCATCCACTACGATGAGGAGGTACTTTCCGCTCATTGTTCCCGCAAAGTCTATGTGGATTCTCGACCATGGGCTGCTGGGTGCCTCCCACTCTGTAGACTGGGCATGGGGTGGCGCTGGACGGACTTCCTGGCACGGGTCACATCTGGCGACCCAGGTTTCTATGTCTTTATCCAGGGTTGGCCACCACACGTAGCTTCGTGCCAACCCCTTCATTCGCACAATGCCCGGGTGCCCACTGTGAAGAGTTTTTTGCTGTAGTGCGCGGGGAATCACGACCCTGTCGTCCCAGAGGAGGCAGTCCTTCATGGTGGCAAGCTCTTGCTGCTTCCTGGTAAATGGGTTGAACTCTTCTGCCACCTTCCCCGTGGGCCACGCCTGCAGGACCCATGAGAGTACCTGAGCGTCTTGTCCTTCTGGGTCTGGGTTGCCACGTCTGCAGATGTGACTGGGCAAGTGATGTCATTGTCAATGTGGAAGAGCCCCAGTGTGGGGGTGGGGTCTTCCACCGCTCTTTGGATGGGCATCTGCTCAGGGCATCTGCATTCCCGATGGTCTTCCCGGATCGATGGATCAGTGTATATGAGTATCCGGCAAGGAAAATTGCCCAGCGCGTCATCCTGGGTGACATGTTGCTCGGTGTTGGTTTGTCGCCCGCAAACAGTCCCAACAGCGGCTTGTGGTCAGTGATGATTGTAAAACTCCTGCCATAGAAGTATTCATGGAAGCGCTTGAATGCCAGCAACAATGGCCAATGCTTCCTTATCCTGCTGGCTATATTCTGTTCTGTGCTGGATATAGTCTTTGAAAAGTATGCGATGGGCGCTTCTGTGCCATTTGGAAGTTGGTGGTTGAGGACTGCTCCAATCCTGTATGGCGACACGTCGCAGGTCAGCAACAGGGGTAGCGTCTCATGGTATTGTATGAGCACGCTGTCTGAAGAAAGCAGCCCTTTGATGGTTTTGAATGCTGTTTCCTCTTCTTTCTCCCATCTCCATGGCACCGCTTTCCCCAAAAGGCGATGGAGTGGTTCAGCAGCTGTGGCTTTCTGTTTCAAAAAGAAACTGTAAAAATTCAGTAGTCCTAAGAAAGCCTGAAGCTCCACTGTATTTTGGGGGGATGGAGCTTCATGAATAGCTTTTACTTTTGATTTGGTGGGGTGGATGCCAGTCCCATCAATGAGATAGCCCAGGAACTCGACCTCCTGGACCCCAATGATGCACTTATCTCTCCTGACTCTTAAACCCTTCTCCTTAAAGCGCTGCAGAACCAGCCTCAGACACTCAAGTAGTTGGGTTTTAGAGTGCCCGGAGATTAAGACATCATCGAAGTACGGCACCACCCCTGGAATGCCTTGCAAAAGGTGTTCCATCATGGATTGAAAGATTCCTGGGGCTGCGCTGACTCCAATTGGAGACGGTTACATTTAAATGCGCCCCTGTGGGTGACAATAGTTTGTGCCTCTGCTGTCTTTTCATCCACTGGCAGTTGCTGGTAAGCCTGGGCCAGGTCCAGTTTTGCAAATATAGACCCACTCCCAAGTGAATGCAGCAGATGTTGCACCACTGGAACTGGGTATGTGCTCTGCTGTAAAGCCTTATTGATCAAACATTTATAGTCAGCGCAGATGCGCACAGATCCATCATGCTTCATTGGGGTCACAATGGGGGTTTCCCATGTCGCATGATCAATCAGTTCCAATACGCCTTGGGCAATCAGCTTATCTAGCTGAGCATCTACTTTGGGTCTCAAGGCAAATGGAACTCTGCGAGGCTTAAGTCTAATTGGCATAATTGCTTTATCTAAATTGAAGGAAATGGGCTTTCCCACAAATTTCCCCAGCTTACCATCGAAGACTTCTTTGAATTCTTTGAGGAGGGTGTCGAGTTCGTCCTGGCGGATTTGGTGAATCCCTCTAATTGAGAGCCCTAATGGCTTGAACCACTCCATTCCCAACAGGTTTGGGCGGCTGTGCTTGACTACGGTGATGGGTAGGTCGCCATGGAAATCTTGATAGGATATTTGGAGTGATGTTCTTTCCAGGACTCCGATGGGGTTTCCTCCAAAATACACAAGCCTCGATTTCAATGGTTTCAAGTCCTTCTTGCTGAACGCGGGCTTTAATTGCTTCAGCTGATGCCAGTCCATTATGGAGTAGGCCGATCCCGAGTCTACCTCCATAGAGCAAGGGGTCCCTTCCACGGTCACGGTCACGTGGTATTTGGTGGCGCTCTCGGCGTGAGTGTGAACGATGGTCGTCTGGTGGACTGCTCCGTTCCTTGCGAACTCCCTCTCTCTACGTCTAGGCTGGTACAAGGACTGTCTAGATGATCTCTGGTAGTCATCTTGATTTTTGCGCGGATGGTGGCTGGACGGCTCTGGGGCCGGATCCTCGGCTCTGCAGGCTTCAGTGATGTGACCCCTCTTGTTGCAGGTTGCATCTCTCCACTGGCATTTGACCCTGGCATGGTCTCCTCTGCAGCTGGCACAACACTCCCCCTGGTCGCCTTTTTGGGCGGTTTTCCGCCTCGGGGGTCTGGAGACCTTGTGGACGGCCATTTCCTCATCCGAGTCGGATCCAGCAGCCAATTCCTCTGTAGATGATTGGGGGGCTCTTTGGATCTTGTGGATCTCCTTGGCTCTCAGCATTGCGGCTGCTGCTTTTTCAGACGTCTCGGCAGCTGTGGCTTCCTCCACTACATCCTTAAGCAATAACTTCTTTCTGCTTAAGAACTTTTCTTGGAGAGCCCTGTCCCTCATGCCAAAAACAATGCGGTCGCTGATGGCATTGTCCACATTATCAAACTCGCAGTTGGCAGCGATTTGGCGCAGGGCAGCCACAAAGTCCTTGATTGATTCTCCTTCCCTCTGGTCCCTCTGATGGAAGGTGAATCGGTTGGCGACCGGAGTTCCCGTTGGTGCATAGTGTTCTTGCAGCACCTCCTGGAGATTGGTCCACGACATCTCCTCGATGTCCCTGGGTGCCACGAGGTCGATGGCCATCTCCAGCACTTCTGATCAGCAATGAGCCAGGAACAGGGCTCTTTTTCGGTCATCGTTGAGGTCCTGGTAGTTGTTCCCCCTCAGGAACTGCTGAAACCGGACCATGTACGACCTCCACTTCTCTTTCCCGGGGTTGAAGGCTGCTAGCAAGATGAGTGCGGCTTGCGATGTCGCCATGGCTTCGGTGGCTTTGTCTTCATGACTTCAGCTCAAGTTCAGCTCTTAGTTAGGTGGCGGTGTGCCACGAGGTTGTCGCTGCAGTTCTTTGAATCCCTTGTTGCCAGTGTTAGATCAGGCGCAGGGAAAAGAGACACGACCAGCATTGGTCCATTCAGCACTTTATTTTCAGCTCAGAATGAAGATGAACGGCTGTGCTGCCGGAGCCCTTTTATAGCGCTCTGGCAGACCAGCTGTCCAGTGACAACAGTTTATTTTTCCCTCCGGTGGATTAGCCAATCACCGGCAGATGTCCTTATAAGGACATAACAGTGGTCAACATGTTTGTATCTTTTCTTTTATGTACACTGAGAGCATATGCACCAAGACAAATTCCTTGTGTGTCCAATCACACTTGGCCAATAAAATATTCTATTCTATTCTATTCTATTCTATTCTATTCTATTCTATTCTATTCTATTCTATTCTATTCTATTCTATTCTATTTTATGTGTTTATATACTTTATTTTTTAGACATGGGTAGGTTTAGATATTTTTCTTGTCTTGTAATTGAACATTAAATGTACCTGCCATTTCAGGGTTGACCTATCTAATTTGTTATAATGACAATTGTCCCAGGCAAAGCCTTCCGTAGCTGTTTTTCTCAGGTGAGACATTTTGTAGGAATGGCAACAAAACAGAAGATTGTACCTGTTGGCAGGCAACATGTGACTTTATGTTAGTACCTAGAAGCAAATATTTGTTTGCAAATTAATGAAAGTGGCATGATTAAAAGGTTGCTTTTGTTGCTGTTGTTTCCTGTATCTCTTTTTCCCCCCCCAAGAAAAGAGTTCACAATGGAAACCTAAGAAAAGCAGTAAGAATTTACCCAGGATATGATTTGTTACCACTTGGTGTCTCTCTTTATCCACAATTGATCAGATCACATTTGTTTCTGTAAGACAGAGCAAAATATATACCTGTAATAAAGAATCCTGACAGTTTCAAAGGAATTCAACCATCCTTCTTTGGGAAATAAAATTTGTATGTTCTTAGGTTTAGGTAGGCTAACTTGACTATTTTCCAGAAAGGGAGACCTGGACTTCTACCATTTATTGTCAGTATAAATGTCACTGTTACACTAACCTTATAGAAAGCCCTATTGAACATGATGAGACTTTATCTATTTGATTCACTTATAAAATTTATATCTGACAGAGGTGTGCAGAAGATTGTGCTATATGAGAATGATCAGCAGAATATTTAATGGCGATTGGCTTTTTCGGATGCTTATTGGTTTCCAGGCAATCTGATGTAAAATATGTCTTCAAATAAGACAATCCCCATCTTATTAAATGAATAGATTTACAAAGAAAGATAAACAAGGTGGCAGGGCAACTATACCACTTCAGATTTGCTGCAGGCAAAAAAGGATTGTGAGCTGCCCAGTTTACAACTAACTCAATCAGTTTTTCTTGCACCTAAGCTGATTGCAAGATAAAGGATAATTCAAAAGGGTTTTTTTTTTTTTTGGCTCGGTCTATCTTTTTTTTTTTAACCAACATTTAGTAGGCATGTTTGAATCTAATATTGGTGCCTATTTCACAGATAAATTATCTTATCTATATAGTATGAAATAATTGCCAGAATTTACAGACAGAATACACACTTTATTATCAGTCATGGAACTTGGCAAAATCCCTTCATTGAAGCTGGAGGTCTTCAGCCACAGTGTCTTTCTACTATCTGAACTGGGGGATGGATAAGATTCTAAGATGAGCATCAGAACCATTTCTCCTCAGTAGCTGGAGGTTGTGATTGCTGATTTGACCAGAAACAATGTCAAGTAAAGAACTGCAGGCTTTATACCTTGAGTATCAATGGAAGTGTCCTACCTCATTTAAAGTGGGATTTTAATTATTAGCAGGTTGTTGTTGTTGTTGTTGTTGTTGTTGTTGTTGTTGTTATTATTATTATTATTATTATTATTATTATTATTATTATTATTTAATCTTTAGTGAGATTCACAGCCTTTGAGGCTGGTTAATAGCTCAGTAGCTCGAGTCCTAACCAAGGACCTAGGAACTGTTAAGATATCGTTGGAGGATGTAAGCTGTTCCGAGTAAGGTGGTTTTTTGTAGAGTCAAAATATTCAAGTCCGGCAAATTTAGAATTTCTAAATAGCGGGGTAGCCCTTGGGGTATTGCTCCAAGGGCTCCAATTACAATCGGGACAACACACAATTTCTTTTTCCACAGTCGCTCAACTTCAATTTGCAAATCCCGGTACTTTGTGATTTTTTCTTGCTTCTTATCTTCAATCCGTGCATCACCAGATATTGCAATGTTAATGAACCATACTTTTTTCTTTTCAACTATTGTTATGTCAGGTGTGTTGTGGACCAAGTGCCTGTCAGTCTGAATCCTAAAGTCCCACAAGATCTTGAGTTTCTCATTCTCTAAAACTTTCTCAACCTGATGTTCCCAGTGGTTTTTGCTGTACTCAAATCCAAACTTCTGGCACAATTTCCAGTGAATGATCTTAGCAACACAGTCATGGCATTGTAGGTAGTCAGTTTGTGAAATTTTGCTGCACCCACTGATCAGGTGGTTGACTGTCTCATCTTTCTCATTGCAGAGGTGGCATTTGCTGTTGGTGGTAACATGTTGAATTTTTGCCTTCATGCAGTTTGTGGCTAGGGCTTGTTCTTGAGCTGCCAAAATAAAGCTTTCTGTTTCTTTTTTCAGTACTCCTGATCTTAACCAGTTCCAAGTTAGTTTCTGGTCAGCTTTGCCTTCAATACTTTTCAAGTATTGGCCATGCAGAGCTTTGTGTTTCCAATTTTCAGCTCGCTGCTCAATTACTTCTTTCTTATATTCTGCTTTTGTTTTAGTTGTCTTTAAAAGGCCTCCTTTATTTACTTCCTTAATCATTGGTTCTTCACTTTTCTGGATGTAATCATTCAAGCTGCATTTTTCTTCTTCCACAGTCTGCTTTACTTGTAGGAGTCCTCGACCACCCTCTGCTCTTGGTAAATATAATTGGTCAACATCACTTTTAGGGTGCAAGGCATGATTCATTGTCATAAGCTTCCTTGTTTTTCTGTCCAAATTGTCTAACTCCATCTGGGTCCAGTCAATTATTCCTGCAGAGTATCTAATCACAGGTATAGCCCAGGTATTTATGGCTTTTATGATGTTTCCTCCACTCAATTTGGACATTAATATTTTACGAATTCGCCGAATGTACTTGGCTGAAGTTAATTCCTTGACTTTATTATGCATTAAGTCAGAGGCTTCTAAAATCCCCAAGTTGTTTATTATTATTATTATTATTATTATTATTATTATTATTATTATTATTATTATTATTATTATTTTTATAAATATAATTAGTTAATTATAATTAATTATAATATAATTATAATTATATTATATAATTATATAATATAATTATATATATAATTATATATATAATTATAAAATAAATATAATTAATTAATTATAAATAATTATATATATATATAATTATAAATAATTATATATATATATAATTATATAATAAATATATTATAAATATAATTATAAAATATAATTATTATTTATAATTATAATTATAATTATAATTATAATTATAATTATAATTATAATTATAATTATTATTTACTTTATTCATTAAACATGAAACTCAGTCAACTGAACATTCAAAAATGCATCACAAATACCATTGACTGGAGCTAATTGTTGATATGGGTTGCTGCCAGCGTCCTAGGTATCAACCAAGTACCTTCTTAAGATGTACAATGTTCCAAGTAGTGCAGTTTTTTGCAGTTCCACTGTGTTATTGCAGGAAGCTGCAATTTGTTGATGTTATTTCTTATTCTTATTCTTATTCTTACTCTTATTCTTATTCTTATTCTTATTCTTATTCTTATTCTTATTCTTATTCTTATTCTTATTCTTATTCTTTTACTATTATGACACCCTTTAGATGTTTTTCATTGAACATGAGATATCTAGGGTTATTTTTCTGCTGCTTTTGGATTAAAGGACCTGGTTCATTAACATACAATCCTTATTATTTTACTCATTGTTAAATCCGAAAATATGGAATTAGTTTCCCCACCACGTTTCCTGAATGGTTTTTGGTCTAGAAATAAAACAAATTAGTAAATCATTTGATCAGTCTCATGGCTTTGGGAACTATTAGGTCTATAACCAGAACTAATTTCAAATATCCTGAACTTTCATATATTTATGTATAATCTAGTCTGTTATTATCCTATTCTTCATGAAAATAAAATTCCAGGGCGTATAATTATAGTATTCCCTTCCTCTTCCAGCATATTGGAGGCTATAAATTTATGGCACTTCTTGAATGGAAAATGCTTGCAGAAACTAAAGGGAATAACTCCTGTAAAAAGCTTGCTCTAGCAGAGAAACCAGAGTGGTTGTCCAAAGAGCCTATGAAAGTTATACTAAAATAAATTTAGAAAAAAGCTAAAACCTGAAATGCAATTCACATTAATAAAGACACGTTGTATTCTAGGGTAGTAGGGTAGTAGTAGAAGTGCAACAAGTATAGATTTCATTTCAAACCCAGTTTTAATAAGTGAGAGTTTAAATTTATTTATTTATTATCAGATTTATATACCGCCCTTCTCCCGAAGGACTCAGGGCAGTGCACAGCCAAAGTAAAAACATAAATACAAACATTAAAATACAGTTAAAAAGATATATATGCATTTGGCCCCATAGTTAAAAAAACAATAACAAACCTATTAAACCTATGTAGTCCATGTTCCAATTTAATAATTTAAATACAAATTTAAAAAGCAGAGCATCAAGTTTAGAAAGCACTGTGGAACAAAACTCAGATTATTCAGTCCTTTACAAACACTAAGGCATCTGTTACCTACATCCTCTTTTAATTAATCCTCTTTGTTTATTCTTTTGATAATAAACTCTCTATGCTCAACTGACCTTGATTTCTTTACACTGGAATCTAGTAGCACCCAATGTGCTTAAAAAAAAAAGAAGCTTTATCAGTTTCAGGTCTGGTGAAAATGTGTAAAGATAATGATAAAAGGAAATCCAGAAAGCACATGCATCGTACTAGAAAGATAGAAAGCCAACAGACATTCAGTATGATACATCGAATGCAGTTTGTATGACACTCAGTCCACTGGATCATAATTGTGTGGCCTAAGAAATTCCTGGCTCTTGGGAGGGGGAGTTGATTCCTATGAGGCCAAACAATAGACTTGAAGACACTGAGATAAATGTCAGGCTGGTAAAGAAGTCATTTAGGATATGAGAGTGGTATCTCACTCCTAGGGTGATGGCTGCTCTGTTGTCATGGAAGGCTGTGGGGAAAAAAGTATGTCATTTAAGTAGGAAGAGAGAAATGGTATTATAGAAAGGAACTCTTCTGTCAGGGACAAATTGACATCCTCTCATTCTGAGGATATTCCCCTAAGAAGGGGTAAGGGAATGTTGACACAGATAAGAAATATAGGCAGCAGGATCTGCGCTGTTCCCCTCAGTCTTGCCTGGCTGCCTTGTGCAAGGCTCCACATATTAAGCATTATCTAAATAATCTGTTGGGGTGGTGCTGGGTGAATTAGGGTTTGTGATGCTGGTACCAGAGACAAGCAAAAAGTAGTTAAGAGGTCGCAGAAGTCAAAACTGGAATCTTCAAGATAGGTTTCTTGAAAATGATATATTCTTCCAAACATAGGCCAGCCAAACAAATAATGAAGGCTACTCAGAGTCCCATACTGGGGTAAATCAAGGATGCAGAGTTTGGAATTCTGAGGCAACAGAGAATGTATTGGAACAAGCCAAGACTATGGGTGGGGTGCGTGGTGGGGACTCCATTTGAACCAGTATGGAGCTGATTCAACAGGTGGCAGAATAGAACCCTGATGAAAAGCCAATAAGCCAATAAAGTCTAAAATATGTATAATGGGTTACGTTATCTGTAGAGATGGACTATTAACATGATTGCCCAAGTGGGATACAAATAGTACATGAACATATACTGTAGTAGAACAGATTTTTAGTTGAAGAGTTTGAAAGTACATGCCAGAGATGGTTGGAAGGAGCACTGTGTTCCTGTGCAAATGTTACATACATGAAAGATTCCTGAGAGAGTTGGCTGTAAAAGAGAATAAAGCTATTGTGAGCAAAATGGAAACCTGTGGAGAAAACTGGTAGGATATGGATATCTCTAAATGCTAGCAAAGGTCAAGGGAGGCAGAGATGGGTTTCAGCAGGTTCAGACCAGTTCTGGAGAACCAGTAGCGGAAATTTTGAGTAGTTCGAAGAACTGGTAGTAAAAATTCTGACTGGCCCTGCCCCCATCTATTCTCTGCCTCCCAAGTCCCAGCTGATTGGGAGGAAATGGGGATTTTGCAGTATCCTTCCCTTGCCACACCCAACAAGCCATGCCTACCAAGCCACACCCACAGAACTGGTGTAAAAAAATTTGAAACCCACCACTGATGGGAGGAATCATATTCCTCTGTATATTAAGAAAGGCATAATGTCAAGACTTCACACTGGATTGGGAATTAAACTTCCTTTCCACTCCATATTCCCAAGCAGATACAAGATTAGATAAGTGGACTTATTGCAGAGAATTATAATGACACCTGAATACCTCCTGCACTAGGTAAATATTTACATCCTTGGCTATCTCCTATTTTTTGAATAAATGGGCATTTGGGTACTTGTTTCCCATCCTTGAAGATTTATGTCATTTATTCCTTGCTTAGAAAATGATTTTTTTCTTTGCCCCTGAGATTCCTGCCACACCTTTTTCTTCTTCTGTGTTACCTCCCTTTCCTTTATGAACCTGGAGGAGCCAGGGTAACTCCTTCCCCATCCCTCTGATTGTGGAAGGTGGGAAGATGTAGTTGCCCCTCCTTTATATGAATCAATTAGGCTTCTCTGCCATCTAATTTGATAAAAATGTGTGTGTTCTTTAGCCGTTTCAAGAATTCAGAAATCAGGGAAAGAGAATAGGAATCTCTAATGATTATATAGAGTTGAGAACTTGGTAATCGTCTAGATGGAGAGAACTTGCCTTCTTTTTAACAAAAATGTAGGAGCCTTATCAGTGGAGGAGGATGGGTAGATAAAATCTTTTTCTAAGTTCTGTGATAGTATCTGTTAAGCAGGCCGGTTCGGTCTAGCACTGTGTGGGAATCTGTCCAAATAGAGATTCAAAATGCTAGATTAGAAAGTATCCAGCCTGATCCAGTGATGTTCTCCTTGTGCTCTTAAGTTCAATAAAACAAAACAAAACAAAACAAATCAAAATAAATCTTGGATTTCATCTTAAACAATACCAACAACTTTTTGCGAGATATGAACTTTACTGAATTAATGGGGGAAAAAATAACCAAAATATTACAGGTAGATCATGACTTGGAACCAGAATCGCCATCACAAAACAAATTTTATCAGTTGATAGCCAAGGATCCACTCCAATCCAATCTATTCCAGACTTGGTTCATTCTAGCCCCAAGTTTCAGTAATATAAGGGACTGGCTCCAAGTCGCTTGTCTATATCCCTCCATCTTTACCATTTTGGCTGTCTTGCATCCTGCTTTGTAAGGTGTCAAGAACCCCAGAACTGTATGGCTCTGGGGCTGCTTGCCACCCCCAGAAATCCACAGTTGCCCCAGCCCAATTGCAGTCACCCTTGCCATCCTGCACACCAAGACCCCTGTTACTTTGTGCTCCACTGCCCCAGCTGACATGTATCATCTTTTTACTCCTGCTGCTGACAAAGCATGACTGGCCTAGCTTTTGCATCCAAAGTCTAGTAAACCATGGTCTATTAAATTGAGACTATAAACAAGAAAAAACAAACAAACAAACAGTGCCACCAACGTCTAAGTGGTCTCACTTGATTTTACAAAGGGAACATTTTGGAAGACAGGAAATTGAAATAGTGTATATTTCCCTGCAACGGTTAGAGGGGCTACTTAAAATTGCAACAATATCTCAGCCAATATGTAGCCTGCAGGACAGGAAAGACTATAAGAGTAGCAGGAAGAAATAAAGCTGGGATGAACAACTTGCATAAGAATGGTAGCTGCCACATGTTCCTTCTACAGTTGTCAGTACATGAGAGTTGTACACACTGGAACAGGTAACTCTGATTTTGGGGCCTATATTTCTAAATATAATTTAAAATTTTCAGGATGGGGTTTCATATATGGGAATGGCAACCTCTACAAGGCAAAATGATGGGAGCAAGAGAAGGGGGTCTCTTCGAGCAAATGTTTTCTGTAACAAGGACACCTTTGATTAATGTTTCTAGTTCTTTGAAGTAAGGAAGCAAGAATGTGGATTCAGATAAATATCAACTCAGACCAGCCAGAGATTGAAATTGCCCAGAAAGTTGAACTTTAGTAACTGAAAACTCATTATAATATGACAAACACACCTCCTGAATTAGGTACCAACAAGATCATGCTAAGAATATTATGGGCTGCTATGAACACATGGTATATATACAGTTCACTAGATGCTTGATAACTCAAATGATGCTAGACAATTGAAGAACACATTCCAATATGTTTGAACTGTATATAAAATGATTTTTCCCATTAGAAAGGGAGATATCATTTTATATACAACTTCTATCTGTGGGAGATCTCTTTTTTACTTATGCATAAATAGATATTATTTTACCTTTCCAGCTCGGATCCTATTTTGACAAAGGCACACCAAGCTGAGAAACTTGCCACGACTTTGCCCTTGTTTAATTGTTTGGAAAGGATAACAGACTTCCCAGTAGGATGATTTATAGTATACTTTGGTTCTGACAGTCATTTATGTGGAGTGGCGTGATGGACTAGTTTTCTTGATGGAGCGTGTGATGGACTAGTGGTGAAGATGCTCACCACTCAATCGGAAGGTTGAGAGTTCAATCCTAGGTAGCAGCAGATGTTTCTCTCCTAGGGCACAAAGAAAAAATATCTGCTGCGAACTCCACATGGCATCAGGAAGAGCATCTGGCCAGTAAATGCTCAGCTCTATCCAGTTGCCCCGACTCTACCCTGAATAGGGAGTACAAGGTCATAAAAAAGGGATAGTTTTCTTCTGGGCTCGTTGCTTAGTGATTTTTGTATGCTGCTCCAAATTGGGCACCCAAACAAATGCTCTAATCCATGAATAAAAGTGATAAATCAATGTGAAACACTCTCAGCAGTACTGACTTTTCAATATGAATATGGCAGCACTGACATACGCATGCCCATTCTTATAAACCCCACATGCATCAACCTGTGTTAATTGGTTCAAATTAATATTATTTCATTAATTATTGTACTTTAAATGTGCTTTTAAAGATGGCCACATCCCTGCAGGTAGTCGAGATGGCCTAAATCTTTCCTGCAATGTGTGTCTTTTATGTTGCAGATATTTGATCCTCAAGTTAAACAACTGTTTGTTAAAGCAAAAAATCCTATAGAGAAATGCACATTGGGCACACACAGAGAGAAGTGGATTGCCAGAAAGGATCAGTTTGTCACCAACCATATTATATTTGCATCATATCCTCTAGCACAGGGTTGTCAAATCCAAGGCCCACGGGCCAGATCCGACACACAGGGTGCTTAAATCTGGCCCATGGGCTGGCCTGGAAATATCAAAGGACTGGCCTGTTTCTGGTCTCCCCGGCCTCCAGCAGCACTCTGCTGGCCAAAAGCAAGCCGGCCAGAGACCTCACACAGCCCGTTTTGGGCTGGCAGAGTGCTGCAGGAGGACTGGATTGGACTGGATTACAATTATGTGGCCTCAAGTAGGTGCCTGATCTGGATACAAGCAACATCCTATGTTAATATTACAGTTTAATGCCAGATTTTACATACTGTAGGTCCATTTAATCAACATCAACAATCTATAACTGACAGCCATTTCTATTTACTATCCTGGAAATTTACCTCTGCTGTTAGAACTTGTATTATCATATTATTTATGCTATTATATTTTTATTATTAGTTGAATAATGAAAATGCAATAGTATAAATAGCTTTTCTGCCTGGAAAAGCAATTTACTATTTAACAGTGGGGTATAAATTTAGAAATAAAGAAGTTTAGTGGAGTATGAAGAATAAATAATAAATGTTTGCCAGTAATATCTGGTAGAAGAGATAGGAAAATGGTTATAGTAAAGAACCGTGGAAAGAAAGAAGGGGGGGAAAATGCATCTTGAGCCTGTGTTAAAGGCCCACCATGGCCACCCCCACCTCAGCCACACACACACTGGCCCTCTGAGATCAAGCACAACCCTGATGTGGCCCTCAATGAAATTGAGTTTGACACCCCTGCTCTAGGAGAAATGAAGACAATCTAATCCCTGACCAAGTCAGTGGAGTTTAAGTATTCAAGTTTTCAACTGTGCAATTAATTCTGATTTAGACAATTACACCTCTTGTTGCTCTCATTGTCTTGTCTTGAGAGCTAATTTCAGTCAGTTTGCAAACAGACTCCTGTCTTTCACAACTGCATATGGCGAGATTAGATTACCTTCCTTGGGTCTGCTTTGTTTTGCGAAAACTTCCTTTTTGCAAAACCAAGTGGTCCTTGTTCATTCTGTTTATTCTGTCACAGAGCTGAATGCAGGGGGTCCACAGCAAATCTTAATCACAAGGAATTTCATATTACAGCTTTGTGAAGAGAGTGTCAAGAAGTAAGGGAAGTGCTTTGGTTGGGTGTATATTGAATGAATTACCGGTAATTGGTTGATAGAAAGCCAAACTTGGGTAGCTTTTTAAGCTAATAAAGCTGTACTTCTATCAACCTTGAATACAGGACTGAATCTTGTGGACTGTATTCTAGTTTTTTAGTAGTATTTAGTAATATTAGTGGTATTTTTCTAGTACTTAGTATATTTTAGTTTTAATTATTTTTGTATTTTTAAGGAGCCATTAACGGGCATCATATTATTTTCACATATTTAAAGTTACATCTTTGATCAGGAATTCCTTCTGCATTGGGCAGGGGGGAATAGTAATCCCCACTGCTCCCTGTAAATAAAGGAAAATATTGTTAGTTTATACCAGCCTCCCCCACCCCTTCCACAATGTAATATGAAAGTCATTTCAAAAGAGTCCCATCAATGGAGGAGTTAGTTAATTGGAAAAGTAAATCACCAGAATATAAGGTTTAATTGGCATGCAGTGAATCCCAATGACTCTCTGGCTAATATTTTAACTTTCAAAAAGAACCATTAATTGCACTCTTAGCAAGCCCTTAATTTTCAGCCAGCAGGAGCAGCAGAGCCACCCTGTATGTTAAATGTCTTGGCTGCGGTGGTCTTAGCAGAACAGGTTATTTCTGCTTATTTCTTCCCACATAAGTGATTCTAAAGCAAAGCAAAATTTATCATTGGGATGGAAGCAGTGAGAGCAAGTGGCCAGCCCAGTTAATGCAATGGGCCGTTAGGTAGGAGGCAGAAGATGGGCTGATAAAAGCTACTGAAAAGAAGCATTGATATATATTTTGTGCTCTCAACAGCATTAAAGGGAAGATGAAACTGAAAGGTGACTGCTTTGGGTTTTATGCAGCCCTTTATAATTTTTATTTTCATCCCACAAAATAACATGGGAATGATTCCAGCACACCATTTATGCCACCCAGATAAAAATAATTGTCAGCAGAGAGGCTAATAGCAATTCTGGAATCTGATGTCTGAGAGAGGGGCTTTCAGACTTTTTCAAGCTGTGGACCCGCTAGTTAAAAAGGGGGGAACATACTATGTTGAAGAAGCAAAACACTACTGTGATGATAGAAATTGGCAATAAAATGAAAAATAAACTATTTATTGTAAATGCAAAATTAACATTTGCAATGTACAAAAAAATAAAGGATGAAGTTCACAATTATTTGAGAGAATACCTGCACGGGTGCTATGAATCTCCTAGAAAAGCAATGTGCACATGACATAATGTAACTGTGCTTAGCTATTCATAATTAATTATTTGATTATTACTTTAATGAAAATGTACACTGTGCTGGAAACATTATGCAAGTGCCTTTCTGTTTCTGGAGAAGTAGCCCAGTGATCATCTTTCTTGAAAATAAATAAATAAATAAAAATACAATTTGTTAAAGTGCTTCAGCTTGTGGTTTGGTTTATTTGGGAAATCCACAATGATATATGTATAAGTATGTATATGTATGTGTTTCTGTGTGTGCCCATTTGTCTGTGTATGAATGATTAAATTGAAAGAGAACACTTAAATTTCATTACATTGGTTCTAGCTTCCGCTAGTTATTACCATAAGCCAAAGCTGTCATTATAATTTGGTTTGAATTTTAGTGATTATATAGTAATTAGTTTAGATTGTTGATAATTAGATGTAAACAGAAATAAACAATACATCCTTTCAGAGATATTTAGTTTCTAAACAGAATGACCATGAACAGGTGAAAAAACAGTGCGATTGGAAGCAACTTCCAACTTCCTGCTGGCTTCCCCATGGAATTTGCTTGTAGAAGTGGCAGGGAGTGTTGGAAATCAACATGAGGTGACCACTGCTGATCGAGGTGGTGCTGTAACGACCACAACTTTGAGGACATTACTGGTCTGAAAATCCTTCAAATTTCAATTCTATAGGAGTCATGGGTTCCAGATTTTCTATGCAACCCTTAAGGTAGTGGATTTGAGGTGCTGTGATAAAAAAAATGGTAGCACTATGACGTACAATTTGGGCTAATGTGAAGGCTACAAGCAAAGAGATAGAGATAGAGTTTTAGTTGTATATAGATGTACTCAGATCTTTGTCAAAGAAGTAGGGGTGAGTCCTGTGTTATAAAGCAGCACTGCAATTGCATTTAGAACAACTCATGTTCTTCTTTATTAGGTGAATTTAGGTCTTACAGTAAGGATAGTTAATGTTTACAGAACTATTGAGGGGATTATAATTAACAATTTTAGGGGGCTCAGAGATTGACAAGTTCCATAGATTTCAAGGGATACATTTGCTCTGGATCATGTGTTCCAACATTGCCTCCAAATTTAATGTATAATTATCACGGCAAATTACAGATGTACCTCCTTTCTATTAATAAAAGGGAAGCCCTATTTATTTTAGTGGGGTTTATCCACTGTAATGAACTTTTGGAAAGCAAATATGTCACCATCTCTGACCTTTTGGAAATCCTGGGTATGTTAGAATGAAATAAGATTCTCTTGGGTAGCAGCATAGCAAGATTTTCTAATGCCTCCCTTTGACATTGATTGAAGGTCCTTGAACTTATTTAACTTTAATTAAGAAGTGCTATTTTTTTTCCTCAATGTCATGTTTTAGCTAAAATTCTTTTTGGACTTGCCCCAGTTTTTAAAATTCATCATGACTCATTAGATAATGGCACAAATTATAAAAGAACAATTCATTATAATTGCTTAGAGACTTATTAATTTAGTACCTTGTTCCCTAAAAACCAAATTCAAAATGATAAAATGTTTTAAGTGGAAACTATTTCTGTGCTGTAATGTACGATTTTAGGACTAATATGCAATAAGCCTTATGCCTGTTTATGGGAACGCATTTAACCTGCGTTGCTCATCAAAAAAGAATGGGGCAGATAATAACATTTTCAAACAATGATTAAAATGTGCAATTAGCTAAAATATAAATGAGAATAAATTGGCTAAAAAAACCAAGGCACCTGAAAACCAAGCATACATACAGTGGTTGAACAAGCTAGAAATGTTTGGCATGCAAAAGAGAAGGTGATATTTTATAGAAGTCTAACATTTGGAGATTTGCGATCTCTTTTTCTGAGGGGCAAGATTAGGGCCAATGGACAGCAAGATTTTGAGTCAGTTTTATTCTTTACCATTATTAATTCTGCACAATATCATTCAGCAGAAGTTGCTGTAGGTGGACAAAGACTTGTTCCACATAAATCCAATGAAATCAGTTCATGGGCCCACAGAACGTGGTGCATTTTGTAAGTGAAATTGCTCCTCATTTGTGCAGAAGTAAATGTTATAATTGTAACCAATATAGCGTCTCATTGAGTTGACATGTTATTTTTAAGTGTTTTCAATGAGAATCTATGGACAAGCTGCTTAAAATTTTAAGCCAGTTCTCTAGATCCTTGTCTGCTAATAGTTGCTAAAAGACACTAATATTAAATTGGGAAATTGGACTTCAGAGGTAGCTGATGGCTCCTGGAGGAACATTTAAAAAAAAAAAAAGAAAGAAAAATATCAACTTTTAAATTCTAATTTAGACAACTACCCTCCAGTCTCAAACCTTCCTTTTCTGGATAATGAATGGGAGAGATGATGATCTTAACTCATGATGATTTGGGAGGATTTTTATTGCAGAGAACCAAATTTATATAAGTTCTAAACTGAAGCAGTGTGAAAATTGCTTGATTATCCAAGTGGACGTTATGCTTTGGAGACTGAAGGTTGACAGCAGTTCTTTTAATGTAAGTGTGGGTAACCCCATACCTCATGGGCTGTGTGTAGTTTTCAGCTCCCTTTTTTTACCTCTAATACCTATCGTGGCACTGTGAAAATTCAGTGGCAAAATGGCCAAATTTTGCTAATATAGTTTTGGATCTTTAAGGATAGGGTTGAACATTTTAAAAGTTGAGATGGGCAAAGTTTGAAGAGATGGTGACTGCAACTTAACTTCCTCACCTTCTAGAGCAGAGGTGGGGAATGACGGCCCCTTTATGGACTTCAACTCCCAGAATTCGAGTTCCCCATCCCTGTTCTAGAGGATTAGAGGAGAAAAATCAGGGGACAATTTTGGGGCTTTAGCATGGATTAGAACGAGAACGAGAACGGGCAGTTTCTGGGAAGCCCTGATCTTCACCCTCTGAGATTTCTTTGTTTTCTAAGATCTGGACACACCACAGCATAGAAGATCATGATACAAAATGCTTTATTGTAGCAGACATCTTTCCTATTATCTTGGGTTAACTCCACCCTTTTAAACTTTGAAAGCTGACATAGCCACGTAAATAAGTCGTCCCTATTTCTTCCTTATAACAAAAATGGTATTCAACTTTTGCCTCTCTCCAAAAGTTCTTGTTCTTATTTGGATTAAGTGCTGCCTCACTGTGGTTGTTCCTCTTCTGGGTATTACTAAGCTTAAGACAGAGGTGGGTTTCAGCAGGTTCTGGAGAACTGGTAGCAGAAATTTTGAGTAGTGTGGAGAACCGGCAAATACCACCTCTGACTGGTCCCACCCCCATCTATTCTCTGCTTCCTGAGTCCCAGCTGATCAGGAGGAAATGGAGATTTTGCAGTAACCTTCCCCTGGAGTGGGGTGGGAATGGAGATTTTAGAGTATCCTTCCTCCACCACGCCCACCAATCTATGCCATGCCCACCAAGCCACACCCACAGAACCAGTAGTAAATTTTTTTGAAACCCACCATTGGCTTAAGGCCATGGTCAACAGCAAGCTCCAGGCACGAATCACACTGCAATTGCTTGTTTATCATAGCATGTGATCCTGGCAATTGACTGATAACTCTGTTGCTTGCCTGTAAAAATCCTATGTTACAGATATTATTTCCTGCTTCTTCACCTGCTTGTTATTTTCTTTGCTTTTGCTCTTCTACATCCATATTTCTATAGGCTAAGGGTCTGAATAGAGTGAAACTGCTAAAAACTCCTAAAAATGCCTATGTATATGGAATAATTAGTCAGGAAACTGGAATACCAGTGTAGATGCTTGTGAGGAAACTGAATAGGGAATGAATGAATAAATGAACTCATCTCTCAGGTTTCTGGGCTGTAAACTTTTACTGGCCATTGGGAGAAGGGATGAGCTGAGCCTATCCTTGGAGAAGTGGGGATGGGAAGCATTTCTGCTTGGCTGCCAGTTGTTTTTCTCAAATGCAAACATCACTAAGCCATGGTGGCACAGTGGTTAGAATGCACAATTGCAGGCTAATTCTGCCGATTGCCAGCAGTTCAATTCTCACCAGTTCAAGGTTGATGCAGCCTTCCATCTTTCCGAGGTTAGTAAAATGAGGACCCAGATTGTTGGGGGCAATATGCTGACTCTTTAAACCACTTACAGAGGGCTGTAAAGCATTGTGAAGCAGTATATAAGTCTAAGTGCTATTGCTAGTGCTATCAACTTAAGTTTCATTCACTCACCCACCCTTAAATCTTTCTAATATATGTAAGGCCTGAAATCCATTTTTGGAAGATAATGATAGTGCACCAAATTAAAAGACTGTAGAAGTTCCCATCTTTCTTCTGTGGTTGGTGCCCAAATATAGTGATGCCGATTTTATTTTGGTTCTGGTGCATTTGCCTTGTGGGGTAGATAGGGCACTCTCCGTTTGTGGGGAATAACTCAGAAGTCTTGGGTTTATCATCATGAGGATGCCACATAATTCTACCTCTCTCTTCTATCTAAGGATCCTAAACAAGGTGCCGTGGTTGAATTTTTGATAAATGACAAGCTGAGATAAAACCTGGAAAATATGGAGCTTTTGTACATTGGCATGTTATTGAGTTTGTGATGTGAATCTGTCACAAGTAAATGCCTTATTCTTCATTATGTAAATAGTACATGACCAGGGTATCAGGGGTTAACTTATTCTTCACTACTTAATGTATTCATATTTCACCACTCCCATATCTAGCTCCACCCATTGTATATATAAGGAGCTGTATGCATTCCTTCTGTGCTTCTATCTGTGATTATTCAGTGAATATAGAATGCCTTCTGTAAATAAACAGTGCTTTATTTGAACTTCTAATTCTCAACTTATTTATTGAGTCTGATCCTGAAAATATCGTAACAATCTGGTAGCAGAGGATGGTTGAATTGACTCAATAAAATCTTAAACATTTCTGAGAGAGAAAACTCCAGAAACAAAAGAGATAGGCCCAACACCAGGGCATACAGCAAAGAAATGGAAGCAGATCAAGAAATAATCGATGAGTCCACAAATGCAATATCGAGAGAATCTGAAGAATGCACTACAGACGACGAAGAAATAATAGATGAAACTGATGACCAAGAAGAAAACGAAATAGAAAACAACGAACTCAGGTCAGAGATACTAAAACTCTTAAAAAGCCAAAAGAACGATGAAAACCTCGTCGCGAACCTCCAAGATATATTAAAAAACAACGGAGCAGCGAGAGAGAAGCGCATCGTTACTGACAAATCTAAAGACTCAAAAACGGTGAGCGATCTGCCTGCAGATAAAAATACAGCAAAGAAGAAAACTAACAGTCCCGCGCAAAATTTTGAATGGCAGCCATCTTGGTTTCAACAGACCCCTAAGATGAGCGAAGCAGAGCCAATCAGAAAGCAGGATTCAAAATATCTGGCGCGAAAAGCCTTACTCGATGCAAGAAATGAAAGAGAGAAAATTTACACCTCAGAAGAATCAGACACAGAGATCGAAGAAGCGTCAATAGATATGCGAGTAAAGTCAGCAATGAAAACGCTCTTTGCAGCATTTGGACCAAAATTGAAAATCACTAAAGAATCAACGAAAAGACAAGCAAGCAAGCAAACACCTCAAAATCTACACGCTTCTATCCAAACGGCGAGAGCACCGACGCCTGAACCCAGAGAGCCCTGCAGATACCACCCCACGCCACAGACGATCCCAAGGACCAGCGTCCTCAACGAAAGAAAGCGAGCGCCCACTATCACCAGGACTCCCAAGATCGAGCCGGAGACTGATTCCTCGGAAGAAGAACAATGCGAGGGAGCTGCAGCAGCGAGAACCTCTCACGATGGCTTCAGGAACGAAATGAACAACGCGCATGCGCAAGACTACGCAGACAACTTCGGAGGACATGAGGAACGGAGAGAACCATTCAGACTCGTTGCAAGCATCCCCACGCCATTTTCCAACTTTCAACATTTACAAGATCACGGACTACCCCCGGTTGTAAGTAATGGATCCAACAATGTTGGGAATTTGCCCAATGACTTCCCAAAACTGAGAATAGATGGTATTAATTTGCAAGAATGGTGTCAGCAGCTTCAGGTTGTCTTTCTAAAAGAAAACTTACTGTTCTTTATTACTAACCCCCCAAAAAGACCTTGGACTCTAAAATTAGATTGCCTACACCATAGAGCATTTTTCTTATTAATTTCCAGTATATCTCCTGCCATGTATCACAGTATTAAGCAAAATCTGACTGTCTCAGAAATTATTCAATGCATGTTTAAATTGTTTCACAGTGAAAGTGTAGCCACTACTACAAGAATGTCTTCTCATCTAGGATAAAGCCAGGAGTTACCATAAGTGAACATTTAATATCTTTAAACAAAATTAGAGCAGAACTGCATTTAAGGGGGGAGGTAATTTCAGATCAAACAATGAAGAGTGTTATCATTAACTCACTAGACCCATCGTGGGATAATTATATATCACATTTAGACACAATCAATTTAGGATATTTATCCATAGAAAATCTATCTAATAAGCTAATAGCTGAAGACAATTCAAGGAGGAGTCGTTGTAACAATCACATAGAACATAAACAATATAAGAAGGTAGCATTTCAAGAAAGATATCATGAACCAATTGGATGCCACAACTGTGGATCCAAGGAACATAATAGGAGGGATTGTCCTAAACTCCTAAGAGAAAGACAAAGATCAGAATATAGAAATAGATACCACAACAGACAGTCATCCATTGATAGACATAGATATAGAAGTCCACCCAACTATAGAGAACTTAGAGGGGGCAGAGATAATTCAAAGGATAGAAAGTCTGGTTCACTGAATGGGTTAAACAAACATGACAACACTAACATACAACAACCAGAGAACAACGATTGGCTTATTGATTCTGGAGCAACTAATCACACTACAAATAATAAAAATATATTATCTTCATTTGTAGAAGATAAATTTGTAATTAAAGTAGCTAATCAAGAAAAGGTTCAAGTCATAGGTAGAGGGAATATAACCTTACCTGGCCTAGGAAAAATAGAGGGGGTATTGTTAATACCTGAAGTACCTCATAACATACTTAGTGCAATAAAACTAAGCAGAGATTCTGACATAAATATTGTGTTCTCAAAAGGAAGAGCAACATTAGAGAAAAACAGAGTAAGTATAGGTACTGTGATTATCAAAGGAGGTCTACCTTATTTAATGACAAAGGAGAGATGGCTACACAACATTGATTCCAATATGGAAGATAACAATGACATAGATAATGGAGACAATAGTAATAGTGACAATGAGGAACATGAGGTAATTCATAATCACAAAGATACACCCAATGAAAAAAAACCTAAAATAGGTAAACCAATTCATGATGAGTGTGCTCATGTCTTACATAGGAAATTAGGACATGCCAGCTTTCCTGTAGTACAAAAGATGACTGAACATGCTGAAGGTGTTAAAATAAAAAATTGTGAAAACTATTTGGAATGCTCAGTATGTAAATCTACAAAACTCAAAACTAGTCCCAAACCCAGAAAGTCAACAAGATCAACCAACAAAATTTTTGATTTGGTACACATGGATCTAGTTGGTCCATTAACGCCATCAATCACATATAAAAAACGTTATTTTCTAACCATTGTGGATGACTATAGTCGTTATGGGTTTGTTTATACATTAAAACACAAAGATGAAACTTTTCAGAAATTTAAGGAGTTTTACAAACGTGTAGAAACACAACATAATATTAAAATAAAACAAATCATGACAGATAGGGGATGTGAATTCATGTCAAAGGAATTCTCCCAATGGCTAAAAGACAAAGGAATGTTACATTACACATCTAGCCCTTTCTCTGCATTCCTAAATGGAGTGGCAGAGAGAAAGAACTCAACATTACAAACCATGATTAGATGCACATTAGAAGATGCTGGCTTAGGTAAACAATTCTGGTCAGAAGCTTTACAATATTCCAATTATACACAAAATAGAACTTGGTCCAGCATTGTAAACAAGACACCATATGAAGTAATGTAAAATAGGAAACCAAAAATAGCACACATGCACATATTTGGAGTCACTGCAGACGTACACATACCTAAGTAATTGAGACGCAAAGGTGAGAACGTATCCAGAAGACTTAGGTTCATGGGATATGAAACAGGCACAAAAGGATACAGATTTATCGATAATAATAACAAATTTATAGTTTCCAGAACGGCTGTGTTCCATGAACAGGCCAACTGGTCTAAAATACATCTTAATGAAATATTCCCAAACACCAATACAGACACTAAACCTCAAGAAAAAAGGACTAGAGAAGAACACAATCACAACGTACATAAAAATAAAATCAAAACATGGACAAACAGTCAACACAAAATAAAGACAGATTCATTAACTAAAAAGGAAGCAAGGTATTTACATGACAATGATAGTAAACCAGAAAGAACGATCAGAAGTAACAGAAATCAAGTGCCAAACAAATACAAAGATTATGTAATGTATATGGATGGAGAAACATCAACACCTAACACATATGAGGAAGTGTTAAAGTTTCCCCCTGAAGAAAAGAAAAAGTGGGAATCAGCCATGACTAAAGAGATGGATAGTTTACGAGAACTAAATGTATTCACACCTACACCTGCACCAAAGGACAAAACCATTATTGGCACTAGGTGGATATATAAAATTAAAAACTTAGAGGGAGGCAACACCTTATACAAAGCTAGACTAGTTGCACAAGGTTATGCACAAAAATATCCCGAGGATTATACAGACACATACTCTCCCACAGTAAGAACCGAGAGTGTTAAGACAGCTCTGGTTATAGCATCAGCACTCAACCTTGATGTATTCCAATACGACATACAGACTGCGTATCTACACGCAAAATTAGATAAAGAAATATATGTAAGAGCACCTCATAGTCAATACACAAACAAAAATGAAACTTGGTTGCTAAACAAAAGTTTATACGGGTTGAAACAATCTGGTAAACGATGGTATGAATGTTTAGTAAAAGTACTCAAAACTCTGAATTTCAATGCTACTACTGCTGATAACTGTTTCTTTGTTAAAAAAGAGGGTGATTTTCTAGAATTTGTATTAATTTACGTGGATGATATTTTGTATATAGGTAAACATAAAGGGAGGAGAGAGACATTTGTAACAAAACTAAATGAACATTTCTCTTTGAAATCATTAGGTAAGGTAAATAAGTATCTTGGAGTTCAAATCAGTAAAACAAAAAGGGGATTCAAACTTTCTCAAAGAGACAAAATCATAGAACTTCTGAATAAATGTAATTTAAACAATGCTAAGCCATGTGACACTCCCATGCAAACTGATTTTTTGAAGAACACAGACGAGTCATCCCCTGAATTTAAAGATAATACGCTTTACAGATCAGTCATAGGTTCCCTTCTATATATTTCCAATTGGACTAGACCTGATATTGCTTTGCCTCTCAATTTATTGTCTAGACACGTGAGCAAACCGTTACTATATCATTGGGAAGCTGTCAAAAGAATATTAAGATATTTAAAGAATAGTTTAGACTTCTGTTTGCTATTGGAACCTAATAATGCCAAAGAGCCCATCCTCACATGTTATGCCGATGCGGATTGGGCTGGCGATACCACATGTAGAAAAAGCACATCTGGTTATATATTTTTCCTTAACAATTGTCCAGTTTACTGGTATACTGGTAAACAAGATTTAGTAGCCACCTCAACGACTGAGGCAGAATATATTTGTCTGTCTAAGGCCTCAAATAACCTTATATGGTTTAATGACTTACTATCAGACACTTGGAAGAAACCCACTTTACCATTTATCATGCATGAAGATAACAAGGCTGCTATTGAAATATCTAGATCTGATGCTATTGGACAAAGGTCCAGACATATAGATATAAAATTCAAACATGTGAGACAGTTATCTCAGGATGGATTTATTAAAGCAGTTCATTGCGAAACATCAGAGCAAATAGCTGACATATTAACAAAGCCTTTGCCTTCTAAGCAGCATAAATACTTGACTTCTAAGTTACAAGTTTTATATTGTTCTGAATCTGAATGTAATTGTTGTAATATATCGAATCGGCATTTAGAGGGGGATTTGTCACAAGTAAATGCCTTATTCTTCATTATGTAAATAGTACATGACCAGGGTATCAGGGGTTAACTTATTCTTCACTACTTAATGTATTCATATTTCACCACTCCCATATCTAGCTCCACCCATTGTATATATAAGGAGCTGTATGCATTCCTTCTGTGCTTCTATCTGTGATTATTCAGTGAATATAGAATGCCTTCTGTAAATAAACAGTGCTTTATTTGAACTTCTAATTCTCAACTTATTTATTGAGTCTGATCCTGAAAATATCGTAACAGAATCTAAATCCTGGATGGGGTTGCATCCCCTTGATGGACCAGGTACAATTATTGGATAATTATCCTGTGTTTATCCTCCTCTCATGTTTATTCATCAGCTCTGAACTTTCTGCCTAAAATCCACATTTGTATGAAAAATATGCTTCTATTAAACATTGAATCTCTTTCTTTTCAATGGACATTGGACAATTTGACATATTTGAAATAAAGTAGGGTTTTTTTTCAAAATTGGGGGCTTACTTTGATTCTTAGGTGTTTTTTTCTTTTCTTTTGTCTTTGTTTACCAATTTATGAAAGAATAACATACACATATTTTACCAAACTACTGTGCATACATACAGACATACCAGGGGTGGATTCTACTTACCTTTACTACCGGTTCGCATCGTGCCTGCGTGAACTCTTCTGTGCCCGCGCACACTCTTCTGCGCATGCACAGAAGCTTCTGCGCATGCGCAGATCACCTATGATGACATCCAGGTCAGTGGGCGGAGCTGCCCACCGGTTTTACTACCAGTTCTTGAGAACCTGTCCGAACCAGGGGCAACCCACCACACATGCATACATACATACATACATACATATATACATACATACATACATACTATACATTTGTGAACCTGGATGATTTATCTAGGAGACAGTTCAGTTTTTTTAATACATGGAATACTAGAAACATTCTCAGTGAATGGAATATTTGCTCATTTCTATAATTCATGCAATACTATATGTTTTTTTAAAAAAGTTAGACATACTGTAACTCTTAGTTTGCAGCCTGATCATTCCTGTTCTAATTTTGATGTTTGGAGGGACATGCAATAATTTGCCTCAATCTGAAGAAGCAGAAACTACCATACCCCTGTCACTGACTTCTTGAAACTATCATTAACACTATTGCAAGAGCTGTGGTGGCGCAGTGGTTAGAATGCAGAACTACAGGCTAACTCAATGCTCACTCCAAGAGTTCAATTCTGAGCAGCTCAAGGTTGACTCAGCCTTCCTTTCGAAGTCTGTAAAATGAGGACCCAGATTGTTGGGGGCAATATGCTCACTCTATAAACTGCTGAGAGAGGGCTATAAAGGTCTGTGAAGCGGTATATAAGTCTATGTGCTATTGCTAGTGCTATTTAGCAGTAAGAGAGCTTCCTCTCTTCAATTACCAGCGGTTTTTTTTGTGATTGCTAGATTGCTAGCCTTTATTGTTTATAAATCATTGTAAAGATACCATCTTCTAAAAGCAAGAACATGTGGGCGTGTGAAAGATCATTCTAGCTATGTTAAAAAATGATTTCAGATAGGTCGTCAATACTCTCTGATGTTGCCAGAAACATATTGGTATTTCCTGTAAAAAAGAGCATTACATCCACTAGTTGGATTTAATCATTTCTTTTGGCATGAAGATTTACTTTTTTTTTGGCTTATAACAATTTGCTGATTTATTTTAAAAGACATTTCTGCTTTCCTAAAAGTAATGGGGCAAGAGAGTAGAGACAAAAAACAATATGATTGGAATGTGTTTATTTATTTATTTATTGGTTCGATTTATATGCCGCCCTTCTCCGGAGACTCAGGGCGGCTTACAATGTGTTAAGCAATAGCCTTCATACTTTTGTATATACCTGCTTAGTAGGGCTTTCGGCCCCCCCAAGCGGTGTTCTTTTTTATACAATGTCATCTTATTGCCCCCACAATCCGGGTCCTCATTTTACCTACCTCGAAAGGATGAAAGGCTGAGTCAACCTTGAACCTGGTGAGATTTGAACTTGCAGTAATTGCAGGCAGCTGGTGCTACTTAACAGCACTTTAGTCTGTTGCGCCACCAAGGCTCTTTTTAGGGCTGTACAGTAGTATTAGTTGATTAATCATCACAGCTACTGTTTATATTGGTTTATTTTGTGTATATTTTATTGTTTTAATGTTTTTAAAATTGTTTTATAATTTTAGAATTGTAAGCTGCCCAGACTCACTTGGTTGAGTTAGGCAGCTATAAAAATTGAGTAAACAAACAAACAAATGATGCAAGATTAGAAAAGAGTGAGGAACTAAAATGAATCAACATGAAATGGAACTTTCTACCACTGGCAACAACACTACACCCAAAACCTGAGCTGGTGAAATCCAATCAACAAATAATGGCAGTTAATGAAAGAAATTTATTCATCACCCCTGATTAGGAGAATAATTGATTTCATCTGCCAAGTATGAGTTATATGGCATGTGATAGTGGAAATTTATGGAACATTTGCAAATATATTTGTGGCTGAAGTACTTCATCTGATATAGGAAAGATGCAAGTTGACTGACACAACACTACAGATCTTTCACAGCTGAATATAAAGGAGTTCGGCTCATGAAGCAGGTGTTCAGATTTAGGCATAGCAATTTAAATAAATCAGAAGGGATACTGATTTTTGCTTCTACTCTGTACCATAAGAAGAAGACTGAAGAGGAGGGAAGGTAGGCACGCAATTATTAAAAATCTCAACTCAGCCGCAACAACTTATGAAGCCAGCTGATTTGCAAAATAAGTTTATTGATTAATGAATGCAGTTTTGATTAGGAAACAGGTAGAAGTGGGCCATTAAATTATATATCACAATTGTAGTGGTGGGTAGCAAAGACTGATATTTGATGAGTGTAATATGTGAAGAACTGTATCAACAGATTGAAACTTGTTTGTGGAATGAGTTTGGTGCATGTATATTGCAATATTATCATAAATAAGCTCAGGTTGACACAGATTGGCATACCGCCATTTAAAGAGCATCAAAATCAAAAATTTCACTGCTATTCCACTGAGATATAAGTGGAATAGCAGTGAACTTTCTGGTGCAGTTTAAAGAATCCCAGTTAAAGGGCCCCTTTAAAGCAGGAGTCTTTAAACTTGGCCGCTTTAAGACTTGTGGACTTCAACTCCCAGAATTCTCCAGCGAATTCTAGGAGTTGAAGTCCACAAGTCTTAAAGCGGCCAAATTTGAAGACCTCTGCTTTAAAGCTTCACTCTTGGTTTTATCAATCACACATAAACAAAAAGTAGATGAATAATGAAACATGTTTTCAAAATATCTGCTTTTGTGGCTTACAGTTGAGGTTGGGATATTTTGTCATTGCCTAGGATTTTGTTTTTGAGAAATGGGATTTCTGTTTTTTAAAGTTACATTAAATATATTTGGCGTTTAGTTAATAGGTTTTTCTAAGCGAGGGAGAGGCCAGTGGTTATACGTGGGTAATACCACTGCGATCC
The DNA here is from genome assembly GCF_029215685.1 of Pituophis catenifer annectens. Lineage (NCBI taxonomy): Eukaryota > Metazoa > Chordata > Lepidosauria > Squamata > Colubridae > Pituophis > Pituophis catenifer. The sequence continues at coordinate 183,504,438 of NW_027256881.1, forward strand.
AATCAGATCGAGTCTGTCAGTTAAAAACTCCTCCTCCTTCTGCTGACTCCCAGCTTTCAGACTCGATCTGAATCAGGTCTGACGCTCCACTGAGTCTCTCTCTCAAATTTATTATTATCTATAACTATAATCTTGCTAGCTTTGCCTCCTTCTGCTCGTTAAGATCTTGAGCAGATTACTCAGCCTATAGGGCTTCGCGCCCTGCGCTTTTGGAGGCCGCTCAGTTTATCAGGGGATTGAGCCAATTTCTTCAGGCTCTCCCCTTCATCAGCGTGAAAGGCTCACGTTTAGTAATGCTGCGAAGCCTCCCAGCCTTGCTGATAGCAGGCTTCACCAAACTGAGCTAGCCGCCCGTTTTCTTGCTTGCTGCCTCTCTCCTTCGGCGCAATACACATTCTGCACCTCTCAGCTGATGGCCTCAGCGATCTCCGGAGGGTTGAGCTTCAGCCGCCCTCTCCTTCCCAGACGGAGCAGCAGTGTTTGCGCTTCAGCGCAGCGCTATTTCGGCGTCCCTGGGGCTTTCTTCCCCACACGCCTCTGCCTTCCTGCCTCCTGCTGCTGCATAGAGCTTCGAGGGACAGAATTTCAAATGGCATTCAATCAGGCAAGGCAGAGCAATCGTGATCCCCGGTGGGGGGAGGAGAAGGAGAGAGGAATTTCTCGCCCCTAGAGCCTGGGTGGTGCAGCTGACTAAAGCACTGTAAAACAATACCAGCTGCCTGTAATTACTGCTAGTTCAAATCTTACCAGGCTCGGCCAGTTTCTGGCTTTCCAACTCTAGGCCTTCTCCTGAGCCTTCCTTGTCGGTGGCTGCCATTTTCTAAAGGCAATAAGCCTCCACAAGGCAAGCGGCTGCCATTTTGTTTCGAGAATTGCTGGAACCTTATTTAATAATTAATTAGAAATTACTGCATTTTACAGGTACTGATGGCTTCGCGTTCCACCAAGGCCACCAAGAGAGGGGCAGAAGAGGAGGCCTTGCCAGGGCCTTCCTCAGCTGTGCCTCAAAGGAAGTCCAAAGGGACTCAGGCCTCTAAGGAGGCAAAACGCCAGGCATCCAAGGCCAAAGAGGAGCTTCGGCTTTATGAAGCAATTGAACACTCCATTCAAAAGGCTCTCAAGGAGGCATCTCTTAGGGAGGCCCCATCACATCCTGAACCTCATCCTGTGACTCCTGCGTCCCTCCCCCCTCTTCCTCCACCCCCTTTAGGGATAGGGCCCTCCCGGGAACTCCCATTCCCCAACTGTCCCCTGATGACACTATTGCTGACCCTCCCGTCCAGCCTGAGATCCAGGAGGCCCTATTCGGGCCTTCTTCGGATCAGCCTCCAAAGGGGACTTCTCAATCTCCTACTATTGTTCCCTCCCAACCCCCCGAGGCATCTACAGGGGCACAAACTGCTTCCCTCCTAACCCCGGATGTAGCATCATTCATCCACCAAGCCATCCAGAAGGGGGTTCAACTGGAGTTCCAGAGGCGTACAGCCTCGTGGGTGGATGCCTCAGCTTCTTCCCTTGTGGATATTGAGGGTTCTCAATATGAGGAGCCAGCTAATCCCACCGGGGCCACTGCCCCTTCGGCTGCCTCAGAACCCCATTCGCTACTGGACCTGGAAACTAGGGAACAGGACCTATCGGAGGATGAGAACCTGGCCCCTGATCAGCCTTCATTTGTGGGCTTATTCAAACCACAACTATTTAGATCTCTCCTCCACAAAGCAAAGCTCACCACTGGATTGGGCATTGTAAAGCCCACTCCCCCTGCAGGGGAACCCTCTGAGACAACGGTACCTCTCTTTGAGGAGCCTATTTTGGAAGTAGAAGAGATCCCAGGGCCCAAACTTTTCAAAGACGTTCTTCAACGTCAATGGTCCAACCCGGTCTCAGGGCCTAACCCCAATTCTCTGGACAGGCGCTTGTACAACTTGGCGCCTGACATTGCTTCTTTACTGCAGATTCCAACAGTAGACCCACCTGTGGTAGCTCTCTCGAGCCATTCCAACATGGCCGCCCCCCCTGAGGAGGAGGCCCTTCACCCCGAGGAGAAACGCCTTGACAATTCTCTTGTCAAGGCACACATGGCCTCTGCCTGGGCGGCCAAAGCTGCCATGGCGTCATCTTTCTTTAATAGAGCCTCCATCTTGTGGCTCCACCAGTTGAAGGACCGCCTCCCCTCCGGTCCCATTAGGACCTGAATAAAGTCCTAGCGGCCCTAGAATTCTCCGCGGACGCGACTTTGAATTCGTCGCGTTTCGCTGCCAAGTCAATAGGGGCCTCAGTGACCTCCCGCCGCCTGCTTTGGCTTCACCAATGGCAAGCTGACGCCAAGTCCAAATGGCGCCTTGCTTCATCCCCCTTCGTGGGCCCTTCCCTTTTTGGGGCTCCTCTCGAGCCCCTCCTAATCGAAACCAGGGACAAGAGGCGTATCTTGCCCAATGTCTCCCAGCGGTCGGAGCCTCGTCTGGCTGCTCCCTTTCGTCCCTTTCGTAATGCTGAATCAGGTTTCTCGGGCCCGAGATACCAAAGATTCTTTCCAACGCATTCACGTCCACCAGACCGTCAAGGTCCCCAATCCTCAGAGGGGGCCGGGGGCGCCCTTCCCGTAGGTCCCGCTGACTGCAGGTCTTCTTCTCCCATTGGGTGTCGCTTGGCTCTCTTTGCCAGCCAATGGGAGGCCACAACATCGGACTCTTGGGTTAGGGAGACGGTCAGGTGGGGCCTCTCCCTGGAATTCCTCTCCACCCCCCCAGACAGATTTCTCCGATGCCCTCTCTCGAGGGATCAGTCGAAACGGCTTCTGGTGGTATCGGCCATCCATCATTTATTAGAAATTCGGGCCATCGAACTGGTACCCCAGGAGCAGCTCGGACAAGGCTACTATTCACGTCTGTTCATCGTCCAGAAATCGTCTGGGGGCTGGAGGGCAATTCTGGACCTCAAGACTTTGAACCGCTGGGTCCTCTACCGGCGGTTCAAAATGCAGTCCTTACTATCCATCCTGGATGGTATTCGGGTTAGGGACCTCCTCTCGTCTATAGATCTGACAGAGGCTTACTTACACGTTCCCATCCATCCGGCATATTCCAAGTTTCTCAGGTTTTGTTATGCGGGCCAACATTACCAGTATCGCACACTCCCTTTCGGCCTGTCCTCGGCTCCCCGAGTGTTCACAAAACTGATGGCCGCCCTTGCGGCACACCTCCGGGCTCTTCCGGTCAGGATCCAATGTTACCTGGATGATCTCCTGATCCAGTTGAGTTCGGAGGCCTCGGCGCAACGGGACTTGAACTCCACCCTTCAGGTCCTGACGGCTCACGGCTTCTCCATCAATTTAGCCAAGAGCCACCTGGTACAACATCTGGGAGCTGTCATCGATATGGTCGAGTGCAGGGTCTTCCTTTCCCAGGAGCACCTGACCAGTTTGCGGTCTCTGGTCAGGTCAGTTGCCCGGAGACACTCCGTCTCCCTGGCGACTCTCTCCCAACTTCTGGGGAAGATGGTTTCCTGCATAGGAATCGTTCCTTGGACCCGTCTCCACTGCAGGGACCTGCAGTAGTTTCTCCTCCTGTATCAGAAGTGCCACTTATCGGCCTCCTGCCGGATGGTCGCCCTCCCACCCAAAGTTCGATTAGCCCTGAGGTGGTGGCTATCACCTGCTCTTCTCAAGGGGAGGGAGTTCCGGGAACCCAACCCCCTCGTGGTTACTATGGATGCCAGCCTCCGAGGTGGGGGGCTCATCTCCACTCCACCATGGCCCAGGGTCTCTGGACCCAGGAGGACCTGGGCCACAATATCAATTGGCTGGAGCTCCGAGCCATCCATCTGGCTCTCCGCGTCTTTCAGAATCAGGTCCGGGATCGCCATGTCGTCATCCGGATGGACAACGTGGCCGCCAAGGCCCATGTGAACCGCCTAGGGGGACCCGCTCTCGCAACCTCATGGAGGAAGCCGGGAGATTGGGAACCTGGGCAGAGACTCACCTGAGGTCTCTTCGAGCCTCTCACATATTGGGACAATCCAACACACAAGCCGACTGGCTCAGCCGGTCCGTCGTCGATCAGGGCGAGTGGCAGCTCGACCCAGCCCTGTTCCTGCGGATCGCAGATCACTTCGGTCATCCGATGGTGGATCTGTTTGCGACTCATGCCAATCGGCAGACCCTTCGATTTGTCTCCAGGTTTCATGATCTGAGAGCGGAGGTGACGGACGCACTGCACTGCAGGTGGCCCTCAGGCCTCCTCTACGCTTTCCCTCCCCTCCCTCTTCTTCCCAAGGTACTCAAGAAGCTCTTGGAGGAGGAAGCCGAACTGATCCTGATCGCGCCCCACTGGCCTCGCCGCCCATGGTTCGCCGACCTCCAGATGCTGTCTACCCGTCCACCGTGGCATCTCCCTCCGGCGCAGGTCATCCTTCATCAGGGTCCTCTTCTACACCCGGACGCTCATTGGCTTCACTTGACCGCCTGGAGGTTGAGCGGCGCCTCCTGAAGGCATCGCACTTGCCGGACCAACTCATCACTACCATTCTAGCCACACGCCGGCCGGCAACGAGGCGCATCTATGGAGCCACTTGGCGGGCCTTTGCGCTTTGGTGCTCGAGGAGAAACCAGGACCCAGGTTTGGCGTCTACAAAACAGGTACTGCTTTTTCTTCAGGAGGGGTTGGATGCTGGGTTGGCCCCCAATACTCTGCGGAGACAGGTGGCCGCCCTTTCTTCCATTTTATGCTTTGGCGCCCGGAACTCATTGGCGGACTGCCCCCTTATCCGCCTATTCCTCCGGGGCGCTACCAACCTCCGCCCGCCTCCCATTCATCGATATCCATCCTGGGATCTGCCCAAGGTCCTATCAGCCCTCACACAAGGTCCATTCGAGCCCCTTAGGATGGTGCCCTTACGCTTCCTCTCGTACAAGGTGTCCTTTTTAGTTGCCATCACCTCCGCCAGGCGGATTTTGGAGTTGGCCGCTCTATCGGCTCGGGCTGATCTCTGTATATTCCACTCTGACCGGGTGGTACTCCGTCTGGACCCCACCCTTCTTCCTAAAGTAAACCCCTTTTCCATCGGACTCAGGAACTAATCCTGCCCGATTTTTGCCCTAACCCCTCCCACCCTCGGGAACGTTCCTGGCATTCCCTGGATGTCCGTAGGGCCCTTCGTATTTACCTCCGACGAACTTCTTCTTTCCGTCGGTTGGAAGGTCTCTTCGTCTCCTTCCAACCGGCTACCCTGGGGCTTAAAGTTTCTTCACAAACGGTGGGTCGCTGGATAAGGGCTACAATTACTACGGCTTATGGGGCTCAAGCCTTGCCAGTTCCTCGCCGCCTGACGGCCCACTCTACCAGGAGTGCGGCTACCTCGGCAGCCTGGGCCACCCAGGCACCTCTTCTAGAGGTCTGTCGGGCCGCCACTTGGACGTCTCCGACCCCATTCATCCGCCATTATAAAATTGACAGCTTCGCTTCGGCGGAGGCGGCATTTGGTCGTTGAGTTCTCCAACAAGTATGTGCGGGGGGTGTCTCCACGTCCCGGGCGGGTCCCTCCCTATAAGTGGTGGACTTTGGCATGTCCCACGTATAACCACTGGCCTCTCCCTCGCTTAGAAGGGGCATTGTCTTACCTGAACGCCCTTTCTGAGAGTGGTTATCCCCACCCTTTCCGCCGGGCCGTTTCGCCTGGTGTTATCCTTCCTTTTCTTTCATTTCAATTCAGTGGGAGCGTCTTCCATCTGTCCACATCTCGTCCGAAAGCTGGGAATCAGCAGAAGGAGGAGGAGTTTTTAACTGACAGACTCGATCTGATTGGATCGCAGTGGTATTACCCACGTATAACCACTGGCCTCTCCACTCTCAGAAAGGGCGTTCAGGTAAGACAACGCCCCTTTTCCTGCTTCAAAATGGACATTTTTATCTCCATCACCATTTGAAAACAGGAACTATTAAGTTTCATCTTCTCAGAATAATGATGCTTAAGCTTCAACTGGTCCCCTTTACCTGTTTTCTTTCATCTACAAATATCTCTATATTTCCACCCACCTCCGGTTATAGCCTTAAAATGTTAAAGGCATTATTTTTGTTCCCATTAAAATGGAAAGGTCTGCATACTTTGAAGAAACACATGTACTTAAAACCAACCACAAAAATATCAGAAATCCAAAATAGATATTAAATAACCTTTTGTACTTCTTACCTGCTTTAAAGTGTTAGAGAAAACTCTTGAGAATGTCATGGACAGCCAAGAAAACAAGCTAATGAATCACTGAACAAATCAACTTAGAATTCTCAAAGAACAAACGACAAGGCTCAAATTATCTTACTTTGGGCATATTATGCAAAGGTTTAGCTCTCCAGAAAAGGATCTAAAGGTGAAAGGAGAATAAAGAAGAGGACGATCAGCAAGGTGGATGGACTCAGTTGGCTGAACTGCTGGAAGATCTGAAAGATCTGGTTAGAGACAGATCACCCTGGAGAAAATCCAGTGGTGGGATCCTACAGGTTTAACAACCGGTTCTGCTCAGCACAGCTGACACAAGGAATTTATGGTTTACTTGCTTCTACCATGGTTTAAGTGACTTTTTTGGGTATGACAAAATTTTAGAGGATTCAGATAAAGCCAATAAACTAAGTATCTGTTAGCCTAATTTGTTTAGTATAAGTGATTTATCAATATCATTTAGATAAAAGTGAGCAATATATTTTAACTTTCCAAGCACATAAAGGCCAGATGTTGACTTATGTTATTAACTTTAACTGATAGAGGAATCATTTTTCTTCCAGGTGAAAAATATAACATCTTGGAGGGGAGGGATCAAATGTCACATCTCATCAAGCACAATCTTATATTGTCTCAAAGGTTATTGATGTAACAGTCCACACTAAAATGTAGCGGAAGAAGATTGAATAATTTTAGTTTTGTATACAGTGGCATGGCAATGCAAAAGATCAGAGTGCATAGGACTTATTGGGAGTTATATGAGAAAGTATTATAATGAATGTAATACCTTTATAATACAGATTTTTGTCTGGAATTGTTAGGCAAGATAGATGAATAGATGATATAGATATATAGATGTAGAAATATACAGATACCAGTGCAGTGGTTTGAGTGTTTTCTCATTGAGTGTCCAAGCATTCTATCACAGCTCAACCTACTTCATAGGGTTGCTTATATGGAGACAAAAGGAATATGGTGGGTTACGCATGCCATCTCAAGCTCTCTAATGAAGATACAAGATACAATAAAGGAGAACATTGTAACTCAGGGTTGAAACAAGGGGACCTTGGTGCTCTCTGAGCTTAGCTGATTTCTTGCAGATGTTTCATTACCCAAATTAGGTGCTAGGACTCCTCAGATAAATAAATAAATATTTATTTTACTTTATTTTATTGTCATTGTATGTGTATACCCAATATACCCATACAACGAAATTCATATAACACCCAGATACAAGATAACAAAAGTAATTTATTTATTTATTAAATTTATATTGCCACCTATTCACCCATGGCGACTCAAGGCGGCTTACAGAATATAAAAACCACATTTAAAAACAGTAAAAACTAATAAAAAATCAAATAAATTAATGTAATAAAATCACCCTCCACCTCCTGCCCCAGCGACAGCCGATCACATGAGCCATTTAATGCCCACTCTAGGTTCCCCAGGCCCGCTGGCAGAATCAGGTCTTCAGTGCCTTCAAGCCCATATGAAAGCTTGAAAGTTTTTTGATCGGTAAGAGATTAGATTTTTTCCCCCACTGCTATCACAGAATACTTTGGCTTGATAATGAGTTAATGCATGAATGGAAGACAAAATCTAGCCAAGTTCTTTTAAGATTCATTGACTTTTATGGAAATGTTGGCAATTTATTGAACTATTTCACAATATTTCTGTCCCCCCTCCCAATATAGAATAGTTTTGATTGTTAGATTTTGCCTTTGATCTCTGGTTCTTCAACCTTTTAGAATTTAAGGCAAATGTATTAAGATCCAATGGCTTTCTTCTGACATGTGTTCATCTCAATCCCATTCCTAAGGTGGATTTTTATATGGATAAGGTCTGGCATACTTCATTGATATGCAGCCACTTTAGGCTGCCATGAACAAATCTCCCTCCTCCAGTTACCAGGTACTGCCGTTTATGGGTAGTGTTGTTACCTAGGCTTACTGAGTCATTAAAACACACGAGTAGTCCCAAAAACCTCTTTTATTGCAACAGTTGTAAATTACTTTCATTCATAGCTGAGTCCCAATTAGTTGCAAAAAGTCCTTTGTGAGAAGTCCTTCGGGATAATCACCAACCTTTATCTCCCTTGACACGCTGCCAAAGACCTACTTGGCAAAGCCATATGAAGTCCAGAATCAAACAGAGATGCTGACTGAAAACAGAATTAACGTCACTTTCCTGCAAAGGGCCCATGTGCCTTTGCTCCTTTTTTAAGCTTTATGGGAGGGGCCAATCATCTCCAGGCCTTACTCCTGAGTCATCCCTTTTGTTTTAACTGTTCTTGCCTTCTTGCAGCTCTGCACATGTGTACACTAAGAACAGGCTCCTCCTGTTCCTCTGCCTCTCTGCTGTCTGACTCTGGAGGCTCCGGAGTCTGCGCATAACTCCCAGATGGCCCTGGCCCCATCTCTGCCTCCGAAGCAAAGCCCTCGTCTGGGCCTTCCCCAGACTCCAGGACTGGTCCATGTTCCTCCCCAGCCTCCTCACTGTCTGACTCCACTGCCAGCTCCGCAGGCTGCTGGCAGACTACAACAGGTAGTTTGGCCTGAGCCATGGGATAAACTAGACACCTGGCTTCTTCAGAGGTATCCATCCACATAATGCTTATATGTTACTTTCTGAAATGTTTGTCAGTTTTTAAGTTGCACTGAAGTTGGATTTAAATTGAAAAGGTGAGCTGAGTTTTGCAGCTCTGAGTAATCAATTCTGTCAAACACTGGGTGCATTATAGATTTTTCCTTGTTTCTACTTTTTTTATTATTTTTCAGGATTTCAGGTGTTATTCTGAGCAGACAACACTCCAAGCACCAATATTACGCAGTTGCTAATATTACCGTCTGTGCAATGCTCCAGATTACTTATGTCACCCTTGGTGGAGAGACTATGTTTCCATTTTGAATTGTTCATTCTGGCTCTGTCAGCACTAGGTGCTATGGTGATGACTGCTGTTATTTTGCAACGATTATGAGAAAGAGCCATAAACACCTTTGTTTAGTTCAAAACGAAAAGCATAGTTGAAATGTAGTGGGACCATCCACTCCAGTACTGTGTTCAAAACAATAGAAATACACAAACAACACAACCACAACAAACAGGTGAAAGAGGAAGGAAATCTCCAGCAAGAAAGTCCATGAGTCAACCTAAAAACCAGAAATTTCCCATCTCGGAGCACAGAGGTTGATCAAACAAGATGAAGCTATTCATACCGAAATCATTAGTGGAATGGGAGAATACTTACTGCGTGAAGGGGATTTTAAAAAATATTGAAACTGTACAATCTTTTCAGGGAGTGTAGAGAACATCTGAAGAACACAGCCATTTCTTTTTCTGTGTGTCTGAACATTAAAAAGGAACATATCCAAAACACATCAAAGATGTCAATTTGGAGAACAGTGATTTACTCAGACCTCACCCCATTCCTAAGAAGTAATAAATGCACCAGGGTGCCTACCATCCCTGCCCTAATATTCCTTTTTATTTATTCTTTTCATGTATTCAAATTATGTTTATACTTTTACCTGTTATCTTATATATGCTTGACAAATAAGCTTATGATTAAGATTATGATTATGAAAATAGAACCAAACAAAAACCAAGGGCTGAATGCTCCTGGCTTCCCTGAGGAATCAGATATATCAGTTTTGTAACTGTGTCAGGAAAAAAAAGAAAGAAAGAAAGAAATTCAGCTCATTTGTAATTAATCCATTTTTCTGCTAATAAACTTAATCTGGTTTTGGATAGAGCCCGAAGCAACCCAGAGAATCTCATACTCAGTAATAAAATTGTTATCTTTCATAGGTTGGGGGACCCTACAACAGTATCGTCAGAAGACAAAGCCATTGAAGCTGTATATTTTCCCTGGATGTTTTCATGTGGAGTTGAGTGTAGGACATATGCATTAGTATTCAATGCAAAGCATGATTCAGATGTCACAAAACTAGGGAGCGCTGCTGACACCTCAGAAGACAGATTCAGGGTTCAAAAGGATGCTGTGCATCTGTGAGAAATAAAGAGTTGTGCAATTACAGTAGGAAAACAAAAAACAGGCACATGGCTATAAGATAGAGAGTACCTGGCTCAGCAGCAGTACTCATGAGAAGGATATGAATGTCCTTAATGTTTAGACCACAGGTTAAACATGAGCCAACAATGTGCTGCATCTGCCCAAAGACCAGTGCAATCTTGCCTGCATCATCTGAGGTATAATGTTGAGATTTCAGGAAATCAATAGTTCCACTTTATGCTGCACTGGTCAGCATAAATACAATACAATACAAGAAGGATGCAGAGGAAAGCACCAGGAATGGTTAGGGGCTTGGGCAGTGGTGAAATCCAATTTTTTTTTTACTACTGGTTCTGTGGGCGTGGCTTGGTGGGCTTGGTGTGGCTTGGTGTGTTTGGCTTGGTGGGCATGGCAGGGGAAGGATACTGCAAAATCTCCATTCCCACCCCATTCCAGGGGAAGGATATTGCAAAATCTCCATTCCCGCCCCACTCTGGGGCCAGCCAGAGTTGGTATTTGCCGGTTCTCCGAACTACTCAAAATTTCCGCTACTGGTTCTCCAAACTACTCAAAATTTCCACTACCGGTTCTCCAAACTGCTCAAAATTTCCGCTACAGGTTCTCCAGAACCTGTCAGAAGTTGCTGGGTTTCATCCCTGGGATTGGGGGCTAAATCATTTGAAAAGCAGTTAAAGCAACTTGAAATGTTTAACCTAAAAAAAGAGAAGTGAGGTGCAATACAGTAGCAGTCTTTGAATACCCTCTGTCACAGAGGGTGTATATTTATTCCCTACAATGCCAAAGGGTAGGAAAAGAACAAACGGTGACCATAAATACTAATAAGCCATGGAACAGCCTGCCTCCTGGATACTCCATCATGGGTACTCCATCACCTGAAAGTTTTCAAACAAAGGTTAGATAGCCATTTGTCTGAGATGGGCTGAGGATTCCTGCCCATGGATTTGGACTGGAAGATCTAAGTTTCTTCCAACCCTATGATTCTGCAATGATGGGAAAATTAATACGTATCATAGTGTCACAAAGCAAACCCCAGTTTTTTTGTACTTATTCTGATGAACACCTAATTGTCTAAGGATATTTATCCATGAAATAGAGCTCTATTATTATTATTATTATTATTATTATTATTATTATTATTATTATTATTATTATCCTTCTCATCTTTCCTACTATCTTCTCCTATTGATATCACTTTATTGTTTATATGGAATTTATGCACCAGAGACAAATTCCTTATGTGTCCAATCCAGTGGTGAAATCCGTATTTTTTTACTACCAGTTCTGTGGGCGTGGCATGGTGTGGCTTGGTGGGTGTGGCAGGAGAAGGATACTGCAAAATCTCCATTCCACCCCACTCCAGGGGAAAGATACTGCAAAATCCCCATTCCCTACCCACTCCTGGGGGAAGGATATTGCAAAATCTCCATTCCCACCCCACTCTGGGACCAGTCAGAGGTGGTATTTGCCGGTTCTTTGAACTACTCAAAATTTCCACTACCGGTTCTTCAGAACCTGTCAGAACCTGTTGGATTTCACCCCTGGTCCAATCTCCTCTCCTCTCCTCTCCTCTCCTCTCCTCTCCTCTCCTCTCCTCTCCTCTCCTCTCCTCTTCCCCATTCCCCATTCCCCATTCCCCATTCCCCATTCATTCAGTTCCAGTGTTGAACAGAAGCATATAAATCACTTGATTTGCATTACAGCTGTGCACATTTTTTTTGGTCATTCCACTCCTTTCCTCCCCCACTGCAGATGCCTTTTGGTGTATGTCAGTAGTCAGTAATGAGAAGAACAAAGAGGAATAGATCAAGAATATAATGATGGAAAGATGGCTGGTTCTTTAAAAGATGCTTAGCATTGACAATAAAACTACAGCAAATCCGAATCTTGACCTAGCTTGAAATATTTCTTTGCGGCCTTCATTTTCAACAAGTGTAGGATTATCTTCTGAGGCTTTTTGAGAAATCAGTTGTCAGAAGAATTTAAAATGTACAGTCTTAGTAATGTTTTAGACATTGTGAACCCTCACTTCAAACTATACCCTTGAAAATAATATAATTTTTTTTTGCATAGTGGCAATAATGCTAAATACATCATTAATCCATTCACCAGTGCTGAACATTAGTTTGAATTCTTGACATTTTAAACATTCTTACCTATTTCTTTAGGTTCTTTGCTCGAAAAGAAGTTATTCTTTTTTTAACTTCCATTCAACACATAGATTTATTTATCTTTAGAGGATATTATTGGCAAATATAAATTCCATTCACTGTCAAAGTCATATTTTAAAAGAGTACAAGGCTGTAAGAAAGGTGCTAAAACAATTTCCTCTTCTGCATACTAATTTCCATATCTCACAGACAGTCTCACATTCATCTTGTGGAAAAAGTAATGCAAACGACTGTCTCCGCTTTGGCTCCTAAAATAGACTGAACAGGAATAAAAATTGGTTGCATTTTTTTCTCCTTGGCCTTGTAAAACTGTCATTATTTGCATGTGAAGTATCCTCCACAATATGTCAGATAAGGGGGAATCAAAGCTAGTGTAGTTTTCTGTGTCGTAGGTAAGATTTACTCAGAAGACATTCTTTACTATTAAGGAGAGAAGCAACTAGAAGTAAGGAGAAATTTCCTAACAGAGAACAATCAACCAATGTAACAGCTTGCCTTCAGAAGTTGTTGATGCTACATCACTGTAGGCTTTCAAAAGCTGAACAACTGTTTGTCTGAAATGGTATAGGGTCTCCTGCTCGAGCAGGGGGTTGGACTAGAAGACCTTTAAGGTCCCTTCCAACTCTATTATTCTATGTTCTCTCCCTCTTACCCTGGCTCTTGGGCACAGATCATTTCAGAGCTGATGAGGTAGGTTTGCACACTCAAATCTCTCAGAGAACCCTAAAGGTTGTTGAATAAAGGCCTAGGTAAGATTTTTGGTGCCAGTATGATGAAACGGTAATGGTACAATAGCTATAAAAGTGGAAGTATTGCATATATTTTTTGAGCTTTTTCTGCAACAATCCCTGCTCTGTGGAACATCTTCCCTTCAGAGGTTAGAATGACCCCCAACCCTGTTAGTCTTCTGTAAAGTTTTTAAAACCTGGCCATGGTCCCAAACCTGGGCCTCTAACATGTACTAAGGGCCCAACCTTCTGACTATATTGTTAACAGGCCAGACATCTTGCTTTGTATGGTCTTCAGATCAGATGTTTTAATGTTAACACTTTTTACTGTTTTATTGCTTTAAAATGTCTTTAAGATTTTAATTGCTATATATGTGTCAGCGTTCCAGAAAAAACTCTGAGAGGTCCGGGTTTTCCCTCAGTAAATCAAAACTCTCAGGCCTCCAGGCGAACCCCTGGTGATTTGGGCTGTCATTGATTTATTCTTGGACTGTCATTTATTTATGCACAATCACCATCTTTCCCATCTCGAGACAGCACTCTGACCACTCCTTCTCCAGATGCAGGATCAGCCTGACCTTGACTGACAGAAAGAATGACTGTCTTTATGTCTAAAGACAACCCCTCTACTAAATCCCCCCTCCTACTTTCCCATATGAGAAGGTGGCAGCATGGAAGCTTCCGGCCTAATATGGCTTCCAAAGCTGACAATATGTTTTGAATTGTGAGTTGCCCAGAGTCATTTGTTGAGATGGGTAGTTATAGAAATAAAATATAAAATAAAATAACATCTAGGAAAGATGTAGTAACAGCAAGAGCAGAAACTCTAGTAACACCTAACTTTTTAAGTAACCTTAACTTTTTGAAGTCCAAGGACTGTATTTGCCTTTGAGTAGCATCTGGGAGCTGAATTCTAAAAATGAAGAGGGCAGGACCAGAACAGGAACTGAGTTTGTTTTTATTTTATTTGCAGTTACATTTGAATTGCAAATTAATAATATGGTTCTGTTCCTGTCATAGTCTTTCCCCTTTTCTCACATTAAAAATTATAAGTTGGTAGCAGCTTTGGGAGATTTTTGAGAGTTAAGTTATGCACCTCTACTATAATAAAAAAAATCATGCCAGCTCTTGACAGGAAAGGCAAAGTAGTTTAAGGAGGAAAATATTTTGGATTGTTTTAAATTATCAGGGATGCAATGGTAAATGAAGTATCTTTCTTTCCCTCTCTCTTTTCCTTCCTCCCTTCCTCCCTCCCTTCCTCCAATCGTGCATATAGAGAAGCATGTTATGTTTCTGATGGAATGTATGGACCAGTGGTGAAATCCTCTAAAGTCTGCTACTGGTTCTGTGAGACTGCTACTAAGGGCACACTTTGCGCACACATGCGTGCCTGAGGCACGCCCACACAGCGCTAAAAAAGGAATATTTTGAAGCCTTCCGAGTCTGCAAAGGTAAGTAGAACAGCAAGGGGGGGGAAATCTGCTGTGCCACGCCATTTAGATTAGCTAGAAAGCAGGAAATCTGATGATTTTAGCTAATATAAATTGCACGTCACAGCTGATCGTCGGCCGGCTGATCATTAGAAATACTGGTTTGGGTGAACCGGTAGTATTTTTTACTACTGGTTCACCCGAACTGGTCCAAACCGGTAGCATTTTACCCCTGATACATTTCTATTGTCAGGTTTCGGTTCTGTCTTAAATAAGTTCCATTATCAAGCGCAGAGTCTCTAATAAATCACTTTTTATTAAGAACAGAAATAGCCGACATTCCTGATTCTAATTGCAGCCCAACTGGCCCCTCCTTCCAACCCCCTCCTCTTCCGCTCTCCAACCCTAATGTCCCATTGGCCATCATGCAGATCCATCTCTACCTCCCGGCACGTTCTTTTCACAGGAATGTAACCCCCACCCTCGTCTCCCAGGAAACACTATCTGTGCATACAAAACTAGGTAAAAGTTCATCTTGTTATGTCAGCACTGGAAGAGAGCCTAATTTGGAACGCTGACATCCGGCCCCTCTCCCTTCACTTCTGCGACATCACCTATCCCATAGGAAAAACACAACAAGATTAGTCTCATCAGCCCCTCCCCGGCTGTGCACCCCCCCCTCCCGGCTTTCCCGGGTGGTCTGCATGGAATTTTGCTATAAGGCGATCAGCTTGGATGTTTGCGTTCTTCACCCAGGAAGCCTCTGACAATGGGTAACCTTCCATTTAATTAAGTACTGGAGGCGCCCCCTGTGCCATCTTGAATCAAGAATCCGCTGCACCTCGTAGTGCGTTTGGCCCCCAACAACCAGGGGCCCAGGGGGTTCACGTGGAGTTGGCCTTAAAGTAGACCCCACTACAGGTTTTAGAAGGCTACTGTGAAAAACGGGGTGAATTTTCCCCAAAAGCCGTGGCAACTGCAATTGCACTGTAACGGGGTTGTTTATTTTTATTATAGGAAATGGTCCTATGAATTTTGGGCCCAATTTCCTGCTCGGGAGTCTAAATCTCAAGTACTTGGTGGAGAGGTAAACTTTCTCTCCCAGCTGAAATGGTCTTTGGGGAGTTCAGTGCTTGTCTGCTTGGTCCTTATAAGATTGAGCCGCCTTTGCCAGCGCCCTCTTAACATTTTCCCAAGTTTGTCTCAACATTGCCATCCAGTCGGTCAAACTGACTGAGGAAGGGGGCTCCCTTGGGTATTCTGGCATGGGAACAAAATCCATGCCACTCACTATTTTGAACGGGGTTAGCCCCGTGCTGCTGTGGACAGCATTATTATATGCAACCTCCGCAAAAGATAGGAGGTCTGCCCAATTGGACTGCTGGTAGTCGACGTAGCATCTTAGATACTGTTCTATCATAGCGTTCAGTCTTTCTACCCCCCCATTGGTGCTCGGGTGAAATGCTGAGCTGAGTCCTTGGGATGAACCTATGGATCGTAGAAACTCCCTCCAGAACTTTGCTGTGAACTGGACCCCTCTGTCGGAAATGATTCTCCTGGGGACTCCATGTAGGCGGTAAATGTGTTTCAGGAACAGTTTGGATAACTGACGGGCTGAAGGCAGTCCACTACAAGGAATGAAGTGTGCCTGTTTGGAGAATAAGTCTATTACAGTCCAGATCACTGTATTTCCACTGCTCCTCGGTAGGTCTACTATAAAGTCCATTGCAATCTCCTCCCATGGTCTTGTTGGCTCAGCTACTGGTTGCAACAATCCAGGCGGGCACCCTGGCCTTGTCTTCATCGTGGCACAAATGGTGCAGCTTTTTACATAACTGTCTACGTCCTTTCTCATATGTGGCCACCAGAACTGCCTTCGTACTAGGTGCAGAGTCTTTAGGAACCCGAAGTGTCCTGCTGGTTTAACATCGTGGCTCCTCTTGAGAATCAGGATGCGTAAACTCTGTGGGACATAGAGCTTTGTCCCCCTCCATGCTAGTTCATCTCTTTTTGTCAAGAGATGTTGATTGTCCCGATACCAGGGGTCTGTCAGCGTTTCATTTTTTAATTTCGCAGTTAAGTCACTTGCAAGTTGGCCTTGCTGGTCACGTCGTTGCCGTCTGGTGACCACTTGGGCCGCAGCTTGGGTGGAGGGGATGATGGCATTCACTACCTGCTCCCGCTCACTGTTGTATTGGGGCATCCGGGAGAGGGCATCAGCCAGGAAATTTCTCCCACCTGGGATGTGCTTAAGCTCGAAATTGAAACGATTGAAGTATTGTGCCCACCGCACTTGCCTGGGCGACAGTTTTCGTGGGGTTTTTAGGGCCTCTAGGTTTTTATGATCAGTCCAGACTTCAAATGGTTTCTGGCCTCCCTCTAGAAGGTGCCGCCAGGTCAACAAGGCCCACCTTACTGCAAACGCTTCCTTCTCCCATGCCGCCCATCGCCTCTCCGTATCGGTGAGTTTGCGGGAGGTGTAGGCGCAGGGTTGTAGATCACCTTGGTTGTTCTTTTGGAGTAACACGGCTCCTACTGCCACATCACTTGCGTCTGCTTGGATGACAAAAGGCTGTTCTGGATCCGGGTGTTTTAAGACAGGTTCTTTCGTGAACAGTCCTTTTAGCGTCTCAAATGCCTGTTGGCAGGTCAGGTCCCACTGTAGGGGTTGTCCCGGGCGAGGTTTCATCGCTGGGCTTCCTGTCTTTAGGAGGTCTGTCAAAGGTTTGGCAATCTTCGCGAACGAGGGGATGAATTGTCTGTAGAAATTCGCAATGCCTAGAAAACTTTGCAGTTGTCTGCGGGTGCGAGGGGGCTGCCATTGTAGAACTGATTGGACCTTGGCTGGGTCCATCTCTATCCCCTCATTTGATACTCGGTAGCCCAGGTAGTCTAGCCGTGATTGGTGGAAATCGCATTTTGGCAGTTTGACATATAGGTTTGCCCGTAGCAGTTTTTTCAGTACTTGGCGGACGAGGGTTATATGTTCGTCTATGGTCTCCGTGTAGATAAGAATATCATCCAGGTAGACGAGGACCCCTTTGTAAAGGTGTTCATGTAAGACTTCGTTTATTAACTGCATGAACACTGCCGGGGCTCCTTGCAATCCAAAAGGCATTACTTTAAACTGGAAACTACCCAGGGGGCAGTTGAATGCTGTTTTCCATTCATCTCCTGCCCTTATGCGTACTCGGTAATAAGCTTCTCGAAGGTCTAAACCTTCCCTTTAGCTAGGTGGGCTAACATGTCTTTCATGAGGGGGAGGGGGTACAAGTTGTGTACGCAAACAGCGTTGATACTTCGAAAGTCGACCACCAGTCTCATGGAGCCATCCTTTTTCTCTTTAAACATGACCGGCGCCGCTACCCTTGGTTTCACTGGCTCAATAAATCCCCTTTGTAAGTTTTTGTCTATGTAGTCCCGCATTTCCTGCATTTCTCGGGGCGTCATGGCATACATTTTAGGTTTGGGTAGTTTCGCTCCTGGGATAATCTCGATGGCACAATCGGTCTCGCGGTGGGGGGGCAGAATGTCACACTCGGCCTCGCTGAATACCCCTGCAAGGTCTTGGTACTCCCTTGGGATCTGGTTTGCGTTACAAGCGGTGGTGGGTGCGGCTGCCAATTGCTTTGCTGCACCTTCTGGAAGGGACCCTTGTGTTGGTGGTGTTTTCTTCTGTAGTGGAGGGCTGCTTTGGGGTTTCAGCGTGGGAGGGAATTCTTCTGGTCGGGACGGCAGGGGTTGGGACCCCTTTGCTATCCTCAGCCTGCGGGTTCCCTCTTGCCACCAAATGATTGGGCCCCATTTGTCGAGCCATGAGAGTCCCAATATGACTGGTTCTGTCATCTTGGGGGCTATTATGAAGCAGATTGTCTCCCAGTGATCTGCGAGTTCTAGTCTCACGGGTTCAGTCAAGTGTGTGGCGTACGTTCCTCCCACTAGGGACCCATCAACTTGTTCGAAGCGAATTGGTTGTTTGAGCTGTTTAGCTCGGATTCCCAATTTTAGAACTGTGGGTAGGTTGATTAGGCACCGTGTGCTACCCGAGTCTATTAGGGCTTGGAAAGTCTCTTGGGCCCCTGTTTTGGGGGCTGTTAGGCGTATGGGGAAAAGAAAAGGATGGACGGGTCCACTCACCATCGGGTCATCCTCGCCTTCGTCTTCCGTGTCATAGGGTTCGGGGAACTGATCTCCCTCATCTGGGATTCCTCTGGTTTCGGTCAGATGAGCGAAAAACTCAGGGATTTGGGGAGCTTCCTGCGGTACGTGGGTGACGCGCTTGGGCCCTTGTTCCGGTCGTGCTTTGGGCGGTGGAGCTGGTCCCGGTCTAGGCGATCCACATCTTGCTGCTATGTGGCCGCTTCCCCCACATCTGTAGCATTTCAGTGGGCTCCGTGGGGCAGTTGGTCTGTAGGAGGGCTGTGATGTTGGGGTTTCTCGTCTGTTGAGTGGCCCCTGGTCTGGTCAGCCTCTCTCCTTTCCCTCTGGTGGTTTTGACGTGTCACTCGCCCGCAGCCCTCTGTCGACTTTTATCGCTACCCGGAACCATTCAGCGAGTCGGTTTGGGATGTCACGATAGGCAGTCACTTGGGAAATTCTTTTATCTAGGCTTGTTCTAAAAAAATACACCAGCAATCGCTCTGGTAGGGGAGGCAGTGTCCCAATGACTCTCCTGAATTCACGGATATGCTCTCTGATAGGCTTCCCCCTCTGCATTAGGTTTCTGAGCTCGTCTTCCACATAGGGGTCCTCCTCCTCCTCCTCCTCATAACGGGCTCTCAATAGTTGCAAGAACCCATCCGCATTTTGTAGCTGGGGGGGCCTGTATTTGTAGAGTGATGCTGACCACCTCTTTGCTTCTCCCTCCAGCCCTTCCGAGATGGCATTCACTAGGGCTCTGGGGAAAGGGTAGAGGTGTCCGAACCGCTCTATGTATATCTCAGCTGAATCGAGGAATTGGGCGAGGTTGTCTGGGTCACCATTGAACTTCCCTCTGAACTGGGGTGGCTCCTCCCTCTCTGCCCTCTCCTCTCTGTGCTGAGCTCTGGAGGGCCAGCCTTGGTGTTGATAGTCCTCTGCCTCGTCTCTCATCCTGGGGTGGGGAGGTGCTGCCTTATCTGGGCTTCGCTGCCATTCCCATCCCCAGCTCGCCCTTCCCAATTCACTTAGGGGTTTTTCTTTATCTTTTACCTTTGTATTTTCCAAGTTGGCTGGAATCACGACCGCTTCGGCTCCTCCCGTTTCTTGAAGCAGGCTTTCCTCCGAGAGCTTGGCTTCAGCCATAGTCCGTCTGCCCAGATGTCTGGGAGGGAACGGGATGATTTAAACTCAGCCAGCCTGGATTTGGAGAAGAGTTGGGCTGTCTGTCAGGTTTCGGTTCTGTCTTAAATAAGTTCCATTATCAAGCGCAGAGTCTCTAATAAATCACTTTTTATTAAGAACAGAAATAGCCGACATTCCTGATTCTAATTGCAGCCCAACTGGCCCCTCCTTCCAACCCCCTCCTCTTCCGCTCTCCAACCCCAATGTCCCATTGGCCATCATGCAGATCCATCTCTACCTCCCGGCACGTTCTTTTCACAAGAATGTAACCCCCACCCTCGTCTCCCAGGAAACACTATCTGTGCATACAAAACTAGGTAAAAGTTCATCTTGTTATGTCAGCACTGGAAGAGAGCCTAATTTGGAACGCTGACATCTATATTCCAAACAGCCCCCCCCAATGGTGACATAATTATTGAATGCCAAAGACCACAGTAAAACTCAGCTCATATGAGCAACATGGCAGAAGTAGTTTCTATTTTAAGTCACTGCAACATCATTGAGTGGATTCCTTAAAGCAGCAGAGGGAAACCTGGGAAAAGGGGCTGTTTTCAACAAAATAAATCCTGGTTCTGAGAAAATACACAAAAATCATTTTTCTCTGTTGGAGTCAAGTGGTGCTCTCACCAATATGAATATTCTGGTGGGAAGGGAATGAGAAGAGCTTTTCTCTGAAGAAGCTTTTCTCTTCCCTGGAAATCAGGAGACTGAAAACTAAAAATACACACTGGATACATGCCCAGAAGCCTGTCTACTATTTTGCACATATTATTTATTTATTGGGTTTATGAAGGCTACCCAATTCCCAGAAAACTGTTGGTGGCATACATAGATGTCAGGAGACACAAAACAAGATACTAACACTAACCCCCACCCCCAATCAGTCCAGTAGTGGGTTTCAAAATTTTTTACTACCGGTTCTGTGGGTGTAGCTTGGTGGGCCTGGCTTGGCTTCGTGGGCATGGCTTGGTGGGTGTGGCAGGGGAAGGATACTGTAAAATCTCCATTCCCTCCCCAATCCAGGGGAAGGTTACTGCAAAATTCTCATTTCTTCCCAATCAGCTGGGACTTGGGAGGCAAAGAATAGATGGGGGTGGGGCCAGTCAGAATTTTTACTACTGGTTCTCCGAACTACTCAAAATTTCCGCTACCGGTTCTCCAGAACTGGTCAGAACCTGCTGAAACCCACCTCTGAATCAGTCCCTGGCTATATGTATAAAGTTTGGGAAGCACCGATGTATTTACCTTACATAATTAGTTAATAATTATACATTTGTTATTAAACCAATTTTCATAAATGTCATTATAATAAATACAATAATAAAAGACCAGCACATAATATAATCTGATGTTATTTTTCCCTTAATGCACGACATTCATTCTGCAAATATATAAGAATTGTCCATTTTGTAAATGGATAATTGCTGAAATTCTGAGGTTGCATGACCAACTATATATCTTTTCAGACACTAGAAAAGCTTGAAGGAAGGTACTAAAATCCTGGTCCACCATATTCAGATGTTTAAAATTAATATTCATATTTTTAAAGAAAAGAACATCAATACATTATTGAGTATAATTCCACAATGTATAATAAGGAAGCAATCCAGCTAAAAATATTAAGTGATAGCTACAGGATAATGGCTCAAATCTGTAAAGAAAATGTTGAATAAAAGAGAGAAAATGCTGATTATCCAATGTATTTTAATCTATTTTTGTGGACATGGATAGAGAAAAACGGTAGAAGCAATTTAGGCCTTCATTAATCAGAATTTATGTCTAAAGAGGAAACAGAAAAAAAAAGCCAGTTTTGATGCTGGAAATCTTCCACTGTGGATCTTGACTCTTAGGTTTCTGTTTATAATTCCAAATGCTTCAGTGCAAGACTTGGAGACATCCATCACATTTTAGCTAAATTGAAAAGCTTTCTCTCCTATCTTTCCAAGTCAACTTCTCTTTATCAGTTACAAATAGATTCCTTTCCCACAAAACTGACATTTCTACAGCCTCTCTTAACATTTACAGGCAGCTTAAAGACACAAGGAGGTGGGCTTGAGCATCTGGAATGCAGGAAGAAACCCAAGATGGCACATAAAGTCTCTCATTCATCAGCTGCCTGCTCCAACCCCAGCAGCAAAAAGACTGGAGGTTAAGTGCAGGTGCTTCTGTGAATAGTAATTGTGAAAGACTGTTTTTAATCAGCATCCCTGGGCCAGCTTAATAAGACTCTTGGGTTTAAATTAAAGACAAGAGAAAAATCTCCCAATTACAATTTCCTAACGTGTTACAGGGTAGAGCCATTACCATGGTGGCAATATATGACAGTAAAGAGATAGATCTACATTTACTGTAAGCCCACAAAGATCTGTCTGGAGACATTATTATAGAAGCCCAAATCATGAAATATCTCTGGCTGTCTATTTGCACACTGTAACAGCAAAGGAAAATAAATGCCAGTTGCTAGCAGAGTATTGTCAACTGCATACTTTTTTTCAGACTCTGAATTCTCCATCAGCCCTCTGCATGTCATCCATTGCTCATGGAATAATTATGTGCTTCTGTGTTGTAAGTTGTAAACAGTCTGTCCCTTTTCCCTTGCTCTGCTTTTCCAAATCACTAGATTTCAACAAAGCTGGTACAATATTCCAGCAGATGTGCAATTCCTAGAAAACAAGATATGAACAGGCAAATTTCACCAAATATGTACACTAGAGGAAAGCCCAGCATTCTAGCAACAATGGCAATGGAAATATCTCTTGTTACAACAGTATTTGATTCAGCACAGGCATTCAGATAAAAACAGACACTATGGGTCCATTACAGGGACTTCCAAGGGACATGTTTTGTCCTCTGCAATAAGGGGTACTGAAGAAAAAGATGATAGAAGACACAACACAGCTAAAGTAGGAAACCATTTTATGTGCAAGAATCAAATCTACCATTCAATTGTCGAGGCCTAGGCTATTTTGTGATTAATCTTTGCATTATTAGCTACTCTCAAAATATGATACCTCTTTCCAGGGGTGGGTTCATACTTACATTTACTACTGATTCGCTTCACTCTCTCTCGCACCTTTCTTCTGTGCATGCGCAGAAGCTTCTGCACATGTGCAGATCACTGATGACGACATCCAGGGTGATGGGCGGAGCCTCCCACGGGTTTTACAACTGGTTCTTGCGAACCGGTCCAAACTGGGGGCAACCCACCACTGCCTCTTTCCAACTACTGGAGTATCCATTTAGAAATTAAGCTTCATGCTTTCAGTCTCTCATTTTTTTAAGTCAGTTCTACTTTGAGGAAATCATAATTCACCTTTCTCCATTGTTGTTACATTTAGACTCAACATCTCCAGCTTTCTCTTCTCTGTATGCAAATTACTGAGTTTTCTCTCCTCTTGTTGGTAGTCTTACTCTGCAGTTCTCCTCCTTTTGCTCATTAGGGGCCTTTCTTTTTTGTTGTTTAGGTCAGAGGTCACCTTTTGGACCTCAGGGACCATTAAATTCATAGTTTTAAATCCCGTGGACCACTAATATGAATTTTTTAAAAAGATAAATAGCATTTAGTACAATATAAAAAATGCAAATAATTTTTCTGTGGACCATCAAAATTTCTTGCAGACCACCAGTTGGTGACCGCTTGTTTAGGTAATCTGCTTTTCTTCCATCCTTGGCATCTGTTGCATGGTCATCTTTGGTATTTATACCTGGGAAATGAAAGTCTTTTACATTTATACATGGTTTCATTTCTGTTGTTGAGTGCTGTGTGGACCAAGGCTGTGTGAATATTAGGCTGCTGTCAAGAAATGGTTTCTAATAGAGTTAGTCATAATCTACAATTACTTTTTACCTGTACCTTCCTATGAACTTTGTAATGCTTTGGGGGTTTGACTGGTTGCCTTTCTCAAAAAGAACATATATTTGGCAGATGATGAAAAAAAGGAAGTAATGACAGAATATTTGTCTTCCACTCAGACAAAATTCTCTCTCACTTACTATATGAATCTGGAATATCACATTTTCATTACTGAAGAGTGATGTAAATACATTATAATGTCAAATATGCAGTTGGGGGATATTATAATTTTGAGAAAAAAGTCCAGTCTGAATACAAGAAGCAGTCTAAATACTTTTAAAAACATTTCTTATTCATTGAAAAATGAATGCTTCATTATTGAATTGAAGTTCATAGATATATGTGTGTGTCTGTGTGCTGGGGCTGCAGCACAGCCCGAAGCAGAGCTGTGTTGCTGAATACTTGCTTACGGCCAGGCCTGGCAAAGCAAGGTAAGTCGAACCCAGGCAAAGCAAGGCTAAGCACAGCAAGACAAGATGGCAGCTTGTGCAAGCATGGCTGGAAAAAGGCAATGCTTGTTTCCAACAAGCACCCCTCCCCATGGCATCTCTTTAAATCTTATTCCCCAGGTGAGCCAGATGGGGCACCCTCCCCCTGAGCCATCATTTTGCCCTGTGCTGAACCCATCTCTTCTCCACCGTCTGCACTCGAGTATTGGGGGGGGAGCCAATCACTCCTTTCCAGATCTCCGTCACTCCTCTGCTTTGCTACCTACTTTTTCCCTCTCCTCCTACCTCTCTCCTCTTCTATTCTGCTGTCTCCAGGTACTGCCATATCTACCAGTCAGAGTTTTTTGCCTTTCTAATTGACAATTGTTAAGTCTGGGATGTTATGTGGCAGGTGCCCGTCTGTTGAATTCTCAAGACCCAGAGCAATTTAGCTTCTTCATTTTGTATGACTTTCTCTATTTTATGATCCCACCTGTTCTTGCTTGCAGGCAAATGATATTTCTTGCAGATCTTCCAATGCACCATTGTTGCTACTTTATTATTTTGTTGCTTGTAGTCAGCATGTATGATCTTCTTGCAGTAACTAACCAGGTGGTCCATTGTTACTTCAGATTCTTTGCATAGGTGGCACTTGCTGTCTGTTGCTGTCTTCTTAATTCTGGTATGCATTTGTTTTTAAGGTTAACCTAGGGGCTTATTTTAATATACATCTGAAGATTCCTTGCCAAAACAATTCTTACCAACTTCTTTGTGGAGAGGTTATCTATGCCCATATACACCTGCCAAATGCAAATTTTCTTTTGAGACTCTTCTCCAGATTTCTTCTTGATGTTAGTAGAGAGAAAGTATATTTAAACCTTTGATCTTACTGTTTTTTTTCTCTCTCTTTCAGTTTCCCAGGCATTTTAATGTCATACTTTTCATCTGTTGTTTTACATATTGTTACTTTATTATTATTTTTTCTATATTATAAACTGCTCCCAGAAGTTGTCATGATGAATTTAGGACAATAACATTTAAAATAAATCAATAAATTCACCACTCTTCCTTGTTTACACTATACTAACTAACTAACTGTAAATGTTAAATGGTGTTAGTAACGGAAGGGCTGTTATGGTGAAGAAAGAATTGAACAGATTAATTCAGGAAGATAGGGAAGAGAAGGATTAAACAATAGATTTAAATTTCACAAAAGTAGCTTTCAGCTGGATACCTTCAGTTATACAACAATGAAACAGAGGCCTGAAGTAGAGTATCTTCTGCTGGAGATGTCCAAGCAAATGCTGGTTGGAGATGCTGAAATAATGAATTTCTGCGCTGAGCAAAAGGATTTGACTAAGTGATCTTTGAGGTCATTTTAAACCTAGAATTTAGGATACTAATTCTAAATCTCATCCTGCAAACAAATTAGATACAATAGTCATTGAAAAATTCCTTCTGGAGAAGAAAACATTGATTGATTGATTGTCCTAGACCTAGACCAATAAAATAGAAGTTCATAATAGAAAAACCAAACCTGAAACAATTAATAATAATAAGACAGTATCAACTGAATTCTGCAAACAATGGTTATTCCTAGAAACTTGACAGACTTTACGCTGGTTAAACAAGTTAGGCCTTGAAGAAAGAAGATGTTAACATCCTGATTAGAAAGACAACTAAAAATTCTGATAATCGAGTTTATGAACCCCAGATGCCATAGATGTCACAATGGGTAGTATGAAAATACATGCGTTACTGGCTCAATCTCTGTATCTGAGTGTACACAAATATTATTATTGTACTGGAGATTAGCATATTTGCCTATCATTTCTATAATACTGTGACTATTATACAAATGTGAGCCAAAGTAAAACATCTCCTACTGAAACCTGCAGGATGTTACAGTGATATTTAGGAATCAACCACAGGGAACCCACAAGTAGTAAATGTGAGTGATTTTAGTTCTATATTTTGTAGATCTAGATTCCAAATTATCTGTTTAAATGTGATGAATGCAAACCCCAAGAAAGACGCAAATCTCTAATAAAACAGGAGCATTTGAAGTGAAGTGAGGTAAACCAAATTTGGCTTTTAGAGACTAACAGCTTCTAAAAACGAAGGCTTCCCCATAAACACAGAGTTGGGTACTACTATATAGCAACAAGCCCATTACAAAATCTGATAAAAATAGCCACCCCAAATGATTGTACACACTCTGCCAGCCAAACAATAGATCGCTTGAGAAGCTTCCTTTCTTATTTAGTGTGAGTCTTATATATAAAGAAAAAAAAAACAGGTTGGAAATTGAGCTCACAGATCTTGGCATTGCTCAGGAAAGCAGCCTAAGATGGGTTCTGATGACAGTAAATGGTTCTGTAGAATGAATTGGGGGGATAACACTTTTCAGCAGACAGGTGAAAATTGCCTGCAAGATGATTGGCTAGAATTGATATTGTCAATTTGTACATCCTGGAGCTTCCACGAGTGCAAAGTACCCTGAGCTTTGACTGACAGAGACATACACTTCCTCTAAGTGGCATCGGAATACAAATAAATTGGATACCACTTAGAGACTCCAAAAGACATTGAACAGTAGCACCACTGCAAGACGGAAGACTGGCCCCATGGAAAGTGACAGAAATATTTCCTTTCCTGTACTGAGAAAATAGGAAAAAGAAAAAGAGAAACATTTTAATGGCACAATGGATGAGAGGGAGGGGAAAGTAACACAGTAACATAAAGCTCTTAATACAAATCAAAGAAATATAGAGATACTGGGCTGAATTGCAGTTGGAATCTTGATAAAACCTAATGGATAGATACAAGGAAAGGAAATATTTTCAGCACTAGGATCATGCGAGTGGAAATCAATGCTAAGTGCACCGTAAAATAAAGTAATATCTAAAACGGTACTTTGCCTAACCCTCCCAAAATGGTTCTTCTGCTGAATGATTATTTCTGAGGATCTGGTTAAACAATATACTATATACTAAACAATATACTATAACTGGAGCTTTCCAACAAATCTTTGAATTTTGGGATTTCTTTGCAAGATTTAGGTTACTTGTTGAAGATTATTCAAAAATGTACTTTTTTTTAGCATGCATAAAAGATCATGGTATAAAGCAAACATACTGTATGTATACAGTATAATTATTTATACTCTATTTTTTTTCTAGCTAACTTTCTGAATTTATCAGCCTAATGGCTGATATAAGGAACCAAGAGGGTTGAATAGTCTTCAGAAAACAAAATGAACATGATGGCTGTCTGATTTGAATTCAAAATTATTATGATTACATGGTATAGAAACAACAATAGGCAACTGGTGACAGGTTTTCCATCCTGTTTTTTTAAAAGTAACCACCCATTAAAATGTACTTAAAATATATGCTAAATTGATTTATTACTATCTCACCTATGGCTGTGTTGAGCTTATGAAGAGTCAACTTTCCATTTAGTAAAATTTCTGCTTTCTGGCTTGTGGGATTCAGGTCTTTCAAGGGGAAAGCTGACTTGCTGGCTTTGTAGTTTTCCTCAGAAATAAATATTGCTAAGGTTAGGGGCAGGGGTTTGCATAAGACTAACTAACTAACTAACTAACTAACTAACTAACTAACTAACTAACTAACTAACTAACAAAATAAAATAAAATAATAAAAATATATATATATATATATATATATATATATATATATATATATATATATATATATATATATATATATATATATATATGAAGTATAGACATAGTTTGGGGATGGGAATAAAACCCATTTGTTTTATTTTTATTTTGTATGGAATGGGGGAAGGAGATTTTTTTTGTGTTACACGATTTGTGGTGGCTCATTGCAGGGAAGGCTTTTATTTTGTTTTGCTTCTCAGCATTACATGTGGCTTCTCTGTGATCCTGAGGAAAGATGTTTTTGTTTAAGGAGTTGACAGGTGCTAAATGCATGCCTAAGCATCCTGCAAAGCTTTTTACCCCTTCAACTCAGAAGCACTCTAGAGCCCTATTAAGCAATTATAATTTTTCAATGTGTAAATAAAGTAAATTTATTTTTCAAAATGATAAACAAATTAAAAAAAATCTGTGGTCTTCCATTGAGGTTAATGACTTAGGCACAGATTCTAGTTACCATGAAAGGCAATCAGATCTCAGTAGTTAAATTTATTTTACTTATATGGTTATTTGGTTTTCTGTCTCATGTGCAAAAGTAATTTCAGCATAAATGTTTATGACACATTTAGAGGAACCAAAGGAATCAGAGTGCCTCTCTGAATCCATTGTTCAAAATTTTGATGTGCTGGTTTCTCTGAAGGCTCAGTTGGCTTTTTTGAGAGTCTCCCACTATTATCTGAGTGTTTGTCTTGGTTGCATTCTCAGAAATTTATCTGCTCTACGTGCACATGGATGCTCAGACATGTCAAGGCCATGTCAAGCTTTCATGGAGATACATAATCTCAATGTATCTACAGAAGAGAACAGTGGTGAAATCTGAACTGGTTTACTACTGGTTCGCTGGCAAATAGGTTGTAAAAAAATGCTTTTAAAAGTAAAAAAAAAGCTCTGAAGATCGCGCAGCTCAGCTGTGATCGTCAGAGCCTTTTTTTACTTTTAAAAGCAAAAAAGCAAAACCTTCTGCGATGCACAGAGGGTACACATTACTTCCTGGTTAAAACCAATAAGTAACGTCAACCCGGTGGGTGGGTGGGTGGGTGGAGCTTCGCGCCACGATTGCTACCAGTTCTCCAAACCATCCGCCACGATCACTACTGGATCGGGCGATCCATTCCGAACCGGGAGCATCTCACCCCTGGAAGAGAATATATATAACTCAGGGTTGAACTGTTTTGTACAGATGTAGTGTAGTGGCTACACTGCCTTAGAGAGAAAAAATTACTTGGTATGTCTGGGAAAGCTCTTGGTGGTGATGAGTACCGGGACAATTCAAGAAGACCTAAGACATGGGTGTCAAACTCAACGCATCACATTGCCCTCATGTGACATATTGTCACATTTTTCCCCTTCACGGAGCTGTGATGGGTGTGACCTCCATGTAACGCATCTGGCCTGCAGACTGCCAGTTTGACACCCCTGACCTAAGAGGTAGGAGAAGAACCTACAGCCTTAGACAATCATGTTGCTTCTCTTTTTTCTCCTACATATTTCTCCTGTACTTTCCTCATACATTTTTTTTCTTGCACACTCCTTTCAGTGACAGTGATAGTATCCCTTATTTTCTGTCTGCCCAACTGGCCCCTGTATAGATATCATTCTGATTGGGCCTTAGGCATGAAGTATCTGCATAGAACTATTTCACAATATGCTGCTTTGAGGACCCCCTTGGACTGCTGTATGGCAAGTGGACAGTCAAGGCAAGTATCTGCTCTCATGGGCTGCACAATGAAATGATTACTCTGGCATTAAAAGGGTAGACCTATACCTGAAATGGCTACTTCATTGTCTCTGGTGGAAGAGCAGGCTTGGAGGAACCATGTAGGTTTAACCGACTAAGGATTTCTTCACTAGCGATTTATAGACTCATAGAATCCAATCATAGAGTCACTCAGTGACACACCATCAGAGTGATGGCTGGGTGACGCTGTAAGTTGCTAATGTGGAACTCTTGTTTCAAAAGCCTCTTCCCATCCAGTCTTTCAGAGTGGAATCAAAGCTTCAATCGTGTTTGATGTTGATTATTAAGCAGAAAGGGAGCCGGGGGCATGAGTGACCAGTACCATGAGACTTAGGGAACTTTTACTGATTGGGCATGAACTTGTGTGAAATATTATCTAGCCTGTTTCACTGGGTGAAACAAACTTGTTAAAGCTCAGACTCTTTGTGAATATGAGGGAAATGTTAAGCAGATTTTACTTATAGTTTATGCTAATAGAATCAGAGCTGGCTATGACAATTAGGAAAAGAATCTTGGGGTTGTGGGAGAATAGCTCAATAAGAAGATCAAACCCATGTAATGTTACAAAAAAGACAAATCTTATATTGGGAATCAATACAAAAAGAATGGAAAATAAAATCACTAGCATTGTAACATTGTTATTCAAATTTTTGGTGCAACCATGCACCAGAACACATAGAATACAGAATACATACATAGAACACTGTATGTAGTTCTGGTAACTGTGCTTCAGAAAGTCTGCAGTAGTACTGGGGGGTGGTGGGTGGGGGGGAAGCAGAAAGAGGAATCAAGAGATCAAGAAGTGGAGGCTACTCCATTATGACGTTGAGTCTTTAAGGCTTTTTAGTTTGGGAAAAAGACTAGTAAACAAGGAACAACATTATTGGGAGTAATCCCTGCCCAATGTAGTTTAGTCATGAGACTTACTGATAATCACAACCTTGGATGCTTTAAATGAAAATCATATGTGGTAGTTGTACATATTTATAATCATGCACTCCCTTTAACAGCCACTTCCAACAGCAAATACAGGAAGTCCTCATTTATTAGCACCTTCATTTAGTAACTGTTTGCAGTCACAGCAGTGCTGAAAAAAATAACTTTATGACCAATCTTTGCATTTATGACTTTTGCAGGTCTGGAAAAAGTGAGACTGAAGTAAAGTCGTAAGAACGGTTGCCAGTCCCAACTGTGGTTGCTAAACAAGGACTTCCCCTGCTGTGATCTCAAGGTTCCCATTTGTGGGTGGGGGACAGAGGTGTTATTTAACAGGTTCTGACCAGTTCTGGAGAACCGGTAGCGGAAATTTTGAGTAGTTCTGAGAAGTGGTAAATACCACCTCTGACTGGCCCTGTCCCATCTATTCTCTGCCTCCTGAGTCCCAGCTGATCGGGAGGAAATGGGGATTTTGCAGTAACCTTCCCCTGGAGTCGGGAGGGAATGGATATTTTACAGTATCCCTCCCCTGCCACACTCACCAACCCATGCCCACCAACCCATGCCACATCCACCAAGCCACGCCAGTATTAAAACCAGTATTAAAATTTTTTGAATCCCACCACTAGTGGGGGAGAAAGCCTTGGCCATTTGCAAATTGCAAGATATGATAGTTATTGCTGTGGTGATATAAAGTCCTTTTTTTTTCACTGTCATTTACCTAATGTGCAAATGGTCTTTAGAAACTTGATTCCAAGAATAACTTGAAAACTAATAGGTTGAACTATTGAGGGAAAAAAAAAAATCTCCCCTCCCATCCATGTTTTGTTTCTGTAAAGTGTCTCTGTCATCACATTTACTGTTTATTTTCTCACTTTGTTCAGTTCCAGGCAGCCCATCTGATATAATTTAACAGCTAGACAAGAAGGGAATCATATTTATTGAGTGAGTAAAGTGAGCAGTTCCCTCTCTTACACCAGGTTTACAAGCTCACAAAACCTTACAGGCACCCTCTTGGGAGGTTAAGTTTCTAGTAGTTGATCATAGTATAAAGCAGATTTTTTTTTTTTTGCAATATGTAGCACAATCACAAAAATACCTGATGTTTGATTTGGTTGCAGTCTAGTCATATTAATGTGCACACTTGCAATTCGATCTCCTGGGATCCCCTAAGCGATTGTTCTTCAGTTAGTCATTTCTTTAGGAGATCTTGGAATGATTTTGAAAGCAGTAAATTCTCAAGTGGTAGCACAACAACTTAACTTTCCTACACAGATATTGCAGAATAGAGGGATAATTCATAACATTTCAAAATAATAGCCTATTAACACCTGCAATACCGAATTATCTTTAGCTAAAAACACTGCAATGACCTCAATTCAAAATGTCATTTCCTCCCCCCCTTTGAATTAAAAACGACACAAGGCTAGAAGCAAAAATTGGGGAAAATACCTTTTCAGTTGGCCACTTTTAAATTTGGAAAAACAGTCCACATGAAATACCCAACAGGAAAAAAATACTAGCAAAAGAATTATTGTCTGAAATCCAGGGAGCATATAGTGTACTGGCTCAATTAAGTACTGGTGGTACAGAAACTATATTAATGACTTCTATGTTTATACCCATTCTTTTCTTAAAATGAATTGGTCATGCTATAAATGGGACCTTTACTTCCTTCTACATGCTGAGTAATTACTCAGCACTTCACAGACTCATGTTGAATCAAATGTTGGTGAATTAGGTCACTGAAAGGTCACTCCCTTTTCTTACAGTTTGCATTCTAATTAGCTTGAGATCAACGAGCTGCTCATTTTTAAATAATGATAATATTATCCAATAGCCTCAGAAGCTCCAGAAACTAGAAACTCCAGCACTCAAGGAACACATAGGTAAGGCACAAATTGAATGAAGTGTGTGACGTTTTACTAAGAGTCTGCTACTAAAGGTCCTTGATTTTGTATGCAAGCTCGAAAATTCATCAGGAAAGCTAAAGTCATATTTACTGAGAAGGAATTTCTATTGAATTCAGAGAAAGAGGAGGAAATATTGTGTTTTGTGTAGAATACATGAACTGAACAGATTTTTTTCCCTTTGCATGAAGCAAATTATGCTGTATAAGTGCTCTGTTTATTTCTGTTAATAAATTATCATTAACTTTCATGTTGTAAAATATATTTCTGAATAAAGACTTTACTCATCTGTCACCCCTTCCTTCTTTCCTTCCTTCCTTCCTTCCTTCCTTCCTTCCTTCCTTCCTTCCTTCCTTCCTTCCTTCCTTCCTTCTTCCTTCCTTCCTTCCTCATCTGTGCATATAGGGAAGATGAAACATAATATCTCTGTCTCATTTCACTGAACAAAAGCAGAAACTGCATGATTGAAGTGGGAAGAAAGAGGCATAGGATGAATAAATGAAGGGGAGAATTAATCTGTGGCCTCAGGCTCTTCTACCACTTCATGGTCTTCAACTAATGAGTCCTCCCCAAGGAAAAGCTGCACAAAAGGATTCTTCTCATCTGTTCTCCCAAGCAAAATTATCTGTGTAATGCTGGAGTTTTCTTTAAGTATAGATTTAAGTAATCTATACTTAAAATAGATATGCACAAGGAAAACATTCAGTGAGCTTTGTGCTAGTTGCTCATGTACCCAATGTAAAGAAATGGATAGATGATTTAAATATTCACACACTTATGTCTGTGTGTGCGTGCACATGTACGTGCACAGGTGTGCTCCTTTGAATCAGCATTGATTCTCCTAGGGAGAATTGATTTCTTAGACAAGTCCCTTCTCAAAGTCTTTCGGAAGTGAGTTGCCCTTGCCTCCTTCCTAGGGCTGACAGCTTGGCCCAAGGTTCCACTTGGAGGTTAATACTTACCTTCTAGCCTGGTACCAAGCTGGCAATCTCTTCACACATGACCTGAGGCACATGCATGTTGCTCCCAACTGTTTTGCACCTAAACACCCAGGGCTTTTTCAGAAGACAACTTTTATAGCAACTTCAAGCCTTGTTAGCATAAAAAATTCATTCCTAATATCTGAGAGCAACTATTCCTAACTTCTACAATTTGAAAACTGTGTTATAATGCTAGCCTTGTATTAATGAAACCTAGATAAACATTTCCAATCATGAGACTGATTTGATGACCTTGGTTTAGTCACCGTCTCTGCAAAATCTACTTCATGGAATCTATGACAGAAATATATAACAAGAATTTGTCTCTGGCCATTCATTATAGATGTGCTTATACTAATAATGCATATGCCATATCTCTCCCATAGCAAGAAACTTATTACAAAAGATCATGTTGGATTTCTTAGGAATCTCCATTAATTCCTCTCTCTTCCATTGCAGGATTTCCTTATAGCAAAACCTTTTTGGTGTAGGATTGGAATGAACATGGTTCCTGATTTTCTTCTGCATGGGAATCTGCCTTTCAGTGAGGATCCATTATGAAGCTTTGAGAAGCAAAACCAGAGTAACGTCTCTAGTCTTTTCAAATGATTTTTGTTGTCCAAGTCAAATGACTTTCAACTTGCAGAAACCATCTGCAAAGGTATCAGTACAAATATACTTGTAAATGATACAAAGTAAGGGGCCAATTCTATTTTGCATTGGCTTGACCCTGCCTCATGGATTGTGTCCAAACTAGGAACTTGGTTATATGAAGGGAGAATGAAAGAAATGGAATATTTACCTAGAGAAGACTGAAGGATATATCAAAGCTTTTTTCAAGTGCATCAAAAGGACATCAGATCAAGACCTATTCTTTATCACCCCTGAGTGCAGGACACAGGATATGGTCTTACATACAGGGAGGCAGATTCTCATTGGAAATTAGGAAAAATTTCCTAAAGATGGACAGCAATTCAGTAGTGCAACCAATTACTAGGGGAGATGGTGTGCTCCCTTTTACTGGTTGGGTTTAAGCAAAAACTGGACATCTATCTGTCAGGCATACTTTCATTTGGATTCTTACAATGAACAGGACTTGGACTCAATGGTTGCACATCAAAGGGTTCCTTCCAACTGATGATCTAGCATTCTTGTCTGTACCTGAATGTAACAGCTCTGGTCAGCGTGGGTGATGCACAGAGCCTGTCTTTGCATTTGTCATCATCTCTCATCTTTCAGCATCCGCTCTCTAATGATAGGTCTAGCTATCAAGCTGTCAAGCCAAATCATTAAAGCTGATATAAAAGATAGGTACCACTGCTATTATTCTGGATTGAGCAGAAGATTCTGCTTTCTGAAGCTGCTTTCAGAGACTCGTGGTATCAGTGCTGCCTCTTTGCCACCAATGCTGTTTTGTAATTCAGATCTCAATATTCTCTAAGGCAGTTTGAAATGAAATACGATAGCTGATCTACAAACAGCAGACAATGAACCTGATCTCTATCCATCTGTCTGTCTGTCTGTCTGTCTGTCCGTCCATCCGTCCGTCCATCCATCCATCCATCCATCCATCCATCCATCCATCCATCCTTTGCATTTGTAAATTTGTAAAGAAACTGTTCATTTGCAAAACCAGCATAATTAGCAAAATAGTTTTCTCTTGCTTTAGGAAAAAATCATCTGCTGCCTGCTTAGCTATGTTATTAATCCTTAAAGAGGGAGAAATAATCAGAGAGGATATTCAAGCCATTGCACTTTTACAAAGACAGACAACGGATAAACCCATACAGCTGTGTGAATGGAAGGCTTGGCAGGGTATTAAGATAAACTCTTTCTCAATAGCTCATCATAAATATTCCCATTTACTAATGCCAGTTTCCCATTGTGACATGTTGTCTACTATTCTCAGCTGCTTTGGCTCTCATTCAAAGTGTGGTTGTTCTGCAGCTTGTGAATCTGGTTGTCATCTGTCTCTTTGCTGAGGCGCTGAACCATCCATCATCTTTATGTTCAAAATGATCAAGAGGTACCTGAGTGATTTCCATGTTTTTTTGGTTGAAATCATGTTTAATGAATCACAGAACTCATTGCTGCCTGCCTGCAGCTGTCTAGAGAAACCCAGTTTGCAGGCATAAAGTAGAATATTTGCACTTTTGAAGAATAGTGCATTGAATACAGTCTCATTATCACTGGGGAGATACTGCTAAAATAGAAAGTCTGGAATCTATAGATGATGGATGGCCCTTGGAGAAATTATATATTGAGAAAAGTTTTTTTTTAATAGTACCATGAAAGTCTACAGACTGGAATGTAGATCTGTAGATAGTGGAAATATTATTGAACATTTGGTTTTTGTTCTGATATGTAGAAAAAGTGTTGGAGGTAAACACAGTAAAGCACCTAAGTTGTAAGATCATAATGGCTGTGCCTCACTATGTCTATGTCTTATGTCTTTTCTTATCCAGCCTTCTCATACGTAGTGAAACAGTCTGAAGAAGATTATTTGTATGTATGAAATTTATAATGTTCATGTTTTCATAGATTCTGATTTATTAGAGGCATGGTGGCTCAGTGGCTTAATGATGCTGGAGATGGTTTTTGCTCTAATGGTTTGAGTCCTAGCACTATGTGGCAGGGTGAGCTCCTGTCATTTGCCTCAGCTTCTGTCCACCTAGCAGTTCAGGAACATGTTCTATGTGAGTAGATAAATAGGTACCATTTTGATGGGGAGACGAGCTGGCACTTTGTGTGGTTGGAACCTTGCTGGTGCTTGGCCTTCCTGGTTGCAATGCCATTTGCAAGGTGACTTTGCAGAGGGCGAGGGCCCCAGAAAGCCGCTTGACTTTCTTTCTGGTTTTGAGCTAGCTCATTCCCTGTGGTGCACCTTGGAAAGCACACAAGTGTGAACCAAACAGTGCTAGCAATCTTACGTAGCCAAACTACTATTCTGCATTAACATTGTAGTCTCCTGGCTAATGTAACACCGCCATATATATCAGTGAAATCACAATTCACTAGTTTCTGGGCTTTTTTTCTTCTGGCAGCCAGCAGACCCTTTGCTGCCCATTGGGAGACTAAGATAGATCTATTTTGGCCTTATAAGAAATTATAATATCTTGGTAGATATTATACTGGTAGGCGGGAGGTATCATCATGTTTATTCATATTATGGGGGCGTTTTTCTATTTCAATGGCTTCCATAATTATTCTCTTGTTGAAATGTTCAGTTTTGGAGATTAATTTGGTTCCTTCAAAGTCAATTTCGTGTCCTGTTGTTTTAAGGTGCTGGAAAAGGGAGGAAGTTTTTTCTTCTTTTCTGATTGTGTTCTTCTGTTCTGCAATGCGTGCATTTATTCTCCTATTAGTTTGTCCAATGTATGTGGCTGGGCAGATTTTGCATGGTATTTCATAGATTCCTTGGTTTTCTAGCTGGATCTTGTCTTTGAGGTTTCTTAAGATGTTAGCTATTTTTTGGTTAGTGCAGAAGGTTGTCTTGATATTGTGTTTGTGGAGAATTTTGCTGATTTTATCTGTTGTGCCTTTGATGTTAGGGAGGAGGGCAATGTCATTGTCCTGTTCTGTGTCTTGGTTCTTGGGGAAACAAAAACTGTACCTTTACAGGGAGGATACATGGGATGAGGGTGTGGCTAACTGATGAGGACTTGTAAGTCCGAAATAGATCTATCTTAGTTTCCTTAGTCTCCCAACGGGCAGCAGAGTGTTTGCTGGCTGCCAGAAAAAAAGCCTAGAAACTAGTGGATTGGAGAGAGAGGTTCAGCATGTGCAGTTTTCACATCTCCACTGCACCATGCCATGGAAAGCAAAAACGTTTAAAAGGATGCGATTCTTGCCTCATTTTGTACTTGTTTAGCCTAAATAAAGAAGGAAGGTTGAATCAGCTAACTGAAGTGTGGAATACATGGAAGGATGAATGGGATATGTGGTTATAAATAGCTAATCGAAAGTGGTACTACAGAAGGGGGTTGAATCCTAACTGGCAACAGCTCTTTCAAATTACTCACACAATGATGGTGGGAGATGACACATTGACTAGTCCAACTGTTTCCATCAAATGTGGGATAGTGGGATGCTACAGGATTAAGTTGAAGCATGCGCTTACAGCAGGTGTGAAATCCAGCAGGTTCTAACAGGTTCTGGAGAACCGGTAGCGGAAATTTTGAGTACTTCAGAGAACCGGAAAATACCACCTCTGGCTGGCCACAGAGTGGGATGGGAATGGAGATTTTGCAATATCCTTCCCCCAGGAGGGGAGGGAATGGAGATTTTGCAGTATCCTTCCCCTGCCATGTCCACCAAGCCACACCCACAGAACCGGTAGGGAAAAAATTTGGATTTCACCCCTGGCTTACCGGTAGAAAAGGCCATTTATTATAGATTGTGTTTTCAATATTTATTCTGTCTTGATTATTAAACTGCAGAGAAACTGGAAAAGAAAGATGCCTGGACAGGAACAGAGGAAATAGAGACATGAGCAGCTGGGATTGAACCATAAAGCACATTTTCTGTTTGCCAAAAGTCCCAAGTCCAATCCCTCAAAATTCTAGGGAAAAAAATCTTGCTTGAAACCCATTGAGAGCTATTGCCAACCAGTGTGAACAATACTGAGTTAGATAAATGAATGGTCTGCCTTAGCCTAAAGCAGTTTGGGTGTTATGAGTTGGATTGGGCATTATAAACCGTATTGGTTTCAGTAGAATAGTTAAGCTTGTGCTGGCATTTTCCTCAGTGGAATCTTCCTTCCTTTTAGGAAGATTTCACCCCCCAATTTGGAGGGAAAATATGCTGATCCTTGTTTTCAATGTATAAGGCAATGGAGGGAAGAAATAGAAATTTAAACAATGCTTTTCTTCTCTTGTAAAGTAACCGGGAGAGTGGTTGGATGCTTAGTGTAGTTTGGTGGGGGGTAAGTAGGGGCGGAGAACCCAAACTCCAACATCTGGGAATTTGCCAGGCCCTCCTGTGTGCCATTCCTTTTTCTTCTGCCCCGGTTAATCCCTCACTATCATCTGCTATTGAATGAACATAAAGGAACCACCCTGGGAATTCAGCTACAGCCCTCTGTTCATCCACAGATAAAACTAGAGGCAAAATCAAAAGCTTTGCAGGTATTTTAAAAGGCTTCTTGTGTTTCTCTTTCATTGTCTCCTGATGTTCCATTCAAAAGGGCTAAGCTCGATTTACGTTTTGGGCGCCACAATTCAGTCATGGAATGAAGCTCTTTGTGCCATGTCCATGTGAGTAGTTTACCTAATCCAAAATCAATGGAGAGGAAGATGGACATCAAGAACAGTATTTGTGCAAAGTGCCCAGCATTTCTTTCAGGAAATTATAAATTGCCTACATGGTATTTGCAGCTCTTTGGTATTTGCATTTTATAATTGTTTCTATTAAACAATCATGGTGTGGTTCTGAAAAGAGGATTAAAATGAGTAGAATTCCAATTAGCTGTATGGCCATTACTCAGCAACTGATGGATGAGTTTTATCCCTGGTCGAGTTCTAATTTCTATTCTCATTTGATGCTCTCTGTTTTCAGATATTTGTGCCACTATTAGGGACTGCTTAACTCACTTTATGGTGGACTTGATTTGCCATTCAATACAAACAGCTGGCCTCCGATTTTGGCCCTCAATTTATCTCTGTCCCCTTTTGTTTTCCATAGGGCCCATAGAAATATTAAGTTAAAATTCCATGACTTATTGGCCAGGATTCCAAAATAAATAGAACATTGTCAAATGCTTTCAGTGCATGTTCAGTGCACTGAACCATTTTCTTGACCCCTAGAATAATTTTGGACTGTTTTTTTTCTTTAAAATTGTGGGCATAGTTTCTTGTCATTGTGAACTAAGAGATGTTCAAGAAGCCCAAATAGGTTTAACATAGATTTAAATAAAATAATATTAAAATAATATTTTCCAATGATTCTCAAACACTTTTCACCAAATTCCATCTGCAGTACTGTTGAAGGATTCAGATACATGAAAATGCAAACGAGTCAAGAAGCTGTCAAAAGATTATCTACCTCTGATCCACAAAGCACCTTGTCAATCTTGGTTGATCTTGAAAAGCTAAGTATGGTCAGATCTGGCCAATACTTAGTGGGAGACCACAAAAGAATACCAGTAAGCTAGGCTAGAAAAACCTGGAACAAGGCAATGGCAAGCTACTATTATGGTATTATCAGCACATGTGAAGTCACCAAAAGTTATGATTTAATCTGAAGGAGACTTTACCTTTCAAAGTTTTCTGGCCTAAGTAGAATTAGTCCTGGTTCATACTTCTTCTATACCAGGGCTTCCCAAATTGTGAGATGTGACTCATTTGGGGAGGTGCAGACACAATTTAAGGGAGATATGAATATTTATTTTTTTAAAATAGAATCTTTGTTAAAAATAGTTTTATTGTGGATTTGTGAAGGAAAAAATGATGGATTGAAAATAGTTCCAAGCTGACAATCATAGTGAAGTACAAAGAGCTGGTGAGTAGACCGGCTATTTGAACCTCTCCAGACAAAGACAGAATAAGAGATTATCCACAAGTATTCCAGGAAGTTGCTCCTCATGAGAAGACCACAAGACAGTGATTTGTTGGGTTTTGAGTACTGTTAGATGAGACAATTTTGCTCAAATTGCAGTCAGTGCCATTAAAAGTACACTACGTTTAAATACTTCCTTTTCTAATTGCATTTGGAAATTACATATTAACTATTTTTCAGAATGATGCAAAATATTATAAAATTGGAAATACTAAAGGATACTTTTGAAAAATGAAATTGGAAGTTAATATCAACAATGTCAATAAAGATGTTTGTTTCAATGGATAGGCTATATCCCAAAGGTATTTTGGAAGAAATGGCAGAACAAGAATAATTTTTTTATCCAGTAAGCCGGAGATAGAACTGACACTGAAAGTGGATGTACAAATGAAAGGATCCCTGGATGATGTTTCATTGGACTTACAAAAGATTTTGGTTCATGCTTGAAAAATCAAAAGGGAATTACAAATAATAAACCAAGAGAATGACCTGGATAATTCTTTTATATAGATTTACAAAAGAGGTCTGTTAAAGCTTGGATGAGTCTTGTGAGAAGAGGTAAAAAAGAAATGAAATTACCTAAATAGACTAAAGATTGTTAGAAGAAAATAAAGTTGGCTTATTTGATCAACATTAAAATAGATACATTTTATTTCTCGAAACCCTTAATAAACTTTTGTTGACATCAAGATTGAAATAACAATGCTTTATGGATTTGTTTATAGATAAGAGTTGGGGGGATCATTGTTTATAAATTAAGAAGAGGTGAAAAGTTACTTAAATTGTTTATAGTGATGAAGATTGGAAGCCACTTCTTTGAGGGAGACGGGTGGTTAAGAAATATGAAATATAAATATTTTTTTTCTTTTTCTTTACTGTATTTGCATCTTTCTTACTTCCCCTTTTTACCTTTTTCTTTTCTTTTGCACTTTTTACTCTTTCTCTCTATTCTTTCTTTCTTTTAGTTTGTTCCAGTTTTTATTATTGCAATTATAAACTCTAATAAAATTGATTTGTATGTTTATAATTTCCATGGCAATGTTTCCATGGCCTTGGCTGGGGTGATTTGGAGTTGCATTTTGATTAGGAAGATCCAGCTTCCATTTTTCCTCCCACTAGGAACAGTCATTATTTTTCACTGTTACTACTTGTCAGAACTATCATCAAGGTGGCACACTGGCCTCTCCTGCCTAAGATCATCTGCAACTTTTCTATCCCAATGAAAGTCCTGACAAGTAGTAATGGTGAGAGATAATTAATGACTCAAAGTTAGCCAATATGCTTCATGGCTAATAGAAGAACCATAGAAGCTGGCTGGAACCTTTTAAAGGAAAGGCAAAATCCATAACATATATCATCCTATCATGCTTTTATCATCCTATCAGGTCTCCTCCATCAGCAGAGCACCATTAACATGCTGAAGTAGGACCCTGACTTAATTTCCTATCTTTGAGGAGACCTGGACAAAGAGCATCCAGAAATCAATATTGCAAGGCAGCTGCTATGAGGGATACCATGAAGCCAGCATAATAAAACAACAACAACAAGCTTCTGATTCCTGCCTCCTTACATGGCTTCTCTATCTGAATCAAGAGGGGTGTAAGTGAGTGATGTAGAAAAGGAGATAGATCTGCACTTATCAGATCTGGGCATTGGGTCTGATGGCTTTCCAAAATCTAGCTGATGCTGAAACCTCCTTACTAGGAATTTACCACTTTTTATACTGATAATTAAAACAGCAACAATAAAGATTGTGTGGCAAAATTTGTGCAACCCAGTGATAATTGCCTTTTGACTTGTACATAATTCCAGGAAGTGCAAATTGGACTGATTCCCTTCCATATGGGATTTGCAGAAATCATTAAGCAACTTTATATTATGGCCCATTAATTATAGATGAACATCAGTGGTTTCCCTGTGTTGGAAGAAATGCTATCATGCTGCAGCACTCAAAGCAACCTGGACTATGTTTACGATATTCTGCTTCCACCACATTCACACAGGTTTTCCTTTACTCTTTATGCCAATTGCTTGAATAGAGCTAGATATTTTGCTAAAATGCTCTGTTAAGACTGGAAGGAGATCCAGCTTCAGGAGGTTATTCTGTTTGATTTATTATTGATATTTTCTTCAAAGAAAAAAAAATCCTCTCTTTCTTACTTTGGTTTTTTAAAAAGGAAAAAGTGCACCTGGAATTTTGGATGAGAAACAGCTAAGGATTGGAGAAAGACACTTTATTTTCCTATTTGAATATCTAAACAAATCCTTCATGTTGCATTGCTAAGGAAGAGCAGAGGAAACTTGACCAAAATGAAGTATCTTCCTATAAAAAAGAAGGGAAAATGTTGATGACGAGGTGTTTTTTTTTGTTTTTTTGGTTTACTAACATAACTTCTTGGGATATGGTCAAGAGCAAGAGCTAATTCAGTTTTCAAGAATGTATGTCAATGAAGTATATAATTAGCAAGTGCTGAGATTAGCTTTCAGTACTGATTGCAATAAATCAGGTTATCAATAATGCTCAAGTTGCAATGTTATACATATTTTTCAGGGATACATTTCATTAACTCCTAAGACAATTAGCTCCATGTATATTGTATATCTGCTGAAGATTCTTTCAGTCCTTTACATCGTTATAAAAGATCTTGGTATTGGGAAAATAATGGCATCTAGACAGTCTGGGAGCTGCCATGCCAAAATTCATTGAATTGTTTCCCCTAATACAGTATTTTTCGCACTATAAGATGTTCTGAACCATAAGACACACCTAGCTTTTGGGGAGGAAAACAAGAAAAAAAAAATCTGCCTCTGCCTCCCAGCAATTTGCCTCCTTGCAGCAAACAGCAAACAGCCTGGTCAGCTGATTGGCAGTTGGATCAGCCTTCCGGAATACCACCGATCAGCTTTTCCAGGCTGCGGGGATCGTCACCCATCACCCATCACCCATCGCCGCTGGCCATCACCACTGCCCCTCACCGCTGTCTATGCCACCTCCGCACATCCCATTTTTGGCCTCCATGTGCCCCATTTTTGGCTTCTGCACACTCCGCTTCCGGCCTCCACACACCCCATTTTTGGCCTCTGCGCATCCCATTTTTGGCCTCCACGTGTCCTGTTTTTAGCCTGTTCCAGGCGGGGGGATCGCTGCTGCTGCCTATCACCGCCACCTATTGCCGCTGCCACTGCCGTTCGGTAAATGGGGCTTTGGCAACATTCGCTCTGTAAGATGCACAGACATTTCCACTCACTTTGGGGGGGGGGAAGGAATAGTGTGTCTTCTAGACTGAAAAATACGGTATATTGCTCCAATTTTCCCCTGTGTAGCTGATTCTAGAGCTCATTGGAGGATGTGTGCGGACTGTGTAACTCTCATTTCTTCCATCTTGTCCTTTCTTGATAGGTTGGAACATGGATGTGCTCCTTTCATTTGAGAAAACAGGCTTGATTTTAACACTAAAAGCAATATGAAAATGGAAGAATGTGGAACCCTGCTTAGGTACCCATAGGTTAATTCACTCTGTGGTTCTATATTAAAATATTTAACTATTTTAATAAAAACCCCAATAGTCTGCTTCAAACAATGCTAAGCTATTATAGCCAAAGTCACATATACTGAGACTTAAACAAACCAATCACATTATGATTTAGCATTAATTATGAATGAAATCATTATTTACCTCATGACAAAAATATGTTTTACAATGAATGAAAGGAATGAAGTCTGTTTCCCTGTGATTAGTGCCATCTCACAATCCTGCTTATTACATTTGAACATTAATGCTATGTAGTTAGCATCAATAGTATTTAAATAGAGTCTATATGGGCATGTATAAATTTGATAAGCAAATCTACTGGGGATGCTATATAATTGCTAAAGCTTTCAATGACGTAACTTTGAAAGTACCTTCTAACTCTTACTAACTCTATGATTCTTTGAGTCTCACATTTTCTCTTCTCTTTTTGATAGTAATCTGGAAATATTTGTTTCAATTAATTCCTTATATGGGCTGTGTAGTGGAATGTTAGATAAAACATTTGAAATAACTTCAAAGCATGGACAATAAAAGTGGCCCATTGAATAAATATTGGTTGAATGTGATGAGTGAATACAACTTTTTCTAGTTAAATGCTTTTCAGAATACAAGTACATCAGAAGAAAAAAATTATAACCAGAGTCTGGGGTGTTG
Organism: Pituophis catenifer annectens; assembly: GCF_029215685.1. Lineage (NCBI taxonomy): Eukaryota > Metazoa > Chordata > Lepidosauria > Squamata > Colubridae > Pituophis > Pituophis catenifer. The sequence goes on from NW_027256881.1 coordinate 183,548,604, forward strand.
TGGAAGAGAATTTGACATTTGTAACCAACAGGCTTAATTTGTTTTACTGTGCAAATCATTCCAGAATGTGGAATAGATGATGCCTTGTAGAAATGCCAGAACATCTGATTCTTTTTCCAAGGAAGGTGCATAAGAAATAAGAAGCTATTGACAGAACTGGAGAAACAGAATGGTTCAGATTCAGGAAGGGAGAGGAAAGGATATATTTTGTGCTTATAATTATTTAATTTAACACAATGAATACATTATAAGAATATTAGGATTGAAAGATGTTAGATTGGCGCAGGGAAAGAATACGCGAGCAGCGAGTGGTCCGTTCAGCACTTTATTTAGAGAGAAACAGAACAGCCGGCTGTGCTACCGGGCTCGCCTTATAAAGGGAGTCAGCAGGCGAGCCGGCCAATGACAGATCTTCAAATCTCCTGCCGGTGGACTAGCCAATCCGGCAGTAATGCCCATATACGGACATAACACCCCTCCCCTCCTAGTTCTTAGTCCATCACTCCAGTGGTCACGTATGTGACGTAGTCACGCAGGTAGGCGGGGCGCCTCCCCGTCCTATTTGACCTGCGCAGATCACTTCTTGCCTTGCTGTCGACCCGTGCAGACGAGGCTCTTCTCCCTCCCGGTTCCCGCCTTAGGACCGTCTGGAACTCGGCCGTTGAGTGTGTGGGCTCCGGCCCAGCACCTCTGGCTGGGTTCTCGGAACTCCCCGGCGGGCCCCGGGGAACGATGCCTCGGCTGCTGCAACTCGCTGCTGATCAGGACTGGACGCCAGGAACCCGGTAAGTCGATGGTTCTCTTCCCTTCACTCTGTGGCTGGTTTTCGGCACTAGAGGCGTCCGCTGTCATCCGGGTCCTTCGTCTCGGTTGTCGCTGTAACTGTCGTGATTGTCATTGGGGGTCCTTGTGTTCCGGTGGTGGTAGTTGGCCCGCTCCGCCGGTTTGGCGTGGCCCGACCTGGCCGGGGGGTCAGAGGTCTCCCTCGTCTGGGTGAGGTAGGTCTACCTGGATGGGATGTTGTAGGCCCACCTTGTCGGGGTGGCGCAGGCCTACCTTGCCTGGGTGGTGTAGGCCTACCTTGCCTGGGTGTGGTAGGTCTACCTGGATGGGATGTTGTAGGCCCATCTCGTCGGGGTGGCGCAGGCCTACCTCGTCTGGTTGTGGTAAGCCTACGTTGTCGGGGTGGTGCAGGCCTACCTCGTCAGGCTGGTTTTTGCCGTTTCCACTGCTTTCCCTCCACCTTTTCCAGAGCTGGTCGACATGGTGTTTGATGATCTGCCCGTCTCCCAGCTCCACTTGGTATGACTTCGGGCCCATTGTTCTGCTGATCACTCTCTTCAGCCACTTCGGAGGCTCACGGAAGTTGAGAGCGTATACCGGGTCTCCCATGGTCAAGGTGCGCAGCGGCCGGGTTGCGCTCGCTGGTTCTTGGGGGTTGAACTGGGGGTGTAGCCAGTCCAATGGTGTCCTCAGCTTCCTCCCCATGAGTAATTCGGCTGGACTTCTGAGTGTGGTGGCGTGCGGGGTGATATGCTGCGTGAAGAGGAATTTATCGATCCTCTTCTGCCAATCCCCGGTGCCCATCTTGGTGAGAGCTTCCTTGGTGAGCTCACCATCCTCTCAGCTTGTCCATTTCCAGCCGGCCTTTATGGGGCAATAAGGGCATGGCGGATGCCCAGCTCGGCCAGGAACGATTCCATCGGCTTGGCGGTGAGCTGTGGCCTGTTGTCCGACACCAGGATGTCCGGAATGCTGTGGGTGGCAAAGAGTCTGCGCAGGGCCCGGATGGTTGCCTCGGTGGTGATGGTGGGCATTTGGATGACCTCCAGCCACTTGGAGAATGCATCCACTACGATGAGGAGGTATTTGCCTGCCATAGGCCCCGCAAAGTTGATGTGAATGCGGGACCAGGGGGCACTAGGCGTCTCCCATTCTGCGGGTTGGGCTTGTGCTGGTGCTGGTCTGACCTCCTGGCACGGGGCGCATCTGGAGACCCATTGCTCAATGTCCTTGTCCAGGGTGGACCACCAGACGAAGCTTCTGGCCAGCGCCTTCATCTTCACAATGCCCGGATGTCCATTGTGAAGGATCTCCAGGGTCTTCTTCTGCAGCGGTTTCGGTATCACTACTCTGTCGCCCCAGAGTAGGCAGCCCTTCATCGTTGAGAGTTCTTGCTGCTTCCTCAAGAAAGGGCTGAATTCTTCACCCACTTTTTCTGTTGGCCAACCCCTCAGGACCCAGAACATGATGTGCCTGAGGGTCTTTTCCTTCTTCATGTGGGCTGCCACGTCTGTGGAAGATACTGGGCACTGCAGGTCTCCGTCGATGTGGAAGAGGCTGAGGGTGGGTGCGGGGTCTTCCACCGGTTCCTGCGTTGGGCACCTACTGAGAGCATCCGCGTTGCTGATGGTTTTGCCGGGTCTGTGTGTGAGAGTGTACGAGTACCCGGTGAGGAAGATGGCCCAGCGCGTCATCCTGGGCGACATGTATGTTGGTGTTTGTCGCCTGCGAAGAGTCCAAGGAGGGGCTTATGGTCCATGAAAGCGCTTGATGCCAGCCACGATGGCCAAGGCTTCCTTGTCCAGCTGGCTGTAGTTGTGCTCAGCTACCGCCAGACTCTTAGAGAAGAAGGCGATGGGGGCTTCCGTGTTGTTGGGCAGTCAGTGGCTGAGGACAGCCCCGACTCCATATGGGGGGGGGGACTCCATATGATCGTAGGTCAATACCAGCGGAAGCGTCTCGTGGTACTGTATCAGCATGCTGTCCGAGGATAGGAGCCCCTTGAAAGCGATTTCCTTGGCTCTACCCCACTTCCAAGGGGCCGCTTTTCCCAGAAGGTGATGCAGTGGCTCAGTAATTGTGGCTTTCTATTTAAGGAAAACGCTATAGAAATTTAGCAATCCTAAGAAAGCCTGAAGCTCTGGCTTGTTTTTGGGGGCCGGAGCTTCATGAATTGCCTTGACCTTAGATTTGGTGGGGTGTATGCCAGTGCTATCTATTAAATAGCCCAGGAACTCGACTTCCTGGACCCCAATGATGCACTTGTCTCTCCTCACACGCAGACCCTTCTCTTGGAACCGCTTCAGGGTGAGCCTAAGCCATTCCAAGAGTTGAGACCTGGAGGTGCCGGAGATTAGTACATCATCAAAGTACGGCACCACCCCTGGAATGCCTTGGAGAAAGCGCTCCATCATTGATTGAAAAATGCCAGGGGCTGCGCTGACTCCAAATTGGAGGCAGTTGTATTTAAATGCGCCCCGGTGGGTGACAATAGTCTGAGCCTCTGCAGTTTTTTTGTCGACTGGCAGTTGCTGGTAAGCCTGGGCCAGGTCCAGTTTTGCAAATATGGTCCCACTCCCAAGTGAATGCAACAGATGTTGCACCACTGGGACTGGGTATGCGCTCTGCTGTGCATTTAATGGTGCATTTATAGTTGGCGCAGATGTGCACAGATCCATCATGCTTCAGTGGGGTCACAATGGGGGTCCCCCATGCAGCATGATCAATTGGTTCCAATATGCCTTGGGGAATTAGTTTATCTAACTGAGCGTCTATCTTAGGCCGAAGTGCAAATGGAACCCTGCGAGGCTTAAGCCGAATTGGGGTGATTGAGGTATATAAATTGAAAGAGATGGGTTTCCCCAAAAATTTACCTAAGCTGCCATCAAAGATGTCCTTGAACTCTTCGAGGAGCTTGTCGAGTTCATCCTGCCAAATCTGATGGATTCTTCTGATTGAGAGCCCTAGAGGTTCGAACCACTCCACTCCCAGCAGGGTCGGGCGGCTGTCCTTGACGATGGTGATGGGTAGGTCGCCCTTGAAGCCGTGGTAGCTGACGCTCAGTGAAGCTCTCCCCAGGACCCCGATGGGGTTTCCGCCGAAATCGACAAGCCTTGCGTGTAGCGGCTGCAGTTGGCTCTTTGAGATTTGCGGTTTCAACTTTTTGAGCTGCTGCCAGTCCATAATGGAGTAGATTGAGCCCGAATCTACTTCCATGGCACATGGAGTCCCTTCTGCGTGCACCGTCACGATGAACTTTGTGGCATTGTGGTCATCGGTGTGGGCAATGGTAGTTTGGTGGATCGCTCTGCTTCGTGGGTACCCGTCTCCCTCGCGCCTTGGTTGATAGGACCGTCTGGATGTCCTCTGGTTATTTTGGTTTTCCGGCTTGACTTTTTCCTGGACTGGTTCTGGAGCTCTGCAGGCCTCAGCGATATGGCCTTTTCGTTGGCAATGGCGGCAGGTCGCATCTCTCCACCAGCATCTGGCTCTCACGTGGTCGCCGTTGCAGCTGGCACAGATCTCCCCTCGGTCGCCATTTTGTGCGGTCTCGCATCTGGGTGGTCTGGAGACCTTATGGACCACCATTTCCTCGTCCGATTCGGATCCCGTGGTGGATTCCTCGGATGAGGTCTGGGGAGCTTTCTTAATTCTGTGGACTGCCTTGGCTCTTCGCATCGCTGCCGCTGCCACCTCTGATGTTTCTGCAGCTGTGGCCTCTTCAATTACGTCTTTTAGCGAGACCTTACTCCTGCTCAGCAACTTTCTCTGCAGGGAGATGTCCCGCATCCCAAAGACGATGCGATCTCAAATGGCGTTGTCCACGTGGTCGAACTTGCAGATGGCAGCCAACTTCCATAGTGCTGCCACAAAGTCCTTTATGGATTCGCCCTCCTGCTGATTCCATTGGCTGAAGGTGAATCTGTTCGCCATCGATGTGCCAGTTGGGGCGTAGCGTTCCTGGAGAACATCTTGGAGGTCGCTCCATGCCATGGTCTTGATGTCCTGGGGTGCCACGAGGTCGATGGCCATCTCCAGGACTGCCGATTCGCAATGTGCCAGGAACAAGGCTTGTTTGCAGTTGTCCTCCAGGTCTTCATAGCTGTTGCTGGTCAGGAATTGGTGGAACCTAATCATATAGGCTTTCCACTTCTCCTGATCGGGGTTGAATGGTGCCAGCGAGATTTGTGGCGCTGGCATGGTTCTTGTGCTATCAGCTCTAAGTGACTCCAGCTCAGTGACTTGCTCTGTTGAGTCGGGCTGGGTGGCGATCGTGCCATGAGGTTCTTCGCTGTGGTTCTTGAAATCCTTCGTCGCCAGTGTTAGATTGGCACAGGGAAAGAATACGCGAGCAGCGAGTGGTCCGTTCAGCACTTTATTTAGAGAGAAACAGAACAGCCGGCTGTGTTACCGGGCTCGCCTTATAAAGGGAGTCGGCAGGCAAGCTGGCCAATGACAGATCTTCAAATCTCCCGCCGATGGACTAGCCAATCCGGTGGGGATGCCCATATACGGACAAAAGATATGACAGTTGGAATCCAAACTGCAAAGTGAACCTCTGATAATATGAGATATTCAGATGAGATGACTGAGGTATCTGAAACAAGCTGAGCTTTTGGCAAAATGCGTGTTATGATTCCAGATACAAGCTTGTGTACTTGCATACCATGGTTTGATGCAAGCAGTCTTCTCCTTGCCTAATCTATGGACATCACTTTGTAGCCAAAAACAAAGAAGACTTAGCAACTCATTATAACAGTAAACACCTGGAATCTCCTGCTTTCACTAACCTCCTTCAAGAACCAAAACATCTTCAGGATGTTGTAGTCCAGAACAGTGGTGGGTTGCTCCTGGTTCGCCCAGGTTCACTCACCCGCCCAGGCATCATCAAAAATGCTCTGCATATGTGCAGAAGTGCCGCATGCTACCAATAGCGAACCGGTAGCGCCGGGATTTGAAACTCACTATTGGTCCAGAATCAAAGGGCTCTAGTTTCCCCAAATTCTGTTTTGTTTTCAACTAGAGATACAAGGCATTGAATCTGGGAGTATCTTCTACATGTAGATTACTATTCTTCTTCTTATCAACTGTGATCTTCTCCCAAATGAATACGATGTGCTTACTTACATTAGGCATACAGTCTATCAATCTGATATGAGAATAATCCCCCTTCTGCAGATTATTTTTGTAGCCTACCTGGTAAAAATGGAAGGTTATTTAAAAAAAAAAAAACATCTAGCAGGTTTCACCAGTTGACTGGTGAGAGGTTTGTCTTGTTTTTGTTTTGCTTGGCAGGTCATCACAGGTCTAATCCATGTAGAGAGCAACCATGTTGGTTTCTGTTTTCAGTATACATCTGCTTGCCACCAAAAGATCTGCTTGCCACCAATTAAATTGGCCGCTTTGCCATTTTGGATGGTTTATCTTAAAATAAATATGCAAGTAGTGGAAGAAGTGGAAAATGATTTTATGCAATTGAGATATATAAATAAATGACTCCAGAAAATAACTTATAAATAATGCTTGCTTTCCAAGCAATACTCTCATCCTTTTCACATGCACAGCTGGATCTTCTCTCTCCCTTGCAGGTAAATAATTTGTATACAAAATATTAGCAGTAGAGATGCTCAAGGTCAGACTGAACTATTAGATTGAATGGATGCTGGCTAATGATTTTATAACAAAGACTTTTTTTATCATTGATATGTGATGCTTGCAGAAAGCATAACAATTGAGCTTTTAGACAAAAAGCATAAATTAATCCAGCTTGCTTTCTCTATGAAAACTTCCAATGAATTTGTCAGTTTTTGCTAAATAGGATTTGTCTGGAGGAGGTGTTCAAAAGGAAGAAACCCAGTGACTATTTTAAACCCAGTGACTATTTTAAAATAAAATTGTAAAGAATACCGCAGAACTAATCATGTCTAGGCCAGGCAGTTAGATCTTTTGATGTTACATTTCTTAGGAGAAGAATTGATAATGATGAAATTTGCAAAAAGAAATGTGTTACTGAATTAAGAGCTCAGTTCTTGGCCCTCCAGCATTCTTGTTATAAAATTGTTTCTCTTCTGAATGGCCAGGTATTGCCAATCAGTGCTCTGAAGCTGAAAACCATGAATATACTGCATGATTAAGTCAACTTGAAATAAACCCATTCTTTTTATGTCGCAACGGCTGGTTCTAAAACCAAACTGTTCTTTAGCTGAAACCTTTTCATGGTTTGGCATTTTGTAGAAATGAGCAACACACTGTATGTGATTGTTAGCTGGGATTTTCTTTTCTTCCTTTTTGTTTGTTGAAGAAGTGTTTCTTGCAGATAAAATTTGAATAATCTATGTGGTTTAATTTGAATAATTTATACACAAGGCATCACAGAGTTGTAATTGTAATTACAGTGTTCAGCTCAGCGGCAGTACGTTTGAAGCTGAATGCTGATTGTGGCACATTTCTTATGCTCTGCAATTTCATTTTGTTTTTGGCAAGGTCTTTAGAGTATTTGGTGTAGGTTTGGAGCCTTTGCCAAATTTGTTAAAGAAAGTTAGTCAAAGAGCTTTTTTTTTAAAAGTCTTTTCTCTAGCTGCCCACCACCACATTTGAAATCCAATTTTGTTTGCTTCTATCACACATTGAAAAATAAAGATGACTTTAAAAACCCAACCAACCACTCCTGATTGGTGAGAGAAGAAAGAATTTCTTGAGGAGAAGCAGCTGCTCTCATCAAAAATTTCCTGAAGCAACAAGCCTAGAGTATAAACAATATTGTATATGGATAATTGTGGAACAAAGTATGCTGTTTCTTATTTCTTTATTTGGTTGTTCCATGAAGATTAACCCTATGCTGTATTCATGAAATCAACAAGGAAGACATAGACACAATCATTGCTTGAATTAAAAGGAAGGAATTATGTTGCCTTGTCAAAGGGAATATTCAAGAAACATTATGTTAAATTATTTATTAAAATATATATTAGGGGAAGGAGTTTATATTTTTCTCAGAGACAGATCCTTAATACCTGACAGATTTTTTCAAGCTTAAAGTCTTGGAAAAAGAAAAGTGGACTTCAGCCATGATTATTATCCATGCATGGAGCTTGACTTTGTTGACCTGAGATTTTTAAATTTAAGATCTTCAGTTTCATATTAATCCTTCCAGAGCCTTGTTACCTGAATGGTGGTGATAGAAATTGCAAACCTAGGAATTCTTGGTTGCAGCAGACAAGATTTGCTGCAACACAGCTCTAGCTAAGAAGCAGGGTTGCAAAGATAGAGGAATCCTAGGGCTAGAAGTGACCTTGAAGGTCTTCTACTCCAATACATTGCCCAAGGCAGGAGATCTGATTGCATCCTGGACAAATGGCTGTCAAATATTTTCTTGAAGACCTCTTGAAGACCTTGGAGCACCCACAACTATGGGAGGCAAGCTGTTCCATGGATGATGGCATGGCAGATCTATTAAGTGAGGTGTGCTTTCAGCTAGAAATTGGAAGACCCAATGTGTGCTTTTTGGGGGCTGTTCTTAGAATTTCTCGCTATTGAATTCTCTACCTCCTGTCAAGAGATCCTTTGTTTTGACCTGCATGATAAGCTTCAGTGCCACTGGCATCCAAGGGAAAAGTCTCCATTTGCTGAGCTTCTATCTGTCAGGTTGTTTGTGAAGCAGCTCCATTGGAAAAGCAAAGAAACCATCTCCTTGACTTTATTGCTGCAAAAATAAACTGCCATAGTGCATACAAATGATGGATTGGTTTAGTATTTGTAATAGTCTAAACACTTGACACAGGATATAAAGAGAAAAATCCATCTTTGTTATCATCTGCAGGCAAGACTTGGAAGAAAGGGGAAGAAGGCATTGGGAAAAGGAAACAAATCCAAATAATTTTCTTGCCTTGTGATAAACTTGGTACAGTATATTAAACTCATACTTGGCTTAACACACCTGTGTTGTCTGGAAATAACCTGCAGAGGATTGTATTGAGTAAAACTAACCTAAAGCAGAATTAAGCATGATGTCTAAATGCAGTCTTTCTCTGTCAAATTCCAAGTTCTATAGAGACAAATAACCAAAACAGCTATATAAGGTCATTTCCAGAGGGCTTGAACTGGATTTGAGCCAGATCAACAGCTTTCAGTGCAATTTAAGGGTCTTAAATCCCTTTATTCAGACTTAATCTGTGTGAGATTGCCAAATGTTCAAGATGTAGTAGATATCTACTAAAAACAAATAGATATAATACTGTGTTCCCAAGATATCTAGCTTCTAGAAAAAGAAAAACAGGGATGGAAGTGATTAAAAGAATCAGTACTGATTAAGACAAAGGAAGTACACAATGAAAATCACACAACTGGGTTAAGTGTTTCCTTGAGGAAATAGAAGAAGCGGGATATATAAGAATAAATTTCAGAATTACTTAATTAAAGGCAAAAGAGCAGATCTAGGATGAGATAAAGAGTCTTGTCTTTTCAATATAATTTATCAAATTTCTCAGTGGTTTTTCTCTGCATCTTACCAATAAGCACCAAATAGGAGCAAAAGAACTGGTGATGTATACAGCTGTGTCTACAAATAAGGATTAAATGCTAAAGCTTTCTCCACACATGGTTCATCTGTTCAGGGGTCAAAGTAGGCTTAAACTTTGTAATTTCAGATCATAGATGAAAATGTGACAATCTTTAACCAGCATTGACATTTGGAGAACACAGATCAGTTCCAATAGATTGGTTGGAAGAAGTGTAATCAATGTATACATTTTATTAGAAAGTCATGTGGCCTGCAAACAAGCAAGGACGAAAGTAGCTAAGGGTCTTTGAAGGCGTAATAGATGCACTGTTATAGCAGCCCTCGGAGAATCCACAAGCCCCAAGGACCACTAAAGTTTGAATCCTGCTGCATTTGAGTGACAAGAGAGGGAACAGGAAGAATGGGGAGTAGGAACCCTTCTATCTATCCAACCAACCTCCATTGTTCTTTCTGCATCCATTTCCACCTCAGAAAAAGAAGGGGTGTATGCTTTGAGAATAGGAAAAATGGGAGGGAAATAAGCATGGAGCTTTCCTCTCTTTTGAATTGCTATTTTAAGAATTTCCTGAATATTTTTTTTCCCCAAGGTGACAGGAATTGCAAATAGGTTGGCCTTTCTACAATATGAGTGAAGTGTTCATGAAGGGAAGATAAGCAAGGACAGGAGCAGCTTCTGAGTTGACAGCCAGCAATTCAGTATGTGGTGTAAATTGGCCCCAAGACAAAGGGAAAAGCAAGTACACTGCTGGCTTCCCCCCGGGGGAGATCAATATTCATTGGGGAAGATGCCTATGCTTATTAGGAAAATGTCATGCTGTTGCATGCATCCATAACATTTCCTCTCTTTATCAGCTACAAAAAGGCCCTTAAAATAGGCAAAAATGGCATTTCTGACAAGCAGAGAGACATACATTGAATCGGTTTAGCATTCATCAGGGCACAACGATAGTCTGTGAGAAAATGTGATTATCTGGCCAAGAACTTCACTTGACTGCATAAATCTTGCTAGTAAGAAAGGAATCACAATGTCAAAACTGTTGAAGGAAGGTCTCACGTGTCTTCATTTTGTCAGTGTATCCAGGGACAAACAAAATGTATTGGCCTAATCACAAAGTGTATTCTATTAATCACTAGAGGAATCCCAAATATTTAACTGTACTCCATATATACAGTTGCTAAATTTCATCTTGCAAATATTTAAGGCTATTCTTTGGAAGTTGGTGCCTTCAGACACATTCAGTCCTGATGTTTCCCAAACAGTAGAATCAGCTATCACTAAAAACTAATGAAATTCTAAACCGAAAGATACTGTGAAAACTTTAGAGAGGTTTATAAAAAATCATTTTATGTAAAGAATCTAAAAGAAATCATACATGGTAGCTTTATACCGCAGTCGAACCATTTTCTAATATTCTGTATAGATATAGCTGTGAAAAATCTGGAAAAATATGTTATATATCCTAGCTTGAATTCTGCATGGGCAGGATTGGCGAAAGTGTATGGATTTCTGCCTTGCAATTGCTACTTCAGTCAAATCATCCTACCTTGTGCATTTATCAAGAATTATTGAGAGTTTTCTTCTCACTTACATGAATTCATAGGAAGGTCAGCCAAAAATGTATTGTTTCTTGATCTAGGCTCCACCTCTGTAGAATACCTTAACCTTTGGAGATATAGGTAGTGCTCTCTTTACTGTGGTTTAGGAAGTAAAAAAGGAGCTGTTCTGCAGAGCTTTTAATGGTTAATGTTGTGGATCTGAATGCAGGACTTTAATGTAGATTTTGTTCCCTGGGATGCTGGGGTAAATTGGTTTGTTTTTAGATTATGGATTTTATATGTACTCTAGTAAACAGCTGAGAATCCATGTGGAGCCAGAAGTATACAAATAAGATTAATATTCCTAATATTTTTATCTTCTCTTCCCTAACTCTGAGAATAGGAATAACAATAAAATACAAATATACATTTAGTTTGTGTTCTCCAGGCTGAGGGAGATCAACAGTGAAATGCAGATCATGGTTTTTGCAAATGCTTCACCTAGCATTCAGTGAGGCTTCCTCATGAAACAGTCCAGAAATGCGGTTTGCCTTACAGTACTTATTTTATAGTCTAGGTGGAACTTGAATTTTGTGAGACTGGTGAAACGTGACCTCTACTATTAATGTCATTAAGCCTGCAGAACTCTATTTAAATGTATGTATAACAAGCCTGGGCTACTGATATTTCAAGAAAGCCTTAAAATACAAATATTTGGTCTGGATTTTCTTCCAATGCGCATCTGAGGATTGCTTTTGGAGAATAGTCCTCTGTGTGCAGTTGGCTCATGCTACAGTATAGTAGAATGAATAAACTGAACTTTTAACAATACTGTAAGAGAGGCCCGGTACCTCCAGGCATACCGTATATTCTTGGGTCATCTTATCTCACTCTTAAAAGATAAAGTTCCCCTTGCACATATGTGCTAATCGTTCCCGACTCTAGGAGGCAGTGCTCATCTCTGTTTCAAAGCCAAAGAGCCAGCGCTGTCCGAAGACGTCTTCATGGTCATGTGGCTGGCATGACTAAACGCCAAAGGTGCACAGAATGCTGTTACCTTCCCACCAAAGGTGGTCCCTATTTTTCTACTTGCATTTTTTATGTGCTTTCGAACTGCTAGGTTGGCAGAAGCTGGGACAAGTAACAGGAGCTCACTCCATTACACAGCACTAGGAATTCAAACCGCTGAACTGCCGACTTTTCATTCGACAAGCTCAGTGTCTTAGCCACTGAGCCACCATGTCCCTATATCCCACTCTTAGAAAATGTATTTACAAGGTCTTTTGAAGAAATAATGATTTAGCTCAATTCCCATGTTCTCAGCCAATTTCACATGGAGAGATCTTTGTGGTGATTCATGTGACTTCTTAATTATCTGAAAGAAACAAAGGAGTCTCAGGAATGAACATCATTAACAATAGGGACAAAACAAATTCAATGGGTTGCAATAATTCATGAGTTTGGATATGGAAGCAAGCAAGACATCTTGACCTCCCACTGGGGCAGAATGGGGAGGAAGGCAGGGGATTTGCAGCATTCCTGTGGTCGGTCATAAGGGCAAAAGACCACAGTGGCACTGCAGAGCCACCATAAGTTTGAAACAGGGTGGGAAGGTCTGTTGTAACTTTGAATGGGCATTAAGTGACCGGTTATATTTCGAGGAGTGCCATATTTGCCTTTAAAAAAAACCACCCTCTGCTGATATTTGCCTAGCAGACATTTATTTTTTTCTAGAGGAGAAAAAAAAGGGTGATGTAAATTGTAGGTATTACTACATAAGAACTTACTTGTGTAATGCCAATCTTTGGCTTTGTGCAAGATTAAATGTTTGAGCTGCAATGCAGGTAAATAACAAAGAGCAGTAAAAACAATTAAAAAGAATAGACTGCATTTATACATCTGCAGGCAGCTGCCATTTATAAATCTGGCTGGAGGAACATTGAATGATGTTGTTTCCCAGTCATTTCCTCAACTTCTCCATTTAACGAGACCTTGGCAGCTTATTTACCTGCTAGCAACCCCTTTTCTCCTAGGGTCAGTGCTCTTAATTACAATGGTACTTGTTTATTGCTTTCAGGTCCATCAAGTATTTTTTGCTATAACCCCTGCTTTTTGTTTTAAAAGCATCAATTCTATAATGTCCATCAACCTCACTGGGTGTTCAGATTTGACAGGCGAGATATCAGGGAAAGTTTATATACAGTGGCATTTAAAGCATGCCTGAAACTGCCTTTGTGTGTGTGTAAAAAAGCACAGTCTGATTCAAGTAATAATGAAAGACGTTGTGGCGGTTTGTACCAAATCCTGTGCTGGGGATTCTGGTTCTCATTTTGTATTATTTCTTCAAATCTTCTTCCTTCAAGTCATCCTTCCTTTGGGTTCTCTGCTCATTAGCATTTCAGTGTCCTTGGACCTCCTCCTATTATGTCTCCCCACTTCATTGCATAGCTCTTTCTCTTGTTCCAGAGTACACTGGTAGGAAACTTGCTATTCCTGAAGTCAAGATGTTGGACGCCAGCATAGACAATGTCTACAGGTGATGGGGTCTGTAGCCCAACTTAAGGAAGACTGCAAGTTTTTCATTCCTGCCCCTAAGACTGCGTGGAAGGTCTTTCCTCAATCGTTCATCATCTGCTTCAAACTGAACAGTCATCCTCACTTCTAGAATAATGATTTATTTTAGGAATTCCAGTGTTTATGAAGATCCTACATTATCACATATAATTTAGGTAACAGATGCTGGGGGCTTCACTGACACCTCGCAAATCCTGTATTAGATTACAGCACATTTATTATTGCAGTGTTAGTGCATCATAAATATGGCTATAAAATACTCTAAGTTCCTGGTTACAGCATTATTCATTATAAATATAAAGATACTTTAAACCAATCAGATACTCTACTTTCCTGCCATGTGTAATTTAAATAAATGACTATTGAAATGATTCGAACAATCCCTCCGATCAACACTATCAGTTTTATAATGTTTTCTAAGCCATAACTGTGAATGGTAGAGCTGATTCATGATATTTGTAAGTGGTGGACGCTTAACAGTCCCATTACTTAATTGCATCGCTTGTATTTTGCACACATATCATTACGTGTTCAATTTCTAAGCCCTTTTTGTCATTGATAGGGATGGAACATGTCTCTCAAATTCCTAAAGAAAAAAAATGACAGGGACATTGGCCCAGTCTGTCCAATCTATTTCTGAGTTGATGTTTTGGGAACAAAATGAAGGATGACTGCATTGCTTTGATCTCCTTAAGAAAAACGGCCGGATATAAATTAATTAATTACATTTCTGAACTCAGGACAGATTCAAGAAAGCCACAAAAATGGTGCATCTAAAGTAGATTTCAACACTGAGCACTTACTGTTTTCTTTTCATTGCACTTATGTTATTCCATCATAAAATCAACCAGAATTGATGCCATGGCTAAGGACTGACAGAAAGCATTTTTGTTTGGGCAAGGCAGAACACTTAACTTTTGCTAATCCTTATCTTTCACCACAGCCTCCCATGATCTCAAACGCCAAGTCCTACAGTAGAGGATGTGGTGGCTTAGTGGCTAAGATGCTGAGCTTGTCGATCAAAAGGTTGGCAGTTCAGCCGCATAACGGGGTAAGCTCCCACTACTTGTCCCAGCTTCTGCCAACCTAGCAGTTCGAAAGCATGAAAAAAATGCAAGTAGAAAAATAGGTGGGAAGGTAACAGTGTTCTGTTACCTTTGACGTTTAGTCATGCTGGCCATATAACCACGTAGACGTTTTCGGACAGCGCTGGCTCTTTGGCTTTGAAACAGAGATGAGCACCATCCCCAGAGTCAGTAACAAGTAGCACATATGTGCGAGGGGAACCTTTACCTTTACAGTAGAGGAACTCCAGAACAGTAGGATATATTCCCTGGAAGGTCAGTGGAGAAGTCACTTTTGAAATCCATCGTTCTGTCTTAACCAATGAGAAGCCATATTGGCTAGCAAGCATGGATTGGAGGGTATAGCCCTCTTCTATAATGCTCCCTAACAACTCAAGGCACACAGTCTGTGAGCAAAGTAGTGGCTACCTCAATTCCCCATGAATTTTTCCACTCACTCCCATTTAAAATAATCAAAAGCCATGATGTCATTGCCATGATGTCAATCCTGAAGCTGATCTGACTGAGGCCATTTTGAGGCTTCAGTGTTGCCACACTGGAACTGAGGGATAGGGTGGAGGAAGTAGAGATAGCTGGGGTTTTGTAGCCAAAACAAAATACTTTCTTCTGGGAACCAAGGACATTCCCAAAGGTGGTCGGAGAGAGGAGAAGTTACCAGGCAACCGGACAGCACCATTATTGGACCATGGAATTGATTGTTTGGGGAAGGGAGAAAACTTTTACTTTTAATTAGGTGAAAACCACGAGAACATTCAGAGTCGGTTTTCACCAGTTTGTGCCAATATCCAATAAAACTATTCTTTGAGGAATCTACCTGCCTCGGAGTTTTGTTCATTATGGGTGTATTACTTGGAACCCTGACACATGACAGGTGGTAGTGAATCCAACATTTTGTGGTACATAAAAAAAGTATTTCCTTTCATTGGTCCTGAATCTCTATAGGCTTCATTTGAATGAATGAGTTCAAATGAATTACAGGTAATCCTTGTCTTACAACCATTTATTTAGTGACCTTTCAAAATGACAGTGGCACTGAAAAAAGTGAGCCATGACTGTTTTTCACATATACGACCGTTGCGGCATCTCCATGGTCATGTGATCACAATTTGGATTCTTGGCAACTGGCATGTATTTATGACAGTTGCAGTATCCCGGGATCATCTTTTGTGGCCTTCTGACAAGTGAAGCCACATTCACGGAACAACTGTGTTCATAACTTAACAATTGCAGGGATTCACTTAACAATTGTGACAAGAAAAGTTGCAAAATGGGGAAGTTAACAACTGTCCTCCTCAGCAATGGAAGTGTTGGGCTCTGTTGTGGTTCTTAGTTGAGGATTTCCTGTAATGTATGAGAGGAAAACAAAATATTTTTTTATCCCTTTCCCCCCCTCCATGCTAAGCATGATTTTATATACTTGCTCCCAGTTGCTCGACTTCACCACAGTGTAGTATTCTTTAGCCAGGGATAAAAAAGACAACTGCAACACTATATCCAGATAATTAAAAAAAACCAAATCAAATACAGAAAAGAAATGAAAAAAATCATCTGGAATAATAATTATAAATAAGTGAATAAATAACTCACAGAAGCATTTAAAAGAAGCAACGAAAATGAAAACTGATCATTGGACAAATAGAATCACTCTAAGGTATATCACATAGAGGAACGGTACCCTCATGATGCAGTAATATAATTATTTTTCTGCAGCTTCTCATTCTGACCCCTGAAAATTCAGAGGAACAATAAATACGTTCCTGTCAACTTTTAAAAAACAACAGCAAAATCCTCCCCTAAAAACCAAACCTTGGAGTGTGTTTTTCAAGATGTCCTTGGTGAGGAATATTTGTTTTGGAGATTTACAGTAAATGCCACCTTTGTCAAAGTTATCCAAGATGAAATGCTTCACTGATTCATGATGCCAACGTACTCCCACCTGCCCCCCAAAAGAAAAGAACCCTTAATAAAAGAAAACACATCTAGTTCAGGAAGTCTCTTGATACTGTTTTGTAATTTTGTTCACCAATAGCCCGTATTTAAAGCTAGGTCCCAGGAGTCTGTTTATGAGCGGAAAGTGCAAAGATAAGCAGTTATTTTAGAAAATGTGGCTCCCTATTGATGTATATTTCACTCAGACTGTATATCTTAATTGAAATGAAATGTGCATGAGACCCTAGGGTTTATTTTTAGGTCTATTGAGGCATTAAATAGTTGAAAAGCAAGATTAGGGAAAAAAGAAAGGCACATTATCTTTAGTGTTTCCGCAGTGGGCACCAAAAGCTCTCATCATCTTGTGCAGAAGTAGAAAATATATCCATTCCAAATAATCCAGTAATGCTACTATTATCTTCTTTTTGACCTTTTTTGGGGCTCAACCTGCAGTTCCTTGCTATTTAACCTTCTTACTTATCCTTTTGGGGCTTCACCCTGTAAAACCAGGGCTCCCTAAAGGAGCCCTGGTGGCGCAGCAGACTAAAGCACTGTTATTAACATCAGTTGCCTGCAATTACTGCAAGTTCAAATTTCACCAGGATCAAGGTTGACTCAGCCTTCCATTCTTTCAAAGATAGGTAAAATGAGGACCCAGATTGTGGGGGCAATAAGCTGACTTTGTATAAATATATAAAAAAGTATGAAGGCTATTGCTTAACGCATTGTAAGCCACCCTGAGTCTCCGGAGAAGGGTGGCATATAAATCAAATTAAAAAAAAAAACTTACTCATTTTTAAGGTACAGTACTCTTTTGTCTAAGCCTTGCATGTTATCTCCATTCTGTAACATTATCTTTTCTAAGGTCCTCCAGCTATTCTTTCTGAGGGATGATATTATTGAATATTTGTTAGATTTATATTCCACTTTTTGTCCAGGACAGTGTAGATGCCATTTCATCCTAGAAAAACCTGGTCATAATATGGGCTCACAGAGAGATAATAGGCTAAAAGCTTCCCTAGCTGAGAGTGAACTTGAATCTGGTCTCTACAATCCTATTCATATCATTGGTATACTATACAAAAATCTTGCATAGTTTATGTAGCAGGGTATTGAGATTTGATTCAATGCTATTAGGCAATAAGTTTTACATTCTGCATAATGGTGCAAGAATAGCTCTGCTGGAACAGGTCAAGACTCCATCCAGTCCAGAATTCATCTGTTTAAGTCACCAGGCTGGAAACTGGGAATCTGGGAGTTCTAGCCCTGCCTTAGGCACAAAGCCAGCAAGATAACACTGGGCTAGTCATTCTCTCTCAGTTCTATAAAGAAGGCAAGGACAAACCACTCTCAAAACTGACTTGAAGGTATCTTTGTCTTACCCTCCAGTCAACTGAAACTTGACATGGTTAACACCCTCTAACAGCTTCTAGCACTTTTGCTTGTTTCATCCATTCTTCCACAAAAGAATTGAGGTATCTTTTATCAAATTGTTGAAGTTTAGCATCGTTTGAATTAAACTGATTTTTCTCTGAATTTTAGTGTGTCTCAAGCGGAATTGTCTTGCCACCACCTCTGAATCTCAAATTTAAATTGGACCACAGTTCACTTCCCAGATATATTCAGGAAGTTCAGAAGCATGGATAGGGGAAAGAGAAGGTACTTAAGTCCTTTCAGATGAAGAATTCCTAAGGAGCCTCAACATTGCTCAGCATGCAGTTCAGAAGAATAAACAGAGCAGCAATATAGAAGATCAGTGGCAGCAGAGAAATGCCTTCGAGCCATTCAGAATTGCCGGCACCCTCTGTCATGCTATAGCAGACTGGAGCTAAATTCTTCACTTAGCTGTGGTGTTTTGTCAGTGCCAAGAGCTACAGAATCTCCATTATGCCTTCTACAAGAAGTTGCTGTACTTTTCTTATATTCTAGCTTTCTGATTTTTGAAAATATTGTTGAAAATAATGTATTAATTTGCCTGTGTTTAGGTAGATAGTTCACCCTCCCTTAGTTCTGGCACTATTCTGCTATTTTTCAGATAGGTTCACAATTAACAAGATTTGAGGATGGTTACTAATTCCGGTGGGAGTAAAAGAGAACCAAACAAATTCATGAGCTATCTAGGACTATCCCCCTCAGGGAATTATCATTAGCTCTGGAGCAGCCGGCCTCCAAAGGCCAATAGGAGAGAACAAGAGCAAAAAAGGGATATAGTTCCATCTCCTGGTGGAACATCTCAGAAGCATTGGCCAGGATGAGAAACAAAACACTGTGCTAAATGGGGCTTGAGCTACTCTAAAAGATCTATTCTTAGGTTTTCATAAGGTGGATTCTGTTATGTTTCTGAACTGAGAGGAAGAAAAAGGCCACAAAATAAATTAAAATAGATATTTTGGTGACAGGAAGTTTGATATCATATATAATTGCATTGTGATAAAAAAAAGTTCTTTTTTCCCAAGACCTGTCCCCATTCCATTTTTCAAGTCAAAACCAAATTATATTTTAGAGATATGAATGTCATATTATTCTGAAACCTAATGCAACCATACTTGCCTTGTCAAAAGGTTGTATTGGAGTTAGCTACTTGTCAGTTGTACAATAGATTTCCTTCTTCAGCACTGACAAGTGCAGTGCGCATTGCTACTCTTGACACTTTCGATTTCTGTCCCTTTATTCTTTTATCTCCAAGCGTTTGATCTCAGAAAAGTGACTCGCATCATTTTTAAAAAAGTATATCTGCAGTCTTTCTACTTGGAACCCCTCGCTAAATAGCTAATTAGGTAGCAAAGTGTTATAAAAAGTAATTGCATTGATCCAAACCAATAATGCTTTCTTGGTTTTATAATACTAGGGTTATATTATATATGTTTGAGAATTACAATGACTTTAAGATGTATCTAGGATTTGTCTGCTTCTCACAAAGAAGCAATCAGTGCTTAGAGGAATCCCATTGTCTTCAATTCTGCCCTCCCAAGTTATACTGTTATACTATTTCATTGTGATGCGGAGATGGTATTCCTGGGAGTGTTGTGTGAATGACTCAGGAGTTTTTGCCAAGAATATATATTGTTAGGGCATGTCAAAATTTTCAATTTCCAAACATTAGGGGTGCTTAAAAGTTGTGACATGCCTTGGGGATTGTAAAGATATTTTGGTTATTTTAATATAATTTAGGTGTGCTTGGTAAGCAACTACATAAATATAATAACTTTTTAACATTTTGTTTGTTTCATTTATTATAGTCCTGGCAGGGTCATTCGAGGCATGAAAGACTTCCCAAATGCATAGTTAAAAACAAATAAGCACCTATATTGGGCAGCAGAGATAAAGGAAGATATTGAAGGCAGATGCTCTCTTTAGTGACAATTGCAGAGGTATTAATTCATACAACACAGGAAAAGGCAATGGTAAATCATTTTCATTAAGAACTTCACATGGATAGCAAATATAAGAAGATGGACAGTAGAGTGCTGATGTACTGTATGATGAGGTCCTCAGGTTACACTAGATGGCCCTCAACATGCAACTGAGGAAGAGCCAAGGATCTTTTGCCTTATTAATGTCCTAAAATTTTCATTTGGTCTTCCATTCAAGAACTAACTCAATCTGACCACACTTGGCTTCAGAGATCTGCCAAGATTGGAAAGATACTTAATACTACATTAATGATTATAATATCTCTTGGCTGCCATTTGTATTTAACTTCTTTTTTTGTGTTGGGCTTTAATCATTTTAATTGTTTTTATGATTGTTCATTGTTCAGAGTCACTGGTTTGAGAGGGGTGGCTATAAAAATTGAGTATTTAAATAAATAATTGAAATACAGAAAAATAGTTCCTTTGATTTTTGACAGTGTTTATTACAATCATCTTAAATACGTAGAATTTGGGTTCAAGAAGAAAAATATTAACAAATGCATTATTAATGTGCCTATTGATCTATCTGTTCATTAGTTAGCTCTTCCACAATAATATTAAGATATTATCAAATAAAATAATAAGCCAAAAGTTGATCACCATGAAGAATAGCTTCAATATGTGTATACCCTGGCAGGAGATTTATATTTGTTGCTTAAAAATTTTAAGGTCTTTTAAAAATTCATCAAGTGATATTGAAATTATAATATTTTCTAACCTTCAGGCTCTTTGTGACAAAGCCATATTAGGGGCTTACATTCTTCACAAAGAATTCCCAGGAATAGATGTCTGATTTGATATTTATTTATCATTTAAATTCAGGTAAAATACCTCCTGCTTTTGTATTTCTCAAGAAACACTCAGGGTGATTTACATTATAATTTAAATAAGGACTCAGTCAACAATTATTCTGAAAATAAAAGCTTGAATTGTTAAGCTTATTTAAAACAGAGAAATTTTTGTTTATTTCCTTTCTCAGCTTATGGGTTCTCGAGATACAGATGGAAACAATGTTTTCTCAATTCCTCAATCGGTGGTGTGTATATGTGGATCTATACATATTGTATATCTACGGCTGAGTTTACACAGCAGAGTAACATCCTATAATGATTGGTTTATAAAACATGGTAAGCCAAAACAAAACTAACCGTATCATTGAGTTTTATGTGAACTAGTTGGATCTTTGGTCTGTTCAGGCAGGGTTATTTTCCGGATATTTTATTTTTATGAATGAACACTGTATTAATTTAAATAATCTGACCCACTATGGTCTAATTCTGTTAAGCATCAACTCATCTGCTACTGTAAATTAATGCTTTTTGTGAGAACATCACTTATCATGTAGAGTATAGTACAATAGCTGCAAAATGAACATTTTTCTTGTGAAAAACTTTCCATGGGTGAAAATATTTTGTTATCCAAATTCATGGAGCAGCTCTGCTTCTGTTTCACCATTCATGTACCATGTGAATCAACTTGCATATAAGTTCTAATGTTATGGAGGACAAAGGTGAACACATCTAGGTGGAAGCCCTCAGGTTCAAAGGCAGAGAGTTCTCATTACATTAGAGGGAATTGTAGCTTGAAATGTCCTATCGATAGGTTCATTCAGATGCCAAGCTGAGCACACTGACAGAAAACAGTACAGAAGGAGGAAAGGCAGACTACGATTACAGGCTGCTAAACTCATTTCACCTGCAAAGGGGAGAATATTGATTTCATTCATCTCACTTAGCTGTTAGTATGACTCAAGGAAAAAAAAGGGGGGAGGGGAAGAGTCTATGTTCAATGACATTAGCTATGAAATGACACCATTAGAGCTGAGGAAATAAAAGGCAGCTGCTGAAATGATAAATGTAACTTAGTTAAATAAATTTAAAAACACACTTTGTCTTCATAAGGAAATGGAGCAAGAACTGTGAGTTCTGAGTGTAGCTTTGGTCTGTGTGATGACCTTTACAACACACTTGGTAATAAATGAGGTTTAAATTATGGTGGATTATTCATAATTCATTCATAATTAGCATACAAAAACAAGCAGGTGCAGCCTCCATAGTTTAGCAATCACTGGACTGAATTAGTTCAGTAATGGTAGACAAAATGGAGAACACTTGGCAAGACCCACTTGTAATTTTGATATTAAATCAAATGTTTCTAGAAGTTCTCCCCCTGGGGGCCGCCGGTCGACATTGTTTGACCGACGGCACCCTGAGGAGCCCCTCTCTGTGGGAGCATACTGGCCGGTGGGAGGCTCTTGGCGGCAGAAGGCAGTCTCGTAGATATCCAGATCCTAAGCCATGGAGCGCTCTAAAGGTGATAACCAACACCTTGAATCACACCCGAAAGACCACCGGAAGCCAGTGCAGCTCACGCAGGAGAGGTGTTATATGGGAGCGCCATGACGTTCCCATAATCACCCACACGGCTGCATTCCATTTGTAATCCAAGGATTTGTGGGAGAGAATCTGGTACCTTGAACAGGATCACTCCCTCCTTTCGCCCATGCATTTGCTAATCAAATGCAAGGCTTGTTAAGTGCACACAAGATATTTCAGGATGGGGAAGGCCATGGGGGAGCCTAGTGATGGAACAGCCACCAATCTAAGACTACCCAAGGCCTCCCCGACCCACTGAAATACCTCATGCTCCCCACAATTGCTTCCCCCCACCCAACCTGCCGCGCCAGATCACTTACCTTGTGAAGATCTAGCAAGCAGTCTTCTCTTCAGCCTCTCAGCCATGTGCGCCCCTCCGACGCTCTGTTTGGGCTTCCGCAGGCCTCGTCTGGCATGTTGCCGGCCGGCATGTTTTGGCCAGCATGTTACGGCTGGCAATATACAGGACCAATGTTGCAGAGTCTCTGCAGTTGTTTGTAAGAGCAAACAATTGCCGTGGTACTGCAAGATTTGTAGTTTTGGGACTTGTTCGTAAACACTAGGGGCGCTTATCGCGTAACGTCGATCGTTCTTTAAAGAAATGCTTGTAACCTGGGAATTACCTGTATCATATTTGGAAGGGGAAATACATAGGAGGTATACTAATCAATACTAATCTATCACAGTATTGTTATTATGGTAGAAAGATCTAACTTTCCCTCCCTTTAGAATTTTGATTAATTTCTAAGGTATTGCTTATATTCCATTATTTGTAGATCAGATGTTTCTGGTCTAAATATGGCTAAGGTAGTCATATTAAAAACGAAGGGAGCAAAAGCTCTAAGTTACCATGACTTTAAATGAACTGGAACTATTGTTTCCCAATTTCAGATCTGTAGTGCATTCAATAGAAGTTAGTGCCAGTAAAAATTAGGAATGGCACTGAAATCCATTACATTCAGATTTTAATGCAAATTGACTTCATTCACAGTTCCTGAACGTTTTTGCAAAATGAAACAGTCATCTTCTGTTATTCACACTTTCTCAATTTTGGTATATGGTTTCCCAAACAAAGCACCGTGTACAGAAATACATATATTATGGGAAAATGCACAAAATGCAATGCATGTGGATGACAACAGTATGCAAAAATGTTAGAGACAATTGCTTTTAAGATGCCATGCACTGGAAAAATGCACAGGAAAATATCCTTTTTTTAAAATAAACACAGGATGAAGCAAAGTTAAGCTTGATTTCATATATTTCTTATTTTTCTCATAAGCATCATAATACCTGTTTGTTATAAAAAATGTCATTTTAAATATTCGGAGGGCAAATGTGTATAATGTTAGATAAGAATTCAGAATTGAATCTGATTAACTAACAGTGAGTGATTTTGAGCAAATCTCTTTGCTGGTTTTTAGTTTGCTTTCCCAGCGTTATAGATAGAACAGTTTCAAACAGCCAGATGACTTTTGCGATCCTTCAGAAGTCTGAGAGTCTATCAGATTCACCAAAGGTGATGGCCATTGTTCTGGTGCAGAGCCACTCACCTCCCGAAATCCCAGTGTTCAAACTAGAGGGCAAATGGCAGGCTCATCAACAGCTGGGATGATAATTTGATCCCCATTTTTGTTTTGCTGTTAAACTCTGTACTTTGCTGTCACAGATCAGAGTTAACCTCCTTTAGCAGCTGTGTAAACTTGATATTTCAGATGCTCCATTGGCATTTAAGCTCTACAAGCTTCCTCTCAAGTGAACTAATGAACATGCGAAACGTTTTCTTTGGATTGGTAGGAATCCTGTAAAGGTCAAGTCCTTATCTTCTGAAGTTTCATTAGTGTGTAATTAAAAAGAAGAATATTTACAGTTGATTGCACTGTCAAAACTGAAGCACCATTTACTTCTTTTAGTGATCATGGGCAAAGGAAGGAGGAGGTGGTAGTGTTGGCAGCAGCTGAGCTGGGAAGGCCTTTGACAATCCCACGCATAGCACCAGGAGACATAATGAGAAATGTGTTATACTCATTTTACTGTTCTCCCTCAAATATATATATACCTGAAATAAATACCTCAAATATTGGATACTAATGCCTAATGATTTGGTGTGCTATTATTTTCAGAGAATTCATTTAGACACATTTTTGCAGAGCCCACTGCAAATATGTTCATGGAAATGAGAAACAAGAAATGGATGTGGGGCAACCATGATGATAGAAAGGACTAGATGACCTACAACAGTGATCTCCAACCTTTTGGACCTCAGGGACCACCAAACTCATAATTTTAAATCCCATGGACCACTGGGAGGGGAGGCTCAGCCGCCTTTCAGGCTTACCTGTCTGCTTCTGCGAGGCCTTCAGGTGGGAGGCCTGACAGAAAGTGTCTAGTCCAGGCACACAGCCTGGGAACCTCTTTTGCATTCCTTCTCTCAAGAAGCTTGGTCAATCTGAGTGAAGGAAAACGAAGACAGGCAGATTGACAGTGGCTTGCTGACATTGGTGGGAAAGTCAGTCCCGTATTCCAGAGCTGTGGTAGTCACAGGACTGGCCCTTTGGTCATCCCAGAGCAGCTCCTCCACCCAGGTGCACCGGCCTGCAGAGGAGCTGCCTGCTCCCTGGCAGGCCAGTGCACCCGGGTGGAGGAGCTGCTCTGGGATGACCAAAGGGCCAGTCCTGTGACTACCACAGCTCTGGAATACGGGACCAGGCCATGGTGGGGCTGGAAATCTCTGCCATAGGGGGTGGCACGTGCAATGTGCAACTGTGCAGGTGGTGCAACATGCAAAAAGGAGCACAGCCCTTGCTGGCCTGAATAAGATAATGGTGCTGTTATAGAGGGGTGTGTATGTGTGTGTGGCCCAAGTGGGCTGAAGTGGCAGTGGCGATGGCTGGAAGGTGCAGGAGTGAAATGCTACTTGCATTTGCATGACATTAGAATTCTGCCTTCACCATGGTATATTTGTGCCAGCTGGTGGCACCAAGGCAGCCTTTGTCTCCTGCCGTTTGGGGCTCAGAGTGGTAAACCGCATCCAGGAAGCACTACAGCTTTTTTCCATTTTATCATTTCTTCCCTACATTACAGTACACTGTTCATAACTGTCCTATTTTAAATTTAATCAGCATCAACTTAGAATCTTAACCTGTGCACCATTATTATTTTTTTTGCACAACATAATCAAGGCAATGCAGCAAAGAAAGCAAAGCTAACAAATCTCAGTTCCCCCGCTTCATGCTAAATTTCTTTTAAGAATTTCTGCTCATTCCCATTTTAAATACATAGGCATATTCATGCCTGGGATTTATCCACCAATCTAATACAAAGAGAAGTCTTTAAAGCCCAGTGATGTCCGGAAAGGGACGGCCGATGTAAATTTTTAAAAATCACAATCAAAGGTGATTTGGGCAGCTAACACTGGAAAAGCCAGCTTTGGAAAGCGCCAGCTGGATACAAAAAGAGGAAGGGGTCTTTTTTTTTCCCCAGAAAGAGCCACAGGGAAAGAAGGAGAAAGAGCCAGTCGGCTTTGTACAGAAAAGTCAGGCAAAGATACCTCAAAAATATCTCCAGGAGGAGGAGGAAGGGGAGGTTTCCTCCTCCTCCTCCTTGAACCACTGCTGCTCTTCTTCCTTTTCTTCTGGGCCGTAGCCACCCAACCTCTGAAGCTCCAGTATTTCCACCTCATCCAAAATGCTGGGGGCAGAAGGATGGAAGGGGTGGTGAGGGCTTTGTGGGATCCCCCTAATGTGGGATGACTTGAAATAGACAAAGGACTCGGCTTGGCATACGAGAGCTGGCGCTGGGCTCGACCTGCCAGCTGGAGGGGAGCTGCTGCCGGGGACTGATGAGGGGGCGCTTGGGGCTCAGAGCGGTAAACCATGTCCAGGAAGCACTACAGCAGAGGGAAACAGCCGGAGTCAATCCTGGCTTTGCTGTCCATTGCAGATGCTAGATCGGCCCCCTGCAAACTCTCATCTCTCGAGGAGTCCGGCCGAAGTTTCCCGTGCCTCTTCAGCGAGTGCTCCTTGAGAGATGAGAGTTTGCAGGGGACTGATCTAGCATCTGCAATGGACAGCAAAGCCAGGGTTGACTCCGACTGCTTCTCTCTGCTAACAGGCAGCCAAGCTAACTGCCTGAAGGACCCCATCCTGTCTCTGGGAGTCAAAGCGCTGAAGCGCAAGTGGCACAGAAAACCTTGGCTGGGCTCCCTGAGAGAAATGCAATGATTTCTCTGCGGATCACCTAAATTTTCCCATGGACCACCGGTTGGTGACTGCTGAATTACAAGATCCTTTCTAACTCTGTTAATGTAATCTAATCCAATCTAGTTTCTGATATTAGTGATCTTATGCAGGAATAGGAGTTGAAAACAAGGTGCAAGTAAACCATTTGTGCGGAAGCAATCCATTTAAGAACTTTAGAGCTAAGGCGATTCTTATGAAGTCTTGGATAAGATGTTATGTTTCTTTATTCTTTATAAATTGAAAATCTTGGTGGTCCTTGGAAGAAAGACTCTGATCTATTCATCTATAATAGGAAAACATCATTTTCTACCTTGAAAATAAACAATGATCTGTATGTTTTCTCTCTCCCTTTTTACATGCATGTGACAGGATCAAAATTTTCTATTTTCAATGTTAAGCTAGCCACAGTTCTTTGTGCATTTGTGCTCAGTGATTTGTTTTAGTATAGATTATCCTCTTTCTATTTCCAACTTTCTCAAACTTTGCGGTTACTGTCTGGCCTGTCCCAGGTTAAAAGTTCAGTTAGATTTTTTCAGACCTCACACAACAATTCTAAGAAGAGTTAAGATTTTGCTGAAATTGCAGCCAATGTAAATAGTATAAAGTACAGGTAAAATTCAAGGCAAGGCAAAACAAATTTCATATTCCAGATAGTACGCTGGAGAGCTCTGAGTGAAAACTACTAGCAGCTGAAATGTTCTGGAAGACTACAACTGAATTCAGTAAGCTGGGGATAACAATGCTAAGAGGTGGTAGCAAGATTGTTCAATCTAAGAAAGATCATGATTTTCACCCCAAATTTTGGAGTCTGACTGAGGATCATGACTACCTATCATGTCACAAATATATTGCAACTTCAAAATGGATTGGGCCCATGACAGCCAATTTTCTCCATTTTTCAGCATGACACACTTTGGGGTGGGGGGGGAGGAGATAGCTTTGGAATGTCAGTTCAGACATCAACAACTTCCAATCTCGTGGGAGGCAAGATCATCCCAACAGGTGCTGGCGAGAGACTGGAAGAGGTTACCAAGGAGTTGCCAGAACACCTAATTGGACAACGTGATCTGTGACAAGGAAGTAAGGAGCTGTCTAATCTTTAATTGTACTGAAAACACGGGAAATAGTCAGAGTTGGTTTTAAGATCATACATGCCGAAATGATGTACTCAATAAAGCAGTACTTTGAGGAAACTGAAAGTCTTGGAGTGTTGACTCATTTGGGTTCATCACCTTGACATATATGCAATTTAAAATTTAAAGTGTGATTTCTTATTTTTTGGGATGAAAGGCAAGGAGAGGGGATTGAAATGTGGTAGACAAAGTTCCCCATAGTATATGCTCATGACAGGAAGCTGTAGTTTTTAGTTTTGTGTGAATTGACTTAATGATATGATGAAAGGTCAAGTACAGTATATGGTTCCTCCTACATCATTAGCTATATTTTATTGATTTTATGCAAAATGTATGGTGACCATTATGAATCACCCATATTTACTTTGAACAATACTCCACAGCAACAATACTGTGAAGTAAATTGGGATGAGGGTCACCTAGGGTTTTTCATTCCTAAGGCGGGATTAGAACTCACAGTCTCCTGGTTTACAGGCTAACCCCTTAACTACTGCCTCTGACAGTTCCTGTGATTTCCTTTCTTCAATATCTGCCATGAATATTATCCACACCCATAGAACAAAATATGGAATATCTAAACCTCAAATCAGAAAGGCTAATATCATGGGTAGAAAATCTCTAATTCAAATAAATATATGCTAATTCAGCAATTTGAAAGTCTTTGATTAGCACAGCAGGGGCAAACTGATCTTAATATTTTGCATTCTAAAAAAACAGCAATCAGTTGATTCATATTATAATGTGAAGTTCTAGAGGAAAACGGCTATTGACTTTTCTTTTTAAAACTGAAATGCATGTTCAGTTGCATAAAGATGAGCATGGCAGATATTAAACAACAACCATGAATAGATCTATTCTTTGCATTTGTGAAAGCACCACTTTTTCTCTTCAGAAAAAAGAGGGAAGTGCTTTCTTTTCTTAGAGCAGAATTTTATCTTCAAAGAAACTGAAGCTTCATGCTGCAACATCTTGAGCTGTTACATTTATGCAATGCCTTGAGCAACTGTTTAGAGATATAGAGGAAGATCAACTGTGAGTTTTCAAAGCAAATGAATCAGAGCTTTGATCAAACACATCAAGAAGGACTGCTTGAATCAAGTGCATTTTAGCCATATGCAGCCCCAAGATAGTCTTCTGAAAACATTAGAGTAGCTAAAGAAGCTATCATATAAGATAAGCAGGTGGATTTTTAATGGCTGCCTTTGTACTACAAACATTGCCAGAGATAGCTAGCCATTCTTCTACTGTGTCTGTTTATCTCAATCTGTTTTATATCTTATCATAATCCACTCTCTGTGCTAGGGAATAGTCTACCCTCTTCTGCTGTTCAACTAATACAATGTGTGAAATGGATAATTGTAAAGGAGTCTATGTATGTGTTAGTCTGATTAATCAGACCACCCTTACCCTTTTGAAGGATTCAACCAAAGAATGGAACTGTTATCTAGGAAGATGATAAAGAAAGATGGATCTAGAAAATCAACTGAAGTGCACCGTCCATATAACTTGTATTATATAATGGTTCTGAAAATATATTCAAAACGTTGTCATACATTGACTTGTAAAGCCCTAAATAACTTAGGGCCTGGCTCTTGTTGGAATTGTCATTCACACTATGAACTCAGATCCACAGGAGAAGGTCTCCTGAAGGTGTCTCCATTTAGAAACTTGACTCTCAGGTCATAGGCCTTCTCTTGTATGCTTCCCAGGTAGGAAACACTCTTCCTAAGATGTGTACTAAGCCCCTTGTCTCCTATTATTTAGGAACTTTCCTCTTTTCCTCTAGCTTTCTTTCTTTCTTTCACAACTGTTAACATTAATATTTAACCACTGCCCAAGTATTTGATATTTTCCACTTCTGCCATATTAAAATAACATTTCAGTGGAAACGTTCAGCAGAGAGGGTCTGAAGGTCACAGCTAAAATTTGTGGTAGCCTTTTGGGCTTTGAGCCTTCTGATTAAACAAATATTTCTGAAATAATCAAAAGCTTTCATGCTGTTTTACCAGCATGTGAAGGAGGCAAACAAACATTTGAGGGAAGTAGTGTTCAAATTATGAGGGGAGGGAGAAAAGGGATTGATTCCTTTAGTGCAGGAGATTTTAGAGGCCATAACTTGGCTAAAACTAGAGGACTGTATCCCTTTCATCATTAAAGCATTCATCATTTAAAGTTTTATAGTCTGGATGCAATGATTGGCAGGATCTTGCTTCCTGTATAAATCTCAAGAGATCCCACAGTATCAACTAATAAAAGGTGGTGGATTAGACACAGAATTGTAATAACAGAATGGGCTAGTTACAGTTCTGTATAGTTCCACTGTTCCTGTCTTTAATTCACTTTCCATGCTATTTAAGAAGTGACTTTTCATGCTGTTTAAGAAGTGAATTATGAACTATAAAGTTCCAAATCAAATGGAACAAAGTAGTCATCCACTCATGTGGGACTGAGATCTCAATAGTTTAATTAAAAATATTGATAGGATTGATCCCTAGACTCATTTCTCATGCTATAGGAGGACCTGACTTAAGACTATGCTTGAATAGCTGATGAGACTTTTGTATCTCAGTAAGGTCCAATATATTTGCAAGGGGATTTCTTTGTGAACTTGCTATGAGTAACCATTTTAAATTTCCCATAGATCTGTGGAACAACGAATGTAGTGATGCTCCAAGGCATTAAGGAAATTAAAAACAGCAATTACATGATGCTCCTCTGTGTAGCTACTAAGGCAGTGATACAAATGGGTATGTCAGCATTACTGGCCAATAGAGATAGGAGAGCTTGTGCATTTACTCTGCACAAAATTAAATTCTCTGTGTAGGTGGAATTGACCCATTTGAATATAGGAAAGATGCCCAATTATGTCTTCTACACACTCCCAGGATTGTGAGACGATTAATAATCAGTGTGGCATTATTTCTCAGAACATGCAAAGTGACCCTTAGGTAACTAGTAGAATTTTAATCAGTTATTATTTTAGTGTTTATAGATAGCAGATGAAAGTTCAGTCAATTTCTTAAGCTATATTAGTGTAATGAGCCATATATAGGTCCCTATTGTCTTTGTATTTATACGGCAATTTCCTGATTAATATCAATTAATGACACGCCAGTGCACATTGGAAATGAATGATGATATTTCAATCTTGCTTAATTACATTATACTCAAGATGGAAAGAATAAGATGAGTAATCATTTGTGCTGTATTTATTTATTTATTTATTTATTTATTTATTTGTTTATTTATTTATTTATTTTCATTTATAAATATTTAGTTAACTTTCTCTCTGATGTTAATAGGATTCAATTTTGGCTGTAAACTTAAAATATATGGTTTGACCATCCACTAATCTGAATTTTAGTGATAAATGAAATCAATTGTCTTACCAATGTAAAGTGACTTTCCCAGTAGCATTGTACAGTGTTTTAGAAGATGGAGTAAAAGAAGCTGGTTTGATACCTTTTGGTTTTTGCTTGTTGAAAAGGATGCAAAGTGGTCTAGAACTATTTCAGATATGTATGTCTATCACTTGTTAGCAGCATCAAATGGTAAATCAGAAATAAAGAGAAACACGACATTGCGGACAAAAAGTTACAGACTGCCCTTAAATGTCAACTCAGCTAGTGCTTGGGATGGGATCAGTTCACACATTTGCTGTCGACTAATGGGGTGACGTTCTTGTAAATGCGCTTTGGCCCTGAGCTCACCTTAGTGATTACTGCATTTTGAAGCTGGAACACAGTGTCATCAAATGAAGGGTTCAGGAAAGACTCCGGTGGCCTAGGCCCTAATTCTGTCCTCCATGTCTCATCCTTGGTGTGGAAAGCCCATTACTGTTTCTTCAAAAGTAATTTCAAAATGCAAATAGGCTTGCTAACAGATTTTGTTTCAGAGAGATTGTCAATTTCCATGCCCTATGCTCATTTATTTTTCATAAAGAATGAAATATGGGGCAGAGATTTATTTGTTGACAGTTATCAGCAGTAACTCAGCCTCAACACTGACCTAAATTTTCCCTGCTCAGAAGCAGTGAAGGAGAAAATAATGAAGGCTGTGTTATTTCGGAGATGCAAAAACTTGAAATTGCCAGAATTTATTCAAGCTCCTTGAATGTCAGAAAGTTCAGGCCTCAAGTTTTAATGTCCTGAATGAGCCAGCAAATTCTTTTGTAAAGGATTTCACCTTTGTAGATTTTCAGATTGCATGGAACAGCTCCAAAGGTCCCTCTTCTTTTTTCCTTCAACATAAAAGGTTGAAAAGGTATTTGATATTTGAAAGTTATGGATGCAAATAAGGAAGCTCAATACTGCAGAGGCTATATATGCTTCATGAGATGCCAGTTCAATATTAGTCTAATTATGGCTTTGCCCCATCCAATGCAGTGACTGCAATTGCCACCTGAACCCTTAAGCGGCTGTAGGTTCATTCTGCCAACTTCTTGTGGGTGACATTTTCAATATTTGTAATAAGTAGAACAGTTATGCATCATATGAACCAACTGTTAAGGAGGTGCCTCATACACAGATTTCTCCTGTGCATGGAGAATGTGAAAACTTTCCTGCTATAATCACATCCATTGCAGTACATTAGGTTTCCTATTTGCCTCAGACCTAGATAAATGAACTCTGGCTAGCAGATTGCCTGCCAGAATACATTGAGGCTGTTCCCACTTTATACTACCATCCCAACTCTTCAGCCTGCAGTTGGGTGGCACTCATTAGAAAACTAGCCTATACGAAATAGATGGGCAAGATTAAAAGCTGGAGGACATATATATAATTTGGAGGTTGAGGGTTGCAGTGGAAATGTAAATGGACAGAAAAGGGAGGGGGAAAGGCTCTCAACCCCTCTATATAATGCATACTTATCCCCTAACTTGAAACTTCTAGGTAAACATAAGTAGGGACAGATACCTTCCACAACTCTAAACATACCAAGCAATACTTTTCCTTAAATTCTGTAATATTTATTTCCAAGTTGACGCACAATGGATTTGGCAGCATAATTCAGTTGTTGCTTTCAGTGGGTGAATAAGTGTTATGCGATTGGGGTGCACAGCAATAGTGGTATTCACTTATCTTTGTTACCGGTTCGCAAATGTGAGCGTGTGCGAGCGCGAGCTAAGCATGTGCAGAGTGTCCGTGATGACGTCCAGCCTCCTGCCACCACCACTACTGGTTCTCCCGAACCAGATAGCTCCGGCTCAATACCACCACTGGTGCACAGCAAACACACAGGGCTTAAATAGTTAACTTCTGAGTTTCATCAAAAAAAGCTTTCCCTTCATTTTGGCTTCCCGTGTTTGAAAACCTATTCATCTTTCAGAGTAGCTGGAAAAGTGTGCATTACCCGTGAATGGCTTAGCTCCTGCCAGGCCTGTGGAGAGCAAGGCTTTTTAGTTTTACAAGCTTCTTTCAAACACAATGCTGGTTCCTCCCTGTAGCCCACCCTTGTAGGACATTTCAATTTAGAAAGTGTGGAACTCACATCAGTGGTAATTAGAGCTTTTGATTCAGTTTTGACATCTCATTATGAAACACTACTTCTTCATTTTCAGAGAGTAAACCTAAGATTATAATATGGCAGCCTGGACTGGCTACTCTCCCCAACGGTTATTTTGGCTGGCAGCCAATTCTCTAATATACTTCTACTTGGTTGCAAAAACATTCCCATCAACCATTTTCTGTTGACTCCCACTCCCCCGCCCTTAAATACACTGCTGTTAGCTAATTGCAGTTGAGTTCTGTCTGACATAAAGGATTATTTTACCTCAGGAAGGGCTATCAAAGAGGTCATTTCCCAATTCACCGGAGAATGACTAAGAAGAGAAGGAGTAATTTTTCCACCTTAGCTCCTACCCCTCATTCTGATGAGCCTAACTGGGATGGTGGGTGGGAAGGGAGAAGAAGAAAAAGAAATCTGGCTCAATATTACCCACATTTTTTCAACAAAAATGTAAAGGAAAGGAGAAATATGCATATCAGTCAAGCTCCATATACAATAAGTGTCTACAATACTGTCGTCACTTTTGAATTACTTTTTTCTCCCAGCAGATTATGTTTTAAAAGGTCCGCATTTGTTAGAAAGCATGGCTTTCTCAAGGAAATATATTTTCCTTAAGTTAAAAAAAGGGGGTGTTCTATTAAAAAAATAAAACAAACATAAAATATATCCTCATTTAAATAGCTCTAATTCTTTACTTGGCATGTAAAATAAATCTGAGAGGGGTGATATTCATAACATTTGATTTTTACCTTTGTTATTGGAATTTACTAAAATTCCTCAGAGCCCAATTTATAGAAAGCAGTCTGATTTACATTCCCCTTACTTTCATATTGCACCTATGAGTGACTGAATGATGTAAAAGAGGACATATCAATATTTGGTCTAACAGATATAGATGAGGTTATATGACAGAGTCATGAATTCTTGCCGTATTTTTTATTGTTAGCATTTGAATAAGTTAGTATTTCACCCAGTGATCACTATATGAGTGGCTTCTTGAGAATATGGAAAGCATTGTGATATTACTTAATATCCAGTCCACAATAGGAATACAGAATACAGAGACTGCTGGGCATACTTCAGTAACTGGAATTAATACTGTGTAAAAGTTGGGGCAGTTTAGGTAAGACTCTTAATTCATTCCAGGTTTCTGATTATGACTAAGGACCATGAAGCTCTGTTCTGTCTTATCATTTTTGTTTCTAAAAAATAGAATTGATACGTTTTGATAGTGAAACAATTATTCTGAACTATTAGTAGATGCTGTGCCATGGGAGTTTGGCTATACAAAACATCAATTTATAAAATTATGATTATCAGATTGGGTGCAAGCTGATTTTTCATCATGTTAGCAACATTCTAATTTCCAAAATATCCCTAAATATCCATCATTATTTTTCTGGACAAGTACTGCATTTCCAAATCAATAGCTTGGCTACAGCTTCCTTCCATTTTTATTTTACACATTGATGATAAGCGACTTTTGGGATCTAGAAACCTTTTAGGAAATTGAAATGAGGGAGCACCCTGAGTTCTCTCTCTTTTAAAAAGATTCAATGAGGCAAGGTGGGCAGAATAGTAGGTTCTAGAGAAAGAATTGAAAGGAACTTTAAGATTAGTGGGACCCCTAAGACCAAAAAGACTCAGTTCCTCTGGGAATTTTTACAGACTACCAACTTGGGTCATTTTTAGACTATTTTCCCCCCAGAAATGCCATGGACTTTTTGTTGCTTGTGTGTAATCTTTCTGCACTGGTGACACCTTATTTGTTTTTCTGCCTCTCTTCCTACAATGACAGCATAGGAATGAGATTGTGTGGTTTTGTTAGGCAGTTCCCTAGAAACAATCCCTACATGCCAGAGTAGGCAGATATTTCAAAATGAATGAATTGATATGGTTATATGCAGAAATACTTATTCCATATGTTTAAAATTTAAAGCCACTGGAGGAAGGAGGAGCTAGAAGAATTTCCTTACTATTGTCATTAATAGAAATATAGAAAGTGATAGTATAACTATAATAAAAAAAGCTTTACAATATGGTGTTTTGAACATCACAGATGAGGAGAAGAAATGAAAAAAGTTTTTTCCCCAGGAAAATTGGATTTGGAGCCAAAATCTATACATTAGTGAATGGTTTTTATATCTGGGAGTTTAGTTCTCAGCCTGAGACAATATTTTTTATATTAACATCAATAGTTTACTTGCAGAAAATGATGTTTTGTGACCGTTTAAATCCACACCATAGAAACTCTTTGAAGAGAGAGCATCCACAAGCTTTTCTCAAGGTTTCTGAAGTGCCTACCACTCCTCCTCCTCCCCCCCCCACCCCATCCAATTCATTCCAACAACTGCTGTGGCTTTCAAAATCCCTTGCTGATTCTTTTATTTCTTTGCCTCTGGGATCACTGTCTTTTAACTGTATACTTTCTCTTTATTTCTCTCCATGCTTTGTTATTTTTCTCTTCAAGGTGACAATTGGTCTGCCATACGGTAGCAGGTCTCATACATATGGTCTTAATACCCTGTGGTAAGAGACATATATCTGCTTCATTGCAGCCTTATTCAATACCCTCTAATTTAAAGCATATCATTAAAGATTTCACTTACATTATTTGGAGTACATAAAAGGGTATTTATACATTCAAGATTAGCATCTGAGACTGGAAACAGGACAGATAAGGGATTGGCAATCTATATATGCAGACCAGCATGCAAAATAATTAAAGGAAATATAGCACATGAACGTCCTAGAATATGAAATTGCACCTAAAGGAATAAGTTGACCCACTGGTCACAACCACACATTGAACAAAGGATTAGAAGGTATTGTCTTAGAATCAAGGAGGATAACTTGATTTCCTACCAAGAGTCCACTTATAGACAAGGACTTGCCAATTCAGAGATGTCTCAGAACGTACAGATCCAGCCTACCCCAACTGGTAATGATTTCTCACTTTCGGCTCAACCCAAACTTCAGAGAGCCTGAAGAAGATGGTGCCTTCTTTGTAAATTGCAGGCCTGAACAAAATGTGGGTATTTTGTACATAAAATTTTGTATATAAAATTATCTGCCAAAATGTCCTACCTGTCAATGACTATTTTAGCTTCAACCACAACAATACACAAGCAAATAATAGATACAAACTGCAGAAAATATGACTTCAGTAACAGAGTGGTCAATGCCTGGAATGCACTACCTGACTCTGTAGTTTCTTCCCCAAACCCCCAAAACTTTAACTTTAAACTGTCTACTGTTGACCTCACTCCATTCCTAAGAGGTCTGTAAGGGACATGCATAAATATACCAGCGTGCCTACCGTCTCTGTCCTAATATTCCTTTTTATTTACTCTTTTCATGTATTCAAATTATGTTTATACTTTTACCTGTTATCTTATATATGCTTGGCAAAATAAATAAATAAATAAAACAAATAAATATTTAAATGCTCGATAATAATGTCAAATGTTTGTCTTCTTATTTATACATACAGTCTAATACAGTACATTCTCTTCCACGTCTTACTTAAATCTCTAGTTTGCAATCCATTTTCAAAGTACGAGATTTTCAGAAAAGACTTGGAAGACACCATTTTTTATAGTTGGCATCCGTCAACTTCTCAGAACTACTAGAGAAAGTTCTTATTACAACAGGCAGAGCTCTACAACATTTGACTGTCTTCTTTTTTTTTTTTTTAATAAAATAGTTTTTATTGAATATAAATATTAAAAAAGACATACGTAACATATACACAACAAACATTTATACAACATTTACACAAAAAGAATATAATTTCTTCTTAAGCATTTTTTCAGAGTGACGTTCTACAATTCTACTTATAATATATTCCTTCACCTTTCTTTAATCTAATAATATTTTTTATTAGATATATATGTATCAATCGGTAATATATCCCCTATATTTTTTGTATATTTCTAATTTTTAACCAATTATACCAATTATTCCATATTTTATAATAGTCTGATTCTTCTTTTTCTTGTAATTCTTTGGTTAACCTATCCATTTCAGCGCATTCTAAAATTTTCCCTATTACTTCTGTTTCACTTGGTATTTTTTCTTGCTTCCAATTTCTTGCGTAGGTTATTCTTGCAGCAGTTAATATGTGAATTGTAAGATATTTGATATCCTTAGGGTATGATTTGTTAAATATTCCTAATAGAAATGTTTCTGGTTCTTTTTCAATCTGTGTTTTTGTTATTTGTTCCAACCATTTTTTGATGTTAGACCAAAATTTCTTTGCTGCCGGGCACGTCCACCATAAATGATAAAAAGTCCCTTGTGCCTTTTTGCACTTCCAACAAATTGGGCTATTTTTAGGTTGTATTTTTGCCAATCTGGTTGGAGACATATGCCACCGATAGAACATTTTCAGTTGGTTTTCCTTGTACGCCGTTGCTTTCGTTAACTTTAGGTTTACCTGCCAGAACTTTTCCCATTTTTCCAAAGGTATTGTGTGTTTGATATTTTGAGCCCACTTGATCATCGTTTCTTTGACTGTCTCTTCTTCCAGTTTATAGCGTAGGAGAAATTTATAAATTCTACTAATTAATTTATTTTCTGAGTCTAATATAATTTTATCTATTTCTTGTTTTTGATTATAAATTTCATATATTTTTATATGCTCTCTATATTTGGATTGTATTTGAGTGTAAGTCCACCAGTCTATTCCTCTGTGTAAGTCTGTCTCCAATTGTTGTTTTGTCTTTAGTTTGCCTTAATAGTCAATTATATCTTTATATCTAATTATTTTTGTCTTATCTGTTAAATTTGGGTGCCTAATTGATTCAGCCGGTGCTAACCAATTTGGTATCTTCATATAATGTTGTTTTTTAATTTTAAGCCAAATTTGTAATAGTGAGTTCCTTATTGTATGTGTTTTAAAATATGAATGTGATTTGTATTTCTCATCCCACATAAAGGAGTGCCAGCCAGTTTGAAGTTCGTGTCCCTCAATTGTTAAAATTCTAGAGTCCTTTAATTCTATCCAGTCTTTAACCCACGATAGTACTGCTGCTTGGTAGTATATCTCCCAGTCAGGGAGTGCAGTTCCTCCTCTATCTTTTGTATCCTGAAGCAGTTTAAATTTTATTCGTGGCCTTTTCCCTTGCCAGATAAATTTAGATGTTATTTTGTTCAGCTTTTCAAAAAACGGTTTATCTAATTTAATTGGGGTGACCTGAAACAAATATAAAAATTTAGGTAATATAATCATTTTGATGGCCGAAATTCTTCCTAGGAATGAAATATGTAAGTTTTCCCATTTTTCTAAGTCTTTCTTTGTTTGTTCTAGTAATTTATCATAATTGTTTTCTTTAATTGCTGATGTTCTTGTAGATAAGCAAATTCCTAGATATTTTATTTTTTTTGTTGTTTGAATTTGTATATTATCTATCAAATCTTTTGTTTGGATTTCCGTAAGATTTTTAACAATTAGCTTCGATTTACTTTTATTAATTTTTAGTCCAGCCACTTCTCCCAATTCTTCTATTTTTTGGAACAAATTAGGTATAGATTCCATAGGATTTTCTATTAAAAACGCTAAGTCATCAGCAAAGGCTTGAACTTTGTATTCTTCTCTATTAATCCTTAACCCTTGAATTCCTTGGTCTTCTCTAATTTTTTTCAACAGGATTTCCAATGATAGAATATATAGTAAGGGGGAAAGTGGACAGCCTTGTCTGACTCCTTTTGTTATATTAAATTTGTCTGTTATGTCATCATTCATAATTATCCTTGCTGATTGCTTGGTATAGATTTCTGCTATAATTTTCCCAAATTTTTCCCCAATTTGCATATTTTGTAGTTGTTCAATCATAAATTTCCAATTTTGGTTATCGAAGGCCTTTTGGGCGTCAAGAAAAACCAACACTGCCTGCTTCTCCGGGTGTGATTCATAGTATTCTAAAGCATTAAGTATTATTCTCATGTTGTTCTTTATTTGGCGTCCCGGCAGAAATCCATTTTGGTCTGGATGTATATATGTATTTAATACTAATTTAATCCTTTCTGCCAAGATTGCTGCAAATATTTTGTAATCGGCATTCAATAATGAAATAGGTCTATAGTTTTGTATTAACTGGAGATCTGTGTCTTCTTTTGGAATGATTGTTATTATGGCTTCTGTCCATGAATTTGGTATTTTGGCTTTCTCCATAGCTTCATTATATAGTCGCAGCATATTCTCTCCCAATGCTTCTTGCATTGTTTTATATATTTCTACCGGTAGCCCGTCGGGACCCGGTGTTTTATTGTTTTTTTGCTTTTTCAGTACTTCATCTAGTTCTAATTTGGTTATTGGCCTATTGAGAGTAATTCTTTGTTCTTCTGTGATTTTGGGCATTCCTGATTCCCCTATGTACTGTTTTATTTTATCTTCCTCTATTTTCCCCTGATTATATAGATTCGCATAAAATTTCTTAATAATATCTTTTTTGGCCTCTTTACTATGTTGAATTTCTCCTTTATCATCTTTCAATTGGTATATCATTCTTTTTTCCTGTTCTTTTTTCAGTTTATAGGCTAGCCATCTGCCCGTTTTATTTGCGTGCTCGAAATAGTTTTGTTTCGCTATTTTTATTTTTTGGGCTATTTCTACTTGGTTTATCAAATTCAATTTATGCTTAATCATTTCCCATTCTTCTCTTATTGTTTTGTTCTGGGGCTTTTCCTGGAGTTTTTGTTCTATTTGTTTTAGGTCTTTCTCTAATTTATCTAATTGTTTTTTCTTCTCTTTATTCTTTCTCCTCGTATATGCTATTACTAGGCCTCT
Organism: Pituophis catenifer annectens; assembly: GCF_029215685.1. NCBI lineage: Eukaryota > Metazoa > Chordata > Lepidosauria > Squamata > Colubridae > Pituophis > Pituophis catenifer. Next base: position 183,588,489 of record NW_027256881.1, read on the forward strand.
TATATATGCTTTTAAAGTATCCCATGTGTTTTGTAAAGAGGTTTCCTCTATTTTATTTATCTGAAAGAATATTTTACTTCCTTTTCTAACATCAAATTAAATTCTTTTTCTTTACATAATCTTTGGTTCATTGTCCATCTCTTACGTCTTCTTTCCCCTTTCCAGTTTATGAATAATGGATTGTGGTCTGCCCATTGGTTTGTGCCTATCTCAGTTTTTTCTACTTCTATTTTGATACTTGGGGTCATCCATGCCATGTCCAGTCTTGACCAGGAATTATGCGGATGGGAGTAAAAGGTGTATTGGGCCTCTTCTTCATGTGTTTCCCTCCATACGTCTGCCAAGTTTAGTTCTTCAGCCATGGTAAAGAATTCTTTTGGAAGTATTTCTTTTTTCTTTTGTTTTTTTTTCTCAGTTTTATAGTCTTTCTTTGCATTTACTATTGCATTATAATCCCCTATTACACAAATATCATCATATTCTAATTCTGCTAGTTTTTTATGTAGGTCTTTAAAAAAAACCTGTAGTTTTTGGTTAGGTGCATAAATCCCTACAATTAACATTTTCCTCTTTCCTATTTCTAATTCAACCATCACCACTCTACCTTGCTCATCGGTATAGACTAGTTTAGATTGTATTTTTTCTTTTACGTAAATCACTACTCCTTTTTTCTTTTTTGGGGCCAGAGATAAATATAATTTTCCTAATTTGGGGTTTTCTAGGATTTTTTGATAATCTTTTTGAATGTGTACTTCTTGCAGACATATCACATCTGCTTCTAATTTTCGTAATTTTGTGAAAATTTGATTCCTTTTCTTTGGGGCATTTAAGCCATTAATGTTTACCGAAAAGAGTTTGATCTGTTCGTCCATTGCCTATTGTATCTGTTTTTTTGTGTTTCTTGTTTCCATCCGTTCCCTAGGTTTTGCACCTTCTCTCTGTTCTCTCTCTTTTTCTTGCCTCTGTCTTATTTCTTTTTCTTCATTTGTTTCTATTGGTTCTTCTTCTTGACTTTTACTATCTGTTTCCTCCTTGCTTTCCTGTTCTACTTCTAGTCTAAAATGTGTGTTATGAAATTCTCTTGCCTTTTCTAGAGTGTCTATTTTATATTTTTTGTCTTCCCATGTAATTAAGATCCCCTCTATTGGCAGCCATCTATACATTATCTTGTATTTGATCAATAGTTGTGTTAAAAACTGATATTGTTGTCGTAGATTTCTTACCCTTCGGGGTATCTGTTTTAAAATTATAATTTCTTTTCACCGTTTCTTCTCTAGATTTCCTATAGGCTTCATCTCGGATTGATTTTTTTAAAAATTTAACATGGACTTCTCTCGCCAATCTGTGTCTTCTTATATAATTTGTTTGTACACGATAAGTTTCTTCCAATTGTCCTTTTATTTCTTCTGGCTCTTTTTGTATCATTCCTGCAATAATCTCCACCATCTTTCCTTCTAAATCCTCATTTTTTTCCTCTGGAACATTTTGAAAACGCAAGAAGTATGAGGCCTTTTCCATTTCGAGCATGGCCAAGGCATCTGACATTTCTTTGTTTAGTTGTAGGGTTTTTTGTTCCATTGCTTCTACTTTTAATTCCACGTGATCTATTTTTGTTTCCGTTTTCCTAATTCTCTGTTCATTTTCTGCTATAGAATTTTGAATGCCCCCAATTTTATCCTTCATGGTCTTAATATCTTCCTTAACTTCTCCTAATTCATTTCTGATCTCTGCATGGAACGTTCTCATTTCTTCCTGATTTTCAGCTATTTTTTCTTGTGTTTGAAGCAGTGTTTCCTGGATCTTTTGAAACATATCTTGTATTACATTAGGTGCCATTTCCAGTTTTTCTTTTTCTTTTTCTTTCCCCATCATGCTATCTATTGTTTTTTGTTGTGAGGGGGAAGGAGTCATTACTAACGTACTCGTTGTAGGTTTTTCCCCTGTCTTTGTTATGGTGGATGTTGTAGACATTTTTAATATTCGTGTAAAGCTTTCCAACCTTAACATCAATTATTAAGTTATTCCTTAATATCTCTTTTCCCCTCCAAATACTACTTATACACCACACAACTTATATATAGTTATATTATATTATATTGCCAGTTATCCCAATTGAGCAATTAATTCTTATTCCCAGTATAAATCTATTTACTTATCAATCAAGATTTTAATTTGATTTTCTTAATTTTCTAATTAGCAATCTTTTCAGTTACCCCCTTTTTCAATCAGTCTATCTCAGAGAAACAGTCAATTCATCTATTATTTTGTATAAAAATCAGTCTTTCACTTTAACAATAATTCCTTGTCTATCTACAATTTCACAATACAATTTATAGCTATAAAAATATTGTCAACTTATATATTTCTTTCAAATAATAAACTTATTAACTAATTAAACAGTTCAAAATTAATAATTCACTTAATTTTTATTTTCTTTAGTCCTTATTGTCTTCTTGTTTTACCTCTCTCAGTCTGTTCTTTCACAATCATAAAAAACGCAATCTGTGTCGTCTCAGTCTTTTTTTTTTTTTTAATTTCTTCTCCCAATAATCGGATCTCTGCATTCAATTTTCAAATCTTTTTTTTTAACTTGAGTTCTTATTATCCAAAGTTATTTGTAAATCCAGAGTTCAAAATCCAGACAGGTCTTCTGTATCCGTGAAATTCACCACTTAGTCCAGTATTTCAGTCTCTGCACTCGGTTTCCGAAGTTTGGGGTTTGAATCAGTTATAATTCCCAAGATCAAACGGCTTGTCTCTATATCCACAAAGTCCACAGGCTGCTCCCTTTGATCAACTGTAAAAGTCCGCAGTCAGGCCGCTTCAAGCGCTATTTCTCCTTTTCTTATATTTGCTTAGTCATTCTATGGGTTTCTCTTTTCCGCGCTGTAGTTATTCCCCCTTTTTTCCTTCTCCTCTTGTATCGCCGCTGTTATAACTCACTTGTCTTCCTCTGATTGGATCGCGCGTCCCATTTGCCGTCTCTGTTGTAGGTGATCTATCTGACAGTCACTCAGATTTGCTTCCACTTTTTGCTTCGTTCTAGGCGGGTGCCATCACTCCTGTCCGCCGATAAGGCCGACTTTTTCTCCACCAATTTAAGAGATTGATCGCTCGACCTCCCTGATGACAGCGCAACACCAGGGGGCTTCGCGAATTCCTCTTTCGTTTCCCGATCCCTCCAAGTTCAGGAATGCCCCTAAAGAGCACTTAATGAGGAAATTTGGGTTTCAGAGACGGAGCCTCCGTTTCCTCACCCGATCGTGATGATGTCACCGCCGGAAGCTCCTGTCTTCTTTTAAGGGGAGAGGGAAGGTAAACAAGATCAGATGGTTCTGTTTGTTTTCTTTCAGGAACTGGATAGAGTAAGATTAGCAATTCTTAATAATATGTCCAGTGCGTTATTGGTAGAATTCCCTACAACATTTGTCTATTGAGATTGTTTTGTTAACAAGATAGTGGAGATGTTACTACTTGGGCCGCATCTGGTAAGCCCAATTAACATGTCTCATTTGGTAGAGTGTGTTGGTCCATGAGTTACTGAATAAGGTAACAAATTGATAGGAGAGATAGCAGCAAATATGCCAACCCCTTTCATTTTAGAGAACCATTTAAAGAGTTTGAGTGATTCCTACTTAATATCTATGCCTGTAACTCTAGAGTAAGCCAATTTGTTCTCTAATTGTATTTGTCCATTCTTTTTGAATAAACCTTGAACATACACATATACATCCTCCTTTCCTACCCCAGTTGAAATATGAAAGACACTTAGCGGATATTGGAAATTAAAAGATAAAATTAAAACTAAGATCACCATCTCACTGTTTTATACCTCTCTTATAAAAAAAAATCAAGTGATTTTTACATTTTCTTTTCTGATTGAAATCAGAAATCATGATTATGTAGCCACAGCTAATTGTGCTGCTATTACAGTGACCACAACGTTGTGAATGCAATTGGTCTGAAGTTCCTTGAAATTCCAGTTACACAGGATTAATGGATCCTGGATTTTGGATACAATTTTTTTTTATTAAAAAGTTTTTTATTTTATAAACAAACAAACATAAAATTCTTAATCAATCATACAGTGTATCATCTGAGTACATCTTTTGTATCTTCCTGTTATTCCTCCAGTATTTATCATATCTTAATTTTATCATTTCATTTATTGTGACATTCCCCCCAAAATTCTTACTTTTCTATTAATACATTTATCTATCTTTTTATTTTAGTAAAAAAAAAAAAATTCAACAACAATTTTATCCCCAACCATCCTTCAACCCCCCTCCCCACACACACCCCGACTTCCCAGAGCGAAAACAGGGTATAACATTTAACAAACATAAGTGAAAATAAACTGACTTACTGCAAGATTAAAAACTCCCTCACACTCTTTAACTCCCCTTTTAAAAATTATTCATCAACCTTCCTTTTATAAATTCTCTTATCACATTTCACATTTGTTGCTAAGATCCTTTCCATACCTTCTTATCAATGACATTCTTCAAAATATAAGTTTCAAAACTTTTTGTTTTTTTAAAAAACTATCCATTAACTTTTAAATATTAATTAAGCCTTTTTACTTCAATAAAACAATAATTATTACTAAAGTCCTCCTCAAAAGAAATTAATCTTCCATTCTTCCTTTCTTTCTATATTTTTTCCAGTCCTTCTTCTTCAGTAATACTTTCTTCTTCAGCATTGCTCCTCCCCCTGCTTTTATTTTCAAAAATTTTTGAATTTTGATTTGAGGTTGATGTATCTTGAAAACACGTTATCTTCTTAGAATTATTTCCTCTGGTTTGAAACCCGCATTTCGACTCTTCCTGCTTATATAATCAATCAGTTCATTCCTCTGTCTGTAAGACCAAGAATTGTCACGATAAAATTTATCGGTTTGCAGTAAAGAGTCTACTTGTTGCTTTTCAATTAGTTGCGTGGAAGCCTCTGCCAAAACCTCTGTTTCCGCTGTGCCAACTTCCATCTCAATCCTGACAGCCGCTTTTTTATCCTCCAAACTCACATTATTCTGGTTAATTTCATCATCTTTTCCAGCCAGCAAATCATTGTTATTCTCCAAGTTATGTTTTTGAAAAGTTCTACCAATTGATTCCAAAAAAGTAGAAGTAAAAGAATTTAAAAGTTCTTGAAAAACCTTTAGTCACAACTTGTGAGTTTGCTGACTCACCAGACAATGATCCTCCAGCCCTAATGTCAGCCATATTTCAATCTTCACTTTATATTTATTCAGCTATCAGATCAATAAGTCCAACTATTTTCCGCACAATTTAGAAATGTAAATTAGTTGAAGTCAATACCATAGTCTTTTCCATTCCGCTTCCACTTTAAATCTTTTTCTTAATGTGTAATCCAGTAGCTTTAACAATGTTACAAGCGTTAACCAGCACTTTCACTAGTAAGTTTTGTTTTCACGCCCTCAGGCGCCATTTTCTTCCCTTTTTAAATGGAGTTAAAGATCAGTACTTGCGTTTTTTGTTCTCCTGATTTTCTCTGCCAGCATCCAAAGTCCAAATTTCTTCTAATCCTTAAAATTGCATTGCTGGTGTGGTCACGTTGCCTCGGTCTGCATAAAGCAGACTCATCCCGGATCCGAAGCAACTGAAGGGCTTTCAGGGAGCTCTCACCCTGCAAACCCCAGGCTTAAAAAAAAACCTGGGGGTCTAGGGGAGCTCTACCCAGACCCTTCTGCTCTTGTCTCCCCCTTTTTCTCTGGGGGAGAGTTTCAAGCCGCTAGACAGCTGATTTTCGCTGTTCTAGCGGCTAACGGAATCACGGGGCTGGAACTCCTGAAGGAGCGTCCATTGGCGTTCGCGGAGCCACCGGAAGTCCAATTTTGGATACAATCTTTAAGTTAGCCCATTTGAGGTACCCTGATTCAAAAACTGCTGCCCTTGAGGCACCATTTCACCCAGTTGAAAGTTACAAGTAGATAGACAGGAGAATTCTAGTAGCATATAGATACTTCAGAGGAAACATTGTACAATCAATGTCATTTTGTTGTTAGTTGCGAAGTTGTGTCCGACCCATCATGACCCCATGGACAATGTTCTTCCAGGCCTTCCTGTCCTCTACCATCCCCCGTAGTCCATTTAAGCTCACACCGACTACTTCAGTGACTCCATCCAGCCACCTCATTCTCTGTCATCCACTTCTGTCGTCCCCGTCAATGTCATAGAAATAGTATAAAATCATTTGCATTAATGTATAATGTATATACATAAATTGTCTTTGAAATGCTTAAACAGATAAGTTGACATTTATATTTTGGTGCACTGGAAGAGGGATTTCCAAATTCCCTGCCATTATGGTAGAATTTCTACAATAAACTAGTTTTTTGAGGAATGGTAATAGCAATAACAATAGGACTTATACTTCTATATCACTTCATAGTGCTTTTACAGCCCTCTCTAAGTGGTTTATAGAGTCAGCATATTGCCCCCAACAATCTGGGTCTTCATTTTATGACCTCAGAAGGATGGAAGGCTGAGTCAACCTTGAGCCAGTCAGGATCGAACTACTGGCAATGGAATGCAGTTTGCGTGCCATACTGCATTCTAACCACTGCGCCACCATGAGATCCTGGGTCATATTCTAAGCTACAGGTAAATAGATATTCCTAAAACTTCCATCATTTAGAGTCTAGAACAGGGGTGTCAAACTCAAGGCCTGGGGGCTGGATCCAACCCACGGGGTACTGAGATCTGGCCTGTGGGGCCAAACTGGAAACAGCGAAAGACTGGCCTGCAGTGCCTCTGCCAGTGAAAATGGAGCCAGGGAGGCCTGCGTGTGGCTCACCTGAGCTCTGTTTTTGCTGGCAGAGGGTTGCAGGAGGCCGTTGCAGCCAAAACGGAGCTTGGGAGACCGTTTTCACTGGCAGAGCACTTGGGCCACCACAGGCGCCCCTGACATGAGTGATGTTGAACTGGCCATGCCGACCCTGGCCATGGCCACACCGGCCCCCTAAGGTCAAACACAACCCTGAGGCAGCCCTCAATGAAATTGAGTTTGACACCCCAGGTCTAGAACATTATCCTGATTCAAGGATGAAGGTTAAGTAGAATGCTTGAATCAGCCCAAGAATGCTATCTCACTGGATCGATTTTGTGAAGCAGTTATTAAATTCTTCTTCTTCCAAGAAACTGACAGAGTCCATGTGTTAAGGAAGTGACAGAGGCTAAATCAGTTGACCAGAATGCTTACAACTATGAACAGCAGCCCTGCCTGTGTCTTCACACTTTCACTCAATACTTTCTCTGCAGCCATGGCCCTCATTGTCACGTGCGTTACTATGGTTTGGGAATGAGACTACTCCACTTTCCCACTGGGCAAGATCTAAGATAGGAATCCACGGGTACTCTAAACTGGAGGAGGAGAAGGAGGACGATCCAGGGCAGAAATGATTTTAGCAGTTAGAACTGATTGATGCCTAATTAATAATAGTCCTGAATCAGCCTGCATTTCAGCACATACCTAATATAAGATTTTGCACAAACTTAAACTCCCATGCTTTGACCTCCCCCATTCCTACTTCCCCCCATCTCTCTCCTGTATATCTCCCCTTCACATGTCCCTGTTTTAAAGCACACACTCAGTATTCAGCAGTGGCCTGTTGTATCTCATCTGTTGCTCTGAACAAATTCAGTATTTGCACTCCTTCATGTATCCCCATTGTTCCACATTGTAAGAGAAGATAGTTTACAGTAGGCAATGCACCTTTATAAGTCAACTGTTCACAGTTTGCTTACCAAGTATTCAATTTATTAATGTGTTCATATATTGACTTTCTGTCCAAATAGCCTTCAAGGACAGATACAACTTAAGAACAAGCTTTGCAGAGTTCAGCATTGCAAGAAATGGAAAGGTTATCCTTAATATATTTTCAACTACATTGTTGTTGAGTCAGAAATAGACTCTGCTATAGAGGCCATACAGACAACACAGTGGTCTCACAGCTCCAAAGCTGATTTTGGAACAATACAAAGACTCCTAAGAGAAGGACCCCAGAACTAGGACTTTCAGTTTGTGAAGGTCTGCTATTTAAACACAAGGTTGTCTTAGAATCCGGTTCTTCCTCATATATTGCAGGATATTTGCCTAAGCAAGGATGCAGTATTGCTAATGTAATATTATATTATTCATAGTTGCATATTGAATTTTCACTTTACATATTATAAATTTATATTTGATCTCATTATTACACTTTCCGAGACCACTACATCCACCTGGGAGTTGTTAGGAAAAGTATTTAGCTTAGTTTTATTTTTCAATCCATGCTGTTACTCTCAGAGGTGTTGTTAAGCCAAGAGTTCGATGTTTTATATTTTTAATCATCCCTGCACTGCAGAGAGCTCACCAGATTCCTGATATTTAGAACTGTGTTTATATAAACTTGGAATGTGTTAGATAGGTTGTGGGTAGTACTTCCTTATCTATGGAATTATAAAGAAGAAAACTGTTAAACTCTGATAAATAATATCAATTAAGGAAGAAAACTTATATCTGGCTGAAATTAACAGAAATTCTAATTAGCTGAGCCTGGATAATTTTATTTAAACTCTATCTAAAGATGTTTAGATAGAATACGATATAGTATCTAGCTAAGCCATACCATGAGAAGTTAAACTTGCTTTGCCCCTTGGCACCAATAGGAATCAACTAGTTTCAATCCATAAGATAACAATGCTGTATTCTGTCAGTAGATAAACATGTATGTGTCAATTTACACAGATGAACATATGGAAGTAAAAAATAGTGCATCAAGAGAAAAATTGCACGATTTGTCTAAGTGTATTGTCAGTTTTTTTTTTGTATTGTCAATTTTTTATAGGTGACACTGGATACACTCTGAGAATCCATTATTTTCTTCTCCAAAAAATTTATGCAACAAATCTCTCTTCCACAATCTAATGCCATGTAGTTATAAGTTCTACATAAATAACTGAAGTGTATTTAAATGCCAAGGCATTCTCTGAAAATAGCAAAATACAGGAATACTTAAAAGGGAGATTTTTTTTGTCACCATCTTAGTCCGTATTAATATATGATGTGGGCATTCAGTTCCATTGAAAAGGATGCTTAACTATTAATATCAAAGCAACTGGCTGATTGCTGGCTTGCCATGGACTCATCCATTTTCTTATTTTGAAAAGTAGAAAACATAGAAACTTCTCTCCATAATGTGGACACTTATTGTTACAACTTTTGTTTCTTCAGTCTTGCTCTTGAACTGAGAACAGGTTGGCATGTTGACAAGAACTTGGTGAAGCCCAGATCCAGCTCCTCATGGGTGAAATCCAACATCCATCACACAGTTGATAGACAGACACACATATTCATATAGATCAGTGTTTCTCAACCTTGGTAGCTTGAAGATGGGTGGACTTCTGGGAGTTGAAATCCACCCATCTTCAAGCTACCAAGGTTGAGAAACACTGATATAGATAGACACACATATTCATATAGATAACAGAATAACAGATTTGGAAGGGTTCAACCCCATGATCAAGCAGGCAGGAAACTCTATACCATTTCAGACAAATGGCTGTCCAATCTCCTCTTAAAAACCTCCAGTTTTGGAGCACCCACAAGATGTGGAATGAAATCACATTATGGTGAGACATTGGATAATCTAGCTTCAAATACAGTTTTTGCCATGTGGTTCTCCATTTTCTTTCAGACATCTGTGTTTTCCTGTTCTTTTTGAATGTCCTCCTTTCTTTCATTTTTCCCTCTCTTTTTTTGTGTGTTTTTTTTAACCACTCGGCAAAATACAGAGAAAAAGTAGCTAGTCTCACTGAAGTCTGACGTGATCCTTTGTAGTCATGCCAAAGGCTGTGTGCAGTCCTAGAGTTGCCCACATCTAAGGTATACCTAAAAGCAAGATTTACATGCATCTATTTTTACTTCAAAATTGTGATTGGTAGAAAATCATTCCTATTTCTAAATATGAAAGAGAGCCTTGAGAAAGTGACACAGATTGACTACTGCGTCATCTGCCTTCATATAAAATAATAAATGAAGTCTTGTAGTTTGAGAAGTGAAGCTATGGGCAGCCCTATTCCATACTGATTCTTTTTCTTATTTAGAAAATAAAATGGCATGATAGATATATAGAGTGAAACTTGTGGCAGAGAACTCTTTTTCTTCCCATTAATTGCTGAAGAACCTGTTATTCAGTCGAAGGTCTTGGCAGATTTTAGGTTGATAGACTGTAGTGTTATAAGGGGGCAATATCCTCATTATTATTGATACAAATTCGATTCTGATAAATCCTTCAGAAGTATCAGATTATACAGGTAAAGCTGACATAAGCACTCCTGGGTTACCCTGGACATATCTTTTAAAGTTAAAACATAATTGTTCCATAATTTAATTGGAAGAATGTTAAAATCAGAGGCAAATGTTGCTTCATGAGTTGAAATATTCACGGTTGTCATTACCAGCGTTTGTCTCTATTAGGGTTTTATTTACTTTGACTTAATCCCCCCCCCCCCCGCCGCCCTGCTTTGACGTTTCTGTTTTGCCAGATTTGCAGGTTTCAGTGGGTTTCATTTGCTTCAAGCTATCTGAGATGACAGGTCTGCAAAGAACATATTAAAATAAAATTCTACTCTATGATTTATCACCAGCTTGCCTAATTAAGTCTCCAGCTTCTCCCATTCTGTTACGGATAAATTGTTACAAGTCTATAATCTGCTAAGAACAATCAAATAAATGTATTAATGGTTGTTTCTGGGGAACTTAGATGAATGAGAGACTTGGCAGAAGCAGAAAGTTTAATTCTGTTGGTAAGAACAAAAGTGCTCCTGTATATACTATATAAACCCATATATAATGCTATAAATCAATTTTTGCCATTTAGTCTTCCATATTTCCAGGAATAGTTGTACAACTTCCCATAAAGACCTACAAGTGGTCCTGAACTTACTACTGCAATTGTGACTGGAATTTAAGTTCTAGGTTGTGTCAGTCATAAACTGAGGCACTTGCATGACCAGACCCAATTGTACAATCATTATTATGGCACTCATTAAGTGAATCACATGGTCATAAGCATGAAACCATTTTCCCGAATGGGTGGGCTTTTTTTTTGCCAGAAATCAGCAAAAAAAACCCACCAGAAGCCAGAGAAAAAATGTTGGCTGCTGCAACCATAAATGTGAGCTCATTGCAAAACTCTAAAATGCAGTCATGTGACCATGGGGGCAATGTGATGTTTTATAGGAAGTGCTTTACAGGCCATAAATCATCTTTTCTGAAGCCATCATAACTCCAAATGGTTGTTAAATGACCAGACGTAAGTCAGGAACTACGTGTATTAAGTTTGTCCTTCCTTCCTTCCTTCCTTCCTTCCTTCCTTCCTTCCTTCCTTCCTTCCTTCCTTCCTTCCTTCCTTCCGGCTAAAAATTGGGAGATTGTGGGTTCTAATCCCCACCTTATAAACAAAGCCAGCTGGATGATCTAGGGCTAGTTACTCTCTCTCAGCCCTAGGAAGAGGGTAATGACAAACCCTTTCTGAAATCTTGCCAAGAAAACTGCCAGCACTTGTCCAAGCAATTGCCAGGAATCAACACTGACTTGAAGGCACAATGATAATAACACTAGATATGTAATTCCCCCAACCCCCTGGTTCCCTTTTAAAGCAGCAGAGTGCAATTTTGTCAAGGCAGAGGGCCACATTAGGCCTTTACTAGTTAGTCTGATGGTGTCACCTCCAAGATCTGCAAAAAATAAATCAATAGGCAAAAATGTCATAGTTTGAAGAGGAATAAATCCAGGCATATAGGTTTCTTTTTAATATTGACCTTACCAGCCAAAACCCAAATCATAATTACCAATCCATTTCTCTCTAAACAACTCCTCCATGGAAAGGATTGTTGAGAAGCATGTTGGCTTGTGTGTGAATATTTAAATATCCCTACTTTTGTTCCTTCCTTTGGTCTTTTTTCTACCCTGGAGCAGGTGGAGACCCCATTAGACTACTAAGGTCCTACAAGGCAGGGCCCTGAGTATAAGATTCATTTGTGTATATACAGTAACTATCATACAATTGTCAAGCCTACCAGCCTTGACTTAGGAATGTGGCAGAAAGTTACTATTCCATCTCTACCATTTCAAAGCTGGGAGAATAGAATAGAATAGAATAGAATAGAATAGAATAGAATAGAATAGAATAGAATAGAATAGAATAGAATAGAATAGAATTTTTTATTGGCCAAGTGTGATTGGACACACAAGGAATTTGTCTTGGTGTATATGCTCTCAGTGTACATAAAAGAAAAGATATGTTCATAAAAAAAAAATAAGGTACAACCAGTGGTGGGATTCAGCGAGTTCGCACCACTTCGGGAGAACCAGTTGTTAACTTTCTGAGTAGTTTGGCACACTGGTGGTTGGAAGAAATCATTAGGGCAGAGAACCGGTTTTAAATTGCCTGAATCCCACCACTGGGTACAACACTTAATGATAGTCATAGGGTACAAATAAGCAATCAGGAAACAATATCAATATAAGGTGGTACAGTTCTGGACAGACAGCAGATGGAGTCCTGCTTGCCCATCTCTGGATCATAGTCTATCACTGCTTTTCCCCAGGAAACTAAAAGAGAAAGATCACAATGAATTGTGAATTTAGAAACTGTAAGTTGTAGTCTTTGTTGATGATCAGTTTTCCTATATTGCACCTTATAAATAAAGAGCTAAAAGTAATGCACAGTGACCTTTGAATGTCACATTCTGCTCATTGTGGCATCAGACACAACTTCTGGTAGATAGATTTTGAGATATCACAAGGGAAAGAAAAACACTGCTTCTGATTACAACTGAAATGCTCTTTTTTCCTCCAGCTGAAACTGTTTTGTATGGCACTGCATTTATTGGAGAGCTGTGCTGTGTTTAAGGTGGAACAAAAAAGGCTTTGTGGCGGAATTTTGAATATGGTACACTACGGTACATGGTAAGGAAAAACATAATGGCTGGTAATGACTTAATAACAAGTTTCTAAATAAGTAGCTTAGTCTCTTGGAGTATTTTTAGTAAATGGATTTGGGAACAGTACAAAAGTAATCCCCGATGGCCAATTAAAGTATCTTAATTCAACAAAGGCATTGTAAATGGGGAACTAGAGATACTGTAAATAAACATACATTTAAGAGAGGAATTTGAACAGCTAAACCAATAGAAAATCAGCTCTGATTTTCAGCTTTGTCTCATAAATGGGGAAGGGGGATATTGAAGAGAGAGGAACCAGTATACAATTATGAACATGTAATTTTTGTTTGTATTTCATGGCACTTATCTTGAGTAGGGAGGTAAGTGAAATAAAGTATGCAGAGGAACTTCAAAGCTTTACTGGCACTGCTTCCTCCAATTCAATACTATGATTATCAGTCCCTTCCTTAATAATCTTCACTGCAGGAAGAGAGTCGTGTTGGTCTATAGGGGCAAAAAATCAGGATGAGTCTGGTAGCACCTTTTCTGATTAACAACGTTTCATAAAAAGCACAGACCTTTGTGCACTTCATCCGATGCGTGAACCCTTCTCACGTCACCCCAATTTAAATCCTATATCAGATTAGGCACTCCATCCATCTGATGAAGTGAGTTGCAGCTCATGAAAGCTTAGGATGTTTAAGGAAATATTTTAGTCAGAAAAGGTTCTACCAGACTCCTACTTAATTTTCAGATAATGTCTACTAGGCAGGTATGACAAACTTCAAAGTTAAGAAAATAGAGAAAAATGCAGTTCATAATGTACTAGACAATCCATTACATATTGATTCAATCCATTACATATTGGTTCATCATTATAGAGATATTTGCTTACCTAAACAGAGAAACAAAATGACCATAAGTGGGCAAAAAAGCAGTGGGAGTGGGAGCAACTTACAACTTTAGGCCAGCTTGACTGCCACTGATGGTTCTCTGGGAGGTAAATGTGGGGCCACACCTCCAAAGGACTAGGGCAAGATTGGTTTACCTGATCTCCAGCAGCCGAAGGAGGACTTGGCCTTTAGAGGGCTAGGTTGGGATTGGTCTACTGATCTCTGGGAGGTGGCGCAGCAATATTAAAACTATCACAAATTTGCCAAATTTCAAACCTACAGGAGTCATGGTTCCCAGATTTTGGACACATTCTATAAGCCTGCCCATTTGAAGTACCTTGGTTCAAAAATTGTTGCCTATGATGCACTATTTCACCCAATTAAAGGTTATAGACATGAGAGTTTAGTGTACTACTAAAACTAGATAATTGGGTCCATTGTTTTACAGATATTTCCTTTTCTAAACAGAGAAAGAGAATCAACAGGGGTGGGCAAAATAGGAGTAGGAGCAGAAGCAGCTTCCAACTTCCTGTCAGTTTCTGCATTACGTTTCCTTGTGGGAACTGGTAATAAGCATTGGAAATCCTTCCTTCCTTCCTTCCTTCCTTCCTTCCTTCCTTCCTTCCTTCCTTCCTTCCTTCCTCCCTCCCTCCCTCCCTCCCTCCCTCCCTTCCTTTTTTCCCCTTCCTTTCCCATCCCATCACACTAGCATGCAAGTAAGTATTAGGGAAAGAGAAAGGGAGGGAGGGTAGTGTGAACACAGAGATAATGATGCTGTATTGGATATGTGAGTAGCTGTCAAGGAATGTTGAAAATGAGGATCATGTGACATGGCAGTGCAGCGATGGTGTTGAAGCAACAACATCTTGGCAGTAATGAAGCAGTCACAACTTCCCCAAATTCCATTCCCCCAGGAATCATGGCTTCCACTTCCACCATTTTTATAAATTAGCCCATATAACTCAACTTGGCTGAAAATGTTTTGCCGTGTTTCACTCAGTTAAAAGGTTACAGACACAAGAATTTTAGTAATATATTGATAGATAAATGGCATTTCTTCATTTACTCTCTCCTTTTGCACTGTATTTTTCCTTTCTGGGAGGAATAGTTGGGATGTTAATCCTTGATGTGCCAATGAAGTGAAACATCTGGCTTTCCACTGCAGTTTATTTTGGTGCTTTGCCTGCCCAATTTTTATTTTTATGAAAGCCACGCTGAGTGTGCAAACTGTGCCTTTAAATTTAAAAAAAAAAAATCCTGAAGGGCACATACAGCAGATGTACCCATATGTAGTGGCATGTGCATTGGGATTTGGTTTGATAAGTTTCCATCAAGCAAGAGGATCAAGTGCAAAGCAGACAACTGTGGCTAATGCACTCATGAGCAAATATTTAAAAAGTCAAGAGTGAGATCAAACAACAACAATCTGAAAGAGCTTGTTTTTCCGCCGTGATTGTATTCCAGTCTGATTGAAGTAGTGGATGTCAAGTGAAAGCAATCTTTCTCAATAGATGTGGGAATACTTTGTGAGGCCAAGTTGATATGGCCTGAGGATGGAAAGTATAGCAGATATCTTGACTTGCCAACCTTCTGAACTGGTCTAGGCCACTTTGCCATTAACAGTGTTGATTTTAGTAATTAGCTATTACTTAATTTAAATAATTTGATTGAGACGCCATCTGACTCTGACTTACACTGGGCTATGCTTTATGTTTTAGTCTTATATTGTTCTGTTGCTGGAAAATGCTGAAATGGCTACAAATAACCAACCAAATCTGCTTGTAATCAGCAATTATAGCAGTTCAATAGCCCACACTGGTCTCTCTCTGGAGCATTTATTTCCTTGGCTAGTCTTTTATTAAGAATAGGCGCTTCAAATCTGAGGTAACTGTGCACAAAATAATAAGAAATCTGCATTACATACCACATCTGCTGCTTTGTTGAAATATTCTATGTAATGAACATGGATATGTTTGGGATGTCATTTTGACTTGCAGATTTAACTTTGTCTTAGAATAGAGCAAATGAGAAATCTCTTCTGGGCAAATATTTCCCAGTACATAAATGGTTCATACTATTAAAAAAGGACAAATTAGTTTGGGATTTCAATGATACTGAAACAATTTTTTCCAAGCTTTGGAAAGATGTTATAAAGAGGCAATAAACATGCTGCATTATAACATTATACTGGATATAACAATACCCAGCCCTATAAATGTTTTTATAGATTCTTTTAAAATACTAGTGTTTCAAGTGAAACTAGTGAACTACTGATTCCTATTCACTTCAGTGCAGGACAATGTGTATGCCTATTTTTCTCGCATAACCTCAACATCCTTGTTATTGCTGTATATTTTGAGGGAATTGTGATTGAAAACTAGGGCTGGAACTCAAATTCAACAAGCCACTAAAAAGGTCTTCTGGCAGGTAACTTGTATTGATATCTGAAAGGAGCGTAAATATTAGGATATGCCAACTTTACCCATAATAAAGGTAAAGGCAGGCTTTACTGAGGTTGTTTTCTGGCCCCATCCTAAAACTCTTCCATTCTCCCATCTAGCTGTGGTTTATTTATTTATTTTATTCATTTATTAAATTTATATATGCCCTATTTAGCTATCTGAGGTGATCCTGAGTGTGGTTATAACCTGGATAAGCTAAGCTGCCCTGAAGTATCCTATTAGAGAGGGTTAAATTTGTCCAGGCTTTCCATGCTTGGAATGACCTGGAAATTATCTATCTATATTTCATCCCAAAGACAGAAATGATCATTTCATAAATCATTTGGGAAAACAAATAAACGTTTTTTCTCTGCCACATTACTAGCGTCCTCCCTACCCTTCCCTTTCCTGTGTTTATCTGCAAATGGAGATGGGCAATAACAACATGGTAAGCCAGATAGAGAGAGGTTTTTAATTTTTTTTAAAAAAGCCTTTTCTAAGTATTTTGATGTGTCACAGAGGAGCAGTAATGCTTAGGAATTGTATCAGGAAAACAAAAGGGAGGAAGAAAGGCATTGTTAGGTGGGTAGTTTTCATTCATGCTGTTATTATTATTCTTGGAAAGCTAACAAAAGGAATGATATGGAGACTATGTCAGACCTGGAAGCCATCTTTTTCATTGTGCCTTCAGGCCTGCCACATTTACTACTGTGGGAAACAGGGAGGGGGGATTGTATGGAGCCAGGGTGACATATAGTCATAACAACATTCCTTTCTCAGAAAGTCAAGGTCATCTTGCCTTGCACCTGGATGGCTGGAACTGGGAGGCATCTCCAGTTGGGATGGTGCTTTTATTGGATCATGTGATAGACATGTGGGTACTGGGCAGGGACTTGAACTTTCTTTTGGGTGGGGAAAACCTGGAAGCTTTCAGATTCGGTTTTTCCCAGATGTGCCAATATGACATCTCTAATAAAATCGAACTTTGAGGAAACTCAAGCCTTGGAGTTTTCTTTCATTGGGGGTGATACTTGGAACCCTGACAAACTGTTTGGGAGGCAGGAGGGACTGTTGGAGTGGCCTTGAAGAGGATAGGAGATGACTAGGATGGTAGGAGGGTAAGCAGAGAAAACTTCTTTCAGCTAGGATATTGATCTGAGCAAGTTAAGGACTGAAAGGGCTTAAAAATGGTTTTTTTTATTGCTTGAGTCAGGCTCAAAAAGATGTCCCTAACATTATCTCTAAAATCCAGATGTGATTCTATGTGATTCTGAGATCAAACAACATGAAGCAAAATGTGGTTCAAAAGCTGTGCACATAAAATGCTCCACTGTATACCTGCATGCACTGGCATATGCCAGAACATTGCAAAAGGAGGATTTTCTATGTTGATTGACAAATTGCACAGAAATTTGGAAGAGTAACCTCTAGCCATGTTACCAACTTTTCCTTGCCTTTGAATGCTGCTTGGTACAAGGAAATGGAAAGAATCAGAGCCATTGGCCTCCCTCTATTGAAAGACAAGAAGATAAGTAACCAATAGTTACTTAACCAACATTTCTTAAAATCTGTGTTCAGAACTTGAGGCTATTTCTTAGGAAAGTGTTAAATCATTAAAACAGCACTGAAAGAAACTATCATACCTTCTTTAACTATACCATCATCAACAGAGTGCTCTGTGTCTATCTTCCCTTATTTTCTTTGTGGGAAGTTGTTATGGGCTTATAGAGGCCTTGTTTGATAAAGGTATTTGTATAACCATTTAGAGCATAAATGGGACAAGCTATTTCACTGAGAGGTCAAGGTGTCCTGGGAAAGTATTAAGGGTTGATGCCATCAGTTTAAGGATCTATAGTGCTATAGACAGGTTCCTAATTAGTTTCTCTCGCATACACAATGCACAAATATATTGTTTACAATATAGTTTTGCATTAATTACCAAATTTGCCCCATGGTTGTTTATTTTTCTAAAACTGTTCAAAGTCTTACAAGAACTAAAGTTCCAAGTACCTAAAAGGTACTGGATCAAAGAAGGCTGCTCTACTATATCATATTAGACTCTTCATAGAATTGGAGTAGTTTCTGGCATTTAAAAGACAGTCCATATGTAACATTAAACAATCATAGCACAAATAATTTATATAACTTTATCTGCAAGACAGAGAAGCTAGTAAAAAAACAACACAACGGTCCTAGTTGAGATATGCCTGCATGTCAGCATGTACAATATGGAATAGGCAGGAACAGAATATGAACACTAAAATTACTTCAAAAGATTTTCAGCGAAAAATATAAAAACTGATTGATCTCTTGTGAGGTGTGCTCTTATCCTTTGCACCCAGGGAGAGGTTGCCTTAATAGGCAAATGTGCTAATGGAGGGGAGGTGGGATGTGGACATAATGAGGCACTCTAGGGAAACATATGGCAACCACCAGCCAATTATTATTGGAAATAGAGTCTCTACCTCTAATCTTTACCTTGAAATCACTGAAATGTTGCTTATTCTGAAGGAGTAATTAAAACCAGAGGTTGGAAACTGGAGTCACCTATTTTGGAAGGTTGTACTGTGAAACAATCTAGGGCTAAACTCACAGGATTGGAAGGTGTCTTGGAAATCATCTAGTCCAAGTGCTAGAATGCTCATAGTATCCCAGAAAAGTGATTATCCAATTATTTTCTTGGCAATTGCAGAGATGAAGCACTCACCATTTCAGGATACAGACTGCTTAATATCTCCCCCAATCAGGAAATTTCAAATTTGGATTTCTCTTTGTAAAGTCTCCAACCCAAGTTCTTGTCTTATCTTAAATCCATACCTTTCACTCTGTGACATTTTTTTTCATGTATTAGAAAACTGCTATCAAGTCTTCCCATAGACATCTCATCTTTAGGATAAACACAAGTTCCTTCAACTGCTCTTCGTAAGATTTTTTTCAGAGTTTGTTGCAAAAAATCAAATCCAGAAAGCACACACAGGTAAACTGATTCAACAGGATTCATTCACTTCTTTATATACATAATAACACATGAAGTAAATTTACAATACCAACAGCAGATTCTTCTAATGTGGTAGAGAGGAGAGATTGCTTTCAGTTCCAGCAGCACAGACAGAGACTAGTTTTATTTTAGTTCTCAGCACCGATCCAAATCTGCAGAGCCATGCCCAGGCTCCTTCCAGTTTCAGTTTCTAAACAGTTTCCATTGGCTGATCTGGTTGCTATGTCTATTCATTGGCTGACCTTGTTACCATGTCTTCCCAGTCATGAATATTCTGACAGATTTAGCTTCCAAACCCATAATCATTCTTGCCTATCTTCTCTGCTCTCTTACCAGTTCTTCAGCATCCTTTTGCTATTGTGTCAACCAGAACAGGAGACAGTATTCCAGGTGTGGTCTGACCAGTGGTGCTATCACTTCCCATGAACTGTTGATGCAAATCAGAACTGCATTGGCTCTTTTTGTAGCTGTGGCACAGTGCTG
Source organism: Pituophis catenifer annectens (assembly GCF_029215685.1). Classification (NCBI taxonomy): domain Eukaryota; kingdom Metazoa; phylum Chordata; class Lepidosauria; order Squamata; family Colubridae; genus Pituophis; species Pituophis catenifer. Next base: position 183,608,254 of record NW_027256881.1, read on the forward strand.
ACTCATGCTTAACCTGTGGCCTACCAAGATTACTGCTTCTTTCAAATACTACTTGTAACCCAGGTATTGCTTTTCATGTATTTGTGCCAAAGGTTTCCTGCCAAAGTGCAGAATCTTAGTCTTCCCTCCATTTAGTAATATTTTATTGGATACGACTCAATGTTTAAGTCAATCAAGATCAAGTTGAATGTTGTGTCTATTTCTTGGGGTATTACTAATCCATCCCCCAGCTTTTGTATCATATATACATTTTATGAGCATCCCTTCCATTCTCTCATCTAAGTCATTTATTAAGATTTGAAGAGTACTTATTCCAGGACAGAACTCATTGCATTCCTCCTTCACTGTAGACGTAGACCCATTAAGGACCATGTGTGGGCTATGCGTGTTCATCCAACTGTGAATCCATCTGGTGTAGGACCATTATTTCCACTTTATTCAGTTTATCAAGAAGGAAGCCATGGTCTACTTGTTCAAAGGCCTTACTAAAGTCTAAGTATGCTACATCTATAGATTCCTTTGGTCCACTAATATAGTCACACTGTCAAAGAGCACAATTCAATTTGTCTGCCATGACCAATCTTTATCAAATCCATGCTGGCTTCTGATAATTATGCCATTAGCTTCCATCTGTTCATAAGCCTATTGCTTGATTATTTTTCTAGTATTTGCCCAGATATTGATGCCAAAATGATTGGTATGTAGTTTCCTGTGTCCACTTTTTTTCCTTTTAAAATACTGGAATAGTAAAAGCAGTAAACAACAGCCTAATCAAGAAACTACCAAGAGAAAACAATACTTCCACCAATGCTGACAGGGCAAACTACTGTATATAAACCCTTCTAGCACTGAAGATGTTACCTACAGTAGTCTGGAAGCAAAAAAAAAAAAGAAAAATCACTCTCAGAAAGCACAAAGACTTCATTATGAATGGGTCTCGTATCTAATACACAGTAGTCACTGGAATTTTGTTCAGATGGTGTCATTGTCTCTTCTACAATAAATCTACTAATCATTTTGTATTCTTGAGCCCTTGTTTATCTCTTTCCAACCAGGCTTTCTGACAGTTTTGTTTCCTGGGTTCCAATTAAAAAAGCAGCAGCTATGGACAGCTACTTCTGTGAACCTGCAATATTTGCTGCATGTGCTAATACAGTTTTTTTCAGAGCAGAAACAGAAATTTGTTCAATGAGTGGCTTTAGAGTGATGAGTTGATGTCAGTTATCTGTTGGATACCTGGATGGCAGCATCTCATGCTGATTATTATTCTGTTACTTTGCATGTACACTGAGTGCTTCTATACCAGAGACAAATCCCTTATGTGTCGAATCACACTTGGCCAAATAAAGTTCAGTTCAGTTCAGTTCAGTTCAGTTCAGTTCAGTTCAGTTCAGTTCAGTTAAAATTCAATTCAATTCAATTCAATTCAATTCAATTCAATTCAATTCAATTCAATTCAATTCAATTCAATATAACCAATATTGACTGATCTCAAAAAGTGAGTAGGATCAGACCAAATTAAATAGACGATACCAGAAAATACCAGGACTATAGGTTGGGAAGTGTAAAAAAAAAATTTCACTGGCAAACAGTATTTGTATTACTGCAAAGAAAACTGCATGGTCATGCTCATTTGGTCATTAGAAATCAAGATCAACTTGAAAGAAGTTGGCTTTTACTTTTTAGAGCTTGCCAGAAAGCTGCATCATGAATATTCTCCCTGTCTTTCCAGTGAGGATAAGTTCATTATCTATAGCCGAGCTTAACTTGTGTTGTGGGTATCATACAACCCAGAGAAGCCTTGAGAATGGATGTACTCTTCCACAGATGTGCTCCCATTGAGCCATCTTAATTGCTATCCATTTGTTCAACTGTACAGCAGAAGACTTGAAATGGGAGCTCAGGAATATGGAAGTAAAAGCAAGAGTGTAACTAATAAGCTGAGTGAAAGCAGGCAGTACCTAAGGAAAACTAATGTTTTAAGATACTTATTTCATGGAAGTTTCTATCACATACCTCTGTTCTCTTTGAGTTATTTATCTCCTTTGATTATTACTCAGTATTTTAAATTTATCCCTAATGAATTAAATTCATAACTGAATTTGATTCAAGATGACATGTGTCCCAAGGTGCTTTTTCAGGAGTCAACTGGACTTGTTTTCTTTGAAGACGTTTTGTTTCTCATCCAAGAAGCTTCTTCAGCTCTGACAGATAGTGGGGAATGGAAGGATTTATATTCCTTGCAGACAGCTGGTAATTTGCATCCTTTTAGAGGGTCTTTGAAGCATTTGGAGGTTTATCTGTGTCCTTAGGGTCATCTGAGTAGTGCTCCTGGTTCCTGTAGTCTGCAATTTTTTTCCTCTGGAAATCCATTCCTACTGCCACACATTTCAAAGGGTGTCCAACCAAATTGTATAGCTAAAAGTCCGTAGAGATTTTTAGTTATCCATGTCCCAAAGGTGCTTTTTCAGGAGGCAGCTAGACTTTCTTGTTTTTCCTGGAAGATGACATGTGGTATAATTAAAATTACAATCCCTGTGAGATCCCATCTTTCCTTTTTAAACTGGCTGGATCTAAAACTCTGGTTTGTAGAGCAATTCAAATGAAATGTGGTTCAGATAAATCCTTGATTGTCTGTTCCTTGCCAATTCTGTATCCTTAATGGTACTTGTGCTTTTCCTACCAACCACAAAGCTGGTATCTTACCTAAAAGTTAATGAATTACCAATTTGATTTCTCTACAAGGAAACTTATTGGAAACAATATACTGAAATGAAACTGAGATAGTTCATACCCCACATTCCTGATCCACACATTACTTCTGGCCAGATTACTTTTCCTTTGAATTTTATAAACCCTAACTTCATTTCATCCTCTCCCCTCCCCCACCTTTGTTGGTAACATAATACAGTACAGTACTAGTGCTCACATTGAGTACTGCAAGATTTTTCACTGGAGTTCATTTAAGGTCAAATTGGATTGAATTGGATCTTGCAGAAAGGGTTTGAAAGTAATTTGAGGTATGTACCACATTCTATAAGAAAACTTCAGGTAGCCTCGACTTACAACCATTCATTTTAGAACTATGTGAGGTTACGATGGCACCTGAAAAAACGTGACTTATGACTTCATAAGTACAAATGTCACAATGCCCATAGAGTCACATGATCAAAATTCAGGTGTTTGATAACCAGCAAATATTTACCAGCAAATAGTTGTAGTGTACTGGAATCAAGTGATCACCATTTGCAATCTTTCCAGAGGGCTTCCAATAAGCAAAGTCAGTGGGTAGTCCTTTGCTTGGCTGTGTCTTCCTTCTTTGCAGAATTGTAGCATTTGTCCACTGGAAGAATATGGAAAAGCCACCTAAAATAATTCTGCTTTGAAATATTTGATAGTGCTTGGAAGTTTCACTAGGTGATCAGTTATCTTTATTCCAGTGATCAGCAATTTGGTGAATATAGATGCTATGGTGCATTCCAGCTCTCTCCTTCTAGCCCAAGAGAGGCTCCCAAACTCTTGATAAAAATCAGGTCATATATGACACATTTGTAGCAACCTATTTCATAAAATCTCAAAGATCTAATGCAATAGCTGGTCTGGAGTAGATACCATTGTGCAAAATAGAATAGAATAGAATTCTTTATTGGCCAGGTGTGATTGGACACACAAGGAATTTGTCTTGGTGCATATGCTCTCAGTGTACATAAAAAGAAAAGATACATTCATCAAGAATCATAAGGTACAATACTTAATGATAGTCATAGGGTACAAATAAGCAATCAAATCATATTAGGAAACAGTCAATATAAATCGTAAGGATGCCAGCAACAAGGTTACACTCATACAGTCATAAGTGGAAGGAGATGGGTGGTGGGAACGATGAGAAGATTAATAGAAATGCAGACTTAGTAACTAGTTTGACAGTGTTGAGGGAATTATTTGGTTAGCAGAATAATGGCGTTCGGAAAAAAACTGTCCTTCTGTCTAGTTGTTCTGGTGTGCAGTGCTCTATAGTGTTGTTTTGAGGGTAGGAGTTGAAACAGTTTATGTCCAGGGTATGAGGGGTCTGTAAATATTTTCACAGCCCTCTTTTTGATTTGTGCAGTATACACAATGGAAGGCAGGTTGGTAGCAATTGTTTTTTCTGCAGTTCTAATTATCCTCTGAAGTCTGTGTCTGTCTTGTTGGCTTGCAGAACCAAACCAGACAGTTATAGAGGTGCAGATGACAGACTCAAGAATTTAAAAATAATGTAATGGCACCTGGGACATAAAAAGGAAAAAAAAATCTCTATTTTAGTACTTTTTTCCAAGATGGCAAATGTTTAATTTGGCAGATGTTACCTTTGAAGCCTGAAGAGAGGCGGAAAGGGTAACCCAGCTTTAAAACTGAATGTGCAAACCCCCAATTCCCTACACCTATAACTGTCTCCTGAACTATTTATCTCCTTCCTATTGATGAGGATCTGAAAAACGAAATTGAACTCCAGTCGCACAAGAGGTAGTCTAGTACAATTTGTGTCAAACTTATATATGCCTTCCCCACAATTCAATATCAAATGCTTTATGTTGAATCCCAACTCTATGCCTTGTTTGAATCTTGAGCAATCAATAACTTCTTGGTCTTTAACCTGTGGCCTTTTTAGTTTGTTTTATATTTCCCTTCATGTAATTACCACCAATCTCTAGAAGCCAATATTGTTAATTGCAAAATACAGTACAATGGAATGAACTCAATTTCTTTCCATCAGTTTAGCATACTAGCATATTTTGAAAGATTATCTTAAAAGGGCATAATATTAACCAGAATTTGAACAAATTAATATAATTTCTCCATCCAGTTGTAAATTGTGCCAAGCCTCATTATTTTAGAAAGTAGATTTTTTTGTTTTTGCATTCTATTTTTATGTCTTTATATCATGGGATAAATATAAGCTTGAGACTAGCTCTAGAGCATTTGTCTTGATATTATTTGATTATTCTTTTTTTTTTTTTACAAAAACATACCATGCTGAAAAATTTTGGGATTTAACCATGTGGTTTAATCCATTTCCAAGAAGGACTTTTAGAGAAAATTTAGATATCATTCTGAAATTCCACAGATGGATAAACAGACTTGCAAACATGGGGCAGTTGTTTCAACACCGAAACAGCATAAAGGCGACTGTTTCTATAAAACTATGTTTTATTTCCAAAGGTTTTGTAGAAACGTATAACTCATGATCAACATGAAGTGGTGGGAGGTTCTTCTCACAAAGTAGTATGAATTTTGTTGGAGCAAATCAAAAACAAATTGCATTCTGAACAATGGCATATCTGTCCATATTTCAAAATCTGTATTAGACGCATGATTAGGTAATATTTTATGCAATGCACGCCACACAGTTTTCTTGTTAATGTTGCTATTATTCTGTCTCAAGCTGTAAAGAGAGTATTTGAAATGATGGTTGCCCAGTAACTAAGTCTTGCTATTTTGATATCTGATGCCAAAGCTAAGCAGTTTTGCTTCCTCATAGGATGTGACAGGTAGGACCTGTAATACTTTGGATAATTTACCCATTAAAGGCAATCTTGTATACCCATCTTTTATTGATATAGCAAATATATAACACACCCACTACATAAAAAATAGAAGGAAGCAAATTGTGTGTGTATGAATCTGAACCCATTTTTTTTATTAACAACTGATCAACAAGAACATCATTGCATGCACATATCCATGCATGTGTGCATGCGCGTGTGCACACACACACACCAGGGGCGGGTTTCAAAATCTGTCACTGCCGGTTTGCTCGTGGGCTCGCTTGCATTTGTGGGTGATGCTTCTGTGCATGCGCAGAAGCGTCGAGGCGGGTGGGCGGAGCCTTCTGCCGCTGCTGCTACTGATTCGCCTGATCCGGGGCAAACCGGTAGCAACCCATCACTGGCGCATGCGCGCACGCACACGCACGCGCGCGCACACACACACACAGATATGCTGGTTCCCTGTAAGATAATCAAGGCAATGCAAGAGACTTTTGATATCTGGCTGTGAGATGAAGGCTGCAACACAGCTTTCCTTCATCTTTGACCCTGTTATATGAACTGATACATAACAATGATATATGAAGAAACTATTGTATATCCAAAAGTCTTCCTAGATAATATTTACAACTGTGCAGGTGTGTTATATTCATTCCTGTATGCGCTAACACATTTTCCTCGATATTGATAGTCACATTACCCCCATGTTTGGAAGTCTATATAGAATAGAAGAACAAGCTACCTGAGAAAACTCTTCCTATAAATCCAATAATAATGTCAAGGAGAGAGAGAGACTGAAAACAGAAGAAGAAAGGGCAATATTTTTTAAAAAAATCTGGATAAATTCTTGGTGTTGTGTATCCCACCCAACCAAAAAGTAAATTAGCACCCTACAGTCAATTAATATAAACATGTTAGCTCAGGTCTATATTTTGAGCGATAGCAATTTGTAACTGGGGATTTTGATTTTAAGTGGTTAGTGGTATTAGGAAACGTTTTCGATAGCTTTCTTTCTTTCTTTCTTCTTCTTCTTCTTCTTAAAAAAAAAAATCTTTGCCTTTCCTGTTGTTGCACACACCCTCTGGAACAGCATCCCCTCAGAAATTTGGATGGTGCCCATTGTCCTGGGATTCTGGAAAGCCTTAAGACCTGATTCTGTTTCTCAGCCTGTGGTTTATTTATTATTTTAATTGATTAGATCTGCCCAACTGCGATGGCCTCCAATAGATTAATGTGGATGTGACTTATTGGTTGAGCCCTTGTCGAATTATTGTTCTAGTTGCTTTAGTTGGAAGAACAGAATTGGAAGGAACCTTGGAAGTCATCTAGTCCAACCCCCTACTCACGCAGGAGACCTATATTAGAGATTCGAACCACCAAACTTTCTGGTCGACAAGCTCAGTGTCTTAGCCACTGAGCCACCTAGCCAGGCTAGTCTGACCTGCCTGTGTTGTGGGTTTTATTGTTTACTTTTTATGGATTTTATAAGATGGCCACAGTCTTCTGGAGTGGGTAATTATATTAAATCAAATAAATTGCAATAATTAAATTCTTCCTGAATTAGTACTATATAGTACTAATGAATAAAGGAGAGCCTCACAGACCTTTATAGTCAACTACTTGAAGTTAAAGAATTGTCTATAATAAAAGTATGAGTCTTCATATAGTTTTTTTTTTAACTGAACAGAATAATTGTACATTCCTATCCCTGTCTACTGTTTATCGAAAAATAAACCCTACGAAATCTTCTGAAGTCTGCTACCAGTTCTGTGAGTCTGCTACTGAGTGCACGCTTTGCGCCACATGTGCGGTTTGCGCGCATACATGCCTGAGGTGCACCCACGCAGCACTAAAAAAGTAACACTTTGAAGCCTTCTGAGACTGCAAAGGTAAGTAGAACAGGGGGTGGGTGGGGAATTCACTGTGGCATGTTATTTAGATTGGCTAGAAAGCAGGAGACCCAATGATTCTAGCTAATATAAATTGCACGTCATAGCTGATCATCGCCCAGCTGATCATCGGAAATACCTGTTTGCCAGAACTGCTAGCATTTTTTTTTACCAGTTCAGAAGAACCGGTCCAAACCGGTAGCATTTCACCCTCTGCTATGAACTCAGTATGGCTTACTCCTATATACAGTAAGTACATATATTAGGAGTGTAGCATAAAATGGCAGTCCCTGAAGAAATTACAGGGAAAAACTAGCTAGTTATAAATTCTTCCTGACCTGGAATAATGCCGGAAAAAAAGATGTTGGCTGGGAGACAAATGCTTGGAAATAATCTCCTACCACAGTACGGTGGGGTAGAATTTGAGGTCCATTTTGACTCTGGAGACTACAATATCTAAAACTTATTTAATTTGATTTAAATCTCACAGAAACATAAGTAGTTTACTTTTCCACAGGATCAGACTTCAATTTTGTTATGAGGGCAGGCAAGCCAAATTATTTGAATTTAGGATTTAGAAGGTGAAGGGGGAGATAAGGCACTCTCAGAGGGATGAAACTCTGCAAATACATTATGTTGTTCTGGGCTTTGACCATATCCTTGATACAGACCCTATCCTTTTCCTTGATAAGTGCCTCATTTCACTGGGTTCTTGGTTTTGTTGCTGCTGCTCCTGCAGCAGTGGGAAAACATGTTGTACTCTTATCGTCAAGGTAATCAATAAAAGGTTTATTCTGCCTTTAAAGACAGAATGATTAAGGCTTGGTGCAGAGATGAGTTGGAACTCCTTAGCTTCATAGAGACCCTGGATTCATTTGAATTGGTTTATTCCTTATGGATTATATCATCTCCTGCAAAACTATTCAGTCAGTGAGAAGAAATTGTCTATATCTGAAGGGGCCTGGGGCCTGCACTCTATGCATGCTTGGGAAATGCAAGGAAAAGTGTTTTGCATATGTACAGTCCTACCTGCAGAGGACTTGACTCGGCCAGAGTTATCACTTCATTCATAGGAGTTTTGTGTCCTGCAATAACCAAGACCAAACTATATTTCCTTTTTTCAAGTTTTAAACTTGCGGACGGTGGATAGGTGGAGTAGCTAGCTATGTCAGCAGTGAAAAGCTTACTGGCCTGGCCTGCACAGCCTGGCAATGTCCACAATTTGTTTTTCCCTCAGTACCATATAAGGTAGAAGTTGTGAACCCAGAGACAGAAGTCAATACTGACTAATTTAAGAGTTGTGTGCTGCCCTGCTATTAGCTGTTCACCCACAAACTATAAGTCCTAGAACTGATTAGTTCCTGTTCTTACAGGATGGAAAACCACTAGGGTGTGACAATCGATTGGAAAGAGAAGACTTGTAACAAGAAGTGTCTTTGGGCATTGGGGAACAGTCAGATGCCACTGATAGAATTTACGGGACCAGGTAGGTGAACAAACAGATCAAACTATTTGTCTCCAGAAAGCATAGAGGAATAGGCACTGCATTTTTTCCTCAAAGAATGGGTTGTGTCTGAAAAGCAGTGCACATGAGAATATATTGAGTATGAAAACCTTCCAGATCTCTGGAATATTGTGACTATAGACATCAGATTTCATGTTTGAACCTATCAAATTTGTGATAAATCAGCAAATTAAAGATTACCTGGCTTAAGCAGGAGATCCATTTCTGGACAAATGGCTGTCCAATCTCTTCTTAAAAACCGCCAATGGTAGAGCACCAACAACGTCTGGATGCAAGCTGTTGCACTGATTAATTGTACTGACTGTCAGGAAATTTCTCCTTATTTCTAGAATGGAGCTTTCTTTGATAAGTTTCCATCTGTTACTTCTTGTCCTGCCTTCAGATGCTTTGGAGAATAGGTTGAACCCCTCTTCTCCATGACAGCCCCTCAGATTTTGAAAGACTGCTATCATGTCACACCTAATCCTTCTTTTTATTAGATTGACATACCCATTCCTACATTAGCCTTAAAAATGTTGCAGGGTATTTTAACTGCAACCAAATAACTTGGATAACCCCTTTAAAGCTGATTATTATGGTGCTTTGCCTCCTCTATCACATTTATGCACATGGATCTCTGGGACTGGTAGTTCATATGAAGAAAAGTTCATAAGTTTCTCCCATGGAGAAACTGAAATTTCTCTGACTTTTGAACTATAAATCCTAGTTTAGAGAGAAAAATGCATTCAGTTAAAAAGGTCTCAGGTATGCAACTCTTAATGTTAATTGTTCTATTGTAACTTGGTTTAGAACATATATTGCCTCACACCTTTAAAAGACCTAAATACAAAGTTCATTGATATGGGGGAGGAGGGGGAGCGGAATTCCTTCTTAACCATGTTCAAGAATCTTCCATAGTCTACCCACATTTTTAAATATAATGGTAATATGGCAATACAATGGCTGCCTAACTGGAGGTGTGCTATCCCCTGGGTCTCCAGACCCCAGTAAAGTGTGCACCATTTTTCCATGCTTGGATCTTGACTTAATGTGTAATATGCATGTAATATGCTCTGTATGTTCAGTTCAAGTCATAGAAGCAAGTGACTCCATGTGCAGCAACACAAGTCCTTGTCTATCTGCATTTAGCTGAAAACACAGTAAAGATGAGAAATAGTTTCCAGATTTAATGCTGATAAATTATACTTGAGCTGGATTAAATCTTGGAAATGCCAATAAAATCAATCCAAGAACAGGGGTCAGTTTCCTTTTTATGACTCATCTGGAGCAGGCATTTCTACACATTTTTATCTGGCCCTTAATAGTTCACTGAATATAAAAATAAACATCCATATCTCAGACCATCTTGGCATGCATAGAAATATGTGCCTTCAGCACAAATATGTACCCAATTCTACCTATTGTTCCACAGTCTTCTAGTTCCTTGGGAAAATGGCATTTTCAAAGTATCTTATTCTTTGGAGAATTGGAGATGTTTTGTTTAATGCATGTGGTTAGCACCTTTGGGTGACTAGCCCACTGCCTGGTCTGGTCTCTGCAATTTTCTTAGCAAGGATTTTTGGAAGTGGTTTGCCCCAGCTTCCTTCCTAGGGCTGAGAGAAGAGACTGGATCAAGGTCACCCAAGTGGTTTTGTGCCTAATATAGGATTAGAACTCATGCTCTCCAAGATGCCTTTACCACTACACCAAACTGGCTCTTTTTAAAACGAGTTTGTATAAAATTAGCAAATGGTGTACTCTGAAGTCCATACCTTTTCTGCTAGAAGACAAGATGAAGGATGTATGATTTTAAGCTGTACCTACTTCACTGCTCTGTAGATGCCAAAGGTGTTCTCGTTGCGTTAATGAGAGAGCATGTATTTGAAATCAGAGATTATATTTTGGTATTGAGTTAGATGATTGCATTTCTTTATACTTTGGGTCTGTTAATCAGCTTAGTATTCAGTTAAATTGGTGTGATTTGGTATGGGAAGAATCTACCTAAGTACCTTGGTTAAAGAAGATTAGAAGATTAGGTATAATTTGGAATAAGATATGCAACTTTCAGACCAAAAGCCACTTTGGTCTTTGGTCGGTGTGCTGGGAGTTTAGGTAACCAGAATAAAGGTTAATGGGATCATGACAAAAAACAATTCCTGATCTTAGCTGTACCTCCTCACTATAATACTTAAGAGAAACTTATACAATAGTGAAGAAACTAAAAAGAAGGGAAACAAGAATCATCTGGGGTGTGGCTTTTTTTACTAGGAAAAAGCAGGTTAAAGGCTATATCAAGAAAAGTAAAGTGTATGTATTATATTTTTATTATTCTGAAAAAAGAACCCTCAAATTTAATACAGAATTTCAAGCTGTTATGTAAATAATGAACAGTAGTTTCTGAATTTCTGGAAAATTAGGATTTAGTTAGTCTTTAAAACTGGAACACTTTGATTGGGCTTAGCTTAATAAGGGCAAGTATTAATTTTTATAAAGATGCTATAAAAACAATTACTAAATTTGGAGGGAAATGAGAACCTCACAATAATGGTGAAGAATACTGTGATCAGATGGCCAACCTGCCTATTCATTCAGCAGGTGTGTGAATGGACAATTCACTTTAAAATTTATACTTTTTTTCTCATAGTTTAAATTTAAAATCTGATTTGGATTTTCAAATAAAAATAGAGTCTTTTATGAATTGGCATAGCTGCAGTACATCTGCTCCCAAACAGTTTGTTGCGTTTCACAGGTTAAATTTTTAAGATAAAATATTTCAAAACTGTAACGTGTGAAGTGGATTTAAAAACATTTTTTTCAGAATATTATAATATAGCTGACTGTTCTTGGCTCCACATTTGAATTTATGGTATGTAGAATGTCCCATGTCCTTGTCTCATAGCATTTGGTTTGGAACACATCTGGAATATTTCAGACTTTACAATTTCAGAAATAAAACACCTGCAAAAGTCAGGATCGACTTTCAATTAGTCTTTTACATCCTTAATACATTTTGGCATGAGCAATTAACCTAATTTGTGTCTTTTTACAGATCCCTTTCCTCCCAAGAAATATTAAAAAGAAAGAAAAAGAAAAAAATAAACTGCAGAAATGATATCTTCAATCAGAATATACAATGCAGATCTTTATTTTCCTCTGGAATGACTGTCTTTTATAAATGTTATCCATCATTTGTAATGAGAGCTGTCAGGAATATTTAGCTGAAGAGAGGTACTTGGTATGCTAATAGAGGTCTCTTAGTGAATTCATTTAGTTCTGCTGCATGACATTAATAGTCTTCGTAATCTAATGAATGATGTCTGTAACAGGAAGAGATAAGACGGGGGAAATGGCATTCTGGAATTAGTCAAGTTCCATTCTCCATTTCAGTTTATTTGTTTTGGGGCAAATTGGTAGTTTAAAATAGTAGAATAAAATTTTACAACAATGACCTATTCCTTTCACAGGGCAGTATGATTTAGATTTTTGACATAATCTTGCAAGTTCTATACTTTTTGGACCATAGATAAAAACTCCAAGTGCTTTCCTTCTCATCTTAACATCAAAGACTTTTTTTTAACATGAATTCTTTTCCTTATATTTTAGCTGATATAGTATACAAATCTACTGGCCGTGATCTTGAAAGAGTTGTTTGCTGTCTAATATCACCAATATAATTTGACTAGAGAAATAAGATTCACACAAAGGCACAGCTTGTTCAATCCACTCCATTTATCTTCACAATGTTCTATTGGGTATTCACAATATTCACAAGTCAACATGACATCCTCAGTTATCATATGACTTTTGGGGGGCTTCCCTCTTTTATTTATTTGGTTTGGTTTTATCTTTTATCCTGCCTTTATTTTTAGTTAAGTCATGGTGGCACACATACTTAATGCTCTTTCCTTCTATTTCCCACAACAGCAGCCTGTGAGGTGGATTGGACTGAGAGAATTGCTAGCCCGAAGCCACACAGCTGGCTTTCATACCTAAGGCAGGACTAGAACTCACAGTCTCCTGGTTCTAGCCTAGTGCCTTAGCCATTATACCAGAGTGGCTCACATTTAGGGCTTTTGCAAACTTTGGGGGTTTCTGCAATCTTTCAGATAGGTTCTCCTTGTTCTGAAATAACTAATGGTAGCAATATAATAGTGAGCTAAGTGGGGGGGGGGAGGGAGCGGTTGCAAGACCATGAGATCCAGTTTCTATAAGTATTTTAGCTTAATAATTGTTAGTTGTTTCTGAGGTAGAGAAGAGAATTGTTGGGAGCTACCACAGTGGAGACTAAATTTGGGGGAAACTGAGGGTTTTACCTCTTTATTAATTTATATATATATATAATCATTTTAATTTTGTTCTCACCTCAAAATGATGAGGAAACTTTGCTGTCACTCTTAATCAGATATTTAGAAAGAACTCCTGGAGCCAAAAGTGGGGTCTTTGGAAATTCAGATTGCTTGCTGAGATTGAAGTTTTAACTAATGAGGAAAAAAATCTTTTCATGCAGATTTCTTTTTTAGTAACTCCTAAAATTAAATCAGCATCAGCTGCCTTGAGCTATTAAACTGCCTTGTAAACACCTTTGTGCCATTTAAATTTGTTGATATTAATTTGATGTGATTAAAAAAGTATGTTTGAAATATCTAATTATCTTGAGAAATTTTATACACTTCTACCTGGGGGTTACGCAAAGAAGCTACTACTATTAAATATAATTCACATCTGTTTTTATCACATACATATGGGTTTCTATAATTTGGACTTTTCTCACAATGCAATCCTATCCCTCTCTACTCAGAGGTAAACCTTGATCAGCACAGTGAGACTTAGTTTTAACGATAGGAGGGCCTAGGGCATAGGAATTTAGCCAAACTAAACTTCTTAGTTGAGAAAAATTGGGAAAAACACTTCTTCCGTCAGAAATCTGTAATTTTGTGGCTGCTCTGGGCCACAATTATTTATTTTGTTGAATTTTTAAAGACTTGTATACTGTTTTCCCATTCTTCTTCTTCTTCTCAAAAATCACTTAAAATTCCAACAATTCAAAAATACATTAAGAAATATAATTCAGTATATTGTAAAATGCATTTATATTCATTTTTAAAAGAGAAAGGGGTAAAAAAAGAGACTACTGTAAAAAACAACAACCAAACCCATACATGCAAAATTTATACGGGAAGGGGATGAAGAAATCTTAACAGGTGCTTTCAGAAGGGAGAGCTTTCTATAATTTGAAGACGTCACCACTGAGAAGGCCTACCTGAAAGCCCACCAGATGTTCTTAGGAACTGAACTGATCTGTAATAGCAAATGTGGGATTTATTTCTCAGTTTAAGAAAAACCTATTTGTTCCAGGAGTCTATTGCCACCTTCTGCTTCTTTCCCTTTAATGGAGTACTAGGAGCCAAAGTCACTAAGCCAAAGGTGGGCAGAGCAAGGAGAAAAATTAAATCTGACATATAATTAAAGATAGGCTTAATAAAATAATATTATTCCAGTCGTACATTAAATAATTTCCTCTCTTTGTTACATTAAATGCTGTAGTTAAATTAAAGATGTTGCAAGAGTTTTGAGACTTTTATAAGGTCTCAGGATCTCAGGATGTGTATCTTTTTGTGTGGAACTGGGACTGAGATTTTTCTGGGCTTTCTAGATAAAGGCCAAAGGAGGAGATGATGTCTTGAAAGAGTAAAGCTGTGGGCTGATACAAGATTTTCTTATCATCCTCTGCCATTGATTTCTTTCGTGGTCAGAACCAGCATTTTGAATTGGACATTGAAGATTAAAAACTAGCATGCCTTCCCCAAATGTTAAGATGGAAAAAATTGATGACACTTGACTTCTTCTATCCCACTTCATCCAATCCATTAAGGATATGTTATTTCCAGCTACAGGGATTAAGGCACAAGACTGATGTTGAACATTTTATTAAAGCAGCTCCCAACAAAAGCTGTACTCCCATGTCACCTCACTTAATCTGTAGGAAGGTCCAGTAGGACGAGGATCTTTGCAACAAAAAATTCACAAGATATATTGAAGTTAGATATGAGGGAGAGGATTTATCAAATAATAGCCACTTTTCCAATCCTGGATTATAAATGTAATCTTTCAAAGTACCACAAGTGTTAAACTATCTCATCACAGCATTGCAGTGCTCCTCAGGTATGGGGTCAATTTAGGCTTTTTAAGAAGTCAGCGAGCCAGGTTATTTTTCTGTCCTTTCACCCAAAACATTAACTAGATTTCTATGTCTGCAGGTCTCTGTGTTTCCAGTAGATGGGTTCATTTCATTCAAAATCTTTAAAATTCTGGTACGTCCATCAACCAAAAGCCAATTTATTTTTTAAATTTATTTTTAGTGTATGGCACTATCCAGGTGTTAGCCAGGGATCACTGAAATGGCTGGCTGCCTCTGTGAAAGGAATTTTTTTTGGGTGGTGTTATCTTACCCATGGGAAGCCTGAATGCCAGTAGGGGGAGGTTCCTTTCCTGTCCCTACATGGTTCATTCGCTCATGGGAATCGAGCCACTGAGCTGCTGGCCTCAGTGGAGTGCAGGCTCAACTTCTTACCACATGAGCCACCGTGGCCCCCAGCCAATCTATGAAAAACTATATTAGGCTGAAATATAATGCCGTGGTAGAGAATTCCTTGGGCTTATCTGTACTGTAGACACTTTCCCATAAACTTTAATTGCCATAGCTTTTCTGTTCAAAATATTAGACTTGAAGTTGGATAAAAGTGCTGGATAATTGGCCAAATGACCTTAACTTCTGATGTAACCGAAATTTTTAGGAAACATCCCCCTCCACCTTGGAAAAGGAGGAAAAGTTATTAAAACCATTAAACTTCTGTTTCCTTGACATACTCTGTGAAAACGAAGGTGAACTGGAAACTTATTGTAAGCTTGCATGACTAAACTTCAGAAGCAAAATTGTGAAGAAACACATTGGTTCTCTGTAAATTCCAAAACCAAAATTTAATTATAGATGTGAAAGTCTCATCCATTGTAACATACTTATTGTACACACCCAGAGCCAACTTTTTTTTTCCCATAGTAACTTAATTTTATGAAATGACACATACATGGCTTCAGGGTACTTATTAAAGCATGCTTCCTTGATTGTAAACAGTCTAGAATCATTTGAAAATGGCAGGATAGAAATTTCAGCAGCAAATAAATGTCATAATAAATAAAATAAATAAAAATAGAAATGCTGTAATATGAAAACCCTGTAAAAGTATGTGGGAAAGACCCTGGGAGATGGGTGGTGGGGTGAAGAAATGATGCCTAGGGAACAGTCAGATAAGAGACAACATAGCCTGCAACTGGATAGTGGGTAGGGCAAGAGAAGAGAAACCCTCACTAGTTTCCGGAGCTGTAAAGGAGAGAGAGAAGAGAAGTATTTTCAGACTTGCAAGATTCCATTAATTTAGATTTACAATAAAGTAGAATTAGTTTATCTAGTCATGTTTCCTACCTGGTCTACACAGTGGTAAGGCTGACACACTTACTTTGCTTATTGTACCTAACTAAATTTAAAGTCTTTTGACATCTAAATTGAGAATGATTAAGAAGGTGAATGTTGTGAAGTCAACCTGAGATTAAAGTATGATCTGGGTCTATTTTGTGTTTTGTATATATTTAGCTAGTTAGCATTATCTGTAAAGTTCTGTAAAGTTCTGTATAGCTATTCCTTGGATCTGCAATGTGTGTTTGCTGATTCTAGGACAGCAATTTTAAATACGTTAATGCGAATGTTACTTGGATAAACCAGCTTACTAAGTGCCTCATTCAAGCCCCTGGTGTCATGTGCTACAGTGCGCCAAGGCATTCATTGAGTTTTCTGTCTACTCCATGTCAAACAGAAGACTAATGGAAGGCTTTGATATCATTTCCAATTTCTCTGAAGTCTTACAATTGATTGAAAACATCCACTGTTTGATTGTAGAGTGGCACCTGCAGTGAACGTGGAGATGGAAGAAACATGGAAGAATTTTCACAGTATGAACATATGTCTGTAGCATTCAGTATAGTAAATTGGGGTACTCTGGATCTCAGTGTGAATTCAGTTTTGCCTCCTATTATACATAATGGAAGATATGAACTGCTGGGGATTAGAGGACTATGCAAAAAACAGGCTGGGTTTAGAGCTATATTACTGTTGGTCCAGCTTCAAATATTTTCTCACAAGACATCCATGCCAAATCTAGAGGAGGAGAAGGATCCTGAAAAAATGTCAATGGCTGCAATTTTTGTTACCTTATCAAGAAAATGGTTGATAAAGTGCAATTATTTTTAAACAATGCCTTCATTTTGATTAGGAAATGAGAAGAATACAGTAGGTTCAGCAAAGTTCTCCACCCCAACTGATGGAACTGAAAGAGGTATGGGTCATTTCACTCAATTTTTGCAAGAGTTGGTTGGGAAGGAACTTTCTACAGTTTCTCAGGTTGGGAATGAAGATTTGCAATAACTAGAAGACCAGTTGTTTCTCATCTTCTTAAATGGTTGTTGTTGTTTTTCTCCAACGCGCAGCTTGGAGAATCCAAAGCTTCGGGGTTGTTCAGTAGTTGATAGCCTACACTGAGTGTGTTCCTTTAAGAGATTTCTCTTCAGACACGCCCACTTGCTCAACAGAGTCCCAGTTTAGTTCACTCAGTTGAGCCTGTGACACTGTCTGAAAATTTCTCTGTTATCCTACTAAAACCTGTTCCAGAAGCTTTGGATTCTTCAAGTATTTTTCCACTTTAATCTTCAGTTCTCTGATCTTCGTTATTTACTGCAGGGGGTGAGTCTGCCTGCTCCCTCAGGCAGGCTGTCAAGACTATTTTATCTTTCTGAGGCCGGCTAATTATCTGCTCCTCAACATCGCTGAATAGCCGCAGGCGTGTGGGTAGGCTTTCCGGTCTGCCGGCATTGCCGCCCTCGCCGTTTTTGAACTGTTTGAATTTGGCGGCTGGAGATTGACGCCCTGCTCTCAGCGGCGTCTCTCTCTCCCTCCTCTTCGTTGCGAGACTGTTTCTAGCGTCGGGATCACTTATGAGTGATCGCACACTGTTTTACCGAAGAGGCATCAGCGCGCCCCCCCCCACGCTCCATTAAGCCATCGGAGCGCCCCTCGAGCGCCGGAGCACCCCTCAAGCGTCCCTGGACCCCCGGAGCGCTCTCCTGCCGCTGCCTAGCCCTGAAAGTGCTTTTGAGCCTTCATTGAACTCCCGGGCGTCTCGGCTGCTTTCCTTCTCCACTGGGGCTTGTTGGAGGCAGCGCTTGAACTTTTTCAGATTACGCGCCATTTTTAACCGCCTCAGCGCTGGGAGCTACGCTCACTGACAGCTCGCGCTGATTGACAGCTTTCCCCCACAAGCCTCCCGGTCAGATCGGACTTCCTTGCCGGCTAGTTTGAGTGCCCCTCAAGGTGGATTTATTGGAGAACCCTTCCTGTCTCCATTGTTTGCCTTGGCCTGCAGCCTTGCCTAGCACCATTCCCCAGATCTTAAAGGACTGTGACTGTAACGGTTGTGGATTCTGCCTAGCAACCGCTTCCGCGCAGGCGCAGTTAACTCGTAGAGGACAAGCCTCTTCTCTGCTGGCATTGCTGAATTAACTAGCTTGTCTCTGTGGAGCAATTGGCTAGTTTTTTCTCCCTAATCCTCAACCCCCACCCCTCCTGGACTTACCTGCCAGTCTTGGCTCTGATCATTCTCCACTGTTATTCATCAGTTGTCTCCTGTTTAAAAAAAAAAAAAAAAAAAAGAAATTCTATAAATAGTTATATTAATACCTATCGACATAACAATTAAATATAAGATACTTACCTGACATTCATCTTCATCCTCTCCCAAAAAAAAAAAAAAAAAAAAAGAGGAAAGATATTAATAACAATATTAATAGAGTAAAAAAACTAAAGTCATAACATGGCGGAACGAGATCTCTCGTCTGAACTGGAGGACAACAGCTCCCCAGAGTGCCTTCGCAACCAGACCAAGCAACGCAAAAGGTCACGACATCGCTCAGCACATTCATCTTCGTCTGCTGCTGCACTCCCTAAAAAGACCAAACGTTCATCAGCTGCGGACAAGGATGCCTCCAGAAGGCACAAGGCCTTGGAGCGTCAATTTGAGAAGGCACGCAGCCAGGCAACCCAGGCTGCATTCTCGCTGCCACCAGCCCCACTCTCACCTGTGGCTGAAGTTACCGCCCAACCCATCCATCAAGTGGCGCAACCACCCCTACGGTTGTCACAGCCATCACCAGCCATGGAACTTTTCACTGAGACGATGCCGACTCACTGCATGGAACCAGTGGACCTCTCGCGCAGCGCCTCCCTCTCGCGACGGCCACAGCCGGAGGCAACTTTCACTCCCACGGCTGCGGGATTGCGCGCATCAGAGTCGGTCCACCCACCCTTCCAGTATGACATTCACCAGGTCATATCCGACACCGTTTCCCGGACCCTGGCAGCTACTTCTCAGCAGGCAGCACCATATGGGGCTTGGACTCAACCGCGGTATCCTCCTCCTCCTCCGCCTTTGGCCCGGGGCGCACAACCGGTCCATATCCAGTACCAACCAAGGATCCTGGGGTCCGGTCCTCCGTCGGACTACGGACAAGGTGAGGAGTCGTCCCCGGAGGAAGGTGAGGTTGACCCATCGGATATGGAACTATCCGATGATACAGATATGCCACCCGAAAAGCCAGCCTTTTCTGGCCTTTTTAGGCCCTCATTATTCAAGTCGCTCCTGCACAAGGCGAAGTTGGCCACAAATATGGCAGACCCGGCCCCCCAGGTGGATCAGCCCGGTTCCTCTCAACAACACGAGGCCTTATTTACAGCGCCTAAACCGGCGGCGGACTTCATTCCGTGCCCGCAGCTCTTCTCTGAGGTGGTCCAACGATCCTGGTCCACGCCTTCTTCCTTGCCCGCTCCTTCGGGGCTAGACAAGAAACTTTACTGTTCGGCGCCTAGTCTCCAGGACCTTCTTCAGTTGCCAACAGTAGACACACCAGTGGCCAATCTAACGGCTTCCTCCGTAATTTCCAACGACGTCGCCGACGGGTTGCGCTCTGAGGATAGGAAAGCCGAGTTTACTTTCCGGCGTACACACAATGCGGCCGCCTGGGCGGTTAAGGCGGCCACCTCGGCCTCCTTCTTCAGCCGTGCCTGCTTAATTTGGCTCCGTCAACTTCAGGAGCGCCTGCCCTCTGCAGATTCTCGCCTCCGCCAAGATGTCAACAAACTGGTGGCGGCTACTGAATACACGGCTGACGCCTCGCTCAATGCTGCAAAGTTTGCCTCGCGCGCCCTGGTGTCGTCCGTCACATCTCGCCGTCTATTATGGCTCAAGAATTGGAGAGCCGATGCCAAGTCTCGATGGCACCTCGCTTCAACTCCGTATAAAGGATCCCGTCTTTTCGGTGAAGACTTAGACCCCATCCTTGTCGAGGACAAGGATAAACGGAAGGTAATGCCATCCTCTTATAAAAGGGCAGACCGTAAATCATCGTCTTACTCTACCAGGCAGCCCTTTCGGAATGACGCGGGACCTTCTGGGTCCTTCTCCTCAAGACCCTATTCTCAAGGATTCGACCGTTCCTTCGACAGACCCGCCTTCAGAGACCGTGGTCGAAAGGCCCCAGCGCCCAAGCGGCCCTTCCGGGGTACGGGCTCCCGTACCTTCAGAAGAGGGAAGTGACTACATCCATCTTCCCATTGGCGGCCATCTGACTCATTTTCTTCCCCAGTGGGCGAGCACGACAACGGACGCCTGGGTGCTCCAGACAATCAGTCTGGGCCTTACCCTGGAACTCCGCTCCAGACCTCCCTCACACTTTGTCCAATGCCCTATTTCTCCCAACCTGGACAAGCGCCAGCTAATGGAGGCAGAAATCCATCACCTGCTTCAAATTCAGGCCATCGAACCGGTTCCCCTCCATCATCGCGGGACCGGCTTTTATTCAATTTTCTTCCTGGTCCCCAAATCGTCCGGGGGTCACAGGGGCATCCTAGACCTCAAGAGGCTGAACGAATTTATCGTATACCATCAGTTCAAAATGGAGTCCCTCCGATCGATTCTGGCTTCCATTCGACCAACGGACTGGATGACATCTATCGATCTGAAAGAAGCGTACCTCCACGTACCCATACGGCTATCCCATCGCCGTTTCCTACGCTTTGCCTACAACAACGGGCATTACCAATACAGAGCAATGCCCTTCGGCCTCTCCTCCGCCCCAAGGACCTTTACGAAGCTCCTGGCAGCAGTGGCAGCCCATCTACGTCAACATCCGGTCCGCCTCCACTACTACTTGGACGATATCCTAGTCCTCTCCCCCTCTCCGGCCCGGGCATCTCGAGACCTAGAAGTGGTGAGTCGTTGCCTTCGTCATCATGGCTTCTCCCTCAACATCCCGAAAAGCCAATTGCAGCCCACTACTCGCATTCTCCATCTCGGGACATTAATAGACTCTATAAGGGGCCAGGTGTTCCTGTCACCGGACCGGTGTTCCAGTCTCCAGTCATTAACATCCCAGGTCCTCTCCTCTCGGAAGGTGACCTTGCTGCTCCTGTCCTGACTGCTCGGCAAAATGATTTCCTGCCTGTCTGTAGTCCCTTGGGCGAGATTCCATTCCCGCCAGCTCCAATGGTTCCTCCTCCCCTTTCAGAGAGCCAGGAGAAGCAACTCTTCCGCACAAGTATCCCTCCCGCCAGAGGTCTCAAGATCTCTCCTCTGGTGGTCCTCCCAGAGCCTTCATCAGGGCAGCTACTTCCAGAATCTACAGCGCCTGGTGGTGACAACGGACGCCAGCCTGACGGGATGGGGAGGTCATCTTCTATCCCACGTTGCCCAGGGAACGTGGTCAGCAGAGGAGAGTCGCAACGGGATCAACTGGTTGGAACTCCGTGCGATCCGTCTCTCCCTCCAACGGTTCCAGCAGATCGTGTCGGGGCACCATGTCCTAATTCGCACGGACAACGTAACCGCAAAGGCGCACGTGAACCGCCAGGGGGGAACTCACTCGGGTCCTTTGATGGAGGAAACGACCCTACTGCTGATCTGGGCGGAAAAGCACGTCCTATCCCTTGTGGCGGAGCACATTGCCGGGACTACAAACATCACAGCGGACTGGCTCAGCAGACAACATCTCGACCACGCCGAGTGGCGCCTTCACCCGGATCTGTTCGCCGAGATAGTTCGCAGATTCGGCATGCCTCTAGTCGATCTATTTGCCAGCCGCGACAACACGCACCTTCCCAGGTTCTTCACCCGGTACCAGTGCCCTCAGGCGGAAGGAGTCGACGCCCTCGCCTCTCCCTGGCCCAAGGGTCTCCTCTATGCCTTTCCCCCTCTACCTCTCCTTCCTCGTCTGATCCGCAGGATAATAGCAGACAGGGCAGACGTCGTTCTGGTCGCACCCCACTGGCCTCGGAGGTCCTGGTTTGCGGATCTGACGGACCTGTCGGTAGCACGGCCGTGGAGGATTCCAGGGGACAGGATCGTCCTCAGCCAGGGGGTCATTCTGCACCCAGACCCGCAGTGGTTGCAGTTGACCGCCTGGCGCTTGAACGGATCTTGCTAAGGAGAGCCAACGTACCTAGCAACGCAATTCCCACGATTCAGGCGTCAAGACGGCCATCAACATGCCGCATTTATAATGCAACCTGGAACTCCTTCTGCTCCTGGTGTGCTAAATCCCACTTGGATCCAACGTCTGCTTCCGTCCCTGAAGTGTTGGGATTCCTTCAGGAGGGCATGGACAAGCACCTTGCGCCTAACACTCTTTGTCGCCAGGTTGCCGCTCTCAGTACGGTCCTCTCGGCTTCTGCAACGCTGCCTCTCTCGC
The DNA here is from genome assembly GCF_029215685.1 of Pituophis catenifer annectens. Taxonomy (NCBI): domain Eukaryota; kingdom Metazoa; phylum Chordata; class Lepidosauria; order Squamata; family Colubridae; genus Pituophis; species Pituophis catenifer. The sequence goes on from NW_027256881.1 coordinate 183,631,017, forward strand.
AGGACCCTACGATTCGGGACTTTCTTCGAGGCGCGGCCAATCTGCGCCCACCTGTTATACATCGCTACCCGACCTGGGATTTGACTCTGGTCCTTCAGGCCCTCATGCATCCTCCATTTGAGCCTCTCGCCTCCATCAGCCTCCGTTTTCTGTCACTAAAGGTGGCGTTTCTGGTCGCGATCACGTCGGCTCGCCGAATTTCCGAACTTGCGGCCCTATCGGTGAGAAGCGATCTCTGTATATTTCACACCAATCGCGTGGTACTGAGACTTGACCCCTCGTTTCTGCCTAAGATAAATTCCTCATTCCATCGAAGCCAGGAATTAATCCTACCGGACTTTTGCCCCGAACCTCGACATCCTCGGGAAGCAGACTGGCACCTCTTAGATGTCCGACGGGCTCTACGCCGGTATATTAAACGGACTGAGCATTTCCGGAAATCTGAATCGCTCTTCATTTCCTTTCTGCCCGCCTCCATGGGCCGGAAGGTTTCTTCAACAACAATTGGGAGATGGATTAAATCCTGCATCTCCAGGGCTTATTCAGCTCGGAACAGACCAGTTCCGCAAAGGATTCTTCCGCATTCTACCAGGAGCGCCGCCACCACGGCCGCCTGGGCCACTAATGCCTCCATTTCTGACATATGCAGGGAGGCTACCTGGTCATCCTTGAATCCCTTCATCAGGCACTACAAGGTAGATTCCTTTGCCTCGGCGGAGGCATCCTTCGGCCGCCGGGTGCTTCAAGCTGTATGCAACTCTTCAGACGACGTACAGCAGCCAGTTTCCCTCCCTGTCTGAACTTGCTTGGGTAAATCCCGAAGCTTTGGATTCTCCAAGCTGCGCGTTGGAGAACGGACGTTGCTTACCTGAACGTCCCTTCTCGACGCGCAGCTGGAGAATCCAACCCACTCAGCTTGGCTGCTGGACATTTCTTCCTTACGCTCTACTGCTCCTTACTTCGTGAACAAAACTGGGACTCTGTTGAGCAAGTGGGCGTGTCTGAAGAGAAATCTCTTAAAGGAACACACTCAGTGTAGGCTATCAACTACTGAACAACCCCGAAGCTTTGGATTCTCCAGCTGCGCGTCGAGAAGGGACGTTCAGGTAAGCAACGTCCGTTTTACCCTTCCCAATTTACTAAAATTCACTCTTATGGCAGCCTAGATTCCATTTGGCAATTTTTACCACGTTTGGGTCTAAAATACCAAAGCAATTTTAGTGTGAATATATCTGTATGTGTGCATGGTATGGAAGAGAGAGAAGATCAGAGAAAATGTTATTTTTTTTCCCTGTGAGACTGAGTAATAGAGAAATCTCAGACTTTTTCTTAGAACTTTTACTGAGAAATATTGATTGCGGCCTAGAATAACCTGAATGTAATGGGTTCTCTCCCTCCCTCCCTCCCTCCCTCCCCCACTCTCTCAAAGGTAACTTAGGTGTCTTTTCTTTCTTCTGCACAAAGCTCTTTAACATGATTCAAGCAATATGTTCTTAAATCTTTTAAATTAAACTTGCAATCAGTTTATTTCGTCTTAATTCCCCATGTACTTATTAATTCGATAAGGTTTCTTTTAATCTTTTCCAACTTGTCACTGGGCAAAGGCAGTTTTCATTAACTAAAAAATAAAGCCCAGAGTCTGGAAAAAAATACGCTATTAATCATCAGTGGAAAAGCTAAATAATTTCAACCTCTGCATTTATTATTATTTCTTGAATTTTCATCCCACTGCAATCATTATGGGGTATAAACGTCAAATGATTACAGCTTAGTTAGCAATTAATATATAATAAGTATGTGTGTATGTGTGTACAAATGAAAATCTGGAGCTATATAAACTGTTTCTATTAGAATAGAATAGAATAGAATAGAATAGAATAGAATAGAATAGAATAGAATAGAATAGAATAGAATAGAATAGAATAGAATAGAATAGAATAGAATTCTTTATTGGCCAAGTGTGATTGGACGCACAAGGAATTTGTCTTTGGTGCATATGCTCTCAGGGTACATAAAAAGACAAGATACATTCATTAATATTATGTTATTAACAAACTGAAAAAAACCCTCCATTTTAATTTACTTCCAGAAGCCAACAAAATTTGGGTCTCAATCTAAAATTGATAATCTATGGGCCATGATCAAGAAGCATCTTATCCTACCCTGATTTTCCCATTGTCATGATAGTGGAGAATTACAAGCAGTTTTTCCCAAGATGTTCATATTGGACAGATCAATTTTAATTGAAAAAGATGGTGTTGAAAGTACCTCAGTGGCTATCCATTTACTGCTTTATAAGTGACAAGCAGCATTAAAATTGTATCTGAGGTCCTACAGGCAACTGTAATATGCTCATGAGATCTAGCAAAAAGGGGTGATGCATTTGGTACCAACTGCAGTTTCTAAATAATCTTTAAAGACATCTCGCCCCAAATAAAATAACATTACAAGCACATTGCGATTTTTCAGATTTGTTTGGAGTTGCGTGAGTCTTTTGAGTTGCTGCCTCCTTTTCAGCTTGCAGGTGTTTCCAAACCTAAATGCTTGCTTTGACAATGGCTCTAAGGTCACAAGGGTACCAAGCAAGAATGGTGTCCATGATTTTCAGGTGAATGGCTGGCTGAATCCCTTGAACAAAAGGGCATCCTACGAGAGAGTTGGTGGCAAGGGTATCAGGTTCAACATCCAAGTAATTGGGAAGGGTGGTGCAGAATCAGGCTGGATAGTTATTGGGATGTTCCTCAGTCCCTAGTTTTAGAGTCATTATACAATCATGTTGCACAAGGGCTGCTGCTGGTGTACTCTAGAAGATATCATCAGAGGGAATTTGAGAAGGAGTCAAATGCAGTGACCACCTATCAACCTGTTGCTCCTTGCCTGGGTGAAGAGAGTGATCTTTTGCTCTGGAGTCAGTTGATCACAGAGAAATATTTCAGCATAGTTCAGGATTATATACCATAAGCAGCTCGGTTAGTTTCTGACAGAAAATAGGTTCTCTCATAACTTGGAAAAAATTATAGTCCAGTTCATAGCATTCTCAGGAGTCTACAGGATGTGGACCACAGTGGGTTAGTAAATATTTATTTATTTATTTATTTATTTATTTATTTATTTATTTATTTATTTATTTATTCGATTTATATGCCGCCCTTTTCCGGAGACTCAGGGCGGCTTACAATGCATTAAGCAATAGCCTTCATACTTTTGTATATACCTGCTTAGTATGGCTTTTTGGGCCCCCCTGAGCGGTGTTCTATTTTATACAAAGTCAGCTTATTGCCCCCACAAACCGGGTCCTCATTTTACCTACCTCGAAAGGATGGAAGACTGAGTCAACCTTGAGCCTGGTGAGAATTGAACTCACAGTAATTGCAGGCAACTGGCAGCTAAGTGCTACTTTAACAGCAGTTTAGTCCGCTGCGCCACCAAGGCTCCTTGGTGAAATATGGTGAACAGGTAAAGATATAGGTGTGCAAACAAGAGCTTAAGTCCTAAGAAGTGTTTTCCATGAAGGAAAAAGCATATCATTTCAGAAGTAGTGTGGAAATTCTAAGAAGACTCAATTACACTGTGGCAGAGAACACTATGGGCATGAATCAGATAGCAGGTAACAACCTCTGAAATTGCTTGTAGGTTGAGTGTAAGGCAGCCTGAAGCTTTGACATGGAGGAGCCTTTCAATTTTCTAGGAGTCTGAGGTCTGAACTGGGGTTGAAGTGGCTATGACATTGACATTTACTGCTCATTAAGGAGTTCCTGATTTTTGGGATGCTAAACTTTGGCAATAGCACACAGCTCTAGTTCTGTCAATGATAATTAACATATAATTAAAGTATGCAATACATCAGTACAACTCACCCACCCCTGCCCCATGCAGATCTTCCTCTTTTTCTGTATGTATGGTACTACGGTAATGACTGAGAATTGACTTGTCTCTTGCTTCTTCAAGAGGGCAAAGGTTTATGTTGGGTGTCAATGGCTCCTTCTCATCTTATGAATCTCTGTTTCTACTGGCTGCTCCTTAGTACCGCTAGCTCTTAATATAACTGATTGCCTTCTGCAGGTGATGTACTACTTGGTTTGAGGGTTGCCAGTTTTTCCTTGGACATGATTGGGCTCATACTTCACGTTTTATTACATTACACTGTTTGCAATGTCATTACCTTCTCTAGGCATATGGAATAATTGGGGTGATAATAAAAGAGGGTTATAATATATTAAATGACCCAGAGCAATGACCTTATGCAGCATTTATAATTCACAGCCCTTGCACATCGTGTTTTATCTTTCATGAGATTATACTGTGGAAGAAGTGAAGCTACAGCCATGTCAGAAAGCTAAAGCCAGTGAAGAAGTCCATACTTCTTTCTGCTTGTAAAAGCTGGGCCACAATTCTGTCTCATCCATACAGCAAAAATAAATAATTTTTGGCCTCTGGCTTGCAAGCTATCATTCAGTCCCCCTTTTGGGACTAGAATTGCTGAGCAGCATTATACAGGTAGTCCTCAACCTACAACTCCAACTGAACCCAAAATTTCTGTTGCTAAGTGAGAAATGTGTTAAGTGAGCTTTACCCCATTTTACGTGTGTTTATGTGTCAAGTGAGTTTTGTCCCCTTTCTTACCACAGTTGTTAAGTGAAGCACTGCAGTTGATAAGTTAGTAACCTGGTTGTTAAATGAGTTTGGCTTCCCCATTGACTTGGCTTGTCAGAAAGTCACAAAAGGGGATCACATAAATCCGGGACACTGCAACGGTCATAAGTATGAACCAGTTGGCAAGCATCTCAATTTTGATCACATGATCATAGGGATGCTGCAAAGGTTGTAACTGAAAAACGGTCATAAGTCACTTTTTTCAGTGCTGTTGTAATTTTGAATGGTCACTAAATGAACTATTAAGTCAAGGACTATCTGTATAAAACAATTCTGAGATGAGATATACACAGCAACGGTGGGGTAGGCTAAGCATATCACTATGAGGGAAAATAACTCTGCATGAACTTAATTCTTAGTTTCAAGGGCCTCCACAATTTACCGAGTGTAGCTTCATCCTGTGGTGACTCTTTTGTTAAAGTAAACAGCTGCTATTTACAGCTATATGTTTTTTAAAAAAGCAATTTCTGGAACATTATTTATTTTAAGAATTATACTGTTTTTCAAAAATGGTATCTAAACTGTATATAAGTGATAGCATATTAAAAATTAAAGAGAAACTCAGCCCCAATGAATTGTTGGCAAAAGTTGACAACTAGAGGTCAGGCTTCTGTCTCTTGCTGACAAACCACTTTCCCCTGCCAAAAAAAAGAAATATGAAAACGAAAAGGACAGATTGTATTTTCTGCAGCTTGAAGCTAAATTCTGATTATGAGTAATAACAGCATTCAGCTTCTCCATGAGGAAATAAGGGCTGTAAAAGAACCGGATTAAAAAAAAAATCTATCATACATCAGATCTGCAGGATACCAAAATGCATGGGCAGATATTGCTGCTATATTATGTGTTGGTCAGAGAAACAAGTGACTGCTGAGTGAGCCGGTGGTTGCACTAACATGGGAAAAAGGTTTCATATAGATTGAACTCTGATATGTGTCTGTTTTGTAGTGCGTGTTATGAAGATTCCAGAAAAAGTAAAAACAAAAAATCAAAGCAGGAAAAAGTCAGAACAAAATCATCCAGTTTTGGTCACCATGATACAAAAAAGATGTCATGACTCTAGAAAGAGTGCAGAGAAGAGCAACAAAGATGACTAGGGGATTCGTGGCTAAAATGTACAATGAACAGTTGTGGGAACTCGGTATGTCTAGTCTAATGAAGAAAAGGACTAGGGGGTGACATGATAGCAGTCTTCTGCTATTTGAGAGGCTGTGACAAAGAAGAGAGAGACAACACATTCTCCAAAGCACCTGAGGGCAAGACAAGGAGTAACGGATGAAAACTCATCAAAGAGAGATCCAACCTATAACTATGGATAAATTTTTTGACAGTAGAACCAGTTGGAATGAGTTGCCTTCAAAAGTTGTGGGTGCTCCATCACTGGAGGTTTTTAAGAAGAGATTGGACAGCCATTTGTCTGGAATGGTATAAGGTCTCCTTGCTTGAACAGGGGGTTGGATAGAAGACCTCCAATGTCCCTTCAAACACTGTTATTCTGTATTCCATACTGTATGAATCCACATGAGGACTGAGAAACTTGGGAATAGTTTTTGAAACCTTGGAACAATTTATTCTCACCATGGATTAAAACATACACTTTATTCATATGTAATGCATACACTGAAAAATTGTTGGAAGTCTCCTTTTTAATTTTTAGATGAAAGAAAGAATGCATTCATATTTATATAAAATAATTTCATATTTCAACGAATCATTAATTTTCTGAATAGCTGTTGCTTAGAGTGATGGAGTGTGAAATATTGCTATGTGTGATAACTCAGTTTGAAATAATTGTCTTTTCTCGGCAACTGTAATATAGGCAAACTTTCACTGAATGATGCCTGAATCAAATGATGCATGTCATTGTTAACTTTTGCCTCTACATTAGTCTTGATACATCACCCCAAGTATGGCATACATTGGGCACTATGTATGGCATCTCAACAACTCTCAAGGAACTTCTGGTTTTTCGCTGATTACAGGAGATTTGTCTCAATTCATTATGTCTATTACATTTAGCTTGATGAATCATGTTTTATTTCTTAAATTTATATGCTGTCCATCTCACTATTCAAAGTGACACTGTTGTATAGGGCTTTCATCAAATTATTAGAATTCCAAAGCATACATGTGAAAGGGAACATTGAAAAATAGTTCTGTAAACCTAACGGTTGGGAGAATTAAATATGCCTTTAATTGAAATCTGTCTGACACAAGCTTGGTTACAAGTTTAAGATGCTCCCTAAGAAGGAAATGCAGCATCCTGAAGTTCACTTCACTGATCATCCTCCAGAAAACTGGCGGAGGATAATCCAAGTTAATCTGATTCGTTTTCCCATCTATTATCTTGCATTGTGTATTTAAGTAAAGTCTTCCTCAAATTTCTACATAGACATGTCCATGTATTTTGTGTGACAGTGATATAGAAAATGTTTGTCATTCCTTCTTTCCAGATTAATTTTTCCATTTCCATGTTCAGCCTGAAGTCATAGAATTTCCAACTGATCTCCCATCCTGATAGCTAAGCAAATCAAACTCTGCTTAACTCTTTTCTGTTTTGTCCAATTTTGGTTACATGCTATCACCTGTTATGATGTGAACGTATTTAGATCACCCAAATTACATAATCGGCCAAAGTACAGGAATAACAGACTAACAGGAAGAGCCTTGGTAGTACAGGGGTTTAAGGCACCCTGTTATTAAGCTTATTAAGACCAGCTGCCTGCAATTACTGCAGGGTTCGAATCTCGCCAAGGCTCAAGGTTGACTCAGCCTTCCATCCTTTCTAAGGTAGGTGAAATGAGGACCCAGTTTGTGGGGGCAATAAGCTGACTTTGTATAAATATACAAAAGGATGAAGGCTATTGCTGAGCACATTGTAAGCCGCCCTGAGTCTTCGGAGAAGGGCGGCATATAAATCAAATAAAAAAAAAATAAAAAAAATAACAGAGTTGGAAGGAACCTTGGGGGTCTTCTAGCCCACCCCTGTGCTCAAGCAGGAGATCCTATACCACGTCAGACCAATGGCCATCCAATCTAAACAGTTAGGAACATGTACAGCACAAATGTTTGTTTTCTTCTATCCCAAAGGAATGTATTCAGCAGAATGAAACATTAGTATAATAGTACATAGGAGTGAATCAGAGTCTTCTCTTAAATTGTAACCAAGAAATGTATCCAAATAGTGAGTTAAACACTTAACATTGCTTACTAAAAGCTGCATTCACAACAAATGCACCTATGCTGTAAACACACTCATGCAAACATATGTATACATATAAGCAGAAATAAACATGTACAACATTTATTCCTTAAAAATCTTTCTGCATTCATTGGTTTGTCTAGTACTGGACTATGCAGATTGGAACAAACATTTTTTTTTTGTTTTGCACTTTGAAGAGAATTGAAACTCTTGGGCTTCCATGCATGTGATGCTTGGCAGAACTTGTACTCCTCTTTATATTAAGATTCCCAGCATGGGATACTGAGAAGTTGTAGGTGCTGATTTCACAAACAGGTGCATGTATGCTGTTTTGTGGATGGCTTTATACATTTCCTGATTGTTGCAGAATATAAGGAATTGAATGCAGTTAAACTGTGCATGTGTTGGGATTTCTGCTTGACACAGTAAAATAAGATTTTGGAAATAAAACCTTGGATGAAGAGGGCTCCTACCTCAAATGCTTAAACATGCTTGAAAATAAAATACTGTTTGTCTCCGAGGCAATAATTTCATAGCTGCAACAAGCCTTAGAAATAAAATACTATTACTGATAAGCAAAGTCCTCCATTTTCATGTTTCTGAAAATGCGTTTTTCCCCCAAGCAGAAATGTCTCTTAAAATATCAATATGATGAAATAAATTTCTAATTTCTTCTAAAGGTTCTTCCACAACAATCTAAACCACACAAGTTTCTGTTAAATATACTCTCAGGACCTATATGGGGAATGTAATGTACTTATCTAGACAGCATACTAAAAAGCAGAGACATCACTCTGCCAATAAAAGTGTGTATAGTCAAGACTATGGTTTTCCCAGTTGCAATGTATGGCTGTGAAAGTTGGACTATAAGAAAGGCTGAGCGCCAAAGAATTGAGGCCTTTGAACTATGCTGCTGGAGAAGACTCCTGCAAGTCCCTCGATCAAACTAATCAGTCCTAGAGGAGATCAATCCTGATTGCTCTTTAGATGGCCAGATCCTGAAGATGAAACTCAAATACTTTGGCCAACTAATGAGAAGGAAGGACTCACTGGAGAAGAGCCTAATGCTGGGCAAAAGAAGAAGGGGACGACAGAGAATGAGGTGTCTGGAAGGAGTCACTGAAGCAGTCAGCGTGAGCTTAAATGGACTATGGGGGATGGTAGAGGACAGGAAGGTCTGGAGGAACATTGTCCATGGGGTCACGATGAGTTGGACATGACTTTGCAACTAACAACAACAACAAATGTACTTATCCAACCATTCTCTCTTGCTTTCATTCCCAACTAGTTGGAAGATGTTCTCTAAGACCACGCACAAGCCTGGTCTTAGAGAAATGCAGTGCAGAAATAGAGAGAAAATAGACAAATAAAAACAATATTGTCCTTGGTGCCCAATGGAAGAAGCCTGAATGATATTTCCAAAAAACAGGATAGGTCTTTATGAGGTATGAAATAGTAGCAATGGGGGATTATAGGGGATGACTTCGGTCACGAAGGATCCTTCCAGGAAACTTCTCTTTTTCAGAGGGTGAAAGGAGACTTTAAAAGATCATCTATCCTTGTCTTGATTCTAGAGGAAGACGTAGTCAAGGAAGTGGCAGTTGCAGCTTTCACTTTGAGAAAAAGTTGTTGGAAGAAGCAACATGAAGCAATATATAAGTCTAAGTGCTACTGCTATTGCTAGTTTGGTAATGAAACACCTGCAAGAAAACCACCAAGCTCCGAGAGCACCAAGGATTCCACCAATAATACATGATTGTTGGTGGCTCATAGAAAATTTTTGCTAAGAAACAAAAGCAGTCAGAAAATGGAGCAGTCAGTTTGCTTACTCAAAGGTTTGAGTTTCTCTTCTATGCCTGAGTCAGAAAGTTAAAAAATGTTGCCACTCACCTCTAAGTTTCTTGTGATTACTATACGCTATGTAAAATTAGTCTCAAGGTTTCCATTCATGAAACAAAACGTATCTTTTGACTGTAGATACCTGCTTCAAAAACTATAATTGTAAATTAGGCTGAATTTCTCCTTATTAATATTCAGACAGTTGTTAAAACCTATTCTAAAGGGTCTAGTGAGTGAAATCATTGTGAAGGGAGGATTTGCTGTAGGATGCGTACAATGTTGTTTATTCCTCTAGCACAGAGTGTACTCTCCTTTTGCTTTTCTTACATGTTTTGATGTATTGTTTTTACTCCTCTTAGTGAGGAAGGTTTCATAAACTGTTTATAGTCTTTGTTGGTAAGAGTGACATATACAGTATGCCCTCGTAAGTGAATGAATAAATATTACATCTCTAAGGCTCAATTGATCTTTCCCCCACTCCTTCTATGCACGAGTAATTCAATGTTTCTTGTTCCTGCTTTTTTCTTCCTCCTCCTGTTTATGTTTTAATTTAATATTTTCATTATCTATTTTATACTTGGTAAACTGCTTCAGGAAAAGCAATCGGAGGAGGAGGAGGAAACGGGGGAGGAAGATGAGGAGGCAGCATTTTTGTTTTCAGGCAGAGCGTGTTAATCTTTAGGCTGGGAAATGTGCTAATTAAAAGGAATGTCAAAGAGATTATCTTTTTTTTTTTTTTGGTTTTATAATCTGCTAGTTTAATGGCCCAGGAGTTTAGCTAAAGTTATCAAAAAGATCTCTGTCTGTTCCCTAAGTTGAGAAGAAGGATGTTTTTTCATGTAATGGTTTCTAATTCAACCATGTGGTTCTTCAGTGGGCAAGGGCAAAATAGTGTTCTGGTATGATGAATTTTAGGGATGTCATGGTCACCCTCTCCCAAATTTCAGAATAGAGCTGGAAGGGACCTTGGAAGTCTTCTAGTCCAGCCCCCTGTTCAAGCAGGAGATCTTAAACCATTTCAGACAAGTGACTATCCAGGCTCTTCTTAAAAACCTCCAGTGATGAAACACCCACAACTTCTGAAGGCAAGCTGTTCCACTGGTTAATTGTCCTCACTGTTAGGAAGTTTCCTTCGAGTTCCATTTCCTATTAGTAAGTATCACATCCAATATAGCTGACCTGACCACAAGTTCCTTCTTCCATCTTTTGCTCTTTTTAAAACATTTGTTACTAAAGGAAGGTTTTTTTATAAAAATGACAAAAAGATAAAAGAAGAAATAAGAAAAAAGGTCAAAGGAAAGATGAAGGATAACCAAAAAGGAAGAAAAAGGAAGATACTTAAAGAAGTGACTTCTGATCTTCTTTGCAGATGTTACAAACATAGCAATTACCATCTCTACCCTCCCATATTGTATGTAATGATTCCTTCCTTCCTATAAATAAACCTTTTAAGTTAATAAATCCTGAAATTACCAATTCATTTTTATTCATTTTCATCCACAAAGGATTTTTAGTTTTTTTTAAAATAATAGTAGTTGTGGTTTCCTCCTTAATCAATTTAGCTATTTCTGCAAACTCAGCCATCTTCATAATCCATTATTGGTATTTTTCTATCTCCTCCATCTTTGGGATGATGAATTTGTCTGCAAGGGTCATCAAGAGCCCATTGGCTTTCCCTTCTGAGGCAGAATTTGAATCCCAAATGATGTCAGGATAGCTGAAATTCCCCCTTACTTCAATGATGTGCTTCCTAGACACCTCAGAAACTTGTCTTAATCTGATTTGCAAATATTTAATCTAATTTAATCTTCTGCTTGGTTGGGTTGCCTGGAGTACACACCCACAACAGTGTTATTCTGTTTCTTTTTCTTCTTGATTTTCACACAAACCTTTTAAACAAGGGTTTCACTCTTGCTGTCACAAATGTCCATACATAGTGGTCTTTTATTTTGTATAATGCTCTACCTCCCTTGTGTCTGGTCTGTTTTGAGCAAACTATATCTTTCCAGTTCTACATTGTAATCATGAGTTCCATCCCAATTATTTCAGAAATATCGACAATGTCATGATAGGATTTCATACAATACTTGTCCTTGTTTGTTTCCCATGCTTTGTGCATTAATGTACAAACATTTGATTCCTTTAATACTGCTTTCCTTAGGTTTGCTTCCTGTATCTCCTGGGTTATCCTGGACCACCTGTTCTTTCTTTCCACTATTTTCCTTGTGGTAGGGTTTAATGCCTTTGGTCTTCTGCTTTGAATATGATTCTGAGGAATGGTCTCCCTCCAGATTTAGTTTAAAATGCACAGGATTAGCTGAGAAAAACAAAGTTGTTTCCCCTGTGGAAAATGTGCTCCATGTCTCACTCTACTTGGAGCTAGTTCAGCCCAGGAATAAATTTTTTTGGGGGGGGCGACATCATCCCTTAAGCTAATGGATCGCTCCACATTCTTCTGCTCTGTTACGGTTTGAATAAACATAAAACATTTAAACCATTAAAGTACAGACAACTCAAAAGGTTCCCATGCGATGTTTTTTGTTAGGGATGTTTTATTCTGACCCCAAAGCAAAATACTGTTTTTATTTTGTGCACATACTAGTTAATACTAAACCCTGTTTAGCATGTCTTGGGTACATAAGTTAATATTTTAAGCAGAAGAGAAGAGCACATCTTCTTCCTTAGATTTGGATCAGGGTGAAATGCTCCCGGTTCTGACCAGATCGCCTGATCCGGTAGTGATGGCGGTTTGGAGAACAGATAGCAAAAATCCCTATGCCGCGCCCACCCCCCCATGCCCAGCTGAGCGGTGCGATCATCAGAGGCTGTTTTTTTTTTACTTTTAAAAGCATTGTTTCTACAACCTCTTCGGACGAAAAAATGCTTTTAAAAGTAAAAAAAAAAAAACCTCTGATGATCGCATGGCTCAGCTGGGATCGTCAGAGCCTTTTAAAAGCATTTTTTCTACATTTTTTCTTGACCAAAGAGGTTCTAGGAAAAAAAATGCTTTTAAAAGCCTCTAACGATCCCAGCTGAGTTGCCTGATCCTCAGAGGCTTTTAAAAACATTTTTTTACAACCTCTTGGGACAAAGAGGTTATAGAAAAAAATGCATTTAAAAGTAAAAAAAAAAAAAAGTTGGCCACGCCCACCCAGTCACATTACCTCCCCCACCAAGCCATGCCCACAGAACCGGTAGTAACAAATTTTACATTTCACCACTGATTTGGATGCCCAGAGTTGCCCAGAGTTCTGGATTGGCTCTGATAAACCCATGGTCAGGCTAATTTTCTGTTCAGCCCTGTGTGTTAGATTTCTTCTCATTAAAATTGCTCAGAAATATGTGGAAGTTACACACTCATGTCTGAGAAAGTTTTGGGTGCATTTATTCAAGAGAACAGTATGTCCTAGGAGCTTCAGCTACCAATTCACACCAGGACTTAGAAGGAGTCAAATCAATGAGGAGGAAGAGAAGAGGGAAAGTAGCATTGTGCCTCCTAGTACAAGCAAAAAGTGCAGTCCCAGATATAAACCAAATCTGACATATGTGATGTGAAGAAAATACACTGCGGCAAAAGAAGTGTCATCTTTCGTTTTGGAAAGCAAATTAGAAAGCAAAACTAACAGCATAAGGTCTGAGTTGCTTACTGCGATTGCAGCATTATTGTACAGCTTCCTAAACTAATTCTTTGTTCTAAAAAGAAGGCAAAAAATGGGAGGGGCCCACCAAGCACCCTATCTCCACCATGTCACCTTTCATTAAAATTGTGTTTGTCTGAGATTTTATTTGCAGTTGTTCATCTGTAAAATTAGGTTTAATTCTTCACAGTTTGTCACCTTTAAAAAAAAATCTGCTCTGTTGGCACATAATTTAAAAAAAAAACAAAAAACAATACTGACAAAAAAAAAACCCCACCTCCCAATAACAATCCAAGACTGCAAAAGCTGGGAAAGAAATGTAAAAGAAAATTAGCAGAGACCAGAACTGCTAAATGAAGCACTTCTATCACCAGAGTTCTTGTTTTACACACAGGGCACACAGGGTTTTTACTTAACCGTAAAGTAATGCTTGCAGCTAGATACTTACAAATAATTCACGATCACTGTTGATGTCAAGTGAGCACATATTATTTGGAATTGTTGTATTATTAGAGTCTGATCCATCCACCACTTTTAGAAGAATGTCATGGTACAAGGCAATATTATTTTGGAATTCAGGTGAATCAGAACATCACATTGAGTCCTGAACATAGACGTATTCAAAGTAGAGGGATACAGGCATGCATGCTAGCTCTACCCTAATACCTCCCAAACATCCTATCAGTCCTATCCACAATAACGTGATAAAATACTGATACATGTGTGATGGTGACATTATGCAAATGCTAGAATTATATACCTGCATCATGGCATCTGACACATTGGTATTTGTGGGATGCGATCATTATACATTTGATCTCACTCCACACCAGGGGTGGGTTCTACTAACCATTACTACCGGTTCGCAATGGTGCCCTGCTCGTATGCACGCTTCTGCACATGTGCAGAAGCTTTCTGATGACTTCGGGGTCGGTGGGTGGAGCCTCCTGCTGGTTTTACTACCGGTTCTATAGAACCACTCTGAACCAGGGGCAATCCACCACTGCTCCACACCCTATGGATGTCCTGTTTCAGGCCTCTCTCCCTCCCTCCCTCCCTCCCTCCCCCCCTCTCTCTCACACACACACACACGGAAAATAGTTCAAGACTTTCCTTGGTACAGCAGCATCGGTGCATATGTGAACGCACACAATCACACCATTTCAAACAGTCCCCTGAAGACCATTGACTCTTACTTGGCATCAATTTACCTTGACTGTTAGTAGATCAGATTCTTGTGTATAGGTTTATAGAATAAACTTGTTAGTGCTTTTGAACTCAATCCTGGCTCCTGGTTTCCTGTACCTGATTCCACCAAGTTTTCAGGATTCTGTTTTTGATGAAAAGGTAGCAGTTTTGTTTCTGATACACACAGCCTATGTATCTGTCATAGATCTGATCTCAAGTCTTGCATTGTTGTAGGTTTGTTGTATTCTCTCACAGAACCAGAGTTGGGAGATCTTCAGGAGTTCCTGGAAAAGAATTGTAAAAATGGCTTAATAGGCTTTTCAGCAGCATTCATTCTTATTTATCAAAACAAAGAAAATTGTTTCTTGTTTTTGTTTCAATGAAATCTTTACTAGGTGCTAAATCAGATTAGCATATGGAACCATTACCTCTGTCATCTATTTCTGGCCTATTGCACTGCTTCCGTGGAACCGAAATCTGGATTAAGCTTTAAAATATATATGTATGTGCGTTATTATAAAGGAAGCAGACAAATAAAATGTTGCAATATTTTCAGGATCAGACTCAATAAATTTAGTAAGAGTTAAAGGTTTAAAAATATCTCCTTTTATTTACATTAGGCATTCTATATTCACTGAATATTCACAGATAGAAGCAAGGAAAAGGGTGCAAACAGCTCCTTATATATACAATGGGTGGAGCTAGATATGGGAGTGGTGAATTATGAATACATTAAGAAGTGAAGAATAAATTAACCCCTGATACCCCGTTCATATACTATTTACACATTAGAGAATAAGGCATTTACATCTGACAAATCCCCCTCTAAATGCCGATTCGTTATGCAACACCAATTACATTCAGATTCAGGACAGTACAAAACATACAACTTAGAAGTTAAGTATTTATGCTGCTTAGCAGGTAAAGGTTTTGTCAATATGTCAGCTAATTGTTCTGAAGTTTCACAATGCACTGCTTTAATAAATCCATCCTGAGATAATTGTCTCACATGTTTAAATTTTATATCTATGTGTCTGGACCTTTGTCCAATGGCGTCAGATCTAGATATTTCAATAGCTGCTTTATTGTCTTCATGCATAACAAAAGGCAAAGCAGGTTTTTTCCAAACATCTGAAATCAAATCATTAAACCATACAAGGTTATTTGCAGCTTTAGATAAACAAACATATTCTGCTTCTGTCGTTGAAGTGGCCACTAATTCTTGTTTACCAGTGTACCAGTAAACTGGACAGTCATTTAAGAGGAATATATAACCAGATGTACTTTTTCTACATGAGGTGTCTCCGGCCCAGTCCGCATCTGCGTAACATGTAAGCTTTGGTTCTTTATTACCGTTAGGTTCCAACATTAAACAAAAGTCTAGTGTACTTTTCAGATATCTTAATATTCTTTTAACAGCTTCCCAGTGGTACATTGTTGGCTTGCTGACATGTCTGGATAATAAATTGAGGGGTAAAGCGATATCTGGTCTTGTCCAATTAGATATATAAAGAAGTGAACCTATGACTGATCTATAAAATGTGTTATCTTTGAATTCAGGGGATGATTCATCAGTATTTCTTAGAAAGTCAGTCTGCATAGGAGTATCACAAGGTTTGGCATCACTTAGATTGCATTTGTTTAAGAGCTCTATGATCTTATCTCTCTGAGTAAGTTTGAATCCTCTTTTAGTCTTATTAATTTGAACACCAAGATATTTGTTTACTTTGCCTAAAGATTTCAATGAGAAATGTTCATTTAGCTTGGTTACAAAAGTTTCTCTTCTCTCTTTATGTTTTCCTATGTATAAAATGTCATCCACATAGATCAATACAAATTCTATGTAATCATCACCCTTTTTGACAAAGAAACAGTTATCAGCAGTGGTGGCATTGAAGTCCATGGTTTTAAGTACTTTTACTAAACAATCATACCATCGTTTACCAGATTGTTTTAACCCGTATAAACTCTTGTTTAACAACCAAGTCTCATTCTTGTTTGTGTATTGACTGTGAGGTGCTCTTACATATATTTCCTTATCTAGTTTTGCGTGTAGATACGCAGTCTGTATGTCATATTGGAATACATCGAGATTAAGTGCTGATGCTACCACTAGAGCTGTTTTGACACTCTCGGTTCTTACTGTGGGGGAATACGTGTCAGTATAGTCCTCCGGATATTTCTGTGCATAACCTTGTGCAACTAGTCTAGCTTTGTATAGGGTATTGCCTCCCTCTAAGTTCTTAATTTTATATATCCACCTGGTACCAATAATTGTTTTATCCTTTGGTGCAATTGCAGGTGTAAATACATTTAATCCTTGTAAGCTTTCCATCTCTTTTTTCATTGCTAATTCCCATTTTTCTTTTTCTTTACGAGGGAGTTTTAACACTTCCTCATATGTATTAGGTGTCGTTGACTCACCATCCATATGCATTATATAATCCTTGTATTTATTTGGCATCTGATTTCTGGTGTTTCTAATTGTTTTTTCAGGTTTACTATTGTTATCATGCAAATATCTTGCTTCCTTTTTTGTTAGTGTGTCTGTCTTTATTTTGTGTTGGCTATTTGTCCATGTTTTGGTTTTGTTTTTATATTTGTTGATATTTTGCTTTTCTATAGTCCCTTTCTCTTGAGATTTTATAACTTTGTTGTTACTTGGAAATATTTCATTAAGATGTATTTTAGACCAGTTGGCCTGTTCATGGAACACAGCTGTTCTGGAGACTATAAATTTGTTATTACTATCAATGAATCTGTACCCTTTAGTGCCTGTCTCATATCCCATAAATCTGAGTCTTCTGGACACGTTTTCTCCCTTCCTTCTTAGTTGCTTAGGTATGTGTACATCTGCAGTGACTCCAAATATGTGCATGTGTGCCAATTTTGGTTTCCTATTATACATTACTTCATATGGTGTCTTATTTACAATGCTGGACCAGGTTCTATTCTGTGTGTAATTGGAATAATGTAATGCTTCTGACCAGAATTGTTTGCTTAAGCCAGCATCTTCCAATGTGCATCTAATCATGGTTTGTAATGTTGAGTTCTTCCTCTCTACAATCCCGTTCTGGAACGCAGAAAATGGACTAGACGTGTAATGTAACATTCCTTTGTCCTTTAACCATTGGGAGAATTCTTTAGACATGAATTCACATCCCCTATCTGTCATGATTTGTTTTATTTTGATATTGTGTTGTGTTTCTATGCGTTTGTAAAATTCTTTAAATTTTTGAAAAGTTTCATCTTTGTGTTTTAATGTATAAACAAATCCATAGCGGCTATAATCGTCTACTATGGTCAAGAAGTAACGTTTTCTATAAGTGATTGATGGAGTTAGTGGACCAACTAAGTCCATGTGTACTAAATCAAAAATTTTGTTGGTTGATCTAGTAGATTTTCTTGGCCTGGGGCTAGTTTTTAGTTTTGTAGATTTACATACTGAGCATTCCAAATAGTTTTCACAATTTTTTATTTTAACACCTTCTGCGTGTTCAGTCATTTTTTGTACTACAGGAAAACTGGCATGTCCTAACTTCCTATGTAAGATGTGAGCACACTCATCATGAATTGGCTTACCTATCTTTGGTTTTTTTTCATTGTGTGCATCTTTGTGATCATGAGATATTTTACATTCATCATTGTCACTGTTGCTAATGTTTCCATCATCTACTTCAATACAATCTTCCATATTTGAATCAATGTTGTGCAACCATTTTTCCTTCGTTATTAGATAAGGTAGGCCTCCTTTAATCATTACAGTGCCTATATCTATTTTATTTTTCTCCAAAGTCGCTTTTCCTTTAGAAAAAACAATGTTAATATCAGAATCTCTACTTAGTTTTATGGCACTTAGTATGTTATGAGGTATTTCAGGTATTAGCAATACCCCCTCTATTTTTCCTAGACCAGGCAAGGATACATTCCCTCTACCTAACACTTGAACCTTTTCTTGGTTAGCTACCTTTATTACAAATTTATCTTCTACAAATGAAGACAATATATCTTTGTTATTAGTGGTGTGATTAGTTGCTCCAGAATCAATAAGCCAATTACTGTTCTCATTCTGCTGTGTGCTGGTGTTGTCTTGTTTATTTAATCCATTCAGTGAACCAGATTTTCTATCCTTTGAATTATCTCTGCCCCCTCTATTATCTTTGTAATTTGGTGGGCTTCTATATCTATGTCTATCCATGGAAGACTGTCTATAATTGTATTTGTTTCTATATTCTGACCTATGTCTTTCTTTTGAAATTTTGGGGCAATCTCTTCTATTGTGTTCCCTGGATCCACAGTTGTGACATTTAAATGTTTCATTATATTTTTCTTGGAAAGCTACTTTCCTATATGGTTTGTGTTCTATGTGATTGTTAGAACGATTCCTTCTTGAATTGTCTTCTGCTATTAATTTATTGGATAGACTTTCTATGGATAAGTATCCTAGATTGATTGTGTCTAAATGTGACATATAATTGTCCCATGATGGATCAAGTGAGTTGATAATAACACTTTTCATTGTTTGGTCTGAAATCACCTCCCCCCTTAAATGCAGCTCAGCTCTTATTTTGTTTAAAGATATTAAATGCTCACTTATGGAAACCCCTGGTTTTATCCTAGATGAAAAGAAATCTTTAGACATCCTTGTGGTGGTAGCTACACTGTCACTGTGAAACAAATTGAACATGCATTGAATAATTTCTGAAACAGTCAGATTTTGCTTAATGCTGTGATACATTGCAGGAGACACACTAGATATTAATAAGAAAAATGCTCTATGGTGTAAACAGTCTATTTTTAGAGTCCAAGGTCTTTTTGGGGGACTAGTGATAAAAAACAGTAAGTTTTCCTTCATAAAGACAACCTGGAGCTGCTGATACCATTCTTGCAAATTAATGCCATCTATCCTTAGCTTTGGGAAGTCACTGGGTAAATTTCCGACATTATTAGGTCCATTACTTACAACCTGAGGTAGTCCGTGGTCTCGTAAATGCAGAAAGTTACAAAACGGCGTGGGGATGCTCGCAACGAGCCTGCACGGTCTCCTCGTCAATTCATGTCTTCCCGGACCGTCTGCGTAGTCTCGCGCATACGCGTTGTTCATTTCTTCCCTGGAGTCGTCGTGAGAGGTTCTCCTCGTTGCGGCTCGCTCGTTCTGCTCCTCCTCAGATGAATTGGTCTCTGGCTCGATTTTGGGAGTCCTGACGATGGCGGCTGCTCTTCCTCTTCTTTTGAGGGCGTTGGTGCTTGCTTCGGTCTGTGGCGTGGGGCGGTATCGGCAGGGCTCTCTGGGTTCGGGCGTCGGCGCTCTCGTAGTCAGGATGGGAGCGGGCAGTTCTTGAGGCATTGGCTTGCTCGCTCGCTTCTTCGTTAGCTTTTTAGTAATTTTTAGTTTTGGCCCAAATGCAGCAAAAAGCGTTTTCATTGCTGATTTTATTTGATTGTTTGTTGAATCATCTTCACTTTCTGATTCTGATTCTTCTGAGGTGTTTGAATCTTCTTTTTCGTTTTCGTTGTCTGATAATGTTTTTCGCGCCAGAAATTTTGAATTGAGCTTTCTGATTGGCTCTGCTTCGCTCACCCTGGAGGTCTGTTGAAACCAAGATGGCTGCCATTCAAAATTTCACGTGGGATCACCGTTTTTCTTCTTCACAATAATTTTTTCTGCAGTCATATCACTCACTATTTTTGGGTCTTTTGATTTTTCATTAGTGATGTGCTTCTCTCTCGCTGCTCCGCTGTTCTTCAGCATATCTTGGAGGTTCGCGATGAGGCTTTCATCATTCTTCTGGCTCTTCAATAGTTTTAATATCTCTGACCTGAGTTCGTTATTCTCTATTTCGATTTCCTCCTGGTCATCATTTTCATCTATTATTTCTTCGTCTTCAGTGGTGTATTCTTCGGATTCTCTCGAAATCGCGTTTGTGGATTCGTTGATTATTTCTTGTTCTATTTCCATTTCTTTGCTGTATGCCCTGGTGTTGGGCCTATCTTTCTTGGACATTTTTAAGTTTTTATTGAGTCAATTAACCATCCTCTGCTACCAGCTTGTTGCAATATTTTCAGGATCAGACTCAATAAATTTAGTAAGAGTTAAAGGTTTAAATATATCTCCTTTTATTTACATTAGGCATTCTATATTCACTGAATATTCACAGATAGAAGCAAGGAAAAGGGTGCAAACAGCTCCTTATATATACAATGGGTGGAGCTAGATATGGGAGTGGTGAATTATGAATACATTAAGAAGTGAAGAATAAATTAACCCCTGATACCCCGTTCATATACTATTTACACATTAGAGAATAAGGCATTTACATCTGACATAAAAGACCACACTTTCAAGTCCCTTACAGGCAATTTGAATACAGTACAACATAAGACCTTTTGAATAGTTTAATGCTTCTACTATCTCCCAACACTTTATGAATAACATTATGTTGAGACCTGTTAGATCAGTTGCTGATTGTGTACCTTCTAGAAGTTCAGATCCTTGCCACGTCGATCCCATGCTGAAAACCCCCAGATCTCAGTGTTGCATCTATGGTTGAAAGAGTTAATCACTATGGAGACCAGTGTTGCTGGAACATGAAATTCCTCCATTCTCAAAGAAGATTTAACCAAATACAGAACTGTTGTTTCTGATTTTTCGTTTTATTTTACTATCTCCTATCTCAAACTAAAGGATAGGTCCCTTCTCTGAGAAACCTGTGTTTAGAGAAGGTGAATCAGCCGCCATAATTTTATGGCTGGGAAAATTTGCAGCCTTACTTTGAACCATTGTCACTCCAGGCTTAAGAAATAGCAAGAGAGGGATCAGTTCAACAAACTGATAAAAACAATTAAAAGATAAGATAAGAAAAGAAAAGAACTGATAGAGAATGCAATCCTTTAGCCAAGTTTCTGTTCTCAGTTCAGAAGAAGTTGCTACTCTAATGAGGTCTATGCCCCACTTGATGAACTGAGAAGGAAGGTCTTGTAGTTGTCCCAAGAAAATCCCACAGCAGTTTGGTCAAATCAGAGTTCTCAGAGACTTGCAAAAGTAGAAATACACCTAGAAAATTTCTCTGTAATAGGGAAACTTTACTTCTAATGACAAGAAAAGTACCTGTATTTGAAGTAGAGGTCAATATCAATATTTGCTTTCATTAATTAAAATGCTGTTTTATAATATTTAAATTTTAAAATTTACGTGAGTTCTGCTGATTACCTATTCGGTCTGACACTAGGAGATTAACTTTCCTAACAAAATATTCTTGTAAAGGGTGCTTGTGGGAGAGAAGATAAATAAATTTAATTTAGAAAATAACTTGATGATAGAACAGCCTAAATTACCTTTTTTGTAGCTAAAAGCCTGTAGTATGTTACTCTCCATTAGAGGGAAGGGAAGGGAGAACATGAATTACCGTACTTTTCGGAGTATAAGACACACTTCCACCCCCAAAAGAGGGTGAAAATTTGGGTGCATCTAATACACCGAATGTAGCCCTGCCTACCTGCTGGCCCCTACTCTTTGGCCTCCGCATGTTGCATTTTTGGCCGGTTCCAGGCAGCGGGGATCACCTGTGACAAATAGGCCATGCCAAACAGGCCATGCTGGCAGTGAACGGGCCGCGCTGAATGGGCCGCACTGAATGGGCCATGCCGGTAGTGAACAGGATGTGGCAAATGGGCGGCAGCAAATGGGTCATGTCGAATGAGCTGTGGTGGTGGCAAACAGTCTGTGGCAAATGGGTGGGGGCAAACGGGCTGTGGCAAACAGGCTGTGGCATCGCAAATGGATGGCGGCAGTGAATGGGCCGTGGAAGTGCCAAATGGGCCATGGCGAATGGGCCAGATGAATACGGAATGGAAGCTGAGAGGCAAAGGCAGATTTTTTTCTTGTTTTCCTCCCCCAAAACAGTAGGTGTGTCTTATAGTCTGGAGTGTCTTATACTCCAAAAATACGATACATAGATCAGGATCAGAATCAGAACGAAATCTGAACTATAAGGGCAGGACAGTTCTAAAAGTGCCAAGAATAAACTCCGTCTTTTAGACAAGGAAAGAAAGGAGGGAAAAGGGAAAGGAAAGGGCAGATACCCCCTGCCTAATTAACTCTACATTTATTGCTCCAGCATTGAGATTTATAGGTGCAGAAAACCAGGGAAAAGTTGAATTCCAATACATAGAACCTTACAGCATTTCTGTGATATTGAAGGCTAGAAGATATTAAAATAAAAATGGAAGTTCACTGTTATAAAGCCTTCCTTCACAGGTTTAGAATTATACCAGAAGTAGTATCACCAGCATATGAACAGAGCTACTCTTGGGAGGAGGAAATGTTCCATTATCTCTTAAGTTATATGCATGTAAGTAATATCTTGCTTTCATTCCAAATTATACTGCCAGGGGATTTAAGTGGATTATCAAATTTGTTACAAGATGTTTTTTTTTAAAAAAAAGTTTTAAAAGGTGCAAATTTGATCCTGAAGAAAGATATTCTGGCTATCCAATTGTTTTAACTGTTTTAAATCTTTTGTAATGAGCTTTTTGTTGTACAGATGTTGTTTTTATCCTGAAAACTTTATGTTCTTCAAAATGTGCAACTGCATTGTAAATATTTTGAAATATTCTTACCATGATTCTCAACATGGAAAAGGATTTATCAGAACTGTTCTGACAAACATATTTTTTTATCTGCTTGAGTACTTCTCCAAACCACCTGCTGAAGGTAGATGTAGAAGAGGTGACTGGAATACATTATTGTAGAAGATACACACTAGAACAGGTGTCTGCTGTCAATACTGGCAACTACTAACAACTGATTGTGGCATTCAGCAGAACATCTTTCTCTGTTCACCATACTGGATCAGGCTCAAATCTTAGCAGAGGTAAGATTTAGACTCCTTGAGTTCCTTCTTATATCTTCTCAAAATTTAAAAGACAGTCTACCAAGGAGAATCAGACATAAATTCATGTAGATTAGGCAATAGAACATTGTGGGTTTCAAGAACCAAGTAAAGGGCAAAAACATTTCTAGTCCATAATTTGCCAAGGAAAACCTCTTAAAATACTCTGACTTGTTGAATTGGGAAGGTTTCCTGAAAAAGTCCTGGGGGCACATTATTTTTATCATTATTTATTACTTTATATGCTCTGGGAAGCTTATAATGTATTTCCCCTAAATTCCCAATGAATTTCCTCTCTTATTTTCTGGAGAATCTGTTGACCGATCTACAGTACGTCCATATCCCAGGTGATTGACTGTTTTGCTTCTAACACTTTCTTTCTTCTCACAGAAGTGAATTGGCCTCTTCATTAGGGAGCTGAAAGTGAGGATATGGGGTGGAATATTGGTAGGGTTACAAGTGAAGGAACTTTCAAGGCATATCAAATCAACCTTATAGTCAAGCCATTGAAAAAACTATTTGAAGGTGTACTCTGCAACAGTGGAGACAGGTCAGTCTGCTTTATTCTTTGCTTCCATTGTCTCCATACAAAATGGGCTGACATAACTCTTCCATGCTGTGATTCATTTCCTTCCTGAAAATGAAGGGGCAGAGCAACCTGAAATAATGGCTGTCTCATTGGTAGCAGTTGCATGATGCTCATGCCATACAGTATATGAAATCAATCCAGATTTAGAAGGTATTTGTTAGAGCAGGTCATAGGGATATCACCTTAGCAATCTCTTGTCCTGCTATTTTGGATCCTGTTTAGCTTACTACTTGCTTACTTCTCTCATGATATCCTGGCTAATTCAATCAGTATGTATAAGAGATGGTAATAATAGGACCTTTACTGGAGAAAACATAATGAAACAAAGCTCTCCATTGATTCAGGAGATTTGCGTCACAAAAGACCAATTTTTTGAGATGTTACATTTCTGGGAACAGAGATCAAAAAGGTGATAACTTGTAATTCCAGACATCTGAATTTTACTAATTTTCTGAAATGGTTTTAATATGTGGGAAAATGTTACCGCTGAAACTGCTTAAGATTTCTTGATTGGTGACTCTGCTGGAAATTGGATGGGGAATGTGGAGTCCTATTTGTTCTCCTGGGTTTGTCATTGGCTATTTATCTGATGCACATTATCCTTCTGGACCATGTGGTGGGATTGGGCCTCACAGGCACTTTACAGTGATATTGGTCCATAATATGTGTCAGACTGTGTTTGGTAGGTGGTACTGGGGGGTAATATCTTAAAAGCCTTTAACCTCTGATCTACCTACCTCAATAGGGCAACTCTCGTCTTGATGCGCCAGAGGGTTCTATTTGTTGACTAGTCAGTTCAATACTCACATGAAACCACTGGGAAAGAACATTCAGAGCAAGAGCTATCATCAAGCAATGTGTATCCTTGAATTGCTTACCTCGTGTTAACACTTTGCTTACCTCATGTTAGTTGGGAGCAGTGGTGGGTTTCAATTTTTTTTACTACCCGTTATGTGGGCAAGGCTTGGTGGGCATGGCATGGCTTGGGGGACATGGCTTGGTGGGTGTGGCAGGGAAAGGATACTGTAAAATCTCCATTCCCTCCCCACTCCAGAGAAATGTTACTGCAAAATCCCCATTTCCTCCCGATCAGCAGGGACTCAGGAGGCAGAGAATAGATGGGGGTGGGGCCAGTCAGAATTCTCGGTTCTCCGAACTGCTCAAAATTTCTGTTACTGGTTCTCCAGAACTGGTCAGAACCTGCTGAAACCCACCTCTGGTAGGCAGTAAATGTTATCAACATAACAACTACTGCTCCCAAATAACACAAGGTAATAAATGTGTACCCTTGAATAGTATTTATATTTGGTGGTGAACTGAAGGAGAGGTGGAACAAATTCAACCCAGACAAGATTATAGTACTTTTAATAAACAGGAATTTAGATTTAAAGGTTGAGTTCAATTTATTTTGGATATAGCTGCATTCCAGTTGAAATAACAGATGTGAAGTCTTGGAGTGTTCCTCAATTTTTATTTGCAGTTAAACTTCCAAGTTTTCACAGAACACACTTACATAAGGCTAGTGCATCAATTGCAATGATTCCTGAATTGGTAGATTTTGTTACATACTTTGGATACAGCTTTTAATTATTGCAACAAACAATAAGTGTTTTAGATGTTGCAACAACTCTTTAGAGTTTAGGCCTTTTAGAATTGCAACTAATACAAATTGTGGTAGCTATGCTGCCAGCCAGGGGAAATACAGAGCTCATATAATGTCTTTATTTATTGAAAGATCTAAACTGGGTACCAATTGCTTACAATGCACAATTTAAATTGTTGACATTGAACAATAAAGACTAAACAGCTTAGATCTGCCATCTAAGGGACTGGCTGATAATTTATGAACATGCCAGACTTCAGATTTGCAGAAGAGGCTTTTTTGAAAATGTCCCATTGTCAGCAGCCTGTCATAATGGGATGTGTGAAAAGGACTGTTCTTTCATTGGATATGTTTAAAAGTCTGTAAAGATGTATATTTTTCGTTTTTAAATATAATTTATGCTTTTTTAAAACCTTTTTTTTTTGGGTTCTTTGAGATATTTTGAGCATTTGCAAGTCATCAGAGAAACTAAATTAGTAAATGAATGTACTGCATTTTTGCCTCCATTCTGTTATGCTCCCAGCTGCATGTCTGTGCTAAAAGTGAGCTTAAATAATGCTGGGCGGCATTTGACTTTTTGGAGAATTTTATTAATATTAACATTACTGTTGTGTTAAAAAGTTCTGTTATCTTTTTTAAATTAATATATAATAGAAAATAGAAAAATACAAAAGAAAATAGTAGGAAAATAAGAGAGGAAGAAGGGAAGGGAAAAGTGTAGGGAAAAGGTGGGGGGGGAAAGAAAGAAAGGAAACTTCCGACTCCCTTTGGTGCAGTAGAATAAGATAACATCAAACCTCAACTTTCTACTTTTACATAGTAGTATAAACTAGCCATTTCTATAACAACAAATCAAAATTCTAATCTAATCTAATCTATCTAATCAAAATTTCATTTTTTTCCACCTCAAGCACAAAGTCCGGAAGCGGCTTCCTTGTAGAAACAAAAATACTTGTGTTCTTTTTTCTCTAATCAAACCAGTCAATTTAGCCATCTCTGCTAATTCCATCAACTTTTGCAGCCATTCATCTATTGTGGGAATCAAAATGTCCTTTCATTTTTGTGCATAAAGTAATCTTGCTGCTGTCAACATATATAACATCAAAGTTCTAATTCCCCCCCCCAAGTGTTTTCCTATTAAACCCAAAAGAAAAGTTTCTGGTTTTTTCTTTATATTCACCCTAACCCTATCCTGGTATTAAGATGTGAATCCTACTCCAATGATTTCTTTGCTTTGTTCCATGTCCACCATAAGTGATAAAAGGCCCCTTCTTTATATTTGCATTTCCAACATTCATTTGGAAGAAACCTATTATGTTTTGACTACAGAAGTCCAGGTAACCACTAGGTGGCAGCACTGAGGTATAAATATGTCTAATTTTTGGCTGTCACACAGTGATGAACTGGATTTTCAGTTTAGGTATAATAGCTCTAATGCAGGGGTCTCCAAACTTGGCAACTTTAAGAATTCTGGGAGTTCAAGTTCTCAAGTCTTAAAGTTGCCAAGTTTGGAGACCCCTGCTCTAATGAGACAAACCTATGATTTTGGAATGCTTTCACCAATCAAAATAGGCAGTGCCAGGCTAAATGTAAAATAACACAACATGGCATAAAGCATCTTCCTGTGTTTGTCCTGAATATGGACACCTGAAGCTTCAGGTGACAAATTTGATGAAGAAACTGGTATAATGAAAGGATGTGAAATGATAAATTGGCCTGTCAGCTTCCATCCCGAACACTGGTCACCTACCATTAAATCATTCTCACAGCAGGAAGCAAGGCAGCTATGACTTCTTCTGCCCATTTAATCTCTGGCATGCCATCTCCCGTGTTGAGAAAGATTCCAGGTGTGTCCTACTGCCTAGGGGAGGGGAGTTGAGGAGGACCGGTGACAGAACAGCAGAAGAAATTGATAGGGAGAGTTGTCGCTCATGCTGCCTTGGGCGACTTCAAGAATGATGAATGGTAGGATATGAGTGGTGCCTCTGTTGTGAAGTGTCAGCACTGTGATAAATGATAGTCCCTCCACCTGCCACCATCTCCTGCAGGGTAATTATTTTATACCTGTAGAGATAGAAGTTTGCCATTTTAGGTATTCTTAAGGTTATAGCATAGGTGAAAACCTTCTTCTAGAATAATCCATGCTTACAACTTTATCAGGATTTCCAAGACTCCTCCACCTTCCACCCCAACCTGCATTGAGCTAACTGTGCTTTTTTTAAATGGAAGGTTTATTGCTTTAACCAAACTATCTTTGAAATTTTGGAACCCTGTTTATGTAAGATGAGGCCAGTTTACATAGAAAGGAGAGAAGGAAACTAACCAGAAACAAAATGGTGGTGGCTTTGAACAAAAGAACAGCAGCAGGCAAAAAATCTTGGAAGCAGATAGAAACGCAGCAACTGATACAATACGAAGTATTCCAAATGATTGAAACAGTATGCTGTAGTTGTAAACACAGGTCATTTGGGTTGCACTCTGCTCCTATACTATCTTAATGCCTGGTTATTTATGTCCCCCGGTCTGGACTGATGGGGTAGTATATTTTAATTTTTTAAAACACTTTTTTGATATTTTTTATGTATATTGTTGTTTTTTAACAGTCGCTTGGTCAATTGTCATTGTGAGCCGCCCTGAGTCCTTGGAGATAGGGCAGCATACAAATTTTATAAAATAAATAAATAAAATAAATAAATAATGCACCATGGAATAACTGATAGAAGACATACTTGTATTGAGATCCATAGAAGAAGTGGTTCAAGAAAAAGCCAAATCTTCAAATATTAAATTCAGCAAAAGCAAACATTGTTTTAAAGTTCAAGAAATACAATACCTGAGATACTATTGAAATATGTGAATGATAAAGGATATCTAGCTGCTACAATATGAGTTAAGCAGAGTTTAAATGCAATCAAAAAGCTGAACAGACTGAATAATACTGAATGAATGAATGTGAATAAGATATTTTACTTAGAAAAAGGGGGATGTGAGGATGTATAGAGGAAGGTAAATATAGAGAAAGAGCATAAGAGTCATTAATATTTCAAAGAGACAATAATACAAAATCACAGCTCTGGGAAAGAACTAAGTGTAAGAAAGTCTTAAAATAACCATGTTTTACTTCTGCACTATATATGAGAGGATAGAGAGAACTTCTGGCAGACTTTCAGGATTCTGTTATCATACAATATAACAATAGAGATCCATTCGTTATTGCAGTGGTTAACCCCTGGTGTTGTCTTTTGATTTACCAAAAGTAGAATTTATTCATGTCATGGAGAATAATGGTATACTGTGGAGCCCTTGCACTTTCTGAGCCTGGTTCTTTATGAAAAATTGCCTCACCACTCAACCCACTGCAGCACAACTACAAGGGATGAAAAGAATGACATTGCCCTACACGGAAAAACATCTCAGAAACAACCAACAGATTATCACAACTGCATAGTATCACCATATCACACAAATTAATTAAATCCCTCCAAGATATCTTAAGACCCACTAGCCCAAGGAATTATCTACAATGTACCATGTAAGGATAGCCACTATATGGAACAGACAGGGAGAAGATTAGCAGGGCACATCCACAAACACCAAGTTGCAATCAGAAGACTTGATGAAAACTCCTTAATCTTCCAACTCATGGATACACTCAACCATCGTTTCAGATGGGAAATTGTGAGCATCCTAGACCAAGCTAAATCCAAAAATGCTAGAGTATTCCAGGAAGGTTGGTATTCAGACAAATCAACCATCAATAAATACATAGATATAAACTACATGTACATGCCATTCAAAAGAATCAATTAAAAAAAAAAACCTAAGATGGAAAGAAAAAGACCAGAAGACCTTGTCTCCAGCGAGTAAAGTCCAGATAAATAGGGATTAACATCACACAAACAATCAAGCAGAAAACGGTAACCTAATCAAGGAACCATCTTTTTCTGGACAGGGTGGCTCTCCGCTTGCCTGTCACACATGCCCTGGTCATCTCCTGATTAGACTATTGCAACACATGCTACATGGGGCTACCCTTGAAAAATATCCAGCAGGTTCAGCTGGTGCAGAGTGTGGCGATGCAAGCTATATTGGATGCCTACAAAAGGGCACATATAACTCTCTTGCTCTGAAAACTGCACTGGGTGTCAGTTTGTTTCCAGGTCCAATTCAAGGTGTTGGCCATAACCTATAAAGTAGCATGAGGCCAAGCTACCTATGGAACTGGCTTTGCCCCATCATATCAGCCAGTCCCACTTGATCAGGCAGGGAAGATATACTGCAGACCCCATCAGTCAAAGAATTCCAACTGGCAAGATCTAGGAAGAGAGGCTTCTCTATTGCTGCCTCCACATTATGGAACATCCTTCTGCCAGAGGTGAAGTGAACCCCCACTCTCCTGGCCTTCTGTAAAGAGGTCAAAACCTGACCCTGTGAACTGGTGGCTGGGGCACAAAGGTCCATGCAATGTGGGGTTGGCTGATGCCACGAGAGCCCCATTTATGCTTTATTAACCAATGTTAAATGACCATCTTGGAATTCTTATTTTTATCTCTGAAATTTTATAATATTATAATCTTAGATTTTTTAATCCTAAATTAATCTCAATATTATATTGTTAATTTTATATGCTGTTCTATATGCCAGTTATACTGCACACCACTGAGAGGTCCTCCTTGAGGGAGATGGGAACTCTATAAACATAAAATAAATAAACAAACAAATAATACATACCAAGTAAAAAAACTATATCCCCAACAACACTGGCAGGGCAAGCTATCGTATATAAGCAGACACCAAACTTCATATGCAGTAGCACTGATGATGTTACCTAGTCAGGTAATGAAAGATTTGCAAGCAAACAATCATGTTCAGAGAGTACCAAAGATTTCACAAATCAATCCTGAGCTACACATATTATCTTCTATTGGAACAATTGTATATTCCTTACAATATATTAATTTTCTTTTTCATTCTAGGTCACAGTTAAGTCCAAGCTAACCTTAATAAGCACATTCAATTCCTGTCCTGTGTAACTTTCTCTTCATAAATGAAATAAATAAATAAATCCATAGACATGCCAAGGTAACTGAGCAACCATGCAAGACTACAGGTAATACTTAAGCAACCAATTACAGTAATAACCCAATATATAATATCAATTCTAACCAAAATACAAACCAAATTATACTTACAAATTTACATGCTATTTTTTGTATGCAAATAGGTTAACATCTATGACTGGAAACAGGAACATTTATTGTGCCTGAAGGTCTTGATAGCCACTTTACTTTTACTTTACTTTATTTTGTATTTATATACCACCCTACTCCCGAAGGACTCAGAGCGGTGAACAGCCAATAAGATAAAACACACATAATACAAAATTTTAAAACAATGTAAAAGCACATTAAATAATTTGGCCCATACAGATTAAAACACCCCTATTGTTTTAAGACAAATTTAAAATTAAATTTAGACCAGACCAACCTGTTGAAATAAAAAGATCTTGAGGGCACGGCGGAAACCACCAAACAGCTACCAATTTTGCATCTACTGTAAGGTTAGGTGAGACGTGGTAATTCAGAAACAGCTGAATCTCTAATGACATCCAATACAACTTCTTTCCATCTCTCTCCTCTTCAACCCCAGAAGTTGTCAATGACCTGGAGAAAAGGTCCAGTTATTTCTATGGCCTTTCCAGTTGTCTATTTACACTCCCTTCTATAGACTTCTCTCTACAATCTTTTGGTTATAGAGTTTGTTCAAAAGATAAATGTTGTTTTCACAAAATTCATACATTTCTATTTTTATATAATACTTTCAATGAAAAGCTACTTGATACTTCCTAATTTGATATTTGTTCTGCACATAATCTATCCATTTTTTCCATTCCCATTCATAAGTCTCTTGTGAGCGATCTTTTAAATATGCTGAAATCTTCTCCATCTCCGCAAAACTGGCCATTTTCAAAGTCCATTCTTCAATAGTGGGCAAAGCTTCATTTTTCCAATATTTACCTATCAATAATCTTGCTGCTGTTATCATGTACAATATCAACTTAGTTTCATCCAATGTAAAACCCTTTACTATACCCAATAAAAACAATTGTGGAGAAAATTGAATTTTTTTCTTCAAAACATTCTGCATAACCCACCATATTTTTATCCAAAAAGCCTTAACTTTCTTACAATTCCACCAAACATGGTAATATGTAGCATCTAAACAATCACATCTCCAACATTTTGGCTGAACATTAGGATACATACAGGATAATTTCTTGGGATCTAAATGCCATCTGTAAAACATTTTGTAAAAATTTTCCCTCAAATTCTGCGATTGTGTAAATTTAACATTCTGAACCCATATTTTCTCCCATGTTTCCAACATCACTGGTTCTGCAAAATTCTGTGCCCATTTAATCATGCAATCTTTAACCAATTCAGTTTCTGAATCCCTTTCTAACAAAACATTATATAGCCTTTTAATATGCATTGGACCTTTCTCTTTTATATGTCTAACCAATTCTTCCTCATGTACCATTATACCAGTTTTTTGGTCCTCTTTCCATCTCAATTGAAGTTGATTATACTGTAACCAAGTTAGATTAATCCCTTCTTCCAACAGTGTCTCTAATGTCTTCAGTTGCCATCTGCCCGCATCTGTAAAAAGAACCTCTTTATATAAAACCCCCCCGAGTGACATTATATTTGTATTCCACATGATATGACCAAGATCCAGCCATAACGGTATTTTGTAATCCCATTTGAGTCGGTGCTTCCTCCAAACTCTCATCAAAGAATCTCTAAGTATATGGCTTTTAAATACTTTATCCACTTTGTTTTCATAAAATAAGTAAGCGTGCCAACCAAATTCAAGATCAAAGCTTTCTATATTCAATATTCCAGTCTTTTTCCTTCCAAACCAATCACTTGCTTGAGTCAAAGCTGCTGCCTCATAATATAACTGTAGGTTTGGAAGTTTAAGGCCTCCCCTTTCTGGAACATCTTGCATAATTTTCAGTTTCACTCTCGGTTTTTTCTCGTTCCAAACAAACTTATTCACTCCACTTTGCCATTCTTTCAGTTGTTTATCACTTTTAAGCACCGGAATCATT
The DNA here is from genome assembly GCF_029215685.1 of Pituophis catenifer annectens. Lineage (NCBI taxonomy): Eukaryota > Metazoa > Chordata > Lepidosauria > Squamata > Colubridae > Pituophis > Pituophis catenifer. The sequence goes on from NW_027256881.1 coordinate 183,663,734, forward strand.
TGAAACAAAAAAAGGAATCTTGGCAAAATGTTCATTTTAACTGCTGCTATTCTTCCAAGTAGCGAAAGCTGCAGTTTTTTCTAAGTCTCCATATCTTTTTGTACATCTCGCCATAACACCTCATAATTATTTTGAAATAATTTCATATTTGATTCTGCAACCTGAACTCCTAAATATTTAACCTTTGGTACAATCTCAAAACCTGCCCTCCTTTCAAGTTCATGTTTTCGATCTTGTGTCATATTTTTAACTATCATCTTAGTTTTTTTCTGGTTCAGTCTAAATCCTGATACTGTACCATAATCTTTTATAATGTCTTTCATCTGGATTATTGATTCCACCGGCTGTGTTAGGGTAACAACCAGATCATCTGCAAATGCCCTTATTCTGTAATCATCTTGCCTTATCACTATACCTTTCAAGCTGTTCGAATCCCGTATTGTATTCAACAAGACTTCTAGTGTTAAAATAAATAGCAAAGGGGATAACGGACAACCTTGTCTTGTTCCTTTTTCAATTTTGAAATCTGCTGTCAAACTTCCATTAATAATAATCTGTGCCTTTTGCTCTTGGTAAATTGCTGAAACCGCCTGTATGAATTTATCCCCAAAGTCCATCTTTTTTAAAGTCTTTAATAGAAAATTCCAATCCACTCTATCAAAGGCTTTCTCCGCATCCAAGAAAGCCAGCACTGCAGGGATCTGTTTATTCTTCTCAAGATATTCCAGTAAATCTATAACTTGCCTTACGTTGTCCTTCATATATATATCTTCATATACCTTACTCTTAAATGCAGGTAATGAATTAGCATCGTGTCTAATGTCATTTTTTTTCTGTGAAATTGTGTGCTGTTTTGTCATCTGCTTTGCCCTCCTGACTTGTAGAAAGTAAGGAAGATTACCTTGATAGAGATATACAGGAGCCACTGCCTAGGCAAAAGAGGCTGAAACATCTTTTAAATTCAGAACAACAATATAACATTCAGAAGCACATCAGACCTCTCTGATTTACTGTTATATAAGAAGAATGGGACATACAACCTAACCAGAGTTGCAAGATTGTGTTATTATAGCCAATCATAACATAAATATAGCCTTTCTGTAGAGTTGATTTCCTGGTCTGGTCTATCTTAAGGAGTTGAATAATTAAGGAGTGGAGCACAGCAATTAAATGTGGCAAGAATTTGTTATAATAATGAACAAATCTGAAAATAACCAGCTGGTGACATTGTGATACAACACTTCGAGATTGTCAAACTCATCTGCAATTATCTCTGTCACACAGTCCATATCTAGTATGAACTGCAAGTAGACGCCTTTAAAGGTGTGTGTGTGTGAGGGACTGGGTTCATAGATTTTAGCAGAGATGTGGGGTGCTGCTGTAATTGGAGCTTGTTCATGGGAAAAGAGAGAGCCATTGCATGTCTGTGATGCAAAAACCCTGGAGGGAAGATTGAGATCAAAGAGCCTAGTTATTTGAATTCATCCACCTGCTCAATTGGCTCTAGGGGCAAAGTTAATTCATGTTCTATCAGTTGACACACCTTTAGTCTATTTCTGCATTTGTCTGTAGTCTGAGCCTCTCTTGTTGTTTGCTTAGGACATTCAAAAGCAACTATAGCTTTCGTTTTGATCCTTCTACATAAAGAAAGAATATACTGGTGTATGCCGGATCTGTGAATTTCAACTCAAAAGGAACATCTGTGTGCCCAGTCTTTCCCCCCATTATCGAGTGTGTTATAACACTGAATATTGATGATAATATACACCTACAAACTCTGCTTGAAGTCATACTGTGTCATGCTGCTTCTGATATAAGCCATATTGCTGGTCTCATTTCGCCTTTTATACAAGAGATTTCCATGTTACTTATCCCTTTTCACTTTCTTTGCCAAATTCAGCATCTAGAGCAGGGCTGTTAAAACTCCTGGCCTGCGGGTTGGATGTGTCATGTGCTAGTCACGCCCACGCCCAGTTTAACAAAGGGGAAAAAGTCCCAATACATCACGTGACACTGCCGTAATCCCACAAGTTTGACACCCCTGATCTAGAGCATACACCATTCTACTCATGATTAAGTGGTGGCTGGTTAGTTTAGTTTTAGCAAATAGGTTAGTTTTCCCTGAGTCACATTGTATTATTCCAAGTTTCTCCCTCAATCCTGCTTAGCTTTCTGTGAATCTCTACTACTACAACAACAGCACAGTTCATTTTAATGCGCTGCTCTTTGTCTGCATGCTACTGCAACTTTATTCACGTTTGTATTATTCTTGACTCCAGCTTTATAGTCTTTGCAGCAGCAATTTCCATGGAGAAAGCAACCTCAAATGCATTCTTAAATGTTTCTCTGGTGAGAGGTTTTCTTTCAGCATTCTGCAGACTAGCTAATATTTCAATGCACAGGATAGCCTTTTGTCAAATTTTCAATATTCAGACTATTTTTTTAAAGTCCTGCTGGCTATGCTGCAGTGACTCTTTTTCTTTGCACTTATGAAATCTGATGTTTTCAGCAATCCATAATGGTTCTGATACTAAATGCTCCTATAATATTATTTTATTTTACTAATAGGTTCTGCAGGACTGAATTGCAAGTGTTTTTCTGTGTAATATTTTACAGGTAGCCTTCACTTAAAGACCGTTCACTTAGCGACCAGACCTCCCCAGAACTACTTATAACCTAGTTGTGAAGTTTCAACAGCTGCAACTCTCCAGTGTTCATGATCACACTTGGGACATTTGATAACTGGCTTACATTTAACGTCATTTGTAACACTCCATGGTCAAGTGACCACAATTTTTGATGGGTATTTTTTCCAGTTTCTGGCATTTACATTGCATTTACATTTCCAGCCAAAAACACCAATTGAAGAAAACAGGTTAATTTTATGACTACTGTGTTTGCTTAATGACCACAGCAAAAAAGGTCATAAAATAGGTGTGGTCACATGGTGATCTACTTAATGACCACCATGATTTACAATTGTAATTGTGGGCTCAATTATGGTCATAAATCAAGGATATCTGTATATGTTTCTTCTCTCATAACAACAGTAAAGATGTATCTTTTTTTAAAACATTTGCCTTAAAAAAGGTTGTTCAGATCTCACTCTAGATTAGGCCCTCAGAGTTATGTAGAGGCTTCAGGTGCAAAAATTATAATGTACACAAGAAACTCAAGGCAATTGAGCAACATACGAGATCACAGGCATGCCTAATCAATAATAGCAATACTATAAATTGCCCAGAGTCACTTATGGCAGATGGGAGGTGTAGAAATTTGATAAATATATCCTATCCTATCCTATCCTATCCTATCCTATCCTATCCTATCCTATCCTATCCTATCCTATCCTATCCTATCCTAGACTAGACTAGACTAGACTAGACTAGACTAGACTAGACTAGACTAATAGGGGGCATAGTAGCCTAGTTGTTAAGACATTGGGCTTGTCTACTGGAAGGTCAGCAGTTCGAGACCTAATCACCGTATAGGTGAGCTCCCATTCTTGCCCCAGATCCTGCCAACCTAGCAAAAGCATGCAAATGCAAGTAGTCATGTCCCCGTGAGATGGACATGAGTAGACAGAGGAAACTTTTACCTTTTAATATAATACAACTAATATATAATAGCAATAGCACTTAGACTTATATATCACATCACAGTGCTTTACAGCCTCTCTAAGCAGTTGACAGAGTCAGCATATTGCCCCCAACAATTTGGGTCCTCATTTTACCAACCTCGGAAGGATGGAAGGCTGAGTCAACCTTGAGCCTGGTGAGATTTGATCTGCCAAATAGCAGGCAGCCAGCAGTCAGCAGAAGTAGCCTGCAGTACTACATTCTAACCACTGCGCCACCAGAGATTAATATAAAAATAATGTAATACAATTAGTATAGTATAGTATAGTATAGTATGGTATGGTATGGTATGGTATGGTATGGTATGGTATGGTATGATATGATATAATATAATATAATATAATATAATATAATATAATATAATATAATATAATATAATATAATATAATATAATATAATATAATATAATATAATATAATATAATATAATATAATATAATATAATATAATATAATATAATATAATATAATATAATATAATAATATAGTATATAATATAAGGAAAAATAGTCCAGTTGACTGAGTTTCATGTTTAATGAATAAAAGAGATAGTAATAGAAATACAATAGAAATATAATAAGGGAGTATTGATAAGTGAAGGTCTTTTGTAATAGGAGCTGGCTTAGAATGCCACAAATATGACTTGCAAATCTGTTTACAATGTAAAACAAGCCAACAAAATAAATGAGTTAAAATTAAGATCTAGCCAATGGCAGCTGCACAAAGAATAACCCCAGAGACTAGACAAAAATATACATGTGTTGTCTGATTCAGAAATATGGCCAGTAATCGGGTCCAGTTCGCTGTGCCAGAGAGAACATTCCACATGGTGAGAGGTATAATTCCATTCATAAATAATTATATTCTTTTGCTAGTGGCTCAGTTTAACCCTGGGAACTAAATTCCCAACATAAATTAGCAACATTTGAATCCAAACAAGCGTGCAAACTATGCCTGGTAAACTTAATAAGATCTATTTAAAAACCCGTTGATATCAATTTAGTGAGCTGGGTCAATGTCAGTATTAGTTCATTTTGAATGATTCCCCAGTGTGTTCTTCCATATGAAAATAATATTTTAGGAAAAGTCAGGAGAAGAGAGAAGTGGAATACTCTTACTATCACATTCAACCCATTCCCAAAGTACAAACATTGAATATGCTGTTAATTGGTGATTCATCACAGAAACTATGAGGATAATGGGACTCCATGTTTGCAATAATATAAGATAGCATGTTCTGTGAATGTTCAGTTTTTTTCATCAGTAAATCAGGATTATTCATAGAAAGCCCCCCCCCCCAAAGTCAGAATGGCCTTTTAAATATGTATTACATATGCCAGTGTTTCTCAACCTTGGCGACTTTAAGATGGGTGGACTTCAACTCCCAGAATTCTTTGCTGGCTGGGCAATTCTGGGAGTTGAAGTCCACCATCTTCACATTTTTGACCCCCCCCCCCCCCCCATACCCCTGACAGTAATTATCAAGTTTGTTTATCCGATTGTATTGTTTATATCAGGGAAACACAAATGTTCCAGGAGAAGATACAGGGCAAAACCTACAAAGAGACTAAGTATCATTTAACAACAGTCCGATAGAAATAATTTTGAATTGAATTGTATTAATGTTTTATTATGTTTTGGTTGTGTGCACTTGTTCTGCTATATTAATGAATTACTGATTGATTATGTGCCATTAAATTCTTGTCAACTCCCAGCAACCACATAGATAGATTGTCTCTGTGTTGATTGGTCTTTAATTTGGTCCTTCTGGCCTTCCAACAGTGTACTTGTCCCCGCTGTGAGTCCATCCATCTTGCTGCTGGTTGTCTTCCTCTCTCTTCTTGCACCTTTGCCAGGGTTCTCCAAAGAGCTTGGTTTTCACATAAAAGTGGCCAAAGTAGAATAATTTGAGCCTGAATGAAATATTATTTATTATTTGTATCTGTGCATTGTTTAATTTTTTTCAGTGTTCTGTTTTAAGTAAAAGCAATTCTATTATTCAGCTGCTATGAAAGGGATTTTACTGTGATATATGGTCTAGAAATACGTGAAATGAATGAATGTCAGGAAACTTTTCCTCACTATGATTATGTTGGCAGCTCAATTAGATACTAGCATCCCAACTCAGTTTCCTTTTCCAAAGAAGAAAATACATTGACAATGCAGATAATGTTATCATCAGTTCTGTCAATGGTGCAGTCAGATATACTGGGTTGTTTGATGGCGATTTTTTAATACTTATACATTCTTCAGGGGCTTAACCGAGTAGGCATCTGTCTACCTGCTGAATGATTAACTAAGGAAACAGCATGCATTTGGGAAAATAGTATTTAACTGCAACTAGAACAAAGATAGGATTTAGGAAACTCTGCTATTTAAAGTAATGAGGAATAGAGAGAAGGGTCAAATTAGAAAGGATCAGTTATACTGGATATACCAATAAAGGAGAATATTTGTAGCTGAGGGTTGAAATGAGGGGTCCTATCCAGTATAAGGACTTCTTGGTACTTTTTGAGTTTGCTTGTTTTCTTGTAGATGTTTTGTCAGAGTGTGCACAGCTTTACTACATAAGACAACCCAGGAGCAATAACAGCAAACAGAGGTTTGTAATAAATAGTGGTTTTTATCTACAAAAGCATACTATACATACATGTACTATAGGCAGAAGTCAAACAATCAGTAAATTACAGCAGAGAAGACACGGCAAGAGAGAGAGATGCCCTAACAGGGCCTCTTCTTATTATACAGGCTCTTAAAGGGATAACAGCCAAAAACCTTGCTGACTCATTCCCCTCATTACATCAATACATCATTGCACCATCATAGCAACTGGTCAGCTCTTAAATCATTACCCTGACATGATTCATTATTCAAACTAGGTAAAAACAATTTGCTGCTCACCACACTTACTAGCACTGATGATATTACATAGTTTGGATAATGAAGCATTTGCAACACATAAGCAAGTTCAGATAGCACCAAAGACCCCTCATACTAGATATACTCTTATTTGGTGGGATGTTGGCAGTAGTAAAAGCTGGTTTGCAAAATAGTATGTAGTTTAAAATTCTAGCTTGCATAGAATAACACGAACAGAGACAATGCAGAGTGATTTTGTCAGATATATTTTTTTTAAGTTTAGGAAGTGTGTAAATGGGCTAAATAAGAAACTTTCAGCAGAGAGGATAGAATAAAATACGATAGAATGAAATTACTTGGATGAACTAAAGTGAAGGAATGCGGGCCTGAACCCTTCAAAACTTTGCATGGCAGTAGTTGAGATCCATTGAAGAATAGAATTGAAAGAAACCCTGTTATTAAGCTGGTTATTAAGATCAGCTGCCTGCAATTACTGCAGGGTTCGAATCTCGCCAAGGCTCAAGGTTGACTCAGCCTTCCATCCTTTCTAAGGTAGGTAAATTGAGGACCCAGTTGTGGGGGCAATAAGCTGACTTTGTATAAATATACAAAAGGATGAAGGCTATTGCTGAGCACATTGTAAGCCGCCCTGAGTCTTCGGAGAAGGGCGGCATATAAATCAAATTAAAAAAAAAAAAAAACTATTGGTGCCCAGAAAACAAATGATGAAAATAATTAATAAATGGTGTGAGAATGCAGAAAACTGGCATGACTACATTGTGCAACTGCAGGATTTGAAAATTCATTTCTTTATGTTACTTTATGTTATTAATTCCCTACTGGCAAGATAGTGATGACTTTTCAAAACAACACTAATCCAAGCCATATTTGTACTAATATTCCCGTCTCTCAGCATATTAGAATTTGATAAGATGGCTTGTTTGAGTCGGTGCCAATATTTCTTATCGTGGTGGTCTCCAGGTGGCCTGGAGCACTATGACTTGCTAGCTGGAAATTCTGGAAGCCTGGATACTTCTGAAGGATATTACCAGTTTGAGGAGGGCATTCTTTTTCTTTTCAACGTTGTCTTGATTACTTTACCTTAATATATTTGGCACAGTGCCGTTGGCCAGGAGTTGAATGGGATAAATGTGCTCATCAACACATGAGATCTATCTAGATTGATGTCCATCCTTTTCTTTTTCAATTTCCTAGCATATTTTGGTGGCCAGTGAACTCCTTGGAACCAACTGCAGCTGATATAATGGGGAAGCTGAAACTTTTAAAATTAGAATACCAGGCAGGAAAGTTCAGCTGTGATTATTATGCTAATGATCAAGTAATCTTTTAGCACTCCCGAGTGAGTTTCTAGTATTTTTAGTACTCATCACTTATAACCCTCAGAAACTATGGTGAATCTCTGGCTGGTTTCTCATGCAGAGTTTGTTGTTGTCAAGATTCCTTTTCCTCCACAATGGAGAAATTTGGATTAGTTGCATTGTCTTCTTTTCTCCCTATGTATTATGTGACAGCTCAGAGATTCAGGGGCGGGTGCTACTAGCCAAAATATTGAAGTGGCTATGGCACTGCATGAAGTAAGAGCTATAATTGGTCATGCCACATACATGAGTGTCAGTAAAGGGAGGAAGTGGCTAGTCATTTGAAATAGCAGCAGCAGTAGCAACAACAACAACAATAATAATGGCATATTTGCAGCTTATGGGATATGTGTAATGAATGCAGCAATACGTTTGCAAGTGGATTCCCCATATGTGTAAAATAAATGCTTGCATAAATACAGTAAACACAATTGCTTAATTAATGTTTGTTGATGGATTTCAATACTGGTACCTTACTGATTATTTCATTAACAGCTAAAATAATAAAACAACAGAAATATTAAAGCAGTTCAAATTTCCGAGCAGCATGTATGTGTTCTTTAAGTAACTGAGAAAAATCAAGAATGAAAGACTCTTCTAACATTAAGTTTTATTAGGATTGCCAGGTCTGCTTCCAAAAAATAGCGGACAAGCGGGGGGGGGGGGGGTTGGTTAAGTAGTAAAAAAATAAAAAAAAATTACAATTAAATTATATATTTTCTTACAAACATTTTAACACGTATTAAAATAATCACTTCAAAACTTTACTTAAAATTCAAAACATCAAATATATTATAATAATATGTAAAATATTAAATTACATTTTACTTTGCTGTCGTGTGTATTTTTTATTTGACTGCGCAGCTTTGATCAATTCTTTGTGTTTAAGGAATAATTCTTTAATTTCAGTACAACGTTGAGAAATATTAAAAAATATACAAAGTTCACTTCAAACTGATGGTACAAGCAGTCGGTTATGTTCATCAGTCCACAAATTTCCCATGACGCTGAAAATTGGTTCAACGTTTGCATTTGATACTGGAATTGATGCACAATACTGGAACAGTTTCAGTAAACTCGGAGCTGGCTCTTTCTTGAAAAAGTACATCCACTTATCAAGGGATGAATCGCCCTGCAGATGAACATAAACTTCTTCTAAGGCAGAAATTTCATCGAAGAGAGTGTTGGGTGGAAGTATCACCATGGTGATAATAACCAGATGTTCGTCATTTCTTCTAAAGTTGGAGGATTATTGCGATCAATTAGATTGAAACAACTTAGCATCTCATATACTGAATCGGTGAAATTATACCACTTTTCTAGGTACGCAATGGCTCTTTGATACATGTTGATGGCTTCTTTCTTGAACTTTTGCACGGCATTCTCGGGCAAATGTTTTTTACGTAAGGCAAATAAAATTTTCATTCCAAAAAACTGCTCATCGTATTTTTTTTGCAAAGAATCACGCAGCTTAATGTGAAGATCACATGCAAGAATTTTCTTGCTTTCCAGCTTCAGTAGGGTGTCTTGCATTATTGACATGAAGAAGTGCATGAAATATAAATACAATTCTGAAATTGTTGGTCCATTGTCCTTTGCGAGTTCATTTTCCTGATCCGAAATAAGGTTCCAGATAACCTTATGGCACTCATCAGATCCAAGAGAAATAAAATATGATTTTAGAGGTATCCAGTTTAAAAGAAGTCTTTTGACCGCTTTAAACAAACTTAACCAACGTGTTGGAACATGGCTCAAAACTTCATAGAATTCTGATTCGCAAAACTTACGTACCATTTCATCATAAAGCTTTTGAATAAAAAAAATGTCCACTATTTTGTGAAAAAAAATAGTGAACATAATGTGAAAAAAGTGGACTGTCCGCTCAAATAGTGGACACCTGGCAACCCTGAGTTTTATCCTGTTGTTTGCTGTTACCTAGGATTCTATGGCATTATTAAAAACAGTACTTCAAATAAATAGGAAGGAAAATAAATGTGGCAGACGATGAAAAAGAAACCAAGAGGATATTTCTGAGATATAATTCTAGGCTTTGAATGACCACTTATCAGCTTTGAACATGTTTGTTCTTGCAAATCAAAATTAGAATCTGCCAGTATAAACTGGCAACAAACTGTTGCTGCTCTTTTATTCAAACCCAGTAAACTACAAATTCTGGTAATTTCACTAGTGCTATACCAGTATTGCTTGCTGAAAGTGATAAACATATTAAGTACTCAAAGGGAGACTCCTTCCAATTTCAGTCCCTCTACTCTCCAGCCCAATTTAGGCAAAATTAAAAAAATATATTCAGCCCCACTATAGCATGTTTAAAAGTAAAGGTTTTCCCTATCCAGGTGTATCCAATTTTAGGAGGTGGTGCTCATCTCAGTTTCTTATGTGAGGGGAGTCATGGTCATGTGGCCAGCATGACTATATGTCAAGGCATGCGAAACCTATCTACTCACATTTGCATGCTTTCTAATTGGGTGGGCAGGAGCTGAAGCAAGTACAGGCTTACCCTGTCATGTGACACTTGGGTCTCAAACCCAAGCTGTCAAGCTGACAAGCTCGGTGTCTTTAATGATTGAGCCATCACACCCCTTATAACATTATTTATGAGTAAATTCCAATGAACTGATTTATATTTATGAATATCATATTGCTGGCTATATCCTATTTATTTCAGTGTGTTAAGCAAATTTTTGCATCTCAATGAAATTTAAGAAACCTAACAGAGCTTAATTTTGATTTAATGGGCTTCATTTGTTTGTGATAGCAGCAATTATTGTGCAAAAGAGATAAAACCTGTAGTTGAAAGGAAATAAAAGGCAGTAAAACTCCATTCACTCTTTAGTGCAGCCAATAAAAAGGAGTTGAATGAAAGGGGAGAGAAGGTCTTTTGAAGGACAAATAGTGTGGAATAATGGTCTTGTTTTTAGTCTTCTTTCTAGACTAAATTATCGAGTGGTAGTCAAGAGCTGGTGTTATTTTAGATATTGCTGAACTGCAACTCCCAAGAGCCCTAGTCAGATTACTAACTTTCCAAAGGTGCTTTTTCAAGAAGCAACTGGACTTTCTAGGTTGTTGTTGTTTTTTAAAGACATTTTGCTTTTCATCCAAGAAGCTTCTTCAGCTCTGACTGGATGGTGGGAAATGGAAGGATTTATACTCCTTGCAGACAGCTGGTCATTTGCATTCTTTTAAAGAATCATTGAGGCCACTTGGAAGTTTATCTGTGTCCTCATGGTCACCTGAGTAATGCAAAAGGGTTTGGAGCCTTCTTGGAAGTGTTGAAAGGACTGTGTTGTAGACTGGAGATAGATGATGTCATATCCCTCCCCCTCTGTTGAGAGAGGCCTGTTCAATTTTAACATAGATGGCTTCTTTGACCCCTATTTCAAACCAGCAGACATCTCTGTCCAAAATGTGGACTTTGCTATCTTCAAAAGAGTGGCCTTTGTCTTTTAAATGCAGATGGGCTGCTGAAACTTGTCCTGATGAATTTGTTTTCCTATGTTGTGCAATGCATTTACGAAATGGTTGTTTTGTTTCCCCATCTGCACATGGCTCACTGCATTGTACTGCACTACACCACATTGTTCAGTTTGTATCTGGGTGTTTTATCCTTGGACTGGACAAATTTCAGCCTTAGTGTATTCTTGGGTTTGAAGTGTGCACGTATGTTGTGTTGGCTGAAGATCCTCCTGAGGTAGTAAACATCCAGGTGGCCTCAATGACTCTCTAAAAGAATGCAAATGACCAGCTGTCTGCAAGGAGTATAAATCTTCCATTCCCCACCATCCAATCAGAGTTGAAGAAGCTTCTTGGATGAGAAGTGGAACATCTTCAAAGAAAAACCAGAAAGTCCAGTTGCCTCTTGAAAAAAGCACCTTTGGGACAACCATGACCTGGATGACTGAGAATCCCTGTACATGATTGGTAACTTTGTGGGCATATTCATGGTAAAGTGAAAGCCTGTGCTGAGCTTGTCTGAGCCCTCTATGTACTCTATGGTCAGTACCTACTTATAGTTGCCGGAAGACACCAGGGTTGTAGGTTAGGACATGAGGATGGAATTCATTCCAGAAGACAGGAGCAGTCCATTGTTTCTGTACTATTGCGGATTGGCCCTCCTGTGTACGGATGTGGTGCTTCACAGTTTAAGTGTCTTAGAAGGTTTCATGTGAGTGAGAACAGGAGGATTTAGTGGGATGACATAAGCAGGAACATAAGATGGTCTTGTCAGTTTAAAAGGAAAGATGTTAGCTGCTCCTTGGCAGATTTTTGGTTGTGATGGGAATCGTGCATCACTGTCAGCTAAGTGGCAGGATGCTTAATGGGCCAGAGTGATAAACTCAGCGCATCTATTGTGCTAGATGATAAAGTGCATTGTGGGCCTTTTCTCTCTAAGCAATGGCCAAGGGATTTACATGCCTGACTCCCATTAGCACTAATAGTAGCTTTCACACATAAATCCCACAATACATCGATTGCTATGTAAGATTTCCACTCTCCAATGCTGGATAGAGATAAATGTATTCCCTGCATACTTAGGCAGAGACGTGCTTTTCAGTTTGGTCCTACAGGAAGGCACTTTGCATTAAATATTTACAATCAGGGTTTTATTCTGCTCTAAAAGGCCACTTAACTGCTCATACTGCTTTGAAACAAAACCCCGAACATCAAAAGTTGGTGCAACTGATCTATATGTAGGTCATAAAGTAGTTTTCCTACAATTGGCACATGGAATCCCTTGAAGGGAAAGTATTGTAAATTGTAATGGTCTGAACCTTCCGCAGACTGGAGTGCAGTCATAGGGAAATGTACAATAGGCTGGTTTTTGTTTACGTTTAAAAAAACTGAATTAATTGAATTGATCCGGTATCAAGATAGCTGTATGGTAGAATAAGTGTCATTAATTGTTTCAGATTTTAATGAGGTAACATCCATGGCAATCATTTATTGCTACCAACTGTGACTTCTGCAGTTCAACAAATCATCTGTTATTTGGAAAAAAAAATGGTTTCAGCAAATGAAACCTGCATGTTCCCATCAGAAATCATGGAATTTTTGTTCTTTTCATTCACGCTAAATCTTCCATAGGGTAGCCTGGCTGTCCTGTGCAATTTTTTTGTGCAAAACATTTTGTTGCCTGAAGTGAAGGACAAGATACCATTGGCCACAAAAGCTGACAGGACCACTTATTAAATCTTAAGTTAACAAATGTCTGCTAGGCAAGCCTGAAAAGGGGTGGAGAGGGGTGACAAATCCAACCCTACTCATTTCCCACTCCTCAGCATCTCTTGGGGGTAGTGGCTTATGGTAAGGCTGGTCCTGTGAAAGCCAGATTCCACAGCACATTGTTTTGTAAGATTTACCTCTTTCATTGACTATTTGGGTACAGTGATAAACTGCAAAGGGTCAGATGAATCTTATTCATATCCATGATTTCTTACTCCATGTTCTAGAATCTAGATTGTTTAAATATGCAATAAAATAAAAATATTTTCACTTTGGGTGTCATTGCTACAACTTGCCTGTTTACGAAATGCAGTTTCTTAGTGTGGGGTTTAGGGATATACTGTAAGGAAGCCCATATTACTGGTCTGCAACCCAGTGAGGCTGTATGCTCTAAAGTGGCGCTGATTGAAGAGAATATATGTAGCTCAGGGTTGAACAGTTGGGCCCTTGGTGCTCTCTGAGGTTGGTTGGTTTTCTTGCAGATGTTTCATTACCAAACTAAGTAACGTAATCCAAGTACAGGTAAGATTTGCTCTTATTTTTTTATAATAGAGGCTTGTCCTGCCAGTGTTGGTGGGAGTGGTCTTGGTGGCTCCTTGATTGGGCTGTTGTTTACTAATAGCTTGTTTGTCTGAGTTAGTAGTTTCTGGATTGGAGTATTGTTGGTCTAGTGCAGGGGTCTGCAACCTTAAGCATTCAAAGAGCCATTTAGACCCATTTCCCACAGAAAAGAAAACACCGGGAGCCACAAAACCTGGTTGGGCATGGCCAACTCGTCACTCACTTCCACCAGTCACATGACCCCCCCCAGCCACACCTACCCAGCTGGTCATTAGGGCAGAGAACCAGTTGTTAAAAAACACCTGGAACCACAAAATCCTTTTGACATCTCTCTCCCTCCCTCCCACCCCCATCTCTCTCTCCACCTCTCTCTTCCCCCCCTCTCTCTGTATCTCTCTGTCTCTGCCCTGGCCACTTCTCCATCCCCGCCATCGCCCTTACCTTCTCAGGCCAGGCGAGGAGTGACTGGGAGGGGAGGGTGAGGGGCGGGGCCAGCCATTGGTGGGATCACCTGACAGGAAGCCACAGCAGAGGGCCCAAAGAGCCGCATGTGGCTCTGGAGCCACAGGTTGCTGATACCCGGTCTAGTGTTAATCTTGGTGTTAGTATCTGCTCATTTATATATTGATTGCTGGTGAGAAGGTGTTTAGGTCTTTTTGTTTTGGCTTTTTGGTTGAGCTCTAAGTGAGTAAAGTAAAGTGGAATATTCCAGGAAGTGAATGCCAATTTTATCTGTTTTCTTATTTTGAAAATGTATAGGTTGATCCTATTAGTAGTAGGGATTATGTTCCAGTGATGGTTGGTGAAACCACAGATAACAAGACATTGAGCCTATGGAAATTGGAGGATTAGATTATGAAACCCTAGAAAATGACCAAAAAAAGTTCACCAAAATACAAGGAAAAAGCAGAAATAAGGAAACTGTAAAAAGAATAAACATTACAAAATGAAAATGAGCAAGCAGAACAGAACTTGTCGTCTTCCTCCTAACCATGGAAGCTGTTAGTTTCACTGTTTGCTGACTCCACAGATGAGGTGGATGCAGCTACATTTAAAAGGCAGCTAATCTCACTGTACAGAACTTGATCAATGTTTTTATAAGGTTACAAAGGAAGCATGAGGCTGTATTCCATCAGGAACTCAAGTTCACACTCTTTGCCTGCCCTGTCTACAGAGTTTCACAGACCTTCTCTGTCAAGGGCAACACTTGGCATGAATTGTTTGCTACTTTCCTCAACAAAACTCCCTGCTATGCTCTTACTCATTTTCACTTCGTGAAAGACAACCACATAAGGACAAAACCCTGCAGATTGCTGGGAAATTGGGCTACAGGCCAAATGTATATTCTGCAGAAGTGCAAAATGGTGAACAAATCAAAACCTTGCAACAAAAACTGTGGATAAGTGAAATGGTTTATCACAGATGATGGTAAATATCCATGGTCTATATTTCTCAACCCCAGATGGGTGAAATCCTGGGTAATGAAAGATGGTGACATTCATCCATATATGCTACCTTTTCCCTTACATACATCCAGACAGCTTGCAAAAATGCAGTAAATACAATCACAAACATGACTGAACAAACACCAAACAAATTAAATCATTAAATGACCCAGGTGGGAAAAAAATCGCTTTAGGCTTCCTAAACTATAATAAAAAAGAATTGTGCTTTCAATTCCAGTGATAATTTGTTCCAAATTTTGAATCCTTCCCAAGGATGGGGACGTAATTAGTTGTTAAATATATCAGCAGTGGGAAAACTAGTGTTGCCTCACTGATGACCCAAAAGTGGGATGGGTTATATGGAAATAGGTGACCTTCTAAGTAGCTTAGCCTATGCCAATATATTTACAAATAAATAGCAACATAGGGCAAAGACTTTTATGGGTTATTTTTTTCCCTAGCTTCCTCTCCCATTCTTCTTCTGCTTATTGTAAAGCTAGAAAAGAGAGACCACAAGAGCCCCATCTTACTTATATGTTAGTTGGGCTATTTATGGACAAAGGCGCTGAGATATTTTAGGAAAACCTCTGATGGGTCAGTAGAAGTGGTGGGTTTCAATTTTTTTTACTACCGATGGGTGTGGCTTGGTGGGCGTGGCATGCTTGGTGGGCATGGCTTGGTGGGTGGGGCAGGGGAAGGATACTGTAAAATCTCCATTCCCACCCCACTCCAGGGGAAGGTTACTGCAAAATCCTCATTTCCTCCCGATCGGCTGGGACTTGGGAGGCAGAGAATAGATGGGGGTGGGGCCAGTCGGCATTTTTACTACCGGTTCTTCGAACTACTCAAAATTTCTACTACTGGTTCTCCAGAACTGGTCAGAACCTGCTGAAACCCACCTCTGCTCAGTAGTGCAAAGGAGGGACACAAAATGAAGTAGCAAGGGACTGATAATGTGCAAAATGGTCTATAGATGGAACATATGGCAGTGTTCCTTATCGGTTAAGCGTTATGCAGGCAGATGACTTTGGAGAATCCAAATGTTACGAGCCATGATTCAGAATCTGACTTTGATGTTGAATGTTATGATTTTGCTCCAGATGAGCCTGTGCTTCAGGATTCTCATCCTCAGGAATCAGTAAGCCAGGATTCAATTGAGGCTGATCAGCTACAGGCATCTCTATTTCAGCTGGAGTAGTCATGATAAGGCACAACATTCCAAGCTGCAGGTCTGGTAGCATAGAGAGGAAAGCAGAGCAATGTTCCTCAGTGAGGCTTCTTGCTAGGCAAAAGGCAAAAATTGTATAATTACAGCCAGCTGTCTATAGACAGTTTTAGGTTTTGACAGCCGTCTTTGTTGAAAACAACAGTTGAAATCCTAGTTTGTAACTTTTGGATTGGCTAACTACCTGATCTGGCTTTCTTGACTCTTGGAACATAATTGGACTGCACTAGTTCTTCTTGGGCTGTAATCAGCATTCTTCAGGCAAGCATTCTCTGGTAGGCATTTGAATTCCTATCTGCTGTTATTGCTTCAACTTTTGGGTAGTGTCTGTCTGTCTGTCTGTCTGTCTGTCTGAAAACTTGAAATGGGGAACATCAAGTTTGATCTCTCCTGCAGCCCAAATCAAAAAGGGTCCTAGAGGGTAAAGACTAGAGTGGAGAGGTCATGTTCACAGGAACTTAACAAGGCCAATCAGAACTGAGCAACACCTCCTTAATTATATTACCCACCATAATAAATGTGTTCATTAGCAAGATTAGTATTAGCAGAATATGACAGAAAACCCAACCAGGGCAACTAAAAACAAATTTAAGCTTCATTTGGAGTAGGCCATAAATGAGAGAAAGGCCAACATCATAAGGATATTTCAAGGGATATCTTCATGCTTCTATTAGAGGCACCAAAGCATAAAAAGCAACGCCATGAAGACATGTCAGAAAATGGGCTGCCAGATAAGAGACATACCATCGAGGTTGTGAAGTTTCAAACGGCTATGAATGTTGTGGGAAGGTGGAACAACTATTTTTTCCTAGGTTAGGCTTTACTCTATTTAGATTGTATTTGTCCTGTTTTGTAAGAAAACATGAAGTAGCATTGACTTTTCTGAAGTAGAAAGAAAATATGCATTAAGAAAAAAAAGCGATTGTTCTGTACTGTTTTAAAATAGTAAACATTGCATTTGGGAACTATTTGAAACAACAGCAGTTCTTGAACTCATCAGTACTTTGGAGATTTGGGATCTTGCATTGCTTCGGATAAAAGAACCCACCCCTGCAAATAGCGGGGTTTTGGAGTTCTGAAGACATAGCCTACAAATGCTTCAGTGTTGATTCCCAAGTGGAATTTGGAGGCTGTTATTTAAATTAATGGTTTTGAGATAGTTATGTAAAATAGCACTTGAATTTTGGTATGGTGAATAATTCAGAGGACTCAAAGGGTATTTTGTTTAGATTTTCTTCTAGTTTCCCAGTAGTTTCCAAAATCGGGAAATTGTTTAGTTACCAAATACAGTTACGGTAAGCCTTTCATATCCATGGGTTTCTGAAGTCCAATTTTTAAATGCAATGTACATTTTGGAAAATTGCATCGTCCATACAGTTGCATAGGTTGTGTGGAATTAAGTCATATGCAAAGAAGAATATATGAGAAAAAACAATAGTTAGAATCGGAGAGTTTTCTGACATTCTGATGGCCTTTTAAAACAGTTTTAAGTTTCCTTTGGCCTAATAATCATATCAATTATTTTAATGTCATTTCTCCTTAACTTTAACTTTAAATTCAGTATTAATTAACCATTTTGGAGGCTATGTTCTTTCATCTTTGCTGATTAATTTCTTCCAAAGGCAGGAAGTGAAAAACGATTTTGTGTTTATTAGTGTTAAAATAATTCCAACTTCAATTGCTGGCAAAATGAGCAGGCAAGCACTCTTGATTGCTCTCCATATAAGCACAGCTGGAACACCTAACAAATTAACATCTCTCCCCATTACTATTAGCCAAATGCAATTAAAATGACTTCCATTGAGTACTTTTGTGAAAAATGTGCAAAAGTCATTTAAGAAAATAATTTTGGATTTCTGTGCAATTTTGTTTTAACCTTCCTTTTGATATCAACTTTCCTTTTGTTTTTCTAATGTTCTTTAAAACAAGTTTCTTCCCAAAAGACCGAGAAATTCTATGGAAGCTCAGAAAACAATACATCCTGTATCTTTAGTGAAAATGGAAGATGGCATATAAGAAAACATCATTCTACATAGTGGCTGGGTTTTGAGATGATGCTAAGCCATAATTTGTTTTATGATTTGTTAATTAAACTAGGATTGGCTAGATTCACACATCATAGCAAACCATAAATCATTGTTTACAAATCAAGTGGGTAGATTTATACAACAAAGAAGGCCAAACCTAAAAAACCTGCAATTTGTTAAGTAAAGTTAACTACTCACTTTTACCTTTTAATCCATGATATTTTCTTCCATGTTGCTTCAGTAACCAAACTACTTTTTTAAATTAAATTACAAACCTATTTACTGTCTTGTGCCATACTTGTTTATCTGTAGAATAGTTCAGAATACTGCAATAGATGTCACAGGAGGAAGATTCTTGTATTCTGTTCTTCATTCTTGGTACTGGTTACCTTATATGGGAACCTTTCAAATATATATATATATAGTACAATTGTTCCTTTGAAGTTTTCTGAAATGATATGACTCAGGCAGGGGTATACAGGGCAAACTGTGATATTAAAATGATGACTTGAACACAATGATAAAACTATGTGAATGTTGTGACTATGTTATCTGTGTTGGGAGCGAGTCACATGTATGTCTGTCATAGCATCTGTATTATTCCATCATCACGGACATGTTATTTGGCACTCCTTGCCCTCTCCCATAGATGCCTGTGGATGCAGGGAAGCTTGAAATTCTTGATTTTCTTGAATGTAATTTTCAGACATCCTTGTTTAAAACAGTCTATTTCCCCAATCATCCTATTTTATATTAGAGTAATATATTAGAGTGAATCATGAAAAGACTGCATTTAAAATGAATAAAATTGAATGTGCTAGCATAACCTACATATTTTGATGCAAAGCAACAGAGCCGAATTTTCCACTCTTTCTCAAGTGGGATTAATAAATCTTATTCAGGAAGACCTGCCTTTATACATTTTTTTTTAATTGGAATTAGAAATAGCAAGATTTTCTTGCCTTGTCAGGGTCATGTGTAACAGTTAAGTGTGATCAAAAATTCAGAGTAAAAGGGGAAAGGAAGCAAGATTATATGGCCAACCACTCCACTATTCAATATTTAATGAGTGTAGGATTTGCTGTCTTCACAAACACATTTATAACTGCAGACATGTCAATATGTTTAAAGGTCAAGTAGGATTCTTTGCATGACTTGTAATTATAGTCTTCAGAAATGGAGGGATTGTGATTCCTGGTGAGCTCATCCCATAAGCTTCAAACTGAAGTGCAGCTCATGGCAGAATTCATCTGAAGGAGGAGGGGACCTGTCTAGAAGAATATGTCAGGTGAAATTTCTGTTAGCTAGAAATTTGAATGGCAAACAACAGTTTTAGGCAAATATGAATAACTGATCCCTTTTTCTTCTTCTCCACACTTCTCCTGAGCTTGTTTACAGGACAATGTCTTTCCAGTATTCCTTCTGAAGCTGCAATTAATAACTGCACAGTTATTAGTGATTAGCCCCTTCGATAGAATAATATTACTAATAAATAAGCAGAGAACGGAACTGCTTTCATTGTCTGGAATTGACTCTGTACTTTACAATGGCTTTACAGTATCACCTTCTTCTACTGCCAATATTGACAATTTCTTCCTTGGGTAAATATGTAGAGTCCCTTACCTATATGACATATAGTCTATCATTCTACATGGGATGGGAAATATACAGTAAGAAAGGGGACACAGGAGTTATGTAATAAAATACTGTGCTTCACATTTGTGCGGGTGTATGTGTGTGTATGATTATAACAAGTGTTCCATGCTTAGTAATCATTGATTACTGTTCTTGAAATTCCTTTCTTTTGCTTTGTCCTGAAAATGTCTTTGGGAGGCAGGTACACATATATATTCAACCTTTAAGAGAAAATGTTATCCCATTATAGATGCAATAGATTATAGCTGCATGAAATGGGAGAATTGATTGAAAGGAGATTGGATTAAGTCATCTCTTAGAATGATATTTTTGGATTGAGCTGATGCCTCAGGTGCATCAGTTCCTGCTCAAAGAACTGTTGAAAATGAGCAGGATTGGATGGATATACAGACCTGGGAAAAACAGTAAATATAAGCACCAGTAATTTAAACTGGACTCTGTCTCAAACAGAGAATTCTGCAGTGTACTAAAAGATTAAAATAATCAACACCAACAAAATCACCAACTTGTATTTTGTTTAAATGGTTGGAGGTGAATTAGAGGATGAAGTACTATAATCTGGAAACCAGTCAATGATCCTCGGCAAACTTCCTGACCAGTTTTTTCCTCTAGCTGGGCTTCTATTTTCAGTTGGTAGAATTATGTGCCACAGGAGAACTAAACTTCCATTCACAGATTGATGATAAACAAATAGCTGTTACCTGTTTTTTAAGTCCCATCACAAAACTATAGGAAGGATTGTCTTACATATGAGAAGGCCTGTGGGATCTGAAAAAAGATTTGTCTTGTGGATAAACAAAAATGATTATTATGGACAGGTTTCTTGTTCCATGTATTTTTTTTAAAAAAGATTCTGTTTATTTAAAACAGCAGCAATAATATACAGACAGCTGGGATATTACAAACTAAAATGTCACTCCCTGGCATTCACTTTTATTTTCAAGTGTAGCCCTGGATTGTATGTTCATTTTTTTTTTAAAAAAATAAATATGACAGCTCAGTGCTGCCCTGAGATCTGTTTGTAAAGATGCTCATTTACTCTAAAAAAAAAGACAAAAGATATTCTGGGTGTGACAGGGTCCTGGGAATGGGATTAGATAGGATCTTGGGACATTCTGTCTTGGGAGATGGCATTTTTTTCTTTGTGTAACAAAAACACAAAGCATTTTAGGTTAGGAATGAGAAACCCCCGGTTCTTTAGATTTAGCTGAACTAAACTCCCTGTTGTCCTGACTATTGATAATGCTATCTGGACTTCTGGCAAATTATAGATGTGTAAGATTTGGAAGATGACAGGTAACTTGTTATCCCTGCATACAGATGAGTCAATATTAAAAAAAAAATAGCCCACATGATAGAGGGGGGCTGTGTAACAGAATGAAAGGCCTGGAGATAAGTATATGGTCTTGGAGAACAGCTAAATATGTCTGCCTTATTTCTGAGAGTCTGCTTAGGAGACCAAATGAGATAGGACCATGAAAAAGCCTTAAAAAATGGAATTGTTGATGGAATTGTTTTGTGAAATATACTCCTGAAGAAACTTGACAAAGTTGGTTTTATACTTAGCAGCTAGGAGAAATCTGATGAAAACCTCTGTTAGGTTTTTTTTTCTTTTTTTTTTTTAGATCGGTTTAACAAAAGTCATACTGTTTGCTGAAATCCAGCCAAGCAAACACACCAGGAGAATTGATGACAAAACAGTGGATGAATAGAAGCCACTTGGAATCACAGAGTTCCTTTGGGAATGGCGTATCTGACTTACACATTGCAATTGAGAAGGCCTCTTTTTAGTCACTATGTACCTGGTCTCCTGAGGTATGACTGGTGCCGACTTAACGAACCTTTGAATGCCAGATAAAAATGTTTCTTTCACCTATAATTTTTACTTGCTTAGCCTGTCCCTGTCAGGTTAGAAAAAGGAGCCTTGGTAGTACAGTGGTTTAATGCACCCTGTAATTAACACAGCTGCCTGCAATTTCTGCAGGTTCGAATCTCACCAGGCTCAAGGTTGACTCAGCCTTCCATCCTTTCTAAGGTAGGTTAAATGAGGACCCAGTTTGTGGGGGCAATAAGCTGACTTTGTATAAATATACAAAAGTATGAAGGCTATTGCTTAACGCATTGTAAGCCGCCCTGAGTCTCCGGAGAAGGGCGGCATATAAATCAATTTTTTTTAAAAAAAAGTCTCTCTCTCTCCCCACCCCCTAAGCATTTATTTATTCTCCAGTAACAGACTTTCTCAGCTTCTGTATCTATTCTACCAGCAGATTTCCAGAAAAACCTGTGATAATTACATCTAGCTTTTTTCATATTAGCAGAAGCCTACAGAAAGATACAATATAAAGATACTGCCTGTGCACAAGAAAGCTAGGGAAAATTCCTTTCTAAGTTTGTGTTGCAAGGCAAAAGAAGACCCCCAAGAGTTAAATATAAATTGCTTCAAGATGCCAAGGAGAAAGGCTGCTTGGCTTTTCCCAATCTAAAATTATATTTTGAGGCATGTTGTTTAGTTTGGATAAAGGATTGGATGACTTTAAAAAATGAAAGGCTACTGGAGTTAGAAGGTCATGAATTGAGATTTGGGTGGCACAGTTACTTATGGTATGAGAAATTAGAAGTGAATGCACTTTTTAAGAATCATTTTATAAGATATGCCATACTGAGAGTTTGGAACAAATATAAAATAAAATTGTTTCCTAAATTGCCAGTATGGGTCTCTTTTAGAAGAGAAAGGATTGTTAAATAACCATGGCTGACATATGTTGATTTGTTGATTTATGATTATTAGTATTAGGCTTACAGCAAGAGAAGAATTGGTAAGTATGGTTAGGATCATCATTAGTTTACATATATGCAACTATCAAAAAGATTTAAACTGGGTAAAAATGTGTTTGCAGATTAAAAAATGGAGTTTGAAAAATATATGTACTAATGAGCATCTTATTGCAAAAGTATATAAATATTCTTGAAGTTTAAACTTGAAGATGAATATGTGAAAGACTATATAGTTAAACGGACTAAACATTTTGGTCATATTATGCTTGATCAGGGGGAACATATGTGGACACAAGGTTTGAAATTTACATTGAATTATAATTTGAAATTATAAAATGATCTATTGATAATATCAAACTCCAGATAAATTGTCAAAGATGTCTAAGGTAACACCAAATAAATCTTGGGGGGGTGTAATCAATCTGAAGATACTTTTTGCCATTTTTGGTGGACATCTAAAAAGGCCAAAAAATTTTGGAATCGGATATTTATGTTGGTTAATTTTGAAAATGGATGTAATACTGAAACCTGAAGCTTTTATTTTAGGGATGGTAGATAAGCAGGGGGAGAAAAACATGGAACTGTATTTTTATATATGACATTGGTGCAGTCAGTGGTGAAATTTGAACCAGTTTGTTACCGGTTTGCTGGCCGCACATGCACGCTGCGCATACATGTGCAGTGCATGCCAAATGCACGCTGTGCACGCATGTGCATTACACACCAAAAGGAGACTTGGGAAGGTAAATAGAACAGCGAGGGAGGAGGATCAGCTGTGCTGCGCGATTTAGCTTTGCAGGGTTTCTTGCTTTCTAGCAAAGCTAAACAGCGCGGCACAGCTGATTGTCAGAAATACCAGTTCATAGGAACTGGTAGCTTTTTAAACTACTGGTTCGCCCGAACTGGTAGCTTTTTTTTTTTTTTACTACTGGTTCACTACTAGTTTTTATCACTATGGTTCACCTGAACCGGAATGAACCGATAGCATTTCACCCTTGCATTGGTGGCAGGGTTGCTATATCCTATAGAAATATATATCCACAATAGAAGAACGGATTTTGAAATTAATAGAACTAGCCAAGATGGCGAAGTTGACTGCTTTGCTTAAAGATTATTGACTACATTTCATGCAACCTGGAGCTATTGTTAGGTTTCTTACAAGAGAAAGAAGAATCGATTTTTGATTTTGGGAGTTTAAGATTGGATTGGATTTCATTAGAGAAATATTATAGCTTTTTAAACATCAGGTTCCTTAGATCTGATAATTTATTATCTTTTATATAAAATTAAGAGAAGAACAGTTCATGAATACTGTTTTTTTAGTATGTTGATTATTGGTATTTAAGATATTTTATAGATTGGTGTTATTTGTTTAAACCTAGAGATATGTTGTATTGTTAATATCTCTGTACTAAAAGCCAGAAGTCATTTTTCCAATATTTGCTTGATGTAGAATATTTTTGTCACTTTTAATTTCTTTGCTATTCCCTTTCCCTTTATGTTAGTTTGTTTTTTAATGTTTGAATATTGAAATCTAATAAAGATATCATTTATAAAAAGAAAGCTAGGGTAAATTCCCTGTTCTGTAGTTTCTAAACGGCTTCTATTTTTATACTCTAAAAAACATAACAATATGAGGATGGATTGATAAAAATGAATTTTAACAGAAAAAAAGAAAACTTGAAATTGAATTAAAATTACAAATGTGTTACATATTCAAATTATATCAGATGCTAAACTTTTTCCTAATAACTTTTTTCAAACTTCTAATCCAGTATTAGTACAATATGAAACTGTGAATTCTTCCAACTTGCAAAAAAGATAATTTTGTTGAATCACAGCTTATTTGAGAAATGTAGACACTATTTTTTGATTTCAGAGGAACATAAGAACTGTAAATGTCTCAGATAACTTCTTACACTAATTAGTTACTATAAATATACATAAATAAACATTTCATTGCCTGTTTAGCTCCAGTTTTTAGCTGCTGAATGATATCCTCCTCCTCCTCCTGCTCCTCCTTGTGACACTCCCCCTTGCTTTGTAAAGATCACTGCCACTAGATTTAGTGATACATACCAGATTGGAACCTTAAGGATTAAAGGAATTCATGGAGGATGGCTCCTAGTCATGGTGATGTGATTTCCAGATTAGGAAGTAATATGCTTTTAACATTAGTTGCTAGGAATGAGAGCGGGAAATTATAGGTTTGCTAGATGATAGTTTTAGATGATAGTTTTACTCATGCCCTGTTTCTAAGATTCCAAGAGCCATCAGATTGTTGAATGTTAAACCAGATATTTCTTTAATCTGATCCTCTTAGGCTTTTTATCAGGTAGTCTATTAATCAGTTAGGAATGGGGTTAGAATGAGGCATTGAACCACTCCCTAGAGGAAGGAGAGGGAGCCCTTTTGTAGACTCAAATCACAAGATCTCTACTCTGCTTTAAGAAGAATGAGGTCTTCAAGAATATTATCCAGACCTAGTCCTACCACAAAAAACTGTACTGTTGGTGGTGGCGTCTTGTTGCCTTTGGAAATACGTTAAATTAAAAAGTACCTTAGCTTCTGTCTGCAAATCAGGGCAAAGGATTGGACTTGCTTAGATTCTCTACTGTATTTTCAAACTTTAATATTTTCTCTGCTTTTCTGCAGCCCCTAGAAATGTCCCTATGATTTATGGGATTTATGGGGAAATAACACCAGTTCTTAGCTTGTGCATTTTAGTCTGTATAGTGCCAACTCTTAAATTAAGGAACTAGCTTTTGATTATACTCTCTATGTGGACCTCACCAGCTCTGAAACAGTCTTACCATGGTCTACTTCTATTAGTATTTATGGAGCCAAGCATAAAATAAAAAAAAAAACATGGTTGTCATCTTAGTGAATCTCCCGCCCACCCCCACTTTGTAGTTGAAAGTAAAATGGCATCCATTCATTATTTATCTTTTATGGAAAGACCTCAACATATACTGTTCCCAGATTTTCTGGATTGACTTCTGAAACAAATCCAGTGCCCAAAGAATATCAGATGTCCTCTGTGAGACTGGCAGCCAGGGCATTTTTAGGAAGGAGAAATAGGGAGATTTGACTAGTTTAATCTGAAACAATCATATGAATCTCTGTTTCAGTTAGTTGGGTAAAAATAAATTTGTAAGAACAAATAATTACGTTATAGATTTTATTATATTCTTACCTTCCACCTTGTTTTCAGCTTGTTTCTTTCGTGTTTTCAAACTAGTTGGGTATTCTGAGAAGTACCAACACATCTGGTGAGCATTGCTCTAAGAAAGTGGATTGATCTGGTCTACAGTATATACAAATAGTATAAATGCAATGTTATCCTGAAATTATCTGATTAGTCAGATTAGAGCAAGATAGCAGTTTAAGCATCAACAAATTGATATAAGTTTATAATTATTTTCCAAAAATGTCTTTCAAGAGGCTTTTTCTTAAAATGTGATATGCAAATCGTCAATGTGGTAAATTTCTTTCTTTGTTTGTTTATATTTCATGTTTCTAAACCAATATTTCATATTTATCCAAGTCTCCAGAGTGACCATCCCTGCCTAGAAAAAAAAGTGAGCGGTTTGTTGCAGTGAACAACAAATGGTGAACCTGAGATTTTCTGCTTTGAAGGGAAAGCAAGATATGAAAGACTAAGCCCTAGCTTAGCAATAAAATTGCAAGAATGGAATAAAATACAGTCCTTTCTTGCTCTTAACTATTCAATGGTCACAAAATTAGAGAAAAAAAATTAGGGAGAAAGAGGAAGAACAGTTTCTTCTTGCTAGCAGCCAAAGTTGACATCTTAGTGGTCAACATTTTTGAGGAACTATCCCAAAAATACTGAAATAAAATTACTGAAATAAAGTATGTCCAATGATGCCCTTGTCTTTCAAACCTTTCAACACAGTTTTTTTTCCCCCAGCTTTCCTGTCACAAGGAGAAAAGTTAACATTCCACTAATAACCAGTAATAAAACTCTACTTTTGTAGGCCACAGATTTCTTTACAGCAGTTTCATGTTCACTGGAGGCTATTTCTGACAGGTACTGGCTGATGACTTCCAGTAGCTCAGAAGTACTTCTCCTGCCATCATTCTACATGGCTTATTAGGTTTTATAAAGATGATTAGTGAGTGATTTGTGAGATGTATTTTATGGCTTGTACCACTTACTGAGATTCCTCATTTCTTTCTCTTATACACTTGCAGCATGTGCTCTCCATTCCTAGCTCAAAGTCAAGTCATAAAGAGACTTTCTAGAAAGTTGAATAAAGCATTTTCTCAATTACAGGGATTATTAGCATTCATTTCCCCTGTATTTTGTTTATTTACACCCTTTAGTATCTATTGGCTGTGCTGCACATAGGAAAACATGGAACTATTGTTGAAGCACATCCAGAACATCAAGTAGAACTGGAATACCTGTGTAGATCTAAAAAGAGTAGCTCTGTTGCTTGGAATGCAACTCAGATAGACCAAATGCTATTGTTACATATGCAAATGGGACACCCATGCAAGAGAGGCACATAACATTCATGGCCACTCCAAAAGAATTTGATTCCAGGACAGAAAAATGTGGCACATGAGCTGCTTCTTGATTCGACTAAGGTATTTTTTGCCTCTGTTTCACATAAAACCTACCCTGTTTTCCCGAAAATAAGACCTCCTCGGATAATAAGCCCAATTGGGCTAAAATAAGCCCTCCCCAAAAATATTTAAATGGTCCCCGCCATTTCCTCTGGTTAGGGTTAGGGAGACAGAGCTGGAAATCAGGTAAGATGGCAAGAGGAGCCCCATCTTGCTCCATGCGCCCCAAAATAATAAGACCTCCTTGAAAATAAGGCCATGCGCTTATTTTGGGGTTCAAAAGAATATAAGACAGGGTCCTATTTTTGGGGAAACACAGTAGACTGATTAAAAACTTTGTGAAAACAATGAACAAGGAAGGTGAAGGTTTTTGTTATGTGAGACAGATGTTTCCAAGAGTAACTAATGCTGAGATTAAGGAAAACATTTTTGTTGGTCCATAGATTAGCTATGTCATCAATGGACAAGTAGTTCAAAGTTCTGTTAGTGGGGCCAGAGAAACGGCAACTGCAAAGCATCAAACTTCATTCAACTGGATGACAAACTTCTTACAGCATACAAAACCATGAAGTGCAACATGTCACTAAAGAGTTCATTTTCTGCATTCACACTTAGCCTTCTTTCTCAAAAATCTAGGTGCAGTCAGTGACAAATATGGGTAAATGGTTTCACCAGGACATTGCCACAATGGAAAAATGGTCTCAGAGCAACTGGAATCCATCAATCCTGGCTGATTACATTGCAGTTCGACACTGCAATGAGATGCATCAGATGCTGAGTACAAACAAATTTCAGCAGCAAAAAACTTTTGGCCCTATTGAACTCATGCAGCATGTTGGAAACATATAATTAAATACATTATATCCATTAAAAGTTATTTTTGTATTTCTCAAGTTTCCTACATGACATAGTCATTCTGAAATTATATGTTCAATTTGGCGGTGTGGTGTGTCTATCATAATCTAGTTGTCTAGTTTAATGAAAAGAAGGACTAGGGGTGACATGATAGCAGTGTTCCGATATCTCAGGGGTTGCCACAAAGAAGAGGGAGTCAAACTATTCTTCAAAGCACCTGAGGGCAGGACAAGAAGCAATGGGTGGAAACTAATCAAGGAGAGAAGCAACCTAGAACTAAGGAGAAATTTCCTGACAGTTAGAACAATTAATCAGTGGAACAACTTGCCTCCAGAAGTTGTGAATTCTCCAACACTGGAAGTATTTAAGAAGAAATTGGAGAACCATTTGTCTGAAATGGTATAGGGTTTCCTGTCTGAGCAGGGGTTGGTCTAGAAAACCTCCAAGTTCCCTTCCAACTCTGCTGTTCTATTCCTATTCCTATTCCTATTCCTATTCCTATTCCTATTCCTATTCCTATTCCTATTCCTATTCCTATTCCTATTCCCATTCCCATTCCCATTTGCATTCCCATTCCATTCCATTCTATTCTTTTCAGGGTTAGGGAATAAAACTTTTGGAAAAAAAAATTATCCACTGTATTGGTGCATTTTATTATTCAGCCTAATGGTTTTCACTAGAATCACAAGTAGTAACTGCAACTCTTCTTGGCCTGCTTATATGAAAAGATGGTAATATTTTTCATCTTTAAGTTTAGTACTGAAGGCAAAGACTGAGGAATCTGCGGGAATCACTGCTTTTGTCAAAATGATGAAAGCAGTATGAGTGTATGTCCTCACATCAAATGTACAAAAGTGGTGGAGCATGCAACTTGTTGGTATAAAGTTCCTTTACCATTTGTTGTTTGCCCTCCTTCCACAGATGTTGCTGGGCAAAATGTAGAGAAATTGAGGGACAATTAAAAACTCTCACCACATACTGGTGCATTTCATATCTTTAGACTGTGAATCTCATTGTGGTTTTGGGGTCAATTCTGCACGTCTTGCTTCCATTTAGAGCAGTGGAAAAAACTGAAAATGCCCCCCCCCATACATTCCTTTACTCTTCCTATGTTATCTTCACATTCACCCCAGTAATGTGGCTTATTTTATTTTACTCCTGCATCAGTTTGCAATTTCATCATGGTACATATCATTTGATCAGGAAGCTGTGTTGAAAAAAATTGAACAAGTGTGAAAACCAAGGCAGAATTATATTCTGGTTCTCATATTAGTTTGGAAAGTGAGAATCGTATTTGTTTGCATTACAATTTGCAGGAAAAGAAAAATGCTCACCACAAAAAAAAAAAAATCTAAGAACTCTAAGAAAATAAAGTTTTATATGGAGTTGCTTAGTTTGCCTAACCCTACCTTCCACACCCAAGTCCTGCATCAGTATTGTGTATGTTCATTCCTAGGAAGTGTGAGTGAAGAATACCAGGAATATATACTATGCTAGTTCATTATTGTATATGTTCATTGTATATACTGGTACTCCCAAAAGGGTCATTTCAAGACATGAAGTTCATTCTAGCTGCCCTGCTAAAGGAAGCAGGTGTTTCTATTAAGCAGCAGAGATATTTAAAGATGTTTGAGATGGAAGATGATTTTGAGGACAATAGCAAATAGGACATGATAAACCACTCCTGTATATATCAAGTATACCAGGTGGGTAGACTATGTATGGCAGGGGTGTCAAACTGGATTTCTTCAAGGGCCAGATCAGCATTGTAGTTGTCCTCCATGGGCCGGCTGGGGAGGGGCGACATGGGACAGATGGCAGATGGAATGGATGCATCCTGCAGCACTCTGCAGTCTAAAACAGGACTTGGGGGGGGGGGCTGTGTGCCCCATTTTTGGCCTGGATGGCCTCCTGCAGCACTCTGCCAGCCAAAATGTGGCGTGGGTGGTGGTGGTTTTTTGCTATTTCCAACCTGGCCCTGCGGGCCAGATCTTAGCACCCAGATCCGGCCCACGGGCCTTGAGTTTGACACTCCTGATATATGATGATTGATAATATATCACGGTACTATATAATGGGATCCTTAGATCGGATGGCACTCAATATGGTAGTAAGGAATGGTTGTGTTTTTATTTTCTTGGCTGTTTATGAGATTCTCAGGAGTTTTCTCTAACACCATATTTAAAAGCATTGATACTTTTTTGGTCCTCTTTCCTCAAAGTCCAGTTTTCACTTCCATCTTCAATAGAGTGTCATAGGAAAACCATTGCCTGCACAATACAGAGTTCTCATGAAATCATCATATTTTAAACACATTACAGTATATGAAGACTAAGCTAACCTGAGGAATCCACAATCCTGGAGAAGTTGAAAGTTTTATTCTGAAAGGAAGAACAAGACATTGACCAGCACAAAGGTGGATGACTCAGTTGTAGAAGAGATGTGCACACTGTTAGAAGATCTGAAGGACCAGGTTGGGAACAGATTATCATGGAGAAAATCTACCTATGTGGTCACTAAAAGTTGATATTTACTTGATAGCATGTAAATTGATAAAATCAATCAGTTTTGCCATATAAGGCAGCCTCAAAGATAGTCACAAAAAAACAGTTCTAAATTCATGTGAATTATAAATAACATATTCCTGCAGGGCCTTTTTTGGGAAAGTTGCTAAGCTTGTTAAGGAAAATAGTATAATGAAATAAAAATAGATAAAGTGCAATTTTGTTCCTGGAACATGAAACAAATCACTATTTTCTATCCACAATATTTTATAGCACAAATATTTAATTTTATATGCTTTCAAATATACAATAATATATAAACTCAATCGTGGTTTTAAACTGCAAAAAGTTTTCTGATCAGTTAAGCTCCTGCCAGAAGGTACAATTATATAACTTGGTGGATGATTGATTGATTGATTGATTGATAATGAAAAGAAAAAAGTCAATGAAAGACCAGTGTCCTACTGAGGTATTTGAGATGATGGGGTAAGGTTTCCAGAATTTGATGCAGGAAAATTGCAAATACCAAATAAAAGGAATAAATGAATAAAAATGCTGATTTATAGATGTGGATGTCCATCTTTTGTGCCCTTATTACTTAGCCAGCATAGCTGATGAAGTAAACCATAGACAAAGGCAGAGGATTGCATATTTAGAAGGGAGTGGGATGAGTATGTCTATGCAATGTGAAAATGAACCAGATCATCAAAATTTATGAGTTCCATATCCCTCAGGTATTTTACAGAAACTATCGCAACTGAATCATTTTAATACAGGTAGAATTAAATGTTAACTAGCTTCAAAGCTGCTATGATCTTTACTGGGTTCAGGATTTTTACATAACTTCATTCATTCAGGACTGTCTAGTCTGAAAGAATTGGGTGTCACATTTTTTCAGTCTTGGCATATTCGCATCGCATACATGTTTGGAATCTTTCAATTTATAAAGAACTTTGGATATACCAATCTTGGACTGTTGTAAAATAAGATACTATGTCCTCATAGAAGGTGTTTATGTTTCAGTTTGTAAAAGGTAGCTTAAAATCTGTCAAAATTTCAGAATTTGAAATGGCTACATATACACATATCCCTAGTTTTAACCATGAATGCCAAGAATCAGTGGCAGGGTTTCTGAATATTTTGTATAAATAAAAAGTACAATGCAAATCTTAAAATAGGCTTAGAACATATTCAGAACAATTGTCATCAATTCTTCCTGGAAAGAAAGAAAGAAACAGAAAATCATGTGCATACCAGCAGCCATCCATATCCTGCATCTTTTCAAATATTATACATGACCATTTCTTTGTCCCAATTTTCATTTTCATTACTGAGTGCAGCCTTAACATATATCTCAAAACCTCAGCATGACTCTAGGCATGGACAAAAAAAGGACTCTCCTGGTTTAAATGTTCAAAGCTGTGCTGTGCTGAGCTGAGTCTCTAAGCTCCTTTGGTATACCCTGTAGTAACCTTATGGGAATTTTTCTCTGATGGTGAACCATTTGATATCTGTCCTCATGTATTTTTAGACTGTTCTTCATTAATGATTATATTCAACAAATATTGAGCCACTATGTGCCTGGAAAGGATTTTGCTTGCTTTCCATCCATAAAATGTGGACTACAGAGAAGTTTGAGTGATGTATTTATGTATTCCCGCATGAATTTTCACTATTTGTGTAAATCCTGCCCTCCCTCCCTTTCTGTTTATAATAGTTGTAGAATGAGTTGTAAATGCTGTTCATCCTGTTTCCTCCAATGTAAATAAGTTATATATTTCTATATAACTATCTACATATTTCTGCATGCTCATGAAATAACTTTTGTTGATCAATGTCTAGGTTTTGCCTTGTCCCAGACTTCAGTGCCCCATTATAATTTTTAAAAGGAGAAGGTAGATAAGCCTTCCTAGAAGTCTAAGTAGAATGAAGATTCAGTCCACCTTTCATCTCTGAAAGCTGAAGTCTAGGAAAGATGCAGCTGAAGATCTGAGACTTTCCTTTTCTTTGAACCATAAGTAATTGGGTGCATATTTCTGAACCCGGAATAAATTGCAGGTATTTTATGTGTAACATCTAATAATGCATGAAATAAAATATTCTGAAATGACTGTTTTCCATTTCTAAAATTGTGTCATAGTCCTCTGAGGTTATATGGAGGTGGGGGATTAATAGCATGAGTCTGGGAAGAGCTTGACTGGCTGGCAGAAGCAACTCAACTAGATCCAACCCAACCCAACTCAATTCAACTTAACTCAAACAACTCAGTTCAACAGTATGATATAAAGATAGTTGAATGACAATGACAAAAGTCAGGTCTTTTATCCAAGACATTTGACATGGGTCTGGGGATAATTTTGGAGGAGGAATTCAGAACAAAAAGCATGAATCAGGGTGCTTTATTATCAGTTTAATAAAGATCAGAGAAAGCTTCAAGGTTTGGGTCATGTTTTCCACCAAAACCTGGGAGTTGAGATTGGTTAAAAAAAAAAAAAGACAGTATTTTTACAAGCCAGTTAGCTAGGATATCAATATTTTGATAGCCACTTCCACATATCTGCAGTCTCATGAGGTAACTTTCTTAATTTAATCAACGGAGGAAACACATGGACAGTTGGATTCTGACCTTCTATACAACCATCTGGGCACTTTTCTCATTTCTGGCAACATTTATGCTTCTGGCTCTGCTGTGTTTTCCAGAGAAAATAAATTTTCCAGAGAAAAGATATTTCTGTCCAAGAGATTAGGGTGAAGCCAATAAAAACACAAACCACACAAGTTCAAAGAGCTGCCCATTTACACTCCTCTGTAACAGCTAGTTTGCCTATGTTACTTGGACATAACATTTACCAGAATAATTCTAATATTACAGACATTTACAGATTAACAGAGTTGGAAGGGACCTTGTAGGTCATGTAGTCCAACCCCCTTTATTGGTCTTTATTAGTTTTTATTCGGTCTTTATTCACTTATGTTCATCTAAGATTAAGATTAAGAAAAGCAACTTCATGAGCTGCACCTTCATTTTGACTCAGGAAGCATTAGAAAAAAACAGAGTGTATTAAAATCAAGGTATATATGTGGGGGGAGTATGTTTTACCCATGGAATATAAGTTATTTTTGTTTCATTTTGTTTAATATTCTACTGGTAGAAATAGAATAATTTATGATGCCTTAGCTTTTATTGGTGACATACTTAATGCTTTAAATATAGCTATGCTGGTTGGTGCTTCACACATTATAAAAAACTCAGTAGCAATATATTTATCAGAATTTGTATTTTTATTGTGGGTTTTGGCTCCAGAAATAGGAACAAAATCCTTCCAAAATATGTTTGGATCAAATAAAGCAAGAGACTTTTGGAGAATGACTTTCTTTCATTTCTGTACTCTGTAACATACCTTCTCTTCCTGCAACCTCTACTTGGTGAATACAAATGACTTCAGAATTTAAAATTTCCCATGAGAACCATGGACAGAGACTGATGGATGGTTTTTGAATTCCTGCAGGGGATGGAAATTCCGCTTGGGGAAGGAGAAATCATCCAACCATTTTTCAGTGGCAGGCTGCCATCTTAGCATTGACAGTAGAAGCGCTATTATAATGCCTCTCCTTTCTGCCCAGGAAGAAGTTTACTCATGATATCCCTCTTAAGGGATATGTTAGGCTATTCCCAAGAGTGACCTAAAATAGTCCATCTGAAATTCAGTATATGGTTACACAATATCAGACAGAACCTTGCCGGATTAAACCTTTACTACTCTCACCTTAGTGGATATACCCGTATATATCCATATCTACGTATTATATATCCATATATATCCGTACGTATGTATTGTACTACGTATAAGCATAGTACACAAATTCATCTGCTACAATGTCCTACCTGTCAATGAATATTTCAACTTCAACCAAAACAATACAAGAGCACACAATAGATACAAACTCAAGATAAACTGATCGAAACTTGATTGCAGAAAATACGACTTTCAGTAACAGAGTTGTCAATGCCTGGAATGCACTACCTGATTCTGTGGTTTCTTCCCCAACCCCCCAAACTTTAACCTTAGACTGTCTACTGTAGTCCTCACCCCATTCCTAAGAGGTCTTTAAGGGGTGTGCTTAAGCGTACCAGTGTGCCTACCGTCCCTGTCCTAATGTTTCCTTTTATTCATATCCATTTCATGTATTCATAATTATGTTTACACTTGTATCTGTTATCAAATACTTGCTTGATGAAATAAATAAATAAATACCCTGGGAGATTCTAGGGAGTGGCTATCCCAAATCTCTTCCTGTGTCTCCTATCTGCTCTGGGTTGGACTGCCACTTGTCTCACCCCCATTTCTGGACCATGCTCCTCCCTTTTGGGAAACTGCCCCTTCATTGTAGTTCATTTCACCAGTTCCCCCTCTGTAGGCACCATCTCTCACACAGAATATGCTTGAATTGCAAGAAACTCAAGACTACATTCCACTGAAGAATGAATGGTGTGACATTCCCACATTCTTCTTGTCTACTTGGTAGCTAAAGAAATGCAAGCACAGCTTACTCTGTCACTAAGAATTTTACTAACATGGTCTTATTTCAAAGGGTTTGTAAAGCAAACAAATTAGCAGAGAAAATGCATGAGAAATTTTCTGTCTGTCACTATCCTGCATCGTTAAGTCCAGCACAGCGTGATCTGTACTTTATTGCTTTTATTTGTATTGGAATTTAGTGCTCAACTCTACCCAAGGACAGACTATTTCTTTTCATGTTTGCTGGGCCTCTCCATCACTTTGTCTGCTTAGGTCTACTAACCTAAGCCTAGAGAATGCAGAGCTGTTTTCTGATTAGACTTCAGGTTTCTGGTTCAGGCACATTAGCTTTACCAAAAGCAGCTTAAAATTAAAAATCAATATTTATTTATTTGCCATATTTATATATCCACCAACTTATAACTAACTCTGTGTGGCTCCCAATCAAAAGTAAAAACTACAACAAAACTATAAAACTAAACATATTGAAAACAATGTGTACCTAGCATCAAGTCGTATCATCTCTTATCACAACGTTGGGGGGGGAAAGCCAGGTCTTCAAAGCTTTATGAAAGAGTAGGAGGCACGGGTGGGTTCTACTTATCTTTACTACCGGTTCACAATGGGATCACGCACTCACTTCACTCGCGCCTTGCTTCTGCGCATGCACAGATTGCTGATGATGACATCCGGGGCAGTGGGCGGGACCTCCCACCAGTTTTACTACCTGTTCTTGTGAACCGGTCTGAACTGGAGGTAACCCACCACTGGTAGGAGATTAGAAGTCTGCCATACCTCAGGGGACAGAGTGTTCCATAGGGCAAGGGCTGCCTCAGAAAAGGCACCTTCCTATCAGATGGCAATAATAGGGAACAGGACTAGGACTATCTGATAGGACAGATGGATGTTCTTAGGGAAAGGCAGTCCCAAAGATAATCTGACCCTGTGCCCTATAGGGCTTTAAAAGTGATGAGCAGCACCTGAAAAAACTGGAAGTCAGAACAGTTTGCCCAACAGAGATCTTATGTGGGTAAACCTAGGGGGCCCCATTACTGTGCACATGCTTAATGCCCAGAGTTGCTTTGGATAGCAAGAAACTGAATATAAATTGAATGAATGAATGCATAAATGAATGAATGAATGAGAGAAATTCTGGATCAATTGAAGTTTCTGCATTGTCTTGAAGTGCAGCCCCAAGTAGAATGCATCCAAATGAGACATAAGGCATGAATGACTGCGAACAAGGTCTCCTTGGAATGGGTGCAATTGACACACTAGACCAGGGGTGTCAAACTCACATCATCACGGTGAAGTCACGTGACGTATTGGGACTTTCCCCTCCCTTCGCTAAAGTGGGTGTGGGTGTGGCCAGCATGTGACGCATCCGGACCCTGGACCGGGAGTTTGACAGCCCTGCACTAGACAAATCTGGGCAAAAGCCCTTCTAGCCATGGCTGCGACTTGCTTCTTGAGCAGGAACCACAAGTCCAGGAGAACCCAGACATTGCACACCAGCTCAGTCTGCGGAAGTGCACCTCTGTCCAGAGTCAAAGATGAGGAAATCTCCCTTGAACTTCATGGCAAATTTGAGACTTTAAGTTCAGACATTATACCTAGATATTACCATCTACCTCCTGAATGCAGAACAGATGAATTAAACAAAAGATCTACAATGATTTTTATTGGAAGGGATAATAGAAGGGATAATACCCACAAGAGGAGCAAGGGTGGGCAAATGAACCTGGGTGATAAGCTAATGCTGTGACTTGTGTTCTCGCAAGACACCAGGGTGCAAGTGTATTCTGGCAGCATTAGCATGACGATATCACTGTGTAGCTGGCACTACTGCAATTTGCCGTGAGCTGGTTTTCTGCAGGATTTCCACCATCATATTTCACCAATTAAAATAATACCAAGAGAAAAAAAGAACCTTCAAAGTAATTCTATTTATTTGCTGAATATGAAATTGGGATGGAGTGGGATTTTGCCATTCCCACCACCCCCCCAGCAGATAAGAGGGATACTGTCTTTTGGGTTGAAGAGGAAGCAGGAAATGGCTTTTTAACTTTATTAATTTTATTTAACTTTCTTTCTTTCTTTCTTTCTTTCTTTCTTTCTTTCTTTCTTTCTTTCTTTCTTTCTTTCTTTCTTTCTTTCTTTCTTTCTTTCTTTCTTTCTTTCTTTCTTTCTCTTTATTAATTTTACTGGTGGAAAAACCGGCAGTGGTTTTGGGCCTTAACCAGCAGGCTTAAGGCTACTGTTTCTTTGAAGGCAATTAAAATATTCTGAAAAAATATAGAGGGGTATTTGAAAATTTAACCTATATTTGTAAAGGTAGTTTTTTTTTTAAAGTTTTCTTAGTTAAAGCAGTTTTTTTCTGCTTGAAATCATGTTCCTGGGCTAGCAGAGGAAATATAACTACATTAAAAAAATCAAGGAAGCCATGAGGAATCCAGGTACCCTTTGGCACTGTAATTTAGTATAGTCTGGCTTTGAAAAAAAGACCAGGTGGCAGATAGCAAAGGCAAAAATTTCAGGCAAAGGAAATTGTAAAAGTAGTCATTTTATATAATTCTTATAAAGGAATGCAGATCATTGGTAAAAGCAAGGTTAAGGCAAATAATCACTTATTATTTTGGTTAACCATTCAGCGTATTGCTTCTTTTTTCTCATGACAACCATCAATAGGGAAATAAAATAAATAATTCAGCTCCATGTTTCAAATCAGAAGCTCGGTGACCAGAGAGTACAAAAGGAAATTGGTACAAGATCAGAATGTGTTTTTCAGCTGCAGTCACTTATTCTTTAATAGCTAACCTGAAGGAGGATAGGAATCCAAACTGAACTTCAACGAACTTTGATAGAGGAAATTGGAGGATTAACCAGAACTTTGTGTGTGTGTGTGTGTGTGTGTGTGTGTGTGTGTGTGTGTACACGGCTCTTGGCTTTGTTTTGCTTTTCTTTTTTTACAACCTTGTTCAGTACACAGTGCACACTACTATTGTTTTGTAAGGCCTTAGAGCCACAAGCAGAAAAACCATTTTGAAAAGTCAGCAGTAAAATACAGCAGGTAATTCCTTTCTCGACATGGTACCAGTGGGATATAGTGATTTGAGCATTTGGAAAAGAACTGGAGTTACTCAGATTTAAATCCCCATTGAGCCATAAAGTTTACTGGACAACTTTGGGTCATTTCCCCTTATTTCTCAAGCTTACAGATCTCACAGAGCTATTGTAAGGATAAAAAAAAAATCTGTTGGAGAACAGTGGAAGGTAAATTTTTGAAAGAAAAGCAGATATGTAATAACTAAACCTCTTGTCTACTACCTTTCAGTGTGTATTAAAGTTGCAGAAGGACAACTATATTTTTTTAAAAAATATTGAGGTGCAAGGAGGAGGAGGAGGAGGAGGAGGAGGATTAATTTATTTCCTGATAATTATCTTTTTTTTAGCGTAAAAATACTAAACCCCCTCTTATCCTACTTAATGAAAGCATGCCAGCCTGTTCTCTTTCTAGGGGTATCAGATAATAGGTAGGTCAGAGTACTGAGGCTTTAAATGCTCCAGAAAAGATCCCCTAATGAAAAAAGGCAATGGCCCCTAACGGGCGCACTTTCTGTCTCTTTCCACAGTGAGATGCATGGAAGAAAATCTGATCCATGGAGAGAAATTCAACAGAAACTTTTTTGTGTCATTTAGTGAATGCTATTTCAGGTTGCTTTCAGGGAAGCTAGTTTATTACTGACTCCCAATTCACAGTTGAAGTGTGCTGTTGACATAAACATTTGCATTTGGTCAGCTTTGTTCTATTGTCTGACTTTCTTTTATTAAACTCAGCTTTTAGTTGTGCTTTACTTATGTTTTATGAATTGTGCAAGTTCCCTTGAGAAGGGTTGTGTATCCTACATCGAAATGACCTAGAGGAATTGTGAAGAAAATGAAGGAATTCTAAGATGGTGGATATGCGGGTGTGCACACAGATGGACTTTATATTTGTACCTGTGTCCTCTCTCTCTCTCTCTCTCTCTCTCTCTCTCTCTCTCTCTCTCCCTCTCTCTCTCTCTCTCTCTCTCTCACACACACACACACACACGTTGCTTTTGCAGCTTCGGGCAGGCCCACAAGCTAAAATAATTGGGACTCAATTCTCAGAACAAATGTCTATCTGGTTCAATTCAAGCCAGGAGAAAGATACTGGAAACATGGAGGCTGATTAGAAAGATGATTTAATGATGAAGCAGAACCACATGGGTTCTGGGTAGCTGACTACATGGAGTTGAGAGTGGGGGTATATTTATACTTTCTCTTGGGCTTTGCACTTGAACTTCCTGTTCCTGTGCAAGAACATGTATTTTATTGGCTGTTGTAGGGGTCATAGCTGGCTCTAGGTTGCCTGAGCTCTCAGGTTTGGTTGAAGTTTGGACTCTGATGCAATGTCCTTAGGAGATAGTGCAATGTAGTGAGCTCTGTGTTTTAGTGGGTTAATCCTATTATGTCTTGGAGTGTCATGTCTTAATTCCATCATCCTGGAGCTGAGGGTGTTTTGTTTTATAGATAGGATGACCCAGTCTTTCTTAATGGGCAAAAAAATCTGTTGGGGTTATTAAGGAAGATGGGGCCCGTCTCTTTCTGTCTCCAAGAGCATGTTTCTCCATTCCTCCTTTAGGGAAATATAATATTCTGCCTTTTAAATATTTCTCAAAATATTTCATTCCTTTGGGAGAGTGGTGGGTGCTAACTTTCTATACTATCACATTGACATTAAAAGGAATGAGTGAGTCTGGGGAGTACTTTATTTATTAGGATTAGGTGGATCTTCTTTGTATTTGAAGTCTTATTTAGTTTTCCTTTGCATTTCTTTCAAAAATTAGTCAGAAATTAAATGCCTGTGATTTGGTATTTTATCACTGAATTTTGAAAGTAGGATCTCCAGAAGTTCTGAAGTGTATAAAGACCAGCTTTAAATGTTATTGATTTGGAGGAAGTTCTCATTTACCTATAACTCTTAATAATTTTGGTACCCAGTCCACAATGTCAGAAAATTCTTCCTGTTCATTCTCTTTCTCATAATATCATTTAAAAGCCCCTGGATCCTTCTTTAGGAATTCTTATACTTTTGTTTTTGCCCATGAAATTGAGTTTCTCCATAGTGTCACTGTTAAAATAGTTCTATCTCCTCCTTAATGCCCTCTCAGAGCAGGTGACCTAGCCATCTCAACTGTGGCATCACTTAGGACTAGCATCAGATGGAGGTTCTAAGTCTATGCAGTCTAGGTCTCCATAGTTTAGTTTTCATCTTTTGTGCCTCTGTATTCTCAGCGGCCATTCTTTTTCCCTACATCCCTAATTAACTAATTAAGTTACTAACATTAGTAACTAATGTTGCACTGATCTTTGCATAATTTTTCATTTATTTGTTGCATTTACTTTATGTGACAAATGTTTTCCTTTTCAATGAAATTAAATTCTGGGATTCTGAGGGGAAAAATCCTTCATATTTCGACCAAAGTAAAATTTTGTGTGGTGGCTTGATCACAATAGTATGTGTTTGCTGGCATAAGTCATTGAGATTGATTTGTTTGCTGAATCTATCAAGCAGAGCATTTGACAGGTCCAGAAGAGGTAGTATCTGTTTCTAACAGGACTGACTCCTTAGCTTAGCTAAGAACAGCTTTTGCCAGCCTTGTGTCTTCCAACTGTCTTTGGATTCCCCGAGTCAGCAGGGCCTATAGCCAAGCTGATAAGAAATTCGGAGTGGTAATATTTACAATGATTTCTTAATGGCTTATCCTTGGGGTGTCCTCTGTTCTCAACTTTTCCACTCCTGTGAAAATAAGGAAGGTGATATATTGATTTAAAAGATCTATATGGCCACCCATCTTTAACTCAACTCTGGGTGCTCACAACAATAACACTAACAACTGTAAAATTATAAACCATGAAATCAAAAACAAAAACACGGCATCTGAAATCATCAGTTTGGGATGGCCCACAGGCAGCTCCAGCTATTCCCATTCTATTCAAGAGCCTGGGTGAAAACCAAGTTTTGACACCAAGTTGGCAAGGTGTCAGGGAAGAGACCTGGAGGGTGTCTATCCTATCAGATCCGATACAATGGCAGATAGTTTCAGGAAATAAACAGGTTTAATAAAGTAAAATACAGAAGTGGGAAAAAGCCGGCAGTAGAATTTTGGAAATTTAAATCCCGTATAAGGAGTTAGGAGGGTTTATTTTTAATTAGTACACACTGGCAATTTTTCTTAATATTTAGCATTCTTTCATGCCTTCGGAAGCCAGCTTTTTGTGATCTCATCAGCACCAAAGAAAGGTTCAGCATTAACAATGTAAAATGACAAAGAAGGATAACTAGCAATTACTGACATGTATCCCTGCAGCTATTCATTTAGGGGACTTCTCCTTAGGGAGAAAAATAACAAAAGCATATAACTGCAAAGATTTCTCTTCTTCTAACAAAGAAAGCTGTTCTTTTAAAATGTCAGTACTGTGGGTGATTGTCTTAATAGTAACATGGAGGGACATGTCTAGATTGGCAAATAGATTTTTCTTTGATAAAATGTGCCCCTCCACTCCCTGGATTATCTCAATAGTGTTAGCTATATACTTGGGGGCTAGTTAACTGAGCCTAGTTTGCAAACTTCCTTTTTGTTTGAACCAAACATGTTTTAGATGAAATTCATTCATGCACTTGCCATTATTGAAAAACAAAACAAAAACAATTACCATTAAGGCTTTTCATCCTTCTGAACATCTGGAGAAACCAACTGCAGTATAGAAAGTTGGATTGACAATCAAAGCACGATGGGTGAAGATTGTTCTCTCCAAGTTCTTTCATTTCAGATTTTTCTCAATTTACAAGTAAAAATATTTTGAAGTTCATACGCTCAGCTTCATTTTTTTTAAAGATGCTATTTTTTTTGTCTCAAACTGTTTCATAAAGCCTATGCAGCGAATGATAATATTCATGGTGGTAAGAGCAAATGGATTCTTCATTGTCTTTTTAGAGTTCTAATGCTATTATTAATAATTTAAATATGAATTGAGTCAGCACATATCCATTTTCAGTTATGGTGGATTTACTTATCCTGTTTTCCCCTATGAAATATACAGAAGTACCAAGAAAAATAGGCAAATATATGTATTTGCACTATCTTTGCCAATTATATACATTGGAAATCATAGTACTGTAGTTTCTCTCTTCATGCACTTGTCACAAATATTTATTTATTTATTTAAGAAAATGTATATAGATGCCCAAATCAGTCTCGGTGACTCCAAACAGTTTATAAGAATAAAACCCAATGCAAAAGCAATAACCCCCCTCAGATATGTGCGTAATATTAAAATTTCTGCCAACACAATGCTTATTTAAATTAAAACAATCAAAATATCTCTGTGCTGCCTACAGGAGTGGAAAGGGAGTTCACAGAAGAGTCTTGGAGGTTCAGGAAGATTTGTAGTAACATAGGGAAAGCTACCACACTCCTGATGATGCCATGGGATGTTTATGTTTCTGCCATGACAGCAAACATTGAAACACAGAACAGGGAAGAATCTGGAACATTTTCATGGAGGACATCTGTTTTTTTCTATCTCATGTTCAGGCAAATAGTGTGACGAATGCTATGATCTTCATGGTTTTATTGAGTTTCCACTGATTTGACTGGACTTATATTATTGCTTTTATAGAACCTAATTTAGTGAGCATCAGTTGTTCAGAGATCCTGCTTCCTCATACTGGATCTTAAGAGTACAGCTCTTTCCTTCATACAGAGACTTATCAGCAGTTGGTTTTTTTGGAATTCCTCAGGGTACAATTTAATGCAGAAAGGGTTCCTTCAAGATAGAAAAGTTATCTTGCAATACCTCTAGTCCATAAAGTTTTATTAGAAAGGTTCGCCGTTATTTATATCTTTTCCCCTAATGGACATCATTCTATGGAAACATTGCCAAAGATGGGGTGATCAGACTGATGTTCAAGGATAATAGTTCTTACAAGAGGTGAAATGACTGAGGAAAAGCTAAGAGGGAATCTGTTTCTGTTTTTATGGTTTCAACCTTCAGTCCAGGCCTGGTAGCTTG
The DNA here is from genome assembly GCF_029215685.1 of Pituophis catenifer annectens. Lineage (NCBI taxonomy): Eukaryota > Metazoa > Chordata > Lepidosauria > Squamata > Colubridae > Pituophis > Pituophis catenifer. The sequence goes on from NW_027256881.1 coordinate 183,707,110, forward strand.
GCATCTCAGGTAGAGTAATAAAATATCCAAGTAGAATTTAGTGAAACTTTGAGAATGATACTGAATGGTCGTGGAGAGCTTTTACAAATGTCCATTGCAGCTTGTTATTCCCTTCATTGAGAAGATAACACACATTTTACAAAGCCTGCTTTGTTTTGGTGAGTTCATTACCTATTGTATATCTGGGCAATAAACATTCTGCTTCATGTACACTGAATGGTTCAATAAAAATAAAAGAAAATGCCATGAGAGACATTTCTGAACAACATCTGTGTTCCTCTGCTTGTCAGGAAAACACACATGCACACATTTTAAATAGAAAAATGGAAACTATCAAGCTGAACAGCATATTTGCTCAAGCAATTTGGTTTAAGTCAAATATTTAAGGGTCAAGATTAGGCTGGAGAGGATGTATAGCTCCTTTCTCGCTTTTTCTTTTCCTTAAATTTCTTGCACCTCTCCTCAGTTATTTTAACTTGTGTTTGTATTTCTTATGCTAAATGCTAAGACAATGATCATTTCAGGTCTATTTAAAGTGTTTGTTTATACGTCCTATCAGTTAGTATTAATAATAGCTAACATTCCTAATAATAGCTAAGATTGATGGGCACATAACACCAATATACCGTTAAGACTATTGTGGGAAATGAAAAAGAAAGAAGGATCCAAGGAGAAAGGTACTTAATCCAATGATTTCAGGAGTCCAACACAGTCTAGCAGGGAAAACCTTTGCATATTTACAAATGCAGTACTACTTGGTGGGAAGCCTCCTCCCTGAACAATGAAATATTTTGGGAAATATTAAAAAAAAGACAGGATAAAATATTTCCCCTAAGGAGAAATAAAAAAAATCTTAAGGGAGGCAGAAACCAGTCCCAGTTTCCCTGCCCCAAGCAGAAACTGAGGAGGCCAGCTTTTAGAAATGCAGATTTGGTAATCCATTCAGAAAGACTGGATCAAGACAGAAACTCAGATAAGGAACAAACAAAAGGTTGACAAAATTAGCTCAGACAAACACCTAGGATTTGCATTTCCCCTTTTACCTATAGAGCCAGCCATGAGCCCTACATGATCTCATAGGAATTCAGAAGGTATAAAAACGCACCCATTCTCAACTCCATTTTTTCAGCTTCCCAGAACCACAAACCCTGGTGGTTCTGTTCACCAATAAATGGACCTTCTTTCCAATCAGCCTCCAACCTCCATTTTGTTACCACTATTTTTCTCCCAGCTTGGAATTGAACCAGATGGATTTTCCTTCCAACAGTTATATAGCGAATATGTCAGATTTACACTTTCATTGTGTGCTCACCAATACATTTTCAGAGTTAAATGATAGTTTAGACTGCTGTTAGCTGTGAGTTTGCTGAGAAATATCTTTGTCTTGGGAAAGTCTCTGTCTTTCAGCTCAATTTCTTGTGGGACAGGCTAAACAAATTTATTCTAAAACTTTAAATGAAATATATCAAATGATAATAGAGGAAAATATCAGCACCTCCAGAGCTTTTAATTCCCAATTTTCCATCCACAAAACATGACTATATTATTGTAACTTCTGAACACATGCACTCTCTGCTTTACTAATTGAATAGTTTTTCATCCTTGTTCACCTCTGCTTTTAAAACCAGCACAAATTAGAAAAAACAGAGTAGAATTAAATATCACAACTCACACCTTTTTAACTCTGGCTGCTGCACTTCAGTCCAGAGAATGAATTCTTACAGATCAAACTTCACTATTATTATGTAAGCAGAGATTTGTATGCCCAAACTGGGTGGATGTAATTCAAAATGTTAGAGAAACTTATATTTCATTCAGGTTTCATTTTTTAATCATTTCCTAATTTTTATGGTTTTCTATCACTGTTTGGGTCTCAGGCTAAAACGGTTTGCCTGAGTAGATCACAGGGTAGTTTTAACACCAAAACCAAATCTGGAATCAATGCAGCCCAACAGTCTGCTCAGTGCAAGACCTTCAATTCAGGATGCAGCTATACATCCTTAAAACTGCCATCCAGCCTCTATTTAAACATCTGCAGTCTACTTTTGAAGATTTTAGATTATTTGGAATTTATTCAAAATCTGCTTCTCTAAGAATTCTACTCATTAGTTTTAATCTTGCTCTCTGAGCAATAGAAGACAAATGGATTCCATGTCCATATGAACCATAACAAAGCGAAAGTTAGAATATTTTTGACATGTGATGCAACATTCAGAAAAATACGGCATACTTCACTTAATCCTCCAAGGAAAGATTGAAGGCAAACGAGGTCCAGGCAGAAGAAGAACATCATGGCTTCAAAATCTAAGGGACTGGTTTGGAAAAAAATTCAACAGCACTTTTTTGTGCGGCTGTTGATAAAAATAGGATTGTCAACATGATCGCCAATGTCCAATGATGGATATGGCACAAGAAGAAGAAGTCCATATAAAACTTTATTAGTAATGTGAAAACTTTTATAATAATCTTAATCTTCTAAATGTAACTAGTTCTTTTAATTATTTCTCAAAGAGCCTGAGTTTCAGATGCTTTTTCTTCTTAGTTGTGGACTTGCTCAGATCCATGTGATATGAACAGACCAGAATAGAATAGAAGCATAATTTCTTGGGATCAGAACCTAGTGGTCAAATGTTTTGAATGTAATATAGTTTCTGTCAGAGTTTGTTGCAGAAATCAAATCCAGAAAGCACATACAGGTAACTGATTCAGCAGGATTCATTAACTTCTCTTTATATACAATATAATACATGAAGTAAATATACAATACCAACAGCAGAGGAGAGAACAGTTTCAATTCAGAGTTGCAGACAGACTAGTTTGCAGTTTCAGAGCTCAGAGCTTAATACAGAGCCACGCCCAGGCTCCTTCCAGTTTCAGTTTCCAAATAGTCCTCATTGGCTGATTTAGTTGCTATGCCTATTCATTGGCTGACCTTGTTATCATGCCCTATTCCAGTTCATGAATATTCTGACAGTTTCACTCATTAAATTTTAAATTCTTATCCTTCTGGATATTTTTTCATGCATTTATCTTTTAAATCCAAATCTTCATGTAATTTTTTTGTTGTTGTTGCAACTGGCACTAAGCATTATTTATGGAGACTTCTTTCAAACAGTTTGCAACCAAATGAAGTAGCAAAAAATACTGCATTTAAATATCAAAATAACTCTATTTTAAGGAAGGATTTGATCCACAGATATTGCTGAGTCATACTGAATAATTATTTTTTTAATGGATACTTAGACACATAGAGTCTGTAGTCATTATCTGCATTGTTATATTTGAAAGTCTTTAATAAGAAACAACATAAATAGAGCATCTGTTTTTAAAACAATACTTCTCAGATAAGCTGGATCAGAGAATTAACAGACTCCAGCCACCTTTGACTTTCTAGCTAGGATTAATGCTATCTAAAGAAGGCCAATTTGAGGGACATTTATAGTACATGAAGTTATTTTTTCTACAATCACCATTCACCATCCAATTATTTTTTCATTCCCAACTGTATATGTAACACAAAGATTACTTTTTTTTTTGATGAAGAAATGTCTTTAATTTCAACAGCTATACTTCTTGATCCTCTGAACAAATAATAATCTTCTCTGGAGAAGCCAACCTTATAAGTCACAAAGCTCTTCTTAATTATGTTGTGTACTCACATGGTTTTTAATAAGATGAGATAAAATAATCAATCTACTTTGATAGCCAAGGTGAAATTTTGTCAAGGTTTTTTTTTTAATGTTTTAAAATTACTCTAGAAGTAGAGGAAGGGCAAAATGTTGACACCATGAGGCCTGATTATGAGCTTTTCCTTCTTACAACATTAACTGGCTTGACTCATACCTAAATCAGCTAGGAATGAAGGGGTCAGAAAATACCACTTTTAATATTATTGCAGAAAAAGATGGGCAGGGATGGTTTCCAATGCGCTGGATGCAGATAAAAGATGACATTGTTCCTTCCTGATCTTAAGAAATATTCAGGGACAAGCTGATTGGACAAATCATTTCTATGTTTCTATAGAGGTCTTAATCTTCTCATGATTAGGCTGTAAATGTATGCTTCCTTTCCCTGCATTTTATTTCAGGTTAAAATGTCTGCATAGCCACCTGCAATTGTTGCCTTCAGCCTTCTTTCATCTGGAGATGCATATCTCCTTCATTATAACTAATAAACAACTGTCTATTTTTGCTGTTAAATTGATAAATAATTTATAGATGGCTTAGAAGCCTTCTAAAACTGAGGAGAAACCTCCAAACCATAACACAGAAGTGTTGATAACACGTTATTCTCTTTCATCTATTTGTGAAAAGATTAAAGCATAATATCCTAAGCATGTGGATGAATCTTTAAAGGAAGCTCTGAGCTGAAGAAGCTTCTTGGATGAGAAGCGAAACATCTTCAAAGAAAAAACAGAAAATCCAGTTGCCTCTCGAAAAAGCACCTTTGGGACTTTAAAAGAGGGATGAACAATATTCCCAAAATCAATTTGTGTCCCCAGCTAGTTCTTCTTTCAGCTTATGCTCATGGTTTTGGTGGGTTCCTAAGGGTGAAATGAGAGCATCAAGCCTTTGGAAACTGAGTACCGTATTTTTTGGTCTATAAGATGCACTCCCCCCCCCAAAAGTGGGTGGAAATGTCTGTGAGTCTTATAGAGCAAATGTTGCTGAAGCCCTGCCCACCCATTGGCCCCCACACTTCAGCCTCTGCCTGCCAGCCTCTGCCTGCCAGCAATTTGCCTCCTTGTAGCAAAGCTGACAGCCTGGTCAGCTTTGGCACAGCCTGATTTAGCACAAGCAGCTGATTGGCAGTTGGATCAACCTCCCGGAATAGCACCGATCAGCTGTTCCAGGCTGTGGGGATCGCCGCCATTGCCGCCCATCACTGTCACTGCCTATTACTGCCTCTGTGTGCCCCATTTTTGGCCTCAGTGTGTCCCATTTTTGGCCCATTCCAGGCAGCAGGGATTGCCGCCACCGCGTTTCAGTGGTGATAGGTGGTGGCAATCCCCACCACCTGGAAAGGGCCAAAAACAGGACACACAGAGGCCCGAAAATGGGCCACACGAATGCGGTAATAGGCGGTGGTGGTGATGGGCAGCAATGGGCAGCAGCGATCTCCACAGCCTGGAACAGCTTATCGGCGGTATGCTGGGAGGCCGATCCAACTGCCAATCAGCTGCTTGTGCTAAATCAGGCTGTGCTGAAGCTGACCAGGTTGTTTGCTGTTTGCTGCAAGGAGGCAAATTGCTGGGAGGCAGAGGCAGAGGCAGAGGCAGAATTTTTTTCTTGTTTTCCTCCCCAAAAGCTAGGTGTGTCTTATGGTTCGGAGCGTCTTATAGTGCGAAAAATACGGTAATTTTTATTCCCACTTTTACAAACTGTCCAGTTCCTCTAAAGAAAACTCATGAGATCACACCATTGAAATTAGGAATGCAAAATAGCAATCCTGGGGTCATTGAGGAGTGTCAAAGGAAAGATATAAGGGTAACCCCACTGCCCACTTCCATTTCCATCCTTAGAGGGAATAACTGATGTTATTTATAGCAATTTTATGCATTGTGTTTTAACTTAATTGTATTTATGCAATACTTCGGTATCTGCAAAGATAGATACAAATCAAATCAAATCTTTATTACAGTGATAGACCAGTATAAGTATAAGGAAGATGGGGTACAGTCAATTTAAAAGCATAGAAGATATATATGCAGAACCTACCATAGTAACACTGCATGTTGTAGCAGGGTTGGTATCTGAAAGTTTAGAATTACATTGTGCAATAATGGTGATAGAAGGGCATATGGATGACTCTGTAATATAGGCAATGGAGAAGTACATGCTCTGCTGTTTCTGTGTGTCCAGTGTCACAAAGGCTGTGCCTTTCTGGATAAGGAATCTTCCAATATTGGCCTTCAAGGGCTACTGAGGGGAGGGCATGATATTGTGCCAGAGAAAAAGCCCTCCCGTGTTTAGGTATTTCAAGTTTCAGAATCAGAGTATAAGTATCAGAGTTTATATAGGTATCAGAGAGCCTGTTGGCAATAAAGGTAAATTCCATTTGTGCTTGTCTTTACTATACACTGTTTAATGAAAGATGAATAAAGATTTTAAATGCTTCTGTTAATCAGGAAGTGTCAGTCTTCAGCCTTAGATCCACTTGTCATCAATGGTGGATAAAGCAATAAATCCATGTCTGAAACGAGACACTTTAAATTTTAAGCATCAGCTCATACCAATGGGTTTTTGGTTTTTTTTTTTTTTCAAATTTAAAACTTAAAGGCATGAATAGAGGGAGAAACATTTTGGTGGCATTTCCATGTATGGGGTGTTTTTCCTGAGATAGCATCCCATTAAGTTGTGGTGAAAAAAAAGTGGTTTGGGATCTTTGGGATTAATAATAATTACATGACAAAATATTATATAATTAAATACAATTCTAAGACAAAAGGTTTGGACAGTGGACATAGCAGTACCTGGGCAGAGCAGAAGACAAGAGAAAGAACTGGAGAAAATCACACAACACAAAGACCTACAAATAGAAGTAGAACAATTATAGGGGGAACGAAGGTTGGGCTTGAGTGGGAGAAACAAGCCAGTCCAATTTTGTTGGAAAAGAACTTAAGAACTTCACTATGGCTGCTGAGTTGGATTTTTCACCCCCTGAAATCCCAGAGTCCACCTTTATGGAGAACATCTTACACTATGGCCTTTTCTTTGGTGCCATTTTCCAGCTCATTTGTGTTCTGGCGATAATCCTCCCTGTTCCAAAGACATATAAAATGGATACTGAAAGCTTTGAAACGAAAAGTGCTGAAGTAGTCAAGAAACCCAAACTTGCTGCTATCTCAGTGAACAAGAAGCTCAAAAAAGAAACAAAGAAGAAACGATAAAATGATATCATGATGAAATTTTCACAGCAGCCATATGGCAACAAGTCAAATTACAGTGAAGATGACACTGCAAATATATTTGATGAAGCTGTCCTTATTCTGATTTTGAGGAAGTAGATAACACTTTCTAAAATGGCTCCAGGTTTATTGTTTTACCTGATTTGTAAGGTTAGTGCGAAATATTTTACAGTTTGGTTCAGTAACAGGAAAACAATCTTTTTTGGGGGGTAATGTTTGAGGGACAACTGGATCGTAGACATGTCCCGCCACATCACTCTTTTCCATTTTTTAAACAGAGGGATTGAACACTCTACTACTTTTGTATGTTGTTAATATAATTGGTTATATTATTATCCTTTCACTTACTTTTATTAAAAAACAGTCCTAATTAAAAAAAAAGTAGAACAATTGTGACAAAAGAAAAGAAAGATAATACTAACAGTATTAGAATAGAATAGAATAGAATAGAATAGAATAGAATAGAATAGAATAGAATAGAATAGAATAGAATAGAATAGAATTCTTTATTGGCCAAGTGTGATTGGACACACAAGGAATTTGTCTTTGGTGTATATGCTCTCAGTGTACATAAGGAGAATAAAATACATTCATCAAGAATAAAAAGATACAACACTTAATGATAGTCAAGGTTACTAATAAGCTATCAAATTGTACAAGGAAACAAATAAAAATAAGATAAATTGAAAGATACAAGAAACTTGGTTATAGTAATAAGTGGAAAGAGATAGATACTAGTAATTAAGAGAAGAATAATAGTAATACAGTCTTAGTAAATTATTTGACAGTGTTTTGGGAATTGGTGCAACCCAAAATCATCTATTGGATGTTTGATCCTGTGACTCCCGAGGATGTGGACAGGGTTCTGGGTAAGATTAGTGCCGCCACGTGTTTATTGGACCCGTGTCCCTCCTGGTTGGTACTGGCCTCCCGGGAGGTTACACGAGGCTGGCTCCAGGGGATTATAGGTGCTTCTTTGGGTGAGGGTGCCTTTCCTGCTGCCTTGAAAGAGGCGGTAGTGAGGCCCCTCCTCAAGAAGCCTTCCCTGGACCCGGCTGAATTAGCCAACTATCGTCCAGTCTCCAACCTTCGTTTTGTGGCGAAGGTTGTTGAGAGCGTGGTGGCACGACAACTTCCCCGGCACCTGGATGAAGCTATCTATCTAGACCCGTACCAGTCGGGCTTCAGGCAGGGGTACAGCACAGAAACGGCATTGGTCGCATTGGTGGATGATCTCTGGAGGGCTCGGGACAGGGGTTGTTCCTCTGTCCTAGTCCTATTAGATCTCTCAGCGGCTTTTGATACCATCGACCATGGTATCATGCTGCAGCGGTTGAGGGGGTTAGGAATAGGGGGCACCGTTTTGCGGTGGTTCTCCTCCTTCCTCTCCGACCGCTCGCAGTTCGTGTTGGCAGGGGGGCAGAGGTCGACCTCGAGGCGTCTCGCATGGGGAGTGCCGCAAGGGTCGGTCCTCTCGCCCCTCCTGTTCAACATTTATGTGAAGCCGCTGGGTGAGATCATCCGTGGTTTTGGAGTGAAGTGTCATCTGTACGCTGACGATACCCAGCTGTACATCTCCACCCCAGACCACCCCAACGATGCCCTTGATGTGATGTCCCGCTGCCTGGAGGCCGTGCGGGCCTGGATGGGGAGGAACAGGCTCAGACTCAACCCCTCCAAGACCGAGTGGCTGTGGCTCCCGGCGCCCCGATATAGTCAGCAGGTGCCATCGCTGACTATTGGGGGTGAATCTTTGCCCCCCACGGAGAGGGCTCGCAATCTGGGTGTCCTCCTGGATGCACGGCTGTCTTTAGAAGAGCATATGACGGCCGTGGCCAGGGGGGCCTTTTATCAGGTTCGCCTGATTCGCCAGTTGCAGCCCTTTCTGGATCGGGACGCCCTGCGCACGGTCACTCATGCCCTTGTTACTTCCCGGTTGGACTATTGTAATGCTCTCTACATGGGGCTCCCCTTGAAGAGCACTCGGAGGCTCCAGCTGGTCCAGAATGCGGCCGCGCGGGTGGTTATGGGCGCAACCCGTTATGCCCATGTGACACCCCTCCTGCGCGAGCTGCACTGGCTCCCGGTGGTCTTCCGGGTGCGATTCAAGGTGTTGGTTACCACCTTTAAAGCGCTCCATGGCATAGGACCCGGGTACCTCCGAGACCGTCTTCTGCCACCAATAGCCTCCCACCGACCAGTTCGTTCCCACAGAGAGGGTCTCCTCAGGGTGCCGTCAGCCAAGTTATGTCGGCTGGCGACGCCCAGGGGGAGGGCCTTCTCTGTGGGAGCCCCAGCCCTGTGGAATGAACTGCCCCCGGAAATTCGTAAGATATCTGACCTCCGGGTGTTTCGCTGCGCATTGAAGACCCTGTTGTTCCGCCAGGCCGGACTATCAATACAATAGTTTTAAATTGGGGTATTTAAATTTATTGGGGTTTTAAATTTGAGCCATTTATTTAATTATTTTAAATTTTATATCATTGTTTTGTTTGTGTTTTTAAATAGGCTGTACACCGCCCTGAGTCCTTCGGGAGAAGGGCGGTATAGAAATAAAATTATTATTATTATTATTATTATTATCTGGAGCATCACTTGAATGCAATTGGCATTGACACAATCACCATACATCAATTGCAAAAGGAAGCCTTACTTGGAACAGTTTACATTCCACAATGCAATCAAACAACAACTTCTTGCGGGTGGATAAAAATACTAAATCCAGTCTAAACCTCTGGCCAACTGTGTGACCAACCATAATAATAATATGATCCAAACAGATAGGCATCTCATTCATAACATGCCTGATATAACAGTTATTGAAAAGTAGACAGTCTGCTTCAGTGATGTTGCTATCCCTGTGATTCTAGAATTAAAGAAAAACAATTTGAAAAATTACAAAACTTTGGGACTTAGAGACCTAAGTGAATGCTTGAATGCTTATGGAAAAATAAATTCATTGTTCTATAAATAGTGATTACAGCTCATGGAATGATCTTAAAGGACTTCCTTGATATCTGGAAGTATTAAATTTATCAGACTTGAACACTTTAACTTTACCAACCCCCCCCCCCCAAAAAAAAACCCCAATCCTGTTTGGAACTGCCTAGATTCTAAGACACTATCTTAACCATTCTTAGGTCCTTGGTTAGGAGTTGGTCCTTATTTCACTTCTACCATTCTTAAACTGTGAATCTGACTATATATTGCCCATACATAATAATAAAAGAGTATCAGATTCTTAAGTTACTCATTGAAATGTTGCTACACCTTGAAATGATAAAATCGTTAACCATTTATAATGTACTAGGGCAAATTCTTCAGTACAGCAGATTTAAATACACAAAATATATTTTATTAATATGATTCTGTCTATTTTATCTTATGCGGATCCTTTCTCAAGAGCATTTTGTTAACATTATATAGAGCTCGGTGGATGGATAAACAAAAAACAAAGGAATCCATTGGAGCTCAGTTCAACACTGTTCTATCACTGTAAATGTTAGTGTGACACGAGACAATTATATTAACAGTTTTACATCTATTTAGATTTAAGTACATTTCATTTAAATGAAACAAAATGCTAATGAATTTTTTGTATGTTCCCTCCCATCTTTCAAATTATTGCTTCTGGAATTCAATTCCATACCCGAGTGTGGTGCTTGTCTTCAGAAGGTAGCATTTTTTGCTCCTCGAGCAACACTGAGGGAGAAAAAAGCTGTGGAAAAAAATATTTTTTGTTTTAAATGTTGTTTCATGGAAATGTGTATATTAACCTGGCTAGGTGGCTCAGTGGCTAAGACGCTGAGCTTGTCGATCAGAAAGGGTAGCAGTTCAGCAGTTTGAATCCCTAGTATAGGTCTACGTGAGCAGGGGGTTGGACTAGATGACCTCCAAGGTCCCTTCCAACTCTGTTACTGTTATAACTGTTATAATATGGAAGGGGAGGCAAAGATAGCTGCTCCTCCAATGGGAATTACCTGCTTTGGATGAGAGCTTTCTAGACTGACATCTGTACAGATTATGGCTCTGTGTTAGAGATTAATTCAAAAAGCTAAATTTAGAAGGGAACAAAATTTGAGAAAAAGTGTTGCATTCTTTAGTTACAAAATGAATTTCTGGTTGTTCAGTTGTTGTGTAGAGAAGAAGCATGGCTCCTGAAATAAAGGTAGTTGGCCATCTCTCCTTTAGATTAAGGTAGATAGCCACTTACATCTGTACAGGGACTGGATTCTGATCCTGCCATACAAAGCCACTGGCTTCTGTGTATGTCTCCTGTGCTGCATACATCTTGAAATATATTTTCATCTGAAATCTATTTTGTTGCTGTCAAATCTGTAGTGAGTTTCATCACCTATTCATTTCCAATTACATCAATTGACTCATCAAAAGTTCTATTGTTCTGTGTAGAATTGGGATTAATACAATAGGGGGTAATTTTACATCTTGTGAGCTACTCTTAAGTATCCCAGCCAATGACTTTGACCATTTTAGCACATACAGCGATGCATACATGTGTAAGCTTGTACAAGATTCTTCAATAGGAGCAAAAGAAAAGATCTTATTTGTACATTAAAGCTCCCTACTTTATTCTTACAATAATTTTGTGACAAAGAGTGAAGAGCGTAAAATCAGAGAGTGAGTTTCTTCCTCCAGTCTTTGTATGATGCATTAGACAAGAAGAATGAAATAGCATGAAAATGAAAAAGGAGAAGAAAGGACGATCAGTGGTAGCATCTTAACTTGAACTCTGACAATTGACAGAAATTTTCAAAGGCAAGATTAGCAGAGCTGGGTGACTGCTCATTTTCTAGGCGCAGAAAAATAAAAGTGTCAGCCAAGCTTGTGCTTTACAAGTAGGTAAAAAAACCTCTTACAAGCTAAATGTCTATGGCGATTCTCAGTCATCCAGGTCATGGTTGTGCTTTTTCAAGAGGCAATTGGTCTTTCTGGTTTTTCTTTGAAGACATTTCGCTTCTCATCCAAGAAGCTTCTTCAGCTCAGAGCTGAAGAAGCTTCTTGGATGAGAAGCGAAACGTTCAGTTGCCTTTTGAAAAAGCACCTTTGGGACTCTTACTCACCATCCAACTAATTCTGAAATCAAGTCTTTATCCAGTGAGTTTCTCTGTACGCCTTTTGGGAATGGCAAAATGCTTCTATGCCATTGGATTAAATATGATTGAGAACACTGAAATAGGTTAAACACTGACTAACATTATTAAGCATCAGTTTCTCCTAAATCAAAAATAGAATGTACATATTTACAAATATGCAGTCATTATTAATAAAATCCTTCCTAATAAAGTCATAATTTTTACTCTAATACACTGTGAATAAACTTGCCTTCTGCCTTCATCAACTCTTTCACCCCAAGTCCTAAAGCTAATCTTTTTGTGATTCTACACCTTTAAAGCTTTGACCCATGCTTAGATAAATAATTCATAATGTGGTTCTGACAAAATAGAAGAAGCCAAGGAATACTCTTATATGAATCACAATGCAATAATAATAATATATTGTTGCAAACTTAGTTATGCTCATATTACAGCAGACATGTTCACTGAGGCAATAAAAAAAATCAAGATGGTAGGACTTTGATCATATTTTTGTGGCTACTATTTTGACCATTTGTCCACATGCTCCAGTGCTACAGAAGTAAATATAATTCCATTTCCACAGAATGATATTGACTTGTTTGACTTGCTACCAGCTAACAAACTGCATCATGAAACATAACATTTTGCTATGTCCTACCTGACACCGAAAAATAAGAGGGACATTGCTGATCCAATGAATTTGACTTAAGAGGAGGAGTTTTGTTTTTCAGTGTGGATCATATAAATCAGGGGTGTCAAACTCAAGGCCCGGGGGCCGGATCCGGCCCATGGGGTGCTTAGATCTGGTCTGCGGGGCTGCACTGGAAACAGCAAAGGACCAGCCCGCAGTGCCTCTGCCAGTGAAAATGGAGATTAAGAGGCTCACGCGTGGCCCCCTTAGGCTCTGTTTTTGCTGGCAGAGAGCTAGCAAAACAAAGTAAAAATAAAACAAAAGGAGAAATGTTTGTCCTTTTGCATTTGAGCATGCAAGAAGGGACAGAAAAGAAGAAAGGCAAAGAGGAAAGAGAAAGAAAAAGAAGGGAAGATGGGAAGAGAGCAATAAAGGAAAAATTAGGAAAGAGGGGAAGAAAGAAGAATGAAGAGGGAAGGAAAAAGAAGAAAAGGAAGGAAGGAAGGAAGGAAGGAGGGAAGGAAGGAAGGAAGGAAGGAAGAAAGGAGATTATAATGAGGGTGAGGGAGGGGCTGAGGGAAGTCCTGCCTTAGCACTTGGCCACCACAGGTGTCCCCAACATGAGTGATGTCGAGCTGGCCATGCCCCCCTGGCCCCCTGAGGTCAAACACAACCCGGATTTGGTCCTCAATGAAATCGACTTTGACACCCCTGATATAGATCAAACAAGTTGACTTGCATAAATTACGGTATAGTCATGGGAATCTTATACCTTGTGACAAAAGAATGAGCACTGAACATTCCTTCCACTTATTTAATTATAGATTCTCAATGTTGCTTGTATAGTGATTAGAGCTACAAACCCTACCCCAGGATTCAGCAAGTGCTACAATATCTTATTTTGAATATCGTATAGAATAAAAAAATGTATTTTGCAAAAGCAAGCAGTCAAACACCAGAAATCTTCTAAAACTCATTGAAAATTTCCAGTACAATTATAGCAACAAGGAGTATTTCAACAAATAGTTTATATCAGTACCTCCAAAGAACTCTTGTAAACATTCTTCTACCCCAGTATTTGTTTATTTATTATAGTTATTATCAAATCATATAGACATTCATCTGACAAGACTCGACTCTATTGTTAACCTATTCCCCAGTCAGCCTCAACCTCCTAGTTTTCTTTCATATTCAGATATAATTAGTGATCAGAGGCCTGAACTTTGTTTTAGAACAAATTATCCAAGTTGTACTTATCCCAAAATACATAAACATGTATGTGCTAGATTTCAAAATGTGTTTTAAAATTATATTCTGCCTGGGTGTCAGATGTGCATGTTGAGGCTGTAACTGGACCACTTTGTGCTTGCATTTCTTTATTCTAGACTCCTAACCAAAACATTCTGTATCATATACTTTATGTATACTTTATGAGGAGGTTCTGTCTGTAGAAGGAATGCTGAAAAACAACACTGGAATTCTTAGACACTCTAAGTGAAGATGATTAATTCATAAATACCAAGGATACTGTTATTTTTAGCATGTTCAATTCTTTGCAGGCCCTTTGAGAACAGAGCAAGCTTTTTTGGAAGATATACACAAAAGCTATTTTTTGTGAAGCTAAAATATTCTCATCTCGGCTTTCCTGTTCAAACTGTAAAAGGCAAGTTAAGAGATTGTGTTTCATTTTTTTTTTCTTCAGCCTTTAATCCTTAACTGTATCATAAGTATATATCAGTGTGAAACAATTTTAGCAAATAGAAATTGGGATTTAATTTAGGTATATCAGTTAGAAAGTAGCTGGGCCTAATCTTTAGATACTTCTTGAAACTCCTGGGAACAAAATCTGATTTTTACTTTGTTTGGCAAGTATATAGTCTCTGAAACTGTAATTTTGCATTTGTGAAAATGGAGACTAAATCTAGTCAGAAAGGGACACAGAATTACAGTGAGTAAAATCATTGAGACAACCCTGCTTTTTAAACATATTATGTGACCATAAAGTACTAAAGTTAGGTCAGACAAGCTCATCCTCTTTCCAATTACCCTGTTATTTTTAGAGAATAGGAAACTCAACATTTATGCAGTGGAGGTAAAACATCCTAAAGATGTTGGAGCAGAAAAAGCCTATACAATTTGGAATAATTTCTGCCTGGCTTTTCACCAGTATAATCATCAAGCCCAGAGGGAAATGAAGTCGACATGCATCATGAAAGGGCAAAGGATGAAGAGGAGAGAACTCTACAGAGAGCGTATTATGTATGTGTCCCCTGCACCCCAAAATAACATGAACTAAGCATTAGATTACAGATTCACTTCATAGTAATATTGCAAAGCATTTTCTGCAAATGGGAGACTGGTAAAAATAACATAGCAACAGCAGTTCCATCAGGCTGCAAAACTCAAAGCAAACTAGAGATGCAAAGCTGATTATGGTTTTATTCATTTTCTCCCCCCCCCCATCACCAATTTTTTTTTATACTTACTCCAAGCAGCTAAGCAAATGATTAAAACCAGAATTTAAAATCACACTTTAAAGAGACTTTCATTTAAAGTATTTACAACATTCAGTCAGAAAGGTGAGAAGATTGACTAAATAAAACTGGCAAAAGCTGAGAGTGGTGGGTGGAGGAAAGATAATTTTTCACCATAAAAACAACGAGAACAGGAGCTAGATGAGATTCAATTAATAAAATAGAAACTGGGGGAGGGATTTGCTATAACAGTGTTAAAATTAGTAAGTTGGTAGCTGGTATGTGTGGCATGCATCTTTGTTGTTGTTAGTTGCGTAGTTGTGTCCGACCCATTGCGACCCCATGGACAATGTTCCTCCGGGCCTTCCTGTCCTCTACCATCCTCTGGAGTCCATTTAAACTCATGCCGACTGCTTCAGTGACTCCATCCACCACCTCATTCTCTGTCGTCCCTTCTTCTTTTGCCCTCAATCTTTCTCAGCATTAGGTTCTTCTCCAGTGAGTCCTTCCTTCTCATTAGGTGACCAAAGTCTTTGCATTTCATCTTCAGCATCTGGCCTTCTAAAGAGCAGTCAGGGTTGATCTCCTCTAGGACTGACCGGTTTGATCACTTTGCAGTCCAAGGGACTCGCAAGAGTCTTCTCCAGCACCGTAATTCAAAGGCTTCAATTCTTTGGTGCTCAGCCTTTCTTATGGTCCAACTTTCACAGACATACATTGCAACTGGGAAAACCATAGCCTTGACTATACACACTTTTGTTGGCAGGGTGATGTCTCTGCTTTTTAGAATGCTGTCTAGATTTACTTAGATTTCCTCGCCAGGAGCAAGTGTCTTTTAATTTCTTGGCTGCAGTCCCCATCTGCGATGATCTTGGAGCCCAGGAAAATAAAATCTGTCACTACCTCCATTTCTTCCCCATCTATTTGCCAGGAATTGAGAGGGCCAGATGCCATGATCTTAGTTTTCTTAATATTGAGTTTCAAGCCAACTTTTGCACTCTCCTTCTTCACCAGCATCAAGAGGTTCTTTAGTTCCTCTTTACTTTCTGCCATTAGAGTGGCATCATCTGCATATCTGAATTGTTGATATTTCTTCCAGCAATCTTAATTTTGATTCATCTAGCCCCGCCTTTCTCATGATATGTTCTCCATATAAGTTAAATAGGCAGGGGGACAGTATACAGCCTTGCCAGACTCTTTTCCCAATTTTGAACCAATCAGTGGTTCCATGTTCAGTTCTCACTGTTGCTTCTTGACCCGTATATAGGTTTCTCAAGAGACAAATAAGATGGTTTGGTACTCCCATCTCTTTAAGAACTTGCCACAATTTGTTGTGATTCACACAATCAAAAGCTTTAGCATAGTCAATGAAGCAGAAGGAGATGTTTTTCTGGAACTCCCTAGCTTTCTTCATGATCCAGTATATGTTGGCAATTTGATCTCTAGTTCCTCTGCCTCTTCAAAATTCTGCCTGAACTTCTAGTAGTTCTCGATCCACATACTGCTGGAGTCTAGCTTGTAAAGATTTTAAGCATAACTTTACTAGCATGTGAAATGAGTGCAATCATGCGATAGTTTGAACATTCTTTGGCACTGCCTTTCTTTGGAATTGGAATGTAAACTGACCTTTTCCAATCCTGTGGCCACTGTTGACTTTTCCAATTTGCTGGCAAATTGAATGTAGCACTTTTACTGCATCGTCTTTTAAGATTTTGAATAGCTCAGTTGGAATACTGTCACCCTAGCTAGCTTTGTTGTTGCTCAGATTTCCTAAGGCGCGTTTGACTTCACATTCTAGGATGTCTGGCTCGAGGTCACCCGATCGTGGTTATCAAGGATGTTAAGCTCATTCTTTTATAGTTCTTCTGTGTAATTTTGCCACCTCTTCTTAATCTCTTCTGCCTCTGTTAGATCCCTGCCGTTTTGGTCCTTTGTCATGCCCATCTTTGCATGAAACATTCCCTTCATATCTCCAATTTTCTTGAAGAGATCTCTGGTCCTCCTCTATTGTTTTCTTCTATTTCTTTGCACTGTTCATTTAAGAATGCATTCTTATCTCTTCTAGCTATTCTCTGGAATTCTGTATTCAATTGGGTGTATCTTTCTCTTTCTCCCTTGCCTTTTGCTTCCCTTTTTTCCTCAGCTATTTGCAAAGCTTCCTCAGACAGCCATTTTGCTTTCTTGCATTTCATTTTCTTTGGGATGGTTTTAGTTGCTACCTCTTGTACAATGTTGCGAACCTCCGTCCATAGTTCTTTAGGCACTCTGTCTATCAGATCTAATTCCTTAAATCTATTTGTCACCTCTACTGTATATTCATCAGGGATATTATTTAGTTCATACCTGAGTGGCCTAGTGCTTTTCCCTACTTTCTTCAATTTAAGCCTAAATTTTGCAACGAGACGCTTATGATCTGAGCCACAGTCAGCTCCTGGTCTTGTTTTTACTGACTGTATAGAGCTTCTCCATCTTTGGCTGCAGAGCACATAGTCAAACTGATTTCTGTGTTGACCATCTGGTGATGTCCATGTGTACTCTTGGATTGTTGGAAATGAGTGTTTGCTATGACCATCGTATTATCTTGACAGAATTCTATCAGCCTGTGCCCTGCTTCATTTTGTACTCCAAGGCCAAACTTGCCTGTCATTCTGGTTATCTTTTGACTTCCTACTTTAGCATTCCAATCCTCCATGATGATAAAGATGTCATTTTTTGGTGTTAATCCTAGAAGGTGCTGTAGGGCTTCATAGAACCGGTCAATTTCATCCTCTTCAGCACCAGTGGTTGGGGAATAGACTTGGATTACTGTGATATTGAATGGTTTGCCTTGGATTCGAACTGAGATCATTCTGTCATTTTGGGGATTGTATCCCAGTATTGCTTTTTTTACTCTTTTATTGATAATGAAAGCTACTCCATTTCTTCTGAGAGATTCTTGTCCGCAGTAGTATACCTGATGGTCATCTGAATTAAATTCACCCATTCCTGTCCATTTTAGTTTCACTGTTTCCTAAGATATCAATGTTCGGTCTTGTCATTTCTTGTTTAACCACATTCCACTTGCCTTGATTCATGGATCTTACATTCCAGGTTCCTATGGAGAAAAAATCATTTCAGCATCGGACTTTCCTTTCACCACCAGATGCATCCACAGCTGAGCCAAAAGCCAATCCTTTTGGCTTTGGCCCAGTCGCTTCACTCTTTCTGGCGCTACCAGTACTAGCCCTCTGCTCTTCTCCATTAGCATATTGGACACCTTCTGACCTGAGGGGCTGATCTTCTGGCATCATATCTTTTTTCCTTTTGGCACTATCCATGGCAAAGATACTGGAGTGGGTTGCCATTTCCTTCTCCAGTGGATCACGTTTTGTCAGAACTCTCTGCTATGACCTGTCTGTCTTGGGTGTCCCTGCATGGCATAGCTCATAGCTTCATTGAGCTACACAAACCCTTTGCCACGACAAGGCAGTAATCCATGAAGGAGGGCATGCATCTTTGCCATAGTCCAAAGAGATTGTGGCATGCATCACAAATCTTCATCTACTACCTTGCTGATATGACCTTCCTGTGGATGCTACCACATATATAGCCAGTTGCCTGGATTTCTTGGATTTGATAACTTGTTCTCAAACTTCTCTATGCCTCTGCCAGAGAAGCTCTGATTCTGGCTGCTCTTAATGTCAGGCACTCTATATCTTCACCTGAACAGTCTTGCACCTTCCGTCTCTTGGGCAGATATATCAGCACCAGATATTCTTCATCAGAGACATCATCAAAGATAGGCAGGCTGCTAATACTAAATAGCATAAGAAGAATGGAACTTTTTGAGAGATGTCTCACCAATGACGTAAAATCCGAACCCCTGTAAGATGAGCTCCGAGTTCCATCTTTTCCATTTTGTTGTGAAGGTCCACAGATCTTACAGTACTGCACCCAACCCCTTGTTTAATTCTCAGTACAAAAGCATTTCAATATTAAATTAAGGCATGGGCCTTTATCAATATGATTCTGGATAATCTGCTTTCTTCAGGAACAGGAATACTTGTGGTGCTCATGAGCTGTGTGATCTTGCTTTCCCCCAAAGAGGTTTAGAAATGGGTCAGTAATTATCAACCATGATGGGAACCTAAAGTAAAATTGTTCAGCACATTTTGACTGTGAGTGTTTCTGCATTAATTTGTGAATCTCAATTAAAAATACCTGCATTTACAATTAATTAATTACTTCATTAATTAAACTTGTCATACCATTGAGTCCCTCACAACATTGTCATAAAACAATACATTTAGGCAGTATTTTTTCATGCATTTTTCGATGTATTTTTTCTACTATCTGCAGTTGTTCCAGAGGTTTATGCAGCATAATATATCTGGGTCATATTTTCTACATATATGGATTTTATTCGTATTTTTTTGAATTTCCAACTTCATTAAATTCTTTTGAAAAATGTGTATTTTATTACACAATTCTATTATGTTTCATCTATAGGTTTAGCAAGGGCAAATTGGATAGGTCCATATAGGAATAAATCTTCACCAAATTAAACCCAAGATATCTGCAATTAATCATTAGAAAATTAGCTTTAAGGACAAGTGGTTTCCCACCCACCCTCCTTTTTCTCTCATCTTCTTCTCTTACTGTTTCATTTCTTCTTTAATTGTAATTCTAACAGCAAGATCACTTCTCTTCCTCCTTCCTGTTTATAGAAATATTTTTTTTCCACTGAACAGTGATATAAAATATTATAAATAAATGACAACGAACATCCTGGGAGGATTTCCCTCAGAGCTATGCTTCTTATAAACTGAGGAGGCAAATGCTGTATATTTTTTTCATAGAATTCAGTGGGCTGAGAAATGCTTGGCATGATTCATAGAATGCTATTGGGATCCTGGAAGAAAGATTTGTTTAAGATACTTGCCACCACAAGGGGGCAATTTGACCTAACAATTTCCATTTTCCAAACTTCTCCATCCATGAAACTTCATCACTGTCAGGGCAGGAAAATGCAGGCAGACAAAAACAAATCTCAGATTTATTATTTTTTTTTAAGTCAAATGCCTTCCTAGCATTAGCTATCAGCCTCTGAATATGCCTGCTCATTCAAAGGACCTGACAAGGATGACTGACGGGAAAAATGTAACAAGTGAAGGGTGAAGGTGGGAGTGAGAGAGGCTGACAGGAAAATGGGCTTGAAAGGACTTGAGATCTGGGGGAAAAGTGCACTCGCTCCCTGCCAAATTACCACCTGCTTTGATTCATGCTCTTTTAGCAGCCTTTAATGAGGTACTTGAGAAATCCCTTGGGGTATTATTATGGTTGTGTTTTCCGTTATCTCTGCCAAGGTTTAAATAGAGATAGAAACCCTTTGCAAAGCTACTGGCCGTGAACCATAAGAAGAGGATGATTTTAAGTATTTTTTTTCCTATCAATCTATTTTGTAACGTGCATGGCCCATCGATTTCATTGTTTGTTTTGCTCTGTATTTAAGGAGAAGGCAAGCTTGCCTTTTGAACCCTCTTGCGCCAAGATTGCAGAGCAACGTGACACAATTGGATGCATACATTTCCTTCGGCTCCCACGAACCCCAATCTACGTCTACTGAGCTAAATTAGGGATGCTATTGTTGGGTTTACAACTTAATTTCAACTGGTATTTTGGCGTGGATATATATGGAATTATATAGTCAGCATGCGTGGTCTTGCAGCTTCATTGTATGTTCAGATAACAGCTGAATCCATAGGAAGGTGGTGTGTCAAAAACCTAATTTGGCTGATGACAGAATCATCATTCTAACTCTGCTGCAAAAGAGTGGAACAATTCTATGAATTGGCCCTTAGAGTTGCTGTGAACTCATAGGATTGTCTAGGAAGAATAATTTGTTTGCTCATTTTATTGATTCAGAGCTATTATGCACAACTGGGGATCTGTAAAAATTAATTGGGTGTATGTTGAAAGATGTTTATTGGCACATTTTCACACCCTCAGTATAGTCTTATGTTGCTCATTGGAAGAGAACTGTGGTTATTGTCTATTCTAGTAGTAGAATCAACAACAACAGAAATAGGAACATTGACGGAAATATATACCAGTTACTATGAATCCAAACTGAACAGTTATGTTGATTTCTTACAGTATATATAAATAATTTAGTCATAAAGTAAAAAGAGCAAATGTTTATCAGGGCAAAATTTAACATTGTACGAAAGTAAGTAAGAGTAAAAGGATGAATTAAACATCTGCCTGTCTATCTTATTGATGACATTTGTAAAGGGAACTTTTGTTTGCAGGCAATATGTCTGCTGAAGCCAGTTATCTCACCACTGGTTCCCTTAGATGCTTGAGGGCATTGTATTTTGTTGATCCAAAGCCTTCACTTAGGAGGTCACACACTACTGGGCACCTTTTCATCCAGCAGATTTTATTAAAGTCTTCAGCTTTTGTGAGCTATTGCTCACTTCAGCAGATACATCAAAAGCTTGTGCTTTTTAATAACATTTGTTAATCTGAAAAGACGTTACTAGACTTGTCCTGGTTTTTGGCTACCACAGACTAGCATAGTTTTCCTTCTATAATGATTGATTGACTAACTGATTTATTATGTACCTTCAAGTCATTGTCAATTCTTGGCAATCACATAGATTGTCTCCATCATGACCTGCCCCTAACCTGGTCTTACAGGTCTTCCAATGGAAAACCTATTGCCAGTTTGAGTATGTTTACCTTGTTGTTCTTTTTCATCCCACCTTCCCCATCTTTAACATTTTCTCCATAGAACTAGATCTTCACACGATTTGTCTGATCTACAATGACAATTGGGCACTTACTCTTGTTAACTGAACCTCAAGGGCCTTAATTGAGGATGAGGTCATTCATGGCATGTAACTT
The DNA here is from genome assembly GCF_029215685.1 of Pituophis catenifer annectens. Lineage (NCBI taxonomy): Eukaryota > Metazoa > Chordata > Lepidosauria > Squamata > Colubridae > Pituophis > Pituophis catenifer. The sequence goes on from NW_027256881.1 coordinate 183,729,106, forward strand.
TGCTTTTGCTGACCACTTTGTAAAAACTGAACATGGGCTCTTTACTGAGTAGCAAGTCATTTGATGTTTTCCAAAATAAATCTCTCCCCCCACCCCCCATCCCCAAAATAATTCAGCTTTGTTGAGTCACCACCTTATTATTTAGGATCATTTTTTTGGATTTCATCTTCACTGAAATTCAAACAAACTTTTGGGATAGGAAGTTAGATCAGAGAATGAAGCAAATCTAAAAGAAAGAAGATTTTCTAAAAAAAAGGGGGGGATAATTACTGTGGACAGATTTATAACAAAATATAGAATGCTCCTGGTTTATTGTCTTAACGGGCAGTGTTGCTGTCTTTTAAGATGTTGCAATTACCCTTTCCCTTCCATGCACATTTTTTCCTGATTTTTTTTTTTAGAATACTAAATCAGTTCCATTTTAATTTGGTGCATTTGGATTCTACCAATATTAAGGATTTTATAAAATTATTTTTTCCTTGAAGCTTTGCTGACACCACACTCTTTTATATACTTGGGGTCATTTTGCCTATGGAAGCAGTGGCATTCTTAGCTTGAACATCATTGACTGATCTAATAATAACATTGTTCAAAAATTATGATTTTGACCTCTAACACCAAATTATATTGCATTGAAAAAAATATCTGAACTGGGAAGGACTTGATGACTATTGTATTTAGGAGAGATGCAATAGAATTAGGTTAATGAGATTTAATGAAAGTATAAAAAGCTGCCAGACCTGAATAATTGACTGTAGAATATAGTAGGGGCAAACCCTCTTAGGAATGGTGCATTTTTTTAAAAAAATGATCATATATCTTTTACATTCTTTGCAGCCAACAGAAATGTAAAATCACACGAATAAAATAATGATATATTGTGAAAAGCAATTAGTTGGCAAGGCATTCTAAACAGGCCATTCTAAGTAAAAAGAATGCATGCTCTGTTGACTGATTCAGATTCAGATTTGACTATTTGTTATCGGTACAACTCATTAACATATTTAAATTCTGTGGGGAGAATTTTTGTTAAAGACTGTAGCTTATGTTAATTGATGATGTGTTTTATGGATATAAAACATTCTTAGATCAATCAAGGAAAACTCAGGGAGAGGCAAAGCAGATGTCTTAAGACTTGAGTCTCAAGGCCAGAAGAGGTACTAAAATGACCAGAGGCAAACAGAAAATTTATTATTACTCCAGCAGCATTGTTGTTGTGGTGGTGGTTGTTATTATTATTTCTTTTATTCATTAAACATGAAACTTAGTCAACTGAACATTTAAAAATGCATCACAAATATCATTGACTGGCGCTAACGGTTGATTAGGTTGCTGCCAGCATCCTAGGTATCAACCAAGTATCTTCTTAAGATGTACAATGTTCTGAGTAGTGCAGTTTTTTGCAGTTCCGCTGGTGTTATTGCAGGAAGCTGCAATTTATTGATATATTTTATAAAATTCTTGGACATGGTACCAAGTGCCCCGATGACAATGGGTATCACTGTTATATGTTTCATCCATAATTGTGTAGTTTCGATGGCCAGGTTACAATATTTCATGATTTTTTCCAGTTCTTTTTCTTAGACTCTGGCGTCTCCTGGTACAGCAATATCAATAAATTGTACGCTTTTGTTAATAATGATGAAGATAATGATAATAATAATAATAAATATAAGGTACTTGGTTAATACCTAGGATGCTGGCAGCAACCCGTATCAACCATTAGCATTGATATGGGTTGCTGCAAATGCATACCATTGTGATGCATTTTTGAATGTTCAGTTGACTCAGTTTCATGTTTAATGTATAAAGTAAATAAATATAATATAATATAATAATAATACAACTAGACATAATTGAGTTGCTAAATTAAATTGCTAAATTAAACCATTGGTTATTATGTAAAAAAATACAACTTACCTGTATCCAAAAAGTCATGGGAATGTAAAGTGGAATAAGTTGTTGAAAATAAGAAGGTGAAGATCTTGTGGGACTTTCGGATACAGACAAATCATAATTTGGAACACAACATGCCAGATATCACAGTTGTTGAAAACTAAAGCATACAATTTATTGATATCACTGTACCAGAAGACACCAGAGTCAAAGAAAAAGAACTGGAAAAAATAATGAAATATCATGACCTGGCCATTGAAACTATGTGATTATGAATGAAATATGTGACCCATTGTCACTTGGCACCATGGCACCATGGCACTTGGCACCATGTCCAAGAATTTTACAAAGTACATTAAGAAATTACAGCTTCCTGCAATAACACCAGCGGAACTGCAAAAGACTGTGCTACTTGGAACAACATACATTTTAAGAAGATATTTGGTCGATATCTAGTATGCTGGCAGCAACTCGTATCAACTTTCAGAGCCAGTCAATGATATTTGTGATACATTTTTAAATGTTCAGTTGACTGAGTTTCATGTTTAATGAATAAAAGTTTACTATTATTATTATTATTATTATTATTATTATTATTTAATATTATCCAATACAAGTGAATTGAAAAAGTAAAAGCACTGCTATTCTGAGAGAGAGAAAAACATGGTCTCCAATGTTAGATCTGTCTACAGACCTGACACCTATTATTGAGACCTATCTGGCCAGTGAAGTTGAAGTAGCCTTGTCAGAAATCTGCCTGGCCATGACTGAGTTAGAAATCCTTCTGCAGCTGTAATGCTAGGGTTGAGGAAAAGTGGTGTTCATGAACATATGAGAGATTCTTGCCATGCAACAATCTCACCATTGAAGTCCACTTTCACTCATTTCTACACTTCATGTTTTTTTTCCCTTGGCTAAGCTGATATTTATTAATGCTTGACACATACCTTCTCTACAGTCACATCTATTCCCCACTATAGGGGAATGACATCCCCCTCCTTCAGTCCCCCACTTATTCCTCACCCAGCCTCCCCAATTCACTGCATCTGGCTCTCACCCAATCCCAGGCAAGAGGGATCCCTTTTTCATTTCCTCCCTCTTATTCATGGGATGGGACATTTTTAAAAAATTGTTCCTCCACTGTTATTCATAAAACCCTCCATCAGATGGTCCTTCCAGATTAAAAAAGAGCTGAGTTTGAATTTCCATCATCAGCTTCAACCTGTTACTTTTGTGGTTGGCATAGTTTGCAAATTAATTGATAATTTATGTTTTCCGCTGCTTTGTCCTACTCAATTCCTCCTTTTCTATCTTGTTTCTTTCTTAACTTTTCTCCCTTCCCCTCTCTTCCTTTCTGGTCGTGGTCAGAGAGTCATGGCATCTACTTTTTCTTCATGCCACCACCATCACTGCTATTCCTTGGCAGAACTTCATCAACGTCAGATGGACAGGTCTCCAATAGTGACTCACACCGGTGCGCTCATCCTCCAGCATGAGGTCTGCAGGAACAGCTTCCAAATTACTGGATTCTCATGATTTTCTGAGCTGCAGCATTAGCTCATTTTCTCCCAATGGGGCACCACATCCATAGGTCTCACCTGCACTCCCACTCTCTGTTCAAGCGCTTCAAGATATAATTCCTCTTAGCTTTTTCTCTCCAAATGTCAATTTCTCTCACTGCCATCTCTCCTTTTCCCCTTCTTCTTCCAACCATTCCATAGCTCATTGTAATCCAGCACTTAAAATAATAATGATTGCTTAGAACTATAATTAAATGCATAACTGATACACACACAAAGTAGCCTCTTCAAGAACATTTTGCTAGCTTGCCAGCCAACCAGCCAGCCAGCCATTCACCAGGACAATTCAGAACTCTGCTGTAAAGAGATGGTGTGCTCACATTCCCATGCAGTCTGAAGGACTTATGAATCATTTTCAAAGAACACACAGTACAAGTAACTTTTTTTTTTTGAATTATATACCGTTTTCTATAAGGGCCAGTCATCAAGTGTGTGATATTAAGCACAGAAATACGAAAGGAGGAACATATATGTGTGATCAGATATTTGGAAGTTCACCAAATTGGGTGTTTGCCAGCAGATAAAATGTGGATATAAATATAGAGGTAGAGATGGATAGACATAAAGATACAGAGCATCCTATTATGTTTCCCCAAATTGTATGCAATTAACAGTAAGGGGTCAATTATTACTCCTACTTAGAATCTTTTACAGGTAGAGCCATAATTATTAGGCTAGTGCTTTTCTCCTTTGACTTATTTTATCTGAACTGGTGTCTTAATTAGATCCTAGGTTTCGTTTCCTTGACTGTGAAATATAATTCTGTTATCAGTGAGACCACATTCAGCCCTAGGTGATTTCTATTTAAACTTTAATACTTCTTCTATTACTTTTTTATTTAAAAATTGCATAAAATAAAGGCTATTACCTTCTTACAGTAGGCTGGACAGTCCCTTGCTCCAAATGGGTTTCTTCAAAGAGATGCAGTTCTGATAATGGGAAATCTCTGTGCAAGTTTGATTAAAAGTTTGAGACTTTTTATTAATTATGCTTAGAGCATCAGGGGAATCTTATCCTGTTTGGTTATATCCTTTGGTCTCACATAAGACTGTTTTAGTTACCTGCTGTTTTGTTGCAGAGACTGATTTTTAAAAATAATGCTAAAATAGACAAGTACAAATCTTTCCTATGGAGAATTTATATCTCTTTGCTGATCAATGCTTGCTCATAGGAAGGAAGGAAGGAAGGAAGGAAGGAAGGAAGGAAGGAAGGAAGGAAGGAAGGAAGGAAGGAAGTCCATAGATTTTAAAAGAGATCTCCATCACTTTCTCTCTATTAGCCATAAAAGTTTGGTATTGTATGTCTGTGAATTTTTATCTAAGTTAGTAACTTGACAAACTTTTGGCCTGCTCTACAATCTAAATGAACACAAAATCAGTGCTGGTATTATGAACAGAAAATAAACAATTTGGGAGAAAATATGTATTTTTTCTAAAGCTGACATAAAAAAAATAAAAATAAAATCAGATAAATTTTTATCTCAGTTCTCAGAAAACTGAAATGAGTGAATTTCACCTGTAGGAGGTTTCCTGATGCAGTTTTTCCTTGGATGACCTTCCAGGGTGTTTAAATCTAAAAGAGAAATGTATAAAGCTTTGAGCTGTTATCAAATCTAGAATATAGGTACACCAATGGAGCCTTAAAACATTTGGCCCAAAAAGTATTTCGGAAAAATAAAAACAGTGACAAGCTGTAGCCTTATCTTGCATTTTCTCTCTAGGGTTGAATGCTGCCTGTTTAGAAACTGTGATTGTGAAAAAAGGAGAAAAAGAAGAGATAAGATACTTTTGAGCAGTATTTCCATTCATGGAGTCATGCATACTTTAGTTTTTATATTGTTGAAATAATTATATATAAAGTTATGCCTTTTCAAGTTTATTTTAAAAAAAAAAACATTAAGCATGACATCATTTGGGACAAACCATTCCAGTTGGTTTGCTTACCCTCATCTAGAGATGTCCCTGATCAATTCTATTTGGTGATATGTGCTACATTTTCTGAAATTCACATCTCTCCCAGGGTCACTGGAAAATATTTTCCTGCTATTGTGGTATGGCAAATAGACTCCTTTCCCTAAATCAAATTGCGTAGTTACCAAAACCAGTCAAATTATGTTGGCATTGATGCAAGAAATACTTACAAGCACTATTAGCCATCCCAGGCAATGAAAGTTCACATTAATAACAAATTAGTTAACTAAAAGGTCCTTTTTGGTTGCACCCAAAATCAAGTGTCTGATGTGGCTGATTCACTGTATCCAATGAACAAATGGGACTTTCTATAAATTCATGCTTTGTTTCTTGTGCTTCCTGAAAAGTTGAAATCCTGAAAATGTGCAGAGAAGAGCAACTAGGATGATTCAAGTCCAGGAGCCTAAAACATATGAAGAATGGTTGCAGGAACTGAGCATGGCTAGCCTAGAGAAAAGAAGGACTAGGAGGGACATGATAGCATTATTCTAGTATTTGAGGGGCTGCCACAAAGAAGAAGGGGTCAACTTATTTTCCAAAACCAGAAGGCAAGACAATAAATGATGGATAGAAACTAATCAAGGAGAGAAGCAACCTGGAATTGAGAAACTTCCTAACAGTGAGGACAGTTAACCAGTGGAACAGCTTGCCTTCAGAAGTTGTGGGTGCTTCATCACTGGAGGTTTTTAAGAAGAGCCTGGACAGCCACTTGTCTCAAATTGTACAGGAACTCCTGCTTGAGCAGGAGGTTGGACTAGAAGATCTCCAAGGTTCCTTCCAGCTCTATTCTGATTGATTGAAAATGTACTAATTTATAATGGCATTTCCCACACCCTCATTTGTTACAATAATTCATAAGTACAAACATTAAGGCTGGGCAAAACTTTGTTATCAGGGCAGGGGTGAGGAGGGTAATTGCTTCTACAAGCAATAGTAGCTGCAGAAACATCTGCCCATATAATACCTGACCAATGTTTTTCAAAAGGCTTGTCAGGTCTTTTGTGGACTCCTTATAAATCCACAGATTTAGTACTTTTTGAAAGAGTGCTAAATCAGATCAACAGCAAACGCTAACCCTGTATTTCAAGGGAGACCTGTTTAAATCAGGAATGAGGGATGAATTCTGCCTCTTGTTCTGGCATCACAGTTTCTTCTTTGTGTGTGTGTGTGTGTGTGTGTGTGTGTGTGTGTGTGAGAGAGAGAGAGAGAGAGAGAGAGAGAGAGAGAGAGAGAGAGAGAGAGAGGGAGGGAGGGAGGGAGGGAGGGAGGGAGGGAGAGGTCTGCTTCACAGACTATTTTTAAGGGTTGCTGGCAATGGCTTGAAGCACTAGCCAAGGACAGAAGTTGCTTCTAACATCCTGCTTACAACTTGCATCCTGCTTCACACCACAAACCTCCTCTGCACCCGTGACTTGCCATTCAGGCTGTTTTGTGATGTTGGTTTAGTGTTCTTTCAAGAATGCTAGATTTGGGTTTAGAAACTGCCTGAAAGGGCATAGGTTTAGAACTCCTCCTCATCGGTTACCTCTTAGTCAGGCAACCAGATGGTTAAATCACTCACCATAAACCAACCTATACTCAAACTAATCCCACTCCATCATACGCTAAAGAGAGTAGTATACGGTTGTCTTCCTGCCAGCAGATGACATTCAATGGGAGGAGAAACAAAGTCCGGGGAATCCACAAATCACTTCCCTTAAATTGTCCCACATTCAGACAATAAGGTCAGCACAACTGAGGTAATATAGAACTCAATTCTTGAGGCAGCAAATGTTATGCCAGCATACTTTTCTGCCAGCTCAAAGGCTAGTGGTTGTGCTTTAATGTAGCCATCTGGCTGTGCTTTCTGCTTCCATAATTTTTAATACAATCTCCATCAATAGCACTTTTGACAAAAATTATGCATAAGCACATAATTATATTCAAAACCTTGCCTGATTATGTAGCCTCAGTAATTTCACGGTGATTTCTACTGCTGGGCAATGTATCATAAAATAACCTCCATTAAATTGATGGTTAAAGCTGAACACCTTTTGGTGTTGTAGATTTTTGTAAAAAAAACAACACATCTTATCTTAAAGCACTGCCACAAAATAATACTTGGACTATAGGGAAGAAATGGTGGATGGAAGATGGCTCCATAAAAAGCAAAGTTGACAGCTGCAGCAGAATGAAGAGCAAGGAGAAGACATGAGATCATCCACAATTGCTCCAGACAACTGCTCCTCATAAGACACCACAAGATACTCAAACTTCTGTCAGTGCCTTTGAAATGACATTAGGTTCACATACTTACTTTTCTAATCACTTTCGGAAACAATTTGCTTTTTGGCTATTTAGGAACCTTTGGATTATCAAGTTTTATAGCACTGAGTGAGTTTTCCTCAGTCAAAGTTTTAACTACAAGTTTAAGAACTTTAAAAAATAAGGAGCAAAAGGCTGATTCAAACTCTGAATTTCGAAAGTTACAAATGGACTAAGGGTCCAGATAAATTTGAAATAAGATTTTGGAATTAATTGTAAAGAATCCTTCCCATGGGAAAATGCTTTTGTTTTCAAACATACTAAGATGACATTTTGAAAATGAGACATTAGAGAGGGAACAAAAGATTATGATTAAAGAAGAACACTAAAACTTGACTTATTTGATCAAGGTTATGTTATTCCGGTAAACCTTAATGAGCTTTACCAATATCAATGCTTTATAGATTTGTTTATAGATAAGAGATGGGATATGGGAAGAAGAGATCATTTGCTGTGTTTTAGGAGGTGGCAAGTTACTAAAATTGTTTATTTTTGTTGTGATGAAATTGGAAATCACACACACACACATTTCTTTTTTTCTTTTTTCTTTCTTTTTTCTGCATCTTCTACTCTTTCTTTTACTGTTGTAATTATAATATTTAATAAAATTACTATTAAAAAAGAGAGGAATAATTTTGCATGGCAGGAAAACAAAAGAGACACCAGAGGGGAAGGATATACCTACAGACTGTCTTTCTCTTACTATTGTTCATACAACATGACAGTTTTCTTTTAATCTCCTATCATGGATCATGGATAAATATGGACTCCTTCCTAGTGCTTCTTTTATTTCAGATGTCTATATGTCCATATTCACTTCCATCTTATTTCTAAGGGCTGTTTGTAGTAGTATTTTTATTTGTTCTGGTCTCTGGTCTATGACTGTAATAAACAAAATTGAATTGAATAGTACAATTTTCAGAATTTCTCACATTTGCGGTAATGGGAATTGTAATTCAAGACTTCTGGAAGAAAATAGACTGCCTATCGCAGAACCTGCTAAGTACATGGAACAGGGTGTCATCAAGTGCAACTCAATAAATCTTTCCACTCAATGCTAGAGTTGCAAGTTAGTTGCAACCTTTTCAGAGATTTTGAAAGAATCCATGAAGATCTAAATGTTTCCGTGGATGCCTCACTATGCCTCCAAATAACTTCCTTGCTACTCAATAATTTTAATAAAAATGAATAAGCATTTGTCATATGATGAAACAAAGCACCAACTTGTAGAGTTGTATTTATTTTTAGGAATGCTGTTGAATATCTTAAAATACCAGGAATAGTGGTTGAGAGCATCCTATACCATGGAAGTCAATTTATGATAAAGTGAAATGTCTTCAAAGAAAAAAACAAGAAAAGTCCAGTTGCCTCCTGAAAAAGCACCTTTGGGACAACCATGACCTGGATGACTGAGAATCTCCATAGATTTTTAGCCATGCACTTTGGGATGAACATTCTTCGAATGGTGTGGGAGTATAAATGGATTTCCAGAGAAAAATTGCAGGCTCCAGGAACATTTGCACAACTCAGTTGACCCCGAGGACACAGATAAACCTCCAAGTGCCTCAATGGCTCTCAAAAAGGATGTCTTCAAGGAATATAAATCCTTCCATTCCCCACCAGCCAGTCAGAGCTGAAGAAACTTCTTGGATGAGAAGCGAAATGTCTTCAAAGAAAAAACAAGAAAAGTCCAGTTGCCTCCTGAAAAAGCACTTTTGGGACAAGCATGACCTAGATGACTGAGAATCTCCATAGAATTTATGATTTTCACCCTGCAAATCTTTTGTGAATGCATTCACTATATTATTTCAAAATCCCAAATGTGTCTCTTGCTGAAAAGAATTCCTTACTGCGATGGCCAATAAAATGTAATATATTAAGGTAAACTAAAACACAACTGTGTGGAAGAGGAAAGACTGAAGAGGGACCTGGCAGGAAAAAAAAGTAAAAATACACCATGCACGTAGATATGAAGATATGAATGTTTTAGCTGTAAATTCCTTTTGCTTCATCTTATATTCCTGAAAGATGTGCACTTCCACTTATGTGAATGAGATAAACAAAAATAAATGTCAAATAAACAGAGAAAAAATGAATGAATGAGTATGCATATCAATGCGCACAAGAGAAAATCCACCACAATTTTCCAGTGACATTTCTTGCCTATTGACATGCAGGCTAAATCACAGGAGGTAATTCCCCCATGCACTGCCCATAAAATGATGATTTATATTCCTTGCTCACAAGGCAATTCTCGTGATATATAGGAGTACATGTATCAGTGTTTGTGCAAATATATCCACTACAGTTGATACATGGCTTATTTATTAGGAACAGATCTGCCATGTAACCATCTTTTAAAAACTGTCATTCCTCTTCATTTGGCACCTCCTTGCTTCAGCCAATTTTTCCATTTAGCAAACGATGCTGTTAAATGACACCAAGCTCCAAAAGCATCTCACACATTCCGATTAAAAACTAACAAGCACTTTATGGAGTGCTGTGCTTATGTACCAGTCATATGATCCCACAAACTATGAAAATGAACAGATGATGGAAAGGTTTGCATTGAGAAAAGGATCTGAGCAAATCTCCAACCTATATAAGGACAGCAAGAAAGTCCCTATATGGTGGATCCACCCCAATGACCTATTTATCAGTTCAGTAAGAATGGGAAGCATTAAGTTGCAGGTTGAATTTATCCATGCAAAGGTGATACGTGATGCAGTCAGGAATCTTCTTTCTTTGACAGTGTCCTGAAGGCCCATTTCAATATGGACTTGAGGTCTCTTCTCAATGAGGTCAGATCAGTGGTGAAATCCAAATTTTTTTGCTACCGGTTCTGTGGGCGTGGCTTGGTGGGCGTGGTGTGGCTTGGTGGGCGTGGCTTGGTAGGCGTGGCAGGGGAAGGTTACTGCAAAATCTCTATTCCCACCACACTCCAGGGGAAGGACACTGAAAAATCCCCATTCCCTCCCCACTCCTGGGGGAAGGATACTGCAAAATCTCCATTCCCACCCCACTCTGGGGCCAGCCAGAGGTGGTATTTGCTGGTTCTCCGAACTACTCAAAATTTCCGCTACCAGTTCTCTGAACTGCTCAAAATTTCCGCTGCCGGTTCTCCAGAATCTGTCAGAACCTGCTGGATTTCACCCCTGGGTCAGATGAACAAAAGGGGATTGGCAACCCCTGTAGTCTTGTTGATGATTTTAAGACAAGCTTTGCATCTACTCATACTCATGCCAGAGAACCCATTACACCCTTATTATTCCCTTCTACAGTATTGTTCATGTATGGTAGGATGGCCCAAATGTTGAAGTGATAAAAATGAACGGGGGTATATGCATTTCATGAGATCTCAGATCAGCATGGAAGTACTCCTTCCTTTTGTGAGGAATCATAGCATTTCTGAATCAATCCAAAGTGAAGAAAGGTTGACTTATTCTTCTTGGTCTGTTATAGCCTTCACGTTCACATATGTTAGGTCAGGTAGGCTATCATCACTGTACCATTAAATGTTTGAGAACCCAGTCTATGTTTTATTGGGTCATATTCAAAGATCTCAGCTGTGTCTAATTTCTGCAGAAGGATTTCAGTGAATTGGTTCACAGCTTGAAGCACAAATACAGATGGTTCAGAGACAGGATTCTGTGGTCCCAGACTCCATTACAATGAAATGAAGTATCTTTTTGTGGCCTGCGGATCTCAATTAAGTACATCTTTGGAATAAACACAGAATCTTTGGAAGAGTATGAAGCAAATAAAAAGGTAGAGGCCTTATGTCTCACTTAATAAATTTGAAAGGGCAAGACTGTCGGCAAGAGATATGACATTAACCAGAAACATGTGACAAACTATATCTGAAAAGATAAGTTGAAATTCTGTTTGAGATACTTATTTAAATCAGCAATTTGTTTTAGGGAACACTGAGACTAAACAAAACACTAGCAACTAAAAATGAAGGAATAGCTTCCAAGAGTGACTTAGTCCTGTTTTGGCAGTGATACAGCAGGAAACAATTATACTGGTTAAGTAAAACATTCTAAATCGGACTTGCTGATTGACTGTCACTCATTTCCGCTTGCTGTATATCCTGTTCAGATTCAGAAAAAATACAAGAGAAATCCAAAGCAAAAGTTTGGATGGGAATCATGATACTTGACCTCTCCACTAATCTGGATGGCAAGTGTGGGAATTAGAAATGGTGCTACCCATCAGTGTAAACTGTTCTAGAAATCTGTTATTTTGGGGGAAGGACTAACATGTTGGGTCAAAAAAATACCTTAAATAATAACGAATGATTGTTATGAATTGGGCATCAAGCAAAATGTCTTTAAGGAAAGTTCTCAGAGTTTGAGTAGTCTGATTCCCTAGAACAGGGGTCAGCAACCTGTGGCTCTGGAGCAGCATGTGGCTCTTTCACCCCTCTGCTGCAGCTCCCTGTCACTCAAAATATGTGTCACAACCGCCAATATGAGACACTCGCCGGTACACGATTTATTGAGCTTTTCAACCCCTGGTAGGCCAACCATAGACAAATCCAAGAAAAGTTTCAGAAGAAAACAGAACATTTAATTCAATTACATATGCTAGTTTTGTGGCTGCTCAAGAAATAGTCAAGCACGGAAAGGATTTTGTGGCTCCCGGTGTTTTCTTTTCTGTGGGAAACGGGTCCAAATGGCTCTTTGAGTGCTTAAGGGTGCAGATCCCTGCCCTAGAACGATAAATTAATTTGCATGACCATTCCATGAATGATATTCAGGGCAGCAGTTCATGAGTAGCCATGTGAACATGTCGGCCTCAAATGAATGGAAGTTGACAGATTTATGGAATAAATAAAATGAAGAAAACAAGCAGAATCATGATTGTATTTCTCAGGGCAATGAATTCTCTATAGCTGTAAGTGAGAACAGTTTAGCTCTCACACCCTTACTATTTTCAATAAAGACTGGAAGGGTAAGAAGAGGCTGAGGTCAGACAGAGACAGAGAACCTACAACTAAAATATGTCACACCCAGGACACTTACAGTCTTTTGAATTGAGGCCAGATGTTATTTGATAGCCAGTATAACTGCTGGCCGCAATTTATATTGGGGTGAGTGGAGAGAAAAATAGATCATTATTTTTTCATAAATCTCTGTTATTGGCTGTAAATCACAATCATTTTTCTGACCCCCCCCCCACTGTTTAGCTACAGGCACAACCAAAAATTTCCCCTTCTAATTTAGGCTGCTATAGAAAAATTCAAAGCCAAGCTTCACATTATTTGTTTACAAAACCTAAAATGCTGAAAAATTAGGTTGATGATGCTTTAGCAGATGTGCCCATAAATTTATTTTGCAGTAAGATTAGGGTGCTTTTGGATGATGGGAATGCAGTTGTGAGGATGGAAGCTATTTGAAAATTTCCTGAAAATGTCATTTAAGACATTTACAATGCCCCTTACTATTGGCCCATTTCCTAACCAAGTATGTGTAAAAGAACCACATTCTATCCATTGCAAATATTTTCTTCTTTGTAAGAATTTTCAAACCAAAACCCCTTTTATTAAACTGAATGGAAACTATAGGGAAAAGCAGATTGTTTAAAAAAATTGCCTGGTTATATAACTTATTTATTTTCTACCTTTATTATTTTTATAAATAGGGTGACAAACATATCAAATACTTCTTCCTTCTATTTTCCCTATAACAACAACCTTGTAAAGTGGGATGGGTTGAGTAAGAGAGAGATGGGTCCAAAGTCACCCAGCTTTCATACCTGAAGTGAAACTAGAACGCAGTCTCCTGGTTTCTAGCCTGGTGGCTTAACCACTAGAACAAAGTAGACCATAAATTATTCTTGTCATTTAGTCTTATTTTACTTGCAATTTTTAATGTTCAGAATCATATCCAGCTGCTTGAGAACAGCTTCCTTCTAGGAAGCATCTCCTCAGCCTTTGTGTTTGTGTGTGATAATATAAAAGAGATCGACAACATGGAGGCATATCTGTTAAAGGATCAGCCTTAGTTTCCAGATTTCCTTGGTTTGTGAAACAATAACTGGGCTAAAATTATCAGGTTATTTAACTAAAAAGATGAAGTATTTACAACCTTTCATTTGTTGAGATCGAAAACTTTGAGAAAAGTATGTTCCTTTTCAAACCAGTCTTATGCTAGTTGTAGAGGAATAGCAGCAAATGCAGCAGAATAGTGATCTTTGGGCTCACTATCATTAGTAAGACAACTTTCTTTTATTTATCTCCATATTGTCAGAAAACAGCAACAACCAATAATATGGAACTCAGAGGAGGAAAAGAGGCAAGGCAGTTGAACCTATTTGACGTATATCTTCCTCTACACATTGACTGAAAATCCTCCTTCACAATAATCAGCCCTATGAACCACCTGCCTATATTGGTGTTATTTATTTTATTTATTTTATTTTATTTATATCCCATCTCTTAATCTTTGCTATGTTCTGAATATGGATGATAATTCTCTGCCCTTTGGGTTCTTTACTTCTGTTCATGAAAACCCAGCCTTGCATGCATTAAAAAACCCAACATGCTTCCCCAAAACAAAAAAAACAAAACAAAAAAAAAACCACTTAAATTGAATATAAACTTGCAGTAAACAACATTTGCATATGTGCTACACCAGATGAATAAAATAATATATATTAAGCTTTTGGCACAGAAGAATTTGAAACAACAAAGAACTAAATGCCAGGAAGTTACAATTTCCAGTGATCTATCTGTCTCAAACAAACAAACCCAATAATAATAAAAATAAAAAATACATCCTCTTTCTTTCTCCTTCACACTCATATCCTTAGGAACTATTAAAAATATTACTATCATCATCATTTACTATACTGGTATGTGTCTGTAATCTACTCAGAATCCTAGCACATGCCCAAAAGATACACAACCATTTAAAATATTCACAATAAACAAGTAAATGAATAAACCATCCATAATAAGCAATTAAACTAATAAATAATTATGTTAGAAAAATATCAAATAAAATAAGCCAGATAAACAGTAACACCATCATGATCAATTATGGCATCATCTTATCAACTGCCATCTGGGAGAGCTCATTTTTCAATAACTTCTGAAACGAAATTAAAGAAAGGTCAAGTCTGTTTTCCAAGGAGAGGTACCATTTCAAAGGACAGGTACCATTATTGAAAAACAGTACCTCTGATTCTCTGGATCCCTCACTTCATGTAAGTGGAGTACTACCAGACAGCTTCTCCATGGCCAAATGAGTCAGGCCGTTGATTCTTGGTTGAAGTAGGCAGTCCTGAGATGTCAAGCCATATACAGTAAGGCTTTATAGGATACAACTACTACTTTTATAAGCCAATAGAGCAGGGATGTCAAACTCGATTTCATTGAGGGCTGCATCAGGGTTGTGTTTGACCTCGGAGGGTCGGGTGTGTGTGTATGTGGCCGGGTGTGTGCTTTGTCATGGTGGGTGTGGCCAGGGTGGATATGCCATGGTGAACCGTTGACACAGGCTCAAGATGCATTTTTCCCCTTCTCTTCTTTCTTTCCATAGTTCTTTACTATAACAATTTTCCTATCTCTTCTACCAGATATTACTGGCAAGCATTTATTACTTATTATTCATAGTCCACTAAACTTTTTATTTCTAAATTTATACCCCATTGTTTAATACAGTAGTAAATTGCTTTTACAGAAAAGCTATTTATACTATTGCATTTTTATTATTCAACTAATAATAAAAATACAATAGCATAAATAACATGATAATACAAGATTTAACAGCAGAGGTAAATTTCCAGGATAGTAAATAGAAATGGCTGTCAATTATAGATTGTTGATTGTAGATTAAATGGATCTACAGTATGTAAAATCTGGCATTAAACTGTAGTATTAACAGAGGATGTTGCTTGTTTTCCATCCAGATCAGGCACTTACTTGAGGCCACATAATTGCAATCCAGTCCAATCCAGTCCTCCTCCAGCAGTCTGCCAGCCAAAAACAGGTCATGTGGGGGGCCACACGGGGGCTCTGTGTGGCCTGTTTTTGGCTGGCAGAGTGCTGCAGGAGGCTGTGGAGGCTGAAAATGAGCCACATGGGGCGCACACAGCCTCTCCCATGGCCCATTTTGGCCAGCAGAGGCACCGCAGGCTAGTCCTTTGATATTTCCAGGCTGGCCCTGCGGGCCAGATCTAAACATCCTGCAGGCCACATCTGGCCCACGGGCCTTGAGTTTGACACCCCTGCAATAGAGGGTCTGTGACATTGGGGTAACAAGCTGCTGGCTACACACACAAGGCAATAGAAGGACTGCAGATTTTGGATGGTTATCAAATACCTACCAGCACTTCTGGATGAGCAGAATCAAGCCCTAATCTTCAATGCCCCACTATTCAAAGCATACAACCATTATCAGCAAATCTGTCTTCTCTCACAGGGAAAAACTTTACCAGATGTATGGACGTCAAATATTTATAAACATTAGGAATTTTGAAGTGAGCTGTTTCCTTCAGTGTACATTTCCAGACATCACAAAATATAATTCCCTTTATGTGGCATATCATTTAAAATAATTTCCCCAAACTTTAAACCCTCTAGCTAAGAACACTGGTCTTTATCAGACCTTCAGGCCATTTTCCCTTGTATGTGCTATCAACAGTGTTTCTGTGAATTCGGTACTTGCTTTTAATGCTCCCACTGATGCAAGCGACACACTGCAAGGAGAAATTGGAAGTGTGAGCCATCTAAGCCTAAATAACTGCCTAGCACTTTATTATTTACCCACCTCTTAAGAGGTTGGGTGGGTCTGAAGTAGTAAATTCCTCCTGTTTGTTAGTGGATAAATGAGCACAATTTAGAAACAGATGCCCATTTTATTCACTCATGAGCTACTTTATGTTCTAGCAGTGCCTGATAATAACTCCTTTCTAAATCGAATAGCAACCCTTTAGCCAGACTTTTCATCTCTTTCTCTTCTTTCCAAGGTTTTTTTTTTTAAAAAATTCTTAATCAGGTTAATCATTTTATTAAATGGATACTTACTTTGTCTTTGCATCTCTTGCATCAACTTTTGCTCAAACCTGTCATGCCCTGTCTGGCTAGATTCTTCAACTGAACCTCCATCATACTAATCAGTGGGATGGTCGTTGTTGAAATAAGTAATTGCCCTAACAGTACACCTAGGTCTAGTGTTAGACCTAGGTGACCTTACACTATACCAACTTGCACATTTTCTAGACTCAATATACTGATGAGTATTGTATATTTGAAACTGCTTTTTGTGGCTTCAAATCACTTTGTTAAGCATAGGCATGCCAGAGACACTTGAAAACTTCTCCCTTTGATTTGTGAGAAAGATCTGGTTCCTTAGGAACAAGATACTTCAAGGACGATTAAAACAGCCTGAACATCCTTATCACAAACACAGAAATAGCCTATAAAAAAAGAACTCTCACCTAAAGATTTAAGATCTCATTAGGATTTTATTATCTTCAGCTTTGTTACCAAGCAACTGTTTTCTACTGCATGCCCTATATGTTAAAATAAATGTAACACTAACAAACACACATATATCTATCCAGGTAACTTGAAATGGTCTGGAACATTATTCAATAAATTATTTATAAGTAATCATCAATGTACAACCACAACTGAGCCCAAAATGAAGTGAGTTTTGCCCCATTTTACGACTTTCCTTGCCACAGTTGTTAAGTGAATCACCGCAGTTGGCAAATTAGTAACAGTTGTTAAACGAATCTGGCTTTCCCCATTGACTTTGCTTGTCAGAAGGTCGCAAAAGGGGTTCACGTGACTCCTGGATACTGCCAATGCCATAAATATGAGTCAGTTGCCAAGCATCTGAATTTTAATGATGTGACCATGGTGATGGTCACAAGTGTGAAAAACAGTCATAAATCACTTTTTTTCAGTGACATAACTTTGAACGGTCACTAAATGTACTGTTGTAAGTCGAGGACTACCTGTACTACATTATTATGCCTATTTAAACTTATGTCAGGGCTCTTTGTCTCCAAAGCATAGAATCCAGCAACATGTTGTATTATCAATTAAACCATCATTTAGGCCAGTGGTTCTCAACCTTCCTAATGCCGCGACCCTTTAATACAGTTCCTCATGTTGTGGTGACCCCCAACCAGGAGTGGGTTCTAAATTTTTTTACTACCAGTTCTGTGGGTGTGGCTTATTTTGTGGGCTTGGCTTGGAGATCATGTGACTGGGTGGGCGTGGCTAGCTGGTCATGTGACCGGGTGGCCATGGCTATGTGTATAGGGACTACTCAGAGGGCTGAAAAAAGTCATTTCTGACAGGTCCTCGCACTTTTGACTGGTCTTCGCACTTATGACTTATGACTGGTCATCATTTATGCCCATTGTAGCATTCTTAACAACCATGTCATTCATTTCACAACTGCTTCTCTTCTCTTCATGGTGACAAGATAGGGCAAAAACGTAAAATGTGAGGACAGTCGTAAGTTTGAGGACTGGTCAAAAGTGCAAGGACCAGTCAAAAATAACTTTTTCAATCCTCTGAGTAGTCCCTGTGCACAAAAGGACTACCCAGAGGGCTGAAAAAAGTGATTTCTGACAGGTCCTCGCACTTTTGACCGGTCTTCGCACTTATGACTGGTCATCATTTATGCCCATTGTAGCATTCTTAACAACCATGTCACTCATTTCACAACTGCTTCTCTTCACCATGGTGACAAGATAGGGCAAAAACGTAAAATGTGAGGACAGTCGTAAGTTCGAGAACTGGTCAAAAGTGCGAGGACCAGTCAGAAATAACTTTTTCAGCCCTCTGAGTAGTCCATATGCATAAAAGGATACAGCAATAGAGAGGGATGAAGGAAGGGAAAGGAAATTAGAGTAGGAGTGAGAGTAAGAGAGGGAGGAAGAGAGGAGGAGAAGGAGAAAGGAAGAGGAAGTAGGGAGAAGAAGAGGGGGGAAGAGAAAGTAAGAAGGAAAGAAAAGAGAGAGATGGTAGGTTTGAGGAGAAAGATTGCTGTACAAAAAAAAAGATGAAATGGAAGAAAGGCAACCCCAAACAAATATAAAGATATTAAGATAAAGAATGAATTGTTGAACTTTAAAGAATAAAACAGAACAAATATGAATAAATAGCAATAATTAGAAACACACATACAAACATACAATGTATTTTCTTTGAACAGAGTATTTGGCCGGTTCACAAATTATACAGTGTTTAGTCATTTCAATTAAATTTACAATTTCTATATTTCCTTTTTGCCATATTTATTCCTCATCTATTTTTTTAAAAAAACAATATTACCCTTCAACCTCATCTCTAATCTTAATCAAATTCAATTTTTCCCTTCTATTCTATATTATACCCCTTCCCATTGTCATCTATTTTTATATCCATCCTCACATTGGTTAATTATGTAATATTACAGTTGTTTAATACAAATTCAACATTTTAATATAAATCAATTAGTTATATAACTACCTTTTTTGTATATTAATCAATATGAACATGAATATTCCAATTATTTCCATGCAATCCAATTTCTTACAAATCAATTAATTATATTTACCAATAATAATAAACCAAATAATTTCCCCCATATATTCCTCCAAACCACAACTTAACCATTTCTGCTTTCAACGCAATATACAATTAATAGTATCTCAATTATTACAATTCCCTAGTTAAATAGAGCTTTTTTTCTTTTGTGTTTTAAAATCTTGAACTCTCCTCTTTTTCCCTAAATTTCCCATTGTTTGCACCTACCGTTTTTGGTGAGGAAAAAGAAAAGAAATCTGCCTGCCTAATTTTCCAACGTTGCAGCAACAGCAAAGCCAACAGCCTGCTTTACTTTCAGTTTCGTTTTTCAGCATAGCTAGGGGAAAAAAAATCTACTCCAGCAAGCAGCAGAGCCCTGAGCAAATCAGCTGAGAGCAAATCAGCTGAGAGTCGGGAGCCGATCTAATCAAGGGCTAATTAGCCTATGCTGAAGCTCTGCGGGCCAATAAAATTACAAAAAAACACCAAACCATTTGTTAAATTGCTGGCTCGCCCGCCCCTCGCCCACCACTATTTATTGGCAATAAATAGTGGTGCGGAGGGGAGGGGCAAGGGGCGGGGCAAGCCAGCAATTTAACAAACCGCCGAACCCCCTAGAACCGGCAGAATCCCACCACTGGGCTATAGGGTGGCCCTTTGAAGCCCCGCGGCAAGAATTTAAACAGGTTTTTTTCCCTCTAGCCATCAGCTGGGACTCAGGAGGCAGCAATAGATTGGGAGTGGGTGGAGTAAGCGAACGGCCGGCGATCCAACAGAGCAGAGAGTGAGGGTGAGTGAAGGCGTGGCGGGGGGGGCGAGAGCGGGCTTTGGCGACCCCTGTGAAATGGCTGTTCGACCCCCAAAGGGGTTGTGACCCCCAGGTTGAGAACCGCTGATTTAGACCATCAAGAGTTATTTTAGGATGTTTTTTCCCACTACAATCCAAAGAAGAGTTCTTAAATAAAGGCATACTGTGGATGGGGAAGAGAAACCCTGATTTCCAAGCTACAGGTTAAAGTTGCCAATATCAATTGGTTTTTCTAGCAGCATTTTGAAAGTAGCTTAGAATGCCAAGATTGGCTGGGGATAACAGCTCTGTGCTGTAAAAAGTTTATATAAAAATCAGAAAAATGAGAAAAAGGTGTTAAAATGGATGGAGCATAAGCAAGTAGTTGGGACAGTGGGTAACCTCATCCTTTCCTTTCCTTTCCTTTCCTTTCCTTTCCTTTCCTTTCCTTTCCTTTCCTTTCCTTTCCTTTCCTTTCCTTTCCTTTCCTTTCCTCTCCTCTCCTCTCCTCTCCTCTCCCCTTTTACCCTCCCCTCCCCTCCTCTCCCTCCTCCCCTCCTCCTCTCCCCTCTCCTTTTCTGTCTCCCCTCCTTTCCAAAGCATATTGCCTATTACTGATTTAAGGGCTACCACATCTTCACTATTGTCTGAACCCCAACTTAACTTCCTTCTACAGATCACTAGAATCTCATACAGTAAACCTGTCAAGAGGCAGGTAGGTTTGGGCTTTGAGGGTGTCAGCCAGAAATAAATAATGAAGTTATGAATAGCAACCAACCTTGTTTGATGCTATATGCATCTGAAAATATTTGACTTACTTATATGTAGTTTCCAACTACATATAGTATATAGTTCTACATGTCTTCTACATGTAATAGAAGACAAAATTGTTTTCTGTGGAGATTATATCTGATAATTTTTTTTACTTTTTGTATATAATAGTGTATAGCTTTTTAAAAAGTGAACTGTGATAGTTTAGAACTTATAGCACTGTATAATAAAAACAATACTTCATTTGCATCTTCTAATTAATTTTTTTAGGCTTTATACTGTAGACATTTGGGACATGATATCCTTAGTACTTAAAATGAATTTGCTTATTGACAGAAATTCAGTTCTAAGCAGTCGGAATGAAGTCACAGGTTTTTTTTCTTTAAATTCTTAAGGTTAATTATGAAATTAATTAGACTCATTTATATTGTGAATTAGAAGAATATATTCAGTCTGGCAACCAGTAAAGAATATGGGCCTTAAAAGAGCCTTCCATCTTGGTATCTTAAAGGAGTTCAGTAAAATCCCGTGTTTAAAACTCTTCAGAATCTCACTATCTAAATGTTAAGTTTATATCTCTCTTAATATGGTTACAATTTTGAATTTAAATATGATTTCATCCCAGCATCCATTCACGTACAGTGCTTTGATTAAGAAAGAAGATTTCTCTTTGTTTTAAGGAATTATTTCTCATTTAAAAAAAGAGAGAGAGAGCAGCCCAGATCCATTCACTGGGGAAGTTAATATTTTCCTTCAACAAAATCTTCATAGCTCCTTTCCTTCTTTTTGTCACCTGTTTAAAAGTGTGGGGGAAAAAAGCAAACTGATTACTTGGGCTCCGCAGATGCAAGTTCCTCTTTCAGATCAGCTAGAGTTTTGACATCTCCCTGCCCACAAATTGGGAAGAATTGAATAGGGATTGAAAATAACGTCTGTCATATCCGCTAATAGGTTGAGAGAGAGAGAGAGAGAGAGAGAGAGAGAGAGAGAAATCTGGCTAGTCTCAGTGACTAGACAGCTATTCCATTAAAGCATGCCCACCATTATTTCTCTAAATTTTCTAATCCTTTCTATAATTTTTTCCTCCAATTTGTAGTGTAGGCAAGAGTGCTAGTTGAACTAATATCAGCAATTCTTTTAGGAGCCTTTAAAGAATTAAAAATAGACTGAACTTAAGCCTCTGGATACATTCCATTGCATTAGAGAAAAATGAGTATGACAAACTGCATTCAGAAGTCTTCTTCAGCTCTCATAGCTTGATCTCAGCTGTCCAATTTTTTGCAAAGCTGCATAGTGTTTTTTCCCCTCCTCCCTCCCTCCCTCTCTCTCTTTCTCTCTCTCAAAATGCTTGGATTATGCTACTTCCATCCTGTTCCTTGTGTTACCAAAAGATTAGCATTTCCTTTGTGGAGCTGCATTTCTTTTATGGATTAGGACTGTCAAATTTACAAAGGTCAGTTTTATCACCCTTGTAGATTTAAGGAAGAAAAATTCATGGGTGGCAGTCCATTAGGTTTAACTTCCTATTGTCCACAGCCAAAGTCACTCCAGTTCCATAACTGTGTTTCTATATGAAGATGTAATCCTTGTCTGATGCTACAACATGGCAAGATAGAAGTGAATGTGTATGGCTGCACTTAAATTCTCACTCCATCCCAGAGCTAATCCAAGACATTTTGCTGCTGGCCCCATTGTAATCTCAGCCCAAGCCAGCTGTACCAACATTTGAAAATGATTTCAATTTAGGGTTTGAGATTGCATCTGAATCTACAAATCATGCTTTGTAAGGATTTGAAGCTGGCTAGCAAACCTCAGTTTCTAGCATTGAGCTGGAATTCACACATGCTTGAATAAGAATGATTTGACTTCTTGTTGCTCATCAAGAAATTGATGCCCCATTGAGGCAGGAATACATCTGTGATGCTGAATTTGGATCAGATGAAGAAACAAAAAACCAAAGCAACTGAAAACTAGAGTCTGCATGTGTTGTGTCTGGAAGCCCAAATCAGACAATGGGTTCTTAACAATAATTAACAGCAATGGTATTTGAACTGAACTTATCTATGCTTGTATGCCTTTAATCCTATTAAAGTCATTGTCATTGTCTTCATGATCATGATGATGATGCTTATCATCATCTCAGTCCCTTGGGCTGAAAAGATTAGCATTGAAGAACTTCACCATTCTGGCATTCTCTCCTCTCTGTATTATGTAGTAAAATATGCTGTATCTCAGTATCATCATGGAAGCTATTTTCACTAGTATCATAATAATTATGATTATGATAATTAAGCTAATAATTATGAAGTTGATGATTCCCAGATATGGAAATCTAACATGTGATGGAATGTGGTAGTCTGGATTCCCAGGAGGGATGGATTGCCTTCCAGAGGAAGAAAAGGTAGCTCAGTTCAGATAGTTTATGTGAGAGAAAGAGGATGAATGGGAAAATGGGGAGGAGAAACAGGCAACCTTATCCTCATATTTTTTCTTATTAATATGATCTTTACTAGTGATCTAATTCCATAGCAATTGACTTGATGGGTATATACCTTCTTCATTGCAACTCTTTCATTACTTTTATGAAGTTATGAATTTAATATTCTTTATAACTCATCTAAAAGAGATATTTAACAAGTCTGTGACAAAATGATTTGTAAGTACTTAATGCAACACAGATACCAATATTACCTATATTTTTCAGGCAATATGCATGACATATTTGTGTACACATATGTAAACATAGTTTACTCATTTAAAAATACACTGAATCATAAATGAAATAAGATTAAGTTAATTATAATTTAACACAGTGGCTGGGCTATAGCAATACTGGGCTATAGTGTGGCTGTCTAGTTTGTCCATCAAGCAAGCATATCTTAATTTTCTCTGGTCCTACATCAGAGAAGATTTCTCATTCCAGAAAGAGACTTTCTCTTTCTGTGAGAAAGTCATTTGTTGCCTCATAATAAGAAAGAGATAAGGGGAGAATAAAATATTCTCAATTTAGCATGGCAGAATGGTAGTCATGTAGCTAAATCACCATGCAACTCCTTAAGAATGGCTCCTAAAGTGAACAAATAATAGTTATTAGCCCATCACACATAGCCAGTTGCTGCAGGTTTTGATATGAGCAAGATTATCTTCTTTTGCCAGAATGATCAACTCATGCAATGACCAAGATATTTGCAAGTGAGATAAACTACTGACACTTCATTCTCTCCTTCCTTTCTAGAAATTCCATTCTCGGCATTCAATACCTGTCCCTCTCTTGTATTTGTACTTTGATTCTTAGTGAAGGTGGGTCTTAGTATAATTTGTATAATTTGTATTATTCTCATCATTTGCTGGGTCCATGAAAAGATTTCTACTTTAATGTTCCCCACAACTTTTAAAAAGTAACATTTTCACCTTACGACTGCAAGCTTAAAAATAGAGCATGGATTGGACAATGCTGCCTTCTAAACTGGCCAGCATGGTGTAGAAAAGTACTAATGATAGCAGAAGAGGTTTGAGAGGAGAAATTTAATATAGTTGATAGAAAAAAATGACAAGGTACATATGGGTTTCAGACAAAACAAGGTTCAGATGAAATAACATGATGTTTCCAATCTGATATCTCTAATTCTTTATCTATTCCCAGTAAAGTTAGCATCCATAGTCATTGGAAGGTGCAGAACAAAATATAACTATGATGGTTCTAATTGGCTTTGGTGTAGTAATGCAAACAATGCAAGGAGACAGTAATATAGCTATTTTTAGAACCTTATAATCGATTTATCTAAACCAAATAAATTGCTGCACTAGGTGGGGTAAAGATAAGGGGATAATAAAACAAACTAGAGTTCAGAAAGAAATTAATAAATAGTACAGATAGTACAGATAATACAGTGCATTCTAGTATGACTGGCATAATCATTTGGTAAATGAGACTCCTTTATGGCACTATAGAATAGCAGTAGAAAATTGCCTATCAATGTGGATCTGGAAGATCTTTGCTCATTTGCCAGATTTCAGCTGGAAATGTGTTTTCCAGAATTACTGATTTTTCTCACAATTGTACTTGTGCTTCAAAGGATTTTGTAAATTTTTTTGCAATCATCTGGTCATTAGACTATCTCTGAGAGCAGCAGTTCCAAGAAGATTCCACATCCATTTGCATTGTGATTCAGGTGACTCTGAGGGCACAGATAAACCCCCAAGTGGCCTCAAGAACTCTCAGAACCACTACAGTGGTTTAAAGCACCCTGTTATTAACACAGCTGCCTGCAATTTACTGCTGGTTCGAATCTCTCCAAGGCTCAAGGTTGACTCAGCCTTCCATCCTTTCTAAGGTAGGTTAAATGAGGACCCAGTTTGTGGGGGCAATAAGCTGACTTTGTATAAATATACAAAAGTATGAAGGCTATTGCTTAACGCACTGTAAGCCGCCCTGAGTCTCCGGAGAAGGGCGGCATATAAATCAAATTAAAAAAAAAAAAAAAAAAAAAAGAAAGAGTGGTAACAACCAGATGACTGCAAATATATATATAAATATAATTCTTCAATTCCCCCCACCTCTCATCCTGTCAGAACATATCATTCCATCCTCGCACCATCCACTCTCAACTGTCAGTACCTATCCTTCCGTCCCCCAGTATCACAACCGATGAAGCTTCTTGGATAAGAAGTGAAATGTTTTCTTCTTCTTCCTCAAGGAAAAACAAAACAAAACAGTCCAGTTGCCTTTTGAAAAAAGCACCTTTGAGGCTACTATGACCTGGATGACTGAGAATTTCCATAGACAGATCCAAAGTATAGATGGAATATTGTAAGGTTGCTATACGAGATTTGATCATTGCAAAAATACCAAAACAAGATATCATGTGAAGATGCAGAAACCTTAAATAAGAGTTTATGATATTATTCTCCTCTCTCTCTCTCTCTCTCTCTCTCTCTCTCTCTCTCTCTCTCTCTCTCTCTCTCTCTCTGTGTGTGTGTGTGTGTGTGTGTGTGTGTGTGTGTGTAATCTGGGCATGTGCAAAGAAAATTGAGTTCTGAGAAGCTGCTAACTGGAAAAAAAAGAAGGAAAAGAGGGGAAATAGCTACTAAAATCATAACTAAATCTCTCAAGCAGGGGGAAAAAAAAGAGAAGGGTTGCTACTAATTTCATTCATTCATGACAGTTGAATTTCTCATGTTAATGAATTATGTACTCAATCCAAATACCTTGTTTTATTATTAGATTGAGTTAGTGATGCAACCAGCACAAAGCACTAAGCAAAGGCCTTCCACACTGCATTTCACAGAATCACAGGGCTGAAAGGGACCTTGGAGGTCTTCCAGTTCAATCCCCTGCGCAAAGCAGGAGTCCTTACACCATTCCAGATAAATTGTTGTCCAATCCTTTCTTGAAAACCTCTAGTGATGGAGCATCCACAATTCTGGGGACAAGCTGCTCCATTAATTAATCATTCTCTGATCAGGAAATTCTTCCTTCTTTCAGTTTGGATCTCCTTCTGATGAGCTTCCACCCGTTGCTTCTTGAAGTTTTCCCCCAAATACATTAGGGATGGGATTACATTTTGAATAAGTAAGCTAGTAGTACTCATCCAAAGCCGAACTAACACTCCAAATAGCATCATATAAATAAGTCTGTGATAGTATAGCTAGTGTTGGAAGAAAAAAAAAAATCCAGATTCAATTCCAATCCAGGAATAAAATGGAGGCTGCTTAAGAAAGAAAATTTATTAATGAGCAGAACCACGAACAGCATGTAGTTCTGGGACAGCTGACCAATTAGCTTGGTGAATCCAAGGATTTTTATACAGTTTCTGAAATGCTGCAGTGGGTTGTGCAATATAATGAGCCTGGTGTTTTTTTTTTTAAATAAAGTTTATTTTCATTTTAAAAATACAATACTTTACATATATACATACAAGGTTATTGCAACTAACGAATGTTCCCGGGAGTTTCTCCGGCATGCTGGAAGTGTGGGAAGGGTTGTGGGGCGTACTATCACCAATGGTGGACGTGCCCCAAAGCAGGCAAAAATTGGTCCAAGGTTCAGAACTGGATGGTGGAAATTACAGGATATAATATAGAGCTGAAACCAGAGATTTTTTTATTAGGAATGAAACCAGACAAAATAACTAAGGAAAAATGGTATTTGATCCTCCACATCACTACAGCAGCTAGGATACTATACGCGCAAGAATGGAAAAATGAATTAATACCCACAGAAAATAAATTGATTTGGAAAATTACAGAATGCGCAGAGGCAGACCGGTTAATGAAACTACTTAGGAACCAAAAAGATTCTGATTATTACAAATGTTGGAATTTATGGTATAATTGGGTGAAAAAAAAGAGAGGGAAATGAAATGGATTGTATTAGTGGTATAGGCGCAGATTTGTGTACGAGCCGGGTGTTTTTTGCTATTTTAATAGTGGTGGTTTAATCCTATTAGAATAGAATAGAATAGAATAGAATAGAATAGAATGGAATGGAATGGAATGGAATGGAATGGAATAGAATAGAATAGAATAGAATAGAATAGAATAGAATAGAATAGAATAGAATAGAATAGAATAGAATTTTTTATTGGCCAAGGGTGATTGGACACACAAGGAATTTGTCTTGGTGCATATGCTCTCAGTGTATATAAAAGAAAAGATACATTCGTCAAGAATCATAAGGTACAACACTTAATGATAGTCATAGGGTACAAATAAACAATCAGGAAACAATATCAGTATAAATCGTAAGGATCCAAGCAACAAAGTTACAGTCATACAGTCATAAGTGGATGGAGATGGGTAGTGGGAACGATGAGAAGATTAATAGTAGTGCAGACTTAGTAAATAGTTTGACAGTGTTGAGGGAATTATTTGTTTAGCAGAGTGATGGCATTTGGGAAAAAACTGTTCTTGTGTCTACTTGTTCTGGTGTGCAGTGCTCTATAGTGTCGTTTTGAGAGTAGGAGTTGAAACAGTTTATGTCCAGGATGTGAGGGGTCTGTAAATATTTTGACAGCCCCCTTTTTGACTCATGCAGTATACAATGGAATTATTTAGACATAATGTATTATGTCTAAAGGTCATGTCCTGTTCTTAGAATTTGGATGAGGGTGTAAATTTTAATTCCAGCGAGGGGGAGCAGTGGCTGAAGGTGTTTTGTTGTGAATAGGCTGGCCTGGATTTCTTATTGGGCAGAAAATATCCATCTCTAAAGATTTCAGGTACCTGCTGGAAGTTGTTTTGCTATGTAGGAAATTGGGGCTGCTTTCTGCCTTTAAGAGCATGTTTCTCCATTTTGCCTTTGGGGTAATATAATATTCTGCCTCTTTTAATATTCCCCAAAATATTTCATTCTCTAGGATGGGGTGGGTATGTGATTACTTCTTAGCCAATAATCCCACTACTATAACAAACATCATAAGAAAAGCTTGTGTATTCCTGCCTGAAACCAGAATTTGTCAAGCTTGAAAAGATAGCTTTCACAGAGCTTAATGAATATTTAGTCTATTAGCACAACATAATGCTTATTCACAGGTTCAAAGTCACTCGGTAAGTATCTGGCATTTTGGGAAAAAGTTGCAGCCACTGTTTGAGGTATTGTCTCTTAGAAGTTTCAACCACCACCACCAGCAAAACCTCTAACCAAATAAAGCCATAAAGTGACAAATAGAAACTATGTGCACTTGCTTTATACAGAACCAAGAATTATCTCAAACTACTGCGACAGCTTGCTAATGTAGCAGTGCATTTTGCAAAACACCAACAATAAACAGATTTATGTAATCCCTTATGAACGACCAGGTGGATGAGGAGTTTTTCCTGAAAGAACAGGACTTCATTTACTGCTTCTCCCTCCACGGGCTGTTTCAGATTTAGAGAGCAACGCAGCTAAAAGTTTAACCCCCATTTTAGATCCACGGATTTTCATGGAAGTATTAAGCATGTGTTGAAATCTCTCCCCACTGAATCAATAGGGTTTCAAAGTGCCTGCTGGCTGGATCATGGCCAGTGTTTGTGAATGCCATGGATTCAAATATCACTGAACATATGAGGTGGCCTTCTGCTGCTGTATCACCCAATGCTGTTTAATCTTGCAGTGTTTTTCCTCTCAGTGTCATTCCCAGCCTGTGGTCTTAGATCCATTTAGCAGGAGAGACAAAAGCTTGAATATGCATTTCTTCACATGTAGCCTGATCTCTCTCTCACTCTCAATTTTCATCCACCGAGCTGTATTGGATCAATAGAAATTCATGAAACTTGCTGGTTTTGTTCATCTGCCTCACATTCTTTACCCTCTCCTCTAAAATAAAAATATGGCTGTAAGACAAACTCTTATTTAGAAATATTGCTTATTCATGCTGGAAGAGATGGGACTATCATTGCCCTTCTCACAGAATCCTATGGCACTCTTTTATCATTCTTTTAACCATGTTTTGTGTGCAAAATGACCACCATTCTTGATGCCTTGAGGAAGCATCAATTTGATGGGTTATAATGAAGCAGAAGATGTATGCCTTCATCCCCAAATGCTAACAGTCCTGAGGATTTTAGTCCTAAGTGTAATAATAGGCCAAGCTCAGACCATGCAAATTAATGTTGCAGTTTCTGAATGTTGCATCTCCAGCATCAAGGTGATTTCAATCAACCCTTATTATCCTACACTGAAGTAGGTAATAAAGACAATACATAATGTTTTGTTGTTTTCATCTCATTTTACAGTGATATGATGTTCATTGAGGGTCAAAATTAACTGTTCTTTGAAAGAACAGTTGGTTCAAGTAAAACCAACGCTATAAAAACGTCTCACTGTCATGGAAACCTCATTGGATTTCTCCAAAGCCTCTGTGAAGATTCAGATGTGATACAATAACTCCAGGAGAAAATGCTCTAAATAACAGTGCTTAAGTTGAATATACTGTATTACTGGTACTAAGATAAACTCTAACTCCATTTTAGGATTTAAGACTAAAAATAGTTTGTTCAGAATTAAGTTAATTCAAGGTAATGATATTGTGAAATGTCTAATTTACTCCAAAAATATGTTCAGTAGCTATTTTTACATTGAATCAACTTATATTGCAAACTTTTCATAGAGAAAAAAAATCATCAATATATGTGACACTTAATATTTTATATATGCATCTTGTGACATTAAATGCATTCATTGAAACAAAAGAGATTCTAATAATTGGCAGGATTTCTGTGGAGTTAATAGTTGAGCCCAAAGAAGACCTGAATTCAAAGTTTCTTATTCCAACCAATAACTAAAAATAAAATAATATTGATAAGACTGAAAAACTGGAAATTAATCAGACTTTTGGTATTTTACTCAGTGACAAAATTAGACATTTTGTTTCCAAAAAATTCATTAATAACCCATAAATTCACTTGAATCATATGAAGGAATAAAAACAGATGTATTTTTTTTTAAAAAATAGCCCTTGACTTTCTCCCTCCATCCCTCCGTCCCTCCCGCTCTCTCTCTCTCCCTCCTGTCGAGAGCATTATTTTCATTTAAGATATATATGCACATCATTTGAATGAGATTATACTTTCTGACAATTACAGTGAATGGCCTTTAAGCCTACCTGTGGTATTTTAGGAACCAGATAGGAAATAGATTAGATGAATGTTTTTCCTGAAGAAGAGGGAAGGTCAATGTTTCTATCACATCATAGTAGATGTTGCCTGGAGGTGATAACTATTCAATATATGAGGATTTGTCATTTAACTCAAATTAATTTAATGCAATTTGTTAAATAAAATCTAATTTTGTATCCTTGTCCTACTCATTCCTTTGTCTGATCCCATCCACTTTTTGGAATCTATCCCGTGGTATGTAATTAAAGTTAAAATATATCAAATAATGTTTGATTTCTTGGTAACGGCAGCAGAACTGACGTGGTGTTTCCAGAACTACAACAGCCAAAGCTGCATCGATTTTGTTCACACAACTCTCACTGGATGCATATCTTACTTGTCCCACAAAAGCTACCTGCTGAATCAGATATTTGCCCTTTAAATGCACTCCCACAAATCTATAACATTCTTGAGTTACAAAACATTGTTTCATTTTATCAGCATATGTTAGAAAAAGCATATAAGAAGTACTTTTTTTTAAAAAAAAATGCAATGTAAATAGCAACCTTTTTTCCCCTTTTAGGATGAAGAAGAGCTTGGATGTAGAGTGGTTTCCATAGTAACACAAGGAAACTTCTGCATTATAGGGAAATGTCACATTGCAAAGAACCAAAATTTTGTGAATGTCTGTTTTTGCCCATCAGGGTGGGAAATCACTGTTTAAGAAAATGAAGTTAATTTGCATTCATGTCCCTGGATTTGGTTTTTTACATGACATTCTGTAGCAAGTATTACCAGTGGATAATCTTTTTCATGGCAATAGACAGCATGTGGAATTGTGGTGGTGCAGTGGTTAGAATGCAGTATTGCAAGCTAATTGTGCCGACTCTCACCAGTTTGATTCTGACTGGCTCAAGGTTGAGTCAGCCTACTTTCTGAGGTCAGTAAAATGAAGACCCAGATTGTTGGGGGAAATTTGCTGACTCTGTAAACTGCTTAGAAAGGGCTGTAAAGCACTATGAAGCAGTATATAAATCTAATTGCTATCTGTGGATACTTGCAAGTGAATACTTCATTTTTAGGGAAGAACCAGCATACAACAGCTTTATTATCTATTATTATAGGAATTGGCTCACATTTATACCAGCATTTCAGATATCTGATCTGGTCAACAAACCTGCTGGGAATTTATGATGCAGCTTGCCATTTTCTCATTCTGTACTATTTGAATGCCATAAATCATCATTCTACACTAGTTGGCATTACTGAGAGGAACATTTTATGTAGAGCATTATCATCTTGCAATAGCAAAGAGCATTGTTAATGAAGCATGGAAAAGGACACATTCGTCTAATGGGTACATGTGTCAATTTTCAATTAAGGCTGAGTTGGAAAGTGAAAAAGGAAGATGAGCATGCAAATAAACCCTTGACCTTAGTAAGGAAGAAAGGGAAGGAGGGAGGGAGGGAGGAAAGGAAGGAAGGAAGGAAGGAAGGAAGGAAGGGAGGGAGGGAGGGAGGGAGGGAGGGAGGAAGGAAGGACTCAATTTTTAACATACTTAGAGGGTTTCTTGGAGGGATTGTGATTTATTTTTAATAACATTAAGCTGTGACAATATTAAATTTAGATCATATTGGCTTCAAGATGTATCCTGCAGCTCTTGCACTGCTGAAAAGAAATCTATTTAGATACTGAAAAAAATGGACAGATTTCATATAGATCTCAATTTGCTTTCAGTTAGGTATCTCTCCCTTTCTCCCATGTGATGTATTTTCAATATAAACATAAATACTGCATCCCAAAGCAGATTGGAACTGGGTGTGATTCAATCAGTTTTGGTGTTCTGAGTTAAATTGCAAAGCATTCAGAGATCATCTGCTTACTAATCTGATGCATTACGGAAGATATGCAAGATGTATTCACAGAATATATGGCTGCATTTATAAGAGGCTAATAATACCTCCAGTTCTCTTGTGTAGTTATTGCATGGGATAAAAGAATGTGTATATGAAATGAAGAGGGGAGGGGGATGTCACAAATCTAATAAATAAATAAATACCAAAGGTAGGTGAATTACTATTCATCTAGTACTTTCCAAACTTTCACTCCTGAAATATTTATTCAGTCAATGGTGGAGAGTTGGAGTCAGCTTCTGCTGTGAGTTGAAGCTGAGATGCTTTGGCAGATGAAAGATGAAGCATTCCATAGGTGGAAAGAAGACTAGGGCCACTGATTTCCCCATATACTCTGAAATTCATAGATATTCTGGGTAGCTGTGCAGTAACTTATAGACTGCAGAGAAGTCTATATGGACTGAAGCTGCAGCAAACTGACAAGGAGAGCTTAAAGCAGGATTCCCCAATGTAATTACTGGATTGATGGGTAGTGCTATTAGTTAAGGAAGTGCTTATTATTCGGGTGTGTGTCAATGAACAATCTAAAACATAAAGTGATGGTCGATGAGCTGTAGTGTTTGAGAACTCTTGGTTTAAAGAAAGCAGTGCCTTCTACAAGAACTAGCAACAGTCTGAGAAGGCAACAGCAGTTAAAGTGGAAGTATTCACTTCCTAGGACAGTCCCTATTGGCTGAAACAAGTGACAGTACCTGTTATAGCATGGGATCCTTTTCCTATTGGACTTTTCCTATTGGGGTACAGCAGAAATCAGATCCAATGAGCAGGAAAGAGAATGAAAAGGCATCAGGTGACTCTTCTACTCAATCATGCTAGAATGTTCCATTTCTACTTCTTCCTTGAGTTGCAGGGCTTCATGTGCCTTTGCTTGTAGTTCTATAGACGTGATGAAGTGGAGGAGGAGAGGGAGTGGGATAATTGGATGACTGCTGTTATTCTTTTGTGGTATCCCAACAGGGAGATTTTTCCTGCATTACATCAGTTTGGGGAGCCATCTGTAAATACATTTTTGGAAGTTCCAGAGTTAGATATACTTGAGATTTTTGCAAAATTGTCCTTTTATTCAAGATAATCGGCACAGATGAGATTTCTCATCCAATCAGCTTTTCAACAGAATGCCAATAAGCTTATTCCATCTCTCCAAAAGAGAAGTGATATCCTTATATGCAACGTTGGTATTAAATGTGAGCAGAAGGTCACATTTCCAGATGAAAAGAGGGAAGTAGGATTTTCCTCCCGTACCAGCCATAGTAAGGATTTTCCTTTGTGTAAACCTAAAATGAAGCAAAACTGATGTTTGGGGGATGAGAAACTCTTAGGAGAAGAGTTGAAGGAGAAGAGCTGCTGATCAAATTGGAACCTTTGTTACAAAAGCAACTTCTTAGCATCCTAAACTTTGTTCTGGGTCCATTTACTTATCTTACTGAAACTATCTCTAGATCTTGAGGGACAGAAAGCATTTAGGGATGCTTTCTGTGGAGAACTGGAGAGGAACATAATTTAATGAATATATGTATATTCAGTATATTAGCTGGAAAAAAAATCCTTTCCAGAGCAGACATGGCAATATGAACTCCCCTTGTCTTTCAGTCTTTCAAAATCAAGGAAATATGGAATCCAGTTTTGGTCACCCTAATAAAAGAGGGTGCTGAGGGCTTAGAAGGAGTGCAGAGAACATGAGCAAAGGTGTTAAGGGGTCTGGATGCTAAATTGCATGGAGAATGGCTAAGGGAACTGGGTAGGCTTAATCTAACAAAGATAACACTTAGGGTGACATAAGAGTGACCTTCCAATAGTTGAAGGGCTGGCCCAAGAAAGAGGGGATCAGTTTATTCTTCAGAGCACCAGAGGGCAGGACAAGAAGCAATGAGTGGAAGCTCATCAAAGGGAGATAAAAACCTAGAAAAAAGGAGAAATTTCCTGACAATGAGAACAATTAGTCAATGAATAGCTAGACTCCTGAACTTCTGGTTGCTCCGTCACTGAAAGTTTTCAAAAATAGATTGAACAACCACTTGTCTGGGATGGTCTAAAAACTCCTCCCTTGGGCAGAGAGTTGGGCAAAAACCTCCAGGTATCCTTCCAGCCTCATGATTTCTGGTGGGCTTAAAATATATGAAAGTTAATAACAGTAACTACTACTACAACATCTTTTCCCAAACTCCATCGCTAACAGTGATAAAATTGGCTCAACCCCCCAGTGATCTCATGACCTCATTGGCTTGATTACTGGAGTCTTTAGAGACTGAAAAAGATCAAAGATAAAAATATGGGCCATGGTCAGCAAAAAAAAAAAAATGTAGCTACTATGCAGTTGAACTATAACATAACATTATATTTGAATGCAGATAATATTTAGCCTATTGCTATTGCAGAGGTCACCATTATCACCTGTTGCAGACTCTGAGACTTTAATGACTTTTTAAAGCCAGTCTTGGCATATAGCATCACAAAGTGACCTACTTCAGTTTGCAGCTCAGGAGAAAATCGGAAGGAATAAAATAGGAACTGATCTTTGAACAGCAAAGCAAACCTTTTAAATCACTGGCCATTGTGAGTATGGAAGGAACTCTATGTCCATTTCACCACATAAAATAAAATATTGAATTGAAGTGCTGAAAGGTGTCTATGCATATAGACATAGACATATGCATTTTTTCCTTCAGATCTGCCACTCAGTGCCTATAAAGTTGGAGTTGGGAAAGTTGGGGATGGAATCAACTCTCTAGATTGTATGGAGACTGGACACCAAATCCAGTCATTGGAAGGACAATTTCCATTCAGACCCCTCAGTTGGAGAGAGCAGATAATGAGGCCAGTGCTAGCTCTGATTTTATGATATACTTAAATACCTCTGTCATATTTTGATGTTTTAGAATCTGATGCCATCACATTTGGGGGGTACCATGGATGAACTTTTGAGATTTTCAACGAGGCTTGTTTGTGAGTATCACTATTAAAAGCAGGGAACTCAGAAACCATTCTTAAACCTCACTTCATTTCGAACAGGTAGCCAATTTAACCAAGCTAACTTCTGAAAGCTCAATGAATAATATAGGGACTTATTATTTAAGGTTTCAAGCAAGATGAAGAAAACACCACTTTTGATCCTGCAATATGGAGTGTGCTTCTTTTTCCTGTTGCTGGGAGGATATCATGAAATATAGATTAATGGTGGCATTTTCATATGTTTGATGTGCCATTTAACGAGGTGGAAACTCTTTCATATATGACATCAAAAGGGACTTGCTAGAAGTTCTCCCTCCCCCCCCCCCTCTCTCACACACACACACAAAGACACCTCTTTCTCACTGAGCTGAGGAATATTATCTGAATTCACGAACTCCAACTTTTTAGAACCTCATATATTCATTAAATCACTAAATCAGTTGCCATGGTTCAATTTAAGATAAAGAGATGAAATTCACCTTTCAGTCACGTGTTTGTCTACAACTCTGTTGGGAAAATTACTGAGAAAATTACTGAGAAATTACTGAGAAAATTACTAATTTCCCGCTAGACATGCACCAAGCATACTCCAAGCCAGTTCCTATATCCATATCAGAGCAAGAAGTTCAGCAGTGAAAATTACAACTTGGTGTCTATTAAACATCAGCAAACGACAAAACAGTTAATTGGTAAAACAGGGCAAAAGGCAGAAAATAATAGGGAGAAAACAGAGAAAAATGAACAGCAGGCAAAATATAAAAAGGAGAGAGGATTTAATAGCAATGTCCGTAATCTCTGTATATCTGTATCAAAGGATACTGAATTTTCAAGGGAAGATCCATTTCGCTTAAATTTGCCTGCTATGTTTGGGACAACAACAATAACAAAATCTTAGCCTAAGTAGCCTAGGAAAAAAATATTCAGCACAGAGATGGAGAGTTAATTCAGGAATCCAAACTTCTTGTTTAAAAAAAGCTGGGTATAATTTAGAAGGCTCTTAACTCTCAGATACTAACTATATTATATGAAATGACAGACTTCCACAACACATAACATCTCCTCCTAATGTTTCATCAGTTTAAACCCAATTATTTCTGCTCATTTATTTTATAACTAGTGATTTAGCTGTATTTATTTATTATTTTTCTTCCATTCCCAAAATGATGTATTTGAGATACTGAAGCATATCATATCACATCATCTCCACATCAGATGATTTAATCTGTTTTCTATTAAGTTTTCTTTCTGATTGAATCTCATGGCTAACAGTTTCATCGAAGAGATTTAAATATCTATGATAGCATTTATTTTGACAATTTTGAAATAAGAGAAGGGGAACATATTCCTCTCCAGTAAGCATGACCATTGACTGTGAGCTGCAGTTCAGCAAGCTCTGGATGTCATCAGTTCCTCACCCAATGCTTAACTGTCTATGAAGTTTCTTATAATTTGGTTTGGATTCACCGGTGTGTCATTTTAGTCTTTTAAAATTCACAGTGGAAGATCAATACCAGCAGTCAGTCTTATTTTTATACTGATTCTTCTGTTTCCTGTTTAGTTCACATAACTACTATTCCACTCTCTAACTTCTCATTAAGGCCTCTAAATTAAAATTGTTTCTGAGAATGTCCCAGGAGAGTGTATCCAAAAAG
The DNA here is from genome assembly GCF_029215685.1 of Pituophis catenifer annectens. Lineage (NCBI taxonomy): Eukaryota > Metazoa > Chordata > Lepidosauria > Squamata > Colubridae > Pituophis > Pituophis catenifer. The sequence goes on from NW_027256881.1 coordinate 183,766,043, forward strand.
ATACCATCCAAGTCTGTCCTGTAAACGCCAATCTTCTTGCTAGTGATTTGGGAATGAGAGAGGAATGGGTTCCCTAAGAATACATGATTTCATTCAGGTCTTGTCTGAGTCTAATTTTTTTTTTAATTTGATTTATATGCCGCCCTTCTCCGAAGACTCAGGGCGGCTTACAATGTGCTCAGCAATAGCCTTCATCCTTTTGTATATTTATACAAAGTCAGCTTATTGCCCCCACAAACTGGGTCCCCATTTCACCTACCTTAGAAAGGATGGAAGGCTGAGTCAACCTTGAGCCTTGGCGAGATTCGAACCCTGCAGTAATTGCAGGCAGCTGGTCTTAATAAGCTTAATAACAGGGTGCCTTAAACCCCTGTACTACCAAGGCTCTTGGTAGTAATTAGGTTTTCATATGTTCTGCTCAGGGATGCTATTCAGCAGGTTCTGACAGGTTCTGGAGAACCAGTTGCAGAAATTTTGAGTAGTTCGGAGAACCAACAAATACCACCTCAGAGTGGGGTGGGAATGGAGATTATCCTTCCCCCAGGAGTGGGGAGGGAATGGGGAATTTTGCAGTATCCTTCCCCTGCCACTCCCACCAAGCCATGCCCACAGAACCAGTAGTAAAAAAAAATTGAATTCCATCACTGGTTCTGCTTCTTACCAGTAGAAGATTCCAGTTAGTTTATGGCATTTCAAGGACCCAATTTTGTTTAATCCTGATGAGTCTTTCCTGCTAGACTTTCCACATAAACACCTAAGCACAACACAAACATGCCCTGACAACATCTCTTTTTTGCCACATACTCCTGGGGTTGTCTTCATCTTACCCATAGCCCATGAGTGAGACAGGCAGAGCCATTCTTAGCTGTACTGGTATTAAAGTAGTTTGCCCATCTTATTCTGATACCCTTCCTGATGTGTAAATGTATTCCGCTCTGTGATCTTGCAGGAAAGTCCTGAAATTTCATTGACTAAGAACAGAGATCAGCAATTGAGATAAAAACTTGCATGCCAATATAGTTTTGTGCTAATTCAAGGATGGATGGAAGGCACGTCCACTCAATTGTGAGAAATCATTCTTAAGAAATTTAAGGTCTTTAATTTAAGGAATTCAAATTGCAGAGTAAAAAAATAAAATCATATTTGTTTATACTAGATTACTATCAGGAATCTAGTATAGAATCTTGTTTCCTGGAATCTTGCTTTTTAGCTCAAGCAGTTACTAAATATATTCTGTTTTTTTAATGGTTCTAAATACTAACTGTTAAGATAATCATATGTTACTAAGACATTATCTTAATAATATCATTATGACATATTGCTATGAGATTGCTGTGGATTCTATAATCTGACCGGACAAAAGGATCTTTCTCTAGGTAGGGTGGGAATGAAATCTGGAGAAGTATAGAGCATGGCATTTATTTAATTTTATTTAGATTTTTTTTATCCTGCCTTTATTAGGTATGTTCACAAGTCAAAGCTGGGATACTCTTCCTATTACTCTTCCTTTCCTCCTTTTATTTTTCCCAGCCTTGTGAGGTTACTTTTTTTTTTTTTAATTTGATTTATATGCTGCCCTTCTCCGGAGACTCAGGGCGGCTTACAATGCGTTAAGCAATAGCCTTCATACTTTTGTATATTTATACAAAGTCAGCTTATTGCCCCCACAAACTGGGTCCTCAATTTACCTACCTTAGAAAGGATGGAAGGCTGAGTCAACCTTGAGCCTGGTGAGATTCGAATTTACAGTAATTGCAGACAGCTGGTGTTAATCACAATGCTATTAGTCTGCTGAGCCACCAGGCTCACTTGTGCTGAGACAGACTGAACTGGGCCTAAGTCACCAAGCTGGCCTTGCTGCCTAAGGCAGGACTAGATTAGAACTCACTGGTTTCTAACCTGGTGCTTTAACTACTAGACCAAACTGACTTTCCTGATTCATGACATGAAGAGGAACATTCCATGCTGCAAACTTTTATTAGAATTTCCACCTTTCTAATCTAATTTTAAATTAGAAATTTAATTTTTAATCCATTGAACTTCTTTACCATTATAGGAAAATCATGTGGAACATAGCGCACTGATCTGAACTGCAGAAGCCAACCATCATGTGATTTTTTGATCCCAGTTTCTTAAGATTTTTTCAGGAGTTTTTCCAAGTGAGTTTTGAAGATATTTAAAATATTACAATAGGCAAGTTTACCATACCTGTCCTCCATGAAGCTTATATTTCATTTGTCCTAAGTGCTGCGTGGCTCAGAGATTTTTTTTAATATACTTCGATCTCTTGATGTGTTATAACTAAATATATTGCTTTAATCTGCTATTAAAGTTATTTTTTTCCTAATGGAGAATTATTGGTTATAAAGAATGATTACTCCTTATTCTGGCATACAGTTGAGTCAGAAAAATCACCTGAGACAACATTTCAAACTCTACATCAGGAAATGTTCAGATTTTAAACTTTAATAAAAATTATTATAGAAAAAAGAAAGCTTTCATATATAGATGATTTAAAAAAAAATAATTTGAGGAAATAAAATTTTAGAGTAAAAAAATCTTATTAGTTTATACTAGATTGCCATCAGAGTATATGGAGTGTGTACTCTCCTGAAACTTCTTTTCAGTTTCAAGGAGTTACGATGTATATTGTTTCATATATAGATGAGAAACTCTTTTGCTGTTTAGTAAAAACTTATCTTCTACATCAGGAATTGGTAACCTTTTCAAATTTGAGTCACACTGAACATTGGCGGGGGACAATTGCAGTGTTCAGTAGACTGATGTAAAGTTGGCAAGGGATATAGGTGGGGAATCTTATTTTTGCCTATCTTGGTGGGGGAGCAGTATATTAAAGGATATTTGCTTTTTATCCTTTCCAACCATATGGACTATTAGAAAGCAATTGTGCAAAGGGTCATGGGGCTCTGTTCAGTGAGCCTTCTATCTGTCTGTCCATCAACAGGATAACTGGTGTGGGGAGAGAAGATGGGAACAGAAAACATCAGCTTGAAAATGGGACTATGAGGCCAACCACAATCTACAAGAGAAAAGCCCTCTGTTGGGAGAAATATCTATCTGGTTCAGTTCCAAGCTGGGAGAAAGACACCAGAGACAAAATAGAGGCTGGAAACTGATTGGAAAGAGAGTCCATTTATTGATGAACAGGACCACACATGTTTGTGGTCCTGGTGCACCTGACCACATGGAGTTGAGAGTAGGGTTTTTTTCTACCTTCTCTGAGCTTTGCACTTGAGCTTCCTGTTCCTGTGCAAGGATGTATATTATACTGCTTTCAGACTCCCATGGGGCCATGTAGGGGTTATGTAGGGGTCATGGCTGGCTCTATAGGCAAAGTACAAATGCTAGATGTTTGTCTGAGCTAAGTTTGGTTGAAGTTTGGTCTGCTCTGAGATGATGCAATGAAGGAGGTTGTGTTCTAAAAGGGTGTTGGGCAATTCCTATTATGGCTTAATGGCTTTGTCCTGGTTTGGATCTTGAGTGAGGGCTAATGCTATCGCTCTCTGCCTTTGTTCAGACTTCGCTGCAAGGAGTAATGGATTACCAAATCTTCATTTCTAAAAGCTGCCCCAGCTCAGTATCTGCTTGGGGCAGGGAGCTGGGGCTCTGAGTTTCTGTCTTCCTTAAGATTTTTTATTTCTCTTTTAGGGGAAATATTATATTATGCCTTTTTAATAGTTCCTAAAAATATTTCATTCTTCTAGGAGATGGGTGGGTGCTAACTTTCTACACCTCCCTATGCAGTTGGGGGGCAGTAATTAGGAATGTTGTTGACTGTTTCACTCTAAGCCCCTTCCTTGTTCCTTCCCAGTCACATGCCTCAGAGCAGATGAATTATTAATGGGTTGAAAACAGTTTCTAAAGTTATGTTCTATTAGTTACTCTTTTCAGTCCAGCAGAATAATAGAAGAAAATTATATAACGATTCTGATCTCTATGCATTCAGCAAAATAACTCTCTGAACACTGAATATTGGACATATTCATACATAGAAATAATATTTCAAAGTATTTCCCAAGAGAAATATTCAGAAACAGAACATTCAGAAATAGAAAATTAGGTGTGAGCTGGTAACAGAAAAATTAAAAAAACAGGCTGGACTGGTGGTGCAGAGGTGAAGAGAAAAACACAACAGAGCAAAGTTTCCCAATGTGTCCTTGAACAGCAGATTGGAATCTTGGTAACTGCTCCATTCCACACCTCCTGCCACTTTCTTTTCCAGTCACATGACCCAGAGTCATGTGCACCTCAATGCTTTCCAATGCACACAAGTACACACATGCAGATGTAAATAAATAGAAAAATGCATTTAATACAAAATATAAAGTTATAAATACAGAAATGCAGGAAATACAGGGACCACTTATTGCAGAATAAGTGATTAAATTTTTCTCTTAGATAATTGCCCATTTAAAATATTCCCTCACAAAATAAAAACAAGCAAAAATATGTCATGAATCTCCCTGACTTCTCTGTCATATCAGTTTGATCCTTCAACTTTAAAAGTCAATGCTGTAGTTTTGTAGGCAGAATAATTCCCAGTGTAATTCAATGGAATTTTCTTAAAATCTTAAAATATTAATAATTGCAGCTATTGCCTGCCTCTTCAGAAGTCAATCTGAATTTTTTTTTTGGCAATGTCTTGATTTTGCAGGAGAGAGGCATTTACATTACAAGCCTTCCAATTTATTGTCAGTCAGAAAATGCAGTAGTTGTACATTCGCTTCTGCCTTGCAGTACTTCTCACAAACCAAAAAAGCAAAGGAAGATTCATACTTGCATTTGAGATTGATTATTTTCTATGGCGCAATGTACCTGGAATTATGAAATGGGTCTGTCACCAAGCATAACTACTTGGACAACCCATCATATGGTAGAAAATAATCACTTGTACAGATGTCAATTTGGAAGCTACTGTGTGATTGACATGAGTTCATTGGACATAACTTTCTGCTTCTGCTATAATGAGCATTTCAATTTATTCCACCCAAATAATGTATACACACAAAGTTTTTGCAAGAAGATATGATTTCTTCATAACTCTTAGGAAGCGGAGATCTTTAAAGATAAACTCCCAAAACAGCTCTAAATGTTCCATTATTGAGCGACTTGATAGCATCTGGTGGTTCTGGGTTACACAGAACATTCAAGGTTATTGGATTCTACTTCAGGTATGGTTATGGGTTACAAATTGCTTTGGTCACTTTGGGCAAGTGATCCATGTCACTTTTTTTTTTTTAATTTGATTTATATGCCGCCCTTCTCCGAAGACTCAGGGCGGCTTACAATGTGTTAAGCAATAGCCTTCATACTTTTGTATATTTATACAAAGTCAGCTTATTGCCCCCACAAACTGGGTTCTCATTTCACCTACCTTAGAAAGGATGGAAGGCTGAGTCAACCTTGAGCCTTGGAGAGATTCGAACCAGCAGTAAATTGCAGGCAGCTATGTTAATAACAGGGTGCTTAAACCACTGTACTATCAAGGCTCAACTAAATATTTATTTATAAAACTTATTGGCTGCCCATCTTACCATAGGGTAACTAGGTGGCTTACAGACCTAAAAATGTATCTATACATATACACTTAAACATAAATAAATTAAAACCAAATATTAAAATCTAAGGACATGTGGGCAGGGTGGAGCAGATTGGGGAGAGGTGGGATCTGTTGTTACCCAATCAACCACCTCCACTGTGCTGTTCCCCCATTGGGGCCCCAAACCAACTGACAAAATCACATCTTTAGGCCTTTACGAAAGGATAGAAGGATTGAGACCAACCTCACATTGGGGGGGGGGCAAGATATTCCGGAGGGCAGGAACAACAACAGAGAAGACCCTCCTCCTGGATCCCAGCATCCAGAATAATTGGGTTGATGGGAACCACAGCATACTTCCTTTACCGGCACAAGTGGGATGGGCCGATCCCAGTAGGGTGAGATGGTAAATAAGTTGTTGGCTTCATTGGACATACTGTACATGTCCCCATACTGTACATTATACATACATGTATAATGGATTTATATGCCATCGGCCATGTTTTTATTTATTCATTTATTGTATCAGTTGGCTGAAAATCACTTGCAGGCACTGATTTATTATATTTTTATCCTTTTTGGGATGAATTCAAACATGGTATTAGGAGAAATTTGTTTGATATAATGGCTGCTATTCCATTTAATTCTTCATATGCAGGAAATTTCAGATGATGATATTCACTTCTATTCTTGTCAGCCTGACCAGATAAACTAATTCTATATCACTGTAAAGCTATATTAACAGAATCTTGAAAAAAAGAAAGTAAAATTCTTTCGCTGTCACCTTTACATCCTGAGAACCTAGAGAGAGTTCCTTCAGAGCTTCTTACTCTGCTCTCTATGGAGCTGAGGACTATGCTATCTCTTATCTGACAATTCCATAGGTAGTATAACTTTGCCCTGTTTCCCAACATGTTCCCCACATACCAGTGGTGGGTTGCTACCGGTTCTCCCTGGTTCTTGCAAACCGGTAGTGGAAATTTTGAGTAGTTTGGAGAACCGGTAAATACCACCTCTGCCTGGCCCCGCCCCCAATCTATTTGCTGCCTCCCAAGTCCCAGCTGATTGGCTAGAAGGAAAAAATCAGGGCTCACTTGACAAAGAGGAGGGAAAAAAAGCAAGACATCTTAGCTTTTATTTTTATTTTATTTTATTTTGAATTTGTATACCGCCCTTCTCCCTGAGGACTCAGGGCGGTGAACAGCCAAATAAAAACATCAAATACAAATATTAAAATACAGTTAAATATATATATATAGATTTGGCCCCATTAATTAAAAAGATAAACAAAACAAAACAATTAAAAACCCTTAAAAAGAATTAGGCCAGCCCGGCTTGTTGGAAAAAGAAAGTTTTAAGGGCATGGCAGAAGGCACTGAGGTCATGGATTCTCCTTATCTCAGGGGGCAACTGATTCCAGAGGGTGGGTGCCCCCACAGAGAAGGCCCTCCCCCTGGGGGTCACCAGCCTGCATTGTTTGGCTGATGGCACCCCGAGGAGGCCCGCTCTGTGGGAGCGCACGGGTCGGTGGGAGGTCGTCGGTGGCAGTAGGCGGTCTTGAAGATAGCTAGGCCCTATGCCATGGAGCGCTTTAAAGGTGATAACAAACACCTTGAAGCGCACCCGGAAGACCACCGGGAGCCAGTGCAGTTCATGCAGGAGCGGTGTTACATGGGAGCGCCACGCTGCTCCCGTCACTACCCGCGCTGCTGCGTTCTGGACCAGTTGGAGCCTCCGGGTGCTCTTCAAGGGGAGCCCCATGTAGAGAGCGTTGCAGTAATCAAGGCGAGAGGTTACGAGGGCATGAGTGACTGTGCACAGGAATCCCAATCAAGAAAGGGCCGCAACTGGCGGATCAGGCGAACCTGAAAAAAGGTCCCCCTGGTTACAGCCGTCAGATGTTCCTCCAAGGACAGCTGCATATCCAGGAGGACTCCCAGATTGCGAGCCCTCTCTGTGGGGGCCAAAGACTCGCCCCCAATAGTCAGTGATGGAGTCAACTGACCATATCGGGATGCCGGGAACCACAGCCACTCAGTCTTGGAAGGGTTGAGCTTGAGCCTGTTCCTCCCCATCCAGATCCGTACAGCCTCCAGGCACTGGGACATCACTTCAAGGGCATGGTTGGGGTGGCCTGGGGTGGAGATGTACAGCTGAGTGTCATCAGCGTACTGATGGTATCTCACCCCAAAGCCACGGATGATCTCGCCCAGCGGCTTCACATAAATGTTGAACAGGAGGGTCGAGAGGACCGACCCCTGAGGCACTCCACATATAAGAGGCCTCGAGGTCAACCTCTGCCCCCCTGCCAACACGAACTGCAACCGGTCGGAGAGAAAGGAGGAGAACCACCGTAACACGATGCCCCCCATCCCCAACTCTTCCAACTGGTGCAGCATGATACCATGGTCGATGGTATCAAAAGCCGCTGAGAGGTCTAACAGGACCAGAACAGAGGAGCAACCCCTGTCCCGAGCCCTCCAGAGATCATCAACCAACGCGACCAATGTCGTTTCCGTGCTGTGCCCAGGCCTGAAACCAGACTGGAACGGATCCAGATAGGATGTTTCCTCCAGGAATTGCAGAAACTGTCGCGCGACCACACTCTCAACAACCTTCACCAGAAGGCGAAGGTTGGAGACAGGATGGTAGTTGGCCAATATTGCCGGATCGAGGGACGGCTTCTTGAGGAGAGGCCTCACCACCGCCGCTTTCAAGGCCGCGGGGAAGTGACCCTCACTCAATGAAGCGTTGATAACACCCTGGAGCCAGCCTCGTGTAACCTCCCGGGAGGCCAGTACCAACCAGGAGGGACACGGGTCCAGTAAACATGTGGCCGCACTAAGTCTCCCCAAAATTCTGTCCACATCATCGGGAGTCACAGCATCAAACTCCTCCCAGATAACATTCTCAAGACTATTCCTCGTCACCCTGCCCTGATCTACCCAGTCAGAGTCCAAGTCCCCCCAGATCTGAGCGATTTTGTCATGCAGGTATTGTCCGAAATCCTCCGCCCTGCCTTCCAAGGGATCCTTTCGCGCTCCCAGATGGAGCAGGGAGCGGGTTACCCTGAACAGGGCAGCCGGACGATTCCCTGATGACGCAATAGAGGCGGAAAAGTAGTTAAACTTTGCCGTCTTTATCGCCACTAGGTAGGTCTTAATATGCGACCTTACCAGTGTTCGGTCAGATTCAGCGCGACTGGCCCTCCAACCGCTCTCTAGGCATCTTTTCCGGCATTTCATCTCCCTCAGCTCCTCGGTGAACCAAGGAGCCATGAGGGATCGACACCAGGTCAGAGGCTGCAAAGGCACGACTTGATCCAAAGCCCCACCAGCTGCCCGATCCCAGGCAGCTACCAGGTCCTCGGCCGAGTCATGTGCCAGATCATCAGGAATTGGCCCAAGCTCCGTCTGGAACCTATCAGGATCCATCAGGCGCCTGGGGCAGACCCATCTAATTGGGTCCGCCTCCCTGTGGCGGGGTGTAGTGGTACGAAGGTCCAGACGAAGGAGTGAGTGATCTGACCATGACAAGGGTTCCATGTCTATATCCCCTATAACAAGATCACTCAACCATTGGCCAGAGACAAAAATCAAGTCTAGAGTGTGTCCCCCCCATGAGTGGGGCCATGAACTAACTGGGTCAGGTCCATGGCCATCATGGAAGCCATGAACTCCCGAGCCATCCCAGACATTTCACCAATGGATGGCAAGTTGAAATCACCCATGACCATAAGCCTGGGTGTATCAACTGCCACCGTGGCTATCACGTCGAGTAGCTCAGGCAGGGCTGCTGCCATGCGGCAGGGAGCCAGGTACGCAAGCAGCAAGCCCATCTGAACCCCATGACCCCATCTCATGAAGAGGGACTCACATCCGGCAATCTGAGGCACAGTGGTCTCCCTCGAACCAAGACCTTCTTTAATAATAACCGCCACCCCCCCCACCCCTCCCCTGGGCTCTCGGTTGATGGTATGCTCTGAAACCTGGTGGGCACATCTCGACCAGAGGGACTCCTCCCTCCGGTCCCAACCAGGTCTCCGTAATACCTGCCAGGTCCGCTCCCCCCTCCTGGATAAGATCGTGAATGAGGGGGGCCTTATTTACCACAGACCTAGTGTTGCACAGCATCAACCGCAGGCCCAGGTCCTGAGTATCTAAGCCACCTAGTATCCGAGGGGAGCCTTGGGGGCCGGGGCGCGCAATTGCTCTCAGACAGCGAGTGCGTGTCCCCAACACATGATGTGGCCCCCTGCTCCCGCCATATCTGCCCCTCCCAACCACCGTGCAGATGGTATTTCCCTCATTGGGATAGCCCTCTGCCCCCCCCCCCATTCCCTCATCCAATGTCCTCCAAACCGTTACCCCCGTGCCGGGCTCGGCTCTGACCTTGGTGGATTACCCCCCCATCCCCTTTGGTCGTCCTCCCCGGTTCCCCTTAAAAAATTATTAAAAACCCTAATTAAAAAAACCCTTAATCCCCGCTTTGAAACATGCCACCTCTCAGGGCTCCAAAGCCCATCCTTAAGGTAGGCCTTTGATAACGTGGAAGGCCATTGCCGCGAGAGGGGGGCATCTCGCAGCGCAAGCAGGTCTGCCGAGGTATAAGCCATACATAGATGAGAGGTAAAAAGTCTGGTCAGGAGTTTGATAAATAATCTAAGGTATTGGAGCAAGATGGATCTCAAAGCCGGTGGCTGGACTCCACTGCCCTCTCACTGCAGTGGGAGGAGTCCCGTGTCATTTCATCAAGATTGGAGGTAAGAATCCAAGCCACCCTCTCACGGTGGCTAGCCAAGATGGAAAGGGCTTAGGAAAGTTAGATGGTCTATTCCTCCGTTGGTGAAAGGCAGCCACTCCCTCAGCTCCCGCATGACAATTGCCCAGACACCCTCCAGCTTGGGGCTCAAGATGAAAAAGGAGCCAGACCATAGAGGCATGATGATATTAAACCCGAGGGAGAGAAGATGTTCAAAAGGGAGGGATAACATACAGCTGGATACAATCTGGAGGCGGGGAGCCGAAGACCAAGTCAAAGGCATGGGGGGGGGGAGAGATCAATCGAGGTGACCAGATGACCAGTTTTTTGGCCGCACTCCAGCCTCTCCAACCCCCAGAACTTCATAAATCCCCCTGATTGTATCTCCCGCCTCCAGACTTCAGTCCCCAGGTCAGATGGTCTATTCCAGGTATTGATGGTAAGGCCAGAAACAAAGCGGCCATATCTCCCCCCCTTCTTCGCTGCTAAGCACCAGGCCGCCGCCACCATCGTCTCGCCATCGAGCCACAGCCACCATTGCCGCCTCAGCTGCCATCGTCGACGCCGTCCGGAACCCGGCCCCTCAGCACATCCCAGGACCACCGGGACAGCATCCAGGGCCTGGGAGGGGAGGGCCTGCTCCATGCCGCCACTGCCGCGCCCACAGCCGCCGCCACTCCGGCCTCCGTGGCCTCCGGCGCAGAAGAAGGCTGCCATCCTCCCGCAGCGCCTCCCGCGTCGGCTCCGCCCAGCCGCAATGCTCCGGAGGGCGAAAAAGCCCTCAACAGGCTGGGCAGAGGCTCCCACAACTGGGGCTGGGGCTGCAGATGGTCAAGTCAGCTCCCCAGACCCCCAAATGACCAGAAACCGTCCCATCATCGGGCGAATCTCACACGGACAGCGCCATCTTGGGGCATGTGCAGAAGAAAAAAAGCTTTAAATTGAGAAGCCAAGAAACCTCCCAACTGATCGGCTAGAACTGATCCACTCCTTGTAAATCTACCGGTGGTAGATTGGCAATTGAGGCCAAGCTGTCTGAAAGCTGTTTCCGATGCTCTCGGTGGTGGCAGAGCGGCAAAAAACTGTTTAAACTCTTGCTGTGGCACTTCAAAGGGCCATCCTACAGCTGATCAGCAGTAAAAGGCAGTGTGGTGGTAGACCCGTATGCTCCAAAAACAAACTGGTAGACTGGTACGGCTCTGCAAGCAGTTAAAAGCCTGGTAGACCAGTACCTCTGCTAAATCCTAAAGAATTGTTTGTCATATGACCATCAAACTACGCCCACAAAATAAGCTACGCCCACAGAACTGGTAGTAAAAAGTTTTTAGAACCACCTCTGCCACATACCATTACAATTCTTCTTTGCTATGTAAATCCAAATTATAATTTGATATCAGACAGAAATGGTAGGATGAAGGCAAACAGATTGAAATTTCTTCCATGCAAAACAAAGTTATTCCTGGGCAATCCAGGGCAGGTGAGGGATTCAATCTGTTATAGATGGAGTTTTATTTACCAAATTTAATTTAATTTATCGAATTTCTATGCCGCCCAACTCCCAAGGGACTCTGGGCGGGAGTTATCCTCCTCCCGAATACTCAGTTTCTTAGTTTGGATATATTTGTGGATACAGTTCTGAACTGATCCAGAGGTATATTTCCTTAACCAAACTTACTGTGCAAATTTCTGTAAGAGAAGAGCAGGCAGAGGTAGAGGAGGTGGAATGTGTCATCATTTTAGAGTCCTTGCATTGCCACAAGAGATCTAAATCCAGCCCCTCCTTGAATTCCATTGTCACTTATCTAGCACCGATTTAATTCTGACCATTAGTTGACCAGATTCTTATGTGCAGGTTTGAAGAAATCTAGGTTGCAATTTTATGAATACTTGTGATTCTTTGCACCTGACAACTTCTCTGTTCCAGGACATATCAAATATGCCCAATATGAGGCATACCTTTCATTTCTTTAATACACAATACCCGAGGCTGCCTTGAAAAATTATTTAAAAATTCTGGTTGCTCCTGAATGCCATGGCCAGACTATCATGTGGACACAATTACCAGGGATACTTGAACCTACACTGGCCATCTAAACTGCAGGCAAAATGCAAGCATCAATCATATCCTATAAAACATATTGTCAGCGTTCCAAATTAGGCTTTCTTCCAGCGCTGACATAACAAGTTGAAGCAGAAAGAGCGGAAGCTTGATTTATTGCTGAGATGAACTTTTACCTAGTTTTGTATGTACAGATAGGGTTTCCTGGGAGACGAGGATGGGGGCTGCATTCCTGTGAAAAGAACGTGCCGGGATGTAGAGATGGATCTGTATGATGGCCAATGGGACGTTGGGGGTTGGAGAGCGGAAGAGGAGGGGGTTGGAAGGAGGGGCCAGTTTGGCTGCAATTTGAGTCAGAAATGCCGGATTCTGCTATTCTTAAAAATAAAATGAGTCATTAGACAGCTTGCGCTTGAGAATGAAGTTTATTCAAGATAGCACCGAAACCTGACAGACAGCCAAACTCTCCTCCAAATCCAGGCTGGCTGAGTTTAAATCATCCCATTCCCTCCCAGACATCTGGTCGGAGGGACTATGGCTGAAGCCAAGCTATCGGAGGAAAGCCTGCTTCAAGAAACGGGAGTAGCAGAAGCGGTCGTGATTCCAGCCAACTTGGAAAATACAAAGGTTCAACTTTCTTCACCTTCCCTCCCCGCAGAACTTCAAGCAAAGAAACGTGAAGCAGATAAGTACCTGGGGACTGTGCCAAAAGCCTTAGAGACGGAATCCCCTTTTGCAAAGGTAAAAGATAAAGAAAAACCCCTAAGTGAATTGGGAAGGGTGAGCTGGGGATGGGAATGGCAGCGAAGCCCAGACAAGGCAGCACCTCCCCACCCCAGGATGAGAGACGAGGCAGAGGACTATCAACACCAGGGCTGGCCCTCCAGAGCTCAGCACAGAGAGGAGAGGGCAGAGAGGGAGGAGCCACCCCAGTTCAGAGGGAAGTTCGATGGTGACCCAGACAACCTCGCCCAATTCCTCGATTCAGCTGAGATATACATAGAGCGGTTCGGACACCTCTACCCTTTCCCCAGAGCCCTAGTGAATGCTATCTCGGAAGGGCTGGAGGGAGAAGCAAAGAGGTGGTCAGCATCACTCTACAAATACAGGGCTCCCCAGCTACAAAATGCGGATGGGTTCTTGCAACTATTGAGAGCCCGTTATGAGGAGGAGGAGGAGGACCCCTATGTGGAAGACGAGCTCAGAAACCTAATGCAGAGGGGGAAGCCTATCAGAGAGCATATCCGTGAATTCAGGAGAGTCATTGGGACACTGCCTCCCCTACCAGAGCGATTGCTGGTGTATTTTTTTAGAACAAGCCTAGATAAAAGAATTTCCCAAGTGACTGCCTATTGTGACATCCCAAACCGACTCGCTGAATGGTTCCGGGTAGCGATAAAAGTCGACAGAGGGCTGCGGGCGAGTGACACGTCAAAACCACCAGAGGGAAAGGAGAGAGGCCGACCAGACCAGGGGCCACTCAACAGACGAGAAACCCCAACATCACAGCCCTCCTACAGACCAACTGCCCCACGGAGCCCACTGAAATGCTACAGATGTGGGGGAAGCGGCCACATAGCAGCAAGATGTGGAACGCCTAGACTGGGACCAGCTCCACTGCCCAAAGCACGACCGGAACGAGGGCTCAAGCGCGTCACCCACGTACCGCAGGAAGCTCCCCAAATCCCTGAGTTTTTCGCTCATCTGACCGAAACCAGAGGAATCCCAGATGAGGGGGATCAGTTCCCTGAACCCTATGACATGGAAGACGAAGGCGAGGATGACCCGATGGTGAGTGGACCCGTCCATCCTTTTCTTTTCCCCATACGCCTAACAGCCCCCAAAACAGGGGCCCAAGAGACTTTCCAAGCCCTAATAGACTCGGGTAGCACACGGTGCCTAATCAACCTACCCACAGTTCTAAAATTGGGAATCCGAGCTAAACAGCTCAAACAACCAATTCGCTTCGAGCAAGTTGATGGGTCCCTAGTGGGAGGAACGTACGCCACACACTTGACTGAACCCGTGAGACTAGAACTCGCAGATCACTGGGAGACAATCCGCTTCATAATAGCCCCCAAGATGACAGAACCAGTCATATTGGGACTCTCATGGCTCGACAAATGGGGCCCAATCATTTGGTGGCAAGAGGGAACCCGCAGGCTGAGAATAGCAAAGGGGCCCCAACCCCTGCCGCCCCGACCAGAAGAATTCCCTCCCATGCTGAAACCCCAAAGCAGCCCTCCACTACAGAAGAAAACACCACCAACACAAGGGTCCCTCCCAGAAGGTGCAGCAAAGCAATTGGCAGCCGCACCCACCACCGCTTGTAACGCAAACCAGATCCCAAGGGAGTACCAAGACCTTGCAGGGGTATTCAGCGAGGCCGAGTGTGACATTCTGCCCCCCCCACCGCGAGACCGATTGTGCCATCGAGATTATCCCAGGAGCGAAACTACCCAAACCTAAAATGTATGCCATGACGCCCCGAGAAATGCAGGAAATGCGGGACTACATAGACAAAAACTTACAAAGGGGATTTATTGAGCCAGTGAAACCAAGGGTAGCGGCGCCGGTCATGTTTAAAGAGAAAAAGGATGGCTCCATGAGACTGGTGGTCGACTTTCGAAGTATCAACGCTGTTTGCGTACACAACTTGTACCCCCTTCCCCTCATGAAAGACATGTTAGCCCACCTAGCTAAAGGGAAGGTTTTCACCAAACTAGACCTTCGAGAAGCTTATTACCGAGTACGCATAAGGGCAGGAGATGAATGGAAAACAGCATTCAACTGCCCCCTGGGTAGTTTCCAGTTTAAAGTAATGCCTTTTGGATTGCAAGGAGCCCCGGCAGTGTTCATGCAGTTAATAAACGAAGTCTTACATGAACACCTTTACAAAGGGGTCCTCGTCTACCTGGACGATATTCTTATCTACACAGAGACCATAGACGAACATATACCCCTCGTCCGCCAAGTACTGAAAAAACTGCTACGGGCAAACCTATATGTCAAACTGCCAAAATGCGATTTCCACCAATCACGGCTAGACTACCTGGGCTACCGAGTATCAAATGAGGGGATAGAGATGGACCCAGCCAAGGTCCAATCAGTTCTACAATGGCAGCCCCCTCGCACCCGCAGACAACTGCAAAGTTTTCTAGGCTTTGCGAATTTCTACAGACAATTCATCCCCTCGTTCGCGAAGATTGCCAAACCTTTGACAGATCTCCTAAAGACAGGAAGCCCAGCGATGAAACCTCACCCGGGACAACCCCTACAGTGGGACCTGACCTGCCAACAGGCATTTGAGACGCTAAAAGGACTGTTCGCAAAAGAACCTGTCTTAAGACACCCGGATCCAGAACAGCCTTTTGTCATCCAAGCAGATGCAAGTGATGTGGCAGTAGGAGCCGTGTTACTCCAAAAGAACAACCAAGGTGATCTACAACCCTGCGCCTACACCTCCCGCAAACTCACCAATACGGAGAGGCGATGGGCGGCGTGGGAGAAGGAAGCGTTTGCAGTAAGGTGGGCCTTGTTGACCTGGCGGCACCTTCTAGAGGGAGGCCAGAAACCACTTGAAGTCTGGACTGATCATAAAAACCTAGAGGCCCTAAAAACCCCACGAAAACTGTCGCCCAGGCAAGTGCGGTGGGCACAATACTTCAATCGTTTCAATTTCGAGCTTAAGCACATCCCAGGTGGGAGAAATTTCCTGGCTGATGCCCTCTCCCGGATGCCCCAATACAACAGTGAGCGGGAGCAGGTAGTGAATGCCATCATCCCCTCCACCCAAGCTGCGGCCCAAGTGGTAACCAGACGGCAACGACGTGACCAGCAAGGCCAACTTGCAAGTGACTTAACTGCGAAATTAAAAAATGAAATGCTGACAGACCCCTGGTATCGGGACAATCAACATCTCTTGACAAAAAGAGATGAACTAGCATGGAGGGGGACAAAGCTCTATGTCCCACAGAGTTTACGCATCCTGATCCTCAAGAGGAGCCACGATGTTAAACCAGCAGTACACTTCGGGTTCCTAAAGACTCTGCACCTAGTACGAAGGCAGTTTTGGTGGCCACATATGAGAAAGGACGTAGACAGTTATGTAAAAAGCTGCACCATTTGTGCCACGATGAAGACAAGGCCAGGGTGCCTGCCTGGATTGTTGCAACCAGTAGCTGAGCCAACAAGACCATGGGAGGAGATTGCAATGGACTTTATAGTAGACCTACCGAGGAGCAGTGGAAATACAGTGATCTGGACTGTAATAGACTTATTCTCCAAACAGGCACACTTCATTCCTTGTAGTGGACTACCTTCAGCCCGTCAGTTATCCAAACTGTTCCTGAAACACATTTACCGCCTACATGGAGTCCCCAGGAGAATCATTTCCGACAGAGGGGTCCAGTTCACAGCAAAGTTCTGGAGGGAGTTTCTACGGTCCATAGGTTCATCCCAAGGGCTCAGCTCAGCATTTCACCCGAGCACCAATGGGGGGGCAGAAAGACTGAACGCTATGATAGAACAGTATTTAAGATGCTACGTCGACTACCAGCAGTCCAATTGGGCAGACCTCCTATCTTTTGCGGAGGTTGCATATAATAATGCTGTCCACAGCAGCACGGGGCTAACCCCGTTCAAAATAGTGAGTGGCATGGATTTTGTTCCCATGCCAGAATACCCGAGGGAGCCCCCTTCCTCAGTCAGTTTGACCGACTGGATGGCAATGTTGAGACAAACTTGGGAAAATGTTAAGAGGGCGCTGGCAAAGGCGGCTCAATCTTATAAGGACCAAGCAGACAAGCACCGAACTCCCCAAAGACCATTTCAGCTGGGAGAGAAAGTTTACCTCTCCACCAAGTACTTGAGACTTAGACTCCCGAGCAGGAAATTGGGCCCAAAATTTATAGGACCATTTCCTATAATAAAAATAATCAACCCCGTTACAGTGCAATTGCAGTTGCCACGGCTTTTGGGGAAAATTCACCCCGTTTTTCACAGTAGCCTTCTAAAACCTGTAGTGGGGTCCACTTTAAGGCCAATGCCACGTGAACCCCCTGGGCCCCTGGTTGTTGGGGGCCAAATGCACTACGAAGTGCAGCGGATTCTTGATTCAAGATGGCACAGGGGGCGCCTTCAGTACTTAATTAAATGGAAGGGTTACCCATTGTCAGAGGCTTCCTGGGTGAAGAGCGCAAACATCCAAGCTGATCGCCTTATAGCAAAATTCCATGCAGACCACCCGGGAAAGCCGGGGGGGTGCACAGCCAGGGAGGGGCTGATGAGACTAATCTTGTTGTGTTTTCCCTATGGGATAGGTGATGTCGCAGAAGTGAAGGGAGAGGGGCCGGATGTCAGCGTTCCAAATTAGGCTTTCTTCCAGCGCTGACATAACAAGTTGAAGCAGAAAGAGCGGAAGCTTGATTTATTGCTGAGATGAACTTTTACCTAGTTTTGTATGTACAGATAGGGTTTCCTGGGAGACGAGGATGGGGGCTGCATTCCTGTGAAAAGAACGTGCCGGGATGTAGAGATGGATCTGTATGATGGCCAATGGGACGTTGGGGGTTGGAGAGCGGAAGAGGAGGGGGTTGGAAGGAGGGGCCAGTTTGGCTGCAATTTGAGTCAGAAATGTCGGATTCTGCTATTCTTAAAAATAAAATGAGTCATTAGACAGCTTGCGCTTGAGAATGAAGTTTATTCAAGATAGCACCGAAACCTGACACATATATTGTTTGGGGCCACCTTTTGAATGCTATATTGTCTTTGACAACTTTCTTAGGCTTCATGATCCTTAGGAACACTTTGCTTTGGCAAAGCAATAATAATTTCAGTAATAAGTTTAATTTGATTTTTTTGCTACCAATGCCTTCATCATAGCTAGGGGAGTCATAAAAACTACATGTTACTGAATATTGTATATGCCTCTTGACCCATATTTTCCCAGGATAACCACTGCAAAAAAAAAATAACATACATTTCATAAAAATCATTGAAAAGGAAGAGTGCAAGGGAAGGAAATAAAAAATAATGAGATAATAATAGCAGCTTTAGATGTTAGGAAACAGTTCCCTGTAGGTTCAACTTGCCTTATTGTCTAGATTATATATGGCTTCATTATGAACAAACAAACAATTTTTTTTTTGCAGAAGAACTGTTTTCTGGAAGGCCATTTTATGTATCACATACCTTGCTGACATTTTACAATAATTTTTAACCTCTATAAAATTAATTATCTTTATAGATGACAACAAAATGAACCACAGTATGTTGAAGTATATACAATGTCTTAACATAATAATAGAGGCTTTCTGAAACAGATATAAAGGGGGAAAATTATACTGAAAGAATATGTAATCCTTGAGAATATGTTTTCTCCCCCTGTGTGAGATCATTGATAGAACATTTTTCAAGGAAATGAGAGGCACCTTTTTGGTTACTGTTTCTAGACCTAGGAACCCCTGGGCAAAGAAGGTTAGACTGCTTCTTTGTTATCTTACTATCTGCGAAGAAAAGGCAGGTACTTAGATACAAATTGCTGGATTATAATTTATAAGATGCTGCCTGTTTTACTGAGGTTCTAAAATTGTGTTTTAATTAGGTTTTAATTTAAAACAAATCTTCATTTCTAAAACGTGTCCTTAGTTTTGGATTTCACGCGTAAATGCCATTCTTTGATAGAAAAAGGATTATTTATTTATTTATTTATTTATTTATTTATTTATTTATTTATTTATTTATTTATTAAGCTTATATGCCGCCCTCTCTCTGGGAAGGACTCACAGCAATAAAAACAGATAAAATCAATATTAAGTGTTAAAAACCATTAAAACACCCCTTAAAAACCCCTTCAGTCCAATCCGGCCTGGCGAAATAACCATGTCTTAAGGTCACGGCGGAAAGAGCACAGGTCAGGGCCCACCTGGAGCTCCAGGGGGAGTTGATTCCATAAGGTAGGTGCACCCACAGAGAAAGCCCATTCCCCAGGAGTCACCAGACGACACTGCCTGGCCGACGGCACTCCAAGGAGGCCCTCCCTGTGGAAACTCACCGGGCGATGGGGAGCTGTCGCTGGCCGCAGATGGTCTGTCAGGTACCCCGGGCCTAGGCCATGTAGGCCTTTATAGGTAATAACCAGCACCTTGAATCTCACCCAGAGGGCAACCGGTAGCCAATGCAGGTTGTGCAGGAGGGGTATAACATGAGCGTGTCAGGACACTCCCATCAGTACCCGTGCGGCCGCATTCTGCATCAGCTGAAGCCTCCGAGTGGTCTTCTTGGGCAGCCCCATGTAGAGAGCATTGCAGTAGTCGATCCGGGAGGTCATGAGTGCATGAGTGACTGTGCGGAGTCACATTCAATCAATAATAAATTAAATTAATTAGTAAACATTCACAGTTAATGCATAAATTTCAGAGAGAAAGCAATTCAGGCTGTTGGAGCTCCCAGGCTGGCCATTTTCAGCACCTTGCAGATCAATCTTAAAGCTGCTCTCAGCTTTGGGCCAATGATGTGAGAGAAAACGCCTCTTAGAAGTCTTCTCAGACAACCCCAAAGGAACCTTAGATTTAGTGGCTGCAATAGCAAAGCCACCCAGCCTGGAAGAGCTTCCTGTGGTAAAGGAGCCCCTGGATGGGCAACTTGCAGGTAAATGTAGTATGATCTCCATCTCCATCTATCTACTACAGTAAAATATTTTAAATAGATTGATCAGATATTGAAAAAAATAATGGTCAATCAGCTCTCTAGATTAAAAAAACAAAACAAATCAAAATTAAGGTTTTTAAATATGAAGATAATATTCTCTCTTTACAGTTATATCTCTGGGTTTATATTTTGACTTCTGTTGCTTCCAGTAATTAATAAATTGTCTTAAAATCATTCCGGGCACAAGAAGAAAGTTATTATTTTGCATCTGTAACAACTTGGTTCCTGTTTTAGCTATAATCAATAATCTTTCCTTAATTAAATCTGCAAGATACATTTGGAATATGTTAGGAAGGGAATAGAAATACGATGTACATTCTCAGGAGAAGTTGACATTATTGAACACTCAAAACCTTAAATTAACAGGAAAAAAAGTATTTTGGAGTTCATGGCAAGTGAAGGGCCAGATTATTGCTAATCTTTTTTTGAAATTGTTTTTGCAAAAAGACAATTTGCGCTATTTGAGGGTGCTGATGGGAATATATTCAATTAAAACATCTTTTGACTTTAGTATTTGGTCCTGCTGTGTTAGTTGCAATTGAAGGTCCTAAACTATTAATAATGTGCCATTAGAAAAAGATTTTGAAGTTTTTATTCATAATTAAGTAATTTGCAAGTGGTTAAAAAAATAACTTAGAATATTTATTTTAACTAAACAATGCTTAATTTTTAAGGAATGTTAAAGATTAATTTCTGAGCCTACTGAATATTTTTAGAAAATTTGTAGCAAAGGTTGGGTTTCAACTATAGCATGTTGGAAACTATGTTGATGGTTATGTCAGAAAGGACCTTGATTGATATATTTTGTGTCTGCTTTATGTTGACCCTATTTGGCTTTAAACTTCATAAATTTATAAATAGAGAGTTAAAGAAATAAAAGTCAAATATATGAATGTGGTAATAAATCATATTGAGAAAAATTGGAGCCTATTGAAGTATAATGACCTTTGGACTTAATGCCTGCGTGATAACTGAGAAACTTGTTTTACTATAATGGAAAGACTATAGTTCAGGGGTGTCAAACTCAGTTTCATTGAGGACTGCATCAGGGTTGTGTTTGACCTTTGGGGCCCGGGGTGGACATGGCCAGCTCGACATCACTCATGTTGGAGCACCTGTGGTGGCCTGAGTGCTCTGCCAGTCTCCCAAGCTCCATTGTCAGCAACGACTACTCTCCTGCAACCCTCTGCCAGCAAAAACAGAGCTTGGGAATGCTGCCCACAGCCCTTGTGAGTTCCATTTTTGGCTGTGACAGCCTCCTGCAAATCTCTGCTAATGAAAATGGAGCTTGGAGTGATGCACACAGCTCTGTTTTTGTTGGCAGAGGCACCACGGACCAGTCCTTCAGTGTTTCCATGGCAGCTGCATGGGCCAGATCTAAGCACCCTGTGGGCCAGAATCAGACTCCGGGCCTTGAGTTTGACACCCCTGCTATAGTGTATCTGATCGAAAACTATGGATGGAATACACAATTGCACTTTCTGTTTATGAACCAACTTTCTACTGATCAAAATAATTCCATGTCATCAAGGTTGAATTTCTTGTTCAAAGTAGAATATGTTGCATATATTATTTAATGTGTATTACTTCTATTTTTTTAATTTATTGTATTTTGGTCTTATTTAATATTATTTTCTCTTGTTGTAGGTAAAAGTTAATACTATTGTTGTTGTTGTTGCTACTATAACTGTTACTGAGGCCTTAATAGGATTATCAGTCCTGTCTGCTAGAATGTTTTTACTTGTTGGTTTTATTGTACACTGCCTTGAATCAAATTTGTGAGATGTGTGGTCATTTAAATTTGATAGACAAATAAATTTCCCTGAGAACTGGAATTCCTTGAAGTCATATTGTATCTTCTGAATTCTTTGCACCCGAAGAGAGCATCTCCCACTGCTGATCTAAGCTTCATTGGTAGCTGAGCTGTCCATGCAAAAGGGGTACAAAATCCTCTGCAAATCCACACCCACTTTTCTCTGTCCAGTCACAAAAAGTAGGTCCAAGAAATGCTCTATTACCATATGCATCAGGTCAAAAATGTATTGAAAGAGTTCCATTGTTATAATATTCCTGAATTTCTGAGATGGTTCCTTTAGAGGACTTTAGCATGGATTTTGAAACCACCTTGAATTACACTCAATTCTTTGACACCACTGCTAAGACTACTTAGCTCAGTCAGAGTGCTTGATAGGGAACAAGTGAATAATACAGCAATATCCTATCTCTCCGGTCCAGTATTAGGTATATTCTTCAAAACCAGGCTAAGAACCAAAGAGTTTACTTATGCATATGATAGAATATGCACCAAAGACAAATTCCTAGTGTGTCCAATCACACTTGGCCAATAAAGAATTCTATTCTATTCTATTCTATTCTATTCTATTCTATTCTATTCTATTCTATTCTATTCTATTCTATTCTATTCTATTCTATTCTATTCTATTCTATTCTACTCTACTCTACTCTATTCTATTCTCTATAGATGAAAGCAATATTTCATCCATGGATATCTAGCTTAGATTGGTGAAGACTATCTTATTATTAGACTGCTAAACCAAAAGGCAGATTAGCCTGGTGATGTATATTTAGGGAGGTGGTGGCAGGATTAAATCATAGGGGAGCTTTCAAACATCTAACCTGAGTTTTCTTTTTCTGACTAATTCCTCTTGTAACATTTTACCTCCCCCTACCTAAAATCACTTTAATAGGAGCAATCTATTGTATTATTATTATTATTATTATTATTATTATTATTATTATTATTATTTATTGTTCTATGGTATAAAACCAACCGCAAAACTATATTTTGTGGATCACTTTCAGACCAATATATATTGAATTTCAGCTGAAATGTGGAAGTTTTTCTTTTACATTATTGCAGGAAGACCTTCTGAGAATCATTCAGCTACTTTTGTTTGCCATTTTTGTGATGAAATATGGGCATGGAGTTGTCTATTTCTTAATCCTCATTTGTAAACTGAGATGATTAATGGACCATTCCTTTGATGCATACTAGATCTTTTGTTGGAAATAAAGTCTCATTCTGCGTGTTAATTTTATTTATCACATCTTCCTGTCATTTCATCCCAAAGCTCAAGAAATGGATTTGGAGCTTATAAAAGGAGCTTATTATATTATTATTTTACAACTGCTTGAAAAAAAAAAAAAGGAAATTCAAGTCTCATAGCAAACTTTATTTGTTCTTTGCTGAAAACTCAATCCAGCTCTTCCTAATAGAAGTACTTCAGTTTGGGTTCCTGGTGTGATGGTCACTGTGGCTGCAGACACCTTCCTTGAAGCCAATCAAGCAGCATGACTTACCTGATGTGAAATCAATGGGGAATTAGAAGGCTGCAATGTAAACTGCCACTATAATAAAGTGGCAGTTTCAAAACTGTTTCAAGGCTCCCTGTGTTTCTCAGTATAATTCTTATAAAAATGAAATAATTGATTTTAATTTCGAAAGCATGGCCACAATGGAAGCCAGAACCAATCAAAAGCTGAGCTTCTGGAATGGATCATGAGAGATAAAAGGTAGTAGTAGGGAGCAACAATATTATTTTACCATCTGCTAAATGGCCATACCATCGCAACCATCAGAAACAGTAAAAAGAATAGTGAGAAAGAAAAAGAAAGGAAGGAAGGAAGGAAGGAAGGAAGGAAGGAAGGAAGGAAAGAAGGGAGGGGGGAGGGAGGGAGGGAGGGAGGGAGGGAGGGAGGAGGAAAGGGAAAGGGAAAGGGAAGGAAGGAAAGCAAAAAAAAAAAGGCTAACATAAAATATCTTGGTTCTTTGTTCATTATAAATATTCTGCATCTCTGTAAGAAAGTTCATGCCACAGTTAAACTTTTCCAGAGTTGTAAATATGAAGGACCATTACAAATTATCAAAAACATTCTCTACGCCTACAAAAAACATAAACACATTTTACTTTTCTAGTTTATACTGTCAATAGCCTTTAAAATATATATCTAATATTTCCCTTCATATATCTCTATTCAGGAATCCAATCTGCTCAGAATGTATCAAAAGCCCGTTTAGTCTTTTTAGAAATATTGTATTCTCATGTAAGTAACAAAATAGGCCTATATGACTTTGGATGAGTGGGGTCCTTCCTGACTTTAAATATAAGAGATTTTAGAGCTATCTTCTTAGTGGAAGAAACTGCTTGATGTCATTGAATATCATTCATGACCTGAGTTTGATCAGAATTTCTTGGAAAGTCTTGTAATATATTGTGGTAACTCCATCTTGTCCCAGAGCCTAATTCAGTTTCAAATTTTGTATTTGCTGTACTCTTCAGCAACTGCTTCCTTTTGTTTTTCTGCAAGCTTTATAAGCTGCACTGTGTTTCAACAGTCTTCAATATGTTCTGTATTTGATATCTGTTTGCTATATAATCAACAATAATCTTTAGCAGTTTGTTGCCTCCTCTATTTTTGAAATGTCTGTTGTACTGCCATCTCAAACAGAAGTCTTAGTTGTTTTTTCTTGTATCTTCCTAAACTGATAAACCAGTGGGTTATCTAGTTTTATTGCCCTTTTCAAAATATTTCTGTTTGGTAAAATGCAGATTCTTGTAAGTATTACCTTCCATTAAATTTAGATGTTTAAAATAGTTTTAATCATTTGTTCTGTGTCCAAAAGAGGATTCTTCCTCTTTGTTAATTTGTAATTGCTTCAGTTCATTTGTCAATAGTTCTATCTGTTTTTCTGTGCATGCTTTCTTTCCATTTGATGTCAAAGAAATATGTTGTCATTTAATAAATGTGGTTTACAATTCTAAGAGAATATTGAATTTAAGTGTTCACATGAACTAAAAAGCTTTTGCCAAACTAGTTTAACTACAAATATTCCTTCATCTATGGCATCAGATTCAAGAATAGTAGTGAAGTGTGACTATGATTTAAATCTAATTAGTGTATGCATGAAAACTACACCAATCTCCTATTTGTATAGATTGTGTTGTCACGGAATAGGAAATAAATCACACAAAGCAACAAAAGGGGAATCAAGACATCTTGTCTGCACCCTTCTTAAGCTTTATATTAGCCACATCCATTCATTTTATATAAAAACACAAAAAGTTGATTAAAGGAATATTTTGATATTTTCTCCCATTTGGCATTCGGAGGAATTTAAACTAAGATATCAGGGGCCTGAATATTCAATAAAGTAGTAGTGTGAGGCCTGAATATCTAGAAAATCTGGTATTTATGGAGAAGAATATACCACCATTTGTTGCAATGAAACAAGGTTGCTGCTTATGGTTAATTTAATATTATTGTAATATAGTCAGAATTCTGTCTCAAGCATAAATCTATATTGCTGAAGGCTGAATAGCTATTTCACTAGCACTCTTCCAATTGAAATATAATTCCTCTTTCAGTCTTATTATGAGTGTAATTTATATCAGTATAAATCAGTCTGCAAAATCCTATATTCATATTATGAAAGACCAGACATATCAGTGCTGCACCCGTGGAACAATTATGGAATCAAATATATACTTGGTCAGGAAGAGCAGGGGAAAACTCCTAACCAGAAATTACAATTGATCAATCAATTGGCTGGAGCTATCTTTACTTCAGCCTCATTCAATCAAAAACGTCCTAGGAAGAATATTTTCAGTGCCTCTTAGTGAACTTCCACTGCAACTTCATTACACTCAAAGTTTTTTGAGCCCTAGTGGCATAGTGGTTAGAATGCAATATTGCAGGCAAACTCTGCCCACAGCCTGGAGTTCAATTATGACAGGCTCAAGGTTGATTCAGCCTTTCTGAGGTTGGTAAAAAGAGGACCCAGCTTATTGGGGGCAATATGCTGATACTGAGTGATTAACCATTCAGAGAGTACTATAAAGCACTATGGAGCAGTATATAAGTCTAAGCGCTATTGCTATTTTCCTTTGTTAAAGAACATTTTAAAATGAATAAATCCTTTAGTGCCATGTTATGGTACATAGTAATGATATAAATAATGGCAATCACCTGTATTTAAAATAAATGATTGTATCTCAATTAACTTCATCAATCTTCTGAAAAAGTCTGCAACCTTTTTAGGGTGCATGCAAATACACAATAAACTTGTTAGTATGTGATTTTTACCATAGCCTAGTGAAAAAGCAAAAATTCAAACATATGTTTTAATGAAATTGAATCCTGGAAGAAATAGGAAAGGCAAGAAGATTTAAAAAAAAAAACACAACACATAATTAAGCTTTGGAATTTGCTACCACTGGATGCAGTGCTGGCAAGGAGCTTAAAAAATAGAGTTGGGCCAATTCATGATAGCCAGGGAGATCAATAGCTCACTGCCTTGCTGGCAGTGTGACTGGTTCTGAAGGCAATCTGCTGGGAGACTAGTGGGCTTCCTTGACCAGTTTGTTGGCCACTGTGAGATTGGATCTAACTAGCTTGGTGTTGGCTTTGCTTATCCCCTTTGTGTATTTCCATGAATGAAATACATTTTTCCCCATGATTGAAATACATCTTTTCATTTCCCTTGCCTCATTAATCTTTGCTCAGGCCAAGATCCCCTCTTTCAGAAATACTGTCTGTCACACAAATTCACTTTCTCCAACAATTTCTACAAAGGCCTTTTAGATACCTATACCATCTTTGATTGCCTCAGAGTTCAAAAAGGAGCAACGTGATTTATTTTTGAAGTAATTGGATATGAAAACACTAATAAATAATGGGCATGAAATGCTCTTTACCTTAAATTGGTATTCTTCTGAGAGTATCCAATTTGTTATATATGGAACTGAAAAACTAGAACACTGCCTCTCAGTGAAACAAACATCAGTAGTAATGACAATTAAGAACCACCTTCATATCTTTTCTCAGACATCAACATTTTGCCACCCTAAAGCTATATCAGTGGCCTTCAACCTAATTTTTCACGCTTGGCTTGATTTCTAAAGCCCTCTAGAAGCCATGATTTCCTCTGGCAAGATCAACATATCAGGGGATGATGGAGAAAAATCCATAAAGAACAGGATGTTGTATGGAAAAAGATAATTGGGATGTCAGAAATGGGGGGCGGGGCGGGGGAGTGAGAGAAAGAAGGAAAGTGGATGGCTCTGATTTTATCATATCACCGCAATGCCCTAAAGATTATTTGCAAGGGAGTACTTTCCTACCCATTTGGCAATTGAAAAGCATGCAAATGTGGGTAGATTAATAGGTACCACTTCGGTGGGAAGATAACAGCGTTCTGTGTGCCTTTGGCATATAGTCATGCTGGCCACAGAAATGTCTTCAGACAACACTGGCTCCCTTGGCCAAGAAACAGAGATGAGCACCATGTCCTAGAGTTGGGCTCAACTGGACAGGGAAACCTTTACTTTCTTTTTTCTTTTTAACACTTCTTAAGAGAACCAAAAGGCTGTTGGCACTGCCTTATATCCTAGTAGCAGAATAAATGTCTATATCCAAAGTCTCGAGTGACACTAAATGAAAGCATTTAGCCAATAAAGATGAGCAGGCAATCCTTTGCCATCGTCCCTGAATACATACATAATAATCTAATATACATAATTTGTTGGCTCCATACGATGCTCTGTATCGCACCAGGTAGTTAGAGCTTTCCTTTAGTACTGTTTTAAAAATGATTAGATAACAGCATTTTCATGTAAGATACCAAGTCCCAAATTCATGTTGGTTATTATATTCTGAAGCAAAATGCATACTAGGAAACTATGACTGACATCTCCCACGTCCATCTTCTCCCTCTTTCCTTCCCTGTTGATGTATTATCCTTAGTTTTCCTTAATTGTTATTCTATAAATGTTTAATAGCAAGTTTAAATACTTGCTATCTCCTCAGCAAAAGAACTTGAATGCAAGGTTGATGAATGAATTAAATGAATGAATTAAATGAATTAAAACTGCACTATCCCATTAAACACAATCAAACTTACCCTCTCTTTCTCTCCTCTACTCCACTTTTTTCTTCGTCTCTCTTTTTCTCTCTTTCTCTCAGATTAGGAATGAGCACAGAAACCAAGTGGATGACTTTGGACTGATCATTCCTTTTCAGCCTTGACTGAAAAGTTAAAAACAAACAAAAAACCCCCTCTCATCTAACATTCTGCACCAGACCAATGCAGTAGAGCCATCTTGTCCATAGCCTTCAGTGAAGAGGCTTACCTCCTGCAGTGGATTGATTTCAGATGATGAAGATGATATCTTGATAATGAATCTGCAGACTTCTGAACCAAGGTTTATAAATGTGGATAATATTCTCATGTAAAAAGCTCATGTGTGCTCATATATGGATCAACAATAATAATGATAATATTTTTGTAGTAAATAAAAGTTTTGAATAGGGTTGCTCCAATTGCAAATGTAAATTGTGAGAACTACTCTATGTGAGGGCCTGTGAACCTCAAGTTGATTATACTTTCATATCACCTCAGCATTAGAACCATGTCTTTGTAGTAGGTTAAAGCACAAGAAAGAAAGGACCAGTGAAATGCTTTGATAAAGTTAAGACAGTATTTGAAATTAATATTTTTTTAGAGGAAGAGAGTTCCTAGGTTGAACCAGTGGTGGGATTCAGCCGGTCCTCTCCTGATCGTGCGAACTGGTAGTGGCGACGACGGTAGGCTCCGCCTACCCAATCTGATGTAATGTGCACCTACTGCGCATGCGCAGAAGACCGTGCACATGCACAGATGAGGCGCGTGACAGCAGAGCGAGAGTGTGCACGAGTGCATTCACATTTGTGAACCGGCAAGGAAGGTAAGTGAATCCTACCACTGGGTTGAACTCTGCATATTAAAACAAAGTTTTCAGACAGATACAAGCATGCAGAATGTACTTCCATTTTCTGAGCCAGCTGTAAGAATTGAAAACCACAGCTATTCACTGGCAACTAATGTATGTGTCAACTCAAATTAATAGCAGTTGCCAGTTTTTGCTATCTAGAAAAGAGAGCAAGAATAGCTCCTAAAATTTGACATACTTTAGATAATCTTAGTAATTATTGTATTTAAAATTGCTCCATTTTACAGTGTTTTAAGCCAGAGGAGTGGATATAAAGCCTCAATTAGCCATTGATAGATGGACATATCTGCTTATGTTTCCCATTATTACTACTGCATTTTTCCCACACCTGATATATATGTGGGGCTTGTAACTCCCACATTTTCTAGCCAGGTTGAATAAATTTGCTTTATTTATTCAACAATTTCAAGAGCTGCAAAAGGTGCCATTATGCCATGAATTTCCCTCCTATTAAATAGAACAGGGACAAACTAAAGACAGTGCACGTATAGTATGTATGTATGGTCTTGATTAGACGTATTCTGAGAAAGATGGAGGTTTAAGGTTGCTACTTACTGTATTTTCATTTTAGAGAGACAGAACAATCTATTTTTGCTTTGCTAGTTAGTCATCCATCTGATTAAAAACAAAACATCTTGAAACATCTTCCTTATTTTCTGTATGTTTCAGGCACAGATAATTGCTTTTTAACCTAAGAACTACTTAGGTCTACTTTAACCTTAGAACTACTTTAACCTAAGAAATATAATAGCTTAAGATAAATACCTTCTATATAGAAATTCACACGAAGTAGTTTCTGCTAAAACTTTGGATGAAATTAAATCTGTAAACTTCTTGATTTCTAACCTGAGCAAGCTCCGTCTCCAAGGGCTACAAGGATGAAGTCCTGCCTGCTGCTTGAAGTGACACAGCAATCCTGGTATGACCTAACTATTACCAATGAAAAGGAACTTTTAAAATGACTTGAAATCACCCTGAAAAGCAGTAGAATTTGATCACTTTATCACAATGGTCCCCAATCTTTCCCTCTAGGTGGACTGGTGGGGGGGATGGTTATGTGCGAGCGACAGGTGCAGGAGTGCATGCAACTCCATTTGTGCAACCTCGTGCAAGGGGAACTGTATGAGAGCGAGCACCTTCAGCCGCTGTTCACACAAGTGGAGCTGCGTGTGCACACGTGCCCAGTTCCGAATGGGCCATGGTCCAGTCATGGCCCACGGCCTAGGGGTTAGGTTTATCCTGGTTTATCACATTCATGTTTCAAGTCTCAAAACCGTGCAAAAACAAATGTGAACTTAAGTCTATTCTGTGTACTGCATTTAAAGGCCATGCTTTTAAGATCCACGTTTAATGGAACTATGAATAAATACATTTTTTTTTAAAAAAAATGGATAAATTGATTGGTAGTCATTTAAACTATTTTTATACTGGCACGGTAAGTTTTTGGATTCCTTGAACTCTCTTTACAAAATAGTGGTCATGAATTTAACAACATACAAATCAGGAATTTAATATTAAATTCAGAAGACCCTTGTGATATAACATCACTTCACCTTTTCCTCCTAAAATAGCTGCTTTCATAAATCACAAATAAATCTGGGAGTCAGCAAGGATCTCTCCTTTTCCTCCCCAGAGTCATACATTAGAAGGAGAATTAGCAAATATAGTTTGTGGTTCTTCTGACTGGGAAAAAGAAATAGTTGTGATCAGTGGTGAGATTCAAGTAATTTAACAACTGGTTCTCTGCCCTAATAATTTCTTCCAACAACCAGTTCACCGAACTGCTTAGAAAGTTAACAACCAGTTCTCCTGAAGTTGTGCGAACTGGCTGAATCCCACCACTGGTTGTGATGATCAAAGCTATAATCATGCATAGCCAAACTCCATAATTAGCAGATGGTCAGGGAATGGTCATATAAAGCCAGAAGACCAAAGATTTACTGAAAAGTAAATGCATCAAACATTGTACTGTTAAAACTATGCTATTTGCTAAACATCACTGGTTATTTCAGAAAATTAATTTTTTTAAGATAAGGTAAGGAAAAAAAAATGAAAATATCCATTTGAATCAATTTAAATGGCGCAGTGGTGCAGTGGACTAAGTGCTGTTAAAGTAGCACTTAATTGCCAGCTGCCTGCAATTACTGCAAGTTCAAATCTCACCAGGCTCAAGGTTGACTCCGCCTTCCATCCTTTCGAAGGTAGGTAAAATGAGGACCCGGATTGTGGGGCCAATAAACTGACTTTGTATATAAAAGAACACCGCTTGGGGGGGGGCAAAAGCCCTACTAAGCAGGTATATACAAAAGTATGAAGGCTATTGCTTAACGCATTGTAAGCCGCCCTGAGTCTCCGGAGAAGGGCGGCATATAAATCGAACTAATAAATAAATAAATAAATTTACAAATTCAGCAAACTCATCATAATGTAGATTAATAATCATTAGAACAGCAGTACTGATCTATTTAAACCTTGATACATAATTCTTTATCATTAAAGATAAACTCAACAAAGGCTACCTGAATGCAGCTTTTATTATTTTTAATCAGTAATCTCTGGTTTGATTATATGAAACACTGAAAAATCTAGCAAATGGTCCACCAAATGGTAGAAATGGAAACAGAATATCTGGACAGGTTACTGATCACCACAACATGCCTTTACTGATTTTTAATCAGAAGTAACAGAATATCAAAGTTGGAAGGGACATTGGAGATCTTCTAATCCAACTCCCTGCTCAAGCAGGAGTCCCTCTATCATTCCAGACTAATTATTCCAGTTTTCCAGTCTTCTTCAAAGCCTCCAGTGATGAGCACCCATAACTTCTGTTCCACTAATTAATTGTTCTTACTCTCAGGAAATTAGTTCTAGGTTGGATCTCTCTTTGATAAGTTTCCATCTGTTACTTCTTGCCTTGCACTGAGGTGCTTTGGAGAATTGGTCAATCTCTTCTTCTCTGTGATAGCCCTTCAAATATTGGAAGACTGTTATCATATTATCCCCAGTTCCTGCAACCATTCATCATGTTTTAGCCTCCAGACCCCTAATCATATTTTCTTTTCTTTTCTTTTTCTTTTGTTTTGGATTTAGAATTTCATTAATGTCTCAGTGGCAAATAATGAGGCAAAAGGCTAATCATATGACTTTAAAAGTCATAGGCACTTTGGAGTGTGACAAGCTCAGTGGCTAAGACACTGAACTTGTCTATCAGAAATGTCAGCAGTTCGGCGGTTCGAATCCCTAGTACAGGTCTTCTGCGTGAGCAGGGGGTTGGACTAGATGACCTCCAAGGTCCCTTCCAACTCTGTTACTGTTAATTTGTAGATCAAGTGACACCAAAGATCTCTTTTATGGCTAAATTAGTTGGATCAGACCAGTGGTGGGATTCAAGTAATTTAACAACCGGTTCTCTGCCCTAATGATTTCTTCCAACAACCAGTTTGCCAAACTGCTCAGAAAGTTAACAACCGGTTCTCCTGAAGTGGTGCAAACTGGCTGAATCCCACCACTGGATCAGACTGATAAACTGTTGGGCTGTTACATAATGAAGATTAAGGTTAACTTTTTAACAAGATAACATGGTAAATTGCTCACAAGTTTGGCAATGGTGTAGTTGTCACGGTCTACTAAATTGTTTTGGGAGACAATCACCAAACCATCTCTCCACCACTGAGCACAAAATAGTCATAAGGAATACAGGAGAATTGTGCTCTACTCACTTTATTACAGGAGGAATCATTCTCCTGATCTGAAATTGGGGGTGGCGGGGGGGGGCATGAAATACAATTTATGGTGAGATGTAACATTTGCTTTTGGAGTATCTAGTGTAGGATTAGCGAATCGGCTCTCTGCTGTTAAGTGTGGGTTCCTTCCTTCGAAGCTTCCTCCTGCATGCATGGATCTAGTTTTGTGCACCTTCAAGATGATTACTGGCATTGGCAGGACTAGAACATGGGAATGCATATGAAGCTTCAAATGGGAAAAAAATAATAGTACTGGTAATAAAAACTGTCCTTTCTTTGTCAAAGAAGAATGTTTTAATGTTACATTTTAATAAAACCCTCCTTTATTTTAATGAAATGGCCATTGAGTTACGGTACTTTTTTATTATTTATTTTTATCTGTTACATGTATTTGCTACCTATCTTGCTGTGGGACTGTATTATATATTTTATAATTATCATTATATACTGTATTATATGTATACTATACTAGTAAGAATTGGCTGCATTGTTTTGCCCAGTATAGCTTAGCGGCATAGAAACTGGGTACAGATGAAGCCATCATAGCTTCTGAGCCACCATGCTGAGAGCAGCCACACAGACATGCACAACCCCCCTCAGAGGATTGATTGTGGTGCAAAACTGAGATAGGACTGAGAAGTCCTGCAGTGGGCATCCTATGTAATGGGTGAACTGGTTTTTGCTTAATGGATTATATTAGGTGTCACCTGTAGAGATGCCATGATATCTCAGAGTGATGGCTAGCTGGTGATGATCTTTTTGTTTTCTTAAACCAAATTCTTATAACCTAAGAGCTGTGGTGGTGCAGTGGTTAGAATGCAATACTGCAGGCTACTTCTCCTGGCTGCCGGCTGCCAGCAGTTTGGCAGTTCGATTCTCACCAGCTCAAGGTTGACTCAGCCTTCCATCCTTCTGAGGTCTGTAAAAGGAAGAACCAGATTGTTGGGGGCAATATGCTGACTCAACTGTAAACCACTTAGAGAGGGCTGTAAAACACTGTGAAGCGATATGTAAGTCTAAGTGCTATTGCTATTATTAAAAGATAGCTGCTAATTTGTTTTTAACTGCCTCTCATTCATTAATAAAGGAGGGAGATTCTTCTCTGTCTCTCTCATCTATCTCTATATTCTTTGTCTATCAATAATCTCTCTCTCTCTCTCTCTGACACCTCTAGACATAAATAAATGAATGGAAAGCAGTTCAAGAAGTACTATTGGCCCTAGAAATATTTCAGGACAAATCACAAATGACATGTAAGTCACACACTCAGTCACATTTTCTAGGCAAAGCAAGTAACCAACCATGAAGATTTGCAAATGAAATCTTTCAAAAAGTTATCAACTTGCTTTGTGTGGCTGATGCTTTTGTGTGACTGCATGCATGTTAGCAAAATAGATGTTTGCGTTTGAAAGATGAGACCCAAATGAGATAGACCTAAAGTGGCAGGGTGTAATGACATTCCTTTTAATGACATTCATTAAATGCCATTCTTTCTAAGTTCAGTCTTGAAGATAATAGGGTCAGACATGGGGTCAGACACTTTGTCAGAGTACATTTACTGAAATTAATAGGCCAATGGTTTTTAAATTAGTTGTTATTACTTTAAAACCATTGATTTAAGGTAAAATTGTTGGATTTTATTATGAAGTCAGGATTCAATCTTCAGCATGTATTAACTCCAGGAATAGGCTCCTCTTTAGAAGAGATGTATTATCTGTATTGTAGCTGATAATGGTCTATAAGAAACAGTAACTCTGAAAAACCCTTCTGTACAGTCTAGAGACCTTCTGCATCAGCTATATGAGGCTTCTTTGTCGAAAGAATTCCAAATGCCAAATGCCAAATTCTTTACCTATTTCTGCATCTGTTCCCTCCTCTTCCAAGTCCCATCTGTTGGGAATAAAAATGGGGTTAACCCCAAAATAAATGTGCTCATCAGAAGGCATGAGATGGAAGCTTATATACATAGCTACAGTGTGGGCTATCTGCAAACATATAAGCTCAAATAGTGTTGGCATGAAACTCCACAATACTTTCCATAAGAAGAAACAGTTAAACTGGGTTTATTACACAATAGGTGTCTCTTTAGTTTTATATAAAGGATATTGTTATATTGATGGGAGATGGCTCTTTTCTTGCCAAAAGTAGAAATGGAGCTTGACTAGGTTCTTATTATTATCTTTAATAACATTAGACATTAGGATGATATTCTGGAGTAAAGTGTTATTGTGAAGTTTGATTTGGTACGTAATTCCAAATATTGTTTGGCACCTATAATCAGCTGGGAGACGTTTAGGGCACTTTTTAATATAAAGTTTATTTAATTAGCTTTTCTCCCAAAGCCTACCTAATAAGGATCTAGGAGAGCTGGTATGTTTAATAAAAGGTTATGCTTTGTTTGAGAGCTGTTAACCAAAAAGGTAAAGGCAAAAAAAAAGCTTCTTTGTACAATAGGGGGAGAATTATAGAATGAACATATGGGGGATAAGAAATGGGTTAGGGTTAGGACTTTTATCAAGGCTACCTTGGATCAAATGAATAAAGAAGATATATTTTGCAGGAACAGAATAACTCCATTTAAATTCCCATTCCATATAACTCCATACAAGGAAGCATAATATAAACCTAATGATAATGGGGAGAAAAAAATATTTTTAAATTTGCAAAAGAATGCCCAGGCTATTATTTGAATATTTGGATATTCAAATGAAAGACATTTAAAGACATCTGGAACCCAAAGGGATAATATGAAGTTTTCAAATGGATTTCTGAATTCTTCTTTTTCTAATTGGCCTTCTAATTCTATGAAATGTTGCTATGTGTTTAGAGCTCTGCAGATTGAGATAGTCATCTAGAGGTTCAATGCATGGGTGTCAAACTTGATCATGTCACGTGATGTATTGTGACGTATCACGACGGTTTTTGCCTTTGTGAAGCTGGGGTGGGTATGGCCTACATGTGACACATCCGGCCCGCAGGCCACCAGTTTGACACTCTATTCTAGTGCATGGCAAGGGAAAACAAAACTAAATATACAAAACAAGGATTGATGATCTAATATTTGAACTGTATTTTTTTTCTCCTCATGTGTTTTTTATTGCTCATGGATATATGAACAATTCTTTGTATGGACAGTAGTCAACATAAGGTTACTGTTTCCCCAGTTTTCCAACTACTGAGGAATCTGAGGGACTTAGTGCTCACTTAGAAAAT
This sequence comes from Pituophis catenifer annectens, assembly GCF_029215685.1. NCBI lineage: Eukaryota > Metazoa > Chordata > Lepidosauria > Squamata > Colubridae > Pituophis > Pituophis catenifer. The sequence continues at coordinate 183,801,878 of NW_027256881.1, forward strand.
GCTTCCCTTGCAAGGGGTTGCTGGAGGAGGATATTAGTATTTATTTACAAAGAGATTGTATAGTTAGAGACACATCTTGACAGTCAAACTCACAAAGATCTTGAGGTACTCTCTAAGAAATTTCTGTTTTCAAAATTAATGAGCCCCCTGAGTCAGTTTTTTGTCATCTTATTCAGGCATAGTCCCTGTGCAGAAATGCTAAACACAAAAAAGGAGAAACAGTAACCAACATAATAACTTCATCTTTTTTCCTTCCCATCTGCAGTGGAAAAGCTTCTATACTTATAGAGATTATTTTCAAAATTAGGGAACATTGGAAAATCAGGGTCCTAGAAGCAGTGGTGAAATCCAATTTTTTTTTACTACCTGTTAAGTATTGAATAGATGGGCACGATGACCAATCAGGAGCCAGTAGCTACAGCGGGAGAATTAAACGTGTGTCAGTGGCTGAAGCCGCGGACAGCTCTGTTTAAAAGGAGCTGCCACTGCTTGCATTGCCATTGCTGTACTGGAGCTGAATAAAGCTGTTTAAACTGCCGAACATGTCCTGCATCCTCTGTCTGCACCCACTACTCAACACTACCGGTTCTGTGGGCATGGCTTGGTGGATGTGGTGTGGCTTGGTGGAACATGGCAGGAGAAGGATACTGCAAAATCTCAATTTCCACCCCACTCTTGGGAGAAGGATATTGCAAAATCTCCATTCCCACTCCACTTCGGGGCGAGCCAGAGGTGGTATTTGCTGGTTCTCCGAACTATTCAAAATTTCCGCTACTGGTTCTCCGAACTGCTCAAAATTTCTGCTACCTGTTCTCCAGAACCTGTCAGGAATGTGCTGGATTTCACTCCTGCCTAGAAGGCTAAAGAAAACATCCAAGGTTCTGCCTTGGGCCTAGTGCTCTGCAACATCTTCATAAATAATATAGATGAGGAGATTGAAGAGGTATGCATCAAATTTGCAGATGACACCAAAGAGGGAGGAAGAAATAGAATGTTTAGCTTCCCTTATTTATTTACTGAATTTTATATCCACCCATCTCATTTGCATGTAACCTGCATCTTAATAAAAATAGAAACTAATAATTCACACAATTCAACCAATTAAAAACAGTGAAAAAACTCCAATAACAAAAAGAAAGAGTATACTCTTATATAAGTCATTTAGCAGGCTCTGTACTTCAGCACACTTTGACCACAGTATTCTGAATTGTGACTACAATTGGTCACTTAAGGCTTAAAGACCTTGGTGCCACATAAATTTTAATTCTCAAGATTGCAATTTCAAACAATTGTGATAGTCCTTTCTATCTCTTCATAACAAATCCAAAAGTGAAGCCAAGAGCATTCTACTTTTCCTCAAGCAAAAATCTACTTTTATTCAATCTGCTTACATTTTCTTCACTTCACTTCTTCATTATTTATTCCCTGTGTCCAGTTATCACTAGCTTCCTGGGGTCATCACTGCCATCCAACCCCTGATATTTCTCTGGCACAGAGATGAACAATCTTTTCCTCTCCAGGGCCTACACTGCAAATTTGGGGGCAGATAAAACTGGGTGAAATGATGACAATATGGATTTATCCAGGCAGCTGGTTTAATGTGCTTTCATCCAAACTATCAGATAGCACAAATGTATAGCAACACAGTTTACCCTGTCTCACAACTGAACTCTAATTTGCACCAAGATTAATACCACCTGCATTTAGATGACTACAGAAAGTGATAGATTGGGACCTCTATATTTAGGCCCTATTTTTTTTTCTGCACTGATTTGAAGGCATGTTGCTTTTGAGCAGTGTTTCTCAATTGACTTTAAATCCCAGAATTCTGACTGGGGAATTCTGGGAGTTGCAGTATACAATGAACATCTCAAAGTTATGAGAAAGGCTGAGAAATATTACTTTAAAGAATTTCTGGTCTGCTTCTATTCTCTGGCATTCTTGTGCCTGTTTCTTAAAGAGTTCCTTAAAGACATCCACTTTCTAGTGATCTTGGTGGTGCCACTTCTCTTCTGTCAATGTCATATTGATCAAGCAGCACATATCATAATGCATGGGTGTCAAACATACGGCATCACATTGTCATCACATGATGTTTCCCAATGTTTTTCCCCTTCGTGGAGCTGGGATGGGCATGGCCTGCGCATGATGCATCCAACCCTCCGGCTGCCAGTTTGACACCCCTGTCATAATGGCTAGGGAAGACGACAACAACTAGAGAGGAAGAAGCAGGCCTGCAAGACTCAAAAGCAGCAACTCAACAAATGAGTCTCTAGCCAATGACACTTCATCACCAGCAAAGTGAGATAGATCATGATTATAACAAGTCTGGTATGAAGAAGACTTCTTCCACATGAGATGAGCAAATAGGAAGCTAGCTGGCCTCGAATGTGATCTTGGGATAAGATAAAAGTTACAGTATGTGGATATGTCTTTAAGATGCATTCAGTGAGGCATATTGCAGGCAGAGTTGGAAAAAATGTGTGAATGTGCCCAAGGTGGGTTAGATTCAGTGCTGGGATTTAGCCGGTGTGCATCAGTTCGGAAGAACCAGTTATTAAATTACACACCACTACCTGGCTATCAAAGTGGGCACTGTGCTGCAATGAAGAAATGGGCATGAGGGAAGGAGAAGGCCGCTTTCCCTCTTTCTTCTCCCTGCTCCTCCTCCTTCCCTCGTGCTGGCCATTCCATTGCCTGTTTCTCTATTGCAGTGCAGCACAGCACAGCGCCCAGCATCCACTTATAGTGGGGGTGGTGGTAATTTTAACAACTGGAGACTCATCCTGCATATGTGGCTGAGCAGGAGGATGGGATGGGCCATGCCTCCCATGACACCCAACTTGACTCTGGGACAGTGGTGGGATTCAAATAATTTAACAACCAGTTCTCTGCCCTAATGATTTCTTCCAACAACCAGTTCACCAAACTGCTCAGAAAGTTAACAACCGGTTCTCTCGAAGTGGTGCGAACTGGCTGAATCCCACCACTGCTCTGGGAGAACCGGTTGTTAAATTATTTGAATCCCACCACTGGTTAGATTGTAACACAGTGAAAAGAAGAATTGTACTTTTGGGGGGGGGGCTGTTTGTTTCGTTTAGGGTTTTTAGAAGAAGAAAACATATTCTGAGTTTCAGCAATCGTATGATGAAAATTTAGGGGGGCGGGAATGGGAAAGGGCTCTGTTGGCTATCATTTTTTTAAAGGCTCTAGGAACAGTATACTGTATACTCTTAGGAAATTGGGAATTGACAGACTGGATTTTATCATAGATTTTATCTGTTATTTGTTATTTTAATCCATAATATTTTAATTGGATATTCACTGAGTGTTTTTTATTTGTTCTGGTCTCTGGTCTATGACTGTAATAAACTGATTTGAATATACTCTTAGAACTCCAAGTTCCCATCTCTGCTTCGGCATTATTTTGTCTTCCATGTGCACAATCATGTTCTAACCTCTCTCTTACTTCTGTTTTAAGATTAAGATTTTGGAATATTTGCTCTCACTTATTAGAGAGGGGCAGACTAGTTTAAATCACTGTCTCCCTTTTAGAAGAGAATGACTGCTTTTCCCATGCTTTTACTTTGCTACTTTGTATACAATAAACATGTTAACCATACATGTGAGTATGGTTTAAGTATTAGGTACAAGTCTGAGATAATCTCCAAAGAAATACAGTAAATAAAAAGTAATTATTTCCTAGGATGTAGATCCCTGCTACACCTCAGTATAAAACATCCTTTAGACCAGTACCCATCTATCTTTCTCTCTGTAATGGTATGTCGATATGACCTTGGGAGAAAGTAGGAAAAGCCACTGACTAGACTATGGTTAGATAAAAGATAGCTGAACCCACAAAAGAAATGGGGGCATGCCAAATCTCTCAGAAGAGTCTTTTCTTAATTTTTTGGATTGTAAAGATGAGTGAGGAGAAATGTACTTACCAGACTTGAAAGATTCAGTTAATATAATATTCTGTTAATAAAACCTTACTCCTGGATATGCCTCTTGCCAGGACTAAATCAAAAGACTTAGTCTTTTGACTCAGTCTTTTGACTTTTGTTCCCCCCTCCTCCCACAAACTCTCATGCACAATGACAACAGAGAAGTGAAAAATGGCATCATTCTCAAATTGTTCAGACGTGAGCCAAAGCAAATAACCTAGTGAATATTGAACCGCACATCAAGGGAAAGAAGTACAGGAATCAGTTTCTAACAAAGGAGATTGTTTACAGCAGAACACTTTTCTTTTGAGAAAGATCGTAAATGTACCACAAGTCCCAGTTCCTAGGACTGTATTCAGGAGAGACCAAAAATATTCGGCATAAAATGCATCTTCTTGGCAACATATTGTACAAGAATTTCTATTTAAGAATTAAATGTCAAAAGCATAATTAAATAAGTCTTCTGCTGCATGTTGCAACAACCTTATATGGCTAGAGTTGGCAGCTCCCTCTCGCTATCGTATGTCAAGGGTCCATCAGGAAATGAACCAGATATGCATTTGCAGAATACTGCCTACCCATAGACTGTAATGGGACATGGTGAGAACAGTCAAGCAGTGGAATGCCATGCCTTCAGAAGTTGTGGGTGCCCCATCACTGGAGGTTTTCAAGAAAAGATTGGACAGCCCTTCTCCGAAATGGTATAGACTCTACTACTTGTGCAGGGAGTTGGACTATTTATTTATTTATTTTATTTTTATTTATTTATTTTCTCAAGCATATATAAGATAACAGCTATAAGTATAAACATATATAAAGCATATGTAAGATAACAGATATAAGTGTAAACATGATTATGAATACATGAAATGGATATGAATAAATGAGGACATTAGGACAGGGACGATAGGCACATTGGTGCGCTTATGCATAAGCTTATGCTTATGCATGCCCCTTACAGACCTCTTAGGAATGGGGTGACGTCAGAGGTGAAATGCTCCCGATTCAGACTGGATCGCCCGATCCGGTAACGATGGAGGCGGGTGGTTCAGAGAACTGATAACAAAAATCCCTGCCCCCCCCCATGCCCAGCTGAGCTGCACAATCATCAGAGGCTTTTTTAAAAAAAAATTTAAAAGCATTTTTTCTACAACCTCTTCGGCCGAAAAAATGCTTTTAAAAGTAAAAAAAAAAAAAAAAAAGCCTCTGATGATCCCAGCTGAGTTGCCTGATTGGCAGAGGCATTTAAAAGAAAAAAAGCTTCTGCCGATCAGGCAATTCAGCTGGAATCGTCACAGCCTTTTGAAAGCATTTTTTACAACCTCTTCACCACCCCCACCACCAAGCCATGTCCATAGAACTGGTAGTAACAAATTTTAGATTTCACCACTGGGTGACGTTAACAGTAGAAGTCTAAGGTTAAAATTTTGGGGGTTTGGGGAAGAAACCACAGAGTCAGGTAGTGCATTCCAGGCATTGACCAATCTGTTGCTGAAGTCGTATTTTCTGCAATCGAGTTTGGAGCGGTTTATCTTAAATTTCTATCTATTGTGTGCTTGTGTATTGTTGTGGTTGAAGCTGAAGTGGTCATTGACAGGTAAGATGTTGTAGCAGATGTGCTACGCTTAGGTCAGATTGAAGGTGGTGTAGTTCTAAGTTGTCTAAGCCCAAAATTAGATGACCTCCAAGGTCCCTTCCAACTCTATTATTCTGCAGTATATTCTATGTTCTATGTGCATCATGCCCAAAAGATGCCACTTAAGAAAGAAGGAAAAGGGGGAAAGCAACTGTTTTCTTGATAGGTCTGGTAATAAAGAAGTGTGGGAGAAAATTTCCATCAAAAGTATGAACTGGGAAACAAAACATAATTCAGGGCTGTCCCATGAATCCTGACACTGATTTTGTGCCTGCCAAGGCTGTATTTCAAACATTCAAAACCCATGACCTTATGGGTGTATTTCCATTTAGAGATTATCTGATATTATCTTCTGGAACATACTAGCAGAAATTATCCTCCCTCTCTAAAAAATAGAGGTACAAGATGCTTCCTGGTGCAACTAATTTCATTGAGAGGGGGTCATCAATAGGAGAGTATTCTCATCCTTTGACTTTAATTTCAAATAAAACTACAATACTTCAATTACACACTTTTTCAGAACCAGAACTCTGAAGTCCAATATTTTGTACTTCAACTCTGCACACACCTATATTTAGCAAGAATGAATATAATTTAGTAAAAGAATAAATTCTTTAGTTTTGTCCTCTTAAGGGGACAGAGATGGTGATACTGGGGTGTTTTTTTTTTACCAAAAAAATAAAAACATTATTTTTGTTATGCTCTTACTGTCTGTGCCAACAGTTTTAAGATGAAATATCAGCTGAACAGGATGATGTAAAACTCCTATCACACATAGCAGTTGGGCTACTATGAAAAAATAGCATTTTTTAAATGCCTGGGAATAAAAGTTAGAATGGCTGTATATATTTTATATTCCTCTAACTGTACACTGAATGCAGTTTTGAATTCACATACAACATACCCCAAATGATTTTTTTTTTTTTTTGTGGTCAGCAATAATTCAGGGAAGAACTAATAATCTCCTTCCAAAACCATTTTCACACAATACAATGGATAAGGAAAAGGCTTTTCATCCTGGAATCTGAAGAAACAGAAATACGGAGAGAATGGTTGTCCACATAAGGAAAGATGCTCAAATAAAAGATTTGCAGAGTGAATGGAAAAAAGATTGTGGCCATCTACTTATCTGATAAAAGTGTCTGCACAAAAAGAGATTTTTTTCTTTTATAAGAAAGAGCCCTGTGGGAAAGTGAAATATATAGAAGAGGTAAATGAAATCTTTTCCAATTTCATCCCAAAGGAGCATTAACAAGAAAGCAGATCAGAAAATATATCCCCTAAACCAAGCAATTCTGGAAGTCTTAGTCCCCATCACTAGAGAGACTGGGCAATGGAATAACTGCAGGGTTTACATCATCACAATTAGCAAGTCATTAAAGAACGCATGGATATGTTGTTTTGATGGGGATGTAAAATAATTTCCTTGGAAAGCAACATCTGAATGGCAGGTCCAAAACAGTGCTCTGGATCAAAAGCCACCACGAATGTTATTATTATTTTCTTTGATCAAACCACTGCAATTTACAAGCTTATTAAAATAAAACTTAGATAAGTGATTTGAAGAAGGCGTGCTAAACGAGATGCATGCATTTGATGAATGACTAGAAGGGATCATTTCAATCTTTCGTAAGTGATATCTATTGGTAAGATAAAATCAAGCATTTTCATTCTGATCTTTGGTGGATGCTCAGTATGGTAATGTCCCAGCAATGTCATTTTATGGGCTCTAGCGTATATCTGCTTGAAGACAGAGAGCTTCAACAAAATTGAAGAAAACTCAATTGAAGTTTGGAAAAATATGGAATCTTGAACTGGAGGTCTGGTATACATTTTTAAGTATAGAGAAAAAAAAAGAAAAGATAAGAAAACAGATTAAAAAGAACAGAGCTTGCTCAGAAGAAATTATATTCATGTGAAGACTCTAATAAGTTCTAATAAGATTATACCACTACATCCTATTCTTGTTCCTCTGTCCCAATTTATTTGTTTTCTGAAATGAAAACAGCAAAAACCTATGTATTTGGACCTGATTAAGCTTGTTATGATCTAATCCATAGGGAAAATTGCATATTAGCATCCAGACCTTGAGCTACAACCAGGAAGATCAAAGCAGATATTCCTATATTTGTGAAATCCATAGCAGTTGAAAGATGAATTAGTAGGATTGAAGGGGTTGATACAGGCCATAAGCAAACAGTGTATTATGCCCCAGAGTCATCCAGTTCATTGTCCTAAAATTCAGTTATGTAGTTAAACATTATAGTTTACCCAGCTTTCAGTCTCTATGATTCTTAGAAAATGTACCCTGAAGATCTCTAGACCTTCTGTCAACACACTGTATCACTCATGGAGACATTAGGACTCCCACAAGGGCCAGCAACCACCAAATATAATATCCTCAGTGTCCTTTTGTGTTTATAACAAAATGTATTACTTATTTTCAAGTTCCATCTGGAATAACTGGTTGACAGAAGATTACACTTTGTCTATATACCTCTTTTACTACAAGCTATAAATCATTTCAAACCATGAGTGTATAGATAAGAAAACAAGTGAGTTTGCCAGATGCCATGAAACATTAAGGCTGACATTTTGCTGCACTCAGCATAGAACTATAGATACCGAAAGCATCATTTGGAAAGAAAGATTCTGTTGACAGTGATTCAAGTGACATCACAAAAGTGAAAGCAGAGCTGCTATCATGGATTAATATCATGAGAACAAAAGTAAAATGTCTGATTGAAATAGTTGCCTGACGCGCATGCTTTAATAGTCATTGTGTGTGATTGATTTTGAAGGTCCCTTCTAAGAACTTAATCGTTGCTTTAATCAGTGCATTAGTAGTGCCCAGATAAATTTCTGTTTCTTTTTAACTCCTGTACTGGGAGAAGAAGGGAGAAATAACTGAATTTAATTGATCAAGAAGGGAAGTTTTCATCTAACTTACACACACATGTGATTCCCTGAATATTTCCTGAGAAGCAAAAAAGGCATAGAATCAGCAGCACATAACATTTGAAGTTTGTGGCTTGTACCTAAAAGAGCTCTATTGCTTTGGATTAAAGATCTCTATGTTGGTGGATTATTTATTTATTTGTTTTTTTTTAAATAGCAATAGCATTTATTTATTTATTTATTTATTTATTTATTTATTTATTTATTTATTTATTTATTTATTTATTTATTTGTCATATTTCTATGCCGCCCACTCTCCGAGGATTCTGGGCGGCTTAAACCAAAGACAGTATACTAAATAGCATATTGCCCCCTAACAATCTGGATCCTCATTATACCCACCTCGAAAGGATGGAAGGCTGAGTCAACCTTGAGCTGGTGAGATTTGATCCACTGATCTGCTGAACTAGCAGTCAGCTGAAGTAGCTGCAGTACTTCACTCTAACCACTGCGCCACCTTGGCTCTTGGATTTAGATTTATATACTGCTTTACAGTGCTTTCAGCCCCCTCTAAGCAGTTTACAAAGTCAGCATATTGCCCCCAACAATTTGAGTCCTCATTTTACCCACCTCAGAAGGATAGAAGGCTGAGTCAACCTTGAGCCTGGTGAGATTTGAACTGCCAAATTGCAGGCAGCCGGCAGTCAGCAGAAGTAGCCTGCAGTACTGCACTCTAACCACTGCACCACCGTGGCTCTTGAACAATATTCAGTTATATATGCAAGAGAATTCTCTTTGGCTGTAACTTTACTAATTCAGTGCTAGGCAGCATATATTGAACTGAAGCTTCAGACCTAATTCAGTGAGGTCCTAAACTTCATTTTAATACAAACTGCCCATACATACTAACCTTGAATCTAGTCTCACAGAAAATCAGGAGAACTAACAGAGTTAGTTATGAACAAATAGAGATGAACAAAGGGTGTTGTGGCTGAACTGAAATGCCAAGAAGTAGGTCAATTGCAATTAGTGTAAAGCAGAGGTGGGTTTCAGCAGGTTCTGACCAGTTCTGGAGAACCGGTAGCGGAAATTTTGACTAGTTCGGAGAACTGGTAGTAAAAATTCTGTTTGGCCCCGCCCCCATCTATTCTCTGCCTCCTGAATCCCAGTTGATCAGGACGAAATGGGGATTTTACAGTATCCTTCCCCTGCCATGCCCACCAAGCCATGCCAACCAAGCCACGCCCACAGAACCTGTAGTAAAAAAAATGGTGCAACTTTGAGGAACAATTTTTGAACTGAGGTATCTCAAATTGACTAATGTATAGAATGTGTCCAAAATGTGTGACCTATGAGGGAATGAAATTTGGGAACGTTGTGGCTACTTCATTGCTACTAGCTACTACTGCACTGCTGATGGCACCTTTGCAATGTTACATAACAGTTTCCCAGCCGGTCTTGCAATCCTTTGTTTCTTGCCCCACCCAGTAGCAGTCATTTACTTACCTGTGGGAAAAAGAAGGGAAGAGAAGGGGAAGGGGAGGGAAAGAAAAAAAGGAAAAAGGGAGAGGGAAGCAGGGAAAGAGGAATCTCCTTCACAGCACCCTTTCTGGCCCGTGACACTTCCTTGTGTGCTTCAAACACCTGAGCACCTCTTGTAACATGATTTCCCTGACCTATGTAGCCCCATGTGCCTTTCTTAGCCCACATAGCACATTTTGAGCACCCCACGCACCTTCCCTGATATTTGCCACTACTGCTCCTATCCTATCCTCTAGCTCCCACTTCTTTTTTTGCCCACCCTTGGTCATTCTGTTTCTCTGTTTAGGTAAGGAAACATCTTTGAAACAATGACCCAGTGGGCATAGGTTGTCTAGTGTCCCATAAAGCCATACATGGGAGTGGAATGTTTGGAGGACTGCCTCCCCCCAGTTATATCGACCTGTCCCAACAGAACCAGCAGGAGAGGAAGTTATAGGTCCCATCTGTTAAGGAATGTCATCTGAAAGGACTCAGGAAGAAACTGGCAAAAATGTTTAAAGATAAATCAGCTAAATGTTGGAAATGTCACTAGTTACCAGGTTCTTATTACCATATGTGGTGGACATGTCCAGAAGCTAAAAATTATTGGAATAAAATTAAGATATGGCTAGAAGAAATGATACAACAACATATTGATTTAAAACCAGAGCTGTTCCCACTGGGTATCCTGCCAGAAAAAATTAGCAAAGAAAATATTTATTTGATTATACATGTAATAACAGCTGCAAGGATTGTTTATGCACAACACTGGAAAGCAGAGAAAATACCTTTGGAAGGATAAGTAATTTTTTAAAATTTAGATTGTGCAGAAATGAATAGATTGACTTTGATGATTAAAGAAAAAGGAGATTCAGAATACTTTAAGATATGAAATCAATTCTACTATTGGTTAGAAAAGAGATACAAATAAGTAAATTAATAGTTATGTATAAAAATGCTATAATCAGAACATTTTTTTATTAAAAAGTTTTACAGAAGGTTTACATGTTTATTCCCCCCTTCCCTACCACCCCACCCCTCCCCTCCCTTACTCCCCCCACCCCTCCCCCCACCCCTTCCCCTTCCCATCTGCCCACCTCTCCCCCCTCTTCCCAGAACAAATTACAGGGTATAACATTCAACAATCATAATCCATCCTAATCTAAATAATTATAACATTCAGCATCTCTTATTCCTTCAATTCTCTAATTACACTGCTAACTTAATTACCTAAAAACACACCAAATATCTACATATTTATTCATAACCTATCTGCAACTTCTTATTCCGGTATTTACTTTGAATATTTTGTTAGTGATGAATTGTAATTGATTGGATGAGAATGAAGACAGAAGAAATAACAAAAAGAAGAATAATTGGAGACAACACCGAGATGGAAGGAATGACTGATGTAGTAAATGTTTGTTTATTTGTTTGTTTTAAAAATGAAAGGACTCAGGAAGAGAGCATTTTCTTCCATGGCACTCATACTTTGGAACAACTTTCCCTGGACCTTAGATTGTCTCTGACTCTTCTGGCATTTAGAAAAGGCCTGAAGCCTTGGCTTTGCCATCTTACAAGGGGGATCTGGTAGCAGTGGTCTGTTAAATGGCTATATTGTTAGTAAATTGGATTGCATTCTCACATATTACGTTTGCTACAGGGGTGGGTTCTACTTACCTTTACTACTGGTTCGCAGCGGGGCCCCATGCAGAAGCGTTTTGATGACATCGGAGTTGGTGGGCGGGGCCTCCCGCCGGTTTTACTACTGGTTCTATAGAACCGGTGCGAACTGGGAGCAACCCACCACTGGTAAGCTATGGTTTGAATGGTTTTGATTTGTTTTTAATGTTTTAGTGGTTTCTGTTTTATGATTTAGGATGGGTTTTTTTGTATTATTTTTTGTGTATCAAGTTTTAAGCCACCCAGAGTTACACATATGAGATACGTACTAGATGAACTAGAATTGAACAAAGACAATTAAATAATAATAATAAAAAAAACATGGTCCAAGCCCTAGCATTTACAGGTCCAAGCCCTGAGTAATTACAACTTGTAGAATAGAAGAGGTAAATAAGCAACCCAGTCAGTCCAACAAAGGATGTGACATGGATAAGCGAATCTAATGGCTTGGGATTTACCACCTGAGAGGTTTTTTTCCAGTTTTATACCCCCCAGCTGCCATATTAATTCTTCATCATTCCAAAAGACAAGTGCATTATTGTTATATCATTTTTTTTTTATTTTCCTCATGTAGAGTTTTCTATACATTCTGTATGCTCACTTGGAAAGTTTCCAAAGAAACCAATATTTGCTGAGTACCGAATGTTGCAAGTTCTTGATGCTTATGCTGACTTATAGCTTTCCTTTCTTCCAGAAGCTTGCAGCCATACTACTCTCTCCTCCAAAGGTATTATTACATGCCTTAAATTGATTGCAATTTGCCTCAAGGCAATCCAGAAAGAAAAATTAGATATTATAGCAGCCAGTTATTTTTGATCCTTCTCCAGATTATGCCCTGGTACCTATATTTATTATTTACAGATAATGATATAAGCTGGCGCCCTTGGGAAGGTTTGTCTCTTTTTGTAGTATCATATCTGTTATGATTCTTTCATGCCTGCTAGTCATCACTCATTATATTACCAGAATTAGATGTAATGCTCTATTTGGTGAAAAGGCCTCCAACCGGGTTGGGCTTTCATGTGCTGAAGCTTGTTTAGAAGGATATCTATGCAATAGCTACAACATGAACCCCAGGGGTTTCTCTACTCATGGCTCTTTGTTTTCTACTACCTGCAGTTCCTACCGGTTTTCTTGCCATGTACATGTATACATCTGAGCTAGACTGTATTGTTTCTCTGTGTCATATCATATATGTGGGTATATGCATAATAAAAGGGAAGTGGCTAAGGGGCTGAGCTTGTCGATTGAAAGCTTGGCAGTTCAGTGGTTGGAATCCCTAGTGCCATGTAATGGGGTGAGCTCCGGTTACTTGTCCCAGCTTCTGCCAACCTAGCAGTTTGAAAGCACATAAAAAATGCAAGTAGAAAAATAGGGACCACCTTTGGTGGGAAGGTAACAGTGTTCTGTGCACCTTTGGTGTTTAGTCATGCTGGCCATATGACCACGGAGACGTCTTTGGACAGTGCTGGCTCTTCGGCTTTGAAACGGAGATGAGCACTGCCTCCTAGAGTTGGGAACAACTAGCACATATGTGCAAGGGGAACCTTTACCTTTACCTTTACCTTATATGCATAATATTTATTTATTTATTTATTTGTCATGTTTATGTAGTGTATGTTGGAGGTGGTGACCTTTTGGGAGCTGTATCCAATGAAATTTCATTTTAATGTATGCCAATTAGTGTACATTTAAAGTGACAATAAAGTTATTCTAAGTAAGTCTAAGTCTGTGTCTAGCCATATGAAACCCAAGTGTCAGAAAGTAGTGAGGTCTGTGAGAGTGATGGGAGTTAAGAGTAGTTATTTCATACCAGGCAGACTCTGTGTTGGAAATACAAATCTAGGAACCTCATAACAATGAAATGTTATGATAAGGAAAGCTCCTTGTCGTTGATCTTCCTTTCTCTTCCCTCAGCTTTACACCACACAAGGCCATCACATATATCAGATAGTGTTTCATTATCTTGCTAGACATGATTGTACTTGAGTAATATATTTTCTAATAAATCGTAGATCTGCCGACCTAGCAGAATATTAATAACTGTGCCTTCCCAGCTCTGGGATCATTGCGTTAGAGCAACAGTGTTTCATCCTGTGTGCCAGCTTTTTTTTTTTTTACAGCCTACAGTGATCAGACATGACATCTCCAGTAAATCGGGGTTTGCGTCGAACAAGTCAAGATGCATTTTCCTTTTCACATAGATCTATTTTCAAAAAGGTCTTGAAATGGATCTTTGGCTTTGCTTTCGCAAGTAAATGCATGCCAAAAGCACGGTTAGCTTCAAGAGATGAGAAATGGAAACGTCAAGGTCAGCAGAGATATTTGGGGGGCGGGGGGAACGACGACAGGTGGAGTCTCAAAGTGAAAATGGGTTCATAATTGCCACCTGGTTAACAAGCAAGTTTCTAGAAAATAGACCTTTCTTGGTCCTTGGGAACCAATATGCTTTCTGATACCGTAGAACCCTCTGGGAAGAGGTTTCATTATTTCTTCAAAGGCCCTAAATGTCAGGCTTGATTTTTTAAAATCTGCTTGCTCCAGAAGTTACCTCTCTCAACAAAACTCCTGAGAGTACAGAAATTCTCTGCTTTCCTATCACTCTGACATTTGCAATTCTAATTTCTTTATATGTGGGTTGAGGTTTTTTTTGTTTTTTGTTTTACTAGTAGTGGTGTCAAATGTATTTCAAGTAATGCATTCTTTGCAAGGCCTGCTCACATTTTCCAGCAATTCATTTGTAAAACAGATTGCTGAGGAAGTCAACATGGGGCTGGGCTGTTTGCTTTTTTTACTAACAAATAGTGATGGACAAACCCTTTTTCCTGGGTTCTCCTCCAATTTGCACTGTTCAGTTTCGAATTGGGAAGCAGCTCCATTTGTTCTGAGCTAATCTGAATTCAACAGTCACTTTTGTTTATGTGCTCAATCAGTGGTGTTACTAAGTCCAGTCCCATCCCCAAGTCTAAATTCCCTACTCACTCAAAGCTTGACAAAGTGGCAGAGTGTTCCAAGCTGGATAAATTAATGTGAAAAATATGGTAATTATTCACTGAAAGTTAATACCGGATGTACCACTGTTTGATTAGCTCTGACATGGCAGTTATGTTGATTCTGTGAGATAGAACCATAAGCATTGTTTCTTTAATAGGCTTTATTAAAAGGTAATATGGTAATATTGGTGCTGTCTGAGCTTGGTTCTTTGCATGCAAATGTTTTATTACCTGATTAGGTAACACCATCAGTGCTAATGAGTATGGGGTTTGCTCCGTGCTTATATAGAGTAATTTGCTTGCCAGTGTTGGGGGGAGTGTGATTTTCTCCTTGGTAGTTCCTTGATTGTTTTCTGCTTGATTGTTTTATCTGGTGTTAATCCCTGCTTATCTGAGCGTTAGCTGCTGTAGAGAATATGTTCTGGTCTTTTTGTTTCCTTTTTAGCTTTTTATTGTATCTTTTGAATGGTGTGTAAATGTGTTTTATCTCTATGTGTCTACTAATGATTTGTCTGACCACCAAGCTTTCAGGAGTTGCTTAATGTTTTTGGAGTTAGCTTGGTCTAGGGATGCTCACAGTTTCCCAGTTGAAGCTATAATGTGTCTGTCCATGTGTCGAGATAAAGAAGTTTTCATTGTGACTTCTGACTTTTAGTTGGTATTCATGGATGTGCTCAGATAGTACATGGGATAGTTGAAAAGATACAGATAGACCTTGTTATCCATGGCTTCATTACCTATGGATTTGTATATCCATTGCTAATATAGATCAGAACTCTTTGTACATGGAGACTGGTGTGTTGGAGCCAGCTGGCTGGTGACAATGTGGCAAGGAGGCTGGCTTGTCTGATGTCTCGAAATAGCTTCTAAATCCCTCTGGACTCTTTTGCACATTTAGAGTGGGACTATGCCAATAAAAGCAGAGGAGGCATGCTGTGGGCCCCGTCACAGTGGTGGGTTGCTACCAGTTCGCACCGGATTGGGCGAACCGGTAGCGGTGGCGGCGGGAGGCTCCACCCACCCGCTTGGATTCTTCTGCGCACGTGCACAAGCGAACCGGTAGCGACGGGATTTGGGCCCCATCAGTCCTATTATACCAACTAGCAGGATCCAGGGGCCTTCTCTGCCATTTCATCTGCCCTCTGGAACAACTTGTCCCCTGATGTGAGGATGGCCCCAACTCTCCTATCCTTTCATAAGGGCCTAAAGATGTGACTCTGCCAGTTGGCTTGTGGGCCCAATGGGGGAGCACACAATATAGGTGGTTAATTGAATAACAGTTCCTATCTGTCCCCTGTAATTGGATTTTGATGGCTTTAACGTATGTATATATATATGTGTATATGTATGTGTATATATGTATGTATATATATGGAGAGAGCAAGAGCTTTTTATGATTGTAAGCCACCCAGACTTACCCTGTGGTAAGATAAATTTTATAAATAAATAAATAGCAATAGCACTTAGACTTACATACTACTTCATAATGCTTTACAGCCCTCTCTAAGCAATTTATAGTCAGCATATTGCCACCAACAATCTGGGTCTCATTTTACTGACTTCAGAAGGATGGAAGGCTTGAGTCAACCTTGAACCAGTCAGGATCGAACAGATGGCAGTGGGCAATGAGTTTGCCTGCAATACTGCATTCTAACCGCTGCACCACCATACCTCAGTAAAAGCATCTTTCTTTCTTTTTCTTCAACAAGTTGGATTGGTTGGAGGGATGCTGCTATACCTTTGGGTTCACGTTTGCTGAATTTCTGGTCATAAGAATCAGAAACCTGGGGCTGTAACAGAAGGAGCCAGAACAGGCATGTAGGGCTGGGTGGGTATGGAGAGGGGAAAGAAACACATCACTCTTAAATAATACAAAATAACTTTTAAATAATTTTGCATATCCATGTATTTTAGTCCATAGTTAATCCATCTGTCATTTTCACTTATGCAAAAATATGCACCAAGCTTCCACTCCACAGGCAATCTCCATCATCATCATCATCATCATCATCATCATCATCATCATCATCATCATCATCATTATTATTATTATTATTATTATTATTTCCAAATATGGTATCTTTATTTCTGCTTTTTCTTTGAATTTAGTAAAGAGATGATGAGAGTTGCAGTTAAGTTCATCAGGGCGACATTTGACTGAAGTTAGCTAATTTTTAAAAATGTGCCATCTAATTTGTACCCAGTAATGTTCCATCTATCTTGCTCCAGTCTGCCTGACTGTTAAGACACAGCACCTCTTCTCATTATATACTGAGTGGGCTTGTCATGTTATTGTCAAAATTATCCATGGGTAATTTCATTTCATGAATAATTAGTCCATTCTATGTCTCTGCTAAAATGTGTAACTTTTATGTAAAAGCCCAGGAATACTGGACCGTGATAAAATCGGTGGGCGGGGGGGGAATGCATTTTTTTTCTCTTCCATATTGGTTCGCTTTAATTTCATTCCAGGTTTATTGAGATCACATTTTCCTTTCATAAAATTTGCTTCTTATTTTATGACAACAATAAAATAACATTGTTAATTAGAAAACACAGCATTGGCTATGATTAGCATGTTATCCGGTTGTTTCTTTAATGTTAAATATGTGTACTCCTGAATTGTCAGTTTTACATTCTGCAGGATGACTGTCCCTCAAATATTCACCTTCTTATATATATATGAAACCTTAAGATGAACCTGGGGCTTTGTACATAAATGGCTTTCTATGCATGTCTAGGGATTTGGTTTTCTCACATTGGAATTAAGATAGAGAAGCCATATGCATCAGTAGAGAAGACTATAACATCACCAAACAGGGAGAGCTTGAGATTTAAGGTATAGGATACTAGTTATTTCTTATGGTGACATAATAGTCATGAGTTTGCTGAACCTGGAATGGGACGTTTTAAGCATGGCACCTTGGCTGCACCTCCTTTGCCCCCAGTCACCTGCCTCAGCCCATTTAGAGCCAGCTTTCCTCTTCCACTGCCCCTCCCCTGGCCATTCTCCACAGACCTAACCCTAACCCAATGGGGCTGGGTGGAAGGAGGCGAGGCCAAGGGTCTGTGCCTAAATATCCTAGACTTGTGATGGCAAACCTATGGCATGCATGCCACAGGTGGCACGCAGAGCCATATTGATGGGCATATGAGCGTTGCCCTAGCTGAGCTCCAGCGCACATGTGCGTGCTGGCCAGCTGATTTTCATGCCTTCTGGGTCCACCAGAAGTTGGGAAACAGTCTGTTTCCGGCCACTGGAGGGAGGGAGTGGCCGGAAACTCCACACAGGGAGTGGAGAAGGCCTGTTTTTTGCTTTCCCCAGACTCCAGATGCTTTCTAGGAGCCTGGAGAGGGCGAAAACGACCTTCCCCAAACCCCAGAGGCCCTCTGGAGGTCAGAAACGGCCCATTTCCTGACTTCTGGTGGGACCAGAAAGCCTGTTTTTCACTCTCCCCAGGCTCCAGAGGCTTTGTAGGAGACTGGGGAGGGTGAAAATGGCCTTCCCCGGAGGTCGTCTGGAGACATTTCTGGCTTCCAGAGGGCCTCCGAGGGTGGATGGGAAAGGTTGTTTTCTCCCTCCCCAGGATCTTAGAAAGACTCTGGAGCATGGGGAGACTGAAAAACAGGCCTTCCGGTCCCACCGGAAGTTGGGAAATGGGCCATTTCTGGCCTCCGGAGGGCCTCTGGAGGTGTGTGGAAGGTCGTTTTTGACCTCCCCAGGCTGCAGGAAAGGCTCTGGAGCTTTGGGAGGGTGAAAAATTGGCCTACCGGGCCCTTCATGCCATTGCATGTCAAAAGCAGGGTCGCGTGGGGGGGGGGGGTGTCACGTGCGCATGTGCGGGGGTGTGGCGCATTAAATTATGGGTGTGGGCATGTGCACAACCCCCTCCATGCTGTCCCTGCTTTTGGCATGTGATGGCAAAAAGGTTAGCCATCACTATCCTATACCCTGCTGAACCTTCTGATAGATATTGACAATACTATGGTAACGGGTGGGTTTCTACCGGTTCACCCCGGTTTGGGTCAACTAGTAGTGGCGGCGGTGGGAGGCTCTGGCCAGCCATCAAGACATCATCAAAAATGTTCTGTGCATGCACAGAAGCGCTGCACGCTTGCAATGCAAGCATGCACACCCGCGTGCTACCGATAGTGAACCAGTGGCGCCGGGATTTGAATCCCATCTCTGTATGGTAACTTTTCCCAAATGCTATTCCACTGTAAGAACTTGCAAATGCTTATTCATGACTTCCTGATTCCCCAGGAATCATAGAATCATGGAGTTGGCAGGGATCTTGGAGATGTCCAAGATTTTGTTTTTTAATGTGGTGATGAAAACACCACAACTTCAGGAAGTTACATTCTTGATATCTGTCCTAGTCAGGAAATTCTTCCTTAGTTCATGCTTGGATCGTTCACTGTAAACCTTCTACCTATTTGTTCTTGCCCAATCCTTGGGCACTATAGAGAATAAATCTATTCCTTCCTCACAGTGATAGACTATCAGAAGACCTATTGACAGTAGAACACATCTACTGCACAAAACATTATCTGAGTTGGATATATTGTATATCTTCTATTTTACCTAGTTTTTTAAACTTTGTTTTCCTCCTCTCCTCACTTACGTTAAACTTCCATGCCTATCAGGGGTTCATTAATGAACACTTTCTTCTTGGGACATTAAAGTTAGTAACAATTGGAGGAAGGATTGTTTTCTAATACTTTGTCGCATTCATAGCATCCACAGTTTTTTGTTTTAAGTTCTAAGATGTACAAAGAAGTTTTCATATTAAAGAAACCTATGGAGCAATAGGATTCTCATATTGAAGAAAACCGTGTTTTGATCAGTCTTGATTGGTTGAATAACCCACAGTTTGCTTGGTTATATACAGTATTAAGTTTTAAATCAACTGAAACACTCAATGAACGAACCCTACCATTATCAATTCTCCATCGACAGCCCTTTCCTGTTTGTTAGAAATAAGGAAAATGTTTAGATTTCTAATTTAATGACCTGCACACTCTGGTGCTTTTGTTTAAAAAGCAAAGTCTGGAATCAGAGTCCTATTTACCTACTTGTCTGAGATCTAGAAACTTTCTGAATTCAATCTTTCTTTCCAGCCACCCAGAAGATTTCTTGCCATATCCCTTTAGGGAGAGAGCCAGCTGAGAAACATGATAAATCAATAAGATACACTGAATTAGATCACTGCTTATGGTCACCTCCATATGTTCTCTATTGCACAGATATGAAAATTTTGCAGTTGGATGATTTGAATACCAATGAACTAGAAGGTATGCTGGGGAGCTGGGGACAGCCAGGCTTGCTGCAGAATAAGATAGACAAGAAGGCTAATTAAGAAGCCAGTTTTCTTGTGATGGTGCAAGCTGTAGCTTGGCATTGTTCTGGCATGCAGATTCCATTTTTTTTCCTGTTAGGTTTCACTCCCAATTGAATAAGCTCAGTCTCTTTGTTCTTCTACCCTTTGTCTCAGGAATCTTCACCAAGGCCAGTTAGAGCATGAATATTTGGAATCAGAATGGTAGAATTTTAAAATTGTTTAATGGTTATGGCAGGGGTCAGCAACCTGTGGCTCTGGAGCTGCATGTGGCTCTTTCATCCCTCTGCTGCAGCTCCTTGTCACCAGTTGGCTCCACAATTGATAGGGCTTTTGGTTAGGACAGGTAGAGGAAAAAGGACGCTGCACTAGGAGGAGACGCTATGGTGGGGGAACTGGACTTCCGGTCAGCTCCAGAAATGAATGAGGGGCTTCCAGTTAGGACCTTTGTGGTTCTTTGAGTGTTTAAGGTTGCTGACCCCTGGGTTATGGAAACTTATATGAAATCAGAAGAGTTTACTGGCCTTGTATGTTCTTGTTCTCCATCAGCAATTGAACTGAAAGGTCTTATACTGGCTAAGGTCCCTGAACTTGTTTATCCTTGTTTAAATTATAATTAAAAGTGTCTTCATTCTTTGGAAGCGGCAGAGTAACATCAGAATCAACTTTTGGCTAGACTGAATTACCTGAGGTAATAGGATGGTTTCTCATACCCTATATAAAAGTGAACAGGACTTACATTTTGTTCATCATAGCCATGGACCATCAACTTAAATTTTGTTTTCTGTAAGATCCTTTCCTCATCTCTAATTATTTACAGTGTTCAAGAAGAGAGTGGAGGCCTTTTAAAAGGAGAGTGACTTAGGGTGAGTGTGTGGAGAGAGAGAATTTACTTTCAGAGGGTGTATGTGTGAGGGTTCCTTCCATCTGTTCTTTAGCTTGCACACACTTGCATGGTTTTGCTAGTAAATGTGGGCAGTTTCTGCTTGTTAAATCTGATATACAATACTATACTATGGAAAGGTTCTCAAGGAAATGAAGACAAAGATTCCAGTTTGGTTTCAGATGCATTTTTTTCTGGACTTAGAAGGAGATGGAAAGGTTGCTCATCTGGAAGTGCCATCAATACCCCGAGCAACCATTTCCATACGAGATAAGGTATGCTGAAGAATTGATAGACTTCCTCAAACCTAATGCCAAAATAACAAGCATCTCCAACAGATCAATTCTTTTGAAAAATATGAGCTTTCTATCAGTATTGCACACAACACAAAAATAATTTGCCACAGCTGTCCTCCAGGGCCTGATTTTCAGTACAGATTCAGAGTTCTCTCTGACAACTGCTGGGCCCCAGAATTTGAAGTGTTAATTAAAGAATGATTGCTGCTGTGTATATTGTGCAACCCCATTGAGTTGAATGTTGAGCTGAGAGCATTAAAAAAAGGGGGGGGAGGGAAAGAGAAAACAGATAATGGTGAGCTTGAAGACACGGGAAATTGGCACAGCTATTCTGAGAGAAAAACAAAGCTTGTGACAGTGATGGACCAGAACAGTACCTTTGTGCCATAGTAATGGCAGAGAAACAAAGTTAAAAAAATTAGATCGGAATACAGGAATTTTTCCTCCAACTGACCATTGGGGAGAGAAGAAAGAGAATAAGATAGCTCATTACTGTGTCCAAGGGTAATTTTTCTAGGGTTTCATAAATTGGATGGGTTCATCATATAACTTGAAAGATCTTTCCACTCCTGGTGGATCACTTCTGGTCCTTCAAGGCAGATGCTCTTGAGCACCTTGGGTTGTCATGTCCACCTTGAAAAAAATGTGTTTTATTAGTGTAGCACCTGACCCAGGTGCCAGCTCCAGATAAGCTGAATCCATGTTCACAGATATCATGATTGACAGGTAATAGGTATGAAATGGGCACTGTTTGAAATAAGAGGGATCAATGAACAATAAGCAACCTCTGGCCCCAACTACTGCTCCAAGGAAATGATGGTGATGGTTATGAATGGCCGAAAGATCCAGTTCTAACCATGAGCATGGCAGTACCCAAGAGTAGCCAAGAAAAGACCACAGAGAAGGCATGTTCCAGAAGAGATTTGTAGAATAGTAGGATTGTGATAGGCCAGCTTGTGTAATAACCACCACCATCACTGTGGCACTTAGGTACTGCTAAAGCCAGGATGAAGTGGGCCCTTCCAAAAGGGATAGAAGTTAACTGTGATGTGTTGTGCAAAACTGCAGTGCCCTGAGACTGGGCCTGAGAGCTTTGCTGCCTGATCAGGATGACAGTTGTAGTGCTCTGCCTAGCTTCTCAGATTTAATAAAAATAATAGAAACAGTAAACAGTGCAGCCACATGATATCCCTGTTTGGCAGAAGCAGCAAACACATTGCAAGGTACTCAGTCGTGACTGAAGTAGCAACACACAGCTGCCAGAATCTGGCTCTGATTTCTAATAAGACAGCTTCCTAGATGAAATTGCTACCTTTTATTATTTGGCATTCTCAGAAGAACCAGAAGAGAAGTAAGCACACAGGAGAGTTATCCCATCACATCTATTTTTGGGCTAATCTTATGACTGAAGGGGGCAAAAGTGGTAACCCATTGTGTTGCTTTTTTTTTTTTTTTGGCATCCTCACTTTGTAATCAGAGAACACTTTTTGTGCACCTGGAAAATGGCTGGCAACATTTTCAAAAGCAGCAGATCTGACAGTTGGTTATGCAGAACAAAATGAAAAAGACAATATTATTGACATGCTGTAGCTAGTCATTCATATGATGAAAATAATGCTAGCATTAGCTACAGATCTGCTTTATGCTACTGGTACTGAGGAGGTGGTTAGGGCATCTGTTTCTATAAGTCTATGAGCTTTAGAGATGCATTTGATTCTTATTGCAAAGAAAGGTGATTACTTTATTCTCTCCACAACCTCAGCAATGCTATTATTTTTCAGTTGGAAAATTAAGAATATGGGATAAAAGAGAATAATTTTAATCATCTTCTTCCACCTGAGATACTTTCCCTCAGGATCATTATTTTGTCTTCCAGAATGAATAGATTTCAAAAGGACTTCCTGTATGGACAAAGGATGGCCCAGAGTAGCCCTGCCTCCAATTTTCACATCCATGTCTTCTCACCCCTGACCTTCCCTAATTCAATGAAAATATCTGACCAGTTTGGTGAACAGTAGCCTTCATACTTCACAGAATTCTGCTGTTATCAAGGTTCCTGATCAAGCTGAGTCAAGGAACCATGCCTCTATTTGACCTTCCTGAATATCTTACTGGTTTATATTGTTGACTAGTGTTTTTTTGCTTGAAGAAATATGGTTTCTACATCTGAAGAATCTGGTTCCACCAGTCTTAACTGTATTCCTGAATAGATTTGATCTAAAACTTCTCTCAGAATTGTAAAGAACAGGAGTGAGCAATTAATTTTCCCAAGAGGCCCCAGATTAGGAACTGGGATTGCTGTGGAGGCCAAACCAATAATTCCTAGTTACACTCCGCCAACTTGCCCACAAGGCTGCACTTCAACTGAGGTAGTAGTGGTGGCCGAACCTAGGTGTTCTAAGACAATGACTGCCACCACTGCCTCCTCAGGCTGTTCTAGGCAAAGGGTGAGTGTTGTGCAGGTGCAGAAAAGGGTTTTCTCCCCTTACCCCCCCATGGCCACTAGCCAACTGAAGGAGTGCAAGATTACAAAGTGCCGGACTCAACTCAGCTTCTTTTCCCACCTCCTGTGGTGTGTCTATTTATATTTGATTTCTAATTTCCATTATTTGTTTGTTTGTTTGTTTATTTTTTTGTTTATGAAATTTGTGAAATTTATGTGTCGACTCTGGGTGGTTTACAATTGACCTCATGTGGGCCAGACAGGAACAACCAAAAAGCCAGATGTGGCCTGGGTGCTGTAAAATGCACAGGTCTGTTCTAGGAGGAAGAGTGTGATATCAAGTACTGGAAATAAAAGAAAATAATACATAATGCTTTATTGAGGGAAAATCAGCAACTGTACTAGACAAATAGAGCAAACCAAAGAAGAAAAACGTAACTACTAACTCCACTCAAAGAATAAGGTTTGATGTAACATGACTTTTGGATCATTTTAAGATACTTTGAAATGATTTAATTTCTTTACTGGTATTACTCTTCTTTATACATGTCTTTCTTACTTTTCAAACTGTGTTGTTTTCTCATGGTGATGTATAATAAAGTAAAATCAATTTAAAACATATTTGACATTTAACAACAGAATAACCATGAGTGGAAAAACAAATCAGATCATTTTCAGACAAATTCATTGTATGTGAGCCAGCTGAAATTTCAAATATGGTTACTAGGAACAAAATGATTGTAATTCATGATTCCCTCTTTCTTTGTTTCTCTCTCCCCCTCTCAATGGAAACTTGAGTACATGTCCCGACAGTAAATTGAGTTGAACTCAATGTATTTATTTGCAAAATACACGTTAGGCATGTTAATAACTCATTCACAGTATTATTTATACTGTATATTTTATATTATTACTAGATTTTGCTTTGCCATAATCTGCAAAGGACATCCTATCCTACTATAAGACACTGAAAGTTTCTCTTGCTCTTCTGCTTCTGCTTAACATCCATGTTTTATAAATTAATATATACTCAGAGGTCTTGCTTATGGCATTTGGGGAGAATGACCAGTTTGCTTTTTCTCAGGTCCAAGGACTTCACATAGCATGTGATGTCAACATATCATGTGAACTTCATATATGTGAAATCTTAACAAAGTTTATGTGGCTTTCATATACTGTACTTTATAGCCTATATTATTTATTACTTATAGATAGGAACAGTGGTGAAATCCAAATATTTTTGGATAGCCACAGAATCCCTATCATAGGAATAGGGATTCTGTGGCTACCCTTGTGACTTTTTTTGGCCCTTTCCCTGCAGACAGTTTTAGATTCAGCATTCTTCAGAAAAATGCTAAACAGCTTCGCAGCAATAATATTTCAGTAAGAATGGGATACTTGGGCAGTCAACCAGTTCACTTGTTTGGAGTTATTAGGAAGATACTATTTTAACCAAATGTTCCTGATTTGCAATGTTATATTTGGCAATAGAACCAAACTGCACTTTCAAATATTCTTTTAGTTTGTACTCAAGACTAAAGATCAGTGGTCAAAGTGTTTTTCACCAGCTTCTAAATTGGATTTTCAGTCACTACATCTGGGAAATAATGCCTGAATTCCTCCTGCAGGCAGACTAGATGAGATTCGATTTTTTTTTCTTTTGGTATCTTTTTCAAGACTCCTATCTTTGAACACTTAATGAAGTTGAAACAACAAAAGATTTTTAATATTAACTCATGATAGCCATAACTGAAATATGTCTATAACTATCTATTCGTAATGATAAATGCTTAATCATAAAAATAGAATCATATTGATAAATTAAATGAAATAAAATAATAAAACAAATACTAAATGCATAGTAATAAATAGTTAAATACATAATGAGCAACTATAGTGGTGTTTATTGAAATTTTAAGTTCCATAATATCCCCAAAATAAAACTTATCTCTTTAGTTCACAAATCCATCCAAATATATTTTCTTGAGCAATCATTGAAACTGAACATGGAAAAGAAAAACTTCCTGATCAGGTTCCAAAACTTCAAAATAATAAAACAGGTAACCTGGAGGTAACAGGTTCACTGTTTTTCATGTAATTAACTACCTTCACAGCAAGACTTCCTTATAGACTGCTGGGCAGAATTCTGGAAGCCAATGATTGTCAGTGAATGATGCTGAGCATCTGAAAACAGGTAAGGTTTATTTTTATTTTAAAAATTCTGACTATTTACTTAGCATTGTTTCTATTCCAACCCATTTAGCTCCTTTGTTTCAAAGATTTTTGAATTAGCTGTGTTAATTAGGGCTTGCAAGACTTAAGAAAACAGCAATTCTTCCACTTTATCTTGAACTACAATGATGAGTAGTTATCCATCATACATAGATAAGCAGTTGGAACAATTTCTTTCACTGACCAATTTATGAAACAAATAACAGTAACAAAAAAATGGTGATTTGATTTGTTCCAAAGCTTGGAGTTTGATAGCAGTCAAATCATTTTTAGACATACAACATACTAAGGAAATTGGATCCCATATAAATTTCAAATGTATGGATATTTTGACAAATATTTGTAAATTTGGGGAAGGGGATTTCTACTTGTAGAAGATAGAGGCAATGGCTGTCAAGGGCAGAAAGAAGAGCCACTATCGAGGCAACAGTCACATAAAAAAGGTCTCAGCCCAGCCCAAGAATGTAGCATGCGTAAATACAGGTATCTCACCTAGGTCTTATCTAGTTCACACAAAGTGAAGGAAGGAGGAGGGAAGAGCATTCAGACTTGCAATAGTCTGATGCTAATTTTATATAAAAAAGTAACATTGATGTATATGATATGGTATACCTAGTCTGGTCTGCCTTGAAGGGGTGATCCTACCATAGTAAGGCATCCATGCACAAACAAACACACACGCTAATATTGTATTGTATTGTATTGTATTGTATTGTATTGTATTGTATTGTATTGTATTGTATTGTATTGTATTGTATTGTATTATAATATTATTATATTATATTATTAATCTATCTATCTATCTTCTATCTATCTATCTATCTATCTATCTATCTATCTATCTATCTGTATATTATTATAATGAAATAATATAGTATAATATAATGTAATATAATATGTAATATATTACATTATACTATATAATTATATTTATGTATATAAAATATATATTATACACATACATGTATGAATGTGTATGTGTGTATTGCTATCATACTAAGGCATCTTCATAGAAAAGAATAATGAATTTTGGTTCAAATATTCACATTTAATTCCAGATTTCATTTTGTATAAACTACTCATTAACTGTATTGTGTGATTATTTTTTATTAACATGCCAATTTATGTCTTGAAACAAACAAACAGAAATGTTTAGATAACTAAAGGGCTTTTCCCCAACCAGGTTGCTGCAGCACAAGCACAGGCCATTAACCTCCACCTCTCTTAGCTTCCTACCCATCAGAAATAATTCTCCCTCCCTTCCTCCCTGGTGAAATCTAGAAGCATTATGCGCCACTTGAATGCCAAGTGTTTGCTTAGAACTAAGAGTCAGAAAAAGCACAGCCTTGCTCCTCACCTAATGCAAATTAGAACATATTGGGGCTCCAGCTGGAAAACCCCATTAACATGGTTTATCCTAGTTTTTGAGTAAACAGGAAAGTCCACTAACGTAAAATGGTATGGCTGATGGCCAACCTCTAATCTGAGGTTAGGTGGATGGAGCTGTGCTTACAGTTTTGATGTGGACATACTAAACAATCACAGTTGTAGTCTATGGATTTATTCATTTTTCAAATTTACGAAGCATCACCAAAGGCAGCATCATATGGGCATGTCTTTTAATAGGATCCATTCCATTTAAAAGAATTAATAGGGAATCTTCTTGCTATGGACATGAAGTTAAGTCCTCTGACCAGTCCTTTTTGACATAGCACTCTATATCATTCGTGGATCTCTCTCACTGAGGATGATAGAGGGAAATCTTCTGGATCCCTGAACTGGGATTGAGTCTTTCTTCTGCCTTAAATATAAGCAAAAGATGAGTTCATAATTTATTTCCACTTTTCTTAGCCTTAAAGAAAAAAAAAAGGGGGGGGGTATCATCTGTTTATGTCATTATTTGATTTTCGAGGTATGAGCCACCCAATCAAGGGGAGGTCTTGCATCTTATAACCATAAAACAAGTGCCAGTCTATAATAATAAAAACCCTAGCATGGCCTTTAAACCGGGAGCTTCTGTGCAGAACAAGTAGTGGCTAATGTGGAAATTGGCCACTCTTGGGGTATCTCGACTTTCATTATTAAGGAGCACTTTATAGTTTTGGGTATCATCTTGTTTGGTATGCTTTTAGTTCTGTTTGCTTAAGTTAATGATAATACTCTTTATTTACTGTTGTTCTTATTGCATCTGGAAACCAAAACAACAAATTGCGCGTACGTCTGATCACTGCCCTGACAATTGCAAAACACTTGGCTACCTTTTAGAAGTTAGATTTGTGACAGAGTGGAGGTAGTGGTACAGTGGTGGGATTCAATTTTTTTTTACTACTGGTTCTGTGGGCGTGGCTTGGTGGGCATGGCAGGGGAAGGATACTGTAAAATCTCCATTCCCTCCCCACTCCAGGGGAAGGTTACTGCAAAATCACCATTTCCTCCCAGTCAGCTGGGACTCAGGAGGCAGAGAATAGATGGGGGCCGGGCCAGTCAGAGATGGTCTTTACCAGTTCTCCGAACTACTCAAAATTTCCGTTACTGGCTCTCCAGAACTGGTCAGAACCTGTTGAATACCACCTCTGTAGTGGTAGAAGGGTAATTTAAAAGAGGGAGAGAGAGAGAGTGCAAGAGAAAAGAGCTTTCTGTACCTGTTCTCTGACCAATATTCAGATACTGCAGGGAGCTTCCCATGCTTTGTGAATGCTTGTGCAAGGAATGTGTGTGGCCTTACCATTATGAGGTCCTGTTTTTCACACATGTGCACATCTCCAGTGAAGACTTGGAAAAGATGAGAAAGACAGGACTTTGTGGTTGTAAGCCTGCAAGCTTCACAATATGGTGAACTCATTTTGAATATAGAGACAGTGGGGAATGGTTCCTAGATTAGGTCTTTGTCTGGCTTGATTTGCAGATGAAATACATGATGGTGTGGCAGAGTTCCTGGACATTGGGTATAATCTAAGTAAGTTAGTTCATGGATGGAATTTTTAATATCTGTCTCCTTGTCCTCTGGAGATAATGTAGATGAGAGTACATTTCACATTTTCATGAGGTGGGAGACTGTATATCAGGAGAAAGTCCCAATGCTTAAATGAGTTTGTGTGATATTGGATTTCACTCTTAAATACAATGTTGTTGCTGAGTCCTTTGATGTTTGAGATTCCAGACTTTTATTTTGATATGACAAATCAGACAAGTTTCAAAAAAAGAAACTCAGTGAAATGTTAAAAGTCCGAATCAACTAGAAATAAATAGAAACTGTCTTCTAAGGAAATCACATTTCACCCTCTTTTTAACACCTTTCATAAATTGACAATAAAACAATTAGCGAGCTGTTTGAGCTGATTTTCATCATTTCTGGATTTTGTATAATTTGTCAGGCTTCTATTGAATATGATTTCTTGCTGCTTTAAAAAAAATGGTTTGGTGTTGGATTAGAAGTGTTGTTTTAAACTCATTCAGAATACTTTTATCATTGCTCTTAGCTCCCTTGAGCTTTTTCTAAGGAAACATGAGATAAAAATATGTTAAATAAGCAAGGAAATATTGTTTATAATGTCCTGAATTTTTAAAAAACCTTCCACTAGCAATGTGGTATATAATTACCTATATAACATGAATTAATTAATATTAATAGAAAGTAAGCATTTCTAATGTTCAAACAGAAATCTTGGTTAAAAAAGTATAAATGTCAAGATGAGGATACCATAGTTGCAACTTTTGATTTTGCCCTCAGCTTGCATGCAATTATTTGATTTTCTGTATGCAAATAACTGAAAAAAATGGAAAAACACACATACTTAAATACTTCTATGTAATCCAACTCTAAATGAATGATACAGTGAGTCTATGGTTATAAAAAGAATGCAATTCTGTGCAGACCGTATAACATGCTAGTTCCCAAGTTTGAATTTTGGAATACCTTACAAAACTCTAAACCAAACAATGAAATTATTTGTCTGTATATGAGCCATGCTGGCACAGTGGTTAGAATGCAGTATTGCAGGCTAACTCTGCCCACAGCTAGGAGTTCGATCCTGACCGGTTTAAGGTTGACTCAGCCTTCCATCCCTCCGTGGTTGGTAAAATGAGGACCCAGATTGTTGGGAGCAACATGCTAACATTTGTAAAGGGCTCAGAAAGTGCTATAAAGCACTATGATGTGTTATATAAATCTAAGTGCTATTGCTATTATGTGCGTGTGTGTGTGCGTGTGTGTGTGTGTACATTTAGATGAAGCTGTCCACCTTCTTCCATCTCAATAAGGAAAATGAGCTGTACTGGTGCTTAGTCTTAATTTGAACCCATACTTGCAATTGTCACAGCAGCCTTCCCCATTGTTTTCCTGGGATAATACTATCTTCAAATCCTCACTACCTGCTGGACTTCAAAGCAAAGGTCTGGGACCTATAGCCAGCTATCTAATTAACCAATGGAAAGTAGAAGAGACTGGACCAGCAAGAAACAGGCTGCTTATTGGTATCTGTGTCAATAAGTTGATGCTATTAATCACACAATCTTATTTATTTAAAATGCAGGAAAGATAGCTGGAGGGGACTTGTCACTTATGTCCATTTTTACACTTACGACCATTGCAGCATTCCCATGGGAATTCAAAATATGGCAACTGGCTCATACTTATGACTGTTGTTGTGTTCCAAGGTCATGGGATCACCTTTTGTGACCTTCTGACAAGCAAAGTCAATGGGGAAACCAGATTCACTTTGCAACTGTGTTACTAACTTAACAACTGCAGTGTTTCACTTAACAACTGTGGCAAGAAAGATTGTAAAATGGGGCAAAAACTCACTTAACAATTGTCTCAGTTAGCAACAGAAATTTTGGACTCAGTTGTGGTTGTATGTTGAGGACTACCTGTAGTTATTGCTCATAGCCCCAACAGGGAAAAACACACTAGCTTATTTAAATATGTGAGGGATGACATAATACCTCTGGTAAGGCTTAAAGTACATGTTCTATGGTATCTTTGTCAGTGCTCTGGGCCACTAAATACTGTTGAGGGTTTTACAGCAACTATGATGCATCTTTGTTTTAGTGAGAATCAGCCCATAAGCTGAATGACAGAGAATGAAAACTAAAATGATTTAAAGCTCTCTTTATAATTGTCATAATCTTTTCCTAGAATTTAACTTCAGATCTTTCGATGGTTCACCCTTAACTTCTATAATACGGTCATCCTTTTGTTTCCTTTCCTTCAACCTTTCCAGGACATTTCCATTAGGACATCCCAAGGGAATTGAGTTTACACAAAATGTAACCCAAATACAATGAGTGTTAAATGTGTAAGGTGGTTATAACTGCACTTAGCTGTGAATACAATCCATTTTAAAAGGGTAATGAAGTACAGTTTTTTCCTTGCATGAAATGATATGTATTGTGACACTTCCATAGTGCTGAACTAGAATATATGCACTGCCTGCATAATCCCAAATTTAATCCTGGTATCTCTAGTCATGTAGCACATGATATAACCATTTTCCCTCTTATGAGCCCGGAATGCTCTTTCTGATTAAGGTAATATTAAGTTAAAGTTAAAGTCTAGATAAAATAAAGTCACTTCTTATGCTGCCACCAAGGTGTTAAACACTCGTTCTAGGCGTTGTCCATAATTATTATATAATTTACCCTTTATTTAAGCAGAGATTGATGCAGCAGTTGATATAGATTACGAGAGGGAGAGAATAGACCAGTGGTGAAAGCCAATTTTTTTTACTACCAGTTCTGTGGCCGTGGCTTGGTAGGCATGGTGTGGCTTGGTGGGTATAGCAGGGGAAGGATACTGCAAAATTCCCATTCCCTCCCACTCCTGGGGGAAGGATATTGCAAAATCTCCATTCCCATCCCACTCCAGGGGAAGGATACTGCAAAATTCCCATTCCCTCCCCACTCCTGGGGGAAGGATATTGCAAAATCTCCATTCCCATCCTACTCTGGGGCCAGCCAGAGGTGGTATTTGCTGGTTCTCCAAACTACTCAAAATTTCCGCTACCAGTTCTCCAGAATCTGTCAGAACCTGCTGGATTTCACTCCTGGAATAGACCTTTATTGATCATTGTTATGACATCACAATGGGACCTCATATTGATTATGAGTCACAAAGATGGGGAGCATCATAAAGGGCTGAAGAGTAAACAAGATTTCAGTTTCCTTTTGGTAAATTACTGTTTTTGTGATGAGTGACATCCATCATGGCTGCCCTTCTGAGCCTAGGTAAACTTCATATGGGACCCATTTTGTAAAGCATTTATAAGATGCTCTTTTTGTATTCTAAATGTGTTCACTAGCTCAAAGAAATTGTTTTCTTTTGCACAAATTGGCAACTTGCCATTGGACTGCTCATGACCTATATAGTTGGTTGAAGCAAACTTTGATTTTTATTTGTCCTTTTTTCCTTCAAAATGCCACCATCTGATGTTCTTTATACTGGGAAAAGATATGAAATTGGAATACAGTTGTTCCAATATCATATCAAAACCAGAAGTATATTTTTAATGAAGTTTGTTTTACTAAAACAAACAATGTGGGTGTTTTTTTTTTTTTTTTTTGCTAGTTGTGTTCATTGGATTTACTTTGAAATATTGCCTTTCCATTAATGCTTAGACTGGGAAATGAAGACAGAAGAAAAGTGTTATGGGAATTTACCAAACTACTCATAATATTAACTTCAAGACAGATAAACAGTGATGAAGCTTTAAAGAACAAAAGGAAATGAACTATTAAGGCCTACAAACATTGCTTTTTGAATGACAGAGAGCTTTTATTTCTTTCAAGTCTTCAATTAGACCAAAAACATTTTTGCATATAAAAGAC
This sequence comes from Pituophis catenifer annectens, assembly GCF_029215685.1. Classification (NCBI taxonomy): domain Eukaryota; kingdom Metazoa; phylum Chordata; class Lepidosauria; order Squamata; family Colubridae; genus Pituophis; species Pituophis catenifer. Next base: position 183,834,574 of record NW_027256881.1, read on the forward strand.
TCTTTGTATTATGTGTTATTGTTGGAAATCTCAGTTGCATTGGCTTTGATTTGATAAACTGCAAAAGTAAACAGAAAGTGTATTTTTTTTTATACTGATACAAGGAGTCTATAATCTTCCTGTTCAAGTCCCATTTACTAAAAAAAAATCTCTTAGGCTTAATGAGCGTCTAAAATATTACTACCATATTTGGTTTTCAAATATCCAGCTAACCAGTAGATGGCAGCAAAAATATAGAAAACTCTTAATTCTGGTGGTATCATCTAACACAGGGGTGTCAAACTGGATTTCTTCCAGGGCCGGCTCAGCATTGCAGTTGTCTTCCATGGACTGGACCTGGGGGGGGGGATGGACGATAGATGGGATGACACCTCCTGCAGCACCCTGTTAATGTACGAGGATTTAGCCCAAGAAGTACTCTTAGTCATTGGTATGTCTTAATCATATTTATTAATTCAATTCTGTTCTTTCACAGATGCTGCATCAAACTGAACAATACCTCATGTGCAATCACTTATATACCAGGGAGAAGTGGTCAAAGGTAAGGAGGAGTGGTTATGGTAGGAGGAGGGTGAGTTTGTTAACCCTTGCAATGCCAAGCAGGAGGTGGCATATAAGTGAGGCATTTATATGTGACACACCCTGCCGGCCAAAACAGGGTGCACCCCATTTTCATTAGCAGAGGCAGGGCCAGTCCTTTGCTATTTCCGGGTGGGTCCCTGGGCCAGATCTAAGCATTCCGCAGGCCGGATCTGGCCCACAGGCCTTGAGTTTGACATCCTTGATCTAACAAATATCCAGATTTTTGTAGTCTATGTATGGTAGAACCAGTTTGGTGTAGTAGCTAAAACATCAAACTTCAAACTGAGTTCTAGTCTCACCTTAGGCATTAGCCAACTGGGTGACCTTGGACCAATCACTTTCTCAGCCTTAGGAAGAAGGAGGCAAGAGCAAACCACCTGAAAATCACAAATCCAGGCAGTCACCAGGAGTCAACAATGACTCAAAGGCACAACAACAAAGAACAACATATATGGTAGTCTTAAAGCTTTTCAGATCTAAGGGATCCAATCACAACTCCTGTGACTAATAGGAACAGTTGAAAAAGGCTCACAATCCCACTAATATACTGTACATCCATTCTCTTACCAATTTGTTGTATTGTTCTATATAGGGAAGGAAGGTGAAAGTGGAATGAATAAATTGAATGGAATGGCAAGACTTGGAAACTTGGGTTTGGATAGAGTTGATGAGATTCTTCAAATGATTAGGTAAGAAGTTTAAAGCTCAAAAAGCAATGTATGAATGTGGTGTTTTTCAAAGATACAAAAGATTGAAAAATGTCCAAGACTGAGTTGACTATATTTTCTCAGGCAAATAGGAGGGCTTTCTAATTTAGGAATATCCAAAGACAAGCCTGGATAGGTAAGATAAATCTAGAGCTTCATTACTAAGAAATCATTGGTCTTTTGTAAATAACTAGAGTAAAGTTGGACATAGGTTTTGGGTAGTTGTTCTCTGGAAATTCTGATAGAGTCTAAAATGTATAAACCACTTACCCAGGTTTGCAGACAAATTTGGATGACTGTGATAGTTTTAGGCTGATTAGTAGTAACAATAACATTCTCTGAACAGTTTATAATATAGAAGCATATTGCCCCCAAACAATCTGGGTCCATGGACGGCTGAGTCAACCTCGAACCCCATCAGGATCAAACTTCTAGCTGTGGGCAGAGTTTGCCCTCAATACTGCATTTTAACCACTGTGCCACCAGGGCTTACTAAGTACAAAATTTACATCTCATGTAATTAAACCTTGAGATAGGTTTTAAGAAGACAAAACTGTGTTATGCTACAGTTCTCTGAAATAGGCATTTGGATTGCAAACTTTTATTGCCATATTAGATAATCACTGCTGGGGAAGTGAGCTTTGTTGGTTGGTAAGGGTTATGTATATCTTAATTGTGTCAGGTATACACATGCTTGGGTGGGAGTAGGTGGCTGTCTGGTTTTATCTTTTGATAGCTCCATAAATAAGTTTAAGTCTATACATCTGATGTTTACAACTTGGTTGGAGTGCTATGCTCCTAAGAATTCTCTTGTTTTCTTAATCTGGTCTGTTATAATTTTTGCTCCTAAACTTAAATTATGTCCTACCTGTCTGTGAGGAGGAACAATGATAGATGTAGCTTTATATATTTTCACTGCTAATGTGTGATAGAGATGATGCCATTTATCTCATTCTGAGATAAAGTTGTTTCTTTAGGTATTAACATTGGAAACCCCTGTTTGATATTTTAGTATCCACTTTAAAGGTGATAGTATAAAATTTGAAGTAGTACTAAGTAAAACTATTGCACAGACTTTGGATAAACACCGAATGGTGGATCGTACTAGCATCTAGCCTTGAAGGGTATTTCTTTTCTCTGTGATGTGATAGCTTATCTTAAATATCAGCTGACAAGAAGCAAAAATAACAGGATTATCACCTTCTGGCTGACATTTGTCAGCTTCATTAATAAATCTGGTTAGCCACTGTGATAAAGAATGCAAATCTTGATGGCTCTTTGGTTTATCCAGCTAGACTCTTTTTATATTCTTATCTTCATATTTCAGGGTATGTAATTCACAAAGCTCTCCAATTTCTCTCCTGACTTTCTCCAATTTCCTCTATTTTCTTCTCCCTTCCACTTTTCTTTTCTTCTAGCTTTTATTCACTCTTTCCAACCTTTTTGTCTTTCATAAAGTGGAGTAGCTACTCAGAGTCACTGTTTTCAGTGAGATGGGTAACATAGAAATGTAATAAATAAAATTAAAATTATTACTTATTATCAGTTTAATAAATAAACTGATTTTTAGGTTCACCCTTTTAATTTTCATGTAATCTTTTCACCCAACTATGAGCTGCTTTCTTATTTTAAATTTTCACTCTAAATGACCTACCTGTTTATAATTCATTCACAAACTTCTCTAATAGTCTTTTGGTATTTGCTTGAGTTAGTTTGCTAGTCCTGATGGAAAGGAAGACAGGTGTTGTCCTGGAATAGGAACATTGTTTATTCATATAACAAAAACATATATTATTCTACATATGACAATGGTGGCAAGATTGGCATTTGTGCAATGTTGGAGAAGTTCAAACATACCTTCCGAAGATTTAATAATTAGAAAGATATTAGATTGTGCCAAGATGGATAAAATGACATTGGAACTGAAAGGACTGATGGATTCGGACTTTTACATAATATGGGAGAAATGTTATAATTGGATTGAAGATAGCAAAAATGGGAAATAACAGATAGTAGATTTTGTAAAATTAAATAGAGTATAGGAGAACATTAGTGTGATGATATATAAATGGTCGCAGTCATGCACAAGAGTTGAATAAGAATTGTTTAATTGTTAAAACCCAATTTTTTTAAAAAAGGAACATTGTTTAGACCACGGGTGTCAAACTCAAGGCCCACGTGCCAGTTCCAGCCCACAGGGTGCTTAGATCTGGCCTGCTGGGCTGCCCTGGAAACAGCATGTGTCCTTCTCGTGCTCCATTGTCGCTGGCAGAGGGTTGCAGGAGGCTGTCCCAACCGAAAACAGAGCTCAGGAGCTTGTTTTCGCTAGCAGAGCACTCGGGCCACAGGCGCACCCAAAATGAATGACGTCAAGCCGGCCACGCCCACCATGGCCACCCCCCCGCCCCCGAGGTCAAACACAATCCTGGTGCAGCCCTCAATGAAATAAAGTTTGACACTCCTGATGTAGACCCTCTTCAAGTCTATTTTAAAATATTTGTGTTGCCATATATGAGGCAAACCTGATGCCCTACAACTCACTCAATCTCCTATCATTCGCTATGCTGTGAAGAGCTAATAAAAACCCTCAACGTAAGCACACCCCAATTTGTCCCTTGTCACAAGTTATGCCCTTGGGTGTTATGGGTTATGAAAAAGGATGCAGATTGATTTTATTGAATCTCTTACCTATCCTTTTGACGGTTTTCCCTGGCCACAAAACCTTGCTTCTGGGATGTTTTTCATAGATTTGTTTAAAAAGCACAGATATTTTTTGCTAAGAATTTGAAGATTTCTCCTTCCTCCAACTCCACTTTTCTAGATCTTTCACCTAAAGAAATTTTGCATCTTGATCCCTAAAGCACACTTCTTTGGTCTTCCTTTTTCTCCAGAGGGTGAGCATGAACACAATAACCTGTAAGAGGCCTGCATACATATTGAAACCGTTATCATTCTTAAAGGCAGAACTTGCATGCAATTTTCCTTAGGCATTTGAAAATGTAAAATAAGGTGGAGAGACAAACACAATGCTATTCATCTATGTGTTTGTACTCAGCCACAATCTCTTGTGATTTTCTTGGTTCTGAATGCTTGAAAAGCTGTGTTTGAAGAGACCAATGAGGCTGGTTTTGTGTATGTTTGCAGAAAAGCTATTCTAGCCTGTGGTGAGATGTGGTTGGATAAATCTCTGACAGATCTGCACCTCCAGCCACAACATCTTAAGAATCCGTCTTCTTCTCTGAAGTTGTAGTACTACTCATTCATTTGTGTGATGTTGTGACTCACACATCTGGAAAACAAATGAAATGTCTGAGTTCAGCAAATCTCATGTGTGATATAAAAGGAGGAATGATTTAGTACACGTTTGAGGAGAGTCAGAGAGTAGTTCTTAATATTCTTTTTTTCATAAATATATCTACCATGTATTAAATGGGCTCTATAAAGTAACAATACAATAAAAGGCCTTATGGGTAGCACCCAATTTACCACCACAATTGGGGGCAGAATTTCCATTGTTAAGCAAGGTAGTTGTTCAGTGAGTCATGCCCAATTTTATGACCTTTTTGACACAGTTGTTAAGTGAATCACTGAATTTGTTAAGTGAATCAAATGGTTATTAAGTGAATCCAGCTTCACTTAATTGCCTTTGCTTGTTGGAAGCCAGCTGGGAGAGTTGCAGGGCTATTGAATCATCATATGTACATGCTGGTTGCCAAGTGCCTGAATTATAATCACATGACTGTGGGGATGCTGCAACGATCATAAATGCAAGCATTAGTCATAAGTATTTTTTTCAGAGCCATTGTAACACTGAGGACCCAGATTGTGGGGGCAATAAACTGACTTTGTATAAAAAAGAGAACCGCTTAGGGAGGCCCAAAAGCCCTACTAAACAGGTATATACAAAAGTATGAAGACTATTGCTTAATGCATTGTAAGCCGCCCTGAGTCTCCGGAGAAGGGCAGCATATAAATCGAACCACTAAATAAATAAATAAATAAATAAATAAATAAATAAATAAATAAATAAATAAATAAATAAAAAAATAAAATAAAATAAACAGTTGCTAAACTAATGCTTGTAAGTTGAGGAATGCCTGTATTGTGAACTAGTGTAACATACTATACGGAACTGAGAAATCTGTGGTGTAATTATCGCTACCTCCATGAACTCATGAATTAGCCTAATAGACCTTTCTCAATATTAGTCTTGGCCTCTATTGCCTTGGGGATATGGTTATTAACTTCCTTTACAGGATTTTTAAGGATTGTGACACATGACCATGGGAGTGTCTTCGGACAATGCTGGCTCCCTTGGCTAAGAAATGGAAATGAGCACCGCCCTCCAGAGTCATGACTGGACAGGAGAAACCTTTACTTTTAAGTGGTATGACAATGATGATGATGATGATGATGATAGCAATAGCACTTAGACTTACATACCGCTTCACAGTGCTTTACAGCCCTCTCTAAGCGGTTTACAGAATCAGCATATTGCCCCCAACAATCTGGGTCTTCATTTTACCCACCTCGGAAGGATGGAAGGCTAAGTCAACCTTGAGCCTGGTGAGATTCGATCTGCCAAACTGCTAGCAGCCGGTGATCAGCAGAAGTAGCCTGCAGTACTGCACTCTAACCACTGCGCCACTGCGGCTCTTACGATATGTCATCAGGTGAAACTGGAATCTTAAATATATGGTGAAAGGACTATTAAAGGAGGAGATATCAGGATTCTCAGGGAAACCTAAAAAAACCCAAAACCACCCTTCATATTCCCCCAATACATTCTAAATATGCTTCCTTATTATTGACTATTTTTGGGAGTTCAGATCAAAAAATGATAAAGAAATATTTTAGAAGAGGACATAGCTATGACCTAGCTATAATGTATCATGCAACTTCCTTTCCCTTAAACACATTTCACTTATCCTGTGAATATAGCTGGGTTAGAAATAATAGTGCGATTACATATTCAAATTTGAATTTTCAAATTTGAATTTTTTTTAAAAAAAGTTAAAAGTAATGTTGGAAATGAATTCAACCAATAAGCATGAAAACAAAGAGACTTTATTAAAAGAAAATAATAAAAACAATTTTGCAAAATAGGGTGGTATCCCAACAGACTTCAACAAGGAGTTTGAGCCAGGAAGCCACACCTGAAATTTCAAAAGCATTACATTTTATAGTTCCCTATCCCGAAGCCCCCCCATGCCCCTCCTACATCGCATCCAGTGACCGATCACAGCTAATCCGAAGTGCCTTTTAGAGAGAACATCATCTCTTTCTCTAATTACATGTTCATCAACACCTCCCTTTAACTACTCATAAAATATTTTGCAAGCATAGCTCTTTCTTATCTCTATTGCCTCGGCATTAGAGAGTGGGCCTCTTTCTAACGGTCCTAAAACAAAAGAAGATTTATTCTAACACAACATTGTTACATATTGGTATGCTTTCAACATGTCTTTTCTCCAACTATCTTAAAGCAGAATAATATCTAACAAATTTACCAGAGTAGCAGAGCTGGAAGGGATCCTGCAGGTCATCCAGTCCAACCCCCTGCCTAAGCAAAATTGAATCTTCACTTATATGCATTTCTAACCTATATACCTACATACTATTTTATTTTTGAATTTTCTCATATCCTACAGTAACAAGTTAACTGAGCACAGAATGGACATTAGGGTGAATGCCTGGAATAGTAACATGGACCACAAAGTTTTCATTTTTTCCTGCACTGTGGATATGCTTGTGGCTTTAGGGGGTCAAAAGTAAGATCAGTGCCGGTAGCCTATCAGTTCATCCAAACTGGATTTTTAATTTTTTTTAAGGCTTTTAATTAATCCTTAGCTTAGAAACTGTCCCTTGCCACAGGAATTAGATGGTTGTCAACTTGCAAAGCTTTCAAGTTGCCATGAGCAGGAGGGAGGGAGAACTGATAGAGCTGATTGATTTCCCTAACTGAAGTGCATTCCATACATTCTTCCTGACCGCAATCAGAAGGAGGGTGTTGGATTTCACAGCCAGCCAAAGTGGTTAATTGGAGAATGTGATTTATGACATGGCCAGAGAGGAGGGGAGAGACAGGGTCATAGGGGAACGTAAATCTACATGGATTAGTTCTAACTGCATCCGAATATTGCCGAAATGGTGCTCCTAATAAATGACTGTATTTCTTTTGAAGTTCGGCTCATGCCTCATGAATTAATTAGGGCATCTTTCGGAAACTTCACAATGGTACCTATTGGACATTGGGGGATTGGTTGGACTGCAGCTTCAGTAGGTCAGTAGGTGTGGCTTTTGATCCATGGCTTTTGGTACCCATATCTTCAGTGCAATAAGTTTTCTAAAAGCACCTGGACCAGTGGTGGGTTGCTACCGGTTTGCCCCGGTTCAGGCAGCGGCAGGGGGAGGCTCCGCCCACCTGCCCAGATGTCATCAAATACGCTCTGCACATGTGCGAGCGAACCGGTAACAAAACCGGAAACCTATCACTGACCTGGACTATGAAAATTAGGTTTGGGGAGGAGTTATGTGCATATTGTGGGCAAAAACATACATTGTGGTACACTTACTACTTTTGTACACTTACTACAATTGCTAGGGGCATCTACAGAAAGGGATTTTAAAAAAAAGTCAAGATGGCAACCAGACAAATGAAGCCCTCCAGCTTTTTAATGTGTGGGGCAGGCAGGCTTTTGATCATGCACTTGACCCCCTTTTTGACCCCTGCCCCTTTTGGGTGCCCAGAATCACTGCAAATGTGAGAGACAGGTAGGAGAAAACACAACAAAATTAGCTGCAATTCTTGTAAATGCGTGAGAGGAGGGAAGCTGTGATTTTGAATTGACTGATCTGACACTAATTCATGGGGAAACTCTCTCAGTAGGCATAACCATAGCTGAATATTTTTCTTATGGCCCATGCTGGTTTCACATTAACATTGAACTGCACTGGAGGAAAGAGAATAATAGCTAAATCAAACAGACACACCCATTTCAGATTTTGAATAACATAATATGATCTGATGCAGCATTAAAAAAAAAAACCCACGATGATACAGGGAGGGGTGAATTGTGCATTGAATTTGATAGCAGCAATCTATCTTTCTTTCACTAGCAATAATTGTGCAAACCTAATACAAAAGCTATGGTTCCTCCTCCTCTCCTCCCTCCAAGGACAGAATGCTATTGCAAAGACTGTTCCTGCAGCCTTTCTACATTGCAGTCATCCGGTAGCAGTGTCTTTGAATGTTACCACTTGAACTCATTAGGCTGCTGACTGATAAAATGAGATGGGATTACCCTTTGGCAGCTGCTCTCGGCTTCTGAATGGAATGACCTTCAAGAGGTGAAATTGGCAGCAATCTATTGTTCAGGGTGGCCCCACTGTAAGGAAATGGCAGCTCGCATTATGAGTGGAATGCCTGAGTGTTTGAGTCATCTTCAGATCAGAGGACCGTCAATCTGTTCAAAGACAGGAGGTGGTACTGAATGAACACAATATGAAGAGGCTTAGCAGCCCTGCAAAGATCAACTAATAGGCATGGCAGTCCATTTAGACACAAAGCAGCCTGACATTCCTCATTCATCTCTTTGATTCTGATGCTTTACCAGCTCAGCATAGTGCTTATACTGCCGAATCTCTGCTTGCATGCAGATTTCAGGCATTTTCTCCTATGCTTTTAATCGTGAACTTTCATAGGCCCTTGACCGTCAGTGGTTTCCAATTTGAATTGGTAGGCATGAGATGGTTTTGATGGCTATGTACTCTGCTTTGGAACCTGAGATAAAGGAAAGGAGATTACAGCTCCATTATAAATTTATTTGAGTATTTTACCCAAGAGCAATCTAGGGGCTAGTAGTATGGTGAACATATTGAGATTCCAGGGAAAAGAATCCTGGGTCAAGACTGAAACATATGCTTTACATGTATAAGGCCAGAGAGTCGGTTTTCCAATATTACTATTTCATGTGATAATGTCCACATGGGAAACTTTTTGAGTGCTTTGCATGTGCTTCTACTTATAATTGGGAGTAAAATTTCACTCAAGTGAAACTTGGATAGAAAATTATGGAATTATTTTTCAGCTGAAGTTGCCAAGACATAACCAGTATGTATGTGTATGTATGTATGTATGTATGTATGTATGTATGTATGTATGTACTGTTTTAAAGACTCCCAGCTTACATAAAGTATTTTGGGCAGCTATCACAATAAAAACATCAATGCAATAATAACATGGAATAGACAAAACACATTAAAAACAAACAAAAGAAATAAGGCCACTGAGGATAAACCCATCAGGAACAAATTGCCAGCATAGTCACAGCTATTTAATTAATGCAAGTGGGGGTTTTCAAAGAGAGTCTGATTTCATCCAAATTTACCAATTCAGGACTGATGTGCATCTTGAATGCCTGTCTGCTTCCCTGACTTGTTAAAACTTTAAGGAAAGGAATGATAGTAATGTTCTGATATTTGGCTTTACCAGTCTTTTGTCCAGTTTAACAAGCCACCTACATCTGTCCCTGCACACGTCTCTGATAGAGGCAAACATGATTCAAAGAAACACTAAGGACCAATGGTGGGTTCCGCCCGGTTCCACCCGGTTCCGCCGAGCCGGTAGCGATAATGATATGACATCACCGAACCGGTTCTGACCCCCCTGGCCCCCCACCCCCCGCATTATTCTTACCTTTTATTTGGCCCTACCCCCAATCTATTGCTGCCTCCTGAGTCCCAACTGATGGCTAGAGGGAAAAAAACTGTTTAAACTCTTGCTGCGGGGTTTCAAAGGGCTGCCCTACAGCTGATCAGTGTTAAAAGAAAACAAATGAGTATACCGGTGCCTGCAAAAATACATGAGTAGATCAGTGCCTGCAAAAATACATGAGTAGATCAGTGCCTGCAAAAATAAATGGGTAGATCGGTACAGCCTGGTAGACCAGTACCTCTGCTAAATCCTAAATAATTGTCACATGACCATCAAGCAATGCCCACAAAATAAGCCACGCCCACAAAATAAGCCACGCCTACAGAACCGGTAGTAAAAAAAATTAGAACCCACCCCTGCTAAAGACCACTTGATATAAGTGGCTTTCACAGGTCACTCTGAGATGTAAGGGCATTTCTGCTTCATGTAAAAGCATTCTTAACTTAATTTCCCTTTTGTTAAAGCACAAAATGGGATATTTCTGGCTTTGATGGGAATATATGTATTTCTACATCAACTTTATCATCTTTCCCATCTTCCCATTTTTCTCTTTTTTTTTATTAAAGAATTTTACAGAAAGAAAAAAAAACAAAATTTTTTTTCATAAGTATTTCCCCATCCCGCCCTCCCTTCCTTCCCCCCCCTCCCGAACTTCCCAAAACAAAATACAGGGTATACAATTGACAATCATATGCTAAACTAAGCTAATAAACTAAGGATTCCTATCCCCCCTTCACACTTTAACTCCCCTTTTACTAACTAAGCATCAATACTCTTAATTTTTCTATTCATTCATAAGCTATTTGATACTTTTTAGTCCGATATTTGTTTTGAATATAATCAATCCATCTTCTCCATTCCGATATATATTTTCCTTGTGAGTGATCTTTCAAATATGCTGAAATCTTCGCCATTTCTGCCAAATTCGCTACTTTTAATGTCCATTCTTCAATAGTAGGCAAATTTTCCTTCTTCCAATATTGTGCCACCAAAAGTCTAGCTGCAGTTATTAAATTTAAAATCAATGTAGTCTCTATAACCGTACAATCTGTGATTATACCCAGCAAAAACAATTGTGGAATAAACTTTATCTTCTTTTTAAGAATATTTTGAATAATCCACCATATTTTAATCCAAAATGCTTTAACCTTTTTACAAGTCCACCATATATGATAGTAAGTGGCATCATCACAATCACATCTCCAACACTTAGATTGTAAATTCGGATACATACAAGCCAACTTTTTAGGATCTAAATGCATCTATAAAACATTTTATAAAAATTTTCTCTTAAATTTTGTGCTTGCGTAAATTTTACGTTTCTAACCCATATTTTTTCCCAAGTTTCCATCATTATTGGTCCATCTTTCTCATTTCTCATCTTTCCTACTACCTTCTCCTATTGGTATATTATGACTGATCAACTGTTGTTTGTATCTTATGATTTATGATTGTATCTTATGACTTATGATTTATGACTTATCACTTCACTGTTTGCTCTTTGTTGAGAGCTTATGCACAGGAGACAAATTCCTTGTGTCCAACCAAACTTGGCCAATAAATATTTCTGTCAGTTCGCTGGGACAGTTTAGAACAAGAATGAAATCAATATGTAAGAGGAGTATACCTGGTATTTTATTTTCCAGTTGCAATCATCCGATCATGCCTTCATGAAGAGACAATATTAGCTGCTATCATGAAGAGAGATGATTCACTTTAGTTTAATGGAAACACAACTGAGAACAGAATTCAGCCTATTTGTCTACACACCATGACGCTATGCTGAGATCTTAGCACTTGGTAAACCTCCAGCATGGATTCTATTTCCATGCTAATTTTGTGCTTGAATCTATCCCATCCCAAGTATTATTTAGGCTATTTTCAAATGGGGACGTATAAAGAGCAACTGCAAGCTTCGCCTGCTAATGTGTTTAATGGGATACTAGATATTTATTTCCAGTATGTTGACCTGTCATCTTCTGTAAAAGTGTTCCCAAGAAATTGCTCTCTCCCTCCCTCATAGCACAGACTTCTTTCTCGTTGATCATCTAAGTCTCTTGATTGTTCAGAACTGTTTTTTCATACCATGGATGAAAGGATGTGCTAACCATACTCCTTCATATAAATAAATCTGGTTGTGATAATTTTGACACAGTGGCACCATTGTTGCTCTTTCAGGTTAGGTCTTGTTCAGATTCTTCTGAGGTGAAGAGCTTCTAGTAGAAGGCTAGGATCTCCACCGAGTTTACTTCTGGTGGTTTGAATTCTGATTTCCCTCTTCTTCTGAGTACAAGAAGTACCATGTGTGTTTTAGAGAGTTTGCTTCTGGTGGTTTGAATCCTGATTTCCCTCTTCTTCTAAGCTGGAAAAGTACCATGTGTGTTTTAGAGATGACATTTTTCAGAATGGAGGATTTTTTGGTTTTTTTCAGAGAATTGACCAAAAAATCCATAGCTGTATATTCAAACAGTTCTGTGCAATTCCCACTTCAGGTTCCAGAACAGATATCCTAATATTGTTTAGAAATAGTTTTGTGAAAATGGTCATAAAATGTTTGTTTTTCTCATCTTAAAATTTACTACTGATAATTACAAACATAATAACTGTGATCCATATTCTCTGACCAATTATTTGAAGGATTTGCTGGACACCAGGCACTTAGTTTGGAAACCTTTGTCCCATTAAAACATCAATAATATGATGAAGTCCCTACTTTCAAACTTAACAGTTCTATTTCCAACCCCACCAACACATCCACGAAATCATGACACAGAAGGAAAGGAGTTGAACAACAGAAAAACTGTTAGAGGAACAATTCAAAGTTGCTTTGTGCAGTTCAACTGCATAATGTCAGACTAATTTTCAATATGCTGTCAAGAGGTCTGCATGGATCACACACACTAATGCTTCGCATGCTAACTTGATATGCTAACATTGCTGAGGCTGAGGCTGAAATTATCCATATTGAATGCCACAAAGTAACTTTTCTAATATTCCAAGGGTCACTTTTAATAATGACCTTGCTGCCTACATTTTTCTGATAATGGATGATTTTATCCAATGGCTTTGCTCATTAAGTTGAAAGCTAATTGAGTGTTCTCATTTTCGTGCCCTGTTTTAAAGGCTTAAATTGACTTTTAGGTTGAGATGGATAAAAATATTTGGTTGCTTTTTGGATTTTAGTTGCCTGTTATTTTATAAAAAAAATGCAACTAATCTCTTAAATGTTCAGCTCATTGTTCCATGTGGAATGTTGAAGGTGGCCAATAATCAATTATTTAACAAGACATTAAAACAATAAACTGTAGCAATCAAAGAGCAATTTAAAAAAATCAAAGTCAGTTAAAATTATATTAAGATCTGCATTAAAATGCAAATTAAAATGCAGAGTAGCAAAGCAGCAAACAATGAAATAAATCAATTTGACAGAGGAAACGGGGCTGTAGAAACTTCCATTGGAAGCATATTTGCAGTCTGAGAGGGAGGCCTGAGAAAGAAAAGTCTCTTTTTGTGGTTTCTCCCCTGATACTTATTTGATGTAAAAAGGACTGTAACACCCCCTTCATTCCCCACCCCCCTTTCCTTCTGGAATCAAACAATGCAGGAGAGAAAGTGGGACCCTGTGTTCTATCTGCTTCTTTCTCCCACACTCAAGCCCCATCCCTGAGCTCGGTGCTCAGTCCCAACATCTGAGAGTGAATTCTTTGTGTTCCTATTCAATGGATTTAGTTTTCAAGGAAGATTTGTGCTCAGTGGAACACAAAAAGAAATTCACTGGACTTCATTCCAGACTGGTGCACACTCAGGGAGGTGGCGATGATAGTGGATATTACTGAATCTCTCTCTCTATGTGTGTGTGTCTCTGTGTCTGTGTCTCTGTCTCTGTCTCTCTCTCTCTCTCCCTCTCCCCCCCTCTCTCTCCCTCTCACATACACATACACATACACATACACATACACATACACATACACATACACATACACATACACATACACATACACACAGTTCCACCATTGTTCCCATCACAACTTCACCCAATGCTTGACAGAATTAAAATGCAAAAGCAACCCCATGGGGAAATTAAATGAGTTAGGATTTGGTTTGGTAGCTCTGCCACAATGCAATTAACAAGGAATCAGAGCACAGATTGATCATCTGTTGTTTATGAGTTCACTAAGTATCACAATATATTTGTATTGTATCTAGGACCAGCTCTTCCATTTGAGAAGCAAAGTGTCCTCCCTGAGGTGAAATCCAGCAGGTTCTGACAGGTTCTGGAGAACCGGTAGCGGAAATTTTGACTAGTTTGGAGAATCGGCAAATACCACCTCTGGCTGGCCCCAGAGTGGGGTGGGAATGGAGATTTTGCAATATCCTTCCTCCAGGAGTGGGCAGGGAATAGGGATTTTACAGTATCCTTCCCCCAGGAGTGGGGTGGGAATGGAAATTTTGCAGTATCCTTCCCCTGCCACGCCCACCAAACACACCCACCAAGCCACGCCCACAGAATTGGCAGTAAAACAAATTGGATTTCACCACTGGGTGGTGGTAATTTTAACAACTGGAGGCTTGTCCTGCATATGTGGCTGAGCTGGAGGATGAGAATCGGCCACACTACAAAGGCCTACATGAAGGGGTATCACCTTCTTTTGTAACATAGGTCTTGTCTATCCCTGCACCAAGTCTGACTGCAATGAACCAGCTGTTATTTTGTTGTATATTTCATGTGTTGAAAAACAGAGGGAGCTTCTTCGAAGATTAGTGCCAAATTATTTCACAGGTATTAAGTTAAACAATCCAAACAAATCCATATGATTTTGGGTTTTGTTTTTTTTTTTAATGGCACTTTTAACATACGAGAGAAATGTTTCTAATCTTAGGCAAACTGCACTCCCCTCTATTACACTGACATTTGGAATGACAAACAACCGTGCATCTAATGAAGCAAAATATGTTTTTCTCTCTTTGAAGTCTGATGACATGCAATGCCTTTGAATATCCCTGTTTAATTATATGCATCTTGCTGTGAAAAGTTACAAAGTGCAACATCGGTGGCTCAAGCGTTCTTATTTTCTCCCATCTTTTTTCTTTTTCCCTGGGGAGAAAAAAAATATAAAAGACAAATGAAGTCTGCATGAATGTGGGAGGCTTTCTGAATCACTGAGTCAGAATCAGGCCTATGTTCAAATAAGGCACCCTCATCCCAAAAGATCAATCTTCCTAGGCTTATTGCATTTTCCAGTGGTTTGTGAGGCATCAAGTGGCTGTATAGTGTGCAGGCTCTAAAAAGGAAGATCCCTGATACTTTAAACATTTAATTTAACTTAATTTGGAGCAATTCTGGGTATCCTTTGAATAATTTCATCATTTGGCTGTTGTCTGGAATTATGAAAAGAGAAAGAATGCACGCAGAAAGCTAAGGCTCATGCTCAGCAAGATTGGCTAACAGAGAAGATTCTGGTTGAGTGAGCAAGAAGCCGGAAAGCATCTATTACAGTGGTGGGTTTCAAATTTTTTTACTACCGGTTCTGTGGGCGTGGCTTGGTGGCCATGGCATGGCTTGATGGGTGTGGCTTGGTGGGCATGGCAGGGGAAGGATACTGTAAAATCTCCATTCCCCCTCAATCCAGGGGAAGGATACTTCAAAATCCCCATTTCCTCCCAATCAGCTGGGACTTGGGAGGCAGAGAATAGATGGGGGCGGGGCCAGTCAGATTTTTACTACCAGTTCTCCAAACTACTCAAATATTCTGCTACTGGTTCTCCAGAACTGGTCAGAACCTGCTGAAACCCACCTCTGATCTATTACTAATGTGGTCTGAATTTGGTGTAGGCAAAATTGAGCCCAATATCAATAAGCAAGTACATGAAACCATTGATTTGAATTATTTCCTATGCCTGTCTTGATGGAAGTATAGTTGTACCATTGAACGTAATGGTGTGAATTGGTCACCCCTTGAGGCTGTGGCTTCCATAGGTTAGTATTAAACACTGTTTAAGCACTGTCATGATTTAATATTGGAAGTGTTTTGGGGGGCAATCAACTGAAATGGCTGCTAAGGGATCAAAGCAGCATCATATTTTAACTGGATCAAAGCATATTTTGTGGCTTTTCTTTGATCCAGTAATTCTCCTTTTTTTTTTCCCGTTAACTCTGGCCCATCAGAAGTCCTTTAGGCATGCACACTACACATGCTGAAGCCATTTATCTTGAAGCCAAACAACTTGTTGAGGCTTATCAGCCCTCCATTGATGCTTTGTGAAGTGTGCTACCTCTAATGTAGTCCATTATGTTTTCCCAAATATTTGAAGCAAAGCTCTGATACAAATCACACCCACTTTGTACAGGCTTAATTATTAGTGAAAATTATTTCAACGTATTGATCCTTATAGAACAGCAAATTCTGATCAGGTGATGCTAACCTAGATGGCTGCAAATAATTATTTCCTCAAGAGTTTGGGAAGCAATGATTATATGCGGGAATAAGCAAGGATGCAATCAATACAAGTTGGTATGAACTTGTATGGAAAAATTTTCAAAATGGAAAAAGAGCATCCCATTTTCTTTCTCTAACCCATGGGTGTCAAACTTGTCATGTGACGTAGCGTGACTTTTTCCCTCTTTGCTAAACTGGGCGTGACGCATCTGGCCTGCGGACTGCAAGTTTGACATCCCTGCTCTAACCCTTATACAAACAAATCTATCCACACAGACATATGCTTACAGGTATGTCCTATTTATCATCTCTCCTCTCACACACCCACACTACCTCTCTACAACTCTCCTTTGTTGAGGCCATTGGTTCCTCCCAATGCAAATGATAGCTTTAGGAAGATTTAATCCTATGCCCACCACTGCAATTCTGATCTACATTAGGGCCTCCAAATTTGAATTAAGTAAAACATTCCAACTGGGACAAACCTATCAATCAGATACAGATATATAGGTGAGATGTTTGGGAGAGAAAGGCATGAATCTTTTTGCTGTTCTTACTGGGACACCCACATCTTTCTGTTTGCTTTGTTAGGAGACATACCTGAAGAAAATGGGAGGGGCAGATATGGTGGGAGCAGGGGACCATATCATGTGTCGGGGGCTCGCACTTGCTATCTGAGAGCAATTGCTTGCCCCGGTCCCCAAGGCTCCGCTCGGACACTAGGTGGCTTAGATACTCAGGATCTGGGCCTTCGGCTGATGCTGTGCAATGCCAGGTCCGTGGTAAATAAGGCCCCCCTCATTCACGATCTTATTCAAGAGGGAGGAGCGGACCTGGCGGGTATTACAGAGACCTGGTTGGGCCCGGAGGGCGGCGTCCCTCTGGTCGAAATGTGCCCACCAGGCTTCAGAGCATTCCATCAGCCGAGGGCCCAGGGGAGGGGCGGGGGGGTGGCGGTTATTATTAACAAGGATCTGGGTCCGAGGGAGACCACTGTGCCTCAGATAGCCGGATGTGAGTCCCTCCTTGTGAGTTGGGGTCATGGGGTTCAGATGGGCTTGTTGCTTACGTACCTGGCTCCCTGCCGCGTGGCAACAGCCCTACCTGAGCTACTCGACGTGATAGCCACGGTGGCAGTAGATACACCCAGGTTTTTAGTCATGGGTGATTTCAACTTGCCATCCATTGGTGAAACATCTGAGGTGGCTTGGGAGTTCATGGCTTCCATGACGGCCATGGACCTGACCCAGTTAGTTCATGGCCCTACTCACAGGGGAGGTCACACTCTGGACCTGATTTTTGTCTCTGGCCAGTGGTTGAGTGGTCTTGTTATTGGGGATATAGACATGGAACCCTTGTCATGGACAGACCACTCACTCCTTCGCCTAGATCTTCGAACCGCTGCCCCCCACCGCAGGGAGGCAGATCCAATTAGATGGATCCACCCCAGGCGCCTGATGGATCCTGAGAGGTTCCAGATGGAGCTTGGGCCATTTCCTGAGGTTCTAGCACATGACTCGGCCGAGGACCTGGTAGCCGCCTGGGATCGGGCAGCTGGTGGGGCCTTGGACCGAGTCGTGCCTTTGCGGCCTCTGAACCGGTGCCGATCCCGTGCGGCTCCTTGGTTCACCGAGGAGCTGAGGGAAATGAAGCGCCGGAAAAGACGCCTGGAGAGCGGTTGGAGGGCCAGTCTCGCTGAATCTGATCGAACACTGGTAAGGTCGCATATTAAGACCTACCTAGTGGCGATAAAGACAGCAAAGTTTAATTACTTTTCCGCCTCTATTGCATCATCAGGGAATCATCCGGCCACCCTGTTTAGGGTGACCCGCTCCCTGCTCCATCCGGGAGTGCGGGAGGATCCCTTGGAAGGCAGGGTGGAGGATTTTGGACAATACCTGTATGACAAAATTGCTCAGATCCGGGGGGATTTGGACTCTGACTGGGTAGATCAGGGCAGAGTGACGAGGAATAGTCTTGAGAATGTTATCTGGGAGGAGTTTGACGCTGTGACTCCCGATGATGTGGACAGGATTTTGGGGAGACTTAGTGCGGCCACATGTTTACTGGACCCGTGTCCCTCCTGGTTGGTACTGGCTTCCCGGGAGGTTACACGAGGCTGGCTCCAGGGTGTTATCAACGCTTCGCTGAGTGAGGGCCACTTCTCCGCTGCCTTGAAGGAGGCGGCTCAAGAAGCCGTCCCTGGATCCGGCAATATTGGCCAACTACCGTCCTGTCTCCAACCTTCGCTTCATGGCGAAGGTTGTGGAGAGTGTGGTCGCGCAACAGTTCCCACAATTCCTGGAGGAAACATCTTATCTAGTTCCGTTCCAGTCAGGTTTCAGGTCTGGGCACAGCACGGAAACGGCATTGGTCGCGTTGGTTGATGATCTCTGGAGGGCTCGGGACAGGGGTTGCTCCTCAGTTCTGGTCCTGTTAGATCTCTCAGTGGCTTTTGATACCATCGACCATGGTATCATGCTGCACCGGCTGGAAGAGTTGGGGGTGGGAGGCACCGTGTTGTGGTGGTTCTCCTCCTTTCTCTCCGACCAGTCGCAGTTTGTGTTGGCAGGGGGGCAGAGGTCGACCTCGAGGCCTCTCATCTGTGGAGTGCCACAGGGATCGGTCCTCTCGCCCCTTCTGTTCAACATTTATGTAAAGCTGCTGGGCGAGATCATCCGTGGCTTTGGGGTGAGATACCACCAGTACGCTGATGACACCCAGCTGTACATCTCCACCCCAGGCCACCCCAATGATGCCCTTGAAGTGATGTCCCAGTGCCTGGAGGCTGTGCGGATCTGGATGGGGAGGAACAGGCTCAAGCTCAACCCTTCCAAGACTGAGTGGCTGTGGCTCCCTGCATCCCGATATAGTCAGTTGACTCCATCACTGACTATTGGGGGCAAGTCTTTGGCCCCCACAGAAAGGGCTCGCAATCTGGGAGTCCTCCTGGATATGCAGCTGTCCTTGGAGGAACATCTGACAGCTGTAACCAGGGGGACCTTTTGTCAGGTTCGCCTGATTCGCCAGTTGCGGCCCTTTCTTGATCGGGATTACCTGTGCACAGTCACTCATGCCCTCGTCACCTCTCGCCTTGACTACTGCAACGCTCTCTACATGGGGCTCCCCTTGAGGAGCACCCGGAGGCTCCAACTGGTCCAGAATGCAGCAGCGCAGGTAGTGACGGGAGCAGCATGGCGCTCCCATGTAACACCACTCCTGCGCGAGCTGCACTGGCTCCCAGTGGTCTTCCGAGTGCGCTTCAAGGTGCTGGTTATCACCTTTAAAGCGCTCCATGGCATCGGGCCTAGCTATCTTCGAGACCGTCTGCTGCTACCAATGACCTCCCATCGTCCCGTGCGCTCCCACAGAGAGGGCCTCCTCAGGGTGCCATCAGCCAATCAATGTAGGCTGGTGACCCCCAGGGGGAGGGCCTTCTCTGTGGGGGCACCTACCCTCTGGAATCAGCTCCCCCCAGAGATAAGGAGAATCCAGGACCTCAATGCCTTCCGTCGTGCCCTTAAAACCCACTTTTTCCAGCAAGCCGGGCTGGCTTAAGAAGAAATTTTAAATGTTTTAATTGGTTTGTATTTTTAATTTTGGGCCAAATTTATATATATTTTAATTGTTTTTTAATATTTGTATTTTATGTTTTTTAATTCTGGCTGTACACTGCCCTGAGTCCTCAGGGAGAAGGGCGGTATATAAATTTAAAATAAATAAATAAATAAAAATAAATAAAAGAAGAAAAGGCAAAGGTAAGGTGAGTAGCCAGTGGCAACATTTGCTGAACTCTAGAATGGCTTTGAGTAATAGAAATGTGGTACCTTCTTTAATAAATGTAATGGTGGTTGTTATTACAAGTAGGTCCTATAATTAGGTCCTTGACTTACAGCCATTCATTTAGTGACCATTTGAAGTTACACTAGCACTGAAAAAAGTGACTTATGACTGTTTTTCATACTTACAACTTGCAGCATCCCCGTGGTGCTCCAGTTATTTTGGGATTGCATCCAAGTCACTTATTACTATTGGTATTGTCTTCACTTTTGTTTTGCCGTAATCTTTCTATTTGAGGTCTGTGATTTTCTCCAGTTCTTTAGCTTCTCTTACACTGTCTCCAGGTATTGCCACATTCACTATCCACACCTTTCTGTTTTTCTTATCAACAGTTGTTAAGTCTGAGGGCATTATGGTGGCAGATGCTTGTCTGTTTGAATTCTAAAGTCTCAGAGCACTTTAGCTTCTTCATTTTCTATTCCTTTGCTGACAGTTCTTGCAGATCTTCCAATGCACTATTATTGCTACTTTGTCATGCCGTTGTGTGTAGCCAGTTTGTGCGATCTTCCTACAGCAGCTAATTCAGTGGTCTGTTGGTTCTTCAGCTTCTTTGCAGAGATGCATTTACGGTCTGTTGCTATCCATACAAAGTTATGGCAAGGTATGCATTGGTCATATACTATTTTGCCTTGCCATGTCTTTTTTCTCTTCTTCATTTGGCCTTTCTTGTAGGCCAGTTGGGTTTCTCCAGTATGCAGTTAAACCTTCATGAGATGCTATCTTCAAATCCTCCTCCTCCTCATCACCACCATCAAAGTTTGTATGCTGTCCAACTCTGGTATGTAGGCTGTTGCTTCCTTAGTCCCCATTTTAGTCCAGTAGTTCTCTCCCTTTGCCCTAAAGTTTAATCACATCTTGTCTCTCTCTGCCTTCCACTGATCCTACTCTTTTCCCTCTATATCTGATACACTCTTGTCCTAGTGCTATTATCTGCATCAAATGTAATTTATGAAAAGCCATGATAATCACACCAATTTAGGTTACCTAGGTTACACATAACTGTAAACACTGTGAATGATAATAGCTTTCCTTGCCCTTGGATGTTTCATGAATGCTGGACTGTACACCATCGCATATCCTTCTCTTGATATTTCTCAAATGATAACTTTCACTGGTAGGCAGCTCATTTTTCTCCACAGCTAATCATAACAATGTATGTGTTCATTAAATCTGAATAGTATTTTTTTGTGAAAATTGACTTTTTTTTTCATTAGGGCCCTAGCATTTATTCAAGTTCACAGAAACGGCTTTTAGCACTAGACTAAATTACATGTTTCTAAATCATGTATGGTTTCATTTTCTTGCATATACAGCTAACATTGCCCATTGTATAAAAAGGGACGATATCTAGCATGCTCATGCTATCTTTTTGTAGCTGTCCCTGATCAGATCTGCAAGGCATAAATGATCCAACCTTGAGGAGTACTGGTGTTAGAATTGGAAATATAGTTATATATATATATTTAATATTATTGTATTGTATTGTATTGTATTGTATTGTATTGTATTGTATTGTATTGTATCGTATCGTATCGTATCGTATCGTATCGTATCGTATCGTATCGTATCGTACCGTACCGTACCGTACCATACCATACCATACTATACCATATCATACCATACCATATGTTAGAGTATGCAGCAATCCAACCAGCACACAAGTAAACAATTCAGCAGGATTCATTTATATAAGAAACTTCTTTATATACAATACCATACAGCAGAAGCCAGAATCAGAACTCAGAATCCAGAAGTACAGAATCAATAATCACAGAAGCTGTAGAATCACAGAAGCACTCATATCAGAGGTGGGTTTCAGCAGGTTCTGACCAGTTCTGGAGAACCGGTAGCAGAAATTTTGAGTAGTTCAGAGAACTGGTAGTAAAAATTCTGACTGGCCCCGCCCCCATCTATTCTCTGCCTCCCAAGTCCCAGCTGATCGGGAGGAAATGGGGATTTTGCAGTAATTTTCCCCTGGATTGGAGAGGAAATGGAGATTTTACAGTATCCTTCCCCTACCACACCCACCAAGCCATGCACACCAAGCCATGCCATGCACACCAAGCCACACCCACCGGTAGTAAAATTTTGTGAAACCCACCACTGATTCATATATATACAGATCAGTGAACCTAAGCCACGCTCTGGGTCCGAGAGGTTTGGGTCACCAAAACAGATAGAAAAAGGGAAGTAAAAATGGTCTGAAAAAGTTTGTAGTCTAAACAATCAATTCCAAATTTAAAATTCTATCCAGGGCATACACCAAACCTGCCAAATTGCATTCTTCTTCTATCCTGATCTATATCTTTTGTGACTCTTATTTACCCTCTCTAGTTCTTTCTCTTAAATTGTTTATTGGATTTATATTTTTGGAATGAGAAATTGTGACTAGGAACCTTATTGCTAATGGATTATATCTAATCAATGCAATATCCAAGAACATAAAGAAACCCCTTTATTTTCTTCATTCCATAGACATTCTTAGTTGGAAATCTGAAGATTCCAAGGTCTTTGCATTCATTGGAATTTAATTTTGTATCCAGATACACAAATGCAAATATTTCTCCGTCTTCAATCACTGAATTTTCTATATTTCAGGGAACTAAAAATGAAACAAATGTAGCAGAATGATCAGAACTTTGACATTGCTTAGTTGTGAGATCTATTACATATATATATATATATATCTGCAACATGAATTAAAAAATGGAACATAATAGAAATGCCTAGCCATTATATCAATAACATTCTGTCTTTTTGATCCATGAGACTGAATCTCCAACCAACCAACCAAATGGTATCTCCACAATAATGCACATTGATTTTTGACAGATTTATATATAAATCAAAAGGGGAAAAAAGCACATTGTTACTTTTATTTTTAGAAGAAAAAAAAATTAGAAAAATCAGGAAAAAGAATACCAAAATCAAATGCAGGAGTGAGTTCTACTTAACTTTACTACCGGTTCACAACGGGGCCGCAGGCACCCTCTTCTGCGTATGCGCAGAAGCATTTTGATGACATTGGGGTTGGTGGGTGGAGCCTCCCACCAGTTTTGCTACTGGTTCTATAGAACCGGCGCGAACCGGGGGCAATCCACCACTGATCAAACGGTAAGTATATTTTACTTAAAAATAGACAGTGATTTCTCCCTTATCTAAGAACAAAATGCCATGCTTGTAGAACTGATTACACTGATCTTATGAAATATTAAGCATACTTAAACTGTCCTGAGAATCCTCATGGTTGATTCCTACTCAGCTCTGTTTCATCTGTGTTGAAAACTGACTATAGATCAATGCAGGGCCAAAAAGAGAGGGAAGTGAGAAGTTCAGGTTCATGGTCTTGATTTAGAAGTAATTAAATGACATTTTGCAGTTCTAAGAATTATCTGTAGGTACAGGTAGTTCTTGACTGATACAGCCAAGACTTAGAATAACTTTAGAATAATTTTATTGTCACTTTGAATGTACACTATTCAGCATACATTAAAATGAAATTTCATTGCCTACAGCTCTCAAAGGGTCCCCATCTCTAATATACACTATGTAAACATGACAAAATAAATAAATAAATAAATACAAAATTATGCACATACCCACATATATTATATAATACTGAGAAACAACATGGTTTGGATGTATAAATGTACATGGCGAGAAAAATGAACCTTGCGAGTTTACCAGATGGATGGCATAGGCAACAAAGCTGTTACAGAATCTGGTAGTCCTGCTAGAAATAATTTGAAACCTCCTCCCAGAGGGGAGCAACAGAAACAGACTGTCACTGATGGGTGTGTGGGGTCTCTAACAATGCTTTGAGCTTTAAGCACATAGCGCTTATTATCAGTATCCTGAATAACTTGAAGCAAGCTTCCTATAATCTTCTCAGCTGTCCTTACCACTCTCTGTATGGACTTTCTATCTGAGGCACTGCTGCCACTAAACCAAACAATGATGCAGTTTGTTAAAATGCTCTCAATTGTGCCTCTGTAAAAAGTAGCCAGGACAGAAGGAGAAAGATGTGCTCTCAAACATTGTGTCTATAACTTCGGTTGCTAAGCAAGGCGGTTGTGAAGTGAGTTGTCCCTGATTTTATGACCTTTTTGCCACCATTAAGCAAATCACTGCAGCTGTTAAGTAAATCATATGGTTGTTTGAGCAAATCTAACTTCTCTAATTGATTTTGCTTGTCAGAAGCCAGCTAGGAAGATTGAAAATCACATTCATGTGCCTCCAGGATACTGCAACTATTATAAATATATGCTGGTTGCAAAGCACCCAAATTTTGATCATGTGATTCTAGGAATGCTGCAATGGTATTAAGTGCAAGGACCAGTCACTTTTTTCAGTGCTGTTGTAACTTTGAATGGTTGCTAAACCAATGTTTGTAAGTCAAGGATTACCTGTAGTGTGTAACATTTTCTAAATTTGTGCTAGAAACAGAAGAAGTGCAACACAGTATAGTAGTTATTAAATATTATAAGACATAGGTTGTCAAACAAACAGCAGTTTTTATAAGGCAGTCTTCTCAATCTGATGACTTGAATAATTTCAGGAATTGGGTATATCTAGTTTAATGAAAAGGACTCCATGTGACGTGATAACAGTGTTCCAATATCTCAGGGGTCGCCACAAAGAAGAGAGAGTCAAGCTATTCTCCAAAGTATCTGAAGGCAGAACAAAAAGCAATGGATGGAAACTAACCAAAGAGAGAACCAACCTAGAACTAAGGAGAAAATTACTGACAAAACAATTAATCAGAAGTTGTGGGTGCTCCACCAAGAAGAGATTGGACAGCCATTTATCTGAAATGGTATAGGGTTTCCTGCCTGACTATGGGGGTTGAGCAAGAAGACCTCCAAGGTCCCTTTGAACTCTGCTTTTCAGTTATTGTAATGAATTTCACCTTTGATGAACAACCTGGGGATTTAAGAGAGTTGAAGCCCAATTCATCTGGAGAGCACCAATTTGAAAAAGGCTGGTATGACACTGGGAGTGATGTAAGTAGACACAGATGCGTGACTTTTTCCTTTGTCTTTGAAATGTTTAACTAGAATCTACTACTTGTGGATTTCTCCATTTTTCACACATAAATTCACACACATCATTGATTTCTGCCCTATGAACACATAAGAAATACATATTCAGACTATTGACCCATTGGGCAAACATCCTAGATCATCCTAGACCAGTGATGGCGAACCTTTTTGAGACCAAGTGCCCAAACTGCAACCCAAAACCCACTTATTTATCACAAAGTGCCAACACGGCCACACTGGACCCTCACGCCGCATGTGAGCCACCTGCCTTACCCCAGACAGGGGAGGGAGGAAGTGCTCTTATTGGGCTGCTGGGCAGATGCTTCCATTCCCAGAACACGCCTTCCACTGCCCACCCTCCCCTGCTGCCCCCTCCACTGCACCTCTCCTGAGCACATTGCCCCTGCTTCTGGGTTCCAACTTCATCAAGGAATTGCTTCCTCCCCTCCAAAAGGGATAAGAAAAAACAATAGGCTAAGGGAGAAAGGGTGGCCTTCCTTCCCCTTCCGACCTCCAGAGCCAGCAGTGGCCAACAGCGTGCTACTCAGGGAAACAGTCAACAAGGCTGACTCTGATGCTGCACCTCCCGTGCCTGGCATTGGGCCTGAAGAATTTGAACTGGACAAAGAAGAGGAAGCCAAATTGGAGACGGTGAGTGGCGTGAACTGCCTGCTGCTTTTGGAGCTGGAGCTCTCTCATGCTGGAGAAGACTTCTTGGCCGGCTGGCTCTTGGTACTGCTGCCGCTCTGCTGCTGCTGTCTGCACTTGGTGTGGTTATGGCATGTGTGCCCACAGAGAGGGCTCTGAGTTCCCCCTCTGGCATGTGTGCCATAGGTTCCCCACCACTGTCCTAGACCAACCCAAGACCAAAAATGCCAAGGAATTTCTAGAAGCCTGGTCTCAGCCTGTCAGGGCAGGCCTGTCAGGGAACAAATGAGGCACACAGAAGTAAACCACAATTGCGGCAAAACTGTGGGTTTAATCCCTATCAAAAGGCCCAGCTTCAAAACGAAGTGAGTTGGCAATTAACTAGTCCATGTAAAGTCAGCGCTGGGAGCGTCTGCCTTCCAGCGCTGCTTATCACCTGTGCATCTCACCCCCAATCACTCAGGGGCCACACACACCCAGTAGCCAACATTCGGCTTAGTTCCTCGGTAGGCCAGGATCCGGTCAGCTCATATAGTCCTGCAGCCTTCCCCAGCAGTGCTTCAAGCCAGCATTAAGCAAAATAGCCCCAGTTGCACAGAGCCACCTGAATCCGTGCCGGTGTCATCAGCTGTGAGTCAGAGGCCTGGCGGCCACGTGGAATCAGCTGAAAGGCGCAGGAGGCTTCCATCATGGCCAAGGCTCGTTCACGGCATGCTCGTAGGTGGGTGGAATGTTGCACCCATCGCCGCTTTGTCCACTGCTGCTCCTGTCACTCCGACCGCCACCGCCCTTGCTGTCGTGCTCCCCCCAGGTATGGTGAGCCTGTGGACTGGGCTCGACACCTAGCATTCTAACAAATTATCCATCAATAAACACATAGACATTAACAACATCTATAGACAAGAGACAATCAACCAGCCAAAAAGAGAACAAAAAGACCCAAGTATCTCTTTACCAGCAATCAGCACCCAGATCAGCATAGATTAACTCCAAAATTAACATCAGACCAACAATACCCCAATCAAGAAACTGCCAAAGACGCCAACAGCAAACAGCCCAACCAAAGAATCTCTAAGACCATCCCCACCTACACTGACAGAACAAGCAACTAGAATATAAAGTGACAGCAAATCACACTTCTTACTAGAACTGATGATGTTACCTAGTTTGGGTAATGAAACAGCTGCAAGAAAACAAGCTCAGAGGCCACCAAGAACGACTGCACAACATCTTTGTAGAAAGGCATATTGAAATCATCATGATTTATAAATTTAGTATAACACTCAGAGACAAATTATTTTTGTCTAGGTGGCTAGGATAAATAGTCCAGTATCTTGGGGTACAGAGAGCTAACAATCTGGAATTGATCTCTCCACACATCATCTTTAGTGAAGCGTGCAAACCAGCATCTGCATTTCTTGTGTTGGATGAGGAGAGCACATTTTTCTTTTGTCCTGACCACTTTTTACAGAGGCACAATTGAGAGTGTTTTAACAAACTGCATCACAGGTTGGTTTGGTGGTAGCAGTGCCTCAGATAGAAAGTCCCTACTGAGAGTGGTAAGGAGAGCCAAGAAGATTATAGGAAGCTCGCTTCCCATTATTCAAGATACTACTTATAATCGCTATGTGCTTAGAGCTGAAATCATTGTTAGAGACCCCACACACCCACTTTACAGTCTGTTTATTTAACAGCTTTGTTTCTTATGCCATTTGTCTGGCAAACTTTCAAGATTTCATTTTTGTTGCCATGTACATGTATATATCCAAATTAGACTGTGACGTTTCTCTGTGTCATATAATATATATGGGTATATGGGTACATGCATATGTATGTATGTATGTATGTATGTATGTATGTATGTATGTATTGTCATGTTTATGTAGTTTATATTGGAGGTGGTGGCCCTTTGAGACATATAGGGAACGGAATTTTAATGTATGCCAATTAGTGTATATTTAAAGTGACAATAAATTATTCTAAGACTAAGTCTATAAGAGTAGAGATTCCACACAGTTCTCTTCCTAAAAAGTGTTAAAATAGCATTGAGCTGCTACTTCTTGCAACTCAGGAAAGTAGGTAACCTGATATTTCTAGAAGAAAGAGGATAACACTCCGTAAGATAAGATTTTGAGTTAAAGGCAAGTCATCTTTTCTTTTTTTAGTAATTTCCACATTTGTTAACTAGAGGGCATCATTTTTTATTTAGGCAAATGAATCTCTATCTTTTATGATAGCCCCATAGTGTTACTTTAATACAAAATGAATACAAAACACATATTGTTCCCTAAATCTTAAAATCCATCTTCAACTGCTGGCATTTCCATGCTGGATTAAAGATTTGCTTATTTTTTTTCTGAACAAAGCTATCTGTAAACTCAGAAGATTTTGTTTTCTTTCAGTCTTTTTAAAATCTGAAGAACCTTCTTTGGCATTAGTCTCTGCAGCTGATAAGTTTTATCAACCAAATATCAGCAAAGTGATAAACGGAGGATGCAGCATGGCCGTAGCATAAAACACCACAGTGACTTGCTTAGTGGTGCAGTGAAGAGCTCCAATAGCTTACGATTGGAAATGCAAGCTTAATGGGGTGAGTGTGACCAAAGAAGTAAAATAAATGCTATCTCTTCCAACAAAGCACATGGAGCTAAACAAATTGTGTGAAATGGAAAGGAAGTTTTGAACCAGAGGAATTTGAATTTGAGAAGACAACCACAAATCTGATTTTTAAAAAATCCTTCCTTCCTTCCTTCCTTCCTTCCTTCCTTCCTTCCTTCCTTCCTTCCTTCCTTCCTTCCTTCCTTCCTTCCTTCCTTCCTTTTTTCCTTCCTTCCTTCCTTCCTTCCTTCCTTCCTTCCTTCCTTCCTTCCCTCCCTCCCTCCCTCCCTCCCTCCCTCCCTTCCTCCCCTTCCTTCCCCTTCTTCCTCAGTAATGACCACAGAACTTATTTTGATTCATGCAACCAAACACATCTATGTTTAAGATCAGCTGCATAATAAGCATGAGGTCCATTTCAGTTTTCATTGTGAAACATGACAAAAACATCCTTGAATGAAGAAAATATAATGATTCAAAGGAAGGGTATAACAGTCTACATACAAACACGACTTCAGGTTAGCTGTTCATACATTCTCATAAACCCCCAAATTAACACTTTCTGCTAGATAGTTAGGGGGAAAAGAACTGGGATTAGGAGTTGGTTTAGTTTCTCGCTGAAAGGTATTTACAGAGAAGGAAGAGAGGCTATTGGGCTAGCATCATGGAGAAAATCTCCAAAAACCAAATACTCTTGAAATCTTGTTGGTTCAAGGACAAATCTTGAGAAGATTGTAGAAGAGTTGTTGAGTGAAATCCGGAAGACTCAGTGAAGACTGGAAGAGAAGAATGCCCTCCAGGACTTTGTTTTTCCATTACAGATGATCCCTCTGAGTTTGAAAACAATGGGAGTTAAAATATTTTACAAACCCGAGCCAAGAGAGGAGAGCCAGTCTGAGAGAGAAGAAGACCAATGTTTCTTTATTAATGGGATTTATAGGCCTCCCCTCCCCCCACTTCCTAATCTATGATGACACTTGGGCATTGTATAAAATACCTGTTGAATATGTAAATAGTGAGTGAAGCCAGGAATGTAGGTCCGGAACATTAGCATACCCACCATGGATTGGTCCGTTCAAATGGAGGGAGAATTAAAGCAATTGGTCCGTTCAAACAGGGGGAGAATTAAAGCAATGTCAGCGGCTAGACTGTTGGACAGCTCCCTTTAAAAGGGAGCGCTGCCGGCAGCCTGGCAGAAGTTTTACTAATCTTGAAATAAAGAGCTGAAGTTATTTGCTGGAGTCCTGCCTCTTTTTGCAATTCACCCACTTAATAATACCACAGTGAAAACACAGTGAAAACACAGAACACATCATCAAAAAGAGAATGTGAGGAAAATCAACATCAGTTAAATGACCAATGCTTCCCACAAGAGATCAATTAACCATTGTCACCCATTCCATTTAAAAAAAAATGATGTAAATAGAGCAAAATTAGAATTAGCCAGGTGCACATACAGGCTAGAGAAACATTACAGCTTGAAAACAAGTGCAGTTAGAGCAAACGTAGGCTGCAGTCTTGAGTACAGAACAAAAGGTTCTCCTGAAAAGCCTTTTAATCTCAACTGTGGCATGCAGGGGAAAGAAGGGGGAATTGAGATGTCCTTGCCTCATCTAGCAGTAAATAATCCTTGCCAACTCTTGAAAAGACATGTGATGAAATTGAAAGTAGCATGCTTACTTTGATGTATTTTCTTAATAAGTAAAAAAAAAAAAAAAACCCATCCAAAAGAGCTGCTTTTGCACTGTATCTTTCATCAAATCGTATAAATTTACAGGAAGCCCTTGTGATGCAAGGTATTTCAAAGTGAGTTTTATATGGTTATTTTTATTGCTACCATTATTTTTATGGCATGCCTATTGAATAGTACCTACTGAGATCCATTTGCATCTACCTTGCAAAAATTCTTATGAAATCATTGAGGCTTCTAAGTGAACATTGCACCATTGCACCAGGGTTCCATTTTGTTATCAAGAATGACCATTTAGATCGCAATACTAAATACACATATTTGGAAGAGCAAAGCTTCATTGCATTCAGTATAATTTACTTCCACATAAGATTATATCGGAAGTGTTCATATTAGAGAGACCATGAGGTGCATTGAAATAGAGGATTATTTTAAGAATAATCCAGTAAGAATGAAAAGGATACAAGAAAGGAAAGTGGTTAACTCTTGATTCATGATCCCACAAAATACAACAATAATTATGAAATTCAAAACAATAGACTAAAGGGCTTAATGTTGAAACTGAGTGTCTGAATATCATACACAGTGTAACAACATTCCCATCTGGCTAGTTTAGCCACATACTGGCTTTTTAAGAACATGTCAAAATCCATAGGTGGTCAGGTTAAAACACACTTTTCCCCACCCACACCCTTAGTTTAGGAAAGGGAGAGTCAGGCTGGGAGGGTATGGGGAGAATCCAAAGAGGAGCTGTGAAAACAAGCAAATAAAGAAGGGGGAAGTGAATCCAATAGCTGTTGTGGTCCACCTGCAGAGTTGGACACTGAGGAGCCTGGGGAGGAACATGGGCCAGTCTTGGAGTCTGGGGAAGGCTCGGGTGAGGGTTCTGTGTTGGAGGCAGAGATGGGGCCATCTGGGAGCTATGTGCTGCCTATGGAGCCTCCAGAGTCAGACCTCAGTAAGGCAGAGGAACAGGGGGAGCCTGTTCCCAGTGCACACATGCGCAGAGCTGCCAGAAGGCAAGAACAGTTAAAACAAAAGGGACAATTTGCAAGTAGGGCTTGGAGATGATTGTCCCCTCCCATAAGACTTAAAAGAGGA
This sequence comes from Pituophis catenifer annectens, assembly GCF_029215685.1. Taxonomy (NCBI): domain Eukaryota; kingdom Metazoa; phylum Chordata; class Lepidosauria; order Squamata; family Colubridae; genus Pituophis; species Pituophis catenifer. Next base: position 183,865,932 of record NW_027256881.1, read on the forward strand.
GCAAAGGCATGTGGGCCTTTGCAGGAAGCAACGTTAATTCTGTTCAGTTTAAAGCCTGAAGCTCTGTTTGATTCTGGACTCCGTGTGGCTTTGCCAATTAGGTCTTTGGCAGCGTGTCAAGGGAGATAAAGGTGGGTGATTATCCCAAAGGACTTATCCTGAAGGACTATTTACAACTATTTGTGACTCGTCTGTGAATGAACAGCATTCACAGCTGTTTCAATAAAAGAGGTTTTTGGAATTACTTTTGTGTTTTACTGACTCAGGAAGCCTAGGTCAGAACAATAGCAATGCACTAACTGCAAATAAACAAGCAGGCTGACAATCAATTGCTAAGACCCACAAGCCATATTAGATAGTCTTCTTGGCTCAATTCCTGCTGGAACCTGGACTGGGTGCCCAACAGGAATATTGCTTAAGAGCAGGATTTCAAGCTCTCCTTGGAGCATAATAGCAACTTTATTTTGCAACTAGTTATAAACTTATTAAGATAGCACCTGAACCCCAATGAATTTAAGAACTTTGGAGGAAAGCAAGAGCTGCTTGTTTCTTTATGACCTTTCACTGATAAAAGGACTGAGCCACAAAGACTTTTATGACTAAGGCAATTCATAAGGACCATGAGAGTAGAGTTCATCCTTTTCAGCCTGGAAAACAGCCAATTGTTGAAGAACATGTGTTTTAAAGTAGAGTATTGCATACCATCTAAGCTGCAGTGTATCCAGTCATTGATAAAATAGTACTTTGTACCTATCCCCCCTTGCCCTGTTGTGAAGACACCTTCCTATTTCAAGATAACATCTATATCTTCTCATTAGCCAACATAAATAATGGTGTTAGATGCACTGTCCTGGAAGTGATGCTTTCCCTTTCATATTGGTTCAAAACTTTATAGCTAGACAACTGATGGCACATGGAGAGGTTTGAGATGATGGGTTGGGAGAAACAGTATGCTTGATCCCAGCTTGCTGACTATGGGATCATCCCCTTTCATCTAGTCCCTCAGCTAAGGATGGACAAAAAGCACTACAAGAGCACTTTTGTAGTGCTCTTTGTCCACAAAGACAAACAAAATTTCTACTGTAATTTTTTAAAAAAATTTATTGGTCCATCACTGATAGAAGTGTCAAAGTTCTGAAATAGACTAGTGTGTCCCCCGGGTTAACACATACAGCTTTTATGCTTCTATAGCTTTTGTGGTGGGAATTCCCTTCTCAGTGGTGACTGCGACCAAAGAAGTTCTGGTTCCTCACTTCCTTTTCTCAGGTAATATTCTGAGGATTATTTTGTAGCTCACATATTAATACACATAGCTAAAGCCCCTTCTTAAACTCCATTTATTTTCAAGACAAAGTCTCCAGTGACTGCATCTCCATAAATCTGCATAAAATCACAGCACAAATCTGCACCACTAACCACTAGATGGCAGCCAAGATGTAAAAATGGAACTCTTTGCTGTCAGCAAGGGCCACACAAGTGGTAGTTATAAGGAATTTTGGAAAGTCCAACACACGGATTCTACAATGGGAACGGAGAAAAAAACCTCATAGTGTTATCAGAACTTTGAATATGCCAGTTAAGGGTGGCTTTTCATGCAATGGTTGAGAGTGAGCCGAGATGGCATTTCAGCAAAAGAAACCACTAAACATAGACCTTAAAGTATACTGCTTTGTCCACTACATGGACAAAGCACAGACAATAAAGAAGTGCTGTAGAGTCAGCAGGATCTAGGGCAGCATTCAGGCACTATGATGTTAAGGAACCACAGCAATGCAGCCATAGATCTGCTCTCTCTCTCTCTCTCTCTCTCCTATCTATCATTCTCTCTCTCTCTCTCTCTCTCTCCTATTATTTTTTCTCCCCCCCCCCATATGTCCTCTGCTCTCTACCCTCTTTCATCTATCATCTATCTACCACCATCTATCACAGACTGGATTGGTTTATGTGTTTGTGCTAAGTCTGCCCCCCACCCAGCGCTTAGCTAAAAAATAAAGTTACCTTTTATTATACATTTTCTTTTCCTCCTCTGTTCAGAACTCAATTCAAAGAGTGTTGCTAAATTCTCTGATCACCAAATTCAAAGGAGATGTGTAGCTTACTGAGCTTTTGCCTCCACCCATCTTGTCATTGATTAGAACCCAATCTTTAAAAGAACTATATGGACTCTGACTTCTGGCCAACTACAAGCTACATTGCATGCCAGACTTTTTCCAGATGAGTCAAGTATCACTGGCTTCAATTCTTGACTAGGAGTTGGTTAGGATAAGTAACTCATTGACTTTCTTTGGAGTCATTAATCTCTGCAGGTCTGCTGTAGGATTAAACAGATGTGGATTTAGTTTAGTTCTTAAGAAAAGACAATGACAAGAATGAAATTCAAACCACATGGTATCATATGGACATCTCTTCAGATTTTACAATCTGTCTGTGCCAAAGAGTATAGATTAACTACTGTAGTCTACATTGTACTTTTCTGACCACTCAGCAAACATTAGTTCAGGACTCAAAGTCCTTTCATTTATATTTGCTCTTAATGTAGTTGTCTGTTTGCCAATGCATACATCCTTCCAAGTGCATAGATATGGAGCATCAATTTCATCAATAGTATTGCCTGACACATGGTTTCTCCTATATTACTTTTTGTTAAGGTCAGGGGTGTTTTAAATGATTAAGTGTTCCAAGCTTCATAAAGAGGGAACATTTCACAGGTCACTTAGAATTGCATAATTAAAAATACCCCCCCACACCTTCATCTTTGTACTTGTATTAAAAATATAGACAGAGCAAACTAATAAAATGATTTAAGCTTTTGTTCAGTTTTATATTCTAGGCAGTCATAAACTGGATGATCTTTCAGATTCTCATTATTCTGACAAGAGAATGGATCCTGGAATTATTCAAAGAGGAGGAGGACCAAGAAAAATGTTCAAGCACCAGTTCTTAGGTTATAGATTTTATCCCAATCAGATGGATTAGAAAAAATGGAGGTAGTTTTATGAAATAGATAATGGCAATAATTTTTAGTACATCTCATGAAGTTCACTGTGTCAAGGGAACTGAAGTTTGCCTATGGCAGCTTCACCTTTTAGCAATGACTTCTCTCAAAAATAGTCTCCCTTTTCTGCAGTGAGACTTTGGAATAAAATACTTCAATTATAATAATGACAATTTGAAAGCCTTGCAAGATGGAAAAAGTTCTCATCTAATCAGCTGATAATGATTGATTTTTTTTTTAATTTCTATAATTATTATCACTGAAAAGCAAACAGGGAAAACAGTCAGGGCCTAGGAAAGATGAGTTGGAAGAATGGGGAAATATTCAAAATATTAAATAGAGGAATATCCTCTTAAGATGCAATTTCTCTCATAAGCAGACTGAAAACCTTTACTTAACTTGCCAATTACAACTGATGCCAATGTTTTATTCATTCTAAAGCAGGAATTTTATGGTAATAACTCAGTATATAGGCAGAACTTTTTAGCATCTAAACAACATACAATACAACATACAAACAAACAAATGAGAAAGGAAACTCTGCCCAAAATAGATTTCTTTCATGGAAAAAATTACCCTAACAGTTATTAGAATTGTAATGTCTTGAAGTGGATTTGCCCTAGAATCAGAAGAGTATGGAAGCTGTTCACCAAGACATATGTAGAATATTCAGGGAACTGGGATGAATAACTGAAATTTTATGAACAATAAATTGTTCAAATAATATAATAGTGGAATTTGGGGATTTGTGGCAGCTTAAGTGTAATGTTGCTCCTGCACCAGTAGAACTGAGCCCTCTTGCAAGATATTATGAAACCTGAGACATATTGTCAGATAATTGTTAGGGAAAATTTACATTTGTGTTTTAGAACTTTTAAAAAAAAAACACCACGTGGAAGTAATAATTCCTTTCAAGTATCTGTTGGAGGTATGGCACTACCTTTCTGGGACAGAATACTCTACAAAAAGGCCTTTCATTATAATGTTTGAAATATTACTGTTTCAAACACACTTTCTGGCAGGAGAGAGAGAGAGAGAGGGAGAGGGGGGGAGGAAGGGAGGGAGGGGGGAGAAGGAAGGGAGGGAGGGAGGGCAGACAGACCTGGAATTCTGCTAATTAAGGAAGAATTAACTTTATCTGTGCAAAGAGCATTCAAACATCAGTAAGGAATCTTGGTGTTAAGAGTCCTTCCCTCCTCTAGGATAAAGAAATAATAATGAATAATAGAATGCTGGATGAGAATCTCTTCCTGAAATTAAGGCAGGTATAATTAAATTATGACAATAAACCTTCCATAATGTGTGTTTGAACTGCCTAAAGTGAATAATTACTCTTTACCACCTAAGGGGCATTTATCCAAGTTGACAGTGCTATTCTTTCTCCTTAAAGATAGATGTAATTTTATCCCTTTTACGAGCTGGTCTTTGAAACTGAAACTGAATTAAATTAGGGTTATGATTCAATTCTGAATTCAGGGGCACAATGAACAAATGATAATAATGGCATATGATATGATACTGTTGTATGTGTAATTATTTGAGAACAGTAAGAATAAAAAACACTTAACTTCAATTATCTATCAGGTGAGGGTTATCTATTAGAAAGGTAGAGGAGGAAAGTAATCTTTATATACGATGGTTTATCTGACATTCATAGGGAAGCGAGATACTGCAAGAAATTATGATATATTCATTTGAGGTAATTAAAAAAAATATTTTAAACTTTTTTCATTTATTTCATTTAGCAATGCAAGTTTTAAAGTAGGTATTTTTTTGTGTGTATTTTTTTAAAAAAAACTGACAGAAACACATTGTATATTTTTGTATCTTCATGTTACATATAGATTATGGAACAAGAATGAGTAACGTATTGGAGAGAAACAAAAAGGAAGATAAAAAGTGCAACATCTCAGCCTCTATGCATTATCCACACTGCTTCTAGGACTCTCTCTCTCTCCCTCTCCCTCCCTCCCTCCCTCCCTCCCTCCCTCCCTCTCTCTCTCTCTCTCTCTCTCCCTCCCTCCCTCCCTCCCTCCCTCTCCCTCTCCCCCTAGGTATAGAAGCAATAATATGCAAAAAGTGCATCCACTCAACTTTTCTAGATGAAATTAAGTTTTCTGAGTTAGTAGGCATTGAAAGAGATTCATAGTTTAAAAGTAGAAGTGCAGTGGTGAGACTGCAGTATTACAGCCTAACTCTGCCCACAGTCTAGAGCAGTGATGGCTAACCTTTTTGCCGTCGTGTGCCAAAAGCGGGGGGAGCATGGGAGGTCGTGGGTGCGTGTGCTCACATCCATAATTCAATGCATCCTGCCCTCCTGTGCATGCGCAGGTGACCCCCCACACTTCCCCCTGCTTTTGACACACGATGGCATGGTGGGCCCAGTAGGCCCATTTTTCCCCCTCCCCAGGCTCCAGAGGCTTTCTAGGAGCCTGGGGAGGGCAAAAACAGCCTTCCCCATCCCCCCGGAGGTCTTCCTGGAGGCCAGAAACAGTCAGTTTCCCGACTTCCGGTGGGACTGGAAGGCCTGAAAATCAGTTGGCTGGTGCGCGCATGTGCGTTGGAGCTGAGCTAGGGCAACACTCGCGTGCCCACCAATATGGCTCCGCATGCCACCTGTGGCACCCGTGCCATAGGTTCGCCATCACGGATCTAGAATTTGATCCTGATGGGCTAAAGGTTGGCAAAATGAGAACCACATTGTTGGGGCCAATATGCTGACTCTGTAAAGTGCTCAGAGAGTGCTGTAAAGCACTATGAAGAGGTATATAAGCCTAAGTGCTATTGCTATTGCTATTGCTATTGCTATTGCTATTGCTATTGCTATTGCTATTGCTATTGCTATTGCTATTGCTATTGCTATTGCTATATATGGAGATTTCTCTATCCTGTTCTGCCCACCGCAATGAAATTGTTTTGCACAGTTTGGCAAACTGGCAGAGAAGAAGCATGGCATTTGGAGAGAACCAGCCAATTAGACGGTTGTGACTTTTATTATAATTATACCTGCCAAAGTAGCTGAATGACAGAATAAAAAGTCTATATTGATTGATTACATTTTAAACCACTCCTCAGCAACAGCTGTTTACACAGTGTTTGTTGTTAGATACCTATTATTGTGGACTCCTGAAAGTTGAGGAGTTCCACCCATTGTGGCAGAGCAGAAGACTTTAAGTGTTGTGAAACCCTAATATGGGAGGATACTCTCCACATAGGACAGGTGTTAATCATGTGAGGTAGTCCAGGTAGGAGATACACTTAGATGAACTAATTCTAGTTCATTCTAGAAAAACTAATTTCTAATAAACATTGCAAGCCTGAAAATATATTTCTTCCCCCTTGCCTTTATCACCCAAGAAACAAGAGATGGTCCATTCTGAGATGCTTGCCACATCCACATTCCAGCTGTGGGTTAAATTGCCTCTTATCTAACCAATTCCCTGGCTGAAACCCTTGCCCTGTGTCCCAAGGCCATTCCCATATACCATTACAATATGGGAGAAGAACCTATTTGCACTCCCATGTTTTCCAGCATAGCTTCCATTACGCAGGAAGGAAGGCTTAGATTGCATAAATGTGTTGCCAATAATAAACCAGGGCATTTTATTTGTGTGCCACTCTCAATCTGTGGGTAGACCTGAGTTGGGGTGAAATTCAAAATTTCCCCCTACCAGTTCTGTGGGCATGGCTTGGTGGGCATGGCAGGGGAAGGATGTTGCAAAATCTCCATTCCCATCCCACTCTGGGACCAGCCAGAGGTTGTATTTGCTGGTTCTCCGTATTACTCAAAATTTCCTCTACCGGTTCTCCAGAACCTGTTAGAACCTGCTGGATTTCACCCCTGTCCTGAGTTGAGTATACATGTGAGTTGGGAAAAGCAAACCTCTAGTGAACAACACATGCAGAGATTAGATGATGCTTTGGGTCAATTGACCAATTGAGCATTTACAAATGAGAAGAGAGGAAATACCAGCTTCTATGGGGTAAGTCTAATTATTGGAGATTAAATGTCTGCAGGTTCAGTATCTAGAAGCTAAAAAAATCTCTGAGGTGGGAGGGGTTTTTTTGGGTAATGTCAACACATATACAAAGGACTGATGCTTTGATTATACAGTTGCATCTTTTGTTTTGGGTATTTGCCCCTTCCCCACCCTCTATGAATGCATGGGTGATATTGGGCAGGAGGACAAAGAATAGAAGGAAGGAATGAAAGGCTAAATAACATTGCTATAGGATTTTTCCATCTAAATCTATAAAAGTCCCCCAACCCTTCAGAAAGGCCATCAATAAAGAACTCACCTCTTCTGGCTTGGCTTTGTTCTGCTGCCTTAAAGGAATGTCAGCTGGAAGATGAAAAGTTCCATCTAAACTTCTGTAGCTGAAGCTGGCATTCAAAATTAGCCTGTTGAGGAAGGGAAGGCCAAAAGGACATTGCCAAGGTTGACTTACCTCTGTAGTTGAAATTGATAGTTTGAAGTTTCAAAGGCAGGTTTCTTTTCATACCTTTATCTGAGCATTTAAGAGATGTGTATTGCTTTCCTACTTTTGCAGTTGCCTCACTGCTTTCTGCTCAATTCACTAAGAACTGTTAGAAATTGGATGAATAGATCCACCCACCCAATGGGAGGCTACAGCTGTCCTATGAAAAAAGGGCCAAAGAAGAAGTTACAGCTGTAAATGTTGGGTGGAGCAGAGCTTAATCACCAGCTTAATGTCTTCTCTACATTGGTCAACAAACATCAAGCCAGGGTGAAACATTCAGAGAGCCAACTCTAGTCCCAGGTTAAAAAATAGGTTTTACCTGAAGATCGGTGAAAGGGACTGTGGATCCCATCACTGATTTTTTTCAAGTCATGTTCACCAGCTTTTGCAGTACATGTACGTTGGGTGATGAGGAATTATATCAGCAAGTAAAAAAATCACCCTGATCTAATGGAGAGGGAACATTATGTGAGAAAGGAATGATCTTAATATGACTACATAGAGAAGGATAGAAAAAAGGACTGCAATTGAGAGCATCTCGAGCACATGAAGGCTATACTGGAACTGGAAGTATGCAGATTCTTGGTTCTTTTTTACCCTCCTCCTCTCCATCTCTCCTTTCAAAGTTGGCTAAAGTGGAGAAAACTGAAGATATACATTCTTATTTCACAATGTTTGAAAATGTGGCCAGCACATGCAATTGGCTAGAATAGGCCACACAGCCACTTGTTTATGTTTGTTTATGTTTATTTAAATTTATACACCTCCCTTCTCCAGAAGGACTCAGGGCGGTGTACAGCCAAAGATAAAAACATAAAATATAAAATTTAAAACAATTTAAAAATATATTAAACAAATTTGGCCCATATTAATTAAAAAAAAGCCTTTTTTAAAAAAACGAATTAAAAAACAATTAAAATGGCATAGGGCCTAGCTATCTTCGAGACCGCCTGCTGCCACCGACAATCTCCCATCGACCCGTGCGCTCCCACAGAGAGGGCCTCCTCGGGGTGCCATCAGCCAAACAGTGCAGGCTGGTGACCCCCAGGGGGAGGGCCTTCTCTGTGGGGGCACCTACCCTCTGGAATCAATTGCCTCCAGAGATAAGGAGAATCCAAGACCTCGGTGCCTTCCGCCGTGCCCTTAAAACCTTCCTTTTTCAGCAAGCCGGGCTGGCCTAATTTTTTAAGTGTTTTTAAGTGTTTTGTTTATTGTTTTTATTTAATGGGGCCAAATTTATATATGTATATTTTAACTGTATTTTAATATTTGTACTTGATGTTTTTACTTGGCTGTTCACCGCCCTGAGTCCTCAGGGAGAAGGGCGGTATACAAATTCAAAATAAAATAAAATAAAAAATAAAATAAAAAAGAGCTACACCAGCCTGGCTTGCTGGAATAGAAAAGTTTTGAGGGCATGACGGAAGGTGCATAAATCCGGGATCCTTCGTATCTCTGGGGCAGCTCATTCCAAAGGGCAGGTGCCCCCACAGAGAAGGCTCTCCCCCTGGGGACACAGTTTGACCGATGGCACCTGAGGAGCCCCTCTCTGTGGGAGCGTACTGGCCAGTGGGAGGCTACCGGTGGCAGAAGGCGGTCTCGTAGGTACCCAGGTCCTAAGCCATGGAGCGCTCTAAAGATGGTAACCAATACCTTGAAGCGCACCCGGAAGACCACCGGGAGCCAGTGCAGCTCGTGCAGGAGAGGAGTTACATGGGAGTGCCACGTCGCTCCCACAATTACCCGCGCGGCCGCATTCTGGACCAGTTGGAGCCTCCGGGCGCTCTTCAAGGGCATGAAGTCTTCCATGAAGACTCTCATTATCTTTTCTTCCTGAGGAAGTAGGGGTCCATAAATTGATGCCATTTGAAAATAGTTTGAAAATTTGAAAATAGTTTCCATTAGGATGTATATTAACAACAATTTTAAGGTCATATAGTGAAATTAGTAGAAAAATCCCATAAAGTCTTGGCACAGCTTGCCAGAAAGTGACTATACCCTGAAACTCAGAATCCAAAGAAAGTGGTCAAATCCATTGTATTGGAGCTATTGGTGGTCATTCTGCTCAATTAGCAAGGCTTTGGGTCTTAGGACAGTAATTGGACAACTATAGCAATGCCCTAGGGCAGGGGTCCCCAAACTTGGCAGCTTTAAGACTTGTGGACTTCAACTCCCAGAATTCTCCAGCCAGCTAAATTTGAAGACCTCTGCCCTAGGGATCACGATAGTTTATACAACAGCCCAGGCTACCATTGCTTCCAGGTCCTGTTTAACTGGGAGTGGCCCTCCAACTCCAGAAAGGAAAAGCTGCAAGGGAGGAAATATGTCAAAACACAGAATTAATTATCTTGGAAGGAACACTGAATAAAGAGAATGGTAGACAGAAAGACAGCCAGGAACATTTTTAACTTTTGGAGACTAGCTGCCATGTTTGTAGTGTTAAGCAACTATCATAGGCACTGTCAAAAAATAATTGCCTTGTGAGGTGCCTTTTCCCAAAATGGTAGCTCTTAGATCTAGTGCTGAATCCAAGTTTGAATCCAAGTAACTTGTCCAAGATCTTAAACAACAGCAACAAAAAAAAAGCTGATTTCATAATCCTTACCATATTTGATTTTGAGGAATCTGAGATATTTTAGCCTGATTCTTTCTTTCTTTCTTTCTTTCTTTCTTTCTTTCTTTCTTTCTTTCTTTCTTTCTTTCTTTCTTTCTTTCTTTCTTTCTTTCTTTCTTTCTTCCCTCCCTCCCTCCCTCCCTCCCTCCCTCCTTCCTTCCTTCCTTCCTTCCTTCCTTCCTTCCTTCCTTCCTTCCTGGACTACTGCAATACTCTCTACATGGGGTTCCCCTTGAGGAGCACCCAGAAGCTCCAGCTGGTCCAGAATGCGGCCACGCGGGTGGTTATGGGAGCGACATGGCGTTCCCATGTAACACCTCTCCTGCGCGAGCTGCACTGACTCCTGGTGGTCTTCCGGGTGCACTTCAAGGTATTGGTTACCACTTTTAGAGCGCTCCATAGCTCAGGACCTGGATATCTACGAGACCGCCTTCTGCCACTGGTAGCCTCTCACCGGCCAGTACGCTCCCACAGAGAGGGGCTCCTCAGGGTGCCATCGGCCAAACAGTGTTGACTGGCGGCCCCCAGGGGGAGAGCCTTCTCTGTGGGGGCACCTGCCCTGTGGAACGAACTCCCCTCGGAGATATGGAGGATCTCGGATTTACGCACCTTCTGCCGCACCCTGAAGACTTTTTTATTTCAACAAGCTGGGCTGGCTTAACTCTTTTTAATTATTTAATTTTAATTTGTTTTTTAAAAACGGGGTATTTTAATTAGTATGGGCCAAATTTATCTAATGCGTTTTAAATTGTATTTTAAATTTTATATTATATGTGTTTTATCTTGGCTGTTCACCGCCCTGAGTCCTTCAGGAGTAGGGCGGTATATAAATCTAAATAAACTGAAACTGAAACTTCCTTCCTCTCTCTCTCTCTGTCTCTCTCTCTCACCTATCTAATAACATGAATACTTGCCTCAAATTGGTTTCATATTCTGAAATTACATTAGAGTTACCATAACTGGTTGTCCATTAGATGGCTGCAAATGCAGTATGAAAACTAACTCCTTAGGTTTCATGTGTATTTTTGTGGCTCAGATGCAATAAAGCTAAACAATTTCTTTTGAAAATTTTCAAAGTTGCAGAATACTGTATCTCCTCTCAGAATTTTTTTTTTGCTATGAATTAAAAATAAATACATATTTACTTTTAGCCACAATTATATAGCTTTTTTTTGTACTTCTGTACAAAACAACTGAGCAAACAATAGATAAATTATTTTGAATTTCCTATGTCACATTGTTAAAGAAAATATACACAAACATCTCTGTTAAAATTCTTGTGCAGAAAGACAAGGCAGGCAAGTAGGCATGGATATTATAATATAAATTTTAAATATTGCTTGAGCATGGTCTTTCTTTAGCCTTTGAACAATGAAACAAAACAAGAAAAATCTACTGTAGCACCTCAAGTGTAATATCTTTTCTCTTATAATTTTTTTTTATATTAATCATTTTGGTCAGCCTCATGTATAAAAGGTTCAGAATTCCTGATATTTTGGTAGTATTTACCAAATACTGGGGATATAGCCAAACAGAACACGAGGCATCCCTTCACAAAATATTTTTCAACTTTTCATGGAAACAGACTTAGATACCAAAGTTATGAATACTCAAGCTACTTTTATGATACAGAAACAGAATCTTGCAACTCCCTCTCTCCTCTGTGCCTTTATCTTAAAGAGAATCAGGGAGTGGCAAGTCCAAGACATTTTCTCAAATTGCATACAGGTAGTCCTCAACTTACAACAGTTCATTTAGTGACCATTACAGCACTGAAAAAAGTGACTTATGACCCTTTGTCACATTTACAACCATTGCAGCATGCCCATGGTCATGTGATCAAAATTCAGATGGTTGACAACTGGTTCATATTAACGATGGTTGCAGTCAGTGATGGGATTCATCCGGTTCGTGCTGGTTTGGGCAAACCGGTAGTTAAATTGCTGGCTGGCCCCTCCATGCCCTGCCCCTTCCAGGCGTCCCCACATGCCCCATTTTGGCTCCCAGGTAAGTGCAGGGAGGCTTCCTAGGCCCAAAATTGGGCGTGGGGGGGGATGCAGTGCACCTCCTGTGGCCAGCTTTTGCTCCCAGGCAGCTTCAGGGAGGCCTCTTAGGCCCAAAATGGGGTGTGGGGGGCGGCACAGCCTTCTTGCAGCCTATTTTCGCTCCCACGAGGCTGCAGGGAGGCCTAGGCCCAAAACAGGGGACGGGGGGATGGTGCATCCCCCCATGGCTTATTTTTGTTCCCAGGGGAGTGCAGGAAGCCGAGTGCTGCCTGTCACACTCCCTGGCCACACCCACTATGGCCACGCCCACCCAGCCGGTCCTTAGGGCAGAGAACTGGTTGTTAAATGATTTGAATTCTACCACTGGTTGCAGTGTCCTGGGGTCATGTGATCACCTTTTGCAACCTTCTGACAAGCAAACTCAATGGGGAACAACCATGTTCCTAACTTAGCAATTTCAGTGATTCACTTAACAACTGTGGCAAGAAAGGTCGTAAAATGGGGAAACATTCACTTAACAAATGTCTCGCTTAACAACATAAATTTTGGATGCTACTGTGGTCATCAGTCATGGACTATCTGTCCCCGATTTGGCTTGAGATTTCTCTTTTATCTGACCGTTATCTGGGCCGAGGATCTTTCTCCTGTTCCTCAAGGTTATTCTTCAAGACCATTACAATAATCAGTCTAAAGGTCTTGTAACAATCCTGTTGATTTCACTCTCATATGTGACAATAATAGTGTAAATCCAGATGTTCTAAACTAAATAATATTATAATCTCTGGATTGCATTTGCAATAGGGAAGTAATTGCAAACCAACTTTACATTATCTGATGTTTTAGTTTATACAAAAAAAATACAAATGAAAAAACATCTTAAAAAATAATTTCACAATCTTTAGCGCATGCTTACCCTTGTTTACCAGGTTCATCAACATCTTACCAAAATTAATTTCTTCCAAAACTAATTAGCACTATAGAACAGAAGTAGGAATAATATCAGAATCTAATATATACTGTAATATATTGTAATATACCAAGTCTCTGACTTTAAAAAATGCAATGAAGCACTCTATGGCAAATCAACTTTGATATTTAAAACCATAATTGTTTGTAAAACAGCTTCATCAAAGCTAAGAGTAATAATGTAAAAAAGAAGCCTGGTTTATTCATACAAGGGATTTACCAGCTATTTTAAACTGGAATTATCTTTTTATGGGCTAAAAAGAATTAATGTACATCTGAAAATCAGTGTAGCAATAGCATTTAGACTTATATACAGAGTTATATTAGACGTATATATTACAGAGTCAGTGTATTACTTCCAACAATCTGGGTCCTCATTTCATCAACCTCAGAAAGATGGAAGGCTGAGTCAACCTTGAACTGATCAGAATCGAACTCCTGGCAGAGAGCAGTGAGTCAGCCTGCAATACTGCATTCTAACCACTGTGCTACCATGGCTACATCTATTCTACATCTATAGCTATATTACAGTGCTAAAAGTGATTATACTGACCATGTTTTCCTGAAATTAAGAACCTGTCTTATATTGTTTTGAGCCCTGAAATAAGCGCTTGGCCTTATTGCCATGCGCTCAAAAGCCTGATTGGGCTTATTATCAGGGGATGTCTTATTTTGGGGAAAACGGTATTTTAAAGAAAAATTTTGCCAAAAGCTGAATGACTTGCTATTCGATAAACAATTAAATAGACAAAGAGTAGGGAAACCTATTAAACCTAAATTTAAATTAGAATTGTCCAGAATGTTGTATTAGCATGCTGGCGATGCCCAGTACTAGAATACTAATTCACAGTCTTATATGTCTACTTCTAAACTGTCACTCTGTTCTTCAGCAAGCAAGATAAGTATTATTTTCGACAGCTTAAGATTTATTATTAGGGAAATTTGCAGGGAAAGTTTTATTTTACTTGCTCAATTTGCTTGATTTAATTATATGACTTTCTTTTTCAGTATGCTTCCGTGCATTGGCTTTAATGATTGTCAGCTACCTGAATGGTGCGTATGTGTTAGAAGAATAAAAAAACAGATTTTTTTTTTAGAGAATAAATAGTAGCTCCTTATTGGAAACCTCTTTGCTTCAGAAATTTCCAATCAGTGCAACATAATTATGTATATAATGACTTGGTTGATAGCAGAAGCATTACTGGGTTATGGAAAAAAAAATATTTGTGGATCCAACCATAAATAATAAGTGGTTAAAATGACACATTCTACCAAGTGGAAGAAATATTCTTGTTTCTAATATAATTCCAGTACAGGCACTGAGGATCCCACAAATAGTTCAGAATAAATGAATGAATTCTATCTGTAATTATTATTTTACTCTTAATTATTAGAACCTAACAAGCTGGAATGCAGTTCAGATTTTCTTGTGGGCTACTTAATTTTACAAAGAAAAGGTTTAGTCATTAGCCTTGGGGATCCACAGAAAGAAACCATCAAGCTGTATGATCTGCTGATGAACCACTTGGAATGACCTTCTTGCTAAGGTGATCTTTCAAAAGATGTCCGTCAGTGATGAGCAGTTAAAAAAGGAATGGATAGGCCTCTGGTCAAAAGATAGCAATTAACCAGCCTTCCAACAAATCTTGATATTAGTATTCTCCCAGGAGGAAAAAAAAAAGTATCTGTATTGGTATCTGGGTATGGGGAAAGGTATATTAGTTCACAAAAGAAGCTGATTATCATATGCATACAATGATGAGGAAAAAACACCTTTTGCTCTCATGATAACTCAGATTGCCCATGTGCATAATGACTCCATTCACAGGTTGAGCCATAAATGCATATGCTCTAAGAAGGTGGGAAGTGCTCTTGAGTAAAAAAAATAAAAATAAAGCAGAAAAAGAACAAGAACAAGAAATCCTTAAATGTTATTAGATGAAGGAGCTCATGTTTAAAGTACATAATGCATGTTTATCATAATTGCTTCTATAGTCAAGTTAAATAACTTGAAAACATGGACATGTCACTTCTTGTTAGTCATGTCCTAGAAATATCACATTGGAATTGTTCATGTAACAATCAGACAAGAGAAAACAAGGATTATACTTGGCAGCTACATTCCTAACATCCATAATCTATTTGGCCAGCAAATAAAGGGGTTCTATGAATTATATTAGCGTTACCACTGTAATGTTCTTTTTCCCACAAAGGGTTATATGTATGTGTTGTGTATATGGGGAGAGAACTGAAGCACAAAACCTTTTTGCATTGATACAAATGAATTTATATCAAAGACAGTCTACCTGTATCCTAATAACAGTAAATATGCTCTTGTTATCAACTGCAATTTTTTTAAAAGAAAAATTCTTAAGTTTCAACCAGTTTGTAGATGCTTGGAAATGATTCTGGAATGTTTTTGCTTACGGGTTAGCTTGTAAATGAAATGTATACAACAATTTCTATTGGCAGGATAATTACTGCTGTGGTCGTCAAGGTAATTTGTTGACAACTGCTCTTTCATTCATTCCATATACTACTCTTCTAGGTTCATTCAATTCTATGCATAGAGTTTCCACACTAAAATGAACAGTTAGCTAAATGCTAATTAAAACCAGTGTGCCAGTTTAGCAAGCTCAGCAGGAGCCGGAGCAAAACATCACGCTCCAGAATTAATTTTTCCACATATTTACTGTTATTTCCATAGTTCCTTTAAAAAATGGGAGAAAAGGAAAATAAATTATTCTTTTCTCCAGCTTATTTTACACACAAAGTCATTGTGCAGGTGAACAATCCAAGTTCTCATGAGGGCAGAAGGCATTTGACATGATCATTAAATTTTCAAAAAGAAGTCTTTGTGTATAGTACGGAACTATCTACAATATAGCACTTACAGGTAGTCCATGACTTATGACCAGTGGTGCTGCCGGTTCGGACTGGTTCAGGCAAACCGGTAGTTCCGACAATCAGCTGGCCCTGCCTACCCACCCCTGACCTATCCTGTCCTATATTTCCTTCTTTCTGGGTCAGCTGATTCACACAGCATAACTGATTTCTGAACCTCCGCTGTTCTACTTACTGGGGCTGCCTTAGAAGGTAAGCAGCTGAGCTTCAGACTGCTGTATTTTGAATGCTGTGCACAAGCACATTAGGTGCATGCGCGTGCAAAGCGCACTCTCACATAACTGGTTGTTAAGCCGGTTGCAGCCCACCACTGCTTATGACCACAATTGAGCCCAAAATTTATGTTGCTAAATTAGACACTTGTTAAGTGAGTTTTGCCCCATTTTATGACCTTTCTTGCCACAGTAGTTAAGTGAAGTTGTTAAGTTAGTAACATAGTTGTTAAGTGAATCTGACTTTCCCATTGACTTTGCTTATCAGAAGGTCACAAAAGGGGATTGCATTGTCACTGCGTTATTTTATTTGCCAGCTGAACTCATCATTTCTGGACTATCAGACTTTCCGTACCTTGCCAAGAATTGTTATCAAAAGTTACTACGCATGTCTGCATTCCTTCACTTCCTTCACACACTCTTTCCTTTGTTCTCTTGCCAGCAAGGTCCGGCTGAGAAATAGCCGGCAAGAATTATTTCAAAAATGTAGCAATTACTTTTCTTAGTTAGTGAGGTGTTTTATTTTCTTTATAACAAATAAATGAGTTTTATTAGAGAACTTTTCTTCGCGTTTCTTTTTCAGAATATTGCAACAAGGAATAAGCCTCGATCCATCCTCTAAACCAGGGTGATTTTTCCCAGAGCCAAACATGGGATTAATCAACGCCCTGACATGCATGACCCTGGGACACTGCAACCATCATAAATATGAACTAATTGCCAAGTGTCCAAATTTTGATCACATGACCATGGGGATGCTACAACAGTTGTAAGTGTGAAGAATTGTCATATCACTTTTTTCAGTACTATTGTAACTTCGAACAATCACTAAATGAACTGTTGTATGTTGAAGACTACCTATATAGGAATGGGTCCGTAGTACTATTCCTGGATTTCAAAATTACTTTGTTCTTCTAGTCAAGGTAGTTTTCATTTGTTCATCCATGACATTCTTCCCATTGGGGAAGAAAATCCTACATGGAAAGTCAAAGTAATCCAGTCCTAAGAATGAATATACATTATCTTAAAATGAATGCTACAAAGTATTATTTATTTATTTATTTATTTATTTATTTATTTATTTATTTATTTATTTATTTAATAGTTCAATTTATATGCCGCCCTTCTCCAGAGACTCAGGGCGGCTTACAATGCTTTAAGCAATAGCCTTCATACTTTTGTATATACCTGCTTAGTAGGGCTTTTTGGGGCCCCCCTGAGTGGTGTTCTATTTTATACAAAGTCAGCTTATTGCCCCCACAAACCGGGTCCTCATTTTACCTACCTCGAATGGATGGAAGACTGAGTCAACCTTGAGCCTGGTGAGAATTGAACTCGCAGTAATTGCAGGCAGCTGGCAGCTAAGTACTACTTTAACAGCAGTTTTTAGTCCACTGCGCCACCAAGGCTCTTATTGATCAGTAGCTAGTGGCTAAAAACACGAGTATGGATTTTTATGTATAAAGTTACTCAAGCTAACACATTAAATTGTGTGAGACTATTATGTGATTTTCATTATGTATTTTATTTCCATGCCTTTTAAACAAATAGCCAAGATTTTTAGAGTTTGATTTAGAAGAATTTGGCAGGAAACATTGGGAAGAGATGTATCAGTTCCTGCCTGAAAATATTTAGGTCTGATTTCTCTCTTGTGTCTCTCTATAAGAGGCCAACCTTGAGGCCTCTAGAGTTGGAGACTAGTCAACAATATCTTTAGTGGACTTCCGGTTTCCTTGTCTTCGGCGACGGCGGCGCTCTTTGAAGCTCCGCCAGCCCCGCCGCCTGTAGAGCCGCTTCGAGACGAAGAAGCGGCTCGAAAACTTCTAAATCCACAGGATTGAAGAAGGAGAGATCGCAGGGCACAGGTTGAGCCCCTGTAACCCCCCAGGGAAGTTTCTGGGGAGAGAACAGGCGTGGCTCCCTCCCAACCTGCTGAAACTCCGGGCGACATGGGACGATTCTGCTTTTGCAGAACAAGCCGGCTGCAAGAAACTTAAAGCGAAAGAACCAGCTTTAATAAACAGCGAAACTACTGAATCCTGAAATTTGGAAACGCAAGTATTAGCACTTTGTTGACTTTTTAATCTGAGAAAATGCGAGTGAGTGAAAGTGCTTTGAAAAAATATGGCGCCTAGCCTCAGAGTTAACGAGCCAGCGAGTGTGGATTGGTGAAGTTATTTTGCTTTGTTACAAAGTTTCCAAGTTGCTACAAAGTTGCCTTGCTTGTTATAAGAGAAACAACGGAAATTTTTCCCTTTTCAATATTGGACTTTGCTTTATTTTAACCTTTATTTGATCAAATCTGGGGGACTTTTTTAGAAGTCTTTGTGCAGGAGGGAAAGGAAAAGGAACTTCCCTCTTTAGAAAAACTAGATCACGAGCCAGGATGGCTTCAAAGAAGCAGGAAGGGAAGGCATTAGGGGGGGGGATCCCCCACACACAAACATGAAACGCAACTTCCCCCTGCTCAACAATTACAAACTCAGAAAAAAGAATTTGATGTGGGAGATTTAAAAGAATTTATTTCTAAAACTTTGGATGATAAATTTCAAAAATCTCAACAGGAGATAGATGATAAACTTCAAAAATCACATCAGGAATTTATGCAGGAAATTAATGAAGTTAAAGACATGGTGAAACAGAATCAAAATAAGGTGACCAAAAAAATTTCAGAAGTGGCGTCTGGCCTGGCAGAATTTATTGGGACAGTTGATTTTAAAGTTGAAGAATTTAAATCAGAAGTTAATGTTAAGATGAAAGACAATGATTATAAAATTGATGAGGTTGACAATAAAATGCAGAGAATTGAAGATGAGATTGTTATGATACAATTCCGGGCGATGGAATTCGCCATACGGCTTCGAGGAATTCGAGAGGAGGAGAGACAGGATTTGAGACAAGTTTGCTCTGAAGCCTTGGCTAAGATTTTACAAGCTAATCCTGATTTGGTATTTCATAAAATAGATAAAATATACAGAGTGAACTCTTGGGTGGCCAGACAAAGACAACTGCCCAGAGATGTGGTCATATACTTTACTGATAGAGAAATTAGAAATGATATCCTGCAAAAATCTTTTCACACTTCTGTACAAGTGGGGGGTTCACGACTTGAAATTTTTAAAGAATTACCTCCTAAAATGCTGAAAGCTAGAAAAGAATTTGGTTTTCTTG
Source organism: Pituophis catenifer annectens (assembly GCF_029215685.1). Lineage (NCBI taxonomy): Eukaryota > Metazoa > Chordata > Lepidosauria > Squamata > Colubridae > Pituophis > Pituophis catenifer. The sequence continues at coordinate 183,885,282 of NW_027256881.1, forward strand.
TTAAGGAACTGAAAAATTTACAGATACCCTTCCGGTGGGACGCACCAGCTGGGATAATTTTTAGATATAAGGGAGAAGGATATCGGTTGAATACCGTGGAGAAGGCACAACACTTTTACAGTACTATTCTTAAGGAAAGAACACCATCTCCACGTACATCTACAGTTTTGGAGATTAAGGAGAGTGAAGAGAGGCAATTGAAAGAACAGTCTAAGCAGGAATTAGAAATAGTGCAAGGTGCAGAAGGAGGTTTTCTGAGTGAGCCCTTGTTGGATTCTTCTCCAATTCTGGATTTGATTCAGTTGACTGAAGTTAAAGATCAACGTATAACTAGAGCTCAATCTAAGCTACTTAAACAAAAGCAACAACAACAGGAAAGACAAGACAAGAAGGCAGTTAAGAGTATCATACAAGAGAGTGGCGCTATGGGAGGAGCGAGATCGAAGCTCTCGGATGAACTTCAAATATTTTGCTCTGTGCTCCAGAAAGAGGCTGATGACCTTTAAGTGTCTATCTTGGAATGTCAATGGGTTGAATTCAGCACAGAAAAGGAAGAAATTATTTACATATTTGAAACAATTTAATAATGATATAATATGTTTACAAGAAACGCATATTACAACTCAAGATCAAAAATATTTGATAAACTCAAAACTAGGAGCACATTATATATCTTCAACTTCGCAGAAAAAGAATGGTGTGGTTATTTATGTAAATAAAAAATTAACAGCGAAAGTTATAGAAGTAGATCAAGATGGTAGGTTTGTAGCAATTGAATTGCTCACAGCAAATGGTCAAATTCTTTTAATTGGAATTTATGCTCCCAACCAACAACAGGACTATTTTTATAAGATGTTACATACTAAAATATTGCAATGGGACTATAGATCTATTTTAATTATGGGAGACTGGAATGGAGTAATTGATTCTAAACTAGATAAAAAGAGCTTGGCAAAGTCTAGAATTAGACTACCACAGACTTTTTTTGATATGAAAGAAGATATGGAACTAAAAGATGTTTGGAGAATACATAATCCAAATGAATTGGATTACACTTTCTTTTCTGATAGACACAGATCCTTTTCTAGGATTGATTTTATCCTGTTGTCAAATGATCTACTTGTTAAAACAAAAAGAACAAAGATTTTTCCAAGAACTTTGACTGACCATAGCCCTGTATGGATAGAAATTGAGATGGACAAGGTTGAGAGACGTTCTTGGAGATTAAATGAGAACTTGTTTAGATATGAAAAAAATACAATAGAACTTAAAAAGCATTTGAAAGAATTTTTTGAAATAAATTTGAATAAAGGTACCCCAATTGAAATTGTTTGGGACGCAAGTAAAGCTTATATGAGAGGGGTACTTATCTATATGAATTCTAAACATAGACTGTTCCGACAAAAGAAAAGATCTGAGTTGGAAATGGAAATAAAGAATAAAGAACAGTTACTTATTAAAAATCCAACAGATGAAAGAATACGAAGTGCTATAAAACTTTTGAAAGACCAATTTCAAATGCTTATGGCGGAACAAGTTGCAACAAGCCTACAATACGCGAAGCATAATACATTTTGCAACGCTAACAAACCGGGCAGATGGTTGGCTTATACATTGAGGAAAAAACAAAGTACACGGACTATTGATAGTATTGATATCGGAGGGAAAGAAATTTTTCAACAAAATTTAATTAAAGAAGCTTTTGTGGACTATTATACTAAACTATATGCCAAAGAAGAGGTGCAGAATGGACTTATAGAAAAATATTTAAATGATAAGAGAGTTACAAAAATTACTGATCAACAAAAGGAAAGAATGAATTATCCTATAACAGAGGAGGAGATAACAGCAGCAATTAAACAGTTAAAAACAGCCAAAGCTCCTGGCACGGATGGTTTGACTGCAGTGTATTATAAAACTTTACAAGCTGAAATGGTGGGACAACTTAGAGATTTATTTTGCAATATTCAACAAGGGGGTAAAATACCCCCATCTTGGACAACTGCTTATATATCTTTGATACCAAAAGAACAAGTTGGTCCTAAAAAACCAGAGAATTACAGACCAATATCTCTTTTGAACACAGACTATAAAATTTATGCGAAGGTATTAGCCAACAGGTTGATGCCAGTAATTCAAAAGGTGATTCATGAGGACCAAGCGGGATTTATTGAGGGCAGATATATGAAGGACAATGTAAGGCAAGTAATAGACTTATTGGAATATCTTGATAAGAATAAACAGATCCCTGCAGTGCTGGTTTTTCTGGATGCAGAGAAGGCCTTTGATAGAGTGGATTGGAATTTTCTACTAAAGACTTTAAAAAAGATGGGCTTTGGGGACCAATTTATACAGGCGATTTCAGCAATTTATCAAGAGCAAAAAGCACAGATTATTATTAATGGAAGTCTGACGACTGAGTTTAAAATTGAAAAAGGAACAAGACAGGGATGTCCGTTGTCCCCACTTTTATTTATTTTAACATTGGAAGTCTTGCTAAATACAATACGGGACTCTAAAATTTTGAAAGGTATAATGATAAGGCAAGAGGATTATAGAATAAAGGCATTTGCAGATGATCTGGTGGTTACCCTATCACAACCAATGGAATCAATAATCTTGATGAACGACATTATACAAGACTATGGTAGAGTTTCAGGTTTCAGACTGAATTCAAAAAAGACTAAAATGATAGTTAAAAATATGACACAAGATCGTAAACATGAGCTTGAAAGGAGGGCAGGTTTTGAAATTGTACCTAAGGTAAAATATCTTGGAGTTCAGGTTGCAGAATCAAACATGAAATTGTTCCAAAATAATTATGAGGTGTTGTGGCGAGAGGTTCAGAAAGACATGGAGATTTGGAAAAAGCTGCAACTGTCTTTACTTGGAAGAATAGCAGCAGTTAAGATGAACATTTTGCCAAGATTTCTGTTTTTGTTTCAAATGATTCCGGTGCTTAAAAGTGACAAACAACTGAAAGTTTGGCAGTCTGGTGTGAATAAGTTTGTCTGGAATGAGAAGAAGCCGAGAGTGAAATTGAAAATTATGCAAGATGTTCCAGAAAGAGGAGGCCTTAAACTCCCAAACCTACAGTTATATTATGATGCAGCAGCTTTAACTTTAATAAGTGATTGGTTTGGAAGTAAAAAGACTGGAATACTGAATGCAGAAAGTTTTGATCTTGAATTTGGATGGCATGCTTATTTATTCTATGACGACAAAGTAGACAAAGTATTTAAAAGTCATATACTTAGAGAATCTTTGATGAGAGTTTGGAAGAAGCACCGACTCAAATGGGATTACAAAATACCGTTATGGCTGGATCTTGGTCATACTATGTGGAATACAAATATAATGTCACTCGGGGGTTTTTTATATAAAGAGGTTCTTTTTACAGATGCGGGCAGATGGCAGCTGAAGACATTACAGACACTGTTGGATGAAGGAATTAATTTAACTTGGTTACAATATAATCAACTACAATTGAGATGGAAAGAGGACCAAAAAACTGGTATTATGTTGCATGAGGAAGAATTGGTTAGACATATAAGAGAGAAAGGTCCAATGCATATTAAAAGGCTTTATAATGTTTTGCTAGAAAGGGATTCAGAAACTGAATTAGTTAAAGATTGTATGATTAAGTGGGCACAAAATTTTGAAGAACCAGTGATGTTGGAAACATGGGAAAAAATTTGGGTTCAGAATGTTAAATTTACACAGTCGCAGAACCTGAGGGAAAACTTTTATAAAATGTTTTATAGATGGCATTTAGATCCTAAAAAGTTGTCATGTATGTACCCTAATGTTCAGCCAAAATGTTGGAGATGCGAATGTTTGGATGCTACGTATTATCATGTTTGGTGGACCTGTAGGAAAGTTAAGGCTTTTTGGATAAAAATATGGTGGGTTATGCAGAATGTTTTGAAGAAAAAAATTCAATTCTCTCCACAATTGTTTTTATTGGGTATAGTTAAGGGTTTTACACGGGGTGAAATAAAACTAATATTGTATATGATAACTGCAGCAAGATTGTTGATAGGTAAATATTGGAAGAATGAAGCTTTGCCTACTATCGAGGAATGGACTTTGAAGATGGCTAGTTTTGCAGAGATGGCGAAGATTTCAGCATACTTAAAGGACTGTTCACAAGAGACTTATGAATGGGAATGGAAAAGGTGGATAGAATATGTTCAGAACAAATACCAAACTAGAAAGTATCAAATAGCTTTTATTTGAAAATAATGTATTAGAAATATCTTAATGTAAAGAGAAAAGAGGAAAAATTATATAGGGGGAGGGATGGGTTCAGGTTTATATATCAGTGTTATTAGTTATGAGTACATAATAGGAAAGTCTGGGGGGGAGGATTAGGGAGGGTTAGGGAGGACGGGAAGTTTGGGAGGGAGGTGGGGGGGTGAAAAAAAGGGGTGAAAATGTAATTGTAAAACTTTTGCAATAAAAAAAAAAAACAAACAATATCTTTAGTGTACCAAGAACAGCAAAGCTTCTGGGAAAGTACTTTATTGTAGGGGGCTTCAATACAACAGAATTATGCAATCCATAACATAGATCGTTATGAATTATTCCATCATATTCCTTCCACCAGTTCAATAATCTCTAATCACATCCTAGTGTTTGGATACTGATGAGTCAGCAATGGCTTCCAGCAGTTATTGTGTGAAATATATAGCAAAATTCTATTGCTACAAGTTAATGAGCTCACCTTTTCTACCTCTTCTAAGGGAAAGATTGTCTCCTTCAGTTCCTGAAGCAGTCAATATCTTTTACATCAAAGGAGATTTTTAAAAATCCGACTCAGCTAATGTCTTAATGCCACGCGGAGGATAAAAAATGTCTTCCTTTCCCACTGAAAAGTACTCACAGGTCCTAAAACATGAGGGTTGATTGCCCTTATTATTACCTCAGCACAGAAGCTACAACTCTTACTAATGACCTTAAAATTATCTGTCTTTTTAAATTCTAACTCCACTCACAGCATATGTTTTAATGCCGTTTCTTCCAGAAGGAAATCCTGCAGATGGAATGAAAGCCATTTTTCTCTTCCTTAGCTCCAAGGTTTGCATTAAAACAGGCTTCAGCATATTTTTAAGAACTAAAAGCACTCATCAATTATAGCATTGCTGAGACCTGCAACTTTCTTCTGGCTAGTGTTACTAATATTAGCTTTAGTCATCATGCACGAACATGACAGTGCACAGGAAATTATGGACATAACAGTGCACAAGAAATGTGAGAACGGGTCCTGTCTTAAAGGTGTTACAATCTGGAAATGAAAAACTAAGAAGGCTTAATTTACTTTCATTGTTGACAGTACTGAATCTATAAGGGACAGGTGCCAGAACCTAACAAGGTTACAAATTCCTTTCTTACATTCTGTTTTTAACTGTTCACTTTTCTAATTTGTTTCTGGCTGGCTGTAGATATTATGAGTCTTTGGAAGCCTTGTGAGTTTGTAAAGTTCTGCTACTTCTTACTCAGTTGAGACTTTTCAGATTCTTGCTATTCACTTCACCAATTATTGATGTTCACTTCCATCTTCTTTACTCATGACTGGTTTCTCCCTTGGGTCCCAACTCAACTTCTTCTCTCCCTACCATCAGCAGCACTCATATGCATGCTTTCAATTCTTTGTTGATCTTTTTATCTCTTTGAAATGCAGGTGTGGCCTTTTACTTTCTTACTGCAAAGTCCCAGGGGATGCAAAATCATAAAGAAGGAAAAATCACATTAGCAGCTTCAATTTTTTTTCCTTCCAGAAGATCTCAATTATTTTTTTTACTTGGTTGTTGCTTATTTATTGTTTTTTTATTGTTTTGTTTGCCACACAGAATTACATTGGTGAAGATGGACAGACATACTTCAAGTTGGCTGTTTTATTTCTGTTCAGCTTTTGTTCATATATAGCCTTTAAATCTTGAATTGCAATTATCTATAGTCTCAAACTAACAAAACACAAGCATAAACTTTAAAATATAAGACAAAAGCAACCAGCAAAACAAAACAATCTATTGGTGTAGACTTTCATGGTCAGTTCCTGTTGGACTGGACTTCAAGATTTGGTGAGGGAGTTTTATTGTTATTTTTATACTGTAAAATTTGTTGTAACATTTACTATAAATAAAAATAAATGTATATTGCTGTAAATACAATATATTTTATGCTATACACCATCCGGAGTCATATTATTTGAGATGAGCAGCCTTATGCAAGTAATTACTGCTGTGACAGTTGGACCCTAAGGAAGGCTAAATGCTGAAGAATTGATGCTTTCGAATTATGGGCCTGGAGAAGACTCTTGAGAGTCCTTTGAACTGCAAGGAGATCAAAACAGTCAATCCTAAAGGAAATCAACCCTGGCTGATCTTTGGAAGGACAGATAGTGAAGCTGAAGCTCAAACACTTTGATCACATAATGAGAAGAAAAGATTCATTGGAAAAAAATCCTGATGTTGGGAAAGATTGAAAGCAAAAGGAGAAGGGGATGGTGGAGGATGAGATGATTAGATAGCTTTGTTGATGCAATGAACATGAATTTGGGCAAACTCTGGGAGCCAGGGGAGGACAGGGGAGCCTGGTGTGCTATGGGCCATGAGGTTGCAAAAAGTCAGACACAACTTAGTGACTGAACAACAACAACAGCCTTATGCATACTGTAAATAATAAATAAAACAGGAAAAGGACTTCAGAATGAAATCATTTTGGGGGTGGGTCCCTTCATTTTTTATGATTTCTGCAGGAAATGAATAACTGAATACTTAGATTCCTATGTGTAGAAAAATTATTTAGAAGCATTTGCTACAAGGTTGTGTAGAGGGTTTTCTTAATGAAACAAAATAAAGATAATAAAAATTAAAACCAAATGCCACTTAGCTTTTCCTCTGAAATCTGTATTTCTACACAAGACAAGGGGAATGATCTGTGCTTATTAGTTTGATCTGAAAGCATAATAAACAAATACACAAGATAATTCTCTATCTGCGCTCTGAAGTTGTACAGCCTAATGATTTCCACCTCATTAGCCTCTTTGCAAGAAATTCCCTCCTGACTGCATGCTAGAAGAATTATCATATAATTCCCACATGCCTCGAAAGAATGCCCGAAAAGGATCACAGATTGCAGGTTCGGTTGCAATCTCTTTGCAGACACTTGATGGCTACATGTATTTAAATTATAAAAGAGGCTTCATGCAAATCCAATGTACACCTCTTGAGCTTCTCATTGACAGGCCTGGCCAAATATTTCTTTCACTCATGGATATTAGTGTATATCCAGAGCCTTGAATTTGCAGGAGCAAGAGGGAGCACTTAACCACCAAATATGTTGGCACTCTTGGGGGAAAGCAAAGCCGGCTTATATGCTTTAATTAAACCACCATCATTCATTCTTTAAATGTACAAGGGGTTCCTATATTAGTTACAGACTGCCTGTCTATATAAAAAAAATGTACAGTTCTGAGACTTTGAGACACTACTTTATAATGTCTTGGTAAGATCACACTTGGAATACTGAATCTAGTTTTGGTCACCATGATGTAAAAAAGATGTTGAGACTCAGGAAAGAGCACAGAGAAGAGCAATAAAGATGATTAGGGGACTGGAGGCTAAAACACATAAAGAACGGTTGCAGGAACTGGGTATGTCTAGTTTAATGAAAAGAAGGACTAGGGGGTGACATGAGAGCAGTTTTCCAATATCTAAGGGGCTGCCACAAGAAGAGGAGATCAACCTATTCTCCAAAGCACCTGAAGGCAAGCCAGTGGAACAGCTTGCCTTCAGAAGTTGTGGGTGCTCCATCACTGGAGTTTTTCAAGAAGAAATTAAACAGCCATTTGTCCAGAATGGTATAGGGTCTCCTGCCTGAGCAGGGGGTTGGATTAGAAGACCTCCAAGATTCCTCCCAACTCTGTTATTCTGTTATTTCTGTTATATGGAGGTAAACTCTCAGGCATAGTACAGATTAACATTACTAGGTATTAACACAATTTCAAATTAAACCTAAAGCAAAAGACCTGGCAGAAACATAATCTCATACTATTCTGCAGTCCATGAGAAACATATAAATTCAAATGTGGGTTAGACAGCATCACCACCAGATGGATTCGTAACTGGCTGACCAACCACATTCAACGTGTAGCCCTCAATGGAACTGCATCTACATGGAGGGAAGTATGCAGTGGAGTACCCCAGGGCTCTGTTTTAGGCCCAGTGCTCTTCAACATCTTCATCAATGACTTGGACGAGGGGATAGATGGGGAACTCATCAAATTTGCAGATAACACCAAGCAGACAGGAATAGCCAACACTCCAGAAGATACAGAAGGATCTTGACAGACTTGAACATTGGGAGCTATCTAACTAAATGAAATTTAACACTGAAAAAAGCAAGGTTCTACATTTAGGGAAGAAAAACAAAATGCACAGGTACCTTGCTCAATAGTAGTAACTGTGAGAGGGATCTTGGAGTCCTATTGGACAACCATTTAGATACGAGCCAGCAGTGTGCAGCAGCTGCCAAAAAAGCCAACACAGTTCTGGGCTACATAAACAGAAGGATAGAATCAAGATCATGTGAAATGTTAATACCACTTTATAATGCCTTGGTAAAGCCACACTTGGAATATTGCATTCACTTTTGGTTGCCATAATGTAAAAAAGATGTTGAGACTCTAGAAAGAGTGCAGAGAAGCACAACAAAGATGACTAGGGACTGGAGGCTAAAACATATGAAGAACGGTTGCAGGAACTGGGTATGTCTAGTTTGATGAAGAGAAGGACTAGGGGAGACATGATAACAGTGTTCCAATATCTCAGGGGTTGCCACAAAGAAGAGAGAGTCAAACTATTCTCCAAAGCACCTGAGGGTAGAACAAGAAGCAATGGGTGGAAACTAATCAAGGAGAGAAGCAATTTAAAACTAAGAAGAAATTTCCTGACAGTTAGAACAATTAATAAGTGGAACAACTTGTCTGCAGAAGTTGTGAATGCCGCAACACTGGAAGTTTTTAAGAAGATGTTGGATAACCATTTGTCTGAAGTGGTGTAGGGTTTCCTGCCTGGGCAGGGTGTTGGACTAGAAGACCTCCAAGGTATCTTCCAACTCTGTTATTCTATTCTATTCTATTCTATTCTATTCTATTCTATTCTATTCTATTCTATTCTATTCTATTCTATTCTATTCTATTCTATTCGTAAAATACATGCAGTCGGACATTATCTAACCAGTTATCTACACAACCAGAGCTAGGGTAGATGATTTTTGAGAAGACCCAAAAATCAGTTGGCTGGCGCACGCATGCGTGCCGGAGCTGAGCTCGCGTGCCCACTGATATGGTTACATGTGCCACCTGTGGCACGTGTGCCATAGGTTCACTGTCATAGACCTAGGCTTTCTTCAGCGCTTTGAATATTTTGCATTGTGTTTTCCCATCAAACTGGCAAACCCTCTTAAGAAGCTTTGTTAGGAAGACACTTCCTCCAAATCCCTATTGATTGTCTTGTGACACCCCTCCCGCTCTCCAAATGTTGCAACACACACACTTTGAAACATGCTGGCTTACTGAATTCCTGCTCTGAACATGAGATTAGACTAGGGTCCTATAAGTTAGCTTCCAGCTCTTTCATTCTGTGATTCTAATATACTACACCATATGCTTACCTACAAGCCTTTTCCAACTGTGTCCTCCAGATGCATCGGATCAACCAACATCAAGTAAGCAAATAACTGAAGACAGCTGAATGATTACATGAAGCTATTATATATGCATAATAAAGTGCTGTGTATTTTCTGGTTTTAAAGTCATTTAAGCAAGGCATGCAAGTTAGCTAAATTCCTGTTCAAACATCTGATTTTCTTGTAATTTATTTTTGAATGCTGTACTGGAAAGGGCTCTAGTTTAAACTGCTTCTTTTTTTTTGGCATGTTTATCCTGCCCCCCTTAAACGTCTTAACTTCAAATGGTGTGGAAGGTTTAAAAATCATTAAGTGTGGATTAAATTGGCACCATACGAGTATCCATTTTTCTTCAAGATAATTAAGCATATTGGATAACCATGATGGCTTGTTTTTGGAATACTGTTGATGCATTGGACAGCTGTACAATTGTTGTAAGGCATTCCTGAATAGGTCCTAGGCAAGCCTGGCAGATAAGTGGCTAATTTCAGTGTCACAAGGTGCTGCTATCAGGAACTGAGGCTAGCATTGCCATCCATTGCTGGGCACTTGGCCACACTGGCAAGAGGCAACAAAGCAGGTGGATGTTGATACTAAAGCCATTTTGGAGTACATGGAAAGTCATTTGCCATAAATGTGCTTTTGAGATAGAAGCAGAATTGGCAGCAATGGCAGTTTACCTGCCTTGTTGAGCAAAGGAAGATGAGAAGGATGGATCAGGATTTGCAAATAGCAATAGCATTTAGAATTACATACTGCCCCAAAGGGCTTTATAGCACTCTCTGGGTAGTTTACAATGTCAGCATTATTTGCATTTTTTTTTTTTAATTTGATTTATATACCCCACTTCTCCGGAGACTCAGGGCGGCTTACAATGTGCTCAGCAATATTGTCCCCAATGAGCTGACTGCTTGTTTTACCAACCTCAGAGGGATAGAAGACTGAGACAACCTTGAGCCCATCAGGATCAAACTCCAGTAAAGTATAGTATACTTTAACCACTGTACCACCAGGGCTCCTAGTATATATAAAAGGTATGTATGTATGTATGTAATTTATATTGTCGCCTATTCGTCTATGGTGACTCAAGGTGGCTTACAGAATATAAAAACACATTTAAAACAATAAAAACTAACAAAAATAATCAAATAAATTAATATAGTACAATATAACAAAATCACCCCCCCCGCCCCGGTGACAGCACATCACATGAGCCATTTAATGGGCTCTCTCCAGCTCTGGGTTCCCCAGGCCCGCTGGCAGAACCGGGTCTTCAGTGCCTTCCAGAAGAGTATTAGAGTGGGGGCCATTCTAATCTCTGGGGGAATTATGTTCCAGAGAGAGGGAGCCACCACAAAGAAGGCCCTTCTGGGTCCCACCAAGTGTATCTCCCTCGGGGATGGGACCTGTAACATTCCCTGCCTATTCACTCTGATGGGCCAGGTAGATGTGACTGGCAAGAGATGGTCCCTCAGATAACCTGGTCCAAAGCCATGAAGGGCATTTATTATTATTATTATTATTATTATTATTATTATTATTATTATTATTATTATTATTATTATTATTATTTCTATGCCGCCCACTCTCCGAGGACTCTGGGTGGTTTACACCAAAGACAGTATACTAAATAGCATATTGCCCCCAACAATCTGGGTCCTCATTTTACCCACCTCGGAAGGATGGAAGGATGGACTGGCTCACCTTGAGCCAGTGAGATTTGATCCGCTGAGCTGTTGAACTAGCAGTCAGCTGAAGTAGCTGCAGTACTGCACTCTAACCACTGCGCCACCTCAGCTCTTTAAAGGTGACAACCAGCACCTTTAAAAAGTTTAAAATATTGCTGGTCAGTCCCATGAACGTTCTGTAGTATTCACCAACCTAGACGCTCTAAATAACCATAATCCCAATCAACATTGCCAATTTTTTTGGAATACTGAGCAGATTGTTCAGTTTTTCAATCACATTGTATTTTACTTTTGAGAGTTGTGTCTTATATATGGACATTTAGTGGTCTGCCACTATAGAGCTAATATTGGAGGAAAAGCTCAAAGATATCCAGAATTAAATCAATAACACAACTTGAGTTTCTTCAACTGGGAAGAGTTATTTGATTTAAAATGTATGCTTTCTTAGATGTTGTTGGAGTTTACTTCTTGTGGTTGATTTGAATTTGATTTGAGTCTGATGAATCTTTCACTTTATGTTCCACTCAGAAATTTCAAAGTATATAGTTGCTGTTATACTGTTATGAACTTGAGAACTAGAATAGTTTAGGAATCATTACCAAGTCTCAGCTAAATATGACCCTAAAAAGTTCTATATATCTATTTTTATTATATTTTGGAAATCAATGAAACTGAGAAAATGGAGAAAAACCTAGTAATTCATGAACAAGTTAAACTTTAAAATACTATGGAGTTGTTTCAATGACATGGGTAGCTATATAGATTTGATAGACAGATAGACAGACAGATAGATAGATAAATTTACATCGTCTACTCAAGATAAAAATAGAAAGATCCATGTACATTTCATTAACATTTCAAGAGATTATTCTAAACGGTATCATGCTAATTCTTTGCCAACAGAAAAATGAAACAGATTCTTTTTTACAAAAAATGATTTTATCACATTTATCACAGGATCAGATTTCTAATCTTCCTATCTTTTACTTCAAGATTTGCTCACTGCAATTTACAAGACCAGAAGACCTTCTCTAGACGACTTTCTATTTAATTAGTATAAAAACTATCTTGGGTTGTTGTTTCCTATTTTCCTAGCCGCCTGTATGTGCATTATTTTTCTCCTTTCAAATAAATCCCCATCTTTTAATTTTAATGAGATAAGCATCTCAGTTACTCCCAAGCAAAACGAGGACTTTATGGTATTTTCTAACTGTAGGCCTATTTCCTTGATCAGTTCTTTGATAAGGCTAAGCTTTTAATGCTAGTTTGGCCTGTAGAAATTTTTAACGATTTGCATCTCTATCTATCAAAGTAGTATCATCAGCACAGCAGAGGTTATCAATATTTCTTTCTCCAAATTTAAAACCATGCTCATCACTTGTCCTCCCCACCCCCGCCCCAATCCAGCTTCCGTCAGCGTGCATTCTGCATACAATTTGAATAAACAAGGAAAGAGAGTATAGCCTCGTCCACTTCCTGGAGCCAGACTATTTCCCTGTTGGATAATTCACCTTACATGGCCAGAAAAGAAAAGAATCTCAACATTTTTTGAGTCTATGTGTTTGGCTGACGGTGCGACAAATCGTAAATAAATAATGTATCAAAAGTGAGTGTTAATAAGAAAATAGAATTCTCACACTTCACAGGGCAAAGTTTAATTGATCTAGACTTTGTGATTACATTCCTCACATCATTACTTAAATAATAGGAAGGTAATAAACCAAACTATTAGATGCAGTAGGTAAAAGGGTTCATCCACTTGTCCCTCTAACTCAGTGGTGGGTTTCAAAATTTTTTACTACTGGTTCTGTGGATGTGGCTTGGTGGATGTGGCATGGCTTGGTGGGCATGGCTTGATGGGCATGGCAGGGGAAGGATACTGTAAAATCTCCATTCCCTCCCGATCAACTTGGGAGGCAGAGAATAGATGGGGGCGGGGCCAGTCAGAATTTTTACTACCGGTTCTCCGAACTACTCAACATTTCCACTACCAGTTCTCCAGAACTGGTCAGAACCTGCTGAAACCCACCTCTGCTCTCACTATGGCACAAATATACTATGGTGGCAGCGGTGAAATCCACTTACCTTTGCTGCCGGTTTGGGAATGGGAGCGCGTGGGAGCACGCAGGAGCACAGAGTGCTATTGCTATTGCTATCTCTGCACATTAATGACAGGTAGCCAAATGCATCATTCCAAGCTCTTATGTACCCCACCATCACCCCACCCAACATTAGAGACAGTGACTGGCATTTCCGCCCCCCCATCAGAAGATAATGCTTGAATGGGATGGAGGTAAGAAGAGGAAATCTGCCAGTTACTTTCCCTAACTTATGCTGCATTAATGAATTAAGCCCTGAGTCCAGTTGGAGATAGGGCAGCATATAAATCTCATTAATAAATATAAAATAAATAAATAAATTAAAATTGTAATGGCAACCACAATTACCAGCCATATTATTGTGACAAAAGGGGTTGGCAATTGGGGCAAATTATATAGCGAATATATATTTTCTACAGCAGAGGACAGATAAATTATGTGGTTGTCCGGTTGAACCCCAAGTGTTCCCCTTCATCTTTAAAGGTTTCTACAGCATCATAGTTTGTAATATTTAGTATTCGGGTCACCCTTGAAAAGCAAAAACAAAATAAAACCCAAATGTTAAAAAAAGTGCAATATAAACTTTATTTATGAATAGGAAATGAATTATGGGAAATTTTAATCACTCATAGATCAGAATCATGAGATTTTGATGTAAAATTTAAGAAAAAAGATTCTCACAGGATACTGATATTGTTTATTGAACACGCAATGAGACAAGAGGCTCACCCAATTCTAGATGATCATATGATACCCACAAAACCCACGTTTCCTATTTTAAAATGTTTTCTAATTAGCAGTTGCTATGATTGACATTTCTGGGTCTTGGTTAATTGATACCTTTATCTACTTTTACATGTTTCCCTAGGAGAAAATTGAACCATGCAATTAAACTCACATCGCTAGCAATATTTATTGTTGAAGAATATGTTTAGACAACTGTGTGCAGATGTCATTCTTTTATGCTGTCTTCATTATGCTTAGTTTGTGGTTTTGGTTCTTGTCCCGAGTTTTCTTTTCTTTAGTTTTTGCTGACTCTTATAGTTTTCCCTGCTAAACATAGTTGTTGCTGTTCTTATGTGCAGTGCAATTCCATTGATTTCCTTTCTTTGTTTTTCTGTCTGACCTCTGTGGTCACCTATAGAGCAAGTGAATTGTTTATTTCAGGCTGTACGTTGGATGCTATCAGTACATAATTAACCACAACTGAAAGATGTTTCCTCCTTTTCCAATATTCAGTTAGTAGTTTATTTTATTTCTATTTAATTTCTTCCTTTTCATTCTTAATTCTTAAATGCATGGTTGTGCATTTATTTTTTATTTACTTAATTTTTATCCCCAGCCAGTAAAAAAATAAAAAATCATGATCTACTAGAACAGGGGTGTCAAACTCACATAGTTATGGCAGTGTCACATGGCATATCAGGACCTTTTTTCCCCTTCATTGAACCGGGCATGGGTGTGGCCAGTGCATGACGCATCCGGCCCATGGGCCGGGAGTTTGACAGTATTGTACTAGAAGAAACCCTATAGTTTCTTAGTCAGAGATTCAAGTAAGATTTCTGATAGGTTTATAAGTGCCAGCACCATGGTGATAACATGGACAATGTAATGGTACTTGAGTTATATTTTAAACCAGATGGGCAATCTGGCTCTCCAAATGTTTCTCAGCTGCAGTCCCTAGTAGCCCCTGCCACTGTGATCATTTGTGAGGAATTGAGAGTTATAATTTAGAAATGTCCAGCTTGCCAGAGGTCCCTTATCTTTTAAGTTCATGATAGATTTCTGCCATGACAATGGAACACCTTATGCAACCAACAACTCTTTAAATATTTGGAAAGACCAGAAACCCCAATGAAACCAATAAAAAGCATCTGTATGTAGGATCACTTGGACTTATAACAGATAATCATCACTTTCAAGCTATAATGACAACGTTTCCAAATGTATGTATTATGTATGCATGTTTCACATTTCTGAATAGTCCATCTCCCTCAAAGAGGAACTCTATTCATTTCCATTTTAAACAAGTTAAAATAGTTATTTAGTTAAAGAAACATCAAAGGCAGTGGTGGGATTCAGCCAGTTCACACCTATTCGGTAGAACCGGTTGTTAACTTTCTAAGCAGTTTGGAGAACTTATTTTGTTTTTCCCCACTTTACAGGGCTAATCCTGTAAGGAAGGCAGGAAGTAAACATTCTGGTGTTGTTTCTAGCCTAATCTTTATTGCCCTGCTTACAGAAACTGCCTCTCTGGTTAACCCTTATTACATTGTGACAGCTAAGGTGAAACGCCCATCGATGTGAGTAATGTTGAATTGGCCATGCCCACACGGTCACATGACCACTGAGCCACACCCACCCAGCTGGTCATTAGGGCAGAGAACCGGTTGTTAAATTATTTGAATCCCACCACTGATCAAAGGGTAAAACCTATTCTAATATTCTACTTTGTTTTATTGTTCAGCTGATATACCAATTATTAAAAAATTATTCCACATATATCTATGCTTCTGCTTTTTGTGCGTGGTTCTTGTATAAAATATTTTTAAAGATCAGAAATAAAGTTCACAGTTAAAAATCAACAATTGCTTCCTAAAAAAGTTGTCATATGTGTATCACAAGCTTAATAAACAAGGAAGTGTTATATGTTTCATTTAACATTGAGTAATGAATACAAGTGACATTAAACTAAATATTTTTCATTAACACTAGTTGCAAATTTATGTATCTTTTGAGCTTTTGGAGCATGGAGATTTATAAATCTTATAAATATATGTATGATCTGGGGTAAATCCAAGTGAGATTAATAGGATCAACCTCTGACTAAACATGCATTGATTTGCAATGAGATACACTTAGTGGGACCCAGAAGGGCCTTTTCCGTGGTGGCTCCTTCTTTCTGGAACATCATTCCCCCAGAGATTAGAATGGCCTCCACTCTAACACTCTTCTGGAAGGTACTGAAGACCTGGTTCTCCCAGCGGGCCTGGGGCATGCATAGCGGGATGGAGCCCATGAAATGACTCATATGCTGGGGTGGGGGTTATTTTATTTTATTATATATGATTCTCTCCTTTATTAGTTTTATTGTTTTTGTATGATGTTCTTTATATTCTTGTAAGCCACCTTGAGTCACCATGTGCGAATAGGTGGCAATATAAATCTCCTAAATGAATGAATGAATGAATGAAGGAAGGAAGGAATGAAGGAATGAAGGAATGAAGGAATGAATGAAAGAGGTGCCATGGATGTGTAGCAATTAGTAAGGAACAAATATTTTTTTTCTCTAAGGGGATTCCATTGTCTTTCACACTTTGTTCCTAAGGGGACTCAACTATTCATTCCCTATCACTGATAATGCTTTCCATTTTTTCTAGAAAAATTCTTCAAAAGCTGTACTAAATTCCTTATAATGAAAATCCAGATCCCCATAGAGAAGACAAATATTAGACTGTCAAGTTCTGTATTTTAGCCAGAGACTCATTGAATATCTCTTAATACTGCAGATGGCGCTTCAAAATTTAAAATTATGAGAAAGAAACTGATTTTATTGGTTGGGAAAGAATAGTGATATATACACTGAGCCTAAACTTTTAATATGAAGGCACGTTATTAATATAAAAGTTGTTGTCACTTTAGATCAACTGTGTTTTAATTGCAAAGCCACCATACAATGCCCATCGAAACAAAAAGAGCTAGTCAGGAGGGAAGGGGGAGAGGGGGTGTTGTTGTATCTGTTATAGAATTCTGCCCACAGAATGTTCTCTCCAAGGAAATGAAGAGCCTATTTTTACTGATTTCTCTTTACACCTCTGTCATCTGAACACTGCCAAAGGATGCAATAAGTTTGTGTGTGATTAAAAGTTATATGACTCATTTGCAGCTCTTTTTCTATATATGGAAGATGATTTTTTTTTCTATAGGGGAGAATATTCTAGATCTAACTTCTTGTTTTCAGACAACATAAGGATGTGTCATGGCAAGTACTGTCTTAGAAAAGGCACACTTTTCATGGTGTAACAAAAGGAAGGGAGTACGTCTTTCCATGTCAACTATTCTGGGAAATCTGCTACCAAGCTAATTAATTCAATGCTTCAAGTTTTAGTACTTTTCTGTTAATGATTAAACTCTTAATAGGTCTCCAAAACATATCTCTTGCACTGCAGGCTCCAGTATCTAGTTATATATCGGAGAAGCAGACAGAAGCCTGTAAATGAGTTCCAACTCTTACCAATATTGGAGGAGACTATTTGTTCACTTGAGTCATCGGTTTAACACTGAATCAAAGTCTTGATATGAAGTAAAACTGACCTGATTGAAAATCCTAATTCATTTGTGGTGGACTATTCTGTATAGCAGTGATGGTGAATCTTTTTGGCACCAAGTGCCCAAATCGAAATGTGCATGCATGTGTGTGCAGCAGTGGTGGGTTTCAAAATTTTTTATTACTGGTTTTTGTGGGTGTGGCTTGGTGGGCATGGCATGGCTTGGTGGGCGTGGCTTGGTGGGTGTGGCAGGGGAAGGATACTGTAAAATCACCATTTCCTCTCCAATCCAGGGGAAGGTTACTGCAAAATCTCCATTTCCTCCAGATCATCTGGGACTTGGGAGGCAGAGAATAGATGGGGGTGGGGCCAGTCAGAATTTTTACTACCGATTCTCCGAACTACTCAAAATTTCCACTACCGGTTCTCCAGAACTGGTCAGAACCTGCTGAAACCCACCTCTGGTGTGCATGTGCGTGCACTGGAGCAGTGGAAAACCAAAGACCAAGTGGGCAGTGTGCATGCGCATGCCGGCCAGCTAGTCTTCAGGTTTCTGGCACGTGCATAAGTGCCAGCCAGCTGGTCATCGCTCATGCTGGAGCACCAGAAACTCAAAGACCAGCTAGTCGGCACGCGCATGCCTGTTTTTGGCCATTTTTTTGCCCGCTTTCAGGCCATTTTCCAGCACCCGTGAAGACCAGCTGGCCAGCATACATGTGCGTGCCAGAAACCAGAAGAACAGCTGGCAATGGCATGCATGCCCACAGAGAGGGCTCTGCGTGCCACCTCTGGCACGTGTGCCATAGGTTTGCCATCCCGGCTGTATACTTTACCCAACTTAGTGACCTCTAGATTTGTTATGATTACACTTCATACTTTCAGCCAACAGGAATATTGAAACAGTCTGTCTTTGGAGGGACTTTAGACATGGGATGGAATGGGATGTAATATTGGATGAATGTGGACCAGGAAATTGTGCCCCTATTTATTCAATATTGCTCCAGCATCTTTGCCAGAAACATCTATTTCACTCACAAAAGACATGGTATGAAGGATGGGCTTACATGTGAATACCTGTTTCAGGCACTGAAATGTGTATTGGACTTATTCTATGTGCCTTATTCTATTGGAACTGCACACAAAACTTGAATAAACTAGACAGGGGTTAAGAGAATCCAGGCATGAACCACTTAGGAATGTCTAGCCAGTTATACTGTATCAACATTTTTGCCAAGATAGGACTGCTTCCACCCTGGAAGAGTCATTTTTTTAAAAAAAGATGCTATAGGAAATTAATTATTATTATCATCACTCTTCTGACATAAACATGACCTATTCTGCAAATGTTGCCTACCTATACTTGTAGGTGGATTTAGATTCAGCAATGCATTTTTATATCCATAACGCATGCTTTATGATTACTTATCAGAGTTTAGTTACGATTTAACTAAGGCATAACCATGAAGTTTAATTTCCCTTTCCATCAAAGCCAGTTAAAGGTACGGACATGCTGAGCAGCGGATAGAAATTGTTATTGGATTGCATGGTTCATATACGGCTCTCCAATATTAGGAGATCAAATACGGACTGTTATTAAAATAGCTCCGCTCCTTATAAAGCAGAATCACAAGATGGCCATAATATTAAAGGCTCATGAGATGTGCAAATAAAGTGACTTTTCTCAGATAAGGCAATATACCTTCAATGCCTCATTCTGTGTGGTGGACTGAACAGATTAGTGCTCCAGTATTATTCCAAAAGATAGCCAGTTTGGTGTAATGATTAAAAAGAATTAGACACGAAACTAGGAAACCACAAGGTCTAATCCCCTTTTCGACACAAAAACACCTGGGTGACTTTGGATCAGTCACTTCCTCTCAGCCCCAGTTAAGAGACAAGGGCAAACTATTTCAGAAAAATCTTGTCCTGAAAGCTGCAGGGACTAGTTCAGGCAGTTACCAGGAGTCAACACCTCTCCTGCGTGAGCTGCACTGGCTACCGGTGGCACTCCGGATACGTTTCAAGGTGCTGGTGCTCACCTATAAAGCCCTTCATGGCTTAGGCCCAGGGTACTTGCAGGACCATCTCCAGCCGTTCTCCCATCGTCCTGTGCGCTCTCACAGAGTCGGCCTCCTCAGGGTGCCGTCGGCCAAACAATGTCGGCTGACGACCCCCAGGGGGAGGGCGTTCTCTGTGGGAGCCCCGACCCTCTGGAATGGATTGCCCACTGAGCTCAGGACAGTCCCCGACCTTCTTTCCTTCCATCGTGAGCTGAAGACGTGGCTCTTCCGCCAATTAAAATGATCCGTTTGGGGGTACACTGGTATAATTTTAAATCATTTTTTAATTGGGTTACTGATTTTAATTTGGTATTGTATTGTGATTTGTATTGAAGTTGTCATTTTGTAAGCCGCCTTGAGTCCCTAGGGAGAAAGGCGGCATATAAATTGCAATAAATAAATAAATAAATAAATAAATAAATAAATAAATAAATAAACTGAATGCAATTTTTTTAAAAAATGAACCATTGCACATGGATTATTATAATGTGTTACATTTGAGACTATCTTTAATGCAATCACACACTGATAGAGGTGTGAAAGATGTCATAAATGGCTTTCTATGGGATGGCATACAAGACCCCTAAAAGTGTACATTATCTGCCATAAACAATATTGAGACTAATCTACTCATATTTTATCTTCAGGCTGGTGTTCTCGGCTTCGTAAACGTCACCAAGACACTTCCAATTTTACGTGGGAGAAGACCCGAATAACCAAAGACCTACATACAAACACCCGCGAAAACCTGAGAAAACATATATATATATATATATATATATATATATATATATATATATATATATATATATATATATATATATATTTGTTTTCTCAGGTTTTCGCGGGTGTTTGTATGTAGGTCTTTGGTTATTCGGGTCTTCTCCCACGTAAAATTGGAAGTGTCTTGGCGACGTTTCGACGAAGTCTCATTCGTCATCTTCAGGCTGGTGTTCTCGGCTTCGTGCTTCCAGGAGCAATGTGAGATCGCAGCTGTCTCTTCCTTTTAACTGCTAGTGGAGGTGTGAGCTGATTGGGTGGGAACTTGGCTGTGTTCTGATTGGGTGGAGGTGTGTTCTGATTGGTTAGGGGCTTGGCTGTGCTCTGATTGGCTGGGGTTGTGTTCTTTTTGGGTGGGGGCTTGGTTGTGCTCAGCTTAGTCTGAGTTGCAGGGGGATTTGAGCTGGTGAGCTGCGTTGTTGTTGTTTGACTTCGTGTTTGTGGCCGTGCGAGCTCTTCATGGTGGGTGTCAGTCTGCTTCATGTATGGATTGGAGGGGTTTAAAGTGGCTAATGATGCAGCTGCGGTCTGGCTTCTGGTCCTTGGTCGTGGCTCATTATCAGTGTGGGTTTGAGTCTGCTTTCTGCGTGGATGTGTGGTGGTGACATCAGGTGTGGCACTTGTGAGTGTGGGTCTGGTGTCATTCGTCGTGTTAGGGACTCGTTTGTCAATAAGGGCGGGTTTCCAAATGGCTGGTAGGCGGGAGGTATCGTCTCGTTTGTTCATGCTGTGTGGGCGTTTTTCTATCTCAATGGCTTCTCTGATTATTCTGTTGTTAAAGTGTTCAGTTTTGGCGATAGTTCTGGTCTTTTTAAAGTCAATATCATGTCCTGTGGCTTTAAGGTGTTGGACCAGGGAAGAAGTTGGTTCCTCTTTTCTGACTGAGTTCTTGTGTTCTTCTATGCGTGCACTTATTCGTCTGTTGGTTTGTCCGATGTATGTGGTGGGGCAGGCGGTGCATGGGATTTCATATACTCCTTGATTTTCTAACTCAATTTTGTCTTTGGGGTTCCTTAGGATGGTGGATATTTTTCGGTTTGTGCAGAATGCTGTCTTGATGTTATGTTTGTGGAGGATTTTGCTTATTCTGTCTGTGGTGCCTTTTATGTATGGGAGGAGGGCCTTGCCGTTTTCTTGTTCTCTGTCTTGGATTTTAGTGGGGGTTTCTTTTTGGATTAGGTTGGTGATCTTATTTCTTTGGAATCCATTGGATGTGAGTACGTTAGTGAGGGTGTGTAGTTCGGTTTTTAGGTGTTGTTCGTCAGCTAAGCGTTTTGTTCTGGAAATGAGTGTCTTGGCTACAGAGTTGATCTGGGCAGGGTGGTGGTGTGAGAGTGCGTGCAGATAGCGGTTTGTGTGTGTTTTCTTCTGGTATATAGTGTGTCCTAGGGAGCCATTGGATTTTCTGTAGACTAAGACATCCAGGAAGGGAAGTTGGTTGTTCACTTCTGTTTCCATGGTGAACTGTATTTTGGGGTGTAGGCTGTTGAGGTGTGTGAGGAAGTTGTCCAGTTTTTCTTTCCCATGTGGCCAGATTATGAAGGTGTCGTCCACATATCTGAGCCAGAGTTTGGGTTTGTGATCGGATTTTTCTAGAGCTTGGGTTTCAAAGTATTCCATATAGAGGTTGGCAATGACAGGTGAGAGAGGTGATCCCATGGGTGCTCCTTCTGTTTGTTTGTATTTCTGTCCATTATAGATGAAGTATGTGTTGGATAGGCAGTGGTTGGTCAGATCTAAGATGTGCTTGGGGGGGTTATATTTGTTTTGGATAACTGTCAAGGCTTCTTTGATTGGTACTTGGGTGAAGAGGGATATGACATCAAAGCTCACGAGTAGGTCACTGGGCTGTAAGTTTTGTTGCTTTATGATGTCTATGAACTGGAATGAGTTTTTTACGTATGAGGTGATGGATTCTGCATAGGGCTGTAGTTGTTTGGCGAGAAATTTGGCTAGGTTTTGTAGAGGTGAGCCTATGGAGCTGACTATGGGTCTAAGTGGGGTTCCTTCTTTGTGTATCTTGGGGAGACCATAAAGCTTGGGGCATCTGGATGATTTCTCTCTGGGTATGATTCTTTGCTGAATCTCTTCGCTGATGGGGGAGGCTTTTATTTTGGATCTGGTGGTTTTTTCCAGGTAGGTGGTGGGGTCTGTGTTTAGGGGTTTGTATATGGAGTCTTGGAGTAGGTTGGTTAATTTGGTTTGGTAGTCAGATGTGTTCATAACCACCGTGGCATTGCCCTTGTCTGCTGGTAGGATTATTATGCTGGTGTCTTCTTTCAGGTTAAGTAGTGCTGTCTGTTCCTCTTTGGGTAAGTTACTTTTGGGTGGCTTGCTGGTGCAGAGGATATTGGTGATTTCGAGTCTGATTCTGTTTGCATCATCGGGGTTGATTTTGGTCAGGCTGGTTTCAACTCCGCATATAATGGTTTCAGTGGGGATGCTTTTGGGAGCGACTGCAAAGTTGAATCCTTTGGAAAGGACATTGGTTTCGGCTTTGGTGAGGATCCTATCTGAGATGTTATGCACTGTTTGTTTCATGTGTGGCTGTGAGGGTGGAGGGGATTGTTTCTGGCGTTCTTGTAGTCTTCGGAGTTTGTTGGTGTGTGTGTCTGTCTTGAGGGTGGTCTGTGTTTCGGCTCTCCAGATGGCAAGTTGTTTGGATTTGTCCCAAAGTGCGGGGTGGATCTTGTTGCTGAGTTTGAGGTGAAGTGTGAGGAGATCTTTGTTGATTTGGTCTAGGAGGAATCTTTTTCTGTGGAGTTCATTTCTGATTAGGGCTAGTTCTGTTCTTTTCAGAATGCGTTTGGTGGCTGCAGAGTTGAAGTGGAATTTCAGTTGGAAGCCTGTGGGGATTAAATTTTGATCTCGGCAGTTGCGTAGGAATGCAAGGTCACATAAAATGGAAGCTCTTTGGACTTCGAGTTTTTCATAGGTCCTGGTCAGATGGTGGATTTCCTCCCCGTAGAGGTGGGATATTTGTTTTCTCAGGTTTTCGCGGGTGTTTGTATGTAGGTCTTTGGTTATTCGGGTCTTCTCCCACGTAAAATTGGAAGTGTCTTGGCGACGTTTCGACGAAGTCTCATTCGTCATCTTCAGGCTGGTGTTCTCGGCTTCGTGCTTCCAGGAGCAATGTGAGATCGCAGCTGTCTCTTCCTTTTAACTGCTAGTGGAGGTGTGAGCTGATTGGGTGGGAACTTGGCTGTGTTCTGATTGGGTGGAGGTGTGTTCTGATTGGTTAGGGGCTTGGCTGTGCTCTGATTGGCTGGGGTTGTGTTCTTTTTGGGTGGGGGCTTGGTTGTGCTCAGCTTAGTCTGAGTTGCAGGGGGATTTGAGCTGGTGAGCTGCGTTGTTGTTGTTTGACTTCGTGTTTGTGGCCGTGCGAGCTCTTCATGGTGGGTGTCAGTCTGCTTCATGTATGGATTGGAGGGGTTTAAAGTGGCTAATGATGCAGCTGCGGTCTGGCTTCTGGTCCTTGGTCGTGGCTCATTATCAGTGTGGGTTTGAGTCTGCTTTCTGCGTGGATGTGTGGTGGTGACATCAGGTGTGGCACTTGTGAGTGTGGGTCTGGTGTCATTCGTCGTGTTAGGGACTCGTTTGTCAATAAGGGCGGGTTTCCAAATGGCTGGTAGGCGGGAGGTATCGTCTCGTTTGTTCATGCTGTGTGGGCGTTTTTCTATCTCAATGGCTTCTCTGATTATTCTGTTGTTAAAGTGTTCACCCAAGTACCAATCAAAGAAGCCTTGACAGTTATCCAAAACAAATATAACCCCCCCAAGCACATCTTAGATCTGACCAACCACTGCCTATCCAACACATACTTCATCTATAATGGACAGAAATACAAACAAACAGAAGGAGCACCCATGGGATCACCTCTCTCACCTGTCATTGCCAACCTCTATATGGAATACTTTGAAACCCAAGCTCTAGAAAAATCCGATCACAAACCCAAACTCTGGCTCAGATATGTGGACGACACCTTCATAATCTGGCCACATGGGAAAGAAAAACTGGACAACTTCCTCACACACCTCAACAGCCTACACCCCAAAATACAGTTCACCATGGAAACAGAAGTGAACAACCAACTTCCCTTCCTGGATGTCTTAGTCTACAGAAAATCCAATGGCTCCCTAGGACACACTATATACCAGAAGAAAACACACACAAACCGCTATCTGCACGCACTCTCACACCACCACCCTGCCCAGATCAACTCTGTAGCCAAGACACTCATTTCCAGAACAAAACGCTTAGCTGACGAACAACACCTAAAAACCGAACTACACACCCTCACTAACGTACTCACATCCAATGGATTCCAAAGAAATAAGATCACCAACCTAATCCAAAAAGAAACCCCCACTAAAATCCAAGACAGAGAACAAGAAAACGGCAAGGCCCTCCTCCCATACATAAAAGGCACCACAGACAGAATAAGCAAAATCCTCCACAAACATAACATCAAGACAGCATTCTGCACAAACCGAAAAATATCCACCATCCTAAGGAACCCCAAAGACAAAATTGAGTTAGAAAATCAAGGAGTATATGAAATCCCATGCACCGCCTGCCCCACCACATACATCGGACAAACCAACAGACGAATAAGTGCACGCATAGAAGAACACAAGAACTCAGTCAGAAAAGAGGAACCAACTTCTTCCCTGGTCCAACACCTTAAAGCCACAGGACATGATATTGACTTTAAAAAGACCAGAACTATCGCCAAAACTGAACACTTTAACAACAGAATAATCAGAGAAGCCATTGAGATAGAAAAACGCCCACACAGCATGAACAAACGAGACGATACCTCCCGCCTACCAGCCATTTGGAAACCCGCCCTTATTGACAAACGAGTCCCTAACATGACGAATGACACCAGACCCACACTCACAAGTGCCACACCTGATGTCACCACCACACATCCACGCAGAAAGCAGACTCAAACCCACACTGATAATGAGCCACGACCAAGGACCAGAAGCCAGACCGCAGCTGCATCATTAGCCACTTTAAACCCCTCCAATCCATACATGAAGCAGACTGACACCCACCATGAAGAGCTCGCACGGCCACAAACACGAAGTCAAACAACAACAACGCAGCTCACCAGCTCAAATCCCCCTGCAACTCAGACTAAGCTGAGCACAACCAAGCCCCCACCCAAAAAGAACACAACCCCAGCCAATCAGAGCACAGCCAAGCCCCTAACCAATCAGAACACACCTCCACCCAATCAGAACACAGCCAAGTTCCCACCCAATCAGCTCACACCTCCACTAGCAGTTAAAAGGAAGAGACAGCTGCGATCTCACATTGCTCCTGGAAGCACGAAGCCGAGAACACCAGCCTGAAGATGACGAATGAGACTTCGTCGAAACGTCGCCAAGACACTTCCAATTTTACGTGGGAGAAGACCCGAATAACCAAAGACCTACATATATATATATATATATATATATATGGTTATTCGGGTTATCTCCCATGTAAATTTGGAAGTGTCTTGGCGACGTTTCGATGAAGTCTCATTCGTCTTCTACAGGCTGGTGTTTTCGGCTGTTTTCGACAAGCCTGAAGATGACGAATGAGACTTCGTCGAAACGTCGCCAAGACACTTCCAATTTTACCTGGGAGAAAACCCGAATAACCAAAGACCTACATACAAACACCTGCAAAAACCTCAGAAAACACACACACACACACACACACACACACACACACACACACACATATCCAGGTTCTTCCTACGTAAACCAAGGCTAAAGAACCTGGCTAAAGAGAAATACACATAAAGCCTACGAAAAGGAAAGAAAACAAGTATATGTATATATGTATGTATGTATGTATATATATATATATATATATATATATATATATATATATATATATATATATGTGTGTGTGTATGCATTTGTATGTATATGTATATGTATATGTATATGTATATGTATATGTATATGTGTATATATATATAGATATAGATATAGATATAGATATAGATAGATATATAGATAGATATAGATAGATATATAGATATAATTTATATTTTGCTGATAAAGAAATAAAGGGAGACTTTATTTCTTTATCAGCAAAATATAAATTTGGTATAAAATGGTATGTTGTGAATGCGACTGCTTGAGGGCTCCTGGATTGGAGCTGAAAGGTCAAAGGGAGCAGAATGCCCCCTCCCACATGTTGGGGTAGTCCAGTGTCTCGATAGAAACATGCACACCCACACCCACACCAATGGTGGGTTCCTCCCGTTTCAGTCCGGTTCAGCCGAGCCGGTAGCAGTGACGATATGATGTGGGGCTTCAAAGGGCTGTCCTACAGCTGATCAGTGTTAAAAGCAAACAAATGAGTCGGGTCGTAAGTGCGAGGACTGGTCGTAAGTGCGAGGACCTTCCAGAAATGACTCTGACCAGCTAGCCACGCCCACCTAGTCACATGACCTCCAAGCCACACCCACAAAATAAGCCACACCCACAGAACCGGTAGTAAAAAAATTTAGAACCCACCCCTGACACCCCCCACACACACACTTCTGAATGTTGCCCACAAGAAAATACTGTTACATAAAAATAAATATTATACCTTGGATAAATTTGTTACAAAGAGAAGAAATTAATATAATGAAGAATAGCATCATTCAATGTCATGGCTAGAGATGTGGGTGATTATGTGACTTTGGTCACACTATCATGAGCCATGGTGGCGCAGTGGTTAGAGTGCAGTACTGCAGGCTACTTCTGCTGACTGCTGACTGCCTGCAATTTGGCAGTTTAAATCTCACCTGTCTCAAGGTTGACTCAGCCTTCCATCCTTCCGAGGTGGATAAAATGAGGACCCAGATTGTTGGGGGCAATACAGCCCACTTAGAGAGGGCTGTAAAGCACTGTGAAGCAGTATATAAGTCTAAGTGCTATTGCTATTCTAGCATGTTCCTTTCTCCCACTCTTAGTGGCATTGTCCACATGTTCTCATTCAATTATCTCCCCCCTCCAAAAAAATACTGTAATTACTTTGGTTATAGCATTCTGTTTCTTATCTTTTCTTCTATCATATTTCTCTCCCTCCTTTTTTTCTCAGCTTTTATGTGTTAACGGAAACTATAGACAAAAATGAATTCTGAATTCTGAAGTGATTAAAAAAAGGTACAAATGAAATTCTATTCTACTAGAACAAATAAACAAATAGGATTGCTTTACACTAGCCCAATTAATGGAATAAGTTCAAGTTGAAAGCATGTCAACAAATCTGCTAGGCATATAGAAGAGCTGCTCAAAGTCTCAAGACAACACTAGTAGATGTCAGTTTCTTCCCAAAGTCAGTTCAAGATGATGCTTCTGTGCTTTAAACCATGACTGGCCTGGGAGATTAATCATAACACTATTAAGGAGAAACCCAGGACATTTAAAGCAAGGTGATGAGGACAATGGTTTGTAGAGGAGAGTTTATGAAAAGGACATTTGCTAAAATAAAAATAGCTCATGCAAAAATCATGCAGATGAACACCTTTTGGACTTTGCATTTCCTTACCTTTGGGGAAAAAATTAATTCTAAAGGCATGAAAAGAGACACATTAATTGCTTCAGTAAATCTATATGACCTTATGACCTATGATGAAATGAAAGGAATGCATTATATATTCTCACTGTAGTTCACGAGGGATCATCATAATCACTAAATAAATGAGAAAGGCAATTGATATAATGGCTTCTGATTCAAGGGTGGTATTTTTCTATTCACCATTCATAGAAATGTTAGGTAAAGATCAAAAGATAAATTTATTCATTTTTCTTTGCAGTCTACCGTATTATCTCCTTTCATATCTGAATAGCACCTCTCCTCATGTTTGTTTTTTACCAGTTTTTCTTTCATATATTTGTGTGTGTGGAAAGTAGCAGAATTCTAATGGAAAGTTTTTGCTATTAGTGTTTCTAGAAATTAAACATTACAAATCCTAAAAATTATATCCTGAAATTATCACTAAAATAATAGTTGATATTCAGCTTTTGGAGTTTTAGTTCATAAATATGCTCTTTGATGGAGGAAATGCAGATCTCTTTTATGTGGTTAAATGTCATCAAGGATATTTCTCATGCTAATTATTTCAAAAAATTCCTGACAGAACAACTTACAGATACAAAAAGCAAAAAACAGACCAACAACATAAAGTTGGGTTTATTTCAGGTGACTGTTATTTTTTTTCTAAAGTTTTGTTAGCTAGGTTTTTCCTTCATTTTGCTACTAGGATACAGCTAAGAAGCAACTTCGCAAGGAGGAAAATATAATTTCACTCTGTAAATGAGTGATTAATCATGCAGTTGCTTCTTTTGAGAACAAGCTACACAATTAAAATATGCATAATAGTGTCAAGTTAATCTCGGTACATGATGCATTATATGTAAGCAAGTTATTGTTGGCACCTTCATTCCCCAGTTAATTTGCATTTCTCTGTGTTCATTGATATGACCCTAAACATGAGATGATTCCATGTTATACCATGGAACCCTCCACCTGCCAAAGAGATGTGCATGTACATGGGAGTGAAGATCACATAAGGTTTTAGAAATAAAATGAATCTCTGTGTGAATAGATTTGTACAGCTCTGTATGTTTTAAACTGAACACATTGTTTACCAACGAAAGCCTCTTCTTCAGTTCATTACCCTAGGAAAAAAACCTGGAATATGTCTCCAAATTCTGTCTTGAATTAAATAATCAATAAGAGGAAAATAATTATTCATCAGGAAAATGCCCCATGCATACTCTTTACCATGTACTGTGGTTCTGATCTGATCTGAATTCTCACGCTCCCATCCCAGACAGACAGATATTGGTTTATATACAAATGTAACCTGTTTATTTTATATTGTGATTGGTCATACAGTCAGCCAGAGGTTTTGACTGGATTTGGCATTTTTATCCACCTATTGAATCCTTCCCAAGGACCTGGGATTGGTAGATGTTGTTTGATACACCATCAAAGGTATTGTTGCAGACTATAAGTTGTTCCAAGTAAAGCTGCCTTTTGCAATTGACTGATGGTGAATTTGTCAATATCAGTAGTGTTCTAATAGTGCTTATTATTATTTAAATTTGTTTTAGCCACCCATTCTGGTATATTCAGGATAACTCAGAAAATCCCAAAACAATAAAATCATTTTTTTTAAATGCATACAACAACACTAATTTAAAAATAATGGATACTAACCTTACGATTGATACAAAAGCTATGAGTGGTGCAAAGAGTCATGGAAAGATACGTGCTCGGCATTACAAGACAAGATAGAAAGACCTGCACATGGATTAGAGAACAAACGAAAGTATATGATGTCATCAAGAGAATAAAAGAATTGAAATGGAAATGGGCTGGTCACATAGCAAGAAGAACTGATGGGAGGTGGACCAAGGCAGTCATAGAATGGATCCCACTTGATAAAAAATCATCCACAAAAGAGACCTAAAACAAGATGGATCAATGCCATCAGCAGATATTGTGGGCCCAATTGGCAAAAGAAAGCTCAGGACTATATTGGTTGGAAACATGCAGAAGACGCCTTCATCCTGCAGTGGATAGACAATGGCTAGAAAGATAATGATGATGATGACGACGATGACGTCAACAACACAGGTAGCCTTGACTAACTCAACCAATACATTAACAAAGAGTCACAGCATTCTAACCGCAGGCTTGTGTTCAAAGATCCAGAAGAATTTTTGGAACACCAGGAGAGAGAGTACCATCCATATTTCAGGATGATATTGTTCCAGAAGTAAGGGCCATGACAAAGAAGGCATGCTTCCTTCCCACTGTCAAAGGCTACTGTCTATCACAGCTTTTAGCATTTTCTAAAAGAGTATTCTGATATGGGTAGGGATACATGTCACCGATATACAACCATTTAAAGGATACACTTATTCAAGAGCACTTCTCAGAAGTTGGAACAAATCCATCCATCTTACCCATTCAGAACTAAGACGCAGATCAGGGAAGAAAGCCAGTCCTCTCACTACCATTGGGAAGGGAAAATTTTTGTCCTCTACTTTGGGAGTGATGGGGCTGTTTCCCCAATTTATATTATCCCAAACTGCTTCACTGCTCTTAAAAGCATCTCTTTTTGGCAAACTAAATTGAAGGCATAAGAGCAAATTAGACTGTCTAAAGGAAGCTCAGAGTTAAAGTTCTCATACCTATCTATAAAAAGGGGAAAAAAGATATTCTTGCTAACTCTATTTAAATGACATGCAAAATGTAGCTTCTCCATACTTTGCTCTTGCTTACATCAATGAGAAGCATTATTTCAAAACCTCTTTCTGTTTTCTACCCAGCCATGTTTAGTTTTTGATATCTAAACCAAATTAAATTTCTGCTTTCTGGAGTGAAAGCATTCTGCTATACAAGGAACACTGCAAACATTTTTTTTTTTTAAGTCCAGGAGATATGCTTCCAATTTGGTCCCTCACTTTGGAAATGACAGAATGAAAGCTGATTGCTAGTCACAGAGCATGAACCACTGAAACAGTGCATTTCGTCAGTAAGAACATGACATATCCTTCTGCTTTTTATTTTCCTTGAATGAGATATTTATATTTCTAAGAAGCAAGCCTAAATTGGGAAGTATGCATTAGTGATCAGCAACAAAAGATAAAGCAAATCAAAGCTATTGCTAGCAAATACTGATCAGATGAGGAAAAATATGGCTGTAATTGAGACAGGTGAAGTGGTTAGTTGTTTGATCGCAAGTTACACAAAGCCTCTTTAATTGTACCCAATAATATCTTATCAGACATTCATAATGCCTAATTGGAATTGCTGAAAGTTGGTCACATTCCCCTCCAATTAAAGAAAGTCTGCCTTTATATTTTCCTAAACCAAGACAGCATATGCCAAGTCTTCTCCCAATATGGCAATCAGGTCTCCCACAGACCATTGTGTGGCGCCACATCTTAGGGTCATCTTTAATATCAGAGAAGCAGAAAACTTTATAACTCATTTCAAATGATCCTTTTGGGTGAAACATTATTAAAGTATCAAATTAAAGCTCCCAAATGCAGCACTCTGGAGAGATTAAGAACTCATAAGCAGAAATCAAGTTCCAGGTATGGTTTCTACCATATTAAAGGATCTCAGTTAGTAGCTGGGCATTTTGGAAGTTATTGCCAGTCTGAAAGAGCCTTAAGGTCAGTGTTCCTGGTGGCCCAGTGATTTGAAGTTGGTAATTTAATATATTAAATCAGTTTTTAAATATTTTTCTTCTCTTTTTTAAAGTTTCTTTGCTCCTAAATATATGGAAGCTTGTTCTACAATTTACTCTTTACTCTTGGTTCTTGGATACTGTATATTCTTCAAAAGTATAATGGTTACTTTTTAGAAAGGAAGGAAGGAAGGAAGGAAAGAAAGGAAGGAAGGAAGGAAGGAAGGAAGGAAGGAAGGAAGGAAGGAAGAAAGAAAGAAAGAAAGAAAGAAAGAAAGAAAGAAAGAAAGAAAGAAAGAAAGAAAGAAAGAAAGAAAATCAGTCTCCCTTAGTTCTTACAACTTGTCTGACTTAGCAGTTTGAAGCAATTATTTTCTGCAAAATTATGATGAGATATTCTCAGATGATTTTGGAAGACTTCCCATTGGCACAATTTGCAAATTCTCCAGGTGTTCAAATAGTAGGAAAAAGAAAAGGCAACAACAACATTTGGAAGAAAAAAGGAATGCTTTTTTTTTTGTTTGTTTCAGAACTAGAAAGTATAAATCAACAAATCATAAACTTTGCATATCCTTTTCTTGCTGTGAGGTAATGCTTTTGATGCTTTTGAACAGTGATGAAATGTAAGGTTTTGGCTGAAAGTTCATAGTCTTTGTTCCTGACATAAAAGTGTCTTTAGTATCATATATTATTTAAATGCATAACCAACCATATTGATAATAGCATTTCCTCTTTGATTTATTTTTTTCAAGGTGCCACTTCCATTTGCTTGGACCTTTGATCCACCAAGTTGAAACATGAATCTCAGATAGAAGTTGAAATATTCCTAAGTGTGTAACAGTAAATGTCAGGTTTACAGGTCAACAGGTCTGTATAAAATGAACAGAAAAATCCCTTTTGTCTGTAAAAGGGCAAACGAAGTAATTGACAGGTGGAATCTATACAAGAAAGCTTTGGTTAATTATGCCATATCCTAGAATAGCTCACTATTCACTCAATAATTCTATTTTGCAGACCTCATCCAAGAGGCTCTCTGCCCACGCACACAAACACACAGGCATACCTATTGTCAGAAACTTTGTAATGAGAAGCTACCCTTGAGTTTAGGAAATAGGGTATTTCTCTGATCATGCTGTCACATTTGCAGTGAAGGTGTTAGTAAGTCTTAAGCAACTTTTCTGGCAGAGATAAGAAACCATTTCCCATGCTGCCTTTTTTAAATGAGTTGACCTAGTTTGTACTTCTCAGACCAATACGTAGATCAGAAATGATTGTTCTTTGGCGCTTGCTGCTCTCTGAAATCTGAGATGTAGCAGTCTGCTAGATAATATTCGAAAACCGTGTCCATTTGAGAAGGTGATATACAGAAAATGTAAGACGGCTATCTTTCTGGCTATAATAGGTTTATTTCTTGAATGACTTTTAGGATATTCTTGTAAGCTATCTTCAAAGTAAAAAAAGTCAATATATACCCTGTGAGAAAAGAAAGTATCTCTTTTATTGTGCTAAAGGAAACTTCACTACCCTTTTTACTTGGCATATCAAAGAAGCCAAATTTCAAGGCAGAGACACATTTCTGGAATGAGGTAAACCTGTAAAATACTATGAATTGAAATTTAGAGCAAGGCTACCCATTTTCTCCAATCTAAACAGTATCAAATTGATCACCAAATATAGCGTAAACTTTAATTTAAAATGGGAACTAATTTTTGATTACAATTTTATACATGAAACCATGTCCTATACAAAATTCGGATTTTCGTATGTTGGGGTTAATATCTTAATGATGTATAGCTTCAAATGTTGCTTTAATCTGTTTATTGTTGATAGCTTTTTATAGCAACGTGTACCGTGTCAATGAACTACTTTCAGATTTAGAGTTCCACAGAGACATTTGTGTTTTCTTGTTTCAAAATGAATTTGAAATATAATGTTAAAAGTTTCCAGTGGTACAATGAAATATTTTTTTTAATATGCTGTTATATTTCAGATACGTTTCTATTCACTTGTATTTCACTATCTGTGTCTTATTTTCCCACGTTTCATATGATCTATATCATCTTTCTTATATTGTTTTAAATATATATACTTTGTTCATCATAAGTAGATTTGAGGCTTTATGATTGCAGAACTGTCCAAAAAACAGATAAAAATCTAACTAAAATTAGATTTTTGCACGTTGAGGTCTGAATACTAATGTCAGAATTCTATCAGGCAGGGTAAACTGCTGTGAATTTTTGTTTTGAAGCAAATAAAAAGTATTTTTTTCCAAATGTTACAATAGCTACAGTATAACAGTGATTCTTCCTCCTTTGTCTATTTTACATAATACAGTTTAAATCTAGTTTTGAATTCTGAAGTGTGGGTCAAACTGGAAAATATCTGCTTTTAAACAAATATTTGTAATCCAATTTGTGGTGAATGGGGGCCTTAAATCAGTGTTACCCACTAGTGGCTACCTGACCTAGTCCCTGTTCTTGGCAAGGTTTTTGGGAAATGGCTTGCCATTGCATCCTTCCCAGGGCTGAGGCAAAGTGACTGGCCTATGGTCACCAAGCTGACTTTGTGCTTAAGGCAGGATTAGAACTCACTGTCTTCCATTTTAGCCTACACCCAGGGATGAACTGCTACCAGTTTGGACTGGTTTAGGTGAACCAGTAGTAATAAAAGCTACCAGTTCGGGTGAACCGGTAGTAAAAAAAATGCTACTGGTTCCGACGAACTGGTATTCCCAATGATCAGCTGTGCCACGGATTTATATTCACAGGAAATCCTGCTTTCTAGTGAATCTAAATTGCACAGCACAGCTGTTCCCCCCCTTCGCTGTTATACTTACCTTAGAAAAGGCTTCTTAAGCCTTCTTTTTCAGTGCTGTGCACTAGTGCCTGCGGCATGCATCAGTGGTGGGTTGCTACCGGTTCTCCACGGTTCTTGCGAACCGGTAGTGGAAATTTTGAGTTGTTCAGAGAACAGGTAAATACCACCTCTGCCTGGCCCTGCCCCCAATCTCTTCGCTGCCTCCCAAGTCCCAGCTGATCGGCTAGAAGGAAAAAAACTGTTTAAACTCTTGCCGCGGTGCTTCAAAGGGCCGCCATGCAGCTGATCAGCAGTAAAAGGCAGTGTGGTGGTAGACCAGTGCGCTCAAAAAACAAATGGGTAGATTGGAATGCTCCAAAAACAAATGGTAGACCAGTGCCTCTAAAAACAAATAGGTAGACCGGAATGCTCCAAAAACAAATGGGTAGACTGGTATGGCTTTGCAAGCAATTAAAAGCCTGGTAAACTAGTACCTCTGCTAAATCCTAAAGAATTGTCACATGACCATCATACCACACCCACAAAATAAGCCATGCCCACAGAACTGGTAGTAAAAATTTTTAGAACCCACCCCTGGCATGCATGCACGTGAAGCGCACATTTGGCACATACTGTGCATGCGTGCGTGCAGCAAACCGGTAGCAGACCTCGGAGGATTTCACCACTGCTTACACCATTACACCAACATGGATTTGTATTCCAATTTACTGAACCACAAAAACAAGTTTAAAGTGACCTGCTTAATGCTGCCATTCTTTACAATCTATCTATAAGCAAATGTCTGGGAAAACTGTGGTTTTACATCTCAACAGGTGCTATAAATTAATAAAGATTTAAAAACATATTTTAATAAGACTTTTTTCTTTTTTCTTTCTTCATTGTATGTCTTCAGTAGGCATTTCCTTTGTTGAGAGGAAGATTCCCATTTCACAGCTAATAGACAGAGTGGTTTAGTGATGAAAAAGCTGAAGTAGGACTGAGAAAATCCATACCAGCTGTAGAACCTCACTGATATCTCTAGTGAAAGTCTCTATTTTGTGGCCTACTCTATCTTATCTGGCTATCATGAGAGTAAAATTAGAAGAGCGCTAAGTAAATTATTTCAGTTCCTATAGGAAAACCAAACTGTAAATCTAGTAGAGGTGGAGGTCCTCAACGTATGACCAATTGCTTATCATTTGAAGCTAGGACAGAACTCCCAAGGGCTACTTATGAACTGGAATCAAAATGTCCTCCCTGTAGGCATTGCCCAGACTGTACCCCACAAGGGATTATGGGGTCATTAAAAGATTATGATGGAAATGTGCAACAGGTGTCATTTTTTGTTTTTTCTTCCATTCAGTCATGTCCAATTCTTGAAGACCCCCTGCAGTTTTCTTGACAAGGTTTTTCAGAAGTGGTTTGCCTCCTTCCTAGGACCAAGAGAAAGGGATTGGTCCAAGGTCACCCAGTTGGTTCTAGACTCTGAAAGGTCAGATCAGAATTCACAGTCTCCTGGTTTCTAATCTGGTGCCTAAGCCTCTATATCAGACTAGGCTCTCTTATAAATGAAGAAGCAGTCAGACATAAGGTTAACTGTTGGATTGAAAGAGGAAAAATTTGGTTACATAGTCTGATAATGTATATCATTCAGATTTAAGTTCATTAAATCTAAACCATGTATTTATCATCTTAATATATTCATGCTGAGCGTGAGTGGGTTTCAGTTCAAACCCTTCAGCTTTTCCAATGCGTACCTGAGCTAATTTCATACGAAGGAAGAAAAATACCATAAAGAAAGGAATAGGTGCTATTTTCTCCGCTAAATAACATTGACTGCCACATCAGAAGATTCTATTTCTTTCCTGTTTAATAAACCTCTGCTCTTTAAATAATGCAAAATGAGTCAAGCCGTTTTGCCTTCCTTTTAATGCTCTGTGCACCTCTCCTATTTTATCATTCTAACACGGAAAGTGAAGCAGAACTGAAGTTTTGAATACATTATATTAGGAACATAGACCGGAATAAAAGATAAGGCTCCAATAATGCAGAAAAGACAGAGTAGAAACCATTTTAAATGATATATGCCTGAGAATTAGAAGGTTAATAAGGGAAAAGTCTCTGTTTTTTCATGCAGGAATTTCAACACATTGATCTAAGTAAAGAATCTGATTGTAGGATAGTTTGAAAGGGAATTTTTATTTTTAGGTTACATCAAACTCCTCTTTAAAAAAATCTTTAAAACATGTTTTAAAATGTTTATATTTTATTTTAGTGTGCATTTTGATATCTGTTTATTTTGCCAAATAATTTAACAAAACAATAAAAAAAAATCTCTTGGATTCAGGTGTAGTTTTTTTTAGGGCACAAATGCAGCTGAGTGATTTTTTGAAATAATTAAAAATATTCTTTTTTTCAAATATTTAGGACACTGAATATTTTAATATCATAAAAGATGTACCCTGAGGTTTTTTTAATTGCTTCACTGCTTTTAGGATATAAAAATTTATTTTCTGAATGACCTCTACAAATGTAAGGTGAAAGAAAGATGTTAGTTTATCCCTGAAATACCTTTTTATATTGATTTATCAGGGAACAAAATAAAATACAGCATCAAATCAAAACTCTTTGTGAATCTCAATAATGTAAACCAGTTTTTACAAACAACAATGCAGAAAGAACATCATTCCTATTCCGAGAGACGTGGGGTATGTTTGTTTTTGAAGTGAATGAGAAGTGTTTCTCCATGGCCTTTAAAGTCATGGTGTTTGGCATCATTTTATAACTGCCAGTGGGAACCAAACCAGAACATCAATAAATGACCTACCAATCCTCTTTTCTTGCTATCCTTGCTATATTTATATTTCTTTCATGTAGAACTTTTCAATCTGATTTTGGATTTCCTGCCCCCTCTTCTTCACCCTCCAAATAAATATTATCATTTTGTATCATGAAACATGTCCATTTTTCATTCAGCTGATTTTCACTTAATACTTTTTATATAGAAACCTTTTAAAGACATACTCTGGCCTTTAGGACTCCTCTCATCTATAAGTATTCACACAAGTTCAAGATAGTGATATTTTGATTATATGGTAGCTGGATTTTTAGAGCATCCATAGCTCAGTAATTGACTAAGGTATTCTGTTTCGGTCCTTGGCACCTTGAATTATTAAAACAGGAGTTTTCTGGATGGATTGGGAAAGGCACAGGGGTCAGTACTGGGATGGCCTTCTCCATTATCAGTCAAAATCTTTATCCAAGCAAAACAGCAGAGTCCTGACTCTGTGGTTGCTGCCTATTGCTACTGTCTTGATGTTCTGCCTTATCTGGATGAGGAACCCCAGGCAGGGAGCATCTCAACTCATTGCTTTGCCTTTGGACAGCTGTTTATTTATTTATTTATTACATGTATTTATATGCTGCCCTTCTCCCGAAGGACTCAGGGCGGTGAACACAAGTTAAGAAACATGTACAATAAAATCCCATTTTAAACCAAATAACTAAATAATAAATAAATAAATAAAATCCGGAATCAGAGTCAGCCTATTTGCTTGAACAGCCAAGTCTTCAGGTCCCGATGGAAGGAGCGGAGATCAGGAGCCGTCCGGAGCTTGGTAGGTAACTCATTCCAGAGGGTGGGAGCACCCACAGAGAATGCCCTACCCCTGGGCACTGCTAGACGACATTGGCTCACCGTCGGAACCCTGAAGAGAGCGGCCCTATGTGAGTGAACAGGACAGTGAGAGGCAGGCAGGAGAAGGTCCTGCAAATATCCTAAGTCATGTAGGGCCTTATAGGTGAGAACCAGCACCTTGAAGCAGACCTGGAGAAGCACTGGTAACCAGTGCAGCTCACGCAGGAGGGTGTTATATGGGAGTAACGAGGGGCTCCCATAACAACCCGTGCAACTGCATTCTGGATCAGCTGGAGTCTCCGGGTACATCTCAGGGGCAGGCCCATGTAGAGAGAATTGCAGTAATCCAAGCAGGAAGTAACCAGGGAATGAGTGACTGTGCGAAGGTCATCTCGGTCCAGGAAAGGGCGCAACTGGCGCACCAGGTGAACCTGTGCGAAGGCCCCCCTGGTTACGGCCATTAGATCTTCTAGGGACAGCCGAGCATCCAGAGGACACCCAAGTTGCGAACCCTATCAACGGGGGCAAGTTTTTCCCCATCCATCAAAAGTGATGGGGCCTCTGAAACCCGAGATGCCAGCATCCACAGCCACTCAGTCTTGGAGGGATTGAGTTTGAGTCTGTTTCTGCCCATCCAGGCCTGTACCACCTCCAGGCAACGGGATATCACGGAAAGGGCATCTCTGGGGTGGTCTGGGGTGGAGATGTATAATTGGGTATCATCAGCATATTGATGATATCTCACCCCAAAGCCATGAATGATCTCACCCAGTGGCTCCATATAGATGTTAAAGAGTAGGGGGGAGAGAACCAACCCCTGAGGCACCCCACAATTTAGGGGCCTCGTGATGGATCTCTGCCCTCCCACCCATACAAACTGAAAGCGACCCAAGAGGTAGGAAGAGAACCACTGTAAGATAGTGCCTCCCACCCCCAACCCCACAAGTTGCTGCAGTAGGATACCATGGTCGATTGTATCAAAAGCCACTGAGAGGTCAAGTAGGACCAGGATGGAGGAACAACCACCATCCCGAGCCCGCCAGAGATCATTCACCAAAGTGACCAATGCTGTTTCCGTGCTGTGTCCATGTTGGAAGCCCGATTGGTATGGGTCAAGGTATGGGTCAAGGTATTCCGTTTCTTCCAGGAATTGTGGGAGCTGTTGCACCACTACAGTCTTAACAACCTTCGCGATGAAACAAAGGTTGGAGATGGGACGATAGTTATTAAGTGAGTCTGGATCCAGGGAAGGCTTCTTGAGGAGAGGTTGAACCACCGCCTCCTTAAGAGAGGCAAGGAAGTTCCCCTCTCTCAATGAAGCATTGACAATTGCCTGGATCCAGTCTCTAGTCACCTTCCTGGCAGCCGAAACCAACCAGGAGGGACAAGGGTCCAATAAACAAGTGGAGGAACTAAGTTTGCCCATAATCCTGTCCACTTCCTTGACAGAAACAGGGTCAAACTCAATCCAGATATTATTCTCAAGACCCACCCTAGTCTCCCGATTGGATTCTGCCCAGTCAGAGTCCAATCCAATCCGGATCTGAGCGATTTTATCATGCAGAAACTGTACAAAATCCTCAGCTCTGCCCTATAAAGGGTCTTCCCTCGCTCCCTGATTGAGGAGGGAGCGGGTCACATGAAACAGGGCTGCTGGGTGGTTTTCTGCAGATGCAATGAGGGTGGCGAAGTAATCTCATTTCGTCGCTTCCATTGCCACTAGATAAGACCTAATATGGGTTCTTAACTGTGTTCAGATTCAGATCGGGAGGACCTCCAACTCTCCTCTAGGCATCTTTTCCGATGTTTCATTTCCCGGAGCTCCATGAAAACCAAGGAGCGATCCGGGATCTGCGTCGGGTTAGAGGCCACAAAGGTGCAATTCTGTCCAAGGCGTCAGTAGCCACCCATTCCCAGGATGCCACCAGAGCCTCAGCTGAATTGCAGGATTGAGAGGTGGGGAATGTCCCAAGCTCCTTCAAAAGCTTTCTGGGTCCATCAGGCGCCTGGGGTGGAACCATTTTATGGGTCCCATCTCCCAGCGGCAAGGGTTGGCAGATTGAAAGTCCAGTCTAAGGAGGGAATGGTCAGTCCATGACAGGGGAGTGATGGAAAGTTCCCCCTTACCATGACTATTTATCCACTGCCCAGAGAGAAAAACCAGGTCGAGTGTGTATCCTCCCCTATGAGTTGGGCCCTGAATAACCTGAGTCAGGTCCATGGCTGCCATGGAGGCCATGAACTCCTGGACTGTCTCAGATGACTCGCCAATCGAAGGCAGATTAAAATCTCCCACAACCAAAAGGCTGGGGAGTTCAAGTGCCACTTCAGTGAAGACATCGAGCAGTGTGGGCAGGGCTGTGGCAACATAGTGGGGAGATAGGTATGTGACCAACAAGCCCGACTGAACTCCAGGGTCCCACTTCAATAGAAGGGACTCACACCCGCCTATCTGAGGGACTGTGACCTCCTTAGGACTCAGACTTTCTCTAACAACCACTGCCACCCCCCCCCGCCCCTTCCCTGGTGTCGCAGCTGGTACAGGACACAAAAGCCTGGGGGGCATAAATCAGAGAGAGGGATTCCCCCCTCTTGCCCCAACCAGGTCTCTGTGATACAGGCCAGGTCCGCACCCTCCTCATCAATAAGATATTGTTTAGTTTAGCAGCAACTAGGAAGAATGATGTGAATGGAGAAACACTTGTCTCTCAAGCTCTAGAATCAATGCTAGAAATGCCCCCATGCGAGTTCTTGTAAATCCTCTACTCTCAGAATAAACATATTAGATGGACCAGCCCTCTTGCTTAATTTAGAATTCTTTGAGATATATATATATATATATATATATATATATATATATATATATATATATATATATATATATATATATATATATGTATATATATGTATATGTATATGTATATATATATTAAAATGTGTTGCTATATTTTTAACAGGATAAAAGAACACGTCTCTGGGATACCAAAGTATGATGGTGGGTTATTTTTTATTAATGGGTTGTGTTTCTCTTTTAGATTTTGTAATCTAAAGTACAATATAAATTAAATGGTTTGATAAAAGGACAGAGGAAAAGACAACATTCATAAAATTATTTTCCAAGGTGCAACTTTGCCCTGAAGAGTCAGTAGATTTAGATTTGACTGACAGAATCCCCTGGATGCTTTGTTTGTGTATGTATCAAAATCCAACTATTGTACTGAAATAATTTCAAATCTGGAATCCAAAGATCTGATTTGCAATACCTGGTTATGAACTTTCTATTCTTAACTTTTATCTGATGATTACTACGTATTTAACTCTTCAGCATTCATTCTCTAATTGCTGCAAGAAGTTCCTAAAACTTTCCCAGAGCTCATGGTTCATAGAAATGTCTTATAAATATAATATACAAAATATATATAAATATTTTCCAAGGTTTCCTCATGTCCATAACTTTAAAATACATATGGTATGCTCGGTAGACCCTAACTCCAATGAAAATAATAGTTTTCATTGTTAAAGACCCTTTCTTATTTTCTTTTTATACTCCTGCAAACCCAAGCAAATGCAAAACTAGTGGAAGAGGTTCATTGCAGGCTTCCCCACCAGATCACAGGGAACCTCTGATGAGTGTGCTTACTGGAGTGTGTAGAGACACCTTCCAGCATCAAAGGGATTTGTTTCTAGATTTGTTTATAATTTCTAGGAGTAATAATCATGGCAATTACAGCACGGGTTATGTAAACCCATGGAAGGATGGTGATAAACCCTACAGTCACCCTATTAGTGACTGGCTTCCTGTCTGGTAACAAGTGCACATTGATAAGTGGGCACCACCAGCTGGTTGGTAAATCATAACAAATGAAGATGCCCTTAAAGAAGTCACTGTCAATAAAAAACAAACAAACTGTAGTTTGCTTTATTATAGACTTGGTGGCTTACTGAGGGTCATAGTGCAGAGGGGTGATATCAGTTGCTCTACGGCAGCGGTTCTCAACCTGGGGGTCGCGACCCCTTTGGGGGTTGAACGGCCATTTCACAAGGGTCGCCAAAGCCCTCTCCCCCCCCACCTTCACTTACCCTCACTCTCTGCTCTGTTGGATCCCCGGCTGTTAGTTTACCCCACCCACTCCCAATCTATTGCTGCCTCCGATGGCTAGAGGGAAAAAAACTGTTTAAATTCTTGCCGCGGGGCTTCAAAGGGCCGCCCTAGAGCCAGTGGTGCAGCCGAACTGTTTGTTAAATTGCTGACTTGCCCCGCCCCTCCGCACCACTATCTATTGCCAATAAATAGTGGTGGGCGAGGGGCAGGGGAGCCAGCAATTTAACAAAGGGTTCGGTGTTTTTTTGTAATTTTATTGGCCCCCGGAGCTTCAGCATAGGCTAATTAGCCCTTGCTTAGATCGGCTCCCGACCCCCAGCTGATTTGTCTCAGCTGTTTTGCTCAGAGCTCTGCTGCTTGCTTGGAAAGAGTGCAGATTTTTTTCCCCCTAGCTATACTGAAAAACGAAAGAGAAAGTAAAGCAGGCTGTTGGCTTTGCACGTTGGAAAATTAGGCAGGCAGATTTCTTTTTCCTCACCAAAAAAGGTAGGTGCAAACAATGGGAAATTTAGGGAAAAAGAGGAGATTTTAAAACACAAAAGAAAAAAAGCTCTATTTAACTAGGGAATTGTAATAATTGAGATACTATTAATTGTATATTGTGTTGAAAGCAGAAATGGTTAAGTTGTGGTTTGGAGGAATATATGGGGGAAATTATTTGGTTTATTATTATTGGTAAATATAATTAATTGATTTGTAAGAAATTGGATTGCATGGAAATAATTGGAATATTCATGTTCATATTGATTAATATACAAAAAAGATAGTTATATAACTAATTGATTTATATTAAAATGTTGAATTCATATTAAACAACTGTAATATTACATAATTAACCAATGTGAGGATGGATATAAAAATAGATGACAATGGGAAGGGGTATAATATAGAATAGAAGGGAAAAATTGAATTTGATTAAGATTAGAGATGAGGATGAAGGGTAATATTGGTTTTTTTACAAAAATAGATGAGGAATAAATATGCCAAAAAGGAAATATAGAAATTGTAAATTTAATTGAAATGACTAAACACTGTTTAAATTTATGAACCGGCCAAATACTCTGTTCAAAGAAAATACGTTGTATGTTTGTATGTGTATTTCTAATTATTGTTATTTATTCATATTTGTTCTCTTTTATTCTTTAAAGTTTAACAATTCATTCTTTATCTTAATATCTTTATATTTGTTTGGGGTTGGCTTTCTTCCCTTTCATCTTTTTTATTGTACAGCAATCTTTCTCCTCAAACCTACCACCTCTCTCTTTTCTTTCCTTCTTACTTTCTCTTCCTCACCCTCTTCTTCTCCTCCCTACTTCCTCTTCCTTTCTCCTTCTCCTCCTCTCTTCCTCCCTCTCTTACCTTCACTCCTATTCTAATTTCCCTTCCCTTCCTTCATCCCTCTCTATTGCTGTATCCTTTTATGCATATGGACTACTCAGAGGGCTGAAAAAGTTATTTCTGACTGGTCCTCGCACTTTTGTCCAGTCTTCAAATTTATGACTGTCCTCACATTTTACGTTTTTGCCCTATCTTGTCACCATGGTGAAGAGAAGCAGTTGTGAAATGAGTGACACATTGTTAAGAATGCTACAATGGGCATAAATGATGACCAGTCATAAGTGCGAAGACCGGTCAAAAGTGCGAGGACCTGTCAGAAATCACTTTTTTCAGCCCTCTGGGTAGTCCTTTTGTGCATATGGACTACTCAGAGGGCTGAAAAAGTTATTTTTGACTGGTCCTCGCACTTTTGACCAGTCCTCGAACTTACGACTGTCCTCACATTTTACGTTTTTGCCCTATCTTGTCACCATGGTGAAGAGAAGCAGTTGTGAAATGAGTGACATGGTTGTTAAGAATGCTGCACGGGCATAAATGTGAGGATGGTCATAAGTGCGAGGACCTGTCAGAAAAGACTTTTTTCAGCCCTCTGAGTAGTCCCTATACACATAGCCATGGCCACCCGGTCACATGACCAGCTAGCCACACCCACCCAGTCACATGACCTCCAAGCCACGCCCACAAAATAAGCCACGCCCACAGAACCGGTAGTAAAAAAAATTAGAACCCACCCCTGGTTGGGGGTCACCACAACATGAGGAACTGTATTAAAGGGTCGCGGCATTAGGAAGGTTGAGAACCACTGCTCTACGGGGACCTTACAGGACAGACTTAGTTGACTTTCTGTAGGGACAGACACTACATAGCAGTAAAAGATAGAAGGAGCTAAGAAGTTTCATAGTGGAGGTTACCGTAGTTTGGAACTTCTAACTAATTGCTGGGTGTCAGCATTCAGTCACAGAAGGAAAGTTATGCTAATGAAGTAATTGGGTGCTTTCTTGCACAGTTGCCAAGGCAGCTTTTAAAGAACAAAGTCTTCTAGCATTTGAAGAGCAAATAAAACAAACAGCCTGTTTATCTACCAAAATGTAAGAGAAGGAGTCCCCCCCCCTTCCTATTCTTTCAAGCCATTATGCTAAAGGAGCAGGTGGGCTGTCAAGTCATGCAGACTTTATTCTAATTAGATTTCTCTGAAACTTTAAAACCAGAAAACAGGGTGGGGGAGCCAGTACTGATTTTGGTGCTGGGGAAAATAAAAAAAGTTCAAAGA
The DNA here is from genome assembly GCF_029215685.1 of Pituophis catenifer annectens. Classification (NCBI taxonomy): domain Eukaryota; kingdom Metazoa; phylum Chordata; class Lepidosauria; order Squamata; family Colubridae; genus Pituophis; species Pituophis catenifer. The sequence goes on from NW_027256881.1 coordinate 183,930,222, forward strand.
TAAAAGGATTTCCACCCTCGTTTCCAACCCTCTTTTGAAAATACAAGCTAGTTGTTCATTAAGCCAGGAGTTTATTTTCCTGCAGAGAGAAGTAGGTGGAAGCAATGGGGAAACGGATGCAGGAGTTCAAACGCGCTTGGGCTACTGAAGGTGCAGGCAGAGAACAAAACCCAGAGAAGTAATTAGAAGGTCAAACCCAGCAATAACAACACACACTTACCCACAGGGCAAGGGCATGGGAGCTTGCAAGGCCCTGATATATTTACTGCTTAGCTTCATTACAGCTCTGGCTAACCAGCTATATTCATCTGAAGATTAATTTCATGCGAACATGGTGCCTTCAGCAGGGAGGATTCATTACATCTCTTCCCAATCCAATCTGAGGAACAGGAGTGTTGTTTGGAGATGAAACTTTAGATTCAAGCAGCGTTGTTGCCAGCAATAGGACCTCAGGGAATAGAAAGTAAGGTTGTACACCACCCTTAAGGTTCAGCATCTTGAGAAACAGCTCAGTTCAGAACAAAGAGATTGAAAGCTTTTTTTTTTTTTTGAGTTGACTCAGAACTGAATTGAGAACAGGATTCAGAAATGTACTATGTTTTTCTCTTTCTGGGCTGTCCCTGAAAATCCTCAAGTATGGAATATCTTTTTAATATATAGTTTATAAGAGGATAGGGCGCAGTGATGGGATTCAAATAATTTAACAACCGGTTCTCTGCCCTAATGACCAGCTGGGTGGGCATGGCCATGGTGGGCATGGCCAGGGGGTGAGACAGGCAGCACTCAGCCTCCTGCACCCCCCTGGGAGCAAAAATGGGCTGCAGGGAGGATGCGCTGCACTCCCTGCACCCCATTTTCAGCCTAGTAGGCCTCCCTGCAGCCTCCTGGGAGCAAAAACGGGCTGTGAGGGGACTCCTGGAAGGGGCGGGGCCAGCCAGCAATTTAATTACCAATTTGCCCAAACCATCCTGAACCGGCTGAAACCCACTGCTGATTGGGTGACATTTGCAAACATAAAAAAACCTACAAGAAGGGTGGATTTTTTTAAAATTCAGATAATAGGCACTGAGATGTTGATGCTTAGATTCTTGAAATTTTGATTTGGTTTCAAAATGTCTGATGAGAACAGGACAGTAGCCTTTTCAGACAAATAAATGAACTGTACAAGGATAGTTTACAAGGAGAATGATGATATCATTAATCTCTTTTAGGATGATAGTGCTGACTTTTGGTGACTCTGTAAAATGAAACCATAACAGGGATTCACTTTCATGGGTCGTAGTGAATGAATTGCAATCTGAATGTAGGTTGATACAGATCAATCCACCTAAATTTGGAAACAGGTTCCCAAGGGGCAATGCCATTTTATATCTAACTGTGTTATTACTAAATATAAAACCAGACACTCAGCATCACAGTCAGAGCCAATATGGTTATTGCAGTTAACATGGTAAACTAGGAGTAGGGATACCCAGCCTCAACTTCTTTAAGCACAGAAGCCATTTGGGTAAGGAAAAAAGAAAAAGGAAAAAAAAATACTTGATGTAGAAATATAATATCTATAAGTGGACAAAAGAACTACCAAGACACTGCAAATAATACTTACTTTATCCTTGATTTAACTATAGAAAATGTTAAATTATATTTAAGTAAATGTAATCAAGAGATATCTACAATAGTCTTCACAGTGGCCTAGTAACTATTTCTCTGGTCCTTCCTTATCCAGAAATGATAGGGTTGTCTTAAATAAGGGGGTGCCTCATGTTTTGCCACACTGTTTTCCCACCGAGTAATCCTTAACAAAGACTCTTATCTATGCTCAGTAGGATTCACTCTTCATCTTCCTAAAGAAGTCCTCTAAGTATCTTTTCTGTGATTTCATCTCCCAGAGCTCCTCTGAAATCCAGGCCCCTGTTGCTAGCTAATTCCAAGCAGTTGCTAAGGTCTCAATCAAACCATGCAAGGGTTCAGGGATAATCCCAAACTCTGAAACCTGAATAGGTCCATCAAGCACTTTGGGAAGACTTATAGAACAGGTTCTTTCTCCCTGGGGCAGGGAGCAGCAGCAGGAAACACCAATGTGATCTGTTCCCATCATCCAGATCTTGTCATTATTGCTTTGAGATAAAAGTGTCTGATCCTGCTACATTGGGGCCTTAAAGAACTGAGTCAGGATCCATGGTTGGCATGGTGGCCAGTGGTGAGTTGCCCCCAGTTCGCACCAGTTCTATAGAACCTGTAGTAAAACTGGCGGGAGGCGCTCCACCCACTGACCCTGACATCATCAAAACACTTCTGCGCATGTGCAGAAGAGCGTGCATGCGGCCCCGTTGCGAACCAGTATAAAGGTAAGTAGAACCCACCCCTGATGGTGGCCATGAATTTCTGACCTCCTTCTGACTTTGCACACAATGAAAGGAAATTGACATCCCCTCCCTAAAAAACCATAAGCCTGAGAAATTCCATTATGATATTGAGCAGCCCAGATAGGACAGTAGCTATGCAGAAGTTTGTCCAGTAGCAGCAGTTATAGGAAATAGGCAGAGTCTCTCTCACTCTCCCCTTTCTCTCTCTCACACAGAGATCTATACGCATTTCACTAGTCCATGATGTCATTATTTTTTTCCAGTTACTTGAGGCAGAAGAGGAATAAAAGATGGAATAAAAATATCCTGGAATTATTTAAAGAACCACCACAATAATGACAGTGTAGCAGAAAGTTAGGTAGATCATGCAAAGAATAATAGTATTGTCATTTTTAACTGTTTTAATAGTATATTTTGATACCCTTGGCCATTCAGAGTCATTTGGAGTATAACATATTTTTCACATTTTTCATAATGTGATAATCTTGAACTTTTTTGATGCTTCTTATTCATAGGGATTCCATTCAGCTAACCAGTGGCAAATAAATACTATGGATCAGTGGTCCCTTTGATTTGGAAAAAATCCAAGAAGACTAGAAAGAAAAATTGGCTGAATGTCAGCATCTCTAGAAGATATTTAGGGATTTCTTTTACAGGATTGCCAGATATGTTTTTCTATACTGTACTATACTTACAAGCAAGTCAGATCTTATAAACACCCTGCTACTGATTTTCAAATAGAATCTATGGTTGCTTTAGAACTCCTCACCATTTGATGAGTGGAAGAATAAATGAATGTTAGCATTCTGTGTTTCACTGTATGGAATTCCAAAACAAAAAAGAAAGGTGGAAGGAGAAAAAAGTGTTTTGGTCTATGGAACCGTCAAGTTAAAAGTGAACCGGAAGGAAAAAAAGAAATTCTAATTGTTCGACATCTATGTTGGGTGTCTAATTTTTGTATGACAATATTCAGCATCAGAAAGGCCAAAATTATATCTGAATATACATGAATATTAGATTGCCTGCTGCCCCCTCTAGTACTTTAGTAATCTCTGTCCTTCCTGTTTGTGTCTATCTGCCTCATATGAAAATCCACGAAAGAAAACTAAAATCATAATTTACCCAGTTAGATAGACAGACAGAGTCATTCACTGTAAACACATCTACATTGTATATTGGATTTGCATTACATCTGTTCATGGGCAACCATTTATATTAAAGTTGTGGTAGCTGCCAGGCAAAATCATCTGTTCATGAAAGCATGAAACAGGATAAAAACTAGCAATTTCCTATAACAGGAGGTGCACATTTTTTTTAGTCTGAAGGCCATGCAACCTTTGAATGGAATGCAGAGATTCATGTTCCAAGAGGCAGTTGAGATGAACCCAAATAAATATTTTATTTCATGTATATTTACTTTTTTAAAATTAAAATTATTTATTGATCTTTTTTTTTTTTTGTGAGATTTAAACAAGTCCATTTCCCCTGAAGAGATTCTGGGCAGTATGCAGTAATACCAGGTATTAAAACATTTTACAAATTCTTTACTACCCTTTTCAAAACAAAAAAAAACAAAAACAAAAAACAAACAAACAAAAAAACCCTTCATTTTCCACAGCTATTCTTTAAGAGAGATAATTTTTAAAATCATGTAATGTCTGGGAAATTCCAAAGGGAAATTTTGATTGAAATAATTTCTGCTGGATATCCAGCAGACATTCAGCCATAATAAAATAAAAAAAAAACAATAAAATTGCTGTTGAGTTAGGTAACAATATCCTATGATTTCAATCCATTAAAACTATAATGTGATTGATTTTATGCAATGCATTGATTTCTGTGTTGAGCATCTTATTTATCATTCTCTATATTTTGTGTGTGTGAAATAGATATAATACATGCAGTAATGCCTAAGTTATCAATAACTGTTTTCCCCAATATATTACCTCCTAATTCCATGGTGAAGACGTATAGTGGTAGCCAAACTTCCTTGCCGCTTAAAATAGTTTTTAACCTAAAACAAAATAAAACAAAAAAGACTGCAAAGGGCCCTTGAACAATCTTATACACTAATTCTAAATTGACAAATTCTCTCTCCCAGCTAATGGTGGGAAAGAAATGTGTATAGATCATCAAAACAATCAGTTAAAAGCTAATTCCAGCCTATTTACAAAGCTTAAGCAATACTTCAAGGTCTTAAATGTTGCCAGCTTTGGCTTATCTTAATTTGTCATCAGGGCAAAAATGTGGATGAAATGTGGCTTGAAAAGGGCAACATGCAATCAGCAAGAAACAGAAGGAGAACTAAATTCCTCAGTCTTCCATCATTGTTAAGTGAGTTTTATCCCACTTTATGACTTTTCTTGCCACTGTTGTTATGTGAATTACTGTGTTAAGTTGGTTGTTAAGTGAATCTGGCTCCCCCCTTGACTTTATTTGTCAGAAGGTTGCAAAAGATAACATGACCTTGGGACCCTGCAACCATCATAAATATGACTCAGTTGCCTATCTATCTTATCTATCTATCTATCTATCTATCTATCTATCTATCTATCTATCTATCTATCTATCTATCTATCTCTGAATCTATATAGCATTTGTCAAAGACTGAAAGGATATCCTACAGAAGAAAAGTCAAACTCTCTTTTCTATTGTTCCAAGATTCAGGATCTAAAATAATGAATTCCAGTTGCAGGAAAACAAATACTGTTTGGATGTTAGTTTCACAGTGAAGCCAATTATTTAGAGATCTGATGGTCTCCCCTTGGATGGATGTGTTCAAGTGATGACAAACTGTCAACTGTCTGAGATGCTTTAATTTGGATTTTTACAAGAGGTGGACCGACTCACTGGGCTCCAACAGACACTTTCAATTCTATGATTTTTATGAGGAATAAAAGTTAGGGAACAAAATATTGAGTGCATCATTGTTTAAAATGGCCTAGTTGTGTTGCAGCTCTTGCTGCTTGAATAAAATGTAAGAAACAAAGACATGAATGGAGAACCGCTTCTACAAATATGTAATGCCAATGTTATTACAACTAAGGAGGCAAGAACTTTTGTGAGCCTTTTTTTAAAAATGTAATTTCTGTAGACATAGACAGATAGGTACAGATTTCATATGAATGCCTGTGTTAGAAGGGGAAAGAGAAAGTTGAAAATTTTACTGGTTGTGTTTGCCTGAGCAAATTTATTTAAAGAAGCACTCTTTCCTTCTCCCCAATTTTATATCTACCTGTTCAACAGCAAGACACAAATATATGCACACACACACACACAAATCAAAAATATATTTACCTAGAGGTTGCTTCACCAATACTAAGTTAGAATGCTGTGTGAAGTTCCTCATATACAATAATAACTTATAGCCTTCTCCAAGAAACAATTTTAAGCATGCAGGTTCATGCATATTTAATCGCATGGATAAATACAACTTCCAAATATGTTTCTGCACATTCTTTTGAGCTGCAATAGTGCATCCATTTTCATTTAGAGCAAGGCTAATTAAACTTAATGAGACATGCTTCTGATGGGGAAAGAGGTTGGAAATATTTAACTCCTGGTGACTGCCTGGATGAGTCCCTGCAGTTTTCCTGGCAACATTTCAGAAGTGGTTAGCACTTGCTTGCTTCCCAGGGCTGAGAGAAAGAGTGCAACTAGTCCAAGGTCACTCAGCTGGCTTTGGGACTAAGGTGGGTCTAGAACTGGTTTCTAGCCTGATGCCTTAACTGGCTATGTATGTATAATCTTTGAAATATAATGAATAATAACCCTTTTCAATAATTATTAAAGCAGATTGTTGGGAATGCAGCCATTTCTGCATCATCGTTTCACTGAATGTTGTAGACACAACCCTAGTTATTTTACAATTCTTTGTTGCCCTGCTGATCCATAAGAAGTTCTTGATTATGTAATTATGTTCATTTATATATGAGGGATCCTTGATGCTCTCTGAGCTTGCTTGTTTTCTTGCAGAGTTTCATTACCCTAACTAGGTTACATTATCAGTACTAAATATATTAAGCATAAGGCTATTTGATCTCTAATTGCTTTAGAGATTAGAATGTCTAATCTCTCTTACTTTAGAAAAATGGTTTCAGGCCTTAAATTCTACCTGTATCTTGTACATAATTACTTTAGTTAGTTACTGTAGTTAGCTAATCAATTTATTTTAATCTGAGATATTCTGTATATAAATGCTCCATATACGTGCTCCAGATAGTATAAATTAGCACAAAAGTAACCTTCAATTTCAACTCCCAGAATGAATTTATCTCATCTACATCCTTAAAAGAAATTAGAGTCAAGCCCAGTCTCAATTCAGCCCTCGGGTCTCAAATTATGGGACCATCACATCTGAACTACAGAAATCCTGATGACCACTGGAGAGCAGCAAAGACATTTAGAAAACTGACTCTCTGCTGCCATCTAATGGTTATTTGGTTTTATCCCTATGGAATTCCAACAGATCTTGGCAATTATTTATTAGAATCTAAGAAGGAAAGAAGATGTAACAAAAACCAAGGTGGATAGCTGAAGTAACACTGCCATAGCTTCCATTCTCTATAAACTACAGGCTTAAATGAAATCCAACATTTCAGAAACTCTCAAGAGCAGATGATACAATAACAGTAAATAAATCCGCATAGCATAGCATAATCAGAGCAGCAACAGCTAAGAATCTCTGGAAGCTATAAAGCAATTTATCAATGAATGTTTAATATAAATCATGGTGCTGCTGAGCCTCAGTGTGATAACTTGGTACTTTTTCCTTAAGAAAATGCCCACGAAACTCTTATGATTTTCTTCAGGTAGGAAGGAAATTGAGCTGGAATGGAATCTTTTCCATTCTTCATTCTGTATAAAATAGAATGAGGGGGGAAAAGTGGGAAGAAAATATGGCTTAGGAAAAAGGACCTTCACTGGTTTTGAATCTGAGGGAATTTGAGTGAAAATACTAAAGAGCTCCTAGACAAATTCAATGTGATTTCAGACCAGTTCTTTAATTTTAATTATAATCCCAAAATCATAACAAGCATGGGGGAGGGCTATCGATAGCTCATGGCACACCACCCAAACTATGGTAGTTGGATGAATAACCATCCTCCTAAATATTGGAGAGTCAGTTATTGAATATTATGTTTATTTATTATTTATTTATTTATTATTCATATTTCTATGCCGCCCAACTCTCCGAGGACTCTGGGCAGCTTACAACAAGAACAATGTGAACAATATACAATAAAAAACATTAAAAAAACCCCATACACACTGCTCATGGCCGGATCTCGCAAGATCGCAGTGGCGAGATCAACGGCCCCAAGCCTGCTGGAAAAGCCAGGTTTTCACCATTTTCTGGAAGGCCAGTAGGGTGGGAGCGGTCCGGGCCTCAGAAGGTAGCTGATTCCAGAGAGCCGGGGCAGCCACAGAGAAGGCCCTTCCCAGCAGTCCCGCCAGCCAACATTGTTTGAATGTAAATTCATTTGTCACATTCCCTTTCAATTTTGCTGCAGGAAACCCTTTAACACTTTTCAGCAAGCTCTAAAAATAGGCTTAATATAAACTACCGTTTCCTCCCTTTACCTGGAATTCATTGGAAAAATGGGTATAGCATAGTGCAGTCCTGTTGTGTCATTCCCTTAGCCCAGGGGTCAGCAACCAATGACTCTGGAGCCATTGTGGCTCTTTCATCCCTCTGCTGCGGCTCCTTGTTTATTTATTTATTTATTTATTAATTTAATTTGTATACCGCCCTTCTCCCAGAAGGGACTCAGGGCGGTGAACAGCCAAAATTAAAAAACATACAAATGCAAAAGTTAAGATAATTAAAAGAATTAAATCATTGGCTACCCAAATTTAAAACCCCAAATCCATAAAATTTAAAATCCCAATTAAAAAACCATTTAGGCTAGGCCGGCTTGATGAAATAAGGGCTTTACGGAAGGTCCGGAGGTCCGGGATCAATCGTATTACAGGAGGCAGCTCATTCCACAGGGCGGGTGCCCCCACAGAGAAGGCTCGCCCCCTGGGGGCCGCCAGCCGACATTGCCTGACCGACGGCACCCCGAGGAGGCCCTCTCTGTGAGAGCGTATTGGCCGGTGGGAGGTTATCGGTAGCAGCAGGCGGTCTCGCAAATACCCTGGCCCTAAGCCATGGAGCGCTTTAAAGATGAGAACCAACACCTTAAAGCGCACCCGGAAGACCACCGGGAGCCAATGCAGCTCGCGCAGGAGAGGTGTTACGTGGGAGCGCCACGTTGCTCCCATAATCACCCGCGCAACCGCATTCTGCACCAGCTGGAGCCTCCGGGTGCTCCTCAGGGGGAGCCCCATGTAGAGAGTGTTACAGTAGTCCAGGCGTGACGTAACCAAGGCATGAGTGACTGTGCACAAGGAGTCCCGATCCAGAAAGGGGCGCAACTGGCGTATCAGGCGAACCTGATAAAAAGCCCCCCTGGCCACGGCCGTCATATGCTCTTCTAAAGACAGCCGTGTGTCCAGGAGGACGCCCAAGTTGCGAGCCCCCTCTGTGGGGGTCAGTGACTCGCCCCCAATAGCCAGAGATGGCACCAGCTGGCTATACCGGGACGCCGGCATCCACAGCCACTCGGTCTTGGAAGGGTTAAGCCGAAGCCTGTTCCTCCCCATCCAGACCCGCACGGCCTCCAGACACTGGGACATCACTTCGAGGGCATCATTGGGGTGGTCTGGGGTGGAAATGTACAGCTGAGTGTCATCAGCGTACAGATGGCATCGCACCCCAAAACCACGGATGATCTCACCCAGCGGCTTCACATAAATGTTGAACAGGAGCGGCGAGAGGACCGACCCTTGCGGCACCCCGCAAGCAAGGCGCCTCGAGGTCGACCTCTGCCCCCCTGCCAACACAGACTGCGACCGGTCAGAGAGATAGGAGGAGAACCACCGCAACACGGTGCCTCCCACCCCCAGTCCCTCCAGCCGGCGCAGCATGATACCATGGTCGATGGTATCAAAAGCTGCTGAGAGGTGTAACAGGACCAGAACAGAGGAACAACCCCTGTCCCGAGCCCTCCAGAGATCATCCACCAATGTGACCAATGCCGTCTCCGTGCTGTACCCAGGCCTGAAGCCGGACTGGCACGGATCTAGATAGACGGTTTCATCCAGGAACTGTGGGAGCTGTCGCGCAACCACACTCTCCACAACCTTCGCAACAAAGCGAAGGTTGGAGACCGGACGATAGTTTGACAAAACGGCCGGGTCCAGAGAAGGCTTCTTGAGGTGGGGCCTCACCACCGCCTCTTTCAAGGCGGGAGGCAAGAAACCCTCTCTCAGAGAAGCATTTATAATCCTCTGGAGCCAGCCACATGTTACCTCCCGGGTGGCCAGTACCAGCCAGGAGGGGCACGGGTCCAATAAACATGTGGTTGCGTTTAACCTCCCCAGGATCCTGTCCACGTCCTCAGGAGTCACAGGGTCGAACTTAACATTCTCAAGACCAGCCTCAGTCACCCCGCCGGGATCTACCCAGTCAGAGTCCAAGCCTTCCCGAATCTGAGCGATTTTATCGTGCAGATACTGTGCAAAATCCTCAGCCTGCCCTTGCAAGGGGTCTTCCCGCGCTCCCTGATATAGGAGGGAGCGGGTCACCCTAAACAAGGCGGCTGGGCGGTTATCTGCCAATGCAATTGTTGCCAGTCAGCTCCACAATTGATAGGGCTTTCGGTTAGGTAGAGGAAAAAGGACGCCACGCTAGGAGGAGACTCTATGGTGGTGGGGGGAACCAGACTTCCGATCGGCATAGGAAAAAGGACACCGCACTAGGAGGAGACTCTATGGTGGGGGAACTAGACTTCCGGTCGGCTCCAGAATTGAACTGCAATGGCAAGTGAAAATGAACATAGCAAAGAGAACGTGGTTTGGTCTTCTCCCAAAAAACACTCTGGGAGTTTTGTATTACAGCGTATCTGTATGTGGGCATAGCCTTCCCTCCAGGAATTTCATATAGCCTAATGACAATTTAGCTAACTGGGACAGCACAATTTATTAGCACCAATACAGCCAATGTCCACCTCTTTCCAGGCAGCATAAAGAGAAGTTTCACAACTTTCACTATATAATGTTTGCACATCAATTAGTCAATCCAATTCCACATAAAACAGTATGTGTCTGCTCATTAAAGAAGAAAAAGTTAGCTTGTATGGGAAATGAAAACAGTATGATTTAATTATAGCACTCTGGGATGTCAGTGTTAGCTACGTCAGACTTTAAAGGAGTTTTCTTCCACTGCCACAATGGAAATTATGTAGAATAAGCAATTCTTAACCAAAGGATGTCTCCTGTTTCATATCTAGATCTGGAGTGGAAAGTATTCCCATTATTTGTTGAACTACAATTCCCAGGAGCTCAAATGTGGTCATTGGTGAGAGATGCTGGAAGTTTTAGTTCAACAATATCTGCAGAGCGACAGGTTCTGTGTTCCCAACCTGCATAAATGTTATAAATCCCAAGAAATCTCTTTAGTGTTCATTAAAGGGAAAGTGAATTATACGTCACTTAAGAATAATGAACAATTCTATGAAACTGCCTGTATGCAGAATGATTATTGTCCACTGTAATTAGCATTAGGTCCCTAGTGTAATAAATTGAGGGCGTTTCATGTTGTGTTGTCTGCAAACCTTTATCTGGAAGATAAATGAATCTTAAACTTTTTGAATGCAAATGTTCTGTTCAACCAATAAAGTGTGAATAAATTATCTGAGGATATAAGATTAGGAAAGCATGATTACTATCAAACATCTTTTCCTAAGTGGTACTGCATTTTTTTTTCTTTTAATAAGCCCTCAAGCTAAACTGGCATAAAATTAGGGTTGGGCAAGCATCAAGGAGATCATTCAAAAAAATCAGTGGCACCCAGCAAGTATTACTGTCAGACACCAAGAAGCCCTAAGGGCAGTGTCCAGCATTCATTTGGAATTTATCTAGTCTGACATACTGTTTTGTCCTGCGAAGAAGCAAAAATTAAAAGCTAGTATTTTTTCTGGTAATGTGGCAGATTGTTGAAAGATAATTACCAGGCACAGAAATACCATGTTTTGTTGTTCTCTTCTACAACAGCTCTATGTGTCTGCATTAGCCTTAGGAGGGAAATACAGATAGGGAATGCTTTTTGTCAATAAAATGGCTCATTATATCTACCCTCAAACACATTTGTTTTGTTATTTTTCATTTTAGACTTGGTCTACTAAGCAAAAATTGATTAAAATTTCATTGGTGCTATATATGTTCTCCTATGCCTTGCCCTCAATCGTTCCCAGCATTAGGCTCTTCTCCAGTGAGTCCTTCCTTCTCATTAGGTGGCCAAAGTATTTGAGTTTCATCTTCAGGATCTGGCCTTCTAAAGAGCAGTCAGGGTTGATCTCCTCTAGGACTGACTGGTTTGATCGCCTTGCAGTCCAAGGGACTTGCAGGAGTTTTCTCCAGCACCATAGTTCAAAGCCTCAATTCTTTGGCGCTCAGCCTTCCTTCTGGTCCAACTTTCACAGCCATACATTGCAACAGGGAAAACAACAGCCTTGACTATACGCACTTTTGTTGGCAGAGTGATGTCTCTGCTTTTTAGTATACTGTCTAGACTTGCCATAGCTTTCCTCTCCAGGAGCAAGCATCTTTTAATTTCTTGGCTGTAGTCCCCATCTGTGGTGATCTTTGAGCACAGGAAAATAAAATCTGTCACTACTTCCATTTCTTCCCCATCTATTTGCCAGGAATTGAGAGGGCCACATGCCATGATCTTAGTTTTCTTAATGTTGAGTTTCAAGCCAACTTTTGCACTTTCCTCCTTTACCCATATCAAGAGGCTCTTTAGTTCCTCTTCACTTTCTGCCATTAGAGTGGTATCATCTGCATATCTGAGGTTGTTGATATTTCTCCCGGCAATCTAAATTCCAACTTTTGATCCATCCAGCCCCACCTTTCTCATGATGTGCTCTGCATATAAGTTAAATAGGCAGGGCGACAGTATACAGTATTATATTAATGAGATCTTGCAGATATAAAAAAATAACAGAACTAATAAAGCAATGGATTTAAATTCTAGACTGATGGAACAGCGATTTTTGAATGTGTGTTTTTTTTTTTTAATTTATATGGCCTCCTGTGTCAAGTACAAGGTTCTGGGTAGCTAAAAATTAAAAATACAATAAAAAAATACAACAAAAGAGTAAATAAATAAGATGGTTGCTGAACAATACCACTAACATTCATCTCAATGAACACGGTGAAGAAATGGGCTCATCCAAACCATCAGGGCCAAGGCTCAATGGCAAAAGTGCCGTATTTTTCAGAGTATAAGATGCACCAGAGTATAAGATGCACCTTAGTTTTTGGGGAGGAAAATAAGAAAAAAGCTGATTGGCAGGTGGATCAGCCTCCCGGAATACCCTCAATCAGCTGTTCCCAGAGGTGAATTTTAGCAACAGGTTCCTTGGTTGTGAGCTCCGTGCCTTGCTTTTTTTGCTTTTTTTACTGCCTCTGAAACTTCTGAAACTCAATTTCAGAAAAAACTTTTTTTCCTGCCTATGAAAGCCTCCAAAACAGAGCTTTAGAAAAAAAGCCTCTGAAGCTCTGTTTGGGGGCTTCTTTTCTGAAGCTTAGTTTCTGATGCTTTTTTCAGCCTCTGAAACCTCCATTTGAGAAGCTGGGTGAGGCTAGATTCAGAGTATAAGACGCACCCAGATTGTCACCCTCTTTTTTGGGGCAAAAAGGTGCATCTTATACTCCAAAAAATACAGTAGGTCTTTGAGGTCTTGTGAAAAGCATCACAGTTGGGCAAGGACATGATGCTCCAGAGGGTAGATGCCACAAAAGAAATAGCTCTCTTTTTGGACCCTGCAAGAAGGCACAGGGACCAGAGCATGCCTTTCTGTGGTACATTGTAGTCTGGAGTCCCGGAGGGAGGCAGTACGTTCCAGGGCAGCAAAAGACAGTGAAGTTTGTGTGGAAGAAAGAGATTCAAGGTAGCTCCTCCCTAGGAGTACTATAAGTATGTGCTTAATGGTGCAAGTAGTCTGCTTTAGTTTGGCAAGATTTCTGTCTATAAATTAGGAACATTAAAGGAAACTACTTAGAAGAACCTCAGGGTGTCTTTCCTGGGCTTTTGGAACCTGACACCCTCCTGCTGAATCTAACAGGACAGGAAATATCCCTATTGAGAGAAGTACCAGGTAGAGAGTATGTCTCAGAAAATTTCTTTTATTATTTTTATGATCTCATTGTGGCATGATTAGTACCACAACTCCAAGAAAAGAGGCACAGTATGAGGTAGAAACACAAGTAGGAGGTAATGCATACAAATATTTGGGAGTTTGAACCACCAAAGAGACATTTTCTGAGGAGAATACCACTGGTATTCTCAGTATACCAGTATTCTCAGTATTCTCAGTATCACTGGATACTGAGAAAAAGTGTTGTCCTTTTGGCCTGAAGTCTCACAATAATAACCCTGCAGAGGGTTCTGCTCTAGAGATTCCTCCATGTTCTCTGCTCCATTTTAAAACCATTTTATTTTTTAAATCAAAACCAAATAATTATGAAGACAACACACTGCATCTTCATTTAGAAGAAGGTCATAGGGATCTAAGAACCCTATGTTTAGAAGCATACCATCTGTCAAAATAAAATAAAATGACAGAAAAAAATATCATAATAAAATAACTATATAATATAAAGAATTTTTTTAACTGTTCTGTTTCTGATGAATGAAATGTATTGACCTGCAAGGATACAGAAAGCAGAAAGTTTCTGCTTTTCCATCTAGGTGGATTGCAACTGTGTTTCAAAAAAGAAAAAGAGACTAAAATGTTCTAGGTAGGTGAGTATTCCTGAGAGTTTGACGTAAGCTTTATTTGAAATAGATAATTTTAAATGGTCATTTGGGAATATTATTAATCAGAAGTAGGCCTTACATTTTTCTGTGTGTTCACATGAGTACTCTAGAAAGAGAGAAACTGTCCTGAGTAATAGTTAGAGAAGCATTAGTTAAGTTTGTGTTAATTAACAGGATTATAGGTTAAGATAACAGGATCTATAGGTTAAGGAAAGCTAAGTCACATCCTACACAAGGAAAGCTGCTTATCTCACATCGTCCCACAAGGTAAACATGCCTCTCTGTGAAACAGCCATGCGATGAGACCCATGAAGGAAATATGCCTTCTCTATCATAGCAACATACATTTCAACATCAGAATGGCACTGACCCTACCGGCCCTCTGTAAGATCTTGAAAACCTGAACTTACATGGAGCATTGAGCCTAGGTATTGAATGAATCCATCGTGTAATGTTTCTGGATGTGATTAGGTTTGCCTTATCTGTATTATGTTCTGGGCTCTTTTTTTAATTGGGATTTTGCTTCCTATTTTAATTCAATGTTTGAAATTTATGAGAGGGTGGCCATATACATTAAACAAACAAACAAACAAACAAACAAACAAATAACAGTCATGGGCTTTGTATATCTGAGTTTGGAAAGAAGGAATTGAAATTAGCAATTCATGAAACAAAAAGCAGGCTTACAGAGAAAAAGGAGGCAGAGGGTAAATATTTAACTATCTATCTATTCCTCCCTGTCCCCTAGGTTAGTATGTTTTGGGATGTTAAAAAATCAGTGCCATTGGATTCATACCTCACCGAGAGGAAAGATGAAACATAGATATATTTTAAAGATTCCAAGTTACTAGAAAAATATTAATAAATAACAAGATATACTGAAATAAAGATAAAATAGCGCCAAGCGTGCATATTTTAATACAGTATAGAGAATACCATAAAACCTTCCAAACAAGTAGAAACTGGAATGAGACTGGAAAGAATGATCTGTCAGATGGTTCCCCCAGCACTGACCAAGATGGGCTCAGGATATATAAGCCTTCACTGTAAGGACATGGGGACATAGATCACAAGGCTTGTGTACTTTAGCCATCGGGCCTGTGGGCTGTCAGCCATAGGAGCAAAGGAAAATAAAACAGATTCCTGTACAGATGCCTAAATCTAAATCAAGACCCTGCAAAGGAACTGAGTAAAGTGACATAAAGAAAAATCACAAAGAACAGACGGCTTTGCTTTTTCTTGGAGAGCATAAAATAGGGGACAAGGAATGGATATCTCAAAAGGTGGAAAACAGAACAGGTACAGATGGGCACCACACGAAAAGGGAAGGATCTTTAGCTAGGAAACTTGGAGCCCAATACAAAACAGGGTTACAGAGCTGCACCATTTCGACCTGTAACAGGATCATCAGGAACTGGCCCAAGTACAGATTTCTAAAATAAGGCAAAAGTTGAATAAGCAGACAGAGCAGTGGTTTCTACCGGTTTGCCTGGTTCGGGTGAACTGGTAGTGGCGGCAGTGGGAGGCTCCGCCCACCTGCCCTGATGTCATCACGGACGCTGTGCGCATGTGCAGAAGGTTCTGCACATGTACAGAAGCACCGCACGCACACCCTCACAGTTCCAAACCGGTAGCGGAACCCACTACTGAGACATAGCCATGTTTTTCAGAAAACAGATAATAAATCAAGCCCCTATGATCAGAGGGTCTACAAAGGGCAATTATTTAAGATGCTTGGAATTTGCAGCTAGTTGGAAAATTAGCCTCTGGGCTCTTTTGAAGTCATCCTTCACAAAGCATGCATATTCCCCTCTGAATTCCTTTGTGAATTTGTTTCCATGCTCCATTCAGGAGGTTAACGATTGCCCTTCAGGTCAGCCTATCCCAAAGACTATCCCTTCTCTTATGAACCTGATGATTATTTCTCAACTTCTTCTGAGGTTATTATGCTCTCCCATCCAGAAAGGCAGAGTTGGTACAGTCTCTTTGGACTTAAACTATCGGTAGTTAATTACAATTATGTTTGTCTCCCTAAAACAAATAAGCTCTGAAATAAGACCTTTGTGAATGATAAGCCTGCTACCAGAATAGAGAAAATATATCTAGACTTAATCTACAACCAGCATGCTTTTTTCTTACATTTAAATTAATTTTTTTTTAATTTTGATTTATATGCCGCCCTTCTCTGGAGACTCAGGGCAGCTTACAATGCGTTAAGCAATAGCCTTCATACTTTTGTATATTTATACAAAGTCAGCTTATTGCCCCCACAAACTGGGTCCTCATTTAACCTACCTTAGAAAGGATGGAAGGCTGAGTCAACCTTGAGCCTGGTAAGATTCGAACCTGCAGAAATTGCAGGCAGCTGTGTTAATAACAGGGTGCATTAAACCACTGTACTACCAAGGCTCTAAATAAAGTTACTAGCAAAAAAATATCAACAAAGATCAAACATCAGATCTTTGTGTCAAATTATTACACACCCATACAAAATGAACTGAAGTAAATTCCATTTAAAAAAAAATAAAGTTCCACAAATTTAAACTTCCACACAATAGCAGGTTGTTGATAAGTTGATAACTAAACAAGTAAACAAAAAGCATGTTCTTTAACCTACCACATTGGGAGACTGAAGAGGCTGACATTAAACAAAGCCTCTCCGAATTTCACAGGAGGATTAAACGGGAACAACATAATTTATATTTCAATTAGACAATAATTTGAGGTTCGGTGTAATCTCATAAACAATCATGAGAGAATGGAAAGCAAAGGGTCTAAGGAGATAACTGCCCTGTGAGGTTGTCCTGTTTCCAGCACGGGTTAACAACAGTTTCTCCCCACTTGTCTCTACCTATCCTACCCTATCTGATAGGAAGGCATTGTGGTATGGCTCAGAATGACAATCTTTCCTACTGTGTTGCCCACCCTTTAGCACATCATCTACCCTAGATCCTGGTTGTGTAGATAACTGGTTAGATAATGTCCAACTGCATGTCTTTTACTTTTAGAATAGATTAAAATAGAATAACAGAGTTGGATGGGGCCTTGGAGGTCTTCTAGTCCAACCCCCTGCCCAGGCAGGAAACCCTACACCACTTCAGACAAAAGGTTATCCAACATCTTCTTAAAAACTTCCAGTGTTGGGGCATTCACAACTTCTGCAGGCAAGTTGTTCCACTTTTTAATTGTTCTAACTGTCAGGAAATTTCTCCTTAGTTCTAAATTGCTTCTCTCCTTGATTAGTTTCCACCCTTTGCTTCTTGTTCTACCCTCAGATGCTTTGAAGAATAGTTTGACTCCCTCTTCTTTGTGGCAACCTCTGAGATATTGGAACACTGTTATCATGTCTCCCCTAGTCCTTCTCTTCATCAAACTAGACATACCCAGTTCCTGCAACTGTTCTTCATATGTTTTAGCCTCCAGTCCCCTAATTTTATTTTTTATGTTATGCATTTTAAGCATTATTGTAAGCTGCCTAGAGAAATGTATGTGGAATTGATGGCTACATAAATCAAATCAATGTATATATAGTTGTATTCCTAATCAGCTTTAAAAGTATTTTTTAAATTTTTTGGTCACCTCAGTGCATTTTTCCTGTGTCACATTATTTTCTTCTAAGAAACCTTTGCATTTTGATTGGCTATTTCACAGAAGTAGGAATGTCCCTCAGTTGAATCAATGGTTACCATGTACCAGTTATATTTTTTTTTATAGAGGAACATTTAAGTGTGGAATTTACTGGATGTGCCAATGGGCTGTCAATAATTTAAAAGCCTATAAGAATTAATGTTTTTAGAAGATTCCAGAATATACAATGTTGCTCCCTTATCTCTTTCCTCTTGTAGAAAAGATCAGAGTCAGCTTCTTAGAATAACAGAATAACTTAGAATAACAATTAGAGACTCATATATCAAAGCTGTGTTATGTTTCAAAGAATGCCCTTTACTATCTTCACACTTTGAATGATTACCTCCCTCCACCCCTCTCATTATTTCGAATTCTCATGCAAAGCAATTCTGTCTATATTTTGGAATCTGTGCTACTCATGTCCATGCTCACATGCTCAGACTGCCTTTGATCAACTTTCTATATGAGATCTATGTAAACTTGTGCCATCTGCTCCTGTTTGTTTGACTGCAAAAGCCCAGTGACTGACTGCAATCTGTTAGTTTTAGAACTAATAAAATGATTGTAGGATGCTCTCTAGTTGTTGGTGAGTTTCTTTTGGTGAAATTTTCCACCATAGATTACATAAAAAAAAGGGGGGGGGGAGAAGACAATTCTATATTTTTGGGTTTAATACAAGCAGGCTCATAATATCCACTTTGAGTCACAATTTTGCACCAGAGTTATCTTTGACTATGATAATGGTGGGTTGCCCCCTGTTTGGACTGGTTCTATAGAACCGGTAGTAAAACCGGCAGGAGGCTCCGCCCACTGACTCAGATGTCATCAGAAGCGATCTGCGTGGGCACGATGCGAACCGATAGTAAAGGTAAGTAGAACCCACCCCTGGACTATGAGTATATATATATAAATAGACACGCACCTATACATAAGTATACTTCTGGTCACTATCATGGTTTATAATGCAGAATCATTTACAACATTAAGTTGGTGCCATTTAATGGGTTTTCTAATGGCAGGCAATGTATCTCCACAGAAACTTCGAAAACAACTTGTCTGCATCTTTTCATTAAGTGCTTTCAATCATGTTTTAGTTATAAAATATTTTTATTTCATAGATCTTCTTAAATGCCATTGTGTTTTGTGGCTGGATAATTCTTTTATAGGGTAATTTTTCAGCAGTTTAATTTGTAGTAGAAAGACTTCCAGGGAAGGAAAAAGCTTGGGAAGCAGTATATATTCATGTACCTAGATCTAAATGAATATGCTTGTGCTTTAAAAATTCAATCAACAAAAGCTTATGTTTAATATACAATATAAATATATAATATAAACATATTGCTTAGAGCTCTGACTCCATTAAAAACTAAAATATTTATACATATTAGACAGTGAAAATGAATAAAGGAAGCTGAGGGAAAGGTAAAAATAGATTTTTCTATTAAGACACCAAGGGCTCAGTTCCTGACCAAATTCTTGGACTGACACCTATCCTGAATAGCTCTGGAACCTGACTGGGGTGCCATCACATGGAAGATATTCTACATTTCTCACTACCACCATCGTCTTTCATGTGTGATATAGACTGTGGAGACACAAGGAAGAGAGAAATATGTTAATGTCTCATGTTTCTCATTGTAATGACAGACACCAGCCAACATATCAGGTTATGGGTGTGTGGTTAGGACAAGGTAAGATATTGTTGGACTATTGTATAGGATTAGAATATTTTATTTGAGCATGTATACTTTTATTAAAGCTCAAATGCCATGTCTCCTTTCATTTTTTTTAAGATTCCTGGGCCTTCTTACATTTCATTGTTCACAGACCTGAAAGTAGTTCACCCAGGGAAGTAACAAAAGGTGTATACATCCCAATAATAGTTTTTCCTTAGATAAGTGGCAGCACCTGCCCTCTGGAATAACCTACCTCCAGAGATACACACGATACCAGACCTCCGGACTTTTCGTCGGGCCCTGAAAACTCATTTATTTCATCTAGCTGGGCTGGCTTGATCCCATCCTTTCAGTTTTAATTTGAAATTGGTTTTAACTGGGTTGTTTTAAATTGTGGGCTGAAATTATTTAATATCTTTTAAACTGTTTTTAAATTTTATATGCTATGTTTTATCTCAGCTGTTCACCACCCTGAGTCCTGTTGGAGAAGGGTAGTATAAAAATCAAATAAATAAATAAATAAATAAATAAATAAATAAATAAATAAATAAATAAATAAATAAATAAATAAATAAATAAATAAGTATTCTCAGGAAACTTGGAGACCCTGGCAAGGAAGAGAGGAAATGCCTTATATGGAATAATGTGACTGGGTAAGGGGGATGGTATCGTTAGCCGGGGCTGATTATATAGTAGACCTATACTAGATCAAGGGGTCTTTGCAGCTTAAGGTTAATTATTTGCCGTCATCTGCTCGTAGATGAAGAATAAAGAAATTAATTTCATGCAACTGCCTGGTGCTTTTGTCTCCCCCACCTCAGAAATGTACTTGATAAGGAATAAATATTCCAACAATGTAGTGTAGGGGTCTCAAATTTGTAGCTTGTGGGTCACCTGCAGCTTTCCGGGTAATTCCAGGTGTTCATTATCGTGGCAATCTCCACTTGCAGAAGAAATTTGTTCCTAGCTGTATTTGCCAATTAACTAGACTAGGGATTTTATTTTTTCCTGTGCCTTTGAGCCAGTTTTGATTACAGGTGACTGCTTGGACTAGTCCCTGCAATTTTCTTGGCAACATTTCAGAAGTAATTTGCCATTTTCCACTTCCTTAGACTGAGAGAAAGCATGGTCCAATATCCCCCTGCTGGCTTTGCATTTAAGGTGGGACCAGAATCACAGTCTTCTAGTTTCCAGGCTGGTACCTTAACCACTACACCCTATTGGCTCTTAGATTTATGGAATAAAGAAAGGAAATTTTATTCAACAAGATTCTTAGATTACCTAGAAGATACCTCCCTAGGTAATGATTTATAAAGAAGACCCAGAAAAATAATTAGCATTGCTTTTATAGGATTACAAAATTCTCTTTATTCAACAGTTACACTATAAGAAAATTTGTTATAAACCAAACAAATATACCAAGAACCAAGTTCTCCTTAAGCTTCAATTTCCTCTGTCCCACTGAATCATGTCCCTACAATTTAGAGATCTTCTATTTTGCTAGGCAAAGACAGTGTCAAGCTTCAGAAGGCCCTTTTGCTGTTGCAACTATTATAGCTTCTCAGCTTGCCAATGAACTATGGGGGGAATGAAGGGGGAGATAGAACTTAAATTCCTGACATCAGGATGCCAGATGTGAGAACCAAGGACATTTTGGCAGGTGTTTACCAGAGCCAAAGGACTTTCTCACAAAAATACCAGGAGACTCAATTGGACAATGTAACCGGGGAGAGGGAGAACCTGAACTTTAATTATGTGGGTGTGCGCGGGAAAGGGTTATATCTGGTTTTGCCCTCATCTTTGCCGATATGATGTACTCAATAAAGTTTTGCATTAAGAGATTGGATCGTATCAGCCATGCTTGCTTTGGTTGGGTTCTTCAGTCGTAACGTTGACAGAAAAGCTGTTGAAGCCATTATCTTTGTATACCTCTAGCAAAGCAAAATTCCACAACATCATAACAATACTTCTTGAGAGATGAGGCCACTGCTCAGTGAGCAAATACATGGACATACAAGTTGGACCATGGAAGCAGTCCAGCAGGAGGAGGAGCCACCCTAGTGAATCTCCCAGCAGCTTCAGAAAGCCCTGCTTAGCTAGGAGAAACACTCAGCACCCTGAGGCCTCTCACCCTGAGCAGTGTCTCCTTCTGGAAACCCCATTCTTACTGACATTCCATGGCTATTGCCACCCAAGATGGTGTCAGGCTCTGTGAATAGGGAGCCATGGAGAGAAATCTGACAGTGAAGGCTGACAGTGAGGAGGAGATAGAACTTTGGTGGCGCAGCAGACTAAAGTGCTGTTAAGTAACACCAGCTGCCTGAAATTATTGCAAGTTCAAATCTCACCAGGCTCAAGGTTGACTCAGCCTTCCATCCTTTTGAGGTAGGTAAAATGAGGACCCGGTTTGTGGGGGCAATAAGCTGACTTTGTATAAAAAAGAACACTGCTGGGGGGGAGGGGGAGCAAAGCCCTACTAAGCAGGTATATACAAAAGTATGAAGGCTATTGCTTAACGCATTGTAAGCCGCCCTGAGTCTCCGGAGAAGGGTGGCATATAAATCGAACCAATAAATAAATAAATAAATAGGTGGGAAGAAAGAAAGGCTGAATCTGGCAAACGTGTCATGAGGGTCTTTCTGTTGGGCAATGAGTGAGAAAAGGGTAGGTTGAGAAAATAAATGGATATTCCTTAATATTGACTTCCCATGATTCAAGTTGAGGACCATTTGGCATCTCCCTTCTTTTACCAGTTGACCACATTTTGAGAAATGACATTACAGAGTAAGATTACAGGGTGTTTCTAGAGCTCCAAATGCCTGTTTAGCTAAGTGCTTCAGAAGTGAAGCCAAGAAGTGGATTTAATGGCTTTCTCAGAGTTTTCCAACAAAGTCTCATAGTGCACCACTGTTGAACACTTGAGCTCTCAGTCTCAAGAAGGATTCATCAGAGTAAAAATTGATTTTGGAAACGTTAAGATAGATTTACGAATATTGCTATGGCAGGAGTTTCCCATTTGCAAAATAGCCACAATAGTGAATGTGACAACTTCAAAACAACCATTTTCCAGAAAACAAATTTGTGATGGTAATCAGGAAGTAATTTATCTAAGGAAAAGGTAGAAATGGGATCTAATCTCTATAGCATTAAGTTGCCTTTCTTACAAAACTTTCCTGTTCTAAAACTAATTTCCCACAAGGGAAGCTGACATCAATCAATAAAAAGCAACTTAGCTAGGAAACCAAAGACAAAATTTGGAGGGGTGGGGAGCAAACTAAGTCCAATTTATTTGCTCCTTAAAACAGAATAAAAACGCCCATTTTAAAGAAGGCAATCATGCACTTTCACAAAAGAAAAACACTAGACAAAACCATGCATGTATACAAACACAAATACAAACACCCACAGGCACAAACTCTTTGGCAAAATATATCTGCACACTAAAAACACACTAGGTAAAATTACTCCACATGACACACAGCCAATTTAGGCAGATGTCCCGTCCAACAATATGCAATTATTCATGCAATCTAGAGACTTGCATGGTCTTTGGTCAAAAATGAATTCCCAGGTAGAGAAGAGTAGTAAAATGCCAGGGGCATTTCCATCCCATCCTTCCATTTCATTCTGAAACTGGGTATCTGGAAAGCTTCTGTCACAGTCTGCCTGAATGTCCATTCACTAAAAATGAAAAAGAGAGATTAGCTTTCATGGCTCATAAAAATTTCTGTGATGGGAAGAGGACAAAGGAGAATATTGGATCCATTAACTGATAAGTCTGCCATCAAATCAGTGCCTCTGGTGATCTGAATGACATTATTTGCTGACTCTGCTTCTAGTATCTTGAACAAATGTCAAAATCATGGGGAATGGGGAGAGATGGGATTGGTCTGCAGCTGGCACATTTATTAGCTAAGATGATACGTATAATGTCCAGTCAATTTTTTCCATTATTACTTAAAAATTCTTCCCATTATATATCTTTCTTTTCATCTGCTTTCTATTGTAATTTTCCAGTTCCTTTTCGTAAAAAAAAAAAATTGGGGAATTATTGAGTAGAAAAAAACCCTTCGTATTTTTAAAATTCAATCCTAACAAGCATTGATTGTTAGATTCCTTTTTACATGTTTTTACAGGCTCAGTTCAAGTTTTGGGTTAATCCCTGATCTGCATAAATTGTCTCATGTTTACATTTATTTAAGTGGGTTCTTCTCCTGCCCTCAATACTGACCCTATGGTTAGGTTCATGGGTATGCCACATACGCCACACAAGATCATTCTCTCTATTCTGATCCTTTAAGATATGCAGTCACTGCACATATCTTTGCCCTGACAGTTGCCCAATATTGTTACTCTGGAGCCAGTCTGAAATTATACAAAACAAAACTTGCATGATGCAGTTTACAGAACCAGAAATGCCCAGAAGTGAAGATATAGATCTGACAAGTCTTTGACTTTTTTCTCTGAGGCTGGCTATGAATTTTATGTACAGTTCTCAGTCAGCTTTTGATAGTGTGTGCCATACCATGTGTGTTAATCAAGCAAGTGGTAAGGTAATAGGGGAACTCAGGCACAAAACAGGTTATGTAGAAAGTAAACAGAGGGTCATCCAAAAAGGATCAGATGTCTATTTATGCAAAGTATGAGAAATAAACAAGATGAATTAGCAATTCATGTAAATGAGGGCAGGTATGATATTGTTGCCATTACGAAAACTTGGTGGGACAAAACTCACAAATGGAATATACAGCTATATACAGGAATATACCAAATATTGAAGCTACAGGAACCTCAGAAGGGAGTGATTATACAATATTGGAATTCAATATTATGTAAGAACAAGCAATAGAATAATGTCAAACTAGAGTCTTGGACTTTAAGAAATAATTTCAATAAACTTAGAGAGAGCTTGGGAAGGATTCCATGAATGAGAATCCTCAGGAGGAAAACAATCCAAGAAGCTTGGGAAACTTTGAAAAATGAGATTATAAAAGCCCAGTCTAGCACAATACCAACAAAGAAGAAAAAATACAGCTCTCAAAAGAAACCAGCATGGCTGCATGAAGAACTCTCTGATAAATTGAAAGACAAAAAGGACAAGTATAAAAAGTGGAAAGAGGGAGACAAACTAAGGCAGAATATCATCAAATAGTCCAAGCCTGCAAAGAGGAAGTGAGGAAAGCTAACAATCAAAATAAACTCAAAAGGAAAGGCTTGCGACAAAACTCAAAAATAACAAAAAAGCTTCTTTCAACATGTAAAAAACAAGAAAAAAAATCAATGAAACAAGTGGTCCATTAATGGGAGAAAGTGGCAAGAAGGTGACAAGCAACAGGGAGAAAGCAGAACTGCTTAACTCCTTTTTGCGTCGTTTTTGCAACTGTGAGAGGAATCTTGGAGTCCTAGAGGACAATCACTTAAATATGAGGCAGCAGTGTGTGCTGCAGCTGCCCAAAAAGACAACACAAGTTCTAGGCTGCATTAACAGAGCGTTAGAATCAAGATCACATGAAGTGTTTATAATGCCTTGGTAAAACCACACTTGGAATATTGCATCCAGTTTTGGTCACCAAATGTAAAAAAGATGTTGAGACTCTAGAAAGAGTGCAGAGAAGAGCAACAAAGATGATTAGGAGACTGGTAGCTAAAACATATAAATAACGGTTGCAGGAACTGGGTAGGTCTAGTTTAATGAAAAGAAGAACTAGGGGTGACATGATAGCACTGTTTCAATATCTCAGGGGATGCCACAAAGAAGAGGGAGTCAAGCTATTTTCCAAAGCACCTAAAGGCAGGATAAGAAGCAATGGGTGGAAACTAATCAAGGAGAGAAGCAACTTAGAACTAAGGAGAAATTTCCTGACAGAACAATTAATCAGTGGAACAACTTGCCTCCAGAAATTGTGAATGCTTGTGAAAAGCTGTATTGCAATATTTCAATCATGTCTATCTTCTACTACATTCTCTAAAAGAGAAGTAAAATGGATTGTAGTATGTTATCTTCAATCTGAATTAGTGAAACACTGATGAAAATCCATGTTGCTCAAAGGGGCACTATGTAATTGCTATGTATCAGTCTCCATTGTATCTCTTGTCAATTCTTTGGCTAAAAGTACCAAAAAACAAAGTGGTAAAATCATTCACCACCCCATCTTCATCATCACTGCAAACTCAAGGTGCATTCTTTTGGTATAGGGGACTTAAATACACATACAATCTTCCTTGTGGGAAAAATATATAAACAGGAGAAAGATAGGGAATTGTAAAAATTACTGTGCAAATAATTCATCATATCAAATCTTCCAATTACTGTGCAAATAATTCATCATATCAAATCTTCCAAACATTTTATGATAGATAACAAACTGATGATTGATGCCACAGCTACAGCCTCATGGCCATTGGGGACATCATTGCCATCTAAGCCAAGGTCACTGAACTTTATAACCTCCCAAAAGTTTGCAGAGACTTAGCTGACACTTAGAAACAAGGGCTAAAGGCAACATAAACTGTACAGCTAGCTGTCTGCTGCTGATCCTTGACCTTTCAAGTGGTTGAATTTTTTTTCACTGTGTAAACTTCTTTTCAAAACAAACAAGCAGACAGTAAATTTAGAAGATCACTTAATCTTAATTAGGTAATAAAATAAGGCATTATATTTGATATTTTGAACCCATATTGAAAAGGTAGTGAGTGCTGTTTCTGGGATTTAAGGGCATCTTTAATGTTACTTTACCTCTGGAAATGACAGGCAACAGCTGCCTCTGATTTGGAATAAGCATTTAAAGGGCCTGCTTGCTGAGGCTGCTGCTACTCCTTTCCCTGCTTTCTCTCTCCCTTTATTTTCTTCCCACCTCACTTGTGGCTGAGCTTTTGCCAGTTAATAGGAACTGATTGTCTGTACCAAATTGCCTCTAACAGTTAAAAAGGCAAAACATGTCTTCTGCATATAAACAGGAAAAGAGATAGGAACATTTCTCTCTGTGTGTGTAACTAGGCATTGGAATTTTATGTCATGCTATTTAGTCCAGATGCCTTGTTCTCTGCCAGAGTCCCTCCCTATTATACTTCAGCTCCACCATGGCAGATGGCTTAACAACAGTACTGTAGGCAAGGATTTCCTCAGCAGAGGAAGAGCAGCAATGATAAATAGGATTTTCCTTGGCCTTGGAAAAGTTCCAAGGTGGTACCTGAAAAATACCACTCATGTATCCTTTTGCTAATCTGACATATTCTGCTTTACAGTTTATGGTTTACTCTTTATAGCCTTCAGAAACCTGGTGTTTAAGCCACCTGAAACTGAATTTCACCATAGAATCATACCTTAAGTCAATGATGAACAGTACTTTAGAAGTCTCTGGATGAAGAAAGGTTGGGTTGAGAGCAAAATGTAAAAGTAGGTAATACTTCATAAAGCAACATTTACAGAACCAAAATACACACACAGTTTGATTCCCTCTTTAAAACTGAAAATGCTGATCACTTCCTGTCATGCAGGATTCTTAGGAATGATTTCTAAATCACAGACTCTGGAGGTTAATTTATGGAATGATCTGTCAAAGGTGCTTCATGTTTTCATCCACCATATTATTTTCTCAGGATGTCAGAAGGCAAAACTACGTGAGCTTTAGAGAGGGTCATTGGCCCCCATTCACCTTTAGGTTTGATATGTGCAATCAACCCTCACTGGAACAATTGGTATTCCCCCCACCTCTCTGGTCATGGCAGGATTCTCCCTTAATACTAGGATTGCAGCAGGATGTAAAGGTTCAAGGAGCTGATAGCCTGGTGTGGAAGGCTTATATTGCATTTTCTGTGGCCTATAGAGTTCCTCTGTCTTAGAGAAAATGGTATTTCTCTCAGGAGGTGACATACATGACAACCCTTTGAGGTAGTTCAGACAAAAAATAACTCATGAATGTCTTTTAAGGTTACAGTAATAGAACCTTCCCTCCTTCATGTCTATGGAGATTCTCAATCATCCAGGTCATGTTTGTCCCAAAGTTGCTTCTCCAAAAGGCACCTGGACTTTCTTGTTTTTTCCTTGAAAACATTTTGCTTCTCATCCAAGAAGCTTCTTCAGATCTTCAGAACTATATAAGAAGTGAAACGTTTTCAAGGAAAAACACTAAGAATGTCTTTTGTACTCCCTTCCTTTACTTTTAGTTTCCAGAAAACTAGAGACGGTTTCTTCCAGGTCTCTTCTACTTACCTTTACTACTGGTTCGCAATGGGATTGTGTGCACGTGCTTGCTTCGCTCATGCACGCGCCTTGCTTCTGCGCATGGACAGAAGCTTCTGCGCATGCGCAGATTGCTGATGATGACATCCGGGGCAGTGGGCAGGGCCTCCCACTGGTTTTACTAGCGGTTCTTGTGAACTGGTCCGAACCAGGGGTAACCCACCACTGGTCTCTTCTGAGGCATTTCTCATGTCCCTTTTTTCTTTTGTGGGTTGAGATATCATTTCTATGATTGTTGTATAGGTTGTCGTTCTTCCTTGTCTCTTAAGATCATTCCTATATACCATTACAAGTGACAGATTTGGAGGAACGAAGCACTCAGCAAATATTATAAATCTGTATTAGGTTTAGGTTTAGTTTAGGTTTTATTTGATTTATATACTGCCCTACTACCGAAGGACTCAGGGCGGTGAACAGCCACAAGATAAAACACATAAATACAAAATTTAAAAGCAAAATAAAACCGAATTAAACAATTTGGCCCAAGACAGATTTAAAACACCCCAATAATTAAGAACAGATTAAAATTATATTTTAAAAGGGAAAAAGGGAAAGTTAGGCCAGGCCAGCCTGATGGAATAAAAAGGTCTTGAGAGCGCGGTGGAAGGTGCGCAGATCCGGGATCCTCCGTATCTCCGGGGGGAGCTCGTTCCAGATGGTAGGTGCCCCCACAGAGAAGGCTCTCCCCCTGGGGGTCACCAGCTGACATTGTTTGGCCGACGGCACCCAGAGGAGCCCTCTCTATGAGAGCGTACCGGCCGGTGGGAGACTACTGGTGGCAGCAGGCAGTTCCATAGATAACCACCCTTACATATAATATACATTCTGTTTCATCAATGGAAGAATATTCAGTCATGGTATAGCCTACGACTCATCTTCTTTTTATAGTATGTTATACTGTTGTCATTTGGGCAATTTTGTCTGTTTCAAACTGTGTTTGATTTCTTGTGTTGTTTTTGTATATTAGTCCATTTCCTTCAGTGCACCAACCTAGTTGGCAATATATTTATTTATTTTTTTAAATTGAGCTAGGAATTGTATCACAAAATGTAGGACATAACAAATAAATTCTGGCCTACGTAGAACTGATTAAAAGCACCATTGGTAGGGCTGGGTGAAAAAACCTGTAAGGAAC
Organism: Pituophis catenifer annectens; assembly: GCF_029215685.1. Classification (NCBI taxonomy): domain Eukaryota; kingdom Metazoa; phylum Chordata; class Lepidosauria; order Squamata; family Colubridae; genus Pituophis; species Pituophis catenifer. The sequence continues at coordinate 183,959,137 of NW_027256881.1, forward strand.
TGGCCAATGGCATTCTTGGTCTGCAAATCTTATGTTTTCAGATCCAATTCATGATGTGATAGTAGATGAAGAGTCTTATGTTGCCTGTTTTTGACATAAGTGAATAGGAAGTTATGATCTAAGCATCTTTGTAGTGCACCCACTTTAGGATATGAAATACAATATTTATAAACAAACCGAAGACAAACAAACAAGGGACGAGGCTAGTTGCTTGCAGGATCATCTCTCCCCAGTTGTATCTACCTCTCCAATGAGATCTACCAGGAGAAGCATGCTCCAGGTTCTGTCTATTAGTGAATGGCATCTGGTGTATCTCCAGAGAATAGCCTTTTATATCATGGTGCCTGAAGGTTAGACTTGCCCTGACCCATTTTTGACAGCAAAGCCTTAAAAACCTGGCATTATTGATGAGCCTGGAATCCAGGTTGTGTAGCTGACCTTATAATTTGGTTATGTTGATCATGTTGATTGGTTGTATCCCTTTATATGTTTATTGTTTTATGATGTTTTAATCTGTATTTTTAATCCTTTAATCAGTCCCAGTTTGAAAAAGGGCAGCTATATCAATTGAATGAATGAACAAATAAACAAGATGCTGGCTTCAATCCAAATGAATAGTTATAATGCATGCTAATTTAATTGGCACACTGTAACAAGTGGCATGAACTGTAATGTTAGATCTTCCTTCTTGCTGCAGACCATTGCATGTCTTTCAAATACCATTTCTGAGGATTAAGGAAGTCTTAAGTAACCAACTTTTAAATCTTGACATGAAACATGTTTTCATATGTATGCTGTATGTATATAGGTGCCATCATTTTCATTTTTAATGCTTATCTGAACTTCTCAAAGACATTCATATTGATAAACGTGGATAAGAAGGGAGATGAATCATCATGGGTATAACAGAATTACCCAAGTGTGATGGGCAGTTTAGAAAATTGATAAATAAATTAAAATAAAATGTTCACCTTAACTGTACTAGCCAGCCACATGGGAGAATGAATAGAAGACCACTTGAATGAGTAATATTAATATTCATCAAGAATTTCTATCAAGAGGCTATGAGGGCATGCACTTTTGAGGGAAATCAGATTGTACTGTTTCTAAAATGCCAAATTCTCCACTTGAAGATGGGCTCTGGATTCTTCCTGGAGTTTTATTTGAGTGTCGTGGACATGCCTGACATTCATTTTTATTTGGTTTGGTACTTTGGGAATCAGTGATTATGCATAAATATTTGTCAGGGTTACTGGAAAGTCATATATAAAAGAATGCCAGAAGTTGCAGCTATTGGGAAAGGAAGCATTACTTCCCAATATGATTTTGCTGACCTATTATTATATTACAATTCAGTCCTAAATGATTTGAAGACAGGATATGTGAAGATAATATCTTTCCATAGTATTCTTGCTAGTCCACAGTATTTTCAGGAGACTTCTCCAATACCGAAGTTCAAAGGCATTAATACTCTTCCTTATCTTGGTTCTTTAAAGTCCAACTTTCATTTTCATAGAGAGTCATAGGGAATACTAAAGCTTGCATGATTCTAATCTTTATAGAAAATACAAGAAAGACTCCATTGAGATGGAGTTGGCTTCCGTTTCAGAAACAACTCAAATTAACTGCTTCTTTTCCTGTAATTCTGATCTCTGTAGGTCAGAATCACAGATGTTTCTGAAATAGAAGCCAACTCTAGCTCAGTGGAGTCCTTCTTGAAATACAAGACTGAATAGACAATAACTGAAGATTTGCTTACCCATTTGCCACTTTTTTTTTTAATGATGATGATTCTCTATTCCTCTCTCTATGGGTCTCTCTTCATCTGCAAAGTGCACAGAGAAATATGGTATTTAAGAAGCATTTCAGTGAAATTTAGGTACTTCTCTGGTTGTTTAGATGTTATACTAAACAAGATGTCATTACTTCAAAGTGGCCCCTGGCCAATCTCCTCTTTTGCTAAATGTTTTAGAAGTAAAACCAACCATGATGATATGAGTGGGAACAGAGTTAAGGACTGTGTGTTTGTGTGAATTAACACAGTGTTTTATTTTTTATTTTTTTGTATGGATTCCATTGTTATGGGATTGAACCAGTGGTGGATTGCTACTGTTTCACCCTGGATCGGGCAAATTGGTAGCAGCAGCGGCGGGAGGCTCCACCCACCTGCTTGGATGCTTCTGTGCATGCACGCAAGCGTGCGAGCGCCTGCAAGCAAACCGGTAGCAACGGGTTTTGAAACCTGCCCCTGGATTGAACTCATCTCTGAGTACCATCATGAACTGTAGCTTTGTAACATCTTCTCAGCTCAAATGACATTTGTTCCTTGTGCTGGATCATAGGCAAGTGATGTAAACAGCCAATGGGCAAGATAAACTGAACAGAGAGCTTCCACATCTTGTGCTACTTAGTTTAAATATTTTCCCTATCCAAAATTTCAGGTGCACATTGAAGAAAATGAGTTAGTTGAAAGGCTGTACAGAGTGACATGAAGCAAATAGACATCATGTATCTACTGATTTAGTCAGAACCTCTTGAAAAGAGGGGTAGAAAAGGAGATTTTCACTAGAACAAATAGTATCAGATAATAGTTGGAAGGGCCTTGGAGGTCTTCTAGTCTAACCTCCTACTCAAGCAGGAAACCCTATAACATTTCAGACAATTGATTGTTCAATCTTGACTTAAAAACCTCCAGTTTTGGAGTACCCACAAATTCTGGAGGTAAGTTGTTCCACTGATTAATTATTCTAACTGTCAGGAAATTTCTCCTTTGGTTGGTTCTCTCCTTGATTAGTTTCCATCTATTGCTTCTTGTTCTGCCTTTTCATCTATTTGGAGAATAGAATGACCTCCTCTTCTTTGTGGCAGCCCCTTAGATATTGGAACACTGCTATCAATTCATCCCTACTCCTTCTTTTCATTAAATTAAACATACTGAGTTCTTCATATGTTTTAGCTTCTAGTCCCCTAATCATCAAGCTTCTAGTCCCCTAATCATCAATCGTCTCAACCAGTGGTGGGTTGCCCCCGGTTCGGACCGGTTCACAAGAACCGGTAGTAAAACCAGTGGGAGGCTCCGCCCACTGACCCAGACGTCATCATAGGTGATCTGCGCATGCGCAGAAGCTTCTGTGCATGTGCAAAAGAGCACACACAGGCACGATGCGAACCATTAGTAAAGGTAAGTAGAACCCATTCCTAGTCTCAACATCTTTTTTATATAGTGGTGGCCAAAACTGGATGGAATATTCCAAGTGTGGTCTTACCAAAGCATTATAAAGTGGGATTAACACTTCACATGATTCTATCCCTCTGTTAATGCAGCCTAGGATTGCATTGGTATTTTTGGCAGCTGCACACACTACTGGCTCATATTTAAGTGATTGTCCATTAGGAAAATATGAAGAAGTCACCCTGTTTAGAAGCAAACTACACTGCTAGCCCTGTGTATTTCTTAACCATCTATATTGAAGTTTCTTAGCGTTAATTAGCTAACAGCATGAGGTCACTTAAACCTAAGTTGTCCTCCAATTGGGCATCATAGAGGTAATGTGCTCTACTAATAAGCATCCTGAGGCGTGTGGTGAAAAGTAATTTTATTACCTGGAAATAAGTCGGAGCTGCTATATGCTAACGTTGGTTCATGATGATATGCATTTTAGACTCAAAATGAGAGAAGAATGGAAAAGGAAGGTTATACTTGCCACTGGTTTACATACTGCATATGCAATTGCCTGACAGATTTAAACTGGATAAAATAATTTTTTTGCAGATCAAAAATTTGAAGAACAATTTATGAGCATCTTCTTGTAAAAGTTTATAAAAAGTTATTGAAATTTAAGCTTGAAGATGAATATGTGAAAAATTGTATGGTTAAATGGGCTACAAATTTTTGTTATGTTATGTTTGATCAATGGGAAAACATGCAAACACAAGGTTTGAAATTCATGTTAAATTATAAAGAAAATGCTTATCAAATGATGTATTGATAGTATTTAACTCCTGATAATTTATCAAAGATGTATAAGTGAGTCTCTGTAATAAATCTGAAGATTTATCACTTTTGGTGGACATTTTGGAATCTGATATTTATATTGGTTAAATTTTGAAAATGAATGTAATCTTGAAACCTCAAGATTTATTTTAGGAATGGTAGATAAACAGATGAAAAGAAAACATGGGATTTGTTTTTATATATGACATCAGTAGCAAGGTTGTTATACATCTGAAGATGGAAAGAGGAATATATACACACAATGGAGGAATGGATTTTGCTGGTTGAGATGGCAAAATTGACTGTTTCCCTTAAAGACAAAAACTTGATTAAATTTTTCACAACTTGGAGAGCGCTGTTAGATTTCTTACAAAGTAAGGAAAAGGCAACTGAACTTTCTTTGTTCTTACAGAACTACAATATTTCTTGTTCTTACAAAGAAAGTCCAGTTGCCTTTTGAAAACGCACCTTTGGGAAAACCATGACCTGGTTGACTGAGAATCTCTATAGACAAACAAGATAGTGGGGGGGGGGGAATCAATTTTTGACTTTGGGATTTGATTTAATTTGCTAGAGAAATATTGTAGTTATTTAAATATGTGTTTATTTATTTTGACAATTTATTATATATTGGATTAAAATTAAATGAACATATTATGAATCCTGATTTTTTAGAATATTGATTAGTATTATTTTAATCATTTACACTTAAAGACAAATTGTCATATTGTTATTATTTCTGCACTACAAAAAGTCAGGTCATTTTTGTTATATATTTGCTTGATATATTTTTGTCACTTTTTAATCTATCCTTTATTCCCTTCCCTTCTTTTCTTGTATATTAATTTGTATTTTAAAGTTTGAAATGGAATAAATATTTTATACACACAGTCCATCCGCCCCTCCCCCCTTCCCCCCTCTCTCTCTATATATGTATATGCATGTTTATGTATGTGTATATATGTATATGTGTGTGTATAAACTGTGTGTCTGTGTGTGTGTGTGTGTGTGTGTGTGTGTGTGTGTGTGTGTATCACCCATCCTTTCAAACATAGTTTAACAATCCTGCAACCCATTAGGCCTAATTCAAGGGTGAAGTCACCCAGAGAACAGACAAACCTTCCTCCAGTTTAAATAAAGTATATTTAAATGAATAAATAGATAAAGTGGCATGAATAAAAGAAAATAAAGGGCCCACTCTCACCTGCGGATTAGCTCTTTTTGCAGAACTTTGTTTTTATTAATCAAGCTATGACTCATTCATCCAAAGATCCTATGTTGTCTCTTTATTCCTATATAAGTGGGTGGGAAAGGCAGTTAAGCATTGCTATAAGGGAAATAGAGAAAATGTGAAGCAGTGAGAAGAGAGGAGATAGGAGCAAAATTACAAATCAATCATATTTTCATGGATTTTAACAGGACTTAGACTTCTTATATGTTGACATTCCATCTGCTTTATTCATTGGAAATGATACATAATATTATATTCCAAAGTCCTTTATGTGTATGCCTTTCTATGAGCAGTTTATTCAGTGATCTTTACCATTTCTGAAAGATGAGCAGAAATTTTAAGACAGGGAAACACAAAAATGTAATAGTAATAACGCTGCTTCACAGTGATTTACAGCCCCCTCTAAGCGATTTACAGAATCAGCATATAGCCTCCAACAATCTGGGTCCTCATTTTACTGATCATGGAAAGATGGATCAACCTTGAGCTGGTGAGAATCGAATTACCAAACTATAGTCAGCCTGCAGTACTGCATTCTATCCACTGCGCCACCACAGCTCATATAAAATAATTGTTGGATGCACCTGTATCTTCCATGTAGTTTTCCAGCATTAAAGCAGAGATTTGGAAGGTTTCCACAAGTGGCAAGGGCTTAAGCTCTCTGTGTGTCCTATTCACTACAATTTTTGGCAATGAAGGCATGGAGATTCTCCAAATAGTATTTAGCTTTCCAACTGAGCAGGCAAATGTTGGCCTTGATTTTCCCAAACTGAAATTAAATTGTTTGGCTAGAAGGGCATGCTAAAAAAGCTTATTTAATCAAGAGCATTTATTGATATAGAGAAGATAGAAAAATATTAACCTTTTCTTTAAAAAAAATAAGAAAATAACCCCCACCATGGGACCAGCAACAGAAGGTGATAGGACATAAATAAATGCATAAATCCAATGCATGTGCTGTTGTTATATTAAAAGAAAAAGGGAAAAAAATCATGACTGAAAATAAAGTGGAAATAATGAAGTGATCACCATCTTTCTTTGGAAATATGTGTGTCTACAGTCAGTATTGATTGGAACAATTTTAAAGGATAAAGTGAGAATAATGGAGCACGTGAAAGGCCCTGCTCTGACAAAAGCTATAATAATTACTAAACAACACAGTGGTTTAATCACTGAGTTGGAAAGACTATTGATAATTTGGTTAGACAATCAAAAACAGTGTAATATGCCTATTAGCCTTACTTTATTGCAAGAAAAGATTCAAAGACTGTTCAGCCAGTGAAGGTGATTGAGATGAAGAATTTGTTGTGAGTAGGGGTTGGTTCAATCCTTTCAAAGGAGGGCAAATTTAGGTAAAATTAAAGCAGAAGGAGAAGCCCCAAGTGCCAATATCAGTGCTGTACATGATTGTTCTGAAATGTTGGAAAAAATATTGAGGAGGGAGGGTTTTTGCCAGACCAAATATTAAATATAGATGAGACTAGGTTAGTTTGGGGAAAAATGCCTGAAAGGACCAAAGTTTTAAAAGAGGAAAAAAGTGCCAATGTATATAACACATTAAAGGATAGGATAAATATAACTGCTTGGAGGTAATGCATCTGGGGATTTCAAGAGCAAGCATTTGCTTATGTATTGCTTGTGTTCCTTAAATTCAAGGGCACTTTGCTACACCATTAAAGCAACTCTCCCATTATTTGGAAGGCAAATACAAAGGCTTGGGTTACAATTGAAGATTGGTTCTTGAATCATTTGTCCCTGCTGTTGAATATCATTGCTTAGCCAATAAAGCCCCTTTCAAATTTCTCCTTGTGCTTAACAATGCATTTGGACATCCAAGCAGTTTAGATAACCTTCACCCCAATGTAAAGGTAATATTTTTACTGTCCAACACTACATTGCTACTCAGAGAGTCATAGCCTCCTTTAAGGCCTTTAAGAGTTTTTCACAAGCAGTCAGGGCTACCCAAGATGATGTGATGAGCTTAAGGGAGTTCTGAAAGAAGTACTATATCTATGATGCCATCAAAAATATTACTGATTTTTGGGATGAAGTGAAACAGTCAAATATGAAAGGCGTGTGAACAAATTGTGCCCACAATTCACTCATGTTTTTCATGAGTTTATAACTCATGACATTGCAAAAGCCAGCAGCCTGTGGTTGGTTGATATTGGTAGCCAAGCGCAATTAGAAATCAGATGTAAGTTATTTGCCTCCCATATTGAAGAAGTGACCAATGCAACTACAGTAGTAGATGATAGCATTTAAGGAAGAAAATGAGAACAAACAAATTTGAGAGCTGAAAATGTTTTTGATGAAAGACTTAGCTAAAGACTTTCATGTCACTGAAGTAGGGATGGCAAAGTTAGAGGAGCAAGATGCTAAAGGAGAAAGGTTTACCAAAGTTTACCATACAGTTATGAGGACCTCAACTGCTACAAGGCCCTTTTTGACAAGAAAATGACAGCTGTGTACAAACCTGCCTTGATGGCTATTTTCTGTAGTACCCTCCCCCAACACCAGACCTGTCATCTGATATAGTCATCTTATCTTTAATAATCAAATTATTAATGTTCATCTAATGTTAGCTCACGAATGCCCCTTCCTGTACGCAAGACATCAGTGGAACCTGTATTTGGCCTCTTCCTATATACGCAAAATTGCAAGCTATGTTATCTCTTTGCTCTCTGTGAAGGAATCCCTCATTATTGTCACTCTGGACTACTTTCCATCACACCTATTGAGACCTTTCCAGGATAGGCAAATGTTATTTGATAGGCATTAAAGGTATTGTCACAGGGTGTAAACTATTCCAAGTAAATCTCTTTTTTTTTTGCAATTGATTGATGGTGATTTAGTGAATGCTGATGGTGTTCAGGTGGCGCTCCAGATGTTTTGAGATTGCACCCAAGTTGCCTATTACTAATGATATTATTATTATATGTAATATATTGTATTAAAATAATGTAATGTAATGTAGTGTAGTGTATTCAGGGGTGAAATTTACTTACCTTCCTTACTGGTTCTGAAGTGCATGCTGTCATGTGCATGCACACACCTGCGCATGCACAGAAGGTAAAAAAACATTACTTCCTGGTTCCAGGAAGTAATGATACTCGGGCAGCAATCACTACCGGATCACCGAACCACAGGGAAAAATCGCTACCAGTTCAAGCGATCTGATCTGATCTGGGAGCATTTCACCCCTGAATGTATTGTACCTGGACACACACACACACACACACACACACACACACACACACCATAGATTCTCTCTGTCTCCAGAACAATAATACATGTAATTACTTTTACTATTGCTATATTATTGTTATTGTTATTATTTGCATGTTTAAGGTGGAAGTGTTTCTTAAGGGTTTTTATGCATAGGAATGTAATATATATTTACACACATTTGACTACCTGATGGCTAAATTCAACTTAAAGACAGACCTAGGGATGGATCTGGTTTATAACCTGGGAGCTGCCAGTAATTCTCACAAGTTTGCCTTAGATCATTTATAATGGCCCAGGGGAAGTAGCCAACTTGCTTTACATACTGATCCTTTGATCTGTAGTATGTCTATTCCAATGTGCTGAGTGACGGCTGCACTATCTGCCATTCTTTCTCAATTAACATTTCAAATTATGCTTGTTCCCTGAAGACAAGGACATGTCAAGGAACAAAAAGAGTGATCGGACTGAAAAGCATGGCAATGAGAAGGAATCCAGGAGGATAGAAGGAAAGTCAGGAGATATATCTAACAGACCAAATGTGATTAGATCGGTGCTCACATTGATTGAGGTAGCTCTTCCAAGATTTCAGAAATGATTTATTCCAGCCATACCTGGAGGTACCAAAGATTGAATTTGGGATCTTCTGAATGCAAAGCATGTCCTTTGTTACCCAAATATGTCTAAACCTGAGGCAAAGATGAAGCTTCAAAACATATTTAGGCTCATAGATTTATTTAATAATGGTTTGGTAATATTTGTACAATAAAAACAATTGAAGGCTGCAGTGATGAAATTCAGTACTCATTCTTTACATGATGCTGTCAGATAAACACCAAGGCTCTGTGCTGAATGATTTCATTTTGTCAATAGTGAAACTGATGTGCTTTTGAACCTTTCATCACCTGCCATGAAGAAAAGGGGGATCTGATTTTTTTTTTTCACTCCACATTAGTAGTCAGTGTATATAAGAGAAAGCATTCATGGATCATATTTCCCCCACATTTTTTTTAATGAAGCATTTATATGGCAATCCAATTTAAACTATGTAACTCTGTATCGTACAAACTCTGTATCATAGAAAAAGAAAAAGAGAAATCATAATTAATAAATAAAACAACATATTTAATTAAAACATACTAAAACAATAAAATGGTGATCAGATCTGAAATCTTCATTGACAGGGGATTCAACTCATGCAGGCCTCATGGACCAAGACAAGAGTCAAGGCTTAGCAACCTTCTTAAAGGCCTATAGGTTGGGCCCATCCATATATCAGGGGGATGATCATAGCCACAACCAAGAAGGCCTATCTCCTGGGGTAAAAGTTCAGGAAATGACTTTTATGAAATACTCGGGAATTATTGCTCAGAGAAAATGGAATGAAGCCATTTTTGTAACGTTTTTAAAGTCCTGGACAGAACTTTACCCAGAAGCAGCTACTGGGGCTGATAGCTGTGTCATATAAGATGACATTGCTTCAGGAACGGGATGTCAGAGCATGTGAAACAGACAGATACCCTCAGGAGTAGGTGATCGTGTGTATAACAAAGTCCTATGCTATGTAGAGCTTCACAGATACTAGCACCTTGAATTACATCTAGAAGTTGACCAGGATTTCCTTCACTGCCCTATAGGGAAGCACTAAATGGCAGCAGAAAAGTGTCCTGAGAGCTTTTCCAGTTACTTTCAAGTGGCAAGTAAAAGAAGCTGCCATGGGCCTTAGCAAAGCAAGACGAATGGAGAGCCAAGGAATTGGAAGCCACAATGAAGTGAGAGTTTGCATGGGAAATGGCCAGTGGTGGGATTCAGCCAGTTTGGGCCAGTTCAGGTGAACCGGTAGTTAAATTGCTAGCTGACCCCACCCCTCCCCTCCCTGCCCCTTCCAGGAGTCCCCACGCGCCCCATTTTGGCTCCCAGGTAAGTGCAGGGAGGCCTACTAGGCCCAAAAAGGGGTGCAGGGGGGTGGCAAATCCCCCCAGCCCATTTTTGCTCCCAGAGGGGTGTAGGTGGCCAAGTGCTGCCTGTCACAACCCCTGGCCATGCCCACCATGGCCACGCCCATTCAGCCGGTCATTAGGGCAGCAAACCAGTTGTTAAATTATTTGAATCCCACCACTGGAAATGCCCAACAGATGGTCAAGTCTCATGTCTTGGACTGAAAGAGTTAAGTTCTTTGATTAGAAAAAAGATACTATCTACATTTATTGGTGGCTGGAATTCCATGAAAAAATGAAAAAAAGGAGTTTGAGATTTATAGCTTTGATGAATAGACAGAATAAATTATAGAAAATCTATTATATGAAAGAAAAGAGATTAAATTTCAATGTAACTGTAGAGAGAGAGAGAGATTACAATATACTTGTACTTAAACAATTACTGTGAAGAATCTTTGCACCTTTTTTCCTTCTTTTCTATTTTTTCTTAAATATTATTTTTCTTGAAGTTTTTGCTTTCTCTTGCTTTTTACTATTTCTTTTTTTCCCTTCTCTTCCTTACTGTATATTATTTTGTACTCATTTTTAGTTTGGATTTAATTTTCCGTTCAAAGAGTTTCAATAAAAGTCGTATAAAATAAATGGGAACTGGAGGAGTTCCAATCGCTCCTTTGCTGCAGCTGAGCTGCAAGTAAATAGGCTCAGCTGTCCATCCCAGATAACAGCATGGGAGCCAAGGAAGATAGCGCCAACTTGAAAGTGATGCCAAAACCCATGCAAAAGCCTTCAAAGATGGAAGGATCTTGCTTTGCAGGATCTTGCTTGGATCACTCATTCCTTCCATGGAGCTCAAATGTGGCATATGAGGACCATCCTGGGCAACTACAGGATTTCTTCCTAAAGGTTGACAAAACAGCAACAGAGGATATTGTAATTGGCACACACAGCTTCCCATCTATTTTTGTCATGTGCATTTTGTCATTTAATCCACAACAGGAACACAACACTGTAATTTTAAGGCTGTATATGGGAGGTCTTTTTTTTAACACCATTCCTTTTTCATAAATTGAGCAATATCACAAAGTTTTTTTTTCCAGAAAAAGGATGTCTGGGCTTAGAAAGGGATATGGGAAAACTTCCATATAATAAGTCAGACTATGGTCTATCAAGGTTAGTATCCACCCCCTCTAGGATTTCAGACATTTTTTTAAAAGCCTACCTGACGACAAGGATTAAATCAGAAATACCTACTGTATTCATTTTCAGTTGTTTTGCTAGTGAGGCAATCCTTTCACTTCATTGGAAGTGAAACATTGGTGATTATTTTGTAAAGAATCATAATGGCTTGATACTCATATGGTGAGTATCATTTAGTGTATATTAATATAATTGACCATTGTTAGAACTCCCTTTTTTTGATCAGTCACTTTTGGTCAGATAAAATAAGACAATGTTTACATTACCTAAATGTTTCATTAGTCAAATGCTCTTAGAATATCATGTTTGTTCCTGGAACTTCAAATTTTATTTGTTTTGTTTTTTTAAGTCTGATAGCATCGAAGTACAGGTGCATCTTGATAAAACTACCAAGATATGTGGGTTTGACTTGTAAGAAATTCATATACTTTCTTTTTCAATAAATAATATTAAGATCCAAAAACACATTTCCACTCGGGGCTAAAATTCTCCACAGTTAAATTCTAAGAAAGCTTTGAAGTCCCCAAACTGTATTAACCATGGACCTGATGGAAAAAAGATTGATGCATAATTCAGATGAGACAGAGATGCTTCTTGTCAACCAATAGCAGGCCAAGAAAACGTCTGTGTTCTCTCTCTCTCTCCCTCTCTCTCTCTCTCCCTCCCTCTCCCTTCCACTCTCATGTAAGTATAATTTTCTTAGGTTCCTTCAAACACCCAAGGTCAATTGGTTATTTTAAAATGCACCCCTGCTTTGCAGATAATGCTCAAGAAAGTTAAGTCTATATTTGGGTGTGTGTGTGATTTTTTAAAATTCTTTTTTTCAGTCACTCAACACCTGAAGTGGTAAAAGAGAAAATAAAGAAGATTCCTTTTCATAAACTGAGCAATTGAGCAATATCACAAATATGCTAAAGAATTTTAATAACTGAATTGCTTACACTGCAAGAGAGAGATTGATTTCTGAGAGGTCATATGCCACAGAGCTTCAGTAGCAAAGTGTGCTATAAAATAGATAGCCCACTTGGCAACAAGAAATAAAAATGTATAACCTTGCTTGTAAATCCCCCTATACTTTAATAAATGTGAATTTTAATTCATTCAACTTCACCTACTACTCTCTTTGTCTAACTCTCTCTCTCTTATTTCTCTCTCTTTCTCTCTGTCTCTGTCACAAAGACTGTGTTTCTTAAAAGAAATAATTTTAAGAACACACAAGGAGTCTGGATTTCATTTATAGAGCTGCTATTAACAGACAATCATCCTGCCTTAAGGATTTGGTTGTAGGGACTAGTAGATTAAAAAAAAAGTGTTCCAATTTTAAGAAGCTCCAAAAATAGCAACAAAAAATCAAGGTTTAAAAATAAGATCTTAGTTAAAAAATAACACAAAGTTATTACCTCACCTTCTGTCTTTGCTTTTGAGTAGATATGCCATTGCCCATAGCTAGAGCAAAAGTTGGACTTCTGAAGTGCTCATTATAAGACAGCAGTCACTACACATGAAGAAGCATGCTTTTAATGAATGTGAATTTTCTTCTCTGGACAGAATATATGCCAGTTATGGCTTGTCTATCCAATGTATGGAAGCTCCAGAAAATCTGAAATAGGAGCAAAGAAACAACTCTGTCTCTTGGCATCCAGAAAGGTTAGAAAATTGCTTCTTTTGTATTTTTCTTTTTAAAAAAATGCCGTTTCTTGTGAAGCCCCACACAGCATGTTCAGGCAATCTCCTATGCAATCTTGCTGAGATAAAAGTCTATCTAATGCCATCTGCTTTTGACTAAGTTATAAGGACTATTCATTTGGGAAATGAAGGTGTCTGGTCTTAAATTAAGGTAATCTAAAATATGCCTCCATATTTTTAGATACAGATGTATCTAGCTCAGTCTTTTCAACTGACTCAAGCAGATCATCAGAGGATTTTTTCCCTGTCCCAGCTCTTAGGATAGTTATCTTTAAAGACTCATGACGTATGAAAGTATGACCTAGAGTCAGAAATAGCTGTATAATTATGGCTGTGTGCGCAAACTGCAATGAGAAATGAAATGAAGGAGGTATAGACAGTAATAATTATCTTATTGATCATGGACCTTCACAACACCGTTATTTTGTTGTGTCAGTCATGAAGAAATACAACTTTATTACCTTTGGGCTTCTGAGGCAATTGTTATTCTGACTTCTATGCCAGCAATTAAAGATCTTCCTTTCCATGGTCTTTTTTCAGAATACATATCATGCAATGTTTACACTTGACTATATCTTTTTTTTTTTTTGAAAACAGCATTTAAATAACTATTAACATCCAGCAGGGGGGAAAATATAATAGATATCCTGGCATACCCAGGGACAAATAAGTTATAAATATTGAGCTGCCAGAATGCTTGTATGCAATTGCTTTTTTATCTGTTTATGCAATCTAAATCTATGGCAGTACATCTGTGATAATATTGTGATCTTAAATAAAACGTTTGCTTCAAGATGTTCTCCTGCATCTGTTAGATGTTTGTGAAATAGGTAGGGTTGTTGTCTTTCCCCCACTTGGAGCTTTTCAGGTACTCTAGCAGATGAACAGCTAAAATAGAACAAAAAGCATAGCAGCAAACAAAAGGAAAAATAGAAAAGAACTATACTGTATGACCACATAGAGCAGTGATGGCGAACCTTTTAAGGATCGAGTGCCCAAACTGCAACCCAAAACCCACTGATTTATCACTAAGTGCCAACATGATAATTTAACCTGAATAATGAGGTTTGGTGAGGAATTTCAATCACTCTTTCACAACTTGACTTCTCCCTGGATTTCTTTAACAACACAACTCAGGAATGATGGGAGTGTAGTGCAGTAGCCAGCCTTCCTTCCTTCCTTCCTTCCTTCCTTCCTTCCTTCCCCCTTCCTCTGATTTCATTTTCCTTCCTTTAATCCTTTAATTATGGTTCATTATTGTTAATATTTATTAAAGAATGCTGTGTAACTTAGAAGCTCTCAGCAAAAATAACAGCAGCTGTTGTTTGTGGCTGAAGCTATCCCGGGCTGTTATTTACACACACACACACACCTATTTTTATTCCACTTTCCCTGGGTCCTTGGAAAAGGAATCACATCTTTTCCTCATCCCCGTCTTTAATAAACCCAAACCTCCCTTGCAGCCTTTTAGTTACTATGGTCCCACCTTGCTTCCTCCTCCCCTTAAAATGAGGCTAGGGAAGAAAGCCGGGAGGGGGGAATCTAAGGGGGAGGGAAGAAGAGACCCAGGCCCAGAGACCCTCTCTGGATAGTCTCCTGCCCAGATTTCAACTGATTTCCTCTCCGATCCTCTGATGAACAGACCCCCAACCCCCTTTTTGGACTCTGGTTTGCTGGGCCTTTATTTTTCCCATTTATTGGGGGAAATTAGATTTTTATTGGGTCTTTCCATACCAAAAGAAAAGCCAGCCAGGCTTCTCCTCCTAGAAGCCCCACTACCCTTCCGCCTGCTCCCTCCTCCCTTCCCCCTACCCCCCTCACTCAATCCCACTTCAGGACAGAGCCGCGCATGCTGGGGTGATGTGGGAGTGCACCTTCTGATGCTCTGGCGCTTGGCTCACAACTCTCCGTGCTCCTCCAGGCCCGGCTTGCTGAGGAGGTGGGGAGCAGCCTGATGCCTCCACTGCCCCGCCCACAGCTGCAGCCAATGTTGCCCGGCTTCCTCAAAGGCACAGTGCATTTCAAAGGTTTGAGCTCATGTCTGGAGGTACCAAACAATATCCCGCTGTGAGAGCCAGGCCAGGCCTCTCCACCATCTAGGTCACCAATGGGGGCACTTCTGTTTGGCCAACCCCCCCCCACTGGGCTTTTGTGCTCAGTGCTTGGCCGGGGGAGGGGAGCGCTTCCCCATGCCACCCCCTTCTTTCTTTTGGCTCTGCCGATGAGGGAGGAGAAAGGCCAGGTTTAAGGGATAGCCCCCATCCTGCAAGATCCGTCCCCGCTATCCTCTCCCAGCCCTCTTTGCTGGCGGCAAGAGCAAATGTACCGCAACGAAGGTGGAATGCTCTTGCCACACAATGGCAAGTGCAGTGGTGCTTTGCTCCTGCACTAAGGGTCTGGCCATCGCCACTGCCGCAACAGGGCGACAGCTCTTTTATCAGTCTGCTGCAACAGGGCAACAGAGAGCTGCAGCAGAGGGGTGAAAGAGCTGTATGGGTCACATTGTGGCTCGCCGTCATAATGGGCTTCAGGAGGAAGACAGGACCCCACCTCCCCCATTGTGAAGCATGTGATTCTATGCATAAAAAGTTCACTTAATCAATTCCAACTTTGTGAGATCTTTTTCTTTTGAGAGACGTTGGCATTGATTTAGTGAAATGGGATGGAGAAACACGATTGGAGCTGTGCTGGGGCGACAGTATTCATGCCCATAGAGAAGGCTCTGCATGCCACATCTGGCACGTGTGCCATAGGTTCGCCATCCCAGACATAGAGGAACTCATTCAGCTTGAGTTTCTAAACAGCTTGAGTTTCCTTAAACTTTGACCAGAAGGAATAATAATGCTTCCATTAGTAGAGACATAAATAAAGAGAAGACAAACATTTATCAATCTAACATTGTAAATTGGGAACTGTGTTGTATATAAAACACTTTTTGTTGCTTCCATGCCAGATAAATACATAGTTCTTCATATAGTGATATTTTGGATATATTATACAAAAGGATATTCACATTTACAGTCACCCCTCTTAAACAATATCTGTGGTATTTAGTATATATGAAAAAAGTGTTGCTGAATTGTCTTTTCTTAAGATTGTAAGAAGCATCCCTTGATTTTTCATCATTTGTTTATTAAAAAAAGATACTACAATTGTCCATTCCATACCTTAACCAGTGCTCTTTGGTTGTTTATGAAAAGCAATATGTTTAAATAATTTATTTAAAAACAAAAAAAAATACCTTATTATAATATGTTTTGGATGACTGACTGTAAGTTTAATAAGAATTTTTAATAAGAGTTTTAAATGCTGGTAATGGTAGAGAGCCTGTTTGGTGTCGTGGTTAAGGTACTAGGCTAGAAATCTGGAGATCATGCCTTAGGCCCAAAATCAGCTGGGTAACCTTGGGCCAGTCACTCTCTCAGCTGTGGGAAGTAGGCAAGGGCAAATCCCTTCAAAATAACCTTGCCAAGAAAACTGCAGGGACTTGTCTAGTAGTCAAGACTGACACAAAGGCACACACAGATACAGTAGCAATAACAGAGTTGGAAGGGACCTTGGTGGTCATCTAGTCCAACCCTCTGCTCACACAGGAGACCTGTACTAGGGATTTGAGCCGCCAAATTGCCGACCTTTCTGATCGACAAGCTCAGTGGCTAAGACACTGAGCCATCTAGAACACATATCTAATCCACCATAGCTATTTTATACAACAAATGTGGCAAATCCTTTGCACTGCTTACTCCTTTCCCTTTTAGCATTAAACTGACTACGGGCCTCACAGTTTATAAACTGTAATTTTAGTATAGTAGACCATGTGTAATTGATAGACTGGATTTTATCTATTGTCTATTATTTTATTCTAGAATTTTTAATTGTATATTTACTGAGGGTTTTTATTTGCTCTGGTCTATGACTGTAATAAATTGAATTGATTGATTGAATTGATACAAATGCATCCGAACAGATTATGAAATTAAGAGAAGTTTTCGCTGAATATATACCCCTTGCAATTCTAGACAATTCAGATGCCTCTTGCTCAAATAATTTAGAAATGTGATTGGATACACAAGGCTATGTGTTTACATGTGTTCAATTTACTCAAAATTTCCAAAAATAAATATTTACCTGTAATTTGCAAACTTTGATTGTCCTTCAGAATGGGGAAAGGCTGGGAGATAATTGGCAGCAGGCATGAATGGTAACCATGGGTAGGATAAAATTGCCACACCTGTGCAAAGACAGGAACAGAGTTATTAAAAGTATCTTCAACCCTTAGTAAAAAAACAGGACAAAATTGGTAGAGGAGCGAAGCAGCTTATTTGCTGAGAATAGTGTGTGGTTGCCAGAAATAAGGTATTCACAGAAGCTAGGTTTTTATAAAACCAGTTGAATAAATAGATAATATGATTTAAACTGTGTAGTAGCCCTGACAGGTCATTTAAATTAGTCATTTTAAGTAAATGGTCAGTTACCACTGGAATAACATCCAGGCCCTTAAAACATAATAGTTCAGTAATAAATTTTAAGGAACCTGTATCCCTAAAGCCCTTTTGGGGAGGGATGGTAATATTTGTGAAAAGATTTGGCATGGTCATAATTGTGGGAAGAAGAAATATAGACCTCAAAATTTGTTTATATGTGGGATCATGAGGAAATCAGATATTTTAAATAACCCCAAATGTTCGGCTGGCTGGCTGTTGTGGCAGAGCTGCATGTTCTCCTCTCTCAAGGAAAAAGGGATGTACAGCCAATTGTAATGCGTTTCTCTTTGTTTCCAAAAACATAGAAGTGGAAGACTAAGTTATATCATCTATATGACTCTGCATATATGTGTCCTTGAGATAGATAGATAGATAGATAGATAGATAGATAGATAGATAGATAGATAGATAGATAGACAGATAGACAGACAGACAGACTGACAGACTGACTGACCCAATTTCTATCTATATAAAAGAGCCATGGTGGCACAGTGATTAGAATGTAGTATGCCAGGCATACTCTGCCCACTCCTAAGAGTTAAATTCTGACCGGCTCAAGATTGACTCAGTCTTCCATCCTTCCAAAGTCGGTAAAATGAGGACCTAGATTGTTGGGGGCAATATGCTGACTCTGTAAACCACTTAGAGCACGGCTGTCAAACTCCTGGGCCATGGGCCGGATGGTAACGTGCTGGCCATGCTCATGCCCGGTTTAGTGACGGGGGAAAAAGTCCCAATACGTCACATGACACTTCCATGATGACATGAGTTTGACACCCCTGATTTAGAGCATGCTGTAAAGCAGGGATCTCCTACCTTGGCAACTTTAAGACTTGTGGACTTCAACTCTCAGAATTCCTCAGCCAGCTTTGCTGAGTTTTGCTGTCTAAGGAATTCTGGGAATTGAAGTCCCCAAGTCTTAAAGTTGCCAAGGTTGGAGACCCCTGCTGTAAAGCACTATGAAGTGGTATATACAGTAAGCGCTATTGGTATATAATCTCTGTCTCTGTCTCTAAGATACATTCTTAGCCCTTTAGGGAAGACCACACTAATAAATAGACACAGTGCAGACCTAAAAGGACTTTTATGAGAACTAGGATACTTTTGTTCCATAAAGCAACTGAAATATAAGCCCACCTGTAAACCAGGGAAGCTAAATCCTGTTTCACCCATCATTATGATATTGGTAATATAAATTCGGGAGAGATATTCTTCCCAAATAAAACTTTTTAATATCCTATCAGCCTGCTTACCATAACTTAAAGTCATTTGCATAGAAATACCTTTAGGTATTTTTATGGTACCTTATTTATTCGTGATTGAGATATATCTTAATTTTGAAGAAGTAATCATTTTTACATTTAACTTTCCCCATAAACTAAATGGCATTTTAACCATTGTTTAATGTTGAGAAGAAATTTGATATGTTAGAGCCTATAAAAAAACTAAAATATTTTCATTGTGAATATATAACTTATGAGAACAGAAGTACAAACAAGTACACAGGAACCTTTGATCTATAACTCTATTAGCAGCTCTGATCTATAGCACTAAGAAACATAATGCTGTAACGATTGGAAATTTGCCTTCCCTATTATTATGTTTTGGAATTGGCTTCACACAAATTTATCTATTAACTATTTATCACTATTCAGATGTGTGACACTGGGAAGTAAACTGTCAAAATAAGATTAGAAATAAGGAATTTGAGGTAATTTCCTAAATGCCATTAGGTCCTCATCCAGAATACCCTGATTCTTACCTCTCTAATAATTTCTGACTCTATTTTCCTATAAATTGCTCACACTCTTCAATAGATTTATCGTGGGCCTGAAGTTTTGCATTGGAATTATATATGTCACATTTCCAGAGTTTTTACTTTTATATCAAGTGTTCACTTTACATATCTGGGCTGAAAAAAATCATTAGTTTCCAATTAGCTATTGAACCAAGTTCAAGATTTGTCTTTATGTATAATGACCCAAACACATTTGGAACCAGAACACGTTTATTATTATAGACCTGAGTGATCCCTAAAATGATCAGAGGAGGACCTGGTCCAGGTATCAGATTGACAGAGAGGCAGCTGATGATTACTCGTAGACTGACTTCCTCTGTGAGAGGGCCAGGAAAACTCTGAAATGTTCTCATCCCTGAACTGTGAGAGGGACCCTATGATTATATCTTTGGGACACCTATTCAGGAGATGTTTTCATTCAGGCTTTGCCACGATGAATAGAGAATGAATGGGTCCAGTCCCTTTTAGTTTTTCTTTTCTTTTACCTTTTTAATCAATGTATTATAATATATCTATGGAGATTCTCGGTCACCCAGGTCATGGTTGTCCCAAAGGAGCTGAAGAAGCTTCTTGGATGAGAAGTGAAATGTCTTTAAACAAAAACCAGAAAGTCCAGTTAAGCACCTTTGGGATATTATAATATAGCTTTTGTTATGATACCATATTTTCCGGCATATAAGACGACTGGGCGTATAAGATGACCCCAAATTTTCCTGTTAAAATATAGGGTTTGGGCTATACTCGCCGTATAAGACTACCCCTCTTCCAACGCACACCAAATAAAAATTAAATTTAATTAAAAAATTAAAAATTATTACTCACAATGTAAAAGCAGCTGTGCTAGACCCAAAATGGCCCCTGCAACAAGCAGGAATCTCACACAGCCACAAAAAGCCCAAAAAAACAACTTTCACACTTTCCACACACAACACAACACAACACAACTGGCTCACCCACAATATAAAAGCGGCTGTGCTAGACCCAAAATGGCTCCTGAAACAAGCAGGAACCTCACACAGCCACAAAAAGCCCAAAAACCCAACTTTCACACTTTACACACACAAAATTCCACATACAGCTTTGTGAGATTTTGTGTGTTTGTGTAGTTAGAGTGAAACACTACAAAAACATACTAAATCTCAGAAAGCTGCACAAATATTATTTTATTTTATTTTATTTTTATTTTTATATGAAAGCTAAATTTAAAACTCCCTAAACTTTAAATGGCTAGGTCTAAAAAAGAACAACTAAAAAAAAACCCAATTAACTATTTTTTTTAAAGATCCCAAAGGGGAAAAAAACTTACCCAATAGAACAGGGGTCTCCAACCTTGGCAACTTTAAGACTTGTAGACTTCAACTCCCAGAATTCCTCAGCCAGCTTTGTTTTGCTGGCTGAGGAATTCTGGGAGTTGAAGTCCACAACTCCCTGCCTGCTTGATTGCAGGCAGGGAGTTGCTTGCTGATGGAATGCATTCAGGCAAGCGAAGCAAGGCAAGGCAAGCAGCTAAGGTAAGCAAGCTGGAGGGGGAAAACTTTTTCCCTTCTCCATGGCTCTGGCGATCCCAACTGAGTTGCCTGATTAGCAGATCATCAGGGCTTGGATCATCAGAGCCATTTAAGGCTCGTCAGAGCCTTTCGGGCTGGTCTGCCTGGTTACAGGAGAACGACACCCGGCGTATAAGATGACCCCCGACTTTTGAGAAGATTTTCATGTGTTAAAAATTCATCTTATACGCCGGAAAATACGGTACCTTAATTACTTTTACCGTAAATTGCATCAAGATGTAATGATATGGGAAGCTCTTAAACTAGTTAAATAGAAATAAAATAATTACTAAATTTGGAAGTTTCCCAAACTAAAGAAAGATCACTTAGAATCTGTTGAAAGCATCAGTTTCCTATGCTTGAATCTCAAACTCTATTGCTTCTTTCCCAAAGTTCTGAGTAGCTGTTTAGTTATTTTGCAATCTCCCCTGGCTGAAAGTTCAGTTTCCAAATCCCCATGCTCTGTGGAACCAGTTACTCACAGGAATATATTCCATTGTCAAGATCTTAAATTGGTTGAAATTACTTTTTCGTTCAATGAAAGAAAAGTGCATTTCCTCTTCTTCTTTCTTCTCCTCCTTATCTTTCTCCTCCTCTAACTGTAAAATTAAAAATAGAAATCAAAGATCTGGATATTTTAATATGTTCATTTTTTTAGCTCTTTTTCCAAATGTTCAGAAATGCTATGGGCACTTGGATAGTATCTTCATAGCTCTTGATATTCCAAAGATTATGTATGTGTGTGTTACAGAAGGTTTTACATAAGTGCATTATTTTGTAATGGATAGAAATATTGACCACAATCTGACCAAATATTTCTTCCAGAGAAATGAAAGCAAATACCTATATTTAAATTGCAAGTCTCTGCTCTTTATAAGTAAATCCTATTGTCTTCAAAGAAACTTCTTTATAGGTGTGCACAGATGATAAAAATTCACAAGGTTGCTTGTGAGCATTTTATGATACATGAAAGGTGATGTTTAATTCATATATAATTCCCTCAGTTCCCCCTGATCATAGGTTTTTTCCCCTCTCTATGTGGAAAACTTTGTTGTTTTGACCATAAGATAGCAGAATCTTCATAGGTTTGCACTCCTACATTGTTTTGATGGGACAAAGAAGAGTTTTGGAGATTGGAATATATCACTGTGCAGGAGAACGTATCTGTCAATTTTAAACTCTGATTTCACATTTTTTGTAATAATAATAATAATAATAATAATAATAATAATAATAATAATAGTGAATTTATTAATTGAAAACACAAAAGAATTCAGCCAAGACATTGGTATGCAGTTTGGAATTGACAAATGTGCAACAATAGCAACCAAAGCAGGCAAGATCATAGAAGAGGATGGAATAGAACTAGAGAATGAAGAAATGATAAAGGCAGTAAAATCAGAAGAAGGCTACAAGTACTTGGGGATTTTAGAAGCCTCTGACTTAATGCATAATAAAGTCAAGGAATTAACTTCAGCCAAGTACATTCGGCGAATTCATAAGATATTAATGTCCAAATTGAGTGGAGGAAACATCATAAAAGCCATAAATACCTGGGCTATACCTGTGATTAGATACTCTGCAGGAATAATTGACTGGACCCAGATGGAGTTAGACAATTTGGACAGAAAAACAAGGAAGCTTATGACAATGAATCATGCCTTGCACCCTAAAAGTGATGTTGACTGATTATATTTACCAAGAGCAGAGGGTGGTCGAGGACTCCTACAAGTAAAGCAGACTGTGGAAGAAGAAAAATGCAGCTTGAATGATTACATCCAGAAAAGTGAAGAACCAATGATTAAGGAAGTAAATAAAGGAGGCCTTTTAAAGACAACTAAAACAAAAGCAGAATATAAGAAAGAAGTAATTGAGCAGCGAGCTGAAAATTGGAAACACAAAGCTCTGCATGGCCAATACTTGAAAAGTATTGAAGGCAAAGCTGACCAGAAACTAACTTGGAACTGGTTAAGATCAGGAGTACTGAAAAAAGAAACAGAAAGCTTTATTTTGGCAGCTCAAGAACAAGCCCTAGCCACAAACTGCATGAAGGCAAAAATTCAATATGTTACTACCAACAGCAAATGCCGCCTCTGCAATGCGAAAGATGAGACAGTCGACCACCTGATCAATGGGTGCAGCAAAATTTCACAAACTGACTACCTACAACACCATGACCATGTTGCTAAGATCATTCACTGGAAATTGTTCCAGAAGTTTGGATTTGAGTACAGCAAAAACCACTGGGAACATCAGGTTGAGAAAGTTTTAGAGAATGAGAAACTCAAGACCTTGTGGGACTTTAGGATTCAGACTGACAGGCACTTGGTCCACAACACACCTGACATAACAATAGTTGAAAAGAAAAAAGTATGGTTCATTGACATTGCAATACCTGGTGATGCATGGATTGAAGATAAGCAGCAAGAAAAAATCACAAAGTACCGGGATTTGCAAATTGAAGTTGAGCGACTGTGGAAAAAGAAATCGTGTGTTGTCCCGATTGTAATTGGAGCCCTTGGAGCAATACCCAAAGGACTACCCCGCTATAAACTTGAACATTTTGACACTACAAAAAACCACCTTATTCGGAACAGCTTACATCCTCCGACGATACCTTAACAGTTCCTAGGTCCTTGGTTAGGACTCGAGCTGCTGAGCTATTAACCAGCCTCAAAGGCTGTGAATCTCATTAAAGATTAACATAATAATAATAATAATAATAATAATAATAATAATAATAATAATAATAATAATAATAATAATAATTGCATTTTTGAATGTTCAGTTGACTGAGTTTCTTGTTTAATGAATAAAGTATATAATAATAATAAAAAATGAGGCTAAGGGATGATCAAATAATCTGAGAATAAAAAAAAAACTTTTGGGAGGAGGTCATTGTAAAGATGATAGCCACATCACCACTTTCCTTCTTCTCTGCTCCTAGATGATACCCATCATAAGGGCCTGGTGGCTCAGCAGACTGATAGCATTGTGATTAACACCAGCTGTCTGCAATTACTGTAAGTAAGTAAGTTCGAATCTCACCAGGCTCGAGGTTGACTCAGCCTTCCATCCTTTCTAAGGTAGGTAAATTGAGGACTCAGTTTGTGGGGGCAATAAGCTGACTTTGTATAAATATACAAAGTATATTTATACAAAGTATAAAGTATAAAGCCTTCAAAGTATGAAGGCTATTGCTTAATGCATTGTAAGCCGCCCTGAGTCTCCAGAGAAGGGCGGCATATAAATCAAATTAAAAGAAAAAAATAGTCCAGAATGATAGCAACTGTAATAGCACTTAGACTTATATACCGCTTCACAGTGCTTTACTGCCCTCTCTAAGCAGTTTACAGAGTCAGCATATGGCCCCCAACAATCTGGGTCATTTTACCAACCTCGGAAGGAGGGAAGGGTGAGTCAACCTTGAGCCAATCAGGATCAAACTGCAGAACTGCAGGCAGCCAGCAGTCAGCAAAAGGAGCCTGCAGTACTACATTTTAACCACTGCGCCACCACAAATCATAATGGTGACCCTCCCTTGTTTTATGTGTGTCACACATGCAACAACTGTAAAACAAAAGGGGAGTGGCTTTAATCTCATGATTGCAATTTCTATATTGATTTTTTCATCTTCTCCCATGAATGCCTTTTCACTTTGCCCTCCTATGTCCTATTTTATGTTCCTTTGGCATCATTTTATAAAGAGAATCTTTAATAACTGTCTTAAAACTGAACGTGAGCAGAATACAAACATATCTGGTTCTGAAAGCCAGGAAACAAATGGGAAAACCAAAGTTAAAAAGAAAAGCTAAAATATCAGACATAATCCCAGCCTTTCAAAGTTGTCCCTTTAAAGAGAAAAATGGGAAATTGGCAGGTAATTTGCTGATTGACTTGCCTGGATTAAGGAGGAGGTAGCCAAGGAAAGGGGCCAGCCATTGCTTCTAGGGAAAATGGGTAGTCTGATCAGTTGGTAACAGATGGCAACATGTCTCAGCAAGGTGATAGATGAGAAAATTGCGCCACATAAATGTCTCTGTACCCTTAAACAAGCCTCCTGAGTTCAAGTTCACTGGCGGATGCTATCACATTGCTCATGTTCAAGAAGAAAAAAAATCACCTCCAAGTCTCATCAAGTCTCATCTCCCTTTGGGGCTGGATTTTCTCTTCTACCCTGCAAGCCAGTGGTGGGTTTCAATTTTGTTTACTACCAGTTCTGTGAGTGTGGTTTGGTGGGAGTGGCATGGCTTGGTGGGCATGCCAGGGGAAGGATACTGCAAAATCTCCATTCTTACCCCACGCCAGTGGAAAGATACTGTAAAATCACCATTCCTTCCCCACTCCAGGGGAAGGTTACTGCAAAATCACCATTTCCTCCCGATCAGCTGGGACCTGGGAGGCAGAGAATAGATGGGGGCAGGGCCAGTCAGAATTTTTACTACCGGTTCTCTGAACTACTCAAAATTTCCGCCAACGGTTCTCCAGAACTGGTCAGAACCTGCTGAAACCCACCTCTGCTGCAAGCCATTATTCTGGCTTAGCACCATGGGAATTCAGCCGTGGTTCCTTGCCTATGACAAGATAATCAGGGTTAACAAACAGGCTTGTTAATGCAGCCAGAGTTAAAACAAGCCATAGCTTAGGGTGATGTGTGAACTTAACCTCTACATCACATACCATTTTACTGTCCTAGTCAGTATAAACTCATATCATGCACACACAAAAATACTGAAGATTGAACAATCTGGAACTGCTCAGTGCCATGGTGGGAGACCACATGGAAGCTTTATCTGCTAGTCTGAGTTTCATGCAGGGATATAAATAAAATAAATAACATAATAAATGACCTTGAGCAATTGTGGGGTTTTCAAACAGCATAGCTGAAGTCAAAATATATGCACTCCCCTTAAGGGGTGCATGCAATCAGAGCCGATTCTGATTGCAGTGACATATGAATGCAATAAATAATAAATAAATACACCAATAAACAAAGCTCCTGGAATTGTCTCTCAACAAAGACGCACCTATACCTCATAAACATAATGATTTCACTACAGTTTCAGGATACAGCTGTGTTCAGGAAAACAACAAACTCCTGATATTAATTTTCTGGGCGGTCTAACGAAACCATTTACTTGCAATGTATATCTGCTGTACACACCAGATGCTATGTTCTCACCCAATATTTGACAGCAGTCTGGAGAGCAGGTAACTCTTTTCAGACACAGCTGTAAAGCTCCCCTGGAGAATTGGGCTGCTTAAATGAATCCCCTACTTTCCACTAAACTCAGGATATGCCAACCTATCTAGATGTAATTTAAGAGTTGGCGGGTCAGTGCCTGCTTTTAAAAACTTGACATGCTTCCAAATGGAGTTTCCTGGTAGGCAGCCCTGAGATGGATGGCTTGAAAAATGCTATTGCTCAAATTAATTTCCATGAGATGGGATGTGATGTAGCAATTTGCAAGAGGATCAGCCTTTTGCATCAGATGCCTTTCAATTACACCCTCCCTTAATACAGTTACGATGGTCCTTTGGGACAGAGTTTCTCAACTTCTTGTGCTGTGGAACTTGGTCAGCCTTTTAATTCTTTTATCTTTTTGCAAATTATGTTCTCCAGATGAAGAAAGTGAATATAATTTCTCTTTATTCAGTATTTTAATACACTGTAAGCAATATCATCACTGTTTCTTGGCAACCTTCCCGCATTAAATTGGTCTTACAATGAATCTTATAGCTTTACCACAGAGCTATTCTAAAGCATTATAGTGAACTTTTTGGGGATAAAAAGAAGATTCTGTTTCAATCCCGGGCTTGGATTTTAAGCGTTGTGTATTCCCAGGAAGCATCACTCGGTTCTTCTAGCATTTGTTCGAGAATCTGTAGATTCATTGCTTGAAGGCTCTGATCCAAACAGGACAGGAGTTGTGTAAATCAGTTACTAGGGAAGCGCAGCTTTGTGGAAATCTGGTCCATATTAATATATTTAATTACTTCTTTTATAAAATACTTAGTTTCTAAAAAAAAACAACAACTTAGGAACAGATGAGAGACGTTTCAAAACTGGAAAATGAGTAGTCATATCATGTTGACTCAAAAAGATGTGACAAAAAGACCCAGGATGAAGTCCTGTTCTATTCCACTCTCATGTGTTTTGTAACACACATGTACAAAAGTAGTTGAGTAAGCACTGTGACATTGCAATACAACAGGGGTGAAATGCTACCAGTTAGGATCGGTTCTCCTGAACTGGTAGTAAAATATGCTACCAGTTCGGGCAAACCAGTATTTCCGATGTTCAGCTGGGCGATGATCAGCTGTGACATGTGATTTATATTAGTTAGAATCATCGGATTTCCTGCTTTCTAGCTACCGTATTTTCCGGCATATAAGACGACTTTTTAACACATGAAAATCTTCTCAAAAGTCGGGGGTCGTCTTATACGCCGGGTGTCGTTCTCCTGTAACCAGGCAGACCAGCCCGAAAGGCTCTGATGAGCCTTAAATGGCTCTGATGATCCAAGCCCTGACGATCTGCTAATCAGGCAACTCAATTGGGATCGCCAGAGCCATGGAGAAGGGAAAAACTTTTCTCTTTTCACATGGCTCTGACGATCCAAGCCCTGATGATCTGCTAATCAGGCAACTCAGTTGGGATCGCCAGAGCCATGGAGAAGGGAAAAACTTTTCCCTTTTCACATGGCTCTGACGATCCAAGCCCTGACGATCTGCTAATCAGGCAACTCAGTTGGGATTGCCAGAGCCATGGAGAAGGGAAAAAGTTTTCCCCCTCCAGCTTGCTTACCTTAGCTGCTTGCCTTGCCTTGCTTCGCTTGCCTGAATGCATTCCATCAGCAAGCAACTCCCTGCCTGCAATCAAGCAGGCAGGGAGTTGTGGACTTCAACTCCCAGAATTCCTCAGCCAGCAAAACAAAGCTGGCTGAGGAATTCTGGGAGTTGAAGTCTACAAGTCTTAAAGTTGGAGACCCCTGTTCTATTGGGTAAGTTTTTTTCCCCTTTGGGATCTTTAAAAAAAATAGTTAATTGGGGTTTTTTTTAGTTGTTCTTTTTTAGACCTAGCCATTTAAAGTTTAGGGAGTTTTAAATTTAGCTTTCATATAAAAATAAAAATAAAAATAAAATAAAATAAAATATTTGTGCAGCTTTCTGAGATTTAGTATGTTTTTGTAGTGTTTCACTCTAACTACACAAACACACAAAATCTCACAAAGCTGTATGTGGAATTTTGTGTGTGTAAAGTGTGAAAGTTGGGTTTTTGGGCTTTTTGTGGCTGTGTGAGGTTCCTGCTTGTTTCAGGGGCCATTTTGGGTCTAGCACAGCTGCTTTTACATTGTGGGTGAGCCAGTTGATGTTTTTTAATTTTTATTTGGTGTGCATTGGAAGAGGGGTAGTCTTATACAGCGAGTATAGCCCAAACCCTATATTTTAACAGGAAAATTCGGGGTCGTCTTATACGCCCAGTCGTCTTATACGCCGGAAAATACGGTAATCGAAATCATGTGGCACAGCGGATTCCCCTCCTTGCTGTTCTACTTACCTTTGCAGACTCGGAAGGCTTCAAAATGTTCCTTTTTTAGCGCTGCACGGGCATGCCTCAGGCGCACATGCATGCAAAGTGCGCATGCACATGCAAAGCACACACTCGGTAGCAGGCTCACAGAACCAGTAGCAGTATGAGGCTCACAGAACTTCAGCAGATTTCACTCCTGCAATACGTCA
Source organism: Pituophis catenifer annectens (assembly GCF_029215685.1). Lineage (NCBI taxonomy): Eukaryota > Metazoa > Chordata > Lepidosauria > Squamata > Colubridae > Pituophis > Pituophis catenifer. The sequence goes on from NW_027256881.1 coordinate 183,987,982, forward strand.
CTTGTACCCCTTTCTTCCCTTCACTTTATGGATGTTCTGATTGGGACAAGAGGCACTTTCTAACTTAGTCTCTAGGTTTTATTTTAAAGACTTCTCAGAACATCTTAACTGAAATAATATATACAGGTAGTCCTTGATTTACAATTCTAATTGAGCCCGGAATTATAGTTGTAAGTTGTGCCTACTACTAAGCAGGTCAGCATGTGATTGTGACTGATTTTATGATTTTTTTGTGTTGGTCGTTTAGCAAATTCTACAGTCATTAAGTGAACTTCATGGTTGCTAAATAGATGTCAGGGTTGTTAAGTAGTCATTAACTGAACCCCATAGTTGTTAAGTCTACATGGTGGTTGTTAAGTGAACACCATAGTCATTTAGCAAATGCTGTGGTAGTTAAAGGAATGCAGCAGGACAGTGTAAATGGCTGTTAAAATGGGCTGATTGCCGAGTGCCCAAAATGTAATCATGTGACCAGGGAGGCAGCATTGGAACTTCAAATCTGGATCATAAATAGCCCTGGGGAGGACCAGCCTAAAGCAAGTGGTCGTAAGTCAAGGACTACCTGTATTTGCAATTTATTTTTGCCTATGCAATGTAACAAATGAGCCAAGTAAACATTTTTTTTAGTTATGCAACTACATGATATCTATTTCATTTAAATGCAATTGTACTTATAATATGTTTGTTTTTTAACTTGATTGAACAGAACTTTTGAAAATTTGCATTGATTTTTTTTGCATAAGTTACGAAGCTGATGAGGCAAGAATGTCCGATTCGCATATTTGAGAGAATATTTTATAAGCAAGGAACAGATTAAGATAGGAGAATGAGTAACAGCATCAGTATTGTCCAACAATATTGTCTTTTTTTTTTAAGAAATGAAGAGACACAAGAGGCCAACTTTAGAATCTTCCTTAATATTGTAATTCTGGAAGGTTTCTTTACATATTTACTTTTGTTTTAGTCAAATTAAGTCCCTTGGTATCTCTTCTTCATTCCTCCTATCCCTATCACTTGAAATATTTAAAATATTTTAAAAATATTTTTGATAAATATAATTTTAAGAGAAATTATATCAGCAAAAAAGGAGAAAAAAAGAAAAAGAGGTATAAGAGTATGATGCAAATGAAAAAAAGAACCAAGGAATTTATAAAGACCATTGAAAAATTATTATTGTTTCACTTAGTCGTTAATTGTAAGTAACAGTGTATTGTATAATTTTGAAACCCTGAAAATTATCATTAAACTCTAAATAGAATTTAATGTCAGGAATCATGGTTTGCCCAATATGAATCATGAAGTGAAATGTTAACTATGAGAAGTGTGTTTATATTGCTAACAGTCTATTCTGATTTAAAAAGTCCTGGTAAATATTTTCACATAGAAGTAAAGTATACTGATTCCTTCTTCTCCATTTCGAAAAGTTCTTTTTCCAACTGGTTTATATAATTTTCTTCTTCCTGATCTTAGGTTCACAACAATCCTCTGAGATGGTTAGTGGGGAGAAAGAGAGCAATTATCTAGCTATGCTAGCTATGAATTATGGGACCCGAAGTGCAACAGAATTAGGCAATTATAGATGCAGGAAGGCAGTGATTTATGGAAAAGTGATATATATGATATGGTAGGTGGAACCTAAGGACGAAATTGCCAAGTCCGGACTTAAGTGCTCAACTTTAGTTTCTTTAAGTATGGTTTGCTGAGTAATAATTCATATTAAGAACAATTGTGGATCACTGGCCTAAACTTCCATTAATCTTGGCCAATATTTTTCTACATTGGCTAGAGAGCATGGCAACAATAGCCAAACATCTGGACTTCAGGCTGGGAAAGATGCTTTGGAGGACTTAAGGGGTTCCATCACTAGAAACACTTGGAGAATGCACTGTATGAAGAGCTAATGGCTTTCGATTGTTTACTTGTTTGTGTTTAATGTGTTGTCTAAAGCTCACCATTGTAACTTATTGAATAATGAATGACATTGAAACTAATTGAGTGAAAGACTGTTAAATAATGAAATGACTCCTTTTCTGACGGATAGGGAGATTGAGATAATTCACTTTGAATGAACGCCTTTTGACCATGAATCTCAACATTCCTGCAGTGTGGCTAGATCGCACGCCTTAGCAAAAATATTTTTCATCATATTGATGTAAAACTCTTTGACAGAGAAGGCTACCTGGAATACACAATATACAATGTGCAATAGTGTTGGTAGCACTATTGTGCTGGCAATGTTTGTCTGCACTTAATTTCATTAATTAGCTTTTTTCTTTAGATCTGTGATTTTGCTTGTCTAAGCAGCAGCACTGAGTAGTCCCTATGACAGAATTTCATTTCATTTCATTTTTTTCCGCATCTGGGGTTCCGTTTCATTTTCTTCATGATGTATTTTTTTAATTAAAGTTTTCAAATTTGTAATTTTGTTTACCTTCTTTAAATACAGCAGTCATGTTGTGAGTGGCCATTATCTCTTGGCAGTCATCATACATCATTTATAGTTACATTCTACAGGTTTGGAAAATAGATGCTTGGGAAAATTCTTTGTAAAGTCAGTCCAGTGTATCTTTCTCTCTAATTACAATAGTTGGGAAAGTCTTAAGGTTTTCTTTCTGGCAATTTTGTAGGTTAGTGTTTCTCAACCTTGGCAACTTAAAAATGTGCAGACTTTAACTCCCAGAATTCACCAGCCAGCATCTAAAAGTTGCCAATGTTGAGAAACATTGATGTACTGGGATTTGAGTTACAACCCAGGTGTCATAGCCTTAAATTATGCTCCTCAGACTTTCCAGAGAAAATGATATTGAGAGAGGTTGCTTATTTAGTTAAGGTCTCAGACTGCAAAATCTAGGAAACTTTGACTGGTTTCTAAAATTCTAAGGACAAACTGGACGGATTTTGTAATTAGATAGAAAAAGATCAAGCAATTCCAGTATTGCTGGATTTGCTACCACTGGGAAATTGAACAAAATATGCAGATGAAGTCAGTGGCAAACCATGTCCATATTTTTGCCAGGAAAACAACATGGATAACTCCCAAGAAATATAGGGAGTTGAGCTTGATATGAAGGTTTTACCTCTTTATGTGTTTAAACTGTGCAGAGAGAGAGAATATATACTATAAAACAGAGACAGCTTTGTAAATGTGTAATACTTTTAATTTGGACTTAAATACAATTTAATGGATGAGAAAATGTCGTCATTGAAAAGGGAAAAATGAGATTTTCCCCCAAATAATCAGTAGGCAGAAAATAAAGTGAGAGAAAGTCTTTCCAGAAAAGGATTATTTAGAAGAAGAAGAAAAAAGAAACTACAGTACAGCATCATTTAGGATGTCAGATAATTGCTTTTCATTTTAAAGAAAACTGCCAGGAAAACAGAAAGACGTTAACTATACAATATTAAGTAAATGCATTATTGTTCAAACTTTTGATTGGTGTTTTGATGCATTTGCTTAGTTGCTTATTTATTATTATTCCACTACTGTGACTCTGTTGTAATAGAATAAAGTGATAGAGAATATCTCCACTATTGACTTACCAGTGTTTCTACTGATAAAGTGCTGCCATTAAAATAAGCCTGAACATTCTGTAATTAAGAGATGAGCCTTCAGCTTCAGGTGAAGTGTACAATAGTATTCCAAACTCAGCTTGTTCTTCCCCCAAATATATCTACCTAGCTAGCATATAAATATTTATCTTTGTTGATAATGACTAAAAATGCCAAGAAAATAGAATATAGGGCTATCAAATATGAGCTGCAACAATCCAACCAACTATTAAATGGCAGTATGTACATATGGAAAATTCTTTGATGCCATGTACTGATCATCTAGAATTTTTTAGCCATCTCTGGTAAATATAATCGTAAAGGCATACATATTATGATGCATTCACAGAATGCCTTCACCATCCAGGTCAGTGTCAAACGGGACATGAATGCATCCAATATACATTCAATAAGTGGACTTTCCCCACTTATTTCTTGGAGATGCCCATGAATTTTTATCTGATGCAACCCTGAATAATGCTGCATCTGCAGAAACTATTTAAAGCTGTAGAAACATATGCTACAAGTTATATTTTGATTGAACTCCTGAGTCCCAGCCTAGCCAGAGTAAAGCATTATGAAGCATCTGTTGTTTCAATGAAGATTTATATAGGTGTTTACATCTCCTAGTGAAATGAATAATACTTGGTTACGTTTGCAGGCTCCTGAAGCAGTTGATTCAATTATTTCAGGTTACTACTGCGACAATGACTTGTTTGAATTGCTCATGCTAAAGAGAATAGTTTTACTACTGTACCACTTTCATGCTTCTACATTTACTGAGCCAGTCACAAATTTCAAAACATTTCTGCCAGGTTTTAGTAAAGTGAATATGTTAAAGACCTGAATCTCCTTTTGACTTTGTTTGGCCTAGGGAATAATTTCATATGAAACCCGTGGTAAGATAAATGTACCTTATCTGGCTGTGGAGCTTTTAATTGCCTCACCAAGTGAACATATGCTAAAAACAGCAAGGAATAAATTGAAGGAAGGGACATTTTTTTACTTCTCTGTTTTAGATAGTTTGGAAGGTTTGTGGTAAATAATTGGAAACTAAAAGCCTGACTGGATAAGGTGGCAGAGGATGGACAAACCACTTGGTCAATTCCTGTTACTACCAATAATCAGGATTCAGTTTATCCCCCCTGCCCAAATTTGCAGGAAAATGCTAGGAAGGAAAAAAATGAAATAGGATGAAATGATTCCAAAAGAACTTCTGATGCATGCCTAGGCAACAGGGCTACTTCCAAGCTATTGAGGAGCTTTTGAGCAATATAAAATAATATTTTAACACAATAAACAATTCTAAAAAAAAAAAAAATAGCCAATCTCAGAATCTCCCTACTTTGCTTTTGTTCATGGTGGCTGAAAATTATGGAAACTAAAATTTAATGCATAAACACTGTGCTAGGTTGAACCCAATATGTTTTATATGTTTATACTTCAGGGGAAAATATCTACATGTTCAGATCAAGCAAGGACTGCCTACATACTACACTTCTTTGCAAATAATTTCACTGGGTAGTGACCACTGAAATAAGGTATTTCTTACTGCCCACTTACTTTCCTAATGTTCATTAAAAATGACCAGCTAAAGCCTAAGGAATAATTTTTGCAAATTTGATTGCTCACTGGAAGGAAAACAAACCCATATTTAGTTATAACTTTTTTAATCAATTTTCCACAGTTAAAAAGAAATCACAAAGGAGAGGATTAGCTTGCTTGTTTTGTGTATACTTTCTAAAGTTTATAATGACTGAAAAGGAGGATCTGAATGAAAGGTTGCACTCTATGAGGTTAAAAATGTGCCTTATATTATTCTCTGTGGAGATGTTTTAGAAAAGAAGATAGGACAAAAACCCTGAACCTACGATGTTTGGTGCTTTAAAGAAAAGCAGGGGGAGATTTAGGAGGAGGAGAAGAAGAAGGAGAAGGAACCTTTCTTATTTGAAAAGTGTTCTCTTCTAATAAAATTAAGAAGTTCCTAGTCCAGGTTTTCTCAAGGCTAACATGTCTGAGATTCAAAAATATGTATCAGGAAAAAACTACAGAAAACTAACATTTTATCACTAAGTTTTGTCCTGAATATAGGGCCATTTTGTTGTGTTCCTCTCTTCCTTAAATGAAGACTGCCACATCTGAGCTGTTGCAAGCATGAACAACCAGATCCACACATGCAGAGTTCAAGATAAAACATAGTTTATTATGTTCTGCCTATAATACAAGAATCTCCAAAGAACTTAGGAGGATTTGATCCTAGCCCTTTTGTGGTTGCAGAGTGACTCCAGGTTAACTCCGTGTTTCATCTCTCCTCCTTGCCAGGCTGGGTGCTTCCCAACAATTGTTAAAACAGTACTTAGTATCTCATTAGCCAGCTGGAAATTTTTAGACCATATATAGTAACATTGCTTAAATTAGCTTCTCTTTAGTCTGCTGAATGGACTCCAAAGGCTGAGTGGTATTTTTTTTAAAGTTCTATAGCCCAGAAATTTTAGCTTTCTTCCCTCCGTCTTACCATCACTGATATTATTTTAACTCTCAGGGGTTCAGGAATGAATTCATATTGTATAGCTTCATAAAAGAAAAGATGCCTATCAAAAGCCTAATGTGCTAATGGAGCCCAACCAAGTGCTAAGGACTTATAAAAATTAACCCGCTGTGCAAAAGTAACATGCAGGACAAAACATTTTCATGTGGCTATCAAAGAGAAAATGAAGTATGATGCCACATTGCGCTTTGATAAAAGTAATAGATTTGGTTTATTAGAAAGGCAGTTCAGATGTAGTGTATTTTATTTATACTTTGTTTTATAAAAAAAAATCTTTCTTCTTTCCCTCCCCTCTACTGCTCTTATTAGGTCTTGTAATAATTGGAAACAATAGGTATGCCATTACTATAGGTATATATGTATTTGAGGGGAGTGAAGTTAGATCTAACAGGGTTTCAAATTCCATTTCACGTCTCCTATTTCATTCCTATAGATTTCAGGTACTACCCTGCATCCTGATTTTCTTTCCTCACCCAGAAGGACCCCTATTCAACATATGATCATTCTTGAGACAAAATCATTAAAGCCCTTTCTTGTTTTTTAGATGCTGTATTCAAGCTCTCTTCCTGTGACCTAGATCTGTTCCTTTTAAATGGCAAGTGTGATGGAATCTCTAAAAGAATCCAGGAAAGAAAAAGAGAAAAGACTATTGCAAAAAAAGACAGCTTATTTTATCTTAGCGTGAGAAATAGATTCAGAGCATCTCTATCTTAATTATGCCAGATACAATCCAATCTCTTGATCTGGAGAATTACTCTAACCAACTTCCAAAGTTCTGTTATATTACCTTATGAGCAATATTTTTTTTTCCAGAAAACCAATAGTTCTTGAGTTAACCAGTCTTGTAGACTTGTCAGCTGGTTGCTTCAAACTGCCGTAGAAGATCTCCACTCATTAGAACCCAACTGAACACAATCAATTCAATCTGAAACAAAAACATAGGTGGTTCTATTATTTGATGTATAGAGAAATCAATCCTAGGCATCAAACTTTGGACAGCAGTAAGCAACAGAAATACTGAAAGCAATAGTACTTAGATTTATATACCGCTTCACAGTGCTTTACAGCCCTCTCTAAGCAGTTTACAGAGTCAGTCTATTGCCCCCAACAATCCGGATCCTCATTTTACCTTTCTCGGAAGGATGGAAGGCTGAATCAACCTTGAGCTGGAGAGAATTGAACTGCTGAACGGCTGGCAGTTGGCAGTCAGCACAATGAGCCTGCAGTACTGCATTCTAACCACTGCACCACCATGGCTCTTAAAAAGGTTAAACTGGGAGTAACTGAAAACCAGCCTGCTTACCTGAAGGTGTGGTATCTTGTATTTTATATCAGGTAGGCAACAAACATATTTGTCTACAATGTGAAAAAAGATAACTGTCAATAAGATGATTGTTTGCTTGAAATAGACCCTATTGTGCAAAACTATATCAGTGTCTCAAAACTGAAGCAATTTTATACAGCAGTGGTGGCCTCTGTGGCACTCTGTGGCCATGGACGCCATCACTCCAGCTCTGTTTTGGATCTGTGCCACTCATACATCTGCACGCCTCCCACCAGCCAGCTGATCTTTGGGTTTCTGCCATGGGGTGTGCACACATGCGTGGGGCGCAGAGGCACATGCACCCATGCCTTTCAGTTTGGGCACACACACGCACTTTGGGCACTCAGTGTCTAAAAGGTTCACCATCACTTATTATATAGCATACAGGTCAAACCCTACCTTGATCATGAAACTGATGCTTTGCTGAAATCAGTACACAGCTGAATTATGTACATGGGGTTTTAACACTCTTAAATTTCTTGTTTCATAGATCTTGTCCTGAATGTGCATGTTTGAACCCAATAAACCCAAGTTTGTGGTATAATGTGTGGTTTTCCAATTACACATTATTTTGTATTCTTCTGATGTAGAGTCACAAAAACATTGAAAAAAATATTATGGGGATAACTACAAGTTTAGTCTGCATCCAGCACACTCCCAGTCAATTCCTGTATCCAAATCAAAGAAAGCACATACACATACCGACACAAAAGGCAAGAGATAAAAAGTTAGAAACGATAATCTATATTTTCCTATATCTCTATATCAAAAAGGGCAGAAATTTCCAAAATCTTGGGGAAAAATACTGTGGGTAATTAGATTATTCTAGCTTTAAACGTTTTAATGTACATGGCAGTCACAATCTAGAGGTGGAAAGAAAGACACCAGGTGAATGGGGTAGATGCACCAAACAGAACTTTTCACTTCAATCATAGAGTTTATTTTTGTTAAATGAACTGTTAGCCGATCACTTTTCTATGCCTGGAAAACAGCGTCCTTCAAACCTTTGCTCTGTAAAATGTAGGAGTGGTGTGATTCCTTTGAAAAAGGATTTTCTTTAAACCTAATTTTTCACTGTGGACCAAAATGGTAACAACAGCAGCACACACTGGAGTTTCCCCCCCCCCACCGAGAAAAGTGTAAGATCCAGAGACTTGATTTTTCCATGCTATTTCCTGTATGTCCTTTCTTCTGAAATAATCCCCCTTTCACAAGCTATACACACTTGTAAAAGGGCAGTAGTTAAGTGGGAAGAAGGAAGACGGTAAGCTGGCTCTTGATTAGTACTAAGATGAGCAATCACAAGGTAGTGTGAAATTTACTAAGGGACCAGTTTCACACGGAGTGGATTCATTGCATTTGAAACATGTCCAGTGAATACATTTCAAAGAAAACACCATTGCTTTAATTTCTTTTGGAACTTGTTTTATTTATTTATATTTAATCTCAACACAGAAAACTTTTATTTTATGATTTGAGTAGAGGAAATTTTGCTGAAGAGTGACATTATGCTTGTGCCATTTCTCTCCCACCCCCTTCTATATAACTCTCATGTTTTAATCCCTCAAAACTGCTTTAGGGACTGTGAAAATTAATAGGCATTCAAACTGATGTGCTATTTTAAAAATAGCAAAAGAACAGCATAATTTGTATTAATATACCAGCGTTTGCATCTGTGACTATATTGCTGCTCAGAAATATGCAAAATTTTAAGCAAATTATTAAGCAAATTAATCTGAGTGTGGAGGGGGGAATCAATAATCACAGCACCTAATCTCATCCACTTGAGTTCAGTGGGAAATATTCTAAATCTGTTTGCAAAAGATTGCTGATTATGAGCCTATTCAGATATCCAGTTTGCTCGAGGATGAATGGAGGCTACTGGCCATTCCTTAATAGTAGAAGAGGAAAATGATTGGAATGGGGAAGCTCAGGGATCGTGTCCAAAAAGGTATTAAATTACATAGGTGTTGACTCTCTTGATAAAGAATATAGATTTACAATCAAAAGACTTGCTTATCATTGGAAATTCAAACCAGCTATTCAGCAATTTGCAGAATTAGTTACTATAGGGTAAGACTATACAGATGACTGCAATGGATCATGGCCTCTAGTTATTGATATAACTGCGAACTCACATTTTGCATGTTTTTATGTTTTTGTTTCTTTTTTTCTTTTACAACTTTATGAACTTTTTCTATATTTAGCTAATTAGAAACAAAAACAAAAAGGAGGTCAAAGAAACTGGCCAAAGAACGTAACCATATTTGTGGCAAAGTTGAGAGTGCCAAGGGAAGATTTCAGGATCCATGACATGCATCACACTGTAAAGTACTAAAAATCAAGATAGGGGAAAAGTCTTTAACATCAACGGTTCGTGAATTTATCTTCCACTGTGTTTTTAAAAGATATAATGCAAATTCTGTTGCTATGGCATATCTTTCTTGAAGCTTAAAATGTCACTGCAGTGTTTAATGGAGCTATATAAATTTCTGCTCTGAATGAAACAAATGATGTACATGTAATCCCATTCTCAAAAAGGCTCCCAGCAGCCTATGCTGTTCACTTTGCAAGTCTACACTAAGACTCAGCTTTATGTTAGAGAAATTAGTTGGACAAGTCTTCTGTCTCCAAAATAGCAATGGGAAATCAGCCTTCCATGTTAAAATCTAATGCTGTCTATCCCTGAAATGATCTTCTTACAATGAAGTGTATCTATGTGCAGTTATGTATTGGATCATTCAGTGTAGAATGTAAGTCCCTACTCTGAGAAAGTCACCTTGAAACTGCAACTCAAAGAGACCTGAAAATATGCTGCTCTTACTAGAAGATGTATGACCTGTCAATCTTTTTTACCTTTTACCTCTTTCACCTCTTTCAATATAACATATCCAAAAATATTCATTCAAAATCATAATCAATTTGTATGTTAAAATTTGGGGGCCTTGTATGATTGCCTTGCCCTGCTTCCAGAAGCATTCATGTTGAAGATGCAATCCCAATAATTAAAGGCTGATGACATATCTCTGTTTTATTAGTTGTATTATTTCAAATTATCACTGAAGACTCATCTGGAGAAAGATCAACAATTACATTTATTATTGATTGGAAACCCCTTATGGATTTTTTGCTAGAAAAAAAGAAAAGAAAAATGAACTTGTGATTAGAAAGGATAGTTTATGGAAATAAGGAAATTATGATGTAATCTTACAGAGAGAGGGTAACATATAAATGTATATAACATCTATCAAGAATATGAAAGCTGCTTATCTTTATTCAACTTTTTTTTCCTTTTCTACTTCTTTTTCTACATTTCTTTTTCACTTTCTTATTACATTTCTTTTCTTTATTCTTCTTTAATTAGAAAAATGTGCTTTTTAAAATTCTGTTGAAAAAACTTATTCAACAAAACTTATTACTTTTCCCCCTTTAATATTTCAATTCCCTCCAAAGGATTTTCCAGAATTAAAATCAAATCATCAGCAAACATCTGTAATTTATATTGTCCCCCTTTAATCTTTACTTTAGGAATTCTTTTGTCTTGTCCTATATCTCTGTTCAGTACTTCCAGAGCTAGGATAAGTAACAATGGCAACAAGGAATATCCTTGGTTGTTTCTTTCTGTTTCTTATAAGGTTTTGTTATTTCTCCATTTACAATTATCTGTGCCTTTTGTGAAGTATAAATTGATTCACCCATTTAATTAAAAAATTCACTAAAGTCTATATATTCCAAAATTTCAAAAAACAAAGTCCAGTTCAAATTGTCGGGGGCCCTTTTTTTTGCATCTAGAAAGATAAATTTTAGTGACTTTTTAAATGATGTTTTTTGTCCTTTTATGTAAATAACTGTGATGTTGAAGTCTGGTAAAAATTCTATTTAAATATCAGTGCCCAGTTTTGATAGCAATTCTGGCATGTAGATGGCAGACAATGTTACCTTGTCAGACTTGTTAAATTTTATTTAATGCTTGCTTTATATTATTAGTGACTATATTAATGGCACTTTATTGTTAACTTCTAAGTATCTGGTTCAGCTGCAGCAATATGCAAAGATATAGCTAGCTAGCTAGCTAGCTAGCTAGCTAGATAACTAGAGATAGAGATAGATATGTGTGTCTCTCTCTGTGTATGTTTCACAAATATAAAATGCTTGACACCCTCTTTTGCTGATTTCAGATTTCTTTTTTTCTGCCTATGGTCAATGTGCAGTCTTTTAATTTGTATCAGTAATATGGGTAAATACATTTCCCTTTGATAAAATAAAACCTTAATTCTCTTTCCAGAGGATGGCAGCCCAGATTCATAAAACTTTGGCTAGTTTGCTTTTCTCCCTGCCCCACTTCATGCCATTATTGGTTAATAATAAAAATAATAATATTATCTCCATAAGGCTCAGAGCCTTGGAATTTGCCAGCTCTCTTTGGAACAATCACTCAGCTTCACAACCGATCAGGTGTCATCAGCAGCACTCAGTTCTCGCTAGATTCAATATGGAAATTACTTCTTTTTTTATCACATTAATTACATGTCAAACTGAATTGCTTTTTATTAGTCTCTGCAAATAATCAGGTGGTGACTGAATCTGAGGAACGTATTTATAGACGCAGCATAAGTAAATGGCTGTGTGTGTGCGCATGTGTGTCCGTGTGCGGTGTGCAATAAATGCAACATGAGCTGAACTGATAATTACTCTCTCTGTTTCAGAAAGTGAGTCTGTTATTCCCTTTGGTTTATCTGGCTAAGAAAGATGGTGCAATGTCACTTTGTTTATTAGTATATCAGCATTCAGCAGGGAGGCTGATAAATAAGGAATCATTGGCAGAATCTGAGGGAGTTTGGGGGTGGAGAGAGAGAGACTGAATGACAGAGAGCTTGGTGGATACATGTCTCTCTTGAAGTGGAAAAAATTAAACCGGGACCAGATTTATCGGGTGGGAAAGAAAAGAGGAAAGCCAATAAATCTTTGAAAAATAACAAATGACTAAACAGTTAATGGGGCTGTTTCAAAATCCCATACAAGAAGGAAGATATACCACCTACCCACCATATCGATTTTGTCCCCCAAATATTCATCTTAAAGTATTGTAAGACGGAAACTGGATGAATTCCGGGGTGAGAAACCTGGCCATCCAATGGCATTCTTGAATTAGGGGACAAGAAATAGGGGAGTTCAGACTAACCTAAAGTAGCTTGAATGCTTAACACTGTCCCTTTTCTTCCTGAGCAATGAAATTACATGTCTGCATCAAAGGGGTGGAGCTTACAGCACACAGCTATGATATTGAGATCCTGCGTACACTGTTGTTCCATTACATATGTAAATCACATGGTTAATGACCGCTACTAAAATGCCTCCCCCCCATGTTTTTTTAGGAAAGAAAGATGCTAGCAATAACTCCTGGTGAGATATTTCTGGCCATTGCTTTATTCCTTAAATCCCCATTTGCACATAGCCATCATCTTGGGTTTTGTTTTTTTTTACTATTGTATGTGTTGATGGATGGCAGGAGAGATCTAAATGAAAGTAGGAAAAACAAATTTATTTCTTTTTCTCTCCTCTAACCAGATGCACTTCTGTTCTCCCATTTTAGTAACAAACTGCACCGGAATATAGTTGCAATACTATTTTTAAGGGAAAGAGGAAGTGATAGATGTTTGAAACTGTGAAAATGTGGAAAAGAGGAAGTGATAGGTGTTTTAAAATGAAGACAAGGGAGATGAGAAGGTCGATAGGTTTGTCTTTTATTAGCGTTTATGTTTTGTTCTAGAAATGAATTACAGGACACATAAAAATTAGGATTTGTTCTGGATGCTGTTCAAATAATTGAAAGCACAAGTTTGGTAGATGTTTTAACTGGCTTCCTGGTATCCTCATTAAAGTTGAAGATCTAATTTTCAGAATGCCTGTTTATCTATTTGTAAAACTCAACTGGGAGAAGTTTCTTGGAATGCTATATAACCGTGATGGTGAACCTATGGCACGCGTGCCCGAAGTGGCATGCAGAGCCATGTCGCCTGGCACACGTGGCGTCACCCATTCCTCTTCCAGGTTTCTGGCACACATGCGCGTGCAACAATCAGCTGGCCTTTTTATGTGCGGCAGTGCCAGAAATTGGAACACCTGGTCTTCTGTTTTCCTGCATGAGCATGCACATCAGCCAGCTGATCGTCGTGCGTGCATGCGTGCCAGAAACCTGAAAGAGTAGCTGATTGAAATCAGAAGTTCAGTAGCTGAAACCAGAAGTTCATTTTTAGGTGTGCACATGTGCCCTGGGAAGCTCCTCTTCCGGGTTGTGGCCCAGACGCGCGGTGCCGAAAAGGTTCGCCATCACTGCTAAATAACATCCATGGGCATTTACAAGACAGGATCAAAATCTACAAATGGCAGGTGTGGCAACACAATCCTATTTCTTTTGTATAGAGTGCAGTGTCAACACATGTATAAATCATGTGGGTTTCAATTACTGTATTGTGCCTGGCACCTTGCTGATTTGTTTCTGCCCTGCAGACATAGCTGAAGTACCTACAGATCCTCCAGACATATTGGAACTATACCCCCAAAATTCTTAGCAAATGCTGATTGGGAGTTATAATCCAATGACTATTTGGTTACTAGAGCAGAGCAAAGAAAGCGAGTCTTTCATATATTTCTCCATAGTATTATGTTCTTGTATTTGCTTGCTACAAAGAGGTCATAAATGGAACTGAGCAAGATAATAACCTTGGCAAAAAGATCACACAGTTATTGTAATCTCAGTGCAAGCAACCACTTGTCATTTAACTGTCAGGTAACATTCAAAGTAATGATCAGAACCCACAAAGCCTAAAATTGCTTTGGCCCGTGTTTCTTAGAAAGCATATTTTCAAATCAAATTCTAAATTAGACTTCTTCTTATATGAAAACAAGAATTTGGCACCCGTAACACTGATGATGGTCAAAAACATTGACAATCCCAGGGCAAATTCTAGGGGATTTAAGGATTTTACTTCTAATAGAATTTCAATGAAACCTAATCAGTGTGCATGAACTATATACTGATAAGATGAAAAATTAAAAAACAAAACAAAGCACCCAGCCATGGTTAATTCAGTCTATGGTTGGTGATTCTGTCTGCCATAGAAGTAAATAATGCTTTTAATCCATAGCAAATCTAGATTACATTAGCCTAACATTTCTAAATATCACATTCTCAATATTATTCCATCAGATGATCAGATCAGATCAGTGAACAATTGTGAGGAATTATTGTACCATACTATACTATAGTATTTATATTAATAGTTTGTAGTTACTATTATTTATTGTTATCAACAAAGAGTACAGTTGTAACCTAACATATCATTATTCCCGTTATTACATATGGGAAGATTCAGTGTGGGACAGAGGTTTAAATGTTGAATTAAATTCTGGATTAAGTTTCAAGTTTAGCCATGAAAACTCAGGGATAATTCTGATCTCATCAGAAAAAACCTATTATTATTATTATTGTTAGCGCTGAAAACATTTGTAGGTGGGAATGCCATGTAAACTGCCTTGAGCTACTAAATGAAAATGAAAACCTATTAATCAAATCAATCAGTCATAGCCTTCCTAAACCCAGCCTTTTAGTACCTGTTGCAACAGTGACAAAGATGCATACGTACAGCTCTATCATGTTGCTGGTGATCAATTACAAACATACTATGTATTATATTATTATAGGAATATGGAGTGTTGATTTGATGATTTTAACTGCTCTAGGAAACCGAGTCAGTTTAATTTTCTAGAATGGTTAAGAAACAAAGCTTCTATGCAAGCAAAGGAAAATAATTGATCATTTGATCATTGATCATTTCGGTTTAATTTACAGATTCAGTCCAATTAGTTTTGAATCAACACTCCTATCAAAGCTTTATACATATATATAGGTTATATCTGATAATTGTACTATGTAAATTTTAGCAGCTGTTTTTTTTTCTTTTAAATTTGTATTGATTTTAGCTATGGTTAGATATGAATTTATGTGCCAAAAGACTGTATTCATATTTTTTCTTTTCTGTTTTTCTTACTGTTTTTTCTTTTCTTCATATTCTCTTTTCTTATTATTACCTTTGGGGTTTTTTTGAGTTTGTACTTAGTTTCACTTAGATTTTTTTTTCTTTCCTTTACTGTTTGCATAAATAGCTCAAGGTTGGAAACATATCTAACATATCCTCCTATTTTTCTTACCACAGCAACCCTGTGAGGTGAGTTGGGCTGAGACAGATTGAGCAAACTTTTTATCCCTAAGGATGGCCCAGAACTCATAGTCTTATTTCTAGCTTGAAGCTTCAAACACTAGACCAAACTGGCTCTCTTTCTAGCTTTGTAATTTTAATTTTTAATAAAATTACTATTAAAAAAGATTTTTAAAAATGCATTCCTTTAAGTAGATTGCCTTCTGCACTTGTAAACAGCTTCTGTTATTCTCCTCAAAGAATTTTGATTGAAATATAAATTGAAGACATTTAGTCCCTCAAGAACCCTCATTGTAGCATTGAAAAAGAAGATGGTTGGAAAGTTAAAAGAATTATCCTTCAGTGCTACAGCAGGGTAGGTCTGTTCCTTGCAACTTCTTGAACTTGGACATTTTCTCTTGTCATGGTAAAGGGGTGGCCTTTCCAGACAAAAGTTACATTTGTTCATTTTGTCCATAACCATACTCAAGAGTAAAGATTACACTTCAGTTTCATTGATTTCTGTTCTATGTAAACTATCCCTTAGAAGACTCTTGTGCATTTTTAGATATGCCTGTAAAAATATATTTGAATTTCATTTAAATTTTTATAAACTGTTGTTTTTACATCAAGGTTGTTTCTATGCCACCTTTCTGGGAGGCAAAACATTTTACAGAAATAAACCATCAAAACTAATTAAACCGTTGCATAAAATGCCTGTGAAAATAATACAAAATAAACAAAGACTTCTCTTAAAAACTAGCAAGAAAAATTGTGGACATAATTTTGTCCCTCAGATTTGCCTCAAACTAGTCATACCTTGTAAGGACCCGAATTTTTGATCAAAAGGGCAAAGCTGCTATAAAGGAAAAGGAGTGATGTAAAAATAGAAATTTCTGTCTATTTTTCTCTCTGTGGAAATAAAACTGTCATTTGAAGTATTTAATAATATCTTCAAGCAATAAGGAAGGATTGCATTGTATGGTTACCTGACCTGCAAAGACAGCATATTGCAGAGTTTTAAAAGATCTTTGCATGGTGACTGTAACATGTAAATTGGCCCAAAGAGGAACATTTACCAAATGGTAAAAAAATGTTACCAGCTGCTATCCAGCCTCCAAGGACTTTCCGTCTTCTTCTGTGTTACAGATATAATAAAAATAGTTAAATCACAGTTATGATTAACTCATTTTAGATGGAAAAGGTTCCATTCCTGCTTTCAGGAGTGTGAAAAGCCTAGGCATTACATCAGCTTCCTAATATTTGGGATATAAGCATATCTAAGGATGAAAAATCCCATTCTTATGATTGAAAGCAGTTCAATTCTGATCAGAAGCCAAAGTTATATTTTAATTTGGCCAATAAAAACATTTTTCTTTATTTTATACAATTCTTTCAGTCTTTGCTTTGAGCCCACACCAGCCATCTCACAATGGCAGTAAGAGGCTATTAATACAACAGTTGAAGATAATGTGTTCTACTATCCTTTTCAATTAGCGAATTACATGATCAACAATAGCATATCTTTTTCAGATTATGTCAATTTTGGCATTCATATGGCTAGATAGCATTCTCATCTTGCTGGGACAAATGGATCTATGACATGTTCTCGAAGTACATAGGCCAGATGTGTATCTTTTCAGTTAATATTATTTTTCATCTCAAATGGGTAAAAGCTTATAATGATATTTCACAAAGCACTAACCGTAATCACACACACACACACACACACACACACACACACACACACATATCAGAAAAGAGACAAAATGATGGAGATTTATTTATTAAAATAAAGCCCTCATTATTAAAATAGAGCCCTCATTATTCCACCCAGCATCAATTAAATGATGTCTGGGATTCATAGCTATCAGCAGGAATTGTGAGATTGTAGCCAAAATTATCTACAATGAAAAGTGTAGATAGCATCAGATATGAGCCACTACAAAAGAATATGTGAATTCCAAGATAGTGAAATTAATAGATATAGATATTGCATAACAGGAGGAAATGTATGACAATTCAACAGTTTGTCTGTTTAAAATCTAAAATAAATCAGAATCAAAGTAACTAGTCCACCTCCCGCTCAAAAAAAGAGTATGTTTTTCTTTAAAATGAGTTTCACAATATTCTAACTGCAGCACAAGGATGTCCCAGGAATAATTTTCAAATGGCTACTCCTCATGATGCTGTCTTCATCTCATCCCCAGGCCAAAGTAGGTGCTCTTTAAAGTCATCTCTAATGTTCTAATTTTAAAGTAGACTTTTCCCTCTCATCCCCATTTTTTTGTTTGCCTATTTTTTCAATTGTCTATTTGAGGATGAAATCAGGGAGTCAGATCTGCCCACTCCAGTTAGTCACAAGGCTGATATGAGCATACTCCCTTTCCATTTCTTTCTTGGGCTCTGCAGTCCATAATAATTTTGAGCTGGGTTACAGTAAAGACTAGACTGTAGCTTCCACAGATGCATTTGCTTATATAACGGCTCACCAGTACTTTGTCAAGTATTGTATTGCTGGGTGTGTTTTATAAAAAAAAAAAAAAAAAAGCACCCTCTTGAGAAAAAGCTAGTTCTGTGCTGCACTGAAGATTCAGTTGGAAGGAGAGCTGGCTTCTGCCCATTCCAGTTGGGCTGTGTGTTATTAGTTTAGCCACCAATAAGCGAGTTACAGATTTTCTGACAGGTTTTTATTGGACAATGGAGTGATAATCCGTTTTGCCTACTCCTATGCCATTATGCTTAATCCATGGGCTACCTTCAGGAACTGCTACCCATCACCAGCACATTCCCTTGCAGAAACAGTTGACATTGAGCTTGCTGACTATTGCTTGACCCTGAACCTCTCCTCCACACCTGTACACCTGGTAGGTCACACGTATGGAGGAAGGCTGGAGAGAGAGGCAGGCAGGAGTGCCTCCAATCTCCTTACAACCCATCCTCAGTCTATTTCTAAATTAGAGTCTAGCACTCTTCTTCTCAAAAAGCATCAAACTTGTATCTAAACATTGTCTGGATGATGGGGAGACCAGAACACCTCCATGCTTGCCACCTGTTAATTTAAGCAACTTTACAGATAGGTTGAATCTGTAATTCAAAGTGCCCATCTACATTGGTCTGATTCTGTCCCATAATACATCAAAAAGAATGATTTGGGTTAGCTTTTTCATCAGGAAATGATGCTCAGAGAGAGAAATGAAGCCTGGAGAATACATCAAACACTTTACTTGTCTCACTGTAAGGACAGTTGCTGAGGGTTTGTCTATCAGGACAGGGCACTATAGACTGATGATACTGCCAGTACAGGAAATGGAAGAATGCACATTAATGTGGCCATGAGAAAGAGCCTCTATGTCATACATATCTATTTTAAAAATGACATTATTTGAGGTAAGAATCTGAAATAAATACTCAAAATGTTAGCTGATTGCAAGGAGATAAAATTTTGAAGTGGGGCTTGTAATGGCTGTTGCTAAGGGAAACTATATCACAGTCATAATTTCAGAGTAATTCTCTTTTGTCCTCTTGGGGGAAAGTTCTTGCAATAGAAATACAAGAATAAAATAAAAAGTAATCAAAGTTGCTGGGTGGGGGGAAGTGTTACAAAACAGACAGTAGTCAAAATCTGTGAAGTTTCTGAATAATAAATCTGTGTTGAGTCCAGCTCTGTATAGTGATCTTTAAGGGGCTGCAATTCTGAATTTCTTAGAAGATGGCAAAGAGGTTTTCTACGCAGGAGCTATGTATTTGTAACTTTTTGCACAGCCTAGGGATGAAAAGGGAAACTTTTATGTTAATTTGTGCCAATGTTGTGGGCCTTCATCCATAAATCTATTTCTTTCCATCTCAACATTTAATTACCATTTTTTTAAAAAAATCTGCCCCCCAACACATGTTTAAATATACAGTAGTCTCAAACCATTTTACTATTGGTGTTTCAAATTTCCTATCACAAAACAATTGTTGAAACACGGAAAGTAGTGGGGAAGGGAAAAGCAAGAGTTGGACATAGAAATCACGAGACTAATTTCTTTTATATGCTTAGCTTTTCTTTTAAATGATTAATAACTTAAAAACAAAACAAAGAAATAATCCAAAGTTGTGAAAACGTTCCTTGGGGTTATGGCTGAAAATATTATTCTGAATCCGGCCAATTTATAAATTCTCCCTGCAAATGAAATACAGAAGTGCAAAGTCAGGGGCACAATTCATGGGTCTTTTCATAGTCCCTAACATAGTTTCATGGTTAAATGACTATGAGGAAGAAAACCCAGATTTGATCTTTGGAAGTATTAGTATTCATGTTGGTTCATCCTTTAATTCTTCATACTCTCTAGTATTTTTCTCTCCTTTTCTGTTTTTTTCCTCTCTTTGTTCTTTCTATTAATTTAGAAATCCATGTTTACCATCATAACAAAACAACAAAAGCATAATTAAAGCAGTACAAACTCTAGGGAGTAAAATATTTTTAGCTTATTAGCATAATTTTTAGGGACGAAGAAGAAGAAATCTGTTGCAGCTTCCAATTTGCTATTGTACTATTACTTTAAAAGCTTTGGCTAACAAAAAATCCAGTTTATCTGATTGCTGTTGTGCCTTTTCAAAAATACGAAAGTCAGATTGAAGTCATTTCTAAACTACTACTCATGTTTTCACCTTCATTCTTAAATACATTTGACTATGCCACAGCAGGAGTGTATATAAGCAATAATTCACTGCTAAACCAGCAATAAATTGTGCTTCAAATGCACAAAAATATGAAAAGATGTTTCCACTTCTGACATAAATTAGCTCCCAGAAAACTAAGTAAAATGCAGGTAGGGAAGTAAGTAGGTAGATATTACATGATAGGACATTATTCTGATTTATATTCCCTATTTTCTAAAGTTGTGTAAAAATATCAATCATTTATCGAAGCTAGTTCATTATTCTGAGCCACATTTCTTCTAATATTTAAATATTTCTTCTCAGACAAGACTTTTCTCCATCATCAGTGCTTAAATGTTATCTATCCAGTTACCTATCCAACATCTCTCCAGTTCTGCTTATTTTCCATTTTTCTTTTTGTCTCTTCCACCAGCTTTTTTTTTTCTTTCTCATTTAATATCTAATTTTATTACCACTATTAAATTTCTCCACATATCTCCTTGATGCTATTTCTTGCCAATATCTACTCATTTTCATTGGCTCTCTCTCTCTGTTCTCCAGCATCATCCTCTGGGTCCTTTCAAATAGTCAAATATGCTACAGTCCCCTTGTTCTCAAAGCACTATCTTTGATCCTCTTTTCCTTTCCAAATGCTGTTTAATGTATTTTCCTCCCTTGCTGCTATTTAGTTCTGGTATCATTTTTCTCTCTTCTTATTCTGTATTTCACCCTCCCTCCAATCTGTCTTTTACCTGATGGCTCTCTTCTGAAATTAGACTCATGACAATTATCTCTGAATTCTATTCAGTCTAAGGAATGTTCTATGCCTTGATCTTTTTTGTCACATTCCATGCAGTTGATCATTTTGCTCTACTTGGTTTATTTCAGGTTGCCATTTTCTGAGATTATGCTAACAGTTAATTCTCATTATGAGTGTGCAGAGGCTACACCTCTTGCTTCATAAATGACTTGATCAATGGCCAGATGTAGAGCAAAATTGGAAAAGGAGGAGCTTCATGATCCTCTAAACTGGTAAAAGAGCAGAGACTTTATAGTACCTTGTATTTGTTTTGAGGAAGAAAGGGATTAAAAACTAAAAGTTAAATAGATATTAAGGAGGAAATGAAGCACTCCTTGCTTCATAAAAGTGATGTAGAACATTTGAAACAATAGTCCTTGAAAAATGAAGGTTTTTTTTTTTTTTAAAAAAAAGAAATTAGTGATTTGGGATACAGTATGATGATATTCATAGTGCTTAGAGCCAATAAGGTTAGTTCGATTTCCAACAGTTATGTAGATATGTGCCTTATAGATAGTGAAGAGATATATCTACAGAAGGATATGACCTTTTCTAAATTTAATGGAACTCACCAATCTCTTCCTTTTTCATTATCTACTGCTGTTGAATATGGTCAGTGGTGGGATTCTGCCGGTTCTAGGCGGTTCGGCCGAACCCTTTGTTAAATTGCTGGCTCGCCCCGCCCCTTGCCCCGCCCCTCCGCACTACTATTTATTGCCAATAAATGGGGCGAGCGAGCCAGCAATTTAACAAACGGTTCGGTGTTTTTTTGTTATTTATTGGCCCCGCAGCACACCGAACCGTTTGTTAAATTGCTGGCTCGCCCGCCCCGCCCTGCCTCCCACCCGCGCGGCGCCAGCCTACCCTAGCCAGGGGTAGGCAATTGTGGCTCTTTTACAACCTGTGGACTTCAACTTCCAGCTTGGCTGTCTCAGGAATTCTGGGAGTTGAAGGCCACAGGTTGTAAAAGAGCCACAATTGCCCACCCCTTCCCTAGCCTGAGTTCCGCTGCCTGGGATCCACGTGGGCTGCCACGTGGTTCCCCACCGGCTCCGGATGCAAGAGAGCAGGATGGAGAAAGCAGCTTGCCAGAGAACACGTGAACGGCTCCATGTGGTCTGCAAGTCAGTGGCTGCTGCTTCTGTTCCCTGCTGCTTCTTGCCTGGGAGAGAAAAACTTCCAGAGCATTAAACAAAGGTAGAAGGGAAGCAGGGGGAGGAGGGGAGAGAAGGAGAGAAAGAGGCTTTAATTTGCTTCACATCGGAGGCTGGATGTGAAGCAAATTTATTTTCATTCGCTCTTTCATGCAAAAAAAAAACAAAAACGATCTGATCTGGAGCCGAATGTCATTAGAAGCAATGCTGTCAGCTTGGAGCATTTCATTTCAGTCTTCCAACTGGGCAATGAATTGAACCTTCTCCCCTAAAGCAGATGCAATGTGGGTTGTTTGTTTGTTTTAGCAACCTGGATTGTTTTCCTAGGGCAGGGGTCTCCAACCTTGGAAACTTTAAGATTTGTGGACTTCAACTCCCAGAGTTCCTCAGCCAGCTTTGCTTTGCTTTGCTGGCTGAGGATTTCTGGGAGTTGAAGTCCACAAGTCTAAAAGTTGCCAAGATTGGGGACCTCTGCCCTAGACCATTTTAGGAGCAAAGTAGTGGGTTTTGCTGGCATTTAAGGAGGAAAGGAAAGGAGGGAGGAAGAGAGAGAGAGAGAAAAGAGAGAAAAAGAAAGAAAAAAAGAAAGGAAGGAGGGAAGAAAGGAAGGAAGGGAGAGAGAGAAAGAAAGAAAGAAGAGAAAGGCAGGAAGGAAGGACCACAAACCATGGCACTAGACGTGGTTTCAGAAGATGCTTTGAAACAGGATAGCAATCTAGGGCTGGAAGGGACCTTGGAGGCCATCTAGTCCAACCCCTGCTCCAGCAGGAAACCTTATATCGTCTAGATTGTTTTGGTGCCTCCAACAGAGAGGAAAATTGCCAGAAAGGAAAAGGAGTTTACTAGGACAAGGCTGCCATGCGGAGGAAGGCAGAGATAGTCCTTGACTTATGACCACAATTGAGCACAAAATTTTCGTTGCTAAACAAGAGCGTTGTTAAGTGAGTTTCACCACATTTTACTCAATCCATGACCTCTCCTGGCTCTAACAGTCATGTGCAAGCTAGATAGGGAAGAATATCTGAAGGTGTGTGTAATGTTCTAAATGTATAGAAGTTATAGTTAAATGTGTGGCAGAAAGTGGATTCTGGGTGTGTTTTTCCAAATGTAGTAAGTGAGGTTGAATGTGTATAGTTTTAAAAGAGCTCTCTGTGTGTACATACACATACAGTATATATAGTAGGTAATGTATCCTTTTGTGTGCCTATATACACTCTCTACTATGTAATATGTATGTACACATATGGCATATGTACATAGGATTAAATAGTATATTTTGGATGTTCAGTAGTAGTAAATAAATAGACAGGGAAATTGTATCTTGTTGAGGCCTTTGAGGTGAGGAGAGGCCAAGCACCCTAACCCTAACCCTTGACGTGAGTGATGTCAAGTTGGCCACGCCCACCTAGTCACATGACCATCAAACCATGCCCACCAAACAAGCCATGCCCACAGAACCGGTAGTAAATGGACTACTCAGACGGCTGAAAAAGTTATTTTTGACTGGTCCTCGTACTTTTGACCAGTCCTTGAACTTATGACTGTCCTCACATTTTACGTTTTGCGCCCTATCTTGTCACCGTGGTGAAGAGAAGTAGTGGTGAAATGACTGACACGGTTGTTAAGAATGCTGCACGGGCATAAATGTGAGGATGGTCATAAGTGTGAGGACCGGTCAAAAGTGCGAGGACCAGTCAGAAATGACTTTTTTCAGCCCTCTGAGTTGTCCCTATGCACATAGCCACGCCCACCCGGTCACATGACCAGCTAGCCATGCCTACACAGTCATATGACCAGCTAGCCACGCCTACCCAGTCACATGATTGCCAAGCCACACCCCCAACTAAGCCACGCCCACAGAACCTGTTGTTAAAAAAATTGAATCCCACCACTGAATATGGTACTGTGAAAACAATAGAGGCTGTCCACACAGAGCAATAAATGATAGATAGATAGATCTAAAGATAGATAGATGATAGATAGATAGATAGATAGATAGATAGATAGATAGATAGATAGATAGATAGAGTACCAGAAGTTTGTCTAATTCAACTAAAAAATAATGCTTTCATATGACTACTCAATATAGAGACTCGGGCAGTGAAGGAGACACATGAAGACACAAACTAAAAAAAAAAAAAACCAAAAACCTTAGGGAGCTCTCAAACTGTATGATTTTCTTATTTTCCAAAGCATTGCAAATGGTTACCTAACTGCCAAAATTATTGTAATCTGAAGGAAGTCTGTGAGTAACTCAAATCCAGTATTTCTGCCTTTGCCTCAGCATAATGTTTTATAAATTTTCCCCATGATGCTGCTTTTTCAAATTCCGAAAACCTCTGCCAAAACAGGTCATGTCTGGAGACTCAGTGAATCTTAGAGATGGAAACGAATGGGTTCAGATTTATCCATTCTGCCTTGGAGGAATTAAAATATGGTCTGAATCACTCCATTTTCAGATCCAGATTTGGTAGTATCCAATATATATTGCTTTTTCATCTCTCTAATCCCTCTTTAGATGGTTCCGTACTCATTTTTATTTTTCAACACTTTCCACCTATTTTACTGGTGGTCCCTCAAGGTTCTGTAATAGCTTAACAACATTACTTCTCTCTATATTATCCCTCATAGCCTTATCCATTATATTATGGATTTCAGAATTTACTCTAATGGTGAGACCTAACTCTGCCTCTCTGCCTAAGACCTATCAATTGGCCTCTGATATTTCTTCTTGATTCTTCACTATAATCTTGGATTCAGTATGTCCAAGAATTACTTTCTGCTAAAACACTGATTTCTTGTTCATTCTCCTCATCCATTGTCATTACCAGGCACCAAGCTGTGATTTTATTTTTAGCTTTCCCCATCGTCTTTCTCCTTAAATTCAGGTAATTACCAAATTCTAAGGCCCTAAGGAGGACACTCATGGATATTTTATGCTGTCTATCAGATGTTCTACTGAATTTGTTTTTTTTAAAAAAAAAAAATTCAAAAGTGTTTTGATTTTAAGGAAATGAGAAGTTTGCATGCTGGAAAAAGAATGTTACAGCCTCCATCATTGTCAGTATTCCAAGAAGAACAAATTATCCCCCCTTCCCCATTTATCTGACAATATAATTGCTGAGGTTTTGTGATTGTGTTGTATCTTTGCACCAGTGCTATTTTACAATTGAACAAGGAACTATTGTTTCAATCTAATGAATGCTGTTTTAGAAATGCCCCCCCCCCCCGCAAAAAAAAAACAAAACCTAAAGGGGAAGTTTCTCTGAGGAACGCAAGAAGCAGTTCTTGCCTTTCTCTATTTCTAAACTTCCCATAACAATATGCTATCATAGTTGCAAAGGCTGGGACTGGGATGTTAGCTATTGCCTTGCACATGTGAAATGGCTGAGGATCTTTAATATATTTGTTTGTTCATCTATTGATTTTTTAACAAACTCCACTCATAAGATTTTACTTATTTTTTATTTTATTTTTCATGTTCATAATCTCTCAGGGCTTTAATAACTCTGCAAATAGATTGAACAGTCCAAGTCACTTTCAGACATGGGCTAAGTAGGGTTGGGAGATAAGAAAATTGGTCATCTAAAAGCCTCCAAACTGAACTGAAGGGATGGTAGAAATAGGACAGCAGAGAAATTTTCCCATTGGCAACGAAGAACTTTTCTTATATTGGAACTTTATTTGTTGGATTCCTTTATCTGATACAACAACCTAGTTCTGCTTGTTGAAAACTAGCAAATATAATGTTTCCAAAAATATTTTTCTGAAAATGAAGAAGTTTGGGATGTAGCCACTTATGGCTGTCATGGATCTAAAGCTCTTCATTGCTCTGTAAAATTCTCAGATTTGACATCTGTGTGAATTCTCTCATTACTTTCAACTAGAAAAGGGAAATATTTGCTAGAGCGAAAAGACTAGAGATGTCCCTCACACATACACATCTTCTGCCAGGGCTAGCAGATTTTGCAATGAAAAGATAGATCCATCACTCTTCTTATACCTGGACCGACTTCAGATTCTGCTATAAAATGGTGCATATCATTGGGAATTATTTGTATATAGTTTTCACTTTCCAGCTATGGAAAATGAAGTGAAATCTGAATTTAAATACAATGTATTGTGAACATAATATGATTAATGTTCCTGTACTATTCCCTACTGTTAAAGTAGATTTATCTGTTTATTAGAAAAAAAAATAAAGTCATTAATAGGTTCAAGTGATTTTGTACCTAAGCGTTTCTCAAGGAACAGGCTCATTTGATCTGTTTTCAAATGAGCCCTGATGGACCATTCTAATGGTCTAGCTATAAAGCAAATGAACATGAACCTGTGAAGAAATATGTGTTTTCTTCCATGTAATTGGGAAATTTCCAGTAAAGGCTGTTTATTTTGACAATTAACAAAATGGTTAACATGTAGGTTTCAGTCTTTTATTTTATCATTTTACACATTGGGGACAAATTCAGCTGTCCTAAACCAAAATAGAATTCTGGTAACAAGGAGGATGGACACCTGCCCCATCTCTTGGAGGAAATGATGCTTCTTGCTTAATTTTGGAAGCTGTTTTTAAGCGCTCAAACGACCAGACCAGATGGTATTCCTGCTAAGAGGCAGCTTTTCTGTTGCTATGCTCAGTTATGCTATATGGCTGAGGCTCAGAGGCCCAGTTTTCAACCACCAAGAATAGCCAATATTCCTTGTAGTAAAACCAGTACCAGCACCCACTGCCAGGAAGAATTTAGATGCTATTTCTTCTACAAGTTCCAGGGAGTCAAGATCAGTTATAAATGGAATGGACAGAACTCTGACTGTACTGCACAAAAAGTGCTTTCTCTTCTCTGGGACTGATGTGTCAGAGAAACCATCCCAGGTACACAGCTTCATGCTGGAATGAACTTGGACTTTTCATATTTAAACAAAAGCTTTGTTCCTGTTAGTGGTCTTACATTTTCCCTCATGTTGAAGTTATTTGCAGGAAGTCTCATTCCCACATCAGGGACTATGTAATTGAGTAAGATCAGGGGTGAAATCCAAAATTTTTCCCTACCTGTTCTGTGGGGGTGGCTTGGTGGGCGCGGCAGGGGAAGGATATTGCAAAATCTCCATTCCCATCCTACTCCAGGGGCCAGCCAGAGGTGGTATTTGCTGGTTCTCCGAACTACTCAAAATTTCCACTACTGGTTCTCCAGAACCTGTGAGAACCTGCTGGATTTCACCCCTGAGTAAGATCCTGCTCACTTCCTTTATTTATTGAGCCTCAGGTAATCGAGATAGTTCTTGAGTTACAATGGCAATTGGGACTGGGACTGCTGTTGCTAAGTGATTCACTTGTAAAGCAGAATGTCACATGAACACATTGCTTAATAATAACAATCCCAACAGCCCTGGCTGCCATTGGAACCCAAAGACATATGGGTCATTAAGTGGAAATGGTGGGAATCCCAGATGAAGAGCACAATGTGTTATGTGGGTGCTGCAGAGGGACAGGAGGTTTCATTGTGGTGGAAAATGGGATGGGGGCTTGGGAGACCTGACATAGGTCACATTAAGTGTAGGAAGGCCAAAGGGTGGATGGTGTGGCACTATGTGACTACCGAAGGGACTTATCAGAGTGACTTGCAACTTTACCTGATGGTCTCCTTATTATCTTTGCTTGAGGGCAGTTGGCAGGGAAGGTTGCAAATAACAATTATAAATAACAATTACAGTATATGATTTCAGGACCCT
The DNA here is from genome assembly GCF_029215685.1 of Pituophis catenifer annectens. Lineage (NCBI taxonomy): Eukaryota > Metazoa > Chordata > Lepidosauria > Squamata > Colubridae > Pituophis > Pituophis catenifer. The sequence goes on from NW_027256881.1 coordinate 184,015,931, forward strand.
TCAAATGTCATGTGACCTGGTTGCCAAACATCAAAATCATGATTATAAGGCCATGGGGTTGCTGCCAGAACTCTGAGGACTGGTCATAAGTACCACTCGTTCACAACTTTGAATCATTGCTAAACAAGTTAGTGGTAAGTGTAAGTGTAAGTACAAAACTAAAGAAGGTAATGCTATACTTTTTAGAGCTTTCTGAGCTGAGTTTTGGGGATCTATATATTTCATTATCATACTAGGTAAATGTGATGAAGTTCTCTTCCTCCTCCTCACTATTATTTTAATTAAAAAGGGTAATCCTGGGATTGTTTTTCCTCAGTGTTATTAGAAAAAAATCTGCCCTTTATTGGACAGTTTTTGCTATCTCTCTGAATCTCAGTTTATAGGAAGAGGAGAAATGCTATTAAATACCAAGATGAAAATATCCATTACATTCCTAAGGTCAGTTTGTGGGATGGCATAACAGATATTGAAAAAAGGTGAAATCGCAAATTCTCTTTTAATGTGCCTACTATGAATGAATTGGAATTTTTTTCTGCTAAATGATATGCAATAGTATGCCCTAAAAACAGAAGTTTAAAAAAGTACTGAATTGCATTGTTGCTGTAAGAGGGATCAAATAAGTAGAACTCTAGAGAAGAATTTGACAGAGATAATTTCATAAGCATTTCATAACATTATTTCTCCTAAGCATAGAGAAATGTTTGTGTTTGTGGATGTGTGTCTGTGTTCCTTCTATATCTGTTACATAAAGCCATATAAAATTGGATTCATTTAATAATTATATTGCACAATCGTTAGTGAATCCAGGAAATTGTAATATACATAATGATTAAAAATAAAATTTAACACCACTTGTTAAGTTTGGTTTTGCTGTTCTTTGGGAGCATTTATTTTTTGTTTTATTTAATGCTTATCAACTACTCTCCACAAAAATGGAACACGAATGCATTGTGTAAAATAGTTATTACACGTAAGACTCGGTAGAGAGATTCTGGAAACATTGGTAAAATTTGCTTTCAGGATGTATGCTAAGGTTGTTGATTCTAGCTTATTTAGTTAGTTAGTTAATTAATGTAACTATGTTCCATAGTAAGGGGAGGACAATCATCTGATTTGAAATGTTTAGTTTAGAAATATGAAGGCTTAATACAATCAGAATACTAAATGGACTAGAAATATTCAAGAGTATCAATCCCATTCAGAACATATGTTAACATATATCATCAAACATTGCAACAGAAGTATATTATATAGTTAAAAGTATAAACACATCATAGGAGAACTGGGTCAGAGAGATTATGGTCTCCATATCTTAGCCGCCATAGGAAGGCTAATACTACTTTTAATTGAGAGTGACTATAATTACAGAATCTTGCAAGTTTGATTGTTGCGCACCATCTCAAATTCTTATACAATGTAGGGTAGGTGTTTGAGCCACTTAGACATATTTTGTATTTGTTTCCAATTTAGGCCACATTAAGTTACACATTGCTTTGGTAATGCAGCTGGCCTATCCCTATCAAAGTCATCTTGATTCCTCTTTACATCTCCTTCAAAATCTTCAGATATCACCAGGAAAATGACTGGTTAGAGAGTTTTAGAAAGTAGCAAAATTTGGATGAGGACAGCTCTTTGCTTTTTCCACAGGGAAACTGTCAGTCTGAGGCAGCATTAGATCGTTTCATGATTGAGAAGAGGAGAAAGACAATGAACATGCCTGGTTTATCATAGGCCTACCAGTTGGCCACCTTTCGGCTTGTCTTGTCCCAGTCCGTGCGAAAGGGAAAAAACTACAGCAGGCTAGCAGGATTCCTCAACGTAGATAAACGGTTTATCTACTCACCCATCGTAAGTGTCTACGGGTGGCAAGTCCTGGCCAGGGCTCGACACCACCATTGGTTCCAGGTTAAAATCAGGTGATTTAGGTAATGCACAGTTCAGTTCCAATAATTTAGCATGCATTCAAGGTTCAAGGGTAACGGGGTTTTAAATTGGAGAAGCCTAAAATAATTTAATTCTGTTTTAATGTATTTTAATATTTGTATTGTGTGTTTTTAATTTTGGCTGTTCACCGCCCCGAGTCCTTCGGGAGAGGGGGCGGTATAAAAATTTAATAAATAAATAAATAAATAAAATAAATAAAACTATTATCTTTAGGGTACCAACTAGGAAATAATTAAAGGAAGAATTGGTTTTCATTGCCAACCAAAAGCATACTTCAGTCAATCACGGCTAACAATGCTGGTGCTGAGTTAGCCTTGTTTACTCAGGACTGAGCTTGGGCTTACAGCCAATCCTTTTGTCGGCCGGTTGCAAATCGAGCAGCTTGGCATCAGGTTTGCACCTCGGGAAGTTTATTCTAGCTAATTTAGCATCTGATCTTTTAATGTGCCACATTTTTACAATAAAATCCAAGCTGAGAGTTCCAGCCGAGAGAAACTTGCGTTGAGTTTCCAAATCCCTGCTGGGCAATCTTAGTATCTTGTTCCTTTTTTGATTAACAGGGGGAAAGATAGCTCTTGGGAATACCTGAACCTAAAATGAACTGAAAAATGTATTAACATCTTTCCACTCGCCGAGCTGTAGAGGAAGAATTCACACCAATCCTATTTTTCTCAACAGCTGTTCTGCAAGGTGATACTGCAAAGGCATCTCAAAATAGAATATGGCATATACTTGCTCTGCATGGTTCTTGGGGTATTTTGGTGATCACCAGCTGGCTTCTAATTGTGTTTTAAATGCAACATTAAAAAGAGAGAGAAATGTTTTTGTTAGCATTCTGGTTTCATGTTTTTTTTTTAATGGACTATGCTTAAATCAAATAATAAAACATGATGTACAGAATCTGGATCTCATGCAAGAATATCCTTATGTTAATTTGTCAATCCAATTTTGGTCAAATTTAAATCTTAATTGAAATCATATGGATTAAATTAGTAATGACTAACTTGTCCCATGCAATTACATTTAATTGGATTAGAGCCTGTAAAAAGTTTTTAAATAAGAGATTAAGCAGGAGTGAACTCAGATGTCCTTGTTTGGGACTTGGGGATTATTTTTTTCGTCAAACCAAAGGAGACCTTGCTAATGTTGATTTCATTAGCAGAAGTCCTAGACCTATACTAAGCAATGAGAATGTTGGTGTGCATTCATATTCCAAGATTGGCACCAATCTTTTAGAAATCACTGCCAAAGCAATTTAATAATTTTAACAGAGAACTGTTCAAATGTCTTTGAGAAAACTTTCTTTTCACTTAACAAAACATAGGGACAGGTCAAAAAGGTAAAATAAATTAGAAAAAGAATACACAAAAAGGCCATGCTCTGTATTTTTTCATTTTATACATAGTAACCATTTCAATCTAACTTAATATTATCTGTACTGTTGACTTTAATTGGAGAATTAGTCTATTTTGCACATTACATAGAGGCATACCTAGCTTTGCCACTGATGACAGCTTACTCATTGCTTACTATTAGGCATATTTATTTGATGTGTACATGTGTGTGTGTGTACACACACATACTTCTAATTGTATATTTAAATTTTACGTTTTAAAGTATTCTTTTTTACGTAGTTAAAATTCTAATGAGATCCTTAAGCGAGTGATTTGCTGTCTTTACCGATAAACCATAAATAAGTTCTAATAGTCTGGTTTAAATATACAGTATTAGTTTGGGTTAAATGTAATATTAAGCAAAAATGGATGATCATCTTTCATACTAAACCACAAACTACATTACGGGTCATTGTCAACTGATTTTAAACTTGGAATAAGAAACCTCAATAACCTGCAAAATGCATTTTCAGCTACTATTTGGACAGCTGAAATTGCAAATAATCTGGAAGCCCTATGTATGAAAGTCAATGAGCAAAGCAAAAAATGGATTAAGAGTAAATGTAAAAGAGACCAAACTTATGAGAACAGATGCAGAATCCGCCTTGGGATAATTGATGAAAACAGTGAAAGGGGGCATAAATTCTGCCTTTTAGGATCAACTATCAGCAGTAAAAGGACCCGCAGTCAAGAAATGCACTCCAGACTAGCATTTGTTAATTAATCTGTTGTTCGTTAATTTTATGATCAGAAAATGAAAATGGTATGTAGAATGCCTTGGTCTTTCCTTCCCCCAAACTTTGGGAGGAGGGGGGAAGAGAAGGAATAACAATTTAACCAAAATTTGCCATATTCTTCAGATATGTCATGGAAGGATCACTCCAGCAGAAGACATCAGGTGATTAAGTGCCTGGATTGAATTTCTGAACATTTAGCCATATATGGGATGTGATCAAGTGAACATAAATTTTCTCATGGATGGCTCCTTAGAGGGTCACAGAGGGTTAAGAAGCCTCTCTGTTATTTTTGGGATATTCCCATCTCTGAGGTGAGATCTAGCTATGATAAATTAATTAGACTTCAAGAGAAGGTATATCTGAGTAATTAAGTCCATAACCCAGCCTGTCAGACTGATTTTGAGGTTCATTTCCTGACAGTGGATTTCAGTGTATATTTAGATCTCCTGTTTATGGAATTATTTCATTATTAACTTTATCCCTATCCATGTGCACCTTTGTAGAGAAGCCAGTTTAAATGAATGCTGTTTGAATGAATGCTTTATTAATTGTTTATTATAACCTATGCTAATAAACATCGGTCATCCTGAACAGAGGCTAAATTGTCAATATCCTCTCTCATAGTTCATATGTTTAACTGTTTACATTTTATTTGTGTTGATGAAGGCAACATAGCATAGAATTCCACCAGTTCTATTCTTTATTCTTCTTTTTTTTTTTTTGTATAGAGAAAATAGCACTTAACACTTAGACTTATACACTGCTTCATAATGCTTTATAGCACTCTCTAAGTGGTTTACAGAGTCAGCATGTTGCCCCGAACAATCTGGGTCCTCATTTTACTGACCTCTGAAAGATGGAAGGCTGAAATCAACCTTGAGCTGGCCAGGATCAAACCCCTGGCAATCAGCAGGATTTGTGCAGATGTCAGGTGTGCCTCCTTTCAGTACTCAAGAAAGAAAAACCCTGACTCGATTTTCATAGAGAAAGGTACTTTTACTGAGTATGAACTGAATGCAACCAAAGAAAAGCAAGGTCTGAGGCAATAGGCGCGAAAATTGCATATAAAAAGCATCCCTAAAACCTTTCCCCCAACCGTCCAGTCAGGATTATCCAATCCACATTCCCCCCAGGGGTCATGTGGGGTGCAGCATCCGATGGTGCCATCCTCCTGGTATGCCACAACGGTTGACCTTGAGTAGTTACCAGCTTCAAAGAAAATGCTGAAGAAAACTTTCTCTTCTCTTCTCCACCAGCTCACTTCCCCACTCCCAGACATTCAAACAGTTCCCCCTTCCCCCGTTACAATGGCAGCCAAGCAAGCAAGCGGAGGCTGACAGCAGTACCACATTCAGCAGGATTTGCACAGTGCCACTACTCCATATGAGAATTTGGATCCCAACAATCATGCTTTAAAATGAAACCAATGCAGAAATTCAGCTCTATAAGAAACATAATGAAGTGGACATCTTGGGTTAGAAGTGTTTATAGAGAAAATGTAATTGTGGATAGATCAAATGATGTGCAAGGCCTTTAAACGTTTTCATTTGAGCATTTTCATCAAATATAAGGAGTAAAAGGCAGCTGAAAATGGAAGAGGTGATACGTGGATTAACCATCCAACAACATATAATATTGTTCTGTGGCCATTTTTAATCATGTAATCACTAAAAGCACAAAAACTGACCATAAGGATGTTCAGGGATGTACAAAATTGTCCCCCCCCCACCCACTATTGTGTTGCAATGGGATGAAATTAGATGGCACAGCAAGCTTGAATTTTGTTGTGGGAGCCATTCTTGACTGATGTTGTGTATTACCTGATCCCAGATTTCTGTTCAGCTACTAAATATCCACATCCTCCATCCTGGTGTCCATTCAGTGAAAATACAGAGCTAACAGAATTGGTTTCTGCTGGTCATGACAATTTAAGCACCTCTGATTACTAGATAAACCACTCTTTTGAGTGATTCTGTGGTTATTAATGGCAGTCTGATGGTTCCCATGACAGAATGCTATTTTACAGCTGTTATCACAAGTGCTTCATTCTACATGTCCAGGTAACACACACTCAACTTCATGAAGTAGTAATCCTGAGGTATCAAATTCAGTACCAAGCCTAAAAAATTATCTTTCTCCAGTACTGCCAGACATTTTTATTCTCATCTGCATTTGCACCTGATTCAGGATAGGCACAATCAATCTAAGATGCAGGACAACTTAAATTTTAAGAAAATTGTTGCACTTCTAAGAAAAATTGTTTTGAAACCATTCAATGATTTCATGTTAAGTCACTCATTGTATATTTAGATGGAGGAAAGAAGAGAGAAAGAGAAAGAGAAGGAAGGAAGGAAGGAGGGAGGGAGGGAGGGAGGGAGGGGGAAGGAAGGAAGGAGAGAGAAAGAAAGAAGAAAAAGAAAGAAAGAGAAAGAAAGAAAGAAAGAAAGAAAGAAAGGAAGGAAGGAAGGAAGGAAGGAAGGAAGGAAGGAAGGAAGGAAGGAAGGAAGGAAGAAAGAAAAAGAAAGAAGAGCTGGGAAGCATGATCTTTTTGAGGCCATGGAGCCCTATGTGTAGATTTGCTTCAACAATAAAACTATATAAGAATATCCAGCAATGTATGTGGCATGTTGAAAGACCCAGGGAAAGGGTGAATAAAGTACCTTGCTAAATTATGGGGTTGCAATTTCTCTGCTGCAGTCTAAATCATTAAAGTGAATGCCAGATTGGTATAAAGCAGCATAAATGGAAGCATTCTACTTATAACTAGTTGGAGGTTTACAGGCTTCGTTACAGCTGATTGCGCAGACCAGCCAAATTAGCAAGCTTCAATCTGACAAAAAGCAGAGCAATCAAGGCCTTTTGTGAATTCCATTATGAAATTCCAGATTCCAGTATTCAAATGAAAATCAGTGGTTTGATTTGGGGGGTGTGTGATTTTTTTTTTATTTGTCTCATTCTAGGCTGGTTTGGAGGGTGTTATCTCTGAATGAGCATCTGTGTCTTCTAACAAGGAGAATGGAAAGGCTCGGAGTAGTTTAGACAGTATTAATGGACTGTATTTGCTTAAGACTGGTGATTGTACATTTGCAGATACAGGTAGTCCTTGACTTACAACAGTTCATTTAGTGACTGTTAAAATTACGACGACAGTGAAAAAAGTGACTTCTGACCATTTTTTATACTTACAACAGTTGCAGCATCTCCATGGTCAAATGATCAACATTCGAATGTTTGGCAACTGATTCATATTTATGACGGTTGCAATATCCCGGGGTCATATGATCACCTTTTATGACCTTCTGACAAGGAAAGTCAATGGGGAAACCAGATTCACTTAACAACCGTGTTACAAGCTTAACAACTGCAATGTTTCACTTAACAACTGTGGCAAGAAAGTTAGCAAAATGAGGCAAAACTCCCTTAACAAATGTCTCACTTATCAATTTTGGGCTCAATTATGGTCATAAGTTGAGGACCAGCTGTATATTAAAGGAGTGAGCGAGGGTCAATGTTGCATTTGAACGCCCGTCCTTTTAGCTTTGTTTGAATGTAGCCTGTGCTTTTTCCATGAGAGAATAGGTGCTACTATAACCACAATCTGCTCGCTAATGACTTATTTTATATGTTCTTCTGTAATGAGAAATGATTGCAAGAGAATCTAAGAACTGTCTGCCAATTATAAATCATCCCGAACAGGGGGTGTCACTGAGAGAATTGCATCTGTCAGAATCAAACAAATTTTGATTAACAGTTAAGATTGATTTTTTTTGGCATGCATAATGATGGCTCAATAAATAAATAAATAAACCAAAGGGCAAAATATTTTGTGCAATGAAAACCATTGAGTGTGAAATTAAAAGAAGAATGGCCCAGTGCCCTTAGTATTCGTTCTTTGTTCCGTTTCCAAGCTGCATTTCCTTTCATTTCTCATTTTACACAGCGGGTACATTTTAGAACCCAAAATAAGCCAATTAATATCATCTAAACACAAAGGGCAAGACTGAAATGGAAGAATTGGGCCTTGCTGGCTTCTATCTTTTCCAGGTTTTTATGAATTTGAGCAGAGAAATGTAAAAACTGCAAATATGATCAGAAGGACATTTCTGGGGGTGGGGATGTGGGGGGAGGCACCAGTTGCTGACAGGTGCTTTTCAGAAACTGTCTCTGGTGACATATGTGGCTAAATGTGAAGTCAGCCATAAAAGTACATGGATGAGAAAAAGGCTGGGGATGACACTGGAACAGAATGGAGCTTGTCTCTCAAGAGGCCATGAAACACACATCTTGCATTCTCCCCCCACTCTTCCTGCCCCCTTGTCAGGACTCTTGTCAGGATGGAAAAAAGTGATGTGAGTCTCAATGAAGTCTCACATATATATTCAGTAAGACTGGGTACCAGGAGACCATGCAATGTGATAGCCTCCTAGGAAAGCTGGCAGGAATAAACAGGAGGATGTACAGTATGCTGGAATAAACTAGGACCATCAGTTTTGCTTAATTGTAAGTCTACTATCTGCAGCGCTAGCTATGTGAAATTCACTGGAGTCAGGAAAAGGACATTATCCCAATTGAGTCTGCCCAGTGATATTTGCAGTAAAGCTCATCTCTAAATTAAATAAAATGTGTAGTTTGAGCTATATCTTGCCCTGGGAGTTAATACCAACTTAGGCAATCTTCCCAATCCTCTAAATATTGAACCCCAATATTACATTTGACTTTAGGGGACATTGTTGGCTCATCTTTCTTGATTTCACTGCTTGCCATCAGCAACTTCCAATTCAGTTGTAATCACAGAACTGTGATTTATCTCTCAGTGGGGATGCAGATTTTAATCTTTTGGCTATTGTTCAAACTATGCTAATATCCTTTGCCAAGACATTAAACCTTTATTGGCCCTTTAAAGGAAAATGTGTATATCATTTCTGCCTGACCTGGAACAGCCTTAGGTTTATAACTGGGTTACAATGGGCTGATTTATAGCTGGTGATTGTCATGCAAGGGAAATGTTGATGCTTGACCCCACCCCTTGTTAACAGTTCTTGGGTAATGAACTCTAAAAAATGGAGCATCGTTAATAAAGCCATCATAGCCCGAGATTTCAGTTCAAATGACAGCAGAGCAAGCTTTGCTTGACCCTAGGGAACAACTTGCAAGATAATTACACAGTAGATCTGTGAAGTAGAGAGACCAACTCATTGCAGTGCTTTGAAAGTCAATAAGGCAATTTCATGTATGATTTAATGGGCAACTGTCTGCCAATGTTAAATTTGGTGTGAGTGACATAGTGTGAAATCTCTGACTGCAATTCCTGAGAGACAAATCTTGGGACCTGCCTTTCTTCAGTAGCTTGGGTATAGTGGTGGCGAAGGTGGGAGACAGAACTTTTTTTTTTTAATGGAAATTGGGGTAAACTATTTGTCACTGGCCAGCCCTTGTTTGTGTACAGGATTTATACTCCAGGGAACAAAAATATCCAGTTTTAATTGCAATCCCTCAATGTTCTGTGAAGAAGAAGCCAGAAAGGAAGGAAAAGCAACTAGGATCTTACATCCATTTAGAATGATTATTTTCTAAATATTCCAAAATTTGAGTTATACTCAGAAGAAAGGAAGGAAAGTCACTGGCAAATCCTGGTGAGCCCTATTTTTCCAAGAGAAAGACATGGAGTTTATCTAGATCAGGATGTGTCACTCACTAGCTACCCCCACCCCCATTTTAGCGAAGGGAGAAAAAGTTGCGATACATCACGTGACGACAACATGACGATGTGAGTTTGTCACCCTGATCTAGATCAACTTCACCACTATACCATCCCTGAGAAGTGGCCATCAAACCTCTGTTTCAACACATCCATCAAAGGAGAGTCACCAGCTCCCGGGACAGCTGAATGCATTGATTTAGAGTTCTTAACATTAGGAAGTTTTCCTAATGGCCATCTGAAATCTGCTTCCCTGTAAAATAAACTCATTGTTTCTTGCCTTGCTTTTTGGAACAACTCTAAGTTTTCTTTGTATATTACATCACATCCTTTTGGGTACTTAAGACAGGTATCATGTCTCCCTCAAAGCCTTCCTTTCTCTGGGCAAAATACAGGTGCTCCTCAGTTTACCACCATAATTGAGCCCACAACTTCTGTTGCTAAGCAAAGCATTTGTTAAGTGAGTTGGTCCCCATTTTATGACCTTTTTTTTTGCCATAGTTGTTAAATGGATCTCTAAAGTTGTTAAGTGAATCATCCAGTTGTTAAGTGAATCTGGCTTCCCCTATTGACTTTGCTTGTCAGAAGCCAACTGGAAAGATTACAAATAGTGATCACATGATCTCTGGATAGTGAAATTGACATAAAGACATGCTGGTTGCCAAGTGCCAAAATTTTGATCATGTGACCATGGAGATGCTGGCAGAAAGGAGAATTGTGGTTTTTTTTTTCTTTCTCTGAAAAGCAAGCTCTCCCTCTTACCTAAAAGGAAGAAATTCTATGGGCCATGGACACCAAATGACATAAGGCTCTGTAGATGTCCTTTAAGTTATATCAAAAGTATATCTGGATAGCAATAAACTTTCCATTAATCACCGAGATTCTTAGTCTTTGTGCCTCTTCACATACATATCTCCATTGCAAATTGCACTGAAGAAACTGGGATTTGACAGTTTCATAGTTGCTTTCTAATAGGCGTAAATTAAAGGGGAGGGGAAACCCATGTAAACTCATGTGAGATTTTGAAACAGCGTAAAATATTGAAGTGGCTGGCTTTATCAGGTTTAGAAAAAAAAGGAATAGAAAACACTTCATGCAGCTAGTAATTGCTTAATGCTTTAAAGACTTACACACTAAACTTTAGTTATCATCCTAAACATTGAAAGAATAGGAGAGCATTCATAATAGGAAGATACTTCTCAGTATTCCATGGCAGATGACATGAACCCTCATGTTCGGACCACATCTTTAAGCAAATGGATCGAATTCCTTTTTCCCAGACCAATGTACCAATCACAGTAGTTTCCTACCAGATTACTCATGAGTCTGAATTTTGCAATGCAGATCATAATATAAAAAGTGTACATAGAATGTAATTACTTGAAAAAGGTTATTTACAGCATTGTGTACATTCAGGAAATATATGAACCCAATGTATAAGCTGATAAGCTAAATTTCCTTGGATTGGATGTGTGACAGCAAAGACAAATGCTCATCATCTTAACTGCCTCCAGCAATAAATTGTAGCTTTTTTTTTAAAAAAAATGCATATATATTCTTCTTATCTCCTTGATATCATCCATACATCTAATTACTAGTTTCTCCTTTCTTCTAGTTCCCCCCAACTATGTCAAAGATTGAACTGGTTTTTTTAGTCCATTATCTGCTTGCATCACTGCCCCAAATACACATGTTTCTCTATGCGCTGTTCATTGCTGTGAGGCAGCCAGCAGACAGTGTTTGATCCAAAACTGATTGAGTCCATGGCAGTCCATAGCTCTCTTAATAACAGTCTGTGCATCCACAATTCAGAGGCATCTATAACTGTGTTGCTGATTTTCATTGCCCAACTCTCACTGTCATGCAGCTGACTTATATATAAAAATACTGTGTTTCTTGTGATTTAAAAAGATCCAGGTTTTGAACAGCATGGAGTTTGAAGAAAATATAGATGAAATTAATCGTGATTGGATAAAGACACCAGGCAAGCCAGATTTAAATGAGAAAAAGGTTGTTGTGGTCCGCCAGCAGCCTGTGGAGCTGGCAGTGGAGTCAGACAGTGAGGAGGCTGGGGAGGAACATGGGCAAGTCCTGGAGTCTGGGGAAGTCCTGGATGAGGGCTCTGCATCAGAGGCAGAGATGGGGCCAGGGCCATCTGGGAATGATACGTGGACTCCGGAGCCCCCAGAGTTGGACAGCAGAGAGGCAGAGGAACAGGAGGAGTGCACGCATGCGCAGAAGGCTAGAGCAGCTAAAGCAAAAGGGACGACTTGGGAGTAAGGCCAGGAGATGATTGGCCCCTCCCATAAGGCTTAAAAGAGAAACAAAGGCACTGAGGCCTTTTGCAGGAAAGCAACATTGCGAACTCTGTTTCCAGTCGGCATCTCTTGTTTGTTTCTGAACTTCATGAGCCTTTGCCAAGTAAGGCCTTTGGCAGGGTGTCAAAGAAGATAAAGTTTGGTGATTATCCCGAAAGACTTCTTCCGAAGAACTTGTTTTGCAACTAATTGGGACTCAGCTGGGAATGAACGTAATTCTCAACTGTTACAATAAAATAGGTTTGTTTGGGACTAATTGTGTCTTGTAGTGACTCAGTAAGCCTAGGTCACAGCAGTTGTGTCATAATTATGGATAACTAACAAGCAAGAAATGGGACAATTTCTTCATCCTAACAACCACTTTGAAATGCCATGTTATGGAATTAGGACTTCTATAGTTAAAAAAGTAAATTATAAGAGTTGTACATCATAGATACTTAACAAAATGTAAATCAAAGCATATTAAAATCTAGTGTCTATGTGGAAGAGTTCATTGATTCTTTTCATATGTGGTAGACGTGTAAAAATTCAATTATATTGCAAAGATATAGAAATTACTTATAAAGAAGAAAACCTATCTGCATATTACCCATAACATTAGGAATACTGGTAATATTAGTTATTATTTTGACTTATTGTTTCAAGTTATATGACCACCCCTCTCACCACAGCAATTCTCACTGCCAGCCTTTTCTTATTTAATAATTGAAATACTATAGCAAGAACAGAAGTGATTGTAAAGTGGGAAATCTGCAAAGTCCTTCTAATAAATGATTAACCTGAAGCATTTTTAATGTATTTTTTAATTAGTCCCATCATTAAGAGCCCATCTGGCTAATGGGGCTAGGAAAATCTAAAGATGGAGAAATGCCTTTATCCAAAGCTGCATTATTTCTTTTCTTTTCTTCTTTTACTTTTCAGGGTTGTCTTTCAAATTCTCTTTTCTCCTTTGGTTTGTTTGTTTTGAAAATTATATGCTACCTTCAGGATTGATATGCATTGACCTGGGCTTCCTAAGTGGGTCAATCCTCTGATGCTTTTTTAAAAACCCTCTAAAACAATCTGCCTTGTATTTTTCAACATTTATTTTGTAAATTATACCTTTATTGTATATTGGCAACATGGTAGATGCTTGTTATGACTTTTGAGATAAAACTTGTTTCATAAAATTAAGGGGAAAAAAATAGCATAAAGGACCCAGTCATTTGCAGAGAAGTAAAGTGATATTAGGTGTGCATGGATTTCTTAGAATGAACAGCACAGATGACTAATTTAGCAATAGCATTTAGACTTATATACCGCTTCACAGTGCTTTACAGCCCTCTCTAAGCAGTTTACAGAGTCAGCATATTTCCCCCAACAATTTGGGTCCTCATTTTACCCACCTTGGAAGGATAGAAGGTTGAATCAACCTTAAGCCTGGTGAGATTTGAACTGCCAGTCAGCCGGAAGTCAGCAGAAGTAACCTGCAGTACTGTACTCTAACCACTGCACCACCGTGGCTCAATTTCGAATTAATGAGGTCTTATTTGTAAAATAAATCCAATAACATGTTTTTGAAAACACTAATAGAATAAGGCAAGTCAAGCTATCTCGCAGATGGATCTTAAAAAATTCTCGTGTTAGCCTACACTTTGAGATGAGATCATATTTATAAACTCACAATCATTATATTTATCTCCTGAATCAGCAAACATATGCTTAAAACAGATTATCAAATTTTTAAAGCAGGGTTTGTAAGCTTGTGTGGCTTATCAGGTGGTGAATAGCTTTTGCAGTATTGCAAATATCCCCTATATTGATTCTTTTGTTGCATTCTATTTTAGCGCGTAATGGTTGGTAGAACCAGATATTAAAAAAGGAATGCAGTATTATATGTAAACAGTGAGGATTGTGCCAAAAAGTGGGAAAAGGTAATGAAGTTAGGAATGGTATTTTATCTGGATGAAATCAGCAGTTATTCAAAGCATTAATTTACAATAAGGATTTTAGAGAAATTGACCACATAGTTCTTTTCACAGAACATTAAGTCATCTACCAAAATCCACTGGGATTTAGAACTGTAGAAAAACACTTTGGAAAAGTTCTGTGTACAAAATTGTATATATTATAGAAAGCTGCATGCGATCTCAGTGTTTTATGGTAAAACTGAAAATAATCTCCACATTTCTATGAATGTGGATCTCCTCTAATATTATTTATACTTATTACATTGACTGAGTAGAATAACATGAGAAATATTACATTTATCTGTTGTATCAATAAAAATGTATTGAAAAACAAAGTAATTGTATTTGACAAGGAAAATAAAATGGACATGATAGATACATATGCATGGTGAAAAAACAGAGGAATATGTCTATCACAATGAAATGTTTGCTAAAGATAGAAGAATAACATTTTTTACTTATATATTAAAGTTAGATTTTGAGTCAATTTGATTATTAGACTTCCTCATCTGAAATATTTGTTTATTCTATATAGTGTTTTTGTTAAATAAGGTTAGGAAAGCTTATAACTATTTGTAAATCCATGATGTAAGGGGAGTAACAGAGTTGGAAGGGACCTTGGAGGTCATGTAGTCCAACCCCCTGCTCACGCAGGAGACCTGTACTAGGGATTCCAACTGCCGAACTGCCGACCTTTCTGATCGACAAGCTCAGTGTCTTAGCCACTGAGTCACCTAGACAGGGGAACCTCTCTTTTTATTTTATTTTACTTTTCAGCATCCAGCCCAGGATGGATTCTTTATGTTTAATGTTAGATCTATTTGACATTTTGATTTTTTTTTTCTCCCCCCCCCCTTTTTTTTGGTACACCAATTTTTCTTCTTCTCATTGTTACTGTTGGATGATTGTTTATCTGTTTTTTCTGTTTGATATTTTATTCTTGTTGATAAAAGAAATTATGTTAACAAACAAGAAAAATGACTGAGAATAAAACTGTCCTTTTCTCCCCCTTGTTATATGGATGTGAAAATTGTGGGGTTCAAAGAAACAGAAAAGTAAGGTTGAATTCAGTGAGAGTGGATTACTTAATAGGATTACCAATTTGGGGTTGCAAGTGTCCAGATGACCATCTCTTTGCTGTTCTTGGTCATCTGTGCTTTTGCAGCCAACAACTCTAAATACTATATGTTGGTGGATGGGTTTCTGAATTTTTCAGCCCTAATCTTAAGAAGTGTGTGTATTCGATATAATTAAACAACCAAAGGGGGAAAAAGAAATGGGTGCTGAATAAATGTGGACTAAATGCAAAAGAGGGGTGGCAAATTAAATAAGTAAATAAGAGCAACAAATATAAAATAAGTATGGTAAAGAAGTTTGATCATATAAATAAAATGAGGACAGAATTGCTAAACAAATATATGAAGAAAGTGTGAATGGATTAAGTGGAAATGGAAGAGAAATGAAATCATAATTAAATAGAAAGCAACCCATACTACTAAAATATAATCAGTGAAGGAAAAAGAAATTGGGGGGGGGGAGGACTGAAAAATATTTTGGATTTACAAAACTAAGCAATAGACAATTTGACAATCAATGTTGAAACCAATGCTTTTATGGTTTTAGTGTTTATTTGTACACCACCCATAGTTGCTTTGTGAGGGAGATGGGCAGCCCCTAAATAAATAAATAAATAAATAAATAAATAAATAAATAAATAAATAAATAAATAAACAAACAAACAAACAAACAAACAAACAAACAAACAAACAAACAATAAATGTGATGAGATAGATAGTAGAGAAATACAAATCCATTTGAATGTTCAAGTCATTTGAGAAAAATCTATCCATATAAAAGTTTGAACTGATTCAGAAAATCAATCGGATTCAGTTTTAATGCCGAGGCTGATTTGGACTGGGTGGAACCCAATTTTATTTGAATAGATTTAGATTCTTAAATAAACACACATCTCCCGGAGTCAAGGTGTTAGTGGACTGATAGTCATTATTACCTCTTCAGGACATCTGATATTTCAACAGTGTATGGGGACTTCACATGTGACAAAAAACCCTGAAACAACACAGAGAAGATTGAGTTATTACTAAGTCTGTAACTGGACTTCAGGATTTAGGGGATATGGGGAAATAGCTGTTTTGGATAGGCTGCACCCCATCCCACCCATCCCTCATTAAGCATGGGTTTTTATCTGGGGTGGGGGGTGGGCTTCCAGCCACTTAGCATTAGTAGCGAGAATAGTTTTATTATTATTGGCTGGAAAACCAACCAGATCCTTGCCTGGAAGAGGGAAAATGGACTTCTGTGGCTAAATTCAAGGTTGGATTATAGTTATTTGATTGCAGATGACTTAGAGCTGCTGAGAGCTCATATGGTGAATGTATTGCTCAGTGGGAGGTAAAAGGAACTCCCCCACTGGCAGTTAAAAGGAAGAAACAGCTGCGATCACACATTGCTCCTAGAAGCATGAAGCCGAAAACACCAGCCTGAAGATGACGAATGAGACTTCGTCGAAACGTCGCCAAGACACTTCCAATTCTACGCGGGAGAAAACCTGAATAACCAAAGACGTACATAATGTATATATTACATATACTATATTACAAAACAATATATGTATATATTGTAATATTTATATATAATATAATTATTACACGCACACACAATCATATGTATCATTTAAAGATGTATGTGGTTTTAGGTAGATATGCCTATGGAGAGATGATTAGATTTTTCTTCAATATTTCCATCCAAAAAGAGGAATGTCAGCAGCAAAATGGGTGGACTTGGTTACAGTGGTGATGGGTACCCAGTTGGAAGAGTGAGGTTAACAACACATATTAATGAATAAAATATATTGCTAAGAATTGACATTAACTTGTAATCAGTCAAAATCAAAAGTTAAAATTCTAGACCCTCAACCTGTGGGCATTCAACCTGTTTACTTGACGTCAACAACTATGTCACAATAGGAATTATCACCACTGTAATAAAGCAGCCATTCAATTACTAAAGATTATTCTTTAGCTGATTTAAAAATAAAAATACAACAAAATAAGAATTATTACCATGCCCATAACAACTCCCAAATTGATACCAGGTCACAAGACAGAAATCCACTAGCCTTTTTAGATCCAAGGAATAAGCTTCACTTAGAATCTTTAAGGCATCATTTTCATATCTATTGCTCTAGGTGTTATTAGTCTTCTTGTGTTTATAATTTTCATTGTAATGATTTTTTTTTTTTTGCAAGTGACTTGAATCCCTGTGCTTAGGCCAGGGATGGGTTCTAATTTTTTTTACTACGGGTTATGTGGGCGTGGCTTATTTTGTGGGTGTGGCTTATTTTGTGGGCATGGCTTGATGGTCATGTGACAATTATTTAGGATTTAGCAGAAGTACTAGTCTACCAGGCTGTACCGATCTACCCATTTTTTTTTGCAGGCACTGATGTACTCATGTATTTTTGCAGGCATTGGTCTACTCATGTATTTTTGCAGGCACTGATCTACTCATGTATTTTTGCAAGCACTGATCTACTCATGTATTTTTGCAGGCACCAGTCTACTCATTTATTTTCTTTTAACACTGAGCAGCTGTAGGGCGGCCCTTTGAAGCTCCGCAGCAAGAGTTTAAACAGTTTTTTTCCCTCTAGCCATCAGCTGGGATTCAGGAGGCAGCAATAGATTGGGGGTGGGGCCAAATAAAAGGTAAGAATAACGTGGGGGTGGGGGGACAGGGGAAGGGTGGGGGAGTGTGGGCATGGGGGGGCAGAACCGGTTCGGTGACATCATATCATCACCACTATCGTTTCGGCAGAACTGGGCAGAACTGGGAGGAACCCACCACTGGCTTAGGTGCTCTTATCAATGTTGAGCTACTCATCATTCTTGTGTGTTGTGAATTCAATCTAATTCTTCACCAATAGTTTATAGATGCAAAATCCTCAGGGACCTCTGAGATAACAATAGCACACACCTCTGTTTAACATGTAAATAAAATTCTAAGGTTGCTCAATGGATGTTGTAATACTGCATGGAAAAATAACATTATTTGGGTTGCCTATATATAGTCCACTTTTCTACATGTTTACTCAAAGATCAATCACATGAGTACTTTCCATCTTCCACCATGTAAATATGCATGAGGTTGCAATTTGACTTGGATTTTAAAGCAGCAATAGAATTGTAAAATTGGGAATTGGCATTTATATTACTGGGTCTAATTCAGTGCAGAATCCAAATTTAGATGATCATCTAGCTAGCATCTGCTTGGACTCATTCCAGAAAGAGTTGCTCACCACCTTGTATTTGGTTTCATTGTTGAACTGCTTTTACCATTAGGATTTTTTTCACTAGCATTCAACGAGGATCTATCTTCCAAAAACATAATGGGGTAATGTTTTATGTTCTATAGGCAGAACAATACTTTTCATTCTTGCTTGGAAATAAATTTTAAATCTATGTCTTCTAAGGAAGCTTGCAGAAGTTTAGACTGCTATCTAAAAAATGAAATTCAATGTAGAGAAAAGAAAGGTTTTACAGTTAGGAAAACCAAATGTACAGGCACAGATTAAACCTGGCTCAATAGCAGTAACAGTGAGAGGGATCTTGAAGTCCTTGTGGACAATCACTTAAATGAGACAGCAGTGTACGGAAGCAGCCAAAAACAGAAGGATAGAATCAAGATCACATGAAGTATTAGTACCGCTTTATAAAACCTTAGTAAGACCACACATAGAATACTGCATCCAGTTTTGGTTCCCAAAATCTAAAAAAGATGTTGAGACTCTAGAAAGAATTCAGAGAAGAGTGACAAAGATTATTAGGGGTTGGAGGCTAAAACATATGAAGAAAGGTTGCAGGAATTGGCTAGTTTAGTGAAAAGAAGGACCAGAGGCAGCATAATAGCAGTGTTCCAATATTTGTGGGGCTGCCACAAAGAAGAGAGGTCAACCTATTCTCCAAACCACCTGAACGCAGGACAAAAAGCAATGAACGGAAACTAATCAAGGAGAGAAGCAACCTAGCTGCATCTACTATTTTGAAACTAGTGATTAGCACAGCAGCCCCCCTGTAATTTGATCTTTCTTGTGTGAATCACAAACGATTTCCAAATTATCTTACTTTTCCCAGATTCTCAAGCTATTTGTCTTGCCTGCAGTATAATATCTGACTCCAATTTGTCTGCAATATTTTAGTTTTTTCGTTGCCACCTTTCACAGCCTTTCATGCACCTCCCCTATCTTCTGGTTCCATCTGGTTTCTTCTCTGCTTCTGCCTTGACTCCCAATGGGTGAGCTTTTCATGGCAGCACTAATACTAGTAACACCCAAACTTTTCCAACTTTTAAAAAATGTTGCACAGTTGCATTTAAAACTTTATTTCCAGAAGAAGCTAACCTTGCCATTGAGCCATACTCAGCCTGCCTACCCAGCAAAACAAAATAATCAGAAGCTGATGGACATTTGATTTTTTTAGTATGATTTTACTTTTCAAACATGTGTGGAAGATATTTTTTAATAAATTAGACACTTTGTTCACAGTTTACCACAACATTTTTTGGCAGTATTTGAAGGCCGCTCTACTATCTTTTTCTTATTCCTACTAACCATGCCAAAAAAAAAAAAAAAAAAGGCACAGGATGGTTTTTTTAAAAAATGTTTCTGTGAACTACTTGATGTTACAAGGCTGAAACTTGGCTCAGTTAATGTTCTCTAAAAATATCACCATCTGTGATATTTTCTTCCTGCTTTGTCAAAAACTGAAGTATTCATGGATAGCTTTTTTCCCTTCCCTATAGCCTATGGTCAAATCTTTTATTAAACTGAATTTCAGGTCTCAAGATCAATTCCGATTGAATCTTCTTGCTGCTAAAAATTGGATAAAAGTTCAACATTCATATGTTCTTAGCAATTAATTGTAGTTTATACTGCTCTCTGTTTTTCCAAAGATAAGATTTTTTTCTAGATTTTTGGAGGCCCAAATGATGGACAGTTATGAGCATCTGTGCACTGTTGACATTGCCACATGGAGCTTAATGATATAGAGGTTTCATTCTAAAATTACTCTTTAAATTCATAGGTTTACCAAAAACAATTATAATAATTATAGTTATAACTTGATATTAATATAACAATTCTTTACAAGCAGATTCAGGTTCAGACAATTCCTTTCAAAAAGACTATGTTTGAATTTTGTATTGCAAAATGATATAATGTACAAACTTTGACAATCAGACAGAACTAAAAAAAATAATAATGGTTGCACTGGTGTGTACTTTAAGAGACAATTCAGAAAGCTAAAGCTATTCTGAAATGAGTAACCAGTTTGCCCTCTACACAGATCTTTCTTATCTAGGGCCATGGTGGCACAGTGGTTGGAATGCAGTACTGCAGGGCTAACTCACTGCTCACTCCAGGAGTTCAATTCTGAGTGGCTCAAGGTTGACTCAGCCTTGCATCCTTCCAAGGTATGTAAAATGAGGACCCAGATTGTTGGGAGCAATACGCTGACTCTGTAAAATTCTTAGAGAGGCCTGTAAAGCACTGTGAAGTGGTATATAAATCCAAGTGCTATTGCTATCAGCATTCCTTTTGGTGCACAGCTTTCCTTTCAATGTGTGTCATCCTCCCCGAAAGATTATTTGTTAACAGTTACACATTAGGAATCAAAACACCATCTCTCTCATACTCCCACTTTAATATCCTGCACAACTGAGCCCAGCTATTTCATTAGGCAAAAGGAAGATTGGGAATTAGGCACAAGATGGGACTGAAGAGACAAAAAGGAAAAAAAAATGAGGATCAGAAACTAAGAAATTACACTGAAAATGAATTTCTTTGCACATCATTAAAATGATAAAGGTAAGATATCATATATACTCATTTCCTTCCTTTATGGAGACACCACCACCACCCATTTACAAAGCAGTACATCGATTGCTCAAAATCAGGGGTGTCAAACTCACATCATCATGGTGGCATCACATGACATATCAGGACTTTCCCCCCCCTTTGCTAAACCAGATGCCGCTACTGCTTTGCCTGATCCGGATAGAACCAACTGAATACCACCACTACAACAGAGGGTAGTGCATCTATTGCAAGCAAAGAAAGCTTCTATCTTCATCTGTCTGCAGCCCAGTGGTGGGATTCAAGTAATTTAACAACTGGTTCTCTGCCCTAATGATTTCTTCAAACAACCAGTTTGCCAAACTGCTCAGAAAGTTAACAACTGGTTCTCCCGAAGTGGTGCAAACTGGCTGAATCCCACCACTGCTGTAGCCCAATACCTTAACTATGATTACAGTGCTAAGACAACTGAGCATATATTCCTGGTTTTGTTGGCATATGTTGGCAGCTTTATTGCTAGCAAAGCATGGTAAAATCAGGCTGCTTTGGAAATGCATTTATGTGTCCCCTCCAATCAAACTCAGGGCAATGAGAAAAGAGTTTCCTTGCCCTTAGTGACACAGAATCTGACTGTGATTGGCTGTGCAATGATGCTCTTGAGTTAGAAAGTAATTTCATTGTCTTCATTGTTTGAATGGTGAAAGAGAGACATGATTTGGTGTTTCTTACATTTTCTTGAAAAGAAAAAAATCCTGAAGGAAAAGCTTGCTCCCTTTTGCCTCATCCCTCTCAATAATGTCTTTTATTCACAATTAAATCTCAGCGCTCTTAAAAATAATCACATAGGCAGTGTTAAGTAATAATCACATGGATCATATTGATATGGACAGAATGCTGAAAACCTCTCCCATTTCTGTTTCATCTTGGCTGTAGGGCAGAATATAAACAGGCAAGCAGAGGGTGGATGAAATGCCTTTAGATCAACAAAGGATATAAATACATATAAACCAAAGAAGAAGAATCATAAGCATCAGATTTAGTAATATGAGCCCAGTCCCTGAAACAAAAGGCCTTCCCACACCCCAGAGAATTTTTGATCATTGGCCAAGATTGAATCTCTGAACTTTCATATTATGATTTACAGCTCTGACCTTCTCTGCATTGGTGGCAAGAAAGAACCATACAGTAATATCCATTTTCTTCCATCATTTCAGAGTGCTTTTTTTTTTTTCCTGTTTCTTATTTCTCAATTTCTTCTATTCCTATTATCTGTGTCTGCCATTCATTCAGGATGCTTTATGCTTTCCATTCAGGGCTGCCTCAACTGACCATTTCTTTATGTCAGGTGAGATACAATTATTACTCCTTTATTCCAATATTTGGCTTTTCCTTCTGTGTACTATTTTAACTGACTGACACTGACCGGTTTTTCTTGCTTATCAGTATTGTACGTCTGCCCTTGGGGAGCCAGGCTTTCAGGCCCTTCATTGGCACAGTTTTATATTGTCCTTCTTTCTCCTAACTCATTTCTTCATGCCACTGTGTATCTTATCTGTCCTTCCACAGGTCCTGCATTGGTGTCTCTGGATACAATTAGAAGCTCAGAAAGACCCAGACAGATGGAACTATTGTGTCCTGGAGTTACCGTATCTCTTTTTGCTATCCTGATCAATTAGGCAGATGGAAAGAATTCCTTTCCCCAGACTATTGAAATGATAATAGAGATGTAAATCAAAGCGCTATGATTGGGCAGCATCTACTATGGCATGAATAGCAGCAAATAATGGAGTCCTCTGCTACCTATCAATCTAGAAAAGACTGTAAGGAACTGGAAAAAGCACTCTACTCATATGCATACTCTTCACATGCACTCACGGTGTTCATATGTAATCTGTGGCAGGGTTAAGAAGCTAGTTTGGCACTAGGGAGATCTAGTTCCAAGTCCATCCTCAGCCATAGAAGCGCAATGGGTAACTTTGTTCCAATCAATATATCTTAGTCAAACATAACTCACAAGATTGTTGTTGTGGGGAAAAATAAGAAAGGAGGACTATATCCACTGACTGATATTCCCCCCCCCCTCAAACTTATATAGGAAAAAAAGGGAAGGGAAGAAGGAAGGAAGGAATTAACAAGGAAGAAAGAACCCCCATGTAACTTCCTCTCACACAAGCTCCCCTCACAGAAGGTCCCCTGACGTGTGCCTTCCCCCTGCATGCCTTTCCTGACTGACATCATCCCCATATATCTTCCCTGACCCACACAACACCTCTTGCACACTCCAATGCACATTTTCTGATCTATGCTGCATATCATGTACCTCCCTTCTTGGGCACCCCCAAACACCATCCCTGACCAGAGTAATACCTCTCACACACCCTTGTGACCTTATGCAATCTTCTTTGACTTGTGCCATCCACCCAGTACATCCTACCAGGTTCACACAGCACCTCTTACACACTCCTGGGCACTCTTCTCGACCTATGCAACCCATCCATTCATCCTCCCCAATTTATATGGCATCTCGGGCGCACAATCACACACTCTTCCCTGCATGGCAACTTGCAAATTTTCCACAACCAAAATAAATGGGAAACCAGTGGGAATTCAAGGGAGGGAGGGAAGAAGGAAGGAAGATAATGAGAATAAGGCCAATGCTGAAAGTTCTTAGGTGTTATAAATCTCTCTGTGTTACTGAAAATGAGTTCAGAAATAAAGCACTTGTTCCCCACTAAAGAAAACGATAATGCAGATAATTCTTCATCTCCTACCAAATTTTATTTTGGAAAGAGTAGGGGGAAAGGGGAATTCTCACAAAATACAGGTAGCCCTTGAGTTACGACCACAATTGAGCCCAAAATTTATGTTGCTAACGAAAACATTTGTTAAGTGAGTTTCTCCCATTTTATTTTCCTTGTCTCAGTTGTTAAGTGAATAATTGCATTTGTTAAAGTTAGTAACATGGTTGTTAAATGGATCTGGAATCCCCCATTGACTTTGTTGGTCAGAAGGTCGCAAAAGGGGATCACATGACCCCAGGACACTGCAACCGTTGTAAATATGAACCAGTTGCCAAGCGTCTGAATTTTGATCATGTGACCATGGGATGCCACAACAGTCATGTGGAAAAAGTCCCTTTTTTCATTGCTGCTGTAACTTTGACTGATCACTAAATGAACTGTTGTAAGTCGAGGACTACCTGTACAGGGACTATAAAATGGGGCAGTTACAAATTGGCAATTAGCACAGATCTGTCATCATGCATACAGTAGATCCATTACCAACTTTTCTCCCCCAACAAATCACAAATGTAACTATACCACTCTCCCTCCATGCCCCAAATGCTGTTTGCTTTTTTCATTTTTTATCCAAATTAGCTCTTAGCAATGCTGCCCATGCTAGAAAAAAAAAAGAGAAGCAACCTAAATATACATTATGCCTCCAGCAGCTTTGCAAAAAAATAACATTACTTCTCTAGATTGCATCCTTGGTAGCTGATCTGCTGTAAATGATATTTGAAAGTCCCTGGCATTATTTGTTCTTAAGTATGATTGATTGATTATTCTTTATTATTGGATGCCGTTCTATTTCTCCTTCTGACTGAAATTTCTGTTCTCTTTCTACATTTGCAGTATAAATGGACATTACGCCTTAGGCCCTTTGCAATCATTTCCCTTGCCTCCTTCTTCCTTTTTTGCTTTTGTCTTAAGCCTGTGCATTTTCAGAAGGTTCTTTTTTTTTCCTGAACAAAAATATAAAGGATGTTTTCTCTTGCTGCTTCTCTCGCTCACTTGCTTACTTTCTCATCACTGGATGTGAATATGATATTTTGCTGTCATTTTCTTCCTCTTGAACATTCTGTCTTTTAGAGTGAGTTTGTTCCATGAACTAAATCTTAACTGACTCACAAAAGCTTTAGATCTTGCAGACACTGTTGGTTTCTGCTGACTAATGGAACTACACCACCATCAAAACCTAAGGCTATGTAGATGAGGAAGGAAGGAAGGAAGGAAGGAAGGAAGGAAGGAAGGAAGGAAGGAAGGAAGGAAGGATGGACAATGAATTTGTCATCTGTTTTAAGGTTACCTTAAATTCTTGATCTGAAATAAATCATCCTTCACATAAAAAGTTTTGATTTGCTTTCAGAAATCAACAATCCAAACAGTATATCTAGTTAAATTGTTGCCTAATGTCACTTAAGCAAAGTGGGGTCTCTCGGTGGCCTCCCAAATGTCCTTTCTTGGCAATCACCAGTAAATTATGTGAATTTGCATCAGTCTGAAAATATAGACTCATTTGATTCAATAAAAATTCTTACACCTATTTTTCAGACATCTTTATATATGTATTAATTACATCCATTTTATTTAACAACTCTCTTCATTGTAATCTCTGAATATACCAGCTCTTAACCTTCTGCTCTCCACTTCATGCTTTGTGTTTTTACATGAATAGAAAAGGAACTTTTCTAATAATAGAGGGCAAGTTGGAGAAAACAAATCAAATATCTGAAGTGACTTTTCTTACTGAATGAGGCTTCTAAACATCTCTGCCCTACCTTATGAACCTCATGTTTTGTTTTATTTCTTGATATTTGGTAAGAACAACAACTTGAAAATCTCACCATCTACACAAGAATGTGCAGAGTGACTGACAGCAAACTTTGAAATAGGTGAAGCTCATGAAGCAGAACAAAATAAATAGAGCCACTCCATCTCCCTTGGCACTCAATCACATGGACAAAATCTCAGCACAGAGGAATATGTTTGGATTGACTTTGGGCTTATGCTTTTTGTTTTGACACAACATATGTACATTATTTGGTTCAGAAAATGAAGTTCTTACTGTACATTTTCTGCCTGATACTCAGAGGTGAGTTTCACATAATTTAACAACCAGTTTACCCAGAATTGAATGTGAGCACGTGTGCGCCTTGTGCACATGCACGCTGCATCAAAAACACGGCAATTGTAGAGGACAGAATAGTTTCACTCACATACGCGCCTTGCACACATGCGTACTATGCTTGAATAAGATGGGATAGTGCAGGGGTGGGTGGGTGGGTGGACCCAGCCGCTGGCCGTAACTACCGGTTCGCCCAAACTGGTCCACAGGGGCGGCTGAATCCCACCCCTGCTGATACTATCCAGTTATCAAAGCGTGAGAGGGAGAATCTTCTGTTGTATTCATTCTTCGTGTTGTAGGTGTAAGCTTTAGACACAATTACATGATATATTCAGGCACAGTCTTCCATACAGCAGTAACAAACCTGATTACCGTATTTTCCGGCGTATAAGATGACTGGGCGTATAAGACGACTCCCGACTTTTCCTGTTAAAATATAGGGTTTGGGCTATACTCGCTGTATAAGACTACCCTTCCAACGCACACCAAATAAAAATTAAAAAACATCAACTGGCTCACCCACAATGTAAAAGCAGCTGTGCTAGACCCAAAATGGCCCCTACAACAAGCAGGAACCTCACACAGCCACAAAAAGCCCAAAAAAACAACTTTCACACTTTACACACACACAACACAACACAACTGGCTCACCCACAATGTAAAAGCAGCTGTGCTAGACCCAAAATGGCCCCTGCAACAAGCAGGAACCTCACACAGCCACAAAAAGCCAAAAAACAACAACAACAACAACTTTCACACTTTACACACACAAAATTCCACATACAGCTTTGTGAGATTTTTCGTGTTTGTGTAGTTAGAGTGAAACACTACAGAAACACACTAAATCTCAGAAAGCTGTACAAATATTATTTTATTTTATTTTTATTTTTATATGAAAACTAAATTTAAAACTTCCTAAACTTTAAATGGCTAGGTCTAAAAAAGAACAACTAAAAAAAACCCCAATTAACTTTTTTTTTAAAGCTCCCAAAGGGGAAAAAAACTTACCCAATAGAACAGGGATCTCCAACCTTGGCAACTTTAAGACTTGTAGACTTCAACTCCCAGAATTCCTCAGCCAGCTTTGTTTTGCTGGCTGAGGAATTCTGGGAGTTGAAGTCCACAACTCCCTGCCTGCTTGATTGCAGGCAGGGAGAGGCTTGCTGATAGAATGGATTCAGGCAAGCAAAGCAAGGCAGGCATTGCGACTAGCAGCTAAGGTAAGCAAGCTGGAGGGGGAAAACTTTTTTTACAAAACTTTTACATGGCTCTGGCGATCCCAGCTGCATTGCCTGATTAGCAGGCAAAGCTGGGATCGTCAGAGCTTGGATCGCCAGAGCCATTTAAGCCTCGTCAGAGCCTTTCGGGCTGGTCTGCCTGGTTACAGGAGAATGACACCCGGCGTATAAGACGACCCCCGACTTTTGAGAAGATTTTCATGTGTTAAAAAGTCATCTTATACGCTGGAAAATACAGTAATTTCCAAAAGATATATGAAAAAAAATTGTGCATGACTTTTCTTTTTTTACATATTGTGAAGGGAAATGGGATTTCTTCATCTTTCTTTTTGATGATCTGAAGTAATGTCACTCAGTGAGAAATCTGTCCCAATTACAGAAGGATCAATGAAGGCATTTTGTAGATAAGTTCCTTTAAAATGTGTATTCTTTCTTTCTTTCTTTCTTTCTTTCTTTCTTTCTTTCTTTCTTTCTTTCTTTCTTTCTTTCTTTCTTTTTTGAAAAAAGAAAAACTGGAGAGGAGTCATGGCTCTTTTACTTTTAGACAGAATTATTCATTTGCAAAAGATTGTTTTCCTGTCACAGCATTGTGACTGGAGAGCTCTTGTTAAACAATTCTTTGTGATTAGAAGGTAGTTATCAATTGCTCCCCACCAATCTTCTCCCTCTCAGCCCCCATCCCTAGCATTGTAGAGAAAAATGGAAAGCATGAAAAACAAACCTTTTTTTTTCAGATGCAGAATCTTTTCACTAGATTTCAAATGTTGAATCATATAAAACAAAAAGTCGTGTGGTGATTTTAATTCAGTTTCAGTTACTTCAGATGAAAATACTTCAGTGATTCCTAGAACTGGCCCAAAGTACTCTGAATTGATTTTGGATTTGACCTATTGGTGCCTTCCATTTTAATCTGTTAATGTCTGAGGTCAGTAGGAGAAATTTCCAATGAATTTCAGTAGAATGTTTGACTGCATTAAGAGGCAATTAATACATAGTTATATACTGCCTTTCTATAATGCTGTCATATACTGGGATACATAATGCAAACTTAAAATGGAACGATAAGGGGGAAAAATAAAAATAGAAAATTCATGTACCAGTACTTTCTTGCTAGGCTTCAGAATGTGGAATTGCATAAAAAAAGTCTTGTGTCATTTTAATTCACTTTTAGCTGACATGGAATCTGGAGGAATCCATAGTTGAGTGGAGAAACCAACAGGAAATTGAGGAAATTGGTTACAACTGATGAACAGACGCTTATTATCTTCCCTCTTCAGAAGCACCCAATTGCCGCATTTTCCAGTTTGACGATGTGGTGAGATTGGATGCAAGGAGCGGGGCTCCATGAACTCACACTGAATCCTCCTTGTTGGGGGGGGGGTCTCTCAAGAGGCTAAAGTCACCCTGTAGGGGTGACAAAGAAAGGATGGGCCCCCTGCAGGTCGCGGAGAGTGGTGGCTCTCTAGCTGGACCCAGGGATTCCCTTCCATCCAACAACAAAGAGGATTATGGCTGCCATGAAGTTGGAGCAGCCAAAAAACAAAGAATGTGCTGGAGTGGTGTAGATGAACAATGATTGGAAGTGGGTGAGGTGATTTTTTTTTTTACCTAGAACCTAATTCCAAAGAAAATAAACCCTGGAAAAGAGACTCTTTGAAATGCTTGTCAAAGTGGTAAAAAATTACAGAGAGAAAAATTATGAACCACAAAGAAAAGGAACTAAAGGGAGAGCACAAAATCTTTAAAATATAGAAAGGTTGGATTTTTAAACTTTATTGATAAGGCATTTTAAAATGCTGGAATTATTTGTCTGAATATTGACTATTTATTTGCAAAAAAATGAAATAAATATTTGTCAGATTTTGTGCAACATTGAAATTTAAACTGAGGGCACCATCTACTGTGAATGAAATATATACTAAACCTTGGGAAGTACTGAAAAGACAAAAGGAAAAAAAAGTGGGAATAAATAACCCCTGGAGGATTGCTGTGCTATCTACTGTTCTATATCTGCCTACTTCATGGTTATCAGAGGTTTAACTGTGAGATTATGGAAGACATCTAAAGAAAATGACTTTTAAATGCCAGGATCTATGACAGAATTTACAGAGTGGATTTAAGGGAGAGGTGGGTAAGCAGTGGGCTGCTGCCAGTTCGCACCGGTTCACGTGAACTGGTAGTTAAGATTCTGTGCAGTTTGGCGAACTGACAAATCCCACCACTGGCTGGCCCCGTCCCTACTTTTTTTTTGGCCTGTTTGAAAATGGCTCCAAAAATGGCCCAAGCACCGGTTGAAAGTGGCATGAAAAACTGCCTAAAATAGTCCCCCAAATGACCTGAAAATGGCCTGAAGAACAGCCCAAAAACTGCCTGAAAATGGCCTGAAAACAACCCCAAAATAGTCTGAAAATGGACCAAAAAATGGCCTGAAAATGCCCAAAAAATGCCCCCAAAACAGGCCAAAAAACAGGCAGGGGCAGGGTCAGCCAGTGGTGGGATTAGCCCCAACCGGCTGAATCCTACCTCTACCTCTGAGGTGAGTGGCCAGGAGGCGGGGCTGGGTGTGATGAGTGACATCAACCACCCAGTCACATGACCCAGCCAGAGAACCCAGCCAGAGAACTGTTAAGTTATTCAAGTCCCACCACTGACTTAAGGAGACATTTGGAAATCTTCCTGGATTACCTAAATGGAATTAATTGACTAACTGTGGGACACAAAGAACTATAACTATTGCATTCCCCTGAGGAGCAAAGCTAGGATTGAGCAAACTGTTTCTAAACTGGCTTTCTGAGGTCATAGACAATTGTGACTTTGGGGCGGTGACAGACTATTGATCAATATTTGGACCTATTAAAATAAGACAAGATGTTGCATCAGGGGGAGATGAATTCTCTCAAATAGAAGCTGAGAGGCAGCCAAACCTCTGGAGGAAAAGACCTTGCTATCTCACCTATGAGATCCAGTGAAGTAAAATAAGGGTAGATACCATTCTATTTGGGAAGAAGCTAAATGGCCATTGGTCTAGAAGGCTTTCTTGTTCCATTTATATCTCCTTTATCTCTTTGTTCTTTCATGGTTTAGTGGCTTAGTGGGAAAATGTAACAGAGGGAAAAGGACTCAAGAAAAATCCCCTAAATTCAAACACCTCAAGTTCTTTCTTTTTCCCTCCACAACTTTTCTTCTATCCCCTTCTCTTCCACTTCCCCAATGTCTTTGCAGCTCCAGGAATGGTAGTCTTGGCCTTTAATTGCTACCATTATTTCATGACCTTGTCAGTCAGCTAAATCATGAGAATCTGTAACGCCTTCAGATGAAGCAATTCTTGAAGTAAGTCATGTGTGACATTTGATCATCTTTACTATGATGTTTAATTTTAAAAAGAGGGACAGTTGCCAGGATACCTTAGGCTAGCTAACAGATACCTCCGTAGAGAGTTTTTTTCCCTTTCTTCCTCCGTCATGCCCTTTCCAAATACATACCTAAAATGTGGTATTTAAAGATATCATCTTCATCTTTTCTCTATTAGATTTTCAATCTAAGGGCAAGCAAGTAATATCTTGCTGGTAAAATCCCATAAATTTGATCTTGAAGTCTGGAACATCTGGAAATATATGGCTCTGGCAAGTATAGCTACCTCTGGAAGATGATGATGATATCCTTCTCTGTTAGAGTATGTGGCTTTTTAAATGTGGCTATGATAGTTTATCTGTTGAACCTTTTTGATACAAATTGATGATAGATTTCTATAGGTTCATTTTCAGTTACAATACATCCTGTTCACTGTACATTTAGAAAACAAAACAATAAAAGAGGACTGGATTTGCTGGGCCAGTAGAAATGTACTGAATATATGTAGATTTTTTTTTAAAAAAACCTTCATTACACATTTATTGCTTAAAATGAAAACAATTTGCAGATGTGCAAACACCACCTGGGAAATTCTCTGAAATTAGAGGGGAGCTAAAATGGGGGATCAGACTTCATTTCTTCTTATGTGGCAGTCATCACCTTTATCATTTAATCCCTGATTTTGTTCAATTTCTTCTCCATTCATTTAGTTGGCCAAATAGTGATGTTCTTGGAAAACCAGTTAAATTTCAAAAGAATTGCTGACCTGTTTAATATTCTCCTTTGATTCTGACACAAGATACAGATTTCTGTGGCTGAGAATTTGAGTGACTCATGTGCCTGGCTCACTGGATACTACGTTTAGAAACTATATTTCTAAAACTTGAGAGAGGCATTTCACAGCAATGTTCTCCTTATTATTTCATAGCAAGTTTTGGGACTATTGCAGTCATCCTCTGTTTCTCAACAAGCATGTCCACACACTTAGCAACTCTATTTAAGATTATTGCTTGAGTCAGACAAGCTAAAAAGAAGCCACACATCCCTTTGCTTCCCTGGAGTTTAACAGAAAAATTTCAGAATTTGCAATTATTTCTATATCTTCAGTTGGCCTAATGCCACAATAGCCTAATATAAATTTCATCTCTTCTGGAGTTGTTCAAACACTTACTATAGAAATTTTTACTATAATATGAAGGATGAAAAGAATTTAGAATTCTTTGGTACTCCGCTATCATTATTGCAATGCTTTTCATTTATAAAATATTTAAGCAGCGGTTCTCAACCTGGGGGTCGCGACCCCTTTGGGGGTCGAACGGCCATTTCACAAGGGTCGCCAAAGCCCTCTCTCGCCCCCCCATGCCTTCACTCACCCTCATCCTCTGTTGGATCGCCAGTCGCCGTTCGCTTATCCCGCCCACTCCCAATCTATTGCTGCCTCCTGAGTCCCAGCTGATGGCTAGAGGGAAAAAAACTGTTTAAATTCTTGCCGCAGGGCTTCAAAGGGCCGTCCTACAGCTGATCAGTGTTAAAAGAAAACAAATGAATAGACCGGTGCCTGCAAAAATAGAAAAAACAGCCCCTTTCAGCTTCAGCATAGGTTAATTACCATAAATTGATTTGATCAGCCTCCCCACTCTCAGCTGATTTGCTCTCAGGTGTTTTGCGCAGGGATCTGTTCTGTTGCTAGCTGCAAAGAGTTCCTGGAGCAGATTTTTTTCCCCCTAGCTATGCTGAAAAACGAAACTGAAAGTAAAGCAGGGTCTTTGCTGCAATGTGACAAAATGAGGAGAGAGAGATTTCTTTTTCTTTTTCTTTTTCCTCACCAAAAAAGGTAGGTGCAAAACTGCAAACAATGGGAAATTTAGGGCAAAAGAGGAGGTTCAAAATTTTAAAACACAAAAGAAAAAAAGCTCTATTTAACTAGGGAATTGTAATAATTGAGATACTATTAATTGTATATTGTGTTGAAAGCAGAAATGGTTAAGTTGTGGTTTGGAGGAATATATGGGGGAAATTATTTGGTTTATTATTATTGGTAAATATAATTAATGGATTTGTAAGAAATTGGATTGCATGGAAATAATTGGAATATTCATGTTCATATTGATTAATATACAAAAAAGATAGTTATATAACTAATTGATTTATATTAAAATGTTGAATTTGTATTAAACAACTGCATTACATAATTACATAATTAACCAATGTGAGGATGGATATAAAAATAGATGACAATGCGAAGGGGTATAATATAGAATAGAAGGGAAAAATTGAATTTGATTAAGATTAGAGATGAGGATGAAGGGTAATATTGGTTTTTTAAAAAAATAGATGAGGAATAAATATGGCAAAAAGGAAATATAGAAATTGTAAATTTAATTGAGATGACTAAACACTGTTTAAATTTGTGAACTGGCCAAATACTCTGTTCAAAGAAAATACGTTGTATGTTTGTATGTGTGTTTCTAGTTATTGCTATTTATTCATATTTGTTCTCTTTTATTCTTTAAAGTTTAACAATTCGTTCTTTATCTTAATATCTTTATATTTGTTTGGGGTTGGTTTTCTTCCCTTTCATCTTTTTCATTGTACAGCAATCTTTCTCCTCAAACCTACCACCTCTCTCTTTTCTTTCCTTCTTACTTTCTCTTCCTCCCCTCTTCTTCTCCTCCCTACTTCCTCTTCCTTTCTCCTTCTCCTCCTCTCTTCTTCCTTCTCTTACCCTCACTCCTACTCTAATTTCCCTTCCCTTCCTTCATCCATCTCTATTGCTGTATCCTTTTATGCATATGGACTACTCAGAGGGCTGAAAAAGTTATTTTTGACTGGTCCTCGCACTTTTGACCAGTCCTCGAATTTACGACTGTCCTCACATTTTACATTTTTTGCCCTATCTTATCACCATGGTGAAGAGAAGCAGTTGTGAAATGAGTGACATGGTTGTTAAGAATGCTGCACAGGCATAAATGTGAGGATGGTCATAAGTGTGAGGACCAGTCAAAAGTGCGAGGACCTGTCAGAAATGACATTTTTCAGCCCTCTGAGTAGTCCCTATACACATAGCCATGGCCACCCGGTCTCATGACCAGCTAGCCACGCCCACCAGTCACATGACCTCCAAGCCACGCCCACAAAATAAGCCACGCCCACAGAACTGGTAGTAAAAAAAATTTAGAACCCACCCCTGGTTGGGGGTCACCACGACATGAGGAACTGTATTAAAGGGTCGCGGCATTAGGAAGGTTGAGAACCACTGATTTACAGTGTATTTTGCTGTCCCTCCACTTTTGAATCTGATATGGTAGAAAGCAAAAATATTTCATTTAAAGGAAGCCATTGGACTTTAGCTTTTTGTTGTACATTCTTTTTCCAGTAAGGCAATTCCGGGTTTTCGGAAATTTAAAGGGAGCATCTGAAGTCACTTGTACATTTGTTGTGTTTATTACTTTCATGGCTGTATGCTGTGATTAGTGCTATCTTTATTTATTTATTTATTTATTTATTTATTTATTTATTTATTTATTTATTTATTTGATTTTTATACCACCCTTCTCCAACAGGACTCAGGGCGGTGAACAGTCGAGATAAAACTTCTTGAATACACAGGAAAATCTGGGTAGAAATATATTAAGTATTTATACTTCTTATAAATGTTTTTTTTTTAAAGTCATCAAACCTGTGAATTCATGCCTTCTTTTTTGAAACACATGCCTCACACTCACCCTAAAATTTAAAGATGAGTGGAAAGAGAAATAACTCCATATAGTAAAATTAACATGTTGGGCAGATATGGGGAAGGACTTGATTAACATTCCCACATATATATCTATGGAGATTCTCAGTCATCCAGGTCATGGTTGTCCCAAAGGTGCTTTTTTAAGAGGCAATTGGACTTTCTGGGTTTTCTTTGAAGACATTTCACTTTTTATCCAAGAAGCTTCTTCAGCTCTGCATAGCTAAATATCTATGGAGATTCTCAGTCATCCAGGTCATGGTTGTCCCAAAGGTGCCAGTTGCCTCTTGAAAAAGCCCCTTTGGGATTCCCACATATATTTCTTTTGGGGGAAGAAACTGAGTTCTATTTAATATTCACAGTGAATTTTGCTGTTCCTCCACTAAAGAATTCCATTTTGAATCGGATATAATTCACCATCTTCTTGTCTGGTAGAAAGCAAAAACATTTCGTTTAAAGGAAGCCATTGGATTTTAATCTTTTGTCGTACATCTTCTTTCCAATAAAGGATTCAATGGGATTATTTTAGTCTGTGAATAATTTTAATATACTCGACTTGTTCCTAATTGGTTTTCATGATTTAAAGGGAGCATCTGAAGTCATTTGTACATTTGTAGTGTTTATCACTTTCATGGCTGTGTGTGTTGTGTTTAGTGCTATCTTCTTGAATGCACAGGAAGAACTGTGTAGAAATGTGTTAAGTACCTTTACTGCACAGTAAGCTAAATTATCATCTGTTTACAACCCCTATGATTCCCAGTTAGTTCTGCCAATCACTCTGATTCATCTAAGTATAAAACTTTAGTGAAATGATTCTCTAACAATTATTAAACTGCAATTATTTTATTCAAGGATGAAATGTTAACAATTAACTTTTAAGGGACACTGGTGTCCATCCTGCTTCCCAGATTTTTCTGGAGCTTCTTCACCTTCCAAAAGAAATGTACTATATGTACCGCCCTGATTTCACTTGAACATTTCTGGTTCAGATATTATTGTTGGATTCTTCCTCCCTTTCCCTTCCCTTCCTTTCCTTTATTTCCCTTCCTCCTTTATTACGGAGAACTAGATTGGTGGGATTTGGTTCCATTTGTTTAATAAATTAATTAGCAATGAGAACAGCAACAACATAATATTCCTTGGGCAAATCTAAATGTAATTTTGAAGCTCATCTAAAGGTATATTGCAGAGGATAGCAATTACCAGAGCAATAGAAAGAATTCCACAGGTTTCAGTATATTGTTTTAATACTTGCAATTACCAGGTGAAATTAACTCAGCATTTCAAAGACTTTCTAGTCATATCTTTCAAAGTAAATTGAAAAGAACATAATAGCTGACATTTAGCACAATATTTTCTCTGTTTGAGTGGGCACATTAGAAAACACTGAATATATATAGACTTAAGCATAGTGTTTAATCCAAGAAATATGAACATTTCTCTTTTTCATTGTTTTAGAGCATATTAGTAGGCCTCTCAATATGTCACTTATTCTACTCTTTGATTTTGCATTGCCCCATGGTACCATCCCAACAAAGATATATGTTGTGATTTCTGTATCTTGATTCATGCCTTTTGGTTGCAGAGATATTTATACAAACATAGATTATGATATGTGGTACCATGAGATCATGGGTCATCTTGACTCAAAAGATTTAAAAAAAAAAATAGTTTGAGAGTCTTTGAGATGTGAAACTCCTTTGTGTGTTTTCCTTACTTATATGTTTTATTTGGTCTGATTTAGTTCAGTTTCCAAAGCCTAGTCTATCAAACTTCTCCCATTATTCTACAATTTCAAAAAATAAAAAATAAAAATGGTAGCAAGACATGCAATGTAAAATTATGACAAATATGCCATCTGAAGTAAGTAAGTAAGTAAGCTTTTATTGCGGTCAGAGACCAAATTAAAATACACATAGAAGGGGAGTATATTTTACAAATATAAATAGATCATGTGACAGTACACCATCTACTGCCTCAGATACAATCTGTACTATCAGTACTAGTGATCCTCTGCCGTAGGGGTTACCCGTCTCTTCCCCCGTTTTTTTTCAGCCATGACTGCAGCAAAAAATTTTGCCACCTTTGGAGTTATATTGGGGTCTGTGTCCTAGAGTAGGAAATAAAGGCTGAACAGATCAGGTGAACCAGGGAATCTCTGGAAAATAGGAGAAATGAATCTTGATCTTATGTCTCGGTAGCGGGGACATACGAATGTAATGTGGAACAGAGAGTCCGGGGATCGGCCATCTGAAATATCCGTGTGTTCTGATCTGCATACTATCAAAGAAGTGTGATTTAGGCCAGTGTAGACCAAAAAAAATTTTTTTTTCTAGTATCTTTATTCCCAAGGCCATTAAGAGCAGCACATAGAATATATAAAATATATAACAGTACCTTGAGCAAGACAGTATTTGAAATGGGGGTGTTGTTTGAGGTAGATATAGAAATCTCTCACTAGCATAACAAACCGCATATACAAGTCAATGTCCAATCTAATTTTTAGGTTGTGCCATTATATTACACTGATTTAGAATATTTTGATTGATACATGTAGTCCTCTACTTACAACAGTTCATTTAGGGACCATTCAAAGTTACAATGGCACTGAAAAAAAAGTGACTTATGACCTTTTTGCATAATTATGACCGTTATAATATACTCATGGAGACATAATCAAAATTCAGATGCTTGGCAACTGGCTCATATTTATGATAGTTGCAGTGTCTCAGGGTCATGTAATCCCTTTGTGACCTTCCGATAAGCAAAGTCAATGGGGAAGCCAGATTCACTTAACAGCTGTGTTACTAATTTAACAACTGTAGCCGTTCACTTAATAACTGTGACAAGAAAGGTCATAACATGGGGGCAAACTCACTTAACAAATGTCTCACTTAGCAACAGAAACTTTGAGCTCGATTGTGGTCATACATTGAGGACTACCTGTACATGCAAGACACAGAAGAATGAGGAAAAATTGTTTTCAGGTTTTTCTAAAGTTTCTTCTTTAATTTCAAAAGAGAAGGAGAGACTCAGAGGACATGGTACTGAAACAGAAAGAAACCCATTCAAGTCAAGGTAAATGCATCCCACTGTGGTTAATATTAGTGGTACTTACAGAAGATTTTCACAATGATATCTGGCTACAAAACATATTGTAGAAAAACTAACCTCCCCGGTAGGACAAATTTTACTGACCGGATTCCCATCTTTTTGTTTAGTGTTGATTTATTCTAAAACACGCTCTAGTGTACTTTGAAATTCAGTTGATTTTTTTTTTTTTCTCAGATTGGGATATAATTACTTGAAGGTAATTTGAATTCATCACCACTAGAACCATGGAAAATTAGATAAGAACCATTTCAGGTTAAGCATTTGCTGCTGTGTTTCATGGGAAGAGTCAGCCTTTAATTCATCTCAAATTCTGGATGAGTTCCTGTAACAAAATCTACCCAAATCTTCCCTCTGGCAAAGTCTGCCTTTGTTTCCAGAGCAGCTGACAATGTTGCTAGGTATTTTTTGTTGCTCACACAAGCATTTGCTTGGCCTTGCGGATGTTTTTAGCTCCAATTCAGAGAATGTGTGTGAAGAGATAGAGCAGTTCACTTTCCTATTTCGGGGTAAAATATATTATATTATCTGATAAAGGAAATGGATGGAAGGAAAAGAACTTTGATCGGCCCAGTTGATCAAAGACCCATAAATTACAAGCTCCATATAAATATTCCCACAGGCAGGGATGGGAAAAGAATCAAATGGCTTTTCATCTTAGTCTTCATCTCTACTGGTTTTATTTTTTTAGTTTTAGAAGCTTTGTTCATCTTTAATGATTAGGGTACAGGAGAACAAAAGAAAGGCTGTGTGCCAATTCTTATAAATGGTTTTTTTAAAAAAATCATCAAACCTGTGAATTCAAGGCCTTCCATTTTGAAACATATACCTCACACTCACCTTAAGATTTACAGATGAGTGGAAAGAGAAATAACTTTGTATAGTAAAATTAACATGTTGAATTCAGGGGTGGGCTGCTGGGGGTTAACAGGGGTTCGGGAGAACCTCTAGCTAAAATTCCATGCAGTTTGGAGAACTCCCAAATCCCACTCCTGGCTGGCCCTGCCCATCCCTCCCTTCCCAGGAGTCCCCACGCGGCCCATTTTGGATGCAGGTAAGTGCAAGGCATGCATGGAGGCTTGGGGAGGGCGAAAAACAGGCCTACCGGAAATTCAGGCCTGTTTCTGGCCTCCAGACTTCTGGAGCCTGGGGAGGCTGTTTTCACCCTCCCGGAAGTTCAAGAAAAACCTCAGGAGCCCAGGGAGGGCAAAAACAGCCCCCCACCATGGTGCAGGAGGCTGACTAGGCCATGCCCACCATGGCCATGCCCACCCAGCAACCTGGAAGAGAACCCCTTACTAAAATTTTTGAAGCCCACCCCGGGTTGAGTTGATACAGGGAAAGACTTGATTAACATTTCTACATATTTCAAGCTTTTGATGGAAAGTAACTGAATTCTATTTAAGAGTTACATTAAGGAAGAAAGCAGAGAATGCTACAAGAATCTCCCCGAGCTCTATGCAATGTATTGATCATGAAGATGATGATATATCTCTGATCAAAATTTAGAAATCTGTAACAGTAATCAATTCCTATGGTTTGAGAGATAAATAGGTATCTAGAAATAAATCGGCTGGAGCTACTGACTCTTTAAGCAGTCTCTTTAAGAAATATTAAGCAGAAGGGTTCTTAGGTCATCCACCATAAGAGGATGGTTACAGCAAAGAAAAGAAAACATTTATTTCCTAAGATTTTTCACTTATGTCTCACTTTATCAAGACAGAGGTAGTAAATTTTGATCCAGTTTGCAATCTGGTGCAGATTTATCTACTTTATAAACTCCGCTAAACTCAGTAAGACTTACCTCTAAGCAAGCCAGCATTGGTTTGTTTCACCAATGAACTTCACAATACAAGAAAGATAAAGAATCCAAACACACAATACATACATACATGCACATACAAAGATATACATACACACGTAATCCAAATCCAATGATCTAATAAGAATGCCACAAATTATGTAATGATAGAAGATGGTTCATCTGCAAGCACAAGCTTATCTCTTGTCATTTCCTTCCTGCGGAACAAATAAAAACAGACACCCGCTGCCTTTTTATTTTCACAAAAAGGTTTCAGGCTAGACACAGCGGTGATATATTTACAAAACTTCCATGAGTGAATCTAAGGTTTTAATATCAAACCACAAGTCTCTAGTTCCATAGAGCTTTAATAATGATTTGTCAAAAGGCTTAGGATACTGTGCGAGCAGATATCAGAAAATATTTGTGTCCTTAGGGAAGTAATTTTTCCCCCCCTCAAACCAATATGCACAATGCTGTGCTAGGGAAATCAAATGGAAATCGGCATAGTTGGGGCTATTGGTGATGAAGTTAGGCTGCTCAGAAATAATTGTCATGTATTTCAAAATGTGATTGATAAAGAGAGAATGAGAAAAACAGACGGAGGAAGCATTAGAAAGGATATGGTGATACTGTTCTGAATGAAAAAGAATGAATAAAATTAAATGGATGTGAGCATTGCTATGATGTACACGTGTATGTATGGGTGGGTGTCTTCGTGTCTCAACAAAGTTTTCCTTCTCACTAGAATAAACTTCATTAAAAACATTGATGTCCCCTGTTTTTTTCTCTCTTAAGCTTAGTTGTGGGAGGATAATACCTCAGGGAGTCATTGGATCAGAGGTGGGTTTCAGCAGGTTCTGACCATCTCTGGAGAACCGGTAGCAGAAATTTTGAGTAGTTCAGAGAACCAGTAGTAAAAATTCTGACTGGCCCCACCCCCATCTACTCTCTGCCTCCCAAGTCCCAGCTGATCAGGAGGAAATGGGGATTTTGCAGTAAACTTCCTCTGGATTGGGGACAGAATGGAGATTTTACAGTATCCTTCCCCCGGAGTGGGGTGGGAATGGAGATTTTACAGTATCCTTCCCCTGCCATGCCCACCAAGCCACCCCCACCAAGCCACACTCACAGAACCGGTAGTAAAAAATTTTGAAACCCACCACTACATTGGATCATGTGTC
This sequence comes from Pituophis catenifer annectens, assembly GCF_029215685.1. Lineage (NCBI taxonomy): Eukaryota > Metazoa > Chordata > Lepidosauria > Squamata > Colubridae > Pituophis > Pituophis catenifer. The sequence continues at coordinate 184,056,165 of NW_027256881.1, forward strand.
TTTCCCAGTCTACCATGGGAAAGATTAATTCCTTATTCATGTAGATCTTTGCTTATAGAAAGTTAGCAGGCCAGGAAGAAGGGTTGTCTTTCACCCTGTCCAATAATATTCAATATATGTGTAGCCAGTGGTTTTTATATAGAGAGCTTGCTTATGCTGATTTACTGTATAAACTTAATAACAATTTGATGATAATCATTTTGAGGTATGTTCCATTTAATGGGAAGATCCTTATTCCAGGGGCAATTTACATAGGGCATGACATTCTCAGATGTCATCATGCTATGCTGTCTCAATGCTAATAATTTTTTAATTCTAGAGATGATTTCTTCTATGCTCCTAGAATAGATGGGTTTATTTGTCAGAGGAATCATCTAGACCAGAGGTGTCAAACTTGCATCATCACAGCATCATTTTTCCCCCCTTCGCTAAACCAGGCATGGGCATGGCCAGCATGTGACACAACTGGACCACTGGCCAGGAGTTTGACAGCCCTGATCTAGACTATCTTGTCTCTTTCCCCAGAACTAAACTCCTGGGATGAAACTAACAGTTTTCCCCAACAACAACCTTGAGAAAGTGACTGGCCCAAAGTACCAGAGGTGGTATTCAGCAGGTTCTGACTAGTTCTGGAGAACTGCTAGCGGAAATTTTGAGTAGTTCGGAGAACCGGCAAATACCACCTCGGATTGGCCCCGCCCCCATCTATTTGCTGCCTCTTGAGTCTCAGCTGATCTGCTGGGTCTTCTTTTGTTGTCCTACCCAGGAGAATGGAGCTGGAAAGCAGGTTAAAGGGGTGGGGAGGGAAGAGGGATTTTGCAGTAACCTTCCCCTGGAGTGCGGAGGGAATGGAGATTTTACAACATCCTTCTCCTGCCATATCCACCAAGCCATGCCCACCAAGCCACACCATGTCCACCAAGCCATGCCCACAGAACCGGTAGTAAAAAAATTTGAATCCCACCACTGTAAAGTACCCAGCAAATTTCTGTGATTGACGATGAAGTTGAAACTGTATCTTTCTGGCCTTTACCACCTCATTACACTGGTTTAAAATAAGTCAACTAAATTTTTCAAGTAGTCAGCATCTCATTTTTCAAGGCAACCAATTGAATTTTTCCAGGAGAGTCCCCCTGCTGCTTAGTGCCTGTATGAATTTTTTCTAGGATTTACTGTAGAAGATATCTAAAGTGGGATATTTTCTTTCACAACTAGAATCACTAGTTTTATTAACACATATAGCTTGTTTGCAGCATATTTATATGTACAAATTGACTAACACAGTTTATTTTTCTCTCCCAAAGATGATTTGCAAATTGCATAATGCATGGAGCTTCGTATCTAAATCAGTGTGAGCTTTTATGGAATGTCAAGCTTCATAAATGCAGTCTCAGCCAGCTTTTTCCCTTATAAAGCTTATAAGAATCGAAACAGAGGGTGGAGATGAGATAGGTGGGGGAAGAGAAATTAAACATTGCAGCTGATGATTTTACTTATGTTGCTCATCAAATTTCTTGAGACACTGAATTATTGAAGTTTCCAGAACAACAAGAAATTCCATGTTGTCAATAAACATTAAGCATCCATTCCTTTTGCAAACATTAGGTTGTATTTTGTTGAAACTGCTCATAATGGCAACATGTTCCACTGATGCTGAAATTACATTTCCTAACTGACTATATTAAACTGTTCTACTGGAACATGGTTGTACAAATGCAACATGATTAAAGTCTTGATGCAGATGAAAGAGAAGTTAAAGTGACAGAGAATATTTATGTGTAACTGTTAAACAGGGATGCATGTAGCAAGGGCGAGAATGTAATTATATTTACAACGGCAATTGCTGTTGCTCCTTGTTTCTCTGAGGTCTATATTGTGGTGCTCTCTAAAATAATCAGGAATTTCAGAAGAAAATGGAGAAACCTGTTGACTCTTGAGTTGGAGCACCACTGGCTAATAAGTATTACCTCTCAGCTTTCTCAACATGGAATGACTCTATCTTGCAAGGTTAAATTTGAAACAACTTAAACCTGTTAAATTAGGGCAGATCTTGCCATGATCAAGAAGGAGATAGGGGATTTCACCCTATTGTTCCTTTTTAACAGTGTGCAGGAAGAAGCAAGTGGCTTCAAATGTCACATTGCAACTCTGGTTTTCTCCCCTTTCCAATTATGATTTGAAGTCCGCTGATGGGTCTCAAAGAATACGTTGTGGGGCATATTGGGAAAGGGGAAGAGTGTACTAAACTATGGCCAGAGCAGAAGCTAAGTACATTTAAAATAAGAATTACATTGTTTTAAAGCCATTGTTTAAATATTTTAGTCACTATGTAAAACTGTAGACTTGTAAAGTTGGAAACACCATAAGGATTATCTAGTCATATTATCAAATTTTAATTTTAACTTAATGAAAGTTGAGACTGCTCAGAAAAGCTCCAGAGTCCAAACAAAATCTTTTGAATGGATATCATCAGGTCCCTTTGTTTTATTTTCTTCTGTTTTAAAGACATGACTGTGTCATGAATTTAACATTGTCACCTGGTCTATGTCCATGCTTCAGGTGGACAGTGCCATCACAACACTGAAGGGATTCTTCTGGCATTCAACATCCTAAGGAAAAAATATATTAAGCATTCATCTGGAAAGCTACCTTGAAAAGGATAATAAGTCTATGCACGTATACAAATAAATTGTATATTTGCATACTTATGTAGAAAATATTGTATTAAACTACTCAGGTAAGCAAAGAAGAAAAATATATGGAATATTGCAGAAAAAATATACATAAACAGTAGGATAGCTACACATATCCCAATTTTTTAAAATGATTCACTGCAAAATCCAAGAAAATAATATGAATGTACTACTATGTATGGATATGTACTGTAATTCACATGTCCCAAATATTGCTTTTTGAATCAAGACAAATTAAAATGTAGAAGTTTAAGCTCTGGACAAATATCTTCTATGTAACTGTCAGTCTTGTAAGGTAGCCCAGACAAACAACCGATGCAGAAGCTCTATCTTTACTACTAACTCTATCTTTATGGTAAGGCTATAATAACACATTCTTGCAAGTCTGAACATCACTCCCTCCTCACTTTTACAGTCCAAGAAACTGCAGAGGGTTCCTTTTGATATTTTTCCATGCCCCCATTTGTTCTTTAGGCTCATCTGCCTCTTATCTTACCACTGCTGAATCTGTGGATCTTTCTCCTGTCTCCTAAATTCATTCCCAAATACCATTACATCAACCCAGAATGTTGCCTGAGTCAAACTGTTGCCTCATAGTGTCACCATTAAATCTAATGAACTCTTCAAAGTTTCAAGCCAAAATGTTGATGATTCTTCAACTGCTGCTTCTTTTTACTCTGAGGATAGGGGGAAAAAAACACACTTCAACTTTTTGTATGCTAACAATGTGCTTTGATGCTAAACTGCATCCTTCTCTGTAATTAATTTCCACAGAAATCAACAATTAATATTTATTGCACTATGCTTGTTAGACATGGAATAAAGCCATTCTTCCATTTAGAAATTATTGTAGACCCAAATACAGATTTGCCCTAATCCACCACTTGACAAGTTTCATCTAGAACAGATGTCAGTATGACTTCTCACCATGCTTGGCAAAGAAGGATCCTTTGAAATCAGAAATGTAAACTGTAAGAAATGTTATTATTGTTTAATTGAAATTGTATTTGACATCATTAACGGATTGAAAATTTCTTGAGGGAAATGTTTTGTAGGAAGGAGAGACTTCCATCAGAATTTCAAGCAGTTACTTACATTCCTTCAGAACTACAACTTCTTCATACATTTTGTGTCCCGGAGATATTTAGTTCCCCCCAAAAATGTTTGAAAACAAATGACAAGAAACAAGAATAGCCTTGTTGGTGATCTGTCCCCGTCCACACACACACACAAACACAGCCAGCTGAGGGTTAAGAAAGTACTTGGCACGCACAAAGGTCGTTATCTCAAACTTGGCAGCAATATAATCACCGTCTGCCAAGAGCTTTTACTGCAACAGATAACATAAAATTACATACACATTGCAAATAGTTCAGCAAAACAATATTCCTTTCGACAGCTTCAGACGTTGTTCAAGTGACTAGCCAAAGTTCGTTTTTGTTCGTCACAGAGTTTTACCAGCCACCACCCTCTCTTATATAGTCTCTGGGGTGTGGTCCAGTGACTCAGTTCTAATCCCTAGCACGCCTCCTTAACTGCTGCACCCGTTTATCACGCCTTCGTTGGCGTGCATCCAGGAATGACGGCTCTCCTTCGCTCTCATCCGAGACACCTGGCTCCTGGCTAATCTCCTCTCCTTCGGCCGGCACCTGAGACAGTGCCAGAGGGGAGGGGCCTGGAGAGGGAGGCCTGGCTGACTCCTCTAACTCATGTTCTGAGCTTTCTTCCTCCGATGAGATAGGCTCAGAGGGCAGGGCCACAACACTATCCCCCACCGCAGGGCCCTTCCCCAGGGTCTGACAGTCGGGATGGGGTCAGGATGGGAACTGTTCGTGGAAAGCCCGTACCAGGTCAGGGGCCTGAACGGCAGACGCGTCCAACCAGGTGAAATCCTCAGGCCCGTACCCTTCCAGGCGATGAGGTATTGGAAGCCCTTCAGCCAACGGGAGTCCTGGATGCTGTCCACTTCGTACGTCGAGGCGTCGTCCTCGTCGGCTGCAGCTGGGGGGGCAGGTGTTGGCGGGCGGCGGAGATGGCTCGCGGGGGCCTCAGGGACCAGGAGGGATCGATGAAAAATGGGGTGGAGCCGCATGGAGCGGGGTAGAGTCAATCGGTAGGCCACCGGGTTGATGACCGCCTCGATAGGGAAGGGACCGATAAAGCGGTGGGCCAGTTTCCTCACTGGCCGGTCCGTGGGGAGGTGTTTCATGGACAGCCACACCCGATCTCCAACTTCCAGCGGTGTTGTTGCCTGGCGGGCACGGTCAGCGAACCGTTTATAATCCTCTTTTGCCCAGATCAGCTACTGCCGCACCAGTTGCTGCACCGCCTGCAGCTCCGAGAGGAAGTCCCGGGTCTCGGGAACAGGGGAATCCAAGATTGTCAACCGGAAAAGCCGTGGATGGTATCCGATGTTGGCATGGAACGGGGTCATCTGGGTGGAGGTGTGTTGGGAGTTATTAAAGGCGAACTCCGCCAGGGGAAGGTACTCGGCCCAGTTGTCCTGCTGCTGGTTGACAAAACAGCGGAGGTACTGCTCCAGTATGCCGATGACCTTTTCCGTGCCCTCGTCAGTCTACGGATGGTGCAACGACAACAGGCACACCTGCACCTCCAGTGCGGCCATCAGGCTTTTCCAGAAGCGGGCCATGAATTGGGCCCCGTGGTCCGGCAGGCCGTGGAGGCGGAAGATATGTTGCAGGAACAAGCGAGCCATGGTGTGGGCCGAGGGCAGGCCGCGGCACGGGATGAAATGTGCCATCTTCGTGAGCATATCCACCACCACGAGGACGGTCGTGAATGTAGCAGACAGGGGCAGGTCTGTCAGGAAGTCCATGGAGATGGCTCCCCACGGTCTCTCCGGTGTCGGCAGCGGCTGGAGGAGTCCAGGAGGGGGGCCAGATGCAGCTTTGGCCTGTCGGCACATCACACAGGACGTCACATAGGCGTGCACGTCATGCCGTACCCGAGGCCACCAAAAAGTCCGCGTCGCCAAGTTCAAGGTCTTAAAGAAGCCGAAGTGCCCCGCCGCGGGGTTGTCATGGCACTGGTTCATGACGAGGGCTCGGAGCGGACTCGTGGGCACGTACAGCCGACCCCGGTGCCTGAGCAAGCCCTCCTCCACGGTCCATGGGGACGCGGGGCCGACGTCCGCTTTCCGCTGCTGCAACCAGTCATCCCATCGCTGCGCTTCCAGCACCTGAGCCCGCAGGTCCACCGGTTCCTGGACCGCGGCCAAGGAGTCCGCTGGCAGCACCGTCTGGGGGGGGGAGGGAGGGGGCAAAAGTATTCCGGCTTACAGGATAGCGCATCCACCCTCTGGTTGAGGCTGCTCAGAACGTACGTGACGTGGAAGTTGAACCGGGCAAAAAACAATGACCACCGGATCTGCTGCTGGTTCAACTTCCTGGCCATGGTGAGGTGCTCCAGGTTCCGATGGTCTGTCCGCACCTCCACCTGGTGTCGGGCCCTCTCAAGGTGATGTCGCCAAGCCTCAAACGCGACCTTGATAGCCAGCAACTCCTTTTCCCAGATGGTGTAGTTGCACTCGGAAGGATTGAGTTTCCAGGAGTAGTAAGCACAGGGAAAAGAGTGCCGCCATCCACTGGAGCCTGTAGCAGCACCGCCCCAATCCCCATGTTGGACGCGTCCGTCTCGACCATGAACAGACGGTGTGGATTGGGGTGCCTCAGGACCAGCTCCGTGATGAAGGCCTGCTTGAGGACCTCGAAGATCTGCTGTTGCGGGGGCCCCCACTGGAACGGGACCTTCTTCCGAAGGAGCTGGGTCAACGGCAAGGTCAGGCTGGCGAAGCCCGGGATGAAGGTCCGGTAGTAGGTGGTGAACCTTAACAGACGCTGGACGTCCTTCACCCGACGCGGGGGTTCCCAACTGCGCAAGGCCTCCACCTTGCGCGGGTCCATCGCGATGCCCTCGGGGATGATGATGTGCCCGAGGAACTCTATGGAAGTCTGGAAGAAGTAGCATTTCTCCAACTTCGCATAGAGCTGGTGCTCCCGCAGGCGCTGCAGGACTGGCGGACATGCTGGAGGTGGCTTTCCGGGGTCTGGGAATAGATCAAAATGTCATCCAAGTAGATCACCACGAACTGATCCAGCATGTCCCGGAACACGTCGTTCATTAAGTGCTGGAAGACCGCGGGGGCGTTGGTCAACCCAAACGGCATGACGGTATACTCGAAGTGTCCGTACCGAGTGCCGAACGCCGTCTTCCACTCGTCCCCCTCTCGCACGCGCACCAGGTTGTAGGCCTCTCGGAGATCGAGCTTAGTGAAGATCAAGGCCTCCCGCAACCTCTCCATCAGCTCCGGGATCAGCGGCAGGTGGTAGCGATTCCGCACTGTGATGGCATTCAAGCGCCGGTAGTCCCAACACAGGCATAAGTCCCCTGTCTTCTTTTTCACGAAGAGGACCGGGGCCGAGAGCGGGGAGGTCGAAGGCCAGATGAACCCACGGGCCAGGTTCTTTTCCAGAAAGTCCCGTAAGGCGGCCAGCTTGGGCTCTGACATGGAGTACAGGCGTCCCGAGGGCAGGGACGCGTTGGGCATCAGGTCCACCGCACAGTCGTAGGGTCAGTGCGGGGGCTAGCGGTCCGCCTCCTTCTCGCTGAACACATCGGCGAAGGACATCAGCTCTGGAGGCAAGGAGACGTTCGGGGCAGAGACGTCCTGGCCAGCACAGGTGTGGCAAAGGTGTTCGACACACTGCAGGCTCGGGAACAAGATGGCGTTTCTCGACCATGCCATCTGAGGGTCGTGCGCCCGAAGCCAGGCCATCCCCAGGACCAAGGGAAAGTGCAGATCTGCCGTCACGTAAAACTGGATCGCCTCCTCGTGGTTCCCAATGGCAAGGCGCAAGGGCTGGGTAGCGAATTTGATAGGCCCCACCACGAGTTCCCGCCCATCGATAGTCTCGACCCGCAACAGAGGGTCCACTCGAACCAAGGGGACTTTGTAATGGGCCACAAAGGCCTGGTCCATAAAGTTCGTGGTGGCCCCCGAGTCCACCAGCGCGTGCGCCTGGAGCCCCTCTGACCGGTTAGCCAACAACATCTGGGTGTTCAAAATCAGGTGCCGAGGGGGCTCACAGTCCACAGCCGCCGACTCCGGCGGGGCATGGTCACGTGCCTGACCCAGGGTTTCCCCTAGGCCAGGCCTGGCCCGTTTCCCGGCTGGTCACGCCGAGACTCCGGAACAGGCTTGAGCGCTCCACTCCGCTTCCGGGGACACGAGGCGGCAAAATGTCCAGTCTTGCCGCAATAGAGGAACAACCCTCCTTGGTGTCTCTGCATCCGCTCCTGGGCCATCAGTTGAGGTCTGGCTGCTCCGAGCTCCATGGGCTCCTCAGCATCGCCACAGCGGGGCGCTGTCGGTGCGAAACGCGGGGGTGCTGACGCTGTCGGTGGTTCCGGAAGGGCCCGACGGGGCCGTCACCATTGAAGGCAGGCGTCGATGCGCAGGCATTGGGTCACCAGCGTGTCGAGGTTCTGTGGCGCCTCCACACGAACCAGCTCGTCCTGCATCTCATCGGAGAGGCCGTCCTGGAAGGCATCCATCAGCGCCACCTCATTCCAAGCCGAATCCTGGCCTAGCAGTCGAAACTCCGCAATATAGTCCTGCAGGGGGCGCTTGCCTTGGCGGAGATCCTTGATGCGCCTCGCTGCCGTCTGCACCCGGAGGGGGTCTTCAAACATGGTGCGCAGGTGTTGCAAAAAGCCCTGATAGTCCAGGAGCAAGGTGCTATTTTGCAGCAACAGGGGCGTGGACCATCGGGCGGCAGTGCCAGAGAGGGAGCTGATCACAAATGCCACCCGAGCCCGGTCGTACAGAAAATCCTCCGGCCTCATCGCCATGAAAAGTTGGCATTGTCCCAGGAAGGCCGGGAACATCTCCTGCTGCCCAGAAAACCTATCTGGCACGTTCACTGGGCATCTTGGATGGGGAGGGGGAGGAGGGGGAGCTGCAGGAGCATTTCCCAAAGCAAGTTGAGCAGTTAGCTGTGCTACTTGCTGTTGCAGAAGCTGATTGGCCTCTAGCATCTGCTGTAACTGCTGCTGCAGCTGTGGGTCCATCGTGGGTTAACGATGAAGTATGTGTTGGTGACGAACAAGATGATCTGTCCCCGTCCACACACACACACAAACACAGCCAGCTGAGGGTTAAGAAAGTACTTGGCATGCACACAGGTCGTTATCTCAAATTTGGCAGCAATATAATCACCGTCTGCCAAGAGCTTTTACTGCAACAGATAACATAAAATTACATGCGCATTGCAAATAGTCCAGCAAAACAATATTCCTTTCGGCAGCTTCAGACGTTGTTCAAGTGACTAGCCAAAGTTCGTTTTTGTTCGTCACGGAGTTTTACCAGCCGCCACCCTCTCTTATATAGTCTCTGGGGTGTGGTCCAGTGACTCAGTTCTAATCCCTAGCACGCCTCCTTAACTGCTGCACCCGTTTATCACGCCTTCGTTGGCGTGCATCCAGGAATGACGGCTCTCCTTTGCTCTCATCCGAGACACCTGGCTCCTGGCTAATCTCCTCTCCTTCGGCCGGCACCTGAGACAGTGCCAGAGGGGAGGGGCCTGGAGAGGGACGCATGGCTGACTCCTCTTCCTCATGTTTGGAGCTTTCTTCCTCCGATGAGATAGGCTCAGAGGGCGGGGTCACAATAGTTGGATCAAGATAAAGTCCACCCTATCTCAGCATTTTATTTCTACAGTAGCCAATCAATGGTTGGCTGAAGTGCTTATAAGAAAGAGAAAACCTAATGCATACCATCCTAAACTCCCAAATAATTGGCGTAATATTGTCAAAGACAAGTAGGTCTTTAAATCTACCCAAACTCTCTTTTTTTCATACTTATTCCCGATGTAATTTGAATTTTAGATTAGAAACATGGCTTGTTCATTCTGAAGAGCTCAGGTAGCAACTGAATATCACACTGGCAGTTGTTCAGTAACATAGCAGAGGTTATATCCTTGGAAGACTCTAAAGCAGGGGTCAACAACCTGTGGCTCTGGAGCCGCATGTGGTTCTGTCATCCTTCTGCTGCAGCTCCTTGTTACTAGGCAGTTCCACAATTGATGGGGCTTTCGGTTAGGACAGGTAGAAGAAAAAGAAAGCCATGCTAGGAGGAGACTCTATGGTGGGGGAACTGACTTCCAGTCAGCAGAGGAAAAAGGGCTAGGAGAAGACTATGATGGGGGAACTGGACTTCCGGTCGGCTCCAGTATTGAATGGGGGCTTCTGGTTAGGATCTTTGTGGCTCCTTGAGTGTTTAAGGTTGCTGACCCCTGCCCTAAAGAAAATGAAAGCCCACTCTGTCAATTGTTTGTTGTTGTTGTTTCTACTTTTTTTCTCTTCTCAGGCCCAAAAGACCTGATGATGCTGTAGATCAACTATTTGCAAAATTCATTTCACAGATTGAGTCACAGTTGGAAATTTATGGGGTATGCTGTGCAGACAAATTTTTAGAGTAAAAAAAAAAAATTTTTTTTTTTAAAGAAACAACTCCACAAATGCCAAACAATTTACACCGGTGCAAAATAAGTGCAAAATGCTAAATGACCACAGCAGCAATTTATTTCTACTTCGAAACTCTTATTGCAGTAATGTAAGCAGCTATAAAAGCATTATGCTGGGAATCAGAGGCTGAGCTGACAATGTGAGATTCATCTAATGGGTATAATATAATTCATGACCTCAAGGCAATAAATCAACTCAGGCTGGCAATTTCATATGCAACTATCACTCACTGGCATTTCTTTCTTAGCTCAGCTTATATAAGTTAAAATATTGCAAGTCTAGGTAATACTGTTTTAAAAAGCATTGCCTGTATTTTCTTCCCTCCTGTCAAGTTTCTTTTGGTGGAAGGCATGCACCATTCCTGGGTAGCCATACCCATTAAATATAATGGGTAATTTTTAATTTATCATGGGCAGATCAGCCAGTATGAATTTCATGTGTTTTCATTTCTAAATGTATGAGCCACGGTGGCACAGTGGTTAGAGTGCAGTACTGAAGGCTACTTCTGCCTGCTGGCTGCCTGTAATTTGGCAGTTCAAATTTCACCAGGCTCAAGGTTGACTCACCCTTCCATCCTTCCGAGGTCGGTAAAATGAGGAACAAATTGTTGGGAGCAATATGCTGACTCTGTAAACCACTTAGAGCGGGCTGTAAAGCACTGTGAGGAGGTATCTAAGTGCTAATCTAAGCGGTATCTAAGTGCTATTGCTATCTTATTCTAAACTTCTCCTTTTGTGTATATGTATGTAAATGTGGATATACACATGTACATCTTCTCTCTGTGTGTATATGCATACAAGTGTGTGTGTGTGTATACACAGATACATCTTTTCTCTCTGTGTACATTCATGTAACTATATGCATACACGTGTACATTATATTTATAAAACACACTTACGGTAATAATTGTTTCTTTATATATGAATATAAACATATTTACAAATGTATTTGAGCATACTTTATCACCAAATTCTGGGAGGAAATGTTTACATTTCTCAATCTATTATTTAATTATTTTAAACAAGGTCCTTTTAAATGCATTTTGGTAGTCATTTTTGAACCAAGAGCTCCATTATCTCAATAGCAAGAATCAAGGACATCTTGGGCATTGAAACTACTATATAGGAGTCATTACCTTTAAAGAAGCCATAATTGTTTTATTCACACTACAGCAATCTCCAATCCAGTGCCTCCACCGCTACCCCGATATCTTAGATCTACAGCTTGTGGCATTCTAGCTGAGGATTTGGGGAAATTGTAGTCCAAACATTGTATGAAAATAGCAAATTGAGACAGGATTGCCATCAACAATCAGCAAAATTATGTAAAACTTGTAGAGGCAAATTAGACATTTCTGTTACTCTTTGCAATTTCCTGGAGGTTTTCAGCCCAGATGGTGCAACCTTGTCTCTGCAAGAAATGATGGAACAAGATAGCTTGACAGTCCTGCTTCTGTCTGAAAAGCCCTTAAAAAAACCAGCTATCTCAGAAACTTAATGATATCAGTTTTGACCCGTGGAAAAATCAGTACAGGTAGTCCTTGACTTAACAGTTCATTTAGTGACCATTTGAAGTTACAATGACACTGAAAAAAGTGACTTATGACTATTTTCCCCACTTACGACCATTGCAGCATCCCCACGATCACATGGACAAAATTCAGGTGCTTGGCAACTGCCTCATATTTATGATGGTTACAAGTGATCACCTTTTGTGACCTTCCTTTCAAGCAAAGCCTATGGGAAGCCAGATTCACTTAAAAACTGTTAGTAACTTAACAATTGCAGTGATTCACTTAATAACTGTAGCAAGAAAGGTTGTACAATGGGGAAAACTCGTTTAACAAATGTCTTACTTACCAACAGAAATGTGGGCTCAGTTGTGTTCATAAGTTGAGGACTACCTGTAGTGAAAAATGGTTCAGAAGAAGACAAATGTGGCATGCCATGTTATGTAGTTACTTGATAGTAAACCCCTCGAATATACCTGGAATTCAGCAGTTTGCAAAGTGGTTATAGTTCCAAAAACGTAGCCCGTCTGCGTCTAGGACCTGTCAGCATTTATACAAAGGAAGAATAGCAAATAAGGGAGCAGTGTCTTTTAAGGCAACACTTTTTAAAACCATACACTCTTTATTCATAGGCACTTGCAGCAAAGAGGAAAGGCTAATTTCTGAACAGAAGCAAAGATGTATCTAATATTTCCTTTTTTAAAAGTGGAATTTGTAGCGACCCATCATCTTTTTTTTTAAAGCTGTCCTTATGTGTTATTCTCAACTGCCACAGCTGCATGAGCTTACCTTGTTTTGACATTCTTCCATTTAGCTAGTTTCTGACTGACAGGGCCCACTTAAAAATTGGTACAAATAGTGTAGAAGCTAAATCATTCAGACGCAGGGTATTCTGATTTCATCAACTAAATACATGCATTACAGGGAACAATTTGGCAAGTGGGAGGGAGGGAACAAACAAACAGATGCAGTGATAGCTTCCTGGCTGGGAATGGTCATCCTTCCATTTATAATTCTCCCATTTCATTGCATAAATGAATTGCCCTTCTCCAGCAGGACTTAGGGTGGTGAACAGCCAAGGTAACACATAACATACAAAATTTAAAAACAGTTTAAAAGATATGAAATGATCTCGGCCCACAATTTAAAACAGTCCAATTAAAATCAATTACGAATTAAAACCGAAAGGATGGGATCAAGCCAGCCTGGCTAGGTGAAATAAATGAGTTTTAAGGGCCCAATGAAAAGTCTGGAGGTCTGGTATCATGCGTATCTCTGGGAGTAGGTCGTTCCAGAGGGCAGGTGCCGCCATAGAGAAGGCTCTCCCCCTGGGGGGTCACCAGCCAACATTGTCTGGCCGACGGCACCCTGACGAGGCCCTCTCTGTGTGAGCGTACTGGCCAGTGGGAGGTTATTGGCGGCAGAAGGCGGTCTCGTAGATACCCCGGCCCTAAGCCATGGAGTGCTTTAAAGGTGGTCACCAACATCTTGAAGCGCACCCGGAAGACCACCGGGAGCCAGTGCAGCTCGCGCAGGAGAGGAGTCACATGGGAGCGCCCCATCGCTCCCATAATCCCCCGCACGGCCGCATTCTGGACAAGTTGGAGCCTCCGGGTGCACCCCAAGGGAAGCCCCATGTAGAGAGCATTGCAGTAGTAAGTAGTGGTAAGGGGACACTATGGATTTATCATTTTATGTATGTAGTTGGGTATACATATTGAACTTAAAAGGAAGGATAAGAAAGAATCATAATTTGCAGATTAACAAAATTATAAGAAGGATTTATAAAAATGGAACAAACATTCCATAATTGTGTAAAGTGTTTCAAGACAACATTTTAAACAACATATAGTATCTATCCATTTTTCCTCCTCCTCTGCATTCAGATTTGAATAATACAGAAATGTATTACACAAATTTGACAATGTTCATATTTGTAAATTTCATAGTATGTTGGATTTATTTATTTATTTTGGCCAGAAAGAAATAAAACCTCTCCAGGGATTTGGAGCACCAGATTCCTAGGCCACTTCTAAGGTGTCAAGTCTATAGCTTGATGAATAATATTGATCTGCAAATCTCACAGCGCTGATTCTGGTGAAAGGCAAGGCATTATATGTCAATAACTTCTGCAAAATTATGTCCACCTTCCCGAGGATCAGCAAGAGGTCTTTAGAAATTCATTGTAGTTTTTCCCTATCTTTTAAACTAGTCTGTACTTCCCTAATAACCAATCTGGTGTAGTGATTAAGGCACCACATTAGAAAGCAGGAGAGCATGAGTTCCACTTTAGGCACACATCCAGCTGGGTGATCTTGGACTAGTCACTATCTCTCAGCCCTGGGAAAAAAGAAATGGCAAACTACTTCTGAAATCTTGCCAATAAAACTTCAAGGTTTCATTAAAGCAGTCACCAGGAGTGAACAGCAACTCAGAGACATCTAAATTAATAAAGAAATGCTTCTCTAAACAAATAATCTTCAGATTGGCCTACAATTCTCAGAAACTACCAGTTGAGCTAGTGATACTAAATTTTGGAATGCACTGTCTGGAGATGGAAGGAACCTAGTAACTTTGTTATCAGCCCTGGAAGCCATCTTTTTCTTTGGCTCTTCAGGGCTTGTGGATGGGCATGCTGTGGGAACTGGGAGAGGGGCTGGATAGTGACGGGGTGAGATGTATAGCCATAACAACAACATTCTTTCACTGGGAGTCAAGGACTGTTCAGCCTGCACCTGGAGAGGCATGACTGGAAAACAACTCCAGTTAGGATGGTGACCTGATTGGACCATATGATGGATGTGTGGGTGCAGGAGAAGGGACTTTGATTTTCCTTTGGGTGGGGAAAACCTGAGAGGCTTCAGATTCGGGTTTTCCCAGATGTGCCAATATAACATCTCTAATAAAATGGAGCTGCGAGGAAATGCCTGCCTTGGAGTCTTGCTTGGTTGGAGGGTGTTACTTGGAACCCTGACATTTGTTAGGTTTTGAAAAGATCTTCAGATGCATCTTCTTTAATTGACAATTTTAATTAAGAATGTTAATCCTTAATTCCATCTAGATTTTTACTTTTTTAAATTGCCATTTTAACTATTTTTCATGTTTTATTGCTGAGAAACATTGGGATTTAGAGCACCATATAGGGTTAAATAAATTAATTTTATTTAATTTTTAAAAATGAACTCAAAGCAGAGGGTAGAACAATACCTAAAGAATGACCAACATCATCATCCTACCAATAGATATAGGACAAACCACCATTATCATGGACAGATCACAATATGTACAAAAAAGGAAAGAATTACTAGAAGACAAAGAAACTTACATCGGAGTGAACAGAAATCCAATACAATAATTAGATAACTAGATCAAAAGAACTCTCAGTGACTTCACCAAGGAAGGTCAAATCACCCAAAAAAAATACAGCAGATGAAAAATAGTGGACCCATTCTCCCATGCTTCTATGGACACCCCAAAACACATAAACCAGACATACCTCTACATCCAATTGTATCATTACTATAACATCACTAAAGGATTGACAAAAAAGCCTGGAAAACTCATAGAAGCAAATGCTCTACCAACTGCATACTACAGTGCCTCCAAAGAATTAAAAACATGATAATAGATGAAGATGAAATCATGGTTTTATTTAATGCTGCAGCATTTTTTTAATCCATATGCTCAGAATTAGTCAAAAATCCATGACGGAACTACTAGACAGCACCAAACTAACCAAATACACCAAGTTTGAAATGACCAGAATCATGAACCTTATCAACATTTGCCTAACCAGATACTTTCAGTTCAATGGATATATATATATATATATATATATATATATATATATATATATATATATATATATATATATATATATATATATATTTGTTTTCTCAGGTTTTCGCGGGTGTTTGTATGTAGGTCTTTGGTTATTCGGGTCTTCTCCCACGTAAAATTGGAAGTGTCTTGGCGACGTTTCGACGAAGTCTCATTCGTCATCTTCAGGCTGGTGTTCTCGGCTTCGTGCTTCCAGGAGCAATGTGAGATCGCAGCTGTCTCTTCCTTTTAACTGCTAGTGGAGGTGTGAGCTGATTGGGTGGGAACTTGGCTGTGTTCTGATTGGGTGGAGGTGTGTTCTGATTGGTTAGGGGCTTGGCTGTGCTCTGATTGGCTGGGGTTGTGTTCTGTTTGGGTGGGGGCTTGGTTGTGCTCAGCTTAGTCTGAATTGCAGGGGGATTTGAGCTGGTGAGCTGCGTTGTTGTTGTTTGGCTTCGTGTTTGTGGCCGTGCGAGCTCTTCATGGTGGGTGTCAGTCTGCTTCATGTATGGATTGGAGGGGTTTAAAGTGGCTAATGATGCAGCTGCGGTCTGGCTTCTGGTCCTTGGTCGTGGCTCATTATCAGTGTGGGTTTGAGTCTGCTTTCTGCGTGGATGTGTGGTGGTGACATCAGGTGTGGCACTCGTGAGTGTGGGTCTGGTGTCATTCGTCGTGTTAGGGACTCGTTTGTCAATAAGGGCGGGTTTCCAAATGGCTGGTAGGCGGGAGGTATCGTCTCGTTTGTTCATGCTGTGTGGGCGTTTTTCTATCTCAATGGCTTCTCTGATTATTCTGTTGTTAAAGTGTTCAGTTTTGGCGATAGTTCTGGTCTTTTTAAAGTCAATATCATGTCCTGTGGCTTTAAGGTGTTGGACCAGGGAAGAAGTTGGTTCCTCTTTTCTGATTGAGTTCTTGTGTTCTTCTATGCGTGCACTTATTCGTCTGTTGGTTTGTCCGATGTATGTGGTGGGGCAGGCGGTGCATGGGATTTCATATACTCCTTGATTTTCTAACTCAATTTTGTCTTTGGGGTTCCTTAGGATGGTGGATATCCATGCCCCACCACATACATCGGACAAACCAACAGACGAATAAGTGCACGCATAGAAGAACACAAGAACTCAGTCAGAAAAGAGGAACCAACTTCTTCCCTGGTCCAACACCTTAAAGCCACAGGACATGATATTGACTTTAAAAAGACCAGAACTATCGCCAAAACTGAACACTTTAACAACAGAATAATCAGAGAAGCCATTGAGATAGAAAAACGCCCACACAGCATGAACAAACGAGACGATACCTCCCGCCTACCAGCCATTTGGAAACCCGCCCTTATTGACAAACGAGTCCCTAACACGACGAATGACACCAGACCCACACTCACGAGTGCCACACCTGATGTCACCACCACACATCCACGCAGAAAGCAGACTCAAACCCACACTGATAATGAGCCACAACCAAGGACCAGAAGCCAGACCGCAGCTGCATCATTAGCCACTTTAAACCCCTCCAATCCATACATGAAGCAGACTGACACCCACCATGAAGAGCTCGCACGGCCACAAACACGAAGCCAAACAACAACAACGCAGCTCACCAGCTCAAATCCCCCTGCAACTCAGACTAAGCTGAGCACAACCAAGCCCCCACCCAAACAGAACACAACCCCAGCCAATCAGAGCACAGCCAAGCCCCTAACCAATCAGAACACACCTCCACCCAATCAGAACACAGCCAAGTTCCCACCCAATCAGCTCACACCTCCACTAGCAGTTAAAAGGAAGAGACAGCTGCGATCTCACATTGCTCCTGGAAGCACGAAGCCGAGAACACCAGCCTGAAGATGACGAATGAGACTTCGTCGAAACGTCGCCAAGACACTTCCAATTTTACGTGGGAGAAGACCCGAATAACCAAAGACCTATATATATTATATATATATATATATCTCAACAAATCAAAGGAACAAATCAACAAATCAAAGCCCTTTCAGGACTAATAGCAGATAATGTAATGCAACATCTGGTATCTATAGTACTCAAAATACGAATCCAGTACTTAAATGACATTTCTATCATAATAAAAAAGGATTGAGTAGAGAACACACATAAAACCATCAATAATATCTTCAAAGGAATAAAATTCACAGGGGAAGAAGAAAACAACAACACACTACCCTCCTGGGCATCAGCAGCAGCAGACACAATGATGACAAACTAGAAACACAAGCTTATTGTAAAATTATGCCAACCAAATGCTCTACTACCAGAGTAACAATCCAACCTCTTACAAGAGAAACTGTGTAAGAACACTATTTAAATGAGCACAAACACACTGCAGCAACCTGGAACATCAGAAAAAGAAAAGTAATCATCTATACAATATCTTCCAACAAAATAAATATCCACACAACTTCATCAAAAAGTGCCTGACTACTCAACACAATATTAGCACAATTGACATAAATTGTGAAAAGAATAACATTCTCAAACATTAAAAACATCTCAGAAACCATCAATAGACTAATACAACCACATAGCTTCATTGTAGCACATAAACCAACTAAAGCAGGGGTGAAATGCTACCGGTTTGGATTGGTTCAGCCAAAATGGTAACTATGGCAACAGGTGGTTCGGAGAACCAGTAGCAATGGCAGCACAAGGCTCTGCCCACCCGCCCGATCGTCATTACTTCCTGGTTTTAACCAGGAAGTAATATGTTTTTTACCCTCTGCGCATGCACAGAAGGGTTTGCGCATGCGCAGAGGGACCACACGCGCACGTGACATTCATGGGGCATGTGCCCTTCTGAACCGGTAGGGAAGGTAAATAGATTTCACCCCTGAACTAAAGCCCTCCAAAACATCCTAAGTAAACCAAAAGACCCCCAGCCCCAGAAGGAAAACAGAAGTCATCTACAACATATAGTGTAAGGACTGCAACATCCACTGTGTAGGACAAACAAACTAGCAGAGAACATCCATAAGCATCAATTTGCAGTCAGAAAACATGATGAAAACACCTTAATTTCATAATATATAGTCAGATTTAATCATAGTTTCATTTGGGAAATGGAGAACATCCTAGACAAAGCTAAGTCCAAAAATGCTGTAAAATTCCTGGAAGCCTGGCAGTTAGACAAATCAATCATCAACAGGCTCATAGAGATAAACATCTAAATACCATTCAAAAGAGACAATCAAAAAGCCAAAACAGAAACATACTGACCAAACTCACCAGGAATCAACATCCAAATGAGCAGAAATTAACATGAAGATCAATATTAGATCAACAATCAAGAAGCAAGTCTTCTTCACCAGTCAAGTCTATTCAGACAAACAAGCTAACAGCAAACAACAACCGACTCAAGGAACCACCAAGACCACTCATGCCAACACTGACAAGGAAGCCCCTGGCACATAAAATGAAAGCTCTTCTTCTTCTGGGGGAGAAGAGGGGAATGTAACAGATTTTAGCTGAGATCCAGTGTTTTTCAACATTTTTATTAGTGACTTGGAGGAAGGTGTTTGGTGGATGCTTATCAACTCTGAAGATGGCACAAAAGATTTCACAAAACTGGGACAAGAAGCTAAGACTTTACAAGACAGACGAAATATTCCAAAATATCTAAACAGTCTTGAACAGTGAAACAAACAAAATGAAATATGGCAGCAGAGATATAAAGTTCTGCATCTGGAGAGAAAGAAGAAAAAGCAGAATTGGAGGATGGAGGACACTTTGATTGGTAATAGTTCATGTAAAATACCGGGTGTCTTTGTTGATCCCAAATTAACCATGAATCAGGAATATGATGCAGTGAAAGCTACCATGATGTTCATTAACAGAAGCAAAAAGTCCAGAAATTGAGAAGTCATTAATCCACTCTATTCTTCATTAGTCATATCCCATTTGGAGTACTATGTCAGATTCTAGGCACTACAGTTCATAAAGGATAGTGACAAACTGGAGTGAGTTTAGAGAAAAGCTAACAAATTGATGTAGGGATTGGAAACCCCTACATCATGAAAAAAAAATTCTTATGAGAAAAAAATCAAGGAACAGATTAGACTGCAGAAGACAGGGCTGTGGGAAGCAGTCTTCAAATATCTAAAAGGAGATCACTCAGAAAAGACAGGAACCAGAAAATAAAAACAATACAGAAGCATATTCAAGCTAGACAGCAGGTAAAACTGGACAAACCAGGAAGAGGCTACCACATTTCATTAGATGCCTTCAAAGAGGCTGGATGACAATTTCTCAGAGATTATCATGCATTGAACAGGATTGCCTAACAGTGTTCAGAGTCACAACAAACAGACACAGGGTACTTTCTTCCACGTCTGGTGGCTTTGCCCCAAAATTAGGAAGTATTGGGAAAAAGTAAGAATTTGGCTAATAGAAATAACATCAGAAAAAATAGAACTTATACCAGAGATTTTTCTACTAAGGATGATTAAAGAAAATTATAGGAAAGAAATAAAGTATTTAATATTACACATAGTCACTGCAGCCAGATTGGCGCTTGCCCAATATTGGAAAACTGATCAACTGCCAACAGACCAATTGATAATCTAAAAAATCTATAATTGCATGGAAATGGACAAACTAACATTTGTAATGAAGGACAAGGTAGACTCAAAATATTATATAGCGTGGAATAGGTGGTATAATTGGATATACCTGAGACTCTGGCTCATGACTCGACTGAGGACCTGGTGGCCGCCTGGGATAGTGCGGCTGCCGGGGCCTTGGACCGTGTCGTGCCTTTGCGGCCTCTGACCCGGCACCGAACTCACCTAGCTCCTTGGTTCTCCGAGGAGCTCAGGGAGATGAAGCGCCGGAAAAGACGCCTGGAGAGTAGTTGGAGGACCAGTCGCTCCGAATCCGACCGAACACTGGTGAGGTCTCATATTAAGACCTACCTAGTGGCGATAAAAGCGGCGAAATCTAGTTATTTTGCCGCTCTTATCGCGTCATCAGATAATCGCCCGGCCGCCCTGTTTAGGGTGACCCGCTCCCTCCTCCATCTGGAAGCGCGGGATGACCCCTTGCAGGGCCGAGCCGAGGACTTTGTGCAGTATCTGTATGACAAAATCGCTCAGATTCGGGAAGGACTGGCCTCTGACTGGGTATGTCCGGACGGGATGACTGAGGCAGGTCTTGAGAGTGTTATCTGGGGGGAGTTCGATCCTGTGGCTCCCGAGGACATGGACAGGGTCCTGGGACGGCTGAACGTGACCACATGTTTATTGGACCCGTGTCCCTCCTGGTTGGTACTGGCTTCCCGGGAGGTGACACGAGGCTGGCTCCAGAAGATTGTTAACGCTTCTTTGAGTGAGGGGGTCCTGCCGGCCGCTTTGAAAGAAGCGGTTGTGAGGCCCCTCCTCAAGAAGCCCTCTCTGGATCCGGCTGTTTTGGCTAACTATCGTCCAGTCTCCAACCTTCGCTTTGTTGCGAAGGTTGTTGAGAGTGTGGCGGCGCAACAGCTCCCCCGGTACCTGGATGAAGCTGTCTATCTAGACCCGCTCCAGTCCGGCTTCCGGCCTGGGCACAGCACGGAAACGGCATTGGTCGCGTTGGTGGATGATCTCTGGAGGGCTCGGGATAGGGGTTGCTCCTCTATCCTGGTCCTGTTAGACCTCTCAGCAGCTTTTGATACCATCGACCATGGTATCATGTTGCACCGGTTGGCGGGGTTGGGGGTGGGGGGCACCGTTCTGTGGTGGTTCTCCTCCTACCTCTCTGACCGGTCGCAATCTGTGTTGACGGGGGGGGCAGCGGTCGACCCCGAGGCACCTTGCTTGTGGGGTGCCACAAGGGCCGGTCCTCTCGCCCCTTCTGTTCAACATTTATGTAAAGCCGCTGGGTGAGATCATCCGTGGCTTTGGGGTGGAGTTCCATCAGTACGCTGATGACACCCAGCTGTACATCTCCACCCCAGGCCACCCCAACGATGCCCTTGAAGTGATGTCCCAGTGCCTGGAGGCCGTGCGGGCCTGGATGGGGAGAAACAGGCTCCGACTCAACCCCTCCAAGACCGAGTGGCTGTGGCTTCCAGCGTCCCGATATAGCCAGCTGACGCCATCGCTGGCTATTGGGGGCGAATCACTCGCCCCCACGGAGAGGCCTCGCAACTTGGGCGTCCTCCTGGACGCACGGCTGTCTTTAGAAGATCATTTGACGGCCGTGGTCAGGGGGGCTTTTTATCAGGTTCGCCTGATACGCCAGCTGCGCCCCTTTCTAGATCGGGACTCTCTACGCACAGTCACTCAGGCACTAGTCATTTCCCGCCTGGACTACTGCAACGCTCTCTACATGGGGCTCCCCCTGGGGTGCACCCGGAGGCTCCAGCTGGTCCAGAACGCGGCCGCGCGGGGGATTATGGGGGCGACGAGGCGCTCCCATGTGACACCTCTCCTGCGCGAGCTGCACTGGCTCCCAGTGGTCTTCCGGGTGCGCTTCAAGGTGTTGGTGACCACCTTTAAAGCGCTCCATGGCTTAGGGCCGGGGTATTTACGAGACCACCTTCTGCCACCAATAGCCTCCCACCGGCCAGTACGCTCGCACAGAGTGGGCCTCCTCAGGGTGCCGTCCGCCAGACAATGACGGCTGGCGACCCCCAGGGGGAGAGCCTTCTCTGTGACGGCGCCCACCCTCTGGAACAACCTTCCCCCAGAGTTACGTATAATAACAGACCTCCGGATTTTTCGTCGGGCCCTGAAAACCTATTTATTTCAACAAGCTGGGCTGGCCTGAGTTAAATTTTAAATTGATTTTAAATTGGGTTATCTTAATTTCGGCCAAAATATTTAATTATTTTAATACTGTTCTTAAATTTTGTATGCTTTGTTTTTATCTTGGCTGTGCACCGCCCTGAGTCCTATTTGGAGAAGGGCGGTATAGAAATTTAATTAATAAATAAATAAATAAATAAATATACTCTTAGAAATGAGAGTAAATGAAAAATTTTGTACGATAATAATAATTAACAAGTATGCACCGTTAATAAGATAATGGACATGTGACCAAAGTCACTTTTTCTTTTTATGTATTGTCATTAGTATTAATATATATATATATATATATATATATATATATATATCTTGTATATACATAGTATAGTATTTTAATTTTATATGTTTAATAAAGTTTTGTTTTTAAAAATTTTTAAAAATAAAATAAAATAAAAAGAACAGGATTGCCTGATGACCTATAGAGTCCCTTCCATTTATGGGTCTAAGATTCCTCTACAGTGCTGATTTAGGATTCCTAAGATCTGATCTAAAAAGGTGACTTTCTGCGCCCTTAAAAAAGAGATTTTAATAACAATGTTAATTGTTTTGATCCTATAGATATAATTGCCAGGAAACTGAATTATTGGATTATGTTGGAAAGCTCGAACAATAACTTTTTTTCTTGCCTGAATTGTTCTAGTTATGACCTAGAGGGTTCCAATCTATTATGTGTTTGCTTTAGACAAGCAATTATTATTTTTAAGTGTGCAATATAGTAAATAGAAATATTTCTTGAAAGACAATATGTATGAGAAAATGCACCACTGATGGGTTTTCATAGAAGAATTCAAACAAAGAAACAACTTAGACTCTCAGTTGTTATTAGCCATATCTCCCTGTTCAATTAGAAGCAATAGAAAAAGCAAAAATATATTAGATGTTTAAAATGCTCACATTTCATTGAAATCCAAGAGCATAAGCTTAGTGGTATTATTGAGAGCATCTGGGTCAAAATAAATGGAGGAAATAATAAAAAGCACTGTTATTGGTTTGTGCTAGTAACCACTTAACCATAGAGAAAACTTGGACGATGTTTTCCAAAACTAAATTGCTGATAGAGTAGTTTAAAGTAATATTGATAGGAAACCTTAATTACCCTGTGGGAATTTTGGGAAGAAATGACTGTGTAATGCTAGAATTTTTGATATTTAGCAAAATTAAAGTTAGTCAAATGTACATCTTTAGCCTCAATAAAATATATTTTATAAATCACAGCAATGATAGGTAGAATTTCATGATAGAAGAAATTAATTTGAAAAGGAGTTTTGAAAAAGAAGATACTGAAAGAACAATACAAACTATTTCAGTGTAGAAAGGAAGGGAAATCAACAGGAGAAGCCAATGTTGCTGCAGAAAATAAACAAGTTTTTGTCAAGTTTAATCTTGATATTTAGGACATGCATACTGACCTCAAAGAAGCTTAACTTTCCAGAGCTAGATGGATTGCATCCTAAAATACTGAATGAAATTGTTAACCCTCTTGGCACAATATTCAGGATCATAAAACCATGTAAGTGCATAACTGAAAATGACCATAAAGATCATGCAGTGCAACCCTCTGCAATGTGTAGGAAAACCAGTTGAACCATCGATGACAGGAACTGGCCAGCTTCTTCTTCTCACCCCCACCCACAAGATATAGAACCTAAAAACTTCATAGGCATGGTATTCCACTTTTGCTAGATCCACCAGGATATGTTTAAGAAATCCTGGCGAATTGGAGGAATGCCAGAGAACTGGAACAAGGCAAAGCCCCTATTTTCAAGAGAAAGAAAAAGGAAAAGGAAGGGAACTGTAGACCTGACAGTTCATATTGATGCAGGAAGATGCTAAATTAGATAATAAAGCAATTGATCTGTAACCACCTTAACAGGAATGCAGTATTGCTAGAATTCAGCATGGATGACCATCTCAGCCCGCTGAGCCTCCAGGCACCGGTACTGGTCTTGCACCCCCGCAGGTCTTCCCTCTGCTTGGAAAGCCTGTGCTCATAGTCCTCAGTGAGGTGTTTCTACTGAGCCTCCTTCTCAGTCAGAGCCAATTTGAACTGAGCCAGCTGTTTTGCCAATTCTTTCTGGGGGTGGCTGCTTAGGTCCAACAACTGTTGGTGCCTTAAGGAGCCTGGACAGGGAGGCGAGGAATGGCTGGCAGCGGAGGGGTGAGTAGAGGCTGACGAGGTGCCCCTCAACATGAGTGACATCGAGCTGGCCATGCCCACCCAGTCACATGACCACCTAGCCATGCGCACCCGGTCATTAAGCAGATCATATTAGCAGTCCGCAGGATTTAAAATTATGAATTTAGCGGTCCCTGAGATCCGAAAGGTTAGTGATCCCTGATCTAAGGAGTTCCAAGGCTGTAGACAATTCAGAGAAGTCAACATGCTCACCAAAAAAGGTAAGGAGAAGCCATTTCTGTTTCTATTAAAATAACCTTGTAGATGTCACAAGGAATTGATCTTGATTTAAAGACAACTTTATTGGATACAGGGTGCTGGAAGAAAAATTTCCATCCTGCGCATTTATAGAGTCTTAGGTCAATTGCTGTAAGTCTCCAAAGTATTGCATTTTGCTCTCTATTCCTAAATGGTTCATTGTTTGTGTTTAACCTATCTTCTTTCCATTTTTAGAATAGAGATTGAACACCATTGCTTAAGTCAGATTTGTTTACCCCTATGGCTTGAAAATGATGGAATTGCTGATTCATATGTTTTCTACTGTGCCTTTCATAGAGTTTTGTGCAATTATAAGCCTTCTTTATCAAAGAATTTCCTGGATGCTTTGACAGCTTCTATGGAAATGTTCTTGCAGACCCAGATATGGAAGGTGCCTTAGAAAATAACTAAATTTTGTTTAATGGCTATCAAAATGCAAAATTTAGAAGCAGCTGTAATGAAGTAGGAATATTCTATGGTCATCTTTAGAAAGTGGAATTATCTGGCAAGGAAGAAGCTCAATTTTGCTCACAATGCTTCAACTTCTGTTTTTCGTGCACCTAATGTAAGCACATTCCTAAAGATCTGACTCAAGCTGAGAACAAAAACATTTCAGTGTATAAAAGAAAGGATATATTGAGGTTTTTCTTTGAACTCAATTGTGGTCTGAGAACTGTTGATGAATGCCAAGGACAAGAAACTATATGGGGACCATCTGCTACTCTTTTGCAAGTCAAAAAGTATCAGGTCCTTCCTTCCTTCCTTCCTTCCTTCCTTCCTTCCTTCCTTCCTTCCTTCCTTCCTTCCTTCCAACATATGAGTGCTGTTTGCTTTATTTCAATTCAATTCAGTTTATTATAGTCATAGACCAGAACAAATAAAAACACTCCAATTAAAAATTGTAGAATAAAATAATAAATAACAGATAAAATCTATGATAAAATCCAGTCTGTCAATTACACATGGCTCTAACAATATTAAAATTTCAGTCCATAAACTGTGAGGCCCATAGTCAGTTTAATGCTAAAGCGGAAAGGAATAAGCAGTGCAAAGGGTTTGCCACATTTGGCTTGCTTTATTTAATAGGCATTGTAGACATGCCTCTATCAGCTCCATATTTGTCTTTATTGCCTGATC
The DNA here is from genome assembly GCF_029215685.1 of Pituophis catenifer annectens. Classification (NCBI taxonomy): domain Eukaryota; kingdom Metazoa; phylum Chordata; class Lepidosauria; order Squamata; family Colubridae; genus Pituophis; species Pituophis catenifer. Next base: position 184,082,099 of record NW_027256881.1, read on the forward strand.
AAATGTGTTACAATGTGTTTCATTAATGCTGGAAGAACTGCTATCTTTTATTTGCTTATTTATTTATTTTTAAGTGATTGGGATTTAGCTTATTACTGTATATGTATCAGTTATATTGGTCTATGACTGAAGGAAAGTGAACTTATAATTATTATGGTTTGTTGCACAGCCAACCAGATGTTTAGACTTGATCTGGCATTTTTATGTTTCCATTAAGTCCAGTCAAGTTAATAAGAAAAACCAGTATCTAATGAATAATTCAGTTTTTTTAACCTACCAGTACATGTTACCAGAGAGAAAGACAAACAATGGATTACTAATGACTCTGTGGACATTATCCTAAAATTATTGGCTGTCCCTCTACTCTATCCTATATTCATTTCAATCCTACTGGAACTTGAATAGTGGTTGAGTTCACCCTGTACTTTATGCTATGTTGCAGATGGTTTTACATTTTATATTTTTAATAACCATTGAGTGGTTCACAAACTGCTAAATTTAGCAATTTAAAGGTTTATGACCATAGGGTTTAGATTTACATATCATACTAATCCAAATCCAAATACGTCACATTATGTCTTAGTGCAATATGTGAATTCAACCATTTATTTATTAACGGGCCTGGTAGCTCAGCAGACTAAAAGCATTGTGATTAACACCAGCTGTTTGCAATTACTGTAAGTTCAAATCTCACCAGGCTCAAGGTTGACTCAGCCTTCCATCCTTTCTAAGGTAGGTTAAATGAGGACCCAGTTTGTGGGGGCAATAAGATGACTTTGTATAAATATACAAAAGTATGAAGGCTATTGCTTAACGCATTGTAAGCCGCCCCGAGTCTCTGGAGAAGGGCGGCATATAAATCAAAATAAAATAAAATAAAATAAATAAAATAAATAAATTTGGCTGCCTTAAAGATATCAGTTGCTTACCTAGAATTAATGTAGGATAGAGTTTTCTATATTCTGGGCACAGAAGTATTATTGTGAACTGTATGACTTGCCCAACATCTGTTTACCATGACTAGAGTTGCCAGATCTCCTGAGATTAAAAACTCAACCGGGCACATAGAATTAGAATTTTATGGTCTCTGACAGAAGATGTACCAGGATATATGCAAAAATTCCTGTGCTCCTTCATCTCCAAGTAGAGCTGGGAAGATGCTTGGCCAAAATCTTGCAGAGTACTGACAATTTCTCACAGACAGCACTGAAATGGAGTTATCAGTGCTTTGAAATAGTGTAAGGCATATATACAGTATATGGCAGTGAAAGGAGGATCTCCTATTTCATAGCTTATATCTGAGGGGGTGGGTCCAGCAGTGGGTTCTACTTAACTTTACTACAGGTTTGCAATGGGAGTGCGTGCGTGCATGTTTCTGCGCATGCACAGATCATCAATTATGACGTCTGGGCAGGTGGATGGAGCCTCCTGCCGCTTTTACTACTGGTGCTAAAGAATCGGACAGAACCGGGAGCAACCCACCGCCGGTCTGGTCCTGATCTGGTTAACCTTCTGTAAGACCTTAAATTCTTGGCTAGATGAAATGCGCTGAGAAAAAAAACATTATTCCTGAAATTCTAGTTGTATAGATGTCTTATTTTTGTTTTTGGTCTTTTGATTTTCATTTTGTTCTTATCTTTTATGCCAGAGAATGTTTAAAAATGGTCTTTGATTTAACATGGTAGAACCATTGAATCACCCTAGATATCTATCATCTAATTTGACTATAATATGTTGAGCAAATTCCCTTAGCGGAGAATTCTGAAATCAAGATTTGTACCTGGAGATGCTGATATGTGCCCTATAAATTATACAACAGAAGAAAACAAGCTGTTTTTTTTAACAATAAACTCTCATGTTATATTTACTTGAACAATTTTAAATTTTCACTCTCCTTGTCAGTTCTAGGATATAGTTTTATCACTAGCAATTATTTCCATGCATTTATGGAACTGAACAATATACCTGGAGAAAATTGTTCCTATACTGTATTTACAAAAAATATACATAGTATAATTGAATGCTGGTGTCATTTTTTTTTTTTTTTGAAGGGATGTCATCTATCTCCATCAATCCATGACATTTCTTCTCTAACACACATAACCAATTTTGCTTTCTTGGGGCCACTAAGTAGCTGAAAAGGGGCTCTTGTATAGCTTTACCCACTTGAGTTGTAATCTAGATTTTTGCAGGCCATGTTTTAGAATCTTTTTTCCCAAGGAGCCAGTTGATTCAATAAGAGAGTAGACTGCTCCAAGTAAGAGGTGCAGTGGCTCAGTGGCTTAATTATGTTAGAGATGATCTCTGCTCCAGAGGTTTGAGTCCTAGCACTGCGTGTCAGGGTGAGCTCCTGTAACTCACCTCAGCTTCTGTCCACCTAACAATTCTAACCTAACTAATCAAGGAGAGAAGCAACTTCCTGGCAGTTAGAACAATTACTCTGTGGAACAACTTGCCTCCAGAAGTTGTGAATGGTCCAACACTGGAAGTTTTTAAGAAGATGTTGGATAACCATTTGTCTGAAGTGGTGTAGGGTTTCCTGCCTGGGCAGGGGGTTGGACTAGAAGACCTCTAAGGTCCCTTTCAACTCTGTTATTATTATATTATATTATATTATATTATATTATATTATATTATATTATATTATATTATAATATTATATTATATTATATTATATTATATTATATTATATTATATTATATTATATTATATTATATTATATTATATTATATTATATTATATTATATTATATTATATTATTATAAATTTGACAGCATGTTCTATGCAAGTAGATACCATAAATAGATACCACTTTGGTGGGGAGACGAGTTGGTGCTCCATGCAGGTCAGATTCCTGCCGGTTCTGAATCTTTCTTGTAATGGCATCCATTTGTGAGATGGCTCCAGGGAGGGAAGGGACCTTGGATGCTGCTGCAGGAAGGGCTGCTTGTTTTTCTGGTTTGAAGCCAGGTTGCCCTCCTAGGAAACACCTGAGTGTATCCTACAACAGAGCTGGTAAATTGGCAGCCAGATTACTACTGTGCAATAGCATTGTGGTGTCCTGGCTAATGTAACAATGCCATACGCTAACAATAACGACAACTACTCCAAGTTACTAATAAAACTGTCATGAAGAACTTATCTTTGTTGAAGTATCAATTTCGCAAATGGATGCTTACTTACACAAATGTATCACAAATGGACATAAGTTTTATAGCTGAAGGCTAACTTCTGGAAGGAATTATTTGTAGCAGCTGTGGACCTTGAGGAACAGACAAACAGCATCACGTCTTAGAAAAGATGGGGATGGGGAGGAACAGGCTCAGACTCAACCCCTCCAAGACTGAGTGGCTGTGGCTTCCGGCGCCCCGATATAGTCAGCAGGTGCCATCGCTGACTATTGGGGGTGAATCTTTGCCCCGCACGGAGAGGGCTCGCAATCTGGGTGTCCTCCTGGACGCACGGCTGTCTTTAGAAGAGCACATGACGGCCATGGCCAGGGGGGCCTTTTATCAGGTTCGCCTGATTCGCCAGTTGCAGCCCTTTCTGGACCGGGACGCCTTGCGCACGGTCACTCATGCCCTTGTCACCTCCCGGTTGGACTATTGTAATGCTCTCTACATGGGGCTCCCCTTGAAGAGCACTCGGAGGCTCCAACTGGTCCAGAATGCGGCCGCACGGGTGGTTATGGGCGCAACCCGTTGTGCCCATGTGACACCCCTCCTGCGCGAGCTGCATTGGCTCCCAGTGGTCTTCTGGGTGCGATTCAAGGTGTTGGTTACCACCTTTAAAGCGCTCCATGGCATAGGACCCGGGTACCTCCGAGACCGTCTTCTGCCACCAATAGCCTCCCACCGACCAGTCCATTCCCATAGAGAGGGTCTCCTCAGGGTGCCATCAGCCAAGTTATGTCGGCTGGCGACGCCCAGGGGGAGGGCCTTCTCTGTGGGAGCCCCAGCCCTGTGGAACGAACTGCCCCCGGAAATTCGTAAGATCTCCGACCTCCGGGTGTTTCGCTGCGCATTGAAGACCCTGTTGTTCCGCCAGGCCGGACTATCAACACAATAGTTTTAAATTGGGGTATTTAAATTTATTGGGGTTTTAAATTTGAGCCACTTTATTTAATTATTTTAAATTTTATATTGTTGTTTTGTCTGTGTTTTTAAATAGGCTGTACACCGCCCTGAGTCCTTCGGGAGAAGGGCGGTATAGAAATAAAATAATAATAATAATAATAATAATAATAATAATAATAATAATAATAATAATTATTATTACTATTATTACTATTATTATTATTATTATTATTATTATTATTATTATTATTATTATTAAAAGGATGCCTCTTTTTTGAGTGAGTTTGTTTCACATTCATTAAGCCTTTCTGTGAGTTTAGCTCATATCATATTTTCAACTTTCCACAAAAAATAGCAGGTCATAGACTTCTGGAGGAATGTATTCCTGGGTCTGCAAGGAAGTGATCAGTGGCCATCTAGAATTTGCAAGCTGAGAGCAATATGTTAAAATTTAGCTTTCCATGTATAGCCGCAGATAAAGCACATTTGTGGGACCACAGGCATCTGGGAGTTTGTGCAAAGGGTGCAGATGATGATCTTGTGTGAATATGTCATCTCGCAAACACTGTGACTTATATATTTGCATCAGACATTGGGATGCAAATAGGGAGGGCATTTGCATAATGACATCTCTGCTTACCAATTTTGCAAGATGATGGCTTGCTGCAAACATTGCCGCTGTGTCTCCTTTGACTATAATTTTGCATCCATTTATATACAAGTCAATGAGATTTACCGCTAGTAGATACTTGGGCACAACTTGACTTTCTGAAATGCTACACCCTTCAGCCTGCATTTATAAGTGCTCATTTGTGGTCAGCTGATCCTGTAAATCATTTAGCTGGAACTTCCTGGTTAATATAGTAAGTTTCTATTAGAGATCACTGGTTTGCCCTAATCAATCCGTTACAGTTTAGGAATTTGATACTGTCATGCCTTGAGTGGAGACTTTTTTTTTTTTACAGTTGCTATGGCAACCCAACAGAACAGAAATATAACTGGGTTATTAGACTTGAATGTCCACAGTATTTAGATAACTCATTGTGTGGTTTCTTTTTAAAGTAAGCATTCAATTTTGGAGAATAATATCATAGAATGGGAAAGTTGCCTTTAGTTTAATTTGATTTCCACATCTGTATCACTATACTTAACTGTAAGTTTCTCTTGGAATTCCCTCTCGCCCTAGATAGGAAGTTTTCCAATCATTAATTGGATGAATTGGTCATGTCACTTGTAGCTCTATTTTCTTTTGGGGCTGCAAACTTCATAAGAGGGGGAAAAGTTAGTAAAGAGGTCCTGAAAGTTGAAATATATTATCTGCACTTATATAAACAGCTGTTTATCATAAAGGAAACCACATTTATGGGTCACTTAACTGAACATAATTTATCCTTTAAATTTGGCAGAACATCTAGAGACAAATAAATTAGAAGATTCATTATACCCAATGAATGTTAGTGAGATGTAGATTTATTTCTTTTGTGCTGGAAAGTTTTCTTTTCCTGTTTCAGATCCTGAAAACCTATATGACTAGCGATGACAGCCAAACAAATGAAAATAGTGTTTGTGTATACCACAAACAACACCAGCTTATATCACATTCAGTTTTCCTTGAGTTATGAAAAACTCAATAATTTAACCTTTGTTTTAGCCATTGTAGGTTCTGGTGAATACTAATTCAGGCCTTTGGTAATTGAGAGATTTGGGGCTGGTTTTTCCATCACCTTAGATATTTGATTCTTGATTCCTTTTTTTTTTTTTTTTAATTTTGATTTATATGCCGCCCTTCTCCGGAGACTCAGGGCGGCTTACAATGTGTTCAGCAATAGCCGTCATCCTTTTGTATATTTATACAAAGTCAGCTTATTGCCCCCACAACTGGGTCCTCAATTTACCTACCTTAGAAAGGCTGAGTCAACCTTGAGCCTTGGCGAGATTCGAACCTGCAGTAATTGCAGGCAGCTGGTCTTAATAACCATCTTAATAACAGAGTGCCTTAGATCACTGTACTACCAAGGCTCTTTTTTCCTTCCCTCCCTCCCTCCCTCCCTCCCTCCCTCCCTTCTTTCTTTCTTTCTTTCTCAAAATATATTGCTACCAAATAAAAGTCTGTCTGCAATGAATAGGATAAAATAACATAATGTATGTGGTCCTCATTTTACAAACATACAAGTTGTTAAGTGAGCATTCAGATTTAAAACAGTGCTGAAGAGCAATACCTAATTCTTTAAATTGCAGGTGTCCTAGGACCAGTGGTGAAATCTGAACAGGTTTGCTACCGGTTCACTGGCCGTGCATGCACAGTACACGCCAAATGTGCTGAAAAAGGAGGCTTCGGAAGGTAAGTATAACAGCCAGAGTGGGGAACAGCTGTGCCGTGCGACTTAGATTCATTAGAAAGCAGGATTTCCTGCTTTCTAGTAATTTTACAGCACAGCTGATCATCGGAAATACCGCTTTGGAGGAATCGGTAGGTTTTTTTTTTACTACCAGTATGTGCGAACTGGTAGGATTTCACTGCTGCCCAGGACCCTTGCAGTCATGTGATTGCTATTCAGATGCTTGGAAACCAGATATCCTGCAATCATATGGTTACCATTTGTTACCTTTCCTGCCACCTTCCTACAAACAGAGCCAATGAGGAAGGTTATTGACAAGGAAGGTCACAAGTTGCTTTGGAAAGTTTCTCCCACCCTTTTTTCTCCAATGATCTCCAGATGGCAGCCAAATGTGGGCCACACTCATATCATGTGTACCCACACCTAGCCTTGCTGCACTTTCACTGTGCCACACAACTCTTCTCTCCCACCTAGCAGCATTCTGTTGCTCTCATCCACAGCCTGTTTGTGAGCCACCCAAGGACTATGACTTATGACTTCCTGCAGGCTTCCTCACTGACTGTACTTGTTGGAAGCTGGCAGAAAGTCACAAGTCCCGTTAGATGGGGTACTCGCTTAAAGTCCACGTCCTTCCCTTAAAAATGCCAATGGGGATTGCAGTAATTGACTCAAGAAGAAATTCAGTCATGCAACAATCCATTTTATGGCAGCTTCATTTGCTGACTGAAATTCTTTATCCCAATGACTGTCATTAAGTAAGGACAGCCTCTAAAAAAAAGATAGAAAAAATACCTTGGGAAGGAAAAAAAAGTAAATTCACTTTGGGAAGGAAAAAAGTAAATTCACAATTCAGATACAGATTTCTTTGGACCTTAGATGTTGAAAAGCTTTATTTTAAATTGCCTTACAAAAGGCATTGTGATATTTGAATTTGCATTGCAGTATCATGATACATATTTGTACATTTTTTAAAAAATCTATTATTCTTCTTTTACAAAAAAACAAAGAAATCTTTGTTTCTTTGCACTAAAGAAAATATGCTTCATCTGTGCTCTTTTTTAAACAAAATTCTCAGCTTTTTTTCAGATTGGCTTAAAAGCTGATAATATTTGAAGAGGAATCACTCTGTCCATCTGTGTAACTTATAGTTAATTAGAAATAAAGTCATAAACTAGTCAATACAGAAATACAGAAAATACAGAATATACAGAAAAATAGAATTTACCCATCATCACTTCAACTAAATGTTGGTGGGCAGTGATAGCGATTGTGGGGAACTTTGATACTTTCTAAGATGCAGCTAACCTGATAAAAATAAAAATAGCATAGATAATCCATCCTGCCTGGCATTTTAAAGATGTATTCTATAGATGAGATGGATGTCTTTGTACCGGTAGTAGAGATAACATAGGATTATGTGACCTACCACCTATATTTAAATAAGTTCCCATGGGAATGTGTATCCAAAAATAGGTGTGTTACCGCATTTACCCGCCAACAGAGCTGATATAGAACATTAACATTTTTCAGTGTAAAAGCTTTTTGTTTATTTGTAGTAGGACATTGTAAAAACAACAAGAATAAAACTTGTCCTGCAATGCGGATACCTAGGATAAATGTGCATTATGTTCAAATCACTTTGATGATCAGGGTCCCATGCTCATTTAAATGCTGATGTGCAACACAAACACACACACACACACACACACACACACACACACACACACACACACCTTTAAATCATTTTTTTTTCTCCTGGTGATTACCTGGATTAATCCCTGCATTTTTTTTGGGGGGGGGGCAAGATTTCAGAAGTGTTTGCCTTTGTCTACTTCCTAAAGTCAGAGGGGAGTGAGATTGAGTGATTGACCTAAAGTCCCTCTAACTAGCTTTGTGGGCAGGATTAGAACTCATGTGTCCTGGTTTCTAGTCTGATGCTTTAACCACCACACCAAACTGGCTCGCTAAATGTTGATTTAGTCGTATCAAATCCTAAGGCTATTAAAGATGGGTGGCGGGGAGGAGAAGGTGCCTTTGAAGATGCAATGTTCTTCCAAAGAACTTCTCCAAAGGGATGATTGGTCTAGGGGGCCTGGTGGGCCGGGTGGCTCAGCAGATTGTATTGTGATTAACACCAGCTGTCTGCAATTACTGTAAGTTCGAATCTCACCAGGCTCAAGGTTGACTCAGCCTTTCATCCTTTCTAAGATAGGTAAATTGAGGACCCAGTTTGTGGGGGCAATAAGCTGACTTTGTATAAATATACAAAAGTATGAAGGCTATTGCTTAACGCATTGTAAGCCGCCCTGAGTCTCTGGAGAAGGGCGGCATATAAATCAAATAATAATAATAATAATAATAATAATAATAATAATAATAATAAAAATAATAATAATAATAATGAAGGCACCAGGCCCTGGGGAAGAATGTTAAATCAGAAACTAAGTAGCTGAATCCATGCTGGTGCTTCCTTTGAAATGTAACCTATCTCCAGATGCAAAACTACCTATGATACACAAGAGAGTACAAAAATCGCCCTTAGGAATTTTGACTGAATTACTTCTAATGGACAATTACTTTTTTATAAACATAGCTGGAGCTCATTCAAATTGCCTTAGCCTTCTTTAATTATGGATGGTGTAGAATGAAAAGCATTAAGAAGTAGTGGCCACATGCACTCTTACTTGCATATTTTGTTTGCGAGGAAGCAATCCTCAGGTGTTTAAAGAGCATGACCTGTTCAATGGTAATTCCATTGACTTGTCACCTATGTTTTATTGGTCTCTTTGCAAAGACTATAACCTTTGCCTTTGGTAATTTAATGCCCAAGTCTTCTTTTTTCATAAGAGGTGACAAAATGCTGCAAGGCTCTCTCAGACCATTTTCAGTTATATCACTCCATCATCTGCATATTCAAGCACTTCAGGAGCTCTATCAGACAATCTGGGGTGGGGTGAATACACACACACACACACACACACACACACACAATATTTATATATCAGACAATCGGGGAGTGGGGTGAAAATAGATAAATAGATAGATAGATAGATAGATAGATAGATAGATAGATAGATAGATAGTGTTTTTCTATCGAGACATCTGGTCTACCCCAACATGTGGGAAGGGCATCCCTTTTGCCTTTCAGCTCCAGTCCAGGAGCCCTCAAGCAGTCGCATTCATGACAAACCATTTTATACCAAATTTATATTTTGCTGATAAAGAAATAAAGGGAGACTAGTATAGATCTATTTCAAGCTATTTAGTTCTCATCAGCTAGCCATACCCTTACTCGGATTCAAACTTGTACTTCCTGCATGTTAGGCAGTTGAATTAACCTCTGAGCCATGAGTTCTCCTCCCTTCATCAGCTTGAGCCAGCTTGAAATAGATCTATACTAGTCTCCCTTTATTTCTTTATCAGCAAAATATAAATTTTAGATAGATGATAGATAGATAGATAGATAGATAGATAGATAGATAGATAGATAGATAGATAGATAGATAGATTCAATATTTATATATCAGACAATCGGGGAGTAGGGTGAATATATATATTACATCTTGATGAGTTGATGTTTGCAGATTAGGGCACACATCAAGGACTTCACCCACACAGGATGTTAGGAAACAGCTGACTAATCTGCAAACAGCAACTCATCAAGATGTAACAACACAGGCAACCAACCCGCTCACAGCAACAAAGCCAGCACCCCATACCTCCCCACCAGTATTTATAGAGAGACGGCAGCTCCAATCACGCTTTCCTCGCACAAGCACGAAGCTGAAGACACTAGCCTGAAGATGACAAGTGGGACCTCGTCGAAACGTCACCAAGCTACTCTCAATCTTACACGGGAAAAGACCCAAATACATCAAAACTTGCATACCTCTACCCGTGAAAATCTATATCTACGAATATATATATCTACGAATAGATAGATAGATAGATAGATAGATAGATAGATAGATAGATAGGGGGGGGAGAGAGAGAGGGGGGGAGGTCTTTGGTTATTCGTGTTTTCTCCCCAATCAGAGCACAGCCAACCACCCATCCAATCAGAGCACAGCCAAGCCCCCAACCAATCAGAACACACCTCCACCCAATCAGAACACAGCCAAGCTCCCACCCAATCAGTTCACACACGCACTGGCAGTTAAAAGGAAGATACAGCTGCAATCACACATTGCTCCTGGAAGCACGAAGCCGAGAACACCAGCCTGAAGATGACGAATGAGACTTCGTCGAAACGTTGCCAAGACACCTCCAATTTTACGCGGGAGAAAACCCGAATAGCCAAAGACCTACATACAAACACCCACGAAAAACTCAGAAAACAAATATATATATTTATATATATCAGACAATCTGGGAGCGGGGTGAACACACACACACACACACACACTGGGTTAATATGTTCTTTTGCCTGATTCCTCTGTGTTTTGGAATTAAACCTGATAGTTGGCTGTCAAAGTTGTATTGAGGAATTATCATACAACATTGATTAATGTTGGTAGATATTTCTACCACCTAAATATTTCTCTATATGAAATTCTATCATAATCCATCCCTGATCAAGATTAGATCAAAAGCTGATCTGAGAGCTACAAAAGTTAGAATGAAGTGTTCCACCAACTCCATATATATATATTTATATTATTAGACAATGGGAGATTAGATTCTGCTCAAAGTTGATTGGTTTGCTGCAAATCTCTCATGATCATTTTAAGAATATTTTTTTTTGTCCAATCCAGCCAAGCAATTTTCATAATATAAACGTCTGTTATAGTTTGCTGATAATGTTAAGAAGGCTGATGGGGTGGTAATTGGCTGCTGGATCAGATTTCTTCTCCATTTTTAGAGATGTGGGTAATAATAGATAAACCCTAATCCTTGAGTCTATGATGATATTTGATCAATGAAGGTAAATAGAGTTGCCTGAACCAGAACTAGCAATCAATATCTGCTTTAATTAGTTCTTGAAGAATATGATCTCCCCTTAGGGCTCTTCTTGTTTTTATCTGTACTACAATATCTGCTTAATTAGCTCCAATTCAAATCTGGATTCCAATGAAGCAGAAGATCCAGATTTTGCTCAAGACAATGATTTATTTGGTTTCCTATGAATGTGGGGAAAATGTTCTCCATTTATCTGGAGAGAGAGAATGAGAGAGAGAGAGAGAGAGAGAGAGAGGGAGGGAGGGAGGGAGGGAGAGAGAGAGAGAGAGAGAGAGAGAGAGGGAGAGGGAGAGAGGGAGAGAGAGAGAGAGAATGGCCAGCTATAATTCAGTTTTGTTGGTGTAATGTTTCTGCTCCAATTTTCAGATCTGTAGAATTTAGAATGTAGTTCAACAGCTAAGGACCAAAATAATTTCAGCAGTCAATCTGATCCAGATAAAAAGAGAACATGTTCAATCTCTCTCTCTCTCTCTCTCTCTCTCTCTCTCTCTCTCTCTCTCTCTCTCTCTCTCTCCCCCTCCCTCCCTCCCTCCCTCCCTCCCTCCCTCCCTCTCTATCTCTCTGTAAAGAACCATGAGGAAAGTTGGATTTTTTCTTACTTGGACAGCTCAGTGCTTTCGACCAAGATTTGTCACCTTCGAAGTGCTATATAGACTTTGTTCTTATTATTTTCACACCCGTGAATGCCTTCGTTGCTAATTTTCTTTAAAAAGTGGTTTTATCTTCTGAGTGGTAGAAATTGTTCTCTATTAAAACTAAACAATAGACTGTGCTGAATTGCTGAAACAGTCATTCATATTTCTTGGTTTACCACTTTCATTATACTTTTTGATCAAATTTTCTTTGAGCTAAATAACTTTTCATAAAACATAATCTGGGGGAATTTCAACTGAGTAACCATTGTTCTCCATTTTGTTTTTACTTGCAATGCTTATATTTCTTTTTGAAACCATGGAAAAGGTTCTTTATCTAGATGTTACTTAAAGAGGCCTTTACATGGATGTGTGCCATTACCCTAACTATTGAGGCTTTCACAGCCAATAGCTTCTATAATCTGACTTTTGACTAGATTTCCATTCTAATTATAATATAGCATGCAAAAAAGCAAAGGCAAAAAGGATTGCTGTGAATGGGAATAAAGAATCTGAGAAGGACAAAGACCGAAGTTCAGTTGCAATTATCAAGATGCATTAAAAGGTATTTTGCCCATTGGGGCATTGGTAGCTAGACAAAATTTTTCTCCTGCTGAGAATTGGCAGTCTATGGGGAAATCTGTACAACGGTTGTGGATAGGGCAAGACATTCCTCTTAACTAGATGATTCTTGCTATTCTAAAGAGGTTCTGTTTATGGTAAGTGTTTCCATTTTAGAGCTAACTATTAAGCCTTTCAGCAGACCGCATGTGGAATTTTAAAGCTGTTCTCTCTCTTTGCAGAGGCAATATGGGGCTTTTAACATAACACTTTCTGCAGCTCTATAGAAAAACTTTTCACTTAAAAAAATAACAATAATATAGATAATTGCTCATTGCTGATTCAACCACTCAGGTCTGCAAGCTGACATAAAAGTTGACTTATAAGAGGAACATAAAGTCCTTTAGCAGTTATATTTTAGGTGGCAGGTACACGTCATGAATATTTCAGGACAGATTTATAATAAACTGGCACACCATGTAAAATTGCAGTCCAATTTATTAAGTAAGAATAACATAATGTGCCAATCTAGCTACCAGTCTTGGTGCTTTTAACTGTCCTCCCCTTTTCTCACTACAAAGGAGTGCTGGGTTTTTTTCCTACTTTTTTCTCAATGTGTTTTAGTATTTCCTCAGAATTTATTTTGAAGATCTGTTGAGGTTATTTAGTGTTTCTCAAGTGGTGGAAGATGCAGGCATGGAAGTGGTAGAAGGTATAAACATCATGGATGTCACAGATTTCCCCAAAACAGCAGTGTTCTCAATAGAAATGCCCATCTCTGTCAACTTGGAGATCATAAATCAGCAAAAGCAACCCATCAGGGGACCAACAGGTGGCACACATGTAGCATGATCTTTTGGTCAATAAATGTCAAGCACTGTGGAAATAAGAAGATTCAGGCAGTTAAAATGTATAAAGATTTATTGCAATGTTAAGCTTTCTACAAGAATCTGAACTACTAATGGTCAAGGAAAATTAGCTTAGGAGTTAAGAAAGGAATTCAAGTGGGCTGGACTTAGGTTTCTTGCGGGCATGCAGGGACTCATGACTATGAAGAGTTTGTCTCCTCCCTCAGGTTCAGTCTGTTCATCTCCTACAATAAGATCCATATGGGATTTGATCAATTCAAGACAAAAGACTCCACCTTTATTAGACAGTTTGCACATAAACCAATCTTTTCTATCTTGCTTCATCTTCACTTTCAGCTAGCTACCTAAAGTATAGTAGTAAAAGTACGATTAGTGACTGAATAGATTGTCGCTTATAATTAAACTTGGCTTAAGTTTAATATTTTCTACAATCTTACTCTTAAATTGCATCTATGGCATGTTTTCATACAGTATGAGGGTTGAATGAAAATAATGCCTCCACCTCCATAACTTTAGTTTACATATTGATATTTTGATATATGAAACAGGAAAATGATCCTTGAAATTAGCTCTTTTGTTATCTGTCTTTTCTTTTTCACATAATCACCACTTCTGCCAACAATAAATAAGCTTTTTAAAATGGTCAAGTAAAAAAAAAACAAAAAACCACAGTTTGTATCTTCCAACATGACCTGATAGTCATTTTCACCTTAGTCAAAAAGATGTTCTCAAATATATTCCTTCAGTTTTAATGGAAAAGGTTAATATTACATGACATTAAGTTTGGAGTCTATGGTAAATAGAGTAAGATGGTAAGATCTAACTTTGCAATTATCTCTAGGATAGCTCAGGAGGTGTGAGGCCTAGCATTGTCACATGGCAACAAAATTCCTTGTTATCTTGCTGCTTAATTGTTGTTTTAAAGAAGTTGGAGTTGATAGCAATGCCGGGTTCAAGAAATCTATATGGATATATCATCTGTGTCCCCAAAAGACACAGTAAGTATGAATTATCCTGCTGGTGCATAAGTTTTGATTTTTTTATTTTTTTTTAAAAAAACCCAAAGCTTTATGATGATATTCCAAAGGACTAGCACTAAGTTTCTGGGTCCTAATATTGAGCCATGTTTCCTTGACTGTTATGATGCTGTGAAAAAAATTCCTCAGCTTCATTTTCATAGTTTAATAACAACTGTTGGCAAATTCAAATCCTTGAAGCTATCAGAATGTGAGGAACCCAATTTATACGGATCTTCTGTTATTGAAGAACTTTAGTAATATGGTGCACGCATTCCTGTGTAATGCCAAACCTGACAGTAATTTTTCCTTTAAGTGAACCAACAATTGTCCTTAATCAATTCGTCAATCTTTCTTATGCAAAATTTATCAGTTGCTGTCATAGGCTGTCACTTTATTGTTGATCATATAATTCAGTGTTTCCTGGTTTACCTTCTTTACATTTTTATCCCAGGAATGCATAGTACTCACTCAACACAACAACATAATCATTACCATAAACAACCTGTATTTCAATTGGAGGGACTTCATCAGCAGTCAAAAATACAATCATGGCATGTTACTTAAAGCACATTGACAAGAATTCGTTGCTGGTTTGCATTTCACAAACAACAGCAACCAAACTTTTTCTCACACCAACTTCTTACCTGTTGAAGTGAAAGAGCAAACACTAAAGAAAACATTAGGGCTTGTAGCATATCACTCATTAGTGTCTTATAACATTGGAGCAATTATTTTTTTGTTCAATCCTACATTTCAGTTTTGGTTTGATACCTGCATGATTTCAATTTTTCCCTCTGTCAATCCTGCAGGGAAGACCTGATTACTTTTGTTTTAAAAATCTAAATAATTAAATAAATGTCTATGTCTCTTCCTAGACTAGGTTTGCATAATAAAAGGCAGAAAGTTTACATATACTTATTATTCATCTTGTAACTGAGGAGGGTGTAAAAATCTCATGGTTCATCCAGGAGAATGTTATCAACATCTTTCCTTAAAAAAATAGAGTTGATTTTGCATCAAATTGATCGAGATTAGTTAAAAATAAAAAAGGCTGTCAGCAAAGCACTAATTCTACTTTCTACTTATATGTTGGAAACTTGCCTACCCGATATTATTACACTGTTACAATAGTGTCTTAGTAAAAACAATTAAAATTTATGTAAAAACCATAAACATGTGTGCAACAGCACTGAAAAGTAGATTTTTTTCCATGCTTTACCTTGTGCTGTTAAGAATGCTGTTTCTAAATTGTACGCAGACAATATACCACATTGTATGATAGTACTGTATCAGCTATTAAGGATGTTATTTCGTTATAATGATACAGTAGCTAAACAGCTATCCCTGGTTGGGTAACATGAACTGGGTTTAACCAGCTTGGGAAGAAAGAGTGAAAAATGTGCCGCAAGGAATTGGCAACTCTCTAGTTTGGAAACTGGTGTTTACAGAAATCATTATAGCTGAATAACTGTTTAAACATCATAAAGGCAAAGTTGGACCATTGGCTCAACACTTCTGCATTCCAGCATGTCTGCTAAATGACTACAAGAGATCATTAGCCACCTTGGCCACCTAAAAATAAAAATAAAACCAGAATAATATTTGAAGATTTTCTCAAACCCTAATTGACATATAGCTGAACCTATCCATTGCTGCTTTCGAAGGTACACAACTAATGAGGGCAGTAGTATGAGAGGCTGAGCCTATTCCAAGGTAGGATTTGATTGGTTTGACTGCATATGATCATGTTTTGAAGGCTTTTTAAAAAATAGTATGCAGATTTCTACTGCCTGTAATAGTGATTTTAATGTCTGCTAGCTGACATGGTGATGCAAAGAGAGTGGTAGAAGAGGAGGAAATGGCTAGGGAAAGGTCCCCCACTGGGGCTAATGCCCTAAAAGTTCTAATCAGCTACAACTGTGAGAATAAAAGGACAATTTTATTTTGAAGTGAAAAAAAAGATCCTTCTAATTTATATTGCTGGGTTTCTGGAAATGTATTTTGAAAAACCAAGACATGCATTCATTGAAGTGTCCAAGTTCAATAGGAAGACATGAATTCATCACCCCCTTTTAGTTTTAAAGGTCATGGTATTGTTGTGAAGATATGATGGAAGAGGGAACCATGAATTCTTTTCTGAGATGCACAAAAAGGTGAAATATGAGTGGATTGGTTTTTAAATGGAAATGCTATGTAAAGAGGTTAGCTGAAAGTATTTTCTGAACAATGCAACTAGAAATTATAAAACGCTGGCCTTAGCATGAAAGGCAGGTAGAAACTTAGAAGTTTTACAGGCCATCAAATGCCTTGAACTGATAGGTCCCTTTTATAATAATGCTGCCTTGCTGTATTGTGCTGGGAGCCCCTACAAAAGTTGGCATTATTACTTTCTCCTCTGGTACCCTGTCTGGTTGTTTTATATTTCCTTGCCACTACCTATGATTCTTCTTATTGTCAAGAGGGAGCCATAAATGTATTTGATGGGTCATCCATGGTTTTACCACAGGCGCCTGTCATTTGGAAATGAACCTGCTATTGTAAAATGTATTAAAACAGTATTAATATTGTTCCACAGACAGCCGTGGTAGCACAGTGGTTAGGCTAATTGCAGGCTAATTTTGCCAACTGCCAGCAGTTCGATTGTCACCAGCTCAGGGTTGACTCAGCCTTTCATCCTTCCAAGGTCGATAAAAATGAGGACTCAGATTGTTGGGGTCAATAGGCTGACTCTGTAAAACCACTTAGAGAAAGAGCTGTAAAGCACTATAAGTGCTATTGCTACAACTGGTCAACGATGACTCATTATTTTTGTTATTTCTGAATTTTGTAGGCTGATTCAGATTTCAGAATATCAAGAGCACTACTGTAGGCCAAGCATTGTTAAAATGTTAGGCTTCTCCCTTTACAATAAAGCATTCTGAGCAATGGACAGAGTAAGAAAAAAAGGTTCAATGACAGAGCCATATAGGTATTGATAGTTAGGTAGGATTTTGAATGTGTAAAGCAATTATAGACAATTGGCTCTCATAAAATGGAGACCAACATTAAACTCAACATTCCTGAACATAAAAAGCTAGCTATAACACCCAACAGGCTCTCTGCGCATTGGTCTCTCAAAAGGAAAGATTGCCAGCATTTTTAGGATCCAGTCAAGATGCACTTGTTTGCTTTGTACATATCAGGAAGACTTCCTTGAAACAGAAAAACAAAACTGGTTTGAGGATGTAAATGCTTAGGAAGCAAGGCATGTGCTGCAGGCATCAAATAAAAATACTATGTGCCTGAAAGCTGGGGGAACTTTTACTCAGCTATTTGTGGTCCACAATGGAACCAGCTCTTTAATTTGACCCACTCACAGCTGGTTAATTCTAGTTAAATACTTCGGTAAGCTTATTCTTGGTATGTGATCTTGGCATGTATATACAACTCAGATATTTGGAATAGCAAATGACAAAACCAAGGAAATATTGTTGTTCATTGTTATTGACAGATGTATTAAGCCTACCTACAGAGATAACTTGCTTGACACAGTATTATTTTACTTGGAAATAGCTTCATGTAGTGAGCTCCAAAGACAGCAAAACAAGCTAAGGGAAATACCCGCATCCTTATTAGTTTCAATTTCCTAGCCTAATTGCCAATTGGAATTGTGAAGAAGATAATTTCCTTCTCCTCCCTTTTCTTCATATATGGCAAAGGGTGCATAGAAAATAATTGGTCTAGGGAAATTAATTTTAAAAAAATCAAACTAATTTTAGACATTTCTTATTAACCTCAAAAAACTGTTTTTTTCCTTGGGTCATCTTATTTTCAGTATGAAATGTCAGAATTTCCCAGAATATAATTACTTACGTATTTGTGTCTGGCAAAGAATGCCCTCCCTCTCTTAGCCTCCTTGTTCAGATTATTAATGCAGTTTTTCACTTCATTTCATACATCAGTTGCTTGTCATAAAAGACATTCTTTTCAATGTGAGTGTCCAGTGACTGCTGTGAAAAATTCTGCACTTTGGGATGTCACTTATATATGATGTGACTACCTTTAAGGAGCTCTCTTAAACAGGATATCTTATGGGGGAATTTTATATTTTTCGATTATATTTAGAGGCTAATATAGTTCCTCAACCTTGTTACAGTTCTACTGAAAAGTTCAAGTTGGGCAGTTGGGCATGAGATTCAGGAAGTAAACAGGAGACATAAAAAGTCAAATGTGATCAGGACTTTCTTTATGATTCCTCCTTCAGAGGAATCCTTCTCCCCCAAAACCTGAGGTTCAAGAAGCCCTTAGAGGTGTTTTGGTCTCAGTGGTGATGTGAGAAACAAGGTAGATGTAAACTCTCCCAGTCTGAAGAACCTGCAAGATGAGTTTCATGGTATTTAAACAGCACCAGGACCAAAATCCCTTATTAGAGATGGCAGAAAACAAATAGAAAAAAGGC
Source organism: Pituophis catenifer annectens (assembly GCF_029215685.1). Taxonomy (NCBI): domain Eukaryota; kingdom Metazoa; phylum Chordata; class Lepidosauria; order Squamata; family Colubridae; genus Pituophis; species Pituophis catenifer. The sequence goes on from NW_027256881.1 coordinate 184,100,992, forward strand.
ACAGGTGAAAAGCAGAGCGAGGGCCAGAAAACAGACATCAGGGGAACAGAAGTTTGCCAGAGGGCCACTTCCTCTATGCCAACTCAATTCAGACAAAGCTGCTACATGGAATATGGCATTAGGGACAATGTTTGAACTCCAAGGTTTGAAAGTGAACTACTTGGCAGGCATGGAATGACAGTATTTTTGCATGATTTATAAAAAAACTAATTCTTAGATTGTAGCAGATTACATATGGTTCCAAATGCTTCAGAGTAGGTTTCCTGTTTTTGGTAAAACATGAATTGGGGGTTTCAAATTAGCTTATAAGTAAGTTCAATCAGATCTCCTTGCTGTTGACTACCTTCCAGAAAGTTTTTTTGCTTACTTGGATCTGGGAAAACAAATGATATCTTTCACCATTGTTGATTTAATAATGCTATTGAAGATTATATTATACAAATAAAACTAATACAATCTGCTTAATATAAAAATACATATTAAAAAAAATAAAATAAAGATAAAAGTGTGCAGGGGAAAAAAAGAAAGAAGAAACTTCTCTCTTTAACTCCAGCAAGCATAATCAATACCTGCAATTTATTAATAACTTGTAAAGCAAAACCAACCATCTCTTCATCCCATATCCTTATTTCATTCTCAATAAACTAACCTTTAAAACCTCATCTCTCCATCTTAGTCAGCAAAAGTCCATTGAGGGTTATCAGAAATAACATAACTATTACCAACTACATCTATTAAAACCAAATTGAATTTTTCCTTTTATATTTATATTTCACTTTCTGTTTAGAAATATGCCTCCCCCTAGTTTTTCTCTACAAATAAGCAAAATCTTTAAAACGTTGTCATGCAGTCCTAATTAGCAAAAATCCACTAAACATAAAAAATAGCACAAATCATTTATGTTACTATTGATCAAATGAATCAATCTTGTATTCTTTTGTAGTTTGTGTTCATAATATCTCCCATCTATAATAACATATATAATAGTAGATAACTTTGTGATTTCACCCATTCGTCATAAATCTCTCTTAAAGTGGTAATTAACATATTTATTTCCACCTAATTTATTTATTTATTTATTTATTTTATTTTGTCGCACTTCTATGCCGCCCAACTCCCAAGGAACTCTAAGATAGGTCAAAGTCATCTTATCAGCTGTTTCCAACTATAAACATAGACAATTCCAACATGAAAGGAAGTATTCTTTTAATTAACCTCAAAGTCTTTCCTTAATTCATGTCTATCTGAACCCTTATAACTTTTTTAAAATCAACACTGTAATCACCTTTCTGCTGTATATTTAAAAAAAAATCTTGCAAATTTTACAACTTGTAATTTTCTTAAAGGATTAAATGAAAATTCACCTTGTGAATAAAACTGAAAGTTTCCAACTTTAATAATAATAATAATAATAATAATAATAATAATAATAATAATAATAATAATAATAAAAGTCAAGTGTATATTTGTTGATTTTAACAGTTGCTTAGTCGATTGTTGTTGTGAGCTGCCCTGAGACCTTGGAGATAGGGCAGCATACAAATTTTACAAATAAATAAATAAATAAATAAAATTCAAAGTGATTTAAAAAGTGTGGTTTTGGTTAAACCTAAATTCTCTGAGAGGCTACACTAATGCCTCAGAGCTCAGTGGAATCTTGTGTCTCCCAGCTGTTTGCAAGAGACCACAAAAACCTAAGTTCCTGCCATTTACTCACATAAAGAAAAGAAGAAAACCTCCTATACTACCACCTCTTACAATACGAAACAGCACAGTATCAGCTGTAGAGTCCTTCAAGTTTCTAGGTTCTATCATATCTCAAGACTTAAAATGGACACCTAACATCAAAAACATCATCAAAAAAGCACAACAAAGAATGTTTTTTCTGCACCAACTCAGAAAGCTCAAACTGCCAAAAGAGCTGCTGATTCAGTTCTACAAAGGAATTATTGAGTCTGTCATCTGCACCTCTATAACTGTCTGGTTTGGCTCTGCAACCAAACAAGACAAACACAGACTTCAACGGATAACTAGAACTGCAGAAAAAATAATTGCTACCAACCTGCCTTCCATTGAGGATCTGAATATTGCACAAGTCAAAAAGAGGGCTGTGAAAATATCTATAGACCCCTTACATCCTGGCCATAAATTGTTTCAACTTCTACCCTCAAAACAACGCTATAGAGCACTGCAGACCAGAACAACTAGATACAAGGACAGTTTTTCCCCGAATGCCATCACTCTGCTTAACAACTAATTCCCACAGCACTGTCAAATAATTTACTAAGACTATATTACTATTATTATTCTCTTCCTTATTAGTATCTATCTCTTTCCACTTATTACTATAACCATGTTTCTTGTATCTTTCAATTTATATTGTTTTTACTTGTTTCCTAGTACGATTTGATAGCTTATTAGTAACCTTGACTATCACTAAGTGTTGTATCTTTTTATTCTTGATGAATGTATTTTATTCTCCTTATGTACACTGAGAGCATGTACACCTAAGACAAATTCCTTGTGTGTCCAATCACACTTGGCCAATAATAATTATATTCTAAAAAAAAATAGCTGTCCTGAGTATGCAAGGGTAATCTCAAAGACTCTCCTTTCTCCAGAGAGATAGTTTGTGTTCTGGATCTTGGATCCAGCTGCCTTTTAGACTGTAATATCTTTTTCTAACGGTGGGATAACAATTTGCCATCCCTCACTGGAAGCTCTTCCCATTCTTCACCATTGAGGAAAACCCAGAAATCTGCTAAGAAAGGCCTTGAAGATTTCAGTATTCAGGGAGGTTCATCAGGGAGAAGGCTGCTGTTCAGTTGACCTTGTAAATAACAGTTTGAGGCTTTAAGCATCAATTATGACATTTTCTCAAATGTTTCTCTCTGCAAGATAAAGAAGGGAATATTTAGGCACATACAAACACATGAATATATACACCAAAATAATATTTTGTAGGTGTTTTTCTGTTTGTTTGTTTGTTTTGTTAAATTTAATGAATTTAACAAATTTAACAAATTTAACAAATTTAACAAATTTAACAAATTTAACGGGGTCACAACAGGGAGAGAGAGGGAGGGAGAGAGTACAAGGACTTAGTTAATTATTTTATTCTTTAATTTTACATAACATGGGTTTATTTTAAATAGCAGCAAAGGTTGCATCAAAACATTTTTCTTCAGTTTTGCTATTGAAGCTGTCACTCAGGTCTTAAAATTCAAAGTGGACATTTGGCAAAATATCATTTAATGAGCTGAACTCAACACTTCAGAGCAGAACCCTCTGGAGACAAATGAGGAAAGCAACCATCTCCACTTGTCTGACTTTCACAGTTGGCCTCTTTCATGTCTGAGCCAGGCAATTAAATAATGAATTTCTGGGAAATCAATGTTTTAGGAAATCTTCCAGGCAAATGTAGATACATACCTGACTGAACTTCAGATATTTTTCTTCACCAGAAGATTACTTATTTTAGGCAAAACTCAGAAAATTCTATGTACACACATAACTATGCTGAGGTAGTCCCAAATGTTCCTCCATATGCCCAGGTTTTGCTAGATTATTTTTGCAGATTTCAAAAGTGTGGAAATTGGTCAGATCAAGAGGTATTGTAGACTAGAAATCCATGGCCTCGCCCACACTATGGAAATATAAAGTCCGTTGTGTTAACATTAATAATTTATTGCCATGATAATAGGTAGGTGATACTATCATTCAGGAATTTGGAAGATCTCTGTGTCATGTCATTAATGATATCCTGTGAGTCAATTCAGCCTGGGACCTATCAACCCAAGTCAGCTGTTAAGAAAACTTTAACATCTGAACTGACTTATATTTTAATGAAGCATGCATCATTAGTTAATGGGAAATTATAGACTTGGGACTGTGCCACTGAGGATATAAAAGTATTTACCCTTACAAACTGTGGCCTGAGCCTACAGCAGATAAAATATGTCAAATGTTCCCTGAATAGTAATGAATGCGTCCATGATAGATGACAAGACAGGTCACAGTGCACCGTATGTTATATTTTCTTCCTAAGTTTGCTGCAGCACTGAGTATGTTGTTGATAGTATTTCCTTTCCTACTCTACACCTTCATTTCCTTCCTCATCCTAAACTATGGGCCATAGTTCCCTCAAGGGATCCTATTATACTTTTAGTTCTGCACAGCCAAACAAAGATAAGAGACAATTCTTAAAGTTCAATATACGGTATTATCTCTTCATATTGTTCTGAGTGCAGCTATTGCTGCAGGAGAGTCATTGACTTAACATTATTAGATGGTACAAGCCAGTGGAACCCTGCTCTTTTGTTGAAGTGCATTTCCTATCTATTTATTTTATTTTATTTTATTTATTTATTTTTATATGCCGCCCTTCTCCGGAGACTCAGGACGACTTGCAATGCATTAAGCAATAGCCTTCATACTTTTGTATATTTTATACAAAGTCATCTTATTGCCCCCACAAACCGGGTCCTCATTTTACCCACCTTAGAAAGGATGGAAGGCTGAGTCGACCTTGAGCCTGGTGAGAATTGAACTTGCAGTAACTGCAGGCAGCTGGATGTTAAATGCTGCCTTAATAGGAGGCATTAGCCTCCTACGCCACTCAGGCTCCTATGAAGCAAGTGAAGGAACTCGCTACAAGTAATACATTTCAGCCTGAGGTGAAATGTAAAAATGTTTGCTACCAGTTCTATGGATGTGGCTTGATGGGCATGGCTTGATGGTCATGTGACTGGGTGGGCATGGCCAACTTGAGATCACTCACAGTTAGAGCCAGGAGCTGCACATTTTGAAGCACATTCTACCCTTCTGAAGCCCCCAACACTTGAGTTTCCCTCTGCCATCCAAGCGAGCATTGGAGCCTTCTCTTGCAGAAGCAGAATCCAGGCACAGAAATGGAAAAATGAGGAGGGGAATGGGGAGGAGAAGGTGTAAGAAAATGTTTCCTTAGATCGCTGACGCTCCCAATAATGAGTTTGGTGGCGATCTAAGGAAACTTCCAGCTCTTCCAGCTATTCAAGATCAACTTTAACCCAACAGCAAAAGTAGTGGTGGGGGGGGCAGGGGCATGTGTGTGTGTGTCCCTCCCTCCACAAGGACTTGGAGGCAGACATTGCCCCTCTGAAGAAAAGAGGAGGCAGCGAAGCCCTCGCTGTCACCTGGGAGAGGACTGCAGAGGGACACCCACCCACACACACACACACACACACACACACACACCTGTTGCCTTGCTGCAGCTACTTTTGCTGTCGGCTTCTCGGTGCTCTTAAAGTCGATCTTGAAGAGTTGGAAGATGTTTTCTTATATCGCTGATGCTCCGAACAATGAGTTTGGCAGTGTGGAAGGCAGGGAAGCATGGCAGGGCTGCGGGGAAGGGAGTAAGGTGCTGGCTCCCTTCCCCACAGCCCTGCCATGCTTGCCTGCCTTCCACGTGGCCTTCTGCTTGCCTGCCTTCACAAGCTGGCCCCGGGAAGGCCACATGGAAGGCAGGAAAGCATGGCAGGGCTGCGGGCCATGATCCAGTTCGGGGGTGTGGCCAGACAGCAATTGCTACCAATTGGGGCAAACCAGCCCCAATCTCCACTACCGGTTCTCCCAAACTGGTAGCATTTCACCCCTGATTTCAGCCATTACTGTGTTGATGAATATCATCTGTCGTTGTTTTAATAAACAATGTGTCACATTTTATGACTTTAATTAAGTAAGTAATTAATGAGTCCAAGGTGGTACCATTTTACCTTAGCTTTTCTAACACTATGTCACTTCAGACATGCGAAAACATTCTATATATATAATATATGTATATATAAGTAGATATAGATATAGTTTCTCAAGTCTCAAGAAAAATTCTACAAATCTTTGCCCTTCCTGTTTGATAAGCCAAAGAGTCGAGGTGGCACAGTGGTTAGAGTGCAGAAATGCAGGCTACTTCATCTGACTGCTAGCTGCAGTTCGGCAATTCAAATCTCACTGGCTCAAGGTTGACTCAGCCTTCCATCCTTCTGAGGTCGATAAAATGAGAACCCAGATTGTTGGGCGCAATATGCTGACTCTGTAAACCGCTTAGAGAGGGCTGTAAAAAGCATTATGAAGCGGTATATAAGTCTAAGTGCTATTGCTATAATGAAGCGAGATGCATAAAAGCCATTTTATTTCCTGACAACCTTAACCAACAAGGTTTGATAATATATTACCTAGTCAAGGTGCTTGACATTTAGGCAAGTAGCATCATGCTTTTACTTTGCTGTCCTCCTAGAGGAGAAGATAACATCATAGTTGTGATCTATAAATCTTTCCCCCACTCATTGCTGACTATAATTTGTGCTTCTCTGACTTAAAATATCCAGACCCTTCCTAGCATTAAAGCCAGCTGGCAGAATATTAGTCAACTAATGTCACTTTTGGCTCAGAGTCATGTGCTTTATCTTGAAATGTGTGGAAAGCAGACATTGTATCCTAACCTCTACTTATCAGAGCTGATTTGGAAAAAAGAGACTTGTGCCACAAGAGGATAGAGAAAAATTACTTTCAGATGGCACATTTTATTGCATTCTTGGGCCTGGTGCAGTCAATGATTCTCATTAATTGTACACGTTGACCTCCAAAGTCAAACCTTGACAACTTAAATTCTTGGCTGAGTGACCTCTAGCAAAAGCAGTATTGTTACATTTCCTAGGCAATTTCCAAGGGAAATACTGAGAAACATTTAACAAACAAGAAACAGTGATGGTATTCAGCCTCAGTTTAAAATATGTTGCAGCGTGTGTCTAAATTCTGAACCGGTCATGTCCTTCAGCTGCCCTTCCTTTCTTTTTTAGCTTAAAATTTGAGAGTCATATACACACACACATAGTCACTGGAGAAGAGCCTAATGCTGGGAACGATTGAGGGCAAAAGAAGAAGAGGACGACAGAGAATGAGGTGGCTGGATGGAGTCACTGAAACAGTCTGTGTGAGCTTAAATGGACTTTGGGGGACGGTAGAGGACAGGAAGGCCTGGAAGAACGTTGCCTATGGGGTCGCGATGGGTTGGACATAACTTCGCGACTAACAACAACAACAACATACTGCTGGCAATCCATTGAGTAAAGTTCTTTTGCACATTGCAATTCTGAAAAATGTCTTTCTATTACTGTACAAATTCCCCATTTTTTAAAAAACTTGTTTTCTGATTTATTACATTAATACTGGATTGATGTCAGATATGCTAATTTACCATTTTTCTCACATAAGGGCTTCATTTGCCCTCACTGACATGAAAGCCAATCAAACTTTGTTTTAATAAGCAATGGTTTTATTCAGAAGAAAGAAGTATTTAAAATAATAACAAGACTACTAAAACTGTAGCTATTTATTGCTAAAATACCAGAACAAAGGAGAAAAATGGCAGGTTTGAGGAGAAGAAAGTCTGTTTCCTTCTAGATACAGCTGTAAAATACAAAAAGGGCTTTTGAAGAACAAGTATCACAGCCATATAGAGTAATCAAACATTTTCCAAAGGACTTAAAAAAAAAAAAACACCAGGAAAGTTAAAGCATTTTTCTGCACCGAAAGCACAACATATTGGAATGGGTGAACATTTCATTCAAATCACTTTTTAAAGGATTACAAAATTAATACATTTTTTAAAGAATAGAGTTTCATTTACCCTATCACTAATATTATTTATGACATTTTATCTATAATGAGTCCTAGTTATCTATAACCTTTAGATTAGTCTTTGTAATTTTATAGAATTCTTTCATGTTTTAAAAGCTTTTCTCTGTAATTTTACCTTAATAATTTTATCTTTACCTTGTTTTATTCTACCAATTTTCCTTTTTATTTCTATTTCTTTTTTATTGTAGTTTTTATGTTATTAGTTCGATGCTGGTTTACAACTGAAATAAAATTGACTGATATGTAAGTGTCTGTAGTTTCCTGGAGAATATTTTGGGATTCAATCAGATCTCTGACATGCTTATTTAAAAACAAAACTCTTTTTGAAATCAATGGGTCTTAATCACCAATTAACTTGCGTAGCTCAGCAAGATGTATTATTGTAGAAATAGGAAGAAAATAAGTCTAATAACATGAAGGAAGGAAGGATTGAAAAAATGCGATAGATAACAAGGTTTGAGAACAATTTCTTAGGATACCAAAAGCTGAACAGGGTCAGGAAAAGCTGTGATGGGAAGGGAATGGTTGCAGGGGCAGATAATGAAATGGGAACAATTTTTGTAGTGGCTTTATTTTAAAAGTTTTATGTTACATTAAAAATATGTCTCATTTTTTATGCCTTGATATTCTAGGTAGTATATCTGGGAAGCAGCGAGGAATGATTTCAGTGCATTAATTAGTTCACTAGTTTCAACATGGGCCCCTCCCCTCCAATAAAACAAATAATGACTAGTTCCTCAAAATGAATCTATTTGAAATTAAGAGCTGGAACAAGGGATTTTTTTTTCCTCCCATCATTTACAGCAAATTTTGTGTGAGAGAAACATGGAATATCTGGCTCATTAGCCTCAGCTTTCCTCTGACTGAATGTGTACACTATGACAGGTGACATGGACAGCGAAATCTAGGCTGCAATGATTGCAAGAGAAAAATATTCTTCATAGAACCATTGCAAAATTTTAATTTGGCTAACAGAGTTCTCACAATCAGACAGGTTAATTTAACATATGGACAAGACAGTTTTAAATCAGGTTTTGATGGGAAAAAATGGCCTAGTTGCCTCCCTTGCAAAGATCACCTGTCATTCTGAATATAAATTCATTTGATTGGAAATATTATAAATATATATTAGCTTTGACTGATTTTTTTTGGGGGGGGGAGAGAAAGAGAGAGGTGGGTGACATAAAAATTGAATTTATTTTAGCATCCCATTGGTTAAACATTGAGATATTAAAGAGTATAATTACATCCTTATAAGTTTAAAATATAGTGCTATACCAGCCTTTTTTCCAAGCACATCTCACTATATCTTGCTCCTATTAAAATGGGCATAGAATTCCAGACATTACTGTTGTGTGGCAACTAAAATGTAAAACAAAAACAATTATAAACCAAAATATACTTATGATAAATGAAGGTAAGTCTTAAATGAACAGGATGGTAGGGAAAAGTTGAGTTGTTGGAAGATTTACCTCAAATAACTCTAGCCAAAACTTCTTTACTAAGACTTTACTAAGATGAAAATGTTAAGTTACAGTCACTCTATACCTAATCTAGAAGCAAAATATCCAATTCTGTTGGGCTATGTTCCATAAGTTATTTTCTTCACAGTTAAAGAATATTAGTGTTAATACAGAAGAACACCTAAAGCAGAGTCTAAAAATACAAATCAAAATTATGGTCTTGTCTATCTCTGAACCTGCACACTAAGAAATAACAATAATTTTATAGAGTAGGTGGTTTTGTTTAAAGATATGTTTTCCATTAAGCTATAAGATTTAAAATGTACAATTCTGTTCAACAGAAAATGACATGCTTAATATTCAACTTCTTCCTAAACAAGTTAGGAAGCAGAAAAAGCAAATGATATTGGTTTTGAAATATTAGTCTTCAAATCTGGGATCAGAAGATGTAGGAAAGATTTGACCTGCCAATAGCTTTAGAAAGAGCCTAGCTGACCAGATGGCTCAAGTCAATATTGGCCATTTTTTCATATTTTCAGGGCAGGCCTCTATTGCAACCATTAAGACTACTGAATATCATTGCTACCCTAACAGTCACTTATTTCTTGATTTTAGAAACCGTATGTCATTAGCTACCAATGCTGCAGGTATAGCGCACTGAATTTAGGAAGCTTATGGTGGTGCCATCATCTCTACAGAGTCTATGATGCTAGTAGAAGGAGTGTCACAGCAAGCCCAGATTGATGAACTTTGCTGAAGGGACACTAATATTGGGCATTATCTTTGTCAGTCACTTATTTTCCGTCTTATAATGTCAAGAAATGATTTGTGGACCTTTCTCTTCTTCCTTAACTACCAGATGATTCAAGCTTTTCTGATGTCTGATTGGTTGGAGTAGCAAGCAAGCAAGCTACTATGTTTTCCTCCATTATGGATTACTAACCTGTGTAAGACTTAATGGATAATGCCAATAAAGTCATTGCTTTAAATTAGTGGTTTGTACCACATTTATTCAACAATCAAATGCCAGTCCCACCGCTGTATCCACGCTGAAATAGGAAAGCTAAAAGAAGTCACCTGAGCAACTATTTCCCCTGAAATATACTTCCCCTTTGATTATTTTACAAGGAAGTAGAAGTAGTTAGATGTAAAGTAGCTATCAAAAAGGAAGTTGCTTTTAATTCCTAGAGGTAGGAAAAGGAGAACCAGCTAGAAGAGCAAAAGAGGGATCATCCTGAAATAATTACATAGCCACAAACAGAACTAAGCCCAACCTGCTTTGATTGCTGTTGGCCCTTATCTAACAATAAAGGGACTGACTGTTAGTTGAGAAGATTCATATGCATAGGCTTTTAGCAATAAATCAGTTAAATTGAAGCTTCTTCACACGTGGACCTGGTCTTTCATACCTGAAAATAGGAATGAATGAAAGTTTCTGTAATTTGGTTGTTTTCATGCAGACATTTCATTACTCAGCTCAGTAACATCATCAGTGCTAGAAAGAGTGAAGTTTGTTCTGTATTTTTATACAAGTGGCTTCCCCTGTCTGTGTTAGTGGAAGTGTTGTTTCCTTCTTGGTAGTTCCTTGATTAGAGTATTGAAGGAGGAAACAACACTCCCACCAACACAGATAGGAGAAGCCACTTGTGTATAAACAGAGAGCAAGCTCCACTCTATATTAGCACTAATGCAGTGGTGGAATCCAAATTTTTTTACTACCGATTCTGTGGGTGTGGCTTGGTGGGCGTGGCAAGGGAAGGATACTGCAAAATCTCCATTCCCACCCGACTCCAGGGGTAGGATACTGCAAAATCTCCATTCCCACCCACTCTGGGGCCAGCCAGAGGTGGTATTTGCCGGTTCTCCAAACTACTCAAAATTTCCGCTACCGGTTCTTCAGAACCTGTCAGAACCTGCTGGATTTCACCTCTGTGACTAATGACGTTATTTGGCTGGTTAATGAAATTGGTGAAAGAAAACAATCAATCTCAGAGAGCACCATGGACAACACAGTTCGACCTTGAGCTACAAATATTCTCTTCTATTAGTCCAAGAGGAATTTTGCAAGATCTACGCCTTGTGTGGAACATTGCTGATTCAAAGAGCATTGTTACATTCATAGATATAACTTACAACTCATGAGCATCAGGGTCATGACCAGGCACAGGGCAGTCTCAGGGCAGACAAACAATGCAATGCTTTATTGGGTAGCAAAATGTAGAACAACAATTTATTTTATAAGCAAAGGTGGAGGGGAGGGAGTCAGTTAATTGGGAAAGGATTTTTTAAAAAAACTCATGCAAACTTTCCAACCCCCCCCCCTCCTCTATTTCTTACACTTTGCAAAATTTTACATTCCCTCAGGCTTGACTACCTGGTGTCAGAGTATGTGTAATTCCCCACCACCACTTTTCTTTCACTGACAAGATATTTTCAGTGAGCATTTGGAATCTCTCATTTCTCCCCCCCCCAAACATCTGCAGTATCTTAGACAGGGAAGAGTGCTGTCAGTTATTTTAAATATTTCTGAGCCAGAAAAATAAATGCCTAGCGATCATTTCAATGTTCTTTTCACTCCTCCAAATAATTATTTGACATAAGTGGAGCTGCGTCCATTTCACTGTAAGTGAAGGAGTTCGGGACTGAGGGGGAAAAAAAATCTTCCAAATGTCACTAACTGACAGAGAAAAGTTAGAAAATAGATCACAAGTTGCATGCAATTCTGACAGATGTAGTTAGAGTTATACGTACAATTTAATTCTGCTGCCTGTTCCTTCAGTAGAGAGGCACATCAGTCCAGCAAAAGTTTATTCCTGACTAAATTCCATTTTTTTAAAAATTTGATTTATATGCCGTCCTTCTCCGGAGACTCAGGGCGGCTTACAATGTGTTAAGCAATAGCCTTCATACTTTTGTATATTTATACAAAGTCAGCTTATTGCCCCCACAAACTGGGTCCTCATTTACCTACCTTAGAAAGGATGGAAGACTGAGTCAATCTTGAGCCTGGTGAGATTCGAACTTACAGTAATTGCAGACAGCTGGTGTTAATCACAATGCTTTTAGTCTGCTGAGCCACAGTCAAGACATGGGAATGGTGTCCAAATCCTTGGAATGATTATTGAAAGGTTCCTATGGCTGTAATGACAACTCTGTATGGGAAAGCAAAGGCTAGTCATCACTGATTTTCTACAAACCAAGTCAATGCATCCATCACTGTTGTATTTACTGCTCCTGTTAAAGTTTGGACTGATCTTTGAACAATTTTCACTTTATGGGCAGGCAATTCATGGCTTGTAGGGTGAATGGGTCCCAATATCCTTTCTTTGTAGATTATTATGTGATGCAATTTTCTATTTATTAAAAAAGAGCAATATTAGTATTACTTTTGAAATTCATCACCACACACGTGGACATCCCCCCCCCAAATTTCTCCAGGGAACAATGTCTCAAAGATTCTTTTATAGCACGGGTGTTAAACTTGCTGCGTCATGTTGCCATCACGTGACATTTCCTGACGTTTTTCCCATTCACGGAGCTGTGGTGGGCGTGGCCTGTGTGTGATGCATCCTGCCCGTGGGCTGCCAGTTTGATACCCCCATATATAGTGTTGAGAATACTAATGCTGAGTGAAAATGAAAATACAGGAGTTTGCAAGTGATATAATTTAAATGTAGGAACTGCACATCACAATCTGGAAAAACTGATATGGTGATGAAAATGTGCTATTTTTCAGCTGCATTTCAAGAACATAAATTGGAGATGTTTGAGATGTGGGTCACAGCTTGCAAGCTATATGTTATCTCTATCTGGCCTAGCATAATATGTGAACTTCAACTCCAAGAATATCCCAGCCAGCATGCGCACACATATCTTAAAATGCCAAACTAGCTGAGGAATTCTGGGACTTGAATTGTTCAGAAAAAAAGAGGTAGGATCCATATATTGTTCATTTAATAATATTCTGGTTACATTCAACTGGCTCTTTTAAGAATGAAGAGAGATTGTAAACTAACCAATTAACATCCAACAATATATCATTTAAAGCTCTGTCAAAGTGAAATAGTATATAAGTTACATAAATAAATAAAACTCATCCACTTGTTGAACAAACTCTTCAAATGTGTTGTATAGAAAACACCCAATGAGTACAAACTACTGTGCTGAGTACACCAGAGATCACATATAGTGTGATCTCTGGTGGAATTGTCTTGCCTTGCCTGACCTTGCCTTTTCCAAAACCAGTCATAGAAAGCAAGATACAAGCATCCTGGAAGATACAATTTTGATTGTCAAAATGGCACAGGAGGAAAAGGTTTGATGGTTTCTTTGTAAGGGATGGTGCTGCCAAAAAAATAAAGAAATAACATCTAGGAGAGCTGCATTTGAAAACTTTTTATTTTAAAAATCAGGAAAGAGATGTAACTATTGATTTTCCTGCATCATGTGTAATCTGGACTTTAGAATATGCAATCACTCTCTATTACAAACTGAAGTAGTCCTTATTAGTGGTGTTGCACAGAAAACATTACATATGTTTCCATTTCTCTGATAAATAATTGCTTGGATTCAGCATGGCAGACTGATATCTCATTCTCTACAGTAGGTTAGTCTGACTACATTTTTGCCAGAAGTAGATAGAATTGGTAGGCACATTGGTAGGCACTGAGAACTAACTCTAGATGCATAGCTGAAAAGAGGCTTATGAAAGGAGGTTTTAGGGTAATCTGCTTTTTATTCACTGGTTATATTGTGCATAACTTTTTTAAACCTGATGTGAGGTGGCAGCATCTACCTGACTGGCTAACCTAAAAAAAAAAAAAAAAAAGTTATGCAAAATCAGGCCTGCTAAGGTCTAGGATGGGAGGTTACCAGGAAATCCCAGGACTTTAGTCTCTCAGTGTTTCTGAATCTTGACCACTTTAAAATGAGTGGACTTCAAGTCTCAGAATTCCTTAGCTAGCTAGGCATCTTTAAGATATGTGAGCATCTTTAAGGTATGTGAGGCTGGAGCAGGGGTGAAATTCACTTACCTTCCCTACTGGTTCGCAAATGTGCGCGTGCCATGCGGGCGCTTGCTTTGCACATGCGCAGAGGTTTAAAATGTTGCAAAAAAGCGATGTCATTACATCCGCACGGGTGGGCGGAGCCTCCCGCAGCTGCCGCTACCGGTTCGCCCAAGATGGATAGAACCGGCTGAATTTCACCCCTGGGCTGGGGTATTCTTGGAGTTGGAGTTACCCATGTTACACTGCTATTGAGAAACTGAGAAACACTGGTCTAGGCTGAGCATTTAACAATAATGTAAACATCAGAGCACATTAAAAAAAAAGGCCAAGGCCATTTCAAGATTGTTGCCCTGTCCATGTAGGCTTGAGGAAACAGCACAACTTGAAGATGTGTTTACCTTTTGCATATTTGCTCCTGTGTTTCAGAAGGAGAGATTTATTAGTTATGGAGTTGCCTGTTTCTTCTGGAATAGGGTTAAAAAAAACCATGTAACAGTGGAGTTCATCTTTAGTCTTTATTATAGATAGTTACCAACAATGGTTGACTGGATGATCAAGTATCCAATTTAACTCCCCTTTCCAGCAAGTTCTTTCCTCCTCTCTTTCTTTCTGTAGCATTTCTGTTTTAGAAGGGAAGATAAAAGTGGCATTTTAACAGCCATTCAGTTATAGCTATCCTAGTATTATCTCCCTTGGTATATAAATAGGGGAGAAATAAGACTACGGACCAGGGAATCAGATGTTTATGTCACAGTTGTGATTTTAAGACAGGTAAAGCGATAGTAGTCCCCATTCCAGTAAAAAAAAAAAATTGAGGAGACATATCACAAACGAAATAGAGGGCAAGACAACAGTATGTTCTGCACATAAGAGCAAGAACTCAAGTGTTTGATAATAAATGTCTTACTTCTGGTCACACAGCTTTGGCACCATATATGTATCTAATCCCTCAAACAATATATTCTGAGTGCAACATTTTAAAAGTTTCCTGATACAGTACATTCTGCAAATAAGATTTCTTTCCCAGAATTTCAAACTGGATAAAAATGGACAATTCACAGAGGGCCTTTTTAGGAAGTCAAGTCACTATTCTAATTCAATCCTTTCTATATTTATCAGGAAATAATTCTCACCAATCTCAGTTGGATTTATTCCAGATTAACATTTGCAGAACTGCTGCTTCAGCCTGCCTTAGAATTCCTCTGATATTTGACCTAAGTAGAGGAATAATTCTCAGTTCAGCAATACAAGAGCACTTGCTTTGCATGCAAAATGTCTCAGTTTCATTCTTTGATGTTTACAAGATAGGGTTGAGAAAAGGTCCTTTCTGAAACTTTAAGAACATCTACCACTTAGAATATGTAACATGGTACTAGTATGGACTAATTATTATGGGCTATTACTTAATGACACTTAAAATACATGTAGACACCTACATGTAAATCCAGACTAACTTAAAGCTATTTATTAGACTGGGCCATTGGTGGGTTGCCCCCGATTCGCACCAGTTCTATAGAATCGGTAGTAAAACCGGTGGGAGGCTCCGCCCACCAACCCCAATATCACCAAAACGCTTCTGTGCATGTGCAGAAGAGTGCACGCGCGCGGCCCCACTGCAAACTGGTAGTAAAGATAAGTAGAACCCACCCCTGGACTGGGCCTAATCCAACCATGACTAAGATTGGATTCAATGCAATGGAACTGTGAAACATGGGCTTAAACTCCTTGAATTTCATTGTGGGTTGTAATTCAACAAGTCTTTCTTTATCCTTCCCTCCCAACCTCTCGCTTTCCTCTCTTTCTTTTACATACACACCAGTGGTGGGTTGTTCCCAGTTCAGGCCAGTTCTATAGAACCGGTATTAAAATTGGCGGGAGGTTCCTCCCACCTGCCACGACATCATCATGGGTGATCTGTACATGTGCAGAAACATGTGCGCTCCCGCTGCAAACCAGTAGTAAAGGTAAGTGTAACCCACCCCGATACATAATCACAATTTCCTTTTATTTCCTCACCCCAAGAAAATGTCTTGTTAGAATGTGTTCAAGGGACCATTATTTCTCCTTTCATAATACAGATTCATTGTTTTAAAGTAAAAGGTTATGTTCCCAGTGCATTGTAACACCCCGCATCTCGTTTCAAACTAAAAAGTTAACCTTGAATCATGTCAGAAAACAGCTGGTGATAAAATCCATGATGTAAATTCATCAGGCTAAAAGCACTGCAGAAAGATTTGAAGCTACTCATCACCATGAAAATCTAGAAAGCTGAAGATAATCAGCAATAGCCGTTTTCTTCAGAAAATGAAATATATGTTTTTAATTTATTTGCCTTTTTATTGTTAATGTGTTATCCAGGGTTTTCCAAGCTTAGCTGGCAAGACAAGTAAAATCTCATAAAAATATGGACTTTGTAAATGTGTACTTCGTTCTTTATGTGTAAGGGGACATAAAGGGAATTACACAAACTGGAATACATCTAATTGTTATCCAGTATTTATAAAATACTGTAATTAAATTGTGAACAGAATCATTTCTGTAGAATTTTATTTAATTGTAATAAGTACAATCAGTTATTGAAAGTCAAGGCAGAGAGGAAATTGTATGTTTCCTAGATGAACTCTGACAAAAAAAAGGTTGGAAGAATTTTTTTTTTTCTGGCTCTAAAGAGAATATTATAACCAAAATTCATTGCTTTTCATCTTTCCGAATGAATTCTTCTCACAACTTCATCCTTGTCTCTTTCCATGACCCTTCCAATAGTTTTCAGTATTTTGATGTTACCCTGTCAGATCTGATGGCACAATAATCTCTTAGTCAGTACGAGTCATGCTCTAATTATGAAAAAGAGTCTTTGGGACTACCTCTTGTGAGTTTTCACATGTGAGCAACATCTACCTAAGTATTCTTTTGTACTTTGAATTTGGTCAAACCCAGATATGGGAATATCTTCTCAGCTATGGTAACACTATACGCAGTGGTGGGTTGCCCTCGGTTTGGACCGGTTCTATAGAACCGGTAGTAAAACCGGTGGGAGGCTCCGTCCACTGTCCCTGACATCATGAGAAGCAATCTGCGCATGCGCAGAAGCAAGGCATGTGCGTTAGCGAAGCAAGCAAGCAAGCGCGATCCCGTTGTGAACCAGTAGTAAAGGTAAGTAAAACCCACCCCTGACTATACAGAGGTAAACATTCACCAAACTCATGTGTGCTTGAGTATGTGCTCTTTGTTGATTTAAGTAAGTGCTGATCTCTCTCTCAGTTCAATTCACCTCACAGGGTTGCTGTTGCAGGGAAAATAGGAGGAGGAGGAAAGTGTTTTGGATATATTCACTGCCTTGAGTTGTTTGTAAAAATAATAAAGTTGGGACACAAATAATTAAAATAAAAAACTCTGAGCAGTCAAAAATAGAATTGAATGGGCTTATTCATAGATACATGCAAAAGTGACATGGACAAGGTGCTAGCTGAATCATTGGGCTACATGCATTGTCAAAAGCAAATTTCATTTGAATTAAAGCCACAGTCCAAGAGCCCTTCAAGGCTGGTCTACATGTATTACAGTGTCCCCCCACCCCCCCATCTCAGCAGAACAGTGATAAGAGTTTGCCCATTAAAAAAGGCTCTTAGGAGCTATTTTACACAAAATAAGGGCAGTACATTCAGGTGGCAAATGAATAAAAAACATCAAAACGAAAACAAGGTTTGCACGTGGGATTGGTTGGAAGATATCTCCTTCTTCTTCAATGTCTGATTCCAGAACCAATCCTGTATTATATATATCTGTGACATGGGGACTGAACTTGTCAACTCCCTACAATGACATGGGACTTGAGTTGTTTTTTTTAAGTGTGCTCTACCACCATGACAGAAATGTAAGGGGAATTAAAGACGATTAAAAGGAAAACAAACAATTGCTTCAGAACATATAGTTTGGTTTTAAGCAGCTTGGTCTCGTGCTTTAACAGGGGGATAGATACTAGAACACCATAGAAGCAGGAAGTAGCAATTGATATTGATTAGTTGGGATTTAATTTATAGGAAAATTGCCTGTTTACAAGAGTGCAGCTGGTGTGGTGACTAACATTGATCTAGGCCAACATGAGGAAATTAGGGTTGTTTGTCATTTTTAGGATAATCAAGTGTCACTAACTGCACTGTTGTAAACAAAATCCTGATGTTTAAGTAACATATTAAGATGAATTGTTCACATAGTAAATCTTCATTTATTTGGGAGAAACGCTTCTGTTAATTACATTTCCTCAAATAAAAATCTCATGAACATACCCTACTTTAGTATTTGAATTAATTAACTTATTTAATTGACAGCATCAACAGCTAATTGACCAAACACCTATTGGTTGACAGCTTTAACAGGAATTAATGGTGGTAATGGTGGTAAGAACAAATCATGTCTTCTGAGCTACTTTGAAAGTTCTATATGTAAAGAGAGGAAGCTGGAAAAAGTGGGCTCACTCTTTTCTTTTTATCATTTTTAAATTTTATTTATATTAGATTATTACCATGGTAATAGTGCAATATTTTATCTATCATATAATTTACAAGATGCCTTTCCCTTTATTCTATCATGCAAGACAGCCTACAACAATCAAAACAAAAGCAACACCTTATGAAAATATAACGCCCACTTTAATGCTTGATTTTAATTGTATGGATTGTGTTCTGTTTTAATATGGTACATTTTAAATAGTATAATTAAATCAATCTTGGGTGATGAAATAAACAGAAAGACATCATATAAATTATTAAATAGATAAACAATTAGAAGCTTGACAAAAAGAGATGACTATGAATATTTTTTATCATGGTCACTGATGAGAATTGTAAACAAAAACACATTAAAACAAAAACAAAACAAAACAAGACTGTGGTGAATTTGTCAATGGATAATAAAAGTCTGCTTAATTTTTCAGGCAGTATTACAAAATTTAGCTACTGATCCAAGAAGACTGAATCATATTGATCTGACAATAACTTCTGTACTTCAATCAGAATTTTCCAAATGTTTTACTACGTGAAAAAATATTTTAGTACATAAAAAAGACTCAGAAACTCAGGTCTCTGAGTCTTTAAAAGAGGATACAGTACCACAGGACATGAGCTGTAGTTTCAACTGCCCCTTGTCACAGCCTCATTTCATAATGGATTTGTTTCAGCCCTCCAAAATGCTGTGGGGAAGAGTATTGAAACGTGCTAAAATTAGTGAAATCACACACAGAGGAATATATCATTCAAATTACTATTTATTAGCAAGATTTATTTCCCAACTCAAAAAGGAAATTAATTGCAAAGTATGAATTATGGGGGCCTTGGTGCTCTCTGAGCGTGGTGGTTTTCTTGCAGATGTCTGATAAAGTTACCTAGTTTGGTAATGAAACATCTGTAAAAGAATCATCAAGCTTAGAGAGCACCAAAACCCCCACAGTTATTTGAACTACAAATATTCTCTTCTATCAGTACATATCAGTTATCAAAAATCAAAAGAGGGTGGGGCTTTGAACACCTGATCACGCCTACTATTTTAATATTGTTGACTCCTAAAGAGACTCTTACTTAGGTGCCATCAGCTAAACTACAGAGAGCTGTGTGATCTGTTTGAGAATAAGATTCTTAATATAGATTGAAGCAGGTACTGGAAGTTAGTTAAAATATTTAAAATTCTGATTAAAATCCTAGCTTAAAATCTTCTAAAAATCCTTACAGTAAGGTGACCAGACGTCCCGCTTTTGGCGGGACAGTCCCGCTTTTGAGCAATTTGTCCCGCGTCCCGCGGCGTTTCAAAAAAGTCCCGATTTTTCTTGAGCCCCAGCTGATGGCTAAAAGAAAAAAAAACTGTTTAAACTCTTGCCCGGGGCTTCAAAGGGCCGCCCTACAGGCAATCAGTGTAAAGCAGTTTTTTTTTCCCCTAGCTAAGCTTCAGAAACGAAAACGAAACCGAAACCAGGGTCTTTGGTGCAGCGTGACAAAATGAGGCAGAGAGAGATTTATTTTTATTTTTATTTTTATTTTTCCTCCCCAAAAAAGGTAGGTGAAAAACTGCAAACAATGGGAAATTTAGGAGGAGAGTTCAAGATTTTAAAACACAAAGGAAAAAAAGCTGTATTTAACTAGGGAATTGTAATAATTGAGATACTATTAATTGTATATTGTGTTGAAAGCAGAAATGGTTAAGTTGTGGTTCGGAGGAATATATGGGAGAAATTATTTGGTTTATTATTATTGGTAAATATAATTAATTGATTTGTAAGAAATTGGATTGCATGGAAATAATTGGAATATTCATGTTCATATTGATTAATATACAAAAAAGATAGTTTTATAACTAATTGATTTATATTAAAATGTTGAATTTGTATTAAACAACTGTATTACATAATTACATAATTAAACAATGTGAGGATGGATATAAAAATAGATGACAATGGGAAGGGGTATAATATAGAATAGAAGGGAAAAATTGAATTTGATTAAGATTAGAGATGAGGATGAAGGGTAATATTGTTTTTTTAAAAAAATAGATGAGGAATAAATATGGCAAAAAGGAAATATAGAAATTGTAAATTTAATTGAAATGACTAAACGCTGTTTAAATTTGTGAACCAGCCAAATATTCTGTTCAAAGAAAATACATTGTATGTTTGTATGTGTGTTTCTAATTATTGCTATTTATTCATATTTGTTCTCTTTTATTCTTTAAAGTTTAACAATTCATTCTTTATCTTAATATCTTTATATTTGCTTGGGGTTGGCTTTCTTCCCTTTCATCTTTTTTATTGTACAGCAATCTTTCTCCTCAAACCTACCACCTCTCTCTTTTCTTTCCTTCTTACTTTCTCTTCCCCCCACCCTCTTTTTCTCCTCCCTACTTCCTCTTTCTTTCTCCTTCTCCTCCTCTCTTCCTCCCTCTCTTACCCTCACTCCTACTCTAATTTCCATTCCTTCATCCCTCTCTATTGCTGTAATCCTTTAATGCATATGGACTACTCAGAGGGCTGAAAAAGTTATTTTTGACTGGTCCTCACACTTTTGACCAGTCCTCGAACTTACGACTGTCCTCACATTTTACATTTTTGCCCTATCTTGTCACCATGTTGAAGAGAAGCAGTTGTGAAATGAGTGACATGGTTGTTAAGAATGCTGCACGGGCATAAATGTGAGGATGGTCATAAGTGTGAGGACCAGTCAAAAGTGCGAGGACCTGTCAGAAATGACTTTTTTCAGCCCTCTGGTTAGTCCTTTTGTGCATATGGACTACTCAGAGGGCTGAAAAAGTTATTTTTGACTGGTCCTCACACTTTTGACCAGTCCTCGAACTTACGACTGTCCTCACATTTTACATTTTTGCCCTATCTTGTCACCATGTTGAAGAGAAGCAGTTGTGAAATGAGTGACATGGTTGTTAAGAATGCTGCACGGGCATAAATGTGAGGATGGTCATAAGTGTGAGGACCAGTCAAAAGTGCGAGGACCTGTCAGAAATGACTTTTTTCAGCCCTCTGGTTAGTCCTTTTGTGCATATGGACTACTCAGAGGGCTGAAAAAGTTATTTTTGACTGGTCCTCACACTTTTGACCAGTCCTCGAACTTACGACTGTCCTCACATTTTACATTTTTGCCCTATCTTGTCACCTTGTTGAAGAGAAGCAGTTGTGAAATGAGTGACATGGTTGTTAAGAATGCTGCACGGGCATAAATGTGAGGATGGTCATAAGTGTGAGGACCAGTCAAAAGTGCGAGGACCTGTCAGAAATGACTTTTTTCAGCCCTCTGGTTAGTCCTTTTGTGCATATGGACTACTCAGAGGGCTGAAAAAGTTATTTTTGACTGGTCCTCACACTTTTGACCAGTCCTCGAACTTACGACTGTCCTCACATTTTACATTTTTGCCCTATCTTGTCACCTTGTTGAAGAGAAGCAGTTGTGAAATGAGTGACATGGTTGTTAAGAATGCTGCACGGGCATAAATGTGAGGATGGTCATAAGTGTGAGGACCAGTCAAAAGTATGAGGACCTGTCAGAAATGACTTTTCAGCCCTCTGAGTAGTCCCTATACACATAGCCATGGCCACCCGGTCACATGACCAGGTAGCCACGCCCACCCAGTCACATGGCCTCCAAGCCACGCCCACACAATAAGCCACGCCAACAATGGTGTCCTTCTTACCAATGTTAAAATCTGTTCACCTTACCCTATAGACATAGCCATGGCCACCCGGTCACATGACCAGCTAGCCACGCCCACCCAGTCACATGACCAGCTAGCCACGCCCACAAAATAAGCCACGCCCACAATGTCCCTCTTTACCAATGTTAAAATCTGGTCACCTTACCTTACAGAGCACTCTGCAAGGTCCTTTAAAACCTTAGCTAAAATCCTACCAGTAACTTTAAAAGTTTTTCTTATAGCAACGTTTCGACAGGCTCACAACCCTGTCATCTTCAGGCTCTTATCTAGTTTAGAAGCTGCGGGTGTGTTGCGAGGTCGGAGCTGTCGCTTTTCTATGTTTGCTGCTGCTGACGTATGCTGGTTAGTCTGTAACTCTATGTTGTGATTGGAGGACAGCAGATTTTCTTCCTGCTTCTTCAACCTGGCTGTTTGACTGCGTGTTACAGGCCTAACTTTCTCAGGTTCTCTATTATTATCTGTCTGCTGTAGAGGGGAAAGGATTCTGGTAGGCATCCCAGCACCCTTGATTGTTAGTTGAGATCTCAGCCTATCTTCTGGCTCGATCCTCTCTCTCTCCCTATTGCTAGCCACCCTCTGCAAAGAAGGAAGAATTCTGGCAGGCCTTACAACACCACTGGTTGCTTGTTGGAATCTCTGCCTCTCTTCTGATGTTAACACTAGAGTTTCTCTCAGTGCAGGTCCCCAAATACTTGATAACCTAGAGGCGTCGTCCCGTCTGTTCATATTCTGCGGCCTCTTTTCAATTTCGATGGCCTCCTTGATTATTCTTTTGTTGAGATGTTCCTCTTTCGCCACTGTTCTGGTTTTATTAAAATCAATATTGTGTCCCGTGGCCTTCATGTGTGGTACCAAAGAAGAAGTTTGCTCTTCTTTCCTCACTGCATTTTCATGTTCTTCTAAACGCACACTTATTCGTCTATTTGTCTGTCCAATATAAGATGACTGACAGGAGGCACATGGCACTTTGTATATCCCCTGGTTTTCCAACTCAATTTTATCCTTAGGGTTTCTCACCATCATCGATATTTTTCTATCTGTACAGAACACTGTTTTTATTTTTTGTTTCCGTAATATCTTACTAATTTTGTCGGTGGTCCCTTTTATATAGGGCAGGATAGCAGTTCCCATATTCTGTTCTTCTTCTTGGGTTTTGCTCTGTCCTACTGTCCCTTGCTGGATTATAGTTCTAATTCTATTTTTGTGGAACCCATTTTCCATTAATACTTCTGTGAGGGTCTTCAGTTCTGTTTGTACATGTGCCTCATCTGCTAGATGTTTAGTTCTAGTGATTAAAGTTTTTGCCACTGAACTTATTTGTGAGGGATGTATATATATATATGACCACTTGAAAGAAAGGGAGAGAGGGAAAATCAGCCAGAAGTCTCCAATGTAACAAATTCCAGGCAAGCATGCCCAGACCTCAATATTCCTCAAGGTGAAGCAATGACATAAAAATTATGACCTCCCTTTATATTTTATTTGTTTTCCCCACACTAAAATATTCCTGCAGCCTGAGGCATTAGTGAGAGCAAACCTCCATTATCGCTCCAGAGATTTGGCACTTTGCTCATTAGGCTTCTAAGGTTCTGACAGAGTGACCTTGTTTAGTGGAAAGACACAGATGGAGTCTGTCAGTAAATCTTGTTAATGTAACAAGTATTTCCATCCTTAGATGAGCATTGCACCTGATACAAGCATTTCTTTCCCAAGTAAACATATTCTCCTTCTTCCCTATAGATAGATTCCCTCCAAGGCCTGGCAGCCTAAGCATTTCATGTCATCAGGTGCTTTGCTATTTATCTGTTGTCACAAAATGCATCTTGCTCTCTGTGTGTAGGCCACTTAGTCTCTTTAAAGAAAGCTGGTGGTTGGTTTTAAGAGGACGGAAACTGGCTTAAAAAAAAACTGCTCTCAATCAACACAGCAATTTTCTTTCACGTTATTCTTGTTTTGTGGACTTTAGCTCCACCCTGCGAAACTTGATGGTCCTATGAGGTGGTGCTCTCTGAGCTTGATAGTTTTCTTGCAGACATTTCATTATTCAAACTAGGTAACATCATCAGTGCTAGTGACTAATAAAATGTCTGCAAGAAAACCACCAAGCTCAGAGAGCACCAAGGACCCCTCATTTCAATCCCGAGTTACAAATATTTTCCTTTAATGATGGTCCTATTTTCATTCTTGTCCACATTTCCATTCTTTTCCCTAAGGATTTTTGTAACGGTCTCATGATTGTGATAATTAAAAGATTATGCTAGGGTTATGTCATCTCCCTCTTGCAGTTGGCCAGTCTTTTGTGTAGGGAATTCTGAATAATAGTATGTATAAATAAAGGTAATAAGCAAGGACTTTGCTATCATTGATGCTGGATGGGGTTGAACTGAGGGTCCTTTTGAACACACAACTCTTGTCAAAGAGCAAATGGCAGCTGTTGCTCATCATTACTCACACCAGTGGTGGGTTGTCCCCAGTTCGCACCGGTTCTATAGAACCGGTAGTAAAACCGCTGGGAGGCTCCGCCCACTGACCCCGACATCATCAAAATGCTTCTGCGCATGCACATGTATGAGCAAAGCAAGCGCACGTGGCCCCGCTGCGAACCGGTAGTAAAGGTAAGTAGAACCCACCCCTGATTCACACCCTAGTCACCCACTATGGTAGTGCACACTACACGGGGCTGCCCTTGAATAATATCCAGAAGCTTCAGACACTCAGAATGCGGTGGCACTGTCAATTAAATTGCTTCTAGAACAACACATATTACCACTTATGCTACACAAACTGCATTGTTTGCCGTTTTGTTTCTGGGTCTAATTCAAAGTGCTGATTTTGAAACCCTTCATGAAAGGGAATCAGGTTATCTGAGGGACCATCTTTCCCTGATTAGATCTACCCATTCCATCAGATCTGGTAAAGAAGGCATGCTGCAGGGACTTATTCTTGGTGGGCCTGAGGAGATAGGCCTTCTCTTCCACAGTGCCTGCTTTATAGAACATTATCTCCCTGTGAAGTATGGTTAATTACATTCCAGTTAATGTTCTGGAAGTATTTCTAGATTTGGCTATGTCATTAATGAGATTATTCTTTTTTAGAATCATCTCAATAAAAGCACAGAAATAAGGATTGTTTAGGATTCAAGCAAAGCTTTTGTAAGGGGATGTTTTATATAATGCACCAGTGAATTTAAAAAGAGAAGGAAAGAAAAAATACAGATGAGTTTGGATGAGACTAAGAAAAGACTAAGAAAAGGAAGAAGATTTTTCAAAAATCTTTAATGATAACAACTATTACTTACCAAAGTAAGCTTTTACAAAGGCAATTATCTAATGAGAAATTAAAATAAAGAGGAACCATGCAGAATAAAGAAATTTTGAATTTTTAAGTGAATGAAGGGGATGCTTGGCATACAAGTTGGAAAAGGAAAAGAAAACACAGCAATATTAAAATTACAAGAAAGGAATACTGCAGTAACTGATAATGCAAATGTGTGAAAAATGTTTTATCAGTATTATACTACTTTATATAAAGGTCAAGAAATTTCCTCAGACAAAGTAGATAAAAGCACAACAGGATGTACTGAAGATAACAGACATTCAAAGACAAATTTTGAATGGATCTATAACAATAAGAGAACTGTGGAAGCTAACAAACAACTGTCGAAACAACTAAAACAGGAAAGATACCAGGTTTGGATGGGTTGCCAGCCTTTCAGTTTAAATGTTTTGAAGATGAACATTTACAACTGTTAAAACAAACAATGAATATTATTCAGTGATTATGAACTGTTTACCATGAAAGCTTGGAAATAATTTTACAGGATTTTATTTATCAAGATCAATGTGGGTTTTTACCTAAAAGACAATTACGAGATAATATCACAAATGTTTTAAATCTTCTGGAAAACCTGGAGCAACATAATAAAAAACAAGCTGCATTGATATTCTTAGATGAAAAGAAAGCCTCTGACAATTTGAATTACACTTTTGTTTTGGAAAATATGAACCTTGAAGATAATTTTATTAAATGGGTAAGTTCAATTTTTTTTCTTTTCAGAAAGCATAAATAATTGTTAATGGAGAATTAACACAATCTCGTGAGGTTCAAAAAGAACAAGACAGGGATGTCCATTACCTTCATTTTTTTTTATTAAATTTGGTCCTTAAAGTTTTGAATAGACACATAAAAAAAGATCAGAAAATTATGGGAGTTAAGATTAAAATAGAAATGCATAAACCAAAGCCATTTTTAAATGATTTAGTTTTAATTTTAGAAGGTCCACTAGAGAAAGTAGAGGCATTAATGCAAAAAATTAAAAGACTTTGGTATATTAACAGGTTTTAAGATTAACAATCAGAAGAAAAAGATGTTTAGAAATTAGAAAGTCAAATATGATGGATGGAAAAAACTGGTTTTAAGATTGAGAAAAAAAATAAAATACTTGGTATTAGTATATAAAATAAGAATTGTATGTTATTTAGAAATAATTATATTAAGACATGACTTGAAATTAAGAGAGACATCTTAAAGCAGGATAAATTAAAATTGTCACCATTGAGGAGAATTGCCATGATAAAAATGAATATTTTGCCAAGAATGGTGAGTTTTGTTTTTCTTACAATGCCTATTTGACAATGGATGTATTGTGTAAATAAACTTAATTTAAATACATTTAAATTGATATGATAAGGAAAACCACTAGTTAAATATAGAAGTGATATAGGATGCAAAGGAAGGAGGAGGATTGGGTTTACAACATTTAAGAAATATTTTGCTATTGGGATGTTGCTGGGAAACATGTGAACTTTAAAAATCATTTTATTAGGTGTGTCATATTGAAAATATGGAATAAATGTTTCATATCTATTTGCAGGTTGTGCCTGCAAACAAGGTTATGGATCTCAGCTCAAAAAGCATACCATAAAATAGAACTGGCAGATAAAGATCAATGATTGACATACTGGGACTGTTTGGAAAACTATCAAGAGAAATTTAAAATATAATCTAAAGAGTAATTAGTAGCTGAAAGATATAGTTCTCAGTGATTTCCTCATTTACAGTTATCTGAAAGATTTAAAATGGATAGAAAGATTTATGCTATGGAGCAAAGTAAGTCAGAATTTTAAATACAATGTACCAATGATGAAATGTAGAAACTTTTGTGGAAATTTGAAACAGGTTAAAAAATGTATAATGAAATAGACTAATATAATTTTTGTTAATATACAGATGGATCAATGTGGTTCAAAGGGTTGGAATTAATATTGTGTTATCATCTCATAGATATTTTTTATAAAACTTGTGATTCATGATTTTGATGATTAGAAGAATAGATTATAGATTATAGATTATAGAAAGAAGAGTAATATGATATAACTTTAGAGACAGAAATTAACATACACTTGTACTTAGAACTACTGTGAAGAATATTGGAAGTTGCTTCCGTATATCTTTTTTCTTTTTTCCCCTATTTTTCTTCAGTTTTTTTCTCTTCTTACATTTTGTGCTTCTTCTTTTGATTTTTTTTTCTTTTTCTCTTTTCTTCTTTATTTTATATTAGTTTGCATTAGCTTTTGTCCTCTTGTTTAAAAGTTTCAATATAAATTATATATTATGTGGAAGTAGAATGCAGTGTTGCATCAGCATCACAACTGACACAATTTTTGGTATGCCTTCCAGTCCTAGCAAAGCTTTGTGCAACAAATGAGCACGCCTGAGGCAGCAGCAAAGAAATGGAGCCTGAAATTCAAGTTGTCCATGTTTCATAAAAACAAAAAACAAAAAAACACCAACCTTTTTTCTCTTCAAGGTATTTTGGGTTGCTATTTATATTGCTGACCTACTGTAGCGTGCTCTCCCTCCCTCCCTCTCTCCCTCACCCTCTCTTTCTCTTTCTCTCTCTCACCCCCCCCTCCCAAGAGATAAAGATATGTTAAACCTCTGGATCTCTTGAATCCATTTGAATTCACTTGTTCCACTTTTGTAACTTCTGCAGTGCTTCATCTGCCCTGGGACATTTGAAAATGTCTTGAAGACAAAGTAGCCCTTTCAATTCTAATCTCCATCCTTAATGCTAAATGTCATTGGGGCTAAATTATTTGAGGGACTGCCCCTCCACAATTAGGTCCTATCTCATTAAGTCCAAGAGGAGAGGCTGTGGCTCCTGTTAGTAGGGAGTGTAATCTGGTTGGGCCCAGAAAGGCAGCATTTTCTGCCATGGGGGCCACCCCTTTGGAACATCATCTCCCAAATGTTAGATAATTCCAAATCCTGTTGGCCTTTCCCAAGGCTTTAAAGAAATGCTTTTGTCACCAAGTTTGAGGATCTTGCTCACAATGGTTGTGGGTTGTTCTGTTTCAACCTTGGCTACTAATTATGTTTGTGAATGTTTTACTGCTACATGTTTTATGGAGTTTTAAATTGTTGTTAGCCAGAGTCATGAAGCCGAGATGGTCCGTCATATAAATTGAAATGATATAAAGATAGATGATATATGATCGGTAGCTAGCTAGCTAGATGATAGATAGATAGATAACCACTAAGGATAAAGGTATAGGCAACTTGTTAAATGTTTGCAACTATATTTTCCAGTTTGTTGTCGTAGTCCATAGTCCACTTTAGCCCAATTCAGTGGCAATATAAAGCATCTTAAGAGTCAGTTTGGTGTAGTGGTTAATCAACAGACTAGAAACTGGGGGACTATGAGTTTTAATGCTACTTTAGGTAAGAAGCCAATTGAATCACCGTGGGCCAGTCATTCTGCCTCTTCTCTCTGGGAAGCAGTCAAGGATAATCTACTTCTGAAATCTTGCCAGGAAAACTGCAGAGGCTACTATATTCCAGGCAGGCTGCAGGAATCAACACACAAATATACAAATATGGCATTTTCTGGGAGGGCAAGGTGGGATGTCAAAATATGTTATGCTGTCACAATGCTGTACCCAAATCTAATATTTTCATTGGGCTCAAATAAAAATGGTTGAAGCTTTGGTTATAAAGTATGTTTCTTTCTTTCTTTCTTTTTCTTTTTCTTTCTTTCTTTTTTTTTTTTTTTTTTTGTGGGGCAGGCGATGGTTTGTTCCAAGCACAACTGAGCAGCAGTTCTTCAAGTCTAATTTTTTTCAGTTCTGCAAGCAATGGAAGTACAGCTCCTTATCAAATATAAGAGGAGCCATGCATCATCATATAAGAAGACTATATGCTAATGTTACTCTCATGTGAGCTGGGGCTTCTTTTATCATCTGAGGTATAGAGGGAAGTTATGTTGCAGTGATCCCACATCACAAAATATACAAGACAGGATTCCTCAGTGAATAAAGTTTCTCAAAAAGGAAGATGTTGTGCATGATTTATCTCTTGAACATTAGCCATGTACAGTACTGTATTTGAACAGAATATTTCTAAGTTATTACAGAGACAGGACTATGATTTAGAGACTCATATGAGAATGTCACACAAATTGCATCCACTTTACTCTTGCTTGCTTGCTTGCATGCATATTTTGCCGAAGCAAAAGGTAACATTCAGAGGGGGAAAAAAAAGATCTGGCCATACTTCTGAAGTTTGATTTTGATCCACATCAATCCTTTTGCTCTCGTATGCAACACAATTGTGGTATATGGTGCTGCTGATTAAAAGCAATTTCCAATCAAGAGGGGGGGAAATGCTGACTGGTTTATTCTAATCAATTTGTAAATATAATTCTGTGATGAGTTTCAGCAGCCCAAATTTTCCTCTGATTGGGTAACTACTACTGAGCCACTATCAGCATTCCCAGCAAAGTCACTTTCAGAACAAAGGAAACACTTCAGCATATGAGGTTACTTGGTTGGTTAAGCATATGCAATTATAAGTTATATAAGTAATAGTTTAAGTCTAGAAAAATACTATATTCCTATAGAACCATGATGGTGAACCTATGGCATGTGTGCCACCTGTGGCACGCGGAGCCATATCTGTGGGCACGTGAGCATTGGCCTAGCTCAACTCCAGCACGCATGCCAGCCAGCTGATTTTTGGGCCCTCTGGGCCCACCGGAAGTCAGGAAATGGGCCATTTCTGACCTCCAGAGGGCCTCCGGGGTGGTGAGGAAGGCTGTTTTCACCCATCCCAAGCTCCAAGAAAGCCTCTGGAGCCTGGGGAGGGCAAAAATGGGCCTACCGGGCCCACCGGGCCATTGCCTGCCAAAAGCGGGGGAGCATGGGGGATTGCGCATGCATGCTTGGGGGGGGGGGGCGTGGGGGGCATTGAGTGTGGGCACGCATACATGGAACCCCCCATGGTCCCCCTGCTTTTGGCACGCAACGGCAAAAAGGTTAGCCATCACTGCTATAGAAGTTCCCCAAATATTCTATTATTTGTTTATTTAGTCAAGGTTTTCTCATTCCCCTTCCCAATTCATATCATCATTCACACAGTGCTGTGAAGTAGTTTACCTGGATAGTTCCAGGTCAACCATTGAAATTAATGGCTCCGTGGAAATTTAATTTGGGCCGTCCTAATACACAGGGTGAACTGATATTTAAAGAAAAGTCTTCATGATGCAATAAAGATATTACACTTAAAAATGAGCAGGTTAAAATAGTGTGGGATTTCAGAATACAAACTGATGAAGTCTTGGCTCATAACCCACCAGATATAATAGTGGTTTAAAAGGAAACAAAAGTGTGGATAATTGATGTGGCAATACCAAGTGACAGTAGAATAGCAGGCAAAGAACTGGAAAAGATCAAAAGATCAAAATCTGAAAATAAAAATTCAAAGATTATGGCATAAACCAGCCACAGTGGTCCCAGTGATTATTGGCACACTGAATGCCATATCAAAAATTCTTGGACAGCACTTAGAAAATATGCACATTGACAATTCCCATCTGTCAATTGCAAAAGACTACACCGCTTGGATCTGCACATATACTATGCTAATACATTATGACATACTAGGTTCTTGGGAAGAATGTGATGTGTATGAAGGCCAACAACAGCTTAAACAATTAGTAGCTGTGATTCTATGTTATTCTGCATATAATATGTAAATAAAAAGGTCTGCAAATAGAAGTAGAATGGATGTAACAAAATAAAGCCAAGATACACCAATATTAATAGGTGCCTTGGGTGCAATCCCAGTAGAACTGGAGCACCACCTGAACAACATTGGCATAAACAGATCAGTGTCATTCAATTGCAAAAGGCAGCTTGGAAGAGCTTACATCCTGCAATGATACCCAAAAATATCAAAACAACATCTGCCTATTCCAGGTTCTTGAGAAAAACTCAATAGATGGCCAAAAATCCCAAACCTAGTCCCAACATTTGGCCAACTGTGCAATGAACCATAATAATACTGTCTAGTTGGTGGAACCTTGAACTCTGTCTGATTGCATGGAAAAGACAGAAACTATTGGAGATCATCAGATTTTGAGGGGAAAGTCTTGGATTTTTAAAACATTAACTGGGTAAAAGATTTACCATCACTAGAACATGTAACAGAAATTGTGTAAGTAATAAAATATGATGGCTTAATGTAACTGGGAAATATCTATCTATCCCTGACTTCATTTAAGCAGTATTTTTGACAAAATGCCATTATATCACTTTTTATAGCTTGGAACTAAGGAAAAAAACACATTCAATCTTTTAACATCGATTTTTTTCAACTTTGGCACACATGTTTTTAAATGATGAAGTATATGAGCTACTGGCATGTGTACCTCCTATTATTGTAAGGGCTTACTAAGGCATTTTTAAAAGGATATGACATCCACTCAAAGGCAAATAGAAGACTTGGTACTTCTAAGTGATTTTCACTTGAAGGTCCTTTCCTTTCCTTTCCTTTCCTTTCCTTTCCTTTCCTTTCCTTTCCTTTCCTTTCCTTTCCTTTCCTTTCCTTTCCTTTCCTTTCCCTTCCTTGCCTTGCCTTGCCTTGCCTTGCCTTGCCTTGCCTTGCCTTGCCTTGCCTTGCCATTTGCCATTTGCCATTTGCCATTTGCCATTTGCTATGGTATATTCTTAC
Organism: Pituophis catenifer annectens; assembly: GCF_029215685.1. Classification (NCBI taxonomy): domain Eukaryota; kingdom Metazoa; phylum Chordata; class Lepidosauria; order Squamata; family Colubridae; genus Pituophis; species Pituophis catenifer. The sequence continues at coordinate 184,133,354 of NW_027256881.1, forward strand.
TAAGTCCAAATTTAAATCATTATTAGACCAATGTAAGATTTGTCAGTGTATCATCAATATTATGATTTTAGCAGAGCAAAATGAAAAGACAAATTTAACATAAACCTGAATGATATTGCCTAAAATCTCTTACTGGAGAGGAGGCTGGAGGTTCCATGAACTTTCTATTTAGTTTTTAGTTGCTACGTTTTATACATTACAGGAAAAATAGGTTATATGTGTTATATGTATTATGATATATGTGTTTATCACATATGACTATCCAGTCTTCATTAATAACTTCATAAAGTAAAATTTCACCTCCTTTTTTTCTTTCTACAAAACACTTTACCTTTAAAGGATTCCTATCTCCCCAGCCCTGCACCTCTGGTCATAAAATTTTAAGATTAATGAATATTACAGCGAGGTGGACATCAAACAAATTTAATAATAATAAATAAAATATTGAATATTTTGTTGTAGCCATGATTCATGCAAGCGATATATTACTTTTAATTAAATTGCTTACAGAGAAGTATTTTTTAAAAGTTGCAGAATAAACAAAAAAGAAATATATAAGAAATCTAGATTTTTCATTCTTCTTTTAGGATCCATGATTAATAGTTGGAAATATTGAATTCCTACATTTTATATTGGCTGGACAGCTAATGGGCACATTTTGAGATCAAGTTGTACATGTTTCAACACTTATTCCTGTTGTTCTGTACCACAGTTATTTTGCAGAAAAAACCTTTTATTCCTCTGTGACTACAATTAAGCAACAAAATGTGGTATCTGCAGAACCTGATTACTCTTAATTAGTTAAGAATATAATTATGTCTCAGATGTTTTTTTTTTCCCTCTCTCCCCTCTGCTCCCATCTTTTTAGGCATTTAGCAGGGTGTTTTAATTTTCTTGATTAGTTATGTCTCACTAGAGAGTGGTTTTGTTTATTTTTTGCCCAGGATTTTGTGTTATTTATGTCAAGATGTTGTTGAGTTTAAAGGGCAATTTGAGACAATCATTTTATGACAATAAATCATCACCATATGCTGACCTTTTCTCACCTATCCCAGGATGAAACTTCCTTACAAATGCAATGCTGTGGAATCATATTCAGACTTCACTCTGAACTAAAAAAAAAAAAAAAATGATCAGAAGATACTTTTCTTCCAGATGCAATAAAATATAAATCAATCAGTAGAGCTGTGTTTGCCCAAAGGTCTTTTATCACAGGAGAAAGAATGGAAAGGTCACCATTCCAACTGTTTCCTTCTTGTGTTGACTGTATTATAATTTTGTCCTATGTTAGTTTTGTCACCAGCAGTGTTTCATACCCTTAGCATATTCTAAGGCAGAAAATGTAGAAATTACACTTAATAAAAGAAGTATGTTTTATTTTATTTTTTTTAAAAAAAATACATTCTACTTTGTATTTTTAATCTACATTTTGGTTTAATCACCACTATCATTGTGAAGTCTGATGCACATTTCCCCTTTTGAAAAGACAGACCTAAAAAAAAAAACCCTTATTACTGCCATGAAATATAAACATGTTATTTATTAATATCCTATTATATTCAGAAACCAGAGGGAAAATACTAAATATCCTGCCAGTCCTAGAAGATATCAGAATAGGTTAATCTGTTGAAAAAAATATATGAAATGAGTCTGAGTTCCTTAGAAGTTTATACATAATATTCACATTTCTAGATGGCCTGAATCCATATATGACTATATGCTTATTCGACTTTTCTGACAATGTAGAATAAAAATATCATAGCTTACTGAAAATTAGATCCAAAACTACATTCATCAGCATTATATTTGGGCTAATTTGAATGTACCTCTCACCCCTTATCTAGATGATAGATTAAGGAGAGAGGGAACTTGCAAATTCTCCCTGCTTTGTAGCAAATAATATCTATTTCCATTATTGCTGGTAGTACATTTTCTCATAGCTGATCTCAAATCATAGAAATGGCTTGTCCTTGCCTTCTTCTGGGATCTTTTTTGACTATTCAGCCCGGCTAATAACTGGAAATTCCTGGGTAATCTTTAATCTGAGTACTAATTCAACCCTGTTTAGTTTAGCTAGCTGCTGCCAACTGTTATAGCTGATTACTGCTTAGATGTGTAGAGATCATGTAGTAATTTGCACAGAATGATATTGATCAGACCACCTGGTATTTTATCAAGGGTAGACATCAGTTTGGGTCAATGTATGTAACTGTGTGAGGCTTAGTCTGGATCAGGAATACAGTATGGAAGAGTTAACAGAATAAGAGATTTGGAAGGAACCTTGGAGGTCTTCTAGTCCAACCCCCTGCTCAACCAGGAAGCCCTATACCATTTCAGACAAATAGGTTTCCAATCTCTTCTTAAAAACCTCCAGGGTTGGAGCACCCACAACTTCTGGAGGCAAGTCGTCCCACTGATTGATTAATTGTTCCAATTGTCAGGAAATTTCTCCTTAGGTGGTTGACTCCTTGATTAATTAAAATCTGACATTCACTACATTAGAGCTTTGCTGTACAAGAAAAGTAGATTCTTATAGGTTAGTTCTACCCATGATCTTAAAAAACCTCTGCAAATGTTCTAGTCCCGTTATGGCGAACCTATGGCATGTGTGCCCGAAGTGGCACACGGAGCCATGTCACCTGGCACACACAGCATCGCCTGTTCCTCTTCCGGATTTCTGGCGCGCATGCAACGATCAACTGGCCTTTGTGTGTGCAGCAGTGCCAGAAACTGCAAGAGCATGCACGCCGGCCAGCTGATCAGCGCACATGCATATTCGGCAGTAACTGGAAGACTTGTTGGCCAGCGTGCATGGGCGCCAGAAACCGGAAGTTCATTTTCAGGGGTGTGCATGTGCCCTGGGCAGCTCCTCTTCCTGGTCGCGGCCCTGACGAGCACACATGCGTGAAGTGCTCCCTTTTCGGCACTTGGCGCACATCACTGTTCACACAGTGAACAGTGAGCATCACTGTTCTAGTTAGATCTCTGTCCCTGTAAACAATGGAAAGGGCCCAAAAGAGGATGAAAGAGGGATGATTGTCAGAGATCGGTACCATACACAATTGAGTGCTATACTGGTTAACTGCTTGCTTCAGTCCTGCATACCATTTGGCCTCCAAAGCTGAGGAATGTGGCCTTTGGCCCAGAAAAGTTACTATTCGTTGTTCTAAGATATATGAAAAGAATAAGGGAACATAACTACTAACTGTATATTTACATTTTTATGTAATATGGCCCTTGAATTGATGTAATCCTGACACCTATGACATTTACTAGACTGAATGTTTTTACTCATGCTTGATATCAATATAATTACAAGATTTCAATTCTAGTATTATATATGTTTCCATATGTTTGGAGTAGGTTTCTTTCCCCTTGTGTTTACAGCCCTTTACCCTCTGTTTCTCAAGAGCTTCAGTAAATTGAGTGAATTTTCATTTTTCATATGGATGCAATGACATGGGGATAACTGTTCCATCTTGAAATCTGGGATCATTTGAGGCTATTGTGCAATGAAATAAATTCACTTTTCTTCTGTAACTGTTCTTGTGTAATTATGTCCTACTTTCCAAGCAGAATACATACTTTAAAGGTACTTACTGCATGGAAACAGTTCTTTTTTAAGGCACTTTTTCTAATTTCAGTCTCAAAACTAGACATAATAAAGTTAAAATGTGGGGTATGACAATCTTTAAAAAATGTGCACAAACACACATATATGCATGTACTGACAGAGTAATGAAAACAATGTAAGCATCAACTTAACAAAACAAGAGCAGAACCTATATACTTTCACCTATATAGATATTACAGTTTCTAATTCTAATTCTGATCTGTGGGAAATTGTGAGGGAAAGACAACTTTAGATTATATCTCATTGAGAAGTATTTCAAAGTTGTATAATGATGTCATTTCTTGCAATTATGTTCTTATTTTGTGAATAACATGACCTGCTAGGAAATTGGGTAATGTATAAAGGTGGAATAAAAAATAATGCCTCCACCTCCATAACTTTATTTTAAATAGGAATATTTTAATAAACCAAAAGTTCTTGAAACATGCTCTTTTGTCACTTCTAATTACTTCTCCACGTACTACCTGCTTCTGTTACACGCTTCTGCCAATATTAGATAAGCTTCCTAAAAATATAACAAGAACTCCATACTTTATCCCTTCAACCAAGTCCTGACAATCATTTTCACCTCTTCATCAATCAAGGAGATAGAGATATTCCTTTAGTTGTGTGAAAACCTGGAAGTTGCATGTTGCCAAAACTAGATTGCAGGGTAGATGAGGTAAGACAATGAAATTCAACTTTGCAATTGTCTCTTGGTTGACTCAGGAGGTCTGAGGCTTAATATTGTCATGTTAGAACAAAATTTCATCCTTGGACATCTGAACTTTTATAGTGGTTTCAAAGTTTTGAGTGTTGGAATGTAATGCTCTGAGTTGATAATGGTAATATATCCCAAGAAATTCACAAGAGTAACACCACCTGCTTCTGAAAAAACTTAATCATAAAATTTCCTATTGAAATTTAAGATTTTGATTCCTCCCCCCTTCCAGTAGATGAAGTTTTGTGATCGTGTTCCATGGACTGACGCTTCATTTCTGGGTAATAATACTGAGCTCATATTTTGTCAGCTGTCAAACTGTCAACTTGTCAAGTTGACATTTGTCAACTGTCTTGTTGCTATTCTATTCTTCACCTTCATCCTCAGTGTAGCAACTATTTGAAAATGTCAGTGCTTCAAATGTTCATAAGTGCTTATGTGAGGATCTCATCTTGCATAAACTTTCTAATATTGAAGAATATCAACTTTCTAATATTGAAGAATATCAATAATGCAACCCTGTGAAATAACAAAGTTGACATAAATTTCCCTTTGAGGGATACCCATTGTCCTTAATCAATTCATCAACCTTTGTATTGTGAAACTTGTGAGTTGCTGTCACAAGTCCTCTGCTTTGCTTTTGATCACAGAAAACTGTTCTTTCCTTCATTATATTTCATCTTCTTTACTTTTTTGGCCCAGTGTTGCCCAATATCAACATCACACAATCTGCATTTTGTGGTGACTTTCAGTTTAAGGGACATCTTCAGCAGTCAAAATTTGAGCCACAGTACACTTCTTAGACAGCACTGATGAGTACTTATTTTAGGTTTGCATTTCATAAACAATAGCAACACAAACTTTTTTCACATCAACTGCATCAGCTAAAGTGAAAAAGAGTTGCTAAAGAATATATTACTTTAAGTGCATCGAAATTGCCATCTGTTGGCAGCTTATAATTTTGGTAAAAGTACTTTTCATTCAGCCCTTGCATTATTTCTTCTAAACAAAAAACAGATATGGAAATCAGGGCCGGATTTTCCTATAGGCTAACTAGGCTTCAGCCTAGGGCCTCAAGATCAAGAGGGGCCTACATTCAAATTGTTAGCAAAATTAAAATTACACTTTCACTATAGGTGAAAAGGCCTCATAAGTGGAATAGCCTAGGGCCTCTTTTCATCTAAATCCGGCCCTGATGGAAATCTTGCCTCTATCCAGTATCACCTAGTAACACTATCAATCTGGTTGTAAAAGGGCTCTAAAGAGAGAATGTAGCAATGGAATGGATTAGCAAAAGAAAGTTTTGTCCTAAGGATATATGAGTCTTGTACAGGTTTTCTTATGACAGTATGTTCTGATTTTCTCTCCTACTGCAGGATGCACCTATCACATTTCCCAATATTTTCCTGAATATCCCCACTTTTTAAAGAGATTTTGTGGGGCACAAGCAGTAAGGAGTAGTGCAGAATTGCCTCTGCAGAACAGTTATAAATGCAATGGATATAGTTTGTATGTGCAGGCTTACCTTTATAGTTCTACTAACTGAATACCAGTGCTCTGCTACGAAACTATGTGATCAGGCTTGATAAATTGACACTTACAGCTTGAAAATTAATGAGTAGTTATGATCAGCCTCTCCTCTCCCCTTCTCTCCCTCAGGATTGCCCCACAGAAGCATCCCCTATTCTATCCCCTGCTTGCTGCTGTGAAAGTAAGACTGAAACTGAAACTCCTCTCCTCTGCTTGTGTTTTGCATTTGGAACAGATTTCTTTTCAGGTGGGGAGTGGGAGTAGAACTCTTTAGCATCAGAGTGTGTTAATCATAATATAGGAAATACTAATGCTCTGATGATCATTTTGAAAAATCCTTTCTTAGTGAGCACCTAGAAGTCAAGAGGAACATATGTGGCAAATTTCAAGTTTGTAAGCTTTATGGTTCTGGAGATTTTGTGATAATGTGTGAGTGGTATTTTGCTTTTATATACAGTATATAGGTGATATAGTTAGCAAGATCCCTAAATTATCTTTAATCCTCATGCCAACATATTTTATATTGAAACATATATTCATTGTATTGAAATAATGAATACACACAGAGAAAGAGAAACACAAACATATACAATTTAATCTCGAGATTCTTCCCTTTGTCTCATCTATTAAACAAATCAAAGTTTAAGATTAACATGATGAGCCTTGCCTGGAGTCCTCATGTTATCTCAAGAGCTTCTTATAACTTAGATGGTTGCTCATTGTAAGATGAATTTATGGGAAATAAAGCAGCTCATTATAAACAATCTCAAAAGAGACTGATATGTGTAGGCCTCTACAGTTTTCTACTAAATGTCCTTTGAAATCCATCTTTCCGAAATTCAGATACATTTTTCAGTGTGAACTGCAATGCTCAAAACAATGTTTTAATCCTTCCTTTATTTGGTGAAAGGTTGGGATAATGTCAGCTATTTCTATTCAAAGGGAGACATTGGTGAAATGAAACAGACATTGTGTGAAGTATGAATAGTTGCTGGCTTTTGTTTCTATTTGGCAGGGGAAAAAAAGATGCTAAATGATAAGACAGTTGTAGGGCTTCTTTGGATTTTTTAAAAAACCACAGCTATGTTAAAGAATTATTCCCTAATTAAAGAGTTTATTTATTTATTCGATAATCCATTCACTGTATTTATATCCAGTTTTTTTTTTCCCCACCAGGAGCTCTAGGTGTCATTCATGAGAATGTCGTCTAATTTTGCTTTCCACAACAACAGCACTGTGAGTGACCTCTGTGGTTGAATGGAGACTTGAACCTTAGCTTTTCTGGTCCAGGTTGGAACCTTAACCATGAAACAACCTTAGTGGGTTTTGTTTTTTTTTGTTTTGTTTTGTTTTAATGTCAGTGGTGGGAATCCAAGCACACTGCTTCATAATTCTATATTTTATATAGAAATATATAAAATATATTTTATATATTTTATTGCTGAACTGCATTATGTGTCCTTCATAAAGACCAGAAATATTAGACTGCCACAAATGGTTTGGTAGAGTCTTTACTTTTTTCATTTTTGTCCATTGATTTAACATTCAGTTGAATAAACAAAGTTTCAAGTCTTCATAATATACTTTTTTCTTTGCATTACCTCACATAAAAAAACCTGAACACTTTCTATAGCCTGGCTAGGTGGCTCAGTGGCTAAGACACTAAGCTTATCAATAAGAAAGGTTGGCAGTTCGGTGGTTCGAATCCCTAGTTTAGGTCTGGACTAGATGACCTCCAAGGTCCCTTCCAACTCTGTTACTGTTATCAGCACTTGACAAAATAACCCACATTATTGCCCTGATAAGAGAGGGCAACATCTGGATCTAGGTGTAACCCTCAGGGATAAAAAAAAATTAAAAAATGTGTGTTGGGTGTGAGAAATAATTTAGGACAACAACCCTTGAAAAAGTTGTCTATCTGTTAGAAGAGTTAAGTGATTAGTACAGATCTGACATAGTTCATTGTATAGTTTTGATTTAATCCAGTTCATCTACCAAAAAAAAAAAAAAAAGGTAAAGCTGTGAAGCAGTACTAGTGGAGAAAAAAATACTTATTTTATTACAGCAACCATCTTCTGCTAAAAGATAGTTCCTCGTTTGTGAAAGTATCGCTCTTGCAGCAGGATGGGTGGCAAACTAATTTCATAATTAAATAAACTTTAAAAAGGCCATGCTATCTTCTGGCAAACAGCATTAATACCGAGCCCACAAGTTCTTAAATGGAATTAGTATTTTATTTGAGGGGAGGGGAAGTTCCTTGACTGAAACCAGAAGCAAGACAAAATTGCAAGTGAGATGAAAAGCTTTAAAATTAAAAAGGAAAACTGGTGAATTCCCCATTCTTGGGGAAACCAGCTTACATGTCAGAGTCTGGGCGTTTCTGAAAGACATCTTGACCTAGAAGTCTCACAGATGACACAAAATTATATGGTACCGGAGAATAAGAGATCGAAAGCATTTGTATATCTTTCTGATTATAATTTTTCCCGATTACGCTTTCCAAACATTGGAGCAATCCTCACAGAAAGCCTTCAAGAGCCACAAATGACTTACACAATAATTCCATGTTTTTTCCCCATTTAATTACACTCAAAAATAAGTTATCTTCCCCTTAGAGGAAAGGAAGCCTGTATTCCCAATTTCAGTCTTCGTAACAAGACCAAAGAAAACTTAATTAATAAGTTAAGACAGGTTTACTCCAGAGTCTGAGTAATTGATTTTGCTTGTATAACAAAACATAATTATATGTCTTTGCTAGGACAACTTATGTAGCCACTTGTATAAGAATTCACACTGAACGCAAGAGAAAAGTATCTGTTGGATATTTTAAAATGGCTGAAACGAAGTTGGGAGGCATGACAAAAGCACACAAAACAGTAGATAATAAGACTAACGTTATATAAATAAACAGAATAACAGCAGAAAAACTGGGTCAACAGCAGGGGTGGGTTCTATTTACCTTTACTACCAGTTTGCAATGGGATCACACATGTGCGCTAGCTTTGCTCGTGCACACACCTCGTTTCTGCGCATGCGCCTCACTTCTGCGCATGCGCAGATCACTTCTGATGATCAGGGTCAGTGGGCGGAGCCTCACGCCAGTTTTACTTCTGGTTCTATAGAACTGGTCCGAACTGGGGGCAACCCACCACTGGTCAACAGATGTGATGAAAGGCAGGGAAAAATGTTGATATGACAGGATATTGAGATAGGAGGGAACTGCAACAACAACAGCAACGACAACCACCAAAAAATTCTTTCTCAGGGATTTAAAACTACCGATGTCGACAGGAAAATATTTGTCTCCAAATATTATGGAAAAAAAGAATAAACAAAAGGCAGATTAAAAATCTCCATTCCAATCCTAAAGGTAGTATTTAGCTTCCAGCTGCCTGCAATTACTGCGAGTTCAATTCTCACCAGGCTCAAGGTTGACTCAGCCTTCCATCCTTTCTAAGGTAGGTAAAATGAGGACCCGGTTTGTGGGGGCAATAAGCTGACTTTGTATAAAATATACAAAAGTATGAAGGCTATTGCTTAACACATTGTAAACTGCCCTGAGTCTCCGGAAAAGGGCGGCATATAAATTTAAAAAAAAAATAAAAATCCTAACATATTTTTATTCAAACTTTCATGTTACAACCCATTGTGCTTGAGGAATGACAATATTGGATATAGCTTGTGGATGTATTTTATTAAAAAATACAAACAAAACAATTTAAATATGGAAAAAAAAAACTACACAAAAGTCCAGCAGAAACAGTCATAGGAGGAAAATAAATAAGGTAATTAGTTTTCATAGAAAGCATGATGGGGAAAAATCATAATCCTTCCAATGGTATCAATGAAATGTTTTAATTTGTGTTACAGTTATTGGATTGTGATGAACTATAAAATGATAAGAATCAGTTTGGGAAACTGTGAGTTTTAGGCCCATCTTAGGCACAAAGCCAGATGGGTGACCTTGAGCCAGCCACTCTCTTGCAGCCCTGGAAAGTAGGCAGTGGCAAGTCACTTCTAAAAAATGCCTTGCTAAGAAAACTGCAGGAACTTATCCAGTGCATCTCTGGGAATTGAACACGATCGAATGAAGAAAAAGAAAAGGTGATAGATAGATAGATAGATAGATAGATAGATAGATAGATAGATAGATAGATAGATAGGCAGGCAGGCAGGCAGGCAGGCAGGCAGGCAGGCAGGCAGAGATAAGCAAGTTCCTGAAACCAAAGTTTCACTGCTGAAAAGCACATTATGATGTATATATGGATAGACAGTATTACTGACAGATAATAAGGTTAGATTTAAAGCCATTAATTCTTAAGACTGAATGAGACTATTTGTTAACTATGTTAACAAATACAATTATGTCAAGTATTTAGCAAGCTTTTCTTAAACTCTGATTTCAGGGGCATCTGACCTGGAATAAAATGAAACATGGACACATATAATTTAACTGTAGTAAGTCACAGTTGGTGGTGGTGTTAATATTGTGACTTAATTACATTTGAGAGAACAATAAAAGAGAATTTACGTTAAAGTTGAATCTCTACCTGCAACAAAGATTAGTGTAGAAGCTATTTTGAGAAATAAAAATAAGTGAACTGCTCATGTTGCAATAATTTAAGTAGCTATAATCCACATAAGATTTTTTGAACAAGCTGACATTTCTTATTAATGAACAAGAAAAATGACAAGAACAGAGTTTCTAGAAGTACAGGCTTTTTCACATGTGACAGACAGACAAGTCATAACCAAGACTGTTATCTCAGTTGCTGTATTTGCAATGTTGCAATGAAACATTTTTTTGTAAATGAATAAAATATTTAATATGGTGGGGGAAGCATCATCTCTTTATTTTAGTTTTGTCCTGCTTTTCTTTTAAAAGAAATTCAGAGCAGTGCACAGAAACTGGGCAATAAATCTTCACCCTCCCAAATATTCAATAAAAAGAGTTAACAATAAAACTTTTGGCTGTTAAGCCAGACAATAAAAACAATAGAAACGCATGAAGGAGTTATCAAATAATTATAGGAAAAATCATTTGAAAGGCAGGCTGGTTCTGGTGAAGTTATTATGCTCAGATTTTGGGGAGCTAGCAAAGGTGCAGAATAAATGAAACACAGCAGTGGTGGGTTTCTACTGGTTTGTCCCGGTTCGGGAGAACTGGTAGTGGCAGCGGCAGGAGGCTCCGCCCACCCACCTGGACATCATCATGGATGCTCTGCACGTGCTCCCGGTTCCAAACTGGTAGCAAAGGTAAGAGGAACCCACTACTGAAACACAGCTATTTTAGGAACAAATGCACAAGTGATTGGAGGAGATGGGGTACATTATTACAGAATAGCCAAAGGATATGTCACTGCAGTTCAGGATCACAGCACTACCATTAAATGAACAGACATAATCCTTAGGACAAGGTCAGTGTTTGCTTTCTAATCACCAAAACACTGATATTTTATTATTATTATTATTATTGAAAAGTTGTACAGAAAAAAAAGATTTTCCCCCCAGTATTCCCCCCACCCTTTTCCCCTCCCCCCCACCCCCCACCCCTTCCCCGCATCCCACCCTCCCCCCCAGACTTCCCAGAGCAAAATACAGGGTATTTCAGTTAACAATCATAAGCTAAATTAACCTATCTATCCTTAGACTACAAAATCCCCCCCCTGAAACCTTAACTCCACATAAATAACGTAATACTTCTAAAACTTAACATTCATTCATAAGCTATTTGATATTTTCTTGTCTGATACTTATTTTGAATATAATCAATCCATCTTCTCCATTCCGATACATATCTTTCTTGTGTATAGTCCTTCAAATACGCTGAAATTTTCACCATTTCTGCTAAGTTCATTACTTTCAGTGTCCACTCTTCAATAGTAGGCAAAGAGTCCTTCTTCCAATATTGCGCTACCAACAGCCTAGCTGCTGATATTAAATTTAAAATCAGTTTAGTCTCTAATGCTGTACAATCCATAATTATACCCAATAAAAACAATTGCAGAGTAAATTTCAACCTTTTTTTCAAAATGTTCTGCATCACCCACCAAATTTTTATCCAAAATGCTTTGATATGATAATAAGTTGCATCTTCACTTTCACATCTCCAACATTTAGCTTGCAAGTTTGGATACATACATGATATTTTTTTAGGATCTAGCCACAAAGTCCCTTGAACAATTTTCAAAAGCTTGTAATTTATAGTTTATAATTTATCAAGTAAAATAATCTTTTCTCCACAAGCTCTCAATTCCCAGCAGCTTTAATCCACTCTCAAAGTGCAAACTTCTCAATAAACACTTTTGTTTCTAACTTTCACTTTCACACCCATAACAAAGGCGTCATCTTCAGCCTCCAACTCAAAGAGTTTCAATTAGAAACAATGTAAATCCGGAGTTAAGCACTGTTACTTGTAAAGCTTGTTCTCCTGTTTCCGCTCTGCCTGTGCTTGTATTCAATCAAACTCACTTTTGCCTGCAGGATAGGTCACGACGTCTGGCTCTGTTTAAAACAGAGTCGTCCCAGATCCGGAGCTTTTTAGTGGGCTGACCGGGGAGCTCTCACCCTCTGAGCCTCTGGAATTATTCCAGAGGGCTTTCGGGGAGCTCTACTCGCACCCACTGGCTCTTCTCTCCTTCTTCTCCCGATGGAGAGGTTTTCAAGCCGCCAGACAGCTGCTTAACACTGTCAAAGCGGCTTTTACGAAATCGCGGGGCTGGCGGTCCGGAGAGACCGTCCACGACGCCTGAGGTGCCAACCGGACGTCCCCACTGATATTGTTGAGTCTGCTTCACTGCTACTATTGTTAGTTGAGCTCCAGACTTCAAAGACCCCCTTTTATTCAAAATACACTCTTGCCTTCCTTTAATTTCCTTCCAGTTCACAAATCAGGGACCATTTCTAATCCCTGCTTTGACCTGAATTTTAAAGATACCAGGCCACTGGTCCCAAATGAAGTCTGTCACAGGCTGTGAGTTAGACAATGTTTCTTGAATCAGCTGTGCAGTTACTATCTTCTTGATGCATTCAAAAAACAGATCAAGGTCATCAGATGGAGGAAATGATAAGTTAGCATAGAGCAACAAAGCTTATTTTGGAAAGATGGGCATTTAATAGAAGTTCTCTAAACTTTGTGTAGCTCAGTGAGAAGTGGGGGTGGGGGGGCATGTGGATTAAAGAATTAAGTTAGAATAAAATATAAACCAATAAAGGCGAGTCTTTGTAGTTCAGGGTTGAATTCAAGGGTCCTTGGTGTTCTCTGAGCTTGGTTGTTTCTTGCAGACATTTCTTTACCTAAACTGGATAATATCATCAGCACTAGTAAGGAGTGGAGTTTGCTCTCAATTTATATTTTACTGGCTTGCATGAACCACAGCTAGCAGTCAGAAGACATGATAAAAATTCTTTAATTTAACAACATGTGGACAGACTTAACCATAGTTTCACTGGGAAACTGTGGCTTGGAACCCTGACACTCTGAAAAATCAGCCAATCCAATCCACCCGGACATCATCACAGATGCTCTGCGCATGCGCAGAAGAGCCGCATGCAAGCAAAGCAAGCACATGCACATACGCGCTCCGCTCACAGTTCCGAACCATAGTAAAGGTAAGTGGAACCCACTACTGCTTAAGAGTTAAGAGGGATACAAATATTAAGAAATGCAAGTTAAGCTGAGCTAAACTAAGCTAAACTAATCTAATCTAATCTAATCTAATCTAATCTAATCTAATCTAATCTAATCTAAAATAAGGTAAACTAAGCTAAGCTAAACTAAGCTAAGCTAAGCTAAGTTAAGTTAAGTTAAGTTAAGTTAAGTTAAGTTAAGTTAAGTTAAGTTAAGTTACTATAAGTTGGATACAAATATTAAGCAATGCAAAATGGAAACTTCTTTTTAGCATGTGAACTTCTAGTACATCTGAAATACCTATATATTTGGCCAATAAAACTTTTTTTGGAATAAAAGCTTGATCTCCTGCCTAGTTGCCAAAATCCCTTATAAAAAGAAATCTACAACAGGTTCTTTATACTTTTAATGTAAAACCAATTAAATTTCCCTCCTGGCTGTGGAACTAACCCAGGGAGGATTTGATCTGTGGATCTCATCACAGTTTCTGAACTGATCTCATTATCTTTTAAATTTTAATCTGTTCTTTTCAGACCATTCAACTGCTGACAAAATGAATATACATTAAACATAGGTTCTGGAGTTTTTATGATGTGTTTATTTGTAAATTCTATTATGCTTGAGGAGGACTAATATAAATATGAAATGTGCTCTCTAAATTAGATACCATGGACTGGTTACACTGCATCAGCCATACGGCAACAGATAACAAAGATGCCTTTTATTCTCATTTTATCCAGATTTCATCTTGGTAGCTACAGTACTTCAGAGAAAGATGTGGATTTTAATTTCCCACTCTAAATTTTAAATTTTAGGGAGATGGACAAGTAATCTGCCACTTTCATTTGCACAGAGTTTCTAGTTTTCCCAAACAAGTTCTTTGTGTCTGTGCTGTTTAGGTATTCATACTTGGTCATACATACATCTCATGTTGTATATATTTCTGTATGCTTCTCTGAAAGCACTTTTTCCATGTTTCTCTTAGGAAAAAAAAATGTGTGGATATGTACTTTTCTTTATTGTGAGCAAGTTTTTGAACAGCAAACTACATTTAAACATTCTGAAGGTGCATATCTAAGGGGAATGGAATCTTTATTGTCCAATGACCATAATAAAAATAACGATGTTATAAAAAGACTACATACTGTACATATGTGCAGAGCCTTGGTAGTACAGGGGTTTAAGGCACCCTGTTATTAAAGCTGGTTATTAAGACCAGCTGCCTGCAATTACTGCAGGGTTCGAATCTCGCCAAGGCTCAAGGTTGACTCAGCCTTCCATCCTTTCTAAGGTAGGTGAAATGAGGACCCAGTTTGTGGGGGCAATAAGCTGACTTTGTATAAATATACAAAAGGATGAAGGCTATTGCTGAGCACATTGTAAGCCACCCTGAGTCTTCGGAGAAGGGCGGCATATAAATCAAATTAAAAAAAAAATGTTCATCATAAAGCTAAGTATGCATGTTGAGCATGTAGCCATGTCCTTTTATATATAACATAAGAAAATTTGGCTACATTTAATATGACAGAATCACACTTACAAATTTATTTATTGTAAGTGTGAGGTTATCAGTACTATAAATGTATATCACCATAAAATGGGTAACATAATAAAATGTGATTTACATTTTTATTAGTCCTTCAACTGCATAGACCTTAAACAAATTGAAATATCGGTGCATCTCCCTTTCAAGAGTATTTTAAGGGTATTCTTATACATCCCCATTTTTCCTACTTAGCCAGATTAAAAACAGCAAAATTGGACTGAAAATTCTGATAGATCCTCATTCATCTTAGTTTTAATTGGTGAGCCAAATGTTCCGCCTTTTATCCATTATTTAATAGAACATTGTAGCTTCTGTTGTACAAGAATCCCACACTCATGACAGAGAGAAAAAGTATTCATTTATATACATCTTTTCTGTTTGTGGGTTAGAATAGGAATTTGCAATATTCTTAAACTGTCCCTGGTCGATGTATGATAAGCTAAAAGTGCATATTAAAATAAAATAGGAGGAGACAAAAGAACATTTTTTTAAAAAAATATCACTTTTATGTGATAATTTTGTAATAACTTTCCACTTCTTTCTTACTGAAAAAAATTAAAGTTTTATACCATATAAAGAGTCTGGTTCTGGTAGTTAGGTTAAGTAAGGTTTGGGGCAGGGGTGCTATTCAGCAGGTTCTGACAGGTTCTGGAGAACCGGTAGTGGAAATTTTGAATAGTTTGGAGAACCGGCAAATACCACCTCTGGCGGGCCCCAGAGTGGAGTGGGAATGGAGATTTTGCAGTATCCTTCCCCTGCCACGCCCACCAAGCCATGCCCACAGAACCGGTAGTAGAAAAATTTGAATTCCACCACTGATTTGGGAGCTAATAAACCCCTTAAAACTCTGACTATGTGACTCTGCCTTCAACAAAACAACATTGAGTTTGTCTTTTAGTCAATTATTTGCATCACGAAGTTTGTGTTCATCTATATCCCAATCTTTTGCTAACTTCAGCAGCCTAGCTCGGGGCAGCTATTTTCCAAACATGATGAAACCCTCTTCCGATTTCCAAGTAGAAATTAAAATTTAGATTATATTGTATCTTCTCACACATCCATCTCATACGATCCAATGTTAATTTTGCAAATAAAATTCATTTGCGCAAACATGTCTAAGTTGCATAATTTATTTCCTATGGCAGAAGTTAGGCTACTGATTTGTACTCTTTTTAATTTAGCATTTCAGAGCCCAGGAATTTAGTCTTCATTTCATCAACAAATGGAAATCAGTGAATAATAAAAGAAAAACACAGGCTGCATTATGTTTTAAAGCCAGGATGAATTAGTGTAAAACACATTGAAATAAAGCTCAGAGTTTTATACTTAATCTAATTTTCTTTTCCCAATTACAATCTCTGGAGAAAGCATATATTTTTACACCTCTGCTTTCAAACTGGTACATTGCCATTCTTAATGACACATTTAAATGCAGAAGTATATCAATGAGTGGAGAACATTACCTTCTAAACTGGACTGCCTAAAATGTCTCCAAATCAGTTATCATAATCTGCAGGTGTATTTTTTCAGCAACATTTTTTTTTTCACTTAAAAAGTGCCAAGTACATTAATGCAAAGTTATAACAAAATGAAGAATGAATGATGATAGATGAGGAAAATGATTATGGGATGGGAGGGAAAACAGGAGACTTATTTGGCCTCAGTTATGCAACTGATGTTTACCTTTTCAAAGAGCCGCATAATTTTGCATGGGGAAAACAGTAATTAAAATATAATGAATCACTATTGAAGAATGGCAAACACAATAACTTCCTCAATTTGGTATCCTTCAGAGGTATTCAGGGTGTTTGTTGATGGAGATCACCAAATTAAGTCTAGGCAAGCAAGTGATTTTTATACAAATGGCAGCTATAGACTAAAGCATAGACAGCTAATTAGATGAGCCTAAAAACTGAGGACTACAGTTGAATCCTCTTAATATTAACAATTTGGATGTAAAATTACATGGGTGGACATTTTAACCAATATATCTTAATTTAACCTACTACAAAAGGTTGAAGATAAATAACACATTGTTGTGGGCCATACTCAGCTCTTTAGAAGAAGATGGAGATACATATAGAAGGATAGTTGAGTGAGTGGAGTTAAAAGAATGATTTGATTGGGTGAGTGGGGCTTCTAGCATTCCAGTTTTTGGAGCTAGCACCCTTTCTCCACCCCTCTGATTGTGAGCAATCAAGAGCTATCCCATTAAGATCTACAGTTTCCTCAGGAATGTTATTATGCAATGAGATTAATATTGGAACTTTGATATTCCTAGAAATTTATGGAGAGAAAACATCCTATTTTTAGGGGTACCCTAAAAATCTTTCCTTTTGTTTTTTGCAGTTCTCCCTTATCAATAACCATTTATCTTCCTTTTGTTCTTTCAGAATATTTTCTCTACTTTTTTTGTTTCGTTTTTTTTTTCTCCTTCAGCATATTTAAGCAACATATTATTGTATCTCTCCAAGCTTCGAGCTCAGGAAGGCCCACTGAATTATGTTGTCAGTAAAACTGTAAATTATTGCAAAAGATATAATCTCTTCTTCTCCGGTTATCAGCTCAATGGATGCCCTTATAACTCTTGAGTTCTTTAATACCTCCAAGTACTTTATTGTCAGACTGATTGGCAGCAACAAAGATATAACAACAAAACAGAGATAAATCACAAGAAATAGAAATGAAAGGAGAAACACAAATGCAATGGGAATATGAAGTGACTGATCATAGATATGATAAATCTGATCAACTGCCCATCAATCAGTCTCAAATGATGTTTCATTGTTGCGTATACTTACCTAGATATATCTGATTGAGGAAATGTACTTACCATTGAAGGTCATTTTCTCCTGGAAGATGTGATTAAATGCTCTAATTACACAACATTTCTATGCAGGGATTGCAGAAAGCCAATCCCTGTAGAAATTAAGGAATGTGGCGGCATCACCAATTCCACGTCTAAGGAACTGAGAGAAATCTTCCTACTCAGGCTTAGAGGAATTGCTCCCTGGAGGTGGGTATCATTCCAGATCACTAAGCTTCCTCATTATTTGAGGTATATTGTAGAAATGGCTCAGAGGTTTAAAGAATGTGGTTCAAAGTTGCCTATACCTGCTAACCAATGAACAGAGTGGTTTGCTTCTTTGTTTTATGACACTAGATGTTTTTTTTCTCAAATCCATTTAAATGTGGGTCAAACATGCCTCAATATCATTTTCCTCTGAGGTCCTCATGATCTCATTCCATCCTATACTGAGATAGTCTTAAGACATGCACATGTTAAAATGGCAACTTTCCCCCCCCCTCAACTAGGGGTGAAATCCAGCAGCTTCTGACAGGTTCTGGAGAACCAGTAGCGGAAATTTTGAGTAGTTCGGAGAACTGGCAAATGCCACCTCTGGCTGGGCCCAGAGTGGGGAAAGAATAGAGATTTTACAGTATCTTTCCCCTGGAGTGAGATGGAAATGAGATTTTGCAGTATCCTTTCCCTGCTATGCCCACCAAGCCATGCCCACAGAACCGGTAGTAAAAAAAATTGAATTTCACCACTGCCCCCAACCTTCCTTATTTCAAGAAGGTTTTGCCACACACAATCTGATGCACTTTTTTTAAAAAAAAAATTGATTTATATGCCGCCCTTCTCCGGAGACTCAGGGCGGCTTACAGTGCATTAAGCAATAGCCTTCATACTTTTGTATATTTTATACAAAGTCAGCTTATTGCCCCCACAAACTGGGTCCTCACTTTTGTTGACCATTCTATCAGTATCACGATCACTTAAAGTAATCCTTGAGGGTATGTTCCATCTGATATCTCTGTGCTGGTTGGAGACGAGATCCTGGGCAATCTCCTCCAAAGCTCTTTTACTTTGGGCAGTAGGATAGTCTGGTACTTTCATATTAGGATCTTTTCCTGATCCAAATCTTTACTGCCAGGTTTTTTTTGCTGATCCCCAGTTCAAAGAGCTGCATTGATTTGAACCATAGTTGACCTGTGGTAGTGGTGGGGGACAGGTTGCACAACGAAGGGGGAAGGACAATCAGTTCTCTCTATTGCTTCATGGTAAAACTCAGAGGTGGGTTTCAGCAGGTTCTGACAAGTTCTGGTAGTGGAAATTTTGAGTAGTTTGGAGAACCGGTAGTAAAAATTCTGACTGGCCCCACCCCCATCTATTCTCTGCCTCCCAAGTCCCAGCTAATCAAGAGGAAATGGAGTGGGGAGGGAATGGAGATTTTACAGTATCTTTCTCCTGCCACGCCCACCAAGCCATACCACACCCACCAAGCCATCCCCACAGAACCGGTAGTAAAAAAATTTGAAACCCACACTGGTACAACTCTCCTGGTGCCTGCCAGTACTGAATGGTCCACCTTTGAACACAGAGGTAAATCAGCACTACATTCATATAAAGTAAAGGTGTTAATTACAGTGAAAATTGGCCAAGGATGGGATTCCCAGTCAATGCACATGTGGAAAAAAAACTTTGTTAAAATTAGAACAAGTTTTGATATAAATTACATTCATTCATTCATTCATTCATTCACTCATTCATTCATTCATTCATTCATTCATTCATTCACTCATTCTATTTATGTAGCGGCCCATCTTATAACCAACCCAACTCTAGCAGGTTCCCAGGCAATGATCTGATCTCATCATTTGTTAAAATACAGCTCTTCCCAACCCTAGCTTTCATTAAGGAAAGTGATTGTTGGATACTTCCCTGCTGGTTGGGAATGTTTTGTGGGGAAACAATACTAGTGTATTTCACCACTCCCCACCCTTAATGTGCTGTGTCCATTGTAAATGAGGATAATACCATTTGCCATCACAATTTGCTACTGTTGCTACTGATAAAAAATAGTAATTAGCTTTCACCTTGTGAAATGTAACTTCTCGAGTTTCAGGCTTGAGTTAACAAGACAAAAATCATCTTAAAAGAACTTGATTTAAGACAAGGAAAGTTGTTTATCCTTCCTTCCTTTTCTCTCTTAGATCTGCTAAAGAAAGCTGTCTTTAAAAATGAAACTGAGATTTCAGGAATTGTTCAAGAGTAAACAATTTAATCCTTCTCATTAGAAATATGACAGGTGGTTACTCCCACGTCTTATTTCTAACGACAAATTTATTTAACAAAGCTGTAAATTGCTTTCATTGATTTATTTGATATCTAGATTAAAATTTATTAAAAATTGTATATTTATTTCTTATCCAACCTAACCTCAATCAAATCAATGAACTATTCATTTTATTCACTGAGTAATAGGGTTGCAAAGATTAATTCTTAGCATTGTGGGGCATTGTGGGATTGCAAAGTTTGAAAAAAAAATCCTGCTATAATTCTTGAAAGGGAAATAATAAATGGAAGATTGGTGATAATGATGTTGAAGATGAAGACAGATAAATACTGTATTTTTCGGAGTATAAGACGTACTGGAGTATAAGACACACCTTCGTTTTTGGGAAGGAAAATGGGGGGGGGGGATTCTGCCTACCAGGTATCCACCTGGCTAGTTCCAGCACATTAGTTCGCTCATTGGTTTTGAGGTTGGGGCTGGTTGGGGCGTCATCTTCAGCACATTAGTTTGCTTGCTGGTTTTGAGGTTGGGGCTGGTTGGAGGGAGCAGCAATTAGAAAAGCAGGCAAAGCACAGAAGATTGCTTCGCTCATGTTGGGGCTGAAAAACAGTTTCAAAAGCACAGCTGATCCTCAGAGGGAGCTCCAGTGACTAAAGCAGGAAAAGCATGGAAGGGGTAAGAGAAGGCAGCAGCTGTTCTGGGTAGCCATTTTGGGCACTGCGGGGTTACATTTAGAGTATAAGACGCACCTAAATGTTCGGTCTCTTTTAGAAGAGAAAAAAGTGTGTCTTATACTTTGAAAAATACGATAGATAGATAGATAGATAGATAGATAGATAGATAGATAGATAGACAGACAGACAGACAGACAGACAGACAGACAGACAGACAGACAGACAAGCAACACCATTTTTTTCACCATAAATGTTGTGGGGAAAGATTGCTACACAATCTTTGCTATTCTGGGTGTGGTCTGGGTGTGGTCTGAACTAAGGTAGATACTTTTAGATGACTCAAGCAAATAAGAGAAGCCAAATATTCCAGAGCTCCAGAAAGCCCTTTTGTCTTTCATAGACAGTATTCTCAAGCTTGTTGAAGTTTGCAAAGATGAATAGGCTATCTCCATCATGGCAGTAACTGTATATTTCACAAATTGAAAGAAAACAATGAGGGTGAATGAAGGTTAACATCAATTTTCCTGAGCTCCTACTTCCTTGCCTCCATGCTTGTTTGATATATACTGTATGAAGCTATACAGTGATACATTTATACAGTTGTTAGCTAACAGAAGAGAGAGAAAAGGGAATGACTGAGAACAAACTAGAGGCTGTGAAAGGAAAATTGCCTGAGAAAAGCAGACAAAAGAAAGAAATGCTGCAGAGCTAGTTCTGGGACAACCTCCATCTAAACAATCAAAACTTCAATCAAACCTCCTATTCTGCAAAGAAACTGCAAGTAGTTCATTTCTTGTTTCAAACAGGTATGAGTCACTTGAATGGGATCTTCTCCAAACAGAAATGGAAAAACAACCATTATTTGAGAACTCAAAGAAGTTCTAGTTGAAAAACCTGGTTTTGTTATTAAGCCTGAGGCTCCTGATGGTCTGGGTAAACTCATCATGGGTGTGTTAAATGCATCTTCTCAGTTGCTGTATTAATGTTACACTATTTCTGTTGCTTTTAATTTTGGTTGCTTTGTACATTTTTATTCTATTTCATGTGTTAGCGAGTCATGTCCAGAGTCATGCTTATCAGATACACAGCCATATGAATAAATACATAAAGAAATTTAATTGAGAAGTCATTTCTTCTCAATTTCCTTTCAAATCCCTTCATTTCTCCCTGCTAGTCCATTATGGTATTTTCAAAGGAGTCAAGAATATATAGACACACAACTAGGAGAGACTGTTTCACTGGGACGTCTCAACTAAACTCATGGCTAAAGAATGTTTTCTAACAGCAGAAGCAATAATATCACTTTTTAAGTAAGTACATCTTTTCTAAGCAAGAACTAGGAGTATTGAAAAGTTATTTTGAGTGGGGATTGCAAAAAGATTGTTGAATTAAAGCTCAAGTGATTGGGAAAATAGATTCCCATTTTTGGGAAAGAGGGCTGAAGAATTTCAAGATAATGCAACCATAAAAGTTTATAATCATGTTCAATTTAAATACTCTTACCCCACTATGGAGATGAACAGTGGCATTTCTGTTCATCATAAAACTTCCTTAGGTATAAAAGAAGTTACCCCACCAAAGTTTGCTCATTCTTTGCAAATAAATCAAGTGGCTCGAAGTGAAACTTTAGCTTATTATTTTTCAAATCATATTTGAGTCTTCCATGATGGACTAGTAAATTATTTCCTTACTTTTTTTACTCCTACCAGGCTACTTAGTGCTTCAAAAAATATTCCTGTTGCAGATAATTATTCCTTGTGTTTGTCCTTGATAGAACAAAGTTTTGAGCCTAACATGCAGAACAAGGTGAGACATCATACTGTTGAAGCCCACCTAGTCAGTACCTGAGGCATGTTGCCTAAGATTGTTCTACATCTGCAGATAGGCATGGTCTCCAAAGATGTTAGAATTTGCTATTGTTTTCTTAACTTCTGCTTAAAGCTAATTTTCTTCCCTATGAGTTTAGTCCTCTTGGTGTTTCAAGAGCATTTTAAGTCAATATAGCTTAACAAAAAACTATTAACGAACTCTGCTCCCTATGATTCTCATTAGGAGATTTCACCCACTAGGTTTGAAAGTGCCAGACATTTTCTGAAGCAGCATATCTGGAATATTTTCAAATGAATTGAAGCTTGGTCCTTTACTTTACTTGGTCCTTTTTTTATTATTATTGTTTTCAGCTTAAGAGGACCTTTACTCTGACCAGGCTGAATTCATTGCCCTCTGCTTTTCTTGGAACGTTACAAAAGCATCCTCTTTAT
This sequence comes from Pituophis catenifer annectens, assembly GCF_029215685.1. NCBI lineage: Eukaryota > Metazoa > Chordata > Lepidosauria > Squamata > Colubridae > Pituophis > Pituophis catenifer. The sequence goes on from NW_027256881.1 coordinate 184,156,410, forward strand.
ATCAAGAGATAAGTCTTTGTGAGGTTGGCTTAAAAGACTCTTTGAGCCATATGCTTTTTTTCTGCTCTCTTTACAGGAAATCCCAGGAGTTGTTCATCCATGGCATCCTGATGAGTTTCCCAGGTAGAGAGCATGACTTCTATCTGTCAAACAATCTGTATGACCAGGTTTCAGGTGTATCCTCTTGGACTATTCAATTTTGTGCCTCTATATGTACATCCATCTTTCACTGTGACTGAAGATTTGCAATAATGTATACAGTACTGTGTGCTTTTCTTTTATATATACATACATGTGTATACTTGTTTTATTCTATTTGACTTCTAATTTCTATGACCATAATATAATAAGATTAATTGAGAGTGCCCCCCCCAACACAAAGGTGTTGTTTAAATCAGTAAGAGCATGGCACATATATTATATAAAATATACCCTGGTATTTACTTCAATCAAATCTGTTTTGAAGTAAATTAGTCTCAGTAACTAAAGCTGAATCCAGCTGGGCTCATATATTGCAAAAATAAATGGCATTGTTGTGTAAAAATTAACTTAGAATTTATTCTTTATTTTAGGAATTTATGCCATATTTTGTCCTGAATACCTATGAATGCCTAATCCAAATCAAGACTATAAACTCCAGCAATTTAACAGAATTGTAAATTTTCAACAAATGCCATTGACCTTGATGGTGTTGATATACTCTTTCAGAACCTTACTATCAATTGGAAGGACTCCATCCATAGTTCTATGTATATGTGAACCATTACAACAACAGCAATAATAAACCTCCTTGTTTATTTACATAAATATAATCCCGAATTAGTGAAATAATTAAAACATGAAATTGCAAATGTATACCAATACGTTCTCATACCATGATTACTTTAGATTCAGTTCAGTTTTCCTGAAAGTTAGACATCTTTCACAAAATGATATGATCTGTAAAGGAGAAGCATCAGCAATAAATCCTAATTTCAACCTCTGGCAACTCCAGTTAAAAAGCTTTTTGTTTAAAAAGCTCCAATTCTACCTTCATGTTTTATGAAAACTATAGCTAGACACCATAGCCAATAGTACAGATTAGTATTTCTCAAACTTGGCAACTTTAAGATGTGTAGACTTCAACTCCCAGAAGTCACCAGCCAGCATGATCACTGAGGAATTCTGGGAGCTGGAGACTACATATATTAAAGTTGCCAAGTTTGAGAAACACTGGTGATATATTGAAGGTAAAAGAAGAGCGGAATAGCAGAGGGTCAGATGGTTAGATAATGTCATTGATACAATGATATGAATTTGGGCAAACTCCGGGAGACAGTGGGGGAACGGGGGATGGCATGGTGTGCTATGATCCATGAGGTAACAAAGAGTTGGATATGACTTAGCTGAGTGATATAATTACAACACTAATGCTTTTGTAGTAAGAGCAAAAAGAGTGATATAATTAAACACTAATGCTTTTAAAGCAAGATTTTTAAAAAGCTTCATTTTAGTTCTCATCTGAGTTAGGATACCAAAAATGAAATCTTTGACATACCCCAAAGAACTTGAAATACTATTGTCCAAAATTCAGCAGAATTCTGGGGTGAGTTCCAGGGAGCTCACTTAAGCTTATACGTCTTCAACGATTTGTATGGCATGATGATAGAATCCTGTTCTCTTTTCCCAGGACCCTCTTTAAGGATAGTCATCCTGAAGTTCCAAGACTCATACTTATAGTCCCCTTTTTCCCTCTCAACACCATTTTTATTTTATTTCTTGGCCAATTATTCTTTATTTTTCTTGAAGGCCACTCGATAGGAGACATATTGATATTTTGAAATCAGCTGCAAATCACACTCTACGAGGCATGAGTGGTACTATTACATTATCTAGTTATAAGGCAGCTCAGTAATGTATGAAACTGGGGAAGATAAATTCACTGCAAAACACTTCAAAGGTTTGTTTGTAAGAAAAGCAGAGAAGGCAGACAAAAATACAAGCCAGTTTTTACTTCCTATAAATACCTATTGCAGCCAACCATTTAGTTATCAATAGACTCAGCCACCCATATAATCATTTTAGGACATTACAACATCCACAGATGTTAAGATTTATGACAGGAATTCTTTTCCTTTTCTTTTCAGAGGCTAAATTATCCATATTTATGGAATGATGACAAATCTGCCACCTCGGCTGTTGTGATTGTTGCTGAATACATTGATGTGTTATTATTATAGGAGGTGCAGTGAGGTCTCACAATTTCCGTTTCACACCATACACTTACAAATTATTCTTTTGCTTGATGGCAGACTATAATCTTATACACCAGTGCTCTCACCTGCTGAGAAGCAAAGCTTCCTGGAACTATATTTAAAATACCTTAAGGGCTTAAACAAACTAGCAGCAGCCGAACAACTATGTTTTCAGTAGTAGGGCTTTAGTATTATTTATTTAGTTTAAAGGTTTTTCTACTTCATAGTACTGAGGAGGTACAATAGAAAGAAAGCAAGAAAGAATGAGAGCAGCTTTAATTTTCAAAAGAGAAAGTTGTGTGTGTGTATGTCTGTGTGTGCTCTACCTGATTCAGTTGTTTCAGCTACAAATTTTCACAGTTTCAGTCACAAATTGACTTCTGTGGACCTTAAATGCAGTGATGGGATTCAGCCAGTTCGCACCACTTGGGGAGAACCGGTTGTTAACTTTCTGAGCAGTTTGGCAAACTGGTTGTTGGAAGAAATCATTAGGGCAGAGAACTGGTTGCTAAATTACTTGAATCCCACCACTGCTTAAGTGGTTAGTAAAGGGGGCGTGCACAGGTGCACTAACATGCCTATCGTCCCTGTCATTGTATTTTTATTCTTTTATTCTTGTTCTCATTTTTGTTTGTCAAATTCTAATAAATAAACAAACACACACACAAATCTACTAATATGGATTCTTTGCCTAGATATTACAATTGGTACATTTATTCTGTTTTTTTGTAAAAGATTGTACAAAACACCAAATTTCAACAGATTTTCAAGCCTAATTGTACATAAATAGAGGGGGCATGATGGCTCAGTGGTAGACGCCGAGTTTGTCAGCTGGAGAGTTGACACAGTTTGAGACCTGAGCTCCACACAATGGGGTGAGCTCCTGTTATTTTCCCCAGCTCCTGCAGTTCGAAAGCATGCAAATGCAAGTAGATTATTACCATTTTGTAAATAGAAAAGAACAGAACATATTATACTGTATATCATTAAGAAGACAGACATATCCACAATTAGTGCCACCATCAATGATTTTGGACAGAGTTAGCCACTGCATCCATTTCCTCTTACTTATGTAGCCATGGGAAGAAGGGAATAGAGCAAATTGTGATCTATTTTTTTTTAAAGAAGCAGCATTGCAAATTCTGGAGAGATATATAAAGATCATCCTTATTTATTTCTTCATTTTCTTCCTCATGGTATCATTTATATCTCCACTTTTTCTTCAGGAGGTGAAAATGATATAAACATGACATTTTCACCTTGCAACAATTGGATTAAATCTTTCACTGAACTCTAGGGCTAAGTGCGGTCTTGTACAGTCCAATATTTTCAGGAGCATTTTCTCAAAGAGATAAATCAAGTCAATTCACATGAGGATTTGCAAACATAATTACCTTCCCCTACCTCATATATAGAATTACAGAATAACAGAGTTGGAAGGGACCTTGGAGATCTTCTAGTCCAACCCCCTGCCTAGGCAGGAAACCCTATATCAATTCAGACAAATAGTTATCCAACATCTTCTTAAAGATTTCCAGTGTTGGAGCATTCACAACTTCTGGAGGCAAGTTGTTCCACTAATTAATTGTTCTAACTGTCAGGAAATTTCTCCTTATTTCTAGTTCTCTCCTTGATTAGTTTACTTTCATTGCTTATTGTCCTGCCTTCAGATACTTTGGAGAATAGCTTGACTCCCTCTTCTTTGTGGCAGCCCCTGCAATATCGGAACACTGCTATCATGTCACCTCTGGTCCTTCTTTTCCGTAAACTAGACATACCCAGTTCCTGCAACTGTTCTTCATATGTTTTAGCCAGAGGTGAGCGGCACATGAATTAACAACCGGTTCGCCCCAACACCAAAAATGTGAATGTGTGCCTTCTACGCATATGTGCGGCCTTCTGCGCATGCACTTTGCTTGTGCGCAAGCTTGCACACATGCACATGACTTTAAAAATGTGGCTAAATAGGAAGGCATAGCGCACAGGTCACAACTACCAGTTCACCTGAACCGGTCTGAACCGGCAGCAGCCCACCACTGGTTTTAGCCTCCAGTCCCCTAATCATCTTTGTTGCTCTTCTCTGCACTCTTTCTAGAGTCTTCATATCTTTTTTACATTGTGGCAACCAAAACTGGATGCAGTATTCCAAGTGTGGCCTTACCAAGGCATTATAAAGTGTTATTAACACTTCAGGTGATCTTGATTCTATCCCTCTGTTTATGCAGCCTAGGACTGTGATTCATTGCTTGCTTATCTTTTCCAGAATCTTCCCTGGTACTGAGGTCAGGCTGATAGGTCTGTAGTTTCCTGGATCTATTTTTTTCCTTTTTTGAAGATGGGAACTACATCAACTCTTTTCCAGTCCTCTGGCAGTTCCCCAGTGCTCCAGGATCTTTGAAAGATATAGATCAGTGGTTCTGAGATCTCGTCTGCCAGTTCCTTCAGAATCTTGGGAAGTAATCCATTTGGTCCTCATGATTTGAACTCGTCTAGGGTAAACAGGTGCTCACTTACCATTTTCTTCCCTATTTTAACTTGTGTTCCTAGTCTGTTTTTTGTGGCGGTGTTTTTGATAGGTTGTGCTGTTTTTTTGCCTTTGTGTAAAGACAGATGCAAAAAAATGAGTTAAGTAGTTCTGCTTTCTCCCTGTTGCTTATCACCTTCTTGCTACTTTTTCCCAGCATTGGACCAATTGTTTCCTTTACTTTTTTCTTGTTTGTAACATGTTGGAAGAAGCTTTTTGTTTGTTTGTTATTTTTTACTTTTGTTGCAAGCCTTTGTTCATTGTGAACCTTAGCTTTCCTCACTTTATCTTTGCAGGCTTGGGCTATTTATTGATATTCTGCCTTAATTATTTGCCACTCTTTCCACTTTTTATACTTGTCCTTTTTGTCTTTCAATTTATCAGAGAGTTCTTTATTAGGGTTGCCAGGTCTACTTCCAAAAAATAGCGGACAAGCGGGGGGGGGGGGGGGGGGGTTAAGTAGTAAAATTTTTTTAAAAAAATACAATTAAATTATATATTTTCCTACAAACATTTTAACACATATTAAAATAATCACTTCAAAACTTTACTTAAAATTCAAAACATCAAATATATTATAATAATATGTAAAATATTAAATTACATTTTACTTTGCTTTTCGTGTGTATTTTTTATTTGACTGCGCAGCTTTGATCAATTCTTTGTGTTTAAGGAATAATTCTTTAGTTTCAGTACAACGTTGAGAAATATTAAAAAATATACAAAGTTCACTTCGAACTCATGGTACAAGCAGTCAGTTACGTTCGTCGGTCCACAAATTTCCCATGACGCTGAAAATTCGTTCAATGTTTGCATTTGATACCGGAATTGATGCACAATACTGGAACAGTTTCAGTAAACTCGGAGCTGGCTCTTTCTTGAAAAAGTACGTCCACTTATCAAGGGATGAATCGCCCTGCAGATGAATATAAACTTCTTCTAAGGCAGAAATTTCATTGAAGAGAGTGTTGGGTGGAAGTTCTTCTAGCCATGGTGATAATAACCAGATGTTCGTCATTTCTTCTAAAGTTGGAGGATTATTGTGATCAGTTAGATTGAAAAAACTTAGCGTCTCATATACTGAATCGGTGAAATTATACCACTTTTCTAGGCACGCAATAGCTCTTTGATACACGTTGATGGCTTCTTTCTTGAACTTTTGCATGGCATTCTCAGGCAAATGTTTTTTACGTAAGGCAAATAAAACTTTCTTTCCAAAAAATTGCTCATCGTATTTTTTTTGCAAAGAATCACGCAGCTTACACATGATAATGTGAAGATCACATGCAAGAATTTTCTTGCTTTCCAGCTTCAGTAGGGTGTCTTGCATTATTGACATGAAGAAGTGCGTGAAATATAAATACAATTCTGAAATTGTTGGTTCATTGTCCTTTGCGAGTTCATTTTCCTGATCCAAAATAAGGTTCCAGATAACCTTATGGCACTCATCAGATCCAAGAGAAATAAAATACGATTTTAGAGGTATCCAGTTTAAAAGAAGGCTTTTGACCACTTTAAACAAACTTAACCAACGTGTTGGAACATGGTGCAAAACTTCATGGAATTCTGACTTGCAAAACTCAAAAAATGATTTCAACTCTTCTCGTTTCTTCGCAGAATTCGAAAATTCGGCAAAAACCTTCAGCACTACATTTTCGATATCAAAAGATAACTGCTTTAATGCATTTTTGCGCTCTTGTGTAAAATGTGATTATTGCAATGAGCATTCGATCTTTGTCTCATTCTAATTTATGAAAAAAAAGACAAAATGCGATTCTCCTATCCTTATTCTCTTAGACTGTACAGCCTTAGATTACGTACCATTTCATCATAAACCTTTTGAATAAAAAAAATGTCCACTATTTTGTGAAAAAAAATAATGAACATAATGTGAAAAAAGTGGACTGTCTGCTCAAATAGTGGACACCTGGCAACCCTATTCTTTATGCAGCTATACTGGTTTCTTTTGAGAGCTGTTATTTTTCTTCTTCATTGGTATAGTTCTAGAGTGGGCTTTTATAATCACACTTTTCAAAAAATTTCCAAGCTTCTTGAGTTGTTTTACCCTTTGAGTATTCTCATCCATGGAATCCTTCCCAAGCTCTCTCTAAGTTTATTGAAATGAGCTCTCTTAAAGTCAAAGACTCTAGTTTGACTTTGTTCTATTGCTTGTGATTGCATAATGTTAAATTCCAATATTGCATGATCACTTGCCCCAAAGGTTCCTGTAGTTTCAACACCTTCTATCATTTCATCACTGTTAGTGAGAATTAAGTCCAATATGGCTGATCCCCTTATTCCCTTCTCTACTTTGGGAAACAAAGTTGTTTGCTAGGTTTGTTAGGAAGGTTTGCTGGATCTTCCACTTGGTGCAGTGTTTGTCTCCCAGTTGATGTCAGGATAGTTAAAATTCCCCATTACTATTGTGATGTGCTTCCTACATACCTTAGTTAGCTGCCTAGCAAATAGTTCATCTACATCTGTATTTCCTCTGTTTGGTTGGGTGGCCTATAGTATACACCTATGGCAATAGCATCCCCCACCCTTTAATATTGACCCAAATGCATTCAAGATAATCTTTGTCATTGTTGTGCTCTATTTCTGTAAAGATATAGTTATTTCTTATATATAATGCAACTCCACCTCCTCTTTTATTTGGTCTATTTAAAAAGTAATAATTTAAATCCCTTTAGCTGCATGTTCCATTTGTGGATTTCATCCCACCAAGTTTCCGTAATGGCAACAATATCATATCTGCCCTCATTTACTTTAATTTCTAATTCACCCTGTTTATTCCTCATACTCTGTTCATTGGTGTGTAGACATTTGAATCCATTTTGATTGATCCTGTGTTTACTGTCTACATAACCTGTGGTGTGCCTGACTGCCCCTACTTTCTTGCCCCCAGTTTGATTAGTGCACATGGTATGGCACTGACTAGTAAATGCTTGGTTTTGCTTGACAGCAAGGTTGATAATCTTACCCACACAAACATCTATGTTACATGCACTGATAACTGTATTAATTTTAGATTGCTGGGGACAGAAATGTTCTGTATCAATTAATTCTCTGTCCCCACTGTTCAGTTTAAATGAGTTTATCCAGAAAATCTGTGAATGTAATGCCAAGTAACTCAGTCCCTTTCTTTGATGGATGCAAACCATCTCTTTTGTACAGTTTTTCATTGGACCAGCTGCAGACATCATTACTAATAAAACCAAAGCCTTCCCTTTTACACTACTCCTTTAGCCACACATTAAACTCCGCTACACGCTGGCCTTTCCTTTTTTGTTCCTTATATATATTGGTAAAACCTCTGAAAATATAAGCCTACAACCTATATTACTAAGTTCATACCCCAAGCTCTGGAAATCATACTGCACAGAAAGTACATCTTTTTGTGCCATGATGTGTAATAGCATCAACATCATAGTTCTTACTGGCATTCTTGACTATCTTTAAAATATGCCTCTTGTCTCAGCTGGCAGTACCACCTGGCAGACACCTGACATCTTTCATAACCTCCATATCCTTTCCTGAATTTGCATCCCTTACAATTGAATCACCAACAAGAAGGTGGCTTCTCTTTTTGTATACTTTGCTCTTCTTGTGTGACTCATGTGTAATACCTGATTCATACTTTCCCTTTTCCAAAGTAAGTTCTTCATGTCAGATCATGATCTCCTGCTTATTTTTATTATTATTATGATCTGAATCTGACCGAACACAGGTGAGATCTTATATTAAGATCTACCTAGTGGCGATAAGAGCGGCAAAGTCTAGCTACTTCTCCGCTCTTATTGCATCTGCAGAGAACCGCCCAGCTGCGCTGTTTAGGGTGACCCGCTCCCTACTTCAGGTGGGGGTACGGGAAGATCCCTTAAAGGGTCGAGCTGAGGATTTTGTACAATTCCTGCATGATAAAGTCGCTCAGATTCGGGAAGGCCTGGACTCCAATTGGGTAGATCCAGGGGGGGAGACGGGGGCAGGTCTTGAGAGCGTTATCTGGGAAGAGTTTGACTCTGTGGCTCCTGAGGACGTGGACAGGATTCTGGGCAAGCTTAACGCTGCCACATGTTTATTGGACCCGTGTCCCTCCTGGTTGGTACTGGCCTCCCGGGAGGTTACACGAGGCTGGCTCCAGGGGATTATAAATGCTTCCCTGAGTGAGGGTGTCTTTCCCGCCGCCTTGAAAGAGGCGGTTGTGAAGCCCCTCCTCAAGAAGCCTTCCCTGGACCCGGCTATATTATCAAATTATCGTCCAGTCTCCAATCTTCGCTTTGTTGCGAAGGTTGTTGAGAATGTGGTGGCGCGACAACTACCCCGATACCTGGATGAAGTTGTCTATCTGGATCCGTTCCAGTCGGGCTTCAGGTCACGATACAGCACAGAAACGGCATTGGTCGCATTGGTGGATGATCTCTGGAGGGCTCGGGACAGAGGTTGCTCCTCTATCCTGGTCCTATTAGATCTCTCAGCGGCTTTTGATACCATCGACCATGGTATCTTACTGCACCGGCTGGAGGGGTTAGGAATAGGGGGCACTGTTCTTCGGTGGTTCTCCTCCTTCCTCTCTGACCGTTCGCAGTTTGTGTTGGCAGGGGGGCAGAGGTCGACCTCGAGGCACCTTATTTGTGGGGTGCCGCAAGGGTCAGTCCTCTCACCCCTTCTGTTCAACATTTATGTAAAACCGCTAGGTGAGATCATCCGTGGTTTTGGGGTGAGTGTTCATCAGTATGCTGATGACACACAGCTATACATCTCCACCCCAGACCACCCCAATGATGCCCTTGCTGTGATGTCCCGTTGCCTGGAGGCCGTGCGGATCTGGATGGGGAGAAACAAGCTCAGACTCAACCCCTCCAAGACCGAGTGGCTGTGGCTTCCGGCGTCCCGGTATAGTCAGCTGGTACCATCACTGACAATAGGGGATGAGATCTTGCTCCCCACAGAGAGGGCCCGCAACTTGGGTGTCCTCCTGGATTCACGGTTATCTTTAGAAGATCATTTGATGGCCGTGGCCAGGGGTGCCTTTTATCAGGTTCGCCTGATCCGCCAGTTGCGTCCCTTTCTGGATCGGGACGCCTTGCGCACGGTCACTCATGCCCTAGTTACCTCCCGTATGGACTACTGTAATGCTCTCTACATGGGGCTCCCCTTGAAAAGCACCCGGAGGCTCCAACTGGTCCAGAACGTAGCCGCGCGGGTGATTATGGGCGCAGCTCATTACGCCCATGTAACACCTCTCCTACGCGAGCTGCACTGGCTCCCGGTGGTCTTCCGGGTGCGATTCAAGGTGTTAGTTATCACCTTTAAAGCGCTCCATGGCTTAGGACCTGGGTACCTACGAGACCGTCTTTTGCCACCAATAGCCTCCCACCGACCAGTTCGTTCTCACAGGGAGGGACTACTCAGGGTACCGTCAGTCAAATTATGTCGACTGGCGACTCCCAGGGGGAGGGCCTTCTCTGTGGGGGCTCCAACCCTTTGGAATGAACTGCCCCCGGAGATACGGAATATCCCTGATCTCCGTGCTTTCCGCCGTGCCCTCAAGACCCTGATGTTCCAACAGGCAGGGCTAAACATACAAACATGCAAATGATTTTTTAAATGTTATCTAATTCTGGGTTTTATTTAATTGACCAAACTAAGTAACAATTTTAATTAGCAATTTTATGATGTTTGTGTGTCTATATTTTTCTTGACTGTACACCGCCTTGAGTCCTACGGGAGAAAGGCGGTATAGAAATATAATAAATAAATAAATAAATAAATTTGAGTTATCATTATCTCAACTGCCACTTTAGTGTCCCTATTAAGGTCAGCAAGGACACTGTATCTGTTATGCTGGGACACAGTGAAAGCTTTGTGTTTATGGAGGCAGGCTCACTCACATCACTTCCCTTAAGTTATCCTTTTTGAAGAGGAACCCTGTAATTAAACAAATTTTCTAGGGAGTGAAGGAATTCTATTAATCTTCCCTTATATAGTTTGGGGCCTCCTGTTTTGGAGCTTTTCAGTAATGATATTCAAAAAAAGGTTACTGTATGTTGCTTTTTGTTTGCATAAAGGCTTTCTACTGAAAACCTTCTAGAAATATTTCTTTCTGCAGAAATGTCCCTATTTTCATATCTGTTAATCCTTGGAATTATCCAATATTACCATCACAAACTATTTCCCAGTTACTACCAGGTCTACAAGTGGAAGAAGGTATTTTTCCTTGAAATCTGTTTTATACTCCCTGGCACTATATGATATAGTGCAATTTCTCAAAATGGTGCATTACATTAAAAAAAAAAAAAGAAGATTCATGCATAGAGAAACAAAATAGCATTAAAACATATTAATTGCAACAATAGAGAGAGGAGGAGGAGGAGGAGGGGAGGAGGGGGAGGAGGGGGGGGAGGAGGGGGGGAGGAGATCCAGCAATAAAGTGAATAGATTCAGTTTCAATGGCAATGAGAGAAGTCTGAAAGACAAGATTAGCAATAGATCATTGTGAATAAAAGTCCATGTATGTGGTTGCTAACAGTCAACCATGATTTGAAGGCATGTTAACAATTAATCAAATAAAAACTGAACTGTTGATTCATACATAACAAGTAAACCAATTACACAGAGTCCGGTATCATTAAAACATTTTATGTATATGGTAGTATAGGAATAAGCACTCTAAGTCCTATCCCAAAGGCTTACAAAATCCACGTTTGTAACACTGAAAATGGGAGTTAAATAATCTATATCCACATTTGAAGAATAAATAGTTTGTTAGACCTCACCAGTGGTGGGATTCAAATTTTTTTACTACCAGTTCTGTGGGCGTAGCTTGGTGAGCATGGCAGGGGAAGGTTACTGCAAAATCCCCATTTCCTCCCGATCAACTGGGACTTGGGAGGCAGAGAATAGATGGGGGTGGAGCCAGTCAGCGGTGGTATTTACTGGTTCTCCAAACTACTCAAAATTTCCACTACCAGTTCTCCAGAACTGGTCAGAACCTGCTGAATACCACCTCTGGACCTCACCCAATGGCTTCATGTAAATTTTAAGCAAAAAAAATAGGAGGACAAAGTCCTGAGACACTCCTAATCTATGGCTAGATTGCTCTCCCACATGTACAACTCCAATTGCAACTAATCTAAGAGGAAGGAGAAAAATCACACTGGCAAACCCCTGAATTAGTCCAGAAGGATATTATGGTCAATGGTATGAGAGTCTCTTGAGCAGTCAAGGAGGAGTGGATGCACTTATCCCATCCTGAGTCTATCAAAGTTCATCAACAAGCATGACCAAAATTATCTCAATACTAGGTCCCACCCTGAATCCAGACTGAAATAATTGTGCTGTAACCAGGCTCCCCTCCAGTCTACAGATGCAGCTGTGCTCTGATTGGCTGTTTGTATTCAGCCACGAGTATATAAGGAGCTGTCAAAGGCTGACAGCTGCTGCTCCTGTTAGCCGAGCAGCCATTGCTGGTCGCAATGCTAGCAAACCTGTTAGAACAATGTTAGTGAAATAAATCCTGTTAGCTTTTACCTCAACCTGTCTTGCCTCAGTCTGTTTGTCCCTAACAGGGACATAACAACTGCATATAATCTATTTTCTTAGAATTACTAGGATCAAACTTCTCCCAAGTAATAACCCAAGTACGTGTCTCAGGCAATTCCATTAACCATGAATAATTGGAGTCCAACTCAGTGTGGATCCTCAGAGGAATAGTTCTCAGCATTTGGTGGTGGTGGTGGTGGGGGGGGAGTAGTAACATTTTAAAATGTAATATTTAATATTTCAACTTTCTTCCAATTGGCAGCAATACTAAGTAGACCCTCAGGAAGCAAAGACATTTTTCTTTTTCCTAATGTCAGTTCCTGTAAAGATATTCAATAAATATAAAGTAGGATTAAGTGACACTTTTACACACAGAACTTTGGTCAACATTCTTCTATAGCATAGCATGTGCACTGTAAAGAAAAATAGATAGACTTTTCCTCACAGCCCTGTCAGCAGTTGGATGGAATCATCTGGAAGTGTGTTCAAGCTGTACTGATATGCATCTAAACCTTATGTACTCTAAGTGATATGGACCAAGCTACCTTAGAAATCTCTATCATGGCCCATCTGTATCTGTAAAGGTTATATCCAAATATCTCACCCAACAAGCCATTACCACTTGCAGATGAAGTTCTACTCAGATAAGAATAGATAGCAGCTGAAGTTATATTCCTTAGCTTCCAAAAATAAAGTAAAATAATAATAATAAAACAAGTGGTGTAAGATTTCTGTATGTGACAGGCTGAACTGTCAAATCTGACAAGAAGTCTTGAGGTTGTACAAATTCAATCCCTACTAAATGTAAGGAAAATAAGAAAATAAGAGTGATTGTTTCATATTAATTGGTTTTTTAGAGTTGTAAATGTCTTTAGCTTTAACATGCCATCTGTAATTGCTTTACCAGGGTTTTTTTTTTTTATTAAACCTGTAAGAAAGATAGATGGTTTCTAATAGGATGTAATAGGAAAAGGGCACAAAAGATCTGAGATAGAACAGAACGTAAAAGAGTAATTAGTGAGTTACTTTGGTTTGTTGATTTTAGGTAACTTCATGAAAGGATGAATATTTGCCAAAAAAGCTGCAGTCTTGTGTCAATTCAATTTCTATCTATTTGTTATCCTGTAGGTATCTCAAACCAATCAACTGTTTTAAATTAAATACATGAACATAATTGTATACATTTGGAAATTCCACCTTCCATGTACAGTATGTAGAAATTTAATGTTTGTTCATGAATTAAAAAGAGGAATTCTTATGTGTAAGCTGAACACATGAAGAAGCAGAGTTTGGATTCACTAACTGCTGCTTTTCCAATCTTATTACTTTTGACAAGTAAAGGGCAATTTTTGGCTAGGAAGCACATTCTCATTCCAAGTGGGTTAGTGGGCTCTTCCTCTCCTATCCTCCATAACTTTTCTCTTTTCTCATCTTCAATCATTTCATTTCATTTTATTCATTCATTCATCTCAACAGTCTTCATTCATTCAAATTTGGTCTCTGAATCTACAGCTTCAGTCAGTTATTGAATGACTTAATACGTCTCATCAGTTTTGACTTCTGTTCATATTAACAAAACCTGGAGGACCAGTTTCCTCATCTCTGATAGAAGCTGTATTGTGCATTGTGTGTTCAATGATGTATATGGATGTCATTATTACCTGCCATCATGGTGCCACTAGATGGCGCTGTATTTAATTGTATCTAGATGGAGTAAGCATTCGGCATATAATCTCTTCTTGCTGGAGAAACAGGAAAATTTTTGTACAGCTTCTCAATTATAGTGAGACAATCACGAAGAAGAATCCCCAACCTCAACCCAGCAAAGACCAGGCCACAAGTTAAAGTGGCTAGGTTAACTCTGAAGCTCAACTGTCTGAACTGAAAATTTTCCACTCCTTCCAAATATTAAGGGAAAGAACAGCCTGTTCACTTCAGCATTTAAATAGCAAATAATTGTTGTATTATATGTGTCTTTTCCAGTTTAGATGAAAGTTCCATGGTTTATACAGCATTTTGTAAAATTAGAGAATTATTTACAATGTCTTGATCCAACTCATGCCCTTGTTATTAAAAGCTATCAATCTAAACAAGTTGCTAAAGATGGAAAGTCACTCAGTTTTGCGCCAAGCAAGAAAATATAAGGGAGGGAAAAGAACAAGGGAATTCATTTGCAGCAATGAAGCTGTAATGGTGTATACTGTATCAGCAGCATCACAAATCAATTTTGCCCATGGCAACACTGATGTTTTCAAAGAAAGAAAGGAATAAAATAGCTTTGGAATATATCAGGTCCATGTCCTGGCCTTTCCATTTAAAGGGTAGAAAAAATTATGGCCAGATTTCTGTACACAGGGCTGTGTAAGAGAAGATAATCAAGACTAGAAGAGTGAATCCATAATTTTACTTGGCAAAAGCAAGCTCATATGACTGAAATAAACCACAAAACAAGCCTACCAAGTATTCTGTTACAAATTCAGCTAAACCATTTGACACCATTTAAAAACAAAAACAAAAACCAGCACTTGCTGCTTGTGAAACAAAATGGAGCCCATGACTAATTCAGAAAGAAAATTGGTTCCAGCTGAGAATATTATACATCTTAAGAAAAGACTGAATACAATACTTTTGAATCTGGATTTATTGCCCAAAATGCTATTATGTTGCAAACAGGTACACAGACACCACTCCTAGCTGCAGATACTTTGGGGATTCACAACTCAAGATATGCAGTATGCATGAGTGCAGGCAGCAGCAATACTACAAATGAAAAATCTTGACTTTTAATATAGATGCAATTTCATTGCACTCCTTGACATGAAATATGCCTCTGCATATTCACAGGCACACACAGGCACACACATAAACCAATACAATCAGATCATATACTCTCGTCCCAACTCCCATGCTCATGATATTATTTAGGTCAAAGACTCACCTTATATTAAAGATATGGTTGCCAGGAAAATGATGCCAATATGTTGAATTGTTCTTCTCAAATTCATCCTTGTGTATATTGGTTGCACTTGGCAGTATATGAAAGACATGGAAGAAAACACAGATCTGTGGAATCCTTGGTGCTTTCTAAGCTTGGTCTTCTTCTCGCAGATGTTTCATTTCCTCACTAGGTAACATCACCAGTGCTAGAAGGGGGTGGATTTTTCTCTCTGTTTATATACAAATGGCTTGTCCTGTCAATGCTGGTAGGAGTACTGTTTCCTTCTTCCATCCCTAATCAAGGAACTACCAAGAAGGAAACAACACTCCCACCAACACTGATAAGGTAAGTCACTTCTGCCCTTTGGAACATGTTGCTCCCAGTAGTGGGTTTCAATTTCGTTCGCTACCGGTTTGCTTGTGGGCGCGCTCATGTGTGCAACACTTCTGCGCATGCACAGAGATGTCCGGGTGGGTGGGCGGAGCTGATCTGGGGCAAACCGATAACAACCCACCACTGGTTGCTCTCTCTCAGAGTGAAGATCACTCCCATCCTCCTGAACTTCTGTAGGGGCCTGAAGACCTGGCTCTGCCAATTGGCTTGGGACCCCAATGGGGGAGTATCATGTTGGAGGTGGTTGATGGACCAACAGCAGATCCCACCTCATCCCCTGCACACCCTGTTCCCTCCCACCCCCTTTTTAAGCATAATTCCAATCAGAATTTTCTTTTGCTATTAGATATATGTATGTATGTGCATACACATGCACACACACACACAGAGAGGCATACATAGATAGTGTATGTATTTATGTATAATTCTGTAGCTGCTTTTAACCTTGTAAGCCACCCAGAGTAGCCTTGTGGTGAGATGGGCAGCAAACAAATTTAATAAATAAATAAATAAAAATAAAAAGTGACTGTTCTAAGACAACAAGCACTGTTAACTGCATGAGCTCGTAAGTCATCAGATCTGTAAGAAAATAAAATCAAGCATCAGTCAAGTTTATTGAGGATGTTGTCCAAGATAAGAGGAGACTACGTGGCCAGCTAGTGATAGCTAGGAGAGACACAGGAAAAGCATTCATTAGTACAAGTATTCAGAGATTTCTGGATTCAGGACCAGTTCACATATATTGCAAAGTTTTATGTCAGATATTCCATGCTGTATATGAATATTCCAAATATGAAAGAACTTTAAATGATGTTCGTATTTCAACTCTAGAATATTACATTGGATGCTAATTATATTTTGCCCATAACTCTTGAATATAATTGGAGTAGAAAAAAATGAACCTTCAAATTAATGTATTCTACATCTGATAAAGCCTTTCCTCTCTTTTATCTACTATTGCTGATAAGAAAGTTGTGCTAATTTCTGGACAGCATCACAATGCCAAATTAGTGTCCCCTTTAGTGTCTTTCATACTCTGGGATATGATCCAGAAAAAACATTCTGTTTTATGAGATTTACTTGGCTGGCCTGGTAAAGGGGCTGCAAGGAAAGATAACACGGATACAAACATTTTGTTACCAAAGAAATGTTGGTGCCGTCTTGCTGAAAAAAAATTGAGATTAATATAAAACTTTCTTGCCTGGATAACCCATAAATTATAGAATAGAGCCAGAAAACTGGAAGAGGCTTAAATGTGATTTATCAAATTTAGAAAGAAGGTGCATTGAAGAATCTACTAAGATCTGTTGCCTTTTGCTCCTGAATGTCTTTCCTTCGTTATAATCATAAAATGAAACATTTTTAATGTTCATGTAAACTATCATGCTCGATTACAGTGATTTATGACACATTTAACAAGGCCAATTTCACTTGGTGAATTCCTGTGGGCAAGTAGGTGTTGCAAATCCTGAACCTGCTGCAGCTATTCCTTACATAATTCAGATGGCATCAAGTTCAGTTACTTTCTACTTATTGTAGAAATTTTAGATGCTTAACCATAGCAAGGATTAATCAGGAGGCATAGGTGATAGTATAGAACTAAATAGCAGAGCCTGTGGAAAGATAATATGGTGTGTGGGGGTGTGTGCATGCACGCGCACACACACACACACAAATAAATTGGTCAAGGAAAGAAATGACAGATTTCTTGAATATTTCACACGGTTAATTTCTTGTTTTCTTTAAAAATTAGGCTAAATAATTTCTTATAATTAAGTCTGTTTTTGTTATTTCCTTGTTGCTCTTTTATTTCTTTGTGGCTTTCCTTTTTTTATTTTTTTCTCTTTATTTGTTTATTATTTTGTAATATGAAATCAATAAGGAAAGAAAAAGATTGATAACCATATATTTAAAGGATAACATAACTCAGCATAAAATCCAAAGGACAGGACTGGTTACAATCATTAACTCATGTTGTAATCATTAAGTGTTGAGTTTGGCTTTTGTTACTGTGATAGAAATTTTAAGAATGAAGGCTTTATTTATTTATTTATTTACTTACTTAATTAATTAATTTCAGTCTTAGACAAGTATAAAGCTAATAACAAAACAGTTTAAAATAGAAGTAGGAATAAACAATCTTATCAATAGAATAAACTAAGGTAAAAATAAAACTGTTAATATAAAATTACAAAGTACAGAGATTAAAACCCAGGAGAGGCTTATAAAATTACAATCAATTTTACAATTGTCTGAATGCAATTGTAACTACTAGAATAGTTATCTAGACATCTAGAAGTGTCGAGACATAAGAAGGACATAAGAAATGTTAGAATTTGTAAAGAGTTTTGATGATGTGAAGATATACTATTAGATAATTATGATTCAACCAAGTACCATGAAGAAATAGCAAAATAAGACATATACTTTTTAAATATACTCATATCATTCTATAGAATGATAAAAAGAAAAGGAAAAAAAAAATAAAGGTAGTGCTTGATGATTCTGACCAAAAGTCTGTCCAGTTCAGTATCACATTTCATGCTGTGGTCTCTAGGCAGGTGGCACCCAAGTCTAAGGAAAGCAAACACACTTAGTAATCAAAAGCCATTAGTAGTCTAATCCTCAATATATTTGCCAGTTCCTCTCAGTCTCCTAATTAGTAGGAGTCGTGATCATTAAAGTTGCACAAAGCTTTGAAAAGATGATGATGAAAAAGGACCTGCCTGAGTTAAATCTCTGAACTGACTTGAGACTTTTGCCTTCAAATCATCACATCATTTTTGGAGACAATTACCTTGGTGATTCGATGGAATTCAATTGAATGTCTAGCATTGCAAGGAGTTGCCGTTTTCCTCCATTATAAAGACAAAGGTGATGAGCAGTTGAGTCATATTATGGGATGTCTGAATGCTGACATGAGCTATCGGCCAATAGGTTTTATCACCTCCATAAATCTTGTCAGTCAGGCCTTTAAGAAGTGTTGCTCTGCTATTTATGTTTCTCTCTTCTGCTAGAATTTGTTTCAGAATGATGGAAGGATATTGAAAAAGACACTCTCAATTACTTTGTTGCTCTTTTTTGATCTGGTTTGACCTTGTGTGATAGTCTACCTTTGCCCAAATGTCTACTGCTTTTCATTCATAAGTTCCTCAATCTTCATTCTTTTTTTTTTCTGATGTGATCTTATAAAGGAGCCCTGGTAGCACAGCAGACTAAAGCACTATTATAAACATCAGCTGCCTGCAATTACTGCAAGTTCAAATCTCACCAGGCTCAAGGTTGACTCAGCCTTCCATCCTTTCTAAGGTAGGTAAAATGAGGACCCAGATTGTGGGGGCAATAAGCTGACTTTGTATAAATATACAAAAGTATGAAGGCTATTGCTTAATGCATTGTAAGCCGCCCTGAGTCTTCGGAGAAGGGTGGCATATAAATCAAATCAAAAACAAAAATACAGCCCTCTTCAACTAGGGGATTCCTCGTGGAATCATTCCAGCTCCAGATGAAAATTTTCTTTTGTCTAAAGCTCTAGAACTGAGAGAGTTGTATTATTACTACAGTAGTAGCCAAAATTGTGGAAACCTTTTGGGAAAAGTGTATTTTTGAGGTTTGATTGCTAATAACACCACTTTTTTTGGGGGGGAGTTTCAAGATAATCATATTCCACTGCTGGAATGGCCTGGGAATAGCCTAGACCTTAACCCAATTGAAAATCTATGAAGCCGACTAAAGAAACGTGTTAGTCAGAAGCGACCCAGACATAAAACCCAGTTAATAGAAGCCATCATTCAATCTTGGTTTCACATTATAACAGCTGCAAAACTAAAAGGCTTGGTTCACTCCATGGGAAGAAGTTGTAAAGCCGTAATTCATGCTAAAGGTGAAGTATTAACTGACATGGTGATAATTTTTGTATATCTTGTGTTTTCTATGGTGATAATTTTTGTATATCTCATTCTTTCTACATGTTTCACTTTTCTTCTTTATACTGTAACTGCTATTCTCATAGCAAATCCTTCATAAAAGCTATTGCATTACATTCTTGATTAAATTATCTTTCTATTGATATATAATTTTATTACTTTTTGAGTACTACTAAAAAAAAAAAAAGTGGTTTTATTAGCTAATTTTAGAAAATACACTTTCCCCAAAAGGTTTCCTCAATTTTGGCCACTACTGTAGTGTGAGCTGTGGTAGAGTAGCTACTTTAGCAAGGGTATCAGGAGGTAGGTGCAGCCATTGTGTAGGAAGAGATTATACAGGTAAGTTGCTCTGTTGTCCTGTTGTATGTTATACAGCTAGTCAACAATAATGGGATGAGCAAAAGACTGTGAATTAGCAGTAGGCAAAAGCGGAAAAGAAGGATCCATTTTGCTAAATGACTGGAGCAAAGTTTCTTCAGGTAGCATTCTTACGAGCAGTAGCAGCAGTAGCAAAATGCAGACAAAGTGCTACAGAACCTTTTATAATTATCATCTTCAGCAGCCGCAAACAATTTCCTTCTCTACATTCCTCAGTGTCAACAGAGAAGATGGATTTTTTATTGAGGCATAAGGCATCCAATCAAAAAAGGTGAATAAAAGCACCATAAAGGGTGCTGTTTATGGACTCAGTTTGAAGGAGGTGACCATCCGGAGGCCACAAAGCTAATTGTGGCTCAATTCATCTATGTTTGCTATATTTACTAGCTTTAAATCAGTGAGGCAATTTTTGTGATATTTGGAATTGAGTTGATGGAACAGCTCTTGTTCCCTAAAATCAGCCCATTGTGTCCAGTGTTTGTTTGCCTTGCCACTCTGCTGTACATTGATCAGTTGCTTGATAGCTTGTTTGTTTTGAGTGAAGTGTTAAATAGGAATTTTCATCTATTTGACACAAACTTTGAAACTGTGACTGTCTAGACTACACATTGATTCAGGGCAACATCAGATATTCAGATGCTCCATTGTGGCCCATAGTTGCAATTTTACTGAACTGAATTGCAAAGCATTTTGAAACAACCTTCTAGTCTTTGAATCAGTTTGATTCTTGCCATCTTAAAATCTCTCAGGTCTGAATTGGATCTTATCCATTTGCATGCCCCTAATTGAATTCTGTAGTTCAATATCAATTGGAAAGAAGGTTTTTATACTTATTTTTCTTTTAATAAAATATTTAATAAAACCAGGAGAGTAAAGAAGGTTGACGAATGCCAGTCTAAAATTATGCTTCTGCTTTAAAAATATCATAACTAGTGTCAAATAGTGAAAGCTTCTGATTTTTTCCCCAAGCAATTTTCATTCAGTTTGAATAATTGACATAGTTTTGTTAAGAAGAGACTTTGGCTTAATTCTCATGAGTAATAGAAGGTTCCACAGAAGGGTGACAAACCATGAATCTCAGTAACATAGAGTAGATTTCACCCTTATATATTTGTGTGTGGCATTGTGAAATAATAATAAAAAGGTGGATTTATGTTGTGATATCACAGCACACGTTTCACCATTTTGATATTGTTTCAGATTATATTTGTGATATGTGTTTAGATGTGAGGTGATTGTGTCTCTGTGTGAATGCTCTATTTTTCATTGTGCATCATCTGCAGCCTTTCTGGATCTCTCTGCTTTAATTAAATCCTAAGGAAAATGAAAGGATTCTTCATGCTGGGCTGTTTCAGATTGGGAAGCATGAGCACTCAGGGAGACATGTAACAAAGGAACAGAAACTCAGCAGTTACACTACCTCCAGAAATAAAACAAGCTCAAAAGTATCACAGTCTTTTTGTGAACAAGTAAGACTACCCCAACCCCATTCTACAACATTTGATTTTAAGATCAACTCATAAATATGCCCACTGGCCAAGAAGGTTGGAGACCACTAATATGAATCTTTGGATGAGCAGAGTTCTGCTGTGAATGCTTCAACTAATGTATAATATATCTGCGGTTAGAAGCCATTTGTGCTTTTAAATGTTGAATGTTCCAAAGCATATCTGAGCTGCTACATATCATCCAGCCCACAACGGTGATGCAAGAACATGTGTGACAGCTTTTAAGAGAGCCCTAGAGACTAATTCTACAAAAGGCTAGCTCACTGAAGCAGTCAAATCCAAATTTATTGCTGTCATACTAGACTACTTCTCAGTCTACCAGCACCAAGATACCTAGGGAGCGCTATTTGAAAAGACAGTTCCATATGAGAGTTTCATTAGAGTTTAGATTCCTCAGTAGGATTGGAAAAAGGGCAAAATAAATGGCAAAAGGAACTTGGAAAATCTGCAAAGAGACTTTTTCAGATAACAAATGTTTAGGTAAAATTCGGTAGGTAAGAATTTATCATTGCAAGAACTTTGAAAACTCACAAAGAATAATAATATTAAGAATTCATCTGTGACCAAAATCAGAACAAGGATAGTCCAATACTTATGTATATATTTTCTTGAGGTGCGTATCAGTGCATTTAATTGAACCTAACAATTAAACTTCAGTTTCTCAAACTTCAGTTTCTCTCTTGGGTACATTAAGATGTGTGAATTTCAACTCCTTGCACGTTGGTTGGAGAATTTTGGGACTTGTTCCACATATTTTAAAATAGCCAAGATTGAGAAACACTGAATTAAACAATTCAGACCTATTATCAAATGCATTGTGCTGTGCTTCAGTTGCATTTCATTTATTTAGTTCTTATACTCATTTCTATGGCATTATCATCAAAAGAACTCTTGGCAAGCTTACATAGAACCAAATACAATTTCAAACATCCCTGATAAAAAGATGAAAACACAACAAATTATACAAGAAAGGCCCTTTTGTTTCTCTTTTAAAAACAAGGAAGGTGTGTTGCATCCACCTTGCAGGGAGTGGTTTTTCAAAATTTTCATCAAAGGAAAGTACCCTGTAAGCATTTCTGCAATGGTACTACCATCAAATATACTGATATTGTATATAAGCTAATTGACATTCAGTGCCAATGCTAGTCCAAAGCAACTGATAATCCTGTAAGGGAATTTAGAGATGACCTTGGGGGAGATATGAGACAACCGTTTAGGGAGGAAAGAAGAAAGAAGCCATTAGGGAAAGACTTGGAAAAGAGATTACACAATCTGAAAGTAGAAGGAGTGCAGGAAACTCAAAATAACTCTACTCTGATTTAGTTCAGTATAAGATGGAACCCATAGAAATTTATGTAGGCTTTTAATACATGTTACAACAATAAAGTAGAGAAAGACAGTTTGATGTAATGGCTAAAGAATCAAGCTAGAAATTGGGAGACCTTGAGTTCTAGTCCCACCTTAAACACAAAGTCAGCTGACCCAGTCTGTCTCTCACAGCCCTGAGACGCAGGCAAGGGTAAACCATTTAGGAGGTCTTGCCAAAAGAACTGCAAGGACTTGCCCAAACATTTTACCAAGAATCAAGATTGATTTGAAGATAAATAAATAAACAAATATTAAAGTAGCATTCCCAGAATTTCCAAAGAGTCTGTTTCTAAAGAGTCTGATCTGGCCTACTTCAAAGGCCTGACAAATATATTGACAAATACATTAGAAGCCATAATTTGATTGCTCTATTTCATGTTTTCTGAATATCTTGACTAAAACTGAGGGAGGGAGGGAGGGAGGGAGGGAAGGAGGGAGGGAGAGTGGGAGGGAAAGACGTTTCATCAGTTATATTTGTGCAAATATTGTTCTTGTGCATTAACTTGTTCACCTTTAAATAAGAAAGCATCAATCTTGCTTTCTTTCTCCAGTGTAGAAACGTATAACATTTTTGTAATTATTCTAATTTTAATCTCTCCTAAGGTCTTTGAATATTTTAACATCAACAACAAGTATTCGGGAATTTGTTCTTTGTAGAATTTCCTCATTTGTGACTTATGAGATATAAAGAATCCTTCTGAGACAATAGGTTGGGTTATGAATCACTGGATTGTAGCAAAGTGTTCTAGGACCAAATCTGGTCTCAAAGATTATTGAAAGAGTGATCATTGGTTGGCAACAAAGAAAATCAGAGAGGCATGCAAAATGCAAACCATATTTCTTTACAGGACCTTTATCAAATTATTGAAGCACTCCACATTCAATTAAGAGAAAAAGAATAGTGAATGATGCATGGCAAAGTATTATATAAGATATAAAATTGGGAAGGTCCTGGTAACCTTTTCACCATAATTTAAAGCCAAACCCACTAATCATTCAAAATGTATCTCTCTCACATTGGCAGGGTACATTAGAGCCATCTTTTCCAGGTATAATCTGCTCATCCTACAAGGTCTAGTAGAGATATCTCCAGGTGCCTGCTTCCAAGAAATCATGATGGAGAGATCATGTAAATGACATTCTTAAATGACCACCCTCTCTGGAACAGAGTGCTCTAATTCTTACTGGCGATTTTTAAGATCACGATTTAATGGCTGATTTTACATTAATATATTATAAACTACCTTGACTTTTTTGAATAGGCTGCATAGACTTTTGTGTATTACTGTAATATATTTACATTTAGGGACAAACAAATAATAGAAGAGGTTCTATCTGCCTGTTTATAAAAATTTCATAAATGTAAATTTGACAGGAAACTATCTTCACATTAAAATGCCACAGAATCTCTCCAATGCAACCGGCTTCAATTCAGAATAGAACTCAATTTGCTGCACTTAAATGCCTATGATTAAACTTTTTTTTAGCTTTTTCTCAATATTATGCAAAATGAGTTGCATAAGATACCCCCGCCCCCTGCCCCTGTCTGCAAAATTACATGTAACTTTGCTTTCTTAATTCCTCAAATAAGTGTTTAATTCCCTCCAAATGACTACCATTTAGAGATTCTTCAGTGAGTACATTTTCTTTAACCCAAGCCCTTATAAATGTGGACATTTTGCAAGAGACCTCAAAGAGGCTACTAGGCAAAAGAAATAGATAGGTTCTATGCATTTGTTACAGCAAGTTTGCTTAAATGCCCATTTGTTTAATCTCTGTCATTTGTCACAAATTCCCTGGCACAATGAATGATATCATTTCTCCTTACTGATTCCAGTGGAGAAGAAACACAAAGCTGGAATAATCCTTTATGTGTATCTTAGAAATTAACAACAACAAAAATAGCAACCACAAAGCCAAACACCTAATCTACTGTAACAACATCAAAAGCCATCTCTGTTGATTGTTAAGAAAAGGCAGATCAGATAGAAAGAGACTGCTTGAAATGCTGCTGCTTTATATCATTAATACTTTACAAGCTATTGAGGACCCATGCCTAGTTCTTCACAATAGAAAGGTAACAGATGGCTGAGAAAGGCAATATAAAGTGCCTCCTGGAGTACCCTTATAAGACCTGAAGACACCTTTCTCAGAAGATATTTTCCAGGGGAAATCTGTTTTCTTGAATTTTAAAGAAAGAACACAATTTTTTCAGAATTTTCTCTAAGTATTCCTCAGAAGGTTTGGGTGGTAGCTTTCATTGTCCCATCTCACGTTGAATGCAAGGTACAGTTCACAGTGTACAAAGCACAAATCAGAAGTTTGTAGACATGTAGAGCTCTGCATGTTGCTGGTGAGATGCTGCACTAGTCTAAGTGGCATGGAAGGCCACATAATCGCCATCCACTACAAGTCTAATTCCCACTTGAGGAATTAGACTTGTAGCTCTTCTGGCTTGAGGTGACAGAGCTTTTGGTTCTTCTTCATGCTCGCTTGCTGAAGAGCTTCAGACATTTCTTTGCAAGCAGCTCTCCTTGCTCCCTGATGCTATGTACAAAAGCATGCTAAGATCAAAAAGGACAAGATAAGGAGTAGCTTTAAATAAAGAGCAGATTTTTCCCTCCATATCCTGCCCTCAGTTTTTCCTCATACTTTACTGACATCACGGTTCTTCTTGCCAAGCAGCCAATGTCTCACAAGGCACTTGTTGCATTTAATTGGCCCTTAAAATACTTTGTGATTTAAAGCTGTGGTGATATCATTTAATCCAAACAATCCTTAACAGTCCTTAAGACATGTATTAAGTCATAGCTCCTTGGAGCTGGAAAGGGCTATGTAGGTTATCAAGGCCTACTCTCTATTCAGAAAGAATCCAATTAAAGCACAACAATCAAACTTGTAAATTTTCTCCCGTTTTAAAATTCTTTTACATCGAAATTTTAATTTGTTTTAAATTATTGGGATTTTTTAATTGTCTTGGGCTAAATCATTTAATCTGGTTTTAATTATATCTTTTAACTTTTGTATTTATGTATTTTATTTTGTGCCTGTTCACCACCCTGAGTCCTTCGGGAGTAGGGCAGTATATAAATCTAATAAAAGAAAGAAAGAAAGAAAAGAAATATATACCATAGTATCCTGCAGGTGATGGTGGGAGACTTTTCCATTTTTATCAAGTGAGACCGAGATTTTTTGATAGATTGACTTGAGGATAAAGAGGCTGAAAACCAAAAGAATCATATAACAATGTGGTTATTGCTTGAATGACAGCAGAATGAGAGAGAGAGAAAAAAGATAGAAAGAAAAAAAGTAGTATCTTTGATACTCTTAAAGATGAACCTAACTTCATAAAAATTCCTACTATCTGCAGGGGAATTCCTTTGTTTACAAATCAATAACTGTGATAGCTCTGGGAAGATGAATGTTGGATATCCTATACTCTGATGACATGGGTGCTATTCAGCAGGTTCTGACAGGTTCTGGAGAACTGGTAGCGGAAATTTTGAATAGTTTGGAGAACCAGCAAATACCACATCTGGCTAGCCTCAGAGTGGGGTGGGAATGGAGATTTTGCAGTATCCTTCCCCTGGAGTGGGGTGGGAATGGATATTTTGCAGTATCTTTCCCCTGCCACATCCACCAAGCCACGCCCACCAAGCTACACCATGCCCACCAAGACACATCCACAGAACCAGTAGTAAACAAAATTTGAATTCCACCACTGTCTGGTGATTATTGTCACCATGGTTACATCTCCAGAAGTTTTAATAAAAACCTATTGAAAGAAAAAGAAGACATAGCATGGAAATGTGATGTAATGTGGTCACTGACATAACATACAGTAAGTCAGAAGTTTTTGGAAATAGAATTTTCCAACCGTTTGTGGCAGTATGGAATCCTTGTTGCTGAGCTTGGTTGTGTGATTGGAGATGTTCCAATTCCCAGCTAGGTAACATCATTAGTGCGAGTAAATGTAGGTTTTCTCCCTGTTGATATAAAGTAGCTTGCCTTGCCAATTTTGGTGGGGGGGTATGCTTTTCTCCTTGGTAGTTCCTTGATTAGATTGTTGTTTTCTACTTGCCTGTGTATCTAGTGTTAACCCTACGGATGGCTGATTTGTCTAAATACCAAGCTTCCAGAAATTCCAAGAATTCCCTAGCATTTTTAGGAATTCTTTATCAACATCATCATTACCTCCTCATGGGAGAATTTAGAACAGTTAATTGTATTAATTACAACGCAATTAAATTGTACTTCCCCATTTGTCTCCTAATTTTTCCATTCAGTGAATAAACAGAAAAGAAATGACTTTTTGCCTAGTTATTTTTCAGGACCTCAGAATTAATGTTTCCTAAATATTGGAATGGGGCTGACATTCTAATGAACATTCTCAGAAGATTTCGGAAAATAAATTTCCAGAGAATTTCAGCCCTGCTCTAGTTTGATGCACTTATGACTTCTTTGACTCCCTCTCCCTCAGCCACCTTCTTCGTGTGTAAAGGAGAGGTTCCATAGGGAGGAGAAAAACAAAGGAAGCTAATGCTGTACTGTGCTGAAGGGACTATAAAGCAATGACATTTAAAAGTCATATGCATAAATTGTTGAAACGTGATATTCAAAGTAAACCATTAAATGGTGCGTGAAGCAGGTGTTCCTAACACATTCTCCAGAATGGAGCAGAAACATGACTCCTCTAAAAATAAAGTTTTAACCAGCTATTATCCAAGATAGCATGCTGGGTATGTGAAAGAGGAAATCCATATATTCCAGAATTTGTGAAGTACTTTGCAATTGAAAAGGCAAAATATATATTAAATTGCAAGAAAGGAATGTGAAAACAGTGCAAAATAGTTCTTTTTTTTTCTTTGCCAGATAGGAAGTAGAAAAGAAATTGTGGACTATTAAGAGGCAATAGAACTGCTTCTAAGACAAGTTAAATACAAGTTGATGAAAGCTATCTCAATTAATTATTATAGTGGTGGACTTTAAAAAATGGAATTCAGGAAACTAAATGGACAGAATTGGAGTATGGTTTGTCCTCAGGGCATACAATAAAACAGAAATGAGATTAGTATATCCCTCCGGCAAATTTACTCAGGATCACCGTTTGAACCATTATTGAAAACTAATCTCTTTATCTGCTTGCTACATTTTTCTCTGTGAGAAAATGTAGGGCTTAAACTCATCGAAAGGGAAACCGATTGAGGAAAATATACATCACAGCATAAAGTGTGTCTAAGCATCTTCAGTAACCAAATAGTGCCATTACATTCCCCTATGTCTATTTTCAAACTTTTCAAATTCTCTGTTGCAAAATGAAGGAGCAGACAATGGGAGAACATTATTAGAAATTGGAATGCAATTGTTTATCTCAGCTCAACAGATTTTTAATCTGTAGAGATTGGTCTGAATCTTTTTCTTTTATATGTTTTGACCAGTTTCCTAATGTTTATAAAATCAGAATGAACTTTCTTTCCAGTTATTTTTCTCAAGGTGAAAACATGTGTACAGAATTTTAATGTCTGCTTCACTAAACCCATTGTCTTATAAAGATGAATGTCTCAATGGAAAGGAATTAGACTTCAGAAGAGCCAAAGTTGTGTTATAATACTGGCAGTGGCTACAGAAACATGAACAAACCCCTCTAAGTCTCTAGAGAAACTGAATAATAACACATGTTTCCTTGTTTGCAAGGTGTGGGATGTTGCACAATGTTTGGATTTATTTATTTGTGCCATTTGGCAAGGTGCCAAAGTAATTTACTATCTGACTTTTTTTTTTTTTTTTTTAAAAAGAAAAACGGATTAATTTAAAAAATATTTTAAACATAATACCCTTTGTCCAAAATAAAGGGAAAATCAAAGCAAATGTGAAGAGAGGAGAGGAGAGGAGAGGAGAAGAGAGGGGAGGGGAGGGGAGGGGAGGAGAGGAGAGGAGAGGAGAGGAAAGGAAAGGAAAGGAAAGGAAAGGAAAGGAAAGGAAAGGAAAGGAAAGGAAAGGAAAGGAAAGGAAAGGAGATCATCCTGAATTTATTCTGTATCAAGGCTCCAGAATACAAGATGCTTGTACACATCTTGATTCCCCATTTATTTCAAGAGAGGGAACAAATTTATGCTCGTATCTTTTTGTTTCCATAAGTTTGATGTTCTCTGCTGAAAAAGAAATTCTATGCATGCCTCATCAAACATTGTCACAGAGTATTCAATGTACACAGAACTTCTCAAAAATAGAGGTGTGTTCAGTCATGAGATTAGGGTTGGATCATGACTGAATGATTTGATTTGTTTGGGGTTTTTTTTGAATTTTTGAATTTTATTTTTAAAACATAAAACAACATCTTTTTGGAGCAAGAGTTTGGCCCGGTATAACATAGGTATAAATTCCCAATTTCATCGATTAACATCTTAAGACAAACAAACAAACAAACAAACAAACAAACAAAAAACAAAAACAAATCTAAACCCAATTTTTATCATCCAATCTAACATCTTATTCTAACATTTAAGTTTTTATTATGTAGTCACCCTAACTCTTAAACTTCAAATCCAAACAGCACTTTACAGTATTCATTTATCATTTTAAACAATCAGTATTTCATGTATTTTCTGTACTTCAAAGACCCAAATCAAATCAATGTTTCTTTTAGAACACATCTAATAACCAATATAAAATATTTCATTCCTCTCTGAAAAATATTTTAAGTCAATATCCATTCTTCAAAAGTATCTCCTTCATTCCTCCTAGGTTTATTTTTAGCTGGATTGCATCTTAATTAGCTGGTTTCCAGGGATGCTTTCCTCCACTCCTAACCTTATTTATTGGCTGGATCACAGTTAGTTTTAACTGCTTCCAACATTTTCTCCTTCACTCCTCCTAGTTTTATTTTTAGCTGGATAACAGCTTTTCAGCTGTTTTCCAGGGATGCTTCCCTCCGCTCCTAACCTATATTTTGCTGGTTCACAATTTAGCTTTAATTGCTCCCCAGTATGTCTCCTCCTCTACTCCTAGGTTTATTTTTGCTGGATCACAGCATAATAAGCTGTTTTCCAGGGATGCTTTCCTCCACTCCTTACCTTACATTTAACTGGTTCACAGTTTAGCTTTAACTAGTCCCCAGCATTGCCTCCTCCACTCCTCCTAGGTTTATTTTTAGCTGGTTCACAGCTTAATTAGCTGTTTTCCAGGGATGCTTACCTCCACTCCTTACCTTATATTAACTGGTTTGCAGTTTGGCTCTAACTGCTCTCCAGCATTGCCTCCTCCACTCCTCCTAGGTTTATTTTTAGCTGGTTCACAGCCTAGACAGCTGCTCTCCAGGGATGCTTTCCTCCACTCCTCCTAACCTTATATTTAACAAATTCACAATTTAATTTTAATCATCTAATTCCCAAAATCATACTTCTTTAGCAATTTAAGATAGTAATACGTTTTGAAATATATCTTCTCTTCTACTCTCTCTAGGCCAATTCACCATAGTTATAGAATCTATAAACAAATCTTATTGTTATTCAAGAATTCATTCCCATTCTCTTGTTTGCTATAGAAAAACAACATTTTAAAACAACTTTCAAATCCACTTTCTATAACCATTAAAATACTTATTAATATTTTTTAGAGAATTCTTTCAAGGTATTCACATTTTTTCTATTAATCACGTTTCTCGCTTTAAAAATGAGCGTGTCTAAATAGTTCCTAACAGTATTCAAAGCTTCATTCACATTTTCTTATTTTCTATAAAGCACAATATTTTTAACCATTTTAAAGAAACAATTTTTCTGTAATTATTAAATCTATCAGTAATTCTTATTGGTAATCAAAGATTCATTCATAATTTTCATATTTCTTATAGCTTACAGCATTTTAAACCAGGCTTATTAATAAAATTTTTTTTAAAGAAATTTCTTTCAAAGTATCCACATTTTTCTATAATAATATTCCTCATTTTAGAAATCATCTATAAATAGTTCTTAGCAATATTCAGATATCCACATTTCCTTACTTTCTATAAAAAAACAAAAGAACAGTTTTCTGTAATTATTAAATCTATCAGCAATTCTTGTTAATACTCAGAAAGTCATTCATAATCTTCATATTTCTTGTATTTTTTTCTATATTCCCATTTCCCCCCCCCTTTTAAAAAAAATGCTTCTTTTAATAATAATAAAGAAGGGTAAACTTAAGAAAGAGAAAGGGAGAGGAAAAAAGAAATAGAAGTATGACAAACAATATCAAAGGAAAAGATTCAAAAGAAAAAAAGGGAAAAAGGAAAAGCAAAATGAAAGGAATGAGATAGAAAAATAATACAGAGCAAAAAAGAAAAAAGTAAAAAGGAAAGAGAGAGAGGAGAGAGAGACTCTCTTCCTTACATTGTTTAGGAATCAAATTACATTAAAAACATTTACATCCATTTTAATCAAACTATGGTGTTTTTCTCATTCTGTCCAAACTCTTTCTTCTTCTTTTTTCTTCTTCTCCTTTTTCCAGTTCCAATATCCATAAAGTTATAAAGACTAACAGATTTAGTTCTTTTGTATTCCATATATGATATCATCATGTCCTCTTCTAGGGGTACGTTCTTCTTCTTCATTACAACACCATTAATCAGCAGTTTTAACTGTTCCAAATAGCTTCTTCTTCCCAACTGTCCATAAGTAATTCAAAAATAAATTGAATACATCCAAAATCAGACCTCCTTAGTTTTTCCTCAATATACTCCAGTTCGAGAAATAAGAGACAAAGTTTCTTCTTCAAACAGCAAGGAATATACAATTTGCAGTTTCCACTTTCACTTCTGTTAACAAGCATCCATCTTAAACTTCCTCCGCTTATTATCCTTGGAGCTTTTAAAAAGACATTCCGTTTCCTCTTCTCCTTCCTTCTCTTTACAGCTAATCCATTCTCCTTAATAACCAAAAATCCATCTAAAAAAACATTTAATTCCAAAAGCAGATAGTAGATATTTATTGTCCTTTAAAGGGTCTTCTCTTCTCCTTGTTAATTATTTTAAATCTTTCACCCAAATAATTCTTAGCCGCTGTTAGGGCCAGGGCATTGTTCGTCCCAAATATTTTAAAGATGTTCCTGCCTGGGCTGGTCTTATTCACCCGGCATTCAAACAGCTTGCTCCAGCGTCTCCTCCTGCACTTCGCTTGTCCTGGCTGCCATGGCTTTGGGGCAGCCGCCATGGCTGCCTCTTCCGCCACACCGGCGTAGAGGGTTATCCTCTGGCCTCGAGGAACCTGCTCATTCCTCTTGGCTGTCCGAGGAGGTCCCTCTTTGTCCCCCTGTCCCTACAGGACAGGGGAGGTCCTCAGACCTACTGGCGGGGGCTTGGCAGACGGGATTTCGTGGGGCTCCGAAGAGCCCCGCTATTTCCACGTCCGAATCACCGTGGCGCCAACTGGAATGTCCCCTGAATTATTTGATTTGTTGACCTCTAAGCAGATTTGGAAGCTGCCCAATCCAATTGTCTCTTCCACTCATTATAATGGACATTAAACAAATGACTATAACACTTTCTCCCTTCTTTTGGTTTAGTATAGATGGAATTTATGTACAAAGTAGTGCCTTGATGAAGAATAAAGCCTAAGTGTAACTTCATTGGACTATTAAAATTGCAGAAATAAATGAAATTTGCAGATATATTTGCCTCTTTAAAGAAAGAAAGCATGCTAATTTCATGTTAATGTAATCATGTATATTTATGCATATCTGTATGTATATTATGTATATGTATACATAATTGTCACTAGCAGTGACAATTCTGCCAGCGTGCAGCTAAGGTATATTTTCTTATTGACCACAATGTGTAAGAGTTTCTTTGCAAGCTATGTAGTTTATGAAGGGCATAAGAGAAAATATGTAGTAGAACAAATAATTGGGGAGGTATTTTAAACTCCACCTACAAGGATTCCGCCCAGAATCCTTAGAGCTCTTGGATACATAGATTTATTTTGCCATGAATAGATCAGAATATTTGGAAGTGACACTTAGACACTGATGGGAGAAACAAGGAGGACAAGTGACAACATTGTAATGCAAATACAAAAATGCAGATTTTGTGTTGCGATGTCACGACATTCATTTCATTATTTGGTGTCCTATTTGGAAACTTACAGCCAATGCACCAAAGTCCTTTAATTTATGCATTAAGTGTTTAATCTAATGCTGAGGATCTTGTAAAATCAAAACTAATTCATCAGCTAAAGCCCTTAATTTGTAAATCTCTGTTTACATTTTCAATCCTGTTATTTTCTCATCCTATCTAATATCTCTGTTCAACACCTCAAGAAAACAAGAGAAAAAAGCAACAAGAACAGAGAACATTCTTGTCTTGTCCCCTTCTGTATCTCACATAATTTACTGGTAGTTAAATTGCCATTAAGAATAATATGTGCTTCTGAGATGTATATGTTGACATATACATCTCTTGAATAAAATTCTCCCCAGAGTGCCTGTCTTCCAAAACTTTAAAAATAAATGACCAGTTTGAATTACAATTTTATGCCAAGGAGGTTTCTTACCTACCAATAAAATATGCTTACAGAATCATCTCCAAATGTTTTGTTAATTTACACTTCCTATATTTTGTGAAGAGAACCAGGTTGATATAGTGATTAAAGCATTAGGTTAGAATCTGGACGACTGGACAAACTGGTTCCAGTTATGGAACTTCATTCCATAGTTATGAATTCTAGTCCTGCCTTGAGCAGTAAATCAGTTGGGTGATCGTGGGCCAGTCACTCTCATTCAACCCCACAAAGAAGGCAAGGGCAACATTGATTCCAATACAGTCACTCTCTCTCTCTCCCCCACCCCCCCAGATGGCCAACACAATCTATAAACCTACTCAGAAAATGTGAATGTACTATACATAGTTAGATTAATCTGAGGAATATTTGTAGCTCCCTTTGATAAGGACGAGGGATTCATGGCTATTGAAGTGATGCACTTTTCTGTCCTGTATTGACATTCTGGTGAATTTACCATGCCTTTTTTTACTGCTTTCCTTTGGATGTTTTCTCTATATGTTATGTTTTGCAGTTGAACTTATTCTTCTGCTATGCTTTGCTTAACAAACCCTTTCAGCTTTTATCTCATTTGTGTGTTAATTACTATTGATTCCATAAACTTCCTAGCTACATTTAACCTAACAATAAGTTTTTTTTTTAAAAAAAAACAGATTTCTTCTCTGGGGAGGCTGGAAAAAGTCAGCTGAACTTGTTCTATTTAGAATCCAACTATGAATCTGCTGGAAGCGACAATTTTAAATTCTCTCCCACTAAAGCTCACCTTAATCCAAACCGCTATGGAATTCATTCTTTCAACACAGAAAGGATAATAGAGCCGATGCATTTTAACTGCACTCTTAAGTCACTTAGCAGGGCTCTAAAATGGTGATACTTCCCTTCCACTATCTCAGGTGATTCACAGTACGCATTTTCATTAGACTGTATTTTATGTGTATCTGTGTACTTCTGCTCAGGTTACATGTTAAACGGTGTCCTATTTGGAAACTTACAGCCAGGCTGAACAGACACATGCATCTGTAATTGCCAAGGCAGCAGGTAAACAGTGCCAAAGTGGTGAAGGCAGTGCATTCAAATACAGACGGTATGCTTGCATCTAATAAGCACAGTGGGGAGACAATTGGATTTGAAAGGGAAATTAAATGGGTTGACCTGAGTGAGTGCACAGGCATTTATTGTTCAGCTCAGAATTTTCTCTGCCACAGTTATGACAATTCTGTCTTGTAAACTACCAGTATGAAAGCACACTAGAATTGTGATTGAGCATCAATTAAAGCAGGGAAGTCACAGTAGGAAATACAAACACTTTTTAGAAAGTCAAACTCAATCAACTTGTACCTTCAAGCTGCTAAATTTTGTTTGCATTTAATCTCTTGTGTTTTTCTCCTAGCATGATGCTGGTTTGAAATCTAACTTATCAATTCTAGTGCTTGGTGAGAACACAAAGCAGACAAATTATACAATGATCACAAAGGCAGATGAATTAATATAGCCTTGTGTAACCTCAAATAAAACCACACTTTGTAAGAACATTGTCTTTACTAGATGGATGGATGGATGGATGGATGGATGGATGGATGGATGGATAGATGGATGGACAGATAGATAATATATTTTTAACCTAGTTTCTATTTCCATCTAATAATTTCAAAGCAAGTATTAGTCAAATTTGGCATTAAAATATCACACACACAAAATCCAGCGATAACATTTGTGCATCCTCAGTAATTGCCTCTATCCAAATATAAATAATTCACAGGAGAATCCACAATGATTTGCACTCAGTTTAACTGTCATATTTGATACACAATGTGGATGCATCTTTCTCTAATATGTGCATAATTGCAATGTTGTAGCTAATTCTGAGCAGAAAAATATTATGAAACAAATGCTAATTACTTCTGCTTGTTTTTACTGAATGGATACTGTTTGGATACATATCATATTTCAGGAAAAGAAATCCATGGCCAAGTTCTCTAATATCCCTTCTTCTCAATAAATACGTCTCAATATCTGTGATAACCAGTAGTGGTAGCAATAGTCACAATCATACAGGTTTTATTCCAATCATAACAATATGTCCTGTTTATATAGAGACCAAACAGTAGAGTACCTTCAAGTGACAAATCTATCACAAGATTAATATCAGCATCCAGCATCTTTAGGCAGCTGAGAGTCTCCAACTAGGATGAAGGTTTCACTGAGCACATGATCCCAATCCTGTCAATTATCTGTGATAAATTAGAACTTTCTTTACTGCCCCATGGAACTCCTTTAGTCACAATTGTTAAAAATGGATGTTGAGGCAGGAAGCAGAAATCTTTCAGGATAAATCTTAAAATGGGAAGGAAGGAGGGAAGGAAGGAAGGAAGGAAGGAAGGAAGGAAGGAAGGAAGGAAGGAAGGAAGGAAGGAAGGAAGGAGAGGAATTTTCCCCAAATACAAAAAATTGAAAAGATCTACCTCACCTATTTGTTTCAACCCATTCATTATCCATAGAAGGTAATCTCTGGGGCAGCTAACTCATTATGTAAAAGGAAACACAGTAAGGAGTACATTTTATGACTTACTTCAAGCCATTCAAGCAATTTGATCTTGTTTAATTGAAGCTGATATGCAAATTAAAAGAGAGACAGAGAAAAAAAGGAAAAGAAGACAGAGAAATTTCAAGCAAGCCAAGAGAGCATGAGATTAATTGTTTGCAGCATTTCCTAATCTCTACTCTTATTTCCAACACTATCAAGCTAATATTATATTATTATAATAGACATAAACACACACAGAAAGAAAAAAAATGATATAATAGATCTATCTATATGATAATAGGAATATTTTTTTTGACATTTAAGCCATTAAATGAAAAAAAAAGATACCTTGTCTTTAATGTGATTGTTAAAGGTTTGCCTTGTAAACTTCCCAAGATATCAACCCCATCTCAAAACCAGAATGCAGATAATCCAGATCACAGCCAAAGTAAAACAGATGATCCTGGTGATGAGCCATGTACGTGAAAGCAAGACAAAAGGATGTCATGGGTAATTATAAAGATGCATCGGGTCCTTGGCTACTTTTGACAAAGCCGTTTCAGTGATTTATGGCAGGTGCTTGTTTATAAACCTATTTCTGCTGAGACACGGTTTTGCTCATTCATCATGCTGCCCACTTCTCATTATTAGATCAACGTCACTTAAACCAAACTGAAACAACAGAATTTTGCAACCTGAACACAGCCGTGAATGGCTTCTATCTCATGCCTGTTTATTTATTGATTTGTTTGTTTTGCCTGACCTGGAGAAGCCAGGCTTTGTTTGACCCTTATTACAGTGGCCCCATCAGTAATTCCACAAGCACAAAGCAAAGGAGTCAGTGTGTTGGAGGTCACCTAGCAGCAGACAACACTTACTTCAACATTGATTTCTGTTCATTGTCAATGCCTTCTCGTTTTATTCCTAGAGTTGTAGTGGGTCCCTGATGGCATTACCAGATCGTTCTTTTTACATTCACAGGCTAATATACAATCGATAATTCCTCTTCTTGCCCGCTATTTTTTTTTTGGGGGGGGGGAAGACTACACTATGAAAAATTATAATAATTCCTTGTTTTGTAAAATATTTAAATTGCCCCTCTCATTCTGATTCCAAAAACCATGGTTATCTTTTAGTGGCCATGTTGTCTTCTTGTTGTCAGAGCAGTTGTGTTGAGTGTTGTGGTCTGCCAGCAGCCTGCAGACCTGGCAACGGAATCAGACAATGAGGAGGCTGGGGAGGACAATGGGCCAGTCCTGGAGTCAGAGGAAGGCCCGGATGAGGGCTCTGCATTGGAGGCAGAGATGGGGCCATCTGGGAGCAATGCGCGGACTCCAGAGCCTCCAGAGGTGGACAACAGAGAGGCAGAGGAACAGGAGGAGCCTGTTCCTAGTGCACACATGTGAAGAGCTGCCAGAAGGAAAGAGCAGCTGAAGAAAAAAGGACAACTCAGGAGTAAGGCCAGAAGATGATTGGCCACTCCCATAAGGCTTAAAAGGGCAGCAATGAGCCATTGGGTTCTTTGTAGAAAACCAATGTTGATTCCCATGTTTCTTGTCAGTGTCTCTTGAACTTTGTGGGGTTTTTGCCAAGAAAAGCCTTTGGCCGGTTGCCAAAGACATCAAAGGTTGGTGATAAGGCCGATGGACTGGTTATTAAGAATTTTGTTTTGGACTAAGCTGAGAATAAATTAATTCTCAGCTGTTTTAATAAAATAAGTTTGTTGAGGACTGAATTGTGTTTGGTAATCACTACTTAGGCCTTGGTCACAACATTGAGGAACCATGCAGAATCTATGTTTTTTGTGAATTACTATATTCTTCTTTGCAAGGAAGAAGGAATTTTTTCTTTGTGTAGATGTTACCGAATTACAACTCCTTGCAGTTTCATCCAGTCTGGTCATCAGTGAGGGATGCTTAGAATTTACTTATTTTTTTTTTTAAAAAATTTACTTTTAGAGAATTTATATGACCACCCACTCTCAGTGACTCTGGGTGGCTTATAAAAAATTGTAAGCTGAGACGTTCCCAATCCCTGCTTTACAGACTCCTGATACAGAGTGATACTAGCTAGTAGATAGGCAGACAAGGGAGTCTGAGGTTCAAATCCCTTCACACTTTTGATGCTCGCTGTGTCTTATCCTTATCAGCCATGCAGGGATTTTGAGAATAACTGTAAAGTACTGCGATGAGTGAAGAGTTATTATCTGGAAAAAAAAGCAGATATTTGCTTCCTTGAAACACTCTGGAAACAAAAAGTCTAGATAGTTGCTCCAATAAAGTGGCTCTTTGTAGTTGGAGGTTATAGAAGGTATATTTTATACTTAAAATAGATCATTATTTTAATTAGATTAAAAAGTGTGCTTTTGATTGAAAACCAGAGAAAATTATTATACAATGAGAATGAAATTAAAATGGAGAAATTTCACAAGAGAGTTAGATAAGTATCCAAATAACTGGATTTTGATTTTTAAAAAGGAGTATCTATACATAGATACACTTTCTTAGTCTGGTGCACTATGTACTGAATTTCAGCTCCTACAGCTACATTGCTTTGAATTCCTGGGAATGAATTAAAATATCTGCAGAACGAGGACTTGAGAAAAGTGGTTACAGTGCAGAACTGCAGGCTACTTCTGCTGCCTGCCGGCTGCCTGCAATTTGGCACTTCAAATCTCACCAGACTCAAGGTTGACTCAACCTTCCGTCCTTCTGAGGTGGGTAAAATGAGGACCAAAATTGTTGGGTGCAATAAGCTGACACTGTAAACCACTTAGAGAGGGCTGTAAAGCACTGTAAAGCAGTATATACATCTAAGTGCTATTGCTATTTTAGCCCCTTTGCTAATGCCAATGTTTCCATGATTTTTTATTGATTTACAAATTCCGGGTTCTATAAAATCTGATGATAGCAAGTTCATTTTTGGATAATACGACAAGCTGTGAAGCTAAGTTGGGCATAATGGGAAGGGAATTGGAAATTCATGCTTCTTAATCAAGAATTTAACTTAGCATGTTGTGTGAACTCCTATTAATTTCAATGCTCCAGTGGAGTAATATTCTGAAAATCTCCATTAACAAAACTAACATCAAATTTCCAACAGTTTGATTATCATTAATTCCACTATACTTTATAAGCATTTTAATCATTAACTAAATCTTTCTAACCCTACTTATGATTTTTCCCCCTATAAATTAAATATTTTGCATATTATGTCTTTTTACTAGTGTTTAAAATATTTTATTGCATGTTTCATTTGCCAAGCTTTTGCTTTATGTATTGCCTTTCTAGGGGGGAAAAAAAAGCAAAAAAACAATATATGATTTTCTCTCCCTCCCTTCCCCCTCAGCTTCTCTAATAAAAATATGGGAGGGGAGGAGAAGGCCATACTGTTTCTATGTGGGGTTTTTATTTCTTCTGAAATACCAATGGTTATACATAAATTATTCATTCAAAAAATAAATTAGCTGAATTGTCTAAGTAATATGATCAAATATACTCAAAGACATTGATTTTGCTAGGATGTGCAAATGATGTATAATTCTTCGTAACACCATGAGTCCCATTTGGAGTTCTGTCTTAACTGAAGATATACTATATATTTCAATGGACAATAGCCTTGCACATAGAGAATAGTCTGCACTGCAGTCCTCCAGTCACCACTGATATAAAACAGTCAGAGTTATTGATGGGGAACAGAGATTATGCACTTGCAGCAGAACGGAATTAGAACAGCTAAATTTTTGCTGGTGTTAAGTGCATAGTCTAAAGTTATAATAAAGATAAAAACTAAAAGCAAAAGCTCAAATCCAGACTTAATCATAGAGTATTTAGAATATACTTAATGACTGAATTTATGTGCTGTCCTAATCTCCTTTTTTTCCCTTTAATTTGAATTAGATGGTGTTGTGTTGCATCAGCCACAATAGAGTGGATTCATACATAATCTTGGGCTGTAACCAAGATAAAGCAAATTGCAATAGCACTTAGACTTACCACTTCATAGTGCTTTACAGCCCTCTCTAAGCAGTTTACAGAGTCAGTGTATTGCCCGCAACAACCTGGGTCCTCATTTTACTGATCTTGGAAGGATGGAAGACTGAGGCAACCTTTTAGCCAGTCAGGATCGAACCCTTGGCAGTCAGCAGAATTAGCTTGCAATACTGCATTCACTAAGCCAATCACAGTGGCTAATTTTTTAACCACTGTATTAAACCAAAGCAACCCCAGGAATAACTGAACATATTATAGATAGTGCAGTTGCACCAAAATTAAGAATCTGTGGTAATAATAAACTTAAGAACAATGAAGCTGTATTTAAATTTAACTCAGAGGAATAGAAATATAGAAAAGTGATGGAAGAAAAATAAACCCAGTGGTCCATTGAGTTCCTTTGAGGTTTTATTTATTTATTCATTTTTGGATAATACTCATCATGGTTAAGAGCAGATGATTATGGGTGAATCAAGCACTTAAAGGAATAGATTGTAGAGGGGATAAATTTTTATTTATGTTACTAATGGATGTGTATATTTGTTTGTGCTTTTCTGAGTGTTGTAAGCCATTAAATCACATCAATGTAAAGACTTAAAAAGAAATAAGGTTAGCAACAGATATTAAATTTTATTTTCCTTACGCCAGACACTTTCTGGAGCATAACTTAAATGCCACTGTAATCGTTAGTCTGAGCAAAGTTAGAAAACTCTGATCTTTAAGATTGCAATCTTAATCATATTTGGACTATGAATAAAAACAAACAAATGCAACTACTATAGAACGTTTTATTCAGTTTACTTTAATTTACAAGCTTTAGTTGAGAAGCTAAATTTAATTTGATATCGCTTTCCTTTTAGATACTTGAGGAATATAGACCTGATGTTGATCAACATCATATCCTCTTGAACAATGATCAGTACCATCAGATTCAGATAGAGTTACTCTATAAGCTTTTAGTTTGATACCCTCACAATATTCTGTAGTGTTGCTATATGGGATCTACTTGGGATTTGAAACTTAGGGAATGTCAGGGAATGTCTCATTCAATATTGGTAGTGGAGATCTCTGCCTGGTTCTCATTAGAGGAATTTTTTTTTTTTTAATTTGATTTATATGCCGCCCTTCTCCGAAGACTCAGGGCAGCTTACAATGTGCTCAGCAATAGCCTTCATCCTTTTGTATATTTATACAAAGTCAGCTTATTGCCCCCACAAACTGGGTCCTCATTTCACCTACCTTAGAAAGGATGGAAGGCTGAGTCAACCTTGAGCCTTGGCGAGATTCGAACCCTGCAGTAATTGCAGGCAGCTGGTCTTAATAACCAGCTTTAATAACAGGGTGCCTTAAACCCCTGTACTACCAAGGAATGTTATTCCTACAACATTGCAGAATATTGTTGTAGGAATGTTATACTCCAAGTCATCTCAAGATGGAGCTTATTATACTAGCTGTGATAATTTTCTGTGAGGGTAAAAGTGTTGAGGATGATAAACAGCAATTCATAAGTTATTTCATACAAAAGCTTATGTGCATGATGTGCTTAACTGGACCATGTAGGGTGTTAACATGTTGTGTTACTGATAAATGACTTGAACAATTAAATCATGTGAAGGAAAACCATCTGTCATTTATTTTTTAGTACATGCACATACCCCATTGAAACACATAGAGTGAAGTGTGATGAAAAGAGACTGAGTAGTGTTGATCCTGCAATTTGTATTTTTTGTTTATTTTTGGCTGAAAATCTGAGAAAAATGGAGTGTGTTAACTTTCAACCTTCTTTGTGGAGACTGAGAGGAGTTTTTGTGCTGTGGAGATCATGCAGTGATAGCACATGTAAGTGAAGCAGTTAATCACAGCACCAATTAATTTAGTCAGCACCATTTCATAAAATGTTGTAGCATTTTTACCAATTATACACTAAACAGGGCAGGGGGTTGGACTAGAAGGCCTCCAAGATCACTTCTAGTCTTATGATTCTATGATTTCTACAGCTTGACTAGTATGCAGTCTGTGTTTATGGTGGAAAAAACAGCAGAGTCATGTAGCACTTAAGAAATGTAGTATTGACTTTTATGGAATGTAATCCACTTCATCACATACAAAAAGTATCAGTTGAGAAAAAGTACCGATAATCTACAAAGTATACAAGATTGTATGAATCTAAAAACAAATAGGAGAAATAAGAAAACAGGATAGAAACTGCCTTGATGATGGCACAAGCATTCTTACTCAGATTAATACATATATTCTGATAAGAATTATTTTTAGTGCTTAACCCTACGGTTAAGGTTATAGAACCTTTATGTGTTTCTCACTCAGGTGTTTATGACCTCCAACTGTATTAACTACTATGTCTTTATTAGATTCTCAAATTCTTCCAAAGTTGCATGTAACATTTTCTACTTTTCCTGCCATTATCATCTATGAGATACATTGGATGGCTTTAGCTGCATGTAAGATACATGGGAGACTATCAGAAGGTCTGGGGATTGATGGTGTCCAGCAGAAGGATGTTGAGGGTTACCACTGATGGAATTTTATCTGATACTCAAAACGAGGTAATATTAGAAGTCCTGTTGGTTGTGGAATCATTATTCATACAGACTACATTGTCTCATGGACTTCATTCTCATATCAAATGTCATTAAGAAAATTTATGTTGTCATATATCAATATAATCTCACATACAGAAAATTTTATGTTAACCAACAGGAATATTGAGATCTTGTTACACCAGGACCAAGTAACAGCACTGGACTTTTTTGTTTGTTAAGGATCCAATAGGCTTAAAGTTTTTATTTTAACATAAAACCACCCAAAACAAGTTGAACCTTCTGGTCTGGCTTTTTCAAGTGTCATCATCATATAATTGTTATGCTCCTTGCGTTAAAAAAAAATTGATTAAAAAGAATGTCCTTCTACCTTGAAAATAGCTGCCTCTCTATCTTTACTTCAGCATTTTTCCTCCACACTACCTTGATATACAAACCTTCAGGAATATAATCCTTAATGCCGCTACAGCATACCTGTCAACATTCCAACTGATGAACCCAACCAAAGCAAGCACGGTCAAGATCTTCCAATCTCTCAATGCAAAACTTCATTGAGCACATTATTTTGGCACTGATGAAGGCAAAACCAGATCTATCTAATTCTCGTACAAACCCACATAAGGACAGTATAGATTTCTCCCTCCCCCATATTAGTACAGGTCACATTGTCCAATTGAGTGTCATGGTATTGTTATGAAAAGAAGTCTCTGGTCTTTGCGAACACGTTCCAAAGTGACCTTGGCTCTCACAGCTCACCTTCTTGAAGTCTGGAGCCTGCATTACATTTCACTCTTCCCTCCCCCTGGTTCTTTGGCAAGCTGAGAAGCGATAATGGTTGGAACAGCATAAGCACGCTTCAAGCTTGACAATACCTAGATATTCATATTTTCTAATGTGAGAACTACATTCACCAAGATATATTATAGAGCCTGCTTATTATCTTTGGAAATACAAAATGAAGCTAAGAAATGGTTTTTTTTCTTCAACAAGCTCTGTTGAAATGCATATTTATTTATTTATTTAAACAATCTGTAAGGTGACCAATCTTTCAAAAGTGACTGGGCGATGTACAAGGGTTAAACCACCAAGAATTAACAACACCAAACACCCAGGGCTATAAATGCAGTTG
This sequence comes from Pituophis catenifer annectens, assembly GCF_029215685.1. NCBI lineage: Eukaryota > Metazoa > Chordata > Lepidosauria > Squamata > Colubridae > Pituophis > Pituophis catenifer. The sequence continues at coordinate 184,199,956 of NW_027256881.1, forward strand.
GATTTATAAGAATAACATAATCACATTAACCAGCAGAGTTTGCCTAACCTCATGTCCAAATGCCTCAGGGAATATATCCATATGTATTGGGATGGAGAAATGTGCAGAATTTTCTTTTCAGTTACATAAGATGTGTCCATTTTCTACAAGGGATAGGGACTAAACACATTAAACATTAGCCATTCAATACTCGTTGCTTGTGTGAATATGTATGTACAAATTGATGAGAACTATAAAATATGTGATTAAAGGGAGGGGGGAAGGCTTCTAATCTTCCTTCTAGAATGCATCCACTTGGTAGAACAATAAGAGGGAAATTTATGCTTACATGATTTCACTATTTGTAATCCAGGTTCCTGTCAGGTGTTTAAATTGGTTCTTTAAATATACAACTTTTGCTGTTCTTTAACTGTGGCAATAGGATATGTATGTTTTCCCTGTCTAAGGAAAGGAACAATATGTTGCTGGGGAAATGAAGGGAAAATGTTTGGATGGGGCCGTTATATATACAGTATATAATGGTTTGGTTCAGACATTTTGCTAAAAAGATTCTGATTCTCTGTTTGTCACAAAATCTGTAAGCTGTATTTAATGGTGAATATAGATGGACAGAAAAAAAAATGGGGGGAAAAAAGGCTAAAGGTGGGAAATTAATTTCCAGAATTTCATTTCCACTCTTTAGGTAGGCATTGTGATAGAGATTTTTTTCTATTAGTTTCAGGTTTGTATTTGGAAGTTATAGGTAATTTTACTATGACACTTATACATGGCGTGAGAATACATTAGAAAACAAATGGATTTTTGTGGCTGTTCATTTAATTTCAATCATGTAAATATGATTGCATTGAGAAAACATAAACAAATAATGGAATAATCTATATATATATAGATTAATACTCAATACTCATCGTTAATTGGTTCCAAGGATGAGTACCAAAAATGGTGAGTACCAAACCAATTTTTCCCATAAAGAATAATGTAATGAGTCACAAAGCAGACAGCACAGACAAGTTCTACTTGTGTGTTGATACCAAAGAAATGATGTGTCTCGGGACCACATTTTCATGTCAAATTGAATTAAGTACCAAATTTGATAAATTTCAAAGCAATTGAGTATCAAGGTACCTATTAGAATATGCACAGTTATCTGAAACAAGAGCTGTCCTTTTGTGATAACTCAGTTGAGTAACAGCAATGTTCTCCTTCGCCTTTTATTTCTTACAGCTTGTGAATTTGTGAACAATATATTATTATTGCCACAATTTATTACTGTGTTTCCCCAAAAATAAGACCCTGTCTTATATTTTTTTGTACCCTGAAATAAGCGCTTGGCCTTATTGCCATGCGCTCAAAAGCCTGATTGGGCTTATTATCAGGGGATGTCTTATTTTGGGGGAAACAGGGTACTTTCATCCAACTTATTCCACTTCCTGTTTCCATTTCTATGCTCTTAGCTTTCAGGACTCCTCCCCCTTGTTTGATTGGATAGTTGATGGCTTCTTCTTTATTTGTCTTCTGAAGTTACACTTGTCTCTTATGCTGCTTGCATCAAGTGAAAGGAAACAAAAAAAATGCTATTCTTATTAATATTTTAAATTTTCCTATGTTACAACTAGTGCTCCCGGTTCTGTCCGGTTCTTGCGAACCAGTAGTAAGGACGATGGGAGGCTCCGCCCACCCGCCTAGACGTCATCATGAATGATCCGCTGAATACTGAAACAGTATTTGCTGTGTGAGCAACAAGGAAGGAGACAGCAAAGAGCCTGGGCATGGCTTAGCTCTGCAGCTCTGAGTCTGTGCTGAGCTCTAAACTAGTCTGCTTCTCCAAACTGAAACTGAAACTCCTCTGCTTGTGTTTTGCTTGTATTTACTATCACGTTAGAAAACCTGCTTTTGGTATTGTATATTTACTTCATGTGTTATATTATATATAAAGAGAAGTTATTGAATCCTGCTGAATCAGTTACTTGCATGTGCTTTCTGGATATGATTGCTGCTGCAAACTCTGAGTCCTTGCAGCAAATAGTAAACAGCCAGGTCAGCTTCAGCACATTATTGCAGCCTGATTCAGCACGAGCAGCTGATTGGCCGGTGGATCGGCCTCCCGGAATACCCCCAATCAGTTGTTCCAGGCTGCAGAGATTGCCACAGACCATCGCCACCTCTGTGCCTCACGTTTTTGGCTACATTTGGTGTATAAGACCCACTCAAATTTTCACCCTCTTTTAAGGGGGAAAAAGTGTGCCTTATACTCCAAAAAATACAATACAAAATATACTCCAAAAAATATCTAGTCCAGTGATGGTTAATCTTTTCAGCACTGAGTGCCGAAATTGGAGTGCATGCGCACACGCCGGAGCACTAGAACCCGGAAAAGAGCAGCTGGCTGCTGTGCATACGGTGACCATGCTGATGCGCATGCACAAAGACCAGCTGTCTGGCATGCATGCACGCAATGGAATCCAAAAGAACAGCTGGCGATGGCACATGTGCCCACAGAGAGGACTCTGTGTGCCACCTTTGGAACGCATGCCATAGGTTCAGCATCAGGGATCTAGTTTCTTCTTAAAAACCTCCCCCACACATGTATATCTCAAATCTGTTCAAGTGGTTGATGTTGCCACTTAGCATTGGTAGGAAAAGGAAGGCTCTGATTAACCAACATCAGTTCTGCTAGCAAACTGACCCAGATAGAACCCAGATTTATTTTTCAAGAATTCATGTGATGAAAAATAGTTGGTCCTGTCTTCTGCTGCGAATTCAGTGCACTTCTTACTTTTTATCTATTTTTAATGCTTATAAAGTTCTTGTTACATAAAAAGAAAGAGAAGACGTCTGGGGAATATTTTACCTTACTATGATGAGAAGCAGAAGCTTCCCTTGAAAAGTGTTCAGAAACCATAGTTAATTAGAAAGTGTGACACTTAACCCTGTTGTCTGGCATGCATTTTATAGATTGAATGATGTGTGTTTTGAACGTCCAATAAAGAGCTAAATGGCTGGGGGGACATATATTTTAAAATATTTTCTCACCTATGAACTCTCTTGAATTAATCATCTGGAATCCTCTGACATCACCCACATCTAAAGGGGTGAAATTATAAGGACTGGAGACAGGAGATGTGATTGCATACCATTAATAGAACATCCCATGTGTGCTAGTTAGATTGTTCAGTATTAGTTTTTTTTCCTGATTTATAGGAATTACATAAGAGACAGGAACATAGTGCTTTATCACTTGCAAACAGATAGTGCCTGTGCTCTCCAGTTAATTTATTGGATTCTTACCTGATTTGGGAGTGACATCTGATGAGATTTAATATCAAGAACTCTGAAATCCCATGATATTGGTTATCATAAGAGATCGCCATTTATATTTTTTTAATATATTTTATTCTTTGGCACCTACAGTAACATTGGATGGCACTTGGCACCTGAATACTTGCTGACCCCTGAACCCACACTTTTAATAATTAAAGTCAAGTCTGACTGTATTGTTGTGCACAAAACTGAAAATATTGCATCTCATTCTATTCATGCTTTATATTTTCTTAAGCAGTCACTGATTGGGCAGGTTCTCGATACTTTATCACATTTATAGAATAAAATAGATCACATTAGAAACTATCTATAGCAGCATTCCTACACAATAAATGCATGAAGAAAGAATTTTCTCTATGATTATATTATTTTGTAATCATTCTTCAGTTTGATGCATTTATTGTTTCTTTAGGGCAAAAAAAAAGTTTTTGATTTTTCTATTTTTTGTAACTATGGGCTTGCTTCGTAAAATATAATATCAGAGTTCTTGAACCAACACCCAATATACAAAGAATGGACTAAGTTTATTGTGTATAGTTCAGTCTTCTTTGATTTCAGTATTATAGTTATGAATGCACTGCATTTTTAATAAAAAGAAAGGAAGCCAGATAAACCATCATTAATTAAATCTTCTCATAAAACAAGAAAGGCTAGCTTGCTTCATAGAATTAGATGAGAATTTAACAATAGAACTTTTAATTTTTCATGATTTATAAGTTCTCCATGATGTGCACATTCTGATAGAAGAGACTTCAAAGCAGGCTTTATCTGAATCCATGGATGGATGAACCATTCATTCTGTTCAATTTTATATGAATTTATTGTATTTACATCCCTCAGACTTATAGGAGAAACAGAAGTAATTTCTATGAAAGATACAGAAGTACTTTATGTGAAGGAAGAATCACTAATTCAAGATAGATGGATACACAACATATGTATGTACATACATACATACATACATACATACATGAACTTCTGTATGTTCATAAAGTCTTCACAAAATGTGAAGATGAAATCAAATGCCCTGAAATTTTATATACGTAACTTCTAATGCAAAATGATATGCAACGTTATTTTAGAAACTCACAAAATTTGGAAAATAGGTGAAATCAGATGTGACATTTTCTGATTTGGAAAAGATGTTAATAAACTTTTCATAATAAAATCTGGTTACATCCAAAAGTTTTTCACCATATTTTTAGTCTATTCAAGGGCCAGGACAGTTTTAGAAGGCCTTCTGTCTCTATATTTCAACTTCACCATCAACAGATTTCAACACTTTAATTCTAAACTATCCTTCCATGAATTTGGATGCTGCTACAATTTCTTTCCAATCTTTTATATCACAGTTCTGTTCCGTTAATATTTTTAGTAGAACTATATAGAAAACAGGGTGAGATCAGAAAGCCCAGTAACACTGACATTCTTTCATAGCTAGAACTACTTACATGAAAAATCTCCTCTAAACTTTCATTCTCTTCAGGCTGATCTCTCAGCAATTCTACGATTGCCAGCTTTCACATGAAGATTTCTCAGGCTTTATGAGAACATTCTGAAACATTGCTTTTTTTTGGATAGGAGACAGGTTTGAAATGAGTCTGTCATAATGTTCCACCTGCCCAAAAGGAATAATACATCAATGTTCACAATGTATTCCCATGGAAAAAAAATAGCAAGACAAGTAGAGGACACCACTAAAAGATTCATTTTCTTTTGACTGCTTGAAGTCATTTAAAAGCCATTCAAAATGGTGAAATATGTTTCTAATAAAGAGTATAATTTTGTTGTTCCTAAAATAAATTAGTAAATACAGTTTAGTAATGGTAATTCCAATACTTTGGTTGGAGAACAGAATCCCAGAACAGAAAAACATTTATGGCCTGCCTTTGCCATATTCATTTACTTAGTTTATGACACATTCAGTTGCCTTCCATTATTAGAAATTATTTCAAAGTGAGACTAAAATGTGTAACTCACAAAATAAATCATTTAACACTCCTATTTAAAAAGAATAGGCAATAGGATAGCAATAAAAACAGTAGCAGAAAGTCAACCAAAGAACTGAGAAAAGAAATATTTCCAGTTAACACTTGCAATGCCACCAATCACATCTGAATAGGTGGCACAACTGGAGTGTCATCACTGATGAGGCAATATCATGCCTTGTTTCCCAGTGAGCCATATTCTCAAGCAGGACCAAGAAAATGGCTGTTTCTGATTGATTTAAACTACAAAGTTAGCTACTACTGATGAAGGTACTCTTTTAAAATATTGGATCCTATTAACTTATGAGCAGATAGAAAGGCTTTGGTGGCTGAGGCCTTTAAATGGTCTTGATTAAATTTTGATGTCCAAGGAATGCACAGAAGTGACATGAGTTAATATGATGTCCCCTGTTTCTAGTAATTACTCCTATTACATTTCAAAGTGTAACTCAATTGCTAATTTGAAAGTAAACATAGGCTCTGACCAAAGGTTTTTATCGGATACCTGTTACCTTGAGGCCTCATATTATGTGTCTTTGATTTAAATAATCTATTTCCTCCAAAAACTTTTGCATTTGAGATACTGACCCACTCTATCATTTAAGAACTTCTGGTGCAGCTGCCTTAGGTTGGGCCTAGCTATCCATCCTTCTAATCAAGTATTGTTTATGGTAATTGGCAATAATTTTCTAGAAATGTCTTTTTCATCACCCAGTAGCTGATCTTTTAATGGACATTAAAGGAACAGAAGCAAAGATTAACTTCTAAGTTATGGGGACTTCCTGACAAACTTTTGCTTCAGCATTTGGTGACCCACAATGGGCAGCTCAGAATTTTGTGATGGTCTTCAAGGTAATTCATCCTAAATCATCTGGATTCCAGAGTATGGTTTAGGAAATGGAGCTCTGCCCTCCTGTATAATCTTGTGATTGTGTCTATAGCTTTGTTATGAATATTTGCAGCAATGTTGTACCCTTGCTGAAAGGATGAAGCATACCAAATCAGTGCAGTGCAGGTTCTAAATTTCAGTCTTTTGACTGTAGCAAATTTTGCTTACACTAGTTGTATTTTCCCATTTCTACTAAATTTCTAGTACAGCCGAGCCTCATCTTGTCCATACTTGATCTCTTCAGTGACATTGACTAGATTGATACATTCATTTACATTTTTCTTGTATACATTGACATGTATACACACAAATATATCTATTACCTGGATGAAAACATGGAATGCTGCTGATACTGTAAGCATAAAGGAAACAAAAAACATAGTCATAATTTTCGGTTTCACACACGTACAAATACAAGTTGCTTAATAAAAGATTTGCAAGAAGGTTAAACAAATGTAGGAAAAGGACTAAGTAAAAAAACATTTTAATTGAAAATTGTGCCCATAAACAACATTTCAGATTAGAATGTAACTATGTAGTAATTCTATGTATATCCTTTATATGACAGGCAGTGTTTGGGACTCATTTCTCATCTGTGTTATCCTTTTAAATATATTTACCACACTGAAAGTGGGGTCAAAGTATTTCATCACAATACATCTCAGATCAAGACAAGATACACAGGAAAGGTGTGGATTTGTTGTCCTCATTCATAGCTCTTTTTATAAAATAAAAGACCCCTTTATGATATACAGTTCTCTAGAGCAGATTCTGGTAATAAACCTGAGGAGGAAACAAGCCAAACATTTTTTTATTGATTGATTGCCTGCTGGGTCCTTAGAAACTCAGAGTGGGCAATGTTCAAAACAAATATAAAAATGAAAATATAGAATTATCTTAAAAGAGTATATTGTTTCCTGTTCATCTTTGTTCATACATTGGTTTACATAAATAAAATTTGGGTGTTGGTTTCTCAAGTTGGACTCTTTTAGAGATGCTTTTTTCTCAGCATTCTTCAGAGGTTTTGGAGTGGAAATATCAATGACTCCAGTTGATGCAATTAATGAGAATTGCAAAGTAAAGAACTGAAGTCTATTCTCAGTGGGCTTTGAAGAATGTCGTTAAGAATGTTTTTCTTTCCCTTTTGACAACGTAATTTCTAGGCAATGCCTAGAAAGTATATAACACAAATAAGTGTATATTTTATTATAGATGTGTGGGAGGAAAATTTCTGAGACTGAGTTGATGAAAAGGGAAGTTGAGAAGACTTTTTGAGTTTATAATTTTTCTCTGGACTCTTTTTTTCAGAAGGGAGGGTGTCAATTTACATTCAGATTATCTTTCTTTTGAAAAAATATAGCAATTGTGGAGTCCAGTTTATAATTACAAAAAAATACTGTTGATAGTTACAAGAATATTATGTTCCTTCTTTGGAAGGAAAACTTAGAAGACCAGTGATGATAGGCAATCAATTTAGGAATAAAGATCTGATAAATATTTTTTAAACAGGAGTCCAATTTCATTTTCAGTGGGCTGAGGTAATTTTTTCCTTTCCTCAAAGACATGTTGGTTGCTTTCTTTCTCTTTTCTGAGTGAATACACTCACTCAAGGATTACCCTATAGATAATCTCATAACACTATATAAAGAATCAAATTTGACTAGATAATGATATCACTTTGGGTAACTGAATGTGAGAGTAAATGAATAGCGCTGAAAAATATCTGAGCTATTCTGATGTTAAGCTTTAGCTTAGTTCTTTGTGGGATAACAGGAGGCTCCTGGGTAAAATCATTGGTGGTTAAAATAATGTGTTTTTTTTTCTCTCTCCCCTTTTAAGAATAAAATTCCTATGGGATTATTTAATTTTCACACACTGAGGGCTTCTTGTCTTCTGGTGCACTATTACAAATACATTTTATGAACGGTATACCTTTTACTAATTCATAACACCTATGTTTTGTTATAATAGCTCATGTATTTTTTGACAAATTAATGTCATTTGTTCAGTCATTATTCAAAAGTGCTTTTAAATTTAATGAAATTATTTTACACTTACTTAATCCTAGTTGCTTTGGCTTTTTTAAAAAATGTTTTTAGAGAATCTTTTCCAACTGATTTGATTAATCTGGAAAAGCTTTAATAAATGTGTCTGCAAAGGCATTTGCCCTCCATACCCCTATTAAGAAGAGAAATAGATCGAGAAAGCAGTCATGCAGTTCATACTGTGACAGACAGCTGCTCTGGTCTTGTGAGCAGAATCTTTATTTCTGCAACTGTTAGACCTGTCTTCAGAACCAAAGTGGGGAAGGAGAACTGCTTTTAAAAGTCATCCAATTCTAAACATTGTAGGGACTGTTGGCCATTGATGTATCAGAAAGTTAATTCCTAGTAACACATTGTTTTTAGTTTAGTCACTACATGCGTAGCCTTCCCTCAGTTTTACTGCTACTGCCCTGAAATGTATTTGTAATAGGGTGTTGTTGTTGTTTTTTAAAGAGATGCTGACCATATTCTTGCTGGGTTTGTGAGCCGTGGATTTCTTCAGTCTCCAGATATATGAAGACGTACAGGTGGTATTGCAAACTCTCTCACTGCTATAACATCTCTCTTCCTATAACATCTAGACATATATATCATAGTTAGCATATGACAATGTCTTGTGAATGTTTCCAGAAAAAATAATTGCAGGGTTTGGATTTTTCAGCCTCTTAATTATAGCTGCTGAAGAAAATACCAATTTAAATATCTCACAGCGCTTATGGATGATTCAACATCAAATCCTTCTGAATTAATTTCAGCCAGAAGTAGGAATAGATGAATCTGTAAATAAAATTTTAACAATTTTAATATGCTGACTCTGTAAACTGCTTAGAGAGGGCTGTAAAGCACTATGAAGTGGTATATAAGTTTAAGTGCTATTGCCAATGCTATCTGTCAGGTATGCTTCAGTAGTAGACTCCTACACCAAGTAGTGGGTAGGAGTTTACAAGTTCTCTTCCAAGCTATGGTTCTAAGCTATGTTTCTCTGATTTTAAGATTTAATTAAGGATTGCCTCCTTTATATATAAAAAACCAGTGATAAAATTCAATTTTTTTTACTGTGGGCGTGGCTTGGTGGGCATGGTGTGGCTTGGTGGGTGTGGTTTGGTGGGCGTGGCAGGGGAAGGATACTGCAAAATCTCCATTCCCACCCCACTCTGGGACCAGCCAGAGGTGGTATTTGCCAGTTCTCTGAACTATTCAAAATTTCTGCTATTGGTTCTTCAGAATCTGTCAGAACCTGCTGGATTTCACCCCTGTAAAAAACTTTTATAATCTCTGACCATATTGATTTCATAAGAGTCTAGATTCTCTGCCTTTATTTAGTTTTAACTAACTGCAGTTAGTATTAATAAACAAATGGATTATCAAACAAATCAACTCAAATTTCTTACTCAAGGCATAAATGACCAAGCTCAAATTATTCTACTTTGGACAGATTATGTGAAGACGTGTGAAGACCTGAATGCTGGAAAAGGTGAAAGAGAAGAGAGAAAGAAGGTGGGTGGACTCAGTTACAGAGATTATGAATGAACTATTGGGAGACCCGAAATACAAAATTAGGATCAGATTGTCACGGAGAGTAAATCATTCTATTTTTTTATAGTCCTGGTGCAAAAGCTAACAACACTGAATAACTCAGTCTTAAAGCTCCCGGCATATGAATCATTTTGTGTAGTGGACACAAAATGTACAAACAAGATCTGTTTTACTGCTTCTAATATTGCACAGAATAAAGGAAATTACTGCTCCATAATCCACTCATCTGCATTAGTGAGGTTGTCTCTGGAAACAATCAAAATAAAATTGGACAGCTTTTCTTTTTGCTCAGGCCGGTACAGATCTCTGTAATTGCACTATTTGAATGGTTTGGTTTCAATTAAATTATTAAAAAAATATAGCATTAAGTAATCTGCCATTTACTGGACTTGACTGAATACAGTTTATGCAATCTGGACTAACACCCCATTAGTGGTCTTCTTTGTACAGAGTTTCAGTGATTAAATCATTGTATGTATTATTAGACAATATCCGGTGAGCATCCTCATCATGGCTATTAGAAACCTTGATGGGATTTTAAACAATTAGAAGCATCAACAGATTTTATGGATAGTTAAGATTTCTAAAGCCAGAAATGGTTTTCAAATAGGTTAAAAATGCTTGTAATGTCGCTATATTTTTCCCCTAATGTTCTACTTCCTCCCTGGTTCATTAGCATTGATACCAATTACACCCACTTTGAGTCATTAGATTTCAGTTTCCACAGCCTTCTCTTCCCATCACTGCCCATTAATCTAACTTTATACAATCTTCCCAGCCTACAGCTTCCCTCTATCTCCTTTTCCCCACGGGGAAAATCTTTTTCAATAACCACTTTTCAAGCTGACATGTGAAAATGTTCATCAGTGTGGAACATTTCCTCTTGTTACTCAGGATTTAGTTTTCCAAAATGTAGAGGCAGTTTCACAAAAAGTGTGAGATCCCTCACCAATATCTGTTGTAAAATAGCCTCCCATCCCTACCTCAAATGAGAGGAGGGCGGGGGGGACGGACTCCATCTCCTACCATTAAATATGTTCAAATTATAACTACAAAAATCCATAGATAGACATCAATGCTGGCCAGAGAAATGGAGAAATCACATTTCAGCATAGCTGGATCATGATATATTAGTAAAGGTCAACTTAGAATAAGGTAAAGGTAAAGGTTCCCCTCGCGCATATGTGCTAGTTGTTCCCAACTCTAGGGGGCAGTGCTCATCTCGGTTTCTAAGCCAAAGAGCCAGCACTGTCCAAAGACGTCTCCGTGGTCATGTGGCCGACAGGACTAAATGCTGAAGGCACACGGAACGCTGTTACCTTCCCACCAAGGTGGTCCCTATTTTTCTACTTGCATTTTTACATGCTTTCAAGCTGCTAGGTTGGCAGAAGCTGGGGCAAGTAATGGTGGCGCTATGCGGCATGAGCGACTCAAACTGTCGAACTGCCAACCTTTCTGATTGACAAGCTCAGCATCTTAGCCACTGAGCCACCACATGCCCTATTAACTTAAAATACTATACTGTAATATACTGAAATACATTTGAAGCAATACTAGCTTTAGATTTGAATTTGGATTCCATGATACCCCAGGCAGCACTTCCTTCAAGGAGAAGGTAACACATGGAAATGTTATTGAATTATTTACTCTACATGCTGCAATAGCAGAGAAAGGTTAATAACATCAGGGCATGCCAATGAAACCTCTAATGTCCAAAGATCCTGTTCACTGATCTCAGCCTTTGGTGAGATGGTTATATAAATTTGATTAATAAAATAAAGTAAATAAATTGCAGCCTTCCAAATTTTGCTGCAATCTACTTATCATCTTGTTTAATCAGCAAAGCTAATGATGATGTACTATGGGAGCTGTCATTGGATTATACTCATCAGTCTATACTATAGATACCATGGTTATATAATTGATGGGGGGTTGGGGGCATTTTTTTTATGATTCCTTGCAGTCTTTTGGAGTTGTCATACTGAAAATCCAGATGTTGGCTGGCCTAGATTAGCACCTAATAAGAGGTCTTTGTAATTATATGATAGGTAGCTTTTAGTCAGTGGGATTTTTCCCCAATAAATCTATGGAGAGCGAGACCATGTCATTGCCAGCCTATGCAGAGTGTGCCATGGAATCAGCTTGCAAAGTCTGAATAGTCACATAATACAGTTCTGTGGATGTAGTGAAGACACTTGCAAGTGCAATTGCTCTCCTATTTTCAAGAATCCCAAAGAGTAATCAACAGATTGGTAATCATGTTTCTTTTCATCTTCATGAACTTCGCATGGAACTGAGAAATCATTTACTGTCTATCTAACATCAGTGACATTGCCCTAATTCCAAGCACTACACTGTCTGCTGATTGGTCTGCCTTGTTCCTATCTTCTCACCTTAATATGGATGTTGTGGAAGTTCCCAAGTGTTCTGGAGTGCCTAGGCAGTTAGGTGGCAAAGTGAGAAGCTTCTCTTTTATAATCCATGCTTCCAGTTGAATTAGCATCCCTTTCACCATAAAGATACACCTGCCAGGATACTCTCCGCAAAACTCCCTCTCCAGATGCACTAAATATGCCAACCATACATTCTAAATGAATCCGAATCACTTTGTAATCATCCTGCATAGATAACTACAATATGGAGGATAAAAGAAAAAAATTGCTACGATTTGCACCCCAAATACTAAGTGTCCACAGCACATCACCTGGCAATTGGAGACAATGGATTACGTGAATGTGGCTTTAAGAAATATTTCAAGAGACATGTGAACAAGAGACATCTGAGCTGAACAAACAACATCCACATGTAATTTGCCTCACTAGTATTTAAAGACTAGTGCTCTGACAGACGAGCACAATTCAAAGTGCACTGATGATGTCTCCTTGAATAGTGACAAAATGTTTGCAACCAAATTGCCAAGCTCTGAGCTCAGCCCAACAGCCCAACTACCAACCGGAGCTACTCATATTCAAATACATTTCAGAGACATTTGAGGCAGTGGTGAAATCCAAATTTTTTTACTACCGGTTCTGTGTGCATGGCTTGGTGGCTGTGGCGTGGCGTACTTGGTGGACGTGGCATGGTGTGTGTGGCAGGGGAAGGATACTGCAAAATCTCCATTCCCACCCCACTCCAGGGGAAGGATACTGCAAAATCTCCATTCCCACTCCACTCCTGGGGGAAGGATATTGCAAAATCTCCATTCCCACCCCACTCCTGGGGCCAGCCAGAGGTGGTATTTGCCGGTTCTCTGAACTGTTCAAAATTTCTGCTACTGGTTCTCCAGAACCTGTCAGAACTTGCTGGATTTCACCCCTGGTTTGAGGCCAAGGGCACATTATGAATGTTGGGAGCAAATGGTGGATTCAATCACATAAGAACGATGTCTATTCATAACATGGCTGGACTAGGGGGCATTGCTAGTCCCAAAGCTCCATTTATCAAAAGCAAACCAGCCTCCTAGAAGTTCTCTATTATACTAATGAGACTTTTGTGGGGCTCATAGGCTTTTCTGTAAGTACATATTAATATTAAAAACTGGTGTTTTACTTGGTTTTAATTAAGAGTCTTTTAAAAAGGGCAGGAAGTCAGACAGTTTTCTGATATCCACCTCAGTTTCCTATTGGTTTTTGGTAGGTCTTGCAGGATAGGTCTTCAACCTACATTTCCTAAAAGACTACAGAACTATTCCAAAAGATCTAAGAATATAGCACCACACAAACAATTATGTAATTGTTACTGAAATGATATAATGATATTTGGAGGAATCATTGCTTCAGAATAGAATGGAGGGCTCGGATTGAAATTGCAGCAATTCATTTCAAATGATTATTGTTCAGCCAATTTCTGATCATCTTACTGGTAGACTACCAAAGAAAAGCAAATATAATGCTGACACAGTAATTCTTTGCTAAGTGACAGAAATCTGCTTCCTTCTTTTTTTATAGATACTCTTCACTCTCTAGCCCTTAGTACTGCGAAAGCCTTAATAAAGTAAGTAGTCTCAGTAAATTGAATAAATGTTAAATGGAAGAAAGGTATGCCAAATTGGAAGTTAATCTGTTTAGACTTCAAGCACTTTAGCATATACAGTAGTTAGCAGCAGGAGTTAAGAATAAAATTCCAGAAGGAAGAATCAGTTTCAATTAATATCAAAAATATTCTATTGGGTGACATGAAGACATGGTACTAAAAAAAGATAAAAGAAGACAGAAGAGTAAAAGTAGAATGACTGCAGGAACAGAGATTATCAGTCCTGTATAATACATTAGATGGCAAAGTAATCTTCCACCAGAATGAAAGAAAAGGGATATGCATGGAAGCTGCTAGGAAGTGTGTAAAGTGTATAAAAATAACTATTGTAAAGAGTGCCATAGAAGTGGATAGAGATATACAAATGGAAGTATTAAAAATATTTTTTGATTGAACGATGAAGTGAGAGAAACTGTGTGTGTGTGTGTGTGTGTGTGTGTGTGTGTGTGTGTTCACTGGAGAAGAGCCTAATGCTGGGAGTGATTGAGGGCAAAAGAAGAAGGGACGGCAGAGAATGAGGGTGGCTGGAGGATGGTAGGTACCGTCTACCATCTACCATCTAGCTGTAGGATCCGGGGGATGGTAGAGGACAGGAAGGCCTGCAGGAAAGTTGTCCATGGGGTTGCAATGGGTCAGAAATTACTTTCCAACTAACAACAAATACATACACATACACATATATTATATATCCCTTTATTTCTTTATTAGCAAAATATAAATTTGGTATAAAATGGTTTGTCATGAATGCGACTGTTTGAGGGCTCCTGGATTGGAGCTGAAAGGCAAAAGGGAGTAGAATGCCCCCTCCAACATGTTGGGGTAGACCAGGTGTCTCGATAGAAAAACACTTAATCTTTCCCCTGGCTCAAGCTGATGAAGGGAGGAGAACTTGTGGCTCAGAAGGTTAATTCAACTGCCTAACATGCAGTCGAATCCGAGTAAGGATATGGCTAGCTGATGAAAGCTAAGAAGCTTGAAATAGATCTATTCTAGTCTCCCTTTATTTCTTTATCAGCAAAATATTATGTGTGTGTGTGTGTGTGTGTGTGTAATAGAGATAATATGAAAGATAGGTAGATGATAGATAGATAGATAGATAGATAGATAGATAGATAGATAGATAGATAATAGAAAGATGATAGATAATGATAGATGACAGATTGATTGGTAGAAAGATGATAGATGAAAGATAGATAGACAGATTGATGATAGATAGATATAGAGATGGAAAGAAATTAGAATGAGATTAAAATAAAAGTAGTGAAATATTTTGGGTGGAAAATGAAATGAAGGAAAATTGAAAATAGTTTAGAGATTAATATGGAAATGACAGCAACATTTAGAAGCATGGAACTGAAAACAAAACTGAAACTGTAGGTACCATAGGGAGGGGAAATCAGTGGTGGGTTGCTCTCGGTTCGGTCCAGTTCTTGTGAACTGGTAACAATGGTGGCAGAAGGCTCCGCCCACCCACCCTGACATCATCACTGATGATCTATGCATGCGCAGAAGCGTGTGTGCTCCCGTTGTGAACTGGTAGTAAAGATAAGTGGAACCCACCCCTGGGGGGAATGATGAAAAGAATATAATAAATGCTATGAGAGTGTTGAAAAACAATAAGGTTACAGGAGCAGATGTACAATTGGAGAAAACTCAAAATATCAAAGCAATTTGCTTAGAAAGTGACTACATAAGTTATTTAATATTAACATGCATGTGAAGATTGCTTCGGTGTTTAACAATAGGAAGAATGATATTATTGTTCCCCTATTCAAAGAGAAAATAATGTTAAACAACCAATAACACTGGCTGAGAACACTAATGATCAGCAGTGAATATTAGATGGTATGATTTTATAGAAAACATGAATCTGACTATTAATTCTGCTTGATGGGGAAAATAGAGTGAACAATTGCAAGCTATGAACAAATGCACTTATATCGACTGCTTGCTAAACTCAGGAAGATGAAGAAAATAGTAGAAATGGAGATACTGATAGAAAAATAATGGGCAGGATGCAATCTATTATAAAGAAATAATATTTGTCACTTATTTATACAGAAACTGGATATGTTAAGAGAAATATACAAGTTCAAAATAGTGTGAATGAAATATTTAGGAAATATGTGTGATAAAATAATAAAATGATTGGTCAATGTGACTGGACACTAAATAAGTGTATAAATATAAAAAGAACTCAAGGTGAAAGAAATACATTGAGTGGTTTGGCTATATAGACAATAATAAAAGTTAGCTTTGAATTTTTTTAAAGGTTTCTTTTTCTTTGTGAAAATAACTTGAACCCTTATCTCCCAGCTATTTACAAGTTTCCCTCAGATTTCTCCTGGTGACATTTAGATTACATTTTATGTTTCTGTTACGCTTGGAGGTGATAAAGAATGATATCACTGGGATAGGTGTCTTCTCAAACACAATTCTCTGAAGTCTGCCTGGTAGTCCACATTTACCAGTGTAAAAAAATGAAGTAGCCAAGATACTTCCATGCTAATCCCCCCCCCACCTTAGAATTCTTCACCTTCTGAAATTTTTATAATATTGTTTTTATGATTATAAAACTTTTAATCCTAAATTATTCTGATTTTAATGTTTAATTTTATTGATTTTTTAAAATTTTATTTTGTCGAGTACATATTAGATAATACATATAAGTATAAGCATGAATTGAATACATAAAATGAGTACAATTAAAGGGAACATTAGGACAGGGACGGTAGGCATGCTGGGCCCCAGGAAGATGGGCAATTAAGAAATATGAAATATTCTGTATATATAGAAGGTTTCCCCATAGGATTTACTGTAAGGTGGGAAATCAAGGAAAGTAGAGATCACTAGAAATGACTATATAAGAAAAGATTACATACAGACACACACATTACCTATGAAAATCTCTCCTTTGGAATAATTTCTAAATCAAATTAATTTTCCTTTTCTTTGAATGAAAAGTAGTACAAAAATGTACAGGAGAAATTTTGGACTGAGATTGATTTATAAGAATCTGTACTTCTCAAGCCACCAACCTGACAATGTCATGCTAGGTCTACTCCTCTTCTATACCTCCTATTTATCTTCTGTTCTGGAACAATGACATAATGCAAAAAAAAAAAATGCATACCCATAGAACTCCAAAATATAGGACAGAGTTCAGTGGATAACTTTGCCTACTAAACAATGCCTACTAAAATTGAACTCAGTCATGGCTAAGCATTTTTCCACATCTCTTCTCCCCAAACCTGTAGAAACTACATGTCAGAAATCAGAACTTGCTTTAAAAATTCAGTGTGTGTTATTTTTAATTTGTGGAACCTCCAAACTGCAGAATCTTAGGAATCATTGTATAACTAGCCTGAGAAGGTGGCTTCGGATACCTGGGAGGTAAGACTTTTCTGAATATGTTTCCACAAAAAAAAATCTTCTTCAAAGGAGTATGATTCCAATTAGCATTTTCATCTCTATATGCGTAATTTGCTCAAGTACATGAACATTACTTTTGTGATGTGGAAAAAAAATCTTGATTATTTCATGCAATTTGAAGAGTACTTTCAAAACAAGTCAAAGCTTGAATGTATGGAGCAAAACTATTTTTATTAGAATGTTAGGAATAATGTCGATCAACAGGTCTTAAAGAAGTAAACATCAAACAATTTTGTCTATGGAGATTCTCAATCATCCAGGGCACAGTTATCCCAAAGGAGTTTCTCAAAAGACTACTGGACTTTTCCTTGAAAATGTTTCAGTTCTTGTCCAAGAACTGAATTTTCTACAATTTTGAATTTACCACACTTGCCTGAAGTGAAAAATTTTCTGGCCTACAGAAAACCTCTGCCTATATTGCAACAACTTCCGTGTTTCTAGACACCAGAGATAAAAGAAACTTCATGAAATTCACTCAAATTTTCTAATGGGGTGGTGGTGGATGGGACATGGCTTAGCAGTCCCTGGCGGGAGTTGCATTAGATGGCCTAAAATATCCATCCAACTTGAAATATGAAATCCTAACAGGAGGATAATATGAATGTCTCCTTGAAAAATATGAAGTGAAAAATGTGTGTGGATGTGGATGTGTGTGCGTGTGTAGTACCTGAATACAATCCATCCTGAGAGAAATGAGTTATTATAATGGTAATGGTATACTTAGCATGAAGGAAGCCTAGAAGTATATGGAAAAACTATAAGGTACAGACAGTTCATTCATGGTAATTTCTTCTGTGCTTTTAATTAGAATAAAACATCTTCAAAGACACACACAAACTAGAAAGAATGTGCAAATGCAAACCTAGCAAAACTGTCAAATTTCCAGAAAGAACACCTTGGAAAAGGGAGACTTTAACAAGGAGAAATGCCCTTCGGGAATGATTAGGAGGCATTAAATTAATGCATCACCTTGAAATATTTAGAGAACGGCATCTCAGTTACAAAGGAGAGAAAAGAAACCTAAATAAATTGAGTAATGGAGAGAGAGAAAAAAACCCGCTAAAGCAAACACTCCTCATCTCCTCAAATTGTCCTTTCTAGGGCAGGACTTGAAATCATCTCAGTAGGTTTGACGGCATTCCTATAACATAAAATACAATCAAGAAATAAATTGGAGCTTGCCATGAAGTATCTTCCTCATGCATGTGTGCCTAACTGGTTCTTCAGCAGCCTATATGTCAATCTGCTCCAAAACTGGCAAGAGAGGGAAAATTAGTCTGTCAACTTTGACAGGCATCAGCTACAGTTTTCACGCAAAGTGGGAGAAGGAAAAGCAAGAAAATTATAGGAAACTCAACTTGCTCTGCACATGCATAATATGTTTTCTTTCTCCTCCTTAATTAAAAGTTGCCTCCTGTTAATCTAATGTGAGCCCTTCATATATGTACAGTAAACTGTTTGACTATCTTCCTTTCTTAGAGGAGCTGCTTACAATTTTTATTCATAAAATAGATTTCTTTTCCCACTTTTAAGTTAACATAAGTTAAATTACTTTCATACACCATTATGCCATAAAAAATTATACATAGTTAGCACTGCCTGAATATTTACGGGCATTCCTGAAGCCATCCCTGGATCCGGCTGTTTTGACTAACTATCGTCCAGTCTCCAACCTTCGCTTTATTGCGAAGGTTGTTGAGAGTGTGGTGGCGCGACAGCTTCCACAGTACCTGGATGAAGCTGTCTATTTGGATCCGCTCCAGTCCGGCTTCAGACCTGGGTACAGCACGGAAACGGCATTGGTCGTGTTGGTGGATGATCTCTGGAGGGCTCGGGATAGGGGTTACTCCTCTATCCTCGTCCTGTTAGACCTCTCAGCGGCTTTTGATACCATCGACCATGGTATCATGTTGCGCCGGCTGGAGGGACTGGGAGTGGGGGGCACCGTTTTGCGGTGGTTCTCCTCCTATCTCTCTGACCGGTCACAATCCGTGTTGACAGGGGGGCAGCGGTTGACCCCGAGGCGCCTTGTTTGTGGGGTACTACAAGGGTCGGTCCTCTTGCCCCTCCTGTTCAACATTTATGTGAAGCCACTGGGTGAGATCATCCGTGGTTTTGGGGTGGAGTTCCATCAGTATGCTGATGATACTCAGCTGTACATCTCCACCCCAGACCATCCCAACGATGCCTTGGAAGTGATGTCCCAGTGCCTGGAGGCCGTGCGGGTCTGGATGGGGAGAAACAGGCTTCGACTCAACCCTTCCAAGACCGAGTGGCTGTGGCTGCCGGCGTCCCGGTATAGTCAGCTGACGCCATCGCTGGTTATTGGGGGTGAATCACTGGCCCCCACGGAAAGGGCCTGCAACTTGGGCGTCCTCCTGGACGCACGGCTGTCTTTAGAAGGGCATATGACGGCCGTGGCCAGGGGGGCTTTTTATCAGGTTCGCCTGATATGCCAGTTGCACCCCTTTCTGGATCGGGACTCCCTACGCACAGTCAGTCAAGCACTCTTCACCTCTCGTCTGCACTATTGTAACTCTCTCTACATGGGGCTCCCCTTGGGGTACACCCGGAGGCTCCAACTGGTGCAGAATGCGGCTGCACGGGGGATTATGGGAGCGACGGGGCGCTCCCATGTGACTCCTCTCCTGCACGAGCTGCATTGCCTTCCGGTGGACTTCCGGGTGCGCTTCAAGGTGTTGGTGATCACCTTTAAAGCGCTCCATGGCTTAGGGCCAGGGTACTTACGGGACCGTCTTCTGCCACCAATAGCCTCCCACCGGCCAGTTCGCTCCCACAGAGAGGGCCTCCTCAGGGTGCCGTCGGCTAGACAATGCCTGCTGGTGACCCCCAGGAGGAGAGCCTTCTCTGTGGTGGTACCTACCCTTTGGAACAATCTACCCCCAGAGATATGAGTGATCTCCGACCTCCGGACTTTTCGTCGGGCCCTAAAAACTCATCTCTTTCAGTTAGCCGGTCTCTCTTGATTTTATGATTTTATGGTTGATTTTAAATTTTGATATGGATTTTAAATTGATAAATTTTAAACTATGGGCCAAATTTAATTATTTTAAATCTATTTTTAATCGTACTTTATGTATAAATGTTTTATTTTGGCTGTTCACCGCCCTGAGTCCGAAAGGAGAAGGGAAGTATAGAAATTTGAATAATAAATAAATAAATAATAAATTCCCATATCACAACCAATACATAGATAAATATACAAGCAGACAGAATTCCGGTGGGCAAAATGGAAGTTTAATCGTATCTCAAGGGAGACAATGTCATAATTTCTTTTGCCTCCTGCACAGCAGTGGGGGAGGGGTGTGTGAAGGGGTGATGGGGGCTTTTTTTCTCTCCAGATTAAAAGAGGAAACCAGAAATTGACCCACTTGACCTCCAGACTGTCACTCCACTTGACAGAAATGGAAATTTCCTTAATTCATTTTGTTAAGTTGAACAATGGGGAACGGATTTTTGACACAGCTATGGTAATGCTAAACTAATGGACACTAGAACCAACCTTCCTCATTTCTAAATCACTTTTTTGATCTGTTTATCTTTGCACTGTTTTTTTGGGGTGGGGAAAATAAACACTCTTTCGTGTGTGTGTATGTGTTTTAATTTCTGGAACTACATTTAATTTGAAATGTTAGACATTTCTGCTGGTATTTGTTGATTCATAAAAAGTTACAATTTAAAAAATATTACAATATTCAAAGAATTCCTTTTTATTTTACAAAGATTGAAAAACCACAGCCTGGATGACTGAGAATCTCCACAGCAACCATAGCCTGGATGACTGGAACAACCATCAGTGGTGGGTTTCTACTGGTTCACCCCAGTTCAGGCAAACCAGTAGCGGCGGTGGCGGGAGGCTCCGCCCACCCACCCAGACATCATCAAAAATGCTCTGTGCATACGCAGAAGTGCCGCATGCTCGCAAAGCAAGTGTGCACACCCACGTGCTACCAATAGTGAACTGGTAGTGCCAGGATTTGAAACCCACTACTGGCCTGGATGACTGAGAATTTCCACAGATTGTAAGAAGCAATAGCACTAGCATTTAGACTTATATACCATTTTACAGTGCTTTACAGCCCTCTCTAAGCAGTTTACAGAGTCAGCATATTTCCCTCAACAATTTGGGTCCTCATTTTACCCACCTCGGAAGGATGGAAGGCTGAGTCAACTTTGAGCCTGGTAAGAGTTGAACTGCCAAATTGCAGGCAACTAGCGGTTAGCAGAAGTAGCTTGCAGTACTGCACTCTAACCACTGCACCACCGTGGCTCATTGAAACTGACTGAAGTTTTTGACAATAAGTTAGATAAAGTTATGGATTAAAAAGTATTTGGAATGTCAGTAAAGCTTTTATGAGGTTTTCTATCATTATTATTTAACATAATTGAGAGCTAAAAAAAGAAGTGTCAAGAAAAAAAAGATGCAGGCTACTTTGCTCAACATTAAAAAGAAGGAAAATGATTTACAAACAGCACTAGGAAATGCAACCATTATATATCAAATTAACTTTTACAACAACAGTTCTTACATTAACAATGAGAGAAATAGAGACTAAATTGAAACAGAAGAATTTTGAGTTTGCAAATAAATCTGGGAAATGGTTGGCATATAAACTGAGAAATTGAGAAGAAAAGAAAGTAATTTTAAAAATTTAAGGAGAGGAGCCTAAGGATTATCTTAAAAACAAAACTTTAGAAAACCAATTGCTGGTCTGTGGCCATAATAAAAATTGATTGATTAGTAAACCAAATCAAAGACAAATTATGAATAGTCCTATAATCTTTATGGAAGCTATAAATAAAAAAATAAAATAAGAAAAGCACCAGGATCAGCTGCACTTTCAGGTTCTTATTATAAAAATGTAGATATCAATTTTTGCAACCATTTCAAAAAAAGATGAATTATATTTTACAAGGGGATGCAATGCCGAGATCTTGGAAAGAGGGCAATATTGCTTTGTTACCAAGGGAAAAATAAGATTTAACTTATACCAAGAATTATAGGCCAATTTCTTGAACAAGGATTGTAAAATGTTTTCATCAATTTTGGCAGATACACTAAAAAGATTTTACAAGAGTTTATTCATCATGATCAATGTGGATTTTTACCTAAAAGACAATTGAACGATAATGTGAAATCTATATTCTGAAAGGCACTAAGTCTGGGATGAAAAAAATGTAAGAATTTGGTACATTAGCAGGTTTTAAGATTAATTAGTAAATAAAGATGTTGGTAAATGATATGACAATATAAGATCAAGATGATCTAACAAAAACATCTTGTTTTTAAAATTGATTCTTCTTCTTGTGCCATATCCATCATCGGACGTTGGCAATCATGTTGACGATTTAAAATTGATTAAAAAATTAAATATTTGGGTGATACCTTGACTAATTTAAATTCTCTGTTGTTTCAAGATAGCCATGCTATGGAATGAAGTTAAAAAAAACAAATGTTGAGATAGAAAACATTGCTACTGTCGTTGGGAAGAATTCTGTGATTAAAATGAATGTTATGTAATGTCCAATACATTATGACTTGACATTTTTTGTTTTTATATATGTGTGATTATTTTTTGTGTTGTTTTTAAAGACAAACTGTTTAATAAAAATATTTTTTTAAAAAAATGAATGTTCTATCTGGAATGTTATTTTTATTCTATATTGATGACTTATGCAGCATTTAAGCAATGACAAAAAGATATTTCCAAATTGGTTTGGCAAGGCAAGAAATTGAGAATTAAATGCAAACTGACAAAGGTGGGAGGACTTACAAATATCTACCATGGAAGATTGGATGATGAAACTGATGGAATTGGCGGAGATGGTGAAATTGACAGTATTGATTGAAGAAAAGACAATTTTATTTCTATTTGAAAATCACTTTTAGGTTTTTTTGTGTGTGTGAGAAACCTAAAGAAATGAAATGTTGATTTTGGGAACTGATGATTAGAATCATATGGGCTTATAGCAGTGGTGAAATTCAATTTTTTTCACTACCGGTTCTGTGGGCATGGCTTGGTGGGCATGGTGTGGCTTGGCGGGCGTGGCTTGGCGGGCGTGGCAAGGGAAGGATACTGCAAAATCTCCATTTTCACCCCACTCTGGGGCCAGCCAGAGGTGGTATGTGCCAGTTCTCTGAACTACTTGAAATTTTTTGTCCAGAACCTGTCAGAACCTGCTGGAGTTCACCCCGGCTTATAGAAATAATGTAAACAAATTTTAACCTCAAAGTAAGAGTTTGAGATATGGTACTTTAATTCAAATCCATACCAAAGAAAGTTGGAAGTAATTATTTTCCTTTTTTCCCCTTTTTCTTTTCTTTTTGCACTTCTATTTTCATTTTTGATTTTCTTTCCTTCTGAAACATTTTTTCTATTTTTTTTATTTTCTGTTTTTGAAAATCAATAAAGTTATTTAAAAAGCTACATACACAAATAGAGCACAAATTTAAGAGATTAGCAAGCAAATAAATCCATTGTAAAGTTGGTCAAGCATACTAAGCAGAGCAATGCAACACACGGTCCCCCTTGTTTGGCTAATTTCATCTCCATGGGACTATCCAGTTACTTTTAAAAGTCTACTTGGGAAGCATAGCAAACTGCAATATGCTCATCTCAGCAGCAGAGATTGTTTGAAATTTAGCTTTCCATTTCCCAGCCTCAAGATTTGCTTCAGGTCAAGCTCAAGGGAAAGAGCTTGAAAATAGAACATACTAGGCCAGAGGTCTCTAACCTTGGCAACTTTAAGCCTGGCAGACTTCAACTTCCAGAATTCCCCTGTCAGCTTTGCTTTGCTGACTGGGGAATTCTGGGAGTTGAAGTCCACCAGGCTTAAAGTTGCCAAGGTTGGAGACCCCTGAACTAGGCTACAAAGAAGTTTTCATAAAAGAAAGGATGCTTGCTATGCTGAGAAGCTTAAATAAGAAGCATGTATTGTTTTTCACAGACTCTTTCCAAACAAATCCATGGTTGTCTATTCCTAGTTTTACCCTCCTAGAATGTTTCCTAGAAATTGCAAGAGAAGGAAGGAAATTACACAGGTATTTTTTCATTCCTTCAGCTTTTGCTCTGATTATAGTATCATCTATTTTGGTTGGCTAGTCTATTTGTTTCTAACTCGGCTTCGTTTTTGGAAACCTTAGCAAAGCTCCTATTTTTCTTCTGTTCTCTGCATTTTCAAGAATTTCTGAGAAGTCTATATCCATCAATGGGATTTCTTGGTTCATTCTGCTTTTTTTGGCTCTAAGACCAAAGCTCAGTCTTACCTGATTGCGTGTCCGATGTAAATCTTGGAATTAATCTATGCCCGTGATGGCGAACCTATGGCACACGTGCCACAGGTGGCACACAGAGCCCTTTCTGCCAG
The DNA here is from genome assembly GCF_029215685.1 of Pituophis catenifer annectens. Taxonomy (NCBI): domain Eukaryota; kingdom Metazoa; phylum Chordata; class Lepidosauria; order Squamata; family Colubridae; genus Pituophis; species Pituophis catenifer. The sequence goes on from NW_027256881.1 coordinate 184,224,588, forward strand.
CACACCAGCCGTCGTCCCAGCCCAGGTCCACTGCACATGCGCGCACCTCCAATCAGCCAGCTGGTCTTCTGGTCTCTGCCGCGCATGAACGGAGGCAGGGCCTTCCCCAATCTCTGCAGGTTCTACCCTCTGCAGATGCCTCTCCATGGCAGGAAAGCAGGAGAAAGCTAGCACGCGATGGGGGGAGAAACTGCAAAGATCTGAGGAGGCACGGAAGGGAGGAGGCACTCAATCGGGGGAGAAACTTTGGAGATCGTGGAAGGCAGGAAAAAGCTAGGATTCGATGGGGGAGAAACTTTGGAGATCATGGAAGGCAAGAAAAAGCTAGGATTCGATGGGGGAGGAACTTTGGAGATCGTGGAAGGCAGGAAAAAGCTAGGATTCGATGGGGGAGGAACTTTGGAGATCGTGGAAGGCAGGAAAAAGCTAGGATTCGATGGGGGAGGAACTTTGGAGATCGTGGAAGGTAGGAAAAAGCTAGGATTCCATGGGGGAGAAACTTTGGAGATCGTGGAAGGCAGGAAAAAGCTAGGATTCCATGGGGAGAAATTTTGGAGATCGTGCAAGGCAGGAAAAAGCTAGGATTCGATGGGGGAGGAACTTTGGAGATCGTGGAAGGTAGGAAAAAGCTAGGATTCCATGGGGGAGAAACTTTGGAGATCGTGGAAGGCAGGAAAAAGCTAGGATTCCATGGGGAGAAATTTTGGAGATCGTGCAAGGCAGGAGGCAGCTCTTTAGCACAGCTAAAGCACAGCTCTTTAGTCAGATCTCTCCCCCCTACAAGCACGGCTCTTTTAAACAGGGAAAGAAGACGGGCAAGAGAACGAACACAAACATGTTTAGCAGGAAACTTTGGAGTTGCCTGATCATCAGCCAAGCCATCTTGGCAGCGCCATGCGCTGTGCAGGGAACAGCTGTCTCACCAGGGAATGGTACCTAGTTGTCCTCTGGTAAGAGGTATGCCGGCCCACTTGGAAAAAGTGGGGGGGCGCATTGGGGGGGCATGCATGCACAGTGTGGGCGCATGTGTAGAGGGAACGTGGGGGTTGTCATGCACACATGCGTAAATGGGGGCACGCATTGCATTATGGGTTCCGGCACGCGGGAGCGCGACAGCGCATGCGCACTTAGACTTTTGGCACACAATGCCAAAAAGGTTCGCCATCACTGATCTATGCTCTTCTGGGTGCCGATTGCTGGTTTTAGTCTTTTTGTTTCCTTTTTGGCTTGTTGATTGTCTCTTTTGCATAGTATGTCAATATTGTTTATGTCTATGTGTCTAGTGATGGCTAATTTGTCATAGTGCCAGGCTTCTAGATATTCCTTAGCATTTTTGTATTTGGCTTGGTCTAGGATGGTCACAATTTCCTAATTGAAACTATGATTAAGTCTCCACATCTGCAAGAAAACAACCAAGCTCAGAGAGCGTCAAGGGCACCTCATTTCAAATATTCTCCTTTATTGGTGACTTTTTTTATATAGCTCTTGTCATTGCCACAGCCAATGCTTTCTCCTTATCTTCTCTTTCTCCTGCTATGCTATACCTTCAAACTTTGCTGCCCCTTCCCACTCCTCCTGGGATAGCTATATTATAAGTCAGTCGTTGTGATTCTGACTCCTGTTAAGAAAACATACAAATTTTACAACTTTCCCATCAATGCCCATGATAAAGAATCTCTCCCAAGTGTGGAAGCCAAATTTGAAAAAAAAAAAATTTTATGTTGGAGTCGGAAAGTTTCTGTAGGGGTTCCAAATAATTTAGACTCTATGTTGGAAGGCCCTCTCCTCCACTATTTTTGCTTTAAAAGAGATGTAAATATTTGAGGGAATATCTCAAATATTTATCTCAGTGAAACATTGGAAGACATACTATTCAAAATAGCTAGGATTAATATCCTTTAAAGTGTCTACCATTGCTATCTTTATTCTATTCTGAAGCAGTTTGATGTTTTTCATATTTCTCCACTATAGCTTATGGACAAATCTTTTTGTTTGTTGCTGTTTATTTGGGTTTTGTTCTAACTAATACAAAAATTCTATCTATCTATTGACTCTCTCTCTCTCTCTCTCTCTCTCTCTCTCTCTCTCTCTCTCTCTCTCTCTCTCTCTCTCTCTCTCTCTCTCTCTCTCCTACTTACATACATACTTACCTACCTACCTATGTACCTATACACAGTGGTGGGATTCAAGTAATTTAACAACCGGTTCTGTACCCTAATGATTTCTTCCAACAACCAGTTTGCCAAACTGCTCAGAAATTTAACAACCAGTTCTCCTGAAGTGGTGTGAACTGGATGAATCCTACCACTGTCTATACACAGAAATGCAACTGACCTTTTGCGTTTGATAACTATGAATCTGATACAACTATTGATTTTTGTATCTCTATCCCATTTTTGTATTCCCACATACTGTATTTTGTTAGCTGAACAAGGCATGTGGCAGAAAGTATATTGAAAGAAATAGCACACACAAACCTGAAACCATATAGGCTGCATATGTTAGGTAATGATGATCTAGAGTATAATAAATTTCTCTTATTTATTTGAAGAACTCCCACACTGTATATAATGTGGATTTATCCTAGTTCCTCATTTACTTCTAGAAAGTGAGGCTAGAAAAGCAATTAAATTCATAGGCACGCTGCTCTAACTGAACAATATATTTTCCCTCATTGGCCAACACATTGACACTTCTTATTTATCACTGTATCATTGGCATCATCAAGATAATTGTTTTCAACTTTCATGCCTGCATTCTTGAAAGATCTCTTGTCAAACTGTATAACTCAGACCATGCTTGTGAAATGGAGAGCCAGATGAGCCTGCTGTCGAAAAGAAAGAAAGAAAGAAAGAAAGAAAGAAAGAAAGAAAGAAAGAAAGAAAGAAAGAAAGAAAGAAAGAAACCTCTAAAAGTAAAATTGAAAAATGCTCAGCAAGATCCATTAAAATTTCTGCAAGCGGGCTGGTTTTTTTTTAATAAAAACAAAAATTATCATTTTCGCCCTGGATTGTTTTCTAAAACTAGATGGATGCTACCTTGAGGGAATTGAAGAACCTGTCATTAGAGAACTTAGCCCAGAGAACTTGGAGAACTTGGAGAGCCTTGGAGAGCCTTAGAGAACTTGGCTGCTTGAAAGAAGTCATCCCAGGCCAGATGTTTTTCTTCCCCTAGACTCTCACTCTATCATCACCCACTTCCATAGTGTCACCTAGAAATCTAGACAGTTCTGGGCAGTCAGAAATATATAGCAGGTGCTTCCAACCTGCTATGTCAGTCAGGATTGCATCCTCCATAATGAGTCAAACATTTTTGTTTCACCACATAGACAGGGATGGCTGCCTGAAACACTGCAAGAAGTCTCACTCAGTGAAACTGGCAGGACCCAGAAGCCCCACAAATTTGTCCCTACTGCCAAGCAAATTGTGCATTCATGCTGAAAGATGGCATTGCACTGCGCTTAATGTGATATTGGAGTATAATAGATCTGTGTTTGTGGCGGGGGGGGGACGGGACAGGAGGCTTTCTTTTAGATCAACAATACTACAAGATGACTTACACTCATATATATATGTATATAGATGGCTGGGTTGTGTGTGCACTCCACCCAAATACATACACTCAGAAACAATAAGAGTCTTTCCCACAGAATAGTTGATGGCAAAGTCTCTTACATTATGTACATTAGTGATAATCTTGATTTTAATCTCCTCACCAACCCATAGCTACAGGTAAGCCATAGCTTCTGGTTATATTTCTAAGGAAACTTAAGATAAATAAGTATTATGTAGGATTCAGAGGGTAATTGCTCATAGAGTGAAAGCTAATATTGAATGAAATGGTCAGCTTTATCTCTACATGCCACTTGTGCTTTAGAGACAATGCATCTTATCACAGTGAGATCCTTCACACCAGGGAAACATTGAATTATACCTCAATGCTGCACAAAAGTGCTCAGAAGCTACTTTGACAAAGCAATGAAATTGGATTGACATTCTGCTTTTTACTAGGTAGAAGAAGAGTACCAGAGTGCTTCACAGAGCAGCCTTGAAGGTTGCTTGGGTCAAAACGAGGAGTCCCTTTTAGATTTTGCCCAGTCCTAATACAAACCCATACAGGTAAATCCATATGTAAGTAGGGCATGAGATTGAGAATTGAGGACGATCCTGCTGGCCCTGACTCCCAACAACCAACTAGAGTGTTTTTGCCATTTCTTACACTAAACTAGACGGTATCCTAGCTCTGTGCAAACAACTAGCTGGAACATGAGATCACTTGTCAGCCCACAATTTTTCATAGTCATGCATACACTTTTAAACAAATATAACAGCAACCAACAATAAAGCCTATGGACATTCTGTACACAAAGTTTTCTGTTGTACATCCAGACTTAGGGAAAAAAACTGAAGATACCGCAAGAATTGTTCAATGAAGGTTTGGAATTTACCATGGTTGATGTGTTTACAAATTGCTTGAAGTATTGCTGAAAGATGTGATCACAAGAAAGAAAGGAGGGACCTCAAGATGTACACATCCATGTACATACTGTTATTGAAGTATTACAGAGAAATTGCATGAGAAAGTAGATGTAAAGCATAAAAGAAGTAATCACAGTAAAAAAAAAAAGGGGGTGAGTTATAGAAAATTGTACTGTAACTTGAGAGAAAATTGATATAGAATAGTTTACAGATGGTATGTAACTCCATCAATGATTATCAAGGTATACAAATCATACACAACAAGCACTAGAACACAAAAAGAATATTTCAGCACATGTGAGAGTCATGTCCCCCAAAAAAGTACTGGAAGAAAATACATCAAAATATTAAGAAATTTTTAAACATAAAATTTGAGCTGAAACCACAAACATATTTATTAGGATTCATTATTAATATTAATTAAGATTTACATTAGAAAATATAAATGAAAAGCATTACAATTTACTGAGATATATAATTGACAATTATAGGAACAAATCTGGCAGAACATTGGAAAGTGAAAATTCGCCAATGATAGAGGATTGGGAGACCAAAATTAGAGAATATGCAGCAAGAATAAAAATTACAATGTATACTCATAATAGAGACTTAACTAAATTCAAAGACAAATGGCTTTATTATATACAAGAGATTATGCAAATAATCTCACAAATTCAGATACTTATAATTAAGAGACATTAAGAGACATTTATAAAATTAATTATTCTATACATAAAATTATCTAAACATATATTAGCAATAACCTCCACTATTTAACATTCAATATTTAGGTACAAATATTTAGATAGTAGTTAGTGGATGAAAAAATAAATGGAAGGGAAGGGTAGAATGGGTTAGCAAAACATTTTTAAATAGTATTTTTAATTATGTTTTATTAATAGAAGTTTATATTTTATTTTGCTTTTTGTAACTTTATTCTTGAGTGATTTTTCCTTAAATAATCTGACATTTGTGCAATAAAAAAGTTTAAAACATTTAAAAAGTCTTTCTGTTGTCACTACCACTTCCTTCAAACCCCTCCAATAATGATCGATTTGGGGTTTCTCTAAAGAAGCTTTCCCTATTGCTAGATGAAGAAGTCAGATCCAGCAGAACTATACAAAACAATGTTTGAGGTTATGGGAGAGCATATGAAGGATCTATTTAATGAAGTAGTGGGAAAAGCGGAAATTCCCTATTCATGGAGAGAGGCAAATATTAGTTTGATTCCTAAGGAAGATCCCCCCCCCATCAGATATAAAAAACTACAGACCAATTTCTCTTCTGAATTCAGATTATAAAATTTTTACTACAATTTTGGCAAATAGATTAAAAGGGTTTTTGAATAAATTCATACATATGGACCAAAATGGATTCCTACCATCACGACAATTACGGGATAATATGAGATTTATGCTAAATACATTGGAATACTATGAAGAAAACTCAGGCAAACAGGTTGCATTAGTTTTTATAGATGCCATGAAGGCATTTGATAGAGTTAATTGGGATTTTATAATAGTGCAACTAGAATATATGGGATTTGGGCAAAGGTTTATAAATGCGATTAAAGCCATCTACTCTAAACAAATGGCCAGATTATTGATAAATGGGGACTTGACGGAAGAATTTCCTATTGGTAAAGGCACAAGACAGGGATGTCCCCTATCTCCCTTACTTTTTATTTTATCATTAGAAACTCTATTACATAAAATAAGGAATGAAGAAAAAATTAAAGGCCTTAGAATTGGACAACAGGTATATAAAACCCAAGCCTTTGCTGATGATATGGTTTTTATTTTGGAAGAGCCCACAGAATCATACTTATTAGAGACAATTGAAGAATTTGGGGCGGTAGCAGGATTATTAATTAATAAAAACAAAACAAATATATTAACTAAGAATATCCTAGAAAAATCTAAGAGAGAGCTACAGGAGGTAACTGGACTAAAAGTAGTTAATAAAGTTAAATACTTGGGAATTTGGCTAACTGGTAGATGTTCGAGTATACAGGAGGACAATTACAATAAATTACTAATTCAAATTAAAAAGATTTAGATAGATGGGGTAAAATACAGCTCTCACTACTAGGACGAGTTACAACAGTGAAATCCTATGTTTTACCGAAGTTCAATTTTTTATTTCAGACTGCACCAGTGAGTTTATCTAAAAAATTTTTTATGGAGTTGAATCGAATAATATCGAAATTTGTTTGGCAGGGGAAGAAACCACGGATTAAAAGAAAGATGATGCAAGAAGTAAGAGAAAGAGGAGGTTTAGGATTACCATGTTGGGAGAATTATTATTCAGCTGCTTTATTAACTTGGGTAAAAGAATGGATTACCTTATCTAATAACCGTCTCTTTAAAATAGAAGGTTTTGATATACAACAGGGTTGGCATAAGGCACTTTGGCGTGAGAATACCCCACAGAGTAAATGGTTTACCCGACATTATATAAGAAAGATTTTAATCCGAAATTGGGAAAAAGTCAGTAAAAAATATTACATTAAAACGCTTTGTTGGTTAGCACCTTTAGAAGCAGTGACATATCCCAATTTATACAACGTGGCTAAAAAATTAACATATAAAGACTTGCTGAACGTACAAGGAAGATTAAAGTCTAAACAGGAATTAATCTCTCAAGGAGTGCAAATAGATTGGTGGAGTTACCTGCAGATTCAGTCTAAATACCAAAAGGATAGGGATGGAAGAGGTATTGATGGTGAATTACAAGAACTAGATAAAATCTTGATGGGCCAAGAAAAAGGTATGATTTCAAAATCTTACAAACTGCTTATGAAATTAGAGATAGGTGAGGAAATAGTCAAAGATTCCATGATCGTTTGGGGGAAGAATTTTGGGTATCCAATACACCTAGATAAATGGCAAGAGATTTGGTGGGATAATGTGAAATTAGTAGTATCTACGGCCTACAAAGAAAATATCTATAAAATGATATATAGGTGGCATCTGCCTCCCGATAGACTAGCTAAAATGTTCTCTGGGCAGTCGGCGGATTGTTGGAAATGTGGAGGGGAACATGGCACCTACTATCATCAATGGTGGTCATGTCCGAAGGCAGTAATATTTTGGGGGAAAATTAAAAAATGGCTCAATGAGATTTTAATGTTAAAAATCAACTGGCCACCAGAGACATGCCTGCTCGGCTCTAAGCCGGAAAATATAAAAAGGGACTTATGGTATTTGGCATTACATATCATCACAGCGGCGAGACTGACATACGCGCAACTTTGGAAAAATCAAAATATCCCAACAGAGGAGGCTATTATAAAAAATTTTTTAGAATGTGCGGAAGCAGATACGCTAACTAAAAAACTACAGGATAGAGAGCAAACACAAGTAGGTTTGGCTTGGGACAAATTCTATAAATGGTTAGAAAAGAGGAAATTATAACCCACAGTAGATGAGGAATGGTATTTAAAGAGAAATTTATATTATATAAGATAAGTGTGGTCGGATAGACCTAAGTGATGTACTAAGAAATATAAGCTGTTCTGTCTTCTCTGGAATATAATTTAGAGTTATAGTACTGAATACTTGTTTATTAAGGTACTATATGGAAGTACATATGTTTATTGTTGTACTGTGTTTTGTGTGTCACTTTATGTTGTGTTGTTTTTTCTTTTTAACTGAAATGTAAATAAAGATTATTTAAAAAAAAAATAAGTCAGCAATGTGAAATCTTTATTTTTTATTCTTTTTTGTTTACATAGGATTTGATCAAAACTTCTTCAGGCATTTAATTCCTATTTCCATGGCTGGAACAGATTTTTTTTCCCCCTTTTACTTCTTCTTTAAATACCCTTTCCTTCAAAAGCAACTTTTCTATTATGGCGATTCTTCATTTATTTTTTCCCCTCTGAATGAAAAGTATGTTTGTTTTTGATTTAATCCAAGACTTTTCATCAAAAATCCAATATCCTTTTATTGTATACCAAATGTGGGAAAGTTGCGGCTCTCCAGATTTTGCTGAACTTCATCTGGCTTCCCCAATTCATAAGAGAAGCAACAGTTTACAGATATCCTAAATCTCTCTCTTTCTCTCTTCACACACACACACACAGCACACAACATATATTATCTTTAATTACAATGTATGTTTAACAAAAATAACACATCACCTGTAGGAGACAAATATTTGTCTCACTGAAATATGTCTCACTGTTATATTTCATTCATTTCTGCATCTGGAATACTCGAGGATGTAGCTAAAGATTTAAGGCACCTTTTCTTATTCAAGCTTGATAGAAAAACAGCTTTAAAAAGTTTCCAAGGATAACCTGAAGGATAGGAAGCTAATGAAAGGATAAGAGGCAAATTAAAAAAAATAATAAATAAACATGACAAGGGGAAACAGTGTGATTTTTGAATACTTAATGTTGCCATTATTATTTTGCTATTCTTCCATCAATATTTTAAGAGAAAAGAGAAAGAAAAATTACAGCACAGGGTTACACATGGAGCCAGAAAAACTAAAGGTCAAGCTATTCAGCCAAATTGTTTTATGGGCAATAACAGCTAAAAGGTCTATGGACAGGCCAAAGGGACAGTCAAGTGATCCTGAATGTGGGACCATTCTATGGACAGGCCAAAGGGACCAGTCCGTTTTCATGATCTTTGTGAATTGAGATAGGCAATAATTGCATTATTACATTGATGTATCACTCCCCCTCTCCAAAGCACCCACTTTTTATTTTCACAAAAATGTTACCAGAAAGTGGTGTGTGTGTGTCTGTGTTCCCAAATCACTCAGAAAACTTTATGGCTATAGAAGGTTTATATGCCTTCCCTGATCTTAGTCTAATGGTCCACCAACTGGTTGTCCCTCATGAGGAGTATCATCTTAGACTAAGTAGACTAATCTACTTAGTCCATATAACAGGTTGGGCAACAGAGACAAACTCCCCAAATCCTTGTCCTAAAACTCTGAATTTCTGAGCCTCTTTATTCTCAGTCAAACAGAAATGAATATAATATCTACCATATGAGTTATCACAAATTAATGTATGGATGTTTGTCTTGCTAACTAGTAATTTCATAGCTAAAATGTACTCTTTACTATATGACAATAAGAGGGCAATATGGGGAAACCCCTAATTCTGTGTCTTCTTCTGGTTTTCTCTGACAGGGTCAACCATGAGGTTTATCCCTGCTAAGCAAGAACTATCAGATCTGCTTCTTATAGTCTGAAGAAAAAGAAATGTACCCTTTTAAATGTAGGTTTGCAAACTGTCTGTTAGAAGGTGCCTTGAGCTGAATCAAAGCTTTGGTCCACCAAGCTCAATATTTTCCAAGCAGATTTGTAAGATCTGTCCAGGATTTCAGACAGGAGTTCTCGCTAAAACTGAACATCAGAATTGCTTCACACAATGTAGAGCTATGGCTGAGCTACAGTCCTTCCCCATTTTAATGTCGATAACTCCTTGCTTTCTCCAGTGAGCAATATCTGTTCTCTTATTCTCTTGAGCATCTGGAGAAAATTAATGGCCTATGGGTGGTCATCAGTTCCTTTGCCAAAAATCTGTTGAATGAAAGTAATGGATGACGTTTCATCCATATCTCTTATCCACTACCCAAATGGCAATTAAGCCCATTTCCTCACTGGAAGCTGTAATTCTTTATTCATTTGGCACTAAAATGATTAGCTCTTTTAAAGAATTGCAAGATGGTTTAATCAATACAAATGCTGTTCATATCATTCCAATAATGATCCATTATCTGTTCTAACCAGATTCTGGAGTGCCCTCAGAGTATGAAGGCATTTTAGGAAAAAAAAAATAAGCATAATATCTTCCATAATGTGCTCGCCCTCCCTCCCTCCCTCCGTCCCTCCCTGCCTGCCTCTCTTTCCTTACATTATCTTGCCATTCTGCAAAATGACAGGAGGAAGAGCGCAATACTGTTTATGGAGAGGCTTATGTGGGGAAAAAATCGCACCATAATACTTGTTCAAAATACAGCTAAATTGTATATTGTAAAAGAATATGTAAAAGAATATTAAGAAAAAGAAGCAGTGACTGGAAATTTCATTTTTTAAAAGAATCCTCTAATGCTCACAGCAAAAATGGAAGGTAAAATGAAGACCCAGGTTGTTGGGATAAATAGGCTGACTCTGTAAATTGCTTAGAGAGGGCTGTGAAGCACTATGAAGTAGTATATAAGTCTAGGTGCTCTTGCTATTTCCATAGCCTGCAGAATGTCAGTATTATTGTATACTAAGTTGAAAAATCTGCATTGGAAAAGTTCAGAGATGTGAACATTGATAGATAATTGTGTTCCAATTTGCACAGCTGCTTGCATTAATGTGAGAGCCAAACAAATAGCTTCCCCTTTTTAGCCACAAATATTATTCTTGAAATGTGTATCAAGGAACCATTCTAGTCATGGAGACACAGAGAAAATTGTCGGGTGATGGATCTACAAATCATGTTGTTACTTGATGAACTTGGAATAACTTTGACTGCTATTTAAAGTAACTTAGGAATACAAAAGCAGACTTTGTTTTGTCTTCTTCCCACCCATAACAATATTGCAGAATAAAGGAACTGCCAATCAGAAAAAAAAAAAAGCCAAACCAGGTTTTTTTTTTCCTCCTCAATTTAACTTTCTTTTCCTTTTTCAAAATTACATCAGATAACAATCTACTTTCCATTAAATCCTCACCAGCAAGCTTTATATCTAGGGTGTTATTAAAAGGCACTCTGAATTTTATGCTTCACACTCAAATAGTCAAAAGTCTGAATAATGCAATACTGTTGGGGGTGGGGAGGAAAAAACTGCATAAAGAATAAACATTAATTCCAGATTATAATCAGCGGGCTCTGGGCAAACTATTTTGCAACTCAAGAGAAAGAAAGAATGAAAAAAAACATTTGTTCTCTAGTTTAGGAAAATGAGAAAGTTTTCTAAGGCTTTTACTGTTTGTTCAAAACTTGTATTATAGAAGCAATATAGAATTTAAAAAAAAAAACTTTCAAAAACAGTGGATTTTCTTCTCCTAATGGATCTCCTTCAGTTCTTCATTATGAAGATGGTGCAGCTATCTTTTCCACAACGCAGGGGGGCCAGAAACAGCATTCAAAGACTTCACATCTTGTTGTGGAGAAGGAAGAGTCATCATGATCTACTCTTAAGATCACAGTAGCAGTTTTCCCCCAAAAGGCTAGTCAGTCACACGGACCCTGGAAAATAAATAACATCACTACAGAACAAACCAAGCCTTGTAAGTAATTGGGAATTATTATTGTTGACTAGGACAACCAGTTAAAAGCTGCCATCGATCAGGTTTATAGGTCCTTTTGTGGCATCTCCCATTTTGCAGATAGCAAAAGCAGCCATGATGTAGTCGTGGCCATCTGTAAAGCACAAATAATTAGCCTTCTGCTTTATGATTCCCAGATCAAAATTTTAACTATGTTGCTTATTTTCTCTCTTTTTTGGGGGGGGCGGGGGGGGCTCCACGGTTCTTCTGAAAAACTTCCAGTCACCTTGGGAGGAAAAACAGCATTGAATTAGGTGGCTTTTCAGTCCAAAGTTTGGCTTTATTAGGGCCCAAGGTAGCAATTGTGGAATTGAAATGTGCATATGTCCTGAAGGCCTATCTTCATATGGAGTGGAATATCCCTCTATTTTTTTTGGGGGGGGGGAGGGAGTATTCTGGCTGGAAGACCATTCATTTCATCTAAGTGAACATCTCACATGTGCTGCACTGGTGAGCTTTCTCCCTGGTGAGATTTAATAATTTGCCATCTAGACTTCAAAGAAGGGAGATATAAGAACATCTGAACAAAAGATCAATTATACCTCTGCCAGTTAGGGGATATTGAATCTATCACTCATGTTTGATTGTGCTGCCCATTTTATACATCCTGATGCTCAGATTGCTACTAAATTGTTCTGGCTGTGTAGATGAGGAGAAAACAGGCTTCCTTTTAGCTAAAGAATCTACCAAAAGTTCTAATAAGGTAGCCAACTTTTATGCAATTATTATTGTTAATGTTCAGATATTATAATAAAAGGATATTGATTAATGACATATCTATTCTTTCCACACCACTGATAGGATTAATTAGCCTTTTCATCTTTCATGTTTCCTTTTATTGTTTTCAATCCTTGCATGGTTTCATTGGTGTCCTTTCTCAATGACAGATTTTTGACTTTTATCTAAAACATCTGTCCAGCCAATTTGGTGTAGTAGTTAGGGCTAGAAACTGGGAGACGGAAATTCTAGTCCTGCCTTAGATACAAAGCCACTTGGGGCCAATCTGTCAGTCCTAGGAAGGAAGAAAGGACAAACCACTTCTGAAAAACGTTGTCAACAAAAGTACAAAGGATTAGTCCAGACAGTTGCCAGGAGTAACACTAACTTGAAAACACAAAACTCTCTTCTTTTTTCTTTCCAGAACAATGAAAAATATTTCTTGGAAAACTCATCAAATAGGAATAATCATTTTTTGGGACACAATTATTGTGTCTTTACCTTGATCCCCATGGCAGCCAGATTTTAATCATAAGTACATGAAATGAAGGAGAGCAGAAATAATTAAGAAATAATCCAGGCTAAACCTGAATTGCTAAGCACATTATATGTATGTATGAATTTATGATGGGCCCTACATCTGCATATCTTCAGTAAAGTGGCTAAGGCCTAGTTTCTTCCATCCCCTGCATTTGGATCCAAGTGAATGGGGTCCCCTTTTGGTTTTTGATAATAATTTGATATATGGGGTATGTTTTAATAACACAGGGTTATGGTTTTGCCCAGATCTATTTCTGTTTTAATTACCCAGAATCAAATTGACTGAGCTGAACAACCTTATAAATATGCAAAATAAATAATAAATACCTGCATTTTATTTTGAAACATTAGTTTGAAATACAAGTATAATGTAAACATCTTACAGTTAATCTTATGGTACGTATTTTTTAAAAAAATGCAACAGTGAATTAGTGAATTTTTATATTTAATGGGAGTTGAATTATATTGTTTACAAGGCACCTAGAAACACTTTGGTACCATAACTTTTTTTTTCTAAAATATTCAAAGGTGATATGAAGGACTGCATGAAATTCATATTTTGAAAAAAAAAGTGCAAAAAACTTAATTACCATTGAATTTTAAATATTCATGTGACTGAAGGGAAAATGGTCAGGAACAACAGTCATTTTACTTAACTATTTATTATAATTTTGAATATAGTTGTCCTGACTCTGCCTGTTATTTTATGAGTTGGAGGTGGAAACTACACTGCTCAAAAAAATAAAGGGAACACAAGCAGAAGACATCCGAGATCTGAATGAATGAAATAACCTTATTAAATACTTTGTTTGTTACATACAGTAGTTTTGTGTTCCCTTTAGTTGTTTGAGAAGTGTAAAAACTACTGTATGTAAAGAACAAAGTATTTAATAAGGTTATTTCATTCATTCAGATCTTGGATGTCTTCTGCTTGTGTTCCCTTTATTTTTTTGAGCAGTATAGTATAACTTTTGGAATTTGAGCTTAATAAATCTTTTAAGCTAACAAAATCTTAAAGCTCAGTGGAAGAAATACCAACAATGGCAATTAATTCCTATGGCAATTAATGAGTTTCACTGTTAGAATTATGGATTGGACTGAAGCAGAACTAAAATCTCTAGATAGGAAGACCAGAAAAAATAATGATAATGAATCATGCCTTCATCCACATAGCAATGTTGATACAGTATACTCTAATTACTAAGGAAAATAGATGGGCATGGAATGTTGCAAGAAGGAAAAAGGACATGACTATATGAATATGTGAAGGACAGTATATGCTAGTATACCATGGAGGCTTACTGAGAAACCATATTGGCCAACTTGAAAGATCAAATGAAGAACAGAAAAGAGACATGGAAAGGGAACATAATACATGGCCACTGTGTTAAAAAAAAAAAAAAAACTAGCAGGAAAGCAAATAATAATATATGACGGTGGCTAAGATCAGAAAAAAATTGAAGAAAAAGACACAGGAGCTAATTTTGGCTGCACAAGACCAAGCCTTGGTCAAGGACAGAATTGAGAAGACAGAAACAGACAGCAAGTGATATCTTTGTAAAGATGTTGAAAAAAAGGGGCGCACCTAATCAGCTGCTGCAAGAAGATTGTGCAAACTATCTACAAACAATGCTATGACCAAGTAGCAACAATGCTTTGGGACATCCGCAAGAAATACCTGCAAGCAAGAACTGGTGGGACCACAAAATAGTCAAAAGTAATAACAAATGAAAAAGCTAAAGTGCTCTGGGACTTTAGAATTCAAAAAGTCAATCACCTACAACATAACAGACTTAACAATTGTTGAAAAGAAAAAAAAAGTTGATAGTAGATGTTGCTGCAGAACCAAAAAACAGCAGAACAGAAGAGAAAAAACTGGAGAAAATCACAAAATGCAAAGACTTGCAAACAGAAATAGAACTACTTGGCAAAAGAAAGCAAAGATACTACCAATAATAATTAGGCACTTTGACTGCAATCCCAAAATATGTGGAGCACTACTTGAATACCATTGGCATTGTCAAAATCACTGTCAGTCAATTGCAAAGGCAACTTTACTTGGAACAGCTTACATTCTCTGATAATATCTTTAATACCATCAATTATCATCTGCCTATCACAGTTCTCTGGTAAGGACTTAATAGATGGATAAAAATGCCAAATCCAGTCTAAACACCTGATTGACTGTATGAACATCAATAACAATAATACCACCTTTGTTCTCCTTGGAGACTGAGCATTGAAAACTAAAAGGATTATTTCTACCAGTTTATTTTTCTTTTTGAATTGCAATACATCCTTTCTCTTAATTATTTCTGACATTTATTTAAGTGTTTTCAAGACATTTTACAGAATGTTTTCCCTTTCCAATTTCTTTTTATTTAGCTAGTTACTTCTATGTCCTTTAGAGCTTAAGTCATTAATATTTGTTTATTCTGAAAGTGTATTGCTTTTCCTTCTACTGTCTCTCTCGTATTTAACAAGTTTTGTCTCTGGTGGCAGAATATCTGAAAATTTCATGCCAAAAATAGAAGAGAGAAGCAACAGACAAAAGAGAGCTTCAAGTCTCCCAATAAAAGAATCCATAATAATAATAATAACAACAATTAATTAATACCCCAAATTGCTCATTAATTATCTAGACATAGCTCTCTCAAGATCTGTTTTTACCAGGCAGTTACTTTGGTGATAATGCTTGCCTATGTAACTATCTCAAATAGTTTCCATCAAATTAATTAATATAAATGAATGATTACTAGGGTGATTTGCCTAATCTTCCCAGGCATTCATGAAAAAGCAGATCACAAAGGATGGAAGGCACCGCCAATTTTGATTTTGTAATAGCCACAACAAAAATGTGCATCGTAAACCTAAGGAGAACCCAGAAAACTTACAGATTTAACTGTGTGCAGGTTCCCAAGGGGATACTTTTGTAACCTAGATGTTGGATTGTGAAGTTCTTCAAGAACTTCTAACTAACTACATCTCTGGATCTGACCCTGGTTTCTATTTACACAGGACCTCTGTAAATCCATGAGTCAGTTTTGCAATATTCCATAAAAGGGCAATAATTCAAAATGTAAGGCAATCCCAATTTAAGGCATTGAAGCACATTATTACTTATCATTTGTTTTGGAATCAGAGTACCAATGAAAGGGAAGGAAGAATTCTGGAGAAGAGCTCTTCCTTGCCAGCTTGCCTCTTTGATGAACAAATCCCTCTGCACATTTTTATAGTTGTCTCAAGGTCAAGAGGACAGAGAGGTTCTCAAAGTGACAATTCTCTGGAGGAGGGGGAGCCATTTATTTTAATCAGGCCTAATCAGGAAATTCAGGACAAGCTAAACCAATTCCACTTTACAATGTCCTTTTTGAAGTGGTTCATCAGGAGAAGTAATTTAATTTTGAAGGATCAGGAGCTGGGCTACATAACAGTAAGTATATCCTGAAGTATTTATTGAACTCAAGTTATTTAACTAAGCCACAATGTGTTGTTTATTTTCTTTCTCACTAACCTGCAAATCACATAACATTTAAAAGTTCTATAATTTTATATCAGAGTTTTACTTTTAAACAAGATTTGCATGCGGTATACAGTATTCTGCCTCATGAACACATGCACACATGTTCATGCACTCAGAAGTATACGCTGAGGGGAAGCAAAGAAACAGGATGCTAAAAGCTTATCCAGTGGTCTAGTTTTTCTCATTTCACATAGTTGATTATTCATAATTTATTATATTACTCTTTCACTCTGTGAGCCCTGCAGGCAAACAATGCATACACTTTTGGAGTTCCAGAATTTGTTTTATATTCAGAAAGTCCTATTTCAGACTCAGTAACTTCTAATAGGGGAAGGAAAAACCCACTGGAATACGACAGATGCTAAATATTGAGCTAAATGATCCAGGGGTCTAGTGTAGTATACTGTATTCTTCTTTCCCACTGTGTTTCTCAGCACTGCATTGCCTTCATGACTGCATAGACTAGCATCAAGGAGTTGTTTTACTTGTTTGCTCTGCAACACAGAAAGCTTTCATGTTTCATTGTTCTCATCAGTTGAACTTTGTAGGAACCTTACCAGCACCATATTTGCCACTTTGATGTTGGCAGAACTGAAATATTTTCATTTCAAGAATGGATCTGTAGAGATTTTAAGAAGAAAATGGATGTTTTAGGCCTCAGCATTCCTATTTCCTCCCTTAAATTATATTCTAAACATTGGGGGTGGGGGGAGGAATCCATGCTGAAATTTCTGATCCCATCCACTCCAGAGTCATCACAGCCGTACAAGTCATGTTCTCTCACAGGCCAGCATAACAACAGCAACAATTGTCATTAAAAGATTTCCCATGCTTGTTATAGGAGTTGGATAGAATAATAATGGCAGAAACAGTTAAGCATTTACCTCTTATATCCCCTAAAGCTAACCAGTACTTTAAATTGCTAGCAGAAAATGAATTACGCAACAGATGTAGATGGCACAAAATCAGACTGCATTTCATATTCCCTAAAATGTTTTAAAATAATCTATCTTGCTACTGTATCACCACTTACCCCTCTCAGTTTAAGAGAAAGATGACACAAAGGAGAATTGCACTCCATCTTAGAAGATACAGGACAGCAGGGGCAGAAGGTCAGGAGGTAGACATGTACTAGGATGAAGCCTAGTGCATAAAGGAACCACTCTAGCACCTGAAGTTCCCGTTCATTACCCCATTACTTGAAATGTGCCAGAGAAAGATAACCCTTGGCCCCCTGCCTTGTTTTGCTTATTTCTCCATAATAACACTTCATCACCCCCTTCTGTCTAGGAGTCTGTCTTCTGCCTAAATGCTACCGGTAGTAGTCATACTGTTTCTTAGCTTTGGTTGGTGTTACTGATTTTACTAAACTTGTGGTGCTTCATCCAGCTTTAGTGATGTTCCATGGTTTACAGTTAGAATAACCACGCTAGCCTCCTCAGGCAATGCAAGTGATCATGTGAACATGGAAGATACCAATATGAGTAAGAAGGTCCTGCTTCCAATTTTGTCACAATTGGTCACAAAAACTGTCCATATATCCATCATTGTCAACTTCCCTTAGGATCCCTGCCAACTTCCTTCTAGAAAGTTTGTGTAGGAATTTCTATTCACGCTGGCTTCCATTCAGTTGGATTCCAGCATCTAATAAAGCAGCTGACTTGCTTATATGAAGATTTATTTTCTGGTTACATCCAAGTGAGCTCAGGTGAAAGGCCATTACCCATTTCCCTGCTCAATATGAAAAACTGAAAATATTAGCAAGAGCAGAAGGGAGGCAAGCATTCATGAGACTACCATCTTAATGTGTCCTTTCCTGTAAAACCTGGCCCGGATTAAATTTACTTCTCAGGTGCCTTAGCTACAAAAAAATAATATATGTTAGCCCGCCCTTCCTTCCTTCCTTCCTTCCTTCCTTCCTTCCTTCCTTCCTTCCTTCCTTCTTCTCATTTTCCTCCACTTAATAAAATTGCTGGAAAGTGGTACTTTAGAAAGTTGTTTGGCACTAAATGTAGCTGAGAAACCATAAATATGTGGGCTCCTAATGGTTCTGGGTGAGGGAAATATGCTCTGCAAACATATTTAGTAATACTATTGGGATCAGAAAAGCAGTCAGGTACAAACTGTTATCCTTTTAAAAATAGATTTAATGAGAATGTTCCTAAAATACAGTGCAGCACCGGGTCCTGTTTTATTCTCTGCTCTTACAGATGTTCTTGTTGAAGCAAACATGCTATAACTATAGAAAAAGAAAATGATGACCTCAGTTTCTAGAACAGAAAAGAAAATAGAACAAGTAGTTAGGAGCTCTAAAACATTACTCAGCAGTTCCACAGATGACTTGTGTTGCTGTGCAACCAGGGCAGTGTGTACTCTTTCTACTGTATAGCTTGCTGTTTTTACATAAAGACATTTTTCCCAGTTATATAGCAACAACAACAACAACAAAAACCCACAAGCTGCTTTGATAAGGTATCAAACTAAAATATGACATGAAATACTTATACATTTATTACAGGGGTGAAATCAGCGGTGAAATCCAGCCGGATCTATTCAGCTCGTGCAAACCGGTAGTGTCGGTGATGGGTGGGCAAAGCACATTATGTCCTGTTTTTGACCCGCTGTGCAGCGCAGAAGGCCCTGCGCATGCGCAGAAGTGGCACGCATGCTCATATTCCTGAACCAGTAGCGAAGATAAGTGCATTTCACAGCTGGGTGAAATCCACTTACCTTCACTACCGGTTCGCAAATGTGAGTACGCGCACCTCCTCCACACATGCGCGGAGCCTTCTGCGCATGTGCAGAGGGTCAAAAACAGATGTGATGATGTCTCGCCGGGTAGGCAGAGCTTCCCGTCGCCAGCGCTACCAGTTCACCAGAGCCGGATAGAACCGGCTGCATTTCACCACTGATTATCACAAATAGGCCTTTTTTTTTCTCCCAATAGGGTCAGTGACATTTGGTAGAGAGTGGACTAATCAAAACTCACTAGCATATTTTACTCAGATGAAGCAAGGGGCTTAAATTGCTGTTAAATTGCTGTAAGTGCAGATGACAAACCAGATATATCTATGGTATTTGAAATAGTTAAGGTACAGTATTATGCTTGGCTAGATGGTAACAGCTGGGTGAATGTGAATGATTCTAAGAAAGTTAATCAGGGTTGATAAAGTAGGCATGTATCATGTATGGCTACATTTCAGCTGCTTTTGTGCTATTGGAATCAACCAAACGTAAGCAGTTTTCAAAGGGAAAAAGTATAATCAAATCATCAAATATAATCAACACTGAAATATCTCATATTTAAGCAATAACAAATCACAATAATCACAGACATAATAGTACCACCCTTCATCCTTCTGCTCATGGCTCACTCCTAAATACTCTTTCACAAATCTTGCAGCTCGTGAAAAAAAATCTCAAAGGTTGTTTTATCAGGTGCAAAAATTCTCTCCCCCTCTTCTACCCTCTGGTGATACCAGTGGTTATTAGCACATTGGGTGCCATATCCAGAAAAAAATCTTGGATGGAACTTAGAAAATTTGTGCATTGACAACAGTTCCATCTGTCAATTGCAAAAGGCCACACTGTTTGGATCTGCACATAAAGTATACTACACCAATACATTACGACATCCTAGGTTCTTGAAAGCCAACACATATTAATAACTTGCAGCTGTGATTTCACATTGTTATATATATATAATAATAATAATGAAACATTTTTCTTAATATTCATTTTTTTATCAGCTGTAAAACACAGCCACGAAGCCCAATTTGGTTATCTCCAATTATTCTAACTGAAAGTCTAGATATACCGTAGCCTCCTTGTGACATCCAGTACCAATCATATTACCAAACCAGCTTTTCCTCTAAAACTATTAAGCCTCTCTCATAAATCTGCACTTGAAAAATCTATATGAAACCAAGAAGGATCAACAACCATTTGCAAACTAAAACTAGAAAAGGAAATGTATGTAGGGAGAGACAAATGTATGTAGGCAAACAGAGGGTAGGGCATGACTCAATTTAAAACCCTACTCAGCTATGGGGCACTTTGTAGAATATAGAGCAATCTTTTTTTCTTCTCTATTGTCCTGGAAAGAGGACTATAGGATTGCATTTAATTCACACGACAGCAGATTCCAGATTCAATGTACAGTATTCTAGGTGAAAATGGGAATTTTACCACTGGAAGCTCTAGAGAGCTACTATCTACAGGCGATAACACAGGCCATTTTTCCTGTGCTTAACAGTTCTATTAATAGAGCTATTTCTTGAAAAGCAACTTTCCCATGTGCACAAGTTTGTGTATGCTTGCGTGCACACACACACACCCCTCACTTTTGATATATTTTAATGCACATTTTTCTGTAATGGTCATGTCTATTGGAGAAGTTAATTGAAAAATTCAGAGATAGGTGAATTTCAAAAGATAGCTGAATGCTAGTTTGAATATTGGTTTCAGAGTGAAATTACATACATTTGCATTAAAATATCACCGCCCAATTCTCTTTTATTATGTTATATATGTGTGTGTGATTGTGATTGTGCACATGCACACACACAATAGATAGATAGATAGATAGATAGATAGATAGATAGATAGATAGATAGATAGATAGATGATAGATAGATAGATAAATGGAGAATCAGATTATACTGCAACTGTGCAGATACGTACTGAAAATGCTACAGCATACAAAATCTTAAAATCAGAAATGTCCAGTTTAAACAACCAAAACATCTTAAGCATAACAAACCTACTGTTTTTAAATAATGCAAAAGAAGTAGTTCTATTGACTATATATTGTAGGATGAGCACAAAGAAGTTTGTGAACATACGAAAATAAATCATCAAAACTACTTAGTTTCTGAGGCACAAGCTCATATTGTTATCACTGGATTCAAAGTATGTTCTCTTGTTAAACTCTTCTAGACAGCATTAATTCAAATTACAAAGCCAGCAGCCCCTGGTTTATGGAACTAGATCAAAGCCTGCAAGGCTGGAATAATTCTTGGATACTATAGGGAAAAATGTTTCTACATTAGATTGGTGATGAGATAAATGCAGGCAAACTCAAATAGATTGCAGAATAGCTTCACAGCCTAATGAGTAATGGACATGAGTAATAACTTGCCAGGAACCTAAGTTTTGCTAGGTTTCAGACAACAATGCTAGTTTCTTTCTTTCTCTGTCTCTTTTTTGGGAGGAAGAATTTGCATGAATTTAGGCTTTGCACAACTGGAAAATGTCACAGAGGTTATGATTCAGATATTCAAATATTCTTTCATGTGCATAATGGAAAAGAATACTGTAGAGCCCATCTCTTCCTCCTCCACAATATAACAAGATATATCTACAATGAGCATATGCCTATGTCAATATTAATTTTTCATAAAGTTGACTATTCAAAATCACATAGACTTTAACAGCAGTTCAGATGCTAAGGAAGATTAAACAAAACTGAACTATGTGGCTCAATGGATAGATTAAGTATTATAGTTAATACGTAGGTTTCCTACGTTTGTGTATCATTAATTGATTAATTCGTTCGTTTGTTCGTTTGTTCGTTCATACAATTTATGTAGCTGTGCATCTCTCAAAAGTGATTCTCTGTGGTATACAAGTGCTTAAAACACTTCAACAATGACCATACCTTATTTATAAATGTGTAGAGTATGCAATATGACTTTAACAAAGAAAGGGAAAATGCATTACCAAGGCAACAAACATATAAATGAGGCTTAATTTCACATAAAGGGAGAAATCTGAAAAAATATATCAGACAACACCCCCCCTGCCCCCCAATTCTCAGGAAGATAAACCAGGAGGTTTTAAGACTTGCAAGTTTATATTAAGTTTTGGGAATTTGCTGTGCTGTCATGAGCAAGAGCAGAACAAGAGTTTAGATAATTTTGGCCTACTTTATTGCAAAAATTTGGTCTGGTCTACCTTGTAGGACACTATATATCTCCCAGAGATCCAGGGGAACAGCTAAATCTTTAATGTCTAACAGGCTAACAGCATTAGGACCATCCAACTTTTTGTAGGGATACTGTTATATGGAATATATTTATGGACGCCTAGATAATATACACACTTTCTTTTATATGAACTCTCAGACTAATTTCAGGTGCTGCTGTTATTTTACCATGGCTTAATGTTGGCGGTTTCAATATATCTGCCTGTGGTTTTTACATTTTGCTTGACCATCAGGTATCAGAATGTAACTGGTTTCATCCTTATTGCAAGACACTCTGTGTCCTTTGTCCATGTTTCTCCCTACCTTCCAACCTAGGCCGCTATAGTTGATAGAGGTAAGGGCATTACATGAAGCCCAATGGCCTATTTTCAGCCTTCAACCAGACTAGGAAGTTAGACTTATGATTGCTAATGCTACATTTACTATATGATTTTAGTAATGGAATCTGCCTGATTCTGCATTTCCCCTTTTCCTTTTTCATTATGAGAACTGGGGAAGGTCATGTCCAAGATGCTTTCTCAAATCACATTTCTGCCTCAGACTCAGATTTCATTTATGTGACTATTTCCTTGGCTGTAGCTGCTCCTTCTGTTTCTCACATTTATTCCTTCTGCCCATTACATCTATGTGAGTAATTCCTGGTAGCAGTGTTTAAACAACACTAGATCCCTGCTAATTGTAATGGCTAGGCATGCCTTCTCAGGAGCTGTTAGTCAGTGGTGGAATTCAATTTTTTTTACTACCAGTTCTGTGGGCATGGCTTGGTGGATGTGGTGTGGCTTGGTGGGCGTGGCAGGGGAAGGATACTGCAAAATCCCCATTCCCACCCCACTCCTGGAGGAAAGGCTATTGAAAAATCTTCATTCCCACCCAACTCTGGGACCAGCCAGAGGTGGTATTTGCCGGTTCTCCAAACTACTCAAAATTTCCACTACTGGTTCTCCAGAACCTGTCAGAACCTGCTGAATAGCACCCCTGCTGTTAGCCCATGGCAGACAGATGGCTACCCAGCCTTCGATTGACGAACTCCAGCAAAAGGAAACATATCATTTCTGTTCTGATGGTTGATGGAACGATCAGAAAATTCCTCTTAATATCTTACCTAATTTCCCCCTGTAATTCAACCCATTGGTTTTGTTTGGCTTTCCTCTTCCATCCCCTGAAGATTCAGGAAAGGCAGAAGTAAGAGGGGAGATGTTTCTTTAACTCAGCTGTGTGCAACCTTAGCAATTTTAAGATTTGTGAACTTGGCTGGCTGGGGAATTCTGGGAGTTGAAGTCCACAGATCTTAAAGTTACCAAGGTGGACAGCCCTGCTTTCATTCTTGTCTCCATAATGCCCTGATTGGGAGGTGGGGCTCCTAAGTATATTAAGGCCAGAATTGGGCTCAGCCACGTTGTTTTCTGATTTTGTAGGAAATAGTTCAGTTTACCAGATCAAATCCAGAGAAAACTGAGATGGGTTGCAGGTTGGAAAATTGTAAATTTATCACTTCTGAGAGAAACAAGCAGTTCTTCTCAGAATTAGTATTTTTTATTATTATTTTAGTTTATTTTCTTGTGCTACACTTTGCTTCACTTTGCTTGCCATGTGGCAACTGCTAAAGCTAGTGACTTTGTTTGCTTTTGTATGTGATCTTTCTCCCTTTATTCCCCCTTCTCCCTGGCTGTTTTTAAACTCTAAGAAGAATATCTTTTAAAAAATCAAAGTACTATCCTACAGCATTTGTCAACCCACTTGTGAGTTCCCCAAAATAATACATTACAGAAAAGCTTCCTAACATCCTCAGCCATCTATGCAGTTACAGACAAACTAGTTATTTAAACAGTTAAACATAGGGTAATGGAGTGAAACAACAACAAAAATCCTCCACCATCTTTTCAATTGCTACTTCTAGGACTCATTGCAGCAGTTATCTATATTATTGAAACACTATGGTTACTGGTGAGATATGCGCTGAAATTTTAAGAAGCATTTTACTGGAAGTCTGTTGAAGACTGTTCTGAATGCATCATTGGTTATACGGCTGGGGTGGTTTTCAATGAGAATGTAAATCTTGACTTCAGACAATCGACTGATTTTATTTGGTTTCATTTTTTCCAAATGGGAAATTCAGCACCAACAACTGTTTCTTGGCACTCATAGTTCTTTTAGGATTGCTAAATCTCTGAATCAATTTCCTTTTTTCAGAATCCTCTTTTGCAGTGAGATTCTTAAGGAATTGTACAATCTGTACCTATGATGTTACAGAGGAGGTGATATATTTTAGACTGTAATGTCTATTACTTTACCAATTTAAAAAACAGTCTTCCTCCCTGCCCAATTTTCTTAATTCAACCTAAGACATATAATTTAACTTTGGCTCAAAAATGCCTTGCTAACCATTGTTTAAGGCCATATCCTCATGACACATCCTCTCATTCCCATGACTGAAGCCCCTTAATTCCTTTAATTCCCTCATTCCCATGACTGAAGCCCCTTAATTCCTTTACACACACACGTTTTGGCCAAATTGATCGATTTTATTGCTTTTCCAACTTTTTGCATACAGCAGTCTTGCTCCCTTATTCCCATGAAGATGAAGAGAGGATAGGTCATGTATGAGACCATTCTCAAATTATATTTCTGCCTCAGACTTGAATTTCATGTACCTGACTATTGCCTCGGTTGTGGCAAACCTTCTGTTCCTCAAGATTTATTTATTTATTTATTTATTGGTTTGATTTATATGCTGCCCTTTTCCGGAGACTCAGGGCAGCTTACAATGCGTTAAGCAATAGCCTTCATACTTTTGTATATACCTGCTTAGTAGGGCTTTTGCCCCCGCCCCCAAGCAGTGTTCTTTTTTATACAAAGTCAGCTTATTGCCCCCACAAACCGGGTCCTCATTTTACCTACCTTGAAAGGATGGAAGGCTGAGTCAACCTTGAGCCTGGTGAGATTTGAACTTGCAGTAATTGCAGGCAGCTGGTGTTACTTAACAGTGCTTTAATCTGCTGTGCCACCAAGGCTCATTATACTACTAAAATTATACTAACTGTCCTGTTCTGACCTAGGCTCCCTTAAAAAGCAGGAAGCAGAGTTTTAGTCCCGACAAAACCTTTTTTATTTACACAACTGTGAATTACTGTCATTCAGCAAGGCTTGTTCAAACCGTTTTTCAAAGGAATATTTATCAACACACCTTATTTCACTTGGCAAGCTGCCACATAACATGTTTCCAAATGCAAAGTACAGTAAGGCAAAACTTGGCACAGAGTCATGAACAGAACTTTCCACTCTTGAAATGACCAACCGAATGAACAAATTGTTTCCTGCAAAAGCCCCCTCTCCGTTTGCTCCTCTTTTGTTTCCTATGGGAGGGGCCAATCATCTCCAAGGTGTGTCTTTACTCCCAAATCGACCCTGCTTTCTGAGTTGTTCTTGTCTTCTGGCAGCTCTGCGCATGCACACACTGGGAACAGGCTCCAGCTGTTCCTCTGCCTCACTGTTATCTATCTCCTGCTCTGCCTCTGACATAGAGCCCTCGTCCGAGCTTTCCCCAGCCCCCAGGACTGGCCCATGTTCCTCCCCAACCTCCTCACTGTCTGACTCTGCTGCCAGCTCTGCTGGCTGCCGGGGGCCCACAACATGTCCATTATAGCTAGATCTAAACAGGACAGGCTGGTATAAGTGGGTAAAGTGGGTATACTTACTTACCTTGCTGTATATGTGCTGTATAATGCTTTGCAATGACCATAGTGATGAAGAGGTGAGGGTGAGAGTAGCTCATATTTGGCTGCTTTCAGCAGGTTGGATAATGAGAGTAGCACAAGTTCCTTGTATCATCCTACTGAGCAATCTATCAATTTTTTCCACACCAGTTATCAACTCTTCAGTCTCTGCAGAGTGACTTACCTTTCATCTTGTGCCCAGCACAAGGATCATCTGCAGTGCCTGATCTGCAGAGGTGGAATGATTGGATCTACTGTACACAGGAGCTTCTCTGCCTCTCTTATTCACTCCTATGGATCAGATACACAAGGAGAACTGTGTGGTGAGTAAGGGCTTCCAAGTGAATCCCCCTTGTGCATAATCTATAAGAGTGAGGTGACAAGTTGCCCAATAAAGCTCAGGGATGGCAGGCTCCTTTCCCCATCCCTGTGAGTCAGCACTATAAGACTTGGGTACCTCATTAAAACTTTTACAACTTTCCACTAACTTTCTTGCTTTGGGGCTCCTCTTTAGTCTTCCCTAAACCTTCATCTTCCAGATTTTTGGTGACTACATTTCCCCAAATTTCTAACTGGTATAGGAATTTTGGGTGAGAATCCTGGGAATTACAATTTCAAGAAATGTGATGAGCATCCAATAATGGAAGTCTGTCTGGAATATGTTAACAACAGATGCAACTTTGTCATCATGTCTAGCTTGTCTCTTAATCACCTATGAACATTTGGAACATTTTTACAATCTGAACATTATTAATTACATAATAATGTAATTAAATAAACCTAGCACTGTTCATAGTGACAAAGTATTTGTAAGGGCAAATTCCTATTATATTTACATGTATGTCTCTTTGTGTGTGGTGTTAATATGAGTTTTTATTGACACTGTTCGGCAGAGTTTGTGCCAAAATTTCTCCCATTTATTGTTTTGTTTGTTTTGTTTTTCCTACTTATTATTGCCACATATCAATTAAATATTAAGGAAAGGAAATCCTCCGATTGGCTTTTTTTCAGATGGGGAAATGTGGACCGATTTAATAGCTTCAGAGAAGGATGAGGTTGGCTAACAGAAGGCAAAACAGTAATCATTACATTAAAGTTAACAGAAGCAGAAGCAGAAGCAGAGGAAGAAGAGGAGGAGGAGGAGGAGGAGGAGGAGGAGGAGGAGGAGGAGGAGGAAGAAGAAGAAGAAGGAGAAGGAGAAGGAGAAGGAGAAGGAGAAGGAGAAGAAGGCAACCCACAAGAGATGTTTGAAAGCAATTCTTCATCAATGGGTGCTCCATCACTGTAGGTCTTCAAGAAAAGATTGGACAGCCATTTGTCTGGGATACAATAAGGTCTCTTACCTTGGGCAGGAAGTTGGACTAGAAGACCTTAAATATCCATCCCAGTCCTATGATTCTATTATTCTAACAAACCACCCTGTAAATAGCCGAAGATGCTAAGGAAAAGAAGACTTCTAAAAACCTGCTCAGCAGAGCAAAACATCTGTCCAAGGCAGCTGATGTTAGATGCCATGAAAAGACAGAAAATTGCTGCTTAACTTTATCACTACTATATTTTTACTACCTGCTTAAGGGCTTAAGAGCTATATACTAAATAGCTATTTCTGGATGATTTGCATCTTTGCTTGGGTTTGAAGGGTCAGAGAAGTCATGGATTCTGTGGCTATTGTGCCTCAGGTGAGCAATTTCTTGATTTAGATCTGGTGCAGAGACTAGTCTGGTAACATTATTCAGTTAACGTGCCAGCCAAGACAGTTTCCAAACATTCTCAACATTCAAATGAATGTTTATTCGCTATTTATTTGCAAAATGTAGACATCTCCCTGCAGGCTGATTTTGTTATTAAGATATGCTTTAGTTTGACGTGGGTGCTTAAGTTTTCAAAAGGTTGAGGCACAAAACCATACATCAGAGTCCTATTTCTGAGGAAAAGGCGATGAATGAACCCTTCAGGCTGATTGAAGAATCCATCTGGAAACTGCATGCTGCTGCCTATCCCCAAATAATTAATGTTTTTGAATAAAATATGTATCAGAATTTTAAAAGGTAAGATTACTTCGGAGTTCATTCTTCAGAAGTTCACCTTGTCTTGAGCAAGTCACCTTTTATGAGTCTATAAGCAACCCACTGTTACATCCTTTACATCTTGTAATTATTTATGTGATATCTTGTGGATGTTAAGGAATACAAAATGTAGTTTTGTCCCTGAGAAACAAGTTGTAGGAACATTCAGATAGGTATGGCTATAACCACTGCAAAATAATACCATAGTCCAGGGATCGGCAACCTTAAACACTCAAAGAGCCACAAAGGTCCTAACCAGAAGCCCCCCCATTCAATTCTGGAGCCTACCAGAAGTACAGTTCCCCCCCACCATAGAGTCTCCTCCTAGCGCGGCATCCTTTTTCCTCTACCTGTCCTAACCGAAAGCACTATCAATTGTGGAGCTGGCCAGTGGCAAGGAGCCGCAGCAGAGGGATGAAAGAGCCACATGCGGCTCCAGAGCTACAGGTTGCTGACCCCTGCCCTAGTCCCTAGAATGTAGAGCTTAACTTTGCTAGGACTCTGAATCTCTGCAGTGCTGGGTCTTAGTCATCCTATCAGAAAATACCTTCTTTAGTTATATGAATCTTGGTGCATGATATGATCCAATTAATGTCTGCAAAGAAGAAACACTTGATTGGGTTCTATCCTTTACCAAACTAAGTTCCCTCCAAACATGAGCTTTCATTCAGATCGGGGGGGGGAGTCCAGGTGAGATTGAAGGAGGGACAGAGAAACCATCACTCCTATCTCATAGCAGTGTAACGATTCTTGATATTATACACATTTTTTCTAATGCAAGCTAAAGGATGCTAATCACTGAGAGAGCCAATCACATTAGCATTACACAGAGGCACTGACTGATGCTGTAAGAATCTACCTTCTTGTCCTGTGAGATAACTGCCTATGCCCACGGTTGAGAAAACAGAAAAATTTTGAGAACAATTTTTATAGCATTAATTTATGTTATCAAAATTATGTTTGAGTTTATGGTCCACTGATAGCAAACTTCTTCTAATTTTTAAATAAAAGTTCAGGTACACTTTTGTAAAACTTCATCTTTTTTCATTGTTTTTTCCCTACTTTTTAATGATCAGATTTTTAAAACACTACTATCTCGTGATTTATAGAATCAGAAACATTAGCAATATAGCAATATAAAACAAAAGAATGTTATAATGTTATAAAATAATGCTAAATAATGTAAGAAATGCAATCATTAATTTAAATTAAAACGGTATTCCAACAATAGTTAACACTTTCATTGTGCCTTGTAAATTAATTAATTAATTGCTCTCTGAAATAGTTTCCTCTTATTAATTAACTTCCATGCACAGATACAACAAGAGCCAGAGACATGGAACATATGGGGCTAATGGGTGGCTTCTGCTCTTTGCGATTGTGGTGACATGCAAACAACAACACATATGTATACTTCCCTGTACACTTGTGAACCATATGGCAGTGTGACAGAATGCAATTAATGTTGCTAGTTTCTGGGGCAGATCCATTTAATTTGTATATATTTTAATCTTGTATTTTATATTTTATATTTTCATGTCATATATAATATCCCCTCGCTGTGGCGCAGTGGTTAAAGTGCAGTACTGCAGGCTACTTCTGCTGATCACCGGCTGCCAGCAGTTTGGCAGATCGAATCTCACCAGGTTCAAGGTTGACTCAGCCTTCCATCCTTCCAAGGTGGGTAAAATGAGGATCCAGATTGTTTGGGGCAATATGCTGACTCTGTAAACCGCTTAGAGAGGGCTGGAAAGCACTGTGAAGCGGTATATAAGTCTATGTGCTAATGCTATTTAAATATGATGCTTCTGACAGGAATAAACAAACTAACTTCTAGAAGACCAGTAGCATTGGGCCAAAAGAAACCTCTTATGGAAAACTTCCATAAAACAGAGATTGCAATGATTCATGACTGGACAGGAGATACCTTTAAACCTCAAAAGTCAGTGAAAGTTGCATGCTATATTCTAATGAATAAAGATATGGAAAACCCAAGGATGAGCCCTGGGAATAATTGTGCAACTATATGAATGAATGTGATCCAAAGGTGGAGATATTCTACTAAGTGAAAAAGTATGAGTAGGAAGGAGAGGAGAGAATACAAAGAAGGGACTGGGTTGTTCAGAGACTGAAGAATGAATAAACAGGACAATTGTTTTGTTACAATGAAAGAATGAATAAATGTGGCAAGGATATTAAAAAGGTTCTGAATGTGAGCCATAGCATTTTTGGGGGAGCGTCATGAATACTTCTTGGGAAAAGATGATTATGGAAAAAAAGGCAAAAAAGTGAAATAAATGAAAGTAGAACATCTGCAAGAAAAATGTAAGAATCCTATACAAATATATATTAAAAAAAACAATTAAAATTCCAAAAGAATAATGGAAAATGGATGTCAAAGAAAAGGATAAGGAAGCAGGTTACAACCAAATGAAAAGAATTAGATTATGGAGTGCTCCACAAATGTGAGGAGTTATACTAACAGGAAGGATTAAAAAGGGAAACATGATGGAATAATGCTAGTAGAAGAGACTACAATATAAACTGTGGATAGAATACAGTATTGCAGGCTACCTCTGCCCACTGCCAGCAGTTCGATCCTGACTGGCTCAAGGTTGACTCAGCCTTTCATCCTTCCAAGGTTGGTAAAATGAGGATCTAGATTGTTGGTGGCAATACACTAATGTTGTATAAAGAACTCAGAAAGTGCTGTAAAGCACTGTGGTATGTAAGTGCTAAGTGCTATTGCTATTGTTACAAATGAGAAAAGAAATCATATAACAGTTACCATTACCATTTAAGAATGGTCCTTAAAAAATCAGGATGAGAGAAAAAACTTTTATAATGTTTTCTATAGAGATGAAAAGATGATTGCAAAGAATATAGTTAAACAGCCCAATAGATTGTTAAGATTAAATGAGATCGAAAGGGAGAGTAATTTTGATAGAAATTTTAAAAAGTGGTTTGGAAATAGTTGAAAGGAGCCAGATACATAAAAATGTATGTGATGAAATGATTCAAGATAAAATTTAACTAAGAGAACTTTGGAAAGAGCATTTTAAGGGTTCGTAGCAGGATGGGAACAATAAATAGGGTTATACATAAAGCAGAACATACTGCATATTTTGTTTCATACATGGAACAAAATATTATGTCCCAAAAGTTATGCTGAGCTTCTTTAGACTGGCCAATTTTTCTCTTCTAAGTAGAAGTCCTGGATAGGAAGACCAGAAAAACAGTGACAATGAATCATGCCCTTCATCCACATAGCGATATTGACAGACTCTACTTACCAATGAAAATAAACAGGTGTAGAATGTTGCAAGTGGACCAATAGTTGAAGAAAAAAAAAAGGACATTGGAAGGATATATGAGAGACAGTCAAGAAGATGCTAGTATACCACAAAGGCTTACTGAGTATTGGAGAGACCAACTGGCCTACAAGAAAGACCAAATGAAGAAAAAGAAAAAGATGATCAGACATTAAATACTGAGCAGACAAAGCAGATAACCACAAGACCTGACAATGTCTAAGAGAAGGAACATTGAAGAAAGAGGCAGAGGGGCTAATTCTGGCCACTGAAGATCAACCTTAAAAACAAATGCATTTGAAGCCAGAGTTGATAAGGCAGCAACAAATAGGAAATGCCAGTTCTGCAAAGAAGCTGAAATAGTGGGCCATCTAATCAGCTTCTGCAAAAAGACTAACAAATTGACTACAAACAATGCCTTGATAAAGCAGCAATAATGCATTGGAATATCTGCAAGAAATACCACTTGCCTGCAAGGAAGTACAGGTGAATCCACAAAGCAAACAAAAGTAATAGAAAATGAAGAAGCTAAAGTGATCCAGGACTTTAGAATTCAAACAAATAAGCACCTGCCACATAACACTCCTGACTTAACACCTGTTAATAAGGAAGACAAAAAAAAAGTCTTGAAAGTGGATGTTGCAGTACCTAAAGACAGCAGAAGATAAGAGAAAAAAGCTAGAGAAAATTACAAAATATGAAGACCTGCAAATAGAAGTAGAATAACCGTGGCAAAAGAAAGTAATAGCAATAGATGTCTTGGGTATAATCCCAAAACAACTGGAGCACCATTTGAAGACTATCAGAATATGTGCAGGTAGAATTTTGCTGCTGCCATTCTCCCCTAATCCACTAAACTGTTTCTTCCCCATGTGGCTTATCCCTCCGTTGGAGCTCTACCTCTTCCTTCCCTTCTCTCCCTCCTCTCAGCCACCTCACTACTGTTGCCCATATCCCAACATGGAATCCTTGCTGGTGCTTGGTCTTCCCCTGCCTCCTTCTCTATTTTAGAGAAAGTGATAAGATATTGCATTAAAAGGAAAGGAAAAAAAATGGAGCTGATTTATTTGATTAAGGTTAAAATATATGTGTTATTATTTCTGTAGCTGTTAATGAACTTTTGCTGATTAGGACTGAATAAGAGATGACATGTGAGACAGAGATTTTTTGTTGAAATGTCAAATTGTTTGCATTTGTCTTGAAGGGGGGAAGTCACTTCTTTATATATCTTCTTCTTTTTCAATGTATTTTTAATTTTTTTCTTTCATATATATTTTTAGTACTCAGATCTCAGATCTCAGGACACAAATTTGTAATGGCATAGTTTCAAAAACGTCCCACATATATGTCATCGTTTTGTCTTCGTTGTGCTTTCCAGAGAACATCATCTCTCTTTGTCTTTCTCAAAGTGGAATATACTGTGATATTCTATTTTGTCAGTGCTGTTTGAAGTAAGATTAAGCTAAGAAATTTTGAATTTTCCAACAAACAAACCAAAGAATAATTAGTCAAGTCTGGAGTGGAGTGGATCCTATGCTTTCCGGTATAGGGCTCCCAGGACAGAGGTATGGGAAGCAAGTGACACCACATATACCATAATGAAAACCAGTGACTTAAGAAATTTCATCCAACTTTGGGACATAAGTATAATGGATGGGTCCATCTCATGATGCCATTGTTGCATTCTTTATTTTTTTTATCGCTGTTAGTAGCAGAAACCTGTGCCTATCTGGTCCAAAACCAGCCTTCTGTTGAGGTATGTTCCAACTGGTCCAAAACCAGTTTGAGATGTTATCTGGTTTTTGCCCAAGAAATAGTAAACATTCCTCGTTCCCTTTTTTAAGATAAATCATTTTCTGTAAGCTACTTAAATGCTCCTAAGATCATAAATAGAATTATTTTCCTAGCGAGTGACATTTTTTTCAAAGACCTAATCATTAAGCTCGGAGACTATACAGCAGCCAAGGGTTCAACTGATTTTTGTTCATATGAGAACTTGAAATATTGAAGTCGTGAAGGTTCCTTCTACGAGCTTGTGGGCTGGTTTCCAAATGTTTCGTTACTAGGCTAGGTAACATCTTCAGTGAAGTTTAGTGGATGTCAGTGTCAGTATTAGTGTTTTTCTGTTTATAAGGGCTTCATGTGGTCAGTAGGTCTTGTGAGGTCACGTCAGGTGAAGGTCTCCTCAGGTCAGGGTCTTGTAATGGATTTTGTGATGGGTATCTCATTTTATAAACTGAAGAATACTGACAACGACATCCCCTAAACTCTGCTGAAGATATTACGTAGCCTAGTAACAAAATGTTTGGAAACCAACCCAGAATCTGGGAGAACAAATCTTCATCCTCATCCTCAGTGGTGGGTTCCTCCCGGTTTGGTCCGGTTCGGCTGAACCGGTAGCGGTGATGATATGAAGTCACCGAACCGTTCTCTCCCACACCCTCCCACCCCCCCACGTTATTCTTACCTTTTATTTGGTCCCTCCCCCAATCTATTGCTGCCTCCTGAGTCCCAGCTGATGACTAGAGGGAAAAAAACTGTTTAAACTCTTGCCGCGGGGCTTCAAAGGGCCATCCTATAGCTGATCAGTGTTAAAAGCAAACAAATGAGTCCGGTCGTAAGTGTGAGGACTGGTCGTAAGTGCGAGGACCTTCCAGAAATGACTCTGACCAGCTAGCCACGCCCACCTAGTCACATGACCTCCAAGCCACACCCACAAAATAAGCCACGCCGACAGAACCGGTAGTAAAAAAAATTAGAACCCACCCCTGCTCATCCTATACCCGAGCCACAGATATTCACACTATTGCAAGCTTGAAATATATTTAACTGTGTTAACATATGTTGTCAGATTATATACCTGACTCCTCTTCTGTTGGACTTCTGCCAAAGGACCTTTGTTTCTTAATTTAGCATACACATCTAATATTGACAGTCCCCTGCCCTCTCCAAATGGAGAATTGACAAATATCTTCCTTCTCTTTCTTTTGAGAATTGGTATCACAAATTAATATCATTTTATTATCTCCAGTTTGCATGCCTGAAGGCTCTCCACCCAACCAGATAGACTAATTAAGACATATTTCATCTACATCTCTCACCCATTTATTCTTTCACCTCAACTATCCTGATGAAGAATTCTGAAATCTGCAATTACATTATGAAACCAATATAAGTACTGCTTTTATGGATGTTGAGTTACATTGCTCCAGTCAGTGCTGGAAGATAGGTAGGTAGGTAGGTAGGTAGGTAGGTAGGTAGGAAGGAAGGAAGGAAGGAAGGAAGGAAGGAAGGAAGGAAGGAAGGAAGGAAGGCCCCAGAAAAGCAATTTCTCACAGCAAGTTGATTTGCTTTATTTCTTTCATATTAAAAATAAAATGTCATATTCTTGTTTTTCCAAACAGAAAATAAACATAATATAAATACAACATATCATATATAGTCACTGGTATGTTTCAGTATAGAAATAATGGTTCTCCGGTCTGTTGGTATAATTCTGAATACAACCCTGTTTTTCTTAAGTTAACATTTCATTATTCACTTCTTATTTGGTGAAAGTCCAACTTCTATAGATAGACACAGAGAAGAACACTTGCCTTAATCTTCTTGGCATAAATGGGGTAGTCTGTCATCTCCAGGGAGTGCATGATTTCTCGCATCCTTCCAAAATGTTTTCTGTTTGATAAAGCTTGCTTAGCTCCATTTTTGTCATCTAGCACTGAGACCAAGGAGGTGTTAGCCTCTTGGGGAATAATTTTTAGAACTAGAAAAGTTACTGTTTGATTTTGTTTTTAGTGCTAGGAGTCATTTATCCAATAATCAATCTCTTGCTCTCTCCCATGCTCTCTAGAGAGATATGAAAGCATCTGAAACATCTGGAGAAGCAGATGTAAAATATTCAGATTAACAGGAGTCCTATTTACATAAAGTTTCATAAGGTTGGCCTGTGTTTAAGATGTAGTTTATCAGGGGAGTAGGAGTACATTATCAAGATTTGGTTGCGAGAAGCTTTGCTGTGTGAAATTCAAGATCGCAAGAAGTTATAAAAAATATAAAATAGTTCATAGCAACTATAGACCACACTGCAGACAAGATCAGAAATAACACTCAGTGGTGCTATTTAAATCTGTGGGAAAATTATATAAATAATACCGATATGTTTGATACCACAACATAGTTTGTATAAATATGGTATAAGTATGAAGCCTCCCTCCAACCCATGCATTTCACAATCCCCTCCAAAACATAGAGTCTCATAATACGTCATTGTAATCAATATGGAATTTACTCACATATATTTTGGATGTGTATCTCCTACCTATAGTATGGAGTTTTGTTATCTATTGGCTCATTATCCTTACTTTCAGATATCTACTATTCAGATATCTGAAAGATATACTGGATATACCACACAGAAGAAACATCTT
This sequence comes from Pituophis catenifer annectens, assembly GCF_029215685.1. Lineage (NCBI taxonomy): Eukaryota > Metazoa > Chordata > Lepidosauria > Squamata > Colubridae > Pituophis > Pituophis catenifer. Next base: position 184,260,633 of record NW_027256881.1, read on the forward strand.
GAGCAAATTTCTCCCACCGGATTTTGCTAACTTTCTTATCTTCGTTTCCTGTCCTCATTTTTAAGAGAGCATGGCACTCTATTAAAAATACATATTTTTGATTCTTGGTTTACAAACTTTAAGTATACAAGGCAGGGCTTCTATTTTATAAACAAACAAACACAATATATACTGAATGCAAGATAAGCAATGTTCTACAATAATCTACAATTAAGTGTCTGTAGCAAGCCTGACTACAAATCTCTTTCTCTTTCACATCTGCATTTCCAGACAGGCACCAAAGGATTAGATAATGGTTTTCCTGCAAAGAAATAGGAAATTATGCATCCATACAGCATGGAAGAAAACTGTCATTCCTCATGTCTTTTTAAGTTCACATGGTTTTGCCTGCTCTTTTCAGTTTAACATTCTCTACCATCTGTCTCTTGTTTACAAAAAGGCACTCTCTGGCAGGATAATCAGGGGCTCCCAACTCAAAAGCCTAAAACCTAGCACTATTCCTGATGACTTCTTAAACATCAGAGGTGGGTTTCAGCAGGTTCTGACCAGTTCTGGAGAACTGGTAGTGGAAATTTTGAGTAGTTCGGAGAACCTCTCCCATGTGACCCCCCTCCTGCGCGAGCTGCACTGGCTCCCGGTGGTCTTCTGGGTGCGCTTCAAGGTTTTGGTTACCACCTTTAGAGCACTCCATGGCTTAGGACCGGGGTATCTACAAGACCGCCTTCTGCCACCAGTAGCCTCTCACCGACCAGTGTGCTCCCGTAGAGAGGGGCTCCTCAGGGTGCTGTTGGCCAAACAATGTCGACTGGCGGCCTCCAGGGGGAGAGCTTTCTCTGTGGGGGCACCCGCCATCTGGAACAAGCTCCCCCCGGAGATACGGAGGATCCTGGACCTGCGCACTTTCCGCCGTGCCATCAAAACATTTCTTTTCCAGCAGGCCGGCCTGGCCTAACCTCTCTTTTAATTTTTTTTAAAAAAATTAAATTTTTAAAATTTTTAAATTTTAAATTTGTCTTATGAATTTGGGGTGTTTTAAATTTTGTTTTCCAGGCCAATTATTTAATTGTGTTTTAATGGTTTTTTAACATTTGTATTATATGTATTTTATTTGGCTGTTTCACTGCCCTGAGTCCTTCAGGAGTAGGGCGGTATACAAATTCAATAAATAATAATAATAAAAAATAATAATAACCGGTAGTAAAAATTCTGACTGGCCCCAACCCCATCTATTCTCTGCCTCCCAAGTCCCAGCTGGTCAGGACGAAATGGGGATTTTGCAGTAACCTTCCCCTGGAGTGGGGAAGGAATGGAGATTTTACAGTATCCTTCCCCTGGAGTGGGGTGGGAATGGAGATTTTACAGTATTCTTCTCCTGCTACTTCCACCAAGCTACACCCACCAAGCCATGCCATGCCATGCCCACCAAGCCACACCGACAGAACCGGTAGTAAAAAAATTTGAAACCCACCACTGTTAAACATGTTGTTATTGGGGAAAAAAAGTTTACCATTGCATTCTCTTGGACAGTTTTTTTTTCACTTCATCTTTCCAATTTTGTTCCCAACCCTTGTACCTTTTTTGTGGTTTTCCATCTAAATGCCCAAGTACAACTCTCCTTAGCTTTCTGAGATAAGGCAAAGTCATATTTAAAGTCTGAAGGTCTTCCACACATTTTATTATCTCAATAGCTAGTTTGAAAGAAGTTGGGCCAGGGAGGGCTTTATCTTGGTGTGATTTTATTGTTAAAAAAATTGTCATCATGAAAAGAAAAGTAAGTTATAAACATGATAGACAAACAGACAGACAGACAGACAGACAGACAGACAGAGATGATGATAGATAGATAGATAGATAGATAGATAGATAGATAGATAGATAGATAGATGATAGGTAGGTAGATAGATGGATGGATGGATGGATGGATGGATGGATGGATGGACGGACAGACAGATAGAATGGAATAATGCTTCAGATTCAGTTTAAAGAAGTGCTTTCTGTAATGCATTAAAACAGCCACATGTTTTAGGATTGCATGGTGACTGTGGTGAGCAGAAGTATCTGCAGGAAGCAATTATTTCATCAAAATGACTAAACAAGCCTTGCAATAGTGTGATGCAAGCTCCTCCTCTTTCATATGTCATGTGGCATCACCATGTACATACAAAAGGGACTGTGTTTGCATTGCAATAACATCAACACTTTTGGCATCATTTGCCCCACTCCCTGAACAGGTTTACCTGAAGATGAGTAGTTGATGGGATGATGATTTTTATTCCCTATTCTTTTTCCAAATTTATCTTAAATGGAAATCCCCTGGTTTTAAATACAAGTTTTAAGATCAGTGCACTTATTTATTTATTGGAAGCTTCTTTTTTTGCATTTGTTGGTAAAAGCTCAAGGAAGGGCTGAACGTAATTTTATTACTTGTTTTATTTAAGAGATTTAGAGATGGTCCATCTCATACACCGAGCAACTCATAATTGAGTTTTTGCTTCATCTCTTCCTTGAGCCTTTACAAATGTAAAATCATTTGCAAGGATTTTTCCCCAAAAGCTTACTAATCTTAAAATTTGCAAATCTCAGCATGAAAATCCTGAAGATATCTTGTAGCTTGCTTTGACCTAAAACAACAATAATATCATGTTCTAATCCCATTCTGTTCTCATTGTACACTCTTGCATCTGATCATACCATGGGGGTTACAGCACACAACCTAAAACTATTGGAAAACATTTCCATCCCTTCATCACTCTGGGGAATGCTTGGTTCTGAGCCCCTGATGTAGCAAAGTAGGCTAGCTAGCACAACTGAAGTGCTTCAGACCACAGAGAATAATAATGTGTTTATTTTAGTCTCTCAAAAGATCAGTAAAGCTGAACGCAGTAAATTACACTGCTAAAAATGCATTGTCTGTCAACACAACACACTTTCACAGCTGCTTTCCTCACTCTTTGTTAGGTTTGTATTTATTCAATCAATGAAGTACACTGACAAGCTTTGCTTTGTTATGGGGAGAAGCCACAAGGAATGAAGGGCAATAGAGTCTTCCCGGAGTTTTGCCCCCTCTTCCTGTCCCATGAGAATGTATCTCAATGGTACAGAAGTGTTGTAAGTGAATTATGAAACTCGCTCAAATTGGCCTTGCTGAAAAAAAATTGACATAGTGTCAAAATTGCTGCCCATGGAGGTGAACTTCTTGATGACAACAAGGCACATAGGCAAAAATAAAGGCAGGATAAAAATCTAATCGAAGAGCCGAGGGGGCGCAGTGGTTAGAGTGCAGTACTGCAGGCTACTTCAGCTGACTGCTAGCTGCAGTTCAGCAGTTCAAATCTCACCAGGCTCAAGGTTGACTCAGTCTTCCATCCTTCCAATGTGGGTAAAATGAGGACCCAGATTGTTCAGGGCAACATGCCGACTCTGTAAATCGCTTAGAGAGGGCTATAAAAGCACTATGAGGCAGTATATAAGTCTAAGTGCTATTGCTATTGCTAATAAATAAATATAAATAAAATGTCATAATAATGATATATTATTAATCATTGACCAAGGAGATAGCCCTCTTGATGACTATAGGATGATCAGAGACACATAGGAAAAAAATAAAAGTGACAGAAAGAAAAGGAAAGGAAAGGAAAGAAAGAAAGAGAAAGAAAGAGAAAGAAAGAGAAAGAAAGAGAAGTATAGTACTAATGTTATTTTATTTTGCTGTAGAGGACTATTCCACAAATGCCTCAGAATATTTTGTTGGGGATCAGAGCTCTGGTGCACCGATCACATAAACATACTGAGATTGTGAGGATATAAATATGATAGCTTTAGAGTGAGTTTGTTCAAATATACACTGACGATCTAATAAATTCAGAGAATGTTAAGAAAAGGAAATTACATTTCTTTGCCATTTTTTAAATGTATTTATCAAAACAAAATCTGGCCACATTAAGAGAATATGCAGAACTGAGGAAAATCTGCACTACTGTGCAAATCAAAGAGGCAGTTTAACACAGTACTCATTATTATTATTATTATTTGTGTTTTTTAACTCAGTTTTTGACTCAAAGACTGCTTAAACCAGTCTTTTCAGTTTTATTGGCAAGATTTTGGAAGTGGTTTCCCATTATCTCCTTCATTTTAGGGCTTTAGGCCACACAATTGGCTTGTATCTAAGGGGAGGCTAGAATTTACGGTTTCTAGCCTGGTCCCTTAACCACTACACCAAAGTAAGTGGCTCTCATAATTTTCATAAGCCCTCTATATTGAAAACACAAGTCCTAAAAATGCTCTTGGAAAAAAAAAGAATGTTTATTATTCATATCTTGAAATGGCCCTTATTGCTATTATGATATGGGGGAAATTGGCTGCCAGATATCAGCTTTTGAAGTTTTCAAGTTCTTTTCAGCAGGACCAATACAGTGGCCTGGTTTCACTTCCCTCTTTCTCACTACAGCATGTTGTTGATGACTTTCAAAGTTTTGAATCCCTTCTTGTTTCCCCATTTCCCCTCTCATACTGCTAAATTCTGACCATTCTTGATCTGTCGCACAGCAATTTTTCTGGGTCACAAGACAGCAAACTAATTATAATATAGCTTTTTCAACAAAATGGTTTCTCAGGTGCTTCTGAAATTGGCCATATTAATTCAACTTACTGAGGAATGTTTCACTCAAGGAGGTCTCCAGGCTGTACTGAAATATGTGAGTATATGGAATGTAAATACAGTTTCTGAGCTCGCAGGAGGTCTGTTTGAAAACATAAAATGAATTAAACCCAAACATTTAAATATTAAGCGCTGTGAGCAATGAAAATGTATTAGAAACTTTTAATTTATTTATAGAGGCTAATGCTCATTTTAAAAAACTCATTTTGGAAAGGAAAAGTCTTGCAGTGCCTGTTGAGTGATCAAACTGCTTTATGTCATTGGTGCTCTCTTTGCAAAGATATATAGCTAGGAATGAGAAATGCTGACTGCCAATCCATGCAGAGGCACAGGAAAAGAACCAAATTAGTTTATATGGAGTACCATGGAGAGATTAGCATGGATACATGCCGTGAATGCCTGTTGTGGGAAAAAAAACACTCATATTTGGAATAAAATAAAATAAAAATTATAATAGGCCAATGAGACAATTAAAGAGCTGTGGTTGTAAAATTGAAGAATGGAGTGAGTCTGTCATATTCACTCTGTCAAGGATCTTGGAGTACTCATATCAAATGAGTACAAATGATCTAAGTGCCAGAGTCCACTGTAACAACATCACCAAAAAGGCATTAAGAGTTGTAAACCTAATCTTCATAGCTTCTTCTCTGGTAATATTACACTACTAACCAGAGCATACAAAACATTTGCTAGACCAATTCTCGAATACAGCTCATCTGTCTGGAACCCACACTGCATATTGGACATTAATACAATTGAGCGCATACAGAAATATTTCACAAGAAGAGTCCTCCACTCCTCTGCTCATAACAAAATACCCTATGCCACCAGACTTGAAATTCTGGGCTTAGAAAATTTAGAACTACGCCACCTTTGGTATGACCTAAGCATAGCTCATAAAATCATCTGCTACAATGTCCTATCTGTCAATGAGTACTTCAGCTTCAACTACAACAATACACGAGCACACAATAGATTCAAACTTAAAGTGAACCGCTCCAAACTCGATTGCAGAAAATATGACTTCAGTAACAGAGTTGTTAATGCTTGAAATGCACTACCAGATTCTGTGGTCTCATCCCCAAACCTCCTAAACTTTAACCTACTGTTGACCTCACCCCATTCCTAAGAGGTCTGTACGGGGCGTGCACCAGTGTGCCAACCATCCTTAATTGTATTCATTTTATGTATTCAATTCATGCTTATGCTTATATATATTATCTAACATGTACTCGACAAAATAAAATAAAAAAATAAATTATGATCCAACCCCTGGATGGAAAAGTGGCATTGCCAAAAAACAGTGTTAACCTATATGTGTGTTCAATATGACTTTAATCTATATTTCACACATAAAACTCTGCATGACAAACAGGCACTTTCAGAAAATAAAATAAATATCATGAAAGCACAGTTGCTTTTCCACTTTCCCTCTTGGGTGGATCCATGGCAAAACCTTAGTCAGAAGCAGGAAGGAGATGAGCTTGACTATTCCTGTAAGTTTTATCCTTCCCTGAAAACTAAACAGAGCAAAAAAGAACAAGTGATGGGTTGGAGAAGAGTTAAACTTTTGCCATGGCAGAAACAATAAGAAAATTTATTTTTAGGACTTCTCTCTTTGTGTCTATGGATATGTCAGAAACCAGATCCTCTTCCTCTTCACCTAATCCTATCATACCCAAATAAATGGCTCTCTTTTCCTAACAGAGTCCTTCAGTGCTTCCCTTGCTGACAAGGAATGAGATTGGCTTAAGGCAGCAGGGATCCTGCAGAGAGAAATGAACAGTCAACACTGTAAATTAGCAGAACTGCATAAGTTCTATGTAAATGGGAGGCAGGTATCTACTCCCTTAACATTTTAGCACTCTTTCCTATGGATGCATTAGCTACTGCTCCTGCATTTGAAAAACGGGGGTAGAGGAGTGTTTAACAGTAAAATGGCCTTTATACCAACAAGCTTACTCTGTTTTTCCGGCATGGTCTGAAAGTCCTGACAGCAAATTAGAGTCTTAAAATTTCCTGCTTCACAGTTCACATTTCTTATAAAAATTTCTTATACATTTTTATGTCTCACTTTTCTTCTTCTTTGGCAAGCTGGAACCCAATGGTTTTTCTTTCAAATAAAGATGTGTGATTTTCCTCCTCAGAGTTGTGCACCATTTTCATCACTCCATGACACTGACTATTTAAAATATATTGGCAATGGAGGAGTATTTGTTTTCCCATTTGTTAAAGAAGCAACAATGTCAAAAGATTCAAGAGAGTCCATTGGAATTGGGCAACTAATAAATTCAAATAAATAATTCTTCAGAACATCCTAGAATAGCCATGTAACATATTATACTACTATAGTATACTGTATACCATACTATATTAGTTAAAGAAGTAAGAGCAAGTCTCAGAAATGAGATTAGTATCAGTTAAATGAGGACTCTTCTAGTATCCACTTCTTCATCAATGCAACCAAGATCTATAATGGAAAATAAACTCAGACAAAGAGTCAAGGGCCTTCTGATTCTGCTACCTGATTTCCAGAGCCACATCAAATTTGGAATATCAAATATGCTACACAAGGTACAGCATTTCCACAGTTGTTGCTGAACTCTCTACAGGTAGTCCTTGTCTTACAATCATTCATTAATGCTAAGTTACAATGGCATTAAAGAAAAAGTGACATATCTGATTGCTTAGACATATGGGCTCGGCCCAAGATAAACCTAGAGTTAAGATGAATCAGACCAACGCATGAGCCCTCAGCCCTCTTGAGTGTGTTATAAGGAACTTTGTTACCTAAAAAGCCCGATGGGATATGAAAGTTGAAACTTTGGTAAAATATAATGCACTTTGGCATCAGGACATGCCTGAAATCTGGGCCCCCAGGGGGATTTCATAGTTTTGGGAATTCCTGAGATGAAGGGAAACTACATCCACAGGGGCATGGATGAGTACTAACAGGATGAGCCTGGAGCAGAATAAGAAAATGCTGAAGGATTGTGGCTTATAGTGGCCCCTGTCATTCATTTGATCTTCAGCCCTTTAGCCATCCATCCTATAAGGGACTCTATCCCATGATGGAGCATGTTTCTACAGGAAGGGGGAAGCCCCAGAAGCCCCTTTTTTACTGCTGATATGTATGCCTGGAAGGGCCAGCTTAGCACTTACACAGAAGCCCCACATAAATATGCTGACTTAGTTTTGTCCATCAGTCACACTCATAGTCCTAATTGGGTGGAACTACAGGCCATGCTAGGTGGTGGTGGTGGTATTATTATTATTATTATTATTATTATTATTATTATTATTATTTATTGGTTAATCTTTAGTGAGATTCACAGCCTTTGAGGCTGGTTAATAGCTCAGCAGCTCGAGTCCTAACCAAGGACCTAGGAACTGTTAAGGTATCGTCGGAGGATGTAAGCTGTTCCGAGTAAGGTGGTTTTTTGTAGAGTCAAAATGTTCAAGTCCGGCAAATTTAGAATTTCTAAATAGCGGGGTAGCCCTTTGGGTATTGCTCCGAGGGCTCCAATTACAATCGGGACAACACACGATTTCTTTTTCCACAGTCGCTCAACTTCAATTTGTAAGTCCCGGTACTTTGTGATTTTTTCTTGCTGCTTATCTTCAATTCATGCATCATCAGGTATTGCAATGTCAATGAACCATACTTTTTTCTTTTCAACTATTGTTATGTCAGGTGTGTTGTGGACCAAGTGCCTGTCAGTCTGAATCCTAAAGTCCCACAAGATCTTGAGTTTCTCATTCTCTAAAACTTTCTCAACCTGATGTTCCCAGTGGTTTTTGCTGTACTCAAATCCAAACTTCTGGCACAATTTCCAGTGAATGATTTTAGCAACACGGTCATGGCGTTGTAGGTAGTCAGTTTGTGAAATTTTGCTGCACCCACTGATCAGGTGGTCGACTGTCTCATCTTTCTCATTGCAGAGGCGGCATTTGCTGTTGGTGGTAACATGTTGAATTTTTGCCTTCATACAGTTTGTGGCTAGGGCTTGTTCTTGAGCTGCCAAAATAAAGCTTTCTGTTTCTTTTTTCAGTACTCCTGATCTTAACCAGTTCCAAGTTAGTTTCTGGTCAGCTTTGCCTTCAATACTTTTCAAGTATTGGCCATGCAGAGCTTTGTGTTTCCAATTTTCAGCTCGCTGCTCAATTACTTCTTTCTTATATTCTGCTTTTGTTTTAGTTGTCTTTAAAAGGCCTTCTTTATTTACTTCCTTAATCATTGGTTCTTCACTTTTCTGGATGTAATCATTCAAGCTGCATTTTTCTTCTTCCACAGTCTGCTTTATTTGTAGGAGTCCTCGACCACCCTCTGCTCTTGGTAAATATAATCGGTCAACATCACTTTTAGGGTGCAAGGCATGATTCATTGTCATAAGCTTCCTTGTTTTTCTGTCCAAATTGTCTAACTCCATCTGGGCCCAGTCAATTATTCCTGCAGAGTATCTAATCACAGGTATAGCCCAGGTATTTATGGCTTTTATGATGTTTCCTCCACTCAATTTGGACATTAATATCTTACGAATTCGCCGAATGTACTTGGCTGAAGTTAATTCCTTGACTTTATTATGCATTAAGTCAGAGGCTTCTAAAATCCCCAAGTACTTGTAGCCTTCTTCTGATTTTACTGCCTTTATCATTTCTTCATTTTCTAGTTCTATTCCATCCTCTTTTATGATCTTGCCTGCTTTGGTTGCTATTGTTGCACATTTGTCAATTCCAAACTGCATACCAATGTCTTGGCTGAATTCTTTTGTGTTTTCAATTAATAAATTCAATTCAGCTTTTGTTTTACCAAACAGCTTCAAATCATCCATGTACATCAAGTGCGAGATTTTCAGTCCTTTCTTTGCAAGTTTGTATCCACAGTTCATCTTCTTCAAAATGATTGTCAGTGGTAGCATTGAGAGTATAAAAAGTAGGGGTGAAAGGGAATCGCCCTGGAAAATGCCTCGTTTAATTTCAACTTCACCCAGTTCTTCTTCATTAGCTATAAGTTTTGTTTTCCAGAGGTTCATTGAAGATTCCATGAATTTTTGTATGTTGCTGCTGATGCCTAATATTTCCAGGCATTTCTTGATCTAGCTATGGGGAACTGAATCAAATGCTTTCTTATAGTCTATCCAAGCCATGAACAGGTTGGTTCGTCTTTTCTTTGAGTTCTTTAGGATTAGCTTGTCGATCAGCAATTGATCTTTTGTTCCTCTTGAGTTTTTGCAGCATCCTTTCTGTTCTACAGGAAGCAAGTTATTTCTTTCCAGGTATCCATAGATTTGGTTTGCAATGATACCAGTAAGAAGCTTGTATGTTGTTGGCAAGCAGGTGATTGGCCTATAGTTTCCAGGGTCCTTTCCTTTTTCTTTATCTTTTTGGATCAAAAATGTCCTTCCAGTTGTCATCCATCCATCATTTTCAGGTGTTTTTAGGATCTGGTTCATCTGGGTTGCCAATCTTTTGTGCAGACTTGTAAGTGCCTTTAACCAGAAGCCATGCAGCTCATCCGGTCCAGGTGCACTCCAGTTCTTCACTTTTCTTGACTGTCTTTGCACCATTGCTTTTGTTATTTTCACATCTTCCATTTTATGCACTTTAATAGAGTCTTCAACCTGTTTGATCCATTTTGCATTTCTGTTGTGCTTCTTGTTGTTTTCCCACAAATTCTTCCAGAATTTCAGAGCTTTCTCTTTATCAGGCTTTTCATTTGTTGTTACTCCGTTTCCATTTTCTAAATTCTTATAAAACTGGTGCTGATTTGCTCTGAACTGTGAGTTTTCCTTGAACTGAGTTACTCGGTTTTCATACCTTTTAATCTTTTCAGCGATGGCAACAACCCTCTGCTTCAGCTCTTCAATTACTACTGCAATCTCCTTATTCCTTAGATCGTATCTTGCTTCCAGGCTGTTTTTGACCTGCTTGTTCTTTAGCTGACCTTGCCTTAGGTTCTTCAAGTTGCTCAAATCTCCACGTACTTTTTTGATCTTCAATTCTAATCGAATTTTCCACTTAGGCTTCCCCTTCATGCCTCTTTGGTTCTTTTGTATTTTCAACCCCAGTTCTTTGGTGGTTATGACAGCTGCTGCATACATCAGTTGGTTAGTTTCGGCTAATGTAGTGGTTCGAATAGTTTGCACAGCCTCATTGACCATTTTTAGTACATTTCTCAATTCTTTCCAGTTCACTTGGTTCAGCTTTGGCAAACGTGTTCTTTCATCATCTTCCATTTGGTGCTTTATTTTTCCAGCTAATTGAGCACTATCTGTTGGTGTTTGTTCTTTAGTGCTTCCTTGTTCTTTATCTTCATCCATTTCAGTATCCTCTTCTTCCCTTTCTTCCTCAATTTGCTTTTGAGTCTGGAAATCATTCTTGATGTTACTCTTCTTTGTTGTTGTACTCAGACCATTAATTGCTTTCTCTTCTATTGCTATTAATTCTTCTGTAGTGAAAAATTTGTGGTTTAGGATTACACGTCGTTGGTCCATTAACCTTTGTTCACTGGTGTCACAGTCCGTATGGTTCATCTTCCAAATCTGATACATTCTTTTTTGAAATCCATGTTTTGCTGGCTCAGACTGATAGTAAGCTTTCATAATAGAGGTGTTTTCTTCCCTGGTCCAGATTTTTCGCTTTTTGGGTTTTTCTTCCAGTAGCTTGTCAGCTCCATGCCCTGGTTGCCTAGCAGAGGGAGTTGAGCCCTGTAACTCATTTTGCGTAGAATGCCCAGGAGCCATAGCATCCAACGGAACCCTTGTTAATCCGGGCGACGGTTCAGCCGGCATAAATTTCATTTTTTCTGTATTCACCATGTTTGAATGGGTTGTGGAGCAGATTTTGTCTGGCCCTTCACCTAAGGTCTGTCTGATATGGTTGCACCTGTTCAGCATAGCCCTTAGGATCACTAGAGCACGCAAGCCCCTCCACCACGACAAGGTAGAGCTCCTCGGAGGGGTTATTATTATTATTATTATTATTATTATTAATTGATTTTCTATTAAATAAATTTCTTAGTGCTTAATAAACATGTTGTCTGAGTATTTAATTTGTTTAACAATACAAATTTACATTCTTAAACTTCATCCTTTTTTCCAACCATTGGTAAAATAGATTCCATATTTGATAATATTCTACATCTTCTGTTTAATTCTCAATGTCAATCTATCCATTTCTGCACAATCTACTGTGTTTCCCACAAAATAAGACCCTGTCTTCTAATTTTTTGAACCCTGAAATAAGCGCTTGGCCTTATTGCCATGTGCTCAAAAGCCCGATTTGGCTTATTATCAGGGGATATCTTATTTTGGGGAAAATAGGGTAGTATCTATCTGACTATTCCTGAAAGGACCAGCTTTGCTCTTACACAGAAGCCCCACATAAATATGCTGACTTGGTTTTGTCCATTAGTCACACTCATAACCCTAATTGGGCAGAACTACAGGCCACACTAGATGTTTTTCTTATGGCCAAGGAGAGGTGTCTGGTTGTGGCTGCTGCTTAGAGAAACTTGCTGAAGAGGAAAAATCTTTTCTTCCTGAGACTGATCCCAGGAGGTTGATAAACAACTATAATAGCCCAGATTATGAATGACTGAAAGAGTACCAGGATCTAGTTGTTTGTGCTTTGCAAAATTATGTTCCCAAACAGAAAAACCTGGGGAAGATCTGTGATGGCCATCAGCTACCTTCTGAAAGTCCAAGTGATTTCCTTGAGCACCTTTATCAGGCCTTTCAGAAGTACAGGCTAAAGTACTATGTTCCATTTGGGATTGCCAAGATGTTTCGAATAGCTTTGAAAAGTAAAGTTAAGAGCATTTTAAGCTTTTCCAATTTCTTTCCTAAACGTTTGGCTGTCTTTATTAAAATCAGTGCAGTAGATGCTGAAAAACTTATTTTTCCAGATACTGGCAGTTGTTAAAATAAAAATCCATCTTGGCCACAACACATTTTGATTTTTTTTTCTTTTTTAGCTTTGAAGTGACAAGCAATCAGTTTTGTCAAGTTGTCAAAACACTTCTGCATCTCTTCTGCACACTCACAGTTTCCAATACAATTTGCCACAAGCAGCTTAACTGTGAGATTATGTCACAGCAAGTGGTAATTAACTGCTCCATAAAGATAGAACAGTAATCTTTCAGCTCAGAAGCAAATACAGGGCATTTGTAATTCCCAGAATGATGGAAAGGTCCTTTCCTTTTCTGCAGATAAAATGTAGCTAGAAACATTTCCTCGGAGGTTACAAAAGCTATGAAGTCAAACATTCTTTTTGAGCAAAGAAAATCATCACCCATTTCCCAATTTTTGAGCAGACACAAGCAGATTTTGTGAATTGCTCACTCTGAAATCCAAATAAGGATGTTTGGTCAGTGTCTACAAAGCTGTATCTGTTGTAGTCCTTGTAATTCTAATTTATCTTATTTACTTGTTTCATCTTTTTTTTTTTAACTTCTTAAAGTGACCTCAAGTACATGGAATTCAATTATTTTATTTATCTTTAACTCACATGAACTGGTGATATGCCATCTGTTTTAGGCTGAGATTTTCATGTGGTCTTTGCCAGCAGCTGAACTCCAAATGCATGCCCAGCTATTAAAAAGACATAGGTGGAAACAAGTAAAGAATGACTGGATTTAAATATATGCAGAACTAAAATTCATGAAATCAAAAAAAATGGTCTTCTTGTATTTAATTTTCCCCGAGTTTCCTTTCAAAATTGGAATTCAGCAAGACATTTTAGGGGCTGTTTGGAGGATTGTTCATGGCTGAAAAACAAATATGTTTCCTTTCCACTGGATCCACATTCACTCAGGGATGGATAATAATAATAATAATAATAATAATAATAATAATAATAATAATAATAATAATAATAATAATAATAATACTTGGGGATTTTAGAAGCCTCTGACCTAATGCATAATAAAGTCAAGGAATTAACTTCAGCCAAGTACATTCGACGAATTCGTAAGATATTAATGTCCAAATTGAGTGGAGGAAACATCATAAAAGCCATAAATACCTGGGCTATACCTGTGATTAGATACTCTGCAGGAATAATTGACTGGACCCAGATGGAGTTAGACAATTTGGACAGAAAAACAAGGAAGCTTATGACAATGAATCATGCCTTGCACCCTAAAAGTGATGTTGACTGATTATATTTACCAAGAGCAGAAGGTGGTCGAGGACTCCTACAAGTAAAGCAGACTGTGGAAGAAGAAAAATGCAGCTTGAATGGTTACATCCAGAAAAGTGAAGAACCAATGATTAAGGAAGTAAATAAAGGAAGCCTTTTAAAGACAGCTAAAACAAAAGCAGAATATAAGAAAGAAGTAATTGAGCAGCGAGCTGAAAATTGGAAACACAAAGCTCTGCATGGCCAATACTTGAAAAGTATTGAAGGCAAAGCTGACCAGAAACTAACTTGGAACTGGTTAAGATCAGGAGTACTGAAAAAAGAAACTGAAAGCTTTATTTTGGCAGCTCAAGAACAAGCCCTAGCCACAAACTGTATGAAGGCAAAAATTCAACATGTTACCACCAACAGCAAATGCCGCCTCTGCAATGAAAAAGAAGAGACAGTTGACCACCTGATCAGTGGGTGTAGCAAAATTTCACAAACTGACTACCTACAACGCCATGACCGTGTTGCTAAAATCATTCACTGGAAATTGTGCCAGAAGTTTGGATTTGAGTACAGTAAAAACCACTGGGAACATCAGGTTGAGAAAGTTTTAGAGAATGAGAAACTCAAGATCTTGTGGGACTTTAGGATTCAGATTGACAGGCACTTGGTCCACAACACACCTGACATAACAATAGTTGAAAAGAAAAAAGTATGGTTCATTGACATTGCAATACCTGATGATGCACGAATTGAAGATAAGCAGCAAGAAAAAATCACAAAGTACCGGGACTTACAAATTGAAGTTGAGCGACTGTGGAAAAAGAAATCGTGTGTTGTCCCGATTGTAATTGGAGCCCTTGGAGCAATACCCAAAGGGCTACCCCGCTATTTAGAAATTCTAAATTTGCCGGACTTGAACATTTTGACTCTACAAAAAACCACCTTACTCGGAACAGCTTACATCCTCCGACAATACCTTAACAGTTCCTAGGTCCTTGGTTAGGACTCGAGCTGCTGAGCTATTAACCAGCCTCAAAGGCTGTGAATCTCACTAAAGATTAACCAATAAAAAATAATAATAATAATAATAATAATAATAATAATAATAATAATAATAATAATAATAATAATTTTATTTCTATACCGCCCTTCTCCCAAAGGACTCAGGGCGGTGTACAGCCTATTTAAAAACACAGAATAAAACAACGATTAAAATTTAAAATCATTAAATAATTAGGCTCCAATTAAAATCCCAGAAATTTAAAATACCCCAATTTAAAATCGTTATGTTAATAGACAGGGTCTTCAGTGCGCAGCGAAACACCCGGAGGTCGGAGATCTTACGTATTTCCGGGGGCAGTTCATTCCACAGGGCTGGGGCTCCCACAGAGAAGGCCCTCCCCTGGGTGTCGCCAGCCGACATAACTTGGCCGATGGCACCCTGAGGAGACCCTCTCTGTGGGAGCAGACTGGTCGGTGGGAGGCTATTGGTGGCAGAAGTTGGTCTCGAAGGTACCCGGGTTCTATGCCATGGAGCGCTTTAAAGGTGGTAACCAACACCTTGAATCGCACCCGGAAGACCACTGGGAGCCAGTGCAGCTCACGCAGGAGGGGTGTCATGTGGGCGCAACAAGTTGCACCCATAACCACCCGCACAGCCGCATTCTGGACCAGTTGGAGCCTCCGAATGCTCTTCAAGGGGAGCCCCATGTAGAGAGCATTACAATAGTCCAGCCGGGAGGTGACAAGGGCGTGAGTGAACATGCGCAGGGCATCCCGATCCAGAAAGGGCTGCAACTGGCGAATCAGGTGAACCTGATAAAAGGCCCCCCTGGCCACGGCCATCATATGCTCTTCTAAAGACAGCCGTGCATCCAGGAGGACGCCCAGATTGTGAGACCTCTCTGTGGGGGTCAAAGATTCACCCCCAATAGTCAGCGATGGCACCTGCTGACTATATCGGGGCGCCGGAAGCCACAGCCACTCGGTCTTGGAGGGGTTGAGTCTGAGCCTGTTCCTCCCCATCCAGGCCCGCATGGCCTCGAGGCAGCGGGACATCACATCAAGGGCATCGTTGGGGTGGTCTGGGGTGGAGATGTACAGCTGAGTATCATCAGCGTACAGATGACACTTCACCCCAAAACCACGGATGATCTCACCCAGCGGCTTCACATAAATGTTGAACAGGAGGGGCGAGAGGACCGACCCTTGCAGCACTCCCCATGCGAGATGCCTCGAGGTCGACCTCTGTCCCCCTGCCAACACAAACTGCGAGCGGTCGGAGAGGAAGGAGGAGAACCACCGCAGAACGGTGCCCCCTATTCCTAACCCCCTCAACTGCTGCAGCATGATACCATGGTCAATGGTATCAAAAGCCGCTGAGAGGTCTAATAGGACTAGGACAGAGGAGCAACCCCTGTCCCGAGCCCTCCAGAGATCATCCACCAACGCGACCAATGCCGTTTCTGTGCTGCACCCCTGCCTGAAGCCCGACTGGTACGGGTCCAGATAGATAGCTTCATCCAGGTGCCGGGGAAGCTGTCGTGCCACCACGCTCTCAACAACCTTTGCCACAAAACGGAGGTTGGAGACTGGACGATAGTTGGCTAATTCAGCCGGGTCCAGGGAAGGCTTCTTGAGGAGGGGGCTCACTACCGCCTCTTTCAAGGTGGCAGGAAAGGCACCCTCACTCAGAGGAGCACTTATAATCCCCTGGAGCCAGCCTCGTGTAACCTCCCGGGAGGCCAGCACCAACCAGGAGGGACACGGGTCCAATAAACACGTGGCGGCATTAATCTTACCCAGAACCCTGTCCACATCCTCGGGAGTCACAGGATCAAACTCCTCCCAGATAACATTCTCAAGACCTGCCCTCGTCTCCTCCCGTGGACTCATCCAGTCGGAGTCCAAGCCTTCCCGAATCCGAGTGACTTTATCGTGCAGGAATTGCACAAAATCCTCAGCACGACCCTGCAAGGGATCTTCCCGCACTCCCCCCCGAAGAAGGGAGTGGGTCACCCTAAACAAGGCGGCTGGGCGGTTCTCTGCAGATGCGATAAGAGCGGAAAAATGGTTAGATTTTGCCGCTTTTATCGCCACTAGGTAGGTCTTGATATAAGACCTCACCTGTGTCCGGTCGGAATCGGATTGACTAGTCCTCCAAATGCTCTCTAGGCGTCTTTTCCGACGCTTCATCTCTCTCAGCTCCTCAGAGAACCAAGGAGCCAATTGAGATCGGCATTGGGTCAGAGGCCGCAAAGGCACGACGCGGTCCAAAGCTCCAGTGGCCGCCCTTTCCCAGGCGGCCACCAGCTCTTCAGTCGAGTCGTGTGTTAGAGTCTCAGGGAACGGCCCAAGCTCCGTCAGGAACCTTTTGGGGTCCATCAGGTGCCTGGGACGGAACCATCTAGTTGGTTCCGTCTCCCTGCGGTGGGGGAAGGCGGTAGGAAAGTCTAGTTGGAGGAGCGAATGATCTGTCCATGACAAGGGTTTAATATCTAGGCCCCCTCTACCAAGATCATTCAACCACTGACCAGAGACAAAAATCAAGTCCAGAGTGTGTCCCCCTATGTGAGTTGGGCCTTGAACTAACTGGGTCAGGTCCATGGCTGTCATGGAAGCCATGAACTCCCGAGCTGCCTCTGATGCCTCACCCGCGGATGGAAGGTTGAAATCCCCCATGACAATAAGTCTGGGGGTATCAACCGCCACCCCGGCAATGACATCGAGTAGCTCGGGCAGGGTCACTGCCACGTGGCAGGGAGCCAGGTACGTAGTCAGCAAACCCATCTGCACCCCACAGCCCCACTTCACACAAAGGGACTCACATCCGGCTATCTGAGGAACAGTGGTCTCCCTTGGACAAAGACTTTCCCTAATAATCACCGCCACTCCCCCACCCCTCCCCTGGGCCCTTGGCTGATGAAATGCACGGAAACCTGGCGGGCACATCTCGACGAGGGGGACCCCCCCTCCTGGCCCAACCAGGTCTCCGTAATACCTGCCAGGTCCGTACCCCCCTCCAAAATAAGATCACAAATGAGGGGGGCTTTATTAACCACCAACCTGGCATTACACAACATCAGCCGCGGACCCTGGGCCTGAGACTCTACACAACCCAGGACACGAGTCACGCATTGGGGGACGGAGTGCGCAATCGCTCGTAAACAGCATATGCGCACCCCCAACACTTGATATGACCCCCTGCGTCCGACATACCTGCCCCTCCCACTCATTATTTCAATTTCACAGCCCTTCCTGTCGTCCCCCTGCTCCCCGGTTAAATTTCCTTTCGCGACCCCCCTGCTGCAACTAATCGACCCATCATCCCGCTCAGTCGCTATCTGGACCCCCCAGGTCCGTTTTTACAACCCCCTCCCTCCCTCCCGGGTCCCCTTAAAATTTTCTTTAAAAATTTAGCTAAAAAACCCCTCAGCCCCCTCTTCGCTACATGCCATCTCTCGGGGTTCCAAAGCCCGTCATCAAGATAGGCCCTCGATAATGTGGAGGGCCAGGCCTGCGAGAGGGGGGAGTCTCGCAACACGAGAAGGTTGGCTTTTTGGAGCATCAACCGAACCAAAGATGGGAAAGAAAGGCCGGATGTCTGCCCAAAACCTTATTTTATTTTTTACGTTAAAATGAAATAGTCCACATAGTTACATTCCATTCAGGGATTTCATAACTTTCTTTTCTTATCAAAGTCAAAATTACACTCACAACCACGATTACATGGGCCTGCCTTTAAATACCATCAAGAAGCTTTACTTGGCACAGAATTCAACAGCCCAGATGTTCAGCAACTGTTATCATTGGAAGCACATGGCATCTGTTTGTGAGACTGCATTAGCTTACATAATAGCTTTGGGGTGTAATTATACACTGGTGTTAACCTAAAAACATCTCTATGACTTAGCACCAAGCCTTCTATAGAGCAACATTTCCCAGTGAACTCAATCAAACCATATCTACTCCAAAATTTTGAAGTTCATTGTGGCTCTGGGGTCTCCAGCTATGCACCTTTCTTCTAAGGATCCAAGCTGTGCATTTTTGTTTTAAATCAAGTGGTTAAATGGTCTGGAAATATTAATTGTTATTAATATTAATTAATTGTGGGGGTGTCATTGGAGAAGTGATTCTACAGGCATAGAAAGCTTTTTATGCAACCCCTCAACTGAAAGGATCTGCTTGAAATTGCTAATTAGACATGTGATTATGGGGAGGATCACATGCAATTTCTGTGCTTGTCTCAGAATCTGCACTAAACCCAACAACCTTGGAGATTAATACAGTAACAGTCCTTTGTTTTTTTTGTCTTTGAAGTTAATAGTTACCCAAATGAGATGTGCCAGGTTTTCTGCTCTGCCACATAGAAATCTGTAACTACCCTTTTTTAATTCAATGTGCTGCGAGTAATGGAAGAAAAAGTGTGGTGATGATTGATCTGTATGTTTTCAAAGCAAGGGAGAGAAGAGCTTTAGTCATTAATGCCTCGTTTGTCAAAATGATTACTTTCAGTTGGACATTTTCTATGCGAATCACAGGTAAGGTAAACAACTAAAAATGTTTAAAATGATGGCAACAGGTAATGTCAATGAGCTTACCTCCATAACAAAATTCTTAACCTACATTTACCCTCCAATATGGAAATAGGAATCCACTTCATTTCACTAATTACTAAATAAAATAAGTTTTCCAAAGCTGTTTCTGTATGTGGCATTCTTATTTCAGTTTTTTTTTTAAAAAAAAACTTTAATGTGATTCACAGATATGGAATAGGTAGGTGGTTTTTATTAATATATATGAATGAGTCTAATTCTGGCCTATTTTTGCTTTGAATTAGCACAGTTATAACTTCAAGCTATCTGTTATCTGTATTAGCCTGTATTTTTAAAAATCACTTCTGATACATTTTCCTAATACGTACATTTGCCTATGATCTGTGTTGTAAAATAAATAAATAAATAGAGAAATATAGCATCCAAAGGATAACTGGATTACACTCTACATCTGGGATGTAAAAATCAGGGTAATCTTAAATTGCAGACCAGTTTTTGATTGGATTCATTTTTCATTCTGTCATCTTCACAAAAAACAAAATATGCAACAAAATAGGAAGATGCCTTATACTGGATTAAAGAATTGCTTCATCTTGTCCAGTAATATCCCTTTCAATAGGTAGATCCTATCTAGGCATTTCAATGGAATGTGAAACTTCTGTGAAAGATTGACTTCTATGAAATTCACAGTAATCAAAAAACCGCCATTCAGTTTGAAATTGGACTTAAAATGTGATACTGTTGTGGCATGATCTGAAAATCCATGGCTTAATTGTGATTGCAGACTTAATCGTAAATTAAATCTAATTTACGGAAATAATACAATCAGTTTGTTACAGTACTTGTGAATACAGCTGGTTGTTCGGTTGTTGTTCACACCTTTTTAATGCTGCGAAAATATTTCTGTAATTTACTTTATAGTCAACATTTCCACCATCACCTGTCCCTTTTACCAGTTTTATGCATGCAGGGATTCTTGTATTCTCATTATTTTCCCTTTTCTTTTGGTCTTTTGCTGAATTAAGTCAATTGAACAACATTGGACCAAGCTTTTTATTCTGAAACAGAGTAATTTTCCATAATTTATACAGAAGAGGCATTTTCATTCTTTTGTCTGTTTACTGAAGTCATCTGGAAGTGCACTTGGCACACAAAAAAATACGTACAACTAATGTCATATGTGGATCATAATAGACTATCATCAATAACATGTACCTTTGTGGCAGCAATTTAAATAAAACAATTCATAGAAGAAAACGTGAATTTAAATATCCAGTGATGGCTTATTTTCTAGAGAAATGAGATCATACTTGTTGTAAATGTGAGACAATTGAGAGCCCATTATTTAATTGTAAATATCAGCAGAGACTCTCTTCTCAGTTTATTCTATTTTGAACAATGGAAATGTATCATGCAAAATAGACCACCTTTTCAATTTGGTGTAGTAGAGTACAATATGACAAGCTGACTCTTCCAGGAATGGAAAACACTATAATTTGGCAGCATCACTACAATTCCAGTGTTGGAAATTACATTAACCATGAATGGTCTTTGATCAAATGGATCCCCCCCCCCAAAATGAGGTGGTGGGGAGAGGCAAGTACAGCAACATAGGCAGTTCTTCTGTTCAATACCTGCAGGGATTAAAAAAAGGAGTGGACAGCAGTTGATGAGAAGGAAATCTTGATGTCACATTGGAGACAACTGTGCCCAATGATAGGATGTTGCATAAGGCAGTTTCTCTCTTCTAGTACAGTGCTATATTAAGCCCAAAGATTCATATTAAGACAATGTTCAAATATTGCAAAAAAGATGGGACTCAGCAGGCAAAGAGATCACCCAAAGGAAGAGCTAAACTAGGGGTAACCTTCAAAGGCATCGATAGTATGCAGCAGGGATTCTGCAGTCATTTGAACCTCTAGTCTCTTCCTTTGATTTTCAGTTCTTATCAAGAAACCTAAATGAACAACATTCTCCCCACCCCTAAGTGTGTTTTTGAGGAAAGAAAGTCATTTTTCTATCAAGAAATTATAGATCCACTTCTTGATTATTTTTAGAACACTTTTGGGTGTGTTTATTATGCATCCTGTTTTCATTCTTCCTCCAAACCACAGCCCACTAATGGGACTTGCAACAATAATGTCACTCATATCAGGTCTGAGATATCAGACATTGGCAAGGAATTGATTCCTTCCTCCTACATACTTTTCTGTTCAGGGATGTGTTGCATCCTCTCATGAAAATCTCAGAGCTGTTTGACTGCATCGATTGACTAGGAAGAGGGAAACCTTTGTTTGGAATAACTGTTTCAATATTCTGTGGCTAAGTTTATTTTTTTCCTCTATTTTGTATAGATTTATTTGGAACAGCAGCTAAAACTTTTCCTGGAGCAGGTAACTGGACTACTGCAATGCTCTCTACATGGGGCTCCCCTTGAAAAGCACCCGGAGGCTCCAACTGCTCCAGAATGCGGCCACGCGGGTGGTTATGGGCGCAACTCATTGTGCCCACATGACACCCCTCCTGCGCAAGCTGCACTGGCTCCCAGTGGTCTTCCGGGTATGATTCAAGGTGTTGGTTACCACCTTTAAAGCACTCCATGGCATTGGACCTGGATACGTTCGAGACCGTCTTCTGCCACCAGTAGCCTCCCACCGGCCAGTTCACTCCCACAGAGAGGGTCTCCTCAGGGTGCCATTGGCCAAATTATGTCGGCTGGCAACACCCAGGGGAGGGCCTTCTCTGTGGAAGCCCCTGCCCTTTGGAATGATCTGCCCCCAGAAATTTGTAAAATCTCTGATCTCCGTGTGTTTCGCTGTGCCCTCAAAACCATTGTTCCACCAGGCTGGGCTATCAATGAAAAGATTTTTAATTAGTTTTAAATAGGATTTTAAATTTGGGGTTTTACAAATTGGGCCTATTATTTAATAACTTTAATTATTTTTAAATTTTGTCTGTCTTTGTGTTTTTAATTAGGCTGTACACCGCCCTGAGTCCTTCGGGAGAAGGGCGGTATAGAAATAAAATTAATAAATAAAATAAATAAATAAAACCTGTGTCACAGCTATTTATGTATTTGGACTTCTGCAATACACTCTATATAGGGCTGGAAGACTACCTGGACGCTATAGCTGGATGGAAGGAGTGTTAGTTGCTATCTGTAAAAGTCAACTTTTTGTACAATAATTGTCATCTCGTATATTATTTGGTTTTTCTTTGGGTTTTTTTTTTTTTTTTTTTTTGCAAAGGAAAATGTGTGGGCTAGCATTTCCCTGTTTAATTGCAGTGATTGACACCTACCCTGGAATCTGTCCAACATGTGTTCTGACCCTAACCTTAGCTCTAAACTGAAGTGTTTTTGTTTGTCCTGGATGTGCAGGGTGAGATAGGAGGGAAAATGAGCATCTTCAGAACATTCAGAGGTGAGCCCATTTAAGTCACGAGAAGAATGCTCAGAGCAGGCCACCAGGGGTGGGATTCTACTGGTTTAACAGCTAGTTCACTAAGCTGTGCACGCGTGGACAGTTTGGAGGAAACTCACCTTCCGCATTGCTGCCGGCAAGGAAAGCAGCTGAGGCACAGCAATCCACTCTGCCGTGCCAATCAGCTGGGCTTCTGAAATAAAAATATAGGTGAGTATAATGCAGGGGCAGGTGGGCGGGCGGGCCCACTTCAAAATTGGAGCAAACTGGTTCACTCATGACTGATAGTCAGAGCTAACGGTTCGCCTGAACCAGTCCAAACCAGTAGAATCCCACCACTGCAGCCCACACCATACACATCATCAGCCGGAACTTGTATCATACCAATACTCATCAGATCACAAGTGGAAGCTATTAAAGTGCTCCAAATTCCACAGCCATTAACTGAAAGGTCAGACACCATTTACATTAGATTCTAGGTATTTCCTTCACTCTAGATCAGGGATGACAAACTGGCGGCCTGCAGTCTGGATGTGTCATGTGCAGCCATGCCAACCCCAGCTCCATGAAGGGAAAAAACATTCTAGTCTAGTCTAGTCTAGTCTATCATCATAAATATGAGTCAGTTGGCAAGCATCTGAATTTTGATCACGTGACCATGGGAATGCTACAATGGCCATAAGCATGAAAAATGGTCATAAGTCAATTTTTTCAGAACTGTTGTAACTTTGAATGGACACAAAATAAATGTTCTGCCCCAGCTATGGACCCCAAAGAACGCAGCACACACAAACTCTATACAAAGCTTATTTTACTCAAATAACTCAGTCTTTATCAACCAAAGGCTGTTAATAAACTGTCTTAACAGCCTACAAGAATTCTAAGATAAGGTAATCATAGTCTTACTAGAGTTGGCAGAAAGCCCAGAAGTAATTTTGCAGAGAATCCAAACACGAAGGAGAGTGAACTAAAGTTGTTCCCTACAGCTTTCTGCGAGCGGTATTCTTCCTTAAACAGGCTAAGGGAGTGGCCAATTAGCCCCAAGCCTTACTTTCGAGGAGACCTCCTACTGAGGAGCCACTCCTGCCTTTTGGCAGCTCTGCGCGCCCATGCATTGAGAAGAGGCTCCTCCTCTTCGTCCTCTTCACTTAAAGGAGCTTCACTTAAAGGTTCTGAAGACGCTGGCTGAATCCCTGCCTCTTGCACCACATCTTCTCCAGCCTCCTCACTGTCTGACTCGAGCGCCAGCTGCACAGGCTGCTGGTGCAGCACCACACCAGCCTCCTCATTGTCAGAATCAGGTACAATCTGCATAGGCCACTGACGGGCCACAACACTAAACTGTTGTAAGTGTTTTGTTAAATGACTACCTGTAAAATCCCTCAAATGAACAAGTCAAGGAATTTGTTTGAAGTTTTGAAAGACCAGAAATTCCAATGCTTTTCTTAAAGAAAACTCATTAGAAAAATGTCATTTAACAAAAAAAAAACAAACAAAAAAAAAACAGCAAGGTTTTCATCAACCCAAATCTGAATTCAGAATATTTGAATAGCTGAGGATCCAGCTTTAGATTTAGGATCTAATGACCCAGTCAAAGCTGAGAATATCTTCATAAGAACGGTGGAAAATGTACATGTTTTTATCAATATGAAAACATTGATAAATATGTTTTTAGGCAAGGCATAGACAAAGGTACTGATCTTTAAAATCCTGGAAGAGTTTACTGCAATAATCAAAATTGATCAAGTTACTTAATTTAACATCAAAGTTCAAAGGGAAATGGGAGAAAAGCTATTAAGGCCTGACAGATACTGAGAATGGCTAAAATGATTATAGCTATGTTTGGCAATAAGGAGGGGATCTGTGAGTTTCTACAAATCAGAAGAATATGTATGTGTGTACACACACACACACACACACACACACAGCTAAATTCATGATAAAGGGAGGGAGGGAGGGAGAGAGGAAGGAGATGAGATGAGGGAGGAAAAATGATCACACATTTTGCAAAGTATTGGTTTGCACTCTATGGCCAGCTCCCAATTTGCATAGACCCTTTAGGGATGCCTCTCCTCTTCATGTTATGCATGAATTAGCATCTCCCTTTCATCCACAAGAAGCCTGATTAAACTGAAAGGTTTCTCCCTTCTGCTCTATTAAAATCTGATTTTGGCAGCTAGGCAGAACATCCTAGGAACAGCAGAGAGCAAGAGAATCAGATGATGACACTGGAACTGATAGAGGAGGTGGGTGGATGGGTAACACAAGAGCTTCTACTCCTTTTTGAGTCAACTATATTCAACTATGCCCATTTCATCAAGCATTACAGTCTGATTTAAAATGAATAAAAATGCATTTATTTTATATGATTTCTCCAAGTTACACAATTTGCATGGAACTTGCTCCAATAGGTATTTTCATATATAACACCGATTTTATTCAACTTTTAAAAACACATTCACCCAGGAAATGTGGATTAGACTCATCTACTTTAAAATATGTATTCCAAACGGGACTTTGTTATCAAAGAAGAGGGGCAGCAATTAGAATCTATACACATTTCTTTGTTCCACAAGAACTGAGCATCACTGTTATCTTGAGGTCCAGATAGACCTTTGCATTACAACGGCCCAGAAAACAGCCCAAACAATGGTCTGAAAATGGCCCAAAAAACGGCCTGAAAAACAGCCTGTGTTTTGGCTGTTTTGGGCCATTTTTTTGGCCATTTTCAAGCCATTTTTGGGGCCGTTTTTCAAGCTATTTTCCAGCACTCTGGCACCTGTGAAGACCAGCTGGCTGGCACGCATGTCTGCGTTGGAAACCAGAAGAGCAGCTGGCAATGGAGTGTTTTGGGCCAAAAACAGCCCAAAGAACATCCTGAAAATGCCCCCCAAAATGGCCTGAAAACGGCTCATAAAACAGCCCAAAAAATGGCCAAAAATGGCCAAAAATCAGGCATGCCAGCTGATCTTTGGGTTTCTGGTGCTCTGGTGCACGTGAAGACCGGATGGTCAGTGCACATGCACATGCCGGAAACCCGAAGACCCAAAGGTCTTTGGGTTTCCGGCGCTCCCGCACATGCACATGCACTTGCATGCACGTGTATTCCGGTTTGGGCACCTGGTGCCAAAAAGGTTCTCCATCACTATTTATTTATTTATCGGTTTGATTTATATGCCGCCCTTTTCTGGAGACTCAGGGCTGCTTACAATGCGTTAATCAATAGCCTTCATACTTTTGTATATACAGTACCTGCTTAGTAGGGCTTTCAGGGGGCCCCTAAGCGGTGTTCTTTTTTATACAAAGTCAGTTTATTGCTCCCACAATCCGGGTCCTCATTTTACCTACCTCGAAAGGATGGAAGGCTGAGTCGATCTTGAGCCTGGTGAGATTTGAACTTGCAGTAATTACAGGCAGCTGGTGCTATTTAACAGCACTTTAGTCTGCTGCGCCACCAAGGCTCTTTACACCATTTCTGACAAATGGCAGTCCAATCTCTTCTTGAAAGGCTCCAGTGATGAAGCTCCCACAACTTCTGAAAGCAAGCTGTTCCATTGGTTGATTGTTCTCACTGTCAGAAAATTTCTTCTTATTTCCAGGTTGAATCTCTCCTTGATCAGTTTCCATCCATTATTTTTTGTCTGGCCTTGGAGTGCTTTGGATGTGTATATGTAAGTGTATTTGTGTGCAAATTTATACCTCTGTATCTAGAATCACACTCTAAGAAAAACAAGGGCCAAACAGATATATTAATTCAATTAATAACTATTGATTTATTGAACATTACTTCTATATACCAACTATTCTGTCTTGCACATGAACCATACCAAACATATAACTAACTGCACAGAGATGCAAACATACACATATTGCTTTCCATCCTTCCAGAAGAAACAGGATACAGGCAGGGAAATGGGATAGCTGTGTTAGGAAAGGAGAAGTCAATAGTGCTTGCAACCCTACCAGATGGGCCAGACCAAGAATCAACTTCTTAGAAAGACAAACATTATTTTTATTGAGAATGGCTACAATAAAAAGTTAAATCAAAATTTATTATGTCCAGAGAACTATATAATTAAAACACATAATCGTATAATTGTTAATACAAAAGCATCAGGGAAGTCATTTTCAGCTATTGACATTGCCGTCCATTTGTACTTGTTTGTTTTCATCCATGTATTCTGTTCTTCTCAATGAATGTTAGATGATTTTACTCCCCAATTCAAAGGCAATACTGGGAATGACGTGTTTATAAATATGGCAAGCAGGATGGTGAAAGCAATACAAAACCAGAACATGAGAAGATGCCCTGTGTGCTATGCAAACCTAATTTTACATTTTCTTTCTCATCCCACCAGGCTACAACTACTGGATACAATAGGCTTTAGAAATAATTGCAGATGAGTGTTGTGGAGCATAAAGCCATTCTGTGTGCAGAGTGCCATTTTACACTAAGACTTATTTTAAATGAGACTCTTTTAATGAGGGCACGGTATCTACAATCTAGCCACAAGCAGGGGGAAAGTGATGGGGTGGCATAACTTACTCTATAGCCAAGGGCAGCTGTAACATTCCACACGTACATTACCAAACATACGACTTTGTTCAAGTAATTACACTGCCATTCAATAAAAATGAATAATTACTTCAGCATTAAATGTCATTTATATGCTTTTCTGTGTTGCACATCTAAATAAATTGGATTCATAAATATGACTCCTTGAAATAATGCTTCCCTCTTCCCCCACCTCTCCGGTTTTCATCAGAACCATTTTTAGAATCTAATATCGTTGACTGGCTGACACCTTAAGGGGATGCATTTTATAACCTGCACTCTCTGTGGGCTAGAATTAAAGGGCAGAGTTTTTAAAGGATGTCACACAAATAAGCAAAACACCTAACAATTTGGTTTTAGGATTTAGGGCTGTGAGGTCCTAAAGGTCTAGTGTGAGGTCTAGTGACATTGCAAAGATAAAACTGAGCAATAATGTTGATTTTTTATTAAGAATCATTTTCAGGTTTTTATTTAAAATTATAATGTTGTAGGTAGGACTGAGGAGAAAGCAAGTATTTTCAAAGGTTCTTGTCCTCCATATACAATGCTGAATTTCTGTATGAAATGCAGAGTTAGTCTTTTGATTATACAAAGTATATATTTTACAGATGATGGGGAAAGAAATTCCTCTTTACACTTGGAGCGAGATGATGAGGTGCTCCCATATTAATTATTTTAACAGATAGTGGTCCTCTAAGAATAAAATCCTTCCTTCCTTCCTTCCTTCCTTCCTTCCTTCCTTCCTTCCTTCCTTCCTTCCTTCCTTCCTTCCTTCCTTCCTTCCTTCCTTCCGAGTCAGCATTGATTTCTGGCAACTGTCTGAACAAGTCCCTGTAGTTTTCTCAATAAGATTTTGGAACTGGTTTGCCCTTGTCTGCTTCCCAGGTTTGAAAAAGAATGATGGCCCAAGGTCACCCACCCCTCAAGCTACCTCAGGAGGGATTAGAATTTATCGTCTCCCATACATTTCTAGATTGTTACCTTACACTGAACTGGCTCTCTTTGACAGAGATGTAGTGAATACTTATTTGACTTCAAGTCATACCATTCTACTATATTTCCTGTTTGTGACTAGAAATCCCCTTGTGATCCTGGCTGTTGGTTTTTTACTACTCTCTCTATATATGGGGAGCAAGTATGAAGATTCCAATATTCACAGACATATTGATGCCCACAGTGTTATACTCAGGGGTGGGTTCTAAAATTTTTACTACCGGTTCTGTGGGCATGGCTTATTTTGTGCGCATGGCTTGGTGGTGGGGTAATGTGACTGGGTGGGCGTGGCCAACTTTTTTTTTTTTTTTACTTTTAAAACCATTTTTTCTAGAACCTTAAGAGGTTGCAGAAAAAATGCTTTTAGAAGCCTCTGGTGATCAGGCAACTCAGCTGGGATTGCCAGAGGCTTTTAAAGGCATTTTTTTTTCTACAACCTCTTCGGCTGAAGAGGTTGTAGAAAAAATGCTTTTACTAAAAGAAAAAATGCTTTTACTGTTTTACCTTTTTTACTAAAAGTAAAAAAAAAAAGCCTCTGATAAGGTGGGCGATGTAAGCGAATGGCGACCGGGCCGGGGACCGGTTCGGAGGTGTGGCCAGCCAATGTTATTACCGGTTCTCCGAACTACTACAAATTTCTACTACCGGTTCTTGCAAACTGGTGCGAACCGGGAGCAACCTACCACTGGTTATACTAGAGATTTCAGGATCAAAATAATGTATTATTTCAGTTACATATTTGAATAGAAGTTGCTATGCTACAGAGAAACAGAATTGTTTCTCCGATATAAAAAGCATCAAATAAGGTTTCCTGCATTCTTAAAACACATTGGAGTTCATAATCCTCAAATTTGTGTTGGGCGAAATGGAAGATAAAATGCAGAATTTACTTCTACTTTGCCCAACCAAGTTAATTTAATCCAAGTATACAACCACATCAGGGGTGCTATTCAGCAGATTCTGACAGGTTCTGGAGAATCAGTAGTGGAAATTTTGAGTAGTTTGGAGAACCAGCAAATACCACCTCTGGCTGGTCCCAGAGTGGGGTGGGAATAGAGATTTTGCAATATCCTTCCCCTGCCATGCCCTCCAAGCCATGCCCACCAAGCCATACCACACCTACCAAGCCACGCCCACAGAACTGGTAGTAAAAAAAAATGAATTCCACCACTGAACCACATCCTATACCTCTATTGGGGCTTTTTACAATGTGCACACATATTCAAGATATTTTTCCCCTTCTTGGGGCATAGAACACACACAGGTACCTATAGGATATATACAGCTTGTTGGTTTGCGTGCTGGATGTTGATATATTCACTTTGTAAGCAGTATATTTCCTTTCTTCTCTAGTAGCCTAAGTAGTCACTGGGCTATATAGCAGTAGTTTTCAAGTATTCACTGTTGCAAAGATGTTTAATAATTTTAAAGAGTTTTATCATTCCCTTCTGAATGAGTTATATTTGCCTTTTTCTTCCCTAGGTTCCAAATAGCCTTTAACATAAGTCCCTCCCTGCTTCCTTTAGTATACTTAAATATTTCAGATTTCCCCACCAGTCTTTTCTCCTTTCATATAGAAATGATGGGACATTGACGATGCTAATGGGCTAATTCATAGTAAACTAGAGCAGTATGATGTATTTATTTTGTTGCCGTTTTTGGAAAATGTATATTTTTATTGTGCCTGCCATTTTCTGAATACATGGCTTGGAAATCATTTATAAAAATAAAAAGTACAGTCAGGTCCAGAAATATTGGGACATTGACACAATTCTAACATCTTTGGCTCTATACACCACCACAATGGAATTGGAATGAAACAAACACAATGTGCGTTAACTTCAGACTGTCAGCTTTAATTTGAGGGTATGTACATCCAACTCAGGTGAACGGTGTAGGACTTACAGCAGTTTGCATATGTGCCTCCCACTTATTAAGGGACCAAAAGTAATGGGACAGAATAATAATCATAAATCAAACTTTCCCTTCTTAATACTTGGTTGCAAATCCTTTGCAGTCAATCACAGCCTGAAGTCTGGAACGCATAGACATCACCAGATGCTGGGTTTCATCCCTGGTGATGCTCTGCCAGGCCTCTACTGCAACTGTCTTCAGTTCCTGCTTGTTCTTGGGGCATTTTCCCTTCAGTTTTGTCTTCAGCAAGTGAAATGCATGCTCAATGGGATTCAGGTCAGGTGATTGACTTGGCCATTGCATAACATTCCACTTCTGTCCCTTCAAAAACTCTTTGGTTGCTTTTGCAGTATGCTTTGGGTCATTGTCCATCTGCACTGTGAAGCGCCATTCAATGAGTTCTGCAGCATTTGGCTGAATGTGAGCAGATAATATTGCCCGAAACACTTCAGAATTCATCCTGCTGCTTTTGTCAGCAGTCACATCATCAATAAATACAAGAGAACCAGTTCCATTGGCAGCCATACATGCCCACGCCATGACACTACCACCACCATGCTTCACTGATGAGGTGGTATGCTTAGGATCATGAGCAATTCCTTTCCTTCTCCATACTCTTCTCTTCCCATCACTCTGGTACAAGTTGATCTTGGTCTCATCTGTCCATAGGATCTTGTTCCAGAACTGTGAAGGCTTTGTTAGATGTTGTTTGGCAAACTCTAGTCTGGCCTTCCTGTTTTTGAAGCTCACCAATGGTTTACATCTTGTGGTGAACCTTCTGTATTCACTCTGGTGAAGTCTTCTCTTGATTGTTGACTTCGACACACATACACCTACCTCCTGGAGAGTGTTCTTGATCTGGCCAACTGTTGTGAAGGGTGTTTTCTTCACCAGGGAAAGAATTCTTCGGTCATCCACCACACTTGTTTTCCATGGTCTCCCAGGTCTTTTGGTGTTGCTGAGCTCACCGGTGCATTCCTTCTTTTTGATAATGTTTCAAACAGTTGTTTTGGCCACGCCTAATGTTCTTGCTATCTCTCTGATGGGTTTGTTTTGTTTCTTCAGCCTAATGATGGCTTGCTTCACTGATAGTGACAGCTCTTTGGATCTCATCTTGAGAGTTGACAGCAACAGATTCCAAATGCAAATAGCACACTTGAAATGAACTCTGGGCCTTTTATCTGCACATTGTAATTGGGGTAATGAGGGAATATCACACACCTGGCCATGGAACAGCTGAGAAGCCAATTGTCCCATTACTTTTGGTCCCTTAACAAGTGGGGGGCACATATACAAACTGCTGTAAGTCCTACACCGTTCACCTGAGTTGGATGTACATACCCTCAAATTAAAGCTGACAGTCTGCAGTTAACGCACATTGTGTTTGTTTCATTCCAACTCCATTGTGGTGGTGTATAGAGCCAATGATGTTAGAATTGTGTCAATGTCCCAATATTTCTGGACCTGACTGTATAGAAAACAAAGAGCAATTGTGTAATTTTGGAGTGGGAGGAAAGTAAGTAGTTGTTATTAAATGCAATCAATCATAATGAATTAAATTGCTTCCAATCCGTCAGAATCTCAAAGTCCCCTTCTTAAAATGTCAGTCATATTAGGTAGAATCACCTGTAACAAAAGACTTTATGAACACGAGTAGTAGAGAGAGTGAAATGTGAGTGGTATGAATGATGTTTTCCTTTCCTTCTACAGAATTCAAGGTTATTCAGAACATTCAGGTGATGCTGTAATAATGCTGCAATGATGTTGCATCATTCTATTATCTAGGATATAGTTTAATGGACAAAAGCAACTGCATCCTCTTTTAGAAGAGGACATTGGCTCAGCCTGTCAGTTCTGCTCCATAAAAATGAGAAATTGCATCATTTCTGGGCTGAAACCATGAAGCAATGTGAATATTGGCAATGCCTGGAATTTACCCTGGGACTGAGCAGCTGATCACTATGCTTATGGGATTCTGGGAATAGACAGTGAGATGTTAGAATGCAGCGGAGTGGGAAATGAATGGCCCATTTCAGTACACAAATCATATGCACACTTCCAAGCTCTGCAATAATTCTTCATGCTAGATTGAGACATAGCAGCCATCCTGAAGATTACATTTTATCTACCTTCTCCTAATTATAGAAACAATTAATGTATCACTTTGGTGTGGCTTCACTGGATAATTCATGATGACATATCTTGCTTTTAGAACAAGCTGCTTTCTTTTATTCTTATTCACTCTCTTACATTTTTGCCCAGTGCATAGCAGAAGTGTCAAATTTAATTTTTATAACTTCAACTACTTGTAGAGGATTAGTTTCCAGTACTTTAGCATTTATTTGATTATTATTATTTTTTGTCACCAGAGAGGCCAGCTCTCTCTAAAATACATCCAGAATAAAGCATATGCATTTTAGATAAACCACTTTTCAAATTTCATCGTCTGTCACCAAGCTTTGGAGGTCTGAGAAGTGTTGGTTACAGCAACCTTCATACTATATTATAATATACAGAACATATTAAAATGCTATCTAGATGTTGATCATGGGAGAAAAAGTTGCAAGTAGTTAATAATCAAAAGCACAGATTTTGGAGGGCCACTAAAGTATATGCTCTCCTAGACTATGAGCATTAATTGGTTCTGAGGTGACATTTCTCATAATATGTTATTTTGAGAAAATGTCTGTTTTTTAATTTTTCTCTTCTAACTTATCTGTGTCTTGTGGGAGGGCAGAAATAATGTATCTAAACTATATTAAGCTTGAGACATTTGTAAGTTAGAAATGAGAGAATTTTTTAAAGTGGGGAGGACATACTAACACCAGCATCAGAGATGACTGTTCCCGCCATGAGAAATAATATAGAACTTTTCCTTATCCTGGAAAAAATGTAGCAGAATAGTTGCTTTCTAATTTATATCTTCATAAATAAGATTTAGAAGTCCAAGGAGTCCTGTGGATGCAACTGGGGTGGGTTCCACTTACCTTTACTACCGGTTCGCAATGGGAGCATGCATGCTTCTGCGCATGTGCAAAAGCTTCTGCGCATGCGCAGATCATCCATGATGACATAGTGGCGGGTGAGCAGAGCCTCCCTCCAGTTTTACTACCGGTTCTATAGAACTGGACTGAACTGGGAGCAACCCACTACTGAACTGTAGTAATTATTCTGCAGGATCATCTCTACTGACTATAAGATGACTGCATCTAATTCAGGCCTGTCAAACTGGCAGCCCTCAGGCCGGAATAATCATGTGCAAGCCACGCCCACCCCAGCTCTGCAAAGGCAAAAAACATCACAATATCTCATGTGACACGATCAAATTTGACATCCGTGATCTAATTTAAACAAACTGAGTTAAGAGGAACAATGCAATTTTATACCAATTTAATCCAAAGTAAATTCCATAGAGTTCAGTAGGCCTTATTGCCTGGGAAACATATGCAGAACAGAAGCAGTCAGACTGAAATCAGTTCTGCATTGATTTATTTCTATGGGATTTAATCTCAAGATCATTTGCCTTTTACAAGATGGGTGTTTAAAGTATAGGATGAGAATACATGAAATCCACAAAAATTGTACCCCTTGACTCTCCTACTTTAGCTAAACCCATTCCCTTAAATCCTATTCAATTCAAATGTTTTTTTTTTAAAAAGATTTGGTTCTGATGATAGTTTGTTTTAAAAAAGAGGTCAGTAAAAGTTTAACGGCAAAAGAGCATTTAATTTGGGGGATGAAAAGAAACAAACATATAAAAAAACCCTCACATTTCTTTATGGCTCCCAATTATGAAAAGAAATAGCCAACCAGAGAGGCAGGAACATATTATCCACCAGAAGGAAAAGCTAGCATTCCCACCTCTGCAGATGTTTTCACTGGGGTTTCTGGCGCCCTGAGGAAAAGTTCCCTCTATACAATTAGAAGAGATATTTTGCAAAATCATCATTAAGTAGCAATAAAGTCAGGGAAAAGGTGTTTAATCAAACAAATCGCTCACAGGAGAGAGAAAGAGAGAGAGAGGGAACTATCAGCAAATCCGTGCCAAGCAAGTCAAACATTTTTTAAGCTCTCTAAAAGAGCTGGCTATTCTCATAGCTTTTCCAACAAAACCAAGGTTTTGATGGCCAGACATAAATGTAGGGTTTGTGTCTGTTTCTTCCATTATAGCAACCCTATGAGATAAATGAGAATGAGAAAGAATAACTTGGTCCATGACAGCATTGAGCTTCCATGCCTCAGAATGGACATGAATCTTGATCTTCTAGTGCCAGCCTGACATTTTACTACCATAGGACACAAGCTCTCATTGTGAATTTGCTTGAGGATCATATCTGGCTTTTTGTTAAAGGTGGAACTTAGCCATTGAGGGAAATCTCTCCATTCATTTATAGAATTGTGTACAGAATCCTAACCTTTTGCAACAGCACTCCTAGACAGAGCTGGGAAAATAGCATAGGTCAGGGGTCACCAACCCATGGCTCTGGAGTTGCATGTGGCTCTTTCATCCCTTTGCTGTGGTTCCCTGTTGCTGGTTGGCTCCACAAATGATAGGGCTTAGGTTAAGACAGGCAAAGGAAAAAAGACGCCGTGCTAGGAGGAGACTCTATGGTGGGGGAAATGGACTTCTGGCTAGCAGAGGAAAAAGGATGCTACACTAGGAGGAATCTCTATGGTGGGGTAACTGGACTTCTGGTCGGCTCCAGAATAGAATGGGAGCTTCCGGTTAGAGCCACCTTTGTGGCTCTTTGAGTGTTTAAGGTTGCCGACCCCTGGCATAGGTCTACAACTAGGAGTCTGCTGTTACTCAAGTGCTAACCACAAGGATGAGAACAATTAGTAATTTGGTAACACTTTTAGCAAGGATAAAACACAGAAATCTCATCAGAGAAATTAAAATCTATAATGGAGAATGTTAAATGGAATGGTCCTGTTTTCCTCTTTGTCTCAGTGCAAAGAAGCAAGTCAACAGCAGGAAAAGAACATTAAACTAAATAATAGTAACTGTTCATAAAAAAGAAAAAAGGGAACCCAGCAGAGCCTTTCAACTCATTTCATGTCCCTTTTAAATTCTTCCCTCTGTTATTGTTTTTAAGGACATGGCATGGTGGAAATAAAATAAATGTACATGTGTCCCAGCCCAGAAGTCCTTCATAATCAAAAGAAACCCACAGTTTGTGGGTCCAGAGTAACATCCCTTGTTTATGAATGGCAGGCAACTAAGGAGCACATTATCCAGATGGCACAGTGAATATTCCCTCCAGGAATACATGAAAACAAGATTATGTTGAGCTTCACTTAGTTTTGCGTAGATGGATAGAATGATATTAATGGGTATTCTATTTTATCTGTCACGCTTACTGACTTGCATGGATTGTCACTGTTGTTTGTTTTAGGAGGCTTTGTAGAGGCCTTTCTAATTATGGGAACACTGTAGATAATGGGACATAAAATAAGCCCACCGTGAATTTTAATGAGCGTGAAATGATGTGATCAGTCAAAATGGACTCTGTCACAGGATACAAGTCTACTAGCATCCACCATTCCATGCTCACAAATTCACACAAACTAGTGCATACTTGGAATTACATATTATTATATATCCAGATGTTGCTGTTAAAAAAAAAAACACATTAGGGTGTTTGAGAGAATGCCAGGAAAAATTATATATCGAAAGAAGTTGCATTTAAAATGAATGTAGATTTTCCAGCTTGTTTAAAACAAAAAAATCACTAAAAATGTAATTGCAGAGAATAATTCATGAAAACTTCAACACTGACATATAGGCTGAACCAAAAAACTTCTAGGAGGTAAATAACCGTTAAAGTTGCTTTAATAGCCCTGAACCCAATGCCATACTGCTGTTAAGTCTGATCAGCTAAAACATTATCTCTGCAGCCTTAATCACCCCGAAATATTTGAGACAGAAACATCTTCAAACACCCTGATGTGCTCTGGGTTTTTCTATTTATTTGTGGATGTTCATTTTGCTCTCTTAACTGGTCAGCATGAGATCAATCACTCTATTGCTGAACAAGCACAAAGTATGAAATCTAATGGCCCCTTATCTGTCTATGTGGTCACTAAGAGTTGACACCAGCTTGATAGCATATAATCAAATAGTCCCAGTGTATTAATTATTTTCCTTTTTGATACATTAATTTCAAGAACATCTTTAGTAGAGTTTTGGGGCCCTGATTGTACACTTCAATATAAAGCATCAGGAACAGAAGCAAATGACAAGCTCTAGAGTAAGGGTGTCAAACTGGTGGCCCGTGGGCTGGATGCGTCACATGGAGGCCATGTCCACCCCAGCTCCAGGAATGGGAAAAACATTGTGAAATGTCATGTGATGGCTACATGACGCAGAGAGTTTGACACCCATGCTCTAGAGTAGTGGGTCTCAACCTTCCTAATGCCGCGACCCTTTAATACAGTTCCTCATGTTGTGGTGACCCCCAACCA
Source organism: Pituophis catenifer annectens (assembly GCF_029215685.1). Taxonomy (NCBI): domain Eukaryota; kingdom Metazoa; phylum Chordata; class Lepidosauria; order Squamata; family Colubridae; genus Pituophis; species Pituophis catenifer. The sequence continues at coordinate 184,297,326 of NW_027256881.1, forward strand.
TAAAATTATTCTTAAGACCATTTAAAATATGTGTTTTCGGATGGTCTTAGGTGACCCCTGTGAAAGGGTCATTCGACCCCCAAAGGGGTCCCGACCCACAGGTTGAGAACCACTGCTCTAGAGGGAAGTGTGTGTGGTATCTGGAAATAGGTATCAGTGTTTGGCCTAAGCAAGCAATAGTCACATCCAGAATTTAGATCTGGAGAACTCCAAGTCTTTAAGAACCCTGATCTCCTGCCTTTCAGCAGTTGACAGACTTTGTTGTGGCATTTTATCCCTCTTTTTCACACCTGTCTACAAGGTCTAATATATTGCAGAAAACTGTGCTTTACATTCTTCAACTGGAAATAATTAAGTAAATGGGGTGTTAAATACATATGAGGAACCTGCTGAAGTTAATTGATTTCTCTCCCTTCTTTAGTGGTTAATTTTGTGAGGATACCTACTGACTGAATAAGATTTGTTTTGCCACTTACAAATAATGAGGGAAATTGTGTAGTCTAGGTTTGTTTGTTTTTTCTGCTTTGGAGAAGGGATAATCTTGGTAAAATGCCACTTAGGGACCAACTCATTTAGCAAACCTAACCTGGACTTTTTCTTTATTTCCTCCAAATATATATCATTGGCACAATGGGCTTCCTATCTCTCCAGCTGATCCTGTTATTGCTTTACAGCTGAAAATAATGTATGAGGTTGACTCAGCCTTCCATCCTTTTGAGGTAGGTAAAATGAGGACCCGGATTGTGGGGGCAATAAGCTGACTTTCTATAAAAAAGAACACTGCTTAGGGGGGGCCGAAAGCCCTACTAAGCAGGTATATACAAAAGTATGAAGGCTATTGCTTAACGCATTGTAAGCCGCCCTGAGTCTCTGGACAAGGGCGGCATATAAATCGAACCAATAAATAAATAAATAAATAAATAAATAAATAAATAAATAAATAAATAAATAATTTATTTATTTACCTTTGGTCATTAAATATATGTCAGTAATTGTTGTAAGTCACCCGGATTCACTTATATCAGAGAGGATTTATTTAGTAAATCTATAAATTTGCTAAATAAATAAATCTGGATAGTTCTCGACATACGACAGTTTGTTTAGTGACTGTTCAAAGTTACAACGGCACTGAAAATAGTGACTTATGACCCCTTTTCACCCTTATGACTATTGCAGCATCCCCATGGTCACTTGATTTACATTTGGATGCTTGACAGCTGACTCATATTTATAATGGTGACAGTGTTTTGGAGTCACGTGATCCCTTTTTGCAACCTTCTGACAAGCAAAGTCAATGGCAAAGCAAGATTCACTTAAGAACCATGTTACTAATTTAACAACGGCAGTGATTCACTTAACAACTATGGCAAGGAAGGTCATAAAATGGGGCAAAATTCACTTAACAAATATCTTGCTTAGCAACAAAAATTTGGGGCTCAATTGTGGTCGTAGGTTGAGGACTACCTGCAAGAGTATACGTGTTAGAAGACTGCATGACCTAAAATTGAAAGTTCGGCTTATTTAAAAACACCCAGAGTTCACCCACATCCAGCAGAAATTAATCACAACCAAATTCTATTGAAATTTACAGCTTGTGGCCTAAATCTTCTTCCCATATGTTTAGAGAGTAAAACTAATGGAATCAAAACTAAAACTAAGACACACCACCAGAGGAATATATTATTCAGAAGATTCTAGAATGTGCCAAAATGATCAAATTAACGTTAGAATTAAATGAGAAAGAAGATTCAGAATATTATACGGTGTGGGATGATTGGTACAGGTGAATTGATAATAGAATAAAGAATAGATAAAAGCTAATATAAATCTTAAGATGCATATGTAAATTATGTTATATTACGATGAAAAGTAAAAGAAGAATCAATCTAACCTGTGTTAGATATAACACTGTCTGACTGATTGTACTGTATTGTATTATAATAAATTTAAATTAAAAAAAAAAAACTAAAACTAAATAAAAACTGTTAGATTGTGCCTAACAGAGGTGAAAGGAGAACCAATGATTACGGCAAAGACCAAAGAATCAGGGAATAGATTGGTTTTAGTTTTTGGTTTTTTAAAAGAAATTCTCCAGATAAGGAAAGTATAGAAGATCATTGACATGTGCTCCAGACATCTGCACCTTGCAAGAAGACTGCCACATAGTGTCCTTCCATGGTTTTAAATGCCCCAGATATAAAAGAATTAGCCAGGCTGCTTGCAACTCCGGTGGAGCTTTTTAAAGGACACCAAGCTTGCAAATCTCACTTTCTAACCACTTTCAGAAATAGCCTATTAGCTATCTTAAAGCTATTAGAGACCTTTCGCATGACAGTAATCATGAAAAGTCATCAACTACAAAAGCTTCAACTCTAAACAAAAGAAAAATTAATCATAAATCTAAGGACTTCAAGAATTTGAAATAAACAGTAAAACCCTAAATAAGTTTTTTGATCTACCAAAGTTACAAATGGATTAAGGATCCAGTTAAATTTGGAATATTGACTTTTGCTATAAGGTTTTGGAAGCAATTAAAATAAATAGCTTCCTGTGGGAGCCAGAGTTATTTTGGCTATCTTGGTTCATAATAAACATAAACAATTTTATAATTTTAGAAAGTGGACACTAGAGGGGATTAAAGATTCTAAGTAGAAAAAAAACAAATGCAAGCCAACTTTTGATGTTGGTTAACTGGAACTTACAAAATGATACAAAATGCCATAATATTGGAAATATTTCTGCCTGAGCCAGCGAGCGGCGCACGGGGAGAATGACAGTAAGAGCCTTGGTAGTACAGGGGTTTAAGGCACCCTGTTATTAAGATGGTTATTAAAGACCAGCTGCCTGCAATTACTGCAGGGTTCGAATCTCGCCAAGGCTCAAGGTTGACTCAGCCTTCCATCCTTTCTAAGGTAGGTGAAATGAGGACCCAGTTGTGGGGGCAATAAGCTGACTTTGTATAAATATACAAAAGGATGAAGGCTATTGCTGAGCACATTGTAAGCCGCCCTGAGTCTTCGGAGAAGGGCGGCATATAAATCAAATTAAAAAAAAAAATTAAATTTTTGAAGAATGAAACCAGAAATTACTACCCACAATATCAAAACTGGAGCTTCAAATGACAAACCAAAAGAATGACAATTGTTGAGAATGGAAATTGTTTTCTTATTGGATCTACAAAAGATGAATTAAATTAAGTTAGAAGTAAAAGGAAAGTATATAAAGTTGATGTATTTGATCAACTTAAAGTAAGACTGCAACTGAACTACTTGTGAATAAGCCCAATAACAGGTATTTTATTGTTGGTCACCTATATTACAATAATCTCACCAGACTGTCTGCCTTGTTGGGGGGCAATATGCTGAGATTGTAAACCACTCAGAGAGTGCTGTAAAGCACTATGGAGAGAGGGGTATATAAGTCTAAGCACTATTGCTATTGCTGTTTAATATGCACCTTCATAATAAAATTAAAGGTTATTTTCAAAAGTGGCAAACGTTGTTTAGTTATGAATTCCACCATCCAATATAATGGATGGACTTACCAACTGATGTCTTTGTTTGGTCTGGTGGACTAATCTAAAAGCTTTCAAATACAGTATCTATGCAATGCAAAGAGGTCAATTTGGATATGCGTTTGTGTGTGTGTGTATGCATGTGTGTGTATATATATGTATATGTATGTATATGTATATATATGTATATGTATATATATATATGTGTGTGTATATGTATGTATGTATGTATATGTATATGTATACATGTATATACATGTATACCTGTATGTGTATGTGTATACGTATACGTATACATATACATATACATACACAGAATATATATATATATATATATATTTTCTTACTTTTTTCTTTCATAGGTTTTATGTGTGTTTTTCTTTTAGCCAGGTTTCTCCTACATAACCAAGATTTTTCTTTCTACAGCCCTAGCTCAGTGGAGTCACATCCACTCGATTCTGGGCTTTTTTTTTCTTCTGGCAGCCAGCAGGCCCTATGCTGCCCTATGCTGCCTAGTGAGAGACTTATATAGATCTATTTCTGGTTCGTTAGCCATCATCACTAAGCTACACCCACATCTCATGTATCCTCTCTGTAAAGATACAATATCTATTTTCTTACTTTTTTCTTTCGTAGGTTTTATGTGTGTTTTTCTTTTAGCCAGATTTTTCCTACGTAACCAAGATTTTTCTTTCTACAGCCCTACTCAGTGGAGTCACATCCACTCGATTCTGGGCTTTTTTCTTCTGGCAGCCAGCAGAAGCTCAGTGCAGAAAAACCTTGGTTACGTAGGAGAAACCTGGCTAAAAGAAAAACACACACACACACACACACACACACACACACACACACACACACACATATATATATATATATATATATATATATATATATATATATATGTAGGTCTTTGGTTATTCGGGTTTTCTCCCGCGTAAAATTGGAGGTTTCTTGGCAACGTTTCAATGAAGTCTCATTCGTCATCTTCAGGCTGGTGTTCTCGGCCTCGTGCTTCTAGGAGCAATGTGAGGCCGAGAACACCAGCCTGAAGATGACGAATAAGACTTCGTCGAAACGTTGCCAAGAAACCTCCAATTTTCTGCGGGAGAAAACCCGAATAACCAAAGACCTACATACAAACCCCGCGAATACCTCAGAAAACATATATATATATATATATATATATATATATATATATATATATATATATATATATGGGCCTTTTTTCTGCTGACACAGAGTTGCAGTTTGTCAGCAGAAAAAAGGCCCAGAAACTTGTGAATGAGATTTCACAGAACCTAGGGCTGTAGAACAACTAGGCTAGAAAGAATATGCATATATATATATATATATATATATATATATATATATATATATATATATATATATATATATTCATATTAATACCACACAGAGTGCATAGAGACCCAGGTCTGACACACATGTCCCCAAGAAGTAATCAAGAAGGGTACACATGTCAAACTACACTGTCAAATCTATAAAAAAAGTTTTCCTTGCAATTTCATGCTCTCACAGTTTGAAATTAAAGCGGATTCCTGACCTAGGCTTACCTTGCATTTTCTCTAATTCTTCTTTCTTCAGTCTTGTCTGAATGTCAGTTTGCTCTGTGTTAGGTACTGTTCTAAAATTGAACAGTAGTTATCTCCTTGTTTGAAAGGCTTCATTTCCTTCTTTTCTGCCTTTGGTAGTGTGAAGTTAGATTGATTTGTGTTGATACTTTGGACAGTCCCTTGTTCCCCATTTGCCTGTTGACAGATTTTATGAAGGACACTAAGTGCACAGTTGCCAGCCTCTTTTATGAGTTCATCTGTAACGTTGCACCATGTGTGTCTTTCCCATTGTGTGCTTGTTTACTGCAGTTTTAGTCTCTGCCAGAAAAAAAAGGGTGAAGGTTATTTTATGGTTGTGCAGATGATTGCCTCACACTTGGTACTGTTTATAATGTCCCTTGTTCCCCCTTATAGCTTTCTGAAATATACTTTTCCTGTGGTTCTTCATGTCTTCCTGTGCTGTTACCACTTTGCCATCTGCTGCTTTTTTACTCTTGCAGGCTAGGATGAGTCTTTCTGTAAGCTTCAGTTAAGCCTTCAGAGTTTCAATCTTCCTATGGCTTCTGCTGGCTCTGATACTCTAATTCTGTGTGATACCCATGTATTTGCAAAACTATAGCCATTCACCCTCTTGGGACCAAAATGATTTCCTAATGAAGACCCACATCATACTTAAAGGAAAGAGCTTAGTTGAAGTCAACAAAGAACAACACTTGGCAAGATGATATGATGGATAGAGCAACAAAAACATCTTGCAGAGATGCTTAATGAAACCATTATGAAATGGTTTCATCAGTTGCCATACTTTTAAGGAAATCTGAAAGGACTTGGCAACTGGAATCTGTAGAGAGGAAAAAAAACAGGATAGAAAGGCAACAAAGAGTTGAAAAGTAGGAAGAAGAGCCAAGCTTCATTAGTAATTAATTTGATAGAATATGATTCATTTGACATATTTGCATCCAGCCCTTTCTCCAAGGAATCCAGGGCAATACAAACACAGTTCTTCTGATTTTATGTTCATAACAGCTCTGTAAAGTATGTGAGAGTTAGAAGCTGTTACTGGCTACAACAACAAACTCCTTCATAGTTTATGAGGGAGATATGATTGGCATGTGGTATAAGTACTTAATTCAATGTATGTCTCATTGTTAGCCAGCTAAATAATATCCCTTTGTACCCAAGAAATGTTTGCTCATTAAATATAGTGGATAGAGTGGAACACAGATTACTCATTTCACTTGTATAGACATCTAAGTGTAGGAGAAGAGCAGGCAGAGCTGGGCGGGGGATGTTAAATCAGCTTAGAGTAATAATCTTAGTCATTGTGTTCCCACAAGTGCTCCATTTAGAACCCCTCCTAAATTCTGTTGACCCTTATCTGAAACTAATTTAGTATTGAACTTTAGTTGACCAGATTCTTATGTATAACCTTGAGTAAATATTCTATGCTGCAACCTAACTAATAGTCCACTTGCAATAGTCCAATAGTTGCACTTGACATTAGGTTTATCTGCATTGCTTAGTTGTTCCATCATCAGAATGGGATGTGTTTTGAGTACTGGTAAACAAGTATGCTTTGGCCACCTAATGAGAAGGAAGGACTCACTGGAGAAGAGCCTAATGCTGGGAACGATTGAGGGCAAAAGAAGAAGGGGACAGCAGAGAATAAAATGGCTGGATGGAGTCACTGAAGCAGTTGGCGTGAGCTTAAATGGTCTCCAGAGGATGGTAGAGGACAGGAAATCCTGGAGGAACGTTGTCCATGGGGTCGCGATGGGTCAGACACAACTTCATGACTAGCAACAACAAAACAAGTATATTTCTCCTCCTCGCATTACAAACTCAATGTCCATCTTCAATTTTCTATTCTATCTCTTACAGAAATAATCTCTTCTGTTATGTTATGTTGGAAGACTAGAAGCCCCTATGCCACCCCTCTTTAGTCAATGCCAACCACCTCTGAATTTCTGGCAACATCAAATAAAGATACAAAGGAACCACTTAAACTTTTCCCACAGACATTGACACTTGATTGAAATTGATTAAGCACGTTTTCTCCAGGAAGTCAGCAAATAAACATAAAACAGAATCCCCTCAAGATAAGGGAAATCTTTTATCACAGTATTGACCCGCAACCCAGCATAAAATTCCACAGCTAGGAAAAGGATCTAAGATCACCTTATCCTCAGGGCAGGAACACCTCAATTTACATAGGTAACACACTTCGCATCAAGTTTCACTACTTCATGATCAAACTCCATTATTATTATAAATACTACCACTCAATATTCTATCTCCATCAACTGAATCACAAATTTGTTTTGGTGTCAAATAAATCCTACCTCCATTTCAAGTAGGCACCATGTGCTCATTTACCCAGCTGCAAAATGGACCAGAACTTTCTTATAACAGTTGCCCTGAATGCTCTTGTCCATTTTCATCTGGAGGGCTTTACTTCTTTACTAGCCAATCTCAGAAATTTACTAGTTTCTTTGCAGATGTAATATTGCCCTCCCATTGAAGAAATAGTTATGAGCTTGTAAGACCTTACTTTAATCATTTGAATTATCAAATCAACTGGGATCATGCAATATAGTTGGACAATAGAAAATGTGAGTAATCACAAATTGTTAAGATTTCAGTCAACTTTTGTAAGTTGTAATCAACATTTTTGGTTATAAGGTGACAGGGAAACAGAGGAAGCCTTGTCTCTCTGCTACCTTCTACATTTTGAATTGGGTTAGGTATATTCTTTGTAAAAAAAAAAAAAAAAAGAGGAATGGGCAAAGGAGGCGACCACAAGAAGGCAAATTCAAGGACACAGCCAGAAGGTCTCATTTAAGAAATCTGTCATTTTTTTTGCTGGTCAGATCCTTTATTGACAAAGAAGATAATCTTCAGAAAACTCAGCCAAGAGAATTGGCCATGAATATTACTTTGAGACCTGCAAGTTGCAATCAAATAATGGGACAACAATCTGTCCAACTTAAATCTATCAGATACAAAGAAAATGAAGCCAAAGAACAAGGGAATTGTGTTTATATCACCTCTAAAGCTGTGATTACCTATCTTCACAAGGCACCCAGAATGTTATATTCATACCATATGCTGTTTCCTATATTCCTTCTGTTGGGGGGAAAATGAATAACAAAACCTTGGAGAAAATTTGAAATGTATCCTAACTGATTTGCATTCCTGTCATCAGATCCCCACAGGTAAAAAAAAAAAAAAAAAAAATCTTAAATTAACTTAGAGTTCATGTGCTCTTAATTGTTTGCACAGGTAAAGATTTTCTTCTGAATGAGAAATTATATTTTGAGGTCATAGAACCTCAAATACAACACACATGCTCTCACTAATTGGGACAGTGTGATGGCTTAACAGTTAGGATGCTAGGCTTGCTGGCTGGAAAACGAGGTTTGATACTTAAGCATCGTGTGACAGGATGGGCGGCCAACTTTGCCTAGCTGCTGTCTAGTAGTTTGAAAACATGCAAATGTGAGTAAATAAATAGGTACCATTTTGGCAGGGGGGGAAACAGTACTCTGCAATGTTCTGCTTGGCTACATGACTGTAGAAATGTCTTTGAACATGCCTGACTCACAGCCTTAAATCAGAGATGAACACCACTCCCAAGAGTTGGTAATGACTAGCAGAATAAAATCATCAAGGACTCCTTTCCTTCCTTCCTTCCTTCCTTCCTTCCTTCCTTCCTTCCTTCCTTCCTTCCTTCCTTCCTTCCTTCCTTCTCACTAATTAGTTACCTACATTTTTTATAGACCCATCTTTTCTAGAGAAAAAAGAAAAAAAATATTGATTTTGCAACTATGAAGTGTCAAATTCCATGAATTTATACCTTGGAATTGAACATTCAGCACCAAGAATCTTGGAAGGTGGGACTAAATGATGGTGCTATAAAGAGAGGAACAACCTTGTACTATTGTTTGCTCATCCCAAGGCCTTCTGTATCTGGTAGAAGGAAAAGACTGTCTTCTATAAGTGAATGTTTGCCTAGCAGCACTTTTGTAGGAGAGAGAGAGAGAGAGAAGAGAGAGAAAGGGAGGGAGGGAGGGAGGGAGAGAGAGAGAGGAGAGAGAGAGAGAGAGGGAGGAGAGAGAGAGGGGGGGAGGCATGAAAGATAAACATCATAAAAAGGCATGAAGAGCCATAATGGATCAGGGTTGGCCTGATCAATTCACATTTGACAACTGGAGGACTTTGGGAAGCTTTCATGCTTGGAATGGAGGGTGATAGCCCCTTCTCACTTTGTTTCCAGAAACTAGTATTTAAGATATTTGATTCAGAAGAAAGTAAATATCCATCAATATTTGTCTATGGAGATTCTCAGTCATCCAGGTCATGGTTGTCACAAAGGTGCTTTTTCAAGAGGCAACTGGACTTTCTGGTTTTCTTTGAAGACATTTTGTTTCTCATCCAAAAAACTTCTTCAGAGCTGAAAAAGCTTCTTGGATGAGAAGTAAAACATTTTAAATTAAAAAAGTCCAAGTGCCTCTTTGGCACCTTTGGGACATCCATCAATATTAGTCACTCTTGATAGCCAGATCTTCCCTTAACTTGACTAGTCCCTTTTAAAGCATTCCAATTGGCCACCATCACAACAGGAACTGGGAGCACATTCCATAGTATATGATGTGTTGTGCACAAGAAATATCTCCTTTTGTCAACACTTAGTCTCCCAGTGTTTGGTTTCAATGTATAATTTCAAGTTCTAAGATTGCAAGAGATAGAAAAAAAAAAAAAACCCACCCCATATCACTCTCACAACATTATGTATGTCATGAATATACCTCTTTCATATCGCCCCTTTCTGTCCTTTATTCCAATCAAAATCCCCACTTTTGCTGTTTTCTAGGAAAGGTCCAATATTTATCTTAATAATTTTGGTTTCCTTTTCTAACTCTGTAACATCCTTCTTAAGCCATAGTGACAAACTAGACACAGCACTCTATATATGAAGTCAGTATAGATTTATATAGTGCTAGTAATGCAAATTATTCTCCCACAACCCAACCACAGTTGAGATTTTTATTGTGACTGTGACCTTTACTGCTCATTCATGTCCAGCTCAAATCCCATTAATATATAGTGAATTTGTTTGTTTTTGAAGGGAAGGAAGATGTGTCATTGTCAGAGTTCCAACACCCCTAACAAAATCAAACTCCGAGGCTTGAGTTTCCTCAAAGCTAAATTTTATTAGAGATGTCATATTGGCACATCTGGGAAAACCTGAGTGGCGCAGCAGACTAATGCTACTGTGAAAGGTAGAATTTAGCTTCCAGCTGCCTGCAATTACTGCGAGTTCAATTGTCACCAGGCTCAAGGTTGACTTAGCCTTTGATCCTTTCTAAGGTAGGTAAAATGAGGACCCGATTTGTGGGGGCAATAAGCTGACTTTGTATAAAAATATACAAAAAGTATGAAGGCTATTGCTTAACGCCTTGTAAGCCGCCCTGAGTCTCTGGAGAAGGGCGGCATATAAATCAAAATAAATAATAATAATAATAATAAAAAACCCCGAATCTGAGAGCTTCTGGGTTTTCCTCACCCAAAAGAAAGTTCAAGTCCTTGCCCATCACCCACATGTTCATCGCACAAACCAATCAGGTATCCTCCAGAACAGAAGATACCTCCTCATTCTTCTCAGCACAGCTGCAGGGCAAAGTGGCCTTGATTTTCTAGAAAGAATGTTATTTTGACTACGTATCATCTTCACTCCATACAATCCCCCCTCCCATTTTCCCACAATAGAATTTGTGGCAGGCCTGAAGGCTCAAAGGTGAAAAGATGACTTCCAGGTCTGACAGTCATCATATATCGCAAGGTAAAGGAAAGGTGTGTGTCCCCCTTTCTTTTCACTTCCTTTTAAATATTTTGAATGGGGAGAGATTATGGGGAGCAAACAATTTGGTGTTGAAAAAGGAGATGTTTAAAATAATGGTAGTTCACAAGCCGTATCTGTTTGTGTCCTCTGGAAAAAGTTCTGGAGGGTAATTTCTTTGTTAGTGTGGGAAAAAAATGGAAACGCAAAAATTCATCAGGTGCGAGTTGATTGTCCAAAAGTCAAACTAAAGCTTATTGGATTGGCAAAACATTACTTCACTTTTTGTCCTGTTAAGTCATTTAGTGACACCGTGTTGAAAAAAGATAAAACTGGCAGTACATATTTAACATACAAAGCAGGCTAATGCAGGGGGGAAAAGTGAAACTTCCCACCATCTGTTACTGGCCCTGTAAAGGTCATTCCAATCACCTAAAATGCAAGTGTGAGTTGCCACTCGTAAAGCTAATTAGGAATGCAGTGTGAAGCCTGGCAACAACCCAACACCCAAGACAATTCAAATGTACCAAATGTACTGTGTTCCAAAAGTATTCATATATCAAGGAGTGGGGAGATTATTTCAGAAACAAAATGGCTAGTGCTTAACATCCAGAAAACCATCGTGTTTTGCTCCTGGTGAGCAAAGGCTAGATGTCCATGCCAACCCAAAAGAAGTGTATCTTTTACAATGAAAACCAAAACCATAATAATAACAACAACATCAACAACAACAACAGCTTGATTTCAGAGTGGTTATCCATTATAAATAATTGAATGTTACACAAGATTATAACCCTTAGCTGAATCTCTTTCCTCATTTTTTTTACCAGCACATTTACAAAACATAAGTTCTTCTGATTCATTCATTTTTATTTGTTCTACACTTACTGGCACAAAAAATTACATTTGTGCCTTTCCCTCAGGAGCCTGGTGGTGTTTAGTTCTTTCCCATTGTTAAGTGGAAAAAACATAGGTCATTAAGTAAGGACCTTGCCTGATGGTAATTTCCAATTTCCTGGCTGTGGCTTGGTCGGTGTGGCATGGCTCGGTGGGCGTGGCTTGGTGGGCATGGCAGGAGAAGGATACTGTAAAATCTCCATTCCCACTCCACTCCAGGGGAAGATTACTGCAAAATCCCCATTTCTTCCCGATCAGCTGGGACTTGGGAGGCAGAGAATAGATGGGTGCAGTCAGAATTTTTACTACTGGTTCTCCGAACTACTCAAAATTTCCGCTACTGGTTCTCCAGAACTGGTCAGAACCTGCTGAAACCCACCTCTGGAATGCTAAAGGTACATTACCTTATTATTTGTGGTACTTTTCATCTCAAGCAAGTGTGCCTGCCTAGAGGGTCAAAAGGTTAAGATCACAGTAGCAGCAGCATGACCCAACACTTCTCAATTTTACATGCATTGCACCAGAATGTATACAACAATGGATTGGGATTTCAATTGCCTAATTAAAGCTACCAACTGCAACTTTTTTGGCCCATTTCTCTGCATGGATACAACTGACTCCAAAGCCAATAGGGAATGAAACATGAAAAAAAAAGATGGCTGACTTGGGTAAACTCCTCCAATTCTGTACATGATGGTTCTACTCCCTTCAGATTGTCACAGACTTTATCCCCCCCCACACACAATTAAAACAAACAAACAGAAATAAACACATCCCAGCCACTTTGACTGGAGTCTATCAAAGAATGTTATCACCCTTTTTTGTTTGCATCATTTCTGTATCCTGTGGGTACAAAAGATTGTTTATCATGGACTAGAAGAAGACCAAGTCAGCTGTGTTGTACAAATGCATCCAGAATATATATGTGTCTCAAAAAGCAAGATTCGCATCAAGATTGTGGTTTGATACAAACATACATTTTAAGATACCAACTTGGATGACTTTCTTTATTGCTCAAAGAAAAAGTTTTTATTCAAGGATAACTTGCAGGATTAATGTCATATATAGATTGGCTTTATGAGTCAGGATTTGTTGATTAAGTTTCATTTTAGTGTCAGTATTAGTGAAGGATTATTTGATCCTTTGGGCTTTTATAAAATCAAACTAAGTTGTACAAGAAAAACCTTACAACTTTTTCTAATATATACAAAGTTTCAATAATACATTTAATACAACTTTTGAGAGCCAAATTGGTGTAGTTTTTAAAGGCTTTCTCCTAGAATCAGGGAAATTTGAATTTTAGTCCTGCCTGGGGCACCAAGATAGATGGATGACTTTGGGTCAGTCACTCTCTGTCACTCCTAGACTAGGAAGACAAAAAAACAAAACAAAACACCACACCAAGCAACCAAGCAACCAAGCAACCAACCAAACCAACCAAACCAACAAACAACAACAACAACAACAACAACAACAACAACAACAATTCAGGAAAAAGATATTGGCAAATTAGTTATGAAAATATTGTCAAGAAAGTTACCACATGTCAAGACTAACCAACACAACGACTTCCTGTCTGGCTTCCGGCGCCGCCAGACAGTCCTCCGTGACCGCCGCCCCGTTGCCTGTAAAGAGCCGCCTTTACACCTGAAAGGCAGCTCGAAAAACTCCATTTCCTGACGGAAATGTGAGTCTGAGCAGGCGAGGGCAGGTAGAGCCCTCTGCGAAGTCCCCAGAGGTTTTTTTTAACTTTTGGGGACGAGCAGGTTGAGGCTCCCTATTTCCCCTCGCCGTTGCTCCGGGCATCGGGCGCACTCTGCCTTTTTGCAGAGCTAGGCGCTGGAACCGGATTAATCAACGAACCTAACAGATGGATTTATTAAAAAAGATGAGACTTGGACTTGGGACCCTAAATTGCAAGTATCCTTAATGAATTTATAAGCATTTCAGAGTGAAAGAGAAAAAAAAAATTTTTAAATGGCGACCGCTGAGGCTTGGGAAGTAGAAGAAAGCCGAAAGTGAGAGTCCTTCCATAACAGATACAAAGTAGCGGAATATATAGTGCTGGCTACAATTTGGAAGAAAATTAGTTATTTTAAGTTCCTCTCTTCTTGGAGATTTGTACTTGATCTTGTTTGGGGGAAAAAAAAAGTTTGCTGGCAGGATGGCGTTACTAATAAAGCCTGATAGACAAGAAGGGGGGGTGCTCCCCCACTCACAACTGTTTGAACAAGCTCTGAGCTTACAGACTCTGCAGAATGGTTTTAATTTAAAAGAATTTATTCAGGAGGAAATGGCAAAATATCATGAGACTGTGAACCAGAAATTTGAAAAATTAAGACAGGAAATTAAAGAAATGATACAACTAAAGTATGATAATTTGCAACAAAAGATTGTAACAGTGACTAATGGTTTTTCAGAAGTTGTTATAAAGTTGGATACAAATATTAAATTGCTAGAGTCTAAAATGGAGAAAATTGATGATAAGATTTATAATTTGGACAATAAAATATTAAGAATTGAAAAGGATTTAATAAATATTCAAGACAATAGTTTAGAAGTAAAGTTTAAAGAGGAAGCTGGTCACGAGACTTATAATGCAGAAGATATAAAGCAAGGAATTGAAAGAGAAGTTGTAATGATGCAATACAGGCTGACAGAATTTGCGATCAGAATCAGAGGTTTACAGGAAAATAACAGTGATGATCTAAGAAAAACATCTGCTCAAGTTCTGGCTGGGATCTTAAAGGTTCATCCTGAGGAGGTATTCTGTAAAATTGATAAGGCCTATAGAGTAAATTCTTGGATTGCAAAGCAAAGGCAACTGCCTAGAGATGTGGTGATTTATTTTATAGATAAAGAAATAAGAAATGATATTGTGCAAAAATCCTTTAATTCTATTCTACAACTGTATGGGAGAAAAATTTGGATATATAAAGAATTGCCGCCTAAGATGTTAAGAGATAGAAAGAAATTTGGACTTTTGGTGACTGAGCTAAGAAAACAAAATATTTCATTCAGGTGGGATGTCCCAGTGGGTATAATATTGAGATATCAAGGAGTAAGATATCAGTTAAATACTGTTGAAAAAGCGGAAGAATTTTACTACAAGGTCCTTAAAAAGCAAAATCAACAAGAGACAGAAACTCAAGAAAAGCAGAAGGAGATGGAAGTAATGAAGAAACAACAAGTTATAGAGGTCTCCACAGATGAGCCGCTTTTGGATTCTCTCTCAGAGGTCTCAGCTGGATTATTTAATATAAGAGAGGCAGTTCCGGACCCTAACGCAATGATTTATCAAGCCACAAACCAGCATGGAAGTCAATCAGTTGATATACAATTTACAGAACCAGAAAGATTTCAGCCACAAAAACAAAACCAACAAGATCAAGTTATAGATCAGCATGAAAACCAAATAGTCGATACACAATCTACAGAAAGGAATTTAGGATGGAGATCCAACCCACAAAAAGTCAAGAAAAGAAGAAGTAGGTCTCACAAAAACAAAAACTTTTAAACTAAACAACAGTGTAATGCCAGTTACTTATGAGAGGACTGAATATACGAAAAGATAATGGGCAAAGTATTGGTTTATTTTATCCTGAGGAGAGTGACAGATCTCTGCAGTGCTGAATTTTTTGGGATGTGAAAAAGGCCTTAAATTGAATGGTTGGAAATATCTTGTTTGTTTTTTGGATTTCTTGATAAATATATTACGTGTATGCTGAGTTACATGGCAAGGGATCTACTGGATTGGGGCACGCAGAAGATCTGGTTGTTACCCTATTATGGTGGTTGGAATTAATAATCTGGATAAAAGACACCTCTATAGACATTATATGGAATATAAATATAAAGTCACTCGGGTGGTTGTTGTGTTCTTTTTTTTTTCTTTTTGCAATATGAAGATATTTGTTACTGATGGGGGCAGATAGTAATTGAAGATACTGAAAATACTGTTGGAATTAGGATGCGATGTTACCCTAACATGGGCGATGGAGTTTATTATCCAGTTGAAAGACATTACAGAAGATATTATATGGATTACAAGCCTAAAGTTTTTTTCTTTTAGGATTTTATTTACATAAGGGAATATTTTTCTAGTGGAGTGGGCAGAAGAATAAAGATATTAAGAACAATCACGGTAGTTTTGTAGGAAAGTGGGTGGAGATAGGTTAGGTTATTGATTGTTTAGTTTAAAAAAAAAGGGATATTATGTTTAGATGTGAATATATGTAAAAGATTTGAGCTAAGAGACATAATGATGGGGGGAAGGAAATGGGTAGCTGAACTGAATAAATGTTAAATTAGGATTTATTGTATAGTCTTATAGTGGAAGTATGTTCTGAAATGTTATATCGTATGGGGGGTAGTAAAAGGGTAGATCATGAGCGGAAATCGTTAAATTGGGAGATATAATAATATTATTATGTTAAATTAGGAGTTATTAGACAATGTTATAATAGAATGTCACTTTGAAATGTATATTATAGTATAGTATAAGGGGGATATGATAATTTTATTAGAAAGAAAGGGTCAGCATATGGAGATAGAGTAAGTGGATGGTAAAGTATGATATAATCTGTTATGAATTTGGGTTTTACTATGAAGAAGTCAAAGGGGAAGGGGAGGGGGAGGGGGGTTAGGGAGGAGGGGGGAAAAGGGGGAAAAATTTGTATTTGAAAAACTTTTTCAATAAAAAAAATAAAAAAAAGACTAACCAACACAACAATAAAAACAGTTTGTAATATATTTAATATACCTAGATACATATTCATTTAATAGATATTTCTCTAACACATTATCTCCTAAAAGTAAGATGAATGGATGGATGGATGGATGGATGGATGGATGGATTATATAAATGTAGATATTGCTTCTTATATATTCTTTTATCCAAATGTATGCTTTTTTAGAAACTTTTTTTTTTGCAAATAAACATTTTGTGCAAGTTCCTGATTGCAGAATGATAAATGTTAGCAGGTGCTATTCTTTCCTGTTTTTGTGTTTGGGGAAATCCATTTTAGCAGTTCACATTAATAGACATATGTTATTACAAATTTCTCCACATTGCTACCTACAAATGACTCTCTGACCTGTATAAATATTGCCCTTAAGGCTTTGGTTTCAGAAAACATAGTAATTATATAAAAAGTGAAATCATTGAAGGTGAGAGTTTAAGTTACTACTTGTCCAAACTTCATGCACTTTGACCTAAGATGCATCCACAAACCACTTAGGAAATTACAAGGAAGCTTCGGATGAGTAATTTTGAGTATAGTCTCAGTGTATCATTTTAGTTTATGTTTCTGATATGTCAATCTTGCGGAATCTTTCTTGCCAATGGTTCTACTGCCAATATGATGTCTAATGTCCCTTCTATTATAATTCATTTTTGGAAACAAAAATCATTTGTGATTACCTTAGTTACTTCTTCATTGTAAATACTCTATAACTATATGAGAAAGCTTGAGGCACAGTTGCTCTTCAGGTTTTACATCTACTCCTTACTTCTGTGGCTTGGGTGTTTGGCTGAACTGGAATCTGAGAGACATGGTGGTTAGGACAATGCTTATATAATTTAACACTTACTGATGACTGGCTTGAGCTAATGGAAACATTTGGGAAGGGAAGCCATTATGCCAGTTTGTCCACTGAACGCTGACCAGTAGCATGGGTGGAGCAAATAGGGAACCCACATTTCACTTTTATTGTGGATAGGCTGAGAAAAATCAAATTTTACAAGTGCAAGAATTGGGGCTAAAGCAGTGCAGTTTTGCCTCACAGTTGGAAGAAATAAACAGTTTCCTCTAGCCACAGCTGAGGCATTCCCATATTATGAATAGTACATGTATTTAGTCAGAAGGCTGTTCTGTCAAATTACTGCATCCCTCAGTGAAAGAAAAACTCATGAAACTGAGCATTTGCTTTCAGATGCATCTTTACTTACGGATTTTGCATGCGGTTTCATTGACTATGCACATTGTTAGCCAAGCTTTTCCCTCAGCATACAACATTTTATAGACATTTTTGTTTGAAAAGAGCAGTGTAACATTTGCAGAAGTGGCCAGTCCAAAATATAACACGCATAATATTCCAAGAAATGTGAATTAAATCAGCCTGCTTAAAACAACATTCTGGGCATTCCTAGATGTTTGCTGACTTTCCAATTAAGTCAGTCGTCATCTGATTATATTCAAAAGTCTACCAGAGATTTTGCCAAATGTTCTGAAAATGAAAGGAGAATGGTAGATACTTTGTAAAAACAAACAAACAAACAAAAAAACCCATCTCTCATTCTTGTGCTCCATATTTGCAGGATTGGGAGCGATTCAGTAAACAAACAAATGTTATATAATTTCTGTAGCTGCCATAAATCCTTCCTTGATGGTGTATTGTGGCAGAGATGAGCTCTATAAATGCCAGATCTATTTTATGGTACGAATGAAAAAAGGGGTGGAGTGTGATTCTGTGTATGCATTTGTGTGTGTGTTTGTAATGATGTGCCTAATGATTGCACCTCACGAGAAATGTTTATGTGCCAATAGTAAAATGATTGTTTGTTTTGAATCTTTTACTGCCCTCTTGGGCTTCACTGACACTGTATTACAGGGAATGTACACATCAATCCTGTAAAAATTTAATATCGCTTACCCTCATTTTGTCCCATAATACAGTGTTTCATTAAAAAGCGTTTTAGTTAGAAGTTGCCTTCCAACTTTCAAAGCCATTGATTGCACTGGTGTGTGTGGGCATATGCATCCCTTTCTCTAAAAGCAAACACGCTGTTAGCAAGGGTAGCAAAAGATGAATAAGAAAGGTTTCTTAGAGAGCCAAAAGGCTTGTAAAATGTGTGTGCACACACACAAACACCAACATCCAGTGGTGGGCTGCTGCTGGTTTGGACCAGTTCAGGCGAATCAGTAGTTCCAATGATCAGTCTTATCCTGTCTTATATTTCCTTCTCTCTGGCTCAGCTGATTCGCGCGGCACAGCTGATTTCCGCGCCTCCGCTGTTTTACTTACTGGTGCTACCTAAGAAGATAAGCAGCTGAGCTTCAAATTGCTGTATTTTGAACGCTGCACACAAGCACGTTAGGCGTGCGCTCACAGAACCAGTTGTTAAACTGGTTGTAGCCCTCCACTGCCCACATCCACATCCAACCACATCCCCATGCATGCACAAAAGCAAAGGAATTAAAAAGTCTTGGAAGGAAACATTAGGGCATTAATTATCGAGTTATTTTAAAAATAAGAAATTTGAGAAGGAATGGTTTCCACTCCCCTTTTTTTTCTTTTCAAAAAGCACTGAGAAAAAACAACAGTTTAGTTATGGTCCAGGATTAGTTGTTTTAAATGATCTTAATGGAGCTTCTTTCTTTGGGAGTTAATGGATTATTGGGTTTAAGGTGTGAAACAGAAGGCATTGGGGAGAATATAATGATGAGAGAATGTGGGATTTAATGTGAAATTAAAAGCCTGTAGATGTGAATCTAGAGGGCTTTTGGTAAGGCATGGAGCAGAGGAACACTGCATGTTAAGTTGTTCAGTGATGTTGAGACAGTTTTAAAAGATACTGACTGGGATCAACAAAGAAACTTATGTTGATATAGGATCCAGCTCTCTAGGGGAGCCACTTTAAAACAATTGGTATCCTTGAGAAGCAGTAAAGCTACTAACAGAGTTGATCGGCTTCAGCAGTGCTTTCAACCTTTCAACCCTGTGGGAGGACGTGGGAAGGAGAACATGACAGCTGCTAGTATTTCTTGAAGGGTGACAATGGTGAAGACAAGGAGCTGAAACTGAACTTGGTATCCAGGGATCAGCGAAGCTTATTACAGCCAGTGAGAGGGAAGGCAGCAGAATAAGTAAATATAAGAGCAGCCAGCTTTAAGGTAGCAACAAACAATGATGATGGTAACAGTGCAGACCGTTTTGTAAGAGACAGTAATGCTGGAGAATATAGCAATGAATTGCCAAAACATTGTATGTAAAATGAGAAAGATCTTCTTCAGTACAGTAAAAGAATTGCAGGAGGGATGGGGGACATGAGACTTGTCAATCAATGTAAATAGTTGGTGAGAGTTCCTGGAACAGTGGGGAATGCACGAGGCATGTGATAGTTGAAGAGGCAGTGAATTAGGAAAAGTTAGATGGTTACAGTTCGTTAGAACGTTAGGAGAGGGATTGTTAATGAGCTGGGTGGATTAAACCAGGGTAAACAGACATATCCTCTACATAGTAGGTAGTTGTGGTGAGAAATATGAGAGATTGGAGAATGTAAAAGATAAAGATATTTTTCTTTTTTTTGACAAGCATCTGAACAGAAGGGTTTCTCCAGTTATTTCTCTCAACTCCTTATTTGTTTGCTTGCTTTTTCTCTTTTTGTTCTGTATATTGTGGTCATGTTTCTGTATGTCATGGATGTTGGGAGAGTGATAAAATTTCTGGGCTTGGCCTACTGCTCAGACTGAGAGATGTTTTGGAGCTTCTAGCAAAAGAGCCTAGCCTATCGACCATGTGGCAGAGCAGTGGAAAGACTGAGACCAGTGGTGAAATTCAGCTGGATCTATCCAGATCGCGTGACCTGGCAGCGCTATCTGGCGGGAGGCTGCGCCCACCTGCCTGGACGTCATTACATCCCATTTTTTACCCTCTGCACATGCACAGAAGGCTCTGCGCATGTGTGAAGGAGGCGTGTGTGAGCGTAGCAAGTGTGCACGTGCGCTCACATTTGCAAGCCGGTAGGGAAAGGTAAGTGAATTTCACCCCTGATTGAGACTTTCTAGTTCTTCAAGATGCAGCCACTGACTTTACATATTCCCTTAATGTGTCAGACTGAAGATTTTGATGATATCACAGTGGATAAGGTGCTACCTGCTTGTTCTCTGAATCCATGCTTCTCCTGGTCATTATGAAGAAATGTTGGAAGGAAAAACCCTTGGATCCAGGACATTGTCGATGTCTTTTGAGGGAGACCAAGTTATCAAAATCTTGAAGGAATCTCTTGTGCTCCTTCTGAAAAAGTCATCCCTGCATCCAGAGTTTTTAGGTAACTGTTATCCAATCTCCAGCTTTTGTCTTTAGGGAGGCTGTTCATGAGACAGTTGTAGCAGACCAATTTCACTGCATCTGAAAAAAAGAAACTTATTTGGGATTTTATCTGTTGGGTTACTAATGCCCTAATAAATTCAAAATTAATAAAAGAAGGCTTATAGAAGTGAAAAGCAGATTTAATGGTAAGTCCTTCTCTGACTTTAACAAATCCAGTCAGCGAAGTGTTCAGAAGGATGCATCCCCAAAGTGCATGCTTCATACATGATAGGGAAAATGAGCCCACATTTATTTCCTTCATTCCTTACCCTCTGTGCATCTCCTTTATTTGTTCTGCTATATTTGTATATTCCATGCAAACTCTTGTATGCAGGCAGCTTATACTCCCATAGCCCTTTCTTTCTTTCTTTCTTTCTTTCTTTCTTTCTTTCTTTCTTTCTTTCTTTCTTTCTTTCTTTCTTTCTTTCTTCTTTCTTTCTTTCTTTTTTATGTTGTGCTAATTGTGCAGATAGAGGAGAAAAAGATGGAAAATGGAACAAGTTCCCAATTTTCCTTCTCCAGGTCACACATATTCTCTGTGCATTTTTGTGAAAGATTCTGCCTGAAGTTCTTCACTGCAATTGATCCCAGAGACAGTGACTATTTATTCTAATAGTATTTTACTGCTAATGAGAAAACAAAATTCATGTTTCCTTTTTTGTTTGTCAGAATGAAGGGGTTATTTTGTGTGTGTGTGTATGTGCATGTGAATGTGGATAGGAATGGATACCACACATTACATATACATCAGTTATTGTTTCCTTTAGGTTTATCATCCTCAGACATGATCAATAAATAACTCCAATAGTTATGCAAATGAGGAGAACTTAAGCACAGTAAGTTCTTCAGTCTACTATCTCTAATATACCATGTTTCCCTGAAAATAAGACCCTGTCTTATATTTTTTTTGAACCCCGAAATAAGTGCTTGGCCTTATTTTTGGGGATGTCTTATTATTTTGGGGCACATGGAGCAAGACGGGGCTCCTTTTGCCGTCTTACCTGATTTCCAGCTCTGTCTCCTTAACCCTAACCAGAGGAAATGGTGGGGACCGGCTGCTCATGCATTTAAATATTTTTGGGGAGGGCTTATTTTTGGGGGGAGGGCTTATTTTAGTGCATGCACTCAAAAGTCCAATTGGGCTTATTATCAGGGAATGTCTTATTTTAGGGGAAACAGGGTAGAATTGCTGCCTCCTGCTTCTGTTCCTCTTCTTTCTTCTCCATAAAAAGATGAATATTTCATCCAACCACAGGATCAAAAATTGACCCTTTAACAGGGGGGGAAAAAGAGCATATCTCAGCCCAATAAGGCAATATGTCTAATAGACCTTTGTTTCTTCTGCTTTATGACCACTGCATGTGTTTTGTGAGAATATTAAATATGGAACAGGGAGCTACACTTGGAGACAAACTATCTAAGGTCTCTATATTCTCTGCTAAGGATTTCTGTCAAAGTAGCTTTCAGGATACTGCCATGCACAGATA
This sequence comes from Pituophis catenifer annectens, assembly GCF_029215685.1. NCBI lineage: Eukaryota > Metazoa > Chordata > Lepidosauria > Squamata > Colubridae > Pituophis > Pituophis catenifer. Next base: position 184,319,727 of record NW_027256881.1, read on the forward strand.
TTCATCACTATCACAAAAATACTGCCACACACTTCATACCATCTTCATTCTCCAATGTTTTGTTATCCCTGCAGCAGCACCTGCTCAGATCTCACTTAGATGAAGGATAAAAATGAGTTTGAACACTTAAATACTAAATTCTTTGGAGCAAACTTTTGATTAACAATCAAAGCTAAATTTTAGAAATACATTTGTCTATTATTGTTGCTGTTGTTGTTTTAAAACAAGGGAAGTAATTGAGGACATTAAAGTTTGAGCACATAAGAGACTTGCTGAAAACAGAAACAAAGAGAAGAAGTAGCTGATAGTATTGTTTTTTGCTTCCAGTTGCCAAACCTACGCAAATGCTATTTTAACCTTCTCAGAATAACAGCTTCTTTATGCTTATGTAGTATTGGTAAAAGAGAGATTTGATTCAGAGCAACCCACACATTGTACTGCAAATCAGGAAAGAGGGACCTGGTTTGATGTCATGAATAAAATGTCACAGAGATTTGGTTTCAGATCCTTGCTGAGCCACAAAATTCTCACTGGGGAATTTTGGATAAAACCCTCTTTCTGTCTCTCAGTATAATCCATTTGATCTGCTATTGTGTGAAAGAGATACACCTTTTTGTGACTTCCCCAAATTATTTACCAAATAGGGCAACAGTGCAACACTGTTTGATGCCACTTAAACTTTAAATAAATGACACCCTTTAATCTGAGGAATGAACTTTACTAAATGTCAAGAAGAAACCTATATAGAGTCTCAAGGAGACTGTAGATTCATAGGGGAAAATGAAACTGAATCTGAAAAAATACCTTTTGAATGCAACCCACAGTTATTAACTAACATTTGTAGTGGTCTTCACTGTACTGTAGACAGATGAATGGGATGAAACTCCTCTGCATGGCCATCACGTCAGTGCACTTTCACTACAATCAATGGATGATAATAATAACAGTAACAAAGTTAGAAGGGACCTTGGAGATCATCTAGTCCAACCCCCTGCTCATGCAGGAGACCTATACTAGGGATTTGAACTGCCGACCTTTCTGATCGACAAGCTCAGTGTTTTAGCCACTGAGCCACTTGATGATGATGATGTTTCCTACTCTTTCCTACTTTTCTATTCCCATTCAATCGTTTCTTATTCTTGACAATGCTATGCATCAGGCCTCTCCACATCTTCTGATCTTGCATTATTTCTTTGAGTTTTTCTGTGCTCTGGCTGGTGTCAGCTTTAACTTTACTACAATGAAATCCCCATATAATCAGGAAATCCTTTCTTTTTTACTTTTGGTTGGGTCTCTATGGATGAGCAAGATGATTTCTTGGCTTACAGCAAGAGTGGACAAATTATTCATCCATGCAAAACAGGGTTGCTTTATTTATTTTGAATTATTAATTTGTTCCGCTCTCCAAGGAACACAGAGGATAAGAAATCACCACTGGAATGGGTATGGCCAAAATTGGTTGGATTATTATTTATAAGGGTTTGGTGGATAGAGAAAATAGAGATAGAAAATTGTATTCAGGCTGGAACCCACAGCCTATGAAGGGATCTGTCTTCTGGCAATGAGGATGATTGTTGTTCTTTCTTTCTTTCTTTCTTTCTTTCTTTCTTTCTTTCTTTCTTTCTTTCTTTCTTTCTTTCTTTCTTTCTTTCTTTCTGGCTGCTGTGTGTTTACATTTTTGTTTATGTGTCTGTTTTTATTTTTAACCACTGTTCACCATCCAGAATCATTTCTTGAGATGGACAACTATATACACTGAATGAATAAATGAATTCCAAAGAAAATGTAACAATTCAGTATTTCATTTCTGTGGAAAGTTCTTGTGGAATGGCAAAGAATGGGGTTTTGGATAGCCATTTTTGGCTTGAAAGCAAATACCCTTTCAATGTTATTTAGAGTAATGTTGAAATTAATTCTTAATTGTGTTCCTGTAAATTATATCTAGGAATTTAGCTTTCGCTCTGATACCATTTTTATGCTTGCTTGTTTTTGTATTATCAAAACTGAACTGAACAAATTTATCTTGCATTCTTAGATTACCTACATATCTATATACACAGCTCAGAGAGAGAGAGAGAGAGAGAGAGGGAGAGAGGGAGAGAGAGAGATTTTAGATAGACATTGTGTATGGATTGTTGATTTTTTCTGAGTTTTTTTGCTAATTTTAGTAACTGTAGAATTTTATCCACCAAAGAACTTATTTCCAATAAAAATATTTGCATAATAACCAGCCTTGTCTTTGTAGCTGTTCTATGTTGCAACAAACTATGTGTTACCTTAGATCAGTGATGGCTAACCTTTTTGCCATCGCATGCCAGGAGAGGGGGGGCAGGGGAGGGTCGTGAGTGCACGTGCCCATGCACATGTGTGTGCAACCCCCTCCCCCCTCCCCCCCGCTCCTGGCACATGATGGCCTGGTAGGCCCATTTTTCTTTCTTACCTGGTTCCAAATCCTCTCTGTGTATCTGGGAACGGCGAAAACAGCCTTTCCCACTTCCTTGGAGGCCCTACGGAGGCTGAAAGGGCCCATTTCCCAACTCCTGGTGGGACAGGAAGTGACATTTTTTGCTGTCCCCAGCCTCCAGAACCTCTCTAGGAGTCTCTAGGAGCCTCTCTAGGAGTCTCTGGAGGCTGGGGACAGGAAAAAAGTCACTTCCTGTCCCACCAGGAGTGGGGAAATGGGCCCTTTCAGCCTCCGTAGGGCCTCCAAGGGAGAGGGAAAGGTTGTTTTCGCCATTCCCAGATACACAGAGAGGATCTGGAGCCAGGTAAGAAAGAAAAAAACGTGCCTTCCCCACCCCCACAGGCCCTCCAGAGGCAGGAAACAGCCTGTTTCCCTACTTCTGGTAGGCCCAGAAGGCCCGAAAATCAGCTGGCCGGCGCGCACATGCACCCAGAGCTTAGGTAATGAAGGAATATCCAAGATCCAGCTTCACAAATAATAAATGAGAAGAGAATTGAAGGAGTTTCCCATATCACAGCTCAACATATTGTCATGTTTATTAAAACAACAACACAACACCCCAAGAAAATATTTTCTCACTTGAAATAAACAATATTTTGTGTTGACATTTTCTTTCCTTTCTGCCTGATTATGGTATAGTAAACATCCATTTTTCTTCTTTAGTGCATGGTTTTCAATAGCCAAAAATAAATTATGTTGTTGCTTATTCTCACAAAAGCAGATTAATCAAATTTACCCCATGCCAATATAAACTAAAACCCTTGGTGCAAATGTTGTATCTTCATTTTCTAAAAGGATATCAGTGATATCTCCTAGTGTGAGTGTTTAATTATAGCATCTTAAACAAAACAATAACCATTGCATTGATAAACTGCATTAAAAAAAGAAGCCATATCCACAGAAAAGAGCCAATTTGGTTTACTGATTAAGGCACCAGGCTAGAAAACTAGGAAACTGTGAGTTCTAGTCCTGCCTTAGATATAAAAGCTGGCTGGATGACTTTGGACCAATCAATCAATCAGCTCAATTCATCTTCATTCTAGGTCAATTTTGACTTAAGTGCATATGAACCTTAAATAATGTCTTCAGATATAAGTGTTTCAGTTTCTTTCTGTTCTCAGATGTGTAGAGGTATGCTTCATTATGAAAAACATGAAAGTATACAAAACTATTGGAATCTACTGAGAAATATTTTTTTTCTGAATTGATATAATGTGTAAAAGGTCCGTAAAATGTTTTGGAATTGAAACATTAATCAATCAATAAATCTAGAAAAAAATCTGGAGGCAAAAATACCCATATTTTTGTCTAGCCCACTAGATGGATGATCCAAAACAACTTGTTATATTTAACATGTATTTTAGAGTATACTTTGAATTGTTACTTTTAGCAGAAATAAATATACCACATGTGATATATTCTGTATTAGAAATCTGCATTATTGTCATTTTTGACTTGTTGGTCATCTTAAATGTGTATTGCATAGGACAGTGATGACGAACCTTTTCGACATCGAGTGCCCAAACTGTGCGTGTGCGCATTCCCAAACTGAAAGGTGCATGCGTGTGTGAATGTGTACATGCACGGACATGTGTGAGCCCATGCATGGACATACATACATGTGCAGTAGAGACCCGAAGACTAGCTGGCTGCCAGGAGGCAGGACATCCCAACACCAGCAGCGCGGCGAGAGGTAAGATCTTTTTCTTTCATGAGATTCTATTTCGTCATTTGCAGGTAAACAGAATCTCACAAAAGAAACGCCACGGAGATCTGACCTGGGGCGACGGTGCGCATGCCAGCAGAGAGGGCTCTGCGTGTCACCTCTGGCACGTGTGCCATAGGTTCGCCATCACAGGCATAGGATAACAATTTTAAGATGAATAAATAAAATACATAAAATAAATATGCAAAATATGTAAAAGCCATTTCAGTATTTTGGGGTACCAATTTACCAAGATGTGAACTGTTTCTTTTTGATTGCTTATAAATATGATCATCACAGGGCAATTTTTTTTCCATATAAAAAAGATACTTTAACACAAGAAGATATTATATTGTTGCCTCAGCTGGCTTTCCTGAAAATTATGCTAGTTAGTAATTCTGGGTCTTGCGATCTCCAATATATTATGCAGGACATTAAAGGAGGGTGTTTTATCCAACTTAACATAAAGAAATGGCTCAGTGTTGCCCAGGCAACAAGAAAACTGCTTCTTATCTCCAGTTACTGTGTGTTGTAACATTTCACCTGAAAGAAGAACTTCTGCAGTGAATTGCGTCTTAGCTACAAACAGCAGAATCAATTAATGGAGGCGGTAGATTCTCAGCAGAGTAGAAGTTTAATCCCACTACTTTAGTCCCACTACTTGAACTAATTTTTTGAACAGATCTGAGAAGTGAACTAGGTTTCAGCTTAGTTTTTAAAACTGATAAAAAAATTCATAATAATTTGCAGCTAAGGAGAATTTTTAAAATTGTCGTGCATAATAATAATAAAAAAATACAGAACACAAGTAAGCAAAACCTTTCACAAGAGCAATAAGATCTCTGAAAAGGCAAAAGTGAAACCACTCCTATTTAAAGATCTTTAAACTGCAACTCTTCAAAGGGATTAGGAAAATGATTTATGGATCCTGTCTAGTCATACTTTTTAGGATACAGTGATAGATTTAGTTGAAATACTATGATCTTGGAAGTTCAGTTCTGGAGGCTAGTCCCAAATAGATGAAACAGAACTGGATCTCCCACAGCCCAACGTATCTCAGAGAAAAGGAATCTTGTGATTCCTTTTCTCTGAAGATTGCTTGAAGATTGTGATGAAGTATCTTCCTTTCCATTTAAGGATGGTGCAATCAGTCAGTTGGTGCCACTGAATTTGGGCACTTCCCAATTGCTGGTTTAATAGGCTTTGGTCCATAATGGGAAGTAGCATAAGAGTAACTAGTTTAATTGTGAGAACTAGTATCATAATTTGCCTTGCTTTGGATATACCCACACAGCACCTTTAAGTTGTTCTTCTCCTCTGAAAATCATTAGGCAGATTTCAGGACACATGGAGACATACAGAATAAACAAAGAATAAAAAAGTTATCCTATGCTGGTCTATGACTATGATATGGATGAAGAAAGTTGTACATATGAGAAAAAAACCTGATAATAATAGTGATTCTATTGTTTTCCCCAAAAAAATTCAGAGTTGAATTTAAAAAAAAATCAACAGAAGCAATTAATGAGAAGAATTTTTAAAAAGATAATCATCTGTCCTGAAATGAAAGACAATAAAAAAGAAACAAAGTTTGTTTTAAAATGGCAATATCAAAGTCAGCCTGATCCTAAAACAATTATTATAGAGAATAAGGAAGTTGACCTTAATGGAAATATGTGAGAACCATTACTTAGACAGAGGGGCTGAAACATTTTCTTTTTAAAAGTCAAGAACAAAGAGATAACATTCAGAACTAACTCAGGCAGACACTTCCCTAATTCACTGTGGTATAAGAAATCGGAGGAGTTACAGCACAAATAGGCTTGCAAAACATTTTAACCTTCCTGTGGAGTTAATTTCCTGGTCTGGTCTACTTAGTAGAACTGATTTATAACCTTGCAAACATGTATAGGAAGGAATGCCCTACAGTTTTTGTTTTGTTTTGTTTTATACAGTGTAAAAAGAAAGCCATACTTCCCTTTGAGTAACAGGTCCATAAGTAGAATGCTGCCACCACAAATGTCTACTCCTGACCATCACCTGTGAACAGATCCACCCATTCTGGGACCAAGAGTACAACTTCCACAGGTAATTATATTAGCATTGGAAGAAGTAAATATTTATAGTAGGTGTTTATGTTGACCTAAACCATTATTTCTGCACAATAAGGAGATTTCCACAAAATATGGAATTTGGTTGAACCCAAAATTTGTCAGGAGTAAAGGCAAAGGGGAAGAGAGCACCTGAAAAGCATTCCTTGACCAACTTTTCTGACTTCTTCTCTTATACCATCCTAATCATAAATGAGAATTGACATCTTATAGATTTCTTGGAACAGCAGGATCCCAGATTTGAAGATGTGAGCCTAAATAGGGTTGAGGAAGGGAAGGGAAAAGGGAAAAGGGAAAAGGGAAAAGGGAAAGGGAAAAGAGAAAAGAGAAAAGGGAAAAGGAAAAGATTTGGAAACTGACACATTGTAGTGTAGTATAGAATACCACAAAGAATTTGATCAATCTTGCCTCTTTGTATGAGTAGAAACATTTTAAACATCATTGAAGAACTCTGAAGAGAGTTTGTAAGTAACATTTTTCCATTAATTCTGTGTGATATCTGGAGCAGCATTTCCCAGAAATGTACTAATGAAAATAAGCATCTATACAGTTTCCAAAGAGATAACAATTAACTAGAATCTTTCTTTTGCTCTCTCAATGGACTTTGCCTAAGTAAAAATGACAGCAAGGAGGGTTTGATTGTTTTTGAAATGAATTTTTTTCTCCTGGATATAATGAATTCAACTGTATTGTTCAGAAGCTGTCTATTCATCTTTTCACAGAATTCACATTGATTTAAGAAGTGTAGCCAAGCACTTAAACAAAGCACTTAACTCTATAGATTCAGTCAATGAAACTATGGATATAACCCACATGCTGCTGGAGAAAATGGAAGTAGTGTTCCATTGAGTGCAGGCTACCATTTTAGCTACCTCAGAAATCTGCATGAAACCAGCAGAGACTTTCTGTCATACATATTAGGGCCCTCAATCCCTTATACTATCTGATAGCCCATTGGTTTCTCTGCTCCAAACAATAGAACCCATACATCAAGGGCCCAATAGTGCTACAAATCAGAGATGTAATCCTGGTTAGGTCTGAAAACTATTACTGAGTATCCAAGAAATAGAGGTACATGATGGTATCAAGTCTGTCTAACAACAACATGTAGGCCACAGATCAACAGTCGGAAAATGGACCAAGAAAAGCAGATGTTTATATTCCAGGATGCAAGCAAAAGGCAAGTGAGGCATGATGTAGGGTTCCTGTGCTGCTTGGTATAATGAAGATTATTTGTAGATTTAGTCACACATGAGTTGAATGGTTGATTTAAATCAGAATACAGCTGAAAAGGACCTTGGAGGTCTTCTAGTCCAACCCCCTGCTCAAGCAGGAGACCCTGTATAATTTGAGACAAGTGAGTGTCTAGTCTCTTCATAAAAACTTCCAGTGATGAAGCACCCACAACTTCTGAAGGCAAGCTGTTCCACCAGTTAATTGTTCTCACTGTTAGGAAGTTCCTTCTTAATTCCAGGTTGCTTCTTTCCTTGATTAGTTTCTATCTATTGTTTCTTGTCTTGCCTTCTGGTGCTTTGAAAAATAAGCTGACCCCCTTTTGTTTGTGGCAGCCCCTCAAATACTGGAATACTGCTATCATGTCAAGTCCTTCTTTACTTTAGACTAGCCATACCCAGTTCCTGCAACCATTCTTCATATGTTTTAGTCTCCGGGCCTTTAATCATCCTAGTTGCTCTTCTCTGCACTTTTTCCAAAGCCTCAACATCATTTTTTATAATGTGATTGATTTATAAGGATTTTAACAAAAGACATTTGTATTTTAAATCTTGGCACAATTTCTTCATAAATGTGCTGCAGAAACACATGTAATCAGAGGCTACATATGCATGAGTTATTGTAGGTAAGAACATATTTTGATACCTCTGATATTATTTAAAACCCACTTTTCTGAAAAGAAAGTAACAAACACATTAAGAAGAATTACAGAGTTATGCCACTTCAAAAGGTGAGGCACAGAGTAATAAACACTGTCAAAATTAGTCTCTGAAATACGACTAATAACTAAGAGAGCTCCAATCTTTTGTGGGATTGATCTCCATAGGGACTGCAATAATGGTGTTTCACACACATGTAAACAAACTTGAGTTTTCCTCCCCCATTTTTTTCCTCAGTGACGAAGTTAGGAACTTTGGAGGTCCTGGGAACTGCCATTTATCTCTTTAATATAGAGTTTTTTTCCAACTTTCTTCTTCCGGTAACTTTTCCTTAATGGAAGAATCTGCTTAGAAAATAGTAGATAGAGGAAAAACAAAGGTAAGACAGGGGGAAGCAAAAATATGTGTCTTATTTTTAATGAAAGTAATTTGTCCTTATTAAGGTTGCATTCTTGTACTGTTACTGTTTTTGTTTCCTGCTCAATCCAGAATAAAGGAAAACTTGAAACTAGCAGATAATTCAGTGCAACAGCAGACACATTTGTTTGACAGGGATAGTTCAAAAAGAACAATGCAAATCTATATGTATTAGGTTTCACAGATTACAAATGAATTAGATGGCTTGGTGTCCCAACCAATTGGAAAACAGATTATATCTGATTACAGCACTTTTAATTAACTGTTTGTGACAGGCAGGCTGAGAGAATGAGGAGAAGATCAATTGGTTCTGCTAGGATCAGTCAGTTAGGTGAATGCCGCTTCTATTGAATTATATGTGTCCATGTTAAAACTGTACTTAGACTGTCAGGTCACAGAAAGGATGACTTGTGATTTTATTTAGAATGAAAATTTCTTTTTGAGCATCCATATTATCCTTCACATACTCTGGAATTGCTGTGTTTTAAAGGTAATGTCCAACTCTAGTGGGTGTTGCCCATCTCCATTTCTTAGCTGAGGGAGCCAGCATTGTCACTTCTGTGGTCATGTGGCCAGCATGACTCTATGCTGAGGTGCACGGAACATTGTTACCTTCCCATAGAATTGGTACCTATTAATCTACTCATATTTGCATGCTTTTAAACTACTAAATTGGCAGGAGCTGGGGCAAGGAATGGGAGCTCACTCCATTGTGCAGCACTTGGGTCTCGAACACAGGCTGTCAGCTTTCCATCTGACAAGCTCAGTGTGTTTAACTGCTGAGCCATCTGTAGAGATTCTCACTCATCCAGGTCATGGTTGTCCCAAAGGAGCTTTTTCAGGAGGCAACTGGACTTTCTTACTTTTTTCTTTTGAAGACGTTTCGCTTCTCATCCAAGAAACTTCTTCAGCTCTGACAGGATAGTGGGGAATGGAAGGATGCAAGGAATATAAATCCTTCCATTCCCCACTATCCTGTCAGAGCTGAAGAAGCTTCTTGGATGAGAAACGAAATATCTTCAAAAGAAAAAACAAGAAAGTCCAGTTGCCTCCTGAAAAAGCATCTTTGGGACTGCTGAGCCATCAAACCCCTTCTCATTTTTATTGAAAAAGCAGCAACAAGTTTTCATGTATTTAATTTATTTGAAAAATGACTGGGCTCCCATTACTATCCTTCTAAATAAGTCAAATAGAAGGATTAGGAGTGGTCTAAAAATTATATTCACTTTCAGGAAGATAACGATACCAAACAGATTGGCTCTGTATGACATTTATATGATGCATTCATTGGTTAAGAAAAACTATTGGAATTTTCAATTGAAAGCTATTCAATATGAATAGCCCCATTATTGCTGAAGGCTGTGAAGATTGAGGGAATAGTTCTTATGCCAGAATTGAAGTTATTCATTACAGAGGTATCTTGTACTCAACTGCTTTGAAACTCATCAAATTTGACAGTCAACACACTTTGATGAGAACATTTTCTCCCTGTAATCATTGTTTGGTTCTCAGTACACAAGCTAGAACCTTATCGGTGTTGGCTGCCTTGTGACTCACTATATTATTCCTTTTGGGGAAAAAATTGTTTGATACTCAATGTACCTCCTGAAACCAATTAACAATGAGTAGCATGATACCACTGTACATCTTTAGAAAGACATAAAGGCGCTATTTCATTCCCAGTGGAACAGAGTATTCAAAGAGTTTGAAGCTGTCCTTGTTTTCTTTTATTATTTAGGTGCCCAGTTCATACATACAACAATTCATGGTTTCTTAATCAAATCTTGTGCCCAATTGTTATACAGAGAAGAATTTGATCTATATAGAAGAGTAACCTATTTGGAATCAGTTCAATCAATGTTGTTAAGATTTTGTTTTCAAATTACACTCTTTATCTCAAAAGTAAATCATCAAAGTCAAGTCAATGGGTAAGGATATTTTAATCTTTGGTTAAAATTGTATTTATATTAAAAGTATTTAGTATCCTTGATTTTGGAATATAGATTCCACTAATTTGGAAGCTCATATCAAAGAAAGTGCAGCAAGACAGTTTTTCTTTAGTTGCGATACATGGAATGGTTTGTGTTTGTGCAAAACTGGTGCTTAGACTGAAAATACTTGACAGAGATCATCAATATAATCAGAGCAGGATAACAGGCTCATTCTGTTTAAGAACACCTATTTATAGTAAAAGGCCAGTGAGGTACTTAAATCATGCTTAATATGGCAAAATATCATTGGATGACGCCATTAGCAAATTTTGTGCATTCCATTCAGCAGTCTGCCAAAGAAGATAAAGGAATTATATATCTATGTGACTGCAAAGTAATTGAAATAAGAGTGCATAGTCCACTCTGTTATGACTACTACAGTGATTTTTACTTAAGAGTACATAACCCCTTCTCTGACAAAATGCATGTCAGCACCACATATTTATGATACCTGCCTATTATCTTACCAACACAATACAATCAAAATTGCTGTTTCTTTGAAAGTATATCACATTCAATAGGTATTGGTCAGAGAATCACCAATAGTTTATATGATTTGTTATATTTGTATAAATATTTGTTATTCTAAATAAGTCACATAAAAGGGTTATTTTATATTAAAATAACATTTATTTTGTATTATTTTATTTTAAAATATTCTTGTATATATTTATATTTATTTCTGTTTATGTCTATGTATCAGTGGTGGGTTGCCCCCGGTTCGCACCAGTTCTATAGAAGCGGTAGTAAAACTGGTGGGAGGCTCCGCCCACGGACCCTAACGTCACTAAAACACTTCTGCACATGTGCAGAAGAGCATGCGCGTGTGCGAGTGAAACGAATGCATCTGCGGGCCCAATGCAAACCGGTAGTAAAGGTAAGTAGAACCCACCCCTGGTATGTATGCATACATGCATATAGTAGTAGTATCCACACACACATGCACACATTCACATGGGTTTTATATAAGGTAAGTGATTGAAAGAGCATTTGATTTAAATTCCTCCCCCTCCATACAAGACTCAGAGTTTCTAAAATCTCAAATCACCACTCAGCAAATGTGTGAACTCTGTTAAAACACAATATTTAGAGCTAGATGAGGAGGGACAGATCCTGCTCCATCAGTTCTGCCATGCCACAATCAATCTTATTCCTCTATCCTACAGCCTAGATTCTCACAAAATATCACTAGCAAATGTCTGCGATTTCTGATCTTTTAACAAAATATTACTAGCAAATGTAATTTCTGATCTTTTAATATGATCACAGAAGGGATTTTTTTTAAAAAAGAAAAACTAAATAGGACCTCAAAATGATTCAAAATATGATTTGAATGAAACAGGAGCATAAATATTTAACTGTCTTTGTTACTATAGAAAATACTGGTGGGAGGTAGAATCAACTGAAAGTAGAAATTTAAGTATTCTTGGACAAATTCTCCCAGGTTCAGCATTGCCTGCTATAAACTTCAAACCCAAGAGACGTCCTATCTGAGCACTGTCCATGCGCATTTATTTTATTAGCCTTGCTTGCCATGCATACAGAGAAAGAAGCACTCTTGTAATCTTTGACTTTTAGGCTTGCTGACAAACATCAGCCATAATACTAATGACTGTTTTGAACAATATGCAGGTTGTATTACACGAATGGCTATTTTATATGTGAAATTATGACTGAAATATTTCTGCACCTATATTGGTTCACACTATCAGGAAGTTTCTCCTTAGTTTTAGGTTGCTTCTCTCTTTGTTCAGTTTCCATCTATTCTTGTTTTACCTTCTGGTGCTTTGGAAAATACATTCCCCCTCCTTCTTTCTGGCAGCCCCTTAAAAGCCTGTTACCTATCACACTCTTGGGCAAAGTATGTGAGCCATTTCCTCCTTTCAATGGTCCATGAAAGTGCATCTTTAGTATGAAGATAATAAAGTTGAAAAAAGGTGAACAACATTTTTACAGAACTATAGATACGTTGAGGCTGGGTGTGACAAGGAATGGCTGGGAGGGGAGGGGCCAGGCGAGGCACCCCTTGATGTGAGTGACATTAAGTTGGCCATGCCCACCCAGTCACATGACCATCAAGCCATGCCCACTGTCACATGACCATCAAGCCACGCTCACAAAATAAGCCACGCCTCCAGAACCGGTAGTAAAAAAAATTAGAACCTATCCCTGATGCGGATATATTTTTGCCTTCTCCAAAAATAAAACAATAAATCCCTTATGATGAAGGGAAGTTTTGTTATTTACTGTCAGACTGGAATCCTACCAGCACTACTGTAATAGAGTTGTATTTTTTTTTTTAAATATCATCAGTGATTTCCATAAAAAGGCATCAAATATCCTAGTCTTGCAGTAGGACCTTCTTTCTTTTTCAACTCACAATTGCACATCTTTAAATGAGTGTTTTATTTCTTCTGCTTTATTTGGTAATTGTTTCTGTGTTTTATTTTGCTAAACATTGATCAGAACTGTATTTAATAATTTAATAAATATATGGTATTGCTATTTGGATTGTCAAACAGCCTCTCATTAGTTAAATTATTTATGGCTCATATTGTTCATGATTTTCTGGACAAGTTCTCTGTAGTATATCTATATGATTTACTCATCTATTCTGGTGATCCAATACTTCCTAATAATGTGGTTTGAGCAGGTCTTCAATGCCTTCATGATTGAAGCTTATTACCCTAATATGCCTTTTGAAAGAAACCGTTGTTTTCAACAAAAAGATTTTGACTTTCAAGGAAGTTTTCAACATTAGTATCTTCTCCTTAAATGTGTGTTCACTATTTTGTGAATTTGGACAGTCCACCAGAATTGGAAACACAGTACTAGAGATATCTCACAACCAAAGAAAAGGCCAAGTAAAGTGGTCACCTTTTTCCTCATTTTAACTGTGAAATCTTTTACATTCCATGCTCACAAAATAAACAGGATGCCATTTTATTATGGAAACCAGAATATTTCTTGCTTTATTAACTTCCTTCAATTGCTTTTCAGACCCTTTTCTCTGACCCATATGCAAAATTTGTGGTGTCAGAAGGGAGAGCCTTCCTCAACTGGTAAAATCAATGTTCAGCAAGAGAAGGATCCCTACATTTTATTTATTTAGCTTCTACATGATTAAATAAGAGATATTTAACATCTACATGAGGCTCCAGGGTGAGGTGATCCTACAGTTTGGGGTTCTCCAGCTTTATTTCTCCAGCCCAGGTTGTCTGAGCAATGCCATGGATATCCTATCCCAGTACCTGGAGAATTTACAGGCCTGGATGGGGCACAATGGGTTTTGGCTTAATATAAGCAAGAACAAGTTGCTTTAAGTGCTTGGGTCTTCCAGTGACAAAGTTTTTCTCCCTTTGGTTCTGGATAGGGTGGATTACCTCAGATGAATGCAGTGGAGGGGTGAAATCCAGCAGGTTCTGACAGGTTCTGGAGAACTAGTAGTGGAAATTTTGAGCAGGTCGGAGAACCAGTAGTGGAAATTTTGAGTAGTTCGGAGAACCGGCAAATACCACCTCTGGCTGGCCCCAGAGTGGGGTGGGAATGGAGCTTTTGCAATATCCTTCTGCCAGGAGTGGGGTGGGAATGGGGATTTTGCAGTATCCTTCCCCTGGAGTTGGGTGGGAATGGAGATTTTGCAGTATCCTTCCCCCAGGAGTGGGGTGGGAATGAGATTTTGCAGTATCCTTTCCCTGCCACGCCCACCAAGCCATGCCCATCAAGCCATGCCCACCAAACCACACCACGCCCATCAAGCCACGCCCACAGAACCGGTAGCAAAAGAGTCCCTTGGGAGTTGGGTGGCATAGAAATATGATTAATTAAATTGAATTAAATTAAAAAAATAGATTTCACCATTGATGCAGTGCATGATCTGGAGGTCCTCTTGGAGTCATAGCTTCTGTTGAAAAATCAGGTGGTTAGCTGGGGCTAATTAAGGTGACCAGATGTCCCGCTTTTGGTGGGACAGTCCTGCTTTTTAACAATTTGTCCCGCGTCCCGCGGCATTTTAAAAAAGTCCCGATTTTTGGAAAGAATGCACAACAAGCTAGGGAACAGCGCAGTGGTGGGTTGCTCCCGGCTGCCTCCTGAGTCCCAGCTGATGGCTAGAGGGAAAAAAACTGTTTAAACTCTTGCCGCGGGGCTTCAAAGGGCCGCCCTACAACTGATCAGTGTTAAAAGAAAACAAATGAGTAGACCGATGCCTGCAAAAATAGAAAAAACAACCCCTTAAAGCTTCAGCATAGGTTAATTAGCACAAGTTGATTAGATCAGTTTCCCCACTCTCAGCTGATTTGCTCTCAGCTGTTTTGCTCAGGGCTCTGTAGTTGCTAGCTGCAGAGTGCTGGAGATTTTTTTCCCCCTAACTATGCTGAAAAAGCGAAACTGAAAGTAAAGCAGGGTCTGCTGCAACGTGGCAAAATGAGGCAGAGAGAGATTTCTTTTTCTTTTTCCTCACCAAAAAAGGTAGGTGCAAAACTGCAAACAATGGGAAATTTAGGGCAAAAGAGTTCAAGATTTTAAAACACAAAAGAAAAAAAGCTCTATTTAACTAGGGAATTGTAATAATTGAGATACTATTAATTGTATATTGTGTTGAAAGCAGAAATGGTTAAGTTGTGGTTTGGAGGAATATATGGGAGAAATTATTTGGTTTATTATTATTGGTAAATATAATTAATTGATTTGTAAGAAATTGGATTGCATGGAAATAATTGGAATATTCATGTTCATATTGATTAATATACAAAAAAGATAGTTATATAACTAATTGATTTATATTAAAATGTTGAATTTGTATTAAACAACTGTATTACATAATTAACCAATGTGAGGATGGATATAAAAATAGATGACAATGGGGAGGGGTATAATATAGAATAGAAGGGAAAAATTGAATTTGATTAAGATTAGAGATGAGAATGAAGGGTAATATTGGTTTTTTTAAAAAATAGATGAAGAATAAATATGGCAAAAAGGAAATATAGAAATTGTAAATTTAATTGAAATGACTAAACACTGTTTAAATTTGTGAACCAGCCAAATATTCTGTTCAAAGAAAATACATTGTATGTTTGTATGTGTGTTTCTAATTATTTCTATTTGTTCATATTTGTTCTCTTTTATTCTTTAAAGTTTAACAATTCATTCTTTATCTTAATATCTTTATATTTGTTTGGGATTGCCTTTCTTCCCTTTCATCTTTTTTGTACAGCAATCTTTCTCCTCAAACCTACCACCTCTCTCTTTTCTTTCCTTCTTACTTTCTCTTCTCCCCCCTCTTCTTCTCCTCCCTACTTCCTCTTCCTTTCTCCTTCTCCTCCTCTCTTCCTCCCTCTCTTACCCTCACTCCTACTCTAATTTCCCTTCCCTTCCTTCATCCCTCTCTATTGCTGTATCCTTTTATGCATATGGACTACTCAGAAGGCTGAAAAAGTTATTTTTGACTGGTCCTCGCACTTTTGACCAGTCCTTGAACTTATGACTGTCCTCACATTTTATGTTTTTGCCCTATCTTGTCACCATGGTGAAGAGAAGCAGTTGTGAAATGAGTGACAAGATTGTTAAGAATGCTACAATGGGCATAAATGATGACCAGTCATAAGTGCGAAGACTGGTCAAAAGTGCGAAGACCTGTCAGAAATCACTTTTTTCAGCCCTCTGGTTAGTCCTTTTGTGCATATGGATTACTCAGAGGGCTGAAAAAGTTATTTTTGACTGGTCCTCGCACTTTTGACCAGTCCTCAAATTTACGACTGTCCTCACATTTTATGTTTTTTGCCCTATCTTATCACCATGTTGTAGAGAAGCAGTTGTGAAATGAGTGACATGGTTGTTAAGAATGCTGCACAGGCATAAATGTGAGGATGGTCATAAGTGTGAGGACCAGTCAAAAGTGCGAGGACCTGTCAGAAATGACTTTTTTCTATACACATAGCCATGGCCACCCAGTCACATGACCAGCTAGACACGCCCACCCAATCACATGACCTCCAAGCCACGCCCACAAAATGGTGGGTGTCCCACTTTACCAATGTTAAAATCTGGTCACCTTAGGCTAATTGTGTATTCCTGCACATGGAGACTCTGCTCACTGTGCAAGGGTCACTCATGCCCTCTTGATCTTCCATCTAGATTAATGCAATGTGTTCTACATGGGGCTGCTCCAACTACATTGAATGCTAGATGCAATGTAAGGTTCTGGTTATCATTTTAAAGCCCTTCGTGATCTGACATTGGGTTATTTATGGGATTTTTTTTTTTTTATTTGATTTATATGCCGCCCTTCTCCGGAGACTCAGGGCGGCTTACAGTGCGTTAAGCAATAGCCTTCATACTTTTGTATATTTATACAAAGTCAGCTTATTGCCCCCACAACTGGGTCCTCATTTAACCTACCTTAGAAAGGATGGAAGGCTGAGTCAACCTTGAGCCTTGGAGAGATTCGAACCAGCAGTAAATTGCAGGCAGCTGTGTTAATAACAGGGTGCTTTAAACCACTGTAGTACCAAGGCTCTTTTGATTGTCTTCTCTCAAGTGTTTGTACCAATCCAATCTCATCTGGCAGGATGGGCACGTTCTGGGTCACATCAGCAAGTGAATGTTGGCTGGCAAAGACCAGCAGGTATACCTTCTATACTGTAGCCTTCTGTAACAGTCTCCCTCCAGAAATTAAAATGGCCCTAACCTTACAGGCCTTTTGGTAGACCTTGAATACCTCTTTATGGGCCTGGGCCTCGGGTCCCAAGTGTTGGAAGGACCCTGTTTCCTGATAGCACTAATGTCTATGGATTATAACAATTATTGATTGCTATATGGATTTATTTTTTCTTTTTGTCTTGTGATCATAATTTATTTTAATTGATTTTATGATTACTCACTACCCAGAATCAGTTGTTTCAGATAGGCAACCATGCACATTGAATAAATAAATAATAAATGTTAGCTTGGTTAGATGATCTTCAATGGAGTCTTGTCTTCCTCCTTTTCCTGAATAATTTTTTTGTATTGATTAATTCTTATCTTTCATAGAGATTCTTCTCTAGGTAAGCTTGTTTTTAACAGAGATTTAATAGCGATTCTTCTCTAGGTAAGCTGTGTTTCTGAGACTTCTGCCAAGTCTGGCAAACAATCAAATGTCACATGTTCTTAATTTATCTCCAAGTCCTGATTGGAGGAATCTGCCAAGGATAGTGATGTTACAACAAAGACATACTTTTAAATATGAAAAGTAAAACAGTAATACAGCAAATGCAATAAAATGGCAACAAATTAATTAAATACTTGCATTTTGATTCTTATTCCTTTAAAATACTTAGGAGAGAAGATGAGGAACTGATATAACTCTTCCGGGCCAGCAGTTCCATGAATAAATGTCTCTTGATCTTTCCACAATAATCTCAGTTATATACCTGAATGCAATCTTCTCTACCTAGTCTCCAAGAGATGTTTAAAATTTGCAGAAGTATAAAAAATAAATCTTGCAAGGGGAAAAGATTGCTATGAGGACAATCAAATTTGGCATTGTAATCATGGCCTGACTCACTCTCCAGTCTCCTATATGGTAAAGCACAGGGATGCATCAGGCAAGAATAAATTCTACTAGTTCAATCCAAAAATCTAGAGTGATCTTCTTGAAAATTGCCCCATCCTACTGGGTACATGAGGCATAGACAAGACAACAGCCTTTTCCCATTATATTCTGCATGCTTTCCTGAGGCTACATTTATCTCCATTTTAGCTTGCTTTTCACAAGTTACTCAATAACATTTTGCTCAGACTGATTATAGACTACCATTATAGCAAGGTATACTAATGATGGTGGTTTTATTATTTTTATCATTGATTCTATTGTTCCTTTTTTGTATACTTCCCAGAATCTCAATTGATTGGGATAGTTGACAAATATTGTAAATAGATAAGTAAACCAATCTATTATGTATAGCTAGAGACAAGATAAATGCAGCAACAACATAAAAAAAAACCTGTCAAGCACTCATTATATTGAATAGTTGAATTTTCTAATTGCTTCTCTCTTGTCTTAGCTGAAGGAAGTAAGGTATGCCACATTTTAGGCCGGGACCTATACAGATGTTGTTGTTCCAAATGTACTGGTTTTGTATATGTTACACCCTCTTCAATATTCCACTGAGTTCTGTTCAGGGATCCCAATAGATTAATTCAGTGAAGACACTGTATCAGTCAATATAATATACAATAAATGCTGAGAATAAATGGGATTTGTTTAGAGCAGAGACTGCTGAAGAGCAATTTAAAAAAATATTGATACAGAAGAAAGGAAATGGTATAGAAAATATTTGTTAAGCACGGCTGATAGATAAGAGTAATATGTTAGAAAGCAAGGATGTACTGCAGCAGTTTGTGCAACTTCTTCTATAACATGTAAAGTAATACATGCTATTATTTAGCATGGGGTATTTCTTGTTCCTATCCTAAAGTCTATTGTGGAAGAAAAATACCTGCAAAGTGACTGATGCACATGTACAGCGAGCTGTTTGAGCATACTCAATCCCCAGAATCCATACAATAATAAGTATAAGGAATGTCAACAAATGATCACCACACACACAATTATTTGTTTGGCAGATAACCATGCTGCACAATGGATTACAGATTAACAGAGTTGGAAGGGACCTTGTAAATCATCTAGTGCAACCCGCCACCCAAGCAGGAGACCCTACACCATTCCTGACAGATGGCAGTCCATTCTCTTCTTGATGAAGCTCCCACAACTTCTGAAGGCAAACTGGTCCATTGGTTGATTGCTCTCACTGCTCTCAGAAAATTTCTCCTTATTTCCAGGTTGAATCTCTCCTTGTTCAGTTTCCATCCTTTATTCCTTGTTGTCTGACCTTCGGGTGCCTTGGAAAATAGCTTGACCCCCTCATCTCTGTGGCAGCCCCTCAAATATTGGAACACTGCTATCATGACTCCCCTGGTCCTTCACTAGACTAACCATGCCCAGTTCCTGCAACCATTCACCATATGTTTTAGCCTCCAGTCCCCTAATCATCTTGGTTGCTCTTCTCTGCACTCTTTCTGAACATCTTTCATGGATATCATGGAGGGACTGGCATGCTGTGTTTGACTACAGCAACATCATGGAATTGACTGAAGCTAAATTAGTATGTCATCTTCTGCTTCTTTCCAATATAATTTGTTCTTCCTCATTTCCATTTTTTTTCCATTGAAAAGATTCACACAAAAATATCTGTACCCTAAAACATTCATATATTATTGTATGTACTTTACAAATGCACATGTACAGATACAGAGTTTGGAGGGCTGATCTTATAACATAGATTTTGATTATAATTAAAATACACTTGATGATTGTATATTGTTTTCCACCAATATGCTGGACCTATTTTGTCTCTCTCTTTGTATAGTATATGAATTTCAATATACAGCCCTTTCGCTTGTAAACTACATTGGAACATTTGAAAAAGTGCTGTGCTGAACAATAATTGTCCTTGAAGGTACACTTTGCTTTTGGAGATAAGCTTGTATTAAACAGTGAAACAGAGGCATCTGTCACACATCCCAAAGTTGGGGAAAAAAAATAGCATCTTCTATCTTGTTTTGCCATGCATTAGTCCTACAAATGGAAGGGCTGTGTTTCCCAACATTGTCCAGGAAGTATGACCTACTACATTCTCATTTGAAAAGTTTTGATTAACTGTTAAGAAAAAAAAAATCATACATGGTATGGACATACACAAGATTGGTTAATTCTCTCGTTAAACTCAGAACAGTGGAAGTGTGTAAGGAATCAGTTTTCTAAGCTGCTAGCTAAAGGCAGTCCTTGCCATGTCCCGCTAAGCCTGTAATTCTTCTCTATTACTGTTAGGTTTGAAAGCAACTTTCAATTATTTTTGCCCGCCTTGATATGTATCCTATCAGAGGGAGAGAAAAGGAGTTATGTATTAAATGAAAACGTTGATGATCACATTGGTGTACATTTTGGGTTTCCAATATCTCCAATGTGCGAATTTATGTTTTGCCTGGTCTGGTGTTGAGTTTCATTGATTAGGAAGGTAAAGAAGCAGAACTTCTTTGTCATTCTGCAGCGAGCTGTCTGGACGATCACAGAATGTACCATAAATCAAATCAACTTGCGGCGATTGCGTGCCATAAAGTCAATAGCAGCACATGAAAGAATATACAATGAAACAGGTAGGGTAAGGGTTTTTTTTTTTTTTTTTTTTTTTTTAAGAAAAATGCTCTGTCTTTCTTCTTTGTAAACACACGGCTTACATTCTCAAATTATGAGGGTTTAATTCTCAATATTTCCCTAGAAGACAAAACCTTTGCATTCCAGGTACTTCTCAATAAAGTTTTCTAATATGATGCAAAGTAATTATTACATCACCCATAGTTTTTGCTCTTTGACTATCGATGACCGATAATATTGAATAGGAAAGAGTTGCACTAAATATTACATTAGGCAAGTTCTCCAATTCACCAACTAATATTGGGGAGATCTTTTTTTGCCAAAATTCAGAAGGAAAGGATTGAATTTCCCCTAAAGTTGAAAAGGTGCTTAACAAATATATTGGGATTCCCTCCCCGAACATTTTATGTTCAGGCCAGGAGTGAGTTTTTTAATATTGTGGCCTGTAGGATGATTAATTTTCTTTAAATTTTCTGTAATATGACATGTTGATTATGTTGGGTAATTTGTTTTATTAATATCTTTTCCATCTACAGGCATAGTGTCCTTTGATCTCTCCAGTGTTTTGTAATAGACTGTGATTAATCATTTGGATGAATCTGTTTAGGATTAAGGAATATGCTTCTTTGTCAGTAGACTAAATCAGATTAATTCTAATCCTTGTATTGAAAGTATTACTTAAAAAGGCATCTCACAGTATTTGCTGGAATTTTATTCAGCTTCTGCTTTATTCACAAATAAACAATGATCATATTGCCTGTAAGAAAATTAGAGATAAAAATCTCTTGTGATTTTTTAAAAAAATGTACTTATTTTTTATTATGCTAAAAAATCTTTCTAAATAGATTTTGTACTCATTCGTGGAAAATTAAATTGTGCCTTCTTTACCATTTTGGGGATCTAAATTTAGAACTTAATTTGGGCAGTAGAAAATGGAGAACTAAAAGTTTCTTTTCAGAGTCTCATCTATATCCTTTATTAAAATTTTCCCTGATTCTCATGGCAAAGGCGGGAGGTGGGAGGTGGGAACAGATTGAATAACTTTGTGACAAAGTTTTATGATCATGGTGCTAGTCCTTTGGTCCTAGTGGCAAACCAATTAGCTCCCAACTTATCTCCCTTCTAGAGACTGTTCGAAACAGGGCTCTTCCAGGGGAAATTTGAACATTGTTTGCATCTCAGTTTGTTTATAGCTTAGTGCTGTTATTTTAATTTTATTCTATGTGGACCTTTTTTTTTATTTATTGTTCATTATTAATTGTTTCTTGTAAATTTTATCTTGTCAAACATCAAGAGTCCTTATGGCTTCGGCAGCTATAAATACAATGGATAAATAAGTAAATAAATCATGAAAAACAGAATGATTGATGGCTAGAATCCCATATTCTATTTGGAAGTAGGGCCACCTACTATAAATGAACTCACCCTCAAGGCAGACAGGGGGCAAACAGCATCCAAAAATGCTAGATGGGATGGTGAGAACAGTTTGTCTTTACTAAATAGTTTTGCTATAAATGGTCACAACACCCTAGCACCAAGTTTCTGAGAGGGTTCATAACAGGCTTATAAAATTCCAGATGTGACCAGCATCCCTCAACTTTAGCAAATTTCTCTTAGACTGTTCAGCTAATTGGAATTAGCTTGTATCTGTACTTATGAAGAATAGGATTTCTAAAACCTTTCCTCCTCTTCCTCCTCTTCCTCCTCCTCCTCCACCACCACCACCACCATCACCACCTCCTCTCTCTCTCTCTCTCTCTCTCTCTCTCTCTCTCTCTCTCTCTCTCTCTCTCTCTCTCTCTCTCTCTCACACACACACACACACACACACACACACACACTCTCCCTCTCCCTCTCTCAAATAAATATTGGTCTGTGCCTAGTTTGGGAAGAGATATATTGGAACATAAGGATAGTTAACTAAAGTCTCTTTACATTATGAAAAATGCAGGAGATCACATTTTTATCAGAATAACAGAGTCTTCTAGTCTAATTTCCTGTTCAAGCAAGAGACCCATTCCAAATGGCAGTCCAATATCTTCTTAAAAACCTCAAGTGATGCAACAACCTCTGAAGGCAAAGGTTCTGAAGATTTGATTCTCAATTACCTGTTCACACGAAATTTTCTTCTTTTCCCAGATTCTAATTAATTGGGAAGTTTTCTTTCCACAACACATCTCTAAAGTCTAGACTTTTCTTTTCCCTCTCATAATTCTCAGAGCTGAATTCCTCCAGTCATCAGCATTTCCTAGACACAAACCTCTTGAGCAAAAATGTGAGCTAATTACAAGTGCCTCTCTTCTTCAGATAAAATATTTGACTGAAGAATAATGAATTGCAAATGCTCCAGGTAACAGCAAACAGAATTATTAAAACAAAAAAAACCACACTAACACCTGCCTATTTAGCATTGCAAAATAAGGTATAATGCACATCAGATGCTATTTTGATGTTTCTATTTACTTGAAAGTTCATTTGACATTTCATATACATCAACTTATGTTTTAGCTCCACTACAATTTATTAAGTCTGCTAGCAGAAACTTTCCCAAACAAGCAGAATAACTGTTAGGTCTATACTCACTCCTGAGTAGGTCTGTTATTGTCTAAATCTATAGCGTCTCTGAAAGTATATTCACAAGCTCAAATCAGTTAAACTGGTTATGTCTTCACACTGGGATCTTTTGCAGTGAACCAGCCAACCACCAGCCAAGGAAGGAAGGCAGTGCAGACTAATGGGTGATCTTGACTGACAACAAACTTCTCTCTTACTTTACAACAGGCAGATAGATAAGCAGGCAGTACAGGAAAAAGGATGCCTTAACTAGGGCTCTTCTGGCTCTGTGAAAATTCCATCCCCCATTTAATTGTGGGAATTAATAAAATAATAATGTGCTAATCTAGGTAGATTAGTGTGTTGAAATCTATCCTCTAATTCCCCCAAAGTCTTTTTCTCTGCAAAAGAAGCTTCCTTGTTTATTTTTACTTCATTCCCAGAGTGCTTTAAAATTTCTTTACATTTTTTTTCCAGCCTTGGCACTTTTGAGCTTGCTTTTCACTGACAGATGGCAGAAATTGCTCTTGTGATTGTTGATTTTTGTTTTGCCTCTCTATCACTGCTGTCTGCCTAGTTGTCTATGCTTTCTAATCCAAAAAAAGTCAGAAAGAGGGTTCTTGCATAATACTGCCTCTTGGGATTTAATTAGGAGACTTTCAGCTTGATTCAAATCTCTGAATCAAATTGATTTTCCAAATCTGATCAACCCAATTCAATGGTTCAGCCTATCTGAAGCATCAGATCAACTCGATTTTCCAAATCAAATGGGATTAGAGCCAATTTTTATACCCCTGAATTTAACTGAAGCATAGAAAGCTGGTTAGTCTGCAGACCACTAGAGAGATGATTATAAAATGAAAGATAAGATACTCTGAGTCACCTTGCAATGAAGAAGTGCAAGAAAGTGCACTTGACCTATGAACATTTTACAAAAAATATTACCAAAGGAAATAAAAATATGGGAAAAATAAGAATATTGGAAAATAATTGCTTTGGCATGGAACCAGTTAAAATGGACTTTAAAAAGCAATCAAACAAAGGAGATAGTAGCTTTTTAAAAAGTTTTTAAAAAATCATTTCTGTGTAGTATTTTTCTTATTTGAATATTTGCAGTATTGCTTAAGATAGATGTTTGTACTGGAGTTATAGGGAAAATCATAAAATAAAATAAGAAAACAAAATAAAACCATTCATCCCAACTAAAGAAGAGAAAAACAACCCTGATATCTGCACTCGTCCCAATTTGTATTTCACTTCAGAAAATTTTCATTAAACTGGAATATAAGAATAAAAGAAATCCACAGGCTAATAAAATGGGACGCGAATACCCTTACTTTCGACCCTTCGCCTCTATCCTTTTTTGCCAATTAATCTGCCAATTAAAGGGCAGACAGAGGAGATAAATTGCATCAAGTGGCAGAAACAAATTTGGAAACTAGAGGCCTAAAGAGGCCTAGTATTCCATGTTGAGAGGATGTATTCTAAATGTGCATAGACGAGAGCAGAAAGTTCCATTAGATTTACCCTGAAATGTTTGCCAACAGTCATTTTCTGCTGATACCCTTGAAACAGCCGCCGATGCTCATATTTGGTTTTTAAATGGGAAAGTAAGACCACAACAGAGAAAGTCAGCCAATTATAAGAGGAAGCCACAGAGAGCAACCACTCAATAGCTCAAGCTTTAGAAAAGTGTTGACCTTGAAACAGTCAATGTATGCATTTCCATGGGTATTTAACAGAATACCACTCCAATAGATTAATTAACTGTACAAACAATTAACAGGGCTAAAGACTGAGCATCCTCTACATAGCTTGATTTAAAATGCTCTGCTGGTCTCCACATGCAGATTTAGAGCAATTTAGATGCAGATTTTTCAATTAAACTTGCCTTTCAGTTTAATCTCATCTTTCTCATCTCCTCATCTTCTCATATTTCCTCCACCTTGTCCTATTGCTATCTTATGAGTTATCACTTGTTGTTTGTATCTTATGATTATGATTGTACCTTATGATTTATCATCTATGACTTATCACTTTGTTGTGTGTATGTACACTGAGAGCTTAAACACCAGAGAAAAATCCCTTGTGTGTCCAATCACATTTGGCCAATAAAGTATCCTACCCTACCCTATCCTATCCTATTTTGACATTCCCAGTCCCTAACTGCATACGGGTTTTCATGATGAGGGATTTGGAGAACCACAAGACACAATTGGAGCTGTTGGGTATACTAGTGATAAAAAAAGCTCCTTTTAAAGAAATGGTGCTTTTTATTTAGCTACCAAGTAAGATAGTTACTTGGTAGCTGTTCTAGAAAGAAAAATACCAAGTGAAGGTTCATAATTCTAATTGTATTTACCACAAATAGAATGCTTAATGTGCTACATCTTTAATGAGATGGATTAAAATGCGGTTGGAAGGCAAATAGTTCTCAATGATTATGATTCTTACTTAAATTGCTGACACTTATGGCCCTCCTAACTTGAGAAACAAAAGATGGTACTTGTTCCAACACAGACAATCTGCTTCCATCAAGTATCATGTTGGTTAAATGAGGTTTCCTTGGGCATAAATTATTCTTCAGTCTCTATTTATATAAGTTGCGTCGTTTTTATTAATTCAAACATTCTATTAAAGAATTAAATGAAGGTGAAAATAAAAAGGGTAATCTAGTGAAGATGTTTGATGGGTTTGGAGATTTATCAGCTCATTTTAAAATGAACGCCAGAAGAATATCTTTTTCTGTGGGATTAGAATAAATATTTTTTCCCCATGAAGAAAGGCTATAAGGGTAAGATCGCTTTCAAGGGCACAATTTTCAAATCTTTCCAGTTGGGCTTCCAGTCTTAAGCATTACAAGCATATGTCCAATTTCATCAACTTTTTATGTGCAGTACTGAGAATAAAAAAGTGGAAAAATAAGAACTGAAAATATATGTAGCTTACATTCCACCCAGAAAGCAAAAGAAAAATACATACATGCATACATACATACATGCATACATACATACATGAGTGGAAATATGGACAGTCACCCAAAAAGACTTAATATGATTGTCCATGAATTACAGATATGGTATCTCAATTGGGAAAGTTCAGAATGAGCTGAGAATGGGAAGGGATGGGATAACTACAGTGGTGGGATTCTGGGCGTTCTAGGGGGTTCAGCCGAACCCTTTGTTAAATTGCTGGCTCTCCCCGCCCCCCTTGCCCCGCCCCTCTGCACTACTATTTATTGCCAATAAATGGGGTGGGCGAGCCAGCAATTTAACAAACGGTTCGGTGTTTTTTTGTTATTTATTGGCCCTGCAGCACACCAAACTGTTTGTTAAATTGCTGGCTTGCCCGCCCCTCACCCTGCCCTGCCTCCCATCCGCACGGCATCAGCCTACCCTAACCCACGGCTGGGCAATTGTGGCTCTTTTACAACGTTTGGACTTCAACTCCCGCCTAGCCCATTCTGGGGAATTGTGGAGAATTCTGGGAGTTGAAGTCCACAAGTCTTAAAGCTGCCAAGGTGGGAGACATCAAGCATGAAGCTGGCCAAGTATCCTCCTTGAAAGACAACAGTTGAACATCAGGAGAGCTGTAAGAGGGCAGGGCTACATTTGGAAATTTTCGCATTTTTGCAGGTGGTGCATTACGATCTGGTGTCTGCAATGGAGAGCAAAATCCGGCATATTTGTGGGACAAGGCAGCCCTCATCTCCTGTCGTTGGGACTCGGAGTGGTAAACAGCGTCTGGTTCGGGGAGCAGCCAGATATTGCTCTTCATTGCTCTCTCGGCCCCCTGCAAGCTCTCGTTTCTCGAGGAGCGCTCCCTGAAGTGGCACGGGAAACTTTGGTTGGGCTTCTCGAGAGATGAGAGCTTGCAGGGGGCCGAGAGAGTAATGGAGAGCAAAATCCGGCTGCTCCCCGAACCAGACGCTGTTTACCGCTCCGAATCGGCAGGAAACGCGCTGCAAATATACCGAGCTGGTTTTTTTTGCTCTCCGTTGCAGACACCAGATCGGCCCCCCTGCAAGAGAATGAGAGAGAGAGAGTGGGGGAGAGAGAGAGAAAGAGAAAGAGAGGGGGGGAGAAAGAGAATGAGAGAAAGGAGGAGAGAAAGAGAAAGGGGGAGAGAGAAAGAATGGGGGAGACAGAGAGGGGGGGAGAGAAAGAGAATGAGAGAGAGAGTGGGGGGGGAGAGAGGAAGAGAAAGGGGGAGAGAGAATGAGAGAGAGAGTGGGGAGAGAGGGAGAGAAAGGGGGGAGAGAAAGAGAATGAGAGGGAAAGAGGGAGAGAGAGGGGGGAGAGAGAGAGAAAGAGGGGGGAGAGAGAAAGAGAATGAGAGGGAAAGAGTGGGAGAGAAAGGGGGAGAGAGAGAGAGAGAAAGGGGGAGAGAGAGAAAGGGGGGGAGAGAGAAAGAGGGGGGAGAGAAAGAGAGAATGAGGGGAGAGAGAGAGAGAGAAAGAGGGGGGGAGAGTTCCTGAAGGACCCTATCCCATCACTGGGAGTCCAGGTGCTTCAGCAAGCGATGCGCTGGATTCGTATTAGTGGTCCACGAAATTTAAAATTATGAACTTGGTGGTCCCTGAGGTCCAAAACGTTGGGGACCCCTGCTCTGGAGGATTTAAGTAGCTTAATTGTGCTTGCTTGCCAATACCAGAAATACAGAGTTGGAAGGGACCTTTGGAGGTCTTCTACTCCAGAGATCTCCAACCTTGGCAATTTTCTCTGCCTGGGCCTGATGCTTCCTGAGAGGCAGGGGGTCTCTCCGAATGGGACCCCCTCCCCAAAAGGCTGGCCCCAAAGCCCTAGCTCAGAGGTGTTCAAACTTGGCAGCTTTAAGACTTGTGGACTTCAACTCCCAGAATTCTCTAGCCAGCATAGCTGGACTAGAAGATAAATGATGACCGGTCAAAAGTGCGAGGACCTGTCAGAAATCACTTTTTTCAGCCCTCTGAGTAGTCCCTATGTGCATACGGACTGCTCAGAGGGCTGAAAAAGTTATTTGTGACTGGTCCTCGCACTTTTGACCAGTCCTTGAACTTACGACTGTCCTCACATTTTACGTTTTGCACCCTATCTTGTCACCGTGGTGAAGAGAAGTAGTGGTGAAATGATTGACACGGTTGTTAAGAATGCCGCAATGAGTATAAATGTGAGGATGGTCATAAGTGCGAGGACCGGTCAAAAGTGCGAGGATCAGTCAGAAATGACTTTTTTCAGCCCTCTGAGTAGTCCCTATGCACATAGGCATGCCCACCCGTCACATGATCAGCTAGCCACGCCTACCCAGTCACATGACCAGCTAGCCACACCCACCCAGTCACATGACCACCAAGCCACACCCCCCAACTAAGCCACGCCCACAGAACCGGCTGTTAAAAAAAATTAATCCCACCACTGGATAACTAACATACAAGATAGAAATAATGGTCAAAGTAATCTTGTTAGATTAGATAAAGAGGCTGAGAAAAACAGATAAATGCAAAGTTATACCTTTAGAAAAAAGAGAGATCAGATGCATAGAGGAGGAATACTGACCAAGTAACAATGTTGGTGAAAAACAATATTGTACTTTTAGAAACAATATGATCCAGTAATGTCATGTGACTGCAAAAATAGCAAATACAATTGCAGTTTTTAAATCAGAGGAAATGATTGCTTTTATTCTGGTCAGAGGATTTCAGGCAAAGTGGAACACATTCAGAGTTGACAATGAGGGAGTAGAAATTAAGTCCTGAGGAGAGATATTGAGGTAATGGGAAGGTTTATCCAAAACCAGAATACTGTAAGAGGAATATAATATGCTGTTTCCAAAGATCTGTGAGAATGTCACACAAAACAAAATAGAAGAGCTATTTTCTATTAACCCAGTTTTTAGGAGACAGGATAATAGATTTGGAAAATCATATTCCAGTTGAATATTTAAAAAACTTCCTAATAGTAAGGGCAGTTTGACAATGGAGTCAACTATTCCTAGAGGAGGTGATCTTGTCTTCAAATTTGTGTTCCGGGATAAGCTAGAAAGCCATCTCTCAGATTTGCTTTCATTTGGATTATACGGACTGAATTAAGCAATCAGTTCAAATTCTAAGATTCTAAAACAAAACCTCCTTAAAAGTATAGTACCCCCATCATTTTAATCAAAGCTGATCGAAAGCTACAATATGAGAAGTAGAACATGTGTACATTTGTGTGGTTCTCTGAGAGAAAGAGAGAAAGAGATGGAAGCATTAAAAAACAACAACGAAGCAGTCGTAACATGGCACATTTGACAGAAAATCAGGTTGCCAAATTCAGTCTTTTCAGCAAGCTGTAGTATTTCCCTTGGTCCTGTGATGAAACTTTGATAGCAAAACATGATTCTGTGCTATAATAACTTTGTCACAGCAGAGCAATGCCTGCTCAAGAGGACTAGGTATTCTGAAGGCAGAAAGGTGTATGACCTTTCAAATTATCACAGTAAGCCAAGCCAAAGGGGATGGAATAGGTAATTATGTGAAAGTCTATGACCCCTGAATGGTAATGTGTGTGTACAAAATGACCTACAGTGCTTTCAAAATACCTTTCATTTCTAAAGGTCAAGAAAGGAATAAATTTGTGTCCCTGTTTAACTTTAGCAGGAAAAAAAGCTAAGAGGGAGGGAGGGAGGGAGGGAGGGAGGGAGGGAGGGAGGGAGGGAAGGAAGGAAGGAAGGAAGGAAGGAAGGAAGGAAGGAAGGAAGGAAGGAAGGAAGGAAGGAAGGATAGATCTCCTAAATTATGACTATGATTTGGGCTCTTGGCAATGAGGTTGCATTTACAACCAATTTCAGCATCCTGCAGTCACGTGATTACAATTTGCAACTTTCCCAGCCAGCCCCTGACAAGCAAAGTCAATGGAGGAGGAATACATAAGTTAAACACTTTGGAAAACGCAACCACAGGCACTTTTTAATAGAACTCTTAAAACACATGATTAAATTAATGCAAATTAGTAGGAATGAAAACATCCCATTCCAACATTCATATTTTCAGACATTTTTTTTTAATTTTCTGAAAGAAATTATTAGTTTTGAGTCTTCTGAGATGAACGCTAACTAGATCAGTGGGGAAAAATGATAGTACACATACAATTGAAATGAAATGTGATATTTAGCCATTAGTTCTGTTCTATAATCTGTAGGACCCATTTTCACACATACCACCGCTGCCACACTGAGCTCCTGGAGATTAAAACTATGACCAAATATTCCCTATGTACTGTATAACTTGCAGTTTTACATGCAAGTACTGAAACTGATCCCCAAAGAAAGACACAAGTACTAATACATTTCTTACCCTAACCTCTTACCAAAGACAAAATAAATGCTCAATGATAAGCATTAAAATATGGAAAATTAAATCCACTTTTCCCAAGTGATAGTTTTAATTTATTCACTGAAAATCTTGAGCAATTACTATGCCAAGGAGAATGACTTAACAAGTTATAATGTAATGTATTCTTTAAAGCTCTTTTCTCCTTGGCTCTTATCAAGTCTCTCTCTCTCTCTCTCTCTCTCTCTCTCTCTCTCTCTCTCTCTCTCTCTCCCTCCCTCCCTCCCTCCCTCTCTCTCTCTCTCTCTCTCTCTCTCTCCACACAAACACACACACTTCCCAATCCAGGTAAGATAGGAAAGCAAGAAGTTGAACCTAATTCAGGATTCTGAGTTGGTTCAGAAAGACACGATGATGGACAATTTCAAAGGCTGCTAAAATATCAAAATAGCCAAGGGTGGATACATTACCTCTAACCCCCCCCCCCCCAATCAGTTTCCACAAACACACAATCAATGTTATATCAAAACTCTGTCCAGGACTAAAATCTATATTTAAGGGTTCTAGATAAACCATTTCCTTCAAAGCCCTGTAAAGCTGCAGACAGACTTCATTCTCTACAACATTTCCCATGAAAGGAACTTTGAAGACAGGCTGGAAGTCATCCAATGCTATTGGGTCCAACAATGTTTTCTTGAGATGAGAAAGGATAACGGTTACCTGCAGGGAAGGTAGAGCAATCCTTCCTTCCTCAAAAGATGATTTCACCATCCCATGGTTCCAAACACGTATTGTGCTCCAGGAGACTTTAATCAAAGGACATGGTTTAGTAACAACCTCCCACTTACTCCTGATGTAGAGGCCCAAATTTATCCCAGATAATCAAGTCAGTACATATGTGATTTGGGGATGTAATGTCAACAGAAAAATAATCATGTTTTGCTGTTCTTATTACTATAATGCAACACTGGATTAATCATGAACAAAATAAGAATGTGCTAAGGACACTAAGGGAACAAGGTCACTATAGGGTTGTTTACTCATAATTATTATGCCCTTAATTCTTTCACTACCACACCTCACTAAAATCAATTTTTGCAATTGTGTTAATTAGCTATGTTCATCTGTAATCTGCATTGCTCCTTTGTTTGTTTTTAAAGTTTTCTTTTTTGCATGAGAGAGACTAATGTTTAAAAGTTTGGTTTAAAGCTGCGGTGGCACAGTGGTTAGAATGCAGTACTGCAGGCTACTTCTGCTGATTGCTGGCTGCCTGCAGTTCGAATCTCACCAAGCTCAAGGTTGACTCAGCCTTCCATCCGTCCAAGGTCAGTAAAATGAGGACCCAGATTGTTGGGGCCAATATGCTGACTCTGTAAATCGCTGTAAACTGCTTAGAGAGGGCTATAAAGCACTGTGAAGTGGAATATAAGTCTAAGTGCTATTGCTGAAGGTGTCATCAGGTACCACATTTGTTTCCATCTCCTAGTTTCACTTCCTTTCGGGATACCATTTTTGGGTTGTATTTAGGACTTCAGTTGGCTTTAATTTTGCCCTGTTGCAATGTAGGCTCTTACATGTTTTTGGTTGGACTTGTATTTCTTTTTTCTCCAGTGGTGTTCTAGGAATCTCTTTTGCTGCTTCATGTCCCACGGGATCCATAAATGGGGAGAGGGCGCATAGGTAGGTTCCAGCTAAAACTGTTGTCATGCTCTCCAGTGGCATTGATTGAAACCTTGTCAACTATGCATCAGAGTCTCCACTAACTGGCAAACATCCCTTTAACAATTATTAATTAGACCAAACATAAAAAAGAAATAGAAAAGGAAAGGAAAAAAAGCAGAACAACAATTATGTAGTATTATGCATAAAAACAAGGGACAGTGGCTAAGACGCTGAGCTTGTCGATCAGAAGGTCAGCAGTTCAAATCCCTAGCACTGCGTAACAGAGTGAGCTCCCATTACTTGTCCCACCTTCTGCCAACCTAGCAGTTCGAAAGTATGTAAAAAAATGCAAGTAGAAAAATAGGAACCACTTTGGTGGGAAGGTAACAGCGCTCTGTGTATATTCGGTGCTTAGTCATGCTGGCCACATGACCATGGAGACGTCTTCGGACAGCGTTGGCTCTTCAGCTTAGAAATGGAGATGAGCACCGCCATCTAGAGCTGGAAACAACTAGCATGTATGTGAGGGGGAACCTTTACCTTTACCTTTATGCATAAAAGCAAAACAACTACAGTTTTCTTTTTTATGCATATATGCACGTAAACCATGTTTAGATAAAAGAGTAACATTTTCTTTTTAATTGTCCATCTAATTCAATCATAAAATCAGGAATTCATGACGAACTCAAAAGTAATATCATTTTTAAAAATTTTTACTTATTAGTACTCCATGTAAGCCTAGGAATTTATGTATGTTTAAGTTATTGTACAGATTTTTCCTGCAGAGGTAAAAAGTTGCAAAATCCTGATATAATGGTTCATCAGTGAAGAGATTCTTGATTTAATGGACTATATTTGAATTTGTCTTTACTTATCCCAATAAAAGAGATTCTTACTGTCTTTATGGATATTATCTGTTAAATCCAAACTTACTTCAGGCAGCTAACTTCATTGTTAAGGCGGCTTGCATAACAAATGTTGGGTGCCACAAAAAACCCCAGTTTTTGTTGCTGTAACAGTTGGCCTTTGTCTGCTTTCAGACTTCCAGGAAAGAGTGCTTGACTGTCAAAGAGAATGGCAGCACGGTTAGGTTGCTGCCAAAACCCATTAATTCAGTATGTAATGAGTGTCTATGTATGGTGATTGCAGCATAACATGAGCAAAAGAGTCAAGCTGAGCTCCCTCTTGTCAAAGGTCCCCTTTCAAAATGGCTTAGTTTTCAGCTATTTTCCCTTCTGTGTGACACCTTCCTATGGCAAATTATTCTGCCTTTTCTGTCATCATGCAAGTGTTCATAAGGAGTCAAACATTGGTGGAAAAAAATGATACAAAACTGCTCTATAAAGTAGCTGGACTGGTATTTCCCATCTTGGTTAAGCTTTGTGGAACTGACAAGTCCTATTGGAAAATAACCCCAATGCACCATTCCATAATTAAGGGGATGTTATGCAAGGCTGAAATGGATCACAAAGGAATTCTAATTGTACATTCCTAAAAATTATCCAGACAATACAGAAAGATTAGGAGCATGTCCTGATTACCATGACAACTCAGGAATGTTTCATGCCCTGCTTCACAATTAAGGCATTATGGGGAACTTCTAGGTATACGTGTGTGCATGTTTGTATATTTACTTTCATTAGCTGATTGGCTACAGGCTATCATAATGTCCCTATAATTCTTCATTACCTGGATTCATGTGAAGGAAAATGAACAGATATGTGAATTTACAATTTTGCTGAAGGAGTTACATACTAAGGGTTTGTCCTGAAGCAGAAACTGGCCACCACGATGGAACAGTAGTACTGAGCAGTGGTGGGTTTCAAAATTTTTTACTACCGGTTCTGTGGGTGTGGCTTGGTGGGTGTGGCATGGCTTGGTAGGCGTGGCTTGGTGGGCATGGCAGGGGAAGGATACTGTAAAATCTCCATTCCCACCCCACTCCAGGGGAAGGTTACTGCAAAATCCCCATTTCCTCCCAATCAGCTGGGACTTGGGAGGCAGAGAATAGATGGGGGCAGGGCCAGTCAGAATTTTTACTACCGGTTCTCCGAACTACTCAAAATTTCCACTACTGGTTCTCCAGAACTGGTCAGAACCTGCTAAAACCCACCTCTGGTACTGAGGCAGCTTTGCAATGTCCCCAAAGCTTATTTTCAGCTTGAAAATCCTAGAGCGTGAACATTCATTGCAACAGAAATGACAAAGGAAAATAGTGCATGCTTGATTTGTTGTGTTTAAGATCTCTTGTTTGTTTCTTGAACCGTAAGACTTCTGTCTCAGCGCTGATGATAGACACACTGTGTTTCTATAAGCACTGATTAAATTTTAAAACAATCCTTTTCTCCATGATGGTTGCATCCTTGTCTTCTGCTCACAATCAGTCAGCATTAGGTTCCCAAACCTTCCTTTTGAAATGTCTGCAATTGTTGAAGCATAATGTTGTGACATCTATGGAGAAAGAACACATTTTAAATTATCTGATGAGACATTAGGGTGACAGTTTTGGTCGACAGCCACTGAACTGAGTGGCATTTCCGAAATGCACGTAATTATACTTTAAAGAACTTCATGGGCTGATGGGATCATCTATAAATTAAAAGTTAACTTTGTAGCATTCTATAAAAGGGTTCGTGATTTTAGTTCAGAATAGAATAGAATAGAATAGAATAGAATAGAATAGAATAGAATAGAATAGAATAGAATAGAATAGAATAGAATAGAATAGAATTTTTTATTGGCCAAGTGTGATTGGACACCCAAGGAATTTGTCTTGGTGCATATGCTCTCAGTGTACATAAAAGATACATTTATTTAGTTGTAACAGGAAGAAGAGTTATAACCAATTTGCATCCTTGGGAACCTGTACACAGTATATACACAGTATTTCCTTAGAAAAGCATTGCTGAACAAATTGTGGTTAGAGGAATAGGAAGAGTAGACCAAATTTCAGAGTGCAATTAAAGTTTAGTTGATGAGTTGCTAGTTTTATAATCATTCCAAGATGCAGCACAATGTCGCTTATGAAAAGTAACTAAGTTCGCCACATCCTGATCTAATCATCCAACCTTCCTGCAGCTCATCCATCTGAAGGAGTGCATCTGGAACAGCCATCCGTTCCCAAGCCTTTTACACAATCACAGTGTCAGCAATTTCAGGGTCCCCAATTGTAGCCTAATTAACATCAGAAGAGGTTAATTGCAGGATCCAATAAAGATTCATTACAACCAGGCAGAGAATAAAACTGATTTCAACTATTTAATTATTGTTCAAAATATAATTACGCACTTCACATAGTTGTCACTGTATAAAGGGGTTAGATGAAGTTTTGAAATCCCTGTTTAAAACCCAATAAAATTTTGCAAATTAAAACATAAACAACTTCCTTCTAGACTCTAGAAGGAACAGAAGATTAAATGTAAGGAAAGAAGGAATAGATAATGTGTTATTATTATTTTTAATGGCCCACTTGTTTTAAAACATAAAGGCTCAAAAATATTGGATCTATTTGAGGGCTGTGCAATGGTTGGATTCACTTCCAAAAAGTAGAAGATGTAGAGCGAAGTGATGCTCAGTTGGGAAATAGCTGTTTATGCAAAGAGTTGAAGTGAGGTGCTACATTTGCAGTCCTGGACTCACTAAAATACTTTTTATAAATGATTTCCAAAACACTACAAACAGTAATCTTAATATATATTCATGTGTTTGGAATAGACCTTAGTGGAACAGGGGAGTATTCCAGAATAACTTTACCAGTTACTGGTAAATGAGCATAATACCATTCATAAAACCATGAATTATTATTATTATTGGTTCATCGCAGAGTCAGACACATGTTCAGACTGGATTTGGGTTTTTCTTTCCACCTATTTAGTCCTTCCCAAGGACCTGGAATAGGCAGCTGTGGTTATATGTTGGTGTTAGAGGTATCAATCACAGAATGTAAGCTGTTCTGAGTAAAGCGGCAATTTTGCAATTGAATGATAATGCATTTGTCAATGCAGATGGTATTCAAGTGGTGCTGCAGTTGTTTTTGGATTGCACCCAAGGCTCCTATTACTATTGGTATTACCTTTGTTTTCTTTTGTCACTGTCATTCTATTTCTATTTGCCGGATTTGTATGTTGTTATCTTCTCCAGTTCTTTCTCTTCTCTTCTGCTGCCACATCCACTATCCAGACTTTATTATTATTTAATCTTCAATTTGATTCACATTCTGGGACTGGTAAAAACTTAACAGTTCAAGTCCTAACCAAGGACCTAAAAGCTATTAAGGTAGCCTCCTGAGTATGTAGGCAGTTCCGAGTAGGGTGGGGTTTTTTTGCAAAGTCAGGATATTCAAGTCTAATAAGTTCAAAATTTCCATGTATCTAGGCAGCCCTTTGGGTATTGCTCCAAGGGCTCCTATTCCTATTGGTACAACCATTGATTTCTTCCTCCATAGTCACTCAACTTCAATTTGCAAATGTCGTTGTTGTTGTTAACTGTATTTTATATAGCTCAAGATAAGTGTATGTAAGGTTCCACTACCTATTTTCCCCAGAATGAAAATCCTGAGAGATGGGTTGGGCCAAAATAAATAGATGTGTGATGCAACATGTCCTCTCACAGTATTTCTCTATAATTTAAAAAATCCCAAGAAATCAGTAATATTTGTGTGAGTGTGTGTATATATATTTATTTTGAAAATCTACATTTTTTGGTAAGCAATTTATGGACTGTCCCAGATCTCATATTTTTAATATTATTATCTATATCCTGGGAAACCTCCCTTATATATATATATATATATATTATATTTAAAGACAAATTTGTCTTAACATTGGATTTTAGTCAGTGGAACCTGAAGCTATGATCAATGGTTTCAAATTGGTGTGAACAAACAAGCCATCAAAGCCCCACCCCTTTTTAATAGGTGTCAGAGGTAGGATTTTTATTACTTGGTGATAGTCATCATTTTGATATGCTTGATCCTCACTGTGAACACCCAATTTTTTAACTCAAGCTTTTAAAACTTTCACTGACCTTTATGCTACTTACCACAAAAAGCAGCTTGGCAGTTTGTTCCTAGGAAAAGTTTGATATACTTGTTATAAAATGAACATGAGAAAAGCGAGAAAAGGAGGACTAGGGGTGACACAATAGTAGTATTCCAATATTTGAGGGGCTGCCACAAAGAAGAGGGGGCAACTTATTTTTGAAAGCACCAGAAGGCAAGACAGGAAACAATGGATGGAAACTAATCAAGGAGAGAAGCAACCTGGAATTAAGGAGAAACTTCCTAAGTGAAGACAATTAATCAGTGGAACAGCTTGCCTTCAGAAGTTGTAGGTGCTTCATCACTTCTTCATCTCTTTAAGAAGAGACTGGACAGCCACTTGTCTCAAATCGTATTTGGTCTCCTGCTTGAGCAGGGGTTGGACTAGAAGACCTCCAAGGTCCCTTCTAGCTCTATTCTGATTGATTAAAAATACAAAGTGTTGTAAAATTTAGAAGTTATCCAATTAATTAGTTATGAGCTGACTATAGATAAAAAAAAATGGACGTCCTAGTGAAATCACCACTGGTGCAGAGAAATTCACTAAATGGCAATCAAAAAAGGATGTTTATTCAGTTTTATAAAGTTTATAAAGTTTCTTGTATGAATGTAGTTTTAAGAACAAATTAGCTAAATTCATTTTTGTAAAGAAAACTTGCATTGGTTTACAAGAACAAGACATTGAAGTTCATTACTCAAAATGTACACAAATTATATAATTTCATCAAATTAGTTCAACTAAATGACATATAAAGTGAAAAAAAAATGGAATATTCATTTTTGGAAAATCAATGGATACAAGCTCTGAGAAATGTAGAATACATTTCATGTGAATAGAATAGAATGAATGAGCTGTGACCTTGGAGGTCTTCTGGTCCAACCCCTTGCTCAAGCAGGAGAGCCTCTACTACTTCAGATAAGTGACTGTCTAGACTCTTCTTAAAAACATCCAGTGATGGAGAGCCCATGATTTCTGGAGACAAGCTGTTTCACTGGTTAATTGTCCTCACTGTTAAGAAGTTTCTCCTTCCTAACAGTGAGGTTGCTTCTTTCTCTGATTAGTTTCCAACCATTATTTCTTGTCCTGCCCTCCAGTCCTTTGGAGAATAACCCCATCTTCTTTCTGGCAGCCCTTCAAGTATTGCTTTCAGGTCACTCCTAATTCTTCCTTTTTTTAGACTAGCCAAACCCAAACCCTGTAGCTGTTCTTCATATGTTTTAGTCTCCACTAAAACTCCTAAGTCCCTCTCACAGTTACTGTTTTTAAACCAGGTCTTGCCTAATATGTACTTATACCTTTGATTTTTCATGCCTAAATGTAAAACTTTGCTTTTCTCCATATTGAAATTCATTGTTCAAGTTTGTCAAGATCTTTCTGGATCTTGAGCTTGTCTTCTGGGGTGGTGGCTATTCCTGCCAGTTTAGTGTCATCTGCAAATTGGATGAGTTCTCCTTCTATTCCTTCATCTAAGTCATTTATGAAGATATTGAAGAGTACTAGGCCTAAAATGGAGCCTTGTGATACCCCGCTACTTACTTCTCTCCATGTGGATGTAGTACCTTTAATTTATCATAAAATATTGTTTTGTGTTTATTGAAATTCTCAAAGATTGATTGAAAATTTGAGATATCAGATTTCTAATCCCGATCTTGTAAAAAAAAGGCTGACTCACATGGCTACCTTATATAGTCTTGAGAAAAATACAACAATACAAGATGCAAATGAAGTATTAAATTATATGCATCATACTCATATTTCTGATCATCAAAATATGTAATGACTGCTGTATTCTGTACATTTTGCAGCAAACTATTACAATTAAAAATTAATATTCACAAGCTGGATCCACAATAATCAGGAGGGGGGGAACCCTGTATTCTAAGTTCAAAATGGCTATTAAATTCTTAGCATCCATATTAATCAGATAAATGGCTCTATAAATGGGGTATGTAGAAGGTTACTGGCTGAGTTTGGGAAGAACTACAATAAAAGTCTCATTGAAACTGGGTGGTAAGTGTCTATTAAAAAAAAGTTTAAAAAATAAGTCCCAGCTTGGCAGGGAAGGGAAAAAAAAAACCTTCAATATTCTAACTTTCACAGAATTTAACAAAACATCAGGAAGATTGGGCTGTTCTTTGCTGTGGTTTCTAAAAGACAGACTCTCCAGGAGGTCATTCAGGTGGACTGCAGCAACCTAAATATTCCTTCCACCTTCATGTATATTTTATTGTATTTTCTCTTTGTCTACCTTGGGACTTATCATCATAATGTGCTTTATAATGAGTTTTGACTAGTACTCTAGATATGGGAGACAAAGGCGGGTAGTAAAAAGGCTGTTGCACAATAAATTTTCCCAAAGCTGCTCAAAGAGGGTGGCATAAATTAGTTTAAGGAGAAAAATGGCAGGTTCACTGCTGAGTAATCCAGAACTGTCATTTGTGTTTCTGAGCAATTATTTTGGCTCTTTGCATATTTTTTAAACAAGTCGTTTAGAAAGTATATAAAGCTTATATTAATGAGTTAGCAATGTTGCATAAGTATGAGAAGGCAACTAATATGGTCCAGAGCTTTCTTTTGCCAATTGGACTCACAATATTTGCATGTATCTTTCCATGGCTCTTTGAGCCACACTTAGCTTTTGTATCGATTGTGAGGTTAGTGTCCATGTTTCACTGGCATATGTTAGAGCAGGTATACACACACTCACACATACACACATCAATCTTCATCTGAATTTGAACTTTCCCAAGATGCCCACAGACATCCTTTATATGATATTCAAGAAAACTCATCTAGACCAGGAAGTCTGTAAGAGTAGCCAAATCCTCTTGTAGGTTTTATTTTCCTGATACAGTTTGAAGTGGTATAACTAATTGTTGAATTGAGGATCTGTGAGGAGGGAAGGAGCAAAAGATGTAAAAAATATGCCCAAACCTTAATTCTCTCTC
The DNA here is from genome assembly GCF_029215685.1 of Pituophis catenifer annectens. Classification (NCBI taxonomy): domain Eukaryota; kingdom Metazoa; phylum Chordata; class Lepidosauria; order Squamata; family Colubridae; genus Pituophis; species Pituophis catenifer. Next base: position 184,359,995 of record NW_027256881.1, read on the forward strand.
CAAATTCCAATTTATTATCCTCCCAGCTAGCTCAGATAGAGAGCATCTTCTGGTTATTATGATGTCTTTGTGAATCTGATGCAACTTGGGTATTTCCATCAGACATAGTCATCATATAATTGCATCATTTGCTCAATGACATCATGTGGCAAATATCATTTTGATGTCACTGTGGTTTGCTACAACTGCTGGTGGGATGGAGAGACAATTTATTGTATATCCAGTGGTGGGATTCTGCCGGTTCTAGGGGGTTCGGCTGAACCGTTTGTTAAATTGCTGGCTCGCCCCGCCCCTTGCCCCACCCCTCCGCACCACTATTTATTGCCAATAAATAGTGGTGGGCGAGGGGCAGGCGAGCCAGCAATTTAACAAACGGTTCGGTGTTTTTTTGTAATTTTATTGGCCCGCGGAGCTTCAGCATAGGCTAATTAGCCCTTGATTAGATCAGCTCCTGACTGATTTGCTCTCAGCTGTTTTGCTCAGGGCTCTGCTGCTCCCTTGCAAAGAGTCCTGGAGCAGATTTTTTTTTCCCCTAGCTATGCTGAAAAACGAATCGGAAAGTAAAGCAGGCTGTTGGCTTTGCTGTTGCTGCAAGGTTGGAAAATTAGGCAGGCAGATTTCTTTTCTTTTTCCTTACCAAAAAAAGTAGGTGCAAATAATGGGAAATTTAGGGAAAAAGAGGAGGGTTAAGATTTTAAAACACAAAAGAAAAAAAGCTCTATTTAACTAGGGAATTGTAATAATTGAGATACTATTAATTGTATATTGTGTTGAAAGCAGAAATAGTTAAGTTGTGGTTTGGAGGAATATATGGGGGAAATTATTTGGTTTATTATTATTGGTAAATATAATTAATTGATTTGTAAGAAATTGGATTGCATGGAAATAATTGGAATATTCATGTTCATATTAATATACAAAAAAGGTAGTTATATAACTAATTGGTTTATATTAAAATGTTGAATTTATATTATATTTATATTAAACAACTGTAATATTACATAATTAACCAATGTGAGGATGGATATAAAAATAGATGACAATGGGAAGGGATATAATATAGAATAGAAGGGAAAAATTGAATTTGATTAAGATTAGAGATGAGAATGAAGGGTAATATTGTTTTTTTTACAAAAATAGATGAGGAATAAATATGGCAAAAGGAAATATAGAAATCGTAAATTTAATTGAAATGACTAAACACTGTTTAAATTTGTGAACCGGCCAAATACTCTGTTCAAAGAAATACATTGTAAAGTGTGAGGACCTGTCAGAAATCACATTTTTCAGCCCTCTGGGTAGTCCTTTTGTGCACAGGGACTACTCAGAGGGCTGAAAAAGTTATTTTTGACTGGTCCTCGCACTTTTGAACAGTCCTCGAATTTACAACTGTCCTCACATTTTACGTTTTTTGCCCTATCTTATACCATGTTGAAGAGAAGCAGTTGTGAAATGAGTGACATGGTTGTTAAGAATGCTGCACAGGCATAAATGTGAGGATGGTCATAAGTGTGAGGACCAGTCAAAAGTGCGAGGACCTGTCAGAAATGACTTTTTTCAGCCCTCTGAGTAGTCCCTATACACATAGCCATGGCCATCCGGTCACATGACCAGCTAGCCAAGCCCACCCAGTCACATGACCTACAAGCCATGCCCACAAAATAAGCCACGCCCACAGAACTAGTAGTAAAAAAATTTAGAACCCACCCTTGGTTGGGGGTCACCACAACATGAGGAACTGTATTAAAGGGTCGCAGCATTAGGAAGGTTGAGAACCACTGCATTACAGCCCTTGCATATTATAACCACAAAGCAGGGTTGCCTGCTGTAACTAGGCAGGGAGTTGTCTTCTTATAGCTTCCCTTTTAGAAATAAAAAATCAGATAAAGGGCTGCTCCATATGTATCAACATGGGATATCAGGTTTTTCTTCCCCTCGTTTGCCTCAGGTTTTGGTTTTGAAGGCCCCATTAACCAGCAATATAACTTCATTTGTTCACAGGAAGAAAGGCCACACATTAAATGGACTGGAACAATGGGATGAGATGGCCTGATTATTCAGCACACAACTTTGCTTTGGAGACAAAGGCCCCCATTGTGTACAATGGCTTAATTAATATTCTGATTAAAAAAGGAAGAGAAAGGAAGATGTATATGCCCTAGATACTTAATGTACTGGAAAGAGGTAAAGACTTTCTGATACTTTATGTATTGCAGAAAGGTGACACCGTACAGTTTTGGTCTCTAAGACAGCAGTCACATAAGATGCAAGGTGGGTTGCTTCCCCCACCCCATCTCCAGTCTTTAGAAGCTGTAGTTGCTGGATGGCAATTAATCCCTAAATTAGATCCTGAAGGAAGTCATTTCAGAGATTAAGTTCATCAAAGGCCTCTGTTCAGTGAATGCACTGAGCAGTTAAATTGCTTACCTTATTAACTGACAGTTGGAAGAGTAGCTAATCCCTAATGGAAATAATTGGAAAGAAGAGCTTTATATAGAGATGCTGGGTGACCATTTGTAATTTTCTGTTTCTGAAGCAAAAAAACCACCCTTAATTCATTATTTGATCCTAAGATTAGTATCTGCAAATTGGAGTAAGATTCGGCATAATATTTTGAACCATACAAACAAACAAATGAAATTCAGAGAAGAGGGTCTATAAACTCTTATACAGTTTACGGATATAATATTACAAAGTGCATATTGTGTGTGAGTGTGATTTAGAACAATTTATCCATATGCTCTCTTAATGTCACATTTGTGTCTTGTTCTTCAAGTGCTTATACACCATTCAGGATGACTGAATCATAAAAGATGACAATTCTGGAGAAGAAAGAAAAGATTACAGCAACATATGGCTGCAGCAATTAAAACAAAGCAATTGTGTTTCTTGTAGAACAAACCTCTTCCTGAATCAATTCTCTAAACAAGGAATGAAGATTAAACAAGGTGCCAGCCTAACCTCTTGAGGTGGAGACTTCTTGGCAGGAAAATCCCTTTCTATCTTTTCTAAACCTGAGCAGAAACTCCTTGCATATTGAAAAGTGAGTGCATCTATGGAGATAAAAATGTAAATGTTGGTAAATGCCTCATTTATAGTAATATAAAGGCATTGTCCCACCTGTTTCTATTTTCTTTCTTTTCTTTTCTCTGTCACCTCATCTTACAGTTGGCATCTCCATAAACCTTTTCAGCTGAAGTCCAGCAGATTAATTGCTTTCAGTAAAGTTCTTGGTTGCAGAAGGAGGAACTAAACCCCAATTTGTTCAGTAATTGCTCTGTTCATGAAAACTAGTATCAAAGCTTCAATACATTTCACTGGGGTCTCCTGGGACGGCTCATATCTTATTCTTATGCTGATGTGGCTTAAAAGAGAAGAGGACTACATTATATTTGCTCCTGCCATTACAAGGTTTCTTATTCCATTGTGTACGTTCCTCTGAACTAAGATTAGCTTAACCGACCTCCTTTTGAAAAACTAGCCTACCCATCAAATGCATCAGGCCCTAATGCATTCGGTTGCCACGCAAAATCAATGAGCAGCACCATTTTCTGCTTCCTGAAATGATCAATAGGATTCACATAATGGGTGGAAACTTTTTTTAAATCATGACAGCCCAGCATCTAGTGGGCATAAATCTTCCTTCCATTATAACCTCTCCCATTTCCCACGAGTGTGAATGTGGCGGTATTGAATAATATTTATCTGGCAAATACATTATAGAAAGTGATACAATTAGAGCTTCACACTTCAGTAATGATAGGTTTAATCCCAGAGGCCTGTTCTTAGACAATGCTTTGGCTTCCATATTTCCATTAAAAAAAATAACAGAAGAGCAAGTGAGGCATTGGAGTGATTTAGGAGGAAACTCTGATGGACCTGAAATAAAAATCCATTTGTAAAAAAATTTCAAGGAAAAACATCAGGAAGCTTCAAGAAGAGGTCAGAAAATTACCTTTCCTCTAATGCACCTTTCATGTCTGAATAAAGAGGTTATACACATACCTGTGTCACATTTGAAAGATGCTCATTCAGAAAGATGCTAATTCACACTGCTCGGTTGAAGATACCTTAATTACAGATATTGTATACTTGCTGGAAATTATTACACAATTGGTTCATGATGTGGACATTTGGGCCCTCTTATGTTAATTTATATCATCCTGTTCACACTAGTAGTAAAATGCTTGCAACATATAGAAGTTTTTACCTTGTGCTAAAATAATAACTGATATCAAGAATCCATTCTTCAGTAGCAATTTCAAAAGAAAAGAGCCTTTACTAAGAATGACTTCTTAGACTTAGATATCTTGGGCCTAACTTCAGAAGATGAAGTTTTATAAATGACTTCCAAACTAGAATCCAAAATTTTGGAAGGTAGCAGAAGGATTTTCATATAAACTATTTTTATTATGGTTTTATTTTATAAATTTTAATTGTTTTTCTCCCTTTTATATTGTGAGCTGCTACGGGTCCATGTATGATTACATCAGGACATATACAGTGAGTGTAGATTAATGAGGGGAAAAAAATGAATTTCAACAATTGTAGAATCAGGCTGCAGCATAACAAAATTGACAAAAGTGAAGGGGGTCTGAATGCTTTCTGAATGTATACGTGAATGTGTGATGTATACATGAATAACTAAAAACAACAATATTTAGGGAATCTTTAGGGAATTAATCTTGTACATTTTGAAGTGTTCAGTATGGAAATTAATAAGGAGGAATGATGGCTTTTTATAGCAAGTCTGTTAGCAACCACGTTTTGAACGAAGTTATGAGAGTGCCTTGATTGTGCTTATGGATGGCAACAGATGGAGCATTCATGCAACACCCGTAAGTCAGCAGCAAATGAGGTGATATCACAACACCATGTAACTAGTTAGATCTGAGTAAGTGTTACATATGGCCAAGAAGGGAGCTGAATTTTTACCAAATCCATATATTTTAAAGAGGAAAAAAAACCCCAATCTTTTAAAAATAGTTAATTTCTAACCCAGAAGATATTAGATGCAGCTCTAGATTTATTGAAACACCAATTTAAGATGCACAAGCAATGTAATCATGCCGATCTACTTCTTTTAAAACTCTCAGGAATATTAGTCTCCTTAACAGCAGCATCTGTGGCCAATTTTATTCATTCAGAGCAAAGCAAACACTTATTTGTTGCATTTAAATGTTTTATTTTATAACTGCTGAATTGTAATGACTTATAACGACTTGTGACTTTCTCCTTTTTCCAACCGCCTTCTTAATTTGTATGTATCAGCCAAATTTAATATGGGGGAAAAAAACCCTCAGTTGGGTAAGGAATACTATGAAATTGTTTAATCTATTAGGCACTAAACTCTGGTGAAGGTATTTAACATTGTAGGGAATGTCACAGTTTTTGTCAAAACTTTCAAAAAAAAACTACAATATTTCCAGAGAAAATTATTCTGCTCAGTAAACGTTTACCTAACTACCTAATATGACTTCATCATCTCTTGGTTTACTCACAATTTGGGATTCTGTTTAATCCATGGCTTGGAAAAACAGTCCATAATTTAACAATATTATGGACTGGTCTACACTTGAAGCAATAAAGCTACTGTGCTTCTTGAATAATATAAAACGTTACTAACATTTTGGTTCCTAGCTAATGCATATTCCAGTGTGATCTGTGCTTGGGAGGAAGGAAATTCAAAATGTCTCAGTTTCTTTCCCCTGGTGACTGAATCCTTTTCATCACCTTTAACAGAAATTGGAAGGGACCTTGTAGGTCATCTAGTCCAACCCCTTTCTCGGTGATGCCCTTTCGTCATCAGCTTATATCTGTTCAGCTTTCTGTCAATTCCAGTTCTGGCTCTTTTTCTTTCTTCTAATTGGTATTAGGCAATTAGTTAATCTCCCATGTACATTGCACACCCAAGCATATCCCCCTATTTCATTTATCCTCCTCCTCTCTCAAGAAGCCTTCTCCCTTGACTCGGGAATAATGTTTATACTTAATGGCATTCTCTTTGTGCCTAGTATTATGGATACCTTTATTCCCAAAAATTAGCACTGGCAAATGGTTATGTAGGTTGTAGGCTGTATTCAAAAATATTGTCGAATAGCTGCTGACCCAACCCAGCTGTAAGAAATATTCCTTATGAGTTTTGTATGAGTAGCTTCTTTTCCATGACTGATGTTTAGTGTGCTAGATTTCACTGGTTTTTATTCCCTACTTTATATTGCTGATATATTCTGTCCTTTTTAAGTGCTCACAAAATAATACATATGATGAAAGGATGTGATAAACAAATGCTGTATGTATAATTTCTACATTGCCTCTGAAGCAGGCAATGTCCATATCCAAACTTTATTAACCTCAGAAATATTGTTATATTAGACACTGAGACCAGAAAATCCCCTTTTCTGCAATGCTTTTAGCACAACCTTTAAGAAGCACATTAGATAAACATCAGGGAAAACAGAAAGCTTTAAGACCTCATAAATCATACCATTAAATTCTAATACTGCAGGAAAAAAGGGAAAGAAAAGAGTTTCCTTCTTCCCCCTTTTGTGAGCATTTCTCTGAACTAGCCATTTAGTTTGAGGTAATCTATCGAAGATAATAAACGCAACTCTGTAGAACAAGAACTCACCATTCAAAGTCCTAAGACTACAGCCACACCTTGGGTGTGGCACCAAATGTATCAATGGATTGATATATTTACTCTGATAGAAAGAGTAAATGATCTGTAATTATAGCAACAGAATAGACTGTCATTTTGATTAAATGAAAATTTGAATTAAATTCAATAAAATATACCTATGTTCTGCTTTTTTCCCATTCTTTGTTCTGACCTCCATCCACTTTATGTTATATTTATCAAAGACCAGAGAGCCATGAACAATAGGATGTGTTCAGTGGTGGGATTCAAAATTTTTTACTACCAGTTCTGTAGGCATGGCTTGGTGGGTGTGGCGTGGCTTGGTGGGCATGGCAGGGGAAGGATACTGTAAAATCTCCATCCCGCCCCACTCCAGGGGAAGGATACTGTAAAATCTCTATTCCCTCCCAATCAGCTGGGACTTGGGAGGCAGAGAATAGATGTGGATGGGTCCAGTCAGAGGTGGTATTTACCGGTTCTCCAAACTATTGAATATTTCCACTACCAGTTCTCCAGAACTGGTCAGAACCTGCTGAATACCACCTCTGGATGTGTTACTTAGAACACTTGTAACCTACATGTTTACCATCACAACATGACTGGTTTAGGACAAGTGACTAAAGCTTTTGTTTCTGACAAATTGGGATTGTATATATACGGATCAAGGTAACTCTGAATGAAAAATTTTTAAAGTCTGAGTAATGATGTTTGAAAGATTTGTTTATAGATTGATATAAGACTTGGGGAAAAGGTTTATTTTTTTCTTTATATTTTCAGAGGAAAATGACAAGTTATTGTGTAAAGGAAAGAAATAAGAAATTGACAATTGATAGAAAGATATATATATATAGAGAGAGAGATGATAGATAGATAGATAGATAGATAGATAGATAGATAGATAGATAAATAGATAGATAGATAGATAGATGATAGATAGATAGATAGATAGACAGACAGACAGACACCCACACAAATTTCATATTCTTTTCTTTACACAGCAACTTGTCATTTTCCTCTGAAAATACAAAAAAAAAACCAAATCTTTTTCCCATGTCTTATCTCAATCTATAAACAAATCTTTAAAACCTCATCATCCATACTTTAAAAAATTTCCATTAAGAGCTACTAGAGACAATAAATTAAAAATTATTAATATATAATCTTTTCAAATGATGTTCCACAAATTCATTTCTTATAATCTCTTCATCACCTCTCAGTTTTAATATCATAACTTATCACTTTCTTTAAAAACACAACAAATCTATCTTTTCCATATCTGATCCATAAACAAACTTTTAAAGCATCCTCATTTAGTTCAGTCAAGAAAAACCCATTAAAAGTTGTTATAAGACCATAATTACAGTTTACCTTGATAGAATAAGCCAACTTTATAAACCTTTGTTTTAATTTTAATGGTCTTCATTATTCCTTTTAGGTAATGTTGATTTTGTCTCTTTCCCTTTCACAGGAATTCCTTAGTAAGTGTATGCCTTTTGTAAATCTAAAGTAAGAAAATGATCCAAGCCATTTTTCAGAGTTAAAATCTACATATCCTAGTCACTCTTCTGGTTTATTATTTGTATGTCCATTTTAATTATTGAAACCTCAGCTGGTTGCATTTCTAGGTCTTGTATACATCCTTGTCAATATTATTCTTGTCTTCTGTCACTTTTAAATCCATATCCAGAACTGCCTGATTTTCAGTTATATCCTCTTCTATCTCTCCTTTTACACCTATTTTTATTATATCCGACATTCTAACGTTAGCCAGCCTTCAAGATCGCCTCTTATTATGTTTTTCTCTCATCTGGAATATTTTCCCAGGAGGAAATTTATTTATTTATTTTATTTATTTATTTAGACTTATATGCCACCCTTTCTCCGAGAGGACACAGGGCGGCTCACAACAATAAAACAGAAAAATAAAACAAAAACTCCGGGTTAAAAGTTACACATAAAATCCCTAAAATCAATTAAAATCCATTTTAAAACCCCCATCAGTCCAGGCCGGCCAGGCAAAATAGCCATGTTTTTAGTTCGCGGCAGAAAGAGCGAAGGTCAGGGGCCAGCTGGAGCTCCAGGGGGAGCTGATTCCAGAGGGTAGGTGCACCCACAGAGAAGACCCGCTCCCTAGGAGTCACCAGCCGACACTGTCTGGCCGAGGGCACCCCGAGTAGGCCCTCTCTGTGGGAATGCACCAGGCGATGGGGAGCTGTTGCTGGCCACAGAAGGTCAGCCAAATACCCATCCTAAGCCATGTAGGGCTTTATAGATAATCACCAGCACCTTGAATCTCACATGGAGGGCAACCAGTAACCAATGCAGGTCGCGCAGGAGGGGTGTAACATGAAAGCGTCAGGACACTCCCATCACTACCCGCGGCCACATTCTGCACCAGCTGAAGCCTCCGAGTGGTCTTCAGGGGCAGCCCCATGTAGAGAGCATTGCAGTAGTCAATCCGGGAGGTGACCAGTGCATGAGTAACGGTGCGTAGGGCATCTCGTTCCAGGTAGGGGCGCAACTGGCGCACCAGATGAATCTGGGCAAATGCCCCCCTGGTCACGGTCGTAACATGATCTTCCAGAGACAACCATGAATCCAGGGGGACGCCTAAGTTGTGTGCCCTGTCAACAGGGGGCAACACCTCACCCCCTATAATCAGCAGTGGAGCATCCCCATGGAACCGAGAGGCTGGTACCCACAGCCACTCCGTCTTGGCAGGGTTGAGCCAAAGCCTGTTCCTCCCCATCCAGAGCACTGCTTCCAGGACATCGGGACATCACATCGAGGGCATCACTGGGCTGATTCGGGGTGGATAGAAAAAGTTGGGTATCATCATTATTATTTTATTTTATTTTATTTTATTTTATTTTATTTTATTTTATTTTATTTTATTTTATTTTATTTTATTTTATTTTATTTTATTTTATTTTATTTTATTATTTTATTTGTCAAACATGTACAAGATAACAGGTATAAGTACAAACATGGACATGAACATAGGAAATGAGTACAAATAAATGGGGACAGTAGGACAAGGATGGTAGGTACGCTGGTGCACTTATGCACGCCCCCTTTATGGACTTCTTAGGAATGCGGTGAGGTCCACAGTAGATTTTTTAAGGTTGAAACTGTGGGGGTTTGAGGATGTAACAATGGAGTCAGGTAGAGCATTCCAGGCGTTGATCACTCTGTTTCTGAAGTCATATTTTCTGGTGGTATTTTGTACTTGCCACCATTTTATTTTTCAATGCAAGGAGTGACACTGAACTGGTTCCACCCTTTGCTTCACTTCGCTACCTTCAACTGCTCAGTTCATCCATCCAAGCAGTTCTAGTTTGAAATTAAAACTCTTTTAAACTGGTTTCCTCCTGTGAAAATATGGCAAGTCTGTAACAATAACATGATTTTATTTTGTGTTCAACATGTGACTCCAAAGCCCGGGTGCTATTCAGCAGGTTCTGACAGGTTCTGGAAAACTGGTAGTGGATATTTTGAGTAGTTCAGAGAACCGGCAAATACCACCTCTGGCTAGCCCCAGAGTGGGGTGGGAATGGAGATTTTGCAGTATCATTCCCCTGGAGTGGAGTGGGAATGGAGATTTTGCAGTATCATTCCCCTGCCATGCCCACCAAGCCACGCCCACAGAACCGGTAGTAAAAAAAATTGAATTCCACCACGGCTCCAAAGGATCAGTTATTTGCATCTTTGATCCTTCTGACCAGGAAAGATGAAAAATAAAGGGACCTCTTTCTTCATCTCTGCTCTGTTTGCCTCATTTGGAAGAATACTATTATCAGCATGCTTCTACAACAAGAGTGCTTCTTTTTTCTTTTTTCTTTTAAACCAACCCTCGCCCCACCACCAGAGAAAACGAAGCTCAGATTTGCAAGCTTTCTATTATAGTAATAACTTCCTCAATAAATCTTATTTGCTTCTTTTGCCTAAGCCTCTGCCTTACTGGGTTTGTTTCTATTCCATCCAGAGTCTTTTGGAGTGGGGCAGCTATAACAAATCATCAGCATTATCATCTTCTTCACCACCACCACTATCATCATCACATTTAGGTCTCTGAATGCAGTGGAAAAATGTTTCAACAATCATGCATTTGGGAGAGTGCTGCACTAAATCTTATTGTTCAGAAGTGTGAAGAAAGGTTTTTGTTTTCTTTTCTCCAATTCATTTTGGAGCTGGAACAGCCTCCTGCTCTTTCAGAAATGGAAAGAAAGAAATGGGGGAGGGGAGGGGTGTTTATAAAAAGAAAGAAATAAGCAAATACATTTTTAAGTGCTCCAAAATATAATCTTCTCTGCTTCACTTGTCTTTGAGCCCTACTAGTGGAGTAAAGCCTAACAGAAAAGGGCTAGAATTGTAACTGAAAGTCAAGTTCATCAATTCTCATACAGAAGAGATTGTGAGAAGGTTATTCTTTCACTAACATCAGCTCAACACTAATGGCCCTTGTCCAGGAAGGATTTTTCCCCCTTTCAAAAGATACAGAAGAAGCTATACTGTGATTTGGGTCAATCCTAAATATAATGGAGAATTCTGCTCCAGAAAGGGGGGAAAAGGGACATGGGAAATGTATAAATAATTGTGGGAAAGGAAAGGGAACACACAATGTACTGATTCTTTAACACCCCCAGATAAAACTGTCTGAAACTCTTCTCAGAAGGATAGACTCCTTAAGAGTAGGCCTCATTTATCACTGTTACATCAGTTCATGACATAAATAAAAAAATAAAGCTCATTGACATTAGATGTGCATTTTTTAAAAAAGTCATCTCTAAAGGAAACAGAAGTTTTCCCAATTTCTCTCCTTGGCCCTGCCATAAATTAGCAGTTAAGGCAATCTGTTGACATTTTCATTATTAACTGATATTGTGCTATTAACAAGCAGGTTGTGAGAGAAAAATAAATATAGAACAGTTTGATCAAGCCTGCTCTACACCTTTGCTTGTTAAGATAGCAACAGATTGGAATCACAACTATGGGGAAAAAAGCCCATGCTTGGTTAAACATAGCTGCATAGTAACTATATTTATAGTGTATATAGTGTATATGCAACCATTAAAAACAGGCAAAGCATCAGTGTAACCATGTCATGAAAATATATTTCGTATGTAAGATTTTGCATAGCTCCTGAGGACATATAAAAGATTGTAGCACTAATGAAAATATGACTACCAGTCTTCTCAATTTGTTTTCCTTATGGAGAGAGAGAGGAAGCTGTATAATGATAGATTGTTTAAGCGTCTAAACTTTTTTTAAAGAAGGATTTGTTATAAAGTAGCAATATTAGCTCTTAATTCGTGTCACACTGCTGCTGTTTACACTGGGCATCGCATCTAAGAATCACATAGCCCTACTGTATGGCTGAAAGTTTTGTCTTATTTTAATCTCTAGAGCAAGTCATTTTTGTCAATCAGAGGAACAAATGGGAAAAATAATGGAACAGTTTGATTTGTAATTTTTAAGGTCTTCTGAACAAATACTACACTTTTTCAAATTGAAGTACTGAATTAATGAGAATTTCCAAACTGATTTGAACAGCTAAATTTGATCGAATTGGCAATTCCAGCAGAACTGATTATGAGAAACTGGTTGGAGCAAATCTATGTATCGCTATTATTCTTACCTTTATGGAATGAAAAAAAAATAAAATAAAAACTAAACTAAAAAATGTAGACAACCACATTTTCAATTTTCATGATGTTGTTGCCCAGTTTTTATAATTTGATTGGGGGTGCTCTGGGGGGAGCTAAGTGGTGCATTGATCAGACTATATTTATGTCACTTTATTTGTTATGTCAATGTGATGAGGTGAGGCAGCAGGCATCTATCGGTGGCATCTATCGATGGCATCTATCTATTGCCATCCATCGGTGAAACATCTGAGGTAGCTCGGGAGTTCATGGCTTCCATGACGGCCATGGACCTGACCCAAGTAATTCACGGCCCTACTCATATGGGGGGACACACTCTGGACTTAGTTTTTATCTCTGGTCAGTGGTTGAGTGGTCTTGATATAGGGGATGTAGATATTGAACCCTTGTCATGGTCTGACCACTCGCTCCTTCGACTTGACTTTCTGACCGCCGTACCCCGTCGCAGGGAGGCGGAACTGACCAGGTGGTTCCGCCCCAGGCGCCTGATGGACCCTGATAGGTTCCAGATGGAGCTTGGGCCATTTCCTGAGACTCTAGCTCATGACTCGGCTGATGACCTGGTGGCCGCCTGGGATAGGGCGGCTGCCGGGGCTTTGGACTGGGTTGTGCCTTTGCGGCCTCTGACCCGGCGCCGAACTCACTTAGCCCCTTGGTTTTCCGAGGAGCTGAGGGAGATGAAGCGCCGGAAAAGACGCCTAGAGAGCGGTTGGAGGGCCAGTCGTTCCGAGTCTGACTTGACACTGGTAAGGTCTCATATTAAGACCTACCTAGTGGCGATAAAAGCGGCGAAATCTAGCTATTTTGCCGCTCTTATCGCGTCATCAGATAACCGCCCAGCTGCCTTGTTTAGGATGACCCGCTCCCTCCTCCATCTGGGAGCGCGGGAGGACCCCTTGCAGGGCCGAACTGAGGATTTTGTACAGTATCTGGATGATAAAATAACTCAGATTCGGGAAGACTTGGCCGCCGACTGGGTTAGTTCAGACGAGATGACTGAGGCAGGCCTTGAGAGTGTTATCTGGGAGGAGTTCGATCCTGTGGCTCCCGAGGACGTGGACAGGATCTTGGGATGGCTGAATGCAACCACATGTTTATTGGACCCGTGTCCCTCCTGGTTGGTGCTGGCTTCCCGGGAGGTTACACGAGGCTGGCTCCAGGGGATTATTAACGCTTCTTTGAGCGAGGGTGTTCTGCCGGCCGCCTTGAAAGAGGCGGTGGTGAGGCCTCTCCTCAAGAAGCCATCCCTGGATCCGGCTATTTTGGCTAACTATCGTCCAGTCTCCAACCTTCGCTTTATTGCGAAGGTTGTTGAGAGTGTGGTGGCGCGATAGCTTCCCCAGTACCTGGATGAAGCTGTCTATCTGGATCCACTCCAGTCCGGCTTCAGACCTGGGTACAGCACGGAAACGGCATTGGTCGCGTTGGTGGATGATCTCTGGAGGGCCCGGGATAGGGGTTATTCCTCTATCCTGGTCCTATTAGACCTCTCAGCGGCTTTTGATACCATCGACCATGGTATCATGTTGCGCCGGCTGGAGGGACTGGGAGTGGGGAGCACCGTTCTGCGGTGGTTCTCCTCCTATCTCTCCGACCGGTCGCAATCTGTGTTGACAGGGGGGCAGCGGTCGACCCCAAGGCGCCTTGTTTGTGGGGTGCCACAAGGGTCGGTCCTCTCGCCCCTCCTGTTCAACATTTATGTGAAGCCGCTGGGTGAGATCATCCGTGGTTTTGGGGTGGAGTTCCATCAGTACGCTGATGATACTCAGCTGTACATTTCCACCCCAGACCATCCCAATGATGCCTTGGAAGTGATGTCCCAGTGCCTGGAGGCCATGCGGGTCTGGTTGGGGAGAAACAGGCTTCGACTCAACCCTTCCAAGACCGAGTGGCTGTGGCTGCCAGCGTCCCGGTATAGCCAGCTGACGCCATCGCTGGTTATTGGGGGCGAATCATTGGCCCCCACGGAGAGGGCCCGCAACTTGGGTGTCCTCCTGGATGCGCGGCTGTCTTTAGAAGGGCATATGACAGCCGTGGCCAGGGGGGCTTTTTGTCAGGTTTGCCTGATACGCCAGTTGCGCCCCTTTCTGGACCGGGACTCCCTACGCACGGTCACTCAAGCACTCGTCACTTCTCGTCTGGACTATTGTAACGCTCTCTACATGGGGCTCCCCTTGGGGTGCACCCGGAGGCTCCAACTGGTGCAGAATGCGGCTGCGCGGGGGATTATGGGAGCGACGGGGCGCTCCCATGTGACTCCTCTCCTGCGCGAGCTGCATTGGCTTCCGGTGGACTTCCGGGTGCGCTTCAAGGTGTTGGTGATCACCTTTAAAGCGCTCCATGGCTTAGGGCCAGGGTACTTACGGGATCGCCTTCTGCCACCAATAGCCTCCCACCGGCCGGTTCGCTCCCACAGAGAGGGCCTCCTCAGGGTGCCGTCGGCCAGACAATGCCGGCTGACGACCCCCAGGAGGAGAGCCTTCTCTGTGGTGGCACCTACCCTATGGAACAATCTACCCCCAGAGATACGAGTGATCTCCGACCTCCGGATTTTTCGTCGGGCCCTAAAAACTTATTTTTTTCAGCTAGCCGGTCTGTCCTGATTTTAGGGTTAGTTTTAAAAATTTTAATATTTATTTTAATTGACAAGTTTTAAATTATGGGCCAAATTTATAAATTATTTTAACTTTATTTTTTAACTGTGATGTTTGTATAGATGTTTTTTATCTGGCTGTTCACCGCCCTGAGTCCGAAAGGAGAAGGGCGGTATAGAAATTTGAATAAATAAATAAATAAATCTAGTGACTCAAAACACTAGAGCTTTGAAATTCTTGAAACCATGCATTTGAACTTCCCTGCTTTTACTGCAGATTATATCTATTAAGGACTGTTATTGGGCTAAAATAGAGACAGTGGAGGAAAGGGGAGCAGAGCGTGCTATGGTCCATGGGGTCGCAAAGATACGACTTAGCGACTGAACAATAACACACTGTACTAAAAAAACTAGAATTTTATAACAACCACTACTTGCAGTTCTTGCATAAAGAAGTTAAGAAAGAATTCATGCTACTCAAAGCTGCAAATTGTACCCTAACAAGGACCTCTGGACTGCGAGGAACCAGTTCAGTGCAGATCCTTTCAAGGACTTCTTTGTATTTCTGTTGTTGACTCTACTGCATTTAGAATAACAAGAACATCCTTATATTCCCAGAACTTTGATTTCTCTTTATCTTCCTATCTCATTTTTGTTATGAAAAATTGACTTTTGTTGTGTTCCTCCTTTGGAAGTTTCTCTGGTGGCTACTTATTATTTTTCTTACCTCTACCTCTGTGTTCACTATCTACATACTCCTAAGGGCCTTGTCTGCCAATCACTTCTTCTGAAAGGCTATAGTGCTAAGCATCTCTTCCAGTGTAAAAGTCCATCTGCTCCTATTCTGCAGAGAACCCCATTTACACTGGAGGAGGTCTTTTGCATAATTGTACCACAGTAACTCGGCAAAGTGATTTGCAAAATACTTTTTTGTGTAGCCTAATGGGTAACTTTGCTTGAGAGGACTAGAAGGTTTGGAATAAATATTATTTTGGGGCATTCATTACAGTTTTCGCTTGCTTTCCCTCTGAAAATGTCAGGAAATATAGAATTAGATTTAGCAAGAGAGAGGGAAAAGGGTGGACTACATAAATGGCCTCAGATGTTCCCTCCTTCTTTTAGACCAATCTCTGAAAGGTTTAAATTCCAGTTATTACTGGACTACAACTTCCATCACTGAATAGAAGAATATAGGATTGGCAATTTATAACCAATGGACCCAAAATTGTTGATCAGATGGATTAAATTTGTTCTCTCAGTTATGAGAGTCCTATTAGTTCTCATGATCAGAGCATGCTATTATCTCCTCATTCCCTTTCCAACATCCTTTTTTTATTATTACATTTCTGCCTCAGAGCCTTCCTCTCTCTTAATTTTATTTTTCTTCCTTTGTTCTTTTGTCACTCTTTTGTTGTCCATCTTTAAGTTGAAAGCAGCTCAACTGACAGCTCTTTGAATTTTATCTCCTCTGTCTTTAGGAGACTTCAACCTCCCTTTTTTAGATTAGTTTTCTTCTGAAATAACCATCTGGAAGTGGTCTTCATCAGGTTATATGGTATATGAGAGCATATAAAGCTCTATCTCTGTTTCTTGCAAAAGGCTACATTTTAAAATCCATGAATCAGGTAGGTTGTAACTTAGTTTTATTTTATAATGTTATCTAAATGTCATTGTTCAGACCTAAGTTTCTTCCCCCCCACACGCCCCCCCCCCAATAATGGAGCAATGCCTTTAACTTCTCAGGGAGAAAGATGTCATCAGTAAAATATGGAAACAATATTATACAGAAATATAGTGATATGAAATTTTATGATATGCTAAAAAAGCTCCATAGAACTTTCATTCATTTGCTGAGCAGGGTTGGAAGGTCTTGAAAAAGTCCCAGGCAAATATTTCAATAAATATACAGTGGGGTGGGGTGCGATGGGTCAGCCGTTAAAGATACTAAGCTTGTCAGACGGGAAGCTGACAGCCCGGGTTCGAGACCCCAGCACTGTGTGACAGGTCAGTTATAGTCATACTGGTCACATGACCACGGAAATGTCATCGGACAATGCTGTCTTCCTTGGTTAAGAAATATAGATAAGTACTGCCCCCTAGAGTCAGTTACAACTGGACAAGGTTACCTTTACCTTTATAGGGGAAAGAGAGTGGGAGGGAAGGAAATGGATAGCCATTCAGACCAGTGATGGGATTCAAAAAATTTTTACTACCGGTTCTGTGGGCATGGCTTGGTGAACTTGGCTTGGTTTGGTCGGCATGGCTTGTGGGCATGACAGGGGAGGAATACTGTAAAGTCTCCATTCCCTCCCCACTCCAGGGGAAGGTTACTGCAAAATCCCCATTTCCTCCTGATCAGCTGGGACTCAGGAGGCAGAGAATAGATGAGGGTGGGGCCAGTCAGAGGTGGTATTTACCAGTTCTCCAAACTACTCAAAATTTCTACTACCGGTTCTCCAGAACTGGTCAGAACCTGCTGAATACCACCTCTGATTCAGACCATATCAGAATTTTTCCTAATTTTATATGTAGAATGCCCCAGTTTTACTCGGTTTACATTTAAGTACTGAACAAAAGGCAAACAGTAACAGTAACAGAGTTGGAAGGGACCTTGGAGGTCATCTGGTCCAACCCCCTGCTCATGCAGGAGACCTGTAATAGGGATTTGAATCGCCGAACTGCCAACCTTTGCTGATTGACAAGCTCAGTATCTTGGCATTGATTAAATAAATCAATTTCTGAAAGGCACTGCTTTTTGATACTAAATAGAAGGACTATTTTAACTCGGTATACATACTTATATAGAGTATAAGTGCAATTGCAAAAAAAGCCTTTAGTTTTTGCTGAGGAAATAGAAATGTTGTCAGTCATATATGTATGTTTATTTGAAAATGTTAGTACTTAGAATGTAACAATAGGAGCTTGGTAGCCAGAAATGAACTTAGATGGATTTGAATTAAATGTAATTGGTCCTTTGTTGTATTTATTTTCAAAGGTCTGAAAGTAGGCATATCTATGCATATAATTGGTATCTTAGAGGGCATCTTTATAAAATGTGAGCCATCTTCAGCGTCGAGGCATCTTCTTATACCTTTTAATCTTTTGGGAAGAGACTTTAGGAGATTTCATGATATTGCTCTTGCATGGAAAACTATTACTAAATCCTGTGTCAGAGGATTATCCCAGATAAAAGACTTGTAGTTCTGCTATTACTTTTGTTTCTGTCTCTGCTTTCTAGTATTGTTAACAGAGAGTCTACCATAAGTAAGGTGACCAGATTTTAACATTGGTAAAGAGGGACATTGTGGGCGTGGCTTATTTTGTGGGCGTGGCTAGCTGGTCATGTGACTGGGTGGGCGTGGCTAGCTGGTCATGTGACCGGGTGGCCATGGCTATGTGTATAGGGTAAGGTGAACAGATTTTAACATTGGTAAGAAGGACACCATTGTGGGCGTGGCTTATTGTGTGGGCGTGGCTTGGAGGCCATGTGACTGGGTGGGCGTGGCTAGCTGGTCATGTGACCGGGTGGCCATGGCTATGTGTATAGAGACTACTCAGAGGGCTGAAAAGTCATTTCTGACAGGTCCTCACACTTTTGACTGGTCCTCACACTTATGACCATCCTCACATTTATGCCCGTGCAGCATTCTTAACAACCATGTCACTCATTTCACAACTGCTTCTCTTCACCATGGTGACAAGATAGGGCAAAAACGTAAAATGTGAGGACAGTCGTAAGTTCGAGGACTGGTCAAAAGTGCGAGGACCAGTCAAAAATAACTTTTTCAGCCCTCCGAGTAGTCCATATGCACAAAAGGACTAACCAGAGGGCTGAAAAAAGTCATTTCTGACAGGTCCTCGCACTTTTGACTGGTCCTCACACTTATGACCATCCTCACATTTATGCCCGTGCAGCATTCTTAACAACCATGTCACTCATTTCACAACTGCTTCTCTTCACCATGGTGACAAGATAGGGCAAAAACGTAAAATGTGAGGACAGTCGTAAGTTCGAGGACTGGTCAAAAGTGTGAGGACCAGTCAAAAATAACTTTTTCAGCCCTCTGAGTAGTCCATATGCATAAAAGGATACAGTAATAGAGAGGGATGAAGGAAGGGAAGGGAAATTAGAGTAGGAGTGACGGTAAGAGAGGGAGGAAGAGAGGAGGAGAAGGAGAAAGGAAGAGGAAGTAGGGAGGAGAAGAAGAGGGGGGGAAGAGAAAGTAAGAAGGAAAGAAAAGAGAGGTGGTAGGTTTGAGGAGAAAGATTGCTGTACAATAAAAAAGATGAAAGGGAAGAAAGCCAACCCCAAACAAATATAAAGATATTAAGATAAAGAATGAATTGTTAATCTTTAAAGAATAAAAGAGAACAAATATGAATAAATAGCAATAATTAGAAACACACATACAAACATACAATGTATTTTCTTTGAACAGAATATTTGGCTGGTTCACAAATTTAAACAGTGTTTAGTCATTTCAATTTAATTTACAATTTCTATATTTCCTTTTTGCCATATTTATTCCTCATCTATTTTTTTAAAAAAACAATATTACCCTTCATCCTCATCTCTAATCTTAATCAAATTCAATTTTTCCCTTCTATTCTATATTATACCCCTTCCCATTGTCATCTATTTTTATATCCATCCTCACATTGGTTAATTATGTAATTATGTAATAGAGTTGTTTAATACAAATTCAACATTTTAATATAAATCAATTAGTTATATAACTATCTTTTTTGTATATTAATCAATATGAACATGAATATTCCAATTATTTCCATGCAATCCAATTTCTTACAAATCAATTAATTATACTTACCAATAATAATAAACCAAATAATTTCCCCCATATATTCCTCCAAACCACAACTTAACCATTTCTGCTTTCAACACAGTATACAATTAATAGTATCTCAATTATTACAATTCCCTAGTTAAAAAGAGCTTTTTTTTCTTTTGTGCTTTAAAATCTTGAACTCTCCTCTTTTGCCCTAAATAATTTCCCATTGTTTGCACTTACCTTTTTTGGTGAGGAAAAGGAAAATAAATCTGCTGCCTAATTTTCCAACGTTGCAAGCAAACAGCAAAGCCAACAGCCTGTTTTACTTTCAGTTTCGTTTTGAGCTTGGTTTGCACAAAGAGAAAAAAAAAAACTGCTGAGCAATTTAGCAAGAGCAGAGCCCTGCGCAAATCAGCTGAGAGGGGGAAGCCGAGCTAATCAATGTAGGGCGGCCCTTTGAAGCCCCGCGGCAAGAGTTTAAACAGGTTTTTTCCCTCTAGCCATCAGCGGGGACTCAGGAGGCAGAATGAAAAATCGGGACTTTTTTAAAACGCCGCGGGACGCGGGACAAATTGCTCAAAAGCGGGACTGTCCCGCCAAAAGCGGGACGTCTGGTCACCTTAACCATAAGGGAGAAAGAGATGGCCACCTTGGCTTAAAATGGATAGACTTCAGTCTGTCAGGTTAACTACTCTCTATTCCCTAAACTATAATTACCCAAAGAAAGCCTCTCTGTTCCAAATAAATATCATCTATATTCAAGTTCTGAGGACAGTAATAAGCAAGAGCAGCCTCTGCCCCGTCCTCCCCCCCCCACAACACCACTTCTCTCCCTCTTTCACTCACTCACAAACATACACATAGAGACTATATATGCATACAAGGGAAAGAAAGACTTCTGAAAGTACAATTAGGAGGAGAAACTTTTGGAGAAGCTGAAAGATTTTCAGAGACATGTGACATAATGAATAGAGAGGATACCTAGAGTTAAAAATCAATAAAGCAAGCAAGGATCTTGCTATAACATTCTATGCAAATATGTGTTTGAAAGTGGAAAAACAACAAGATTAAAGGGAAAATATTGAAAGAGTTATACTTTGGTATCTCCCTGTCATTTTGTTTGGACATCTTTTAAAAAGTAATCTCTAGTTACTATGTAAAGATTTTAAAAAATTGTCATAGGATTTAAGATAAGTAACAAAACAAAGTTCAGTTTTAAAAATATCTTGCTTAGCCTCACCTTTATATGAGCATAAATATAATAAAATTATTTGAAGTTATTTGACAATGTTCTGAGATGGGAACTTATCTATATTATGGAAACCAAAAATGGATAATGTTTAGCTTAGTGTTTAGTCAAATCCTATTTCTCTTTTAAGACATTTTGATTTAAACATTATTTTATCATATTTGATCAAAAGTAATTATAATCAACCGATATTCACTTCCCAAATCTAATTTCAATCCAGCTAATAACAGCACTATCATGGCAATAAAATAAGGGTGACTAGTTGTCCACCAGGGATTCTGAATTACAAATAGATCCACCCAGAAGGCAACTGGTAAAAGATACTGGGAAACATAGTTCAACAATATTCAGAGGGTAAGATACTTGATGAGGTAGCAATCATGGCAGTTGGTTCTTATTTACTCACAATTTAAGGATGTAACAAGCTGTGGTGGCACAGTGGTTAGAATATAGTACTGCAAGCTACTTCTGCAGGCTACTTCTGCTGAACTGCAGCAGTTCAGCAGTTCAGGTCTCACTGGCTCAAGGTTGACTCAGCCTTCCATCCTTCTGAGGCGGGTGAAATGAGCACCCAGATTGTTGGGGGAAATATGCTGACTCTGTAAACTGCTTAGAGAGGGCTGTAAAGCACTGTAAAGTGGTATATATGTCTACGTGCTATTGCTATTGCTATTGCTATTGCTGTTGTTAGTTAGGCAAGCTTCAGAGTACCTGTTAGAGCAGATCACATGCAAAACAGGATATGCCCCACTCTCCCAGTAGTAGAGTAACCCAGAGGGATGTTGACTAACTTCCTTGATCAATGAAATTGTACCCTCTCACCGTCACTTTAACTAGCAAGGAAGGAGCTTGTTAGGCATTTCTGTCTGAATCTTTCTAAATAAAGAGCAACCATCCATTTCAGAATGGACTGATTTGTTGCAAGATTCAGGAAATAGACAAGTAGATTTCTAGGTGCAGGAGTAAATCATATTAAGTATCTTATTTTATTTTCGATGTGTGCAAAGCTTTCCCTGAGCTCTTTTACAGCTGTTTCCCCATGAGATTCCATCTCTATTTTAGTTTATCTTAACCACTAACCTTTTGTTTACTAATACCACTCTATAAAGCCCTAGTAAGACCACATCTAGAGTACTGCATCCAGTTTTGGTCACCACACTATAAAAAAGATGTTGAGACTCTAGAAAAAGTGCAGAGGAGAGCAACCAGGATCATTAGGGGACTGGAGACTAAAACATTTGAAGAACGGTTACATGAACTGGGCATGGCTAGTCTAGTGAAGAGAAGGACCAAGGGACACATGATAGCCATCTTCCAATCCTTGACGGGCTGCCACAGAGAGGAGGGGGTCAAGTTCTTTTCCAAAGCACCTGAAGGCCAGAAAAGGAATAATGGATGGAAACTGACCAAGGAGAGATTCAACCTAGCAATGAGGAAGAACTTTCTGACAGTGAGAACAATCAACCAATGGAACAAGTTGCCTTCAGAAGTTGTGGGAGCTTAATCATTGAGACTTTCAAGAAAAGATTGGACTGCCATTTGTCAGAAATGGTGTAGGGTCTCCTGCTTGAGTGGGGTGTGGGGGTTGGGTTGGACTAAATGACCTATAAGGTCCCTTCCAACTCTGTTAATCTGTTAATCTCTTTGCTGTTGTGTTCTTAGTATACTAAATACTATTTCAACTGGATATTTTTGGTGCTAGCTTCTGGTCTGGGGAGTGTTATCTTGTAATGTACCTCAGGTGTCTGGGTTCTCTGAAAAATAACTACCTATTACTAGGCTTAAACTCCCTTGCATTTTTTTGTTCATTCAGTATGAAGGGAAAAGCACTGACATCCATACCATGACATCCAAGGAAGCTCTACCATGTCATTCCAGGCTAACTCAGTTAGTTGGGGCAGGAGGATAGTCCTTTTCCTCATCAGGAAACCTTCATCTCAACCAGATGAAGGACACTAACAGGGGGAGAAAGAAACAGATACAAAGAGAAATGTTGTTGCCAGAACAAGAAATGTGTGAAATGATCTCTTCTTGTGAAAGAATGAATATGTAAATTCTGTTTTGTACCATACCCCAGAAAATTATGTAGCAAAATCTTAAGAAAGTAGTAGCTTCTACTTTTGAAAAACCATAGGATTTAGAAAGAAGTATGAGAGAGTATACAAAGGTTGTTTCGTCAGCTGGAGGCACCTGACTTTCAACCTTATCAGGTAGACCAGACAGGAAATATGGCCAGGTAAGCTAATTCTACTTTATTGTGAAGCTACATTAAGAAAATTTGGGCAAGTATGAAAGTATTTCTCTCATTTCCCTCCTTTACAAACAATGAAACTAGGGAGGGTCCTTTCTGAGCCTCTTGCCCCATCTACAATACAAGCATAGGCTATGCTGTCTCTTGTCTGACCATTTCCTAGGTAGCATCTCTAGGCCCAATCTCCCAAGATCATTTCCACATAACTTTACACAGATGAGTTCTTTTTGACCCCAGAAGCTAAGCAGAGCTGTGCCTAGCTATTCCCTGTGTGAAAAG
The DNA here is from genome assembly GCF_029215685.1 of Pituophis catenifer annectens. NCBI lineage: Eukaryota > Metazoa > Chordata > Lepidosauria > Squamata > Colubridae > Pituophis > Pituophis catenifer. Next base: position 184,383,463 of record NW_027256881.1, read on the forward strand.
TTCTAGGGAGTCCAAAGTCTAGGAAGTCCAAAGTCCTCTAGGCTATACTGGGAAGCTGGGAAAAAATAATCTTCCCTATTGTTGACAAGACTATTAGATGGGGATGAGACTTGATCAGCTATAGCTACAGAGTGTCTTCAAAAGGAACCCTATATCAAATGAATTCAATTATCTACCCATGTAGTGACCAAAGGATTAATGACAATAGGAAAGGCTATTGATTCAGGACTAGACACAACTAAGCTGAAACTTTGGAAAGATGTTCCTGACCACTGTTGCTATTTCCTCCTCAAACAGAGCTGAGACTTCACAAGGATGTTCAAACTGAACAGCACCCAGAGAAGGAGAGTATAACCCCATTTGGTATCCTCCCCCCCAAAAAAAGGGAAGTTCCCCATAATAAAAGGTCTAAACAAACACAGCCACTTGGTCTTGTTAGGATTCAGCCTGAATCTGTTCCTCCCCTTCTTGGCCCCAGTACCTTCCCTGTACTGGAACAAAACCTTTACAGCATTGCTTAATCAATCAGGGATTTAGGTATATAAGTGAATATAAAAAATATGATACTGAATTAACTGATGGATGCTTCATGTAGATGATAAACAGGAGGGATAATAACATGAAACTTGAGGAATCCCCAAACATTGGGGTTTTGGGCTCAACATCTTTCACACCACCAACACAGGTTAGTACCAGCCATGGGAAAAGAAGAAGAATCATTGTATCATTGTGTGTCAGTCCCTCTGTTCACCCAGTCCCACCCCTATAGCTAATCCAAGATGCCGTATTTGATGGAATAAAAAGCTACTGAGAGATCTAGGAAGTTAGAATAATCACATCTTGGTTCCACCATAGATCATCCACAGGTGTGACCAACACCATTTTAGTACATTGCTAAGACCTGAAAGCCAATTGGAAAGAGTAACATTTTTTCCTGGATCCTCTGTAGCTGCAACCTGACCACTTTCTAAACAGCCTTCCCTAAAAAGAAGGTTGGAGATGGGATTAAAATTGTCTAGAATGGTTGGCTCCGGTGAAGGCATTTTCAGAAAGTGGCTACCACCACCTCTTTCAAAGCTAGTGGGACAACCCTCTATCTCAAAGGATGCAGATACCACTAAGTGAATCCAAATGCATATTGCCTGTAGATCCTAGAGAACCAACCCCAGAATGATGTACAGTGAAAAATCACATAATTCAATTCAAGGTCCTTATCACCTACCCATTCCAACAAGTGAGGATCAGCCAAATACCCCCTCAGGTCATCAGGCAAAACAAACATTCTCAGAACCCCTTTCAGGACCATTAAATGCCTCAGATGGACAGATTTAATAGGTTCTACCTCCCTGTGGGCAAGGGTGGCACTGGTAAACCAAAAGCAATCAGAGTAATCTAGTCATAATAAAGGTTTGATAGTAATATGCTCCTCTTTCATATTATTTTTCCACTGGCCTGGGACCAAAAAAACCCAAAACAGAACTAATGTGTGACTTCTACCATGGAAGGAACAAATAAGCACCAATTTTAGTATGTAAGTAAGCACAACATTTCATGTAATTAGCAAGTGGAGTGGAAGAAGTACCATATTTAGCTTAGTAGCTTTTAAAACAGTGCTATTTCCATTTGTTTATCAAATGCCTCTTGCTACTGAAGGCTAATGAACTAGTAATGGATCTGTCAGAAATGTGTGAACAGACAAAGACCTCTAAATGTTGTCGTTTTGGTGTCTGAAAGCTGCTATTATAAATTTCAAACACCTGATATACATAAATGCTGTATGACAGCGGAGGGGAACTTAGCATTCAATGAGGATAGAGGAATAGCAGTGTAAATTATACAAGATGGGAACAAAAACAAAAAAGCATGAAAACACAAGAGGTAGGACACACAAAAATATAGAAATTAGTTCTTGTATCATGTCACTCATGGTGAGTTTCTTCAGTTGTAAATGATTTAGCGGTATGTAATCACTTCAATACCACTCCAAGCAGATCTCTGCAGTCAAAATTATATTTGTGGCTGAGAGTATGGTTTTTTTCCTGCCCCGTGTTCTCAATATACATATTTATTTTTATCAGAATCCTAATGTGGTGGGAAAGAAACTTTCCGCCCTTGCTTTAGCCTGGTCTCCACTGAAAGTTCCAAAAAGAATTTATTTGGAAAAGAAAATGCTTGACCCTCAGATTAGTTAAGCCCACTAGATCATAACTTGGCAACTGCCTGTACTTTAGTGAAGTAGAGAATGGCACTGTGCATTACTCTGGGGAGAGAGCTCATATCAGTTCGGCTTTACTTTTGAGAAGCAGGAGGTCGGGTCATTTTGTGAAGCAGCTTCAAAGTGGTTCCTCATTCAAAGCATCATCCAAGTGAGCTCCCACTTCATAGCTTTGCACAATCCTAGTAGCTGCTAGTGCAAAGTTCAGAAATTATTCTGCATTTATCTGACCCCTCTGTGTTCATCTTTCCCAAGGCTTTGAAACCCCAACATTTTCAGCTTTGTGGACTAGTGTGTGTGTGTGGGGGGGATAATTCTGGGTTTAGCTCTTTCAATGGAAAAGAGAATGTTAAAGAATTTTGGAGAATTTTGGAGGGTGGAGTGTTTATGTGGCTGTGTGGATATGTCTATGTGGATATCCTATCTTTCACAATATATTAATTTCTTCAGTGATCTTTAGCATTCCTGGCTTTAGGATTAAAATCTCAAGGGAAGAAATCATAACATTACTATCCATTTGTTTTTGTTTTCTGTACAATATCTGGACTTGGAGAAAGCTAGAGAAATCCTCTGGAGAAATTCAGAATAATTCCTCCCCAGTTTCGCCAATGTTTGCCCACAATTTGGTGAAGACAACAACAACAACAAAAGAAGAGTGGATGAAAAATACCACCTGCTAGTTTGAAAAAGATAACACACATATCTTTGTTGAAAATATCAGTGGTATAAATGTATTCCAATGGCATAAGGCACAGAACTAAACCCCAATTCCCTAGCAGTACTAGTGAAATTTGTGCCCAATAAATCCCATTTAAATTGGCAGTTTTGATTTTTGAGAAACCAAGGTAAATTGTATTATATGATTACATTATACTTCATGAGTGTTTACTCTTTATACTCTACACCAGTAAGATAAGAGATGAACCCATGTTGTTAAACTTCAATGCTATTTCCAGATTTGTATGTCTTTCATTCAAGATTATTAGAGAAAATATCCAACATTTTACAAAATGCCACCTCATCCCATGGCACCTATTAACCCTTTTAAAGCAAGTGTGTCCTTCAATGCATTTTGTCACCAACAATGAACAACCTATAGCAATAGCAATAGCATTTAGACTTATATACCACTTCATAGTGCTTTTACAGCCCTCTCTAAGCAGTTTACAGAGTCAGCATATTGCCCCCAACAATCTGGGCCCTCATTTTACTGACCTCGGAAGGATGGAAGGCTGAGTCAACCTTGAGCCTGGTGAGATTCGATCTGCCAAACTGCTGGCAGCTGGTGATCAGCAGAAGTAGCTTGCAGTACTGCACTCTAACCACTGCGCCACCACGGCTCTATGAACTCAAGAAGCCAGCTGTACTCAGACATTTTCTGCTTGGGGCTACAAAATGAATCTATTTCCTACTCTGAAAACTGCCATTATTTCAGCAAATACATGACAAGGTAAAGATGGACAGAGGCAATTAACTCAGTTTATCATGGGATTTCTAGCCAATGGTTTGAAACCCAGCTCCTCTAAGCTCCAAACATACAGCAGGCTAAGTGAGTTGATTTGATTTTTCACTCACATTAAGGTGCTAAGCAGCTCCAGCCACTGTTTGCCTGTAGCAGAATGTTAGCTGTATTCAGCAACTGTTTTTGAGTCAGGCAGCTGGTACGTTTTTATCTTGCTTTTAAAAGGCAGCTGGTTTTAAAAGTACTGTATTTCAGTAACTGTGACATATATCACTCTCTTTGATTTAGCACTCCAATAAGAATAAGTCATTTAATACTGTATACCCATGATCAGGTCAACTGTTTTTGTAAATGCCATTCCCTTTCTACCAGATTCTTCTGCTCAAGTGGAAAACCAGGGGGAATCTGGTAGTATCCTTTCCTACCAATTCATTTTATTAAAAAAACCCATAAACTTTCACGAGCCATAGCTATCTTCAACAGATGCAGATGCACATCATGAAAATTTACACCTTTTAACAACAAGTGTTAGTTTGGAAAAAATGGTCCCAAATTCCTTCCTTCCTTTTTTTTTTTTCCAACATAGCTTAACATGGCTCTCTTCTTACAATGTCTGCTTAAGGAGGAGTACATTTACTTTTTCTATATCCAGATACAGTAAATAAAGTTAAGTAAAGTTCTTTTCTCCCAGAGAAAGGAATCTCTAGATCTTTATTTATTTGCTTGGCTGCCTGCCTGCCTACCTACCTACCTACCTGCTTGCTTGCTTCTAGCTAGCTAGCCATATTTCCCTAGCACCATAGTCACAAAGAATTAGGGCAGTGTACAGCTGAAATCATGGAATAAAAGGTAAAAACACTCCCAGGTTGACTCCCGAGAACTGAAACCTGCCAAACAATTGGTCACCGATTTTTCCCTTTAGCTGACAGTCTTAGCATTCCCAGAGCATTTCCAGTTCAAGGACTAACCAGGCCCAACCCTGCTTAGCTTCTGAAATGAGCAAACAACAGCCAAGTAATACCACAGAGCAAATCAAGTCATAGAAATTGCTACATAAGTAACATAGCAATAGCACTTAGACTTATATACCACCCCATAGTGCTTTACAGCATTCTCTGGGTGGTTTACAACATCGGAATAATGCCCTGGACAACCTGGCTCCTCATTTTACCAACTTTGGAAGGATGGAAGGCTGAGTCAACCTTGAGCCCTGTCAGGATCAAATCCTGGCTGTGGGACAATGTGCCTTCAATACTGCATTTTAACCATTGCGCCACCCGGATTAGATGATGGGATTCATTTATTCATATAGAATAGAAGGGGTTTACCTAGGAATAAAAACCTGGGTCAACACACAATATTATACTCAGAAAAAGAAGTCAACTTTTTTCAAGAGTTCAACTTTTCACTTTTCTTAGATAAGACTAGTTTAAGGTTGGAGTCATTAAAAGTCATTAGAGGAAGTGTAGACATCAATGGCCACCAGCTCTATGAGACATTCTGCCCCTTAAGCATCCTGAGGGCCACACAATATGGACTTTGTAATACTTGCAATATGTTTTTTCTAGTACTATTGCACTAGTTAACTAACATGGCTTTTCTTGTATTTTAATTGGTCTTATTTCTCTTTTCCTTTCAAATGTATTGCCAGTAATTTGCTATAAGCCTTCGCCTTCAGGAAGTAAAAAAAAAACCCAACAACTTTAACCTTTAGAAATATGAAGTTTTTGATATACTGTAAATAAAACACTTTCGTTTTCTTGCTTCAATAAACAAAGCAAATATTTGAGCCCAGTGCTGGGAAAAGTGCTATGAATGTATCTTTACCAATACTCTTTTTTTCCCTTTGCAAATGTTTCTTCTACTTTTATTCAGAATTCAGTGCTTATTTCAATTCTTATGCTTACATTGGATGTCTAATTTTTCATGATGGAAGTAGACAGATGACTTTTCCTAATCCAATCAACTTTTATTTTAAAGTATCTTTGTTGGACAGACTATAAAAAGAAATGTCAGTCTATGTTCTGGGTTCTCTGACTTGTAAAAGAGAAACCTTTTTTATGTTGGAACATTCCAAATAAATTGTAAATTAAATGATCTTTCTGTCCTGGTATTTTAATGCGGGTCCAGCATCTCAAGGCATGAACCTAGAGCCGCTTTTGGCTATCAACCCTCAATACATAGAGCAAAATTGTATAAAATATTATTTTTACACAAATCAAAAGTATGTCACATACATTGCACACATTGAGCCATTATATTGAAAAATACCCACCCATTGCCCCGTGAAATGTAGCAACAAAACAAACACTAAACATTCATGTGCTTTCTCATCCTGACCCCTATCACCTTTGAAGGCTGAAGCAATATATTTAACAAGACTGGCCCTTAGCTGCAAAAGAGTTGGGCATTGTGGTAAAAGATCTGATTGTGGACAGGACTTGCTTAAAATCTACCAATTTCTCTCCTCCTGACAGATTAAGGTTATTTCGTCACCAGTGATCTTCAACCTCACTCCACCACTGTTATGGTGACATAAAGCCTGTCTTCATTCCTGATATATCTGCACAATGATGTTGGTTGACAATATATGGCATGACTTGGCCCTGGTGAAGAAATGGCCCTAATTAATTTAGCTGTCAGAGAGAGTGTGTTCCTTGTCTCTCCACTCCACATCCTGATTGGGATTTGGGGATGGGGGACTCTTGTTCTTGTCTTTCAATTGTTCCTAGCAGGGACAATTTATTACACAGAAAGTTAGAAGACATGATATTCCAGTTGCCTGCGTGAATTTGCTCTCTGAACTGCATTTTTCATTTCACGATCATTGAAAGTTGTGATGGTATTGGAAAATTATTTTCTGGTCTCTGATTGTCAACTACTGTATTAAGCATCTATCTTACTGGTGATCTATAATATTAAATATTGAAGACCTGATTGGTATTTGACATCATGGTTGACATATTAGTTTTAGGAAACTAGCCAACTAAGGACATACTGTATTGGTTTGTGTGTTTGGTTAAAGAAGGGATAGACAATACAAACATTTTGAGGAACCCTGTATTCAGGATAACTTACAATATTTTCTGGAAAACTAAGAGGCTGTTGGGACATCCTTCATCCATTACCATATAGTATTGAATATTACAGAGTTAACTGGTTCTCTCCCCCCCCCCGTATTGCTTTAATGTTATAAGCTCTACAATATTTAGATTTTGTTCTGTCATATATTCAGATCTATGTTGGCAGAACACAGAGTTACGATTTACTAGAGTGTGCTAATTACCACAATCAGCAGATGCTGAAGATGAAAGTGACAAGGGGACATGTGGGACTGAACTGGGTGTGTTACACAGGCTGCAGTGAGCTTTCAGCTGCCATTGAAGAAGCTGTCCTATTGCTAGTACCAGAGTAATATTCAAATGTCCAGTAAGGTTCTGAACATGGAATAGGCTAGTGACATTTTGCCTTTGCCAATGTCATTTTAGATTTTGGAGCAACCTTAGGATTTATAATTTGATAAATAAAACTAATATTCATATTTAATAGTTGATCTATGAATTGGTCTCATGATTCTAAGAGCTGAATTGGGGTTAAATAAGCTTCTGCATGAACAATGAATATTTTTAATTTTTAATTTCTTAATTTTCTTTTTTTTAAAAAAAAAAAAAAAGAAGGGGGCAAGTCATTAAATGCTAGAGCAGTGAGGGCTAACCTTTTTGCCATTGTGTGCCAAAAGTGGGGGGAGGGGGGGTTGCACTCACATGTGCCCACACCCATAATTCAGTGCACCCCGCTCCCCTTGCCCAGGCACGCGTGACATCCCTGCACTCCCCCCGCTTTTGGCACGCAATGGCACGGTGGGCCCAGTAGGCCTGTTTTTCGCCCTCCCCAGGCTCCAGAGGCTTACTTGGAGCCTGGGGAGGGTGAAAACAGCCTTCCCCATCCCCCCCGGAGGCCCTCCAGTGGCCAGAAATGGCCTGTTTGCTGACTTCCGGTGGGACTGGAAGGCCCATTCTTCACTCTCCCCAGCCTCCAGAGCCTTTCTAGGAGCCTTATGAGGGCGAAAATGCCCTCCCACCCCGGAGGCCCTCCAGAGGCCGGAAATAGCCTTTCAGTGGGCCTGGAAGGCCCGAAAATCAGCTGAGCAGGGCAACACTCGTGTGCCCACCGATATGGCTCTGCGTGCCACCTGTGGCACACATGCCATAGGTTTGCCATCACGGTGCTAGAGAATAGGCACATTGGTCATTTTAACTTTCCTCAGTTTGACATACCATATTTTTCGGAATATAAGAATTGAGGTGCGTCTTATACACCGAATGTAGCCCCACCCACCCACTGGCCCCACCCTTTGGCCTCTGCCTCGCAGCAGTTACCTCCTTGCAAGCAAACAGCAAGAAAAACAGCTCCTTTCAGCTTCATCACAGCCTTATTAGCACAAATTGATTAGATCGGCCTCCTGTCTCTCAGCCTGATTTGCTCTTAGCTGTTTTTTTGCAGGGCTCTGCTGCTTCCTGCAAAGAGGTAAATTGTTGGAGCAGATTTTTTTTTCTTGTGCTAATCAAGCTATGCTGAAAACGAAAATGAAAGTAAAGCAGGCTGTTTGCTGTTTGCTGCAACAAGGCAAAATTGCTCAGAGGCAGAGGGAGATTTCTTTTTCTTCTTTTCCTTGCCAAAAAAAGTAGGTGTGTCTTATACTCCGGTGCGTCTTTACTTCATGGGATAAACTTTACTTTATGGGATAAACCTGTATCCTGGTTGTATGGAAAATTGGTTGGATAATACCTGACTGCTATGTGTTTTGTTTTTATTTTTTTGCATTGTGTATTTTTTTTTTTTTTTGTATTTTATGGATTATGTGTTATATATGCAGTTTGCATTATACTGCAAACTGCATAGAGTCACATAAAAATGAGATGGGCAGCTTTATAAATCAAATGAATGAACTAATGAATAATTTAACTTCATTTTCTTTAATATACATTCTTCCTATTTTTCATAATGAAATTCTTTTTATTATTACATACATAATTTATTAAATCAAATTTATTATTAATTTATTATTACATACATCATCATTATCACTGATAGAAACACATTGCAAATACATACCCACTATATCCATTTTACATGCATTACTTGATCTATTTGCTGTGCAAAATCCACAGGATCCAACATTTGGAGATTTAATAAAATTGAAGTTATTAAGTCTTCATATTAGTTCAAACAAAGGGGGAAATTGATGTTCTTACTAACTTGTAAAGAAAATTAAGTTCTCTCATCTCTGCCAAACCCAAGAATAACAAGGAGAATATGTGTGATATTACTCTTTGTAGTGACATTAGGAACAACCTTCTTTCAAAATGTTATACAGGTAGACTTGTTTTCATCTGATAAATGACAGTGTTCATGTTGTCATGATGATTTAGTTTTAGAATTGGATCCCATTCCATTCCATACTATTTTAAATAATGGCTATAAGTCACAATAGCTATATTTTTGTCCCATATTAGAGACTGTGTTTCTCATTCTCAGTTTCTGAGAAACATGAGTGGGAGGGTACTTTTGGGCTTTTGGGTTTCTACAAGCATCTAGTTGGCTACCATGGGAATAGAAAACTAGAATAAATATACTTGATCTTATTCACCAGAACTTATCTTAAGTTTTTTTGCCTTGAGCTTTTCTCTTTGCCAGTGATGGTTCATCAGAAGATTGTCCCATGGTATTACTGAAAATCATTACAAACCAGCACTATTGTGCAGATCATCAGAAGACACTGAAATTGTACTAGAAGACCTTTAATTATTTAAAGCTGTTTCTGATAATATGGTGCTGGAGGACAATGACAGCAAGAACTAAATCCTGACTGATTAGATTAGATCCCCCCCCCCCCCGTTTTCTGTCTGTAATTATTTCAATCAGATAAGTTATTTGCTATGCAGGTTTACCTTCAAAAGCATGTTTGTTAAAAAGAGAAAGGGAAAGAAATCCTTTGTAGGTTCTACACATGATTAAGCAGCTTTGACAGAGCATCATGAATAATAATGATAAAGACTTGTCAAATGGAATTTTAATCACTTTGGCCTGTACTGGAAGTACATCCGATGTGACGTGCATATGGGCATTTTTAGATTTATTCTATCTGTCTATCTATCTATCTATCTATCTATCTATCTATCTATCTATCTATCATCTATCTACAGTATCTATCTATCTATCTATCTATCTATCCCAAAATTATACACACACACACATGTCTGTGTCTATGTCTATACTGTATACGTATGTATGTACATATATATTTGTTTTCTGAGGTTTTTGTGGGTGTTTGTATGTAGGTCTTTGGTTATTCGGGTTTTCTCCCGCGTAAAATTTTACGCGGGAGAAAACCCGAATAACCAAAGACGTACATACATATGGGATGTGGTGACTCAGTGGATAAGATGCTGAGCTTATCGATCAGAAAGGTTAGGATTAGGGTTATATAATCTCTCTCTCTGTATCTTTCACAATGAGAAATAGGTATAGGATAGACTGAAGAGAAATGTATAAATCTATACATCTCAGGAGCAACATTTCTGCAAGGACTTGTGTTAGTTTGCATATATTCATGAAATTCCAAGACAGACTCGAAAAAGTACCAAATCCTGTAATGCAAAACTCTAGATTCACCACAATACATTTAACAAGGATATGAATGGATTTTATGGCATGTGGTTTGATGATATATTTGTATAATCCTTGTTTAAGATTTGCTATGTTAAAACTCTAAATGACTTTTATTATTTATTTTACTATTTATTATTTGACCAGTGACATACAAATGAAAAGAAGGACTAGGGGTGACATGATAGCAGCGTTCTGATATCTCAGGAGTTGCCACAACGAAGAGGGAGTCAAGCTATTCTCCAAAGCACCTGAAGGCAGGCCAAGAAGCAATGAATGGAAACTAATCAAGGAGAGAAACAACCTAGAACTAAGAATAAATTTCCTTTTAGAGTTAGAGCAATTAATCAGTCAAACAACTTGCCTCCAGAAGTTGTGAATGCTTCAACACTAGGTTTTTAAGAAGATATTGCAAAACCATTTGTCTGAAATGGTGTAGGGTTTCCTGCCTAAGTAGGGGATTGGACTTGAAGATTTCCAAGGTCCCCTCCAACTCTGTTTTCTATTCTATTCTATTATATCCTATCCTATCTTATTCAGAATCATACATTTACCAACATTTCAGGATCAAAAATAGGCACTTAGTTTGTGAAGTGCACCATGCATTGCATGAAATGCAAATGTTCATTCATGAAGATATGCTCCAGTGGTGGGTTGCCCCCGGTTCACACAGGTTCTATAGAACCGGTAGTAAAACCGGTGGGAGGCTCCGCCCACCGACCCCGATGTCATCAAAATGCTTCTGTGCATGCGCAGAAGCTTCTGCCCATGCACAAAAGAGCGTGCACACACGATCGCTTCACTCACGCGCACGTGCGGCCCCACTGCAAACCGGTAGTAAAGGTAAGTAGAACCCACCCCTGATATGCTCGCACGCATACTTTCCTCCTCCCACATATGTATGCTGTTTCGCAAGTTCTAAAGAGGTAGCTCCAACTTAACAAAGCCTTAAGAACCATATTTTCTGTGCTGTCTTCTTTCCAACCACATAAAGAAATACATATGCTGTATAAGTGAATGAAAATTAACAGAAACCAAAGTAGCATTTAGCATTATAATACCTGTGCTTCCCTAAGCCCAGATCAAAAAATTATTCTACTGCCTTAAACAAGCGTTAGCTCCAGCACATAAACAGGTTTTTGAAAAGGAAATACTGATTTGTATAAGAAAAGAATTTCTGTTCTAAAGCAAGACTTAGAAATAAAATACCATTTTGGATAAGTAAAATATCTAACTTGAGTACTTAAAGTTTTTATTTTAAATAAAAATGCTCTCTGGATAAGAAAAGTGCTTGAATGGAGCATTTAAACAATGTTTAAAAATAAAATGAAAGGCTGATTATTACAATGGTGTGTCAGTTGTCCTCCTTTAGTTCTCTTGCAAACTGACCATTTCCTAGACCATACTCTACGTTCCGATGCCTCATGACTGAAGATTGGTAACTTTAGCTCTACCTCTAGTTCCAGTTTTGATCTACAGAAATTCTGTTTCTTCTCTTCCCTCCCAAAAAAGGGAAGTTTCAGGGAATTTTATTATATGCACTGAGGGGGGAGTGGGTGTTCTATTGCTGGGGGCTTTCAAGAAAAGATTGGATAACCATTTGTCCAGGATGAAAAATGAGAGGGGAGGGGGGCGTTGGACTAGAACAGAGGCCTTCAAACTTGGCACCTTTAAGAGTTGTGGACTTCAACTCCCAGAATTCTCCAGCCAGCATAACTATGTATGTATGTATGTAACTATTCTGGGAGTTGAAGTCCACAAGTCTTAAAGCTGCCAAGTTTGAAGGCCTCTGGACTAGAAGATCTCCAAATCCCTTCCCATACTATAATTTCTATGATTCTAAGAATCTTTGATTTGTAACTCCCTGAAAACATCACCCAATGTTCTAAAATGGGAGGGGGGTTGGGAAGGAGGATGAGAAAGCCATGCCCTAATATTTGCACATCAGTGGACTTAGATAGACTTATTTATTTTGGAAAATTAAAAAAAAAGGTGAAAAAGGCCAATGTCAAATGCCAGGACAATCAGGAGATCCATACAGTTCAAATGGTTTTAAAGATTTATTGTAAGCTTGAGCTCGCTACAATAATTTGAACTACTAACGGCTAAGAGAAATTAGCAGGAGATAAGAGTAGAAAGAATTCAAGTTGGGCTGGACTTTGATCTTTTGTGGGCACGAAGGGATTCATGACTGATGTGTTTGACCCCCTCCCTTGGGCTCAGCCTGGCCACATCGAACAGCTGAGTGTACATATAAATAAAAGAATCTTCTTTCCTGTTTACTTATATCGGGATTAAAACAATCTGTGTATACTAATAGAACCTGGAGGATAATGAGAAGCAAGACATTTTTTACATCTACACTGACCAGTGGTGGGTTTCAAAATTGTTTACTACTGGTTCTGTGGGTGTGGCTTGGTGGGTATGGCATGGCTTGGTGGGCATGGCTTGGTGGGCATGGCTTGGTGGGCATGGCAGAGGAAGGTTACTGCAAAATCCCCATTTCCTCCCAATCAGCTGGGACTTGAGAGGCAGAGAATAGATGGGGGAAGGGCCAGTCAGAATTTTTACTACCGGTTCTCTGAACTACTCAAAATTTCCACCAGTTCTCCAGAACTGGTCAGAACCTGCTGAAACCCACCTCTGACACTGACCAATGATTTTTATTTGTCATAATGGCCTCTCTCACTACTGCTCTATAGTTGAAAAGCAATTTTAAGAAGGCATGACAAAGGCATGACAAAAGTACTATTGTTTAGTTAATATTATACGAAACAAATAATAGCAGAATGATAAAACACAGGAAAGGATTTAAAGCCCATGGGTATTAGCTAGAACACAAAGTAGCTGTGGAGTAATTAAAACAAACAAAATGTTGCAATACAACAAAATAAATAAGCACTACATTTGATGGAATAATATTTGCTTTATGTAATTCCTTTTTCAAACCAAGAGGGAGAAAAAAAAAAGGTAATGCCGATTTCAATTTCCATTTCAAACAGGAAAGTTTTTGGTTATCCTTAATTGAAATTATTTATTGCTCTAAATGGTAGGAGGAAACAGGCTTGCCCAGCACTGCCTGTTTGCTGGTTTTCCTTGTTGTGTTTGCCTTGCTTTTTAGTTGAAATTGTGGTGCTGCAAGACAAATAAAATCTAAATCTATGCCAATATGTGATCCCTCAGATACATTCAGCTTCTTAAGCTGAACCGAATAAATGACAGAAAACCAGGGAGGGATGGAGGAAGAAACTGAGGAGCTGAAGAAGCAGAAGAAAAAGGAAAACTGTAGAATGGGAGAGCTGAGAGAAATTTGCATGTCGAAATTAATTAATTAATTAATTAATTAATTAATTAATTAATTACCTAGATCAAAGGATCAAGAAGTCATTAACAGATGCTGTTGAGTCTCTGGGCACATGGCATTGGTTCTGATGTTAGTGAAGCATCTCTTTTGTGAATATTGAGGCAATTTTAGTATGTCTCTTGCAAGGGGTTTTCAGGTTCTTCTGCAAGTGATGTGAATCCAGAAATCAGATTCCCATTGGTTCTAACAGGGAAGCAAAACAGTGAAGCAATACAGAGAGGATTTGAGGCAGTACTCAAAGTAGAACAGAACAGAATAATAGAGTTGGAAGGGATCTTGGAGGTCTTCTAGTCCAACTCCCTGGTCAAGCAAGAAGCCCTATATCATATCAGACAAGTGGCTGATAAAGAGACTGTCCCAGTCTCTTTTTAAAAGAGTGATGAAGCCCCACAACTTCTGAAAGCAAGTCATTCTGTTGCTTAAATGTTCTAAGTGTCAGGAAATTTCTCCTTAGTTCTAGGTTGTTTTTCTCCTTGTCTAGTTTCCATCCATTATTTCTTGTCTTGCCTTTAGGTGCTTTGGAGAATAACTCGATCCCCTCTTCTTTGTGGCAGCCCCTCAAATATTGGAATACTGTTATCATGTCACCCCTAGTTCTTCTTTTCTGAGCCTCCATAAGACAGGTTTTCACCAATATTTTGAAAAAGTGCCCTTTACTTGCAGCAACGGACTTTGAGAATTGACCCTTTGAAGTTTTTGTATCACCTTAGTTGTGAGTCTTATTTCCTTTTAGATGAATTAGAAATAGCTTTAACAGACTAATACTTGACCTCTGAGCTGAGTTAACTTAATGATTATATTTAAGTACACTTATCCTGCCAACACTTCCTGAAAAAAGAAAAGCTTCCACATTATTTTTCCAAATCCATATTGATGAAAAAACAAAAATAATTTGCCAGAAGAAATCGGTACTTCATTGACAGATAAATTACAGCTTGCCTCCAGTTATAGAAGTAATCTTTGTAGGAATTGTCACTTTGATGTAGTGGAAACACTCAGGGAGCAATGCTGATAGAACTTCTGGTAGGTTCACCTTGGCCAGTATGATACAAAAAAGAAGATTAAGTTAGAATAATCCACAACAGGGGTGTGGAGTTCTGCAGGCATGAGGCAGCAACCCACCTTAGAAGAATGAACTTTCAAATCAAATCTTTAAGAAAAAAGGGGGAAACTGCCTTTTTTGTCAAGAAAACTGTATGGATGTTCTCATAGAATTATGGAGTGACAAAACATTTTTGGTATAAAAAAATGTATTGAGAAATTGACTCTACTAGAAATGGAGGGACCCTGGACAATTGTTTTTAAATTACATTTTTTATTTTTCAATATAATAATTCCATCTTCAATTAAACAGTGTGTTGTCTGGGTACAGATATCTTTATACAGTAATAATCAAGGTTACAGGAATATTCATTACTTTAATTCTATAGTATTAAAATGACAGGTAGCTGGACAATTGACCAGCTATCAAAACAGACTAGATATTGTGCCAAAGTGAGAAGTGCATTATGGCTAGTGGGCATGTCCCAAGATTTTATTCTACTTCTGAGGAATTTTTAAAATGAACATGAGGCTTCTATAAGAACTGACTTGGTTAATGAAGGGAGTGAAACAATGATGCATGTTATCCCCACAGTGGTTTAATTTATGCAGTGATTGTATAGTAAGAATGACCGGATTAAATAAGAAGACAGATGGAAATGAAACTGGAGGTCAAAACATTAACAATCTGAAATGTGCAAATTGCAACACCTTCTTAGCCAAAAGGACTGAGAAGTTATGAACAATGTCCTGAATATTTTACATTGGATTGATATAAAATATTGTTAGATTATGGAGATCAAAATGCATAATGAAGATTTTGGTTTAATGTTAATCCTGTCCTATGACTGTACTAAAGTTTTGCTGTGATCTGGGTTAGAAGGTGAGGCAAGGCCTATTTTACTTAGTGAAAGTGGTAGAATACAAAAATAAGATCTACAGTATGTGCTAGAAAAATTAAAAAGAAGATTAGGGAAGAAAGCAATGAGATGATCATTTCAACAATGCTAGAGATCAGGGCTGTTGATATATTAGTCTTTCCAGTGCTAAAGTATGCTGTGAAAGTTGCCCACTGAGAAAGAAGAAGTTAGAGGACATGGAATCATGGATTTGAGGATAATTACTAATAGCAGATGGATTGCAAGAATAAACCAGATTGTTCCCTTGAGATGACGATCAGTAACTTGAAACTCACATAGTTGGGCATTAAGTAGTTAGATAATAGATTAGAATTGGATTTTCCAAATTGGGTTGCTGGCCCAGAATTTTTGTGAGGCATCAATCTGTAATGATGTAAGAGAAAGTGAATGTTCAACTACTTGTTGCACTGAAATTAATATTCCAAAACAAGGTAGATGTGATGCTAGATCCAAGATTGAAACCTTCCAAGATTCAACACAATTCC
Source organism: Pituophis catenifer annectens (assembly GCF_029215685.1). Classification (NCBI taxonomy): domain Eukaryota; kingdom Metazoa; phylum Chordata; class Lepidosauria; order Squamata; family Colubridae; genus Pituophis; species Pituophis catenifer. The sequence continues at coordinate 184,399,619 of NW_027256881.1, forward strand.
AGGCTCTGTAACCTCCAAAAGATCCCTTGATAAGTTAAATGTCTCCAGCTAATAAATAGGCAAATTAATGGCATTACTGATTACATTGTCATAACAGATCTAAAATTATTTCAATATCATGTGGAAATGCATCATTTCTTACATTAAAAAATGGTCTGTGAACATATTTTACAACTACCAGCTTTCTGATTAAAGCCTGCATTTTTAGCTGAGGTTTAGAATCAGGAAAAACTTGGTGTCAAAAAATTGAAGGTAGTCTTGATAACAAAAATATTTCAAATACAAAGATCTTGGATTGTCTTTCAAATCACACAGACCAAGTCCTTTTTGACAGCCTTGGTCATATTATATTCACACAAGGCATTCTGCCAAAGATATAAAACAGCCTCCTGGGGCCAAAACATTTGAAGCTGCCACTTTACTGAAAAGAGGGGATCCTGACAGAGGTGTTCATTTGTGCAGCACAACACCAGTGAAAAGGATGATATTAAAAATAGCTCTGCAGAACTCAAAAATAAGCCTTAGTTCTTAGACCTAATACTTCAGATGTTTCACTCTGAGCTCGTTCTCCTGAAGAAATGTTCCTCTGGATGGAAAAACACCTTCCAGGTTCCAGATGAAATATGAGAAAGAAAGAAAAAGAAGTCTGCTAGAGGTATAAGGAATTGCCTTGCAACAAATGGAAATGGAATATTTTTAATGCAGTCTGTAGAACCTTCTTATGTCCTTTACTTGTTAAAGGACATCATTGTTGGACATTTAACTGTCTGTTCTCAGCCTGCTTGGTTTTAAAGAAATAGGACCTATAACTGTTAGACAAAAATTTTCAACTTTTTATTAACTGTAGTGTATTCCATATTTAGACTCTATGAAATAATATGGCATAACTAGCTTATTTTGCTCTAATATATCCCTTTTCTTGCAGTTCTTTTCCCTATATATTTTTTTCAATTGCTAGTCGCCCTGAAATACAGTATACATTTTGTACACCAAATCCCTGAATGTATACTTTTCAAAGAATGGCATTATGAAATTCTGAAAATTACAAAAAGTGGAGGCTAATCATGACAGTTCATATATTTGGGGATGCTAATTAAAGCAGTTTATATTAATACATAAGAAAAATAACTTTCACTTCTATTCCAACTGGTAATTTCATTTTAACTAGCATGCTATATAGACAGTATTTCTCTGCACAAGTATAGAATATGCTTTTTGAGCTCAGTGTAGCCTGAGACTAATTAAACACGTAATATCTAACATCTGAATATTTCAACATCCACAACTGAAATTGATTATATGTAAATTTCAAGACTCTCGCCATATTACTCTGGACCGACTGTCTATCATACTGGTTTCCTCAGTTCTTTCAGAATATCTGGCTGTTACATTTATATTGAAGCTATTAATAATGCATACTAATTAACTCACATTTAATATGTGATGTAATGGTTGCCTTAGCCATTTTTGAATTCTCAGTGATGGCAAATTTTGAGTGTGCTGACGTTAGCAGAAATACATTACTGGATTAGTTTTTCTACAAGCATTTCAGTTGTTTTGAGTGGCCTTCGAACCTTCAAGAAATTTTCAAAACAATACCATGCTTATCTCTTCTTTTTCCTTGGGAGAGAAATAGGACATAATAATTTTCAACCGTTGCATTATGGAGATGTATAAATAATGATATGCAAATGAATGGATAAAAGATTAGGGGGTTTTGGAAAGTATTTTCTAGTCTCCACAGCATTGATTTCAGCTATGTTCAGAATGTGCAGTACAGGATTAAAATAAATTGCTACTATCTTACATTAGGTGGCATGACCCAGTGACTTTGGCTAATCCTGAAAAGTTAAGTAAGGTTCACCGTGATTAGTACTTGGATGGGAGGTCACCAAGATAATATATTAAATGGAGAAAACTTACCATCCTAAAAGAAGAGAGGGGCAAATTACTTAAATACTGAAGGAGAGAATAGTTCAGATTTTTTTAATGCAATAATTATTATTCAAATCTAAACTTTCCATTCAGAAAAGTAGGCAGAGTTCATCAAATGTTGAGAAACTCAAATTCTAAGCAACTTATTAGGAGCAGAAGATGAACAACTCACACTTCAGGAGAGCTTTTCAGAATGGAAGGAGGCCCCCTGCATCTTGATTGTATTCTTTTACCTTGATTGGCTTCCCAGGCAGGAATCACATCTCAACTTTAGAGAAGGTGTGGGAAATACATATGAATTAAGGTCCTTTTAATTAATCGATCTGAGCTGTTTCTTCATACATTTGTTGTACCTGCAAGAAGGGGTAGGGGGGAGATAGATTATGCCCGACTTTTAGCTGTGAGTTAAAAATCCTACATGATACAGATACGTCTTTTTTCTTTTCTTCCTCTGTCTTCAGCTCCTAATTAGTTCCTTAAACTTAATCTGTGTATTAAACAATTTATGTCTTCTTCTCAAAACAGTTGTCTCATTCAAACAGGGCATTTGATCTACATCCACATTCCATTGCAGAAGAGCAAGAAGGAAATGAATACCCCTCCCCATTTAGGTGGGAGATAACAACAGTAAGTATTGGAGAGGAAAGCTTAGTGACTCCTGCTTGAGAGGGGTCATTTGAGCACATCCCAGTGTGAATATGTACAAGAGTGTGCAAGAGACTTAAATCTATGAAGTCACTAAGCTGAGCTCTACTCAAGGGAGACTTGATCATAGTTTTCCTTCAAAATCCTCCTCATTTTTTTAAAGATGTTCTCTCCAATTGGGAAAAAGAGATCTACTCAACCTGCAAATTGGATAGCAAAGTTTTTTGTAAGAGAAGACATTTTTCCTCAGTCCTAGGCCTTTTAGTAGAGCAAGCTTCTTAGAGGTTTACCTCAAGAAAATACTCTGGATTTTCTTCAAAAATTTGCTTTAAGAGAAAAATAAATAAATCAAGCAGACATCTAAAATGTAATCCTCTAAAAAAAGGAGGAGGGTAACGAAACTGCCACCATATGTTCAAGCTTCCTGTTGATGCATTTTTGCAAAGACTCAGCTTGTGGCTGTCAGAGATAATCAAGTTCTGCAATACAAGTCTCTTCTTTTGAGCCTTGACAGCCACAAATCTCCATTGCCAATGAAAAGGACAGGTTATATGACAAGTTGAACAATCTTGTTAAGAAACTGAAAAACAGGAGAGGGGGAGCAAAAAATTGTCAGTTAAAGGCACCTATCTATAATGTGTTTGAGCAATGGCAATATAACCTTCAAAAATGAATCTCAATCTCATTCACTCATAGCTTCAAAAACTGTATGCTTATGGATGGTGGTTGCAGGATAATCCATTTTGTGAGGAAGGTCAGAAGCCTCAGTATCTCAGAAGTAATTTTTAAGGTATCAAATAGCTTAGTATTTTCCAACTTCCTTCATTCACTTGGCCAGTGCAGAAGAGTACTCTGTCCTCTCCAACTCCCTCCCCCCCTTTTTTTTGGTAAGCATATTGTGTGCATGTGGATGGATGAATGTATATATGTCTTCACTTATAGAATGTGGTCTAATAAAATGGATGGATGGATGGATGGATGGATGGATGGATGGATAGATAGATAGATAGATAGATAGATAGATAGATAGATAGATAGATGATAGATAGATAGATAGATGATATATGAGAGAGAGAGAGAGATACAGATACAGATGATATATAGATATAAGACCAAGGGATTGCAAGGACAAATAAATAAACAAAGATAACATATCATGTTTTTGTAGGGCTATAATCACATCTTTCTCAGATATAGATGACATTAATCTCTTCAGTCTTCAAATAAAATACATTTTGGTTTTATAGCTAAATACTTAAACAATGAAGTGCTTTGACATTTCACCTTTTAGGGAAATAAAAAAAAGAGAAAATTTTTGTTCCTCTTCTGCTTCTGAAGTTGTATCATAATGAAATTGGAAGATTTTGAATTTAGGCTTCATTTTAAAGACTTGTACTGTAGATAAACCATGTACTATAGGCCCTTTGTAATCAAACTGAACCCAAGTTGTTGCAGTTGCCTATTAACTGTAATGAATGGAAGACCTAATCACTTATTCTCTCATTTGTGTAACTCACAAGTCACCTCTTGTTTGACCTGCATATTTAAATGTTCTATGTCTTGCCAACTTTATTGAAAGAATCCTATCATTTGCTAGGGAATCTTATCCATAACATTGATCTCCTATCTAGTTAGCTGGCAGAAAAAAAGTACAGAGCACCCATTTGTTTTGCAAGTAAGTTATTTTTGATTCATATACAGTAAGTATAGGACAAAAAAGTTCATGTCTTATGTAGTTATGTAGCATACCTCATGAATGTTAATTTAACTACCCTTTAATTTTGTAGATATTTCTCTTTCCAAAATGTTGGCTCTGCACATAGGAGTAAAGCCTTGAAAAGGAAAGTGGAAATTCAACATTTTTCTCTACCTTTAAATTCTAAGTACCAGGATTCCATTTGATTTTCTGGCATTTTATCCATCTCTATTCTAACGGTGCAATTGTCCCTGTTTTTATTAATACATCTGGAAAAGCTGGTAGAATAATAACAAACCCTGCTCCATACATAAGGAGAGTCAAAAGTGTTAGGGCTCCAAAAATGAACAAGAAAGACCCACTGAGTTCCTTCTAAGCAATTTCCTCACCTATAGACAAAAATCTTGCCATGTTAAAATAAACTAGTTGCACCATTAAAGATTTATTCTGAGATCTCCTAGAGGAGACCTGTCTTTACCTTCTCCCTCCCAACTCAACTAAATAAACTTCGCTGTCTCTTATTCTTCTGATGCAGCCCCTCCTTCCTGTGAATCCAGACTTCATTTATCACAAAGGGAAGAAAATGATAAAAGCAGAATCATATGCAAACTCAGCCCCTTTTATCTATGCATCATAATATTGCGTGCATATTATGATAGGGGCAGAGCTGATAACATAAGACTAATTTTTGTTATTTTGATGGCATTGACAATTCTGCAGATCTGCCTGTTCATTGACTTGACACTGAGTCTTTTACCAATACTAGTCAGGATCCCAAGGGATATACAATCTGCTTTTATCTTCAGAAACTCAGGTATTTTTATGGAGTTTCTCCTCAGGAGAGTAGCACCTTTACCCTGGTCCCTTTGTTTTATCTCATACTTCACCATTATTTGCCACTAGTCCTGCAGTCTTCTATGTGCTGGGGGTAGACCTTCTAGTGTGGTTTCACTACCCTGAAAGCAGTAGGAAATGGAAAGAATATTTCTGCAAATGAAGAACTGACCTTGTTAATAATGTCAATAGGAGAAATTTGGTTTCTAGGATCATGGTGTCATGCCCCCATCGGAGTTTGAATCTGTAGGGTAAAATGAGCTGGAACAAGAACTGACAGAGATGGAGAGGCCAGCTCTGTTGGCCTTGGAGGAAACTGAGGAAGGGCAGTCCAGGCAATAGTACTACTATTTTTTGAAATAGTAAGGCCTGCAGAGAGGGAGAGCTCAGGAGAAGAGCAAGGACTATTCCCTCCTGATCCAAGAGCAAGAAGGGAAGAGAGACTGCGAGATCAACACAGATTGAGCCAGCTACCAGGAAGGAGAGTGCCCCGCCCCCTTTCACAAGGCACACCTGGGGACTGAAATGTAAGGAGGTGCTGGTGGGAGGGGCATTTGTTAGGAACAAGTATTGAATCTATGGAGCCTTGAGTGCACTTGCCAAAGCCTGGAGATTGCTATATTGTGGGGAGATTGTGGGGCTTGCCAGTTTGCCTGCTTCACTGAACTTCTTGCTCTGGTTACTATTTAGCTAACCTGGCTTATTGGACTGCTGGCCCTGGTTACTGTTTGGTTAACCTGGCTTACTGGACTACTTGCAGCCAGAGACTTCTGTGTGAAAGCTTTGCTTCAGGATTTGCAGTGAATGTGGGAATGTTTGGGGGCACAGTTGGAGCAATAAAGGGGAGTTAGACCTGTTCTGTGGTTGTGTTGCTTTTGTACCATGCCCTGGGTCATCACATATGGGCAGGGGGGGGGGTTCTACTTACCTTTACTACCGGTTCGCATCTGCGCATGCACAGATCACGTATGATGACATCCGGGTCAGTGGGTGGAGCCTCCTTCCGGTTTTACTATCGGTTCTTGTGAACCGGTCTGAACCGGGGACAACCCACCACTGCATATGGTCTGAATTTTCAATAGCTGGCATTAGATGGGTTGCCCTTCACAAAGATTGCTAAACGCATATCACACTTGATCAGGAAGCCAGAACTGGTGAAGCTTCTTGGATGAGAAGTGAAATGTCTTCTTCTTCCTCAGTTGCCTTTTGAAAAAACACCTTTGAGACAGCCATGACCTAGATGACTGAGAATATCCATAGACATTGATTAGGAAATCTTAAACATCGCCCTGTGGATAAAGATTTTAGATAAAGGCTTCTGCACTAAAGGGTTGCTCTAATAAACTACTCACTATAAAATCAGAAATAAAACTAACTCATAAAGTTCATGGCCTTCACTATCTATACATAAAGTTCAGAGTTTGGGAAATAAACAAGATGAGCTTCAATTCTTAATATAGGAATACAAATACTGAGATGATTTCCATGATCTGAATGTAAGCAATGGAAGAAAATCGTTTATTCAAAAGGAACAATACAATAGGGAGCAATGGAAAGGAGGATTGATCTGCATGCTAAAAGTATCCACAATGGCTCCAAAAGTCATGAATTGAGATGGGAATATTGTAGCAAACATCAGATATCAAGTAAGCAGAAGATCAAACAAAAACAATGATGTGGTTGCTGTTAATGATACAACTAAGAAAAGATATCACTGAAGATTTCCAAATGGTAATCCCAAAAGCATAAATTAGTTGCAAAACATATCTAACATTTGATGGAAGGTTAATTCTGCTAAATATGGTCCTTCCAGGAAATTTCTAATTTGAAAGTCAGTGAATTTTGTCCTTCTAAGAGACGGCAAAGATACATACCTACAAATGCTTATCTGCTGTTCTTCATCAAAATGGAGAAATGGATCAATTGGGGTTTCATAAAATTCATTTCTTGAACCTGCATTCCACAATATTTTATTTATGATCAAAGTGAAAAATTGAAAGTGTTGTCTTAGAGCAGCAGATGACATAAAACGGAATGGGATAGCCAATACTAAAGAAATTATTAGAAATAAAACCCAGAGCAGCTGCGATAGGTGCCAAAAATGGGCTAAAGCAGTAGAATTAAATTGAGTTTTTACTTTATTTTATGTTGTTGGATTTCTAACCTGCCTTTTAGGTTGTCGAAAAACAAAAGCAGCTTATATAAACAACATTAAAAATGATTAAAATTAAAATTGAACAAAAGAAGTGATTATTTTCTTGTGATATTGTACTAACAATTATTCAATCGAGAGTATAGTTAACATTGTTGAGATTGTGTGTGTTTGTGTGTGTGTGTAATATGGTTCAGTATCGAGTTATAAAATTAATAAACAGGAAATTCAAATGTTGAGATGAGAATTGATAGAGAATGAAAATCATTGCAACTATCAAGTAACAAGCTTTAATGTTTCTATTAAGAAGTTCAAATATTTAGAAATTTTCTTGATAAAAATAACAGAATTGTTTAATTATAATTAGTACCAACCTGGAAAATATATTAATAGACGTTGAATTTGTCTTGGTTAGGGAGAACTGCAGCTGTTAAAATGAATATCCTACCAAGATTAAACCTTTTTCTTGATTCCAGTATTTATTGAAAACAAGGTGTTAAATATTTGTCACATTTAAGCAATGCATTATATATGGTCCAAGAGAAAGACAAGTATTTAATTCATACTGTATATCTGCAGGATTCCAGAGAATGAGAAAGTCTAGTCACTCTGAATTTCAGACTGTATTATCATGCTAACTGTTTACCATGGAATTTACTATGGGTTATATAAGTAGTCCTCAACTTAAACCAGTCATTTAGCAACCATTCAAAGTCGCAACAGACCCTGAAAAAGGAATTTACCACCTGGTTTTGAAGTTCTGACATTAGCTCCCCTCAGAAGTCACATGACCATATTTCAGGCACTCGGCAATTGATCCATATTTATATCCATTGCGCTTACAGCCATCTGCAGCACGCTGAAGACACATGACCATGATTGACAACATTTTTCCTCTGGAAACCAGCATTTATTTCTGGTTTCTGGCAAAAAAATGCTCCACAGCAAACAATGAGTTTGCTTAAAGTCCAGGGCATTTGTTTAACGACTGCTATGTTCTCTTTATGATTGTCATGTTTGCGTAATGACTGCTGTAAAAAAGATTCAAAAATCTGGTCTGCTCACATAGTGACTCACTTTATGTCATGACTTACAACTGTGATTGCTCAATTATGGTCATAAGTCAAGGAGTATTTGAACTTTCCTATGGTTCTGTTATGGAAGGAAAAAGCTTGCCAGAAAGGTGTCACTGATACATGTAGAAAATGAAGATCACACATTGCTATACTGATTATTTGGGATTAAATACTAGGAAAGAATAGATCTAGATCCCACCCTGCAATTTATTATTAAATGTAATAAATGTACTAAATTTATTTTTATAAAATGATGGCTACCAAAATTATGCCCAGCAATAATTTGCTTAGATGACAAGATTTTATTGATTTCAAAGTCTCTTACAATGTGTGTGTACAGTGTGTTTCTATATTTCATTGCTTTCAGAATTTTCACATAAGCAACCAGGCAATAAAAGAATTTCAGAAACAAAGGTGAAGTCTGATCAAATTTGAAAACCTTATAATGCATACTAGTGATCATCTGTTAGACATGATTTGTAAATTATAAATGAAGTAGAATAAGTTGTATATTTGAATGCATAAATAAATAAAAATACAAAGTCTGACTTGGAATCCAAACAAGTTCAAGATTGCATGATCAGACAGATGCAAAATATGAATATAGTTAAAGAGGTGTAACAATGGGAATTTTAGTGGAAGGAAGTGTATTAAATTTCCTTCAAATATTATACTCAGAATGGGTATAATGGGTGTAAGATGCTAAAATGAATAATTCTTTTTCTGAAAATGTTGAAAATGTAACAAGTATGTTGGATCTTTTTATTCATTTATGGTGGCAGGGTTGAAATTTATTTATTTATTTATTTATTGGTTCAATTTATATGCCGCCCTTCTCCGGAGACTCAGGGTGGCTTACAATGCGTTAAGCAATAGCCTTCATACTTTTGTATATTCCTGCTTAGTAGGACTTTCGCCCCCCCCCACCTAAGTGGTGTTCTTTTTTATACAAGCTTATTGCCCCCACAATCCAGGTCCTCATTTTACCTACCTCGAAAGGATGGAAGGCTGAGTGAACCTTGAGCCTGGTGAGATTTCAACTTGCAGTAATTGCAGGCAGCTGGTGCTACTTAACAGCACTTAAGTCTGCTGCGCCACCAAATGTTGGGTCCTTGGTGATCTCTGAGCTTGGTTGTTTTCTTGCAGATGTTTCATTACCCAAACTAGGTAACATGATCAGTGCTAGTCATCATCATCTAGCACTGGTGAAGTTACCTAGTTTTGGTAATGAAATGTTTGCAAGAAAACAACCAAACTCAGAGAGCACCAGGAATCTCCGTCACTTTAAAGAATTTAACTCTTCTGAGTTTCAGGTGGATAAGTTTAAGAGTCTACCATTAAAAAACTAAAATCAAGGACTTCCGGTTTGCTGCTTGTCCCTGCTGGACGCTCCTCCGGGATCGTCGAACCCACTGCCTGTAAGAGCCGCCTTTTTCAGCGGAATGGCGGCTCGAAAAAACTCCGTTTCCATTAGGAAACAGAGATAGAGCCGGCTGGGGTGGGTAGAGTCCTCTGCCTAATCCCAAAAGTTTTTTATTTACTTTTGGGAGGGAGCGGAAGAGACTCCCCGTATCCCCAGCCGATGCTCCGGGCTCTGGGAAATCTCTGCTACACGCAGAGCTAGGGGGCAAAAGCAAGCCTGTAAATCTGTCAAATAAATTAATTAAAGAAGATATGAGCTGGACCTCTGATCCTGAAGCGCAAGTATTCTTTTTATTCTATTTTGCCTAAGAAGTGAAGTGAAGGGAAAAAAGTTTTTTTTAAAATGGCGATTGCTGCTGCGGCTTGAAGAGAGGCTGAAAGGGAAACTCCTTCCGTTTTCAATTACAAAGTAGCGGAATGAATACTTTTGGCTGTAACTGAAGGCAAAATCTCACTCTCACTTCTGTTTTTTTTTCTTTTTTTCTTTTTTTCTCTTTGAGGATCTGATATTGATCTTGGTTGGAAAAAAGTTTTTTTTTTCTCTCTTTTCCAGTAAATTTTGTCTGCGTGGAAAAATGGCACTGAGACTTATAAAACTAGACAAACAGGCAGTGGGGGGGGGGATTCCCCCATTAATAAATTACATCAACAAGTTTTAACTCTCCAGTCTCAGAAACCTGACTTTAATATAATAGAATTTCTTCTTGAGGAGATTGTAAGAAGGGATGAGATTGTGAATCAGCAACTTGAAAAATTTAAGTTGGAAATCAAAGAAATTGGTGAATTGGTGAAATCTAAGTTTGGCTTTTTGGATCGAAAGATTTTAAAAGTAGCTAATGGCTTAGCAGACTTTATGACTCAGTTGGAAGCAAATACTAACTCTAAAATGAAAGAAACTGAGGAGAATTTGGATGACAAGATTCAAAAAATTAAAAAGGATTTGGCAAACATTCAGGATAATAGTTCAGAAGACAAACTTAAAATGGAGGCTGATCCAAAGACTGTTAATGAAGAAAATGTACAACAGAGGATTGAAAGAGAAGTTTTAATGATCCAATACAATTTTACAGAATATGCAATTAGACTGAGAGGTTTGCAGGAAGATGACAGAGATGATTTAAGGAAGATATCTTCTGAAATTCTGGCTGGGATTTTAAAGGTTCAACCTGATGAAGTGTTTTGCAGGATTGACAGAATTTATAGAATAAACTCCTGGTTGGCAAAACAAAGGCAATTGCCTAGAGATGTGGTGATTTATTTTACAGACAAAGAAATTAGAAATAACATTGTCCAGAATTCTTATGATTCTGCTTTGCAATTTCGTGGAAGAAAGATTTGGATTTTTAAGGAACTCCCGCCCAAGATGTTAATGGAGAGGAAGAAATTTGGTTTTCTAGTGAATGAGTTAAAAAAAAGGAATATTCTATTTAGGTGGGACGTCCCAGTTGGTTTAATATTGAGACACCAAGGAGTAAGATACCAACTGAATACTGTCAAAAAAGCGGAAGAATTTTATCAAAAAATTTTAAAAATAAATTTACCATCTTTAGGCATAACACAGGACAAGCAAAAGGAGTTGGAAATAAAGGGAAAACATCAAATTACAGAGGCTGTGGTAGATAAACTGTCTTTGGACTCCTTGGATACCCCAGCTGGACTGTCTATAAATTTGAGAGCAGTGTCATCTGATTCTAATGTGATGAACTATCAACTTACAGACAAGTGCGTAAATCAACCAGTTGATATACAAGTGATGGAAAAGACATACGAGATAATAAAACAAAACCAACAAGATCAATTTACAAAGCAGAATGACAACCGATCAGCTGATACACAACTTGTAGGAAGGAAATTTGGATGGAAATGCAACCCGCAAAAGAAAAAGAAAAGAAACAGATCTCGTAGAAATAGTAGTTTCTAAACCAAGCAACAGTGAAGCCAGGGATTTTAAAAAAATAAATGAATATGTGAAAAGATATTGGAGGCGAATTATCGTTTAATACTATCTTGAGGAAAGTGGCAGATCTCTGCAATGCCGTGATTTTGGGATGTGGAAAGAGCCTTACATTGTTGGATTTGAACTATCTATTTTGGATTTCTTTTACCGATAAATATATTATATCTATTTTGAGTTACAAGGCAAGAGAGTCATGCTGGGGCATGCAGAAGATCTGGCTGTTACCCACTAAGATGATGGGGATTTATAATCCTGATGAAAACCACAATCACAACTATATGGAATATAATTATAATGTCACTCGGGTGGTTGTTTTTACTTTTATATATACATGAGGATATTCATTATTGATGGGGGCAGAAGATGACTGAAGATTTTGAATAAACTGTTGCACCAGGATGCTATGTTACCCTATTATGGATGACGGATTTAACAATCTAGTGGAAAGACATCAAAGAAGATACTAAATGAATTATAAATTTAAAGTTATTGTCTTTTCTCTTTTTATAAAATGGAATGTATATATAGACATATGTATATTTTAGCAGAGTGGGCAGTGGATTATATTTAGAATTGTAGTGCATGGTAATCTTGCAGGAAACTGGGTTGAAATAGGCTAGTTTAGTGATTGATTAGTTTAAGAAAAAGGATTTTTAAGTCATATATTTTGGGGAGTGGAAGAATTGGATAGAACTGAATAAATGTTAAATTTGGAGAAGGCTGCTTTGAAATGTTAAATTAATATATATAAAAGTAAAGGTTATGTTGTTGTAATAATAATAATATTTTATAAGTTTGGGGGAGGAGAAAAAGGGTAGATTGTGAAAAGCGGAGAAAAGCGGAGTTATAAGAATACTATGCTAAGGGTCAGTACTTTGAGGAGTGAGTAAGGGCATGGTAAAATATTATGTAATTAATTATGAATTAGCTTATTGTTGTGAAGAAGAAGTCACAGGGGGGGATGGGTGGTGAGGGGGGGTTAGGGAAGAAGGGAGGAAAAGGGGGAAAAACTTGTATTTGAAAAACTTTTTCAATAAAAAAAAAAAACTAAAATCAAAACCCTCACCTATACCTCTTTTAGAGTACCAGTGGCAGTAATAAGGAAAGGAGAGAGCACAATCACCCAAATTACTCGGGGGAGGGCAGAATGTATTGACGAACAAATTGTTCTTCTCTAGATGAAAAGTATATTTTCAAGATCTGTATAAATGCTCTTGAGTTTCCCCTTTTCTGTCCTTAAGGTCTTGATCACAGTTTTCTCTGGATTGCAGAATACTGTTATAGTTGGTTTGTAAACTTTGCCCCTCTTGCAAAATATATTTTCCTCATCACAATTGTTGGGGTATTGAACTTGGCAATTCAATGACAAAATGTGACATCTTTTCAACAGAAGTCAGAAGAAGGATCATGGATGCCCTTATAGGCTGGGGGACATTTGCTGTCTCTGGCAAGCTTGGGTGCCCTCATTTCTGTCAGAAATAGGTTGTATCAGGATTTGGGTCTTGGTGGCACTACTCTCAGTTAGTTAGAAATAGTACCCGAGGCAATAGAAATAAGTACAAAAAAGTGGCATATGTATCATGCCCTTACCTTTAGAACACTAAAGTTCTTGTAAGTATTAGCCTCACATCTGTTCTTTGATCACTGGATGACATAAACCTGGCCATATCACATAGAATGTAAAAATTGCTATCAGTCTGGAAGCATATTTAGAATGCTGAAAGCAAAACTGACCTCACAGTTGTGTTGGTAATTCATGTGACCAATAGATAAGTGTAACATCCCATTCTTTTGTATTAGAGAAGAAAGTTAAGAGTTATAGGACAATGAAAGTACAATATTGTGCATTTTCTGTAAGAGTTCCAAAAGTGGCAGAAAACCTCCAGATCGTTAAAATGCTTCAGAAGATCCTGATGCATTTCACAGTCCCCGGATTCAATTTGTTGCTTCAAAGCAGGTTCTTGCTTCGATTCATGAATCTGCTTCAGTAGAGTAATTTGATTGACATATCCTTGAATGAAATCACCCATTTAAGCTACAGACAGTAATCCTATGAACAAGCTGATTGAAAGGCTGTCAATGGGGAAAGAGTGGCATTCACCAAAAATGTTACGTGCAAACTGGTTCTAAATGGGGAGGGACAGAGGCAATCTGAAAATTAGTTGGAATGTCAGATGCAATATTTCCAGTTCAAAAAGGCAGCATTCCTATTTAAGATGACTACTAAGGATATTCCAGAATACATTCAGTTTTTAAGCTGAAACAATAGCATGAAGGACCTTCATAAGAATTCATATTGACCATTAAAGGGGGGGGGAAAAGATCCTCGTATTTATATAAGAAATATATTTGCAAGCAGTAATTATATTGAACTTCTTCCCTCTTTTTGGAGTTAAGTATCTTTTTATAAATAGTAATCAGCTGTAGCATAGAATGATAAATCATTCATTAGTTACTTCCTGGGGATATACCTGCAACTTTGTGTTTCTTGGTTTTTCCAGTGTAACTCATGCCTTCCCTGAAGAGATGCTTAGCTGAGTAGCTGAGTAAGATAACAAGGATTGGAAAACAAAGAGCCTCCAGCTACATACCAAGATATCAAGGCTACCTTACCCCAGTTCAGTCCCACAGATATCGCACGGCTTAAGTGCTATTGAACATTGTTTATGTGGAGATTTCATAGAAATAACCTATATTGTGTTCCTTCCCTGATGGCAAAACATTGTGGAGAAGTGGAAAGAAATATGAGCTGGCCACTGAGGCTTTCATTGAAAGTCTTGTACTTTACTCCAGTCTGTATTTTTCTGGAAACAGAAGTTTTGCTTAGAATTATTTTCCTATGGTGAAAATAGTACTCAGTACCAGAGGTGGTATTCAGCCAGTTCAGACAGGTTCGGCCGAACTGGTAGCAGAAATTGTGGATGGGCCTGCCCATCCGCCCCAGCTCTATGACATCTTATTTAGTCATGTTTTTGAGGCCGGGCACATGCGTGGAAGGTGCACACGCCAGCAAAGCACATTTGCACACTCACATTTACGAACTGGTAGGCAAAGTAAGTGAATACCACCCCTACTCAGTACTAGTTCTACCAGTAGCTTTAATAGAAAGGAAAGTGAGGTGGCATATCCTATGCAGGTACCTATGAGGGATGGGCAACAATAGGGGGCATATATTAACTTCATTACAACTTTGTGATGCAAATGGTACAACTGATAAGTTGCACTATTTGCAGGACAAAGTTATAACGCACCTGCAACGCACCTAACATTGATTTTGCTACAGCTGCTATCCACAACCAGTATGGATCTACACCATCATGAATAAAAAGAAGAAAAAAGGTGAGACAAAATGTTTCCATTGTTACCTTAATTTACTGAGATGTCTAGAGTTGCAGACTGAAAAGAAAGTGGTCTGTAAAAGAAAGAGCTATTATGCAATAGCTTGATTCAGTCACATGATGTTGGTTTAATAAGCCATGATATTTAATTAGGAAAGAATGCAGGACTTTTTTAAAAATTTAATTTATTGCTTTGATTTCATATCCTGGTGTGTAAAATAAAGATTAAGCCAATGTTTCCCCATTTAAATTAATTCAAAATTGCCTTAGTAAACTTTGATACAAGCCGTAGAGCCAGAGGTGGGTTCCTCCCGGTTCGGCCTGGTTCCCGCGAGCCAGTAGCGGTGACAATATGACGTCACTGAACCGGTTCTCCCCCCACCCACCCACTTGCCCCACTACCACCACCCCGTTCTCCCCCCCGCCCGCCCCCCCCGCCCCCCCGCGTTATTCTTACCTTTTATTTGGCCCCACTCCCAACCTATTGCTGCCTCCTGAGTCCCAGCTGATAGCAAGAGGGAAAAAAGCTGTTTAAACTCTTGCCCCAGGGCTTCAAAGGGCGCCCTACAGCTGATCAGTGTTAAAAGAAAACAAATGAGTAGACCAGTGTCTGCAAAAATAAATGGGTAGACCCAGTGGTGGGATTCTATTTCGGTAGAACCGGTTGTTAAGTAGTTAAGCCAGTGGTTCCCAAAATGGATGGTACCATGCCTTAGGGGGGCAGTAAGAGGCAAGGGGGGCAGCAGGGGGGCGCTAGAGGCAAAAGGAGGTGACGGGGGCACTAAGTGGCAAGGAGGGTTGCCCCCACCCTTTGGCCTGGGCCTCACAGCAGTTACCTCCTTGCGAGCAAACAGCAAGAAAAAACAGCTCCTTTCAGCTTCAACATAGGCATTGATTAGATCTGCCTCCCGATTCTCAGCTGATTTGCTCTCAGCTGTTTTGCGCAGGGCTCAGCTGCTTGCTGCAAAGAGCTAAATTGCTGGAGCAGATTTTTTTTTCTCCTTATGCAAATCAAGCTGAAAACAAAATTGAAAATAAAGCAGGGTGTTGGCTGTTACGTTGGAAAATTAGACAGAGGCAGATTTCTTTTCTTTTTCCTTACCAAAAGAGGTAGGTGCAAACAATGGGAAATTTAGGGCAAAAGAGGAGAGTTCGAGATTTTAAAACACAAAAGAAAAAAAGCTCTATTTAACTAGGGAATTGTAATAATTGAGATACTATTAATTGTACTGTATATTGTGTTGAAAGCAGAAATGGTTAAGTTGTGGTTTGGAGGAATATATGGGGGAAATTATTTGGTTTATTATTATTGGTAAATATAATTAATTGATTTGTAAGAAATTGGATTGCATGGAAATAATTGGAATATTCATGTTCATATTGATTAATATACAAAAAGATAGTTGTATAACTAATTGATTTATATTAAAATGTTGAATTTGTATTAAACAACTGTAATATTACATAATTAACAATGTGAGGATGGATATAAAAATAGATGACAATGGGAAGGGGTATAATATAGAATAGAAGGGAAAAATTGAATTTGATTAAGATTAGAGATGAGGATGAAGGGTAATATTGGTTTTTTAAAAAAATAGATGAAGAATAAATATGGCAAAAAGGAAATATAGAAATTGTAAATTTAATTGAAATGACTAAACACTGTTTAAATTTGTGAACTGGCCAAATACTTTGTTCAAAGAAAATACATTGTATGTTTGTATGTGTGTTTCTAATTATTGTTATTTATTCATATTTGTTCTCTTTTATTCTTTAAAGTTTAACAATTCATTCTTTATCTTAATATCTTTATATTTGTTTGGCTTTCTTCCCTTTCATCTTTTTTTTTGTACAGCAATCTTTCTCCTCAAACCTACCACCTCTCTCTTTTCTTTCCTTCTTACTTTCTCTTTCTCCCCTCTTCTTCTCCTCCCTACTTCCTCTTCCTTTCTCCTTCTCCTCCTCTCTTCCTCCCTCTCTTACCCTCCCTCCTACTCTAATTTCCCTTCCCTTCCTTCCTCCCTTCTCTTCCTTCCCTCTGTCTCCTTCCTTCTTCCATCTCTCTTCTCCTTCCTTCATCCCTCTCTATTGCTATATCCTTTTGTGCATATGGATTACTCAGAGGGCTGAAAAAGTTATTTTTGACTGGTCCTCGCACTTTTGACCACTACTCGAACTTACGACTGTCCTCACATTTTACGTTTTTTGCCCTATCTTGTCACCATGGTGAAGAGAAGCAGTTGTGAAATGAGTGACACGGTTGTTAAGAATGCTACAATGGGCATAAATGATGACCAGTCATAAGTGCGAAGACTGGTCAAAAGTGCGAGGACCTGTCAGAAATCACTTTTTTCAGCCCTCTGGGTAGTCCTTTTGTGCATATGGACTACTCAGAGGGCTGAAAAAAATATTTTTGACTGGTCCTCGCACTTTTGACCAGTCCTTGAATTTACGACTGTCCTCACATTTTATGTTTTTTGCCCTATCTTGTCACCATGGTGAAGAGAAGCAGTTGTGAAATGAGTGACATGGTTTTTTTTTTTTTTTATTGCAAAAGTTTTACAATTACATTTTCACCCCTTTTTTCACCCCCCCACCTCCCTCCCCAAACTTCCCATCCTCCCTAACCCTCCCTAACCCTCCCCCCCCAGACTTCCCTATTACATACTCATAACTAATAACACTAATATATAAACCTGAACCCATCCCTCCCCCTATATAATTTTTCCTCTTTGTCTCTTTACATTAAAATATTTCTAATACATTATTTTCAAATAAAAGCTATTTGATACTTTCTAGTTTGGTATTTGTTCTGAACATATTCTATCCACCTTTTCCATTCCCATTCATAAGTCTCTTGTGAACAATCTTTTAAGTACGCTGAAATCTTCGCCATCTCTGCAAAACTGGCCATCTTCAAAGTCCATTCCTCGATAGTAGGCAAAGCTTCATTCTTCCAATATTTACCTATCAACAATCTTGCTGCTGTTATCATATACAATATTAGTTTTATTTCACCCCGTGTAAAACCCTTAACTATACCCAATAAAAACAATTGTGGAGAAAATTGAATTTTTTTCTTCAAAACATTCTGCATGACCCACCAAATTTTTATCCAAAAAGCCTTAACTTTCCTACAGGTCCACCATACATGATAATACGTAGCATCCAAACATTCGCATCTCCAACATTTTGGCTGAACATTAGGGTACATACATGACAACTTTTTAGGATCCAAATGCCATCTATAAAACATTTTATAAAAATTTTCCCTCAAATTCTGCGACTGTGTAAACTTAACATTCTGAACCCAAATTTTTTCCCATGTTTCCACCATCACTGGTTCTTCAAAATTTTGTGCCCACTTAATCATACAATCTTTAACTAATTCAGTTTCTGAGTCCCTTTCTAACAAAACATTATAAAGCCTTTTAATATGCATTGGACCTTTCTCTCTTATATGTCTAACTAATTCTTCCTCATGCAGTATAATACCAGTTTTTTGGTCCTCTTTCCATCTCATTTGTAATTGATTATATTGTAACCAGGTTAAATTAATCCCTTCGTCCAACAGTGTCTGCAATGTCTTCAGCTGCCATCTGCCCGCATCTGTAAAAAGAACCTCTTTGTATAAAAACCCCCCGAGTGACATTATATTTGTATTCCACAAGGTATGACCAAGATCCAGCCATAGCGGTATTTTATAATCCCATTTGAGTCGGTGCTTCTTCCAAACTCTCATCAAAGAATCTCTGAGTATATGACTTTTAAATACTTTATCAACTTTGTCATCATAAAATAAGTAAGCATGCCATCCAAATTCAAGATCAAAACTTTCTGCATTCAATATTCCAGTCTTTTTGTTTCCAAACCAATCACTTGTTAAAGTTAAAGCTGCTGCATCATAATATAACTGTAGGTTTGGGAGTTTAAGGCCTCCTCTTTCCGGAACATCTTGCATAATTTTCAATTTCACTCTCGGCTTTTTCTCGTTCCAGACAAACTTATTCACACCAGACTGCCAGACTTTCAGTTGTTTATCACTTTTAAGCACCGGAATCATTTGAAACAAAAACAGAAATCTTGGCAAAATATTCATCTTAACTGCTGCTATTCTTCCAAGTAAAGACAGTTGCAGCTTTTTCCAAGTCTCCATGTCTTTCTGAACCTCTCGCCACAACACCTCATAATTATTTTGAAACAATTTCATATTTGATTCTGCAACCTGAACTCCAAGATATTTTACCTTAGGTACAATTTCAAAACCTGCCCTCCTTTCAAGCTCATGTTTACGATCTTGTGTCATATTCTTAACTATCATTTTAGTCTTTTTTGAGTTCAGTTTAAAACCTGAAACTCTACCATAATCTTGTATAATGTCGTTCATCAGGATTGTTGATTCCATTGGTTGTGATAGGGTAACAACCAGATCATCTGCAAATGCCTTTATTCTATAATCCTCTTGCCTTATCACTATACCTTTCAAAATTTTTGAGTCCCGTATTGTATTTAGCAAGACTTCCAATGTTAAAATAAATAAAAGTGGGGACAACGGACATCCCTGTCTTGTTCCTTTTTCAATTTTAAACTCTGTCGTCAAACTTCCATTAATAATAATCTGTGCTTTTTGCTCTTGATAAATTGCTGAAATCGCCTGTATAAATTGGTCCCCAAAGCCCATCTTTTTTAAAGTCTTTAGTAGAAAGTTCCAATCCACTCTATCAAAGGCCTTCTCCGCATCCAAAAAAACCAGCACTGCAGAAATCTGTTTATTCTTATCAAGATATTCCAATAAGTCTATTACTTGCCTTACATTGTCCTTCATGTATCTGCCCTCAATAAATCCCGCTTGGTCCTCATGAATCACTTTTTGGATTACTGGCATCAACCTGTTGGCTAATACCTTCGCATAAATTTTATAATCTGTGTTCAAAAGAGATATTGGTCTGTAGTTCTCTGGTTTTTTAGGACCGACTTGTTCCTTTGGTATCAAAGATATATAAGCAGTTGTCCAAGATGGGGGTATTTTACCCCCTTGTTGAATATTGCAAAATAAATCTCTAAGTTGTCCCACCATTTCAGCTTGTAAAGTTTTGTAATACACTGCAGTCAAACCATCCGTGCCAGGAGCTTTAGCTGTTTTTAGCTGCTTAATTGCTGCTATTATCTCCTCCTCTGTTATAGGATAGTTCATTCTTTCTTTTTGTTGATCAGTAATTTTTGTAACTCTCTTATCCTTTAAATATTTTTCTATAAGTCCATTCTGCACCTCTTCTTTGGCATATAATTTAGTATAATAATCCACAAAAGCTTCTTTAATTAATTTTTGTTGAAAAATTTCTTTCCCTCCAATGTCAATACTATCAATAGTCCGTATACTTTGTTTTTTCCTCAGTGTGTAAGCCAACCATCTGCCTGGTTTATTAGCATTGCAAAATGTATTATGCTTCGCGTATTGTAAACTTGTTGCAACTTGTTCCGCCATAAGCATTTGAAATTGGTCTTTCAAAAGTTTTATAGCACTTCGTATTCTTTCATCTGTTGGGTTTTTAATAAGTAACTGTTCTTTATTCTTTATTTCCATTTCCAACTCAAATCTTTTCTTTTGTCGGAACAGTCTATGTTTAGAATTCATGTAGATAAGTACCCCTCTCATATAAGCTTTACTAGCGTCCCAAACAATTTCAATTGGGGTACCTTTATTCAAATTTATTTCAAAAAATTCTTTCAAATGCTTTTTAAGTTCTATTGTATTTTTTTCATATCTAAACAAGTTCTCATTTAATCTCCAAGAACGTCTCTCAACCTTATCCATCTCAATTTCTATCCATACAGGGCTATGGTCAGTCAAAGTTCTTGGAAAAATCTTTGTTCTTTTTGTCTTAACAAGTAGATCATTTGACAACAGGATAAAATCAATCCTAGAAAAAAATCTATGTCTATCGGAAAAGAAAGTGTAATCCAATTCATTTGGATTATGTATTCTCCAAACATCTTTTAGTTCCATATCTTCTTTCATATCAAAAAAGGTCTGCGGTAGTCTAATTCTAGACTTTGCCAAGCTCTTTTTGTCTAATTTAGAATCAATTACTCCATTCCAATCTCCCATAAATAAAATAGATCTATAGTCCCATTGCAATATTTTAGTATGTAACATCTTGTAAAAATAATCCTGTTGTTGGTTGGGAGCATAAATTCCAATCAAAAGAATTTGACCATTTGCTGTGAGCAATTCAATTGCTACAAACCTACCATCTTGATCTACTTCTATAACTTTTGCTGTTAATTTTTTATTTACATAAATAACCACACCATTCTTTTTCTGCGAAGTTGAAGATATATAGTGTACTCCTAATTTTGAATTTATCAAATATTTCTGATCTTGAGTTGTAATATGCGTTTCTTGTAAACATATTATATCATTATTAAATTGTTTCAAATATGTAAATAGTTTCTTCCTTTTCTGTGCTGAATTCAACCCATTAACATTCCAAGATAGACACTTAAGGGTCATCAGCCTGTTTCTGGAGCGCAGAGCAAAATATTTGAAGTTCATCCAAGAGCTTCGATCTTGCTCCTCCCATAGCTCCACTCTCTTGTGGGGTACTCTTAGCTGCCTTCTTGTCTTGTCTTTCCTGTTGTTGTTGTTGCTTTTGTTTAAGTAGCTTGGATTGAGCTCTAGTTATACGTTGATCTTTAACTTCAGTCAACTGAATCAAATCCAAAATTGGAGAAGAATCCAGCAAGGGCTCACTCAGAAAACCTCCTTCTGCACCTTGCACATTTTCTAATTCCTGCTTAAACTGTTCTTCCAATTGCCTCTCTTCACTCTCCTTAATCTCCAAAACTGTAGATGTACGTGGAGATGGTGTTCTTTCCTTAAGAATAGTACTATAAAAATGTTGTGCCTTCTCCACGGTATTCAATCGATATCCTTCTCCCTTATATCTAAAAATTATCCCAGCTGGTGCATCCCACCGGAAGGGTACCTGTAAATCTTTCAATTCCTTAACAAGAAAACCAAATTCTTTTCTAGCTTTCAGCATTTTAGGAGGTAATTCTTTAAAAATTACAAGTCGTGAGCCCCCCACTTGTACAGAGGTGTGAAAAGATTTTTGGAGGATTTCATTTCTAATTTCTCTTTCAGTAAAGTATATGACCACATCTCTAGGCAGTTGTCTTTGTCTGGCCACCCAAGAGTTCACTCTGTAAATTTTATCTATTTTATGAAATACCAAATCAGGATTAACTTGTAAAATCTTAGCCAGGGCTTCAGAGCAAACTTGTCTCAAGTCCTGTCTCTCCTCCTCTCGAATTCCCCGAAGCCGTATGGCAAATTCCATCGCCCGGAATTGTATCATGACAATCTCATCTTCAATTCTCTGCATTTTATTGTCAGCTTCTTCAATTTTATAGTCATTATCTTTCATCCTAACATTAAATTCTAATTTGAGTTCTTCAACTTTAAAATCAACTTTCCCAATAAAATTTGCCAGGCCAGACGCCACTTCTGATATTTTTTTGGTCACCATATTTTGATTCTGTTTCACCATATCTTTAACTTCATTAATTTCCTGCAAAAATTCCTCATGTGATTTTTGAAGTTTATGATCTATTTCCTGTTGAGATTCTTGAAATTTTTCATCCAAAGTTTTAGAAATAAATTCTTTTAAATCTCCCACATCAAGTTCTTTTTTCTGAGTTTGTAGCTGTTGAGCAGGGGGAAGTTGCGTTTGATGTTTGTGTGTGGGGGATCCCCCCCCGATGCCTTCCCTTCCTGCTTCTTTGAAGCCATCGTGCCACGTAAGCTAGTTTTTCTAAAGAGGGAAGTTCTTTTTCCTTTCCCTCTTCCACAGAAGCTTCTAAAAAAGTCCCCCAGATTTAATCAAGTAAAACTGAAGTAAAGCAAAGTCAAATTTTAGCAAGAAAAATTTTTTCCTTTAGGTAGAACAACTTTGTAGCAACTTTTCAACTTTGTAGCAAAGCAGAGAGGCTTCGCAAATCACTTTCACTAGCTCGTTAACTCAAGTGCTGGACGCCATATTTTTTCAAATCACTTTCACTCGCTCACTTTCTCTTTGATTTAAAAAGTCAATAAAGCACTAATACTTGCAATTTTCAGGTTTCTGGATTCAAGTTGATATTTCCGCTATTTGTTAGAATTAGTTCCTCTCACTTTAAAAGTTTGCTGCTATCGGCTTGTTCTGCTGAAGGCAGAATCGTCCCACGCCGCCCGGAGTCTCCGCAGGTTGGAAGGGAGCCGCTCCTGTTTTCACCCCCAGAAGCGATTCCCTGGGGGGGTTACAGGGGCTCAACCTGTACCCTGCTGTCTCTGCTCCTGCAATCTTCAAGATTTCGGAGTTTTCGAGCCGCTCCTCGTTCGCGGGGCGGCTCTACAGGCGGCGGGGCTGGCGGTCTTTAGAAAATCACCGCCGTCGCCGAAGCTCGCAAACCGGAAGTCGAGTGACATGGTTGTTAAGAATGCTGCACGGGCATAAATGTGAGGATGGTCATAAGTGTGAGGACCAGTCAAAAGTGTGAGGACCTGTCAGAAATGACTTTTTTCAGCCCTCTGAGTAGTCCCTATACACATAGCCATGGCCATCCGGTCACATGACCAGCTAGCCAAGCCCACCCAGTCACATGATCTACAAGCCATGCCCACAAAATAAGCCACACCCACAGAACTAGTAGTAAAAAAATTTAGAACCCACCCCTGCCTAGAGCTATATATAAAGGGCAGAATTCTAGAGAAAAGCATTATGATATATTAAGCTGAGATCATTATGTTTAAATTGGGCTTATTCATTCTTTGCTTAGATAAAGCTTCTTTGCATAAAATTGTATACATTCTACAGTCTGCCTGAGACTGTATATTTGGGGTGGCAATTTGGATGCAATTCTTAGTGACTGTTAGACTGGTTGTACATAGTTTAATAATACATTCATACTGGTCATCGTAATTTTCTAATTGGGACTCTTATTAATCACTGTGTTCTATCTGGGTGTAATATCATATCTGGGCTGCAAAATAATTATAATCAACTGAAAAAAGTCTAATTTTTATTACTATCCAGAGGATATCTGGCTGTTTTCAGTCCAGATAAGCTAGCCTTATATATGTTGGCTTCACAAGATATTTTAGTTAATTTTATCTTAGTGTTATTGTATGATTAGATAATTTGTTTAATATCAAAAGTCGCTGGGTCAGTTCCGTTTTTGTAATGATTTGCATCAACACATTATGCAGAATTGCCCGAAGTGTGAACATATGTGGAATCAAAAACCTTGTAGTCCTATAACTTTTTTTTGATTTTCTGATGAGAAAAAATTAATGAAAATGTGCCTGCTACTTAGGTGTGAAGGAATGAAAGCCCATCCAAGAGAAAAAAGACAATGGAATCCTTAATAGATACAGTTAGTTAAGAAAACAGCTTTTATTCTAGATCAGAGGTCTTCAAACTTGGTAGCTTTAAGACTCGTAGACTTCAACTCCCAGAATTCTCCAGCCAGCTATGCTCCAGCTATGTTGGCTGGAGAATTATGGGAATTGAAGTCCACAAATCTTAAAGCTGCCAAGTTTGAAGACCTCTGTTCTAGATCATCGTGGTGTCATGTTGCTGTCATGTGACATTTTGTGATATTTTCCCCATTTGTAGAGCTGGGATTGGCATGGCCTGCACGCAACACATCCTGCCCTCAGGTCGCCAGCTTGACACCCCTGTTCTAGATTAACTAAAATAATCTATATATGTATGTATGCATGCATGTTATGGGATGCATACATGCATGTTATGGATTATATGTATTTTGAAGTTGGAAGAAGAAAATTTTTGGGTTTTTTTCCTGAAAATTTTTAAATTAAATAGCTCCCCTCTATGCTACTTATTTAAGCCAAGTGCTTGAGAGAAGTCACAAAGTTTTCCCACCAATACAAAAGACACTGACTGATCATTACTTTAGAAGAGAAGGAGAAATCATTAGATTCTGGAAGATCATGGATGAACAGGAGAATAACACACCTTAGAATAGAGATGTATTTTATTTTATTTTTTCATAAAAAGTAATGTTTCTTCTTCAGATTGAAATACAACAGGTACAAATGTCTGCCAAGTTAGCTCTCCCTATCAGCAGTGGTCAGATACTGGTGAAAAAGAAAAAGAAACCCTACCAATTCCTAAATTCCTGGTCCCAAGGGCAATCAGATACATCAATCAATTTTCTGTATCTGCAGGGAAATTAATATATTTTCTCACAAAAATGCATACTGGAAACATATTTTTGAGACCAGAATAAGAGCCAATCTGGGTACTAGTAAATAAAAATTACATATATTTTCATTGTACATCACCAATATCAAACTCATTAAGCATCTTTACGGTAGCACTTAATTTTAGTCATTTTTTCCCCATAGCATAACATTAAAAAAAAAAAAAAAAAAGAATGGTGATGTAAACTAGAACAACAAACACTCTACAAAACACTGGTCAGTATATGGAATGAATAAACTGGTTTTGAAGACCCAAAAAGTAATCAATGGTAAACCATTCTTCAGTTTTTCCATGACATTCCATTTGCGTCCTTTCCTTCAAGTATCAGGTTTTGTGAAAAGATAAGCAAAGACCATGGGGAAAATGTGCTATTAGCTTTTGTCTGTAATGAACCTGCATATGAATGAGCATGTGGAAGTAGAGGATTTGTGCAGAGGTTGCATGATAAATTATTCCTTCCATAAACTTGTGCGCTAACATTATTAAGCATTATAAGGAATGCCAAAGTTGCCTTATAAGTAAATGGTGAGTTATCGTCTGAAATTAGAGGCCTTATTTGTATCATTTCCTAAGGCTAGAATGTTTAAAGAAATGGTAAAATTGACTGATTACATTGTTTCTTTTGCATTTCTCCATTTGCAATATGATCCAATTAAAGAAGTATAAAGAAAGAATGAAGAATACTATTATTAAATGAGCTTTTATAAGTTGAAATGTGTGGCTCAGTATAAATCCTGATATTTTTATGTGCTTCATTAGGCACATAATGCCTAATCAGCAGGGCTGTATTCTGGTCTGCCAGGGTTTTATAAAGAGTTTTTATTTAACAATATATATTTTAAAAATCCTGCTTTCCGTTATGTATGCAACCGTTAACATGCATTCATAAAGAAATCATTTTTATTTTCTTTGATGTCGTTCTTTATACATGATTTCCATGAAACATGGAATGTTTTGAACATGAATGTGTTAATGCAAATGTTCCCTAATATGAATGCATTCTCCCCCTTTAGTAAACCTTTCTGAAAATAACTTTTAGAAACGTGTTTATTTTTAGAGGGTTTTTTAATAAAAGGTGTGTTTTTCTCTGCATGTGCACAGATACTCAGAGTTCCTTTTATGCAGGATTTTTTTTAAAAATCTAAGTTTTTCAGTATCACCACCCAATTAGTATTAGAATTCATATTTGTGAATTTTATGCGTCTGTTTTCATAACATCTGCAGCAAGTTTTGTTGAATATTCTTTTTGTTTATTAACTTGATTATATTCTTCATCATCACGCATCTTTTAAATGTAGCTGTATATTACATGCGCGCGCGCACACACACACACACACACAAATTACTTAGTTGTCATAGTAATCAAAGTGTGATAGTGTGACCTTTTCAGACAAGCAACATTTATTCAAAAGCATAAGTGTCTGTGAATTGTTGCTCCCGTCATCAGATACAATGAAGTGGCTAGACTTACTCTGGATTTAAATGCAAATCATTTCTGAAAATGGCTCATTTTCAGCTGTAGTTATTATATGTCCATCAAGTGTAAATTGAGCATGGTAATATGAAAATGAAAACAGAGAGGATCTCTATTATAGAGAGAACTTTTGGGTTAAATTATTATACTTTTAAGCAACTTAAATAAGTTCCTGAGCTTCACAGTAACTTTATGAGGCAGACTAGGGGATGATCTGTCAAAACCAGTTAAAGCAATGTTCACAATGGGAACTAGTATATAAGAATATGATTATATCAGTGGTGAAATCCAATTTTTTTTTACTACTGGCTCTGTGGGCGTGGATTGGTGGGCATGGTGTGGTTTGGTGGGTGTGGCAGGGGAAGGATACTGCAAAATCTCCATTCTGACCCTACTCCAGGGGAAGGATACTACAAAATCCTCATTCCCACCCCACTCTGAGGCCAGCCAGATGTGGTATTTGCCGGTTCTCTGAACTGCTCAAATTTTCTGATACCGGTTCTCCGAACTGCTCAAAATTTCCACTACCGGTTCTCCAGAACCTGTCAGAACCTGCTGGATTTCACCCATGGATTATATGAATGTACCATAAACAACACTACATCTCACTACATCTATACTAAAACCTGAAGAATTTTATTGACAATCTTGCAGGCAGTGTGTTTTGGAATAATGCCAGTTGATGTGAAAACAGGAGATGACATCTATTGCTTTTTAATCCTGTTTGTGAGTTTTCTTAAGTTACAGGTAGTCCTTGAGTTACAACCAAAACTGAGTCCAAAATTTATGTTGCTGAGTGAGACCTTTGTTAAATGGGTTTTGCCTCATTTCACAACCTTCCTTGCCACAGTAAAGATTAACCAGATTACTGAGCCGAGGTGGCACAGTGGTTAGAGTGCAGTACTGCAGCTACTTCAGCTGACTGCTAGTTCAGCAGATCAGCGGATCAAATGTCACCGGCTCAAGGTTGACTCAGCCTTCCATCCTTCCAAGGTGGGTAAAATGAGGACCCAGATTGTTGGGGGCAATATGCTATTTAGTATACTGTCTTTGGTGTAAGCCGCCCAGAGTCCTTGGAGAGTGGGCGGCATAGAAATATGAATAATAAAATAAATAAAAATAAATAAAACCATCATTTGACAAGAATGTTGTCTTTGATATTGGAATACCAGAAGTTTCCTTCAAATAGAGATATACTTTTGCTGTACCTAACCTACTCTGCTATATTTAGCAAGGCTATTTAATTAGAAACTATTGAACAAAAATAATCTATTTTTTTTAAAAAAAAGAAAGTTAGAAAAAAATGTTTAAAAAATCAAATCACATTTGAACATTTTCCACTTATTTTCACTTAAATACTAGCAAGTTGAGGGCAGCACAGTGGCTTAGCATTTAAGATCCTGGGCTTGTCAACTGAAAAGCCAGCAGCCCAGATTTGGGACTGGAGTTTCACATGATGGGTTGATGTCCCATCCTCATCCCAGCTCCGGCCAGCCTAGCAATTCAAAAGCATACAAATGCAAGTATATAAATAGGTACCACTTTGGTGTGAAGGTAATAGGATTCCATGATGTCATGCTGGCCACATAACCATGGAAATGTCTTCAAACAACACTGGATCAATGGCCTTGAAATGGACATGAGCACCACCCCCTATAATCAGCAATGACTAGCAGAATAAAGTCCCCGCAGGGACTTCTTTTTTTTTTTACTACCAAGTTGAAAAACCTTGAATATTTTGTATTACATTGGGCTTCTGAGAAAGTTCATAGAATAAAGAAAAAGTCCTGTTATTTTTAGTAAAGCTGTGCAAATGTTTCAGAAGAGGTTATTTGAAAGACATGGGTACAAACAAAGTATGTCTTTTGATATAATTAAAGCAATTGTATCTTTTCCTGCTTTAGAAGCTAGTCATAGATGGGTTGGTTTGTCCATAACTTTGCAGTAGAAAAGTCCTCCAGCTGCTTCTGAAACAGCCATGAGAGACTGGGAAAAATATATGGCTGCTTTAAAATTTCAAAATATGTGCTTGCCTACATCCCTACTACATGTGAAAAAGATGTACAGCCCTATTCATTAATGCCTGGAAAATTTGCAACTTAGTACTGATTTATTATCCCCTACCATGCACTTGTTTAAAGACTTCTGGATAGTAAAATTTTACAAATTTGCTGAAATAGAATAGAATAGAATTCTTTATTGGCCAAATGTGATTGGACACACAAAGAATTTGTCTTCGGTGCATAAACTCTCAGTGTACATAAAAGATATAAGTGATAAATCATGATCATAGTCACCATAAATACATTCATCATGAATCATAAGATGCAACACTTAGTGATTGTCACAGGATACTAAATAAGCAATCAAAATCATACTAGGAAACTAAATAACACAATATAAATCGTAAAGATAAAAACAACAAGGTTATAGTCATAAGTAGAAAGTAGATAGGTAATAGAAAGGATGAGAAGAATGATAGTAATACAGTCTTAGTAAATAGTTTGACAGTGTTGTGGGAATTAGTTGTTTAGCAGAGTGATGGCATTCGGAAAAAAGCTGTCCTTGTGTCTAGTTGTTCTGGTGTGCAATGCTCTATAACCATGATGGCGAACCTACGGCACACGTACCAGATGTGGCGCCAGAGCCCTCTCTTTGGGCATACACACAGTCACCCCAGCCCAGCTCCAATCGTGTTTCTTCATTGCGTTTCACTCAATCAATTCCAAGTTCTCACAAAAGAAAAAGATCTTGTAAAGTTGGAATTGATTGAGTGAACGTTTTCACTCACACGCTTCACAATGGAGGAAATGGGGTCCCGTCCTCCTTCTGAAGCTCATTACAACGCGGAGCCACAATGCGACCCTTTGTCGGGTCAGGTCGGCAAAAAAAAACAAAACAGTTTCTCTTCCTGCAGAGCTGCCAGTGTTGGGATGCCCTACCTCCCCACCAGCCAGTTGAGCTTTTGTGAGCTGCTCCTGGGCTCGTTGGCCTTCGGACGTCATTCCCACCATCCAACACCAGTTCGGGGGGGGAGAGAAACAGAGGGAAGCAGAGAGAGAGAGAGAGGGAGGGAGGAAGAGAGAGAGAGAGAGAAACAAAGAGAGAGATAGGGAGAGAAAGAGAAATGATATTACAAAAGTTTTTCTTTTTTATTGTTACTAAACATAATGTTTCAAAAGCAGAAAAATTCGCCCCAAAGGAGTCTTTGAGGGCTGAACGCTGAGAGGCACGGATTTCCTCTGCCTTCTGTGTTCCCACCCCGCACTGCCTTCTACATTCCCACCTTCACTGAAGTGAACCAAATGGGCTGGGGTCTCCCCGCTAAGCAGCCCTGCTGAACCCGCTTGCAAACTCCACCAAGCGCGGCTCCAAACATTCAGCTCATGCGTCCCTCCTGGCCAGTGCCAGCACTAGCATTTCTCATTTTGATTGACAATTTTCAGCCTAATTGGTACAAAACTTTAGAAGCCAAATTGGCTTCACGTGAATTTTCCTTTAATGTCTTATTATTGATTAGGTTTGGGAAAAAATGAAATATACTTTTTTTACAAACAACTTACAATAATAGATTAAGTTACCAGGAACCATTTATCCTAGTGTATTTTTAACCTTCCCCACTTCAGTCATATTGCTTATCCAATCTCCTTGAGGCACCTTAGGGACATTATATTAGTTCCCCTTCATGTTTTGCCATCTCTGGCTTTGATGGGTAAATTTCATAATTACCTTATGGGAGATATGGAAATTGACCTGTATTACTCATTTTCACCAACATATTTGTCCCACTAAGGTATGGACTAATGTGCCAGATAACTTTGACATAATAATAATAATAATAATAATAATAATAATAATAATAATAATAATAATAATAATAATAATTTTATTTCTATACCGCCCTTCTCCCGAAGGACTCAGGGCGGTGTACAGCCAATTTAAAAACACAAGACACAACAATGATTAAAATTTAAAATAATTAAATAGATTTGGCTGGTTTAAAACCCCAAAAATTTAAAATACCCCAATTTAAAATCATTATGTTGATAGCCCGGCCTGGCAGAACAACAGGGTCTTCAATGAGCAACGAAACACCCGGAGGTTGGAGATCTTACGTATTTCTTTTATACTTTCATTTATGGGAAGACACAGATGCAGTTGCTACTCTTAGCGTGTCAAATTCTGCACTATGGCTTCCTGAGCTTTTAAAGAATCAAGTTATTGACAAGTTGTTCAAAGGCTGTAGTGGGTAAAGTGAAAATTAGTTATTCACCAGCCAAAGGGGGCTATTATGTAAGCATAAAAGAACTGATCAGCTTCAAGGCCAAAATGCCAATTATTTATTAAATGCTGAGAGTCACGACAAAGAAGCTTTGAGTTTTAAATCAAAGATTTAAAAGACAACCAGTTTGGTGTAGTGGTTAAGAATCTGGTTTAGAAACCAAGAGCTGGTGAGTTCTAGTCCCACATTAAGCATGAAAGCCAGACAGGGTGATTAGGGACCACTCTCTCAATGTAATCCACTTGACAGGATGGTTGTTGTGAAAAAAATGGGAGGGGGTAAAGCGTATTATATATGCTCACAACCTTGAGTTCATTATAAAGGAATAAAGGCAGAATAAAAATCTAAGGGAAAAAAAGCATGAGAGAACTAAAGTTACTTTGTACTAGTTGTAGATCAATCACTTTTGTGCGTGAGGTTTCTTTTTTTTTTTTCCCCCTGCGATCAGGATTCTGAACTTTTCTGAGACTTTTAGCCAAGGGAAGCTGGAGAGTTGGGTGAAGCCATGAAATATCAGCAGATCTGCAATTTACTGGCAAATCCAAGACTGAACTGAAAAGAGGAAAGATCATGTAATTAAATGTTCTTCTTAGGCCTTCTTTAGTGGAGGAGAATTCTAGCAGTTAAAGGGAGACTGTATGGAGAAAGGGCCAATCATTTTAACAATAAGAAAAATTACTCAAAATAGTTAACAGCCAGCCTTTGGTATGAGGAGCTAGGAGAGGCTGCTGAATACAGTCTGTATTAAGTTCAAATCAGAATAAAACGGCCACATTGAAAACTTGTGATTGTGGGTTAATTGGCTCTGATTACTTGTCAGTTATTTCCCACTGAAATTCCTTTCCTCTGCATCAAGGATGTAGCATTTCTAAACAGGAGGTTATCCAAGCATCTAATAATAGAGATTAAAACAGAATTCCAGCCAGTGCACCAGTTCAAAATAAAACTGGTATTCCACTTTAGGGCTTTGAAAATAATCCACTTCTGCTTGAGGTTTGGAATTCATTCAGAAGTAATACAGAGTAGTTTTATAAGACTGTGCTTAGAAAAGAGTCCTAATAAGATGTAATGGTCTGTGAGAATGTTCTTGAGAGATAGGAGGAGCAAGAAGAAGACTACCAGCTTAAGCAACGGTCATTAAGAGACAACCTAGCCCACAAAAGGGATGAGAATGTGGCGAATGTGTCACAAGGGTCTCTCCCTAGTTTCTGTAAAGATAGCAATAGCAATAGCACTTAGACTTATATACTGCTTCGCAATGCTTTTACAGCCCTCTCTAAGCAGTTTACAGAGTTGGCATATTGCCCCCAACAATCTGAGTCCTCATTTTACCCACCTCGGAAGGATGGAAGGCTGAGTCAACCTTGAGGCCGTGAGATTCGATCTGCTGAACTGCAGCTAGCAGTCAACGAAGTAGCCTGCAGTACTGCATCTAACCACTGTGCCACCTCGGCTTGAACAGGGAAACATGTGCTTTCAAAATTGCAAGATTCTGTTAGCGTAACTATACAATAAAATAGTGTTGGTGCACATGCTGGAACTTCTTATCTGGGGTATCTCTATGGACTGATACCTCTAATGGCTGATATCAGTCTTTCAATTCCTTTATGTGGGCTAAGCTTCCTCTTATTGGACCATTGCCTGTACTGTTCCAAAGATGCTTTTTCAAAAGGCAACTAGACTTTCTTTGTTTTTGCTTGGAGGTGTTCTGATTTCCATCTAAGAAACTTCTTCAGTTCTGTTCTTCAGAAGAATCAGTTCTGAACATCAGTTCTTTAGCTTCTTGGATGAGCAGCAAAACACCTTCAAGCAAAAACAAAGAAAATTCCAATTGCTTTTAGGAAAAGCACCTTTGGAGAAACCCATGACTTGGATGACTGAGAATCTCCATAAACATTGCCAGTACTGCTGCTCCTCTTTCTCCACCTCCTGTCTCTTAAAGATATTTTCACGGACCACTACAAAGTTCAGTGGAATTTATTATTGGGTAACTAGGTATAAGAGTATAGTCTTAGTTCAGAAATGACTGAAAAATTAATCATATCTGAATGCTCAAATAAATAATACGTATTTGGATTGTCTACATGTGTAAGAGAACCAAATGTGCATGTGCATATCAAAATGTACATATTTCAGAATTTGGGGCAGAGTTCAGAGTAATTGGAAATAAAAATATATATATTAAATAAAGTGTATACGTCAACTGTCTGGTTGGCATGCACAGAAAAAGGAACTCCTGGGACATTTTTATTACCAGGAATAAAATTTTACTGACAGATCCATATAGGCACAGAAGAGAAGCCAATTCTGAGGGTTTGGCTCAAATCACAGTATAATGAAACCCCCTTTTCCTTTCCCTGGGCCACCCAGCATCCACTGTTCAGCAATCCGGGTTAAACATTTTACTTTGGGAAAACAGTCTGCACCTTTCGAAAGTCTTCAGTCATGACCTTGGGGTTGTAAGATTTTCTCAGGCTGCAAACGGATCATGTACATTCCTTCTCTCCCTCCTAGCTTCCCACACATTCCAATCATACCCCACTCCCCTCCCTTGTTTCTTTGTCAAGCTGCGAGTAGAAAGAGCTGTTTTGCGGATCAACCTTGGGAGTAAACAAAACTACACCTTACTACGGAGAGTTGTTGGGAGTCAGTCAGCTTAAATAATAAATAAATAAACCAGAAGTAGGAACAAACATGTATACATCTGGAGGAAAGTGCATACAAATTAATAGAGATATTCATACAGATTATTTGGGCTGTGTATGAAAGCTGATGAAAAATCATAGCTGAATAGAATTTATGAACACTACCAATTCTTTAGGCCAGTCTTTAAGCAGTTTTACTTCAGCATTCCTCCCAAATATTTTTGTTTAATTTGAAAGCATACCATATTGAAGAAAATACAGCTATTACAAAGGATGCTTTATGATAAATTATTCAAGACAGGGTTCCTTTGTTCTGAATTCGGATCACCTGATCATCCAGCTGGCTTCCTATTTACATGCCTGAATTGAACTGCAAAAGAAAGGCTCTATGAAGTTCATTTTGGTTATTGAAATTGTTGATGACAGAAGAAGCTGTCACCGTCAAGTTTGAAATATAAAGCCAGAAAACAAGGAGATAAATAGGAAGGAGAACTTGTTATATCTGATATAAAACATGTCATTGAAAACAGCAGCTTGCATTTATGATGGCTGTTGTAACAGTCGCATTTAGAGCAAATTTGCGACAAGTACTTTGACTAAACAAAAGTGAATTTTCTTGACTGATAATAGGGAGACAAATAAGTTAACCCCTAAGTGGAATACCGAAGAGAATTTTTATTCAGTTGTAATTCAAAAACAATATTCATGATTTTGCGGTATTGTTATATGCAAATGAATAGTTTTGTGGAGAGATAAACTTCATTTAAAAATACGTATATTGATATAATAAGAATAATAATAACTGAATATTAGGCTGAATTAGAATGCTTCCTGAATACTCATAAGCATACAATATTAATACCATTTAATACTCATGCATTTTCAATTTCTGTTTTTCTGATTGCTCCCAACTATATCATTTAGCTTATATGTTGGTAGCAAGTCCAGCATCTACATTTTTCAGACTCTGTTTCTTTTCCACAGAACAAGAAAGACCTGCAATGTGATAGCATCTTCATACTTGGTAGCCCTTCCACTGTTTTTTAACAGCCTCAAACAAACCTAAAAAAACCCTCTTGGTTACCAGCCAAATGCTATTGCATTTTGCATCTGGGATGATGATTATGGGGAAGAGGATGATCATGATGAGGATGAAGAACCGAAAATCACCCAGGTCAAAGAGAAAGGGGGGGAAAATACAAGATTCCCCTCATTATCACCATTTAAGGGAGATACATTCCTTATCATCCATCTGGGAAGCACATTCATTACTAACCTTTTAGTTAAATGTTAGTGAGAATATAAATAGACCATTTCATTTCCCATCCTTTGTTTGCTTAAGTTAGTTAGTGTTAGCTTGGGCAAAATCACTCCATTTTTTTTTCTAAGAATCATCAACTAGAGCAGTTCCTTATTGTAATTCAGGTCAAATGGACTAAAACTGAGAAATCCAGTCAAGGTTGTTATTTCAGAGGAATTTACTATGTCTTGTAGTTTAATGCTTTTCTTTAATTATTGTAAACAGAATAGTAACTTTTAGACATTTTAAATCAAATCAGATTTGTATTGAAAACTGAAGTTATATTCACAGTTCATTCAATCTGAGCCTTGCTCATCTCTTTTGCAATCTTGGATCATAGTATTATCTATCACAACAACAACAATGATGAGACAAAAGGGACATTTATGTAGAATTTTATGTTGATTCCGAACTGACAAGCAGTTGAAAAGCATTGTTGGTTTCATCAATCAACATTTTTTTAACTAGTTTTTTTGGCAATGAAATTGTTCCTTTCTTTTAGAAAGAGATCTTCAGGAAGAATCTGAGAGCTAATCAAATAATAAAGCTGTATAATTTGTCTCTAAGCATTGCTGGATTCTAATGTCAAAAACCAAAGATGCATGAGCTTTGTAATGGCTTTTGGATAGAATGTCCAGGAAAATAATTAAGAGTTGACAATGGCATATAGAATTCAGTCACGCAGCAGTGATTCTTGATTGAGAAAAGAAGAGGAGGTGGTGGAGGTGGAGGAGATGGAGGAAGAGGTGGTGGTGGTGGAGGAGGAGGAGGAAGGAGGAAGGAAGGAGGAGGAGGAGCAGGAGGAGGAGGAGAAGAAGAAGAAAGAGAAGGAGAAGGAGAAGGAGAAGGAGAAGGAGAAGAAAGAGAAGAGAAGGAGAAGGAGAAGGAGAAGGAGAAGGAGAAGGAGAAGGAGAAGGAGAAAGAGAAAGAGAAAGAGAAAGAGAAGGAGAAGGAGAAGGAGAAGGAGAGCTTTCCAATTTTGAATTTCACTGAAATTCAAATGAAATAATAAATCTGGCTGTATTCCTTAAAGATGCAGGTTGGAACTCATGGGACTGCCTACTGCTCCTGATAAATGATTATTTTTTCACCTGGAAAGCCTTACATAACAAACAAGGGTTTTAGGCTTTTCTCTGAATAAATGTTTTTTTTTTCTGTTATTTTGAATAAAAGTTCAAGCAATCAACTGAGTGTCAAGTGCATTCCAAAGTGGTACACCCAAGGTCATCTCCATGCTCAAGAAGACTTATTCAAAATGCTTTCTATTGAAGTCCCTTCCTACCTTGCTAGGCTCCCTGTTGTGATGGCAATGCTTTAAATTAATATTGGATGGCCAACAGCACTACTTTAATTTCCATCCTGCCCACAACATAATATCTTCCAGATATTGTGAACAATTTAAACTGGATCTCCTTAAATTGGAATTTAAATTTAAATGAAAAAATATAATAGTTCTTCAGGCTTGTAGCTTTTATACCAAGAAAAAGCCTATGGATGACATACTATAGAAAATGTCCATGCTTATGCAACTACCCTCATTGCTAAAAACCTGGATGAGTGGTGTGTATGTTTTATGAGGGAGGAGTTAGTGATGGATATTGCCAAAGTATGTGAACTCTGGCATCTGTCAGAGGTTGATGAGTCTCATGATTATGGATTAATGAATGTCAGGTGCCAGGTACTTGTCATGTGAAAACTCTAGATGAAAAACAAGTCTTTATGTAGCTTGGTGCTGTTCTCTATATGCCAGAGTTTATTTACATTTATTTATCAAATTTGGAAGAACTCTGTACAATTAATAGCAATAGCACTTAGACTTATATATCACTTCACAGTGCTTTACAGCCCTCTCTAAACAGTTTATAGAGTCAGCCTATTGCCCCCAACAATCTGCGTTCTCATTTCACCAATTTCGGAAAGATAGAAGGATGAGGCAATGAGGCAATGAGAATCGAACTGCTGAACTGCTGGCAGCTAGGAGTCAGCAGAAGTAGCTTGCAGTACTGCATTCTAACCACTGCACCACCATGGCTTTTGATTATTAAATTAATTAAATTAACTAAAACATAAAAACTATAGAAATATCATATTCTAATAGGAGGCAGTTAAAAAGGAATAGAATAATTATTCTGTTTTATTTCATTTATTTATTAATTAGTTAAATAAATATATTTAATTATTATTTTTTATTTATTCTACTTTGATATTGGCAGTCACCTTACAGTGAGATGGGCAGCAAACAAATTTGATAAACAAAATAAAAATAAATTAAATTAAAAGTTAAAAAGGTGGGAGGAAGCCTTTCAGGGCACTAATCAATCCCAACATTTTATTAATGTTAAAGTTGAACAAAAAAAAGAATATATGTGTGTGTGTATGTATGCTTGTATATATATAGAATATATATATATATATATGTCTCAGAAGAAACAACATAAAATGTCTGACAGGCCTGAAAGCGATGAATAGAGATTTCATCCCACCATGGCCATTTTAACATCTTTCAACATAGGAAAAAACCCTGATTGCAAAAATATCACATATATATATATATACACACACACACACACACACACACACTAAACTATGTCAGAATCTCAGCTGAACTGCAATAATTTGAGGAGTGAAAAATAGATGTATTTCCTTATATTTGATGTTAGTCCTGCCTGGATAATAATGGAAGAAAATTGTCCTCTTTACTTACTCACCTTCAAAGAGAATACTCACCAGACTTTGTTTAAATTCCTACTAAGTACAGAGCAATAAAATTACAACAGATTTAAACAAAGTGTATCCCACCAGGGGATACACTTCGTTTATCAAACAGCCTGGGCCTGGTAAGTTTTTTGTCTCAATGTCATTGGTAAAATCACATGTCATTTTTCTTCCAATTCCAAACAGGCTGAAATCTTCTACCTTCAACATGTCAAAACACTTTGGTGGTCAGAAATATAAATGGATTGCAGAACCCATTTTCCTGACTGAAATTTGCACAGCATAAAGAAAGCCTTTTCATAAGACTTCGCTTTGAGTAAACCCATCAGCCTTGCCCAAATTAGCCCAATTCTTTATAAGTTATGTAATGGGTGGCAAAGTTTAATGTGTTCAAAATGCTCAATAATCACTGCAGCTGTCCTTTTCATCACTGGGAATTATGAAATATTGTTATTTTTGCGAGTTAATTTTACGGATCTTTAAAAATCATTCTAGAGGGATTTTATAAGTTAATTTTAAAACATTTAAAACTTTTTTTTCAAAAATCGTTATGTTCTTCAAGAAAGAACATGATGATATTAGCCGCGAAGATGCTATGGTTAAGTTGGAGTGGCCTCTGTTTTAGTGGCAAAATCCAATTTTTTTTACTACGGGTTCTGTGGGTGTGGCTTGGTGGGTGTGGTGTGGCTTGGTGGGCGTCACAGGGGAAGGATACTGCAAAATCTCCATTCCACCCCACTCCAGGGGAAGGATATTGCAAAATCTCCATTCCCACCCCACTCTGGGGCCAGCCAGAGGTGGTATTTGCCGGTTCTCCAAACTGCTCAAAATTTCCGCTACCAGTTCTCCAGAATCTGCTGGATTTTACCCCTGCTCTGTTTCCTCTTGCTTGGAAATGATGGGAATGTGCACACACACAAAAATAAAAATAAAATTAAATACATACCCT
Organism: Pituophis catenifer annectens; assembly: GCF_029215685.1. Lineage (NCBI taxonomy): Eukaryota > Metazoa > Chordata > Lepidosauria > Squamata > Colubridae > Pituophis > Pituophis catenifer. Next base: position 184,438,313 of record NW_027256881.1, read on the forward strand.
AGTATCTCTGAAAGCCTCAGCAAAGGCTACAAAGCAAGGGTAGTGAGTGTGTTTGCTGTAAAACCATAGGGATGAGACAGAGTTATTATTCAATACCCAGGATATTGAATACACTACACCACACTACACTATACTACACTACTGTTACAAAAATGTGCTCTCAGGTTCAGTTTATGGTCACTCATTCACACCCTCACAGTTCTGGAAAATTGCCCCACTCAATTCCAAATCAACTGAATACTGAGCCACAAACGGTTCTTTAAAACATACAGAGACCCAGTGAATTTAAAATAACAGCAAACTTTTACTCATATATTACACTAGCCATAGGAACGGAAACCACCAAATCTGGGATCCAAAAACTACTCAAAGGCTGGATAGGCTTCAGAGCCTCTTTTTATCTCCTAGAGTTGATGGGGAGCAGCTTCCCATGCAGGCCCAACTTCTTTTAGGTGAGATTTGGGGAGGGGTTTGCCATGTGCTCAGATCCAATTTTTGTCCTTTTGTTCCCTTAACGACTTGGTTCCTTTTCCTAAGGGAACTTTTCCTGGCTTTTGTCCACCCTGCTTACATGCCTTCACTACTGCTGGATATGGTGGCTTTGGCCTATGCTATGCTATGCTATGCTATGCTATGCTATGCTATGCTATGCTATGCTATGCTATGCTATGCTATCCTATGCCATGCCATGCCATGCCATGCCATGCCATGCCATGCCATGCCATCCTATCCTATCCTAATACCCATACCCATACCCATACCCATACCCATACCCATACCCATACCCATACCCATACCCATACCATACCATACCATACTATACTATACTACCACACTACACCACACCACACTATATCCTTCCGAGGTCGATAAAATGAAGACCCAGATTGTTGGGGACAAGATGCTGATTCTGTAAATGCTTAGAGAGGGCTGTAAAGCACTGTGAAGTGGTATATAAGTCTAAGTGCTATTGCTATATATTTTTATATCTCACTTTTTCATTGGTCTCATTAAATTCAATGAAATATCAATTGCTTTTGATTCCCCCCTCTCTCCAAGGAGAAGAGCATTTCAATAAAATTCTCATGGAAGATGTGTGAGAAGCTGGTTAACTCAGAAGGTAACAAGCAGTATGGATAAGAGGGCTATTATACCATCATTCCAGCAGCCTATCTTACTTCCCTTGATGCAAATAAACCAAACAGGAAGACATTGTGAGCAGCTTTTTTTCAGTAGGACTATTTCAAATCCTAGTAGTATATGTAATGGGAAATAGGAATAAACTTGAGGAACAGGGGAAAGAACATTCATCAAGGCAAAGATTAGATAAAAGAAATGTGGGCCTGGGGCAGAAATGTAATTTCTGAAAGCACCTCAGATGTGAGCCTTCCTAGTTCTCATGAAGGAAAAAGGAGTGAGGGGGGAAGCACATTCAGTATTAGTATTCATAACTTTGGTTCTCCAGTATGGTCTATTTTGAAGGGCTGACAGTATGAGAAACTAGGGAGACTGCAAAGCAAAGAAGAACATTGCGTGTTGTTCAGCTGATTGTCGGAACTTTTTTGTTTACATTTTTTACTACTGGTTCAGCGAATCAGTAGCCTTTTTTACTACCGGTTCGGGTGAACCAGCATTTCACCCCTGTCCCACACTCAAAACATCATGAGAAGGAAGTAGGAAAGCAGAATATCTTACAAAGAAGTCGTCTTTGCCAGAATTTTTTAGCGCATCATTATTATTATTTTTAACTTTCCTTCTCCTTCTTATGCAAGTACCACTTTAGGATGGGGAACAGATCTCTCATAATTCCTGGACACATATCATTGCCAGTAGAAGTGTCTATGAAGGGAAAAACTTCTTTGCTCCAAAGGCATAGGAAAGAAAAGAGTATACCTCAAGAAGAGGTCTCAGGTGCTCATGGACAGCAGCAGTGGTGGTGAGAGATGCATAAAAAGAAGATAAGTTCTCATTCAGCTTTTATGTATCTAACTAAAACGGTTCTGTTGAGGAAACTAAGAGAGAACGGACATGATTTATTTGTTTTCTAGGATAAAGACATACCATTATTTAGCTTTTCCATCATAGGAATTGGGCTCTAGCCTCATTACCATCTTAATTGTTTTCCTGTGTACCTGTCATTATCACTGTGGAAGAGATATTCAGGAATAACACAAGGTTCTGTCTGGAGATCTTCGGAACTGGGTGCAGTACCATCTCAAGGTAAATTGAGGAATTGGAGACCCAAAGGTTATATAAGGCACTTGAAATCCTTGAACTGGGGCCTTAGTAGAAATTTCTGTAATGTGACACAAAAGGAAAAAAAATTATTACGTATCTATTAATTAATAATTTGATTGCTAGCAGTTTAATGAAATGTGCACTTAGACCTGCAACTTTGCTTCTTATTTAAGGCACCTTGCCCCAAAAATGCTGTTTCCGGATTTGAAGACATTGATGATAAAATGTGTGGCAAAGGAGTGGAGTCTATTGATGACCTGTCTGCTTGGAGAACTGAACAGTGCCATGTCTGGATTTGGAATACAACCTGGACTATCAGGTATTTCTCTGGGTATTGGAGACCTAACTTGTTCTTAGTTCTGGACATCTCAGTTCTAGACATTTTCAGACTTCTAGCCATTATTTTCCCTGTCTTCCTATTTGTCTTCATAATGCCCTCATATGCTGTACGAGCACCAGGAGTTGGGCATCTGGGTTTCTGGTGTTGTTTGACACCTCTTATCTCTAATGAGAATTGGGAGGAAGGTAGAGAAAGGTAGATAGGTGAAAAAGAGCCTAGTGAGATGACTTCAGAGGCTCAAAAGTCATCTGGGCTGATTGTGAGCTCTGCTAGATAGCAGACAATTTTCCGGTGGATGGTTGGGGTCATGGGCAGGGGAGTGATGAGTTGAGGGGATGGTATTATGGTCACAGTGGACAATGGAGGTATAATGGGAGATAGTGAATGGGTCACTTTTGTAAAAAGAGGGTTCAATATCTTGTTCTAGATCTCAGTCATCATCTCAAGAGTCAGAGTGACAGATCCTTGGAATCTTGAGATTTTGAAGGCCAGATCCTAAAGATGAAACTAAAATACTTTGGCCACCTAATGAGAAGGAAGGACTCACTGGAGAAGAGCCTAATGCTGGGAAAGATTGAGGGCAAAAGAAGAATGGGACGACAGAGAACGAGGTGGCTGGATGGAGTCACTGAAGGAGTAGGTGTGAGCTTAAATGGACTCCGGAGGATGGTAGAGGACAGGAAGGCCTGGAGGAACGTTGTCCATGGGGTCGCGATGGGTCGGACATGACTTCACAACTAACAACAACAACAATTAAATGTCAGGTTGTCTGTAACAAAGCCAGACTATTTGGAACCTTGGAAGTTATGTTAAAAGTCAGGACAGGGCATGGAAACTTCACTGGCAGCTCTTGTGAATTGTTTTGAAGAGACCAGGACTATCTCTGCAAGATTGGAATGAGAAGCAGTACTTTATGTTGACTCAACTTCCAGACAACTCTATCAGGATGACTCAAAATCTTAATTGACATGTTGGTTACTGGAACTTGCTCTACATGGAGTTGTACCCTTGGAAAACCAGATGTAACTAGTGGCAAAAAATGCAGCAACCTGGTGCATGATGAGTATACCTCAATATATCCAGATAACCCAATTGTTTCAGGAGATGTATTCATTTCAAGGGGATGCTATGGCTCAATGGCTAAGATGCTGAGCTTGTCGATCAGAAAGGTTGGCAGTTCGGCCATTCAAATCCCTAGCCTAACAGAGTGAATTCCTGTTACTTGCCCCAGCTTCTGCCAACCCAGCAGTTCAAAAGCATCTAAAAATGCAAGTAGAAAAATAGGGACTACCTTGGTGGGAAGGTAACAGTGTTCCGTGCGCCTTCAGCGTTTAGTCATGCTGGCCACATGACCATGGAATTGTCATCAGACAGCGCTGGTTCTTCGGCTTAGAAACAGAGATAAGCACCGCCCCCTAGAGTCGGGAATGATTAGCACATATGTGCGAGGGGAACCTTTACCTTTACCTTTATTCATTTCTAGTTGGCTTCAGGGTGTAATTTGAAATTCTGCTGATCATCTCTAAAGTCCTACATGATTTCAGGTTGGATTATCTGAGGAAGCATCTTCTCCAATGTTTTGTCTGTCAGATCAGATTTCATGGAACCAACTTCCTTCGGGTCTTGTCTACACAAGAATGTTATTCAACAGGATCGTTGCAGTGGGCATTTTTGATTGCCAGCTACATACTCTGGAACTCTCTCCCCATATAGATTCTGTCTGCTCTTTCCTTTGTGTGTTTCAAGAAAGCAGTAGAGACCTGGTTATTTTATCAAGCAGAGGAGGAGGGCATGTTGCAATTGAAGATGTAAATTTGGCAGGTGCATGTTTTTGCTTAGGGGAGTGTGCATATAATTTTGATATTGTATTTGGTTTCACTTGGGGTGGGCTGTGGCGGTTGCTTGGTGACGTTTCTGATTGTTAACTGCCAGAGCCGTCAAAAATAGGCAGCATAGAAATAAAGTATGTAAATAAACAACAGAAACTTTGGTCTGTAATCAAGCACATTGCTTGGAGCCATATGCACTTGCTATCCATTATTATCCGTTCATTCCTAAGTTTATTCAATTGCTTGTTCTCTCAGCTGTCATAGCATTCAAGTCAATGTTTCATGGAATAAAGAAAAAAGGGGGCTTTTTTTTTATTCATTTTGCATGTGCCAGCTGTCTTAGCAATAGCTTGTGATTAGGCAGTAGTGTTAATAAATCTGGTTCTTTGTTATATCTGGCAAATATTGCATTAATGGACACTTTTTACAGGGGAAATAAAGGAACTATTCTCTTTGATGGAGGTTCGAGCTGTGACAATCCTTTCTGAGAGCTTGCCAGAATTGCCAATGTGAATAAATTCAGAATGACAGTCATTTCCAAATTTCCACTTCAGCATTCGTGGTATGATTAAAGGCTTGTGCTGCTAGAACTAGAAAGTTTGTGGCTAATATGACCTTGTCAAGGCCATTAAAAAAAGACAAAAAATTGACCCAGCCCTAGTCTTTGAATCTATATCTCAGGCATAAATCAAGCACTGGCAAACTCCCTGCATAAAGACAGAAATATTTTTAAATATGTGATCCAAAGTAAAAAGCCTGAAGGCAAATTATTCAAAGAGATATAGCAACAGCAATTGCCTTTAGACTTATATACTACTTTATAGTGCTTTACAGCCCTATCTAAGCGGTTTACAGAGTCAGCATATTGCCCCCAGCAATCTGGGTCCTCATTTTACTGAGGACTTGAAGGCTGAGTCAACCTTGATCTGATCAGGATTGAACTCCTGGCAGTGAGCAGAGTCAGCCAGTGAGACTGCATTCTAGCAGTGTGCCACCACAGCTCGTGATACCTTCAGCTTTCAAAATGAGATAATATTTTAACGCAGTAGTCTAAAAGTTCTCTTTTCCCAGGCAGAAGGATTGTATGATGAATCATAAAAAGTGACAGATTTTGCAGCTAGATACATATTGATAGAACTTTATGTGCTTCTAAACAAAATTGAGTGACTTTATCCATCAATGTGCAGAAAATGTAAATGAAAGTACATATTGAATTGTGGAGAATCTGACTGCATTAGCAAAGCACTGTAGATAACAAAAACTAAATGCTAGGAAACTATAGATATTGTTTGAGTTACATGCATAGCTTTTATCATAGTTCCTCGTGCAACCAACTATGTGAACATTTTCCATTTTCTATTTAAGCAAGGAATATATGCATTAACCAGCAAAGGCACACATTACTTCAGGCTGTCTGGTTAAGTACATCATCCAATAGGACAAAGATAAAAATAAAAGCTTAACAAAACTATACAAAATCCATTCAAAATTTAGGAGACCAGGTTGTAGTCTCCTAAATATCACATTATCAGCACATTAAAAAGATCCACTCCAGAATTCCATCAACATTTTGATCTCAGTGCCAGAGGGAAGAGTCAGGTTTCTACAGCATTTTGGAGGGCCAACAGGGTAGGACCTATCATCAATATCTCAAGTGGGAAAAGCTGTTCCACAAGACAGGCACTATGATAGAAAAAACATCATTTCTGGTGCCTACCAGGGGCCATTCAAAGTATTGTGGTATGCCCAATACTCTGCATGCCACTGCTTTCTGGACCAGCTGAAGCTTCCAAGTGTTCTTCACAGCCAGCTCCATTGTAATTATTCAGTTGGAAAGGGACTAAGATATGAGTTATTATGAGCAGTACCTTCTGATCTAGTAATGGGTACAACTGGTACATATAATATAATTGGGCAAAGGCCTTCCTGACAACAGCTGCTGCTTATTTCTCGAGCAGGAGCCAGGAATACAGGGCCAGATTGTGCACCAATTCTGCCTGCCTGCTACCCCACCCAGAGTTAATGATGGAAAATCACTAGATACAGAGAAGCCTAAAACTCACTCTCATTCAGTCTTGCCATGATTGAGCCAAAGCCAGTGTTTTCCCCATTCAGATTCATAGTCTGTAGGTACTGAGAAATCACCTCAACTATATCAGTTGGACAGTCCAATCAAAGGACTATACAATATGAGAATCAACAGCAAATTGACAATATTTTACCCCAGATCATCCATTTTAAATGGGTTAAATGCAAGCTAATAAATAATCATGAAAATTGCATTTCATTAAATGTAGTTTTAGTTTCACTGCTATTAAATTTAAACAAGTTTATTTTTGTTTTGGCCACAGCCAATTTATGAAGTGCTACCTTCACCAGCATCTCACTTTAGGGAAAAGTGCAGTCCTTTGCTTAAAGTTAGTGTTGTGCACCTAATTTATATGCACATGTTCAGATTTCAGATATGTACGAATTAATGCATGTTCTTCATTGAACTCACTTGGTTTTTGGGGGGTTTTTTGGAGCCTGATGTCCTCTGAACATTCTTCAGAGGCTGCTTCCCTTGTGGAATTAGGGAGGTATTTCTTTAAAATTATGTCTTTTAAGTCTCCTGATCTTCTTCAGAACTGCTCTAAAGGATGGGAGCAGGAACCCATGCAATGACAGAGCAATAGTGAGTGTAGCTTCAAAAAGATGGGAAATTGGAGAAAAACATTTCATCCTCCTTTCTACCTGTGGAGACTTTTCTGCAGATGGAAGAATCTGTCTGTTTGATGCCTGCAGAGAAAGAGAGAGAGAGGGGGGGGGGAGAGAGATGTAAATGAAAAATGGTCATATGACCCATAGCAATATTAAATTAAAAGAGATCAGGTTAACTCCATCCTAGTTCTAGTGTAGTTTATCATTTCCAAAAGGAGATATCCTCCTTGGTTAACATGGCTATCAGATAAAAGTTGTAAAGCGAATGATTCATGACACTCCCAACACCTTGTGCATTTCAAATTTGTATAGGAGAGGATTTATTTTTTTTAGCCTAGAAATGGTGAAATGTTTCCTTGCTTGCCCTCTTGCTGTTTTTACTGCCACCTTTCCAGCCAATAGAGAACGCATACAAATGATGTGCATGAAAAAATATCAAAATAAAAGAAGACAAGTGATATAAATCAAGATGATGAATGGGCCAGCATTTCCCTTTCCCAGAGAAAATGGGTTAAAGGGTTTTAAAGATGATTTTGCATCATTGCCTTGCAGATCATAGACCTTACAATAGTTATTCTGTGACAATGAACTCCAATTGTATCACAAGCAACAATGCATCGACCCTGCAGCCTTTGTTAAGATTGAACAAACTGATCTGTATGAGGCAAGCAACTTTTCAAATGATAGAAGTTCAGCCACTTACACTTGATTTCATTTTCAATTATAGGGAATTCTCTCCCCTTCTTTGTCTTTCTTAGAGTAGTTTCCTATTGCAGCCTCCCCTGTGGTTCCCAGCTATTCCTGAAGCAGACTAAAAAATCCAGTCCAGATTCCAGTGATTCAGCTGTGGGGCAAGGTTAGTAGTCAATCAACTACAGCCACTGCAGGCCTTGTCTGTTCATCCATCTGCTTCTTGCCTTTCCCATCCATATGAGGAAGACAAAATAAAATAAGTTTTATTGTCCTTTACTTGTATGCACGATGGCACACATTACAATAAAATTCCAATGCCCTTCTCTCAGTAGAAGGAATGTCATCCACTGAGCAATGCACGGCCCAGTGGTGGGATTCAAATAATTTAACAACCGGTTCTCTGCCCTAATGACCAGCTGGGTGGGTGTGGCCATAGTGAGCATGCCCAGGGGGTGTGACAGGCAGCACTCGGCCTCCTGCACACCCCTGGGAGCAAAAACGGACTGCAGGGGGCACTGCACCCCCTGTACTCTGTTTTGGGCCTAAGAGGCCTCCCTGCAACCTCCTGGGAGTGAAAACAGGTTGTGGGGGGACACGCCACTCCCCCCACCCCATTTTGGGCCTAGGAGGCCTCCCTGCACTTATCTGGGAGCCAAAATGGTTCGCCTGAACCATTCCAAACTGGCTGAATCCCACCACTGCCACCATCCCAAGGATAACAATAATAATATAATAAGAGGAGCAGCACCAAAAGTGCTAAGTTATACAAAAATGTCACCGAAATGTATATTAATTGCAGTCCATTTTGAATACATAGTGGAAAAAAAAGGCTTGAGAGTTTAAAAGATTGATACTATATGGAACAAAGCTATTACAACATCTAGTTGTTCTGCTTTGGGTGCCATGAAGCCTTGTCCCAGAAGGCAACAATGAAAACCAGTCATGGAGAGGATGTGTAAAGCCTCTGACATGGGTCAAGCAGCATTTTATATGCCATGTCTTGGCTAGAAGGAACTGAATTTCATATAATTTTTTCACCATCCTCACCATCCTCTGCACAACCTTTCTGTCGAAGCAGTAATACTTACAAACTAAACAGTAATATAATATAACAGGATGCCTCCCCAGGGGGGTCATACTGTATGTGGTGAGATTCCCAGTGTCTGTCTTTTCTTTTTAGAGATTGTTTCCTCCTCACTACCTCTTTGTTCTTTTGATTTCCCAGCTGTTTTGCCTACCTGGATGCTTTCATGCTCCTTCCTTTGGTCCCAATGCAAAGCCTTTCTCCACAACCATTTATAGTATCATCATTGCTTTGATGCTACAGTGATTAAAGCAAAGGTAGCTGGCTGTTTCTTCATTTTGTTTCACTATTGGTCCAAGGAAATGTTGTAGTATGGAAACTGACAGTTCAGCTTCATAGAAGATAGGCAGAAACCATTAACATTGTGCAGCTTCATTGTAATGGACTTAATCATTTGAGGGTGGAAGAAGGGAAGCTTTTTGGGAGTAGGAAAGCAAGGGGACCAAGCTTCACTCATCCTGGACAGAAACCCAAAGAGTGCCCACTGGAAGAACTGAGTGCAGTAATGAGGTTGTAGAAGAGGTCGGAAAATATGAGGGAAGTACATTGACTTAAAAAACAACCTTGTGATTGTTAACATCAGCCACAAGATAATCATAAAATGCAGCCAGTAGAGAACATAAAAGCTTCACTATCCAAGATGAATCATCATCATCATCTCCATCTTGAATGGAGCTGATGCTAACTTGAACTTGAATTTATATGCTAACCCCATTCTCAATAGCTCTGAGAAGCTCACAACAATCAAATAAAGATATTACAATTAAATCAAATAGATGTACATGGCAGTGGGCAGCCCCTGGAGGGGACCAGATGTCATAGCAGCTATAGCCCCTGACAGCTAAAGCCATCACTAGATTGGAAGTACCTCTTCTGCATGGAAAGCCTTAGGATGGAAAACAGAAGTTATGAAGCAAGCTTCAAATTGGTGTGTGTGTGTGTGTGTGTGTGTGTGTGTTTGTGTGTGTGTGCGGTATATTTGTGATAGGCTGCAAATGAGTGGAAAACAACATTATTTGAATTTCTTACCTACTCAACTCCAGATTATCTGTTTGTGCACGCAGGAAGAGGTGAGTGGCACTATCATGGAGCAAGCAGAAAATGCAAAATCTGCTGTGAGTGAGGGTTTGAGTTCAGTTCAGCTGATAATATTTAAGTGACTTATGAATACATTAAAACTAACACAAGTTTTTACCTGGCAGGCAATTAGTTACATTGACTAACTAGAGCATCCTCTTTAGAAGCTCTCCAGGTCCTGGTGCTTAGCAATTGCAGGAAGGGACATCAATAAATACCAATAGAATGGTATATATCAGTGGTTCTCAATCTTTTCTTCACCACCTACCTTTATTAAATACCTTTTGTAGCCATAGACTATGGCTACAGACCCCCCAAGACTGAACTCAAAATTTAAACCATAACATTTCTTCAAGCCTTTATGGACACCCTGTGATGACACTGCAGCCTTTCAGAGGGTTGTGGAGCACAGGCAGAGAATGACTGGTATATATATTCCATTTCTTTTAAGCCCTCTTATATACACTGCTCAAAAAAATAAAGGGAACACAAGCAGAAGACATCCGAGATCTGAATGAATGAAATAGCCTTATTAAATACTTTGTTCATTACATACAGTAGTTTTGTGTTCCCTTTAGTTGTTTGAGCAGTGTATAAACTACTGTATGTAAAGAACAAAGTATTTAATAAGGCTATTTCATTCATTCAGATCTCGGATGTCTTCTGCTTGTGTTCCCTTTATTTTTTTGAGCAGTATATATATCCTGTAGAAAAATCAAGCCCTCTCCAAAAGAGTGTGCAAGTTTGTGTGTGCATGTTTGAAAGTCATGTAAAACTCTGTACATAGGGGTATGACATAAAGCAACATCTGTATATCCCTCTGCTCTAAAAGCTGTATCTGACAGCTGGGAGGAAATTAGTAAGAGGCAAAATTAGAGCATGCCTACAGACAATTTAAGCAACTTAGCCTCTATTGTCTGTGTCAGACTGTCAATTTCCTTTCTCTTTTTCTTTTGGTGTCTGGTTCATAATTGAAACCATTAGGAGTTGGTGGTGCACTTTGACTCATCCTTCCTATAATCTTGCAAGAGAGAAAAAGACACGTTTCTGACAAGGCGAAGACAATCCTAAAAAACAGAAGAAGACAGGCATACTGAGACTCAAGGGATTTTGCTAAACCAGAATACCTTCTAATAGCACACACAAAAAAGTATGGCTTGTGGTTAGAAACAAGAAGAGAATCAGCTATTTCACACTAAAAATGATTCTTGTGACACAAAATAAATGAAAATGCTGTAGGAATATATATATATATTTCTTTTTGTTCAATCATGTCAGATTCTGAGAGACTGCCTGGACAAGTTCCTGCAGTTCTCTTGGCAAAGTTTTTCAGAAATGGTTTGCCACTGCTTCCTTCCTAGGGCTGAGATAACGGATGAAGATATAACTAGTTCAGGGTCTTTTGAGAGTAATTTTGTTTTAACAGATTTGGGGGTACTGTAACCTTCCAGATTTCTTAAAAGCAACAAACACTAAAAAGAATTGCCAGAGAAAAGCAGAAAGAGTCAAAGACACACAGAGAGATTTAATTTCAGCTCTATTGACTGTTCCATGTACAGAGACCTTTGGTAACATCACTTCACAAAGAGACTTGTTGTCTGGCATTATAGTAAGGGGTTCATTTGTCCTCATCAAATTAGTTCTTTCAAAATAGCCTCTTAGTCAGCATCAAATTTTCATGCATTATCATTTTTTCCTATTCATTGTCTTAAGCAATAAAAATAATCTAGCAATCTTTTAGGTGCTAAAAATTCATTTGGAAATTGGGTATAATTATATTTTATTCTATGTTTTTTTTGTTTGTCTTTTTATCTGTCCAATTATACTAGTTCTTGGTTACAAGTGATTACAAACAGAAATAATATGAATAAACTATAAATTAAGACAATGATGGAAATCAATTATTATATGATAGTCTTTTCTCTCTTTTTCTGAATAAACTGGAAGCCAAATTTTGAGTCATTAAATCCCTTTCATTTGAGCTCTTTGTTGCATTACATTTGCAGTATTTCTGAATTTCAAGGGCTTGGTTTAGATTCATAAGAAAATGAACTATTTTCTTCCCATGTGTCAAGCTGTTCGTCTTGATTAAATGTTGTTGGACAGTATTTGTGTGGGCCACTTTTTCATATACAAATTTTATTCTGTAAGATTTTCCATAAATAGGTAGAAATGCCATCGATCAGTTATAGGGAGCAAGGAAGGACCATTGGACAAGATGGGCAAAGTTATTCAAAAACTTTATCTGAAATGTCAATTTTTAACAATTCCCTTCACAGGAACACCAGAAATGAAACCTTAAGGAATCTTCTTAAAAACTCCCTGTTTGCAACAGTTATAATAATTCTCATTCTCCAAATGTTTGCTTATAACTTCTTAGAACTAAGCCTCATGACGTTTTCAGGAAGCAATTCGTACAATTGAGCCACAACTGAAACCATGAAATGCCCCTATCTTCTCTTTTGGCCTAACTCAAACAGACATAATAAGAGAATAACAGAGTTGGAAGGGACTTTGGAGGTCTTCTAGTCCAACTCCCTGCTCAAGTAGGAGACCCTATGCCATTCCAGGCAAATGGCTGCCCATCTCTTCTTAAAAGCTTCCAGTGATGGAACACCTACAACTTCTAAAGGCAAGCCATTCCACTGGGTAATTGTTCTCAGTATTAGAAAATTAGTTTTAGGTTGCTTCTCTCCTTGTTTAATTTCCACCCATTGCTTCTTGTCTTGCCTTCTGGTGCTTTGGAGAATAGCTTGTTCTCCATTGAGGGTGGAGACAGCAGCCATGCTTGGGTAGTGACTCGTACGATCAGATTGGAGGACTGAGCCTGTAAAATTTGACAAGTCCCGCCTCTGTTGCCAGGGATCCCAGCTTTTGGCTCAGTCCTTCAGACTGGACAGTCGTGTGGTTTTCTGTCTCTGACAATTTTACTAATTTTCCTATTTCTCTTTTTCAGATGGTTGATATCAAGGTTTGACTCGGATTTCTCTTGGACTATTCTTTCGTGAGTGTGACTAATTCTTTGTCCCTTTTTACCTCAGCAACCAGAGTTGCTGGGTTGCTAGGGGGTGGGGGTGAAAAGGAATTCCCTCTTCCCCTTCTATATTAATTTTAAAAAAAAAAAACTTCCCCTGACTGAAGAGATCATGGAGCTTCGCGCCCCTTCCTTATTTGGTCAATCCCTTACCTCACCTTAAATATATTGTGGTAGCTGGAGGAGTGTTTGCGCTCCCTACATTGTGTTCCTCTAGTCACAGAGCTCCACATTATAGCCTGGAAGCCATTTTGTCTCATTTACTGCCATTGAATTGTAAAGGAGATTTACAATCTCCAGCCTGTGTCTTGGCTTGCCTTATTATCTGATTGCCCTTTTCGCAGCGTTTCCACTTACTTAATTGATTTGAAGGCTCTGAGGCAGTTTCATTCTTGCTGAGCTTCGCGCCCCTGTTTTTGATTGACAGGCGGCCATTTTGAGTAGGCATTCACCCGAAATCTCTGTGGAGCCTCGCGCTCCCCTTTTTGATTGACAGGTGGCCATTTTGAACGATCATCTACTTAGAATCGCTGCGGAGCCTCGCGCCCCCTTATTTGATTGATAGGCGGCCATTTTGGATAGCAATTTACTTGGAATCGCTACTGAGCCCCTGTTGCCAGGGGATTTCAGCATTAGAGTGTATTTTATTCATATCTCAGCAGAGGCACATTGAAACTGGTCAGTTTCAAAGGTTAGTGGAGCTTTCCGCTCCTGGGGGTGATCCAAAGTCACCGGCTTAGCCGGTGGGATCCTAACAATTAAATAATGATACCAGCTGTGGAGCTTTGCACTTCCATATCGATTCTCCCAACAACTATAGCCATAAACTTTTCCATTTGAGGAGTTGTCACTCCCTGATTCTTGCCGCTTGTCGGCAGTTTTAACAAAGCGCAGAGTTGTCCCTGCTATTTTAAACTGCCTCACAGCTGATTGAAGCTAATTAACATTTTCGCTACGAGGTTTGACTCTCTCTGGCTATCTCCGTTTATCAGAGCTTTTAGCAGAAGTTACTTTCCCCACAATAGGCTGTTAAAGCGCTACTGCTGCTTAGCCTAACTGCCTCTCAGCTGATTGAATTTGGGGCTGGCTGTGAAGTGGAATTTCGCACTCCCAAAGGCTTGCCGCTTGTCAGCGTTTTTTTACAAACAGGCTTACTGCTTATTAACTGACTGAGACTAATTGTGTGTAGTCTCTTTACTCTGACAGTGCTTTGATTATTTGGCCAAATTAGACTATTTAAAACAGATCTACCTTCATTTGAGACTGAGCAGTGCTTCAGTTTTTGACAGTTACGACAGCTTGAGCTCTTAGGTGACTGCTCGGCCGCCATTTTGTTTAAGGGCAAGGGCACAGTTTTTTTCTATCAAGCCTCCAATTCTTAGTTCTATGCCGGCTATAAGCATATTCTGCCCTTATAAACTAAGTCTGCCACATCTGGCTACTGGAAATTGAGTTGGCTATATAATTTCAATCTATAACACATTTATACTGATTTAAACTACCTTTAAATTTACATTACCCTATTACAGGGCTGATAAAATTTTAGGGGTGTCCTTTCAACCCTATTGATTGATTAAGGCCAGACATGCCTAAGGCTCTGGCCAAGTCAAAACATGGCCATAGTGCCACAGTGCGTGAGCAGTCAGTGGCTTCTAAGATGGAAGCTTCCAAGCATACACAAGGGGAAGGAGTAGCAATTAAGCCTTGTTCTGAGGCTCCTCCTAAGAGCAAGGAGAAGCTACTAAGAAAACCTATTATCAAAGACAAAGGCACTGGTTCTGCCCCAGTGGAATCGTTGGGTCTCCAGGAAAATGTAGACATGCCTCCTCTCTGACCCCAGATCAGATGTCAATGCAAGATTTCCCACTATTAGTTGAGTCATCTGATTTATGGGGATCTCCTCCTCCTGTTCGGAGTAACAATAATGTGGAGTCTAGCGCTCCCACCCTTACGGTGGCACAGTTTGTGGATAGCTAGCTCTGACAGCTTTCAGAGTTAAGAGTGTTTTCTTTCATACCTGATTCTTCGGATTTGACCTTGGATGTCGTACTTGGCTATTCTTTTGTTTGCTGAACATTCTGTGAACCTTTTTACCTCAGGAAGCCTCAGATTACAATTCTGAGGTCTTGTTGAAGCCATTCTGCCATTCCATCCTTTCATCGAACTGGTAAGTTTCTGTACATTGGTGGAGCTTTCCGCTCCCGTGAGTGGCTCAAAATCACCGGCTTTGCAGGTGGAGCCCTGCGTTTTAAACAGTGGCTTCTCTTTGCGGAATCTTGCACTCCCCACAGTCTTTGGGTAGCCATTTTGTAACTGCCAGCCGCATAACTGTTAGTGGAGTTTTTTTTGCGCTCCCTGCCTCTCGCCGCTTGTCGGCCTTCACCCAGGCGCGGCTTTTCTCCAGCAGACTCAATAGAGCCACTTCTCAGCTGTTTGAGACTAGCTGCCGGGTTCTGAGTGGAGTCTTTGCGCTCCCTGACTATCACCACTTGTCGGTTCTTTTTCTCCAGGCTCTGATTCTTTCCTGCGGAAATGAACAGAGCTCTGCCCACTGTCACTATTAACCGCTTCTCAGCTGATTGACCTTGCCGCCGGCTTCAAAGTGGAGTTTTCGCGCTCCCTGTGGTTTGCCACTTGTGGTCACATCACAAGGGCTTGGTGATTTATTCCTGCTCAGCTCTTTGACTTCTCTTACCGGTCCGTATCTCAGCTGTTTGACATTGCTGATCTGCTCAGTAATGGAGCTTGGTGATCCCTGAGTTGGCAGCTTTGGCTGCCATTTTGTTTAGGGGTGAGGCGACACGTTGAGCTTCTCTCAGGCCTCCAGTCTTTCTGGCTGTGCCTGCTACCCTGGCCTAACCTTGCCTTCAGCCCTTTTGTCAGACATTGCTGCACCTTATAGGCTTGGAGTTAATTGCCTTCTCCTTTCTCTGTTGGTGCCTCAGATATTTATCACAGGCTGCATCTAGAATTTGACATTCCCCTGATACAGGACTGCCTTGCTTAACACGGAATCTATTTTCCACTCCTTGGGTGTTATACGGCCTATCATGCCTAAGGTTCTGGCCAAGTCAAAACATGGCCACCAGGCCACAGTAAGGGAGCAGTCAGTTGCTTCCAAGCATAAAGATGCCAAGCACACGCAAGGGGATGGAGTATCCATTAAACCTCAGTCTAAGTTTTCTGCTAGACGCAAGGAAAAGCTTCTACGGAAGCCTGTAGTCAAGGCCAAGGACAGTGGTTCTACATCATCTACAACAGCCAGGGTTTCTCCAGGGGAACGTAGATGTGACCCCTCTCCGACCCCAGATCAGATGTTGCTGCTAGACTTCCTGGTGTCAGTTGAGTCAGGTGACTTATTGGGATCTCCCCCATCTGTGGGGTATCAATGCTGTGGAGTCTAGCACTCCAGCTGGGTGGGGGGTTCATCTTATGCTCTGGTTCGAGTCTCTATGGAGGCCAGCCCAGCCCGAGACCATGATTCTACCCCTTTAAGTCCAGAGGACATTCAATGTATGATTGCAGGAATGGTGCAACGATCCCTGTCGGCTCATTCTTTTTTGACTGCCAGACCCATTACAGTGTATTCGGTCCATTCGGACCATTTGGCTTCACGCAGATGGTGGCAGTCTCCAGCCAGTTCTAGGGGCTGCCTTTTCTTTGAACCGCAATGGCTGGTGATTATGACTGATGCCAGCATGCTTGGCTGGGGAGCCCACTGTCTAGATCAGGTGGCCCAGGGCATTTGGTCGACACCGGAGTCATCATTAAACATCAACTGGCTCGAGTTACATGCAGTTTATTTAGCCCTTCGAGCCTTTCAACATCTAGTGTCCGGATCTCACGTCTTAGTTCTTACAGATAATGTGACGGCAAAGGCACACATTAATCGCCAAGGGCGCACCAGGTCCAGAGCCCTTATGCAGGAGGCCAAGAGATTGGGTCTCTGGGCGGAGCGCCAGCTGGCTTCTTTGAGGGCAGAACACATATCAGGGGAATCGAATATACGCGCAGACTGGATAAGCCGACAACTAATTGATCACACAGAGTGGCGTCTGAATCCTCATTTGTTCCAGGTCCTGTCCTCCAAGTTCGGCACTTCAGTGGTCGAATTGTTTGCATCACCAATGAACTCCCAACTTCCATGATTTTTCACAAGATTTCCAGCACACCAGGCGGAGGCTGGAGATACTCTGCGCTCTCGTTGGCCCCACGGGTTGCTTTATGCATTCCCCCCAATTCCCCTCATCCCGAGGGTTCTGCGGAAACTCATACAGGAACAAGCGGAGTTGCTCCTTCTAGCTCCACACTGGCCGCAAAGGTCGTGGTTTGCCAACCTTCTGCAGTTGTCAGTGTCTTCCCCCTGGAGACTTCCCTGCCCGTGGACTGCCTATCTCAAGGGGCGATACTGCTCCCGGATCCCCAGTGGTTGCAATTGACCGTTTGGAGATTGAGTGGGACGCACTGCTGTGTGACAATCTCCCAGCCACGGTCATAAAGACCATTCAGGCATCTAGGTAAATATGGACCGTATTTACTCAGCCACTTGGCAAGCATTTTCTACTTGGTGTAACCTGCATGGCGTTTCTCCCATCCGGGCCTCGATAGTCCAAGTTCTCATGTTTTTGCAGGACGGCTTAGACAAGGGTCTCTCTCCCAATATCTCTGACAACAGGTGGCGGCTCTCGCTTCGATCCTAACCTACAGCTCCCTTTCTTCATTGTCACAGGAGCCTTTGATTCGTCGCTTCCTCAGAGGAGCCTCTAATTTATGCCCGCTGGTGTTACATAGGTACCCCACTTGGGACCTTTCTATTGTTTTGACTTCTCTCACAGGTACACCGTACGAGCCATTGAAATCTACCAGCCTGAGGCTTCTGTCTTGCAAAGTGGCCTTCCTAGTGGCGATTACGACAGCTAAGAGGATTTCGGAAATTGCAGCGTTATCGATGAGTAGCGACTTATGTGTCTTCCATGCAGATCGTGTGGTCCTAAGGCTAGATCCTACTTTTGTTCCTAAAACTAACTCTGTGTTTCACCACACAGGAATTTATTCTTCCAGACTTTTGCCCTCATCCAACCGCTTTGTCAGACAAGAAGTGGCACAAGTTGGATGTCCGGAGGGCTCTCCGGATATACCTCAACAGAATGGCAGCGATCCGGCATTCAGAGTCCTTGTTTGTCTCCTTCCTTCCTGTTTCCTTAGGTTCTAAGGTATCCTCATCTACCATCGGTCGCTGGATTCGCCAGACGATTGCTACTGCCTACGAGCTTCGCTCTTCTCCTTTACCGGCAAGGTTGACGGCGCATTCGATACGCAGCGCGGCAACATCCGCGGCCTGGGCCACGCAAGCGTCATAAGTGGACATTTGCAGAGTGGCAACCTGGACTTCTCCTTCTCCCTTTGTTAAGAGTTATAAATTGGACAGGTTTGCCCCACAGGAGGCAGCCTTTGAACGTAGTGTGTTACAAAGGGTTATTGCGGGAGGAGAGTCGTTGGCCCAGACTGAGCCCTCCCTTGCCTAACACTGTGAACTTGGGTATGTCCCAAGCATGGCTGCTGTCTCCACCCTCAATGGAGAAGGGGCGTTGGTCCTACCTGACACGCTCCTTCTCGTTGAGTGGAGACAGCAGCCATCCCCACCCGTTTTCAGTCTGGTTCTTTGGGGTATTGTTTTTTTCTCTTTCTGGTACTCTTCACGAATGTCTCTGCCACACGACGAGCCTGTTTCCTTCCGTCTTCACCAAAAGCTGGGATCCCTGGCAACAGAGGCGGGACTTGTCAAATTTTACAGGCTCAGTCCTCCAATCTGATCGTACGAGTCACTACCCAAGCATGGCTGCTGTCTCCACTCAACGAGAAGGAGCGTGTCAGGTAGGACCAACGCCCCATTCCCTCTTCTTTGTGGCAGCTCCTCAGATACTGGAACACTGCTATCATGTCACCCCTAGTTCTTCTTTTCACTAGACTAGACTAGGCGTAGTTTAGATATTACATAGTTTAGATATTAGATACATAGTTTAGATATTAGATACATAGTTTAGATATTCAGCATAGCATACAGTTGCTATTACATCCACAGATTATTTAAATTTATTGCATTAGGTGAACACTGCATTACTGTAGCAGATGGAACAAAAATATTGCCACAAAGAAAAAGCGGTTATTAATTTGAAAGCATTTTTCAACTGCTGTGCTCCACTTTTACTGGTACATATATGAGCATCCATGAGAACACTAATGATGCCACATATGTTATGACACCTTCATGCAAAAGACTCAAATTACATAATTTATATCATTAATATGATGACACTGGTGCCATATTCATGGCTTCAACCTGATACCCATGAATATACTTATTTATTTATTAATTCAATTTGTATGCCGCCCCTCTCCGAAGACTCAGGGCGGCTTGTTACTTGTTAGGTAACTAGCTTTTTTCAAGCTTTATTATGCCAAATAAGTGAGGATATTATCAGAATTCTGGGTCATGAGACCATTTACATATCTCCAGCTGTTTGCAGGCTCTGTTCCTGAGAGTAATTACTCAATGCATGATACTTACAGATAACCGATGCCACTTTGGTGACATCAGTGAGAAGGTGTGACTTTGCTGAAACATATAGATGCTGGAAATTCTAAGTATAGGAACACCTGAATTGAGCTAAAGTTCTCTCAAATCCAGCTAAACTATTTATTCACAGCTAAATAAACATAGCTAACACACACAATACATACAAATACACATTTCTGCCAAAATTCCTTCTATGGCATAAAAAATTAATGATTAATTAGCTAACATTTAAAACATTAATTAATTAAAACATTAATTACCTAACATTCCATGATAAGGTAGAGGTTATACTTTTGCTCAAAACTTTGCAATGGCCAATGCATGGACACGATAGAGGACATGAAAACATTCATATTTAATAAATCTTTTATTTGCTGACTAAATATAGTTTACAACAAAAATTAAATACGTGGGACAGGATCAGTGGTGAAATCCTACCGGTTCACACCGATTCGGGTGAACTGGTAGTGATAAAAACTACCGGTTCCGGCAAACTGGTAGTAAAAAAAAGCTACCAATTCCTTCAAACCGGTATTTCTGATGATCAACTGTGCTGCGAGATTTAAAATCGCTAGAAAACAGGAAATCCTGCTTTCTAGTGAATCTAAATTGTGCGGCACAGCTATTCCCCACCTCACTGTTCTACTTGCCTTCCCAAGCCTCCTTTTTCCATGCAAAGTGCATGTTTGGTGCATACTGTGCATGTGTGCACACACAGCAGGCTTTGGGTGCATACTGCACATGCGCACATATGCAGAGTGTGTTTGATGGACACTGTGCATGCATGCACAGTGCTCATTTGGCATGTACCGCACATGTGCAGGCAGCAAACCAGGGAAGATTTCACCACTGGACAGAATGCTATAGGGCAGCGGTTCTCAACCTGGGGGTCGCAAGCCCTTTGGGGGTCGAACGGCCATTTCACAGGGGTTGCCAAAGCCCTCTCTCGCCCCCCCATGCCTTCACTCACCCTCACTCTCTGCTCTGTTGGATCGCCGGCTGTTTGCTTACGCCGCCCACTCCCAATCTATTGCTGCCTCCTGATTCCCAGCTGATGGCTAGAGGAAAAAAAACTTCAAATTCTTGCCGCGGGGCTTCAAAGGGCCGCCCTATAGTCAGTGGTGGGATTCTGCCAGTCCCGCCCCTTGCCCCGCCCCTCCGCACCACTATTTATTGCCAATAAATAATGGTGGGCGAGGGGCGGGTGAGCCAGCAATTTAACAAATGGTTCGGTGTTTTTTTGTAATTTTATTGGCCCACGGAGCTTCAGCATAGGCTAATTAGCCCTTGATTAGATCGGCTCCCGACTCTCAGCTGATTTGCTCTCAGCTGTTTTGCTCAGGGCTCTGCTGCTTGCTGGAGCAGATTTTTTTTCCCCCTAGCTATGCTGAAAAACGAAACTGAAACTGCTTTGCTGTTGCTGCAATGGAAAATTAGGCAGGCAGATTTCTTTTCTTTTTCCTCACCAAAAAGGTAGGTGCAAACAATGGGAAATTTAGGGAAAAAGAGGAGAGTTCAAGATTTTAAAACACAAAAGAAAAAAAGCTCTATCTCGGCTCCCCTAGGACCGTGTCCACGCTCAAAGAACACGCTTAAAGCCAAGCTGGTGTATCTTCATTTATTCGTGGCAATCAGCGCTTACAGAAACCGGAATGCAAAGCTAGCAAAACAAAGACGCAGCTGTCACGCCCTTGCAAGCGAGTCCTTATATAGGTCCTTCCAGATTACATTCAGCTGGAAGGTCTCGTACTTCCTCATTTCCTTCGGACGTACTGGGATGCCGTCACTTTTCTAGAGTGTTCTCAGAGTAGTAAGCTAACCCCACGCGACCCCATAAGGCACCCGTGCACATAAACGCCTACTCGGAAGCCTATTCCACCACCATCACCCATGTGGCTCAACCCCCCCCCTTCCAGCCGGGTATCCATGTTCTGCCGGTGCATGGACATGATGTCGAGTGCTTCTTGACGCTCGACAGGCGGCTCCCCCTACCAGGCGTCCGTCTAAGAGGAGGAGACAAAAAGAGATGATATTAATGGTCAGGTAAGGGATGTGGTTTCTGGGGGTTTGCTTTGTGGAACTTTCTCAGTAATCTGGGGGCGTTTATGTCTTTTACAGGTACCCAGGATGCTTCACTATCAGGATACCCTGTCCAGCGGACTAAATAGTATAACTGGCCTCTACGTAGTTTGGAATCGATGATGTCTTGTATTTCATAGTGGGCACCGGTTACCGGGCCAGGAGGTGGTTTTGGTGTTGTAGTGGGTGTAGTGGCCGGTTTTAACAAGCTAGAGTGGAAAACCGGATGGGTCTTTCCCAATAAGGGGGGTAGTTTTAGCATGAATGTTACGGGGTTAATTACTCTAATGATAGGAAATGGGCCTATATATTTGGGTCCTAGTTTTTTACTTGGTAATCGTAGCTTTAAGTATTTTGTTGACAAATAAACCAGGTCTCCGATCTGAAAAGATGGACATGTAGCCCTCCTTTTGTCTGCCTGGAGCTTGTATTCATCGGCTGCCCGTGTCAAAGCGGTTTTTACGTGAGGCCACACAGCATTCACGTTAGTAGCCCAGTCGTTGGGAGTCATAGGTTTTTGGAGGGAACGGTCTAACTCCGGGATAGCAGGGAAGTCCCTCCCCATGACTACCCGGAACGGAGTAAATCCGGTACTCCGATGTACTGCGTTATTGTATGCCGTTTCAGCAAATAGAAGGTAATCAACCCAATCGTTTTGTTGGTAGGTAACGTAGGAGCGTAAGTATCGTTCTATCATGGCATTCGTGCGTTCAGCAACACCGTTCGTACTAGGGTGATAGGCTGAACTAAGGCCCTGGATTGACCCTATATCACGGAGAAACCCTCTCCAGAATCGGGCGGTGAATTGTACCCCTCTGTCTGATATTATCCTCTTAGGCACTCCATGCAAACGGTAAATATGTTGTAGGAATAAACGTACCAGGCGTCGGGCAGAGGGTAAGCCTTTACATGGAATAAAGTGGGCTTGCTTTGAAAAAAGATCGACTACTGTCCAAATAACGGTATAACCTCTGCTACTGGGAAGGTCTACAATGAAATCCCATGGCTATTTCCTCCCATGGTCTGTTTGGTTCGGCTACGGTTTGTAATAAGCCCAGTGGCTTCCCTGGTTGTGGCTTGGATACCGTGCATGTGTGGCATCCCCGGACGTATTGGTCAATGTCTTTCCTCATTTTAGGCCACCAGAATTGTCTGCGCGTCAGATGTAGGGTTTTAAGGAACCCGAAGTGTCTGGCGGTTTTCCTATCATGGCACTGGAGTAACACTCGTTGTCTCAATGTTGCTGGAATATAGAGTTTATCTCCCCACCATGCTAGGCCATCATGGTGGGTTAGGGATGCTGCATTGTTTTGTGCCCATGCGTCCGTCCAAATGGCTTTCCGTAAAAGCGTGAGCCAATCCTCGGTCTGCGGGGCTGTCAATACATACGCTTTTAGGGGTGAGATTACTGCTTGTAAACCCTCATCTCGTTTACTGTGATATTGCGGCATCCGTGACAACGCATCCGCTAAAAACATTCCTCTAGCTGGCTTATACACGAGGGCAAAACGGAACCGCTGAAAATATTGTGCCCATCTCACCTGTTTTGGGGACAGTTTCCGAGGTGTTTGGAGGGCCTGTAGATTCTTGTGATCCGTCCAGACCTCGAACGGTATGGGATTACCCTCCAGTAGGTGCCGCCATGTCTGTAACGCCCATTTTACGGCATAGGCCTCTTTCTCCCACACTGCCCAGTTCCTTTCTGCGGTTGTAAATTTTCGGGAGGTGTATGCACAAGGCCTTAACATACCGTTCGCATCTTTCTGCATTAGAATAGCTCCTACTGCCACGTCACTAGCATCCGCTTGTATTACGAACGGTTGTGACGTGTTAGGGTGTATTAATACGGGTTCAGTGGCAAAAGCCCGTTTAAGATTTTCAAAGGCTTGTTGGCATTCAGATGACCATTGTAGTTTGTATCCCGGCCTAGGCTTTTTCCCAGGGGCCACCACACCTTTTGTTCGCAATAGCTCCGTTAATGGTAATGCTGTTGTTGCAAAGGACGGAATGAAATGTCGATAAAAGTTTGCAAAACCTAAAAAACTTTGCAGTTGTTTACGGGTTTGCGGAGCTTTCCACTCTAAGACCGCAGCTACTTTCTTCGGGTCCATCTGGATACCAGTACAACTAATTCGAAAACCTAGATAATCGATCTCCTCCCGGTGGAACTCACATTTTGAGAGTTTTACAAAAAGATGTGCATCCAGCAACTTGGTCAGGACCTGTCTAACCAGCTGGACGTGTTCTTCCATTGTATCAGAGTAGATCAAAATGTCGTCCAGATAGACTAAGACGCCCCGATATAGGTGTTCATGTAAAATACCGTTTATAAGCTGCATAAACACCGCTGGTGCCCCTTGTAGACCGAAAGGCATCACCAGGAACTGGTAGCTGCCGAGGGGAGTGTTAAATGTGGTTTTCCACTCGTCTCCCTGACGTATCCGTACCCGATAATAGGCTTCGCGGAGGTCCAATTTCGTGAAGATTTTCCCTGACGCCAGGGTAGCCAACAAATCAGTTATCAGCGGCAGGGGGTACAACGGTTCTACGCAGACAGCATTCAATCCCCGGTAGTCAACACATAAACGTAAGCCGCCATCCTTCTTACCTCGAAAGAGGACGGGTGCCGCTAAATGCGAACGACTGGGATGAATAAATCCCCGGGCCAGGTTTTTATCTATATACGTTCGCAATTCCTTCAGTTCCTGTGGTGTCATCGAGTACATACGGGGTTTTGGCAACTGGGCTCCGGGAAGTATTTCGATACCACAATCCGTATCCCGATGGGGGGGCAGGATGTCACATTCTTCCTCGCTAAATACTCGGGCGAGGTCATTATATGCTTGGGGGTATGTACCTTGTCTTGTTGTTTCTTGCTGGAGAGCCACCCTCTCTTTTGTACATGGCAGTCTGAGCCTACGATAACCCCCCTCCCACCATATGTGTGGTTCCCACCTGTCCAACCACGCGAGCCCAAGAATGATGGGTTCGATCATCTGGGTTACTACAATGAACCGGATCATTTCCTGATGGGCTCCTATTTGCAGGAATACGGGTTCTGTAACACTGGCAGTAGGTGTGCCTCCCAGGATGGACCCATCCATCTGCTCGAATTTAATGGGGGTACGAAGAGTCAGGATCCGAAGGCCCAAGCCCTCAGCTACTGACTGCCGCATAAGGCATCGAGTACAGCCTGTATCAATTAAGGCTTTTTGTTCACACTCCTTCTTAGTGACAGGATGTCTAAGGGTCACTGGTATCAGGAAGGGGTGTACAGGGTCACTTACCATAGGATCCTGCAACTCATCTCCGTTGTCGCTTTCTTCGGATGCGTCGGGGACACGAGCCGTCCCTGGCATGGTATTACTGGACCGGGTTGTCGGTTCTAACGAGGGCATCTGCGTGGCCACCCTAGAGCGTTCTGGTGTTCGTAGGGGTCGGTCACGTGGCGTGGTAGTCGGAACGGATGGCCGGGAAGTTGACAGTCGCGGGGCTGCGACGGGGCAGTCCGCAGCTCTATGACCCTCTTGGTTGCATCGAAAGCACCGAAACGGGCGTCTGTTCGCCTCGGTAGCGGTCGGCCCGAATGCCGGGGTTCCTCTAAATGCCCCGCGGTCACTGGATCTGCCACCTGGACCACGACGGGACTGGAACGGTGGTGTGTTCCGAGGCCTGAATTCTCGTAAACCAACGTCTAGGCTCACCGCTGCCTTGTACCATTCGGACAATCGTGGGCCTAGACCCCGGTATACACAGGCCTGTTTTATTTCTCTATCTAGCCCTGCCTGGAATTGGTGGATAAGTAATCGCTCTGGCCACGAATGGAGTTTTCCTGCCAGATTACGGAACTCCTTGACATAATCCTTGGCAGGGCGACCACGCTGCCGTAGGTTGACCAATTCACCTTCGATGACCTGGGTCCGAGTTTCATCCTCGAACCTATTGCGTAATGCCTCAAGGAACAGGCCCAGATCTGTTAACTCGCAGGCGTGTTCACTATGTAAATCGGCGACCCATTCAGCTGCCTCCCCCGTGAGCACTGCTGTGACCGCCACGACCATGGACCACTGCGAAGGATATAATCTGCCATAAAGGTCCATATGGCTTATTACCTGACTCAGGAACAGTGCCACCTTTCCTGCAGTTCCATCAAATGCAGCCTGCACAGGCGGTAATCCCCAGGGATGTTGCTGGAGGGGGGGTGCCCAGGGACCGTGGCCCCATGCCGGTAGCGGGTCTCTGTAACGCTGTTGTGGTGGCCTATCTCCTGTGCCGGGTAGCTGTCGAGGGGCGTCTCTCACGGGATCTACTCTCCTCTCTCTCCCGGGCTGTGTAGCGGCACCGGGAGTTGCGTGGCTGCCCTCGCCCCCACCGTATGAATGTACAGCCTGTCTCCGCTCTCCACTCACCCAGCGTTGTTCACGCCCCTCCAACTTCAGCTTCGGGCTGGCAAGGCGGAATTTGCTGTCAGAACTCCCACCCGCCGTACCGCCTCCTGACCAGGAGGTGGCTCCCTCCATGCTGGGCGCCCATGGCTGCCAGGAGGGCGCGTCGCGAAAGCTCGCCTCGCCAAAACGGTCGCGTAGGATCTCTAGGGTGGAAGGCCCCAGGCCAGTGGAGTGGCTCCAGTCCCCTTCCTCGTCTTCCAGCCATCGCCGTTCCCTCCAATCCTGAAACTGGGAACCGGCATAGGGCGGGGTTTGAAGACGCATCCCACCTGTCTCTGGGCCGGGCGTCTCCCGGGCGTTGCGTTCGCGTTCCTTTCGTTCACTAGGGGCGCCGGCGACCCCGGGCTCATGCTGTTTCGGCCGCACCACCGGCGGGCTGGCCGCCCCATCCATCCCGGCGTCAACCTCCTCCTCCGCTTCGTCCACAGTCTCCGCTGTATCCTCCGGCAGCACGTCGGCCACTACGCCCTCTGCCATCCCGTTCCTTCCTTCACGGGGGGGGGGGGGGGGGCGGCTCCAAAACGGCTTGTGAAAAGGGAGAGCTGCGTCTTCCTCTCGGCTCCCCTAGGACCGTGTCCACGCTCAAAGAACACGCTTAAAGCCAAGCTGGTGTATCTTCATTTATTCGTGGCAATCAGCGCTTACAGAAACCGGAATGCAAAGCTAGCAAAACAAAGACGCAGCTGTCACGCCCTTGCAAGCGAGTCCTTATATAGGTCCTTCCAGATTACATTCAGCTGGAAGGTCTCGTACTTCCTCATTTCCTTCGGACGTACTGGGATGCCGTCACTTTTCTAGAGTGTTCTCAGAGTAGTAAGCTAACCCCACGCGACCCCATAAGGCACCCGTGCACATAAACGCCTACTCGGAAGCCTATTCCACCACCATCACCCATGTGGCTCAACCCCCCCCTTCCAGCCGGGTATCCATGTTCTGCCGGTGCATGGACATGATGTCGAGTGCTTCTTGATGCTCGACACTCTATTTAACTAGGGAATTGTAATAATTGAGATACTATTAATTGTATATTTCTGAAAGCAGAAATGGTTAAGTTGTGGTTTGGAGGAATATATGGGGGAAATTATTTGGTTTATTATTATTGGTAAATATAATTAATTGATTTGTAAAAAATTGGATTGCATGGAAATAATTGGAATATTCATGTTCATATTGATTAATATACAAAAAAGGTAGTTATATAACTAATTGATTTATATTAAAATGTTGAATTTATATTAAACAACTGTAATATTACATAATTAACCAATGTGAGGATGGATATAAAAATAGATGACAATGGGAAGGGGTATAATATAGAATAGAAGGGAAAAAATGAATTTGATTAAGATTAGAGATGAGGATGAAGAGTAATATTGGTTTTTTACAAAAATAGATGGGGAATAAATATGGCAAAAAGGAAATATAGAAATTGTAAATTTAATTGAAATGACTAAACACTGTTTAAATTTGTGAACTGGCCAAATACTCTGTTCAAAGAAAATACATTGTATGTTTGTATGTGTGTTTCTAATTATTGTTATTTATTCATATTTGTTCTCTTTTATTCTTTAAAGTTTAACAATTCATTCTTTATCTTAATATCTTTATATTTGTTTGGGGTTGGCTTTTTTCCCTTTCATCTTTTTTATTGTACAGCAATCTTTCTCCTCAAACCTACCACCTCTCTCTTTTCTTTCCTTCTTACTTTCTCTTCCTCCCCCTCTTCTTCTCCTCCCTACTTCCTCTTCCTTTCTCCTTCTCCTCCTCTCTTCCTCCCTCTCTTACCCTCACTCCTACTCTAATTTCCCTTCCCTTCATTCATCCCTCTCTATTGCTGTATCCTTTTATGCATATGGACTACTCAGAGGGCTGAAAAAGTTATTTTTTACTGGTCCTCGCACTTTTGACCAGTCCTCGAACTTACGACTGTCCTCACATTTTACGTTTTTGCCCTATCTTGTCACCATGGTGAAGAGAAGCAGTTGTGAAATGAGTGACACGGTTGTTAAGAATGCTGCACGGGCATAAATGTGAGGATAAGTGTGAGGACCAGTCAAAAGTGCGAGGACCTGTCAGAAATGACTTTTTTCAGCCCTCTGAGTAGTCCCTATACACATAGCCATGGCCATCCGGTCACATGACCAGCTAGCCACGCCCACCCAGTCACATGACTCCAAGCCACGCCCACAAAATAAGCCACGCCCACAGAACCAGTAGTAAAAAAATTTAGAACCCACCCCTACTTGGGGGTCACCACAACATGAGGAACTGTATTAAAGGGTCGCGGCATTAGGAAGGTTGAGAACCACTGCTATAGGGTGTCTGAGAACTTCCTCAATGAGTTTGTAAACTTGTTTCATGATGGCTCAAATAAATTCATTAATATTGGTTGCCAGGCATTGTCAATGGCATTCTTGGAAAACTAAAGCCTTACTATTAAAAAAAAATAAAAATTACGTTTTTGCTTTAGGTCTCAAACAATGAATTCTTCAGCAAGTTGTTAGTTACATATATTATCCTATTTTTATTCTGAGGGGATATCCTTATATCACAACTTTGCTTCCTTATCTGCATTTGTTTCCCCCAATATTCTTTTTATTCTTACTTCCCTAAAGGATTATGTCAGTCATTTGTATTATCTAAATCTTAATTTAAAGGATTAGGATTTTCCTAGTAGCTATTTATCTCTGTAATTTCTCTCTGTTGAGCTAAGACATTTCACAGTCTTCTTTTGCACTTTTCTTATCTCTCCATCAATAACCTTTAGCTCAGAGCAAAGTTGGGCTAAAAAAAAGTCAAAATATCAGTCTGTAGCCCATTCAACATGATTTACAGTCTGTTCCTTGCCATTCAGAAGATGTCACTGAAATTGTGTTAAGTGGATCATGAAATGAAAATGATCTCTCAGAAAAGCCTTACCCAACTCAGAGTATAAATGAAATTCCTTGTCAAATCAATGCACAGAAATATATTAGACTCTTACAAAACTTTCATAGAGTTTCTTTTAAAGTAGATTCATGTACAAAAGGTACTAAGAGCAAGATGGACGTTTAATTGGACATTTTATTGGGAAAGTACCTTGAATTTTTTACCTTCCATGGATTTTCAGATGGCATTAGTGGTGTGGGATCACATGAAGTAGACTGGAGAAAAAGCCTCCATGACTAAGGTATGCTAGGCAATGACAGTCTCCCTTTTGGAATTGATCTGTGCTATTACAACCTGTCCTTCATCTATGTGGTTGATCTGCAGTGATTCATGTTATCGTTACATAATATTTAAATTATTGTGTATAATTACTCTTGAAGTGAGACTGGAAACATCAACTGCTACAACATGTAGCAGCTGGATTGCTAAACAGCAGGGGTGAAATCTAAAATTTGTTACTACCAGTTCTGTGGGCGTGGCTTGGTGGTGGTGGGGTAATGTGACTGGGTGGGTATGGCCAACTTTTTTTTTTTACTTTTAAAAGCATTTTTTCTACAACCTCTTCGGCCAAAGAGGTTGCAGAAAAAAATGCTTTTATAAGCCTCTGACGATCAGGCAACTCAGCTGGGATCACCAGATCTATGATCCCAGCTGAGCCACAAGATCATCAGAGGCTTTTTTTTTTACTTTTAAAAGCATTTTTTTCGGCCAAAGAGGTGTAGAAAAAATGCTTTAAAAAAAAATCCTCTGATGATCGCGCGGCTCAGCTGGGCATGGGGGGAGGCAGGGATTTTTGCTACCGGTTCTCTGAACCACCCACCGCCATCGCTACCAGATCGGGTGATCTGATCCGAACCAGGAGCATTTCACCCCTGCTAAACAGTAGAAGGTACCTAAAGATAACACATAACCCCAGTATAGAAAGGCCCCCACCTGTTTTCAATTATTACTTTTATAGAAATGCTATAGAGAAATAATCTAAGAGAATAATCTAAAGAGAACAGCATACATGCAACATATAAAATATTACACCAAATCAGTCTATTTTTTTGTCATTTTGTTTTCATGGTCCTCATGATCAGGCAAGCTTTTGATTGAGAGCAATTTTTCAATTTCACAATTTCTCTTAACATAATACATGACTGTTTCATTATTCAGATCAGGCACATTTAGTTGTTCCCAGGTGGTTTTGTTTTAGAAAAGGGAACACTTGAGCTTCAAGCCATGACTGATGCTGAGACAATAATGATGAGCAATTATTCTCCCATTTTTCATGGACAAGCCTTCATCATGTCTATCTGGATCCACGCCAGTCCGGCTTCAGGCCTAGGCACAGCACGGAAACGGCATTGGTCGCATTGGTGGATGATCTCTGGAGGGCTCGGGATAGGAGTTGCTCCTCTATCCTGGTCCTATTAGATCTCTCAGCGGCTTTTGATACCATCGACCATGGTATCATGCTGCACCGGTTGGAGAGGCTGGGAGTGGGGAGCACCATTCTACGGTGGTTCTCCTCCTATCTCTCCGACCAGACACAGTCAGTGTTGGCAGGGGGGCAGAGGTCGACCCCGAGGCGTCTTGTGTGTGGGATGCCGCAGGGATCGGTCCTCTCACCCCTTCTGTTCAACATTTATGTGAAGCCGCTGGGCGAGATCATCCGTGGCTTCGGGGTGGAATTCCATCAGTACGCTGACGATACTCAGCTGTACATCTCCACCCCAGGCCATCCCAACAATGCCCTTGAAGTGATGTCCCGGTGCTTGGAGGCTGTGCGGATCTGGATGGGGAGTAACAGGCTTCGACTCAACCCTTCCAAGACCGAGTGGCTGTGGCTTCCGGCGTCCTGATATAGGCAGCTGGCACCATCGCTGGCTATTGGGGGCGAGTTATTGGCCCCCACGGAGAGGGCTCGCAACTTGAGTGTCCTCCTGGATGCACGGCTGTCTTTAGAAGAGCATATGACGGCCGTGGCCAGGGGGGGCTTTTCATCAGGTTCGCCTGATTCACCAGTTGTGTCCCTTTCTGGATCGGAACTCCTTACGCACAGTCACTCATGCACTCATCATTTCCTGCCTGGACTACTGCAATGCTCTCTACATGGGGCTCCCCTTGGGGTGCACCCGGAGGCTCCAGCTGGTGCAGAGTGCGGCTGCACAGGGGATTATGGGAGCGAGAGGGCGCTCCCATGTGACACCTCTCCTGTGCGAGCTGCATTGGCTCCCGGTGGTCTTCCAGGTGTGCTTCAAGGTACTGGTTACCACCTTTAAGGCGCTCCATGGCATCGGACCTGGGTATTTGCGGGACTGCCTTCTGCCGCCAATAGCCTCCCACTGGCCAGTACGCTCCCACAGAGAGGGACTCTTCAGGGTGCCGTCAGCTAGGCAGTGTCGGCTGGCGACCCCCAGGGGGAGGGCCTTCTCTGTGGCAGCACCTGCCCTCTGGAACGATTTGCTCCCGGAGATATGGAGGATATCAGATCTCCGGGCTTTTCGCCGTGCCCTAAAAACTTTTTTCTTCCATCAAGCAGGGCTGGCGTGAACCCCCCCCCCATTTTTGAGATATTAGATTTTTTTATTGTTTAATGGGTTTTAGTCGTAAGGTTCTTAATTTTCGGCCAAAGGGTATAATTCTTTTAAATTTTTAAATTTTGTATTGGATGTTTTTTACTTGGCTGTCCACCGCCCTGAGTCCACTAGGAGAAGGGCGGTATACAAATTTAAATAAAATAAAATAAAATAAATAAAATAAAATAAATCAGAATTCATGTATAAACTACTCAATCTGGAAGGGAAGGCTCAGAACTCAGGATTCTGTCTCTTTCAGAATCCTCTATGTAAGGTTGGGAATTCCAGCAGGGAACTAAATTTATCTCCATTTGGTCTCCCACTAACACCAGAGACTGTTTCCTACATTTGCAACCTCAAAGCTGGTAAATATAGCCACATCTGAGCACTATTCAGAGTGTTTTTAAAGTTTATAAGTCACTTCCCATCTTTAGAGATAGATGGATGGATTTTCCAAAACACACTTTTTTTTCATTTCCTGGATAGCTTCAGGATATTGGTTTTGGCATAGCTTACTCTAAATAAAGAGACATATCCTTTCTTCTTCTGCATCCCATTTCAGTACCTACCTCAGGTCTTCTGGGAATAGCTTCTTACTTATTTCATTCATGCAATCAATTCAATCAATAACACAGGAAATATTTTCATTAGCTGTTTTTGAATGTCCTTCCTTTCTATCAGTGTTTCTTTTTCAGGAGTGGTACAATAACCACTTTTGTTTTATTTAGTTCAATTTTTACTTGGCTGTTTTAGCTGAAACCAGCTTGATCTCCATAGAACAGACTGCTTCTCTACCTTGCTTTGACTCATTTATTGTCCTTTTAAGACATATCAATGTGTACGTTTTGTTCAGTTCCGTTTTAATGCAACACGTCTTCCCATTATAGGCCCCCATTATCTCTATGGTAGTATAGACGTATACTAATCAATTTCTGCTTATTTGTCATGGTATATAGAAAATAATGGAACTGGTTCCAGTAACAGGGCTTTATGTTCATTTTATTGAAATGGAAATCTATTCCCATGAAATAAAATGTATTGTTTCGGTCTATGCCTTTAGTTCCTTCAGTCTCTGTCACCATTTTAAATATTCTGAATAAGACCTGTCCCATCTATGTTTCTTTGATTCATTCTTTATTTATCAAATTGTTATTCACCCAATTCCCTACAAGGATTTAGATTATTATACTAATTTTAAAAGGGGTCTTGATGGCTCAGTGGTTAAACATGTTGAACTTGTCAGCTGGAAAGCTGGCAGCCTGGGTTCAAGACCTGAGCACTGCACAATGGGGTGAGCTCCTACTCCTATCCCAGCTCTTGCCCAATTGGCAGTTTGAAAGCATGCAAATGCAAGTAGATTAATAATAGGTATCACTTTGGTGGGAAGGTAACAGCATTCCATGCATCTTTGGCATATAGCCATGTTGGCCATATGACCATGGAAATTGTCTTCAGACAATGCTGGCTCCATGGGCCAAGAAATGGAGATTACACCAACCCCTAGACTGGACAGACTGAACTGGACAGGACAGGGAAACCTTTACCTTTTACAAGTTTTAAATATTATATTTCTCTTTTTAATGTAAGACGTTATGGATTCAAAAAAATAAAAAATAACAGCTAACTCTGGGAAACTTACAACAACTAAAACAGAGGATCAACATGCTGAGCCTAGAAGTCCCATGGATTTTCTTCAGGGAAATTATTTCAGGATTATGGCCTGAACCAATGGGACAGCTTTTCATTTAATAGTCATGACCCTATGGTATTTCATAATAATATTCCCCAATGTTCGTGCACCCTCAAAAGAATGACTTTATAGCAGAGACAATTTAGACGTGATGACCATGTTTGCTTTCAGCTGTATTACAAAGGTTGCCATAGACAGAAACCACAGATTCTCGGTACAAATGCTTGAAAGCTAATTTGTTAAAAATAGATTTTTTTTTCTTTTTTTCTTCAAATGCTACTTTATTGTCCCTTAGAGATTTACTTGTAATGAGCCAAATCACACCACCGGGGTTCTTTTTAAATACATTTGCTTTTAAGCAAATCAAGAAAACTCTTTTAAAGTATTCAACAAGCACTACTTATGTCTTACACAGTTGAATACAACACAAGTCAGTGCTTTATAAAAAAAATCAACTTTAGGGATAATTATTATTTGCAACCAGTAATTAATATCAATTTACTAGTTTCAGGATGTTCTTTTATCTTTTAAAAGTGATTACTTGCTTGTTAGGTTTAAATCATTCTTTCCTCAAAGAGATCAAGCTTGCTTCCATATGGGTTTCCAATCCAAGTTTAACCTTATCCACTCTGCCATTCTGTGATGTGGTGTGGAAAAATGGAATAAGAATTAAACAGCTATCATTTCTGATTCCAAAAGCCAAGAGCAAAATATGTTGGTTCAAACTATCTTAATATATCTGAATTGTATATTTAAATTGAAAGGAAATAATATGTTCCATCTAACACTTAATGAAGTCAAGAGTGATTAGAAGATTTTGAAGTGGCATGTTTTGCTACTGCATTGACAATACAATTCTCTACATCTGTACTCAGAAGTAATGCAATTCAACAAACTGTCTAAACAGGTAAGAGGCAAAAGTTGAGGAAGAGAGAAAGAAAATTCATAAAATAATTCATAAAATAAATTAATCATAGTTCTGTAAAGATTTTGTTCCCTAAATGTTAAAAGAAAATCAAAATATGAGCAGAAGAAATGTTTTGGCATTTTTATTTACATTTTTATCATGCTAGGGAGGAATGTTTGAGAATCCAGCAGTAACAACATGTTAAAACTGGATTTAGCTGACACTCTCCGGAAGTATCATAACTTCCAACTAATAAGGTACTGTAATCTCAAAACAATTTACAGCGTAAGAAAAGAAAAAATAATAAAATTGGGTTGATTTAAAAAATATATTACTTTTATTACTTTATTACTTTTATAAATACCTCAAGTCATCAAACATCCCCAATACTCTTTTGACTCCTATTTTCCCCACAACAACATGTGAGATGTTATAAGTTATAGCTGGAAGAGATGGAGTTCAACATTGTGAAGGAAGAGCTCACTTCATTATAAGTAATGATTAGTGGGCCCCAGATAGTAGAAGAAAGAAGAACAAGAGGAAAGGAAAGGAAAGGAAAGGAAAGGAAAGGAAAGGAAAGGAAAGGAAAGGAAAGGAAAGGAAAGGAAAGGAAAGGAAAGGAAAGGAAAGGAAAGGAAAGGAAAGGAAAGGAAAGACCTTTATAGAAGTTGTGACTGAAGAACAAGAAATTCTAAGGCTCTGATTATCTGATAGGTTTTGATGGCCACGGGAGTGGTTGGTGGGGGTGGTTGGGATTACTTTTATTCCATGTTAGAAGAAGATGGATCACATCTTTTCAAAGGCAGGAGCAACACTAGAGAGCCTCATTGTTGCTATGTTCACAAGCAATAGAATATTGGGCAATGAGAATTTGGCCTCACTTTAGAATGGGATCTCTACATTTTTTTACCCAGCTATTCTGTAGCACTTTTCCTGATTAGGTCTGTTCCTAGTATATTGTGAAGACTGACCCTTTTCCATTTTTTGGTTTTGATATGGCATTTCTTCTGGCATGACAGGATTAAAGGGGTTTTGCTTTTAGGGCAGGCATAGTCTCTTGTGAGGTCTGATGGGATTATGTAAGCCTGATGGAACTGAGTTTGGCCTTGATCTTGTCTGTAAAATCCTAAAGAGAGATCCTACATTTTTAGTTTGCTACAAGAAAAGAAATCATAAAGCTCAAGTGATGTGCCCTATGAGAAAAAGTAAAAACTTCAGTAAGCCCAACCTTATGCAACACTCTTTTTCTTCCCTTTTTTATAATGCTATAAATCTTAATATATTGCATTATTTCAATACAGATTTTGATGCAGTAATGTTTATACAACATAATTAAAATTATTGAAGTTCTATCACTGAAAAGGTTAACTGAAATTAAAAAAGAAATAAAAATTCTATCACTTCTAATTTCCATTTAGAATGTCAGTATTGCAAGCCTAGGAGTATTTAACTTTTCATCCAAAGTTGAATATACATTCTCTCTTAAGTTCCTTTACACTTCCCAATTTTCTTTTTCTTTCTCACACTTTAAAAAAAAACACTGCGTATTTATTCTTGTGATGTATATGGCTGCCCAATTCACAAAACAACTCTGAGCAGTTTACCTAGGGTTAGAAACACAATATTTTTTTTTTAAAAAAAAGTCACCTCTAATATCCAAAACAGAATAAACACTCTAAACTAATGCCTTTTTACTTCTAGATGGGTTGACCCCATGCTTTGGCCCAACATCTGAGGGGAAAAAAATAGGCTTCAGAGGCCTTACACAACACATGGAAGGTTAGGACCATTTGAATCTCAGCAGGAATATTGTTTCATATGGTAGGTGCCATGACAAAAAAAATATGTCTCCTAGGCAGTAGTGGTATTCACTTACCTTCGCTACCGATTCGGAACTGGGAGCTCGCAGTTTGCACATGCGCAGAGCATCCATGATGATGTCCAGGTGGGTGGGCAGAGCCTCCTGCCGCCATTACTATCGGTTCGCCCAAACCAGGTAGAACTGGTAGAATCCCACCGGTTCTCCTAGGTCCACTGTAGCAGATGAGGGTGCTCCTCTCTCCTATGAACTCCTAGGTTGGTTAAAAGCCTGACTTTGAAATTATCATAAAACTATATTTTCTATCTTATCAGTCCCCTTTCCCTTTCCCTATTTTAAATGACCTTTCTTAATATTATTTGATTTTTAAAAAAGCAGATCTGTGACCAAACTGATCTACATAAGTTTGCAGTTGTGCAAGTATACATATAATATACATTTTTTTTTAAAAAAAATAAGAATCCAAACAGAAATGACTCAAGAAAAAGGGCTCCAGCATAAATTTGTTAAGATTGTCTTTCATGCAGAACAACTCAACTCTGGATGTTCAGCTTGAAATAGTGTGCAGGCTTTCTGGCATCTCACTCTTCAACTAAATTTTGAAAAGATATTATGAGGACTGAGCAATTAGAGGGCATTAAGAATGACAGCAAGATATATAATAGAAAGTTACAATAACAGCGGAATACTCTGGCACCTCCAATAATGATTTAAAAAACACTTTTAAACACTAAAATACATTTTCAAGAATCTTGGAAATAAAGTAGACTGAAACTGTTTTAAAAGCAGATCTGGGCACATTGTTAGATTCAGTCATCTGTATCATTTTGGCCATTCTAATGCTCATATTGTGGCACCAACCAATATCCTAACTTTGGTTCCTTGAAAACCAATTCACAGTAACCTCTAGGAAGGAAGTGGGTAAGTACTGGAACTTTCAGTTCGTTCCCATCCCATTTGTTTATTTATGTTCCCCTTTCCTGGGACTTAATCACAACCATAGTATGCAATAGTGATTTACCTCTTCTCTCACCTTGCTAAGTGTGAAGTGAAAAATTTCAAGCTTTCTATAGTTTATAGGAAGCCACTGACAATAGCACATCAGGTTAGATATGCCTAAGGTTAGATATCATGTTTTTTATATTTTATATACAATTTTATTAAAGAGTTATTTTTTAAAAAATAAAAAGTAATGCAATACGTAGCAGTGTATCTTCGGTAAAAATAAGGAAATTCCATTGCAGTTTTCAGGATAATAGACAGTTACTTTCTGGAAGAAATTTTTATTTTTTTCCTAAAAATTAAATACTAAAACCAGATATAATTATTTACATATATATATTTAGGTGAGTATATTCATGTATATTCAGAAATTTGTGGCTTTTTCTCTAGAAATTTTTATTTTTTTATTTATTTTTAATTTGATTTATATGCCGCCCTTCTCCGGAGGGCGACTTACAATGTGTTAAGCAATCCCTTCATACTTTTATATATTCATACAAAATCAGCTTATTGCCCCCACAAACTGGGTCCTCATTTTACCTACCTTAGAAAGGATGGAAGGCTGAGTCAACCTTGAGCCTGGTGAGATTCGAACTTACAGTAATTGCAGACAGCTGGTGTTAATCACAATGCTTTTAGTCTGCTGAGCCACCAGGGGGCTCAGGGGGATTGTGAGTTGTAGTCCTGCTTTTTTTCCTTTTGGTACTGTCCATGAGGTTTTAAATTAAAAGAAATTAAAAGATGCTTGCTCCTGGGGAAGAAAGCTATGGCAAATCTGGACAGTGTACTAAAAAGCAGAGACAAACACTTTTGCCAACAAAAGTGCATACAGTCAAGGTTATGGTTTTCCCAGTTGCAATGTATGGCTGTGAAAGTTGGACCATAATGAAGGCTGAGCGCCAAAGAATTGAGGCCTTTGAACTATGGTGCTGGAGAAGACTCCTGCTAGTCCCTTGGACTGCAAAGCCATTGAACCAGTCAGCCCTAGAGGAGATCAACCCTGACTGCTCTTTAGAAGGCCAGATCCTGAAGATGAAACTGAAATACTTTGGCCACCTAATGAGAAGGAAGGACTCACTGTAGAAGAGCCTAATGCTGAGAAAGATCAAGGGCAAAAGAAGTAGGGGACGACTGAGAGCGAGGTGGCTGGATGGAGTCACTGAAGCAGTAGGCGTGAGCTTAAATAGACTCCAGAGGATGGTAGAGGACAGGAAGGCCTGGAGGAACATTGTACATGGGGTCACGATGCGTCTGACATGACTTCGCAACTAACAACAAGTCCTGCTTTAGTACAATGCCAGAGGGTAACCTTGGGCCAGTCACTCTCTCTTATCCCTGAGAAGCAGGGAAGGGCAAAACACTTTTGAAATCTTGCCATGAAAACTACAATGACTTGTTCAGATATTCCAAATGTCAACACTGACTTGAAAGCATGCACACACACACACACACACACACACACACACACACACACTCAAACATACCGCTCTTCACAGCAATTCCCAGCAACTTTAATATAGCCAATAGCAAAGGATTATAGGAGCCAAAATTCAAAATACTTGAATGGAGTCTTTTGTTTATTCCTAATATTGATGTCAAGAACACCAATGAATATTTTCAGTTTCTCTTTTCTTGTATTAACTGTGTTGCACACAGGAAGCAAATTGGAAATTTGAACATTAAAGAAAAAGAAAAAGAAAAAAAAAAGCCTGCATTTTCAGCACAATCAAGGTTTTCTTCTACAGAGTTTCTACTCATCCACTTTTTCAGTATCTGCTTTGGAAAAAATCATAATTCAGAACATCCAATCATAGTCTTTAAATTGTCCCAAGGATGGGTTTGATTTGCAGTACCAATCACGATTCTCATTACAATGAATATCAACCAAAATGAATTCATAATGTTCCTCTTCCTATTCATTACAGCCATTGTCACAAGCAAATGAAGAATGGGAATAGAATTTCTACTATACAATTAACAATACTATATGTCAATCATGCTTGGATTCTATGATCTGAAGGCTGTTCCCTGCTTTCTCCTTGCTTTTAGGAGGTGGGCTTCCTACTCACTGTGCATTCCTACTTTCTACTCAGTGGTGAAATTCATTTTTTTTTACTATTGGTTCTGTGGGCGTGGTTTGGTGGGCATGGTGTGGCTTGGTGGGCGTGGCAGGGGAAGGATACTGTAAAATCTCCAATTCCACCCCACTCCAGGGGAAGGATACTGCAAAATCCCCATTCCCTCCCCACTCTGGGGCCGGCCAATGGTGGCATTTGCCGATTCTCTGAACTACTCAAAATTTCTGCTACTGGTTCTCCAGAACCTGTCAGAACCTGCTGGATTTTACCCCTGATTCTACTTCTACATTCTTATTCTGGACAGTAAGACTTCTGATTGCTTGTCGACAAGAATACCAGGATACATTTAAAAAAAAAATGGTATTATGGTTGTGACAAGATTGTGAGTGTGTATGTTGTCTGTCTAATATGGGAGGGCAATAAAAATGTGTTTATTTTACTTGCGTCCTAGACAGTACTTTTGTAGAGTTATGTAGTTTTTATTTAGTGATATCCATCTGAGATGATTATTTTTCCTCATAGTACAAATAATCTTATCTCTAGATACAGGTACATACTCACTGATACATATCACACCCTGCATAATATCATTAATATCATTTTACATAAAGATCTAAAATTGTATCCATACTAAATGATGTGTTAGATCTGTTTCATTATATAACAGTGGTGACATTCAATTTTTTTCCCTACCGGTTCTCAGTGGTGGGATTCAATTTTTTTAACAACCGGTTCTGTGGGCGTGGCTTAGTTGGGGGTGTGGCTAGCTGGTCATGTGATTGGGTGGGCGTGGCTAGCTGGTCATGTGATTGGGTGGGCGTGGCTAGCTGGTCATGTGATCGGCGGGCGTGGCTAGCTGCATAGGGACTACAGAGGGCTGAAAAAAGTCATTTCTGACTGGTCCTTGCACTTTTGACCGGTCCTCGCACTTATGACCATCCTCACATTTATGCCCGTTGCGGCATTCTTAACAACCGTGTCACTCATTTCACAACTGCTTCTCTTCATCATGGTGACAAGATAGGGCAAAAACGTAAAATGTGAGGACAGTCGTAAGTTCGAGGACTGGTCGAAAGTGCGAGGACCAGTCAGAAATAACTTTTTCAGCCCTCTGAGTAGTCCATATGCATAAAAGGATACAGCAATAGAGAGGGATGAAGGAAGGGAAGGGAAATTAGAGTAGGAGGGTGGGTAAGAGAGGGAGGAAAAGAGGAGGAGAAGGAGAAAGGAAGAGGAAGTAGGGAGGAGAAGAAGAGGGGGAGGAAGAGAAAGTAAGAAGGAAAGAAAAGAGAGAGGTGGTAGGTTTGAGGAGAAAGATTGCTGTACAATAAAAAAGATGAAAGGGAAGAAAGGCAACCCCAAACAAATATAAAGATATTAAGATAAAGAATGAATTGTTAAATCTGCTCCAGCAAGCAGCAGAGCCCTGAGCAAAACAGCTGAGAGCAAATCAGCTGAGAGTCAGGAGCCGATCTAATCAAGGCCTAATTAGCCTATGCTGAAGCTCCATGGGCCAATAAAATTACAAAAAAACACCGAACCGTTTGTTAAATTGCTGGCTCGCCCGCCCCTCGCCCACCACTATTTATTGGCAATAAATAGTGGTGCGGAGGGGCGGGGCAAGGGGCGGGGCGAGCCAGCAATTTAACAAACAGTTTGGCCGAACCCCCTAGAACCGGCAGAATCCCACCACTGCCGGTTCTGTGGGCGTGGCTTGGTGGGGTGTGACTGGCATTGGAGTCAGACAGTGAGGAAGTTGAGGAAGAACATGGGCCAGTCCTGGAGGCTGGGAAAGGCCTAGATGAGGGCTCTACATCGGAGGCAGAGATGGGGCCAGGGCCATCTGGGAGTGATGTGCAGACTCTGGAGCCTCCAGAGGCTGACAGGAGAGAGGCAGAGGAACAGGAGGAGCCTGTTCCTAGTTTACGCATGAAAAGAGCTGTCAAAAGGCAAGAGCAGCTAAAGCAAAAAGGATGACTCGGGAGTAAGGCCAAGAGATGATTGGCCCCTCCCATAAGGCTTAAAAGACCAGCAATGGCTCTTGGGCTCTTTGTTGGAAAACAACATTGATAGATTTGTTTCTTTTCTTGCTGCATTCTGAACTTTTGCCAAGAAAAGCCTTTGGCAGCAAAGTAGACCAAGGTTGGTGATAAGGCTGAAGAATTGTGTTATAAAGAATTTGTTTTGAATTAGTTTGGACTACACTGAGAATGAGTTAATTCTCAGCTGTTCTAATAAAATCTGTTTGTTTAGAACTGATTGTGTCTGATAATACCTACTTGGGCCTAGGTCCCAACAGAAGGTAAGGATGAGTTGCCTGGCAAGGGAGAGCAGGCAGCGGGTGGCGAGCAGGTGGAGGCTCTGGGGCAAGGCTGGAGCTGGGGAATGGCACATTTCCTGACTTGGTTGAGCCGGGCCCCAGCCCCTGACCCAAGGTGAAGGACGAGCAGGCAGCATGCACTGCTTACTTTTGGTGAGCTGAGCAGGTGAGGGGACTGGGAGATGACTGGCTGGGCTTTCTGGCGAAGACAACATATATAGGGTGTGGGTGGGGGTGTGGGTGGGGGTGAGCGGCTGGAAGAGGCGAGCGGTGGCCAGAAGGGGCGAGCAAGTGGCCGGAAGGGGTGAGCAGCAACTGAGCGAGTGGGTGGAGGTGGGAGGGGCCAACCAGTGGTGGTTTTTACCAGTTCAGCAAACCAATTCAAATCATCCCTACCAGTTTACCCAAACTGGTCCAAACTGGTCGAATTCCACCCCGATAACAAAAAATCATAGTTCCTCTTTCCAGTGCTCTCTCATCAGCAATGAAGTCTAGTGTGAATTAATGATGGAG
This sequence comes from Pituophis catenifer annectens, assembly GCF_029215685.1. Taxonomy (NCBI): domain Eukaryota; kingdom Metazoa; phylum Chordata; class Lepidosauria; order Squamata; family Colubridae; genus Pituophis; species Pituophis catenifer. The sequence continues at coordinate 184,480,233 of NW_027256881.1, forward strand.
TCAGATATATTCCTTAATCATTCAACTAACAAAGAAATTGGGCTTTTCATTTAATGCTTGTATTCTTTTATTAACTGAACGAATGAACACAAATATAACAAAAAATATATGCAAAATTATAATACCCAGGGTGTATGTTTCACAGATACATATTTATCTATCAAAATTTTACATAACTTTTTCAATGAATAGCTGCCATTTTTAGTGTAATCATCATCCATAGCTAATCTACACAAATAAGCAATTCAATTTTAAACTGCAGATCACAGAGTTGTTGGACCCTTACATTTATATTTACAATGCTGAAGAATCAGTCTTTTAGCTATAACCAAGGCCTCTGTCATTGAGGACACTGAATGAGAATAATTGGTACACTCTTCTATAAATGCCTTTATTTTATGCATTCCCCAGAGACCTTTCTCTGAGGAGCAGTGTTTTCATAGAGACAAATAAATAAATAGGAAATATGCCTATTAGGACAAATGCATGTGTTAATTTGCAAATGAGGAAAAATATACATGTAGAAATTTTTGAGTAGATTTGTCATTGGATGGAAGTGATGTTAGCTTTTTAGGGAATAAGAATTGAGAGGCAATTAAGAGGCAAGAGGCAAGTAAAGAGAGATATTTTTGGAAACGTTTTTGAAAATTGACAGACTATTATGAAACTCTGTTAAAAAAATACTGTGAAATTGGCTTGTGTACATTGCTTATTTCAGGTCATTCAGTTATGTGGCTCACTGAGTTCATGGCACTTATCTGGATAAGTAGGTATTAAAGGTAAAGGTTCCCTTGCACATATGTGCTAGTCATTCCTGACTCTAGGGGGCGGTGTGCATATCTGTTTCCAAGCTGAAGAATCAGCACTGTCCGAAGATGTCTCCATGGTCATGTGGCCAGCATGACTAAATGCCAAAAGCGCACAGAACACTGTTATCTTCCCACCAAAGATGGTCCCTATTTTTCTATTTGCATTTTTTATGTGCTTTCAAACTGCTAGGTTGGCAGAAGCTGGAACAAGTAATGGGAGCTCACCCTGTTATGCGGCACTAGGGATTCAAACCGCTGAACTGCCAACTTTTTGATCGACAAACTCAGCGTTTTAGCCACTAGACAAAGCACTACAGAGTCACCACACTGAAGAACCTGAGGCCTCAGACAGGATATTGTTTGTTTGTTTATTTTTCATGTTTCTAAACTGCCCTTCTCTCAGGGCAAAGAAGGTATAAAAGTGACTTTGGCGGACACTTTACCTTACTTCAATATGAGTTTTTTCATCCTCCCTTTTTAGTGCCCTGAAAATATCTGGCAAATGTCAGCTAGCCCACTAGACTCAAGGCAATCTTTGTAATTCAACATTTTATATTTACAGTATGGTCAATTGATATCTGTAATTGAAACATAAGGCAAAAACTTATTTTGTTAAGCATGGTCAATATTTACTTATCCATGTTTTTATTTGGCCCTGGGTGGGAGATGACAGGCAGGAACTCCATTGAACACAAATTGAAGAAGTCAATTGTTAACAGTGTTTAATAACTGGACACAAAAAATAGCACTCCAAATAATGTCCCTTTTTTGAGCCTCCAGGTTTATGTTGCATGTCAATTTTCTGCTTGAACACTTAGAAGAGATGCTAGTACACCCTAAAATATAGTACATAGACACAACTTATTTCAGCACTGTGTACAATTTGCCTCTTGAATGGGAGGTATTACATTTCTACCACTTGTTTGGTTTGGTTTTTACCAAAAACAAAATAGAAATCTCAGAGGTGTTCGTTATAGGCAGGATAAAATTTACAACCTTTCATATCCACCCAATTCTGACTCTTAATTGGGGAACTGTTCTTTAGAAACGATTTATCTCATCAGCATTAATTAATATGGCTTCCTGAATAAAAGTTAGTTAGTTAGTTTATTATATTTGTATACCGCCCTTCTCCCGAAGGATTCGGGGCGGTGAACAGCCAGCAGATAAAATACAGAAAATACAAAAATTAAAAAATATTAAAAACCAATTAAATTAATTTGGCCCTCAGTTAAAACACCCCCATATTAAAACCCATAATTTAGCAATTTAAAATTAAAGCAATTTAAAAAGTATGGTCAGGTCAGCCAGGCTTGATGAAACAAAAATGTCTTTAAGGCACGGCAGAAAGTGCGCAGATCCGGGATCCGCCGGATCTCCAGGGGCAACTCGTTCCAGAGGGTAGGTACCCCCCACAGAGAAGGCTCTCCCCCTGGGGGCTGCCAGCCGACATTGTTTAGCCGAAGGCATCCTGAGGAGCTTCTCTCTGTGGGAGTGTACTGGTCGGTGGGAGGCTATTGGCAGCAGAAGGCGGTCTCGTATATACCCGGGTCCTAAGCCATGGAGCGCTCTAAAGGTAGTAACCAATACCTTGAAGCACACCCGGAAGACCACTGGGAGCCAGTGTAGCTCACGCAGGAGAGGTGTTACATGGGAGCGCCAAGTCGCCCCCATCACCACCCACACGGCCGCATTCTGGACCAGTTGGAGCCTCCGGGTGCTTCTCAAGGGGAGCCCCATGTAGAGAGCATTACAGTAGTCCAAGCAGGACGTGACGAGGGCATGAATGACCGTGCGTAAGGCATTCCGATCCAGAAAGGGACACAACTGTTGGATCAGGCGAACCTGATCAAAAGCCCCCCTGGCCAACAATAAAAGTCATTGTTGCTCTCTTATCAAGCACAGGTTTAGGGAACAATTGTTTGAAAGGTTATTTTGTTACTTCTAGCCCTTCAATTTACACACTTAATCTATCATGGTAGACATATTCATATAAGATTGTGGAGGGACAAATTGGCAAAGAACTATTTCAGTCTGGGAGAATTCTCATCCAGTCCTGGACATAGAATTTTTGTAGATGTCCAATCCCATGGCCTCAGAAGGGGAAATATCCATGAATAGCATCAGTTTACTGATGACAACTAATTTATGAATGATAACTTTCCAGTTGTTTTCATATATATAATAAACATCATGGAAAGAAGCTGGAAACTCTCCAAACTTCCCCATCTAAAATACGTCCAATGCATTTTTTACTGTCTACTGTATATAGCAGAACTACCAAGAATGCCAGTTCCTTCAAACACCTCAATAGGATGCTAAAGATATAATATCAGCAAAAGATGTTGATGTTATCTAGATTGAATGATGGTATTTTAATGCACGGCAACACCTGCTTTAAGGTGGTATCTTCAAACAAGAATTCACTCTTTTTCAGGGATCATTAAATTCTCTTACAAGACAAGCAATAGAGGGACTTTAGAGATAAATAGTGGTGAGAACTTTATCCATTAGGAGACAAATAGTAAATGTGATTCAAATATATTAGCAATTATTCTCAAATCCTGAGAATGATATTGCCCAAAACAGTATCAGTCTGGCATAAGTCTAGGTAGTTTCATCCCTAGAGAATTATATGCACCGTTCAACCCTGTTCCATTATACCAAAACTCCAGAATGCATAGCAAATGGCCCACTGTATCCATTATAAAGTCATGAATTTTGTCTTTTTTATTAGAGACTGATCTTGAATCCAAAAGAGAAGCTTCAAACTTGATTATTACTGATTCTAGAGCAGGGCTGTCATACTCCCGGCTTGTGAGCCGGATGCATCATGCACTGGCCACGCCCAAGCACAGTTTAGCAAAGGGGGGAAAAGTCCGGATATATCACGTAATGCTGCCGTGACAATGCAACTTTGACACCTCAGTTCTAGAACCAGCTGTTCCTTCAGAGGCCTGCTTGGGGAAGTGAAATTATATGGGTACACATTAGAATCATACATTTTGCTGAAAATGTATTTTATTATTTTTCCTTAAAATTGTTGCAGCATAAGAAATGCTGAACAGAAGCCATTTTTATGCTGAGCTGTGGTTTGTATTTTCATCATTAGAAAATAAGATATTTAAAATAAGATATTTAAAAGAGCCTTGGTAGTACAGTGGTCTAAGGCACCCTGTTATTAAGCTGGTTATTAAGACCAGCTGCCTGCAATTACTGCAGGTTCGAATCTCGCCAAGGCTCAAGGTTGACTCAGCCTTCCATCCTTTCTAAGGTAGGTAAATTGAGGACCCAGTTGTGGGGGCAATAAGCTGACTTTGTACAAATATACAAAAAGGATGAAAGCTATTGCTGAGCACATTGTAAGCCGCCCTGAGTCTCCGGAGAAGGGCGGCATATAAATCAAATTAAAAAAAAAAAAAGCACTTTGATATTTTTTAATGGTAGAATTGTAACAGAAAATTATACAGGGAATCTTTTGAAAGAGCAAAAAAAAAAAATCACTCAGTTTTGTTAAAAAATGATTTTGCATGTCATCACCATGGAAGCTCACAAATATATTTTGTACCTTTTCCATTTTATTTGTTCATATTTTTATTATCCAAATTATGTTCTTTTAAAGGACATAATTATCTAAATGCCAGATTTAACAAATTTGGTAGAAAAAAAATATTCCTATATTTGAGGAGGGGAATTAGATCTAAGAATTCTATTTTTTTTATTGTAAAAGCAATAGATGAAGGCACTTGTTACCATAAAGTTTATGAAACAACCCCCCCCCCCCACTGCATCCTATTGAGAATAGTTCTGTAATTTGTCATAGGTAAAGTGTAAGAACTGTTAAAGTTATATCTTACCAATATTTCCATTCTACCTCATTCAGTATTCTTAAAGGAAACATGCCAAGAACTTTTGATAAATGCCACGATTGAACATGCAATGAGATTTTAAGGCTTTGGTTCAGAACACTTTCCTGTCTATATCTTTGAGAAATGATACAAAACTGCATATCCTTGAATTCGGGCAATTCATTATTACAGATCTGTAATAAATTAAGAAGCACTTGAAGCTGTTTTATTGTGGTATGAAATTTTGTTGTTGTTCCATTGAGCTTGTAGGCTGTTCGGGGGCTGGGGTCACATTATGGGTCATCAACACTAAGTAACTGCAGAACTAGAACCATTTGACTAATGATTAATGGTAAGTCCTTCCCATGGGACTTTAGTAAATGTTAAAAAGTACAAAAATGATGAAGCCTCTGTAAATTCAATTCAATCCCTGATAATCAAACAGAAAAGTCTATATAGTGTTGTTGTTTTTTTTTGAGTGGGATGGGGAGAGAAAATAGGATTTTTGACTTTTTGAAGAACACTTCTAGTCCAAGGGTTCTAGGTCAAGGGTCAAGGGTTATTTGATTCTTGGTGATCCTCCAACCAGGTGCTCACCATTTCTAACTAACGCTACTTAGAGCTGTTTGTTTCTTCAGCCATAGTCATTAGGTGCTGCCAAAACATTAGGACAATATAAAGTCAAGGTCTGTTTGCCATTTTTCCATGGCTTGAACTCTTCAAAAAATGTATTCCAATAAGTTAAATATGAACTTGCAGTTCTGAACAAAAGTTCAGCTCTTCCCTGTCTTAATAGTATGTAAGAGTCAAACTAGAAATGAGATAATAACAGGAGCTGCTAACAGACAATCCAAATACTTGTTCATTGATTGCTTCATTGAATCCATTAATGTTTCCATCCTCACTTTAGTTTAGCCAGTCCAGAACAGCTCCCATGTGTAACATATTAGCAGAAGAGTAATATTCAATTGAATTGAACTAAATATTAATATTAAATGACATTGAACTAAATATTAAAATATTAACTATAATTGAACTATTGGACTGAATTGAACTAAAACTACCCACCTTTTAACAAGTACTTCCATCCATGGAGGAAATAATTCTCCCTTGGTTATCAGAATGTCTCTGAATCAGCATAGTTAGTCTAATGAATTATGAACCTCTCAACCTTTATTGGTATAAACATAAGAATAGGTAACAAGAAAAATAAATAGTGCTCAAGTAAAACATTTAAAGTCAAACTTGGAAACAATTAGCACAGTATATACATAATACAGGGTAGGAAATGTGATCAATATTTTCTAGGTACATATAGAAGAAATTCATTATAAACTTCTGTCCAACACTTGGCTACATACAAAGAATTTTCACACAATATTAAACCATTGCTTTGCTTAATTGTCCCTCCTCTCCTTCGGTCCCTTGATGAAACCCAATGATGTCAAACCAATGTAATTATTTTATTTTATTTAATGTATGTTAATATAAGTACCTTCAATATAGCATTTTTCTTCTTCTTCAGAGGTCTTCTTGACCTCTGATTTGGTGCTCTTCCCCACAACTGATCATAGAAAATATACATGCATTGCAAAAGTTACAATTTTTATCTACTGAAATATTTAATCTCTGCTGTCAAAATAAAGCAACAGAATTTCTGGTCCAACTGTAATTGTAATTCCAGAAATATATTATAAAAAATGTGCTTCAGGGATTTTAGAATGATAGAATAGTAAGGAAGCTTTATCACGTTTCTCAAAGCCCATTGAAAACATCTCTCCAGTATGCTGAATTGAATAACCTGATGTCAAGTTTTTAATGTTCCTCTAGGGGAAAAAAAATAGAAAACTGGTCCATGAAGTGATTAAAGCAGTAGATCAGCACTCAGGTTTCTCACCTGGTTATCTTCCTTAAAGTCCAGAATTAAAATCACCATAGCATAGTGTTGGCAGTTTGAATCTCAACAGGCTCAAGGTTGACTCAGCCTTCCATCCTTCCGAGGTTGGTAAAATGAGGACTCAGATTGTTAGGGGCAATATTCTGACTCTGTAAACCACTTAGAGAGAGCTGTAAAGCACTGTGAAGTGGTGTATACTAAGTGATTTTGCTATTATTTTACAAGGGTACTTCTATTGCATTCGTAAAACAAAACTCTTTCTTCCTACACCCCTTCAATTAAAAATCCTTTTGATCTAATGAAATAAGCTAATGCTTTCTATGGACTTGATTAACTGGTTGAATTTCATGGAAAATTTATAGAAAAAGGTGAACCCTTATAATGATGTCTTTTAAAGTAACAATATTTTTTTTATCTCTCTACATATATACTTAATACACATACATGCACCCATCCACATGAAATTCTATTTGAAGAAATGGGATTTAACTATATGGAACTGAACATAGATCCATATCAGCTGTAAATTTAACATCAGTTTGGGGGTGAACCCTGTAAACATTCATGAACTATAATATAAAACAATTATATCAAGCTAGCAACAAGTGGTTTATTGATTGCATTAGATTCTAAATGCCTTGAGTACATAATGTAGGGCTTTCCTACATTAAGTCCATATGCCAGCTCTTATGAGAAATAAATATATTTGGTGGACCTTTAAGGTCACCTAAACATACACATTGATGTATAGTGTAATTTTTGTTTCTCAGTGGAATTCAAGGTAGCAGCAATTGAAATAAACATCTTTCCTATATTTTGATAAAATGAAACTGAATGGAAAGTAAGAAATCTTTGGGTTGTGTTGATTTTAAATGCTTATGCTGCTAAAGTAACACAGATAATCTACCTTTTGTAAGTGCATTAGCAAATTCTGATCCATGCAAGGAAAAAAAAATCTATTTTCTAATCTATTTGTTAGAACAATGTAACTACAGAAAATTCCAGGAATTCTTTTTATTTAGACAAACCAAAATTTACTCTGCTCCATATGTATTTTCATACCTTACTTTGCCTCAGTAATTATATCAAGTAAACCATAAAATCTTTCAATTATGTTAAATGCGTTTTATAATTGCAGACTTGTCTGAGACATGCTCATTGTCTCACTGTTGTGTTGTATGGGATTTTATTGGAGTTGTAATTTCCAGACTTAAAAACTGAAGGCTTTGTTCATTTTTATTTGGCCTTGATGCAACAATAAACAAGTAAGCATTGTTTGAAGATCTGAGGGAGAGATTACAAGAGGTGATTTGTGCAAAAGCACTGACACATTTTGAAAATGCAGAGATCGAGATAAATCAAATATCTTGGGGATGCAAGCATACCAATGAAAAACTTCCAATCCAAGGTGAACTTGCAGCAACTTTGTGAAAGTCCATATCACAGGAAAATTTCTTCAGTTTATATCACAGTAATAATTTTTTTCTTGAAATTTGGAAAGAAACACCCCCATGTATTAATTTCTTGGGATTTCAAATACCAGTAGTAAACAGCCAGACAACTTCATGTGGAAAGCACAGATCACACCCCAACTACAAATAGGAAATTTTTAAAAAGGGAGGGGACATGTAGATTTGAAATGTCCTTTATTATTTCTTTCTTGAGACAATCAGTTTATTACCACACTGATGCCAATAGGCTATTATTAAATGTGGCAACTTTTCCTGGCTCCTCTTGTAGTCTACCAAAGGCCATATTTCAAGCAGTAAGATTTTGTCCTGATTAATTCAAAGCAATAGGCCACAGCATGGGGATGGGACAGGGGTTAGAAAAGTCAAGATGGTCATGCTGTGAGCATGCAATGGGACAGGATATCAACTGCGTGGTTGGTTTTATTTGGGTATTTTTGCCCTCTCCCCCATCCTGACATCCATGCAGTGGGCCTATAATAAATATTAGAGGGATCCAGGACAAACAAATTAATAGAATCAAGAAAAATATTCTATCCCAATCTTCTAAATCCAGAAGTGGGTTTTTTAAAAAAAGTTTGAACCTTGGACAGCAAGAATTTACAGTTGAATCTTCATATGATTATTTGTTCAATTAACATGTCAATTAATTGATTTAAATGATTTGGTGTCACTTTTTGTACCAATAATTCCACTTCACAGAGATTGTGCGACTGTCCTAACAACAAATTCACACAACCTAATCTGATTACAATATTGGTTTACAGTACATTACATAATATAATATTTTAACAGAGAAGCCTAGTATCATGGCTATGGTTGACACCTAGAAGCTTCCAATATATTACTTAAGTATATTTGCTTTCACTTTAAGCCATTAAAAGCTTGTTAAATGATCAGCTTTATCTCCATATTTTTTAATGGAAAAGTATGATTATGACATGCAGCCTCTGGCTGTTGGGCGGTAGACAAATTTAACAAATGCATAAACATATAATCTAGCATTTGAAGTTGACCGTGTCATTCAAGCTAGTCTATCCCAGATATGGACTTCAGAATTGGTTGAAGAATTGTGGGAATTGAAGTTCACCCTATAGAGGGAAATTCAGGTTGGGAAAGAGTATCCTAGCTCTTCTTTCAGTGCATTTCTAAGTTGGATGTATAAACATTCTTAAAACCAAAGGCAGTAGACAGATCCACAGAGCAGCACAAGAGATAAATAGCCCTGATTTATGACATTGTAAGAGAAACAAGAGCCACTAGAAGCAATAAAGCTTTGCATGAAAATGAGCAAGGAAGAAATGAGGGAAAGGATATGCTGGAGACTGGAGGGTTTTGCACTGTTCTGGTGCTATCATGGTCACCTATTGGATATTCAGTGGAGGATATAATACATTTAATTATAAACTAAATTGTGGATTTAATAGAGAACATTGTGGGTAGTTCTTTTAATCAACTGACTTCATGCAGTTCCTGTAAGTGGCTGTAGGCTGGGATTTTCTGAAGTTAAAAAAAAGCAATTACTTTTCCAATATTTGATATACTCTTCATCACTAGGGATATAGGTTTTTATGTGGTCTCCCCCCCCATCCCAATGAATTTATCCTTATCATCCAAACCGTTACACAAATTGAAGCACTTCACTGCCAAGATGGGGGGGGGGTTTATCCCAAAAAGTGTATTAGCTAATTTACAACTCAGTGTTTGCATATATAGTTGTGTGTATTGAAAAGAAGCATAAAGAAACATCCAGTTTGCAAAATAAGTAAGTAAGTAAGTAAGTAAGTAAGTAAGTAAGTAAGTAAGTAAGTAAATAAGTAAGTAAGTATGTGATCTAGTAAGGAAAACACCACTGCAAGAAAAGGGCATACAAAGGGAAGTTCATACCCCAAAATAAATGGATATTATAAGGAATACTCCTGGAGATGCAACTGAGTGTCCATGCTATCATTTCTGATATTTGTGTTTGTATGGAAAGTAAATATGTATAGTTATAAAACTGTATAACCCACTTCCTATGCCCACTGGGCACCCAAAGCATCTAAGAGCTACAACAATAACAACAACAACAAAAGACTAGGCAACCCTTGTATGGATTTCTTTTCAGAAATATTTACCGGTACATACCTAAACAGAGAAAATGAATGACCATTGGGCAGGCAAACCAGCAGGGAAAATGGGAGCAATTTCCAACTTCTTGCCAGCTTCCTCATTGGTTATTTGTGGGAAAATGGGAGGGAGCATGGGAAATCATTCCATCTTCTCCTTTTCCACTGATCTGCAGAATTGCCTTGAATTGGCCCTCCTCAGCTGTTTTCCTTGCTCCTTTCCTTGTTTGCAACACGGAAGTTTAATTTTATGGAAACTGTGCACGCGCGCTTAGCGAACCGATTGTTTAACTGGTAGGATCCCACCCCTGCCCACCTCTCCTCAGAGAGTAAGACAGGTTGCCCGTTGACCACTTCCCGTTGCTCCATCATTAAAATAACAATCATACATTTCAAACAAAAAACATCTGGGCAAAGAGATGGTGATTCCTGTCTTAAGAATGGAAAGGAGAGGGGCCTTATATAAAAACAACAACAACTGCATAGCTGGAAGGCAACCCAGGTGTGATGGAATATGGGGATAAGCTTTAGGGGACCTGAGAAAGGGTTTCAGGAGTATGGCAAACCTCTCAGGAGGGACCCTCCCTATTTCTTTTTTTTTTTTTTATTTTAAATTTGATTTATATGCCGCCCTTCTCCGGAGACTCAGGGCGGCTTACAGTGCGTTAAGCAATAGCCTTCATACTTTTGTATATTTATACAAAGTCAGCTTATTGCCCCCACAAACTGGGTCCTCATTTAACCTACCTTAGAAAGGATGGAAGGCTGAGTCAACCTTGAGACTTGGAGAGATTCGAACCAGCAGTAAATTGCAGGCAGCTGTGTTAATAACAGGGTGCTTTAAACCACTGTAGTACCAAGGCTCTTGGGCTTTAATGGTGACAGTGGATACATTTTTAGACTTGCAAAGCTGATATCAGCCCTAAATTCACCCAGAGATACTTCTTCTACTTTACTGTAAAATTATATTAACATTCAAGAAATGAAAATACATTTCTCCCCTGTCACCTTTACAGATCAAGAAACTAGGGTGGCTCCCTTTGAAGAATTTGCCACACTCACATCCCTTGTCTAGGCTAAGATGCCATTTATCTAACCATGGCCCTGTCTGAGGCTGCTTTTCCTATCTGCCAAGGTCATTTCCATATGTCTTTACACTAGAAGAAGGGCCCTTCCTTTCTGCCTGAAAGGGAAGTCATCTTTAATAGAGGCTCTCTTGCTCATTTTCAAATTTGGACAGGATTATTTTGGGAAAGGGGGTCGCTCAGACAATCTGTTCTAATCTAATTTATGTATTTAAATAGATTTTAAAGTCTTTAAAGACCAAACCTACCTACCAGAAAGTATAGCTGAGAAGCAATTGAAAACCAGTACATGCCTTTCACCATAGGCATATTGTGTTCCTTATATTGTGTATCAGTCTGCTTGTCTGCACAGTTTCTACCAATTGAAGTAGGCATTATGGGCATTGCCATGAAGTGCACAAACTACATGTCCTTGGTACAAGTCCTTGGTTTCACAAACTCAGGAATACTTGGAGGCAGTGGTGAAATGTAAAATTTGTTACTACCGGTTCTGTGGGCGTGGCTTGGTGGGGGGAGGGTTAATGTGACTGGGTGGGCATGGCCAACTTTTTTTACTTTTAAAGGCATTTTTTTCTACAACTTCTTCAGCCTTTTAAAAGCCTCTGATGATCAGCAACTCAGCTGGGATTGTCAGAGGCTTTTAAAAGCATTTTTTTTCCTACAACCTCTTCAGCAGAAGAGGTTGCAGAAAAAAATGCTTTTAAAAGCCTCTGATGATCAGGCAACTCAGCTGGGATGGTCAGAAGCTTTTAAAAGCATTTTTTTCTACAACCTCTTCAGCCAAAGAGGTTGTAGAAAAAAATGCTTTTACAAGTCTCTGATGATCCCAGCTGAACCGCACGATCATCAGAGGCTTTTTTTTTAACTTTTAAAAGCATTTTTTCAGCTGAAGAGGTTGTAGAAAAAATGCTTTTAAAAGAAAAAAGAACAGGCTCTGATGATCATGCAGCTCAGTTGGGCATGGGGGGGGGGATGCAGTGATTTTTGCTACCAGTTCTCTGAACCACCCACCACCATCGCTACTGGATTGGGCGATCCGGTCCGAACCAGGAGAATTTCACCCCTGCTTAGAGGCTATTGGAATTAAGCTAAAAGGAACTTCTAGTCAGGTAAATTTAAGAAGTGATTGGACAGCCATTTGTCTGAAATGGAATAGGGTCTCCTGCCATGGGTTGGATTAGAAGGCCTCCAAGGTTCCTTCCAACTCTGTTATGCTGTTAATTCAGAAACTGGGTAAACCAATACTGAAATATTCCCCTCATACTTTACAGCGCCCTAAATATTAGGAGATGAATATTTAGGGCACTCATATAACAGAATAATAGCAAAAGTGCTTCTGATGATTAAGACCATGAATTTTTGCCTTAAGTTTCTACCAAATGGATGTCTTTACTCTGTTTTATTTTCTTGTCAGAAAACAACATATAAGTTACTGAGTAGCACTAACTGTGTTTAATTTTCCCCTTTGGAACTAGTCATGCCCCCAATCCTTTATGCCAGTTAGTGGATCTTTTTCTTAAACATACTGTCACTTATTGAAAGACAAGGTGGAATTAAATTCTCTCTTGCAAACAAATCAAGTGATGTATTAAATATGCACTGTTTATTTTCTAGATGAGTTATTGCTCATTGATGCTGAAATATTTGAATTTAATCTGATTTTAGCAATTTAAAAATTGCATTAAAGATTCCTCTGGTGTATCTGGTATTTGACTTTAAACTAAGATTTTAATCTCTTTTATTATTATAATGCTTGGCATTCAACCATTTAGAGACAGAGAGAAGGTTAGGATGAAGTCACACAGAAGAACTATATATATATATATATATACATCACACTATCAGATGAGGACATTCAAGTGTCTTAGAGTATGATACATCAAACCATACCGAGAGAGGGGGGGGGAGGGAGGGAGGGAAAGAGAGAGAGAGAGAGAGAGAGAGAGAGAGAGAGAGAGAGAGAGAGAGGGAGAGAGAGAGAGAGAGAGAGAGAGAGAGAGAGAGATTTAGAAGTTACTTTAATTGTAGCTATTCTGAACATGGGCATCATTATGGAGCCTCCTAGGCTTTGCCAGTAATCTGCATATCTTAACTGTCATGATGAGTTTTTTTTGCATAGCCTGAGATCTTGACTCTAATCTCACTTAGTTGGGCATAAAATGATGGTGATTAGCCCATCTTTTATGAAAATCAGGAGTATAGAACTAGGAATCCAAGGGGCTTTGAAAACCACCTCCACAAATCCAGGGAGATATCACAGTGGATATGGAAGTAGGTAAGAAATTGATTGTAAGAGAAAGTGGAAATGATTAAACATTTTTATTATTATAATATGCAAGAAGAGGAAGATGAAAGGGAGCAATCATTTTAATTGCATTTAATTAATTTACTTTTTGGAGTGCAGCTTCCAGCATGCCACTTAACTGTGAAGTGTAAACCTGCCCTGGAAAGGTTATGCAGTCCTAATGTTCATAATGGCACAAAGGACACTTCCTCATACAGCATTTGTGCAACTCCTGGATCAACTATGCACCCTCTTATGGGCAGCATAGCCAATTTGGTTCTGATTTGGCAGAAATACAGGAGGAATCACTCTGGATGCAGTCTGCAATTCAGTGTTAAAACTTGGGACAGATCAGGGGTGAAATGCTCCCAGTTCGGACCGGCTCAGGTGAATAGGTAGCGACGGCGGCGGGCAGTTCAGAGAACCGGTAGCAAAAATCCCTGTCCCCGCCCCCCCCATGCCCAGCTGAGCCGCGTGATCATCAGAGCCTTTTTTTCTTTTTAAATGGCTCTGATGAGCCAAGCTCTGACAATCCCAGCTGAGTTCCCTGCTAATCAGGCAACTCAGCTTGGATTGTCAGACCCATTTAAAAGAAAAAAAGTTTCTTTTTTTCTCTCCCGCCCCCCCGCCTCCAGCCTCCAGCTTGCTTACTTTAGCTGGTCTCAACGCCTGCCTTGCTTCGCTTGCTGTAATACCTGCAATCCATTGCATCAGCAAGCAACCGAATCTCCCTGCCTGAAATCAAGCTCATCCATGAGCAGCTCTATCTGCAACTTTAAGACTTGTGGACTTCAACTCCCAGCAAAGCTGGTTGAGGAATTCTGGGAGTTGAAGTCCACAAGTCTTAAAGTTGCCGAGGTTGGAGACCCCTGTTCTATTGGGTAAGTTTGTTTCCCCTTTGGGAGCTTTAAAAAAAATAGTTAATTGGGGTTTTTAAAGTTTAGGAAGTTTTAAATTTAGCTGCTTTTATATAAAAATAAATTAAAATAAAATAATATTTGTGCAGCTTTCTGAGATTTAGTGTGTTTCTGTAGTGTTTCACTCTAACTGCACAAAGACACAAAATCTCACAAAGCTGAATGTGGAATTTTGTGTGTGTAAAGTGTGAAAGTTGTTTTTTTGGGTTTTTTGTGGCTGTGTGAGGTTCCTGCTTGTTGCAGGGGCCATTTTGGGTCTAGCACAGCTGCTTTTACATTGTGGGTGAGCCAGTTGTGTTGTGTTGTGTTTTGTAGGTTAAAAAAGGGCAAAGAAGTGACATTGACTTGGCCACACCCATCCAGTCACCTTACCATCAAGCCACGCCCACTAATTAAGCCACGCCCACAGAACCCGTAGCAAAAAAATTTAGATTTCACCCCTGGGACAGATGATTTCCACATTGATAGGAACTCCTGATTCAACTGACTTTCTGGCTCCTTGGTTTTCTCCCTGCTCCCCAAAGTTTCTACACATCTGAAATATCCTTCTAACCTCATACATGTTGTTTTAAATGGAGAAAAGAGGCTGCTTTACAACTGATTTCATAGACAAGTCATTTTCTTTAATCATCAAGGGGAAAATGCAACATGAACTAAGGATGAGAATGGGAGATCTAGTAATGACTAAACATTGTTTCACATGTCTATGGAGATTCTCAGTTATTCAGGTCATAGTTGTCTCAAAGGTACTTTTTCCACAAAGGCAACTGGACTATTTTTTTTCCCTTGAGAAAGAAGTTTTGTTTCCCATCCAAAAAACTTCATCAGTTGTGAATCATCACAATTGATGAAGCTTCTTGGATGCAGAAGCAAAATTTCTTCTTCTTCTTCTTAAGAAAAGAACAGTCTAGTTGACTTTTTGAAAAAGCACTTCTGAGATATTGATTTACATGCCCCCTTATGGGACTGCCACAAGGACAATATTTGATTCATCTGAAGTTCTTGACATCTCCAGAAGAACAGCATGAAGGACAATCTTTGAATCATTCTGATTTTTTTCCCCCTGATGGTTAAGGTAGTATAAACAATTACTGCATGATAGTGTCCCAATATGACATTCATCTATTATGATCATATTATTAGCATTGTTTGCTGTTCCAAAAGTAGTATTATGGTGAATTTCCATATGGAATTTTTGACTGCATCAAGTATAATGTTTTTTTTGTTTTTTTTTTAATAATTTAACAGAAATCTATTTATCTAATTTTATTTATTTATTTATTTTTTAAATTTTTATACCGCCCCCTCTCCCGAAGGACTCAGGGCGGTAAACAGCCAAAATTAAAAACACACAATACAAATATTAAAATACTATAAAACGAAATTAAATTTATCTTTGGCTTCCCCAATTTTAAACCCCTTACCCATAAAATTCCCCAATTAAAATATTTTTAATTTCAGGACTTGTATGGAAAGCAGATTATATCTTAGATCATATTTATGCAGAAACATCAAAAACTCAAAACACAAACTTTTCATTTACAAGTTCACAAACCTTTAAATACCACTATATATTACTGACCCTGTACCTAGCAGACTGATAGAATTTAACTACTGGAATTACTGGTTAATTAATTAAAGCATTCATTCATTTCATCTCCATTCTTCAGTGAGGAAAATTGCAAAGGTGAAAATGACACGTGAAAGAAAATAATATTTTTGCTCAGTCATAGATGGCACAATGACTTAACACAAAAGGGAAGAAAGGGAAGAAGGAAAAGGAATAGCAATTCTGTTCAGGGGGATTTTCTGTTCTAACAGGATAGCCTCCTGGATGAACAGTTCCTAATTTTTCAGCTGTTTTTTAATGTATTGGTACTAATCCAACCAGAAATGGTAAAGGTCTGAGTGGAGGGGGAAAAATGTGCTGTGGAGAAAATGGCTACTTCCTATGCTCATAACAATTCATGATTTACAAAAGAAGCTATTAGTCTTGCAGCTGGGAAGAGCAAACTATAAAAGGTAGCAATCCAAAGAGGCCAGTTAGACATTCAGCACAATAAAAGACAGGCATAAAAGTGCAATACAGAAAAAGGCGAGAAACACACCCCTGGCCCTCAGGGAGCACCTGATCTCCTTTTGCATAAACATAGGCTGGGAAGAAAGCCGGTGTGAATTCTGAGGAGGTCAACTGTGAAATACATCTTTTCTAATCAAGCAAACAAGCTACAAGCTTGACTAGAACAGGTGGAGGTCTTATTTTTGGAACTAATCTAAAAAGAAATAAAATGAGTTAAGATGTTCTCGTTGCCTTTAATAAAATAAGAGAATACGTCTGTATGAGCGTTTTCTTTCAGAATAGGAATATGGATGAGGGAGAAATGCTATTCAAATTATTCAAAGAAGAAAAGGGATATGTTAATTGGAGCAGGTGGCTTATTATTATTATTATTATTATTACAATCATCAGCGCTGTCATCATCATTATTATTACATGGTTTCTTGAGGCCATTTAAATGCCATTATGATAAATTCATAAATCTGGAGCAAACATTGTTTAAAGCTGTTTATGCAGAACCGTATCCAAAAAAGAAACAAACCCCAAACAAAAGACAAAAACAAATCACTGCTTTGGAGAGAGACAAAAAATTAAAGCTTTTCCATGTGCATCAGTCCCTCTTATCTTGAGAGCATTTCTTCTAAGAGGAAGCCCTTTGTCTTGCTTTAAAAAGTGCAGCCCTTGGAAGAGGAGGAGGAAGAGGAGAATGAGAATATCAGTACATTTTGTATGAATAACAGAAATGACGCTGGTACTAAAACAGGCAGCTGTGCGGATTTAAACTTTTTGCTAAAATCATTTTTTGGAATATAGTTAGAGACACAGGATTATACCATTCTCCAAATGTGGTTTCTTTACGTATAGCATTCAAGGAAGTCCAGAGGGAAGAGGTCAAAAGAGTCAATGCCATAACCATGTGTTTCAAAGCTTTACCATTTTCATGTGTGTTCAGAAGGAAATGGAGCTTTGTTCACAGTTGTAGTTGCCATCTTGACTTTTTTTAATCCTCCTCCTTGGGGTCACCCTTGATGGATATCATCTTATAATTTCTAGTATTGACTTAATGCATTGTTTATTGCTTATGGACTTCCCCACCACCATCTTTTAGCAGCTGTTTGATCTGTCCCCGTCCCCACACACACACACACACAGCCAGTCGAGGGTTAAGGAAACACTTTGGAACGCACCCAGTTCTTATCTCCGACTTGGCAGCGATAGACACACCGTCTGCCAAGTTACTTTATTTTCACAAACAGACAGATAAGATACGAACGTTCAAGAAAGTCCAAACAGAAATAATATTCCTCCCAGCAGTTCCGGACGAGGCTTTAGTGACTGTCCAAGGTTTTGCTTTGTTCGTCACAAAAGATCCTTGATCACCACTCTCTATTATATAGTCTCTGGGGTGTGGTCTCTGGGGTGTGGTCCAGTGACTCAGTTCTAATCCCTAGCACGCCTCCCAAGCTGCTGCAAACGTTTATCACGCCTTCGGAGGCGTGCGTCCAGGAATGATGTGTCATTATCACTTTGACTCGAATCAGCTGTCTCCTCTCCCTCGGCCGGCACTTGAGACAATGCCAGAGGGGAGGGGCCTGGAGAGGGAGGCCTGGCTGACTCCTCTTCCTCATGCTCGGAGCTTTCTTCCTCCGATGGGACAGGCTCAGAGGGCGGGGCCACAACACTGTTCTATATCTTGTATCTTTGCTAACTCTCATCATTGACAGTTTCTAATGTTACACTGGAATATGTTATTTTTATGACATGTTTTATTGTCCACCCACATGTAATTTACTGTCCATTTCTCAATTTTCTAATTTGTATAATGCTTTCTATATACTTCTAAATATGTAATGATATATGAATATGGAGATAAAGACAGCATTACTTTTTGTTTATATAAATTTTAAAAATACATTCAGAAATGATGGAGAGTAGGAGATGACCAGGCTGAGCCCAAGGAACGGGTCAAGCTCAACATCAGTCATGAGTACCTGCATGACCACAAGAGATCTAAGTCCAGCCCAGGGGTGAAATGCTACCAGTTTGCTCCGGTTCAGGCAAACCAGTAGTGATAAAAACTACCAGTTCAGGCAAACCAGTAGTAAAAAAAAATGCTTTAAAAAGGTAAAAAAAAGAGGTTCTGATGATCGTGTGGCACAGCTGATTATCAGTCAGCTGTGCCACCCAATCATCGAAACCTTTTTTTTTCTTTTTTAAAGATTTTTTTTCTTTTTTAAAGATTTTTTTTCTATCGGTTCTGGTGAATAGGTAGTAAAAAATGCTTTAAAAAAGGTTCCGACGATCACAGCTGTGCTGCGTGATCGTCAGAACCTTTTTTTACTTTTTTAAAGCATTTTTTACTACCTATTCGCCCGAAGGGGTAGTAAAAAAATGCTTTAAAAAAGTAAAATAAAAAAAGGTGGCCACGACCACCCAGTCACATGACTCAACCACCAAGCCACGCCCACAGAACTGGTAGCAACAAATTTTACAGGTCACCACTGGTCCAGCCCACCTTGAATTACTTTCTATTCTTGATTCCCACTAATTTCCCTTGGCCGTTAGTAGCTCAGATTCTTGTAGGGAGCTCAACCTGAAGGATGGATATATCAGTCTGCAACATATTCCAGAGAAATCTATAGGACAGAGTGTTTCTCAACAATGATCCAGATCAGGGGTGAAATGCTCCTGGTTCAGACCGGATCATCCGATCTGGTAGCAATGGCGGCAGGTGGTTCGGAGAACCAGTAGCAAAAATCCCTGCCTCCCCCAATGCCCAGCTGAGCTGCGCGATCATCAGAGGTTTTTTTTTTTTTAACTTTTAAAAGCATTTTTTCTTTGGCCGAAAAAATGCTTTTAAAAGTTAAAAAAAAAAGCCTCTGATGATCGCGCGGCTCAGCTGGGATCATCAGAGCCTTTTAAAAGCATTTTTTTACAACCTCTTCAGCCCCACCAAGGCACGCCCATAGAACCAGTAGTAACAAATTTTACATTTCACCACTGATCCAGATAGCATATGTTTTTCTCTAGAGACCATGATGTGTTATGGATTGTATCACTGATGAGGCACTGGACTGTTCCTATACCACAAATAAGGGGAGGTAAACATACATTTCACAACAGGATACCAATGCAGTCACACGAGAATGCAAGGTGAATCAAATTCAGGCTTATTCCTTTTTCTCCTGTGAAGTACTAATTAATTTTATTAAAGCCAGTAAATTTAGCTGTGAATGTTTAAGAATCTAATGACTTCCGGAGATTCAGAATGAATTCAGCAATAAGAACTAATTAGAAGGGAAATGAATGCATGAAATATCCCTGGTGAGTAAAGAAAGAGTGTAAAGACCATTAATTGAAATTAAAATTTAACAGTAGCCTAATGCGGCATGGCATAAAGTTCCATCTGCTGGGAAGAGACACTAAACAAGAAATATAGGGGGAATATTCCACACTCACCAGCTTTTGAACAAACAACAGAATACAATTTCAGGATGAAAATCTCAGCACACAATGAGAATGCTGATGTTCACAAGAATCCATGTTAATGCGCCGCTTCCAGTGGTAATTCTTAATCAAAGAGCATCACAAAATGAGATGGAGTTCCTCATTCAGTCTGTTTGGAAACTAGACCAGAAACATTGGGGCTAAGTGAACCATCCTATGAGGTAAGAAAATAAAAGAGGCTGAGGTGGGCAAAGACAAAATCCAATGAAGGCAGAGGAAAAAACTCTCAGGGTAATAAGAAGAACATGAAACAATTTCCCTCATGAAGAGAAAAGAATGTGCCTATGACAAAAAATCCCCCCAAAAACCCCTTCTATTCTGGTTTGGGAGATACCAGAAATGCTGTTTCTGGAAATAATAGTTTCCCTGCTGGGAAAAGGAGAATAGTTCTTTTTCTCCCCCTCTTTATATCCCAATCTCCCCATTCATTCGATTGTGGAGGTAAGAGAGCAGCAATGAAAGTATGAACTATGGGGAAAGTAGGTTGACTCAGGGGCCTGGCTTTATCACAGCAGGTGAGTACGTTCTATTCACTTTCTTTGCCAAAGATCATAAGAAGCATATCTATAGGAAAGGGGGAAAAAAACATTTTAAATCTCCTCCATTAGTACAATCTATATATTTTTTTCTGATTCTTGTTTCAGATCCAGATAGCAAGCTTGAGGCTTCTCTTTATCACCCACTTAATGGGCATACAGATTTTTGCAGCCCAGATGTAGCAGTTCAACTGGTATGACTGCTTCCTATATTCAAAAACTATTAAAAGCTGAGAGATCTAAGAATTCTCGGAATTCTGAATTAGTATTGACAGCTTTTCCCATCATGGTTACTCCAGGCAGTCCAAAATATATGCAAAAGGCCCAACCCTCTTTTATCCCAAATGACTTCAGCGTAAAACAAATTATGTAAAAGAGAAATGTGACACAATAGACGGCTTAGTTAAAAATGAAAAAAAAAAAAAAAAAGGATCCAGCAGCGCCTGGATCCAAATTACTCTCTTTTAGCCACTGTCAAATCACATAAAGATGCCTATAAAAATTGTACATTGCATAGTAGCAATTTAAATAGTGCTTTCAAGATTGCAAGAATCACTGGCAAATAGTATGGGGTGGGGGAAAATCTCATTTGCATTAAAAGTGGGGCAATGCTGGGAGCCAGAGGCACCCTGTGAACAAGCTTTTAGTAATAACAACAGAAATCTCTCCTGTCACAGTTTTGTTCTTGACCTGGCTCACCTCACATGTAATGACAAAAATGCACCCCTTTTACTGCCAGCTGAGGTTTCCAGGGTTCGCTGCTCATTTTCCTATCACTTCCCTGTAAAGGCACCTTTGACAATTGTGACTAATGATGTACATCTCTCCCTCCCACATAGCCATTCTCCTACATTGTGGAACATGAACTTTACATGACTGCTTCATAGTTAGGCTTTCTTTCGCCCTATTTTCTTTTATTGCCAGGGGTTTCATTCACTCCATCTTTCTCCCTTTGGGGTTGCTTTAAGAAAGAGAATGCAAAGCTTTGAGAATATGGATTATACAATTCAGACCATTTCCTTATAAAGGGCAAATTTTCCCCTTTCACCAACACTTTGCTGTTCGGAACCTCTGGCATAAATATTCCGACTTCACTAAATGCATCTGAGATACCCAAGGATGCATTCATGATGTGTCAGTGGAAACAAACAACGGGTTCTTAAGTATCTTTACATCAGAGGTGCTTAAAATTCGGCTCATTGATAAAACTTGTGCTTGCCTTAAAAGACGTTTGTGGAAGTTTGTGCCATCTTTTTCAGTTATTGCACCTTGCTGCTATGTGAAAAGAAAAATGTGAGAAGTGGTGAAGACATCTTAGGAAGATCTAATACGGGCAAGAAATCTGCTGAGAGCAGCCATCCGTTCTAGCATTCTGTAATATGCAGTGTTATGCTCATAAATATGGACAAGATGGCGATAGATTCTACCATTGTGGTTCTGTAGTGTACATTGGAAGTAAGGTGACACCCGTGATTCCAGAGGCAATGGAAATGCTCAGAAATAGCAGGCAAATGCCACATGCTGACCCCCCACATCTGCAGCTACTTGTGATTGCCACAATATGGGGTTGATGGGCTGTGTGACTAGGTTCTGAATCAGGAAGTTCTTGTTTTGTTTTAGTTGTGGGGTTTTAGTTGTTGTTATTAATTCAGCTTTCTTTGAAAATAGACACAATCCAAATGTGCACCAGCCTAAACACAGTGGGAGCTCTCACCAAGGAAGCAGACAAAGAAACAGAGGAAGTGCAACACAGTGATTCTTTCAATGCCTTGAAACCAATTCACAGAGAGTATACACAGGAAGAACCTTTAGGGTAAAAACAAATTCTATGTTCCAATTTTGGAAAGCTGATCAGCAGAATTGCAATGAGATTTTTTGTTAAAAAAATAATCTTTTTATTTTCATTGTTGTTTAATCCCAAAATGTAATTAATTTACGATAGCTACATTTTTAATGCCCCAGAAGCAAAGTTAGCATTTGATGTTAGTGGTTGAGCATATCCTAGAATTATATATGAAGTGTGTTAGACTTTGACTTAATACGAAATTCATACCTATGCTTCACTGCATAAATCACATATAATATACACAAATGCACACCCACATGTTGTATGTGTGCAATGACTACTTTGTGTCTCTGCATTTAATTTGTTTTTATTGTGTTGCATGTTGTTTACAAGCATTTCATCAATAAATTAGGCATTAGCACTTTAAGATGTGCATTGAAATTCAAATGCAGATTAGTATCTACAATTAATTTCTTCTTTCAATTAGAACTGGATAGTTATTAAAATGGTGCTAGTTGCATCAGCTAAAGTATGTGGAAAATGCATACAAATCTGCTTTGAAGTCATAACTGTATGAACTTCAATATGCAGAACATCAATTATATCCAGATTCACATTATTTGCTTTGATGGCATTAGAAATATATCAAAAGTCACACTTGTGAATGAAAAGGTGAGGAGGATAAATATCAGTTGTAATTTAAAGTCTACCCTGGAAAATCTCCATTTAAGCTGTACTCCTATATATATTTGCTGGAAAATTAGAACTGACTAGGGCTTACTTCTGAATTATATACAAAATAATTTTGAGAGGTGATTCTTATGGTGGTTAATTGTCTTAAGAAGACAATCAAAACACATTAAAGCAAATTATTTAAAAACAAAGAAAAATAAAAATTTCCCCAACTTCCTCAGTGCAATTTTATTTACATCTGAAAACCTGCTTAAACGGCAATGTTTTTGCTGTTCCTTCTTCTTGGTTTGAAATCCTATAATTAAATGATCAAGATGAATTAAATTAGAAGTAATTATATATTATTAAATTATTACAATTAATACATTATTTAATCTATTTAATTAACTAATTAAATGTTTAACATACCAAAGTTTCTGTTTCTGCCAAGATATTCCAGATAGGAAACCAAAACCATGAATACTAACACTATTTTTATATTGTTAGCAATATCACTTAGACTTATATACGCTTCACATTGCTTTACAGCCCTCTCTAAATGGTTACAGAGTCAGCATATTGCCCTCAACAATCTGGCTCCTCATTTTATCACCTCATAAGAATGGAAAGCTGAGTCAACCTTGAGCCATAGAGAATCGAACTTCTGGCAGTCAGCAGAATTAGCTTGCAATACTGTATTCTAACCATTGTGCCACCAGGGCTTTTTGTTATAATATTACAGTAATAGAGTCTTGCAAAACTGAAACCACTGCTCCCTTCCCCTGCCTTTACCTTGCAGAGAATTAGGAAGGATCCTTTCTGAGACACTTCCTCCATCCTCATTTCTTCTGTGAGCTGAAATATTTCATTTCAGACCATTACTCTGGCTACTAATCTTCCTTTTTTTCTCCCAAGGTTATTCTCACAGTCCATTACATTAGTTTCAGTTTCTTTACTACCCCCATCATTCCCTTTCATTTCTCTTCCCTTCATTTCTCTTATTTTTTTAAAAAAAGCAAGTTTGCCCCCCCCACACACACACACAAGTTCTTTTCTGTTTTCTACTGATATAAAAGATTTGCGCTGAATGAATTGGGCCCGAAATGTTTGAATTTAAACTGTGAGTCATAAAGCACACCCTCCTTTTTTATATCATGGTGTAATTCTGTATATAATAGTGATCACACTCACCCATCCCAGGCATTTATTTTAACTGCATTAGCTTAATAAACTGGTTCAAAAAGTTAATTAAAGTAAACAGCAAATTGAACATGGCAATTGTTGTGGGGTACATTTGTGGGGGCAGGAGGAAGAAAAATAGAGGTAAATTTTGCATAGCACCAGATTTGGCTTGCTGCTTCCTGTGGATTAGAGAGAGCTCCTGCATCAGAGGATAATAATCAAGGCAGCATCATGGCAATTCTGTTTGTGCCAATGACAGCAAGTCCACTGGTTATGAAGCACAGAAGACAACAGAAACTACAACTATTCTTTGAGTTGGCTGGATCTGACCACTGTTGTCTATGGTTACATCTCATCTTGACTCTTTCAATACAATCTACTTAAGGCTATCCTAAAACTGGTCAAAATTGCAACTGATTTAAAAGCTAGGCTAATTGATGTATGGTATAAGATTCACATCATGTGTTTACTAACAGATCTGCATTCATTATGGGCACAATTTAAGGCATTGGTATTAACTCTAAGGGTGGTGCATGGCTCAGTGGTTAAGGCACTAGACTTGTTGTCTGGCAAACTGGCAGCCCAGGTTTGAGACCCGAGTGCCACGCTATGGGTTGAGCTCCTATCCTCACCCCAGCTCCTGCCCGCCTAGCAGTTTGAAAACATGCAAATGTGAATAGATAAATATCCCCCTTTGGTGGGAAGATAACAGTGTTCTGTGATGTCATGCTGGCCACATGACAGCAGAAATGTCTTTACAGAGCATTGGCTTAACGAACGGACATGAGCACACACACACACCCTATAGGTGGCAACAACTAGCAGAATAAAATCTACAGGAACTGCTTTATTAACTCTAGAACCCTAAATAGCTTAGGGTTTGATTCTGCGTAAATGCCTCTTCTGTTACAAATTTATTTGAGTATTAAGGTGAGCAGAAGAGGGAATTATGAAGATGTCACAACAATATGATGACCTTCTGTGTTATTTTCAGCTCTTTTTTTAGATTAGATTAGATTAGATTAGATTAGATTAGATTAGATTAGATTAGAATTCTTTATTGGCCAAGTGTGATTGGACACACAAGGAATTTGTCTTTGGTGCGTATTTCCCTACCATTAAAAAAACCCAGACAATTAATATTAATAATCATTTTAATTTTTTCTAACTTTTCATTTGTATTATATGTTTGAATGGTTGCTACTTCTGGACTTCAGCACTCATTCTAATTGAAAGAAGGGGGAGAAAAACAAATATGTAACTGAATGAATGAATGAACATCATCTACATTGTATTCTGTGATATACCTACTAATTTAAAATGTACTGGAGATTTAAATGTAAAAGGTGTAATCTTATCTTTATTTACATGGTATTAATGCCCTCCCCCTTTAACTCATGGCTTGCTTCGAATATGCATGCACAGAAATGTACGGTTACTTCCAAAGTCTCTGTAAAAGATGCAACTACATTAGCTTCATTTTAGTCAACTGTTTTATAAAGCAGTGGTCACCAACAGGTGGTCCGTGAGAAAATTTTGATGGTCCACAGAAAAATTATTTGCATTTTTAATATTGCCCTAAATCAGGGGTCCTCAAACTACGGCCCCTGGGACGGATACGTTCAATGAACATTTGTGTTCTCCCACTTTTGGGTCTTCTTGTAGATCGGAGGGGGGCAGAAATTCCAACTTTGGGTCTGCTTCGGCCTCCTGGTGCGGGGCTTTGGGCGAAGGCTGGAGGGTAGCACTGCTGGTGGTGAAGAGCCGGAGGGCCTTGTTCCAGTGGGACTGCATCATGGCCTGGGACTGCATCCAGGCGCCTGTACCAGGCTTTGCATTCCCCCAGGTCTTCCCTCTGCTTGGAAAGCCTATGTTCCTAGTCCTCAGTGAGGTGCTTCTGCTGAGCCTCCTTCTCGGTCAGATCCAATTTGAACTGAGCTGTTTTGCCAACTCTTTCTTGTGGTGGCTGCTTAGCTCCAACAACTGCTTGCTGTTGGGGCCCTAAGGAGCGCGGGCGGGCATGCAAGGAATTGGCCTTGCCCACCCAGTCACATGACCGCCTAGCCACACCCACCCAGAATGGTCATTAGGCAGATCACATTAGTGATCCATAGGATTTAAAATTATTAATTTAGTGGTCCCTGAGGTCCAAAAGGTTGGTAACCCCTGTTCTAAAGCATTCCGTTTATTACTCAAAAGTAATACCAAAATACCCCGATTCTTCCCTTAAGAACTTTAATTCCTCTTTTTTCCCCCTTGCTATCATCACTCTTACGTTATCTCCTAAATCATACATTTTTCCTTTCGTACATATAAACCTTATATATTAAACCAACATATAGAAATAGTGAACAACAGCAACAACAAAAAGAACTCAGACTGGGATTAACAGTTGAATAAAGATATATTTGTACATTGGGATTAATAGTAGAAGGATAAAAGAAAAGGTTAAATTAGAAAATTGATAGCTATAATAATTGGGATATTGTTTAAATATGTATAACAATTGTGATAATTTGAACATTTATTACCTAAGTGAAAAAGAAAAGAAAACTGAAACAATATATGATTATGATTTATAAACAAAAATTGCTTAATTGATGTTATATAAATGGTATGGTTTGATAGATAGAATTTAGGATAATTGGGAAATTGTGTTAAAGAGCATTATTTGAACTAAGAACTATGTTTAAATGTTAAATTGCTATATTTTTAAAATTAAAAAGATAAGATTTAAATTTGATAAAGTAATAATGGAATAAAGATTTAATGAGCATAATGAAACATAAAAATGTTTGAATTGTATTGTTAATAGTGAGGATTTAGGGTAAGAATTGTTGTATTATGAGTTATTAATTGAATTAAGAATTAAGGTGGGTTTTTGATTAAGTAAATATGTGTTAATTTTTTTAAAGATGGTACTAGTTGTATATGTGATCTAAAATTTAGAAATAAGAGCTATGGTAAAATAGAATAGATAAGATTTTATTAAAAATTGAACAAAGTGATGACCGGATCAAAGCTCTGTTCCGAAAGGATGTAATTCGTATGTTTGGAAAAAATAAAACAACTTTTTGCAAAAACAAAAAACAAAAAACAAAAAGGACTCAGCCATGACATTTTTGCTGAACAGATGCATGCACATAATTTTACAAAGACACTTCTTTCATTTTCAATGGGCCTAAGCTTCTTTGTGCACAGTGGACACACCATACAAACCTGAAGAGTCATTGTAAAATATCAAACAAGAAAGAGCTTCTAGCTAGTGTGCTGCTCTGCCGTGTACAAATTAACCATTTGGAAGTTGACTTACTAGAAAATAGTACATTTTCATCTTACTCATAATGTGAGAATTCCCTTCTAGAGGCAAGGAAATTGATCCACTGATCCCCCCTCTTTCTCTGTTTGCTACTTCACCATTTATTAGATATATATTTTTAAGCCTGCCAATTTTTTTCTCTTATTATTTATGGGCTCAAGTCTCTTGCAAATTGCTTTTAGTCACCCAATCCATTAACAAAGGCAAAACATACAGTGGTGCAGCTTGACATTCTTAATGGATACTCAAAAGCAGCTTAATTTATCTGCTTATTAACATTGTTACTCCAGTGACGCTTTGGGATTATGAATGCCGTGTGCTGATTCTTTTGACAATACATAATGATCCTCATCATTGTGAGGCTGATGAGTGGAATATAACCTGACCAGTTCATTACAAGCAGGGAGATTTGACTGTATTAATGAATGTATTATTTACACTCAAGCAAAAAGGACTCCATTGAACCCTATGTAACTGTTTTAAAGGTAGTGCAATTACTCATTGAACAAGGTTAAACCCATGTAATAATGAATACATCTTCCTTTCCTCAAGGATAAATGCTGAGACATCACTCATATCATCTCTCCTTGTCTAATTACCCTTTTGATCAGGGTGTGTATCTTTGCAGATTTATACAGGCAAAGATGGACAAGTAATGTAGCAAATGTCACCCTTAATGCACTTTTTAAGAACCAAGGCAAATTCATGCATACTTTACTGCATTTTTATGGATTTACATCAACAGTGAATTTGTCAAAGTGATTTTACCTTGATAGTCTGCTTTTCTACCTCATTATTTTCAGGACCTATTATATGAAGGACAGAAGATAGAGAGTTGTAAAATCTTGAACTATCTCTGTAGAGTCATTTCGAAATATCATTTTGAAAAGCAACGTTCATTTATGCTCTACTTATATCAGTGTCAACATGTGATTTCCGTGCTTCAATAACATCTCAAAATTCTTTGAGATTCTTAGCAAACATTTGGGAAAATAGTGTTTGCTATCTTTCTTTACTTGGATTTTCAAAAGTCTTTGGACAAGATTGCTGGACTGAAAAAAATGTAGAAGTTGTGGCATAAAAAAGTTATTTTGAGGATTAATAATTGGTTCAGATATGAGAGAGGGGGGGAGGGAGAGAGAGGGAGGGAAGGGAGGGAGAGAGGGAGAGGGGGAGAGGGAGGGAGAGAGGGACAGTAAGAGGGAGATAGAGAGGGAGGGGAGGGAGGGAGAGGGGGAGAGGGAGATTTTGAGAGGAAAATCCTCTCAGCATATTGCTGCAGTCATTTATTGGTTTCCAGTTTGAACATTTGAATAAGCCAATCAGAGCGCAGCGTCTGGCTCTGAGCTTTCCCGGACTTTTCAACAATGAGTCAGCATATAAGCAGCTGCCGAGACCACACTCCTCACAGCCACCCAGAGAGACTCCTGAGATACACCTGAGACTCACCCAGAGAGATACAGAGCGCGTGGCTGAAGTCACTTCGATGGAGCAAAAGAGCTGAGTCACTGCCTTGCTTCTGGGGAAGCAGACAAAGGACTGAGAACCTCTCATGCTGTGGGATGACTCCAGGAAGAGCTGATTGACTTCGCCGAGAGGAGAGCTCTTCGGTTGTTGGTGTTTTCTTGCAGGCTTTGTTTTTATGTGTTCTTTTATTAAACCAAATAGTTTCTTAAGACTCCTCTCTCAACTTGTATACTTGTGTTTGTGTGTGTAATCGGATCACGATCCATTGAGTATCAGAACCTCCTTCACAGAGATATTAAATTAACTATTCCAATGGAGGGATTGTACAGTGGTGTGTTAGAATCTGGATTGGGACCATTTTTCTAAATTGTTCATAAATTCCCTACAGAGGTTCAAAAGTTGGGGCAACTATGATGAGGACACCAATTTAATTAGTCTCATTGCAATAGAACAGGTTCTCAGAACAGGGAGTTGAGGGTGAATGATCAGGACATAGTCTTGAGGACATTGTGGGAAGCTGCTGTGAGAAAAGCAAAAGAGGGCTTCCATAATAGGCCTTTTTAATTGAGTATGTGTGGAGATCCATATCAGTTATTTTTCAGCTACTTCACAAGAAAGTGTCCACTAAGGGTGCTCTGGAGAAAGGGTCCCCTTAGTACCCTAATTAGAGAGCTAGTAGGGAAAGATATTTTAAAAAGTTTTCTGAGAAAATTTGTTGGGCTCAGCCAGCTATTCCTGACAAGATTCGAAAGGCAGTGAATGAGCCTCAGAAGTGATGAAATGTGCATTGTGATGTCACAATATAAACTTTGCCCCTTATGTACCCATATAATGTCACAACACTAATTTAAAAAGTGATGAGTTTGGATCCATTTTTGGCTAATTTGGTGATATGGCAATTAGGAATGGATGATTCCTATTTGTTGTCTTTCCCAATTCACAGTTCCTGCTTAAAAGAATTCCCCAACACTTTGTTTAAGTGGTGCAAAACATTCTTCAACATTTGTTTCATAAGAAATACTAGGTTCTAAAAACTTACGGTCCAAAAAATTAATAAATAAAATAAGCCAAAGTGCAGCTCAGAGCAGGTCTTTAAAGCAACATCTCTGACAACTTATCAAACTGCAATTCTCAAAGTGGTCCAGGGGGATCCCTGGAAAAATGTCAGCAGAAGCAAGATTTGGGATGAGGCTTATAAAAGGACAATGTGCCCAAATCTGTCCTTCAATTTTTAGATATATATTTTTTTAGAAAAGAAGCTTGCCTTTCCCTATCCCATTCTCAGGGTTATTTTGAATGTCATTCTGTTATTTTATTCCCCCTATTTTTAAATATACCTTATTGTTGAATGGGGGCTGTGATTGTTATATTTATGGGTATGTGTGTAAGGCTGATAGGGAGGTTCCTATGATATTTCGCTCCATCACTCAGCAGTCCCTTGGCTATGCTTTC
Source organism: Pituophis catenifer annectens (assembly GCF_029215685.1). Lineage (NCBI taxonomy): Eukaryota > Metazoa > Chordata > Lepidosauria > Squamata > Colubridae > Pituophis > Pituophis catenifer. Next base: position 184,510,630 of record NW_027256881.1, read on the forward strand.
TGATCTGAGAAGGGGAGACACAGAAGTGGTTACCACTGATGAAAGAAAGGAATGCAAGCGAGATAGCAGATATTTGCAAAGTTGTCTGTAAAATGAAAGACAAAATATTCACACTGTTGCCAAAGTTTATAGCAATCCTGGTCAGATGTTTTGTTTCAATAAATTTGTAAGTGAAGAGAAGGTGACACAACCCTTGACATGGTATAAAGTTAAATATAATGTCCTTCTGAAGATTTGAATCCATACTTATTATTTATGAGTGGTTGTTTATAGATTCAAAATAAGAATAGTTGATCAAAGATGTACCTTTACTGAAAAAGATCAGCAATCTTTTGGCGGCTGTGGACTGCAAGAAAGGGATTTATGAATGGAGAGGGAAGAGCAGCATAATTATGAAAAGTGGGTGCTTCGCTTTTTCTTTATTTCCTGCTTTTTTTGGGGGGGAGAAAGAGTTACCTTTGCATTCTAAGCCATTTATTATTATTTACTTAGCATATGTCATACAATATTAGGGAAATCTGCCAGACACACAATGCAGGCCTGACAGCCAAGATTGCTAGTTCATTCTGTCTGATGCTTGCAGATCCATCTTAGGTGCATTGTAGGGGGTGAACTAGCTTTACACCAATTAGCTAATGGTGCCTGGGTTGCTTGGTCTTCCAGGCTCCTTCACTGGTCTCCACCCACCTTGTGTCTAGCCAGTCCAGTGCCAGCTTCCATTCTCCAAACACCCAAATGCAGCTAGGTTTTCCCTACTAAAATGGTACCCATTGATCTACTTGTAATATTGCATGGTTTCAAACTGCTGAGTTGGCAGGAGCTAGGGATCGAGTGATGGGAGCTTACTCCATCTCACAGAACCATGCTCAAACCACTGGAGTGCAGACCATTTCTGGCCGGCAGTTCCAGTGTCATTAAGCCACTGAGCCACTGTGTCCCTTAAGCTATATTAAGCTAATTTAAAATGATATCACAGGTTCTGTGGGCTTCCCCTTCAAAGTGTCTGCCTTTTCCTGTTAAATAATTTCAATCAACACAATGTAAAAAAAATGATTATAAAAATAATGATTGTCCTTCTAGTGTAATTTGATTCTTCCTAAAAGCCATTTTCTTCCATTTAATACTCCTTATATATTTGTTTTCTTTCCAATTAACATCTTGAGGTTCCTCACCTTACTCAGAATTTGGTTTTTCAGTTTTTTAATCTCTTACATATGCTAACACAAAAGGCAACTTGAAGTCGTAGTGAGTAGATTGAATTACAAGTTATAATTTTCTGCATCCATATTTCTCCGAGACAGCTGGACAAACCAAATATTGTTCAGCAGAAGGCTAGGCCTTCTTTGAGAGGGCAATGAATAAAAAATATGCAAATGTCACCGCTTGAGAGAAGGCTTGTGGCCAATGTTTGCTTCCTGCTGCGGTTGGCCAACACAGTTATTTTTAAAATGTCAAGTTGAAAGAACACATTGTAGTTATTCTGGCATAAAGCTATTTCTTTGTTGATGCCTGTTTCTTTCTCAGGTTGGGAAATTAAACATATGCAAGGTGTATTAATAGAAGAACTTCCCATTGTGCTGAAGGGAAAGGAGGGAAGGGGGGGAAAGGGAAAGGAGAAGGGGAAGGGAAAAGGGAAGGGGAAGGGGAAGGGGAAGGGAAAAGGGAAGGGAAGGGAAAGGAAAGGAAAGGAAAGCAGGGAAGGGAAGGAAAGGAAAGGAAAGAAGGGAGATGAAACTGGGCCTGGTGGCTCAGCAGACTAAAAGCATTGTGATTAACACCAGCTGTCTGCAATTACTGTAAGTTCGAATCTCACCAGGCTCAAGGTTGACTCAGCCTTCCATCCTTTCTAAGGTAGGTAAAATGAGGACCCAGTTTGTGGGGGCAATAAACTGACTTTGTATAAATATACAAAAGTATGAAGGCTATTGCTTAACGCATTGTAAGCCGCCCTGAGTCTCCGGAGAAGGGCGGCATATAAATCAAATTAAAAAATAAATAAATGAGATAAGCTATTCTTGTAAAGTCAAGGTTCTCCCTGACACAAAGAATTGGAACCTTCTTTAGCCAAATGTAATTGTCCTGTTACCTCAACAGAGGGGAAGGATGATTAGAGATAGTCCCTTTATGTCTTTTCCATCAATTCCCATTTCTCATCTTGAAGACCTGGGTTGGGGTTTTGTTTTTTGTTTTTTGTATTTTATTATGGAGGAATTTTTTTGGTGTGTCTTTTACTATGGAACTATAATAGTAATAAGAGGAAGAGGAGGATCAGCAACAAGGTGGATGTCATTGACAGCAATGACCTAAAATACCAAGCTAAAGACAGATCATTCTGAAATGAGTTGTTAAGAGTTGAGCCTGTTTTGATGGCACTTAATTAATGAATCACAAATAAGCATGACTCTGGTTTGCAATGAGGAGTAGAATGAGGTACCTTCTTTCCATCTCTTATGTAACATAGATGATGGAACCATCACTTTCCCTTTGAGATATTGTTTGAGCTCTTTTTGTAGGGAGAATTTAATCATGAATTAGATGTTCCAGAAGAAGATGGAACCAGAAAGCTGGAATGAAATGCATTCCCCATTGTCTCCTCCAATCTCGATATACAAAGCTTCTCACTTTAATATTCTAGCTTATTCTTTTCCAAGAAACAGCCTGCTGTAACATTATGAGCCAATGCATGCTAGAGTGGGAAGAAACCAATGGGGAACCTTTCTTTCCTGCCAAACCAAAAGGTGGGAAAAGGGCAAATCAAAATGTAAAATTCACAGAGTGCCCAATATTTAAAATTCAATTCATGCAGAAACTATTTTTAAGAGGATTAACCTTTTTTTTAAATTCTCAGGTTAGTTAAAGAAATGCAAGGATATAAACAAACAATTAAATGTTTAATTCCTCTATCGGAAAGCTGTAGGAAACGTTGAGTATATCTGTTAATTGATTATTTATAATTTTAATTTTAAAAATGTATTTAGAAAATTATATACTGCACTTAAACCATATTAAAATAAAACATAGAAAACATTAAAAATTGAAACAATAAAATACTGAAAGCCCATGATGAATAAGCAAGTTTTTCCCCTCCTCATTCTATAACATGCTTATAGAAATCATAATAAACAGTTGATGCCAAACACATCTGGGTCAGTAGATAACTCATGGATGACTAAAAATAATAAATATATCACAAAGTAAGGCAAATACAGCCACTTACAGTAAGGTTTTTAATGGGTACCAAACACTGTAAATCAATCAGAGGATAAAGGAAAGTAAATCTCTCTCTACTTTTCGCAATTTCTTTCTTTCTTTCTTTCTTTCTTTCTTTCTTTCTTTCTTTCTTTCTTTCTTTCTTTCTTTCTAACAGTACAGTAGAAACTTTAGTATTAAGATCAAAAATCAAAACCTTTATCATACTGCAAAATAATTCAGTGTATTTTGCAACTGTTTATCAATGTCATACTGAACATTCACTGCATAAAATAAGCAACTTTAGTTCATTACATTTTAGAAATCATAGTTAACACTGATACAAGCTTTTTCCTCCTCTTTAAAGATTTACCTAAATCATCAGAGTGTTAACAATTTCAAGTTTCTATCATATTATTCGTATTTCATAATACAATAAAGCAATTAACTTGGAAAAAAGAGTGAGGGACAGACTAAGCAAGAGCAAATGGCCTTATAAGATGGAATAGTTATTTTGGATCCAAATAATTATCATTAGATCTGCCTTAATACCAACAGCTATGAATCACTGCTGTATACAATAAATTAAGCTTTCAGCTTTGGACTGAGATTCTCCATACGCCATTAGATTTTTCTGGAAAGAAAGATATGAGTGAAAAGAATCCAGAGGGAAGAGGTTGATACTATTCAGGCCACTGGTAACTTTTGAGAAAAACTCTGCACATACTCAGTAATAGAACAGGAAGGCATATATAATGTACCAATAAAGTAAAAATATACTTTTCCATTCTAAATCTAAGAAGTTCTTGGGCTCTAAAGAGATCCAATGCAGACCTTATATGTGTTCACTCTGCAGTTAAACTTAGTAGTTCCTTTTCAAATAAATTGCCCCAGCAATATATTCTTGCACCAGGTTGAGTGTTGGGATTCAAATTTTTTTACTACCAGTTCTGTGGGCGTGGCTTGGTGGGCATGGCGTGGCGTGGCTTGGTGGGCATGGCAGGGGAAGGATACTGTAAAATCTCCATTCCATCCCCACTCCAGGGGAAGATTACTGCAAAATCCCCATTTCCTCTTGATCAGCTGGGACTCAGGAGGCAGAGAATAGATGGGGGCGGGGCCAGTCAGAGGTGGTATTTATCGGTTCTCTGAACTACTCAAAATTTCCGCTACTGGTTTTCCAGAACTGGTCAGAACCTGCTGAATACCACCTCTGATCAGGTTGTTTGCCCATATACTCTATGTGTTTCAGAGGGCTTGCAATATAACCCAAAACTATGCAACTATCTTCTTTTACTGCCTATAGATTTGGAATCTTTCCTTTTTTATATATATCATATTTAAATGAGGGGACGGCACCTTTTCCTGTGTTTTTATAACTCTTGAATAGCCTATCCCTACTACTATTATACTATTGCTGAACAATTTTATTTTACATCTGCATATTTTTAAGTTGACAGAGGAAAAAAATAAAGTGCATTCTATCAGAATTGGAGGGATGGTGGTGCGGAGAGAGAAGATGAAGGACCGTGCAATAAGCTTATTACTGTTCAAAACTACAATACCTGTCTTTGAGAAAATCATATTTGCTTTGTATTTATGAGGTAAAGCTTGCTTTTTAAATATGCAGAGCTGGGGCAATTACAAATACACAAAGTGCATATGAGAGGACTGCATATTTAATTTATATAATACCTGGAGCATATTATGATAAAATGCTTTATATAAGCGGTGATAAAAATGTCATACAATTCTCATTTATAATATATTTGTCACTGTGAGTTTTCTACTTAATGGCTAATTAAATTGCCAAGAAAACAATGTCTGGGTGATGTAGGATCTGCACTCTGCAGTTTAGAGAAAATATTTTGTTTTACTAACTAGAAATGCCTGAAGTTAGGAAAAGATTAGTGACAGGTGAATGTATTCGGGCTCATTTTGGAATAGACTCAGTAAATGTAAGAACTTTTGGTCAGCATTTAAAGGGAAAATATGTTGTTGGGAAATGCTTTTTCTTTCAATTTGTTGTGTGGAACATTTGCACATTTGCAAATGTAGGCACACATTTTCCTATGGTCTTCTGCCCATACATCCATACATCATTTACATCAGTGGTGGGATTCAAATAATTTAACAGCAGGTTCTCTGCCCTAATGATTTCTTCCAACAACCAGTTTGCCCAACTGCTCAGAAAGTTAACAACCGGTTCTCCCAAAGTGGTGTGAATTGGCTGAATCCAATTATCTGCTACAAATACCAAGTACAGTAGATAGCAAAGAGAATGCTTAATTGCTTCTCCATTTCACTACCATCTTCATTTTACTTTATTTATGAGTAAGAGTTAGTTTGGGATAGTGGTTAAACAACCAGACTAGAAAATAGGACATTGTGAATTCTAGTCCTACCATTGGCATGAAGACAGCTGGGCCTTGGGCCAGTCACTCTCTTTTAACCCTAGGAAAAAGGAAATGGCAATCCACTTCTGAAAATGTTGCAAGGCAGGGTTTTTTTTTTTTTTATAGCTGTAAAATATTCAGTGATTAAAATGCAACAGCAGGGGAAAAAAATCTATGGATGACCAGTTTTCCCATTTCCCAACCCTTCTGTTTCCTATATAAGTGTATCTGAGATTGACCTGAGCTGTTTTGATTGCCTGTGGATCTATGCTGACTCTCCTCCTCATTGGAACTCTTCTTGCATGTCCAGCAACCTAGGCAAAATAAGAAAGAGGAAATTGACCAGAGTTAATTACCAACAGAATAGCTGAAATCATCTAATGTCTTCCAAGTACACTAGAGGAAAAAAGAAATGCTTCACTTCAGCAAGTTGCTTGTTTGTTTGGTTTTTTTTATTATTTGCTAAAACCTATCAGTTTCCAAGAGAGTTAACTGTTTTAAAAATGGATGTTTTCTGTCCTCAGGAATAACAGTGGCATATTGAGATTTTTACACTCTTGCAACCTCACCTTGATCATGATGTTGTTTGATCACTAGAAAACTAATCTCATGTCAAAAACTGATGATGCTGTCTACTAACGGAAGAGACAAAACCTCCTAAAGCATAAGTATTTATTCTGATCTGAGTTCCAACTGCAATTTAATTGGGGGGAAAAAAGTGTCCAAATATTTCTGGGCATATTGAAGATTAACACTGAGAAGGTGGGTTTGTATTTTCTTTTATATTTATAATTCTGGATTGCTTAAAATGAGATAGCCACCTAGAACAGGGGTGGGCAACTGTGGCCCTTTTACAACCTGTGGACTTCAACTCCCAGTATTCCTGAGACAGCCAAGCTGGCTCAGGAATTCTGGGAATTGAAGTCCACAGGTCATAAAGGGGCCATATTTGCCCACCCCTGACTTAGAAGCTTCCTTTCTTTGGTTGTTTTACAATGGTTCCAAAAGAAAAGCAGAGGAGCCAGTTTTAAAGCAAACTTCTTTTGACATGATTCGGCATAATGTTGGTATTTACTTCCTTACCTCTCTGCACCTCTGAAAAATAAAACCTTGGTAAAATTCCAGTCCAAATCTTTTCATAGCTCCATTTTTCAGAAGGCCCAGTTCAAAACTGAATGATTATCCATGTATGGCATTTTACTTTACATTCAGACCTACTAATCAGCGGTAGGTTTCACATATTCTTACCACCGGTTCATAGCGCGCGTGCGCCTTCCACGCATATGCTTTGCTCGCATGCACGCTTTCCGCACATGCACCCGGTCTTTTTTTTAAATTTTTTTTTTAATTTTTAAAAGTAAAACAATGGACATTGCTTAACGTCTCTGGTTTCTAACATTTGTGTCTAAATCAAGTTAATAAGTAATCTATTCCTTGATGTATATACAAATTTATATATCTCCTATTTAATTATATATCAAGTATGCAGTATTTTACTTCCTAAACAACTATGCATGTATTTAACAAACCTCTATTACATTCACAAATTCAATATACATTGATATACATTGATATATACATTTCCAGACATTCGTTATCCCTTGTTTTTGGCATTCTTCCTCTTATCTAACCAGTTATAAAATTTATTCCAGACTTCATAGTATGTTTATTCACTTTTGTGTTTGAGTTCTAAAGTGAGTCTGTCCATCTCTGCACAGCTGTAAATTTTGTGAATTATTTCGTCTGAGGGTATTTCTTTACACTTCCATTTTTGAGCAAATGCTAGTCTTGCCATGGTAAATATATGCAATATTAAATAGGTTACATTATTGTCATATTTGCCATCTGTCATGCCCAGTAAGAAAAATTCCGGCTTAATTTCTATTTTAAACATTAACATCTCTTCTAACCATCTCCTTATTTGCTGCCAGAAACTTTTGGCTTTTGAGCACTCCCACCACATATGGTAATTAGAAATCCGCCCGGTCTTGAAAACGTGGTGAAATAGGACAGCATTACGCTGGGGTGGCCACCCGCAGTCGCCAAACCGGTCTGAACCGGCTGAATACCACCTCTGCTACTAATGTAAGCTGAAGAACCTTAATGATACATCCAAGCATTACAAGTTTGCAATGTGTATATTTCTACCCAAGGAAGGGCTATTTACCAATAAAGGTTTACTTGTAGCTCAGGGTTTGTTCTATTTATAGAACTGGGCTGGCAAGGACGGAGGCTAGACAGGTTAACAGGGTAACAGCGCTTTATTTGTCAGAATAACAGACTAATGGTGGACTCGCTCTTAGCTAACAACATGCGAGCGAGCCGGCTTCTTATCGTCTGACAGCTCTTATATAGTCGAGCTGTCAAACAGCAGACCAATAGGAATGCAGTTAGTTCCCGCCGTATGTTTGCCAGCAGGGCAGCCAATCAGGAGCGCTTCTGCCTCCTCGTGTTGCTGGGCGAACACAACAGGGTTAAATGAGGCATCCTTGGTCCTCTCTGAGCTTGTTTGTTTTCTTGAAAATGTTTCATTATCCTAACTAGGTAACATCATCAGTGCTAGCAAGGAGTGCTGTTTTCTATCAGTTTATATTCTGATGACTTGTTTGTCTGTGTGGGTGGGCAGGGGTGGGGTGTCTTAGGGGCTATTTACACTATCAGGTCCAACCTCCTTCTCAGTGCTACAATCCAAATAAAAGTTTCCCTAAGAAACAGTTCTCTATTCTCTGCTTAAATATAACCAGTGAATGGGAACCTATCACTTCTCTGGGTAATTGTTTTTATTGTCAAAGTTTTCTTCCTGCTAGGAATTTTTACATTTTAGGTTTGGGGTTTTTTTCCCCCTAACATTGATCAGAGATTCTGGGCAAGTTGGCACTGGTAGGAGAGATTTGTGTGCACATACTTGCTCCACACATCTCTGATGTACACATGTGTTTTGGTAAGCCCACTGTAAAACATTCTCAGAGCTTTATTTATTTGTTTATGTGAGGATGCTACTGAACTGAAAGAAATCTGGCTAAGATTCCAAAAAGGCTTCTTTCCACTTTCTGTTAACTTCACTTTGGCTGACATTTAGCCAACCTTGCATACAGCAAGCATTGCATTAATCTTTATTTCTAGTGGATTCCTTCATGTTTATTTCTCCAGATTCCCACTGGGAGAGAAACTAAAACTAAAACTAAATAAAAGGACCTCTCTACTTTTTCTAGCCGAAAGCATGGAGTGGTATCTAGGAGAGTGGAACAGACAACTGTATCCTCAACATTAATATATCCCTGTAAAAGTCTTCCCAGAACCTTTAACATATGCGAGAGCTTCCACTAAAATCTTAAATCTCCACAGGAATACTGGGTAAACTCAATGAAGGCATTCAGAAAAAAACATGGAAGTCAAGGATGAATAGGTTTGCCAAATCCAGTAGCTGTATTTGTATATTATAAAAATTAGCTTCAAATGCAAGTTAGGTTTTCACTTGGCCCTGCTGCTTTTTCTCTAGCTTTCTTCTTCATCAGCCTCTGCATGAGTGTTTTTTTCATTCTTGGCCTTCTTCATCTATTTGCTTGCAGCTGCTGCTATTCTGATGTGCCTTTGCTCTCCAGAAAACACAGAGACACCTCAGGTCACCCTTTGCTGGCTTGTAATACTGTTCCTTCTAGCGCTGTCCCTGCTGTCTCTTCTGGCCAGACAGGAACCTTCCCTGTACACTTGCCTACTCGGGGCCACTTCCTGCTATTTCCAATGCTCTTGATCTCTTATTTACCTCCTCCAACCATGATCTCCTCTACTTTCCTTCTGTAACACAAAAACATGGTTCCAGTTGCTCACATGACTGCCCTCCTGAACAATTCCTACTGCTATTTATTTATTTATTTATTTATTTATTTATTTATTTATTTATTTTGTTTGTCAAACATGTACAAAATAACAGATATAAGTATAAACATGAATATGAACATACAAAATGGATACGAATAAATGGAGACAGTAGGACAGAGATGGTAGGCATGTTGGTGCGCTTATGCCCGCCCCTTACAGGCCTATTAGGAATGGGGTGAGGTCAACAGTAGACAGTTTAAGGTTAAAATTTTGGGGGTTTGGGGAAGAAACTACAAAGTCAGGTAGTGCATTCCAGGCATTGACCACTCTGTTGCTGAAGTCGTATTTTCTGCAATCAAGTTTGGAGGGGTTTACCTTGAGTTTGTATCTATTGTATGCTTGTGTATTATTGCAGTTGAAGCTGAAGTAGTCATTGACAAGTAGGATGTTGTAGCAGATAATTTTGTGTACTACTCTTAGGTCAGACCATAGGCGGCGTAGTTCTAAGTTGTCCAAGCCCAAAATTTCAAACTTCAAAATTTCAAAATTATTATGCATACCTGTCCTGGCTCTTATGCTTTTCTATACCATATCCTGCTGTAATGGAACAAAGTAAAGTAAAAATGGACTCCAGATGAAAAGATTCAAATCCAGGACACACCTAGAGCAAAGCTAATGTAACTAAAGTCTCAATCAGCCATGGAATCTTGTGTTAATAAAATTGGGAGGGGTAATTCTGTGCACACTGTCTTTCTAGAGCAAAATCAGGCTAACAAAAATCTTCCAAGCAAACACCTCACTGCAGATACACCAGAACAGATCTTATCTGAACAAGATTCTTGTCACTCAGGGTGACAAATTTGTGATCGTCTATATGTTGCTGAACTCCCAGCATCCTTCACCATATTAGCTAAAACTATTGGGAGGTGTGACTCAATTTCACAATCCTGACTTATATAATTTGCTTTATTTGATGCCTCTTTTCATTTCATTTTACCACAGGCCCTACCTAATAAAGATGAATTCTCCACTTACCAATATATATTTATAGTTGTCTGCCTTCTACAGTAGTTGGCATTTGGCTGCTTGTTTATGTTGATTTTTCCTTGCATTACATCTATCAAGGGGCATGAGAGGTAGAGCAAGTATTCATTGCCCTTCCTTCTATCACAGACTACAATAGAATAGAGAGGGTCTCTCTTGTGATCTCTGACAGAAGGAAAGGCAATGGAAACTCAGCTAGGACTCAACATATGGCTAAAGTGATCCATCAGGAAGCTCAAACAGCAGAGAGTGATAGATAGATAGAGAATAATAAATGACCATTTAACAGCAAGTATTCCATAACACTTTTCCTAACCAGCCATGAGCTGGTAAAACCAATGCATTCATGAAAATTATTTTCTTTGGGTAGGCCTGAATTAATGGGTCAAATTAATTGTTACAAGATGTTCATTGAGCTATACCAACTGTAGGCTGACTCACAATTAATATAGGGCATAAAACACACCTGAACCTTCTAATTCAGATGTTTGGTTTCCAACTAATTAGAAAGGCTTACAGAGTATGTTTCACTAAAGATTGGGCCTATGGGGCCATAGAATTCTAGATCCCCACTTTGGATGAATGACAGGATCTGTAATAGGACCAATTTGCAGTGCTGTTCCATAGCAGTATCTCTGGCTGTCACATCAACAGTTTGGCTATTTTGTCATGATTCATGCTCTTTAAGAATGAATGACATGCTTTCTAAAGATACTGAAATAAACTTGTCCCAAAGGGACATTGAGACATCTGCTCACAGAACAAAACTTCTTCAGGCTCACTTCCTCCATGCTCAGCAAATCTTCTCTAGAGGATCCCCAATTACAGAAAGAACCATTATCCAAGCTGTTCTCCATCCACTGGTGGATAGACTTATTCAGATAAAACCCTAAGGTTACTCCTGTTTAATCTGAAGATACATTTACGAATATCATGTGGTAAAGTCTTCTTTGAAAGGGCTACATCATTTCAGGTGGTTGGTGAAAGACTTGGAATATTTAGAATGGTTCCTTATCTGTAGAAATCTAGCAAACTAGCTTTTTCTTTAATATTCTGGATGTGCATAAATAAAAAAAAACTGGGAAAACATGGGTCCATCCACACAATTGTACAATGCAAGAAACAAGTCAGGTGGAGTGAGAATCTAAGTCAAAATATATTAAACTTTAATTCTCTGGTACACATTTTTTTTTAAAAAAAACATTTTGATTCTATCAAAAGCATGTGATCCACATTTAGGGATCCACATTTAAAAATCTAATTTATCCTAGTGTTGTTGTAAATTGTGAGAAACTACAACCGAGCTTCTATGAATTTCCATAGAAATAGTGATATGTTAAGGAAGATGTGTTTAGCTCAAAAGGCAAGAAAGCCCTTACTTCAGAAGACTTAAAAAAAAAACTTAAAAAGACTTAAAACAAAACAAAACAAAAAACAAAAGACTTTAAAATGCAGACTTTTTTTTAAAAAACAACTGGGTGAAAGTTTCAAATAAAATTCATCTTGGGCTTCTTGGAGCAAATCAAAGGCCTTTCTGCAATAGAAATTCTGGGAGCATAAGCCATCATTTAACTCAATCTTGCTTGACAGGTTTTTTTTCCTTTGGATGGGCTTAACCCTTCATTTCTTTCAAATGACCTAGCATTTATTATTATTATTATTATTATTATTATTATTATTATTATTATTATTATTATTAATATTTCAGATCAGTCATGTCCGATTTTCAGAAACTGCCTGAACAAGACCTTGCAGTTTTTTTGAGAAGGTTTTTCAGAAGTGGTTTACCATTGCCTCCTTCCTAGGACTGAAAGCAGTGGTGGGTTTCAAATTTTTTTTACTACTGGTTCTACCAAGCATGGCTTAGTGGGCATGGCGTGGCTTGGTGGGCATGATTTGGTGGGCATGGCAGGGGAAGAATACTGTAAAATCTCCATTCCCACCCCACTCTGGGGGAAGGATACTGTAAAATCTCCATTCCCTCTTCAATCCAGAGGAAGGTTACTGCAAAATCCCCATTTCCTCCCGATCAGCTGGGATTTGGGAGGCAGAGAATAGATGGGGGCGGGACCAGTCAGAATTTGTACTACAGGTTCTCTGAACTACTCAAAATTTCCACTATCGGTTCTCCAGAACTAGTCAGAACCTGCTGAAACCCACCTCTGGCTGAGAGGAAGTGACTAGCCCAAAGTCCCAGCTGGCTTTGTGCTAAAGGCAGGACGAGAATTCACAGTCTCCCAGTTTCTAGCCTGATGCCTCAACTGCTACACTAAACTGGTTCTCAAGAAGATTCTAAGAGCTTTGCAAATTTTCCTGTACAATTTACATTGCAAACACTGTGTCTCTTGATTAACATATTAACATTACATGCAGTTAGAGCACAATATTTTGGAGAACTGCATGCAGAAGTGTGCAAATATTTCCTGAAAGCCTACTTAGAAAAGAAAAGAAAAAGCTTGTAAATTGATGCAGAAATCTTAACACTGGAAAAATGCAAGACAGAGAAAGATCAAAATGGATAATGTCGTCCCTTCCTATAGAGAAAAAGCTTTATCCTTATTCACTTCCTTTGTACTATATATTACATGGTACATTTGTATCTGGGCCTCCCCATTTGTCTGTTCTAGCAACAACAGAAATCTCTCACATGAGCTATTTCCTACTAGAAAATATTCTCCATCCTCTTGATTGCATTGCATTGTTTCTATCTAAAGTCTGTCTATTTGTATTTCTAGGTAAGAAGACCAGAGTATTGAGTTCCGAAGGTATCAGTGGAAAAGCTGCAGTCATCTACTTTTTTTCAAGAGCTGATCTTCTTTTCTGCTGTCCAGAGAACTCATTTAATCAGGTTCAATTCTCTCACTTTATTATGAGCATGATTAAAAGTAAATGAAAAGCATACAGCACAGCTTAGCTTTCACAAGGTAAACTGAGCCCTCCCTTTTTTCTTATATGGAAATACAATTTTCTCTTTTTGGTCACACGAGATAACTATTAGGATGACCAGAAATAAATGAGAATCAAGAGATTTTGGCTTGATCTAGGCTCTATATTTAAGATTATACTAAACATAGATGCAAAGTGCTATTGCTATTGCTATTGCTATTGCTATTGCTATATGAGGTAAAGCTAAATGACCCTTTGATTTTTAGCATTTCTTTTATTTTTGATGAATAGGCTGGATAAGGAGAAATATTTTTCTGCATCTTTTTCTGTCCTTTTGAAAATTTCCCTGTATAGTTTTTCCTGTTTAAAGAGGCAATTGGTGAATAAATATGTTCTTGGCAGGATTTCTAATATCCATGTTTTTGCTAAGTTAGTCAAGTCTATTGAGAATAAAGAAGACGTTTGAAACAGCCTCAGAGGGAAGATGATGATAATTGTTAAGGTTAATAATGATGGTGATATTTCTTTGATTATTTATTTCATTTATAAATTGTCTGATCTCCAAGTCTCTCTCTCTCTCTCTCTCTCTCTCTCCAACTCTATCATCTCTCTATTTCTCTATCCCTTTATCCCTCTATTCCTCTATCTCTATCCCTCCATCTATTTCTATCTCCATCTATTTCTCTCTCTCTTTCATCTATGCAAATTTTGTTCCAAGAGAACACAATACTGAAACTTCTCCAAATAAAACCAACATAAAACAATAGAAGACAAAACAAAAGCAAAATAAAAGGCACCACAATCATCCTGTCCTTCAGATCTGGGAGAACAATTAGGTCTTCAATAGTTTTCTGAAGACATAAATGTGGGAGCCACCTGAATCTCTGGGAGAAGATCATTTCAGAGGGCAGCAATCACAACAGAGTAGGCATATTTCTTAGGTCCCACAAGATTGTATTTTTTGACTGACAAGACTTGGGTCACACCCACCCTCCAGAATGTTTGATACATGTGGATACCAATCAGTCCTACAGTAGGTTTCATTATATCTCAACTGAAGTTGATATTAATGTTTTTATTTCCCCTCTATCTCAGGGGTGGGTTCTACTACCGGTTCGCAATGGGATCGTGCATGCACAGATCGCCAATGATGACATCTGGGGTGGTGGGTGGAGCCTCCTGCCAGTTTTACTACTGGTTCTTGGGAACCAGCCCGACCGGGGGCAACCTACCACTGCTCTATCTAGTCATGGGTTTGTTTTGTTTTTCTAGTCACCTTGATTTACACATTATCAGTGAAGCTGATACAGATTATAAAGTGAATTTGAGCAGTCCCATTTTGCAATTTTTTAGAAGAATATAATGGGAAATGGGTAGAGTTTTAGGTACTGAGTCTCCAGAGAAGGGCGGCATATAAATCGAACCAATAAATAAATAATTTAATCACTGGCTTTGAAAGATAAATCATTTGTGTATTTTCTTTCTAAATGTCACATAGTAGAAAAATCCTATTTTTAAAAAAAAGTTTTATTTATCCCACTTTACAAGTGCATATTCAAAATAATGTCTTATTTAAGTCAGTGGGAATTATGTTGAGGTAAGTGAAGGGGTGGGTTCTCCTTACCTTTACTACCAATTCACAACAGGTCCTCACGCATGTGCTTGCTTTGCTCGCGTGCACACTCTTCTGCACATGCACATTTTGATGACGTCAGGGTCAGTGGGCGGAGCCTCCAGCCGGTTTTACTACAAGTTCTATAGAACCGGTGCAAACCGGGGGCAACCTATCACTGGGCAAGTACATGTAGAATTGCAACTTTTTCATGCATTGGATCATATTGGATAATTTTTAGTTTTTACATTTCTTAATATGAAGTCTTGGTGAAGTTTGACCAACTTCCTGTTAGCTCAAGTACTGCATGCTTATTCATTCTGACAGGAAGAGAGTACTCAGCTGAGTTCAAGAGGTTACAGATTTCTTTTTACAGGAAGGAGTGATCCTACCTTTATTAAAAGAGGCCATAATGAGATTTCTCCTGAAAAAAAAAATTAGACTTAGAAGACTTAAATAAATGTAGGCCAATAACCAAAATTACTTTCTCAGTCATATTACTCAACTGAATGGAAGTTTATTTATTTATTTATCAAATTTAGAGCTCTCCCATCTCACTCCAGAGTGGTGAAGTACAATTAAAAACATAAAAACCATATCAAAATATTACATCTTAATAAAAGGAACCTGGTAAAACAAGGATAGAATAAATTAGGGGAGGACCTGTTTCTCCTCTGAGGGGAAGATATTACAAAGGATGGGAGAGATAGCAGAGAAGGCTCTCCTCCTGGACTCCACAGTCAAAATACTTTAACGGACTGGGTCTGTAACATATTTTCTCATCTGACCAAGTAGGATGGACAAATGTAATGGGGATAAGTTGGTCTGTAAGTAAGTAACCTTCCCCATGCCATGTAGGGCATTTAAGATCATAACCAACACAAATTGAGCAAGCCAAGTCACAAATGAAGCATTAGAAGCATTTCTTAGTTCCATTTCCATTAGGCTTTAGAAATGGCATGGCCAATAAAATTGGTTTTCAATTCCATCAAACCATGTTATCATTCAGGAAAAAAATATTTATAATCTAGACAAAATAGGTTTACAGTGGTCCTACTCATACCTGGATAGTCCTCACCAAAAAGATGGGATATGCTTAAACTTATTCCATTATCAACACATCAGTATGCTGATCTCACACAGCTTTTTATCTTTTTCATCGGATCTAGTTGAGACAGTGGAAGCACTTAATTTACCTGAATGCGGTAATGGACTGGACAAATGCCAGAGAGTAAGTTCACTTAATGGATGGTTTATTTGTACAATCTGTTCTGGAAAAGCTTACATTCCCACTAAAGAATCCACTTCATAATTTGGATATGATTCTAAATTCATCTTTGTTATTAGAGGCATTAGAATTAGAAGTATGAAGCACATTTTATCTGCTTAACTTAACATGCTAGGTATGACCCTACTTGAATTGAGATAGCTTCACTGTAGTCATTCATGTTCTTAATGACCTCTTGCTTAGATGACATCAATGCCTGATAATTGGAACTGCCTTTGGAAAAGATCCACAATTTGGAAAAAAAATATTAGTGCAAGAATTTGGAGTGAAACTGGGAATTAGGAACATATTGTTCCATTTTCATACAATCTTCATTGACTCCCTGTTTATTTCTGGTTAATTTAAAAAATCAATATTATGTGAATAATAGCTGGCAGCGACAATATCTTTGCATGCACACATGCACATATATGCACATCTGTATATGTCTGTATATGTCTATGCACTCTCTTCCTAATTTATATAAAGGCGTAGAAAGTCTTAGAAAGGAAAAAAAGGGAGTCAGAAGCAAATGATAAAATGATGTGAATATAGTTGAAGTGGAATTAGAATAAACCTTTCATTTTATCTATTAGTTCTGATACTAGTGTTCTGATTTTTCTCTGTTGCAAATGTTCAACTGTTAATCCATTTTACCTCTTTTCCCCATCAATTTACAATGTCAGTTTTAGAAAATGAATCTGTGTGGAGATATATAGAGATATTAGTGAACTTCTGTCCTCTGTCCTTTTCATGTGATTCTTTCCTATGAACGTATTTAAAAGCTCGTTCAACAGTTCAGATGCTGGGCTTGCCAGCTGGAAACCCAGAAACCCAGATTAGAGACCTGAATGCCAAACAACGGGATGAGCTCCCATCCTCGCCCCAGTTCCTACCAACCTAGCAGTTTGAAAGCATGCAAATGCAACTAGATAAATAGGTACCATTTTGGTGGAAGGTAACTCTGTGATATCATGCTGGCCACTTGACCATGGAAATGTCTTCACACAGCACTGACTCAATGGCCTTAAAATGTAGATAAACACCATTTCCTAGAGTACTCCCCCAGCTAGTGGAGTAAAAACCACAGGGACTCCTTACCTCCTTTTCCCCCCTAGAACAGAATTCATGTTGATCCTGTATTATTCCTAATATTAAGTTTGTTTCAGCATACTTTCCCCTAACATAGTCCATGTAGAATACAGAACAACAACAAATCTCTAAATTCACAAATTTTGTGAATACATTGATTCCTAAATAGATTTAAGTGATCTGAACTGGTTATATTTAAACAGCTGAACAAATTTCCTTGCCATCTTTGTGGAAATGTTAGCTTTTATACAAGAAAGAGAGTGAGAGAGGACCAATCACAATATACTTCAAGAGATCCTTCTCCAACTTGGCAGGTTTCTAAGTTTGTCAAGATTGGAACTGGTAGACATTTCAGCTACCATGACCTGGAGGAACATTTGGAAGCTGCTCACTTAGAGGTAATGAGTTTTCTTATTTTAAGACCCAAGAGTATATTAAAACACAATATTAACCCTCATTAAATGAGTCTTATTCCCACTTTTTGTTTATTGTACCCATATTTTCCGCCAATAATTAATAGCAGTTTCCAGAGTAAAACATACATTAAAAACATAATGCATCAAATACCAGGTATCAATGGAACCACATTTTTAAACAGCAGTCCATTGAAGAAATGTAGTATTTTTGTATTAAAAATTAGCTAGAAATAAAATGAAGTTCAGATTGTCTTTAAGAACTGAAAGAGCAAAGGCATGTGTATCTTCTAAGGAAAGGTCTTCAAATTACTCAATCTCTGTCACTTAAGATTTTAAATATCATTCATCATTTATTTGAGCCCTGATATAGCAATTACTCAATGCAAGTGGCAAGAAAGAGGTATGATGTGCTTTGAGTAAGGATGGTGGGGGGGAATCAAGTTCACATTTTAATGCATTAGTTTGTATTTGAACACTCCTAAGTCAATAGGAAACACATTTCTCCTATTAAAGTACATTTTCAAAATGCTGTAATACAGGTCTTTCATTAAAAATATATAAAAATCTACTATTTACTATATATGGTACTGCTCCAGGGTCTCATACACCTGCTTGATGTTGTTTTAACTTGGCATTGCTACATGTATCATCACCAGTGCCTTCTTGTCCTCATCTTCCAGCATGAAGTTTGGTTCACTGACCATTACCTGCTTGTCCACCTGGATGTGGAAGTTCCACAGGAACTTAGTTCTTAGTATGCTGTTCATTGGCTTGTGGGAAACTAAAACTCTGCGCATCAATACAGTAAAATCATTTTAACTTCTGGACTCTTTGTTGGGGATGGGGGCACTTAGAGCTTTGTAGTTGTATCCGGGTATCAGTTTAACTAATTTTTATTACTTCACTTTAAAAATGAGGTAAGCTCTGAAATTCTCCCCCTCCACCAGACCAGAGGTGGGTTTCAGCAGGTTCTGACCAGTTCTGGAGAATCGGTAGCAGAAATTTTGAGTAGTTTGGAGAACTGGTAAATACCACCTCTGACTGCCCCTACCCCCATCTATTCACTGCCTCCCGAGTCCCAGGTGATTGGGAAGAAATGAGGATTTTGTAGTAACCTTTTCCTGGAGTGGGGAGGGAATGGAGATTTTACAGTACCCTTCCCCTGCCATACCCACCAAGCCACGCCCACCAAGCCATGCTATGCCACATCCACTAAGCCACGCCCACAGAACTGGTAGTGAAAAATGTTGAATCCCACCACTGCACCAGACCACTATGTTCTACCAAATGATTCCACTGAATTTCAGGGCAAGTTCAAGTTAGATTAGGCTACATTTTGCTCCATGCTTCAGAACAGTTGCTATGATGGTCACCATTATTTCCCTCTATTTCTATTAATATATACAAATATATATTATAGAAAATCATCTGATTTTTTTTTTTGTACTAATCTGTATTCAGTTTGCTAACAGAACATTTCCATCCGAAAAATTTGGGAATTTTGGAATGCTGTGGTCTTGTATTTATTTAATTATGTGGTGCTTGAGGGTTGAGTGAATGTTCTGATTTTTTGTCCTACTCTTCCATGGACCGCTTAATTTCTAAGGAAAGAGTTCACAATGGAAGTCTTCCCACTGGGTCATTTTAATCATGGTATTGTTATTCTAAGTGCTAAGGAGGAGTAGCTCCTTGAAAATTTCTCCTTCCCTGAGATAAATCATCTACCCAATTTTTATGTCTACAAATTGGATAGAGAATTTTGAAGAGTGATTTCTGCCCAGTGTTAATATTGTCCACCGTAGAAGTAAAGGGCATTTCAGAGGCCTGACAATTTGAAGACATAAACCAAAGCAAGATAATGCTCAAATTTACTGCCCTACATGCACGTACATGGAGACACAAGCGCACAAAATAATAGTGTAATTACAGTTAATGAAAAGTGTCTGCAAGTGGATGAATTTATATCTTCTGCTTTCACAAAAGACCATCTTGTCTCGTTTTTGCATTCATTTCTGAATATTAATGCCACCTGCCACAAAATTCCCCTGATTATTTGCAGAGGATTTTTTTATATATATAATAGAGTTGTTAAAGTTAAAGTTGAAAACTGTTCACTCTCAGGGTTTAGGATGTTAATCTAAATGTAGCTTATGAAACGTAGCTTTAAAAAGCTATGTGTCTTTCTTTTCGTCAGGAGTGATCTATTGTGATAATATTGTGCTGATTGTTTCTCCTTCTCTGTAATCATAAGACACTCTTAAAATGCACTGTTTTAGAGCCAGACTTTTAGATCTTGCTGAGAATTGAACTGCGAACAGAGCCCTAGATGCCAGAATTATGTTCTCGGTCTTGGAGCTGCAGCTGAAAAACACTTAGCAACACCCTGTGAGTGAAGATTTTGAAGGACATTGTTGACTGCAATGGCCTTGGCCCCTTACATTTACTGTTAATCCGCTTACCATCACTCCAGGGAAAGAGGAGAGCATCTCCTGTCAACATAGACTCCCTTTTCCATCTTCGTTATTCTTAGAGGAACAAATATTTGTATTGA
The DNA here is from genome assembly GCF_029215685.1 of Pituophis catenifer annectens. NCBI lineage: Eukaryota > Metazoa > Chordata > Lepidosauria > Squamata > Colubridae > Pituophis > Pituophis catenifer. The sequence goes on from NW_027256881.1 coordinate 184,530,902, forward strand.
TGGAAGATTATTAACAACTTCCTATGTCCCTGTTGATTTCAGGAACAGTAGTTTTATCTGCTTCTTTCTTTCTTTGTTTCAAACACCTACTAGCCTCATAAAAGGCATGTTTTCATCATCTTTTGTATGGAATGCTTTTTCAATGAATAATAGAACTGAAATCTACCTTATATATTATTGTACAGATAATCCTCCACTTACAATAGTTCACTTAATGACTGTTCGAACTTACAACGGCACTGAAAAAAGTGACTTATGACCATTTTTCAAACTTATGACCGTTGCAGCATCCCCATGGTCACATGACATACATTCAGGTGCTTGACAACTGATTCACATTTATGACAGTTGCAGTGTCCTGAGTTCACCTTTTGCGACCTTCTGACAAGCAAAGTCAATGGAGAAATCAGATTCACTTAACAGCCATGTTACTAATTTAACAACTGCAGTGATTCACCTAACAAGAAAAGTTGTAAAATGGGACAAACTCACTTTGTTTCCCTTAGCAACATAAATTTTGGGCTCAGTTGTGGTCATAACTCGAGGACTACCTGTATATTGATCCACTGTGCAAGGGGAAAAATAGCCAAATGTTGGACATCACGCAAAACGAACACTTCTCCATTTGGTAATGTTTCTGAGGATTCATTAGTTTTGAAGAACATCTCAAATGTCAACAGAACCAGGCCACTCTGAAATTTCTCTCTTCCCTTCTCTAGTGTGTGTATTCCTCCTAAGGCAAGAGTGTCAAACTCAAGGCCTGGGGCCCGGATCCAGCCCACAGGGTGCTTAGATCTGGCCCATGGGGCCGCCCTGGAAACAATGAAGGCCTGGACCACAGTGCCTCTGCCAGTGAAAACGGAGCTCAGGAGGGCCATGGGCAGCCCTCCTTGGCTCCATTTTTGCTGGCTGAGGGTTTCAGGAGGTCATCACAGGCGAAAACAGAACTCCGGAGCTCGTTTTCACTGGCAGAGCGCTCGGGCCACACAGGCACCCCCCAACACGAGTGACATCAAGCTGGACACACGCACCCTGGCCACCTGAGGTCAAACACAACCCTGATGCAACCCTCAATGAAATCGAGTTTGTCACCCCTGTCCTAAGGGGAACAAATTAACAGCAGCTTTTATTATTTCTTTGACACTGTAGCAATAAAAATCTTACGTATCCAGTGACAGGGCCTCAGTTTTACAAGCTGCAATGCACCACCCTGACAAGAGCATGACTGATGCCCTTCTATAGTACTATTGATTATCTTTTTTTTTTAATGTGAAGGGTTTTCATGTTCATTTCCAATGGAGGAAATCCCTGCCAACTTTTTTACCCCTTCACATATAAAGTTCTGGATCTGCTAAGAGGGTTCAGGGGAAAAAAAATCCCTGGTGCTTGATAGTAACTCATTGTAATGTGCAGTGTAAAGTGAAGGGCTTTGCCCTTCAAGCACAAAGATTTGTGGAGGTGGTATTGGTGGGTTAATGAACTAAACTATCACATTAAAAGAGCACAGTTCATTTTCCAATGAGCTCCCTTACCATACAGATTAAGGCCTGATTCTTTGCTGATATAGGTCCTGGGTGATGTTGTACAGGTTAATTCTCCTTGGCGAATGGTCAACCTGCAGAGGAATGGCCACAATCCAGAAATAAAAACCTGAAACCCATCTGCTTGCCCTCTGGAGTGATTCAATTAGGATTCCTTGAAACAATGCCCTGCCTTGGCTTCCCTCGAACTCTAATCTACAGACTACATTTTAAACTCATTCAGATTTTAAAAATTAATGTGTGGGTTTTTACGGTTAGTCTTTTAATCCTTGCCACCACTCTATGCCTCTCCCCTTCACTTTAATAGGTGGATGAGAGGCTAAATTAAGGCACACTCAAAGCATCATCATAGAAGCCAGCAATTGATTATCGATTAGATATGTCTTGACTGAAGGAAATGTTTAACCCCTCTTTTAGGGAAACATCTTCACAAGACAATTTAAATATAGCTAGAACACACGGTTTTTAGCACAGTTAAGAACTAATACTTGTAAAATCAACATTTTCCCCATTCCGGTGTATAGCACATCCCAATTCATCCAACCACAGCCTGGAAAAAAAATATTTCCAGAATTAGTTTAAACAACTTTATTCATGAGGTCATAACTATCTTCTTAAAGGAATTCTAAAGATACAGGGCTTTTTTTGAGATTTACTGAATTAACTATTATTTCTTCTTCTTTTTTTGCAGATGAGAGGAAAGTAAAGATTTTGACACCTTGTCATGCTCATAGAGATGTAAATCATTCTTCACCTAAATTAATCCCAAATTATTTAGGGCAAGGATGAATAGCTTTCTCCTACTTGTGGGGAACCTTATATTATTGTGTTTGGTTAACTTTTCAAAATAGAGCATCCTGACATTAACTGAGGAACAAAATAGATAGATAGATAGATAGATAGATAGATAGATAGATAGATAGATAATAGATAGATAGATAGATAGATAGATAGATAGATAGATAGATAGATAGACAGACAGAGATAAGGTAAAGGTTCCCCTCGCACATATGTGCTAGTTGTTCCCGACTCTAGGGGGTGGTGCTCATCTCCGTTTCAAAGCCGAAGAGCCAGTGCTGTCCGAAGACATCTCTATGGTCATGTGGCTGGCATGACTAAACACCAAAGGCGCACGGAACGCTGTTACCTTCCCACCAAAGGTGGTCCCTCTACTTGCATTTTTTACATGCTTTCGAACTGCTAGGTTGGCAGAAGCTGGGACAAGTAATGGGAGCTCACCCCATTATGCAGCACAAGGGATTCGAACCACTGAACTGCCAACCTTTCGATCAACAAGCTCAGCATCTTAGCCACCGAGCCACCGCATCCCTAGATAGAGATAGAGATGGAGATATATGTAGGTTCTATTGATTATACTGTTATAGTTAAATTTTCCCCTGATTTGGAAATTTTGGGGCTTTCTTTTCCCCTTCTTGTTTTTCTTCTCTATGTCTTCAAATATGTAGTCTTTATTTCTTCAGATATATCTGAGATAATATGAATAGGTGGAATAAGGAGAAGTTATTTTGTTAACATTTAAATAAGTAACCAAATTAACTTGTTTGATTTAATAGTAACTTAAAAACATATATTTATAAACCTATCATTTTGACAGATGGAGGTTCCCCTAGGACTAGGAATCTCTGATTTTTCCACCCATATCTCCCAATCCCTCTCTTCTCAGTTTATTTATTTATTTTTTATATTCTATCTTTTAAAAAATAAATAACTCATAGTGGTGAAAATACCTAATGTGATTCTTTTCTCCTATTGTCCTCACAACAATAACCTTGTGATGTGGTTTGGGGAGAGACAGAGTGACGGGCCTGAGGACACCAGTTTTCATTTCTAGAAATAACTAAACGGGACTAGAACTCACGGTCTCCTGGTTTCTAGCCTGATGTCTGAAAGTGGGAGGAGCTTCTGTATATTACATTACTCTGAGGGATAGTTCTGACACCCAATCATCATAAGCTGCCACTATTTTGTTACTCAAGATGTTTGGGAATGGTCAGATTTTGAGTTTAAATCTTTCAAAGGACCACATATTGTCTTTTCCTGATTTTAGATATTAAAAAAATCCATGACAGAAAATGAGAAAAGCTACAATAACTAGTTCAATATTATCTAAAACAATTTAGCAGCTTTATATACAATCTGTTTACATTCAATACTGCTGCTGCGTAGTTACTTTTTGTATTATTATTGTATATGCAGCTGAGACGTTTGACCATTATCGAATCTAACTTCAATGGGTGTTGGATGCATATTATTTTGCTCCATTAAAAAATCAGTTTTTGTTTCTTTTGTTAAATGTATACATGCACTTTCAAAAGCAACTTTTCTAACATAAATCTTTGGGATGTGTGTGTCTCTGACAGTTTTATATAAATCAAGCCATTTTTTTTTTGGTTGATTTCAGATTTCCCAGGTATACAATGTTGTTTTTTAATTATTGAAAATGATAAATCCTAGCTGGTTCTATTCATTGCAGCTTGCTGTGTTGCAATAAATCTGACAGATTACACCATTTTGTTGTAAAATAAATCTATGCTGGATTACTTTTACATCTTCTGTTTAACTCTTCCCAAACTGAGTGGGAAAATCTGGATGGGAATAATAAGCAGCTAGAGGTTCCCAGTTGTGAATTATTTATTTATTTATTTATTTATTTATTTATTTATTTATTTTTATTAGATTTATATGCTGCCCTTCTCCGGAGACTCAGGGCGGCTTACAATGCGTTAAGCAATAGCCTTCATACTTTTGTATATTTTATACAAAGTCAGCTTATTGCCCCCACAACTGGGTCCTCAATTTACCTACCTTAGAAAGGATGGAAGGCTGAGTCAACCTTGAGCCTGGGGAGATTCGAACCTGCAATAATTGCAGACAGCTGAATGTTAATAACAGGCTTTTAGTCTGTTGAGCTATCCAGGCTCCTGAATTAGTCCTTTTTCACTTAAATTCTACTTCAGATGTTCCTGACTGAAGATGGAAAGGGAAAGAATACAATTGATGATAAGTGTCTAAGTATGGCTTATATGTATGAGGTAAGCAATAAACCACAGGAGCAGTATCAAATGTGTTTTGTGCAATACAGAACATGCATTTAGGCTCTTCCCTATTTTCTGTTTTACCAACAATCAGGTTGCTATGATGATGCTTCTGGAAACAGTTTGTAAATCAATATCCAAGCACTTTAATCATGTTTGCAAAACAATATGGACTTTTTAGGAAAAGGTCTCAGGGATGCGGTGAATACTTGGTCAAAGAAGAAGAGAAAATAAAAGATATACGTAATACAAGCCAGCTGTGGAGGGGGGAAAATACTATGTTGGGATTCATTAGGAAATAAATCAGAATTTTAATTGGCAATATGATTATACCTTCACCTATTATTCTGCTTCATAGAATACAGTATGTAATGTTCCAGATGTGTGTGGGGAAAAAAATCTACAGAAAAGGACAGTGAAAATTAGCAATGGGCTCAAAAACTCTAGAATGTGGTTTTGTGGTTCATATTGTTAGTTTAAAGAAAAATCATGATATGGTGTATAAGAAATATAAAGTGCTTAGGGAGAAATCTTGACCCCATCTCACAATAGAAAACTGAATTCATCTAATGAAGCTGAATAATGAAATCTTGATGACAATGTAAATAAATCCTTCTTCCCCACCATGGTTGAGGTGATCCCCTCACCCCCCGGCCAGATTAGACAGGCTAAACAGCACAAGTTTAATTTGACCTCACTCCTATCCACTTTCTGAAGTGGAAGCATTTAGCAGGGTTTGCTAAAACTAATTGGATGAGAGATTATCCAATGATGTAAAACTATTTTTGTCCTGCCATAATCACAGCAAGAGAGGCTGGTATGATAAGTGTAATTCCCTTTTCTTTGGTAAGTTTCCTTCTATAGATTATCTCCAGTAAGAAAGTATTCTTGGAGTTTATACAATTTATCCATCTGATTTTGACCATTTTGACTATCTGGCTGGATCTCTCAAGACCTTTTTCAAAAGGAATCCCCAAATATTGCTCTCCAAGTCTTCTGCCTGGACAACATGTGCCTAATCATTAGTGAGATTCCAAAATCTTTGTACAAAAGTGCAGTTCTCTTCGATTCACTTATTTGAACAAAGGGAACCTGGATCAGAAGGTTTAGGTAAAAGATTTCTCATGAAACATATAGCAACCATTCAAAAAGCCAGCACCAGCTTATCCTTTGGTGGCCAATGGCTGAACCAATGACCTAGAATGAAACACCCCAATTGTCTAATACTGAGAGACATCAAGCTGTCCCATTAACCCTGCAAATGTCCTGAATTTATAGGTAGCTGTTTGGTTGTGTTAGCCTGTGGTTTAAGATCACCATAGGTTTGGTTTATCTAATTTTCCTAGCACTGAAATAACTTTTTTTTAAAAAAAGAGAAACTGTTTGACTCCATCACATACCATAACGTGGGTGTTTCTGTTATGAATTTGGCCCTACTGGTGCAAAAACTGAATTATCAGACCCCTAAGGACCCAGAGGGAGGAAGTAAGAGCAAACTAGCTTTATTGGAAAAGGATTCTCAGTTTTGCTGAAGGCTTTTCTTCCCCAGAATCTCAAGAATACTATAAGTGAAAAACATATTAGAAAAATAAAAGAGGTGGAGGAAGCAGGGAATAAAATACACACAGAAAAATTAAATGGTCAAGTTTAGTTCTCCAGGACCAGCATATATGAAACTGAAACAACCCCCACCACTCCAAAAGAAAAAGGAAGGAAGGAAGGAAGGAAGGAAGCTTAATGCAGAATTCTACATTGTTAGTCAGAATGGATTTGTGTGAGAAAGAGGTACCCTAGAAGTAAGTAAACCTTTAAATATTTCCCTGGGAGTAAATCTCATTAATCTCAATGGGGACTGAACAGACAAACCAAGCCATACAGTTGACGCTCTCATAAAAGTATAGTCCATACGTGTGACAGAAAGAACATCCATAAAACATTGTGTTTGATTTTACAAGGAGATTTTGATAAAGATGAGTGATATACTAGAATCCACTTCTCACTGTCAATTTGAGGACTGAACTGGTGTAGTGGTTAAGGCGGTGAACTACAATTTTGAAGACAGCAAGTATAGTGTTTTCTTAGACCACGGGTGTCAAACTCGATTGCATCATGTGACATATCATGATGTATCACGATGGTTTCTGCCTGTTGTGGCCCCGCCCTCCGAGCCTATCTCATCGGAGGAAGAAGGCTCCGAACATGAAGAAGAGGAGTCGGCCAGGCCTCCCTCTCCAGGCCCCTCCCCTCTGGCACTGCCTCAAGTGCCGGCTGAGGAAGAGGAGATTAGCCAGGAGCCAGGTGTCTCTGATGAGAGCAAGGGAGGTGATCTGTCGTTCCTGGATCCACGCCAACGAAGGCGTGATAAACGGTTGCAGCAGTTAAGGAGGCATGCCAGGGATTATAACTGAGTCACTGGACCACACCCCAGAGACTATATAAGAGAGTGTGGTGGCCATTTAAGACTCTGTGACGAACAAAAACTAACTCTGGCTAGTCACTTGAACAACGCCTAAATCTGCCGAAGGTTCCTTGTTTTGAACTGGACTATTTGCAATTTGTATGTATTTTTCTGTTTATCTGATGAAGTAAAGCCCTTGGCAGTCGATGCTTGTATAGCTGCCAAGTTTTAGATAACAACCTGTGTGCGTGCCAAGTGCTTTCTTAACCCTCGGCTGGCTGTGTTTGTGTGTGTGTGGAGACGGGGACAGAACACTGCCTTTGAGGACATGGGGTGGGCATGGCCTATGCGTGACGCATCCAGCCCGTGGGCCACCAGTTTGACAGGCCTGTCTTAGACGTAGAAGTTATCACTTTGAGCTGTGCAAAATACAGACAGAATAAAAATCTAATAAATAAATAACTGCAACTTCTACTTTACATGTCTATTGAAACACAGAACTGAAAAGCATACTCAAATGGATATTTTCATCAGCACTTTCTATAACTTGTGTGCCTTTTTGCATGAACTTTTTTTTTAATGACCATGACCTTATGTTATTTTACAATGTAGCTTTTTTTTTCTGGGATATCTTTTTTCCTAATATGAAAAATTTTCATTTGTTCATTCTTCTTAACATGTAAAATTTCATTTGTGCATTTTTGAGTAGTAAAGTTCATTGCAAAGGTCAGACAAGCAGACATGTGCAACAAGCAGAAATGTTTTGCATAGGTTTCAGCATATAGTTCTGGGACAAAAAATGCATTAACTTTGTGATTAGTTTTAATTTAATTAATCTTTCTCATACAGAGATGGTTTTTATATTTGTAGAAAACAGTATCAAAATGTGCACATTTCTCTGTCTCTCCTCCCCCATCCCAAATTGGAAGACTGTCAATGTGCAATTTGATTTCTTTACTTACTTGGCTTCCTTTAGAAGTTTTTTTTTTTAAAAAAAGTTTGAATTTAGGCTAGAAAAGACAGCACATATCTCTTTATTTCAGTTTATAACTAGAATCAGATTATTATTAAATATCTGAAAGCCACTTTTTGCAATTCTGAATAGATCTTTTTTACTGAATCTATGTCTTTCCCATGGCCCAATGTTTCAAGGAAATAAATAAAAAACCCGAGGTACTGCAGTCAGCCCATATTATAGTCATGTATAGCACATACTGTACCATATTGGATTATTTACTTTGCTTTTGAGAGGTTTAATTACTTATTTCTTCACTAATATAAAGGGCCTAGTATTATAATTTATAGAACTCAATTCAATTTGCAAAAGCAAGAGTCCAGGTAAGTAAGTTGTCACCTGACCATTTGCTAAATGTCTTTGGACTTTTTTTTTTACATGAAGTTATCTGCTACATATTATTAATAACTTCTGCCTTTCTCCAAGAAGCTCACCATCACACAGATGGGACATTTGTTACAATTTTATAAGAGCCTTGTGAGAACCCTGGAAACTGGGAAACATTCAAGGGAATCTTAACAAGTTGCTTCAAATATTTTTTTAATGTGTGCCCAATTTTTTACTGCAGCTTCTCAGCTGTTCATTTCAAAATGATGGTCTTTCTGAGTTGGCAAAGGATTACTCTATGCCACATATTTCTGTCATGATGTCTTCCTTGTGATTTAATGGAAAAGGGGAAAGCCAGAGAGAAGCTACAAAACCATAGGAGAGGTGATTGGAAAAAGAAAGACAGGAGGTGTCTATCATCCCTCTGTCACCTTCTAACTTCAGTAGTGAAAGAATGCCACACCCAATCATGAGAATTGCACTAACATTCTTTTCTCACTTGACCTCACTTAGAATAGAAATTTTCTTTGATCAGCTGGGACGAGGAGTATAGAAAAATAGTTCCACACACCACTCATTTTCTCTACTTTTTTTCCCCTTTAGAATTAATCTATCTGGACAATATATTAAGGACCTATGGAACAGCTATTTCGCTTTCCCTTTTTTATTGAAAAATTACCACAAGAGAAGCAGAGAAGAAAAGGTTTTAAAGCAGGGGTGAAATGGTCCTGCTTCGGACTGGTTCGACCGAACCGGTAGCGATGGCGGCTGGTGGTTCGGACAACCGATAGTGATGGCAGCGCAAGGCTCTGCCCACCAACCCGGTAGTTATTACTTCCTGGTTTAACCAGGAAGTAACCTGTATTTTACTCTCTGCGCATGCACAGAAGGGTTTGCGCATGCACAGAGGGTCTGCATGTGCATGTGACGCATGGCACGGTGCGTGCACTTCTGAACTGGTTGGGAAGGTAAATAGATTTCACTCCTGTTTTAAAGTCTTATCCTTTGTGTGATCCTGGTCTTCACTCAGCAGCCATTTATATTTCATGAACTTTAAGCATTGGTTTTCCCTAAAACTGCTCTCTCCAGGAAGCGCAGCAATGGATGAGGTGCTGTTATTTGTTACATGATCTGCCCTATAAAATGGTCTTGTCATCTCAGCTTTGTTCTCTTTTAATCTGCAGAGCCCACATTCTCAAAGGCACAAGAAAAGCAGCTATAAGCTGTTCAAAAGATCTTCCAAATCAGGTAGGAACTTGCAGTCTCATGATCTGCCTGCATTTTTCAGATCCTGTTTATAACCCAGCCAAGCCCACCCAGATTTCAGTACCCAAAGTAAATGGCAAATATTCCAAAGTTGATTATATTAAAAATTAATATATAATGTTGGAAGTAGAATAGTGAGCCTTCAATGGTTTTTTAAGTAGACTTTCAAAAACTCCAAAAAGGGGATGAAAGTGAAAATCACCTTTGTCCTTTCCAGCAACATCTCTGTAACAGCAGCATCTCCACCTCAATTCCCACTGCCCCTCAGGTAGCTGTGAGCAATTCCCACTGCCCCTCAGGTAGCTGTGAGCCCAGAGGGGCAGCTGTGAGTCCCAAGCACACAATGGTTTCCAATCTCCCTGTAGTGCATGATTAGTTGAATTTTGTATTCATTCATTTATTACCCATTCACTGATTTTCCATGTTATAACCAAAGTTCTCTGACATTGGCCATAGTAATGGGGAAAAGAATCAGTGTATATGTTGCTCTTCATGATTCTCCATAAATACAGGTGGGGACTTAGTCCCTAGTAGCAGTAATATAGATGATGAGCCACAAAATGTTGAAGCAGATGTCAACCTGAGAAATCTCCTCCAGGAAAAGAATTGTGTTATATTTCTCAACCTGTTCTGGAGAGTTTATTGACAGAAATTGTTTCAAAGCACCATAAAAGCATGTTGTGTTCATTAGGGCAAGAGAAGGGAGCCCTTCCAGTTGAAGTTATCAGAATGGCTGTCTTAGATTAAAGTCCCATTTGGGGTCAACAGATGTTCACATGATAATTAGTTTGATAGGTTAATTACTTTAGTGTCAGCAGTGAAACATCAGATATGAAACAACAGAGCCACCTGAAAAGAATAAGCTGGCTGAGACAGGTTGATGATAGATAATGAAAGACAAAGCCATGAAGCCTAGAAGCAAAAATAATTGAAGTTTTTATCCAGGTGAACAATACCATGAAAACAAGTTCTGGGATAATATTATTTATATAAGGAAAATGTTGCGGTAAACCTTGGAATCATTCAATTAATTCAATGGGGCGTACCTGCACTTTTTTTGTTGTTTTGTTGCCAGAACAGCAACTATTTTGGGGGAAAGCAAAAAAAGATGAAGTTACATTGTATTCGCCCTACTTCCACACCCAAATCAGGGGTGCTATTCAGCAGGTTCTGACAGGTTCTAGAGAACTGGTAGCGGAAGTTTTAAGTAGTTTGGAGAACCAGCAAATACCACCTCTGGCTGGTCCCAGAGTGGGGTGGGAATGGAGATTTTGCAATATCCTTCCCCTGCCATGCTCACCAAGCCACACCACGCCCACCAAGCCATGCCCACAGAACTGGTAGTAAAAAAAAAAATATTGAATTCCTCCACCACTGACCCAAATATAACCTCAAGGAACACTTTTTTTGTTGCAGTTTTAAAGTTCTCTCTCTCCCCTTTTTTTGTAGCCTTGAGTTGTCCTGTTTGTTTTGGCTGGTACAATTTACTTGTTTGTGAGGTAACTGCATCAGCTCATTGGCTGAGGAAAGATTGTCCCTTCAGTTTAGACAATGATTTCTATCTTTATTACTCTACTATAACTGCTCAAATTATATCATTTTACCATATAAATAGGTTAATGGTTTGAAATCCTCCCCCTCCTCCTATCCCTCCTCCTCAAAAGATTTTCCTTTCAATTTAGTGCGTGTATCGGAGGACATGGTAGTTTCAGTTTGGAGTGAGTACCATGCAAACTGTTGCCACATGTTTCAGTCTGGACAGGATGTATTTTAAAAAAAACTGGTTTTCAGACAAGTTGGCATGAACACAGAAACAGCTTTAAGATGTTCTGCAGATGTATCTTTGGTTCATTATTTTCTAGATGTAGATATGATTAAATTAAAAAAAGATGTATGAATAATATGAAGTCCATGATGAGGGCTTAGTGATAGGTCCTCAATATCCAGAAGGACAAGAACATTCCATGCTCTAGTAGAAAGCCAGAATGTCTGAGTATCTTCTTCTGGTATTTGTGGAATAGAAAATACTTTTAGGAAGCAAATAAAATCTTTTCTCTGGAAAAGCAGTGCAGAGACAAAAGCCACATCCACACTAATGATTTATAGCAGCTGCATAGACTCATCCAGTCACTATTGAAGCAATATGAAGCCTATCTGTGTTACTGTTAATTTTGGCTGAACAATTTTTTTTTTATTTGATTTATATGCCGCCCTTCTCCGAAGACCCAGGGTGGCTTACAATGCGTTAAACAATAGCCTTCATACTTTTGTATATTTATACAAAGTCAGCTTATTGCCCCCACAATCTAGGTCCTCATTTTACCTACCTTAGAAAGGATGGAAGGCTGAGTCAACCTTGAGCCTGGTGAGATTTGAACTTGCAGTAATTTCAGGCAGCTGATGTTAATAACAGTGCTTTAGTCTGCTGCGCTACCAGGCTCCTCAATGATTGGATAACTCTAGAGCTGAGCTGTCAAACTTCTGGTCCTTGGGCAGGATGCATCACATGCTGACCATGCCCATGCCCGGTTTAGCAAAAGGGGAAAAAAGTCCCAATAGGTCATGTGACGCCACTGTGACGACTTGAGTTTGACACACCTGCTCTAGAAGATGCTATGAACTGCTAATACAGAAATGAACAGAGGGACACAAGGGAAGTCTCTTGCTTGAAGTCTCTATTCTTAATGTTCCTAGTAGTTGGTAGGGCAAAAAGTACTAAGAGTCAATATTTCTGGAGCTACAACTGGCAAGATCATTGATGGAAAAGAAATATTTAAAACTTAACATATTCAGGACAATGTGAGAATGGGTATAGGATATTTAGTTTCTATTTACAGGTAGGTTACGTGGCTTCCTTGTACACAGCCTTGTCATTTGGAACAGCATCCCATCTCTCCCCACCCACAATCCACATGATCCTGATATCTTTTAAGAAAGTTCTGAAAACCTTTTTTTTTTCTAGCAGGCCCTTGGGCAGGATGACTTGTGACCCTCCTTTAGATATGTGTTACTTTGATTTTTTAAAGGGACGTGGTGGCTCAGTGGCTAAGACACTGAGCTTGTCAATCAGAAGGTTGGCAGTTCAGCAGTTTGAATCCTTACTTGTCCCAGCTTCTGCCACGCTAGCAGTTCGAAAGCACATAAAAAATGCAAGTAGAAAAATAGGGAGCATCTTTGGTGGGAAGGTAACAGCGCTCCATGCGCCTTTGGCGTTTAGTCTAGAGCTGAGCTGTCAAACTTCTGGTCCTTGGCCACATGAGCACGGAGACATCTTCGGACAGCGCTGGCTCTTCGGCTTTGAAATGGAGATGTGCACCACCCCGTAGAGCCAGAATCGACACGCATGCATACGCGGGAAAACCTTTACCTTTTACTTTGATTTTATTTGCATTTCCTCAATATGCTCTTTCATTGTTATGATTGGCCACTATTGGTTTAGTTTTATTATATGTTTCTAAATTCTTTGTTGCCTCAGGTTCATTTGCAATCAGGTGGCTTATAAAATACATGTATAAGTATATGCATATCTATTTGTATGTCTGTGAGTATAGCTAGATACATGCACATGCCCCTCTGAGTCAGGTTTTGACATCTGGTGACGGCCTGGATTGGTCCCTGCAAGCAAGATTTCAGAAGCAATTTGCCCTTGCTTTCTTCTTAGGGCTGAGAGAGAAGAAATGGCCCAGGTAGCTCATGTGCCCATTGATAACTCTCTGGACATGAATCATGTGGGCACATTCAAATTAAATGGGAAGATGGCTTGCTAAAAAGCAAAACAACAAACTTTATCATTATTTAAAGAATATAAGGATGCCTCTGAGGTCCAAATCAGCGAAGAGAAAATGTGAAACATGAGGGTAGAAGCTGCAGCTCAGTGCTTTGCTTGAAAAAGTGCTTATGCTTGCCTGGTAAAAAAATAATAAAGTACACAGGACTGATAATATCCAAAAGGGGATGACAGATAACCACAACCTTGACAGTTTTGGGACTGATTACACCCATCATGGCAGCCCTTTGTTAAAACAATAGCACCCCCTACATCAAGCATGCTAGATAAGTGTTCAAATTATGCTCTTTAAATTCAATATTTTTTTTAATGCTTCCCTCTTATATTTGTGTGTAATTTATCCATCATCCAATAAGTAAGCAGTAAGCATTCCTTGTGCAACTTGTATCATTAGTTAGGGAGATGATTTCCCCTTTGGGTAGCTTTTTCTCCCCCTCTGTGTTATCATCTGAAAATGCCACAACTTGACAGACTGTTTGGTGGAGGGGAACTGAATGTCAAAACATTTTCCTTTAGGTAAAGTCAGAGGATGGATTTTGTTCAGAGTCTGGATAAGGATGATTCCCCCCCCCCTTCTTCCAGGCCAAATTTGCTACTGATCCTAGATTGCTTCATTGAATCTCTCTCTTTCTTCCCCCACCCACCCCCTGTCAAGTATTATTTCAAAGAAAAATGTTGTACTAGATAGCTTGTGAAGCTTTTTAAGGATACTGCAATACAGATTAAGACAAATTTCACTGTAATGTACTAGCAGAATTTTCATCTATAGTATTTTTCTTCATTTTAAAGATAATTTCTATCCAATCACTCATAGCCAACCATAGATGATTAATTACTTTATTGGAAATTGACAACTGTTGAAAAGATATATTTTGAGATTTACACATACACACACACAGGAGAGGGAGGGAGGGAGGGAGGGAGGGAGGGAGAGAGAGAGAGAGAGAGAGAGAGAGAGAGAGAGAGAGAGAGAGAGAAGAATATCAGTTAGTAGAATGTCTTTTCATATTTGTTTTTAATATTAAATGTCCAAGATGAGGACTTCCATGAAATTTCATTCCAAAATCTGCTGGAGATTTCTTTTGATTTAATTTCAGTGTAAACAAACTGCATATTACTCAAGACAAGTTTATTCTTGCTCAAAGCAGTACTGTTATGAAAATATTTAGTTGTTCCATTAAAATTATTATTTAATTGGTATCAGTAATAATATTTTAATCATACTCTATCATTCTAACTGCCCAATAAAAAAAGAAAAAAGAATCAAGTAAACTCAGCTTTTTTCCTGGAATATATGCCCAAATAAAAATTTCATATATGCACAAATGAACCTGCCATCAGCTATATTCATCTTCACTGAAGTTTGTAGGTTTTATATAAGTAGCTATTTGGGAATTAGGAATCTGAGTTACTATTCATTTCAGGCACTTATTGCTTAAAATAATACAATGTTTACTTCTTCAGAAAGAAAAAAAAACTGATACTTTACTCTCAGCATCTTGCATCCAATACTTCACTGGCTATTAAGTTGGACCAAATGTTAATTTTATTGTACTTTGTTTTGTAGAAAAGCTATCACAAAAAAATTAAATCAAAAGATTAGTGGGTTTCAAATACACACCCACACACACCCACAGTTCTTCTAACACAATCCATTTATTTTAAGATATTGTTTTATTGTTCCATTCCCATTTGTCTTACTTTGTAGTTGTCATGGTTTAGGACCAAGAACTTCTAATAAAACTACTCTTAATGGCTCTGTTCTTCCTTTGCTTGCTTTTTGTTATTTTAAACAAAACAAACAACATAATTTGATGCAGTATGATAAATTGCTTCATATAAGCACAATCTAGGGCCTATTACAATAGTTACCTTTCTTAGATTTTCATTTAAAACCACAAAGACATTATTTGAAGCCTTGGCTTACAGAGTTAATTGCTCTGATATTGATGGTATCTCATGAGAGTACACTGGAAAAAAACTAACTCTTCATCCAATGTTTTCATGTAAAAATATAATATGCTGTGACACACAAGTACTTCAGCTAAACAAAATATTCATGCTTATAGCTGAGTGTCAACAGCCCTGTGGAATAGTCCTGTTTGAACATTGCTATCATGTTGATCCACCCAAAACCCTCTTTTAAAACAAACATCTTAGTTGTGATTGATTATGTGCCTTCAAGTTGTTTTTGACTCCTATCAACCACATAGATAGATTGATCTGTCCCTAACCTGGTATTTCAGATCTTCCAACGGTACAGCTGCTATAACTAAGTCTATCCATCTTGTTGCTGGTCTTCTTTTCTTTCTTTTCACCTTTCCCACCATTACAGCTTTTTCTAGAGAGCTGGGACTTTTCATATAATGTCCAAAGTAGTGGTGCCACGTCTTAGTGGTACTTCCAATTTAACAGTCACTAGAGACTAATTTTTCTAGTGAGAAAAATCCAGGGGTGAAATGGTTTCTGAATGTGCCTACTTAGGTTGCAGATGTGGTGGGGTTGCCAAGTAACAGTAGATTGATCTGATTTAGGAGATTTTTTTCAAAAATTCTCAAAAAGTTAAAAAAAATTGAATCCCTTCCATATAAATACATGGGTGTTTTTTAACAATCAACACATCTAAGCCTTTGACTCCATTCTATGAAAAGATAAATGGATATGGATATGGATGGTAGGGGGCAAGTTCTTGGCCAAATGATTTACATATTCAAATTATTTGTAAAGTCAGTGTGTTTCTTCTCAATCTATTGTTCACAAATTCATACACTGTATGCCAAAGACTGTAAGCACTGTGCGTTGAACCTATCGTTGTGGGGTCAAACATTTCTGGCAGAATTCACAGGCATCTGAGCTGAGTTTCTGCCCTTAACCCCCTCCACGTCCCACCAACAGAACAAATGGATATAAAAAGCTACCAATAGCCCTAAATAAGTGGTTGCCCCATTTGGTTTAGGATTATTTCATTTAAATAAAATCAAAGATTTGGACTTGAGCAAACTTATATAATTTTAATAGCCTGATATATTTTGCTATCCTTTTTTTTACTTTTTACAATGGGGTTGAAATGGTCTTTTAAATTTTTCCCTTTTTACCTTAGATAATTTTCTTTCTTTTCTTCTCTTTATACAGCCTTTTTATATATATTAAGTTAGGAAGCTTCCTTTAAGTATATAGTCTTTTATATGTATAGTTATGTTGGTATATTGTCATTTAATATATCTGCAATATTCCATGTGAAAAACTTTTAGAAATGTTAATTGAAATGATTTTAACATCTCTTTCTAAAACAGATTTCTTTCTAAAATAACTTTTTTGTGATATTCTACTAGCTGTGTATTGTTCTTCCCTTCTATTGTTTCCAGATAACAATGTTGGAATGAAGGAAGGAAGGAAAGAAGGAAGGAAGGAAGGATGGATGGATGAATCTTATTCTTAGATCACTTTGAAAATTCTTTAAAACGTATTTGGATCACACATCTCTCAATTTCTTTGCATTAGAAGGAGGAAAAGGTGGTGGAGTAGTTATAGTAGTCCCTGTCAGCAACACTACACAACATTTGCAGTAAACCCTAAGGATTCCCTATTCCTGTTGCCAATCCACAAGTGTTGTAAGCAGATACTTGAACATCAATGTTTAAGTAAGGGCATAAGCAATGATGTTGACCTGATTGAGTTAGCACATACTTCTTTTTTGTCCCCTCCCATCTTGCCATCCTCTGTGAATCGCATTAAAATACACAGTTGTTTAAAGATGTTGCCAACAAATGTGAACTTACTTGAGCATTCTAAAATAGCACTGCACAGTCCTACTCTGAATCTGTCCTTACTCCCCAAAAATGTGCAAATGTCCCATGAGAGAAACATCTTCCACAGGAAATTTTCACTAAATTCTGAAAAGCTAAGCAGGTTGCAGGCTGCTGGAGTGATAATTGGATGATGAAAGACAGGACACTCACCATGGCCACCTTTTAAGAGCTTTTTAAGAGTCTCGCATCTAACCATGATGGAAAACAAGCTTTTTTCAAATTCAATCAGATAAAAGTGGCTGAAAGAGTAGAGAAGTTTCATACTGAACACAATAGAGGACTGTACGTGAATTGTCAAGAACAAAACTACAATGGCAGAAGTAAAGAATGGTTTGGTGCAAAATGGCAGGATTTTCATCTCATCGATTCTGTCAAGTGACTCTGAATCCATTTTCCCCCTCATTGCATTAGTTCCTTATATTGCATGAGCAAAACAAGGTAATCATAATAAGATTAAAAGCAAGAATTGGATCCCTGACGGGGTGCAGCCTGCAAGTTGCCTTCTATTTTTAATTGTGATGTAACTGGTGAGAATCATTCCCCTGCAACAACAGCTTTAGCTACACAGAAAAGGTGAAAATCACAAAGACCTTAGAAGGGCTTAGTAATCAATTTCCTCCTTGCCAGGGTGTTGATCCATTCCAGGAGATATATATGCCTCTCAAGGCGATTTTCAGCTAGCTAGTGAGAAGGATTAGAGCATTTAATAGCAGCTTGATTCCCAATGCCATATCCCCCCCCCACACACACACATTCCTGCTTGTCACTAGAAGGGTTCTCTTCATACAGATGAGCCATTTCTTTTCTCGCTCCCCTATGCTGACCTTGAGATGAGATAACAATCAGAAGATGGTGCCAAGGTCAAACAGGCTCTAAAAAGAAGGAGTAAAGAGATGCTGAATGAAGTTCATTGTTTCACTCGATGGTCTAAGAATGGGTCAGGAGCTGGTTCATCTGGAAATAAAACCCCGCAGCAATCCAAAGGTCAGGGAACTAGCTATCATGAAATGTGTACATAAAAAAGGGATGGAATAATAAGGGCAAAGAGCTGATTGTGACAGCTGCCTTGGAATCCATACATGCATTTCTAAGGGCAGCTAGTAGCAATAGCAAGAAAAGAGTAAGGTTGTTAAAGATGTCAGTGGGTCACACTGTGATCAGCAAGCGCCCGAGACCCTTTGCAGGGGAGAAGGCATCGGCTTCATTTCCCTGACTTCAAAGAAAGAAAAGAACTTCACACTGATTTTCAGCAGAGCTTGTGATTTTTGTCCAGAGGGCTTCCTGAGCAAAAATCAATTCACTGAAAAGTGGTATGGCTCAGTCTGTTAAAATAGGGGAGAACTTTTCAGGACAAGAATAATGGAAGAGTTAATGTAAATGTTATAAAGCTATGGAAAACACACACACACACACACACACACACACACACACACACAATGCAAGCAAGGGAGGTGTTACCGATAACATTCAACTAATGCTCAGATCTTCTCCAAAGGTGGAGAAAAGTATACCTCTTGCTGTGAAAAGCTTTTTGGTCCTGTTGAAAACATCAATACCACATGCTGGGGCCAGCACTCTGAGTGAAATAAATATTGATTTCTCGCCTTCTTGAGACTTACCAACAGCGGTCAAATCTCTTCCTAAACCTGGGGGTTGTTATTTTCATTGTTTTCCAAATGACAAATTTGCCAAGCACTTTTCTTTTATTGTTTTGTTGTTCTCCCTTTTTCTGTGTGTTCATATCTTGGTCTGCGGGGCTGAAAAAGCTGTATTTGTCTCAGAAAAGATAGAAAAGATCCTATCAAAATACCCATGGTTCAGGTTTTGCTTCTCATGAAATTTTTCCAGTGGTAAAAAAAGTTGGCAGAAAGGAAAAAGGTAGGCACTATAAAAACTTATTGCACCTCAGGAAAATCCCCATCAGTCTGAGGTACCAAAATATCCCATGAAGCAGACATAGCTAACCTGGTTTTCTTTCCTCTTGCTAATAGAGAACAGCCTTTAATTTATACAGTACACTCAGGGGCATTACTAGAGTGACTGACTGCCCCTAGCATTCTCTACATCTGAAGTGAGAAACATATTTTCATGGCTTTAAGATAACAGACTTACTCAGTTGAAACTAGAACCTTTCTTGCTGGGATTAATGGATAGACAATTAGAAAAGAGTCACGGAAGACTAGTTTTATATACAATCACTGCTGTGAGATTACTCTATGTGCAAAAATGGAAAGACTCGGAACTATTGACAATGGAGGAATGGATGGTGAAGACAACACAGCTAACAGAAATGACAAAATTGACTCGTCCACTTGGGGGGTGGGGTGGGAGGAAATCAACATTTATTAGAGACTGGAAATCCTTTATGGACTTAATGCTGAAAAAAAGAAAAAAAATAACTTGTGATTTATGGGTTTGATGATTGGAAAGAAAGAAACTATGATGTAAATTTAGAAAGAAAGAGTAAAATAAACACATTTATAACCACTTTCAAGATCAGAATGACTTCACTATGGAAACACATCCATGCTGAATTTCTATTAGTTCAGGTTACTGTGTTTATTTATCAATGGAGTCTCAATTTCTTTCAACTTCTCCATCAATTTTCATAACTTTCTTTCAGTTGCAATATGCCCAATGTAGGTCCATAAGAAAGAAGACGTAATGTTAAGAAAGAAGAAGAAAGAGGAGCAACAACAACAGAAGAAAATGTAGTAAAAAAAAGAGTAGCAGAAACAAATACAGTGAAAGAGTTATTTCTTTGCAGTATGCTTTGAGAAGTATATACTCAAAGCATACTTGTGAGCCGCCCTGAGTCCGTTGGAGATAGGGCGGCATATAAATAATAAAATAAAATAAATATACACGTGTAGCAAAATTCATATCAGAAATTCATATCACAAAGAAAGTGTAACCCAGGATTAATCAATAATAGTAACTGAAGCATTCAGTCACCAAAGGATTTCATCCTTATCTTTTGTGAAGTTGGTTAAAAGAAGATTATTTATGTCTAAATCTGGGATGGGAAAAGGTTAATGGAAAGGCAGCTTTCTAAAACATTATTATGAGGATCCACTGGGGGCAAGAGGACCAAGGACAAAATATGCAGATATGATGAAACTGTTACGCATAAGAAACCAGGAGCCAGGATACCGTTCAAAAGCACTGCAAGTTTATTTATTTTATTTTATTTTGAATTTGTATACCGCCCTTCTCCCTGAGGACTCAGGGCGGTGAACAGCCAAGTAAAAACATCAAGTACAAATATTAAAATACAGTTAAAATATACATATATAAATTTGGCCCCATTAATTAAAAACAATAAACAAAACACTTAAAAACACTTAAAAAATTAGGCCAGCCCGGCTTGCTGGAAAAGGAAGGTTTTAAGGGCACGGCGGAAGGCACCGAGGTCGTGGATTCTCCTTATCTCTGGAGGCAATTGATTCCAGAGGGTAGGTGCCCCCACAGAGAAGGCCCTCCCCCTGGGGGTCACCAGCCTGCACTGTTTGGCTGATGGCACCCCAAGGAGGCCCTCTCTGTGGGAGCGCACGGGTCGATGGGAGATCGTCGGTGGCAGCAGGCGGTCTCGAAGATAGCTAGGCCCTATGCCATGGAGCGCTTTAAAGGTGATAACCAACACCTTGAAGCGCACCCGGAAGACCACTGGGAGCCAGTGCAGCTCGCACTTTTATTCCATGAAACCTCTACAAGAATCTTATCTACTAAAAGTCAAGGCAAATATGTGCCAGATAAGTGTTGACAGACTTCGGGGGGGTGGGGGGGGGACAGGATTTAGGTCTCTTTCAAGGGTGTAAAGACTCCAGATTGATGATGCCTTTGACCTCACCTTTATGCTCAGCCTGGTCAGCTACAGAAACTATGCCCCTTAAGAGCTTGGGAGCAATATCTCCAGATTTTGACATCTTGGCATCATCATGGATACATATAAATGCTAATATGATGGAATAGAATAGATCAGCAAAAATTCTGTGTTTCCAATTGTCTTCCAATAGCAACATATTCCCTCCCTCCCTCTCACTCACACTCACACACAGAGAGAAACACTATTCTGTCCTGCTGACCCATGCACACACCATGAGGGTTTGAAGTCTTTATTGGGGCTTTGCCAGCCCTGAATAGTATTCCCCAGGATTCAGCACAAAAACCAATGAGTCCAATTCCCAAATGCAGAAACACAGGACAAAATGGGTGGTGACAAAATCACCACCCATTTTGAAGTCAAAAGACAAGTCTATAGTCCAAGCTCAAATCACAAAACTGAAGACCAAGTCCAAAGTCCAAAACCCAAAGTCCAATAACAGGATCAAAGTTTAAATCCCAAACCAAGAGTTGTGATGCTGAACAAATGCATGGCAAGTAATGGATGAATTATCTCTAGTGTCATTTTGCTGGGCTAAATAGCCACAAACCAGTGCAGCTCATTAGGAGGGCTGCCTCCTTGTGAGTAGCCTCACCAACCTCCATTGTGCCTCCTCCTCTCAGTCCTCCAAGCCCTGGGATCCAAAAGAAGAGGCAATTCTTCTTCCTCCATGCTGATTGGATGCTGCTGTGCCTCTTCTCTGCCCTCTGGTTCTGGCTGGCCTTTCAAGCCTCCTGGTTGCAACTGTGTTTCTTCCCTCTCTTTGTTAGCCAGCCACTCATACAATCACTTCTCCAAACCTTCTGAGGTTTCTGGCCTCTCATCCTCCTCTTGCCCACCCCCTACTGGTTCAGGGTCCCCAGAATCTTCTAGACACTGCTATGAGCCTCACTCCAAAGTTCCTGAAACAGCTCTTGTCATCCAAGCAGGCTTCTGGGGGCATCCATTACAAACATAAACATACACAGAGAAAGAGAGTTGTTATTAAAATAAAAAGGAAATTGGGAATATCAAGGAAGGTAATTTTATATGGAAAGATTGTCTTTTTCTGGTATTGAAAGGGCATTTGTGGGCTTCAATTTTTTTTTTTCAAATATTAGAGATTCATTAGAAAAAGTAGATTTTTTTTTTCTACTTCTGACTTCTGGTGGTTGATTTGGAGTCTGCTGCTTGTTTTGCAAAGCAAGTCTCTTGAACTTTCTAGGCCTTCCTTGAATCATATTGCGGCTCAGTGCCCCATCTGCTACAAAGAGTTCCCTGCTGGGACTCTACGATAGATTTGAAATGGAATCCTTGTGTAAACTATACAGCCACATGTGATAGGGCAGCTGGTATGCAGGTTTTGTTTGCTTGCTTGGGTTGAGGGCTGCTTCCCAAATTGGATTAAATTTAAATAACCAGACTAAATGCCAGGAATAATATGCTCTCCTATGGATTTAATGATTTTCCCTTTCTTCTACATTAAGAATGACATCTTTGATTTGAAATAGCAATTCAAAACCAGTTTCTGAAGACTCTTTTATTATCCAACCTCTAAACTGGGATGAGTAAGGATAGGGATCTGTGGGCCAGCTGAAATCCAGTCCATTTCAGTCTGGTATGGATTTGGATCCATCAGATTTCCTATGAGTTATAAAGTTTTTTGAAATGCCTAGTTTTTTAATATATACCACCTAATGTTTGGTTTATTATATGCATTATTTTGAGAGATAACAAACAAATTCTAAAACTACATTTCAATTTATGCTATATCAAATGCCCTTTTGATGGAGTATGCATTTATTTTGAAAGCAAATCTATGGTAGATTTCTGTGACAACTTCAGGAAAGAGTTAGAGCTTCATTATTCTAGGTTGAAAAAACAATGACTAAATGTGGAATAATGGTAATCTACTCCACAGCAAATACCACATGTGCCACATTTCACATTGTTAGATTGAAGGGAGGAGAGTGCACACACACACAAAAGGAATGGTAGCATACCTTTCTCAATATAGTAGAAGTAATTTTTGTAGGATGACTTTTCTTGTCTGTAAAATAAATCCAATATTAAACCATAACAACTTGTTCATGTATTTCACATGACTCTCAAGTCCCTGGTGCTCCAGAGATACAAACCCAATGCATTGTGAAAAGTCCAGAATCTGAATGGACCCATCTGATAATCTGACATCTGATAATCTGACCCTAATTATTAGACGTAGTTCAGGATGTGGGAAGATGGAATCAGGTGCAAATCAAAGAAAAAATATGTGTCAGTTATAAACATTTCAGACACATTTGGTGCTTACTATAGGGATCATTATGCAGCTGTATAAAATTGGGTTCCTCCATGTAATGCAAGGAGCAATATAGTACTCTATTTTACCCTGAGTTCTGATGAAGCATTTCAGAATTAACAAGCATGCAAAATACCTTTTAAGTACTTGTTCTATTGGCCATTAAAAGATGGCTTTCACTCCACGGAGTCTAAAAAAATATATAACCAATTTTCCAAAATGCAATCAATGCCTACTTGACTTTTCAGAAAGATGGGTTTCAAATTATTGGAGAACATAACTCACTAATGTCAAGTATACTTGAATTTCATTTTAGATAACCATTCTGTTCGAATAGAACTGACAATAATTATAAAAGTATAGTTTGATTTTAATTCCATGTTGAAAATTAATGATCTCTACATTTAATGACCAGTTTTGGTGTCCTTGGCCTCTTCCTTCCCTTTCTCTTAAATATTTTCAATCTCTTCATTGTCTGACATCATTGCATTGCAAGAACTTTAATCTGAAGCATGAAACACTCTCCACTAGCTGAGTCCCATGGACATTACATGATGTTCCATGGGAGAACCTCCCATATATAGATGCAGAGAACTGAGATTAGCTCATTTTGGTTTGGGAAATGAGGGGGAACATAATGCATATATGTTGGCAGCTCAGTGGTTAGAGTTTACTGTAGGTCCAAGAATATTCAATGAATCCATGTGTTTCCATTTTTCGAGGGGAGAATGACACTTACTTTTAGGTCACAATCACAAATGGATTTTCTTTTCCTTCCTTCCTTCCTTCCTTCCTTCCTTCCTTCCTTCCTTCCTTCCTTCCTCCCTCCCTCCCTCCCTCCCTCCCTCCCTCCCCCATGATTCTTTGAAAAGCAGTTGTGTTTAAGGCTAGGGATGTAAAAGTCATATACTTCTCTTGCAATGCACAAAGTAGGGGCATGGGATAAGAATCCCAAGTTATCTTTTTATTAATAGCAATAGCAATAGCACTTAGACTTATATACTGCTTTACAGTGCTTTACAGCCCTCTCCAAGCAGTTTATAGAGTCAGCATATTGCCCCAATAATCTGGGTCCTCATTTTACCCATCTTGGAAGGGTGGAAGACTGAGTCAACCTTGAGCCTGGTGAGATTTGAACTGCCAAATTGCCGATATTATTTAATTTTTTAATATTTAAATTTGGGGGTATATGCAGGAAACAGACCAAGGAAATATACACAGTGCATCTTTAAATTGCTCCAGTCCTGTGCTCGTTCCAGCTTGATTATAAACTAGATTAAGAAAATCTTAACTGGATAGAGATCCTTTAACAACAGCCTGTAAACTATTCAGCTCAAAGTACAGATGATCACTTGATTCACTGGACAATTCCCCTTCTGTGTCTTCCTATCTCCCTGTTCCAGAAAAGAATAGTCAGTCGTGTATTTAATTAACAGGTAGAGGAATATTGTAAGTGGGATTTAAATCATCCACACTAAAGAGGCCAGGCAGGATTTTATGTTATTGTTTCAGGAGAATTATCTTTTAAATTTTGTTAAAACTATTCCACATAAACACTAGGAGTATCCAGAGGAAAAAAAGGTAAGATGGCACCTGCATTTGATCAAAGTTCCATCTCTTCTTTTTTTTATGTGCATCACAATGGAGCTTTGGAGTTGGAGATGTTGGTGGGATGTCCAGCCATACTTCAATTTTGTCATTTAAAGCATATTTGTTGAGAAGCACATTTGACGAGAAGAGTCCTCCACTCCTCTAACCACAATAAAATACCTTATGCCACCAGACTCCAAATTTTGGGCTTAGACAACCTAGAACTACGCCGGCTTCAGTCTGACCTAAGCATAGTACATAAAATTATCTGCCACAATGTCCTTCCTGTCAATGACTACTTCAGCTTCAACCACAACAATACACGAGCAAATAATAGATACAAACTCAAGGTAAACGGCTCCAAACTCGATTACGGAAAATATGACTTCAGTAACAAAGTGGTCAATGCCTGGAATGCACTACCTGACTCTGTAGTTTCTTCCCCTTTAACCTTAAACTGTCTACTGTTGACCTCACCCCATTCCTAATAGGCCTGTAAGGGGCGTGCATAAGTGCACCAGCATGCCTACCATCCTTGTCCTAATATTCCTTTTTACTCTTACTCTTTTCATGTATTCAGATTATGTTTATACATTTACCTGTTATCTTATATATGCTTGATAAATAAATAAACTTAAACTTAAACTTAAATCTTCCAGAAATTTCCATTGATACTATTTTTTAAAAAAGTTTTCAGTGCTGGGTTTCTACCGGTTCACCCCCGTTCGGGTGAACCGGTAGTGGCGGTGGTGGGAGGCTCCGCCCACTAGCCCGGACATCATCATGGACGCTCTACGCATAGGCAGAAGTACTGCATGCGAGCGAAGCAAACACTCACAGGCTCTCTCCGTTCCAAACCGGTAGCGAAGGTAAGTGGGACCCACTACTGAATGTATTATTTAGAAATGCAAACCATGGATTTATCCTAAATTGAAAAACATTTTTAATATCCATGTATCTTCTTTATTTTACATCATTTAATCAAAGACAAGTCATAAAAAAAGAGGTACAGGAGCAAGATAAATTTATGACAAAATCCTGAACAATCAATAATGAGAGAGGAAGCACTTAGTGAATTCTGAAAGCTATACTGATCAACAGGAAATCCACAGCCTTCTTGGAATCACATTATTCTTCTCAAATATATTTCCAAATATCCCAATTTCTTTACTATTAGCAAGTTCAGTTATATAACCACACCGCTCCTTCATTCACCTCTTTTTGTAGAGAAATATCCAGGAATCTCAAAGAATGAAATGAGCCATTGAAAATGAATTACCACAAATCTGGAAGGAAAGGGCAAGTACAAGAAGCATGTATGATTGATTCCATAAACCAGGGTTAGCGCTCAAATGTTCTCTGCATTTCAAAGTCTTGACATGAGTGATAAGTAATATTTGTCACAGGGCTGTTGATGTGATGCTGAGTTATCAGGACACAAAAGACATCCAGAAGCTAGTGTTTAACAGTGATGTATATCATCTTTGCTAAAAAATGCTATAATCCTCTGTCCTCCTAATATTAAAATCAGCTTTCAACAGACTACTTTTCATATTATATCTTGCTTCCATTATTCAATGAAAATCAATCAATCAATCAATCAATCAGAATAGAGCTGGAAGGAACCTTGGAGGTCTTCTAGTCCAACCCCCTGCTCAAGCAGGAGACTCTATACCATTTCAAACAGGTGGCTGCCCAGTATTTTCTCAAAATCCTCCAGTGATGAAGCACCCACAACTTCTGAAGGCAAGCTGTTCCACCAGTTAATTGTCATCACTGTTAGGAAGTTTCTCCTTAATTCCAGCATTGCTTCTCTCCTTGATTAGTTTCCATCCATTGTTGAATAGATGAATCATTGAATCAGAGGGGATTTCAATGAGACAAGAATTTATTGTCCAAGTCTAGGCTCCCAAAGTCTAGTCCTTTCTTAAATGGTCAGCAGAGGTGAAAACAACATTGATAAAACTGGTGCTAGGGAGTTTACCAATCAGATGTGGTATCTTGATATCCTCTTTGAAAGGATATTGAATAGCCTAGAGTTTCACTTTATTACCAATTTGTTGATCGGTTTAGCTGTTGGGTCCCTAATTTGCCAGAGATGCCTTCCTGGCTATCCAACTGCCCTTCACCCAACTGGCGACACATATTGTAACAACTATTTTGTGAACACAAAAGCCTCCTCTAGAAGCTGTTGGTGCCCAACAACCTCAATGTGCTTTCAAAATGTCAAATGCATCACTGATTTCTCCAAAGCCAGAGGGCTGGTGGCTTGATTAAATCCATCTATATTTAGCTTATTAGTTGTTTGTTTCCTTCTGATATGGGACCTTTGCCTAAGAATGATGTCTAAGTGCCTAGTTCTGAAAACAATTCTATTGTAAGGCAACCATGTAAAGGAAGAAAAGGGGGAAAAAGCATCATGTTTTATGCAAAAATTCAATTGTAAATTTTTAATAGAAAATCACTAAATACTTGATTAATGAGGACTGCCTTTTCGGGTGCTTGTTAATTAGGTTGGCATAGATACTAAGTATTGATCCTCAGAATCAGAGACAATAGAGTGAGAGCTTTATTTGCATGTTTTCTTTATCTCTAAACTTTAATTTCAAGGTTATCAGATTTTTAGTGTAGTGGGTTTTCATTTTTATTTTCTGTTCTATATGGTTCCTATTGTGAAGTGGGAAAAAATTCCTTTTGTAGAGGATCAAAGTTGTTGTCAGGTCTCAGATGGGATTTGATTTAAATGATCATCTTGAAATGAAAACTTTTGTAAGATGTTCCTTCAGTAAGAAATGAACAAAATAGTGGAAATAAATGATCAGAAAAATATGAAAAATAAATGAGAAAAATCTATGTTAGCAAAGCTGGATGATGATCCAACTATAGGATGCTACAAAGACAAAGCAGGATAAATGGAAGGAAGGCTCTCTCTTATGTTGCAATGTACATTATTTCCTATAATCAATGTCCAAAATGACAAGATGTAATGCATGAGGGACTTCCGGTTTGCGAGCCTCGGCGACGGCGGTGTTTCTTTAAAGACCGCCAGCCCCGCCGCCTGTAGAGCCGCCCCGCGATCGAGGAGCGGCTCGAAAACTCCAAAATCTTGAAGATTGAAGGAGAAGAGATAGCAGGGTACAGGTTGAGCCCCTGTAACCCCCCAGGGAACTGTTTCTGGGGAGGAAACAGGCGTGGCTCCCTTCCAACCTGCTGAAACTCCGGGCGGCGTGGGACGTTTCTGCTAATTAGCAGAACAAGCCGGCAGCAGCAAACTCTTAAAGCGAAAGGAACTAATTTTAACAATCAACGGAAATATCAACTTGAATCCAGAAACTTGAAAACTGCAAGTATCAGTGCTTTGTTGACTTTCTAATTTAAAAGAGAAAGTGAGTGAGTGAAAGTGATTTGAAAAAAAATGGCGCCCAGCATTTGAGTTAACGAGCTAATGAAAGTGGATTTGTGAAGCCTTCCTGCTTTGTTACAAAGTTATAAAGCTGCTATAAAGTTGCTCTATCTAAAGAAAAAATTTCTTTTTCTAAAATTTGACTTTGTTTTACTTCAGCTTCACTTGATTAAATCTGGGGGATTTTTTTAGAAGCTTTTGTGGAAGAGGGAAAGGAAAAAGAACTTCCCTCTTTAGAAAAATTAGCTTACGTGGCACAATGGCTTCAAAGAAGCAGGAAGGGAAGGCATCGGGGGGGGATCCCCCACACATAAACATCAAACGCAACTTCCCCCTGCTCAACAGTTACAAACTCAGAAAAAAGAAATTGATGTGGGAGATTTAAAAGACTTTATTTCTAAAACTTTGGATGAAAAATTTCAAGAATCTCAACAGGAAATAGATCATAAACTTCAAAAATCACATGAGGAATTTCTGCAGGAAATTAATGAAGTTAAAGATATGGTGAAGCAGAATCAAAATATGGTGACCAAAAAAATATCAGAAGTGGCGTCTGGCCTGGCAAATTTTATTGGGAAAGTTGATTTTAAAGTTGAAGAACTCAAATTAGAAGTTAATGTTAGGATGAAAGATAATGACTATAAAATTGAAGAAGCTGATAATAAAATGCAGAGAATTGAAGATGAGATTGTCATGATACAATTCCGGGCGATGGAATTTGCCATACGGCTTCGGGGAATTCGAGAGGAGGAGAGACAGGACTTGAGACAAGTTTGCTCTGAAGCCTTGGCTAAGATCTTACAAGTTAACCCTGATCTGGTATTTCACAAAATAGATAAAATTTACAGAGTGAACTCTTGGGTGGCCATACAAAGACAACTGCCTAGAGATGTGGTCATATATTTTACTGAGAGAGAAATTAGAAATGAAATCCTCCAAAAATCTTTTCACACCTCTGTACAAGTGGGGGGCTCACGACTTGTAATTTTTAAAGAATTACCTCCTAAAATGCTGAAAGCTAGAAAAGAATTTGGTTTTCTTGTTAAGGAATTGAAAGACTTACAGATACCCTTCCGGTGGGACGCGCCAGCTGGGATAATTTTTAGATATAAGGGAGAAGGATATCGATTGAATACTGTGGAGAAGGCACAACATTTTTATAGTACTATTCTTAAGGAAAGAACACCAT
This sequence comes from Pituophis catenifer annectens, assembly GCF_029215685.1. NCBI lineage: Eukaryota > Metazoa > Chordata > Lepidosauria > Squamata > Colubridae > Pituophis > Pituophis catenifer. The sequence goes on from NW_027256881.1 coordinate 184,560,444, forward strand.
CTCCACGTACATCTACAGTTTTGGAGATTAAGGAGAGTGAAGAGAGGCAATTGGAAGAACAGCCTAAGCAGGAATTAGAAAATGTGCAAGGTGCAGAAGGAGGTTTTCTGAGTGAGCCCTTGCTGGATTCTTCTCCAATTTTGGATTTGATTCAGTTGACTGAAGTTAAAGATCAACGTATAACTAGAGCTCAATCCAAATTACTTAAACAAAAGCAACAACAACAACAGGAAAGACAAGACAAGAAGGCAGCAAAGAGTACCCCACAAGAGAGTGGAGCTATGGGAGGAGCAAGATCGAAGCTCTTGGATGAACTTCAAATATTTTGCTCTGCGCTCCAGAAACAGGCCGATGACCCTTAAGTGTTTATCTTGGAATGTTAATGGGTTGAATTCAGCACAGAAAAGGAAGAAACTATTTACATATTTGAAACAATTTAATAATGATATAATATGTTTACAAGAAACGCATATTACAACTCAAGATCAGAAATATCTGATAAATTCAAAATTAGGAGTACATTATATATCTTCAACTTCGCAGAAAAAGAATGGTGTGGTTATTTATGTAAATAAAAAATTAACAGCAAAAGTTATAGAAGTAGATCAAGATGGTAGGTTTGTAGCAATTGAATTGCTTACAGCAAATGGTCAAATTCTTTTGATTGGAATTTATGCTCCCAACCAACAACAGGATTGTTTTTACAAGATGTTACATACTAAAATAGTGCAATGGGACTATAGATCTATTTTATTTATGGGAGATTGGAATGGAGTAATTGATTCTAAATTAGACAAAAAGAGCTTGGCAAAGTCTAGAATTAGACTACCGCAGACTTTTTTTGATTTGAAAGAAGATATGGAACTAAAAGATGTTTGGAGAATACATAATCCAAATGAATTGGATTACACTTTCTTTTCCGATAGACATAGATCCTTTTCTAGGATTGATTTTATCCTGTTGTCAAATGATCTACTTATTAAGACAAAAAGAACAAAGATTTTTCCAAGAACTTTGACTGACCATAGCCCTGTATGGATAGAAATTGAGATGGATAAGGTTGAGAGACGTTCTTGGAGATTAAATGAGAATTTGTTTAGATATGAAAAAAATACAATAGAACTTAAAAAGCATTTGAAAGAATTTTTTGAGATAAATTTGAATAAAGGTACCCCAATTGAAATTGTTTGGGACGCTAGTAAAGCTTATATGAGAGGGGTACTTATCTACATGAATTCTAAACATAGACTGTTCCGACAAAAGAAAAGATCTGAGTTGGAAATGGAAATAAAGAATAAGGAACAATTACTTATTAAAAACCCAACAGATGAAAGAATACGAAGTGCTATAAAACTTTTGAAAGACCAATTTCAAATGCTTATGGCGGAACAAGTTGCAACAAGTTTACAATACGCGAAGCATAATACATTTTGCAATGCCAATAAACCGGGCAGATGGTTGGCTTACACACTGAGGAAAAAACAAAGTATACGGACTATTGATAGTATTAACATTGGAGGGAAAGAAATTTTTCAACAAAAATTAATTAAAGAAGCTTTTGTGGATTATTATACTAAATTATATGCCAAAGAAGAGGTGCAGAATGGACTTATAGAAAAATATTTAAAGGATAAGAGAGTTACAAAAATTACTGATCAACAAAAGGAAAGAATGAATTATCCTATAACAGAGGAGGAGATAATAGCAGCAATTAAGCAGCTAAAAACAGCCAAAGCTCCTGGCACGGATGGTTTGACTGCAGTGTATTACAAAACTTTACAAGCTGAAATGGTGGAACAACTTAGAGACTTATTTTGCAATATTCAACAAGGGGGTAAAATACCCCCATCTTGGACAACTGCTTATATATCTCTGATACCAAAGGAACAAGTTGGTCCTAAAAAACCAGAGAACTACAGACCAATATCTCTTTTGAACACAGACTATAAAATTTATGCGAAGGTATTAGCCAACAGGTTGATGCCAGTAATCCAAAAAGTAATTCATGAGGACCAAGCGGGATTTATTGAGGGCAGATATATGAAGGATAATGTAAGGCAAGTAATAGACTTATTGGAATATCTTGATAAGAATAAACAGATTTCTGCAGTGCTGGTTTTTTTGGATGCGGAGAAAGCCTTTGATAGAGTGGATTGGAACTTTCTACTAAAGACTTTAAAAAAGATGGGCTTTGGGGACCAATTTATACAGTCGATCTCAGCAATTTATCAAGAGCAAAAAGCACAGATTATTATTAATGGAAGTTTGACGACAGAGTTTAAAATTGAAAAAGGAACAAGACAGGGATGTCCGTTGTCCCCACTTTTATTTATATTAACATTGGAAGTCTTGCTAAATACAATACGGGACTCAAAAATTTTGAAAGGTATAGTGATAAGGCAAGAGGATTATAGAATAAAGGCATTTGCAGATGATCTGGTTGTTACCCTATCACAACCAATGGAATCAATAATCCTGATGAATGACATTATACAAGACTATGGTAGAGTTTCAGGTTTTAAACTGAACTCAAAAAAGACTAAAATGATAGTTAAGAATATGACACAAGATCGTAAACACGAGCTTGAAAGGAGGGCAGGTTTTGAAATTGTACCTAAGGTAAAATATCTTGGAATTCAGGTTGCAGAATCAAATATGAAATTGTTTCAAAATAATTATGAGGTGTTGTGGCGAGAGGTTCAGAAAGACATGGAGACTTGGAAAAAGCTGCAACTGTCTTTACTTGGAAGAATAGCAGCAGTTAAGATGAATATTTTGCCAAGATTTCTGTTTTTGTTCCAAATGATTCCGGTGCTTAAAAGTGACAAACAACTGAAAGTCTGGCAGTCTGGTGTGAATAAGTTTGTCTGGAACGAGAAAAAGCCGAGAGTGAAATTGAAAATTATGCAAGATGTTCCAGAAAGAGGAGGCCTTAAACTCCCAAACCTACAGTTATATTATGATGCAGCAGCTTTAACTTTAACAAGTGACTGGTTTGGAAATAAAAAGGCTGGAATATTGAATGCAGAAAGTTTTGATCTTGAATTTGGATGGCATGCTTACTTATTCTATGAAAATAAAGTGGATAAAGTATTTAAAAGTCATATACTTAGAGACTCCTTGATGAAAGTTTGGAAGAAGCACCGACTCAAATGGGATTATAAAATACCGCTATGGCTGGATCTTGGTCATACCTTGTGGAATACAAATATAATGTCACTCGGGGGGTTTTTATATAAAGAGGTTCTTTTTACAGATGCGGGCAGATGGCAGCTGAAGACATTGCAGACACTGTTGGACGAAGGGATTAATTTAACCTGGTTACAATATAATCAATTACAAATGAGATGGAAAGAGGACCAAAAAACTGGTATTATGTTGCATGAGGAAGAACTGGTTAGACATATAAGAGAGAAAGGTCCAATGCATATTAAAAGGCTTTATAATGTTTTGTTAGAAAGAGATTCAGAAACGGAATTAGTTAAAGATTGTATGATTAAGTGGGCACAGAATTTTGAAGAACCAGTGATGCTGGAAACTTGGGAAAAAATTTGGGTTCAGAATGTTAAATTTACACAGTCGCAAAACCTGAGAGAAAATTTTTATAAAATGTTTTATAGATGGCATTTAGATCCTAAAAAGTTGTCATGTATGTACCCTAATGTTCAGCCAAAATGTTGGAGATGCGAATGTTTGGATGCTACGTATTATCATGTATGGTGGACCTGTAGGAAAGTTAAGGCTTTTTGGATAAAAATTTGGTGGGTCATGCAGAATGTTTTGAAGAAAAAAATTCAATTTTCTCCACAATTGTTTTTATTGGGTATAGTTAAGGGTTTTACACGGGGTGAAATAAAACTAATATTGTATATGATAACAGCAGCAAGATTGTTGATAGGTAAATACTGGAAGAATGAAGCTTTGCCTACTATCGAGGAATGGACTTTGAAGATGGCCAGTTTTGCAGAGATGGCGAAGATTTCAGCGTATTTAAAAGATTGTTCACAAGAGACTTATGAATGGGAATGGAAAAGGTGGATAGAATATGTTCAGAACAAATACCAAACTAGAAAGTATCAAATAGCTTTTATTTGAAAATAATGTATTAGAAATATTTTAATGTAAAGAGACAAAGAGGAAAAATTATATAGGGGGAGGGATGGGTTCAGGTTTATTTATTAGTGTTATTAGTTATGAGTATGTAATAGGGAAGTCTGGGGGGGAGGGTTGGGGAGGGTTAGGGAGGATGGGAAGTTTGGGGAGGGTGGGAGGGTGGTGGGGGGGTGAAAAAAGGGGTGAAAATGTAATTGTAAAACTTTTGCAATAATAAAAAAAAAAAGATGTAATGCATGAAACACTAGTCCAGATGTACAATTCTCTTTTTTTGTTGTTTACATATACCAATGAAGTCTGTCAACCACATTGAACTGGCTGTCCATCAATAAATACCTATTTACAAGTGCATGCATTTTGCTGAAAGGCTTGAATTAGGCATAAGTGAAATCAGAAGAGTTACAAGTTGTCTACTAGAAGCAGTTTAAGTATCAAGTATGTATCCAGAATTTCTAAGGGTAAACCTCTACATAGTGGCACCTAGCTAACCCACAGGCAGTAAGCTTTCTATAAGGAGGAGTTAGAGAGGGCAAAGCTACTTATTAGGTCATCGGTGCTGGTGACACTACAATTCACAGATTGGGCGGGCCTTAGGGGTATTATAGGGCAGGTAACATTAATGTAAAACAAAAGAAAAGGTTAAAAATATTAATACCTCCTGCTCAGAGAAGGTTCTGTGGATGCACTGAAGAGTGCTCAGGGTATGTGTGCTGAAGAGTGCTCATCATATGTACACACACACACACACATGCACACACGCACACGCACACACACACACACACACACAGAGGTGGAGCAGGGAGTGGGAGAGAATCTCATCTGGAAGCGTTAGGAGGCTGAGATTCATTTGAAGCTGGACAATTTAGCAATAGCACTTAGATTTATATACCGGTTCATATTACTTACAGCCCCCTCTAAGTGATTTACAGAGTCAGCATATTGCCCCCAACAATCTGGATCCTTATTTTACCCGACCGACCTCAGAAGGATGGAAAGCTGAGTCAACTTTCAGCCAGTCAGGATCAAACTGCTGGCAGCCAGCAGAATTAGTCTGCAATACTGCATTCGAACCACTGCGCCACCAGGGCTCTTAAATTTAAAAGGTCATTGCTGCCTCTTGGACAAATATAAAATCAGCCCAGTGCAAGTCATATTTTTTTTCCAAATCTGAATATTTGTAAAGATGTATTAGACATTAGCAGACAAAATGGGGAACAGTAGGAAAAAAAGTGAATAAAGCATTAGAGAGCTATAAAATGAGATGATTCTATTCTGTTTGGCTTGATATGCTCAGTCACCTAATGTTGAACCATCCCACTATCTTCAAGAACTATTGAGACTAAAGAACAGCAGAGGCTCCTCAACAATAAATATGAAGTTAATTCTGTGGCATGTTGACTGAATAAAAGTCCTCCTGAAACTGACTGGTTTAGTCAGTTCATTTAAACCTCTCTGGGCCACCTTACCATTCAAAATTTCCAAGTGGATTACAGTAACTACAGTAGTGGCCAAAATTGTGGAAACCTTTTGGGAAAACTGTATTTTTGAGGTTTGATGGCTAATAACACTACTTTTGGGGGGAGTTTCAGGATAATCATATTCCATTGCTGGAATGGCCTGGGAATAGCCCAATTGAAAATCTATGGAGCCGACTAAAGAAACTTGTTAGTCAGAAGCAACCCAGCAATAAAACCCAGTTAGTAGAAGCAATAATTCAATCTTGGTTTCACATTATAACAGCTGCAGAACTAAAAGGCTTGGTTCACTCCATGGGAAGATGTTGTAAGGCCGTAATTTATGCTAAAGGTTACCCAACTAAGTATTAACTGACGTGATAATTTTTTGTATATCTCTTTTTTTCTATGATGATAATTTTTGTATATCTCATTTTTTTCTACCTGTTTCATTTTTCTTCTTTATACTGTAACTGCTATTCTAATAGCAAATCCTTCATAAAAGTTATTGTATTACATTCTTGATTAAATTATCTTTCCATTGATATATAATTTTATGGTACTACTCCAAAAAAAGTGGTGTTATTAGCTAGTTTTAGAAAATACACTTTTCCCAAAATGTTTCCACAATTTTGGCCACTACTGTAATTAACACAGTGTTAAAATGCATGAAGGCAATGTCATAAATAATAAGTGCAGGAAGAAAATACACCAGAATTTGAAAGCCTAGAGAGTATAAGACCATTAGAGAAGGTTCCATAGCAGAGGCCCTACAGGCAACCTAGCCATCACTCACTTCTCATCAGATAAAGAAATTTTAGTCTATGGATAGGCTCAAGTGGGAGAAATTATTTAGGCTCTGAAGGAAAAAACATGCACTTTGCATTCTATTTGAAAATGGATCAGTAGAAAGGGAAACCTTAAAAACATTCAAATTATGCTGTTCCTTTGAGGTTAAATTTCTAATCTGCCTAATAATTGATTTATTTTTGTTTTTGTTTTTTTGCCTTGGGGTTTAAACAGTAGTGAGAATAGAAAATATTTATAAGTAAGATTGGAAGAATTTATAAAAACAACTACTTCCCAAACATATATTCTAGCAAGTAGTCTAACAGGTATACCCTAAACTAGGAAAGGTTTCTTGGCAGCCTTCAAAATGCAACATATTTCAATAGTCTAACTTGGTGGTTATTAAAATATGGCCACCAATCTTCATAAAAAAGATGTAATTGAATGACTGATGGATTGATGAATAGCAAATGTTTGTTGTTGTTGTTGTTGTTGTTGTTGTTTTTGGAAAAGAATTCACCTAAGGTGATCCTCAATTTAGAACAGCAATTAGGACCAGAATTTCCATCACTCAGTGATATGGTCATAAAGCGAGGGAGTACGAGAAGCCCCGGTCAGGAAGAGAATTCCAAAGACTGCTGGTAACCACTATTCAGTGCCATTGTAACTTTAAACAATTGTTGAAAGCATGGTTGTAAGTTGAGGACTGCCTGTATAGGCAGTTCTCTATAGATATAATCTTCTATAGTCCTCTATAGAATCTTCTATAGTCCTCTATAGTCCTCTATAGATAACAGATAATCTATAGAGTAGGTATGCAGATAGAACAGAAAAATATGTCCCATACTATTTGGACTGCAAGCCACTTAACTGAATAAATCAGAATGTCAGAAAATGAAGCAAATAATATATCAGAAGTAAAGGTTTCTTTTGTACTAACTGAAAGTCATCATAAACAAATGGACTTTCCTGTCAATCAGTTAGTGATTATACATTGATGTCATTCAGGTGAATGAAAATATGAAAATAGATGTTTATGGAGTGTATGTATGAATTCTGCAGAATTCATGGGCTTGGCATTATGAAATGGAGCAGTGGTGAAATCCAATTTTTTTTATTATCGGTTTGGTGGGCGTGGCTTGGTGAGCATGGTATGGCTTGGTGGGCATGGCAGGGGAAAGATACTACTCCATTCCCACCTCACTCCAGGGGAAGGATACTGCAAAATCTCCATTCCCGCCCCACTCTGGAGCCAGCCAGAGGTGGTATTTGCCGGTTCTCCGCACTGCTCAAAATTTCTGCTACTGGTTCTCCAGAACCTGTCAGAACCTGCTGGATTTCACCCCTGAAATAGAGTACTGTGTAGAACCTGCAGCAGAAAGTTCTGTAAATGATCCTCTCCAGAGGCTTTAAACTGTACCTGTCCAAGCTTACAATTCTTAATCCCAAGAGCCAATCAACTAATGATCAACACCATCAATACTGACATGACATTTATTAACATGATCAGTAGTAACAAAAGCTACTGAGGTATTATGGCCAGTCTGCCTTTTTGCCTATTATTTTTCTCCCACCAAGATACATCTGAATTAAAACCAAGCAAAAATCAAAATGAAATCCCAAAGCTAAAAAATTCTGGAACAATATAAAAATGCAACTGGAACAAATAATAACTCAAAAGGTGCCATTAAAGCCAGAAACTTATTTATTAGGAATACCTACAAGCAAATATGAAAAAGAAATAATATATTTAATAACACACATTTTGACTGCAGCAAGAATTATATACGCACAAAATTGGAAACAAGAAGAGGTCCCGACTCAAGAGAAATTAATATCCAAAATTATGGAATGCGCTGAGATGGATAAACTTACCAAGGAGATCCAAGGAAAAGAAGAATCTGAATATTATCTGGTCTGGCAAAAATGGTATAAATGGTTAGAGGGAAGTGGAAAAAAAAGAGAAGAAGAAAGAAAGAAAAATTGAATAAAAGAAAAGATATCAATAGAGTTAAATAAATTTTTAAATCAAATGAAATTTAAGAAAGAGACACGAGATATCAATAAAATAATATCATTATATAAGGTGAGAGAAATATTGTATATTGAAGAATATAGGATATTGATATTGTAACAATTCAGATATTATAGGTAGATGTTATAAAGATGATGTTTGTTGTAAATTGTTTTACTTGCATTTATAAATGTATTATGTGGTTTCTTAAATTAATAAAAATTTATAAAAAAAAAATCAAAATGAAATTGTTCCTTCCTTCCTTCCTTTACACTACATGTTTTTGAGTGTATCGGTTCTTAAGCAACTTGCTCAAAACCTTTTCTCCACAATACCAACAAAACAAAAAGCAACCCACTTTGCTCTTCTCATTATAAAACTCAGAAAGACTCCCCTTGCTTTCAAGTTACAGGATAACTTCTTGAGAAACTGAAACTTCACACTGATAATCAGCTCTAAAATTGCTTCAGAAATGTCTGTGGGGATGGAAAAATGTGAACTGCGCCTAAAGTATTGCTTTGAAGTGTTTTCCCTACTCACTTTTCGTTAGCCTCTGGGTAGAGTGAAAAATGAGAGAAGGGGCTGATGAGTAGTTAAAATTATACTGCTTTCAAGTTCTTTCTGCCTACTTATTATTCAGCACTTCCAGAGTGCCTGTGCCAAAGTTTGAATGAAAACACCCTCACATACATCCCACATATATACTGTATATCACAAATATCCATACACATGCACACAGACTCATCAATAGTGTGGTACTATATTTAATATATATATATATATATAAACAAGAATCTTAAAAATTCTCATGGTTTTTTCAGAATTGGTCGTTAGAAATTCTTGCTAGCCAGAGGAAGTAGGAGAAGTTGAATATACATTGTGTGCACTGACCCTCTATTGGTCCTTCCCAATACATGACTAACTGAGCCTAGCTTCTAACAACAGGTTTAAACAGGATAATTAGCTTTCCTTTCATGCCAATTTTGCTCACATTTAAGAAAATAATATCTGCAGCAATATTCCCTATCTTCATCTCTGTCTCTCTCATTTCTATCACTTATCTTGGTCGCTCAACAGTGAGACACTGGTGAAGTGGGCACAGCAGCGCCTGCATTTTCTGTGTCACATGAGAAAAGTACATCTTCCTTCCCCTGTCCTTACCATTTTCTATAGAAGGTCGATCAAGAGCATCCTGTCATATTGCATTACTGTCTGGTTTGGAAGCATTACTGCTTCAGGAAGGCAGTGAAGAGAGTGGTGAGGATGGCAGAGAAGATTATTGGCAATTCACTTCTGTCTATCCAGGATATAGCATATAAGCATTGTTTGTGCAGAGTCTGCAGTATTGTCTGGGATGTTACACATCCTCTTCACAACCTGTTTTCCTTGTTACCTTCTGGGAGGAGGCTTCATGGTTTCTGAAGCAGAACATCCAGATTCGGTCACAGTTTTCTTCCATATACTGTAGTATCAACTTTGTGAACTCTCAAGTTTCCTCTTTCTGCTATATATTCAAGATGTTTGTGTGTGTGTTGTTGTTGTTAGTCACAAAGTCATGTCCAACCCATCACAATCCCATGGACAACATTTCTCCAGGCCTTCCTGTCCTCTACCATCCCCCGGAGTCCATTTAAGCTCACGCCTACTGCTTCAGTGACTCCATCCAGCCACCTCATTTTCAATCGTTCCCAGCATTCTCCAGTGAGTCCTTCCTTCTCATTAGGTATTTGAAGCCAAAGTATTTGAGTTTCATCTTCAGGATCTGGTCTTTTAAAGAGCAGTCAGGGTTGATCTCCTCTAGGACTGACCAGTTTGATTGCCTTGCAATCCAAGGGATTTGCAGGAATCTTCTCCAGCACCATAGTTCAAAGGCCTTAATTCTTCGATGCTAAGCCTTCCTTTTGGTCCAACTTTCACAGCCATTCATGGCAACTGGGAAAACCATAGCCTTGATTATACACACTTTTGTTGACAGGGTGATGCCTCTGCTTTTTAGTATGCTGTCTAGATTTGCCATAGCTTTCCTCCCCAGGAGCAAGCGTCTTTTAATTTCTTGGCTGTAGTCCCCATGTGCAGTGATCTTGGAGCCCAGGAAAATAAAATCTGTCACTACCTCCATTTCTTCCCCCATCTATTTGCCACGGATTGAGAGGGCTGGATGCCATGATCTTAGTTTTCTTAATGCTGAGTTTCAAGCCAACTTTTGCACTCTCCTTCTTCACCAGTGGCTAGGGGGACCTTTGCACAGGTTCACCTGGTGCACCAATTGCGACCCTACTTGGATTAAGAGGCTCTCCTCATGGTCACTGATGCCCTTGTCACCTCATGGTTAGATTATCTACATGGGGCTACCCTTGAAAAGTGTTCGGAGACCACAGTTGGTCCAGAACGCAGCCGCGCGAGGTGGCATGGGTGCACCTAGGTACACCCACATTACACCAATTCTCCGCAAGCTGCACTCGCTCCCTATTGGTCTCCGGTCACAATTCAAGGTGTTGGTTATTATCTTTAAAGCCCTACATGGCTTAGGGCCAGGTTATCTTCGAGACCGCCTTCTGCCACATAGCTCCCAGCGACCGGTAAGATCCCACAAAGTTGGTCTCTTCCGGGTCCCGTCAGCTAAACAATGCCGGCTGGCGGGCCCGCAGGGGAGGGCCTTCTCTGTGGCTGCCCCAGCTCTCTGGAACCAGTTACCTCCTGAGGTCCGGACCATCCCCACCCTATTGGCCTTCTGAAAAGCGGTGAAGACCTGGCTTTTCTGGCAGGCCTGGGGCCATTGATCTCACTCTTGTGATCTGGCGAGATCCAGACATGAATGGCATGAATGAGATTTTAATATTTTTAATGTTTTTAATTTTTAAATGTTTTTTATAATGATTTTTTAAAATGTATTGTGAGCCGCCCTGAGTCTTCGGAGAGGGGCGGCATATAAATTGAAAATTAAATTAAATTAAATTAAATTAAATTAAATTAAATTAAATTAAATAATTAAATTAAATTAAATTAAATTAAATTAAATTAAATTAAATTAAATTAAATTAAATTAAATTAAATTAAATTAAATTAAATTAAATTAAATTAAATTAAATTAAATTAAATTAAATTATATCAAGAGGCTCTTTAGTTTAGAGGCTCCCGGCAATCTTAATTCCAACTTGTGATTCATCTAGCTCTGCCTTTCTCATGATGTGCTTTGCATATAAGTTAAATAGGAAAGGTGACAGTATGAACTCCTTTCTCAATTGTGAACCAATCAGTGGTTCCATGTCCAATTTTCACTGTTGCTTCTTGACCCACATATAGGTTTCTCAAGAGACAAATAAGATGGTCTGGTACTCCCATCTCTTTAAGAACTTGCCACAGTTTGTTGTGATCCACACAATCAAAGACTTTAGCATAGTCAATGAAGCAGAAGTAGATGTTTTTGTGTGGTAGTTTGAACATTCTTTGGCCTTCCTTGGAATTGGAATGTAAACTTTTTTCCAAATTTGTTGGTAAATTGAGTGTAGTACTTTTACTGCATCGTCTTTTAAGATTTTGAAAAGCTCAGCTGGAATACTGTCACCTCCACTAGCTTTGTTGTTGCTTAGACTTTCTAAGGGGTGTTTGTGTGTTATGTATGTATACACTTCTGAGAACAGGCATCAGAATTTCATTTTTAATGTGTGCTAGTGTGCCCACAGTAAAAAATGACAATAAATGTTTATCTATCTATCTATCTATCTATCTATCTATCTATCTATCCATCCATCCATCCATCCATCCATCTATCTTTCATTCTTCTAACATGCTTCAGTTGAGGGCTATATTTCTTCAACTGAAATACATTTTAGAAGGAGGAAGAGGAGGTGGTGGTGTAGCAGCAGCAATGGTGAAGTTATTCTGTGCTGGGCTAACTGCAGGGGAGATGTTCCACCAGGTAAAAACCCAGATTTCAGGAAAAGCCTTCAAACATAGAAGAAGGGTACTGCTCCAGACACTTTCCCTCTGCATGTCTAGGAGAACAAGAGAAAAAGCAAAACATGCTCATAAACCACAGCAAGACTTTTTGCTCTTTCTTCCTCCTTTTATCACTTGTTTATATAGAATCATGACATCATAAGATTGAAAGAAATTCTGGAGGTCTTACAGCCCAACTCACTGCTCAGCCTGGGCAAATCCTCATATGAACTTCATACCAGCTTGGGCAAATGGGCTCTTTTCTTGAAAAATTCCAGTGAGGATGATGCTCCAATAATTTCAGGAGATGTTCCCATAACTTCTGGAGACAGATTATTTCACTGCTTAAAAGATCTCACAATCAGGAAATTCTTCCTTATTTTAAGCGTGGATTTCCCTCAGTAAAGCTTCCACTCAGTGGTTCCTGACTTAGTGTTGGATATATGGAGAATAAATCCACACTCTCTGACATCCCTTTATGTATTAGAAGATGACTATCAATCTCCCCTTAGCCTTTGCTTCTTTAAGCTAAACAGATCAAATTTCTTTAACTGTTTTTTTTAGGATTTAGCTTCTAAGATCCTTATCATCCTTCCTGTTCTTCTCTGTTCTTTCTTTTTTTTTTTCCAGTTCCTCAGCTTCCTTCTTGAATTGTGACAACCAGAACTGTATGCAATAGTCTAACTGTGGGCTATTACTCCCTATGATTTTGATACTCTTGATTGATGCAGCAAAAAACTGCATTTGCTTTTTTGGCAACTGTGGCTCAGTGCTGGATTATGCTTAACCTGTGCTTAAATTTATGTGTAATCTACTAGGAAACACATAAATTGCACCTCTTGCCCAGTTATTTGCTTTCAGCAGCCTCTTCCTTCATTAACAAATTCTTAATGAATGCAATATTTTCCCATCCCCAAATCCACATAAAATTGTTTGGGAAATAAACTGTAATATTCCTTTCAGATCATAATAAGGAATATTAAGATTTATTCCCCTAATAATTTGGAGGGTTTTTTTTTTTTTTTTAAAAAAAAAACATGCACAAAATGCATTTTCCCAAGGAAAATTGTAAATGCAAATTGCATAACTTGGAAATCAGAATGAAAACACATGCAAATATTCATGGAAATTAATCAACACATTACTTCGTATATAATATGAAAACTCTCCATTTATATACTTTTTGCATAATGCCATACAGAATGAGAAAATGTTTTGACACTTGTTTGTCTCACCTGATTATTTCTTATCATGTTACTCCATTTTAGTTTGATAGAATTAGTCCAAGCATTTAAAAAAATGAAAAAGACTAGACTATTTCAAAATCTTTAAAAACAAATAGCCAGTTAAAATGCATTCTTTCTTTAACAAAATATCAGACTTTTTAATGTCATATAAATGTCATATAAATGAGCTGCTCTAACTTTTAAAAATGGTTCTCAAGTTCAAATTACAGCATTAAGGCAAACACTGGACCAGATCACCTAGATTGCAAACACTGAAGAGAATATGATATCCACAAATCGGTAACTTTTGATACTATTTTTGTTTAATTTGGCTTATGTTTTTTTAAAAATTTGAGAAGGGGGCAGTCTTAAAAAAAAAATAAGAATGTCCTTTAAATTCAGGGACATCTTGTAATTCACTAAGAGACATCTGTGCTGAATAAATTTGCACCACTAGAAAAGTGTCTATTTCTATCTGCAGAAGCCCAGATTGTGATGAAGGTGGCATTTCCATGCCATATTAAATAATGCCTTCCAGTATTATCCAGAAGGTATCTGGAAGTAGTTTAGCAGCTGGCAGCCCTAGAGAGCCAGTCCCTGCTGAATTACCATACAGTCAAATGGAAGTCTGCATTGGCAGTTCAAATTAAAAAGCCAGCACAGCTGACCTGATGCTGCCTGGTTTTCTACCTGCTGACTTCATTCTCCCTGGTAGCCTATTCAGTAATATGTTTTGAATGCAAATGAATACAAATTATTATTTTCCCCTAATTTCTAAAATCCTGGTATGGGGCTTTGGGAGAAGGCTGGAGGGAAATGCCACTGGTGGTGAAGAGCCGGAGGACCTTGTTCCGGTGGGACTGCATCATGGCCTGGAACTGGCTAACCATCTCAGCCTGCTGAGCCTCCAGGCGCTGGTACCTGGCCTTGCACTCCCGCAGGTCTTCCCTCTACTTGGAAGGCCTATGCTCGTAGTCCTCAGAGAGGTGCTTCTGCTGAGCCTCCTTCTCAGTCAGATCCTGTCATGATAAATGCCTAACTACTACATCTCCCTGACCACCCGGACCTTCAAGGGTTAACTAACCACATATCCCATAATCCCTGTAACCACTCCTTACCTCTTGGCCCCTCCTCCTGGGTACAAAAGGTCCAACCACATGTTCCACAGTTGATTCCAGATGTATACCTGAAAGAGAAAGGTACAAGGTCAGTGACCTCCAGTACCAACAGATCAACAATAAAACTACTGAAAAGAATTGGGCTATGTCTTTGAGTTATTGGGCTAGATCCAGCTTTTAACAAAATGGTAGCAGAGGTCGGTTGCCCATAACTCCAGACAATGACTGAACCCAACACCTACCCTGAAGAAGCAAACAGAGCACAGACCAGAGCTCTTACCAAGAAGATGGCTGAGAAGCTTGCAACCAAAGCCACAGCCATGGAGGAGACAGAAGCTGGAAGCGAACAGGACTCCAGCCTGGACTCACAATCAGATGAAGAGGGGCCATCCAAGGAAATCACCGCCCCGGAAGAAGAAACAGCACAGAAAATGAAAAAATTCAAACTCTCCATCCTGAAACTGATGGAGGGAAACAGCGACAAAGAAAACCTCATCGCGGACCTTCAAAGCCTCTTCGAGCAACAAGAAGCAGCGATCGAGGCCCCAAAGACCACCGAGAAAGAAAAGCCAGCAAAAAAGGGTAAGCCACCCCAACCCGATGACCCTGAGCCGGCAGAATCCATTTCCGTGCCCCCTTCCCGGCGGCCATCTTGGGACGAGCACCAGCCAATGGGAAGCCAGGATTTGAATCCCTTGGCGCGAAAATGCCCGAACCCCGAAACAGACGAGGGGGGCTCAGAAAGCGACTACGAAGAGCCCAGCTCTGAAAGCGACCACGAAGAGATCGCAATAACAAAAAGAAAAACGCCTACCGATCTCGAATTGCAAAAGGCAATCGAGACCATCACCGCTGCCCTAGGCTCTGCTTTCGAGCCTCCTGCGGCACTCAATAAATCAAAGAAAAATCCTGGAGGGCACAAGAAGGCCAGGACAACCAACAGAGACCAGGCAACCGAGTCACAGCCTACAAAAAACTCCGTGCGCACCAACAACCGGCACAAAAGACCGCCCACCTGCAGGAAAAATCAACCGCAGAACTCGAACTCACCACCCGCTACACCGGCAACGCGAGGCCCGAGGCAGAAGAGAAGAACCGGCTACTCACCAACGCCACGACACCCATCAGGCCAGTCCACGCGACCAGGGACCAGCGACCACGAGGGAGGATCAGCCGCCGCCGCCGCCATTGCCGCCGAGCCGCTGGGTGCAGGGAATCCTCAACCTATGACCTCCGCTGCTTCCGCGCCGCCGACCCGCGAAAGTCCTCGACTTGCGACCGCGTCGCCCCCTCACCTTTTGCCCTTCTTCGCCGGGGATCCGGCCATCCAGCAGTGGTGTCCACCTCAGGGAGGGATCTTCGGACCCACCGGGGGCGGGTCCAGCCTCCCACCGACCGGCCTAGGCCTAGGCCTGGGAGCTCCAGCAACAGGAACCTCACCCGATGGACTCCAGCGCGGAATGAGCTTCGCGCATGCCCAGTACCTGCCTGTAATAAGAGAAGCAAGTTACATAGATCCAAGCAAGCACAGAATGGCCACAGACATCCCAAAGCCTTATTGTGAGTTTAATCACAACTTGGACCATGGACAGCTCCCCCCAGTAAGTAACCTTACTAACATTTCTGGGGCAAATTATGCCAATTTGCCAAAACTGCAGTTAGATGGGGGTAATATTATAGAATGGAGCCAACAATTAAGAGTTGCTCTCATGAGAGAGAATGCACTGTTCCTAGCTAACAAACCTCCCCAAAAGCCCTGGTCGCTGGAAATTGACTGCATTCATCACAGGGCATTTTGCATCATGTTAACCTCCATTCCATCCGCTATGTATCCATCTATTGAGGACAATCTAACTGTTTATGATATTATGCAAAAACTATGTAACCTGTTTTATAGCCAAAGCAGAGCCACCACCACTAGACTATCTAGGGAGTTCCACTCCACCAAGCATAAGGCAGGGGTCCCCATGAGTGAGCACATCTTAAAGATGAATGCTGCAAGGACAGAACTCATGCAGAGGAGGGAAATCATCACTGAAGAGAGCATGATAAGCATAATCATAAACTCTCTTGATAGCAGCTGGGACATCTTCATGACCCAACTAAATAGCCTCAGCTTGCAATACCTCACACTAGGCTCACTGACCAGTCAGCTCGTTGCAGAGGACACCCTGAGGAGGGAACGCCAACTAGCCAAAGGGGAACCTAGACCCACAAAGAGGGTGGATTTCCAGGATAGGGCCAGGGATACCTCAGAATGCTATTCTTGTGGATCGAGGAACCACTTAAAGAAGGATTGCCCCAGGAACCATAGGGATAGGGGACAGCACGACAGTAGAGGGGGAAGGTCACCTGAACGCAGGTACCCAAAGGAAAGGGGGCGAGGGTGGTCACCCAACCCCAGGAAACACCACGAGCGCAGAGACCACTCCAGGGAGAGTAGCTCTGGCTCCATGTACGGGATCAGGCACGATGACCCAAATGACAAACATAAGATAGAGAGAAACTCATGGCTTCTAGATTCAGGGGCCACAAGCCACACTACCTGTAACCCAGAGCTGCTAGACTCACTCACAGAAATAGACTCAGAAATAAAGGTGGCAAACCAAAGCAAGGTCAGAGTAGTGGGGAAAGGAAACGTACACATCACACAGGTAGGGGACTTAAAAGAAGTACTGTACATACCAGAGATTCCCCACAATGTGCTAGCCATCACAAGGCTAACACGAGACACAAATATAGAAATAAAATTTAAAGATGGAAAGGCACACTTGATCAAGCAAGGGAAAGAGATAGGAAAGGTAACCATACACGAGGGACTTCCCTACTTCACACCCAACGCAAGGGAGGAAGAAGGCATTGATACCAGCACAAACCACAGGGTAGATAAGTATCCAGAAACAGAGGGGGTGCAGCAGGAGGCAGGAAGTAGCCATGAGAAGACAAACAAGTCTGTATCTATCGGCAAGCCATTACATGATAACTGCGCCCACCTCCTCCACAGGAGACTGGGACACATAAGCTTCCCCATTGTAAAGAAAATGACGGAATGTACCGAGGGTCTCAAAGTAAAGAATTGCAAAAACTACTTGGAGTGTTCAGTTTGTAAGCGTTCTAAGATCAAGGTTAAGGCCATCCCCAGGGGATCCAAACGAACCATGGAATACCCCTTCCAATTGGTGCATATGGACTTGGTAGGGCCAATGAAACCCTCTGTAGGACATAGGAAGCGGTTCTTCCTCACGATTGTAGATGACTACACCAGATACGGGTATGTCTACTCCCTCAGACACAAAAATGAAGTATTCCAAAGGTTTAAAGAATTCCACAGGAGAGTAGATATGCAACACAACATGAGAATAAGGCAGATAATGACTGATAGGGGCTCAGAGTTCATGGCCAAAGAATTCACAAGGTGGCTGAGGGAGCAGGGCATAGCGCATTACACCTCTTCACCTTTCTCCCCCTTCCAAAATGGAGTCTCAGAGAGAAAAAACGGGGTGTTGCAAACCATGATGAGATGCGCCCTGGAGGATGCTGGGATGGGGCAGCATTTCTGGTCAGAGGCATTGCACTACGCCAATTACACCCTGAATAGACTGTGGTCAAGCTCTATCAATAAGACGCCATACGAGATGCTATACAACAGAAAGCCCAACATTGCTCACTTACACATATTCGGCGCCCCAGCTGATGTCCACATTCCCAGGCAGCTAAGAAGAAAGGGGGAGAAATTATCAAAAAGGTTAAGGTTCGTGGGTTACGAACCGGGCACAAAGGGCTACAGATTTGTCGACAACAATAACCGTTTTGTGGTTTCCAGATCAGCCAGTTTCCACGAAAACGCAAACTGGTCGAGGGTACACTCCAATGACATCCCAACCAATAGAGTCACGTTCGAGCATGACCAAGGGGAAAGGGAGGTCAGAGAGGTCACAGGGCACAAAGCCAACCATCGCAAGGCAAGCGTCAAAGGTTGGAAAGAAGGGCACCCTTCACTGAAGATAGATGACCTGACGGACAATGAGGCAGACAACATGCAGGAAACTGAGCCAACCCCCAGCAAGCCAATCAGAGAAACCAGAAACAAGTTACCAAAGAAGTTAGAGGACTACGTTATGACCATCCACAACACCCATTTCACGCCCAGCTCATATGAAGACATCCTCGGGCTCCCCCAGGAAGAAAAAGAAAAATGGATGTCTGCCATGGAGAAGGAGATGGAAAGCCTAAGGAACCTCCAGGTATACTCACCTGCCCAAGTTCCAGAGGACAAAAAACCAATAGGAACCAAATGGGTGTTCAGGGTTAAGACATTAGAGGACAACAAGGTCCTATACAAGGCAAGACTAGTCGCGCAGGGTTTCGCCCAAAGATACCCCGAAGACTATACAGACACCTACTCGCCAACCGTCAGGGCGGAAAGCGTCAAAAGCGCCCTGGTGGTGGCCACCATCCTGGGCTTGGAGGTCTTCCAGTTCGACGTACAAACAGCGTACTTACACGCCGAGCTGGATAAAGAAATATATGTCAAAGCGCCGCCTGGGTACAACAAAGGCGAGGACCAAACCTGGCTGCTGAACAAAAGCCTGTACGGGCTCAAGCAGTCAGGCAAAAGGTGGTATGACTGCCTGGCCAAGGCACTCAGATCCATGGGCTTCGAGGCCACCTCAGCCGACAAATGTTTCTTTACGAGGAGAGAAAACAACACATTCGAGGGTGTTCTCGTTTACGTGGACGACATCTTGTACATCAGCAAACACAAGGACAGATGTGACAAGTTCGCCACTGACCTGGGTAGCCACTTCTCCCTAAAGTCACTTGGAAAGATTGACAGATACCTAGGGGTCCAAGTGATAAAAACCAACAAGGGCTTCCGCCTCTCCCAGAGAGAAAAGATCATCGAGCTGCTGTCCAAATGCAACATGTCCGAAGCAAAACCCAGCGAGACCCCCATGCAGCCTGAGTTCCTGAAGACCATGTATGAGGAATCTGAACCTTTCACAGACAACAAATTGTATAGATCAACGATAGGGTCACTGCTGTACATATCCAACTGGACCAGGCCCGACATCGCCTTAGCCGTCAATCTACTGTCCAGGCATGTAAGCAAGCCCACGTTAACACACTGGAACGCCATCAAAAGACTACTCAGATACTTAAAATTCAGTGCGGATGCCCTACTCTGCCTAGAACCAGAAACATCCGAGAAACCAAAGCTAACCTGCTATGCTGACGCTGACTGGGCTGGGGACATAGGGTGCAGAAAAAGCACCTCTGGCTACATGCTACTACTCAACAATTGCCCCATCCATTGGTACACTGGAAAGCAAAAACTGGTGGCCACATCAACTACGGAAGCAGAATTTGTTTGCCTATCAAAGGCCGCAAACAATTTAGTATGGTTCGATGACCTGCTCTGCGACATCTGGGCTGAACCCTCATATCCAATAGTTATCCACGAAGACAACAAAGCAGCAATAGAGATCTCTAGGGCCGATGCCATAGGTCAGCGTTCTAGGCACATTGACATTAAATACAAACACGTCAGGCAGTTTTCAGAGATAGGCTTCATTAGAGCAGTACACTGTGACACAGAGGAGCAAACAGCAGATATTCTCACTAAACCCCTACCACATAAACAACATGCTTACCTAATGTCAAAAATGCGTGTTTGCTTGTAATTCATGTCTGTACTTGTGTATTTCCTGTATGTATGCAAACATTGCCCCAGGTACCCAGTTAGGCATTTAGAGGGGGTTTTGTCATGATAAATGCCTAACTACTACATCTCCCTGACCACCCGGACCTTCAAGGGTTAACTAACCACATATCCCATAATCCCTGTAACCACTCCTTACCTCTTGGCCCCTCCTCCTGGGTACAAAAGGTCCAACCACATGTTCCACAGTTGATTCCAGATGTATACCTGAAAGAGAAAGGTACAAGGTCAGTGACCTCCAGTACCAACAGATCAACAATAAAACTACTGAAAAGAATTGGGCTATGTCTTTGAGTTATTGGGCTAGATCCAGCTTTTAACAGATCCAATTTGAACTGAGCTGTTTTGCCAACTCTTTCTCGTGGTGGCTGCTTAGCTCCAACAAGTGCATCCTGTTGGGGCCCTAAGGAGCCTGGGCAGGGAGGCAAGGAGTTGGCCACACCCACCCAGACACATGACACCTAGCCATCCCCACCCAGTCGGTCATTAGGCAGATCATATTAGTGGTCCGTGGGATTTAAAATTATGAACTTAGTGGTCCCTGAGGTCCGAAAGTTTGGTAACCCCTGATCCAGGGGACAGCTAACAATTGTGTGTGGGCATTCCACTTCACTGAATACAGGAAAAATATAAGACCATGATATTCATTGCCAAATTCTGCTTCAAATCTTCCCTAAAGAAGCTAGTCGCATGGCTACTAAAATATTATGCATGGTCATTGTCTGGGTGTAATTTTCAAGAAGGGAGGAAGGAGGAGAAGAGGAGAAGGAAAAGGAGGAGAATGAAAAGAAGAAAAAGGAGGAAAGGGAGCTGTTTTTTAAAGTTATGCTACAATCAATCATCTGACTTTTCATAGTCACACATGATATCTAACATGCTTTTATTTTTGTCAGTGCATTAAAATTAATACTCCTTCAGTATAAGGAGAACACAAGCAATATATTTGAGAAAGATAGGACATAGATCCATCTTATCTTTATAGTCTGATACCCTGATGAATGGTAAATGGATTAGCGGGTCCAATACGTTTTTCTTCCTCTGTTTTATGATGCTCATATTGTAACACTTGCACTATTTCTATCAATCTTCCCCCCTCCAACCCTCCCTCAATTCTGGATTCGTAGAATAAGAATTAAAGAACTCATCCCTGTCCTCTTGAAAAGTGCCACTCGCCTAACCGAGTCTTTTAAATATTTTATTGCAGTTCCTCCTTGATGTTTTGTTTGAAGTCCTTGAAAATTATGTGTGAAAAGGTAGCATATCAGCTAAAAAGCTGAACAGAAGTGATTGTGGAAGGGAGTCTTAAACCATTGCCTTTTACTCTGTGCAGCAATAACATGCTATAACCAAAAGCCTATTTAAAGAGCACAATAATTTTGTTTTCTTTTTATTGGTTAACTAAAACATTTTTTTTGGGGGGGGGGTGTCTGGTTTCCATAGTAAATGTGATGGGTCACAAAGTTCTAAAGAGGAATCTCATGGTTATATATCCTTACTGTAGCCAGAGAGCTCGTATGCTAAGATTTTATATACTGGAGGAGGAGTTGTCCTGGGTTTTGTAACTTTTTGCTTGTTTTTCTGTCTTGGGATTTTGCTCTTGATAGGATGGCCTGTACATCCTGGCCTGCAGAGATTTAGGCATCTCTAAATTATGGTCAGATTAAATCAACATAGAAAAACTTTAAAGATGAAACTATGAATTGGGGAGCAGGCATGTATAGAATAGAATGGAATGGAATGGAATAGAATAGAACAGAATAGAACAGAATAGAATTCTTTATTGGCCAAGTGTGATCGGACAAACAAGGAATTTGTCTTAGATGTATATGCTCTCAGTGTACATAAGGAGAATAAAATACTTTCATCAAGAATAAAAAGATACAACACTTAGTGATAGTCAAGGTTACTAATAAGCTATCAAATCGTATTAGGAAACAAATAAAAACAATATAAATTGAAAGATACAAGCAACATGGTTATAGTCATAAGAGATAGATACTAGGAAGGAAGAGAAGAATAATAGTAATTCAGTCTTAGTAAATTATTTGACAGTGTTGTGGGAATTAGTTGTTAAGCAGAGTGATGGCATTTGGGAAAAACTGTCCTTGTGTCTAGTTGTTTTGATGTGTAGTGCCCTATAATGTCGTTTTGAGGGTAGAAGTTGAAACAATTTATGTCCAGGATGCAAGGGGTCTACTCTGTAAATATTTTCACAGCCCTCTTTTTGACTCATGCAGTATATAGGTCCTCAATGGAAGGCAGGTTGGTAGCAATTGTATTTTCTGCATGTATGGTTCCCCAATGGTTCTGCATGTATTTGTCCATCCACCCCCCCAAACCTCCAATCCTCATTATTGTCCATGGTGGCTGAGGCCGATGGCACCTGGAGTTCACCAACAACTGGAGGATCACATGCTTTTTACTCCTGCTTTACATAACACTTAGCCCTTAATAAGATTTGAGTTATTTCCATTGCCGGAAGGACTGGTAGGAAGCCCCAAAGTGGAATGGATTTTTTTTTTTTTTCCAGATGGGAAAGAAGGAGAGTTCATATTTCTTCCTGTGGATGCTTTTCTCCTGTCAAAATCACCTTCTACAAATGGCTTTTGCCTCTGGGGGAAAATTTTGGAATAGCCTTTCATGAAACGGTATTGTCACCTCTACTTTGACCCCGAGGCGCTGTACATAGTTTCCGGGCTGTTCTTCCCTTCTTACCATTTTAAAAAGCCAACAACACAGTTTTGATTATCTCTTTTTCATAAGGGAAACTTACTGTTATTCGGATAAATTTACCTTGGAGGGCATGACATTCTCTGAAGGAGAAGATGGAATTTTAAAGCCCCTGACTGTATGTTTTCTATTAATTTATTCATTGCTTTGCTAACCCCAAATTCTGCAGAGTCTGACATGTATCCACATAATACTGCTGAGTGCTACATTTTCTTTACAGTTTTCTGATTTATCTGACAGATGTAGAAGGGGAAAACATGAGCAGGCAGAGAACTCCCATTTGTCTACATGTACCCAGATACTAAAATGTATAGTTAACACCAGTATTATATTCACAAAGTTTTTTTTTGTTAATAACATATTCTCTAATGATTTCTGCCTCTCTGTTTCTCTGTTTCTCTCTCACACACAAACACAAATGTGACATTCGAAGTTTCAAAAGCACCTCTCCCCCCATGACTGCTTGGAAACTTGGCAACTAGCCTGCAATTACAGCTGTTTGCAACATCCTCAGTCATGTCACCATGATTTACATTTTTTTTAACCAGTAACTGGCATTTATTTCTGGTTTCTAACAAAAAAAGAAACAATGAGTTTGCTTAACAATTCTGGTGTTGGCTTAATGACTGCGGCGTTCACTTTATGCATGCATTGTTTTCTTTAAGGCCATGGCATTTGCTTCACAGGGATCACATAAAATGTCATGAAGTCAGGTCAGTCAGTGGTCAAACCCACTTTATGACTATCATGACTTACCACTGCAATTGCCAGGCTCAGTTATGGATGTAAGCAGAAGACTAGCCGCAGCTGGAAATTGATATTGAACTGTAGGTGCATATTACAAAATTTATTAATATATTCATTAGACAAATGGTATAAGTGGAATATATACATGTATTTTCCATATGCCACTTATTTGGGGTCAACACATGCCCTAACAAGGAAGGAACCATTTACCATATATTCTTATTCAAGACCAGTAAATAGTAGAAGTTGGTTTTCATAGGAGTAGAGCTAATGGCCTCTTTGGTCATGTTTAGAGGTTGCATAGAATATTGGCAATGTCAAAATGGCAGGCATACCAGGCAATTGAAGCCACATCCCTTTTAAAATGTTTGTAATGCGTGCAATACATGTTTTGTTTTTTTTTAAAAGAATTAGGCTTCAAATGTCTAGTCACAGCCAGTATTTTGATATTGTCGACCACTCCAGTAGATGCCCCTGGAGGTAGCTGAAAAATGGCTTATGATGAAAGAACACAGGAAGCTATACTCAGCCACACCATAGCTCCATGTAGCCTTGTATTGTTAACACAGACCCAATGGGTGTTTTCAATTTCAGGAGGTTTTTTTTTTAAATAATCTAACCTGGTTATTCCAAGGATCAAAAACCAGTAGTGTTTGCAAAACATGTCCCTTACCATTTACTGACAGTGAGGAACATTTCTGGAACAGCTATGGACCCAATTATAGCCTCATCCAATGGAGAATAGATTACGTGTATGCATGAACCAGTGAGATCCCACATCCCACTAGCAAAAACAGCTGTCAAATCAGTCCAAGAGGGGGGAATCTCTATGATCAGGATTAAAATTATAAAATACCTTCTAATCATTTGATTCTCATATTCTTTCATTTTTCAGAGGCCTGTTTATATGGGGGGGGAGGACTCCCATTTTTCAAACATTCTGATTTTTAGAGAACAATATATCTTTCTCCTCTTTTTCTCTTTCCTGCCTGACTCAACATACTTTGCTCAGACAGAGAGAAAGATAGATCTCAATGACAGCTAAAGCTAAAGATGGACATGAGAAGTCAAGAACGCCGGAGATCCCTGGAGAGAAGATTGGATAAGGAAATACATTCAAATATACTTCTAACTAAGGAAAGCACAGACATTCTCTCATCCCACCCATGAGAATTGTTTTATGCTCCCTTGTTTATAAGGGAGAGTCAAAAGCAATTTTCTTTTCCATTACATTGAAGGAGACCAGTCAGAACAACTGCAGAAAGGTTTTCGGTATAGCAGTAATAACACAAAAAGAAAAAACCCAGGCTTGTAGCACCTGAAGAAAGAACATGTTTCTTAGGTGAGAATGAAGATGAAAAAGGCTACGCTTGCCATAGCTCTAAATAAGTAGCCCAAGATTCATCTATAACATCCAAGGATGGCATCCTTCAGTGTTAAGAGGGAGGTTCAGTGATTAGACTGAGGCTGCCCTGGATCATGTAAAAAAGGCTTGCCGCTACATCACCGAGCCCCTGCAGTCTCCTACTGTCCTCCAAAATATGTCCCACGAACAAAAGTTTCTTAAACAGAAATATTGAATTGGATACAATTCTGCATTTTGATTCTATGAATCAGTCCTTTAACCTTTCTTTTTTCTTTTAACTCCAATTCATCCAATTGCCAAGTCTAATTCAGCCCATTTCAGTACTCACAAATGAAGGTGAATGTAAGTGTCCCAGGATAATGTTGCAGGATCCAATGTGGGTCGGTCACCAGGACCAGAGGTTTATTCCTCTGAGCTTTCAGATTTGTGCTGGAACCCATCCTCAGGGAACTTCTCTCTATCGGAATATGTGCTTTGGGCTATTCTATTCTATTCTATTCTATTCTATTCTATTCTATTCTATTCTATTCTATTCTATTCTATTCTATTCTATTCTATTCTATTTCAATACTCTTGTCTGTATTATTTTGTGGCCATTCCAGCTGAGGAGTCAGTGCCGTAGGATGGGGAGGGGGAAAGGATGCATCCAGCAATAGGTAGCAAGACCCTTTACAAATGAGGCTGTAAACTCTGATTCATTCCAAAGATGACATCTCCGATAATTGCATCGGAGGGAAACGCTGGGCCTGCCCTTTGCCAGGAACATATTCAATTATCTGCATTGCCCTCTGCTCCTCTTCAGGCTGCCTTTTGTATTAGCTGGGTCTCGTTTTCAGCAAGGCTTTGAAATCTTTATTTCCTCCTTTCTTACCATTCTCCTGATTAGCTCAGTGATGGCTGTGCTCAACCGTTATTTTATTGGGAGAACTGGCTCCCGAGGTGAGATGTTTTTATTACCCTTGGTCAACAAGTCCAGGGCAGGCCTGGAAAGAGTTTCCTGCTTTGCAGGTTAGAAATGCCCTCTACTTATTTCCTGCCTTCGGGAATGGGTTGAGAGGCTAATTCTATGTTTGCTGGGACAATTTCTCCCCACTTCCTTTCTTTGCATCACAGATCATCTGGAGCAGGGGTCTCCAACTTGGTAACTTTAAGACTTGTGGGCTTCAACTCCCAGATCTCCTCAGCCAGCAAAGCAAAGCTGGCTGAGGAATTCTGGGAGTTGAAGTCCACAAGTCTTAAAGTTGCCAAGGTTGGAGACGCCTGATCTGGAGTCAAAATCTGTCTAGAGCAGCTTTTCACAGGCATTGCGTTCCCACACAGAAAGGAAAGAAAATGGAGATCAGGGCATTATAAAAAAATACATTTAAACATGTCTCTACTCTGTTAGCTTCCATACCAGGTTTGATATCAGGCTGTGGGGGGAAAAGAAAGTTAATTGATTTTTTTTTTATTTGATTTATATGCCGCCCTTCTCCGGAGACTCAGGGTGGCTTAAAATGCGTTAAGCAATAGGCTTCATACTTTTGTATTTATACAAAGTCAACTTATTGCCCCCACAAACTGGGTCCTCAATTTACCTACCTTAGAAAGGATGGAAGGCTGAGTCAACCTTGAGCCTGGTGAGATTTGAACTTACAGTAATTGCAGACAGCTGGTGTTAATCACAATGTTATCAGTTTGCTGATAACAGTGACATCCAAAAGATTTATTTCAGAGTAAAGGCTATTGGCCAAAAGCTTCTACAAAAATTGTCTTCAGGGTCCTGGCCTTGAAGCTTCCGTTGAAGCCAGCAGAACTGTGGGAAGTCTGAATTCAGGAATGTGGAAGAATGAACTGCCCTGAAACAGAAAAACATCACATGCAACTATCAAGGGCAATTTTTTTTTTCTCTCTCTCTGAAATGGTCTGAATGTCAGATGCTTAGCTTAGGCATGCCACATAGAAAGAAAGGGGGGGGGTGGAGTTTAAAACTCTTAGAAGCATCTCCAGGCTGATATGTAGGGTTCAAAAAGAAGAAATATATATTAAAAAGGCAGCTGAGATAGAAAGGAGGGGAGGAAGAGCTGGTCTCACAGGTATTCAATATCATGGCAGGAGTGAAAGGTGAATGGATGTGGAGCAGAGGATCAATAGCTTGGAGACACTGGAATCAGAAGATCCAAGGCTAGGGAGAAGAACCAGAAAGGTGCCTGAGGCAGTTGACCCCAAGCATGTAGTCTGCCAAAAGTCTTGGGGGTGGGGGGGAGACAACACTAGACTCTAGACAGTGACAGAGCAAATTTCTGGTGCTCAAGTGCTGGAGAATTGGGTGAGAAAGTATTAAGATTCCCTCCTTCCCACCAACAGGAGCCCTCATTGCACATTGTACCCCTGAGCATAGACAGAGTGATCTCCTGAGCACAGACAGAGTGAATCCCCTGAGTGATCCCCTGAGCATAGACAGAGTGAAAAATACTGAAGAATACTGAATTCAGTAGCAGCAGGCTCATACTATTATTGTTCTGACTCCCAAGTAGGGGCTTAACCTAGCCATCAGTCAAAGCTATCAGATAATCATTGCACTTAAAATAGAAGATAAACTTAGAAATAAGCAGAATTGAAGGAAAGCCTCATTTCTGTTTCAGCTGCTTCTTGAAGAAAGAGAAAAACGAGAGAGAGAGGGAGGGGGGAGAGAGTCTTCTCTTTTATATTTTAAGCACAGAGGTTCATGTAAGTAAATAATGATCAGCCTGGTGAGAAAGAGACACAGGTGTAGTGTGTTAAAACCCTTCCTTTCATCTTGCCATTGCCCCTAATAGTCAAAAGTGCTCATAATTGCAAAGACATGATGTGGTCTCCAAAAGGACGGGCATCCACAGAGGAGGTTAAAATATCTAAGATAGCAAATGCAACATCATTGTACACTTTTTATGTACACGTGTGCAATTATGCACATGGAAGAGGAGCAGGGCTTTGATTTCAGTGCCTCTATCATGATTATGATTATTATCACCCTATTGCTTTGCCTGCACACTGAGAGCTTCTGCATGGGAGACAAATTTCTTGTGTGCCTAATCACACTAGGACAAATGAGGTATTCTACGCAGATTAAATATAAGTTACACATGGGAATAAAATCTATTTTATTAAAAAATAAAACAATAAAAGCTATTTTCCAAAGCACCTGAAGGCCAGACAAGGAATAATGGATGGAAACTGATCAAGCAGAGATTCAACCTGGAAATAAGGAGAAATTTTCTGACAGTGGGAGCAATCAACCAATGGAACAGCTTGCCTTCAGAAGTTGTGGGAGCTTCATTCACTGGAAGATTTCAAGAAGAGATTTTTGTCATCTGTCAAAAATGGTGTAGGGTTTCCTGCTTGGGAGGGCAGAGGGTTGGGTTAGATGATTTACAAGGTCCCTTCCAACTCTGTTAATCTGTTAAAATCAATGTGTTACTTCCTGTGTATTTGTAGACTGAACTGCAGCTGCTTCTACTAACATTAATGAAATATAGTTCTATATTTATATACATTGGTGAGGCATTTGCTATATATTTTTTTTCTGGAAGAGCAAAATGGAAAGATCAGAAGCCAAGAAACCAGTGGTAAAATCCAAATTTTTTTACTACCGGTTCTGTGGGTGTGGCTTGGTGGGCATGGCAGGGGAAGGATATTGCAAAATCTCCATTCCCACCCCACTCCAGGGGAAGGATACTGCAAAATCCCCATTCCCACCCCACTGTGGGGCCAGCCAAAGGTGGTATTTGCCGGTTCTCCGAACTATTCAAAATTTCCGCTACCGGTTCTCCAGAACCCGTCAGAACCTGTTGGATTTCACCCCTGCAATAAACCTTTGCCCTGTGTGTGATATATGATATATCCACAGTTGAAGTTTCATCTATGTGAGCCTTCACTCCTGCTTTTAAAATGCATATTCCCTATATTAGCCTTGGCACTTGTTACAAATCCTGTATTATGATTTTGTAGCCATCTTTATGCCTATATTAGATAGACATGTTATCAGTTCTATAGGGTTTGAGGCAGGGTGAAAAGCTCCCGGTTCGGGCCGGCTTGGGCGAGTAGGTAGCGATGGCGGCGGGCAGTTCAGAGAACCGGTAGCAAAAATCCCTGCCCCCACCCCCAATGCCCAGCTGAGCCGTGCAATCAAAAGTTTTTTCTTTTAAATGGCTCTGACGATCCAAGCTCTGATGATCCCAGCTGAGTTGCCTGATCGGCAGAGGGTTTTTTAAAACCCTCTGATGATCAGGCAACTCAGCTGGGATCATCAGAGCCTTTTGAAAGCATTTTTTTACATGGTATTACATGTAAAAAATGGTTTTAAAAGTAAAAAAAAATTGGCCACGCCCACCCAGTCACATTACCCCCCACACCAAGCTATGACCACAGAACCGGTAGTAACAAATTTTAGATTTCACCACTGATTTGAGGATAAGTGGAGACAGCAAAAGTCCATTATATTCTGAGGGCAACGTATTATGGCATAAATCAGCCTTTTCAGATTGGTGCTGCTTAGATATGTGGAATCATAGCTCCTATCATTCTTTATCAACACAATCATTGGCATATCTGATTGATACAAGGATAGTAAATCTGGCATAAACTTTTGGCTGGATTGAAAATAAACTATTTGCATTTTGTGATACACAGGTTAAAATAAGTGAATATATATGAATGAAGTTTATTCTTTGAGACATTCAACTGTTGCCCAGCCTTTTGTAGGAAGAAATTTATAGTCTACTGAAGATAAAGGTTTTCTTTTAGAAAGCAAATCAATTTCTTTAATATGAAAATGCCCAAGTTCCTTTTATTCAGCTGTTTGAATATTTGCTTTTTGTTCGAGTTATAAATTATTTAAGACAGTGAACATATCCAGCACAATTTCCTCCTCCTATCTTCCCCACAAACTGAGTACTTAGAGACTGTCATCACCCCTGGAATGCTTCAAATCAATGGAGAAAACCTAAAGAAGGTGGAAATTTTTTGGTATCTGGGATCCCACCTCCAAGGCAATGGTGACATCAATGGCAAGGTGTGAGCAAGGGTGAATGCAGCCTGGATGTGTTGCTGATAACTCACATGTGACAGATGAATGCCAACCCGTCTTAAATGTAAGATTTACAAGACAACCATCTGCCCTGTTGCACTGTATTGCACTGAATGCTGAAACAACAGGGACCAAAAGCTATCTTCATGCCATGGAAATGTGAATGCTCCATTGGATACTGGGCATCTCCCTTCTTGACCACATCATAAATGACACCATTGGACAACATTTTGGTGTGGCACCAATTACAGAGAAGATGAGAGAAGGCCAGTTCTGCTGGTATGGACATGTCCTGAGAGCAGCACCTTCCACCATTGACAAAACTGCCTACCAACTAGAAATTAATTGCTGGTGACCTCACGGGTGCCCAAAACAGAGATGGCAAAATACCATCAACAAAGATATGCAAGCTGTCGGCCTGTGCCCTGGAGATGCAGCTGACCATGCAAAGTGTTGTTCAGTAATCCAAAAAGCGGACCCTGCACTTGCAGGAATACACTAGGAGGAGGAAGAAGAAGAAGAAGATCTTCCCCACAATGAGAACCCTATAAAGTGAGTTGGGCTGAGAGAGAGTGACTGGCCCAAAGTCACCCTGGCTTTCATGGTTAAGATGGGACTGGAATTCACAGTCCTCCACTTTTTAGCCAATGCGTTAACCACTAGTCAAATTATATCAGTTCAGGCCTTTCACTAAGGACATTTACCCATCCTACCAGATCAGAGCACATTGGTAGTCCCTTCCCATAAACATTTCCATCTTTTAGGATCTAGGAAATGTGGCCTTTTCTGTGGCAATCCCTGCTCTGTGGAACACCCTTCTTCTTAATGTCTGCCTTGCTAGTCCTCCAAAAAACACTTAAGACCTGGATTTCCCCCCAAGTGCTGGCCTAGTTGATGTGATTGACAGGATTTAACAAGGATGGTAGAAGCTTAACTTTGTAGCCAGGTTTTTAAAGTTTATTGTTTTAACAGTATAAATTTAACAGTATATGCATCATGCTGTTTTTATTGACGTTTTAATTATTGATTGGAAGCCACCCAGAGTTCGATATAAAATAGTTAGCTATATACATGAAAAGAATGGAATAGAGAGTGGAGTGGAATGGAGTGGAATGGAGTGGAATGGAGTGGAATGGAGTGGAATGAAGTGGAATAGAATAGAATAGAATAGAATAGAATAGAATAGAATAGAATAGAATAGAATAGAATAGAATAGAACAGAACAGAACAGAACAGAACAGAACAGAACAGAATATTAATAGTCACACCATGCACAGGGTAAAGGACCATTCCATTCCTGAGATTAATTAAATCCCCAGGGCCTATTGTAGGACATCAACTCCACTTCTGACTGTCCCTTGTTGAACTGGACATTCTGAAGGGCACCTAGACTGCCTTTTGGCTGAAAGGGTGGCCATTCTGCTAGGGATTCAACTCAAGCACTTTTAGATAATATATGGTGTTATTTGAACCTGCACATGAGGTGAAGAGATTTTTCCTCTGTACAAAGGAGAGACAAGACAAATGGAGGCATATCCTCCCAGTCAATTCCAATTGGTATTTATGTGATAACCCTAGCCTGAAGGAAGATGAATCACAGAATAAAAAGAGAATAAGGCAATAAAACACATATCCAAAATAACATCATATGTGATAGTGTAGGGAACAAGTATATTAATCAGCATGTATGTAGGAGCTATTTAGGAATATACTTATTTTGAGAGTGGGTGAGTGATTGGTAAAATATAATTTAACTTATAATTAATATGTGAGCCAGTTTGGTGTAGTGGTTAAGGCATCCTGTTAGGAACCAGGAGACCCTGAGTTCCATTCTGACCTTATGGGTGAACTTTGGCCAGTTAACCTCTGTCAGCCCTAAGAAGGAGGAGACACTTTCTAAAAACTTTGCCAAGAAAACTGCAGGGATTTGTTCAGGCATTAGCCAAGAGTCAACTCTGACTTGAAGGAAGAGAGAGAGGGAGGGGATAGACCCTTTTAATATACAAAAGTAGCCTAGATTTCCTCCTCTCTGTCTCTTTCTGGATAGAAGCAGAATAATCCATAATGTGAGAGATATGCTTATGGCAGTTTCCAGTAATGTTAAACTAACTGTCCTTGCTTACGGTAAGCAACATTATAGAAATAGTTAAAGTGATATATCACCATGTTGTTGATGATTGCACTGACTGTTGATCTTTTGTCTCTGATTGTTTTGTCACTTGAGAATTATGCTTGCTATTAATACAATATCCAAAGGAGATGAAATACCCTAATCAAGCATGATTTGTACCCATTTCCCCCTAACTGATTGTATAATCATTGTAAGCTTATTCCTTTCATTAAAATTAGTGTTGTCATATGAATTACAGGCTAGTTGAAACTAAACAGGCATGTAAAAGAATGGATAGACAATTATAAATAGGTACAGAGATATGAGAGAGAGAGAGAGAGAGAGAGAGAGAGAGAGAGGGAGGGAGGGAGAGAGAGAGAGAGAGAGAGAGAGAGAGAGAGAGAGAGAGAGAGAGAGATGGATGATAGATAGATAGATAGATAGATAGATAGATAGATAGATAGATAGATAGATAGATAATGGATGGATGACGAATCGATGGATGGATGGATGGATGGATGGATGGATGGGAGACATAGGTAACTAGATAAATAAGGATGGAGATATGGAATACATAAGGATGGAGTTTGCTGTAACCCAGAAAATGCAGTTAAAATTCTCTGGGCTGAGATAAATGATGCATTTTGAGGGCGGAACACTTAACAATGAGAAAAATGCTACTGAAGCATTTTAAAAAGAAAAGAAATTATGCTGTGGCCCACTTTCAGTTGACTTCATTTGCTCTGATTGTCTCCATACATAGTGATATCTTCCTCAGTGCTCAGTCTTTTATTAGTTTGTGCAAATCATCTAATCAGTTCATTGGATGACATCAAGTTATGACAATCATCCCATTCATTATGCAATTCCTGGGTTTGCCCTGAATGTTATAGCGTTTAAGGCACCAAGCTAAAAACCAGAAGATTGTGAGCACTAGTCCTTCTCATATCCATGCAAGCTAGCTGGGTGACTTTGGGCTAGTCATTCTCTCTCAGCCCAACTCGTGTCCCAGAATTATTGTTGTGGGGAAAATAGGAGGAGGGAGGACTATAGTATGTGTTCTCTGCCTTGAGTTAATTATAAAGGCAGGATAAAAATCGAATAATCTAATCCAATGTCCTGTTTCAGGCTGAGCACACACAGGCCTGATTTGCATCAGTTTCAAATCAAATCAAATCAAGTTTATTATAGTCAAAGACAAGAACAAATTAAAAAACTCAAGGAATATCCAGTTAAAAATTCTAGAATAAAATAATAAGTAACAGATAAAATCTGTATTAAAATCACAGTTTGGCAACCAATCTGTCAGTTACACTTGACCTAACTATACTATAATATCAATCCTTAAACTGTGAGGCCCATAGTCATTAAATACTAAAATGCAAAAGAGTAGTAATGCAAAACGGTTTGCTACATTACTTGTGTAAAATAGCTATGGTGGATTAATCATGTATTTCCGACGAATCCCCAGTGCTGCTGCACAGAAGCAACAGTTTGGTGGTGAATAGGAAGCAACCCAGGGGTGAAATCTAGCAGGTTCTGACAGGTTCTGGAGAACCGGTAGTGGAAATTTTGAGCAGTTCGGAGAACCAGTAGTGGAAATTTTGAGTAGTTCACCTTTGGCTGGCCCCAGAGGGGAGGGAATGGAGATTTTGCAACATCCTTCCCCCAGGAGTGGGGAGGGAATGGAGATTTTGCAGTATTCTTCCCATGCCACGCCCACCAAGCCACACCATGCTCACCAAGCCACACCCACAGAACTGGTAGTAAAAAAAATTGGATTTCACCGCTGAAGCAGTCACACACAAAGGCAAGCAGAGAACCAACTGTGCAAACACATGCACACCCAAAATGTGCGTAGGGGACTGAGGTTCTTGCCTGAGAGTTGAGAGTTAGAAGGTTCAGTTCAGAATCAAAACTCAGCATAGGTTCACAGATGCAACCATAGTTTACAGCTATCCAGAAGCCCAGTCACCAGGGAGGTTAGTCAGCTGATCTGGGTCAAGAAGACAAGATTCAGGAAATAAAGCAGGTAGCAAAATTTGAAATTGGCATGATGTTCTCAATAAGGAGCTGCTTGAATAGCTCAGATATAGGTTCTTTTCTAAGTCAACCATTGTTAGTTGACCATTTACCAATTTCTGAGGTTGAAAACTTCCTGGATCAGGCTCTTCAACTTCTTGAGTCAGAGGAGCATAACATATAGAAAGAAAGAAAAAAGTGATTCTGATGGGGAGAGAGAGAAAAACATAGTGGTAAATAGTACCAAATTGATTTCAGTACTCAATGTACTTATGGGACAATGGTCATCTCCCCCACCCCTTTCCCCAGATCTATTACATAAGATAATCAATCTATAGAGTGGGTTCCTTATTGCAGTAGGTTGAGAGAAAATGAGGAAAATGATGATAGGACAGCATGGATTTTGAAGTCGCATTTTTGCTCTGGAAAAGTCTGATTATTTCTGATTATATTATCCTGCAAAACATGCCCTACCCAGATTCATATTTAAGATAACTCTCCGTTGCAAGCACAAATCCATCACATTTCTGCTCATCCCAAGATCAACATTAATTTGTCCCATAGCAATTGTTGATACATGGGACAGTGTAGAAAGGGGAATGAATTGGGTTTGGGTACAAACCAGCACTTTGAGATATTGTAACAGAGACCTGGCTACCTGCCATCTTCTATGTTTTATTAAAACTGTCTCTCCAAGAACTCTTAGTTAGAATATTTTTTTTTTTTGTGAACAGTTGTGCATTTGAATAGAATTCTAAGCATCACACAGTTTGAAAGATTTGTGCCAGACACATTTGCTGAAATGAGTTTCCTGAAAGCTGATCATTGACTGATCCAACTTGTGGCAACTACTGAACGTTATCCTGTCACTTAAGGCATGAACTATTTAATGATTCAGGCAGGGGTGAAATGCTCCCAGTTCGGACTGGATCACCGGAACCGGTAGCGATGGAGGTGGGTGGTTCAGAGAACTGGTAGCAAAAATCCCTGGCCCTCCCATGCCCAGCTGAGCCACACAATCATCAGAGGCTTTTTTAAAAAAAAAATTAAAAGCATTTTTTCTACAACCTCTTCAGCTGAAAAAATGCTTTTAAAAGTAAAAAAAGAAAGCTTCTGATGATCATGCGGCTCAGCTGGGATCGTCAGAGGTTTTTAAAAGCATTTTTTCTACAAGCTTTTCGGTCGAAGAGGTTGTAGAAAAAATGCTTTTAAAAGCCTCTGACGATCCCAGCTGAGTTGCCTGATTGGCAGAGGCTTTTTTTCTTTTAAAAACATTTTTTCTACAACCTCTTCCACCAAAGAGGTTGTAAAAGAAAATGCTTTTAAAAGCCTCTGATGATTAGGCAACTCAGCTGGGATCGTCAGAGTCTTTTAAAAGCATCTTTTTATAACCTCTTCGGCCGAAGAGGTTGTAGAAAAAAAGTTTTTAAATGTAAAAAAAAAAATGGCCATGCCCACCCAGTCACATTACCCCCCACCACCAAGCCATGCCCACAGAACCAGTAGTAACAAATTTTAGATTTCACCACTAATTCACGGGCACTTTCTCTTGTGTTCTAGTTCCTGTGCTCTTCACTTGCATCTCTTAGTCATTCTTTGTTAGCCTTTTCACAAAACTTTCCCTTAATATCAGGGGTGGGCTGCTGGGAGTTCGCAGGGGTTTAGAAGAACCTCTAGTTAAGATTCTGTGCAGTTTGGAGAACCTCCAAATCCCACTCCTGGCTGGCCTTGCCCCACCCACCCCGCCCCTCCCAGGAATCCCCACACGGCCCATTTTGGATGCAGGTAAGTGCAGGGCGTGCACGGAGACTTGGGAGGGCAAAAAACTGGGCCTACCAGAAGTTCGGGAAGGCTGAAAATGGGCCCCTTTCTGGCCTCCAGAAGGCCTCCAGAGCCTGGGAAGGCTGTTTTTGCCCTCCCGGAGGCTTGAATAAAGCCTCTGGAGCTCAGGAAGGGCAAAAAAGCTCCCCCTACCATGGTGCAGGAGGCCGACTAGGCCATGGCCACGCCCACCCAGCAACCAGGCAGAGAACCCTTTGCTAAAATTTTTGAAGCCCACCCCTGCTTAATATACAGTGTTAGTAAAGATGAAAATACGGGTTGCTAACTTGTTAAGTAACCCTTTAAGCCAATCGCCTCCTGCCATTGAAACATAGCACATGATTTCTATGACTAGTTCCATCAAACGATAGGGAAAATTCTAGTGCAGGATGACATTTGTTATGGAATGCTGTCTTAAAGGTAGGCATAAATCAATAGCAAAAATCCAGATAAGCAAGCAAAATCCCTGAACCTCATGAAAAGATCTATATGGGCAACTGCTGTTACACATCTATCCTAATGGAAGTGATAGCACTAAATCTGTCTGTGACAAAAGTGCCTTAGTTTCAAAGAAATGAAGAATGAATCGTCAAGATCTCAAAATTTGATTTAAATATTCTTTTACAAGAAGATGCATCGCTGGAAAAGAACATCACTTTATATAATTCATATTATTATTATTAGCCTTAAACCAAATGATTCAGAATATAGAAAACACTGCCAATAAATTAGCAATATCTACACTAATAAAACATCTACATAGCTGCATATTTCATCTAGTATGGTAGTTAGGTGGTGTGTCAAATAATATATTATGAAATTAGCCCAATATATCCTTCTATCAATGCTAACAATTAAGGAAATGAAAAGCAAACATATGCACACTCAGAGGATGTAGGAAATCAATGAAGAACTTGAAATATTATACAGCTATGTTCTTCTGAGATGCAAAATCCATAAAACATTTCTTGCTTCCTTCATCATTTAGCTTCTCAATATTCCCCATTTAATTATTGTCAACCTCGAGGCCTAAAAATATTGGACAATACCGCAGGTAGGCCAACTTTTTTATTATCATGTATACAGAGTCTCCAGTCTCAAATGTTAAACATAAGTGAAGTGGTTCGGGAATAACGAGAGGCACAACCAAGCAAGTGACAACAGCTCTTTAATATACAGTGAGACTTCAGCAAAAACTCAGAGGCTGCAGCCCTCCTTATATACAATCCAGGAGGGACTGTCAGCCAATCAGAAACTTAGGCAGGTTCAAAATTCCCGCTGAAAAGTATCAATACATAACACCCTTCCCTTCCCAGAAGGCACTAACATTCAAATATTTACATAAGTACACACAAAATCTCGCAGGTGCCCAGGCCGAGTTCTCGTCCTAGTTGACCTGCGCAGTTCAGTGTTAGGTGGGGCGTCGAGCTGGTCGGAGGGACTTTCTGTCTCTCCCGGCTCCGCCAATGGAACCTCCTGGATTTTGTCCGGGGCGTGGTTATCCCCGGCTGGGAGTGGCGACTCGCTGGGGCAGCGCTGGAACCAGGGCTTGTCAGCTAAGTATTCTCGCGAACCCAGGCTTGAGTTAGCTGTTTTGGGAAAGTTGTTGTAGTTAGGTTCGGAGATGTCTAAATTGATGTTTGCTTCGCCGACTACCCTTTTTCTAAGTTGGTCTATGTGGCGCTTCCAGAGTCTGTCTACCCCCACGTCTACCGTGTAGGATTTTGGGCCTGTTATGCCCACTATGGTTCCTGCAACCCACAGAGGTCCGCTGGCATAATTGCGAGCGAACACCGGGGACCCAACCTGAAACTGTCTTAGTTCAGAGGTCTCTCCCTTGAAATTTTCATGCGAGTAGTTAGGGTGAAGCCTATCTAACACGCACCGAAGCTTCCTGCCCATGAGGAGCTCTGCAGAGCTTCTCCCTGTGGCAGTGCATGGTGTGGCATGCTGGACAGCTAAGAATTGGTCTATCCTGGCCTGCCAGTCCCTGTTATCTAATCTGGACAGTGCTTCTTTGGCCGTTCTTACAAAACGTTCGGCCAATCCGTTAGAAGCCGGGTGGAACAGGGCTGATAGGGCATGGCGGATGCCCAGTCCAGCCAAGTAGCCCTCAAAAAGGGTTGCCGTGAATTGCGGGCCGTTATCAGATACCAGGGTATCCGGCAGGCCGTGGGTGGCAAACAGCTTCCTTAGGACCTTAATTACTGCCTCAGCTGTGGTTGAAGGCATTAAGATTATTTTGAGCCATTTAGAGTAGGCATCGACTACGATTAAAAACGTTTGCCCATGAAAGGGACCGGCAAAATCAATGTGGATCCTCCCCCATGGCCCTTTTGGTTTCTCCCACTCTCGGATGGGCGCTACTGGGGGATCAGGGCGAGACTCCTGGCAGGGTCTGCACTTCCCCACCCACTCGGAGAAACTTGGTCCATGTTGGGCCACCAAACGTAGCTGCGGGCTAAGCTTTTCATTCTAACAATGTCCGGATGCCCTTCATGCAGCAATTCTAAGACCCTTGTTCTTAGTTTCGATGGTACTACCACCCTGTCGCCCCACAACAGACACCCCCCTTGCATAAACAGTTCGTTTCGTTTGTTCACAAAACCTTGGTAGTCCCCCCCATCCACTTTGACCGGCCACCCCTTCAGAACCCAACCCATCACAGTTCGAATGATTGGGTCCCTGGCGGAGGCTTTTGCCACCTCGGCCGAGGAGATAGGTCCCAAAGTTAAAGTGTCCAGTAGAAGGACGGAGGCATCTGGCATTGGGTTGGTCAGTAAGTCAGGTAGGGGGCAGCGGCTGAGGGCATCCGTGTGACCCAGGGTCCGTCCGGGTCGATGGACAAGCTGATATGAATAGGCCGATAGAAAAATAGCCCATCTGGTCAAATGTGGGGAAAGAGCAGCGGGGGTGGGACTATCTCCTGCCAAAAGTCCTAGCAAGGGCCAGTGATCAGTCACAAGTTTGAATTGCCAGCCATAGAGGTATTCGTGGAACTTTTTAACCCCCGCAATTGCAGCCAGAGCCTCTCTGTCCAATTGACTATAGTTCCGCTCTGCGCTTGACAGGGTGCGAGAGTAAAATGCAATGGGCGCCTCTAGGCCGTTCAGCAGTCTATGGCCTAGGACGGCACCAACTCCTACAGGGGAGGCATCACAAACCAATACAAGTGGTAGCGCTGAGTTGTGTTGGATTAGGAAACTGTCTTCCAATAGAGGTCTCTTTACTGCCTCAAAAGCGGCTGCTTGTGGTTTCCCCCAGACCCATGGTACATTCTTCCCCAATAGTTTGTGTAGGGGATCTGCGACGGTAGCCTTGTCTTTCAGGAACATTGAGTAAAAATTGAGCAGTCCAAGGAAGGCTTGGAGCTCTGCTTTGGTCTTGGCGGTAGGTGTGCTCTTAATAGCTCTCACCTTGCTTTCGGTAGGGTGGATGCCTGTGCCGTCCACCCTGTACCCCAAAAATTCAACGGAGGGGACAGCAATCATACACTTGGTTTTTTTTAATTTGAGTCCCGTTTCCCTGAATCTAAAAAGGACGTTTCTAACTCTGTCCCCTAGCTGTCGTTCGTCCTGAGCGCTGACTAGGACGTCATCAAAATATGGCACCACCCCGGGAAGCCCTTGCAGAAGGCGCTCCATGGTGCTTTGAAAAGGGCCGGGTGCGACGCTCACCCCAAACTGGAGCCTGGTGCATTTGAATGCACCCCTATGGGTTACTATTGTTTGCGCCTCTGCCGTGGCATCGTCAACTGGTAGTTGTTGATAGGCCTGAGCCAGGTCTAGTTTGGCGAAAATTTTTCCGGGCCCCAGGGAGTGTAGTAGATGATGCACGATCGGCACCGGATAGGCGCTCGGCTGCAAAGCCTTGTTGATCGTGCACTTGTAGTCGGCGCAAATTCTAATTGAGCCGTCTGACTTAACTGGGGTCACTATGGGGGTTTCCCATTTTGCATGGTCAACGGGAACCAAAATCCCTTGTTTAATTAATTTGTCCAGTTCCGCATCGATCTTTGGTTTCAATGCAAAAGGCACCCG
Source organism: Pituophis catenifer annectens (assembly GCF_029215685.1). NCBI lineage: Eukaryota > Metazoa > Chordata > Lepidosauria > Squamata > Colubridae > Pituophis > Pituophis catenifer. The sequence continues at coordinate 184,600,702 of NW_027256881.1, forward strand.
TCTTGCTTTGAGTCTTATTTGGGCTACGTTGGGGTGTAAATTAAGAGAAATAGGGGTCCCCACATACTTGCCCAACGTGTCCCCGAAAACGTCCTGGAACTCGGTCAGGAGACTGTCCTTTAGTGATGACTTGGACATCTGGTGGACGCCGGTGAAACCCATGCCGAGGGCTCGGAACCACCCCATGCCCAGAAGGCTAGGGAGCTGCTTCGTGATGATGGTCAGCAGCAGGTCTCTTTCGTAGTCTCCATAGGTGACTCGGAACGTGCCCACCCCTTCGAGGGGGACTCGGTTCCCCTGGTAGTCTAGGATGCGCAGTCTCTGCTTGGAGAGCTGGTCCTTCCGGAACGACGGCAGGAGGGTCTTTAGGGTCGCCCATGACATTATGGAGAGAGCTGATCCGGTGTCGATCTCCATCGAGCATGGCTTGCCGTTGATTTCGACCACCGTGCTGACTTTGTCCTCAATCGCCGTGCTGGCCTGGTCTATGTGTATGCTGCGGCCATCTCGCGGTTCAATTTCGCACCGTTTTTTCGCGCCACCATCTCTCATTGGATGCTTCTGGCGCGTCGATTCTGGTTGGCTGCGGCGTTCACGTGGTTGGTGTTTTCTGGGCAGAATGGCTCTACAGACTCGCACCAGGTGCCCTTTTTTCTCGCAACGCCTGCAAATAGCCTCTCTGTATTTGCAGGACAGTCTATCATGGTGCCCTCCACAGCTGGGACAGCTTCGCCGAGGGCTGCCTGTGTCTTTTCTCTGGTGGTCCGTTCGGAAGACGTCCTCATCTGACTCGGACTCCGAGCTGGATCCAGCGTCTTCCCTATGCACCAGGGCAGACTTGGGACTGTCTTTGTTGGTCAGCGGATGCTGCAGCGTTTCTGGAGGCTTCATGAGCCCTGGCCTCGTCTAGGGCTCCAGCAAGCGTTAAATCAGGGTTGGCGAGCAGGCGCCGTTGTAGCCTAATGTCCCGAACGCCACAGATTAGTTGCTCAAGCAACGCATCGTCCAAGTCCCTATAGTCACAATGAGTTGCGGCTTTTCTCAGGCTGGCCATGTACGCGCTGACCGGTTCTCCCTCTCGTTGAATGCGCTGTCTGAGTTGGTATCGTTGCACGAACTTGGAGGGCACGGGAGCGTAGTGAGCCCGGAGCGTGGCCATCAGGGTGTCCCAGGAGACGGTCTGGACCGGCGTTGGCTCACACAGTGACTCTGCCATCTCGAACACGTCCGGTCCGCAGTGGCTTAGGAAGAGGGCTCTCTTCCGATTAGCGGAGAGCCCTTGCATGTCGCTGACTTTGAGCGAACATTCAAACCTCGTCAGGTACGAGACCCATTTTTCGCGGGTCGGATCAAAAGGCTTGGGCAGAAGGTAGGCAGACATGTTCGGTATGCCTCCTGTAGTTCGCCTCGTCGCCTAGCTGAAGCTCATGGTCTCACTGGTTCGCTTCTTGTGACCTCTATCCCACCTTCGTCGCCAATGAAGTGGTTCGGGAATAACGAGAGGCACAACCAAGCAAGTGACAACAGCTCTTTAATATACAGTGAGACTTCAGCAAAAACTCAGAGGCTGCAGCCCTCCTTATATACAATCCAGGAGGGACTGTCAGCCAATCAGAAACTTAGGCAGGTTCAAAATTCCCACTGAAAAGTATCAATACATAACAATAAGCTGTGTTATTGGTTCATTATAGGTAGTCCTCAACTTACAACTATTCATTTAGTGACCGTTCAAAGTTACAACAGCACTGTAAAAATTGACTTAAGGGTTTTTCACCCTTACGACTGTTGCAGTGATTGTTGCCATGGTCACATGATCAAAATTAAGATGCTTGGCAACAGGCATGTGTATATGACGATTACAGTGTTCCGGGGTCATGTGATCACATTTTGCAAACTTTTGATAAGCAAAGTCAATAGGGAAGTCAGATTCACTTAACAACCATATTGATAACTTAATTGCAGTGACTCACTTAACAACTGTGGGAAGGAAAGTCATAAAATGGGGCAAAGCTCAATAACGGTCTTGCTTAGCAACAGAAATCGGGCTCAATTGTGATTGTAAGTCAAGGATTTCCCTGTATTAATAAGCAGGCATGCCTCTTCCAAGAACAGGGAACAAACAATCAAATGTGACAACATCATTCATATTTTGAATGCCCAAGAAGCTTATGGCACCCCTCTGGCTAGGCAACAAAAACATAACCTTCCCAAGTCCACTTAGGGAACTTGGTGATTTAGCCGGTATTAAATATATATCCTAATCTTGTGGCTCAAGGTGTGTCCTAATTTAGATGTAGACCTAAGAACCTGTTTCAGACTCTACCTTGAAGCTCTTCTTAATTCTGCTGGAATTATTTGTTGCCAAATCATCCAGCAATGATGCTTACTTTCTCCATCGTTGTTATGGGATATATATATTATGTATTCCTGAAAAAGAATTTTCTCTTAAGTTGCAGTCCCAGCAAGTAGCAGCATGAAGTTCATATTTTTCTGGATTTGGAATTTAAGCAGCATTAGACCTGGTTAGTATCTGGATGTAATACCACATAAGCCTAATTGATTGGGTATTAAACAACAACAATAACAACAAATTGGAAGTAGGAAAAGCAACATGCTTCATTATTGTTAACAAATGTTAATGTGTATATTTGTGTACCACTACAAGTCAACCTTGAATCAGAGGCAGCCTCAGAATTGCCAGTTTGGGGTGGTCCAAAAGCAAAAGAAGTCATTTTGGAATTCACCAGAAAGTTCCATTTCTAGAATAACAGGCTTTGCACATCATGACAGAGAACAATTCCTCTATTTTGGACTCTATAAATTTCATTTGTCTCCAGCTAATATTAGAGCAATCTGTTTTCTTTACTATGTGGAAATGCATGTCTTATTGACCTGAGGAGAAGAAAGGTTGAGTTAGCTGAAGGAACAAAACTCTGAAGTGTAAATCTTTGGGGCCTATTATCACTCAAAGGTCCTTTCTCACAAACAGATTCTGCAACAGTTTGGTTTCTGGAAAAGGTCAAAGTATTTCATTGACAGTTTGGTCCAGAGTCCCGAGTGCAAAGCAGTACACATTTCAGTGTTCTAATCATTTTTTGACATCCAGCAAATCAAAAATACACAGGGGTATTCTGAAGAGACGACTCAAGTACAAGAGAGGGAATTGCTATGTCTCAGAAAGGCTAGAAGTATTTTCTAAGGAAAAAAAGAGGTTCTGATCATTGTTAAAGTAATTGACCTTCATAAACTGTTTGTATTATTAAGGCAAAATAATTACCATAATCTCCAAGTGCTCCTAGAGATGCTTTCATATTTTCTCTACATAAATAAATAAGGCTGACTGACAAAAATGCTATTGTTTTCTAGCTTGCTTGATAGTTCAAACCAAATGTTCTGAAATTATGTAAAAATATAAAAAGTGTGTCTAAATAATTACCTGCCAATCATACCTACTCAGTTCAATGTTCCATATGGTTCAGTTCAATTGTACACACATACAAAAACACACACAGAAAGAGAGATATGAAATTCTTCCCATAGGATGCCAGCTCACCACATACTTTGAGAATTGTCAAAGACTCAGATTCCTTTCTATGCATTATGTAGGAGGGAAATTTACTAAGAACAAGATGTTTTTTGTACTGTATTTGCTTCAACAAGCTGAATTTTTTAAAATTCTTTAGATAATAAAGTGACTCTTGAGGAAATATCTAAAGTACCGTATCTGCTTACCTGCCTTTGGGATGTTCACGACAAATAATCTGGTGGTAATTTCAAGGTGGGTTATTTTTAGAGGGAGGGATTACATTTTATAGTGGTTTCATATAATAATTCTATTATTTTGAAATAATATTTTACAGGAGTCTTGTAGTAAGTTAGCACCCACCCTTCTCCTAGAAAAATGAAATATTCTAGGAAATATTAAAAAGGCAGAATATTATATTTCCCTGGATGAGAAATGGAGAAACATTTTTTTTGGCAGGAAGCAGACTCACTCTTAATAGCCCCCACCCTCCTCAATAGTTCACAGCAGTTGTCAGCACTTAAGAGATAAAGAGATGGCTAGGTCTATTCATAAGCAAATACCCTCACCCAAGAGCCAACAAAAGTAGGATTAGCCCTCAGCCATAATAGGAATTGCCCAAAATCCTCTTCATTATATCATCATCCAGCAAGATTCAAGCAAGCCTGGGACCTAAGACAGCCTACAAAGTTACCCCTGCATGGCCCCATGGGAGTCTGACAACCAATCCTTACACAGGAACAGGAAGCTCTAAGGCGGGGCCCAAGAGAGGGTCCCCCCCAAGGGAGGGTTCCATCATGTATGTATGTATATATATATGTATATATATATATATACACATACATACATACATACATACATACATACATACATACATACACACACACACACACACACACACACACACACATATATATATATATATATATTCCATGTGCTCATTTTGCCCAGGACCTCAAACCATGTGGTCCTGTCCACCATTAAACCATCTTTCAAAACAGAAACCCATGTTTCCAGTGTCTTTCTCCCCACTTGGAAATGAACCCAGATAGACATTTCTTCCAACAGTCTATTAAAATAAACATTTAAAATAATAATCTATTTACCTTTGGGAGAAAAAGTTCTAGAATGAATAACAATCGTGTATGGAGATACATCTCCAAAATCCCTCCAGTCTGACTAAATACATACTCCATCTTGATGCTGTGTTATTTCCATTAATGTGTGCCATTTCCATGTAATCCCATTTATTATATATTCTGCCATTCAATCTTCTTTTGGGAAATGTCTTTCTGGAATTTCGCTTGCTAATAAAGTATGCAAAACGATCCCAAGGTGAACATGCAAATATGGCAGATGATCGGCACTCCCTGATGGGAGAAAGCTGAATGACAAAGGAGATCAGTTTAGGTTAATGAGAAGCTATTTATCTTCTTTTTTACATGCAGGATGAAGGCTTTGTTGGTGGAATTGCTGTCTCTCTCAATGTAAGCCACTTTGTGAATTTGATAAACCAGACTGACAATGATTGTCAGGTAGAAATGATTTAAAAGCACCTTCACAGAGCATTAAAATGTTCCCAAGTGAAGCCCAAATGGGGATGCATAAGGGTGTGAATATATAACCACTTGTGAGTTGCATTGATTATTACTTTTTAGATGCACCAATAGTGATGTAACTGATTTCTATTTGTTAGGCAGTTTGGCTTACTGAAATGTGTGCAGTCATGTGAAAGCATCTCGTATGTTCAAACTATAACGTGCCCAGCAGGGGTGGGTTCTACTTACCTTTACTACCAGTTTGCAATGGGAGTGTGCACTTGTTTTGGTCGTGCATGCATGCGCAGATCATATCTTATGATGTCCAGGTGGGTGGGCGAACCCTCCCGCTGCTTTTACTACCAGTTCTCAAGAACCGGACAGAACCGGGAACAACCCACCACCAGTGCACAGCTTCTATTTCCCAAAAGGACAGTCCCATTGTCACCCCCAACTTCATAACCAAACGCTGTGAGACACTCTGGGTTTGATGTTTCAGTGAGCAGATTTTATAAAGAGAATTCAGAGAATCTTTTTCCTTTTGTCTACAGCCAAGACATGGACTCTTTTGATTTCAGCATTAACAGCCAAGGCAAAAACATATCATTTTCTTGGATAGGTGATGGAATGCAGTGGTGGGTTGCCCCCGGTTTGCACTGGTTCTGTAGAACCGGTAGTAAAACTGGCAGGAGGCTCCACCCACCAACCCTGACATCATCAAAATGCTTCTGTGCTTGCGCAGAAGAGTGTGCGCGCGGCCCCGTTGCAAACCGGTAGTAAAGGTAAGTAGAACCCTCCCCTGATGGAATGTATAAGTTTGGCTATGAGGGAGCTTGACCAGCGGCTGAAAACTATGGGAGTGGACTGATGCTGATGTGGTACCAGGCAAATGATTTTGTGGTCGAGTTTGCAAGTGATGAAGTGTTAAAAAGTGTATTATTTATGGTAAAGCAAACTGATGACTTCTATTTCTTTAGTCGCTCCTAAAAAATGACATGTTGGAGGTTTGTCATTGAATCTGACAATGTGATTTCTGGACCACAAAAAGAAGAATGTACATGCAGTGTCACCTGGGTGCCAAAAACTATAGAAGGTTAGTAGCTCTTAGTGAAATAACAAATCTATTTGTGTCCCCAAACATTAACCTTTTAAAAAGAATTTGAGATGTTGAAATGCCAGCATGCAGGGACACTGACTTTCAATGTGCTCACTGTGTTCCATGAGTCATTCTTTAAAGATTTATTTATAGTTGGTATCAGTTCCAACCACAATCTCAATTCTGTTATCCAGTCTCTGTGATCCATCCCCATCTGTAACCTGATCTTTTAGATTTATACCATTTCTTCTCTCTTAGTTGAATCAACTCCTGGAACTTGATTTCAGTTTGTCTATGGAGATTCTCAGCCATCCAGGTAATGGTTGTCCCAAAGGTGCTTTTTCAATCTCTTAACAAATATTTACTATGTACTTTTCCATAGTTTTGAACCTTAACTTCTATTTTAGTTGTAATAAATGGTTATGATTCATTTCCTTAATTTATTATGGAGATATATGGTATAGCAGTTAAAGACATTATACTAG